>NW_027332231.1:5007500-7507500 GCF_041222505.1 Epargyreus clarus | reverse complement strand
AATAGTGCTATTTATTTATACCTCTGGAGTTTTCTGTGAGCCGGAGACGGTAAGGGATAACATAGATTACTTCAGCTATGGAAACGAAGAGAATCTATTGAAAAGTCTCGACATACATATGGTGAGAAAACTTTCGATTACATTTCTATCACAAGACTAATTAGCGGATTTAAAAGTATTTGAAAACTTGTTACAGCCTAAGGATGAGATCGTATTAAGACCTCAAGAAGTGAAAGATTGGCCTCAACAGTCCTTGAACGTTGGACAAATTACTGCTGTATCTATTAATTCTTTGGGACAGCCAGTTATTTTTCATAGAGCGGAGAGAGTATGGGATGAAAGGTAAGACCAACATAAAACGTATGAAAATATGGATTATTAAGACACGATATAATGCCAGCCTTTTTCAGCACATTCAATGAATCGAATGTCTATCAAAATTTGGATAAGGGTCCAATTGTTGAAGATACGATTTTGGTGCTCGATCCCCATACCGGATCTGTGCTACACAGCTGGGGAGCATATGCGTTTTACATGCCCCATGGATTAACTGTTGATCATCACGATAACGTATGGGTCACCGACGTGGCAAAGCATCAAGTATTTAAGGTTTGTTGTTTCTTTTTTCTTAGTTAACTTTGGTGATGTGATCGTAGTGGTAAATTGTATGATAAATAAACTTAACTGTGTTGTTTCCGACAAGATTAGCTTACCAATCTTCACTTTTTCAACTAATAAAACGCTAAGCGATAGTGTGAATTTGTTTATTTCCTAAACTACGAGTACTTAACTTTTCTTTAATTATATGATACAGTTTCTAGAATGTTGATAGCGAAGTGCCTTTCTGAGTATTTTCATAAATAATTGTCATGGCTAAAGAATACGAAAACAACTTTTAAATAAATACTATTTGTTGATTAACTTCTTATATCTCCATACTTACAGTATACACCCAACAACCACAAGTATCCCAGCCTGACAATAGGAGAAGCATTTACTGCTGGATACCCATACAGACGTCGAGTGTTGCTGTGTATGCCAACATCTGTCGCCGTGGCGACTACTGGCGAAATCTTCGTTGCTGATGGATATTGCAACAACCAAATCTTGAAGTTCAACGCTGCTGGAATTCTTCTTCTTGCGATACCCTCTTTCTCAGACACTTTAACGTTGAACCTTCCACATAGTGTCACTTTGTTGGAAAACCTCGATATGGTATGCGTCGCGGATAGAGAGAATATGAGGATCGTGTGCCCGAAAGCCGGTCTCAACAGCTATGTTAAAATGCTAGAACCAGCCACTGTGATCGAAGACCCTACTTTGGGTAGAGTGTTTGCTGTTGCCTCGCATGGTGACATGATCTATGCTGTGAATGGACCAACATCGCAGAACATCGCCGTAAGGGGCTTTACAGTTAATGCTGTGTCCGGAAACATTTTGGACACTTGGGAGCCAAGCACTGTAAGTATATATACGTATCAATTACAAGCCAGTTAGAGGCGACGTGAGACGCGGACGTAGCAATTAGTTGTCATATTATAATGTACAGAACAAAATCGGCGTATAGTCTTCTATTTGCGGTGTAAGCATACATTTACAAGTCCGTGCCTAATGTCTCTTCTGTCTGGCCGCGCGTTGTAAAAAAGAAAATCAAATGAGTTATCACAGTTGGATCATAATAAACAATGTTAAACTATAACATAATCTTATTTTCAGGGATTCACGAACCCTCATTCTCTGGCTGTTACCAGAAACGGCTCTCATCTGTACGTCACTGAGATAGGACCAAACAAAATCTGGAAGTTTGAGTTGACTGACGTTTACGATAAGAAATGAAAAGGAGGAAATGAAGTATAAACTTAATTAAGAGCTTTACTTTCAAACGTAGTAACCTGCTTTATCGTGAATGCGAATGAAATTCGCAATAATACTACGTTATAGAGTTAAGAAGTTATACTTCTTTGGCATACTTAAAATATTTCTATGCATTAAAGATAATAAACCTTGCAAGCGACCGACAGGTGAAAGTAAATATTACAAAAGTGTTTGATGAAAATAAACTATTTTATTTAATTTTCTCTACGCTACATTAGCTTAATTTTCGTTTAGCTTAATTTTCTTAATTTAGCTTTTTTCAAAAATTCACATTATTCACGTTAGCCTGGTACGATATTCATGTTTTTATTAACAATATAGATGGCGTTCTATTTCATATACCTATTATGTGTTACATCGGCGCACGCAAACTTCGTTCTACGCTCATAACAACGCTCTGAACGGTGCCAAAAGAAGTATAACTTCAATAATGACACGTAATTAGATGTAATAAAGCTAACGAATTCATATACGTAGTATAACTTGCAAAATTAAATGTATCTTAATGTTACAATGTATGAAATACTCAAATATATAAATAAATACTTATATCATTACTATTTAGAGTTTTAACGTGTTCTATAGCGACTTTTTGCGATCTAGGTTCGATCTCCAGGCATGTTATGGATGATTTTAGATTTTCGGTTTTTGTGAAAGTTAATCTTCGTATGACTAAGAATTTGGTTTTCTTTTAACTTTTAATAATTTACCTATTACCGTTATTTAAGTATGTTGTAGAATATTAATTAAATATCTATATGTCCTACAAAACAATGATTTTCTTGCGTAAAAGATGTTCCTAATTTTTTATTTACTGATACAAAAGATAAGTAAACTTCGTAGGGTTTCGATCTAGCTTCTGATGTCTTTATTATGTAAAACTTAGCTACTCTACTTATAATAATAAACTGAAAATGCTTGCAAGTAGATTACTTTTATGACTATTTATTTAGATATCTATCAAAATATACATTTTCCAATAATGCTATTAGAAAAAAATCTCTTCAGCTTTCTATATAAATAACCAAACATTTCGTAAAGAATAAAATTTGCAAAAAAATATTAGTATTTAGATATATAATATATTTATGGTTGGAAACTAAAGTAATATTAGTATTATAGGTACCTTATGGTCCAATAAAACGCACACAGATTTGTTCCCTTAATAATAATTCAATTTCAAATTAACTACACTACTGGAAAAAATTAAGGGATCAAAAAAAAATTCCAAATTTTTCGGTAGTTTTCAACAGGCCGTAACTTTGAGAGAAATGGTCGTACAGGAAATAAAAAAAAAGGAAATTGTAGCTCCAAGTGTCTAGTTTTTGGATTAGAACTTCAAAATTTTGTAGCCTCCGCAGTTTCTGAGTAATCGTAGAAAAACCAGCAACAAAAAAAAATTCAAAATTTTTTTAGTTTTTTTTTTGGTCTACGGGCATGGAAAAAATTTTTTTAGCTTAACCACCATAAGGATCGGATACTTTGTTCATTTAGCTTTAATTTCTTTTTTTAAACACCCTGATACGTCCACTCCTCGCTGAGATATCAGTCTTCAAATGGAAAAGGATCTTTTTGTCTTTGATTATCGATATCTCAGCAACCAATGATCGTACAGAAAGTTAAAGATAGCTTTCAAGAACTTGAATAAATTCCTCTTAACGACTGTCCATTGTTTTTTCGAAAAAAAATTTTTTTCTTTCTGTCACATGAATTTTTTTTTGATCCCTTAATTTTTTCCAGTACTATATATTAAATACCACCAATTATTTGAAGAAATTTATTTAAAACAGATAATTTTACTGTTAGTTTTTGTTGTTCATATAAAATACAATAAATATTACCTATGTTATCAAGTCATACAATGATGCTTATAGATATTTCTAAACTTGCTTTGTCATAACTTTGCAAATAGTTCGAAGTTAATATGTAGTTCTAACAACTAAGGACCAAGATTAAATGTCCATGAAATCTTCGAAAATACTTAGAGAATCTTTATGTACCAATAAAGTTAATGTGTAGATTGAAAATAAAACGTAATGTACTATTTATCGTCTTTTATTTTTATTCACTGTACAGATCATAACCGTGATATTTACATAATAAAGAAAGGGGTCGAATAGACATCTAATACACTGTTCTGGCTTCACATCAGTCAAATAGGTCTTAAAATATATCAAGCTACGTCAATTATTATTATAACGTCTAGTTTTTGAACCCAGAGTTTATATGAAATTAAAGAAAATAATAATAAACCTATATTTATTATAAATAGGCGTGCGGAGGTAGGTATTATAAATGTCATTTTTTTTTTTTTTTTATAATATAAGTGTAGCAGACGAGCATGCAGTCCACCTGATGGTAAGTGGCTACTGCCGCCCATGGACATCTGTAATCAATCCCAGATAGGATTAGATATTCCTACCTGAGGTCGGCCACAGATGCGCCGCTACCCCTGAGGACTAAGCTGGAACGCCTCGGAAAAGTCTGTCTCCCTTACCACACCCTTCAAACCGGAACACAGCAGCGCTTAACACTTCTGTTATTAGGTAGAAATAGGTGTGGCGGTGGTGCCGCCGGAGTCGAACCACAAAGGGTTCTACCACCTTCAGTTACAATATTTTCTTCTTATACTACGGCTAGATCGGAATATTTCAGCTGAGAGGTCTGGTAAGAAACTCGGTGGGATCAGGTTTATCTCTTTTCCATAATAATTACATTTATCTACTTTGTTTTCTTTTTTTATGCCATCATTAGGTTACATATAATTAATACTTATTGAACAAACTCCAGCAAGAGACATCTCATCAAAAACTCTAATGCAAAAGATACTTTCTGGTACCATATCAGTCAAATAGATCATATATTAAGCGACGGTAACATATTTTATTGATGCACTTTTGACACTCACATAGCAGCGCAAAATAGTTAGAAACTTAAAGTTATATAGTCATATTAGAAGTGTATTCGATTACCTCCTTTACATACTTACATATATTAATAAATTAACACATTATGTATATATTTATAACAATATAATATTATTATTTGTCATATTTTTTCTACAATACAGCATTATAAAGTGAAACTTACTGAATTACTGTTTCTTTTTCGTCACTTTCATGAAAAGCACCATGTCTGTAAACAAATTATAATATTTTAAAATAAATTAATTATTAAATTTTATTTCTAAACTTTAATATGGTTGATTAAACGTTAATTGATTGAGATGATGAAAAGAATTATGACACAAATTATACAAACTTTGTTATGAGAAACTAAGCTGGAAATAATTGATATTTTATAATTTAGGAAATCACATGGTTGTGATAGTGATTTGTGATTCGACTCCGAGGTATCATTGTGTTATATTAGGTGCTTTTGTGTTATAGTTTGAAGGGTATGATGAGAAAGATACACTTATATGGGATGTTCCAACTGAGTTCTTAGGGTAATAATGCATCTGTAACCAACCTCAACTAGTATCTGGGGTATACAGATGTCTATAGGCAACATTGTATGCTACTTTATTAAGTAGCAAAGTACTTTAATTTTATGACATAACTTACTTATAAACAGTGCCATGACCACTGCCAGCATAAACCAGAGCCAGCACTTCCATGCGCCCTTACTGTGCTCTTGTAGCCTCTCGGATTCCACTTTCAATGAGGACATGTTTCGATCCGTTAGATCTGATGCCTTTTTAAGTGCCTTGTGGAAAATTAATTTAGTGTTAATAAATCATATATTTAGGGACTTTTTTATCTTATATATCTATTATCTTATCTTATATATATATATATCTATTAACAAAACATTAAACAAGAATTACTTTTCTTATGGTTAATATCAGTACAGTAAATGAATATATCACACACAAATAAAATAATTATGTTATTAATATGAATTAATAATCTACAGGAGATAAAATACTACTACTGGAAAATACTATTAAAACTTTATTAGAGCAACTGCCTGCCTTTGTTTATTAGCAGTATTTAGCCTCTGCATATAGGTCTAAACAGTAATATATACTCTTCATTGAAGATTGTTGGTTTCTAGTGGTAGTAGACATAATTCTACAAATTTAAAGCTTATTTCAGATTCGTTTTTTTCAATTTTTATTGGCATTAGTTCTAAATGGATTAGGAAACAGTTTGTAGCTGTAAACAACATAAGAATAGACAAAATTACCTCTGTATCAGCTTTAATAATTGTGCTAGCTATCTGCGACTGTTCTTTCAAACTCTTAGTCAGTAAAACCATGTTCTCTGCGACCTTCTCTTGCATGTTCTGATGGTATTTTAGTAAGGAGTCCATATCCTCTTGACTAGTGCTATTGCTGGTAAAATTTGGCGCTTTAATTATGTTACGTTTTCTAAGAGCATCATCACTGTCTTCTGAAATAATTTAATGGTACTTAAATTACACAGTGTATATCTATATATAATATTTTGAGTATATGTGTATGTGTCTGGAAGAGATTGTTGCTTAGCGATAAGACCGCCTATTGCACACTACTTTAATCTGCAATTAATACTACTGTAAGTATGCTATAAAATATATTCTGTTCTGTTCTATTCTATGCATGTATGTCTTATTCTATGGCAAACATGCCATAGAATAAGGCAAATGGCATAACATTTTTTTACATATGAAATATTTTTGAGTTTGTCAAAATTCTCCAAGTGACATTTATATTTTTTACGTCTGGTTTATTGTGTTTATACTAATATGGAAATCATATTCAAATTTTATGATTATACAATGAGTTTGAAATATCACCTTGACCGAACAATTCAGCCCGCAGTTCTGCACCATACTTGACAACTGTTTTCTGATGTATCTCTTGTGCAGATGCATCAGCAGAGATTGTTGCTGCTCCATGGGAAAGCTGTTGTACAGCTTCCAACTGAAGGGAAACACAATACCAGTATTTTATAATATCGTTACCATAATCAACAATTTAAAAAAGTCAAAAATAACTTTTGGTTCTGTTAAGATCTATAAGTTATTAAGATCTGAAGTTGGTCCTCTGAAGAATGCATCTTTCTTGGATGCATAATATAGTTATTGAGGCAGTTTAAGAGTAAAAGTCTCATATAATCCAATTTTCTCTCCTAAAATTATCTTAAGATTTTCACTCCGGATAAAAAGGAATGGTATATTTGAATGAAACACATTAGTTATTTAGTTGTTAATGTTAATTGGAACAAACCTTTTCCATTGGAGTATTGAGTGTAGCTGTTGCTAATAAGCCTTTGAGAAATGTTACTCTTTTTGTATATTCTGCCAGTGTATCTTTTGAGGGTTTGCTAAAAACATTATTTCAGTTAGTTACCTTAATTGGTAGGAGTATTTTATTATTTTTCATTGTATTCATCTCAGTATTGTGATGAGTAAATGTACTAATTATACATGCAACCATATTGATTTACTAATTTCCAAGTTTTGCTACATACAATGTTTTAAATGTTAATTGTTTGTTTTTCAACTTAGGACTTGGTGAGTTATGTGTATTACAACAAATGGCATGAATTTCAGCTTCTCATTTTGTACATGCACTAGACAACAAATTTGTGTGCCGATTAGAAATTTAATAATATCTTGCTTTAACAGCATACAAAGAAAAACATAGTTAGGAAACGTGTGAACTCTATATAGTCGCAAAACATTCTTGTAGTTAATTGTAACTGCAGTAATGGGTTGCTTACGATCGTTACTTCTACTTCAGATTTTAGTCAATAACTTACTCTGGTCCTGTTTTAAGTTCACTTAACATGTCACTCAGGGACTCCACGTAGCTCTTCAGCTTCGTGTTACCGTCTATCGGTTCCTGTTTAGCAATAATTTCACATTTGCTGAGCAGCATGCGTACGTTCATCTCCAGTCTCGATTTTTTCACGACTGGTGTTGGCTGTACAGGCTTTTCTACTGCCATTTTATCCAAAACTAATAGTATTCAGTGTTAGAATACATAAAGCTGTTTGGAATGGAAAAAAATGGAAATATTTACGAAATTTCTACCAAAACCTCGGTTTAGTTTATACTTTATAACGTCAACGTCAACATTTAATTGTCAACGTCAATGTCATTATTGTCATGATAATGTCATGTTGTCAACTCGTCACCAGTTGTCACGATTTTAGAATCTTGTACCAGCAACCAAAGAGTATAGTAACCTATATAGGCTACTACAACAAAAAAATTAACAATAAATAAATTCGAATATCAAACGATCATCACGATCACGCTTCACTTACGCCTTGACGTTACAAATCAAACAAAGAAGTCGGTTACAAACATACAAACAAACATACAAACATACAGGTGAAGCTAATAAAAAGCGTGTAAAAAGTCTAGATAGATAGATTTTGTTTCATGCTTCATAGCATAAATCTTTATAATTTACATTTATTGTCTTAAGTAATATTTCTATAACTTTATAAAAATTAAATAAAAAAAAAATAGTAGCAGAAGGCAAGGATTGCAATAAAAACTAATGGTTTAAATTATTTTCCATCCAGACATATATTTGATTTTCAAAGCTATGCGTGCAAACATCATTTGGTTTAGTGGAGAATACAAACGCATGATTGAGTAATTATTAGTAAAACAATCTCAAATCGGTGGGTACACTACCAATCTGCACTCAGCCAGCATGGAGGCTTAAAACTAGAGATGCAACGGATATCCGGTTGCTATCCGGTATCCGGCCTATCCGGCCATTATTTTACTATCCGGCCGAATACCGGATAGTTACTAGTTAAAACCTCATAACGAGACGACACTTGTGCCTAGACGTGCCTAGACTAAAATTGAGTTGACGATAAAAAGTTTCAACACAAATAAAACAAGACAAAGTGTGTAAAACCTTTAATGAATCAGAAGAATACTTAGTGAATATAAAAATAATTATGATTTAGGTGCTTGTTTCTTGGCAGCCTCTGCTGCTGCCTCACTCTTCTCAAAATTGGAAATCAGCTTCTCCACTTCACCACTTGTCAACACTCTGATAATAGTTTTGTTATCCTTGCGTTGCAGGGTTGCCATCTCAACTGAAATAAAAATAAAAAGTTCACATTAGCTTGGTTTTTTTAGATGTCAATACACAACATTTTATATTGCAATATACATTATTGCAACATAAATTGTTGTATATTATGAATAGTATAGACATAGTACAGGTGTTTCTACCCCCAAATACTTAAAATTAATGATCAACTGAAGTTTCAGTTTTGACCAGAAATTGCTTGAACTCACAGCTTAGTCAAAACCTATGTTCTTGGACTCTGGTTATCTTTGGTGAACAACCCACTGCTTACAAGTCAGAATTTGGGTAATAAAATCAAAAAACAAATTAATAGAAATAACTTATACGCGCATAAGTAATTTCTATGAATTGTTTTTTTGCTCCTGTAAGTCTGTTAGTTCCAAAATTTTGAGGACGCTTAAAAACCTATTAAACCTTATGTCCTAGGTTCGGCCGAAACCATAGACAAAGTTTCAGTTTTGATTGAAAACCAGTTATAATATGTAAAAAATAACGATTATTACCTTTTTCTGGTGTAAGCTTAGTCATATCCAGTGTTTTACTCAGAACTTTGATTGCTAATGCCTGAGCTTCAGCTAAAGTTGTCTCATTCTCCTTGTACTCCTGCTTCAGACTCGATACTGCTGCCTGTCAATAACAGATCATAATTATGTATTAGATTAAAATTAGACCATGTAAAATTAATGAGAAAGTTAAATGATTGCACTTCCCAGGTTTGCTATACACCGAAGAGGAAATAAGCAAAGCAAAAAGGAGATGTGTTATAAATTGTAACATTTGTATGGACTTGCGACATCTTAACTTCAACAACATGAAATCAGAAATACGACATGCACAAACAGAACTACTTTAATATGTGTTATATATATACCAATACACATAAACATTGATTACAGATGTCCATGGGCATCATTAGCCACTTATCATCCGGTGGACTGCATGCTCGTCTGCTACTCCTATGTTATAAAAAAATATATATGTCAAAATGAATATCCACTTACAGCACTATTATTTCCGATGCAGGTAGCTTTCCAACCACCGTAGTTACCACTTGGGTCAGACTGGTACAACTGGTAGCCATAGTGTTTGTCCCAGCCCATGTAAAGAATTGAGACACCAAATGGTCTCTTACCTGAAAGTTAATGTTTTTTTAACAATAACAAATTTTGAACTTTACACTTTGCAACTTTTGTACATCAGATGATGTTTATTTCTATTAAAAATAAGTAAAGAGGACATGATAACAAAGGTAACAACTACAAATTTAAAGAAATGAATGTTTCAGTTTGGACTCTAAGGTTTCAATACAAGGTACACACCTCTTAGGAAGTTTTATGCATATTAGTATCTATCTATTGCCTTACAATTAAGGAAAACATTTTAAAAAAACCTTTATGCCCAAGTATGTGAAAAACATGTTTGCAAAGATGTTTGAAGTCTACCAATTCACACTTGATCAGTTTGGTGGGCTATTGCTTAATAGAATGTCCAGGAGTTGGTCAGTAATGACAACTCATTCTCAGAGATCTCATTCTCAGAGAACTCATCTCACATATATACATAAACATAATATTTACCTCCATACTGTGTGTAAGCCTGTTTGACATCACACAGCCAAGAAACCAGCTGCTCACATGGAATGGATTCTCCGTACTGCAGCAAATATCTCTGCGCTATGAGCCGTAACTCGTTGGTAAGTACGTTGGCGTCGGAGGTAATGCCCGCCACCGAACACACCATATCATCATTCAGCTTGTAAATCTTCTCAGAAAAAAACACTTCATCCAGAAGCTTATTAGTGTTTCTGCGTTCCGCCGCGAGTAATATACCATCTGTGGCTAAAATACCCAGTGATGTACCGGCGTGACTGATGGCTTCCATCGCGTACTCCACTTGGTACAAACGACCTACGATTTTTAAATATATTAGTACATCACTATTGTTAAACTTAAATGTTATTAATGTAGGAAATATTTAACCTACCTTCCGGCGAAAATATAGTAGTTCTCGTATCATAACGGCGAGCCTGGAGAGAAAAAAGATTTTATTATGTTGATTGAATGACCAAGCAAGAAGTAGCTAACCTATTGTTTTACCAAAATTTCACGAAATTACATATATTACTGTGTAAAGACGAGTTTGAACTTACCATTTTTGAAAGAGTGAATTAGTACAACGTTGAAAATGTAACTAATATCAGAGTTTTATTATATTTTTGTAGAATTTATATTTGTAGCTTCACCGGAGTATACAATGACAGCGCAATGACAGGTAACTTTTCAATTTCCTTTTTTTTTAATTTGCCGTCAGTACAGTGTACGTTCGGAAATTGAATAAATTAAAAAAATAAATGTTTGTTCAAAATATTCAAACAATTTTAGTGATTTATTTACTATATTTAAAAAATATTTCAAATGATAACAAACGGGTACACCAGATTAGAAACAAATAATGTAATTCAATACCTTCTATTTATTAATGTAAAATAGCGACATCTATGAGCTGAAAGTGGACTAAATAAAACTAGAGTATAAACACACTATAAACACAAATAGTTATGCTACTCGACAAAAGGTGGCACTACCAGGATAAATCTTCAGAAGCCGAACATTTGTTTTATGATTTTGAGATGGAAGCAAAACTTTGGTAAATGATTTAGGTATGCTACTGGTTTCGTATTAATACTAATAATAAATTTGAGGTATACCTACCATTCGTTATTGAAACAGAAAAATACTTTTTAATAATAATTATGTTTTTTTTAATCACAGTAATCGGCACTGCTAACTTCTTCGAGTTTGACCTGCCATACATTATTAATTAAATTTTATCCATTAACTATACTTTGTGTGTCTTTCAGTGACTTCAAAATAAAAGTTTTTTCTATCGGCTGTCCTGATCTGATGGATTTTTAAAATACAGTTAAAAAAATACAGAGCGTAATTTACAGCCCTTTTTAATCAAGGAAATTCTTAGCAATATAATTATGAACATAACAAATAGAAAGTGATTCGGTTTAGGAAATAAAAGTTTAAAAAAACAATAACTTTATTAGAAACCATTCATACTCGTACAGGTCACTTAAATCTACTTAATATTATTATAGGTACTACAATAACAATACAAGTAACTACTTTACGAAACATATTCCTTAGAGTAAGTAATTATTACATATATGTTTTTAGTTATATTTTAATGAATAAAACTCAAAACATTTAGAACTTTATAAAAATGTGCGTAAAAATTACTTACATAATCAATTTGGACATTCTACCGGTTTTTGTAAACTACAATGAAAAATAGATTATATTGAGTATGAGTTATTTCTCAAAAACATTTACTGTTGGTAGGCAGTTAAAATTTCCGATCAAGATATCAAATTCTCTGGAGATAAAATTGATACGACGGACTTAAGATAAAGTGAACCTAAATACGCTCGAACAAGCGAGAAATTTTTACACGTAATATCAAAAATTACGCATAAAAATTTCTGTAAAATCGCGATTTTTCTCTCATTATCCTTATATCAAACATTAATTTATGATCTATACAAAAACATACATTTAATAAACCCTTAAGAATTATCTCTTAAATTATTAGCTGTATTGAAATTAAAAAATATATATTTCACTATGCAGTGCTATCTCCACTCGTAGAGCCAGCTACTTCAACTAGTCACATGACACTTCGTGTTGTCGATATTAAATCCAGGATTGGTTGAACTAGGACATATATCAGGATCATTACTACTAAGACCATCAGAGCAGTGCTTAGGCCACCTTGGGACGCGCTGAAATAATCCATGTTGAATCCAATCGTCATGGTTATCAGGCCCATAGATAAGGCAAATAGACCGACAGCCATGTGGAGTATCTTGACGGGTCCACTCCTCACAAATAAGCGGACTTTAGACGAGAATAAGGCCACTATTCCGGAGATGAAACTTATCAACGTGAAGATTAACGCGATTACTCCTGAAATCGAGCATAAATTTTTGGGTTAGTAAAAATAGATATAACTGTTTCGTACTAAAGAAAAGCATCCTTAAAAATTATAACTTATCATTTTAATTTAAGGGCAAGCATTTTTCGTACAGCAACATCAATTTCTATAGAAATTTTTAATTTTTCTTCTTCAGCTAAGAGATTACAAGTAGTAGTCTTATCGTTATTGCTATCTCTTCATCACATGTCTTGCTTATCTCTAATACACAACTCTTACAATTGCGATGTGTAATTGAATATATGCTTACCGCAGATGCCATGTGCCGTGTTGATTTGCATGTCAACCTCGGCCAGAGCCAAGAAGGTGCCAGCGATGACGAATAAAGAGCCAATCAGTTGGAGACATCCGTGTACAACACGTTTGCTGTCTTTTTTCAATTGGAAAGACCAGGAGTTATGTCTGTGGAGAGTTAACACAGCTTCTACCAGGAACAGTTGGTACTGAAACGCAAATGGATGGTTTGTGTGAAAGATAACTCGAGTTCGTTACCACAAGTCAATGGAATAAAATAAAGGAGAATCGTTTTTGTAAACAAAATATGAATCACTAAAACAGTAATAAAAAAAATATTACTACATGATAGTTGACAATTTTCCAAAAGCTATGTGCAATTCAGATAAGTGCAGATTATTAAATAGATTATAACGATTACAAAGTACGTACTCCAGTTCCCGCAAAAACGATATGCAATTGCAAATTGCTGATGGTCCCATTCGGTTCCGAGGTGAGCGCGAAATGCCACAAACAGAACACCACTATCGCCACTTGCATATGATGAAGAAGGTTGAGCAGTTGGCAGATGGAATTCCAAGCGGAATCCCAGGTGGAGCTGTAAGTGTCTCCACTCTCTTCATCGTAGGGTCCTGGGGCCCTGGTCAGTTCGGCTTGGTAGGGCACGTGCTCGCGGACTTCGTAGATTTCCACCTTCTCCACAGACTGCTGGCTCGTGCTAGGCCTGTCCATTTTCGACCTCGTGTGCACAGAATACACTCCACGAACCGTTATTAAGCAGTAACCTCGTCTATGTGCTTTTCTCAGAACGCGGTCACATGGGATCCTATCAACTTACGAACTAAGTATTTTGGCGACAGAATTCCAGTTATCGACACTTCTGATAACATGAGAGAATTCGATCGGTTAATCTGCTATCATAATGGAATTGACAGCTTCAAGATTACGATCTTGCGTAATGCTGCAACTAGACTAGGTATCTACGGTATATATTCAAAGATTAACTTCTTATATGTAGGTATAGTTGTTTGTAAAATGTCGAAATTCGCTTCTGTGGGAGTGGTGATGCATATTTTTGCAAGTGGAGTTTACGTACTTTTGATGATGATGATTTTGATTTGATTCAATTATAAAATATTACAATATCAATAAAATACTTTCATAATTATGCTTCTTCCAAGTTTTTGAAACCATATTACAGATCAAAAAACATTGAATTGACGCTTATTTACGAGTACATTATTGTCATTACTGGTGCTAGGACATAAAAAGGAATTCTTAAATATTTATCTTGTTCTACTATTGGTGGCTCTTCAAGAATTAATAAAGGTTTTATATTAAATGTTACAACGTGCATATTTTCTGTGTTAACTTCTGCTGATTGTCGATTTCAGCGCAACTACAAAATTTGTTTGTCACAGAATATCGTAATTGGCCTGTTATTGAATACCAACGCTAAGATCTAAAATCATTCTTTCATTTAATTAATTACGTGTTAAAAATTTATAGCCGTGTAATACCATACGTATAAACTATGACCCGCCTTCTAATTATATAAGGGAGCTAATGAATTCTCGCCCGGGGTAGTATTTTTAGGCGGTACCCATTCTTTATTATCGCGCTTGATAACGAGACCAGTCAAGTTTTGGATCAGTGTAATTAGGTTTTAAGACAAATTGGTGTGATTAGTATCAACGAGATGAGGAAGAACGTTACACGTAAAATGTTATAAAAGGTTTGCTAGTTCCATTTTAGTAACATTTTTATTTTTTAACAAATTTATATTTTAATTGCTTTAAAATATAAATTTGTTACTTTTCTGGTTACTGGAATTCATATAACACAATAAATGAAACATAACAGAGTTATAATCATGTTTACTATCTGTAGATACCGTGCTGGATATTTACCTATGTTTTATAGATATTAAGTACACACCGTACGTAGATATTAAATGAAATGGCTCGTTGATCTAAAAAAAAATACAAAGCTAAAATATAATTAAATCAATAAAAAGGTTATTGGAAAAACAATATTGGACGCTTTACCATACTAGAAGTCTATAAACTTCTTGATATTTTCTAAAAATAGAACAGCGAACGCAATTATTCTTAAAATTAAATATCAAAAGCTTTAAAACTTATATTACTGTCTACTTTCTATGTACTACATCGTACCAGAAATCCATAAACCTCAGGAGATTCTCTAAGTAAATCACACCAGCGCACGCCTCACGTCATTCCCATGGTTGTTATTCTGCGGTTGTTATTATAAATCGACGGACTACACCGGCTATTCGATTATTATCATTAGATTTATCGATAGAGCCACACATGAATGATCTTTGTACAGTTTGTGGAGGAAAATTATTTATTAAAGTAATTGTGCTTAATGTTTTGTTCATATCAAACAATCAGACCAAAAGTTAATGCAGCAAAGTTGATGCGATAAAGTCTTTAGTATTTAGCTATATGGCTTGTTGTGGCTCAAGATTATCATGAATTTATACATTTATTTTCTGAAGGATGACTTTGTTATTATTCTTTCATAAAATAACGTAAACGAAAGACGGTAGGCTTCCATTTTCTCCCTTGTTTCCGCAATGTATCTATTTGTAAGGTGTGATAAGGCAGATTGACATTTTCGAAGCATTAAATCAGTGGCCGGGTAGCAATGTGATTAATTTTAGGCTCCTGGGGCTCCTCTTTATGGAATTGGTTACAATTGCACATGGACAATAGTGAACAATCATCTTCAGGAGGGTTGCATGCTCATTGCTCGTTTCCCACTTGTATAAGAAATAAAAAGGTACAATGTCAATCAATTGCTTTCTAATAGACATTAGTAAGCAAAAACAAATAGGCAGAAGCCGCAGAAGTCGTACCTAATGTCAATAGCACATATACTATTCATACTGCTTCCAAGGGTGTTGGAAACTTTATAACGTTATGATCCACAACTAAAATAGTATCATTACAGTCATGTCACGATAATGCGATAATCCGATTTTCAGTAAATATATTGTTAGAGCCTTCTGAGTAGGATGACTTTTATCTAAGCATCTACCTACACACTACGGTAAATAGTCCTTCAAACAGACGTTTATATTTCATGAACAACAACTTGAAAACAATGATTGATTGAGTCGGTAACAGTTGTTGATGCATATTATTACTCTTGTAGTCGGAAATACGTTTCTAGCGCGTAAGGTGTTAGATACCGCTATCTTATCGTGCTTGATGAATGAATTTTATGATATCTCTGATATTCTCGGGTCTATCTTGTAATTATACATTGCAACACGAGAATGGGAGGCGTTTACTTGTATTGACGGTAAAAATTAAATTTGATTGGAATTCGATCTGCTATTTGTTAGTTGTTATATCTCAATATTTTTATTACATATCAACAATTCTTTATTTCCCGTATTTTATTACTAAGTAAATCTTATTCATTACTTCCTTAGCATGTGAATGAAAACAAATCAAAATGCATTATTTAAGTTTAAATGTTTAAATCTGTTTTAAACTTCAATGATCTGTCACCGGTCCGTAAGTTGTACTAAGGGTTTATTTTGGTGATAATTTTTTTCTTCAATTTCAGTTATGAATAATTTCCTTCTGTTGTGCATTTGATGTTTGTTTATTAAAATTCAATTATTTCAGTTATGAATGATTCTACATAATATTTGCTTTGAAGTATGCCTATTTCGTGTTGAAATTTTTACTTTTAACTAATCCATGGTTTAAAATAAAACTTCAACAACATCTATGCAATATTGTTTTTGTAAACCTGCTTTCAATACTACATCTACATTTACTACAAGCTAGATTAACTTAGGCATTACGTAACAAATAGAATTATCATTAGGACCCTCATCGGAAAGACATTTAGGTTGTTTTTATCCAATACAGCCGTAAAGCAGGTTGCACGGTGATTCTCGACCGTGCAATTAATATGGCGTTTGCAGCGGTAGTTAATATCTTAATAAGAAAGCAATAGAGATTACAGGCTGTGCAGGGTGGGCCACGGTAATAGTCGCTTCCAATATGTGTGGTCTTGTCAGGTGGTCAATATGCTAGGGATGAGCAATGGTATCGATTTTATCTATGTGTTCTATCTATGTGTACAACTGTACAATTTGTTTAATACAAAAGCATGATGGGATAGAGATATGGGTTAGTGTCTATTTCTAAAAGTGTTTGATAACTTCTTATTGAAAAGGGCACCCATTTCAAGGGATTAAGCAGTCCGTATCAGTAATCGGTTTTTCACTTTTCCCCCAGTCTCCTAGAAGATGATGACTTCTTTAAAGGTCGACTATTCGGCGCTTCGTAGTTTGGTAACTTGCTGGTAAGCCGTACGAGCTAGACAAGTTCATAATTAATATAGTTGGTCAAGTAATCTTGGTATAATATTCACCTAGTCTTATAATACTATGCGATGTATTGCAAATTGAAATGCAAGAATTTAAAATCATAAAGCTGTATTCATAAAAAAATCTGCTGCTGAACAGTAGGTATGTATTGAAACTTTAACTTAAATTAAATAAAGTTCAATTCTTGCAGCATTTACAATGTTGAGTACATAGGTACACGGGACCAAATTGTACTTTCAACGCTAATTTAATAACACGCAATAACTAATATTTTGTCTTTCCACAAAAGGGAAAAATATACGTAATACGGTGTTATCGTGACGGAACACCCTTCCCTGCCCGAAAACAATTTAGAACGTCGATAGATAATTTTTTAACTTAAGCACTAGGTTCTGTACGCCATCTGTGTAATTGTTTTCGTGATTCGTGACCCACATGTCTTGTGAGATAATTACGTGGTTGGATAAATGTGGTATTTATTCCAGGCCTATAGATTGGATCTAGATAAAAAAGCTAAAGGAAATTGCTTAAATATGGCATTGATTCATTAATAGCTGCATGTTAGTCAATATTATATTACGATAATTTACGATTTAGTTTTTTTTCGTATCAAAATATGTGTTATTTTTTAACCACTAATCAGATCTAATAGCCGAACTCTTTGTTATTACAGGGACGCTAGATTAATATAAATAAAATAGTTAATGGTGCATTGGCCATCTGTATGAGAGTAATTGCATATAGATGAGCTATAGCCAACAAAATACTTTTCGTATTGTTAAGGTGTGCATTGTGTTGTAGAAATAACTGTTGAAGTTGTTTGTGAAAATTATTGACCAAAGTTCCCTTGTCGATGGCAAAAAGTACTTGGTTAGGCTTACCGATGGCCGCAGGCCGATATATTACCTTAGGTAGGAAAAGTGAACAAGAAAAACCCTCGATAATATTTAGACTTCATTTTCTTCTGCAACAACACCATCAAAGGTTCAAAGTAAAACAAAAACCCTATTATCTTATTTATTTTCCCGTTTTCAATTTCAGGACGAATCCATTCATTTTCCTTGTATTATTGCACTTATCTCTGCACTTCCTTGATCATCTTCCGTCATTTTGCACGTCCGAAGCGTCCCGTATCGAATGAGTAAGTGGCCTATGGAATCCCTAGGGAACATAACGATTGTTGACGAGGACTGTTCATAGATTGCTCGCTATAAATCATGCACCTTTGAAAGTAATTGCGGCAGAAAATGGAGATTCAATAAATTGTGATGGATGTCCGTAATAGATTTAGAAGAATGCGCTTTTGTTTTGAGAATTTGAAGTATTGTCCTGTAATAAGCGTGGCGAAATCAAATATACAAATAAATACGTCAATTGCAGTGTATCCAGAAAATTCATGGAGGTATGCGGGAACAAAGGATTTACTGTGATTGGAAATTGCAAGCTGTTAGGCTGAAAAGTTCAAAACAATAAATCGATTTACTTATTTTTTCATTGTGTAAAAAATACATACAGCAGATTACAGAACCTCCTCTATTACAAAAAAGGTTAAAAAATAAAAAAAGTAGAAGAAAAGGCATCCGGCGTTTCATATATGTAGATTCATACGAAAATATGTTTTTTTTAAAGTAAATAACTACTAAGTGTTTTTACGGAAAATGTTTACGTAAAAATAATTCCATTGTGATATTAATCCAGGAGGTAACTCTACAGACAGTAAAGTTTATTATGCATATACCTATGTCATCGATAGTGTAAAATAACTATAACTTAGTTATTATACCTGTGTTTAGTTTAGTTTTTTTTCGATTGGAAGCCTATGACAGTTTACAATTAATATAAGTTAAATATAAATAGTTTTTCAACCATTTATTAGTCATGGAAAAATCTTTTCCATGAGCACCAACAATTAAATAACTTACAATTCAAGCGAGACCAGTGCAACATAAATCGGAAACAAGTATGATTACTTACGATAAAACGACGTTGAGTGCGGCGCTATCGTATAATTACTATAACTTTTACTCGCATTTTTACTTTCCAAGCAATAAGCTGAAAGTACCCAGCCCTTCAAAGCTCGCCGCGTCAGTCTATGCGCAGACGCAACGCACGTCAGAGGAAAATCCGGTGCAACTACGACATGTGGACTCTCGAGTTTATGATGTCCTAGTACTTTCGTTTTGGTGTTTATGTTAATTTTGTATTATAAATTGGTAGAAGAGAGTGTTTTGGCAAATCTGCTGTATTCTAGGTAAGTGCCTAATAAAATATTTTTAAAAGTCTGTTCTAGTATTATTCACAATTTTTTTATAAGTGGACGTCAATGTAATTTACTTTATTTTTATTTAAATAAGTAGTTTAATTTTATATGAAGTTTCAAAGAAGTTAATAAATTTATAATGGAAGTTATAAATTTTCATTTTAAGTTAATTATAAATTTAATTTGAAGGACTACTATTTGTATTTGATAAAATACAATTTGAATACATTTTTTTATGGAAATGGGCCTATTTTTCTGTTAGCCAAATTGCTTACAATTACAATTTTTAACTCTTATTACATCAAAAAAGCGTGATAAATATAATTTATAAACAAAACGGAAGTGTTGAGTCAAAATAAACAAATAATTGTAAGTTCGGACATATGTTAAAGAGCTAGGCATGCTGTCATGCGATTTGCAAATGCACAGTAGCGTTTGCAAAAAAAATTTTGACCGGCACGCAAAACTATCCGTAGCAGAGTATACCAAAGGTATACTTAACAATTTCTTAACATTAGTAAGAATGTTAAGATTATAATAAATTACAGAATATTAGTAAATGCTAAAAATAAAGGTAATGTTTTATAATTTATAATTTTTACTTATAACTATAAAATGAAACGTTTTTTTTCAGAAATAGTTCATACATTAGTTCTTATTTTTTGTTATAGCTTTTAATTTATATACGAACATAATATGCATAAATCTATATATATCGCTACAAAGTATTTTTTTACACAATAACCTGTCCAACATTGTACAAAAAAATATTTTAACAAAACTATCAGTCAACTTCAAAGTAACTACAAATTATAAAACATTCAAACCACAATGTTAATTGAATATATTGTTTATGTAACATTCCCATCAAAATCGGTTCAGTGGTGCCCAAAATTTCATACAAACTGATATTTTTCTGCTTTACCTAAAGTTGACTGGTAGATAATGCTTTTAGCATTAAGTTCATTTTTTGTACCAATTTTTATGGTATAATAAAGTTTTAAATAAATAAAGGTAAACTTACAGAAAATTAAAAGAAATAAATTAAACTATAAATATAAAACAACTTATTTACAAAATTTACATATATACAAAAATGAAAAACAAAAATATAAAAACAAAAACACTACCATAAAAAATTGTCACCATCACTAAATAAAGGTTAAATAAATTGAAGGTGGTAGAACCCCTTGTGGTTTGACACCTATTTCTGCCTCATAACAGCAGCGTTAAGCGCCGCTGTGTTTTGGTTTGAAGGGTGTGGTAAGGGAGGCATACTTTTCCGAGGTGTTCCAACTTAGTCCTCAGAGGCGGCGTATATGTGACCGACCTCAGGTGGGAATATCTAATCCTATCTGGGGTTGATTTCAGATGTCCATGGGCGGCAGTGACCACTTACCATCAGGTGGATTGCATGTTCGTCTGCTATTCCTATATTATAAAAAAAAATATTCTGCCGGCATATTTAATATGCTGTCGGTACCTTGTCGATGTCGGCCGATCTCGGTGCTCTGTTTGCATTATACGGCGCGTGCATGATAACAGGTTATTCAGCCGAACACCGCGCATATTGTAGTAGGGATAAGCGGAAAGGTGTTGAAAATATTATTAGAGTTACTTGTAGCTCGAATTAAACATTTACGGCAGTTCACATAAGCGTGGTAGCTTAGTTGTATGAATATCGCTCTCATATTCAGCGAATGGGATTTAAACGTCAGGATCTCTAATTTTTCAAACTTATGACCGTATTAGTAATTATTTATCACATGCTTTAACAGTGAAATAATAATATTACAAGGAAACTCATGGGCTTTCTTTAAAAAGTTCTCTACGGTGTGTGAAGTCTGTCAATCTGCACTTAGCTAGAATTATGTACTACTACTAGGAATACTATTTTAACTTTCCTTAATTTTAACTTTCGTTAAAAATAATGAATTCCCAACAAACAAATTTTATTTATGGATTATTGTCTTTCAAGTATTTTATTTTTATGCACTTCTCATTTAAAAATGTGCATAAGAAAAGCTAGCATAAAGATAGAAACATGAACAAGCACATTCACAAAGGGTGTGGACAGTTTGTTTCTTGGCCAGTCGCGTATCGCTAACCACATCGCGTACCTACTGCTGCCGGCAGTCCAGTATTGATCCGATCTGCATTGCTGTAAACTGTTCGTAATTTGAAGGATATCAGTGCATGCATGCGTGCGAGTGTGCATGCGTATGTGCATGTGAGCATGTTTAAGGATGTTTACACACGGGTGCACTTGCGTAAGTGCGTAGATGAGAGCTAGCCACGGATGTTCCGGAGCGGTACACACTGAGTGACGATACACACGCTAGAATGTTTATTTGCTATTTCTTTTACAGAAAAAGCCTGTTGTATTATATTTCAATGCGATACAACCACCAAGGTGCGATTCTGATGATACAATAACCACATTTAATTCTACTTGATATAAGCAATGTCAAGTGCTGCTGTGCTCTTGTGTGGTGGCGATGCTAGGGAGAGACACTTTTATATTGTAAACTAGTGGTGCCCGCGGCTTCGCCCGCATTTTAATGAAATAATATGATATACATTAAACGGAAAATTTGTACCTGCATTGGAATGACAGTGGTGCCATCTATCGAAAATTGGTCTTACCAACTCCCAAACCCTCGTGGGCTCTTGGACAACAACTTTGCTAAAGATTATCACTTGATCAAATGCATAGTTTCCGATTCTTTAACTACTTACGAATTAAAAATTAGTTAAAAAATCCTTTTCCCACGGACTAAATTGTGAATCTAAACCATTCTCAAGTCCCCTTGAATACACACAACAAATTTCATCAAAATCAGTCCAGTCGTTTAGGAGGAGTTCAGTGACATACACACGCACATAAGAAATATATATACAAATACAAAGGTCGAACTTAGACTTAGTTCAAAAATAACACAGAACCCGCAATAGAACATACAAAACGACATACAAACAATTATATTTAAGGAAATTAAACAAATCAATCGGTTTAAACATAAACTTGCCTATCTATACCAGTAATCTGTTTTTATTCGGTGCACAAAAAGACAGTTGTTTGCAGCGCAATCCAATACCGCGGCAAGTGACCGCGCGGCGCCATTAGACGCGGTGTCGGGTTCGCTTCCCGCTTCGTCTGACTACCCTATTGCGATTAGTTCCTATCGATAATCTAAAGTAATAAATGAAGTTGAAGTTTTAGTTGTAAGGTCGAAATAACAGCTTTTTACTATATGCATGTGAAACTATATAAAGGTAGTTCTAACAAAAAAAAATTGTCTGTCTGTTCGTATGTTTGTCTGACTTTTCTTGTCTTTGTCTGCTTTATCTTTTTCTGCTGATGTCCGAAACGGCAAGACCGATTTCGATAGGACTTTCATTGGCACTAAAGGTGATATTTGATTTTAGAAAATAATTAGGATTCCGCAAAATAATTTCCACGGTGTTTACAATTTAAACGCGACTGAAACCGGCATAGGGCATAGCTCGTGAAAAATAAATAAAAATAAATATATGATAAGAATAGTCTTATAAGATTTGTATTTTTTACGAATTTCGAGGAGCAATTTTTTTGATTGAAGATTTTCCTGAAATCGGCCAATGACCCGTGAAAACTAATTTGGACTGCCTTATCAAATCTCTCTCTTTGTCTTTGTCTCTGCTTAAATTTTAAATTACCTACCTTTACACCTGAACACAACAGTGCTTTCCAATCTTGTTATACGGCTAATATAAAAATGGCGTTAGTATCACACAAACCACGAAGGGTTCTACAACCTTTAACCATCTGTTTATGTCTATAAAAAACATAAAAGGTAATTCCGCATTCTTGAGTTTAGCCAACATTGTAGCATATACGTCAGTACAAATATACGAGGTGCCCACGCAATATCATCACTCATACAGTTTTATGAAAGAAATGTTTGTCGCGTCGTAAATCCTGACGAAAACCACATCGTTGGTCGTGGTAAGCACGTAGCTACGTATATTTTTAGATATTAATAGTTGTTTTTAATTATAATTTTAGATGTACTCATAGTTGCGCAAGTTATAAAATCTTTTAGAGAGTACTAGCTTCCCCGGCAAACGTTGTGTTGTGATATAAATAAAAAATGTTAAGGGTGAACAACCCTTATCGCTTAGGGGTATGTAAAATAGATGGTAGCCGATTCTCAGACCTACTGAATATGCATATAATTTGGTGAAAATCGGGAAGGCCGTTTCGGAGGAGTATGGTAACTAACATTGTGACACGAGAATTGTTATAGGAACCCTTTGAGGTGACGTTGGTACTTGGCCACACTACTCCCCTTTTTACTACGCTTCTATTATAATAATTAAATATTTCTAAGCAGTTTGTTTTTAACGTTTATAACTGTTACTAGTTAAGTATGTAAAAACATAACTTTATATTTTACTTTTTTAATATCTAGCGATTTTGTTTAATTAAGTATTTATTCGGACTTCTGAAAAAATGCTTCTAAAATCCTACAATGAAAAAATATTTTAACTGTGACATAAAAATCCTCATCTGCATTATAATATGTAAAGTACAACGAAAAATAGAAGTGATTCTATAATTTTTAATACTTACTGACACAACATATTTAAATATCCATTAAGTTGTTTGAACCATAGAGCTTGTTAAAAATAGACACCTATTGGGTTCGTACACAAAACTGCGATGCGACGTCGCATCGCAAAAATCTGCGAGCTCCCTCGACGCATCGCAAGAACTTGCGAATTGATTCGCATCGCACAGTGGTTGTTGTTGTTGGTCACCCTGAGAGACGCTACGCCGCACGATATCGCATCGCAGCAATTCGCATCGCAATTTTCTGCGTTGCGAATTCGCATCGCGTCGCATCGCAGTTTTGTGTTCGAGCCCATTAGTACGTATATAAAACTACCTTTATACATGTACTCAAAATATCACTTCTGAAATAGTCATAAATATTGTATTCTTGTTAAATTTGAGTTTGGGTGGTCCAATCAAAACTCGTTAACACGAAGGGTTCAATTTTCATTGATAATATTATATTGATTCGTTACCACAATTTAATGACAGCTCATAACAGCTAACCAGATCAAAAGTGATCAAACAACCCGATGTTTCACTCAACGATAGCCAATTACTATTTAATACAAGACCAAATTTTGTTTTTAATTATAGGATGGAGTTTAGGCTAATATAAGTGGCCAGTTTTATTTACGCGATCGTGTACCAATATTTATATGTATTTATGGATAAGCTTGAATAATATTTATCGTATGAGATTTAACAGGGTAGTCTTATAATTATTACGTTGAGAATCTAATTCAAAAGTACACTATCATTAATTTTAATTGTTAATTAAATAAATAAAAAATAAATATATTTTAATTTTTATTGTTTTATGATTATGTTAAAATAAATGACGTTTCTCTCGCCCTTGTCTCTTCTCCTTTTCCTTTCGAAGCTGTGGAAAGAGTGATGTCTAGTAGTAGGACATAAAAAGGTTGCATTACTGTTCGACTGCTGGGCACGGGACATATCTTAGAGTTATAGGGGTCTTCACACAACTTTGAGATCTTTTTTAAAGAACTCTTAAACTGTGTCACGATGTTCTCCTTTACCGATATAGCAAGTGATAATTTAATTTCTAATATTTAAGGTCATTTTGAAAAGTCAGTTGTGTATGTCTGGGAATCGAACCTCGCACCCCCTAATTGAGAGGCCGTTTCAATCACTACTCTATCACTGCTTAATGTCATAATGAAAAGTATGTTGTCAGTTCATCTTTTACCCGATATCAATTAAAAACTTTTTCTATACAACTCGTTATAACAACTCTATACATATCACAGTGATTGCGGCACCGATTGCTGTCTATCGGCCGATTAATGTTGTACACGCTGTAAAATTAAATCTATTTACATAAAGATAAACACTGACTTTGGATATAGGGACATAAACTCGATGTTTTAGCCACATTCCACGCTGTAACTGATAATTTCATTAAAGTCGATACCAAAACTGAATAACTGTGATTAGGATTACATAAAACTTAAAAATTAGTGGAGTTTTTATAGCTTGTTCGTTATCGGGTTAACTTTCTACAGGTTTGTGTGGAAAGTAACAGCTATGAAAGGATTTTAAGATGCAGATATATGTATTATTAATACGTAGGTATTCATGTTATATAATATGTAATCTATTAAATATTTCATTTCGAAACTAAATATTTATTTTCATATTATTAAAAGGATGCGGTGAATCTGATGGTGAGTGGCTACTTGCTCCTGTCGTGTCGTGATCTCTGACTTTGCAGACTTTATACGTCGTCATCTCAGAAACCCACTACTATTAACTTTGTTTTTATAGGTATAATATTAGAGTAGCAGACGAGCATGCAATCCACCTGATGATAAGCAGTTACTGCCGCCCATGGACATCTGTAATCAACCCTAGGTAGAATAATAGATAGGATTAAATTCCTACTCTATGTCGACCACAGATACGGCGCTACCCCTAGGAATTAAGCTGGAATGCCTCGACGAAGTACGTTTCCTTTACCCC
The DNA here is from genome assembly GCF_041222505.1 of Epargyreus clarus. Classification (NCBI taxonomy): domain Eukaryota; kingdom Metazoa; phylum Arthropoda; class Insecta; order Lepidoptera; family Hesperiidae; genus Epargyreus; species Epargyreus clarus. The sequence goes on along the minus strand of NW_027332231.1, from coordinate 7,481,120 downwards.
ACCCTTCAAACCAGAACACAGTAACGTTTAACACTGCTCTTATTGGGCAGAAATAGGTGTGGCGGTGGTGCCGCCGGAGCCGAACCACTGAGAGTTCTACCTCCTTTTAATACCAACTTAGTAACTACTATACTATATGGGGAATATACCTACTTAGTTACAATACCATAGAGGAAAACAGATCTATATTTAGCCACGGATGCGTCTCGTTTTCGCAGCACGATACTGACACAGTGTCAGTAAAGTCACGTTGGTCAACAGTAGGGATGGCATGAAGCTTAGTAACTGTAACCGAAATTATCGGATATCCGACATAAAAATGTATCCGAAGCCGTATTTCAGATAAGGGCATAGCCTAAATGAGATACCATTATACTACATTACTTTTTTTCAATTTCCTCTGATTTTTCAAAGTTATATTTAAACGGTGAAGGAAAACAACCTGAGGATCTCTATACCTGTAAAAAGTTTTCATTGTCGCTATGTGATGTCTACTAGTTCGCACTTGGCCAGCTCGGTGTACTAAGGCCTAATCCTTTTCATTCTGAGAGGAGACCCGTTCCCAGCAGTGAGACAGTAATGGGCTGTTAATTATGATTGTTTATTGGTTTTGTGTGTGTGTGTGTGTGTGTGTGTGTTTTTACAATTTATTAAAAAGGTATCCGTAGCTGAAAATATCCGAAACTATCGGATAATCCGAAATAATTCCATATCGGTAACCGTATCCGAAACTGATAGTAATTTTAATAATCCAGTTCCAATTTTTCTATCCATAACATCCCTACAGTGTTACCGGCCGGCGGCCGTCGATCACTGCACGAGACAAGTTTCTTGTCCAACGTACTCGTAGATGTACTAAATGGGCGCTGATAAAGCCTGGACACCACATGTTTTTGTATGAGCATCCTAATTGATTAATGTACAGTCGCTACTTTTTGTCCTTTCTTGTTAACGGGATAGGAATGACAGGTGAGTGATTGATATTGTTTCGTTAGTTTTTTTAAGTCGGATTACGTCTACGTTTTTTTTCTAAGATTGTAGTAGTGAATGGGTAAGCATTCCACTTGATGGGAAGTGTTCTCTGCCCACGGACACCTGTAACCTACTCCATATAGAAATGATTCTACCAGACCAGACGCCAAGTGCATTACGTTGCTACTATTTAGGATTAAAATGGTCGCTTCATATATAAGGTGGTTTGAAGATGGTAGAACCCTTTGTGGTTCGACTCCGGCGGCACCACCGCCACACCTATTTCTACCTAATAACAGCAGTGTCAGGCGCTTCTGTGTTCCGGTTTGAAGGGTGTGGTAAGGGAGACAGACTTTTCCGAGGCGTTCCAGCTTAGTCCTTAGGGGTAGCGGCGCATCTGTAGCCGACCTCTGATAGGAATATCTAATCCTATCTGGGGTTGATTACTGATGTCCATGGGCGGCAGTAGCCACTTATTATCAGGTGGACTGTATGCTCGTCTGCTACTCCTATATTATAAAAAGTAGGTCCTCTATCAGATACTTCCAAGATCTGTTATCTCTAGTAAAGTTACTTACTACGTAGGATTATTGTCAGGGACTATTACTTTAACTTCGGTACATAAGACAATACTGCATAAAATATTTAATACCAGGCCGAAAAGGGGACAAGGGATAACGCTCTTTAAAATAATACTTCTATTTGTCTCTAAATATTATTAATAATATTTTAACACATCGATCATCGTACTTATTACTTAATTTCCAACTAACTGTTCTATTAAAAAAATTAATGATAAGACACAGGTACCTACTACTTATTCTTTATAACTAATATTTATAATTTATCTAGCCGCAGTGTTTGGGAGTTTTATCATATTTTTATGTTATTTTAAAATTCTAATTAGCAACAAACTTAAATTCAACATTTAGCATGTCCTTCTTAAATAAAAAAAAATATACAAAGAGAGTTCGTTTTTCCGTCGTTAATGACTCAATCAATACCTACCTATATCGATCAAACTAAAAGTATGTAAATGATCCGAAAATTGTTCTCATGGTTTAAAATGCACAATTTTGGAAGCTCTCATTGACCACTAAGCACTCAGTTTAATGATCCCAATCATTTCCAAATAAAGAGGAAATATATGAGCCGTTTCATTACCTCTCCTATAGGAATAATGTGATTTTATTGTTGACGCTCGTTTTGAACCAAAACCTAATTTCCATGTCAGATTGCGTTTGAAATTGGAAATGACATTGTTATTGCATTTACGATGCATTTTCATTGTATGAAAATTGGTTAATGACACCCTTTACAACAACAATGATATCCTCATTGAAAAAGGATTCTTATTACGCTTTTATAATAGTAATGCATCCTTACTCTCTTTAATGCCACATAAGGTATATGTATCGGAATAATATAACGGATATTTTAGTGTTTATCATACCAACTTTATTTTTCGCTCATTCTCATGTCATAATTTTTTGTATTTTGTACGAGTAATTCTCTTTCTAGTTCGTAATTAAATCTCGAGATTTATTATTCTATATTATAGAATAAAGTTATCGCGAATTTATCTTTTATAAGTAGTTTACGATAATACATTCAACAGTTACAAGTAACACCCTTATCTCCTTAATAGAATCCAGCGCCGCACCGTATAGGAACATCTTGCAATATTCCATTAATTATATGAACATGAAGGCAACCTGGCAACTCCTACAGGATGATATTAAGGAAGTTAGAATGTCTTAGACCGTTAAGCCGCTAGATAAGTCCGGTTTTAAATTATTAGCTCAACCCGTACACTATCGTTTAAGCAATTTAAGTAATCTTTGAGAAACGTCGTAATATTTAAAATCGTGAAGTACATGGATTATTTATGGAGTATTGTGTAATGTGTATTAATGATTTATTCATGAATGTTGGCTCAAATTTTGATTTTATCGCAGGCTGTAAATTATGTCTCCAAACCACAGTCTTAATAAAATTCTAGACTGACTAAATTCATATTCATCGCTCAATTTCCTTTTTGTTTAATATTCAAAGATAGTTTAAGTCAGTGTTCCTCAAAGTGTGTACCGTGATCATTAGTTGGTGGGCCGCGGAAAAATAAGGTTATCTTATAAAATTATTTTAGTAAGTAAGTAAAATACATACACAAATCATGCGAGCGCACGAGCGAGGCGTTTTGTTTCAATAAATGTTGATTAATATTACTTAAAAACTATTTTTTTTTGTGTTGTACCTCCAAAAGCTTTAGTTTTCCTAGATGTACCTTGAATACAAAAAGTTTGCGGAACACTGGTTTAAGTTACCATGTTTGTACGGAAGTACGCAATATTAAGAAAGATTTTATGTATAATTGTTAATCCCTGGGAACCATTATGACTCCTTACTCGTGCTAGATATAAGATAGCACGCATTCTTCTTTGCACTCAGAATATTAGATACCTAATAATTTATTATGTCATGTTAAAAATCGATCCCTTTATTTATTTCTCCTACCCAAGAACCCTCTTAAGCTACAGACGACACAGATACAGACGATACAGATGAAACTACCAGGCGATAGTTTAATTAGTGTGAGGAAGTACGCAAGTACCTACGCACATTGCAATGATTTGGTACTTGCTTCTCATGCTGATTAAGGGCCCGACTAAACTATAGCCCGATAAAAGTTTTTTTTAGTCTAGTTTGCTGGGGCTATGAATAGTTTTGTGTTAACAGCCAATTTCATCTGTTTCTAAGTATATGTAAATATATATCTACCTAATAAATCTATACTAATATGATAAAGAGGAAAACTTTGTTTGTTTGTTTGATTGTAATGAATAGGCTCAAAAACTACTGGACCGATTTTAAAAATTATTTCACCATTCGAAAGCTACATTATCCACGAGTAACATAGGCTATATTTTATATGAAATACATTTCATAAATAGATTTACAAATAGATCTACAATTTAGGTGGTACAATGTTTGCCGGGTCAGCTAGTAGTCAATAAAGGTATCTATAAAATTTTCAGACATATAAAAAAAGCGCTAATTAACCTCTCTATACATTCTACTGATACCAAAACTCAAGTGCCAACAAGTTCTATAAGATCAATTGCCCAAACCCAGTTTCGCGGTTTGCAAATTGTTTCGATTCAAGGACAATAATTGGAGCAAACGATAAATAAATAGACGAGGCTAGTTGTTGAGTTGATGGGTCAACAGGCGACAACGATCGCCATGTATTGGACATAATGATATAACTATTGAACACCCGTGATTTTACAGGGTCAACGACACCCCACACATTGCAATGAACGCACAGATGGGCACATGTGTTTTGAGCGCACATATCACTGTGACGATTACTGATGTGAAAATTCTGTGTGCACAAATATGTAGTTTCGTATCAGATGGATTTTAAAATCGTATTTTTGGATTATACAGGATAAAATAAAAGACAGTTAATAAATGTTTTGTTTGAAAATTCAATTACAATGAAATCTACTCACCTTTGAAATACTAAATACCAAAAGTAATGTTGTAATAAGTGATAATACCTGCTTAATGCTACCTTATGTGGATAAGCTTTTATAAATAAATAGGTTTTTAATTTTTTGAACCCCATGTTGACTTACAAAAGTATGCGAATATTTTTTCATGACAGTAGGTAGGTTATTTATTTTATGCAAGCCCATAGTGTGCAGGGGCACATTACTATAATTGCTGGGTTGGAAGAATTGAAATCCCTTGTTTTACTCTTGTTCCATTTATTCCTTTGTTCCATAGGTCTGTTGCCAGTACTGAATGAAAATTTGAAAATCTGGCCTATTTATATCCCCGACTCAAGTACCACAACTAGAAGCAGGTCTAGGCAGGAATATAGGCCTTTTGGCCAATTACAACTATTTCCCGTTATTCTATGTCTAAACCTGTACGGACCTGTACGAACCTGTTCAAACTGTGGCCTTGAGTCGACGATTCACAATAATAATAATAATAATCTATTTAGTTTGTTTAGGAATTTACATATTTCTATTTAAACCTCTATTAAAACCTAAACTATTGCAAAACCTATTATAATTGACACCTATACCTATGCCCTATAAACTATTACGAAATATTTATTTTAATACATTTACAAAACTTAAACTATTATCTATTTTCCCTATTCTATTAAATCCTATTATATACTATTAACAATAAAACATAAGTAAAACACTATTCAAACATAATAAAAACATCAATAAATTACATTAAAAACTATCAGCTGTTTACGTAACTACGTCTTACTGCTATGATCAGCTGATCGAGTTGGAGTCAGCTGTTTAGCGTCGGCCATTGAACTATACAATATTGATCAGCTGATCGTGTGTTACGAATAATGAAGTCTTTATTTATTACAACTTATGAACTATTATTAACTATAAATTAAGTAAACAATTTCAAACTTATAATTACGTCGAATCTTGAGTCAGCTGTTCGCGTCGTCCCGCACATTTCTCCCGCCGTGCAGCTGTGTTGCATCTTCTGTCGGTGCTGGGGCGACGTCTTCTATAGGCAGCACTACCAGCTTCCTCACTGGCCGGCGTAGAACTCCTCCCTTGGTTGCCACGTCGACTGTTCTTACTATGTTGTCTGGACCCGGAAATGTTGCGATGACCCGACCTCGAACCCATATGTTCCTAGGTAGGTTACTATCCAATATTTGTACTAAGTCGCCGATCTTCACTGTTGCCCCTCTTCCGTGGGGCTCCCGCCGGTGTTGAAGCTCAGGAAGGTACTCTCGAAGCCATCTTGTCCAGAATATGTCGGTTAATCTCTGCGCGGCACGCCAGCTGTTTTTGCATATGGTGTCGCGGTCGTTGAACTCTCCCGGGGTCGATACTCTTCCGTTCCCGCCGAGTAGGAAATGGTTCGGTGTAAGCGCTTCTGGGTCCTCGGCGCTCACTGACACGTGGGTGAGAGGTCGGCTGTTCACTGTATATTCCACCTCTGCCATGAGCGTCGTGAGGACTTCTTCTGCTGGATGTCGTTCGTGAAGCGTTGCTTGCAGTGCAGTTTTCACGGAGCGCACGAGCCTTTCCCACGCGCCTCCCATGAAGGGCGCGCCAGGTGGGATGAATCGCCACGAGATGATCTTCTTAGCAGCCTCCTCCGCTGTGGCTGCGTCGATCGCCTGCCGTAGTTCCTTGTCAGCGCCCCTCAGGTTGGTGCCGTTGTCCGACCATATTTGCGCCGGACGTCCACGGCGCGCCATCATCCGCCGGAGCGCCATCACCGCAGAGTCGGTGGTGAGCGATGCTGTAACTTCAAGATGAATAGCACGTGTGGTTAGACAGGTGAAGATAGCTACATACCTCTTCTGATTGGTACGCCCGACTGTTACTGTAAGCGGCCCGAAGTAGTCGACTCCTGTGTATGTGAAAGGTCGCTTGTGATGTGCCAAGCGACACGATGGTAGGTCTCCGGTTCTCGGGTACGGCGGTGCTTGAGTCTTCATTCGGCATCTGAGACATTGTCTTATTATAGTGCGCGTCACCGGACGTAACCGTAGAACCCAATACCTTTGTCGACACTCGTTTACCGTGGCCTCGACTCCGCTGTGGTGCATCTGTCTATGGATGCTGTGTATCCATAGTTTGACTGTAGGATGGTCACCGTCCAGCACCATGGGGTTCTTGACCTCATTTGTGACGGCTTCTATTGCTTCGATGCGGCTTCGGAGTCTCAGGGCACCATTTTCATACTTGACACTTAATCGATGTAATCGGCTATCTCTGTCTATAGGCTTCTGACGTTTCATGTTATCTATATCAACCTGAAATGAACTTTCTTGCGACGAACGCATTAATAACTCTTCTGCTTCTCGGAGGAGTTCTGCGGGCACGGAGATATAACACTTGGCTTGTTCTATTTTTCTATGCTTTACCTGTGGAGCCACCGGTGTCTTCTTTTGACGTCGCCAGTCGGGGTCCGCTTGAGCGTTTCGTCTAGTCCTCTTGTAATTGACCCGCTGTTTAGACGTCCTGCAAAGCTGTATAAACTGTAAAACCCTTGCTGTAGTGAAACGTAATCTATCCCAATTTGAAAATCTAGACACCTCCGGTAGACCTTCAGCCAGCTTCAGACCTCGTTCTGTTACTATGTTGTGTGTTCTTTCTTCACCTGTAGGTTCTGATGGATACGACGCAGAATTTTCTATTGGCCAGGTGCTCGAGTCCTCGTGTAGGAAGTCCGGTCCCCTATACCACCTGTGGTTCTTATTGAACCCTATTGGGACATTTCTTGTGGCATCGTCCGCCACGTTGGACTTCGTTGGCACCCAGCGCCACTCACTTACCTTTGTACCTTCTTCTATAGCCGCTATGCGATGTGCCACATACGACTTGTAAGAGCGCGAACCAGCCTTGATCCATGAGAGTACTGTGCGGCTGTCCGTCCAGAACGTTCTTGAGTCCGGCTTTCGTTGATGTTCTTTAACGACGGCGTCGGCGAGTCGAGTTCCCATCACTGCAGCTTGTAACTCCAACCTAGGTATAGATGTTAACTTTAAAGGTGCCACCTTGGCCTTGGACATAATTAGTGATATGCTGACGTCGCCGTTGGGTGCCGTTGCTCTCCAATACAGTACCGCTGCGTAGGCTGACTCGCTGGCGTCGGTGAACACGTGGAGCTGAAGGGATGTAGCGTCGCTGTACTGTAGGTATCTTCTTGGTATTGCTATATTTGAGAGGCTTCTCAAATGTACCATCCAGTCGCGCCACTGTTCCGCTATGTGATCTTCTATTTTCTCGTCCCACGATGTCCCACGCCGCCAGAGTTCCTGTAAAATCTGCTTAGCTCTTATAGTAACTGGTGAAGCAAAGCCTAACGGATCAAAAAGCGACATAACTATACGTAGGGCTTCTCTCTTCGTCGGTGTTTTCCCATCTATAAGTTCACGAGGCACACGCGTTAAATTGAGGTTGAAGGTAAGTTCGTCTGTATCCGGTCTCCATACGATTCCTAACACACGTTCCAGCTGCTCTCCCGCCTTATAGAGTTCTATGTCCTGTGACGACTCCTGTTCCCCTAGTGCTCGTAGTAGCGCGGGCGTGTTGGACTTCCATTGTTTCAACTCGAAGCAAGCTCTTCTGTGTATGTCACGCACGCTTGAAGTGATGCGTATGGCTTCTTCGAGGCTTCTAAAGCTGTCCAGGTAGTCGTCGACGTAATGCTTCTCTATAATGGCGGAGGCTGCTTCTGGCTCGGTCTCTTCATACTTCTTAGCGTTCAAGTTCTTGACGAATATTGCTGTTGACGGCGAACTTGAAGCTCCGAAGATGAGTGATGTCATTCTATACTCCTCAGGTGGTTGATCGTCACGACGGTTCCCTCGCCACAGGTACCTAAGAGCGTCTCTGTCTTCTGTTCTCAACTTCACTTGCATGAACATTTCCTTAATGTCAGCTGTTACTGCAACCATATGCTGTCGGAACTTCATCACGACCCCTGGAAGTGATTGCAGTAGATCTGGACCTTTCAACAGCAAGTCGTTGAGTGCGACACCCTTAGTCTTCGCTGCGGCGTCGTGTACCACTCGGAGTTTATCTGGCTTCATTGGGTTCACTACCGCGAAGTGCGGTAAATACCAAGTTCTATTGGGAGTCTTCGTCCTCGGTGCAGGCTCGGCGTATCCTTTCTTGATAAGCGCGTCCATCTGTTCTGTATACTTCTGTTTTAATTGAGAATTACGGTCAAGCTTCTTTTCTATGTGCATAAGACGTGTCAACGAGTTGTCGTAGTTGTTAGGCAAGTCGACCTCTTCTCTTTTCCATAGTAGAGCGGTTTCGTATCTTCCTTCTTCTGTTTGGGTTGTATTTTTCTGTAAGATACGTAGGGCTTGCTCTTCAGGGTCCGACTGTGGCTTCTTAGGGTTGATGCATAGCGAGTCCATTGCGAAGTAATGCTTCATGAGATCTTCAAGCTTATCTTCCTGCGGCGCTTCTGTAATGTGTGACACGAAGTTAGCGGTACGTCCAATAATTCGGTTGTGGCTTCCGTGAAGTACCCACCCAAGTGGCGTGAGAGACGCTACCGGTTGGTTCTTCTTTCCCCTTCTCACTCTTGATGCTAGAAGGAGATGCCAGTTGTCTTGACCGATGAGTATGGTAGGCTTCGCGTCTTCATAGGAAAGTACGTCGCTAAGATCTCTTAAATGTTCACATTCTTCTATCTGTTGTCTTGCTATTTCCTGCGGCGACACGTGCAGGTTCTTGATAGTTCTCGCTTGAATGCTTGCTGTGTGATTGTTCAACCCGTTGAGTGTGATGCTAACTCTTCTTGACTTCGTTTCAGCTGTTTTCAACTCGTTGATTGCTTCTATACGTAATGGGTCGATGGGTCCCTTTGCCCCTATTTCGTAGGCAAGGCTGTCGTCTATCAACGTAACTGTAGATCCATCGTCCAATAACGCGTAAGTGTTGACCGTATTCTTGGGACCTGTTGCCTGCACCGGGATTATCTTCAAATAAGTTTGCTTCTTTGTAGGTCTGGCTGTAGTCCACGCGGAGTTGATGACCTCTGTTGACTTTTCTTCTGTTTCTGCCTTTTCTGTTCTGTTGAAGTGTAGTAACCTGTTATGAAAATACTTACAACTATTAATACCACACGGCTTCGTTCGGCAGTTGTGAGTCTTGTTTCTGAAGCGTAGACACCGAAAGCATAGTCGTTTCTTCTTTGCTATATCCCATCTTGTGCTTTCGTTTGCTTCTTTAAACTGTTTGCAGTCCGTCGCGATGTGACCTGTTTCTTCACATACGGGGCATTTCTGTATAACTGTAGACTGCTTTTCTAATACTGTATGTGTCTTCTGAGGACGTCTATTACTATACATCGGCGGTGCCATCTGTTCGGGGAGTGCATAGGGTCCGCACAGCTCAGCTTCTCTCTTCATAAATTTTTCAAACTTCAATAAGTCAGGCTCTTCTTTCGGTTGTGTTGCAGCAAAGTCGTAATATCTGTAACGTAAAGTAGGAGTAAGCTTGTCCACCATTACCTTAGATACCTCCGGATTGTAGAGATAGTAGACGCATTTCAATGCCCGAAGTGTAGACACGGCGTTTGTAACCTTAGTAGAGAACACGCAAATATCCCTAGGCGACTCGCAGAGGCGCGGCAGTGTTCTCAATGTGTCTATTTCGGCCATTGCTATCATCTCCGATCTACCGAATCTCATTTCCAAGGTCTTCATAACATCGGATGGGTGCGCGTTGGTGATCAATAAGCTTTCAACTGCTTCCTTAGCTCTTCCTATTAGATGTCTTCTTAACCTATTAATATTTTCTACTATTGAAAAAGACTCTTCTGTTTCCATATATGCTGCTCTAAAAGGTAGCCAGTCCTGATAATTACCGTTAAAAGTCGGTAATTCAACAAACTTTGAGGACCGCTGGCTAGCTTTGATGGCCTGTGTTATCGCTGACGTAAGTTGAGAGAAGTCTGGCTGCGCGTGGACTCCCGCCGGTGCTTGAGCTCCCGCCGTTGTATGTACTCGCGGATCTGGTTGGGTATGGTGCGCTGTACTATTATTCTGTTGAACCGGCCTTGTCTCTTCCGTGATGGCTTCTATTTCGCGGAGAGGTAGGTGCGGCTCGTCGGCTATGGCTAGCCTCGGTTGCGCTTGCTGTTCCAACCAGTCGTCGACCCTGGTGTCGGCTTCTGTTTTTGAGTACTCGGAGACGTCGTCATCGTCGTCTTCTGCTTCTATAACGGCGAGGCGTGCTGTTGCAAGTTCCACTTGCAGACGTATCAGTTCTTCTTTGGCCTTGGCCACCTTGTAAGCCTTTGACCTTGAACGCGTGGATCCGGCGCGTCGACTCGGAGCGCGCGAACCATGCTGACTATGTGCTTCTGAAGGCTTCTGTATTACTGTCGGTGAATCAGTACTGGCGGTGAGCTCGACGGAATTCTTGAAAATGGTCGCAGCCGGCCTGGCCATCGTGGTGCCAGTGGCCACTGACGCTACTGTACCCTTCGTCGTGACGGATGTGTCTGTAGCGGAGGTTCCCCCAGTAGTGTCGGTCGCGGTGGTTCCCGTGGCCGACGTTTCTGTTGTGGTGCCCGTAGCGGAGGTCCCAGTGGTCGCGTCAGACGAGGAGGGCTTCGTTTCCGTCGAGTCTCGGCGCTCTTTTCCCACGGAGCGTGTGATCGGCATTCTTCTTGCTAATACACAAAAATGACAATTGGAACGATAATATTACTTACTATTCTTCAATTTCTTCAATATTCGGCTTTCGAAGGACCATTAAATGTGCAGGGGCACATTACTATAATTGCTGGGTTGGAAGAATTGAAATCCCTTGTTTTACTCTTGTTCCATTTATTCCTTTGTTCCATAGGTCTGTTGCCAGTACTGAATGAAAATTTGAAAATCTGGCCTATTTATATCCCCGACTCAAGTACCACAACTAGAAGCAGGTCTAGGCAGGAATATAGGCCTTTTGGCCAATTACAACTATTTCCCGTTATTCTATGTCTAAACCTGTACGGACCTGTACGAACCTGTTCAAACTGTGGCCTTGAGTCGACGATTCACAATAATAATAATAATAATCTATTTAGTTTGTTTAGGAATTTACATATTTCTATTTAAACCTCTATTAAAACCTAAACTATTGCAAAACCTATTATAATTGACACCTATACCTATGCCCTATAAACTATTACGAAATATTTATTTTAATACATTTACAAAACTTAAACTATTATCTATTTTCCCTATTCTATTAAATCCTATTATATACTATTAACAATAAAACATAAGTAAAACACTATTCAAACATAATAAAAACATCAATAAATTACATTAAAAACTATCAGCTGTTTACGTAACTACGTCTTACTGCTATGATCAGCTGATCGAGTTGGAGTCAGCTGTTTAGCGTCGGCCATTGAACTATACAATATTGATCAGCTGATCGTGTGTTACGAATAATGAAGTCTTTATTTATTACAACTTATGAACTATTATTAACTATAAATTAAGTAAACAATTTCAAACTTATAATTACGTCGAATCTTGAGTCAGCTGTTCGCGTCGTCCCGCACACATAGTTTTATATGCAAGCCTAATTGCAAGATACTTTTGAATTATGCCTCGTTATATTAAGGACTCGTCATGAACAATAATAGCAGAAGTGGGCAATTCGTATTTTACTTTAAAGCAAAACTTCTTACCAGCTAAATATTTTTTTGTAAAGCAAATAAAAACAGGTGGTAATAGGTAATTGCCCTATTGTGTACCTAAACAATTTAGATACTTCCTCGCTATGGCCTATTCATACGGCCCTAATTGAGGGCTAAGGTGAGGCAACAGACGGCAAATATCAAGGCGATTCCGGAGACCCATTACCCTTTACATGTTGTAATTCAAAAATCACGAAAAACTTCATACAAATAAATCGGTAATTGTCACTGATTACAAACGATTGATTAATAGCACTATCTTAAAAAAATGGCCAAGTGCGAGTCGAACTCACACAGAGAGGGTTCCGTGCGACCTAATTTTAATTGTTTTTATATTTTCAGTATTTGATATCATAGCAGCTATAGAAGTAAATGCATTAAGAAAATTTAAACGCTCTATGAGGACTCAATATAAACAGCAAAAAAACGCTGAAAATAGTGTTTTTTTGTAGCATGGCCCTCATTTATTTTCAAGTTTTTAACACGCTTTTATTAGCTTGGGTTGTATGTATGTATGTATGTATGTAACTATGTAACGGAATCTTAGAACCCAATTTCTATTCACTTTGAACGTTCAGTTTAATTATTTTTTTATTTTAAGAATTTGCTGTTATAGCTGTCACATTTCACGTAATCTGTAAAAGAATAAAGTATCTATCTATTAAGATGCATAAGATAAATCCCTGTGACAGACGGACAGACAACGGAAGCTTAATAACAGCGGAGGTTTTTACCCTTTGGTACAGAACCCTAATAAATGATAGAGGATGGATACTTGAATCGTGAATCAACAGATACGCCATTCAATATTGACACGTCAAAGGAACGTCTTTATGTACTAATACCTTCGCGGGTTATTCTCTCAATTGTACTGGTAGGCTTCTAAAGCTCAAATCAATCCTATTATCACGACTAGCTCTGTCGTAATAAGTGAAAGCCAAAATCCTATGGTTAATAACACGATGTTATTAGTGTTTGTTAGTTTTGTGGACGATGATTTGTAAAGTTGGAGAATTTATTAAGCCCTCTAAAGCCATTGTCTCACTTGTAACGAAAAGTTTGTATAGCTGTTTGGAAGGCGGTAGAACCCTTTGTGGTTGGACTCCGGCGGCACCACCACCACACCTATGTCTACCTAATAACAGCAACATTAAGCGCTGCTGTGTTCCGTTTTGAAGGGTGCGGTAAGGGAGATAGACTTTTCCGAGGTGTTCCAGCTTAGTCCTCAGGGGTAGCGGCGCATCTGTGGCCGACCTAAGGTAGGAATATCTAATCCTATCTGGGTTTGATTACAGATGTCCATGGGCGGCAGTAGCCACTTACCATCAGGTGGACTGCATGCTCGTCTGCTACTCCTATAATAGAATTGAATAGAGGTAAGCATCAGTGGCAGATATACATTTTTTATGAATTTATTTTGTCTGTGATTTTATGTTGTTTAATTTTTAATAAGTATATTTTATGAACCTATATGCAATGTGCTATATTAAGCAGTGATAGCCTAGTGGTTAAGAAACTCGGCCTCTTGATCGAGGGGTCCGAGGTTCAAATCCCAGGCACGCACCTCGGGTTTTTCAAAATTATGTGTTTATTAGAAATTAATTATCACTTGCTTAAACGCTGAAGGAAAACACCGTGAGGAAACATGCATACCTGAGAGATTTATAAAAAAAAAGTCTCAAAGGTATGTGAAGTTCACCAATACGTACTTAGCCAGCGCGGTGGACTATGACCTAATCCTTCTCATTCTGAGAGGAGACCCGTGCCCAGCAGTGGTACAATAAGGGGTTGATGATGATGTAAACTTATTTCTAGTTCCACGTCAGTAATACAACAAATGACTTAGAGCGAGTTCCAGTTTCAATTTAACGTCATTTCCACGGCCTACCACAATGATTATGCGTCACGAATGTTTAATAGAGATATAATAAATTTCAATGCACCGGCTTACTTTAGTTGATATCTTTTCTTTCTAATACATTTATAGTGTTTTAAAGTGGTTTAAAATGCGCTGGAAATATCTTTGGTTAACAAAGAGAAGTTATACAAACGGAGTTTTTCGTTTTATTTAGGGTTCCGTACCCAAAGGGTAAAAATAGAACCCTATTACTAATACTTCGCTGTCTATCCGTCTGTCACAGGGCTATATCTTCGGAACCGTAATAGATAGACACATGATTTTTTACAGAAGATGCATAACGGTAAATAAAGTTGAATATTAAAGGGGGTCTCCATACAACAAACCGGATTTTTTTCGGAATTTTTTGATCTAACTGTTAAATCGTACTAGGCAGACGGTTGAAATTTTTACAATCCGTTCACTACTATAACTGGTATTATAATAAACATAAATAAGAACTTTAAAACATATTTAAATATAGGTAATTTAATTTATTAAACGTTGTTTACGTATCATTCATCATCACCCCAACGCCAACTATTGTTGTGACATATAATTAAGTATTGTTGAAAATAATAAAATGAATAAAAGTAAGTAAAAAATATTGAACATTTGGTGGTACGGAAGCCTCCATGTGCGAGTTCAACTCGTACTTGGCGAACCTATGTGGTCTCATTCTTTGGCTTGACGGATTTTTACATATTATGTGGTGTTGTTAAATTCATCAAAATAGTGGGAATGACATGGGCTGGTTTGTTTACTATTCGGGTTATTTTTTATCATAACTCTCTAGTTTAATCATGTGTTATTCCTCTTACAACTTTGGTTAGGTTAGGTTAGGTTAAATAGCTAAAATATTTTTCATGTAACAAAGTGTAAATAATAATTAAAAAGACAGATGTAAATGTAAAAAACAATTATTTTATATTACTTTAATATCGTGCAGGTACTAACGGTTACTTAAATTATTTTAGAAAAATTTGTGAATTTGCATCTTCTAGCTTTTTTCTATTTCTTCTGCCTTTATTTCGATGTGATGTAAGATGCGTTGTAGAACTTAAGCTTATAGTTGGCAATACATTTTATGATTCCTATAAAATTTAATTGCAACTGAGAATTTATGAAGCAGTGATAGCCTAGTGGTTAAGAAACGCGGCCTCTCGATCGAGGGGTCCGAGGTTCAAATCCCAGACACGCACCTCTGATTTACAAATTTATGTGCGTATTAGAAATTAATTATCACTTGCTTAAACGGTGAAGGGAAAAATCATAAGGAAACCTGCATACCTGAGAGATAAAAATCTTAAAGGTATGTGAAGTCTACCAATACGCACTTGGCCAGCGCGGTGGACTATGGCCTAATCCTTCTCATTCTGAAAGGAGACCCGTGCCAGCAGTGGGACAGTAATGGGTTGATGATGAGAATTTATGCTATTGACAGAAGTACTTATATTGTTTAACGATTTGGTACTCAAAGCTTAGTAAGTAAACTTTGCTCTTAAACAATAATTGTTTACAAAACTCAAACATGAAATTTCACAAATGTAAATCAGGTGCAGGTAAATAGCAGTGATAGCCGAGTGGTTAAGAAACTCGGCCTCTCGATCGAGGGATCCGAGATTCAAATCCCAGGCACGCACCTCTGATTTTTCAAAAATATGTGCGTATTAGAACTTAATTATCATTTGATTAAACGGTGAAGAAAAACATCGTGAGGAAACCTGCATACGACTATAGGCGACTATAGGCTTGAAAGGATTATCGCTGATTTCCCTCAGTCTGTTAAATAAATCATGTAAATATATCTACTTTACTTTGTATAAAAAGCCCTTTACTTTAACAACGACGTGCCATGTCGTGATAAGATATACAAATTGCAGCCAGCAGCGTTTTGAAGCTAGACAAGTCAATAGAAAACATGTTTATGTATACACATCGCATTCTATTCGCTAATAGAAGCAGCCCTGAGACATCGTTAAGATTGGAAGATGACTAGACAAAATTGACAAGGAGGGAAATAGTGTCTGAAGAAAATGCATGTGAAGGGAATGTGTTGCAAGTAACGCATAGAAATTGAAGGGTTATATGTTTTAGAAATCCTCGAAGTAGAAAATCTTCGCAGTAGTAGTCTGGTGGCGTCAACATCAGACCTATTTGTCTGATATCTAGAAGATGTGTGTCTTAATGAATTCGACAGCTTTACTAAGCATTATGAACGTAGCCGCGACAATATAGATTAATCACAAGACAAACTTTTTTATATATGATTTTAGACTTTGTTCTTCAGACTTATTGCTTTCAAAAGTCAGGCAACTAAATCTCATAAATAAATCATGCAAGTACCTACTATACTACATTTTGTATAAAAAGCCCTTTACTTTAACAACGACGTGCCATGTCGTGATAAGATATACAAATTGCAGCCAGCAGCGTTTTGAAGCTAGAACAAGTCAATAGAAAACATGTTTATGTATACACATCGCATTCTATTCGCTAATAGAAGCAGCCCTGAGACATCGTTAAGATTGGAAGATGTCTAGGTAAAAATGACAAGCAGGGAAATAGTGCACTTGAAGGGAATGCGTTTCAAATAACCCATGTAATATATTGAAGGTTTAAAGGTTTTAGAAATCCTCCACGTGGATATACGGTGGCGTCAATATTAGACCCATTTTTTCTAATTTCACTTATTTCAATTAAACGAATTTCACAGCTTTAGTAATCATAATCTTGAACATATCCGCGACATAATAAATTGTTCACAAGACGTAGTTTTGTTCAAGAACCTTAGTTCTTCAGACGATAATTGCATACAAAACTCAACCAACTAAATCTCATAAATAAATCATGCAAGTACCTATACCTACTATACTACATTTTGTATAAAAAGCCCTTTACTTTAACAACGACGTGCCATGTCGTGATAAGATATACAAATTGCAGCCAGCAGCGTTTTGAAGCTAGAACAAGTCAATAGAAAACATGTTTATTTATACAAAATCGCCGGAGTGCACAGCAAATAGGGCAAACGCCGCATTCTTGATTAATGGTATTAGATTGGGAATAGTGTTCGTATAGTATTGGTCCTATGGGTATTTCTTAACAAGCCTGTTATATGGGAAAGTAACAGTACTGGGAAATATTTTTGTAAGGAGTCGTTTGAAGTATTGTGGTCATTTCTGACTTGGACAACTGTAATCAACTCCAAAGTTTTGCTCAGTCGCCCTATTAAGGTCGGCTTTTAATGACTAAGTTAGAATGCTCCCGGATCCGTGTATCTTCCTTTATACCACATAAAAACAGCGCTTGACACCGTCTTATAAAGTATATAGATACAAGTGTAGTAGTGGTACATTTGACGTGGAACCTCAAAGTCTTCTGCCATTTACATCAAGGTTATTAGTTATCCATTTCCCTATTGAGTCCTTTTTATATGATGAGAAGAGTTAAGACAATAGGCCATTAATCTGCCTAGTTATTAAGCCCGAGTATTCGAAGATATCAACCGGCAACGGTGACCAAAGCTATCCCCCACTTCCAGCCCATATTCTTCTTGTCCTGGCTGAGCCTTAGGCTCACCTTCTAAAACCCGGTGAAGCTGTACAGGTCGCTAGGACCAACAGTAACTACAGAAATCGAAAAAATAAAATAGATATCAACAAATCAGAAGAAATAATATCATTGGCATATATTTTATTGTATGTCGTATATAATATAACTCTCTGCCAATACTATAATTATATCCAACTACACAAAAGTTTGTGTTTCAAAGATAGTAACAACAAGATAGTCAAAAGCGGTTTCGAGATACGTCTTGTTAACAATTCAATAGAACAAACGACTTTATTTATATAAAATCGATAGGGATTGGTTTAATAGGGCGAATGGTAAGTTTCAGATAAATGGGAAGTGATTGGGCCTTGTTTTGCCACGGAAGTTACGAGTAATTGTATGTGTTGTAAAGAAATTAAGCTTTAAACTTGGATTAATCTATAAGCTATAAGGTTGGATCTATCATCTCTGGTCATCTCATTACTGTCTCACTGCTGGGCACGGGGTGGAACAGGTCTCCTCTTAAGCCGAGGGGGGTTTAGGGCATAGTCCACCGCGCTGGCCAAGTGCAAATTGGGAGACTACACACAACTTTTAAAACGCGTGCAGGTATACTTACGATGATTTCTTTCACAGCTTAAGTAAGTGATAATTAATTTCTAATATGCTAACATTGAAAAGTTTGAGGTGTCTAGGATTTGAACCTCGGTGTACCCGAATGAAAGGCCGAATTTCTATTAGTCTGTCACTGTTTCTACGTAACAGTAATGGATATGAAGAGAAAATAATTGGATACGCACGGATTCCGTGCTAAATATTTTTTTCTGTATTTGTTATTTTTTTAATGGCAGCTTTACAATTACATGCATGATGAAAATGTCATTTGAACTGTCCTCTTATATTGGTTCAATAGTTATTACGTAAAACGTCGGAGAGTACCAATTACTTTAGGGGGACCCCATTTATTTTTGCCTGTTTTATTTTGAGTAGTTGTTTGTTATAGAAACTTTTAGCAATACAAACTCTGTAATTTTTGGTGCCTACTGTCTGTCTTTTATGGTTCAAGAGATTCCCTGTGACAGACGGACAGACCGGCAGACAGCAGAGGACTAGTAATAGTACCTACCGAACCCTAAAAAGAGAAGGTACAGTAACATTATTTCCTACATAAGATAGATCTTGTCCTAGTTTTGAACAACATGACTCCTGTGTGGAGCGAGGCTGTGTTTCAAGTCAAGGGAATAAACGTCTTTATACAAAATCGGTCTAAATAGAGCGCGCGGGCGCATTCCTGATTAATGGCGTTAGATTGGGTACCGACCAGTTCCTGACTTGTGTTTTGTACCTATAGTACATTGACTATATTTTGATAAGAAATATTTATTCTACAAGCATTTTATGTGCTTCGCTAGTTTGTATATTTGTGAGTGTCGAATTTTGAACCAGTTAACCCCTACTGATCGAGCTGAAATTTTCCATGCACATTTGGTTTAGATGACAAAGCAGGATAGATTCGTGACGTCATTATAATTCCAATATGGCGGGTACCTCAAGATGGCGGGATTTTTTTATGTACCTCTATGTTATGGATATCAAGTGTAAGGGTTTTTTGAGCGCATTACAAAGAACAAAATTTTGTTACGAAAAAAGTTGTTTTGAAATATAAATTTATTATCATTGAAGTTGTTAATAATCTTGTATGTACTGTATGATTAAGTGCGAAATTTTAATTTAAAATACAAGATTCAAAAATTACCTGCTTCAGACCTTTAGAATAAAAGGTAGAGTTTCTAACTACTAAGCTATCTCTGCTAATTATAGTATACCTATTTTACATCGCTTCCTTCTTACGGTTTGTGCGAGATAAAACGGATGCCATCATAATATGAATAACTCTATCATGAGTAACACATAAGTGTTTATTTTAGATTTCATAGATTCATATCTGTGTACTATTTACAATTTTCTTATCACGCTTGGCATTTGATAACCGCTAAGTTAAGTTATATTTTTGTGTAACTTTAAAAATGTACAAAATACATTTTACTGATCTGTCTTACAGAATGTTCTGGGTTCGATTCTCAACCAGGTATCAAAAATAAACATCTAAATAAGTAGCATATCTGTTCTTGATTTAAGATATACTCACGTAATGTAGCTTCTGTCTAATAATTTTGTAAAAATCCTACTGTTAAACTATAGGTACGTATAGAAAATGTATTTTTCTTCTACAATTAATACAAGTTACATAACTCCCATAAACATTAGAAAGCTTTGCACAGCGAAACCCAACACTGTATGGGTCTAAATAGCGAAGTGAGTTTACGGCGCATACTTGCGGTTTGACTTTTACCTAAACCGCGGAAAAGCGAATGCGTCAGTAGCTTTAGCCACTTGTGCGTGATATGCGGTCAGGCTGGTGAACAAAAAATATGGTAGCGATATACACTTCATAAAACGCAAATCTTTGCTTATTAGATCTCAATTCATTTATTAAGATAGGGGACTTCGGGAGCGTTTGGATGCTGGATAAAAATAAAGGGTAGTGGGACAAAAGCATTAAATTACTCTATTTAGCCGGCGATGCATTGGCGACTCCTCTGGTGTTGCAAATGTCCATAGGCGACGGTTACTGCTTTCCATCAGGTAGCCCGTCTGTCTTATCGTTAGGTTAAATATAACAAAATAGCCGTTTAAATTTCACCTCTCAATGTGGGTGTTTGAGATTCAAATGCATTAACGTTGAAAGAAGACATAATGGAGCAACTTATATCCTGAGTAGCAGCGAAAAATATTAAAATGTCATTGAATACGAGAACTGAATTAGAAAAACGATTTTTCCTAAATAACATTTTTTCGAAAACCGGAGAGCTCAAAACAAACGCATCTTCAAATTCAACTTCATAAAGCAACACTGATAATTTCTAGAACAACGAAAATCTTCCAATAGGTCAGTGTATCGGCCCGTTTGAGGTCAAAGGTTGGTGCCCTTTCCACCGCTAACAGGTGATAATTGGGCCCTAAGTTGCACCACTCATGTTTCTAATTCGTATGCTGTTTGGATAAACAGTTAGTTGCAATCGGACGATGTCGCGCCCTTTGGTGAAGAATACGATATTAAACCTTTGATTAACGATTTTCTTGAGAAAATACCGTAATGAGATGTTATTTATATAATATTTTTAAAATAAAAATATTTTAGTAGAAGCTTTTTAGCGGCGCTGTGCGTGTGTATGTGTGTGAAGAGTAAAAAATGTTAAACTCGTGCGAGGTAACGTGTTCTTATTGAAAATTCGTAAGACGGTGGAGAAAACTGCAAAAATCAAGTTGTCATCCGGTGTCAGTATAGAAAAATATGCCAATGGGTGTCAGTTTCATGTTTTATTTATTATATATCATTATTTAGGTTAAGTTTCGTTAGTAAAGTTTTCACTTCAGCCGGTACTCTCGGCGTGCAACCCGTTAATTATTTTATTTTTAACTGACTTCCCAAAGACGAGAGTTTATTCTCAGTACACCTTTTCCTTTCATATGCGTATCATGGAGCGAATAACATTTTTTACGCCATCTTGGAGCGTTCGCCATTTTGGATTTTAACGTCATTTTGTTTTTCATATTCTTTTTCGAAAACCCATTCATTTGATACCTATATCATAGGGCGTATAAAAAACGGCCGCCATCTTGAGGCGTCTACAATACAAAATTAGAATGACGTCATCAATCAAATCAACCAAACAAAACGTGTATGCAAAATTTCAGCTTAATCGGTTAAGGTTAACTGGTTTAAAGTTCAGTCAACATTTGAGTCGCACATAGTAACAATCAAGCCTAAAATAATCCAATAATCTAATGCGCTGCGAACCAAGTGTGGTCCGCGGTCAACAGGTTTAGTCCGTGTAATATTTTTTTATTTATTCCCTAGTGTTAAACAGGGGAACAAATCTTGTTTGTGTATAATACCTTTATTCGTAAACAGATAGAGTTATACAGATTTTTCGAATGCCTAAACAATCTTATAATTATTATTAATATAATTATAATGAAATTTTAAAATTTTGCATGCTTCCCTGAAGCTAAGTGTGAGAAAAATTGTAATACTCCTACCAACCCACATTGTACCACATTTAAAAGCAAATAAATGAATATGAATATGAATAAGATAAAAGGTATATTTTCTATTTTGTAGTATTTTTTGATATTTAATAATGGAGCAAAACTTTCTATATAAACATTCCTAATAATTTTCAATGTAATCAAACGTAAGTTACAACAGTCCTTAAATTAGGATGGTACTTTAGATATTTTAATATCAAGTGTGGATTTAAGGAGTTCAATGAATGCCTTATGAAGGAGGTACTTAGCTGTCAATCCTTACGAGTGCGTACTTGATATTAATTAGAACAGTGGTTTTCAAAGTGTTGGTCGCGATTCCCTGGGGTATCCCAAAGCCTACATAGGTGTAGGGTCGCGGAGATCGCGAAGGCTTAGTTAGAAAATACAATTAATATAACATATAACAATATCATTAATTTTCGAAAATCATTACAAAAAAATATTTATCAAAGAATTTTGGCGATGTAACTGATGTAAAAAGTGTCTGTTTTAGGTATTTAAAAATAGTTATATTCGTTACATAATAAAACATATACCTAATATATAATTTTAAAATAGTGAACGGCAGGGGGTCACGCAGTGATTTTACACATAAAGGGGGTCGTACCACGAAAAATATTGAGAACCACTGATTTAGAATAACATAGTATTAACGCGCCCGTGAACGATGCAAGGACAACTTTCTCTTTAATTATATCTATTTAAAAGTCTAACTCATTAGTACCGGTAAATTTGATGAATGTTACTACTATGACATAACTCATTTGGTTATTATAAATCTTAATGTATTCAAGCTCGATTTTTGATGCTTCATCGGTTAAACTTTATGAGTTGGTAACAACGTTACCTACGTAACCATTAACGATAAATTTCTTTCATCAAGTCTAAATGTATATAACTCAAAGGTGACTGACTGACATAGTGATCTATCAACGCACAGCCCAAACCACTGGACGGATCGGGCTGAAATTTGGCATGCAGGTAGATGTTATGACGTAGGCATCCGCTAAGAAAGGATTTTGATCAATTCTACCCCCAAGGGGATAAAATAGGGGATGAAAATATTACTTCGTAACGCGAGCGGAGTTGCGTGCAAAAGCTCGTTAACGATAAATTTATTTTATCAAATGAATAAATATATCGGTATATTCTAATCCGTGAATTTAAGTTGCAAAATTAAAATTATTTGTATCGGACCTAATTTCGTCATTATTTGAAGCTTTTGGCTGCTAATTAACGGGTAAAAGACCTACCTCAGAATATTTACTTGCTACTTGTTTTGAACAAAGAGAAAGGTAATTTTGCTTATGAATTTTATAGTAATTGGTAAATACTGTAAAAATACTTTTATCGACAGAGTAATATAAAAATTCTAGTTTGAATTGAAAAAGTATACGGTAAATATAACATTTCTAATCACAACCATTAAACCATACCTACTTATTTATCTCTTATGAGGCTCAGCAAAAATTAGGCCGTAATTAACACCTTTATTCAACTTTATTTAGCATTATTAACTAACGATTTTGGTCAACGTAATATAAACCTGCTACACGCCTCTACAAAGAGTCAACATTTAATTCATCCATCAAACTTAAGAGAGGGGAAACATTCACACTATTTATAGGCAATTTGTTTTAAAGGTTTATAAATTTAGTTTATGTTATGTACAAAGGCTGACTGTCCTCTAGCAAAGGCAACTCGTAGGTTTAGCGAGTAGTGACTGTCAAAAGTTGTTCGGCGACTATTTACTAGCTTATGAATCTATATGGATACGGACACAAACGACTGTTGACATATTTCTAACAAAATATATACCGCTCATCGGTCGCTGTCAACAAATTGCCGATCAGCATGAAAAAAGCGACTGCTCAGTAGCCTGTACCCTTACCATGAGTTGTTACGTGTCGACAAATATGACTGTTTTGGTATTTGTTTACGTATTGGCCCATACTATTTCCAAGTTCCGACACAATCCTCTAGGGGTGCTGATTTGAAATAGTATGGGCCAATACGTAAACAAATACCAAAACAGTCATATTTGTCGACACGTAAAAACTCATGGTAAGGGTACTGAGCAACAAGTCGGTAACCTACGCGATAGTAGTTAATGGGCAGTCAGCCTAAGACCACCGAGCGCGATGGTGAAAGGACCGCTATCAGGGATCGTCGCGATTCGGGAATTCTGTGCTCCAAATGAACCGAGTTGATGGAATGTGGGGTAAATGGATTTGAATCGAGATCGGTTCGAACTTCCGCTTTCAACAATGTAAGACTATTAGTTAAGACTAACGATCTGTTTCTTTGTTGTTATGGTTTCGTCAATTACGTATAATATTTGTTTAAAATGTTTTATCATTCATAAGAGAAAGAAAACATCCTATCAATAAGTAATAAAAGCATTATAAAACTAAACATATTTTACTTTTTTGAAATCGAAAAAAAAATATTTTAAATATGACATAAGTTAATGTCATAAGAAATAAGTAAACTAAGAAGAATTTTTCTGGCCTTCTCTCAGCTTGATGTTATTAAAGGGATGTTTTGAATATCGTCGGGTAACCAAAATTAATCTGAAGTATATTTAATTATTTGCATTGGTTACTTGTCGATCCGATATAAAATATTTGAAACTTCAATTTTATTTACGCGAATGCTTGAATTGTATATAAAAACTCTAGTGCTATGTATCGCATAACTCGTATCAACAGTATAGAAACTCTGCAGGAGTGCTATTCTGTAATACCATTGTAATCTTAAAAGCTAAATCCACGATTAAGTCCGAGGCGCCGCACTTTCAAGTGTGGAAATCTATTGTGATATTACATGTGTTGGCGGTATTCTATATAACTGCTGGAAGGCTCAAATTTGTAAAATGCACTAGCATGCGTCGAGATTAGTGCCCCAAATGTTTGATTTGTTTATTTTCGAAATACACGTTGATTTGTTTATTTTGAAGGTGGTAGAACCCTTTGTGGTTACTCCTGCGGCACTACCGCCACACCTATTTCTGCCTTATAACAGCAGTGTAAAGCGCTGCTGTGTTCTGGTTTGAAGGGTGTGGTAAGGGAGACATACTTTTCGAGAGGCTTTCCAGCTTAGTCTTCAGGGGTAGCGGCGCATCTGTAGCCGACCTCAGGTTGATTACAGTCCTATCTGGGGTTGATTACAGATGTCCATGGGTGGCAGTAGCCATTTACCATCAGGTGGACTGCATGCTCATCTACTATTCCATATAATACTAAAAAAAACACAATTAACTTGTAATTTTAGCAGTCTTAAACAGCGTAAATACAATCTGTATCGAGATTCGATGTTACAGAATACGGTCACTATAGGGCTGAAGTTTACTGGGTGTCAGACATCATAATCATTCATGATTGTCATCGACGTTTATGCTCCGAATCAATTGAATGACGAATGACATTTTTACGTATCGATCCTCAATCATTCGCGAGCCAACAACAGGCTTGTTGTTGTGAAATTCTTGTCGTTCAGTAGCCTTCTAAATTTATATCAATTATCTTTCTATTGAAAATAATTTGCAAACTTCACTAGTTTTACGGCTGGGTTGTCTTGTTTTGTTGCGTCTTTTGCAATAAAGTATGCCGTGATATTTATAATTTATTCGTGAGAAAATAAGTCCATAGCTCTTTTTCTACCAGATTAGACTTGGTAGGTAATAAAATCAGCCCTAGACATCTACCAAATTATTCTGGGAATCCTCAGTATAATAGTATCATAGCAAATCAAATTATTATTTTTAAGTCAGCTTTAAATAGATTTTCGAAATTCAACAATAATAGCAGTCTCGCTTACACTCATCATAATCAATCTATCCATATTTTACCCACTTTTACGTCTTTGGTAGATAAAACTCGTCTATCAAAAAGAAAAGCTCCAAAAACCATTACGACTACATATTTTGTCATTTATTACATTTTAAAGTGTTCTCATTTTTCCCGTTTCATTATCAGAGCCACCAAGTCTGAGTACTCTATCAAGCGAAAGAAAGGAAATATTTCTTACACTTCACATATTCTAAATAGATTTATCACCCTCTCCCCTTAATAAATGTTCCTCCATAAATCGTATTGAATTACCAACAACATTACAACTGTAAAGGAACATTGCAATATTTTAGAATTCAAATATTTCATACGTATATTTTATGTGCTTAACGAAAAGCTCTTATAAGCTTTTTGTTTGTTGAAAGTTATAAATACACGGTTTTCATGACAAAGGACATACATCAAAATAACTTTACTTACGGTATAACTTATTTACTAAATAATCTTATTTACGATCGTTCATTTGTTTATGTTACATGAAGTTACAGAGTAAGTTGTATACAGTCCATCTGATTTTAAGTGGTTACTTCAGGCTTTTTACTTCCATGTTAGCATAAAAAGCGTGTATATAAAGTTCATAAGAGCTTCTTAGAATTCTTAGAATTAACGATGCTTTTTTATTTGCTATGATTATTTTAGGGGCCTCTGCATACTTGATATTCCCCTGTCCTTGTTGTTTGCGAGGTGCCTCTGAAGCCAGAATGCCTTTTCCTACAAAAAGTCCAAAGCTGGTATAGAGTCCATCTGTCCTGTCCATCCATCCATCTGTCCATCTATAAACTGTATTTGAAAGTGTATTTAGACCTCTCCATTTTTACGCAATACAATCTAGCTGACATTTCTATCTTTTAGTAGTTTAAGCAATATTTGATTAGCTGAAATGATATAGTATGACTAAATTATAAATTATAGTATGCCAGTTATGACATATGTAGTAGCTATATCTTGTGTCTTGCAGCACTACATTGGTAAATACAATTATTGGGACATTCATCCTAGCACAGATCGCGGAATATTTTTTTCTGGTAGGTTTTAAGAGCTGATAAATTAAGAGATTGTCTCCATACATTTGACACAAAACGACAAACGTATCTTACATATATATAAGCAGTTATGTAGAAGTAAGTACTTCTACACTTCAACTAGACAAACTGTTAAACTCAGCAATAAATAACATTCATGGGACTATAAAATTCATTATTCCTCCGAGGAAATAAATGGCAGGAATTTTGTTTGCGCTCATCATCAGTAATAGCGTAAGGGGGCGATTAATTTGTCCAGCGATATTTTCTCGACAGGATTCATTGAGTGGTATTAAAGTAATTCCGATTTCCTCTCAAGCATAGTGTCCAGTCGTTTGAAGCACCTTGGCTACGCGGACGCTTGGATGGTGCCCTTTGATGTTCGGACAATATCGAATGAACTGTGCTTCGAAATCTATAGTTACGTCTAGGAAGTGTTGATAGCTGCGTGTTGTGGAAACATTGAGGTGAGATTGTTTTTTTTTATGAGTCAGCTGTTGTTGTAATTTTTGTAAGAATAAGTAGTAAGGTTGCTTTAATTATTGTGTACGTTAAGGATTCATTTATTAAATTCTTCAATTACGCTTCTTTTTAGAAATAGTGATCACTTCGCACTTTACGGTGAAATTTCTACTAACAGTATTGTTTTAGAATAAGTAGTCTGTCATCTTTCTCTTTCGTCTCATCGTGTCTGTTTTGTCTCAATGTGTATTTTAAACTTTTTTTTCGGACCCACACGCAGAAACGAGCTCAATTAAATGAGATAATTAATTACCACAGTCTTTATATAACATTAGATGAAAACATAACCAAGAAGTCCTTGTAACCGAAAAAAATTGAAGTTATACTTTTGTCGCGCCATGAGTGGGAATAAAGTATAGGTGTAAGGATTTTTGTTATGGAAACGGTTATGTTGTAGCGTTACGATCTGAATAATAATATCAAATTAGTATCGGTTTATAGATATGATACGATACGAATACAATGCGTTATTCAATTCTACGACAAATAAAACGACAGGATAAAAAGTTTCTTTTTTTTTTTGTTACACCAAAAAACCTAAATGTGTACGTAAGGTACATACACACGCTATTTTCTGTATTATTTTCAATCAATTGTGGCCTTAACCCTTCACATCTATTTCTAAGAAACCCATTATTAATAGGACAGTAATGGGTTAATGATGTTCAAGATAGATTGAACTCATTAAATTCTTTTTGTTAACACTGCAAATGGTCAAAATGTTTACATTGTGATCTTTATCAACATCAACCCACTGTCTTACTTCTTGACGACGATTCCATTTATAATGAGCCGGGTTTAAGCTGTTGCCCTGGTGAAGTACGATTTGGTAGACGTTCACACCTTTGGAGGTTTTTTACGTCCAACTTCAATCTTAAGCCGATATTTTATCTCACTGGTAAAGCATGTGATAATAATGCATATTACATTTATTATATGTAATATGCATGTATATTCAGTAGATGTGAGAATCGGCTACTATCTATTTTTCATACCCCTAAGTGATAAGGGTTTTTTACCGTTAACATTTTTTTTTATTTATGGCAACACAACGTTTGCCAGGTCAGCTAGTAATTTTTACTATAAACAAAAATCAAAAAATCACACATGTAATTAAATTATGACCCTTAAGCTGAAAATTGACGACGCATCTGTAATCGGCTTCAGATAAACCGTCTGTTCTGTATGGACTTAGTTAGGGATGTCCAATGTGGCAATGACAATGTCCATCGATGGCAGTGACCACTTATTAACCAGGGAAAATCACTTATCTGTATCACTCACCTAAAACTTTTCACTGTTTATTTATTTACATGCCATTAGCAACACACACAATACATTATATAGTACTTAGAAGTACACTATAGTAGTACGTAATAAGGCTCGTATGAGTGCCAATTATAGGCATGAACAACGTTTATATATTAGTTTATATTTTAAATTTGTATGGAACAAATCGAACGATACGAAACCATTATAATGCTGACTGAGCATGGTAATACTGAAACAACCGCTACTGTTGCCCAATAGTTTCGATCTGTGCCATCTAACTATGATATAAGTGTTAATGATATAAGTAGTGGGACAGTAATGGGTTGTTGATGATGATGATATTGATGATGATGATGATAGATGATGATAGTATTTATGTGCTAAAATTTCATTTTTTAAAGAATCTAATATTTAGTTAATATTCAACGATGCTCTATAAAATTGTATTCTATTATTTTAAAAGTATGTTTCGTTGAGATCGGAAATTTCACCTGCCTACGTATTTTGTTAGGCATAAAGTTTTATGGTCCATACTTGAAGCTGTATCTAATAATGAGCGGAGCTGTTATCTTTACTCGAACTGAATTTTTTATGGCATGCAACATGAAAGAGTTGGGTTGGTTTTGTGTGACCCAATTTAATTTAGCTAGTAGGGAGACCATTTTATACATTATTATTGGATAAGAGTTGATATTCTGTCATGTTTCATTTGATTTTAAATTACATTTGATAAACTAATATACAAAAATGGGGAATAAAAAAATAAACCTATATTATTTTTATTATATAATAAAATGGTAAAAATTAAATTTATATGATGAATCTGTTTTTCTATTTATTTATAATAGTAAAAATGTTACAAGATTGTGAAGTAAATTTGAAGTATCGGGGTAACTTTTTTCTGAATAAGTTACGTACCATACGGTAAAAATGAATGAATGGATTTACAAATGAATCTTAAATTTAGTTATTATGTTATTTTAGCGACAAAATCATAAGAGTCCTAATATCCCGTGCAAACAGGAAACCATGGCTACTGTACACTCTCGTTTTATTTACCTTAGCAATGCAGACGCAATGATAAAGTATGAAGCGGCCTAATTTGTTTCATCAACAGCTGTAACCGAATAAAAATCGAGTCAATCGTAACTTTACGATAAGTCGATTGAAAAGCTTTGAAATACGAAAAGGATTTACGATTCTATAGTATTCTAAACACAGTTAATGACTATGAACTACATATAAAAAGAGTTAGCTATTAAAAACTAAAGAACCTAAGCTTTAGAAAATCGGAATAAAAATCTACGATACTATACTTATATAGTAAATATTTCACAGTAAGTTAACACCTAATAGACATTATCATGTAAAAAAAGAAGAAGAAGGTTTGGCATTTATTACATTTGTTTTATAAAAAAAAGTGGTTGCTGCTTATGCAAATTAAAACATTAGGTATGTTTATTTTTTAAGTCTCAATTTGCCCTATGTACCTATCTATGATATACCTAAGCATCCCATCTCTAATTTGCATGACCTATTTACTAAATATTTGCTTTCTAAAGACATACTTTGAAAATTATTTAAATTTGAAAGTTATTTTTAAAATAGCAAACCTTTGTAAACCGGCAATTATGTGAAAACAGATTATGGCGCTACTCATAAAATGTCACATCCAGTATGTGGATCCATAAATCAATTCAATAATTCGAACAATTAGAAATGACAACATACAAGCCGAAGAGACGTGTTAATTTACTAGCGAAATCTATTTAAATAATTGCCGCTAAATAGTACGCGTAAATTTTTCGCATCAGGAGTCATCATTTGAACTATTAAATTATCTACGAGTTAAATACGCTTTGGTATTGTCGTAAGAAAAAGTTTTTTGGTTAAAGTTGTTTAAATAACTGTGTATTAAGATAAAACAAACGTAAAATAATAAAAAAATCAACGGGTTGCACTCCGGGAGTGCCGGCAGAAGTGAAAGCTTTCGAAACCTAACCTGAACAATAAAATAAAATAAATAAAAAATGAAACTGACACCCATTGACATATTTTTTCTATGCTGACACCGGATGACATCATGACTTATGCAGTTTGCTTTACCGTCTTACGAATTTTCGATCAGACAACGTATCCTGTCGCTAGTTTATCTTTTATTACCTATCACAAAAAGTGCACATCGCGGCTAAAAAAATTTTGACTTAAGAAATCTTCAGCACATTTTGTAATTTTATAATTATCTGTATTTCAATGGTTTTCTTAATTAAAAGCAAGACTAAAGAACTTTGTAGTTTACATTCCAATTCACCATTTTGATCAGTTAACGTATTTAAAACGTTTTACGTATAATACGAATGCTACAGATCGTTATCAGTGCTGATAAGAATTATGCAGTTTAGCACACTGACACAGTACATGTATGTCGTAAGGGTTTGGTAATAGGACCCAATGTTTACCAGCTTCTGTTGACTCTCGGAGATAATGTAGCAGACACGACACATTCTCCTAATATGTTAGTCGCTAAGTAAATATGAAAATATGTTAGTACTTATATTCGTGAATGAAGAAGTTTGTAAGGAGTTTAAATGGACGGGGATTCGTAATATTTGGTGCTTTTTGGTTGGGGTAGATCCGATGAGAAATTGAACCCTTATGAGATTAGTCTCATTTCTGTTCATTAATAGAACGAGTAGAATAATTACCGAATCGGATGAACAAATAAGACTGTAATTCGGTTCTTTAAGGAATTAAATGATTTGATACTCGGCATGTAACAAACTGAGAAAATAAAAAAAATATTCTGATTTTGTTGGTAAATGTTGCAATATAATTTGAATAAAAATATACCTACTCTGGAAAGATGATGTAATCAGTTTAATGTGATTCATGTCTTCTGATAAAAAATTAAGACTTATTTTGGACTTATAACAATTCTAAGCACGTAGTATCATTTAGCTATAGGTACTTAATTTAGTACTCCCGTCCTATTTGAATAGATTTACATCTTCATGTGCTGCAGTGAGTAATCGATTTGCTATTTCCATCATAAAAGTCGAAAAAGTCGAAATATTTGTATGTGTTTATCATTCAATACAACTTTCTTTCGTACCTTACGGTTTCATTCCTGTGATGCGTTTTATGGTGTTTCTCACGAGATACAGCCTCTTATCTTATGACTTCCTTCTTGTCGAGAAGTCAAACAAAATCTTGATGTTATTGAGTGAAATTTATTCATTTACCACCATGATTTATACAATGTAGAGATACGGGTCAAGCACTGTTACATCTTTCAGGAAGAAGCTTATTACAACCTTTTATTTATCTTAGTTCGTATGTACGTGAGGGTCATTTGTAACAGATTTTTTAACCAGTGAGATACGAGCAATAGAGCTGAAATTTTGCATACACGTTTGATTGAATGACAATGGCAAATGACCTACTTAGTTTCGTGATGTTATTCCAAATTCAGTACGGCGGTTGCCCTAAGCAGTGGACTAATAATTATTTTTGTGTCATGGGAGTGCCATTGGATTTCGTGCTCGATAGCTTCTTGTATAGTTAAAAAGTAGTGGATATTATATCGGATATAAATAAATATAACCTTTTTTGTTTCAGAAGAAAACCCGGTACCGAAGAAATTGGACTCATTGAGCGTTAAAATGCTGCTGATCCACAAGGGCGTTACATAATTGTGTTTTAGTTCTTTCTATAATTGATTTGAAATAGTTTTAAAATGAACAAGCAAAAATTAAAAACTGAATGTGTAAGTGTTTAGTGACGGAAATGGAAAAAGGGCAGCTCGTTTGGTGGACGAAGAAGTCCTTTTGGTAAGTAAACCTATTATTATGTTTTATTAAGTATTTTTAGGGTTCCGCACCCAAAGGGTAAAAATGAATGTTATTACTAAGCCTCCGCTGTTTGTCCGTCTGTCAGTCTGTCACGGGGTTCTATCGCCTAAACCGTAATAGACACTTGAAAGAGTATATATAGAACAAATACGAAAAATAAAAAAAACGTTTTTTTTATGGTACCGGAACCTTCCGTGTGCGAGTTCGACTCGAACTTAGACAATTTTTTGAGTGAGTACCGCCTTCACATAAAGACAAATACAGAAACATCTGTGCCCTTACCATGAGTTTTTGAGTTTTGACAAATATGACTGTTTTGGTATTTGTTTACGTATTTGCCCATACTATTTCAAACCAGCGCCCCTAGCGGATTGTGTCAGAACTTGGAATTTGTATGGGCCAATACGTAAACAAATACCAAAACAGTCATATTTGTCAAAACGTAAGAACTTATGGTAAGGTTACTGGACTTAATGAAATCTGAAACTGAACCCTGAACTCGAAGGCCCGGGTATATTCAACCACACTACTCAAATGCGAATAACAGTAGAGTCAGAATAGTGAAATAATTATTCATGTATGACATTTTTATTGCTATGACATTCATTAGCATATCAACACACAAAATTATCATAAACAAAGCATCTTACAACCCTAATCACGTAATGAATGAACCAACAATCTCACGATAGTTTACAGCGATGTGTTCGAAACAGTATTCACATACCATATAATGTCCGCTATAGAAATGTTTATTCACAAATATTCCTACGAGTTGAAACGGTAAACTTTTTATGAGTACTCGAGACTCCTTCGAGAGTAAAAGTAAACAGAAATTAAACGGTCCATTCAGAGAGGAGCACGTGCTCAAGGATTAACAATGCCAAGTGCGAGTCGTGTGGTAAACACAAAAAAAAATTGATGGTTTATAGCTTAGAATAAATTAATTTATTTTAATGTTTGGTATTTAGTTAATATACGTATCTTATTTTATTGTTTTTACATTTATTTAAAATATAGAAAGCTTTAGTGATCATTTTATTGCACTCAATTACCACATTCTTGATTTAAATCATCATGATCAACCCATTACTGTCCCACTGTTGGGTACGGGCCTCCTCTCTGAATAAGAAGGGGTTAGGTCATAGTCCACCACGCTGGCCAAGTGCGTTTTGGTAGACCTCACATGTCACATACCATTGAAAACTTTTTAAACATAATGATTAAAAATTTATAGTTATACTAATAATAACTATAAATATAAAATTGATATATACCTAAAATATGTTATTGTACATATATCTACATATACCAATAAATGCATTGAAGACAAAAGTATCAAAAGTAGGTTTAATAATTCACTTTATTCATTGGTTGACGTAAATATAGGGGGAGTCCGGGAGAGTTTAGCAGGTGGGAGATATTAGCCACTGCTCATAGAACCTTTGTAGAACTAGATATTGCGACGTTGTCAAATTTCTTAAACTCCATAGGCGCCCCCCACCTCGCTTACGCGATGCCGTTGCAATCGGCAGTTTGGTTTAGAAGTGAGAAATTATAATACGTTTTCGTGCCCGGAAAGTAACTTTTTTACAATTTTCTGTATTTGATTTCTATTGTTTACTGTGAATAAATTTCAGCACGTATTTATATACATTGTAAGTGATAATATCCTAGTAACATTCACGGCAGACAGCTTGTACTTAGGTGTCATAGTTTTTTATAAAAATTTAATAACAGACAGCTTGGCGTGGGGTGGGAGACATTACCCCGGCGTTGGGAGGAGACCTTACCCAGGGTAATCTCTCCCGCTATCAGTCTCGTTTCTCCCGCAATATTTTTTTATTTTATTTCAGATAATCATCCAAAAAGCCTTTCAAATATAAGAAAAAAGAAACAGATAGAAACAGAAGTAATTTATATTTGTCAGTAATAAGAAATGCTTTAGGCCATATTGATAAGCAACAAGTTTATCCAAATCAGCTTTAATAAAAAAAAAGCGTTACTGATTTCTTTGAAAACCTCAAAACAACAAGATTTTGTCAAATTTAGGGAGCATTTTGTGAAATATTCCAACGCGTCTCTTCAAAATCGTGTTCTGTTTATCCTCGACAACCACGAAAGTCATGTCATTATTGAAGTCGTGAAATACGCAAAATCAAATGGAGTAACTTTGCTGACTTTACCACCCCATTACAAACATGTTGCCATTTATTCATCTTTCAAGACTAGATATAACTCAGCCATGAATAATTGGATGATAAGTAACCCAGGACGAACTGTTACGATCTACAATATACCCAGATTTGTAAGAACTATTATGTCGTAGACTATTAGCTAATCCAATATTTTGAGTGGATTTTGAAAAACTGGGATACACCCCTTTAACCCCGACACCTTTACAGATGAAGACTTTTTATGCTACGCGGTAACAGATAGAGGAATGACTATGAACTGCAAGAGCAAGATGTTTCTTCGATTTCTTAACTCTCAGTAGCTGCAGAACTACCTCCAAATGTAACCACTATCGAATTACATTCAACATTTATTGTACAACGTCAATCAGAGCCTTCAACATCAGCATCAGTATTCATAAATGAAACGTCTAGGGCCAATTCACCATCAATTTTGGCCGAGGAGGAATCTCAATGTATATATATATCAAAGATGCCCAAAGTACCTTGTTCGTGTCCTCATTTACTAACTAACATTATGTACCATATTCTTATGATTCAATTTGTATTATGTAGAATTACAATATTTGTAGAATTACAATTTTCAATAACTATTTTGCCTATTTTTAAACCCGGGTAAAGGCTCCCTAGTTGGAGGGTCAAGTCTCCCACCCAGGCGGGAGATATTAGCCAAATGTCAATTTGGTAGAAATCGTTAATTACTCATAAACTATTAATAATGTATTAAACTTTCTTATAAGAAAATATAGATAAATAATGAGGCTTCAGATACAATCTATAGAAATAGCAATTTTGGAAGAATGGAAAGATTTATGAGCATTTTAGTGGAAGGCGGGTAATCTCTCCCGGACTCCCCCTATGCTCCGTTTTAAAAAAAATGTTACCATTATTAATTAATAGCATAACTAAACGGAACCCTAATAAAATAAGGTCAAGTGTGAACCCCGACAATGTCCTGAGCCTGTGAACTTACAGCCTGCATCTAAAGATAAACCGGTTATTTTTGAACGTGACGTAGGACCAGTTCCTTAGTGATTCTCAACCTTTTTCTCCGGATCATAATATGTATCTGTTTTAGTTATTATGATAGTATAAGCTTGGTTTGGTTATCAAAAGTGAATTACAAGACTTATAGTTAATTAATATTACAAATAATAAATATTAATGTGTAAAGTTTTGTATATATCTTTTTCGTGCAAAATAACTTCTTTGCCTTTTATGGTTAATTGGATGTTCTGATGTCCTTAAATATCATCATAGGATATTATACCTAATTTAGGTATTATATTTTAAAAACAATAACAATTTGACAATATATGATAGAACCCAGTTCCAATTCCGAAATTTCTTTATCCTATAATATGCATCCATATTCCATAATCTATAGTTTGAGAGCAACTGGCCCAGTCGCATGTTCTGATGTAAAAATAATTTA
Organism: Epargyreus clarus; assembly: GCF_041222505.1. NCBI lineage: Eukaryota > Metazoa > Arthropoda > Insecta > Lepidoptera > Hesperiidae > Epargyreus > Epargyreus clarus. Next base: position 7,445,203 of record NW_027332231.1, on the reverse strand, counting down.
ATGGCATGTGAGTGTGTTGATTGGTGTGACATAATTATTCCATAATTTATGACGATGAAGTGCATTTATCGTGTTGACTGGCTTGAATGCCACCCTGTTTTCTCACTGCGTGGCATAGATCTCATTAAGATCATCATTCCTAGTAAAATAACTGGATTATGGGACTTGAACCAAAATAGAAGATTTACTTAAAACGGTACGGGTCCAAAAAAGTTTCAAATTTAAATAAATATTCAGAAAAAAATCTCCAACAATTTTCGTGGGCAGCAATGTGGTGAAGTACGCTTCATGTATCCTAGTTGTAGATAAAATACCTTGCAGTTTATATAAAATTAGCTGACCCGGCAAACTTTGTACCGCCTCAAAATCTATTTATCAAATATTTATATTTTATATTTATCAAATATTTACATTTATCAATAATTTATATTTCATATAAAATATAGCCTATGTTACTCGAGGATAATGTAGCTTTCGAATGGTGAAAACATTTTTAAAATCGATCCAGTGGTTTTTGAGCCTATTCATTACAACAAAACTAACAACAAAGTTTTCCCCTTTATAATATTAGTCTAGACGACACTTAATAAGAATAAAATGGTCTAATGCGTCTACACGTTTGTCACAATCTCCAAACCTTTATAAAGGTTTGATTTGATCAAAAGCTATGTTAGAAGCGCTTGCAAACATACACAAACCAAGTCGAACGTTCTATCCAAACAATTGAATTTGTGACGATTGGCAAGGAAGCGGACTTATATTTACATTTCTTGAATATTCACTCTTGCTTTTAGTTATAAAATCGAAAAGGAAAGATGTGTGATAAATTAGTATACAGATGTATTATTGTAAAAGTTAATGCTAGTGAAGGAATATATTGTATTTGTGGAAAGCTTTCTGGCTTTTAATAACAGGTACACTCAAGTAACAAGTGAATAAATCAGGTAACTACAAACGGTATTTGAAGTCGTTACCATAACTGTTCGCGCTAAAGTCGCCATTCATATCTCCAAGCGTAATTGAGATAACTGTTAGCGCCCTTACCACCACGTCTATCATTGAAGTTGACACATCGTTACGAATTAATGTGTCTATCGTTTATGTTGAAAGCTAACATTTCCTGTTTTTCTTGTTAAAACATCTTAATCGAAGTGATTATCTACAGATGTTCCTATCAAAACATGTACGGTTAATTTGTTAATATAATACACACATCATTTCCTAGTTTGTTTAATATCTCTTGATAATTTTAACAGCGATAAATGAGCGCGAGAATCAAAGATACGCATTTTACACATATCTCCATAGAACTGTATTTTTACCGAGCTTTTGCCCGCGGCTTCGCTCGCGTTACGAGTAATATTTGCATCCCCTATTTTATCCCCTTAGGCGTAGAATTGATCAAAATCCTTTCTTAGCGGATGCCTACCTCATAACATCTACCTGCATGCCAAATTTCAGCCCGATCCGTCCAGTGGTTCAGGCTGTGCGTTGATAGATCACTATGTCAATCAGTCACCTTTGAGTTATATATATTTAGATAATTTAAATGTATTGAAACATGAACACCATCTGGTTCTAACCAATGTTTGAAAATGTAGTCCATCAGATGTTAAGTGACCACTGTCACCCATGAAGATCTGTCACGTAATCGAGGGTCAGGAAGACATAGAATCGGTAGCAAATGCGTTACTGTCCTTGCGAAGTTGGATCGTCACATTTTTATTTTTAGGGTGCGGTATGCAAAGAGTATAAACGACAACTACCCTCCGCTGTCTGTCCGCTTGTGACAAACGGAGAGACAGATGTCTAACTCTTGAACCTAAATAGATAGATTTTTTTAAAGAGTACGTATAAGGGTCGCCGCTATAGCAACGAATACTAAAAATAGAAAAGTTTGAAAATAAATGGGGTTCGCTATACAAGAAACTGGTATTTTTTCGAGCTTTACGCATTATTTATGACTGCTATAACAACAAATACTAAAAATAAGCAATTAATAAAAATTTGGTAGTAGGGAATTATCTATGTGCGCGTTTGTCTTACACTTCGCCAACTATTCAGCTCTACCACACATTTCGAATTTGAACCTAGCAGCGTGCATCTATTACAAGGTAGTAATAATACAGTAGTTGAACCACGAAGATAACTACTACCAAGTAGGAAGGTAAGTATAGTCCGCGTAAAACTGCTAGTCCGCTCTGAATATAGAAATTAATCGCGTCGCCATAGCAAATTGTATGATTACACCTGCTCGCAACAACTTCAGAACGGATTAGCAGGGGGTTACTACCATCTGTTAAAACAATATTATTTTAATCATACACTTTTTATGCAGGAAATTTAACTTTTTAAGCAAAATATGATCATTGCAGTTGGTTTTATACAATGGATAAGCGAAAAATTAATAAGCGTTTAAGTTTGTTGAACTGTGTATGACGGAATATTTTACTGTTTTAAGGAGTAAAATAGTGGCAGGCAGTAATGATTTTAATAATTACTATGTCGTCCCTACGTCTAGCACCTTAAGTGGTTGTTTAAGCTCAATCTTTCCCATAACTCCACCACCACATTCTGTTTGTCCGTCACCTTTTATAGAAGCCATAGGTCTTCATTATCATTCCCTTCCAATTGGACGCCAACGGAGAGTAAATCCAATTACCGCTATTGACATGTTTATTTTCACTTTACAGTGTGTGTGGTGTGTGTGGAATCATGTTTATTTTCAATTATATCTGGTTTTGTGTAAAGTGTCGTTTATCCTTACTTCCTTACTTAATATTATAAATCCGAAAGTAACTCTGTCTGTCTGTCTGTCTGTCTGTCTGTCTGTCTGGTTGTCTCTTCTTCACGCCTAAACCACTGGAAACGATTTTAATGAAATTTTGTACAAAGATAGTCTGAGACCCGAGAAAGGACATAGGATAGTTTTTATCCCGGAAATCCCACGGGAACTGGGGATGGCGATTGAAGATCGATTAATCGGAGAATCGATCTTTTGGACCTAAAAAATCGATTATTTTCATATCATAATCGATTATATGTCATATTATTTTCTTATGAACGCGGGCGAAGCCGCGGGCAAAAACTAGTTGTACTATAATCTTAACACTGACATTTAACACTGACGTTTGGTTATAAATTTATCGTAATTGTCAACTTCTTTATTTAATTAGCGAGTTATAGTACTCGTAGCTACAAATCACATAAATCTTTTTTTATTTAATAGATGTCTACGGCATGTAACGAGCATTAGGTGAGATTAATATTGATCAACAAATTCTTAATAAAATTATTTTTAAATGAATTTTTTTAGTTGGACATTTATATACTCATATAATGTGTATAATCGTTGATTTATTACTGTTCGTAGATTTTTTATAATAACCTCTAAAAATAAGGTAAGCGGGCTACCTCATGAAAAGTAGACACCACTGTCTTTTTTTTTTTTTTGTTTACGAGGGGGAAACCTTCAAAAGGTACCCGGTGCCGTGGGAGCGACACAGGGTTATGTGGGATTCTTACCGCACTAAAACCTCCCTGGTGGCCGTCCTCAGCGTTGCCAAGAGGACTCCGGAATCTCCTACGGAACGCTACTGGAGTCCTCTGAACGCGTTGCGAGTAATTTTGAGTATGTTTAATTTTAATTGATATCGACTGAGCCATATACCAGCTGAGAAATTTAGCATGCCATGGGAACTTGTTGAATGGGTGTGCCATAAAGATAAGTCGCATTACGTCCAGTTAGGGCGTTTAACATAAAAATAACGGCGATCGGCACTCAATAAACCACTTAAGATGTTCATTAGGCCACGGGCGTCCATCGTTTGATCGGTTTAATGTGGAGTGCAGTGCGTCGACGTATCGTTAGCTTTGAACGTCTAATGGAGTTGTCAGATTGCGCAATGAGAACTGCATGGGCGTTGCAATAGGGCTGGTGATATACTATTTCTTTCTATTATCTTTTTGAACTGAGATTACGTATGGTTTGAATGTAGGGTTGTGTTGCATTGGTTTTGAAAGATATTGTCTCAGGCATATTTACTCGTAAGACTAGGAGTAAAGACACGATTGTACTACCGGTTCAAAACATTTATTGCAATATGTTCACTAGGCCACGGATGTCCATCGTTTGATCGGTTTAATGTGGAGTGCAGTGCGTCGACGTATCGTTAGCTTTGAACGACTAATGGAGTTGTCAGATTGCGCAAAGAGAACTGCATGGGCGTTGCAATAGGGCTGTTGAAATAGACATAGTTTTTCTCTTGCCTTTTTGAGTTTGTGTATTGGGTTTGTTTTGCGATTGTTTAGGATCAAAATAAAAATGTACTTGTACATTTTAGATGCTTGTTAAGGCCAAGGGTGTCCATCGTTAGATCGGTTTAATGTGGAGTGCAGTGCGTCGACGTATCGTTAGCTTTGAACGTCTAATGGAGTTGTCAGATTGCGCAATGAGAACTGCATGGGCGTTGCAATAGGGCTGGTGATACACTATTTAGTTTAGTTTTAGCAGATATAGCCACGCGTAATGGAAGATACACGTAAGTGTCAACAATTTGATGAAACGTTGTGCCAAATTTTAAGTGATTTTTTTCTGAATTTTGAAGCATTGTCGTTTTCAAATAATCAATTGTCGAGGCAAATAATTTTATTTTATTTCAATTAGTAGTTTAATTGATTGATTATAATTCGTTTGTTCCCTACCTTGTTTACAATTAATGAAAGTATATGCAAGAAAATATCGTATGTGCCAACCCTACTGGATTGCCCGAATTGGGAAAGCACCGGTAATTGGGAAGACAAAGCGGGTCCGTGTCGCACCGACGCACCCACAACGATCTTTACTCTTTCTTGTTTTCTCAGACAATGACTTTGTTTATGTTGTCAGCTCGTTACATTGACGTATAAACGAAATAGACTCCGGTTGGGTAATATTTTTATACGCATTATTATATGTTGTGTGATGTCAGTCTAGAATAGCATCATTCCTTTTGCAATGGATGTAAACTGCTCTACGCAAAGATTTTTTTTTATAATATAAGTGTAGCAGACAAGCATGCAGTCCACCTGATGGTAGGTGGCTACTGCCACCCATGGACATCTGTAATCAACCCCAGATAGGATTAGGTATTCCCACCTGAGGTCGGCCGCAGATGCGCCGCTACCCCTGAGGACTAAGCTGGAACGCCTCGGAAAAGTCTGTCTCCCTTACTACACCTTGCAAACTAGAACACAGCAGCGCCTTACACTGCTGTTATTAGGTAGAAATAGGAAATGGGGAGCAGTGGTCTTGTGGGATGGAAATTTGGATCCTAGGGGGAAAATACTACTTGCTATACAGCTTAGACCTGATTATCATATAATTATGCGTTACGGTGTCATTGTATAAGACTGATACAAAGAATTTGACGCCCAGTGAAGCTGGTATCTGAATGTCCTGTGTCTATAAATAACGATTACCTAGTGTACAAATCTTATGTAATATAGGAAAGTGTTTATCTTGTTGGAGTCTATTTGATTACATGTTATGACTCCGCATGTGTAACTGGAACAAATTAGTTGAAGTTTTCTAGTGAATGACTTCTGAATAAGAAGTCATAAAAAATAATATTAAGACACTAAAATATCAACTATACTTAGTAATTTGTCACTGTATTCCAAGAGATGATTTAAAAATTGATCTGTGTTCATGCCTGAGTCATAAGACCTAATTAATTGATTACGATTTAAGAATTGGTAACAATAGAATTATTCTTTGTTAATTTGTATTAATTACTACCTATAGGTAATATTTATTTGGAATCGTTGTTATATAATGAGAATGTGTATTTACATAACTGTAATATAACACTGGTAATTTGAAACTTCTTAATATAAATTCAATATTAATTAACAGATGGCACTCTTAATTCGATGATATATTTGTTGGAAGCACTGTTGGCGCGGTTATTTATAAAAATAATAAATACATTTGCATAGTATTAGGGCCGTGATAGCCTAGTGGTTAAGAAACTCGGCATCTCGATCGAGGGGTCCGAGGTTCAAATCCCAGGCACGCACCTCTGATTTTTCAAAGTTACGTGCGTATTAGAAATTATTTATCACTTGCTAATCTGTGAAGGAAAACATCGTGAGCAAACCTGTATACCTGATAGATTTATAAAAAAAATCTCGAAGCTATTTGAAGTCTACCAATACGCAGTTGGCCAGCGCGGTGGACTATGGCCTAATCCTTCTCATTCTGAGAGGAGACCCGTGCCCAGCAGTGGGTCATAATGGGTTGATGATGATGATAGTATTATGTAGTCGTGTATAATATTTGTCTGAATAATGATTATTAGATTTGAAAAACGATTTTGAATTTTGCTACATAGCTGATATTTTTAAGTTTTAAAATTATATGTCAATATAATATCCTATATTCTTTAATTAGTTAAACGTCTGGTAATGTGTATTAGTTTAGTAAAACAAACTATACGTATGAAATATAGGGCAGATTTAATGTGAAACACATGTCATGTTCTGTCTTATCATTGTTGATTTTAATCGAATTATTTGCTTTAAGTTGTTCTAACTTGTCGTAATAGAGCGTTTCTTGAACCATATTTATTATTTTTATAAGAAATATTTATAGAAATAATATTTTATAGAAAGAGGTTTTTAAATTGGTAGGTTTCACCTTTGAAAACAACTTTAAGGTGCGTAGGTTTCCTCGCGATTGTCCCTGTAGTTCCGGGACTAGAATATGGCTACGGTATCCCCTGCCTGTCGTAAGAGGCGACTAAAAGGGGGCTTCCGGGGTTGCGGGCGGCAAGAGTGGGAGCTCGAACCGTCCAGTAAGCGTCCCCGGGAAGGACAGCGGTATGTGTGGTCGCATACCGTCGTGAACACCAGATGGTTTGGGAGGAGCGAAAACTGCTCTCCCAGGGCAGAGCCCGAAGCGATGAGGACGGACGTAAAAATCCCACATAACTCAACGTCGCTCCCACGTCGTCGGGTACCTTTTAAAGGTTTCCCAATCGTTAAAAAAAGGGTTTCCTCGCGATGTTTTCCCTTATTGTTAAAGCCAGTGATCATAAAATTCAAACGACCATTAAATGCATAGTTTTGTTATAACTTCAAAAAGCTAGAGACGCCTGGGATTCAAACCTTGGACCTTCAGGTTGAGAGCTCAAAACAATGCTTAACTATAAAAATATCAAGTGTTATTGCTTTTATTTTCAGGGCTGCTGTAATAATGCAATTCGCAATGTTCACAACAGCGACCAACGTCACTACACACACGACACCGGTAAGAAATATTTAATATATTCATGATTTATATTAAAGACTATTTTTATCGAAATATCGAAAATAAATATAATAACAGAAGTCCATAGTAAGGCTATAAAAAATAATTATGCAAGATTGAAAGGGAGGAAGGAGGTCGATTAACTCTATATGCTACTATAATTCAACGAATTTATTATTAAATTGCATATTATTCATACGTCATATTATAATTATGTATGTTTTAAATTATTTTACTAAACAGTTATATTATTATTTTCCAGATAGTAGAAGAACCTAATGGGTATGCTTGGAGCGCGTGGAGCAGTTGGTGTGCGTGCTCGAAAACTTGTGGAGGAGGTGTCTCCTTTCAGGAACGACAGTGTTTACCACGGTATACATTAAAACTACATTTAAATTGAAATGGGATAGTTCGGTATTAATTAGACTCTTACATTGGAGACCTAAGTTCACGACAATTTAAGATTTAATCATAAACATTGAACAAAATATTAAAATTATTTACAATATTATAATAACTTAAACTAAATTAATAAAACAAATAAAAATATTTACAGAAATCAAAAAATTACTAAAAATTATAATAAATAGAATAAATGAACCAGATCGCTGCCCCGCGGTAGAGTACCCAAGACACTAGCAGCAGTCGTTGTATTGCCAAACTTATTTTTACTTACTTCACAACTCTTTTGAAATCACATATCTATCTTCAGATTTAACTTAAGTATCTCTATGAATTTTAATGAAGAATTTAAACATACAGGTTTCCTCACGTTTTCATCGTTTTGTTGTTTTGCATTGTTTGAAACAAATGGTAAAATTCAATGTTTGGTAAGATTAAGCTGTAGCTGAAGTGGATACCTGTAAAAAGTTAGTACTGGCGTGACAAAAACCGGTACCCTTACCATGAGTTTTTACGTTTTGACAAATATGACTGTTTTGGTATTTGTTTACGTATTGGCCCATACTATTTCCAAGTTCTGACACAATCCGCTAGGGGCGCTGATTGGAAATATTATGGGCAAATACGTAAGTAAATACTAAAACAGTCATATTTGTCAAAACGTAAAAACTCCTAGTAAGGGTATAGAACTTGATCGAAATTACGAATGGTACATGTATACCTTAGTCGCTGTTTTTAACATCCTTAATCAACACAGTAGGTTTCTAACACTCTTCGCTTGCTTAAAACACTCTTACACGTCGTAACACAAAAAAACAATTATAAGCATATAAAAATTATAATCATATTATTCACTCCTCACGAAAAACCTCTACTTAACATGTAGCCTATCTCAGATAACTTAGCGGCGCCGACACGGTTAAAGTATGGTGTACTTATACAAAACGAAAATTATGTATTGTCCGTTTACACGCCTGTTACATCCATTTTGCTTAAGGACTTTTTAATGTTCGGTGTTTATGAGATATTCTTATGAAGTATTTTAAATATTAAAAAACTTCATAAGAATACCTCATAAACATACGTAAATTGTACCTTTTTTATTAATTTAAAATGTATTAAGAACGAGTAGGTACGCCATATTAGAGAGTTAAAAGTATTATTTTCTCGTCGTTGAAATAATTTTAGTTGTTCTTATTATTTAGTTGTTTGTCGGGAATCAAACCCAGAACTTTATGCTTGTGGTTACCTCCCGTTACTACTAGTACTACTACGTATCGCTATGAAAATGTAAAGATTTGGTTTGTCTATACTAATATTATAATAAAGAGGAAAACTTTGTTTGATTGTAATGAATAGGCTCAAAAACTACTGGACCGATTTAAAAAATTCTTCCACCTTTCGAAAGCTACATTATCCACGAGTAACATAGGCTATATTTTATATGAAATATATTTGATAAATAGATTTTGAGGCGATACAAAGTTTGCCGGGTCAGCTAGTAATAAATAATATGAGCTACATTTACAGACAGGCAGTTCAATTTTATCTATGTGTATGATACTAAGCCATAAGAGATAGCTAAGTATCATGTAAAATTGATCATAAAATGATTATTACACCGTAACAAAGTTATAATTTAGTTAAGTTGCAGTCAAACAGCGTTAAGGTCAAGGGTGAGCCGATCTGATCGAAGGTACTTTATCGACTGGATTGTAATGAGGGTAATATAAGCTGAATTTAAGATGTTGAAGATCATGCAGTAATGCAGTTTGCATGATTTCACATTTCGATACATTAATTCGCAAATCAGCTAACTCCATTTTTGTCAAAATGCTTTTTTTTATTTATTTTGATAGTAAATGGCGTTGAACGAAATCAAAATAAATAAAAAAAAAACATTTTGACAAAAAGTGGAGTTGGCTGAGTTACGAATTAAGGTATCGATTTGTAGACTTCAAACAATTTGATTCCTATTGAGGTCGATTACAGACGTGGTTACCCTTGAGGAATAACGTGGTATACATGGTGGATGAAGTAGGCGTAGCAGAAATGTTGTGGCCCGTTGTCCCACAGTCAAACCACGAAAAGTTATACCATCTTACAAGTGACGTCCATGTAAATATCATCATCAACCCATTACTTACATTAATTATTAAATTACATTACTGTCCCACTGCTGGGCACGGGTCTCGTCTCAGAATGAGAGGGATTAGGCCATAGTCCACAGCGTATTGGTAGACTTCACATACCTTTAAGTTTTTTTTTTTAAATCTCTCAGGTATGCAGGTTTCTTCACGATGTTTTCCTTCACCGTTTAAGCAAGTGATAATCAATTTCTAACACGCACATAAATTTGAAAATTAGAGGTGCGTGCCTGGGATTTGAACCTCGGACCCCTCGATCGAGAGGCCGCGTTAGTTAACCACTAGGCTATCACTGCTTTTCCACTAGGCTATCACTACTGCTTTTTATCATTTAAATATGGTAGTTCATATCTTCCACCATAAAATCTTAGCACGCATATACCGTTGAAAATGTACTTGCCTCGATAAAGTGAAACCGATACCATACCATTAGAACATAATTAAAATGTTGTTAGAATAAGGTAATAAAAATTCTTAATGTTTGTACACGAGACATATTTATAGAACACGTAAAACCGCGTGTCTGTCTGATTGACTTCTGATTACAATTACTGTCGAATCCGTTAGCAGTTCACGTCCTATGAGTTATAATAAAGTATAGACCGAGCACACTTGGGTACGAACTATAAGCACACGTAAGAACACCATAACTATGCACGACATAGGGCGAACAGTAAAAGGATTCAAATTAAAATTGTGTGGCTAAGTTAATTTCTAAATTTTTATTTGTTTCAATTAAATTTAATTGCTTATTAATTTGTTTTGATAAAATGAATCTTGTAGAATATAGTGAAATGTGCCATGAAAAATAACAGAATAATAATTTTATGAACTGAACAAATTTAAAACAGTTAGTCGTTAAGAACGGAGTCTATGCTAATTATTACTCTACGGTCACAACGCTATTTACGTACAAATGAAAGCTTAAACAGATAAAGTAACTGTCGGAATAAAGGATTAACAGGATATGAACCAGACTAGGCCATAAGTAGGTAATTAAAATGCCGTCCCTCTTAATTAGAAAGGTGGGGCTTTGAGTAATAACTATCATTATTTGGGGCGATAGGCGATTGATTAAATGTTTGAGGGCTTGAGGACATAAGTGCTATCTCTTTGTTGGGATGACAGGGGTTTTTAGATTTGTAAACAGAAAAATATATTTATCTTCGTTTTTGTCTTGGCTTAGTAAACAAGATAAATGCTGCCACGCTTTGGTGTGGTGTAGTAGATATTTCCTGTGGGAACATATGAATAATAGTATGTATACACATTATTATATAAAAATGGTTTATCGTGTATTTTTTTTAATTTATTTTTTTATTACTTTTCGAGTTTCGAGGACGCAAATATATTAGATGAAATTTATGATTTTTATACTCATACTAGTGGGTCCAGGGCAGACTCTGAAACAAAATAAATGTATGTATTGTACCTACATACATTTATTTTGTAAGGTTTTACCAATAAGCTTTTTGTTTTCCCTTCCTCTCTTTCATTAATACTTTGGGTATTAAATGTAAGGAGGTACAGAGTAAGGAGTTAGGAGGTGCATAAGAAAATTTGGCGCAAAATATTGGGGTTCCGATATATTGGATTTAGATTAACGTCACTCAGCTAATAATATATCGCCTTACATACCAAATGTGTACGAAAAATTCCAGCCCAAAATTTCACGCGCATACACTACTACAAACTAGGTAACTTAAATAAAAGCTTGTAAAAATGTTTGGATCTAGACAATACTGCCGTTTAACACATATTAAGCTGGTACCAAAAATACATTCGCAAAATAATCCAATAATACATACTTTACACATTCAAAATCAGTTCAACGGTTTCGGTACTTTAGTACGGTATGTCAATACGATGACATGTGATTTATTAAGATAAAGGTCATATTCATTCCAGCTGTAATAAAAAATCTAGTGTATTAAACATATAGAAGTGTATATAAATATCTACTCGATAAAAAATGGCGCCAGACGCCGAACCACTCGGATTCATATAAAACAAAATGAAATGTAATTTTAAATGAAATCACCTGCATTCGCAAGAACGTATAAACGGTGCCTCGGAAATAATTTTATCTCCATTTCTATCAAGTGAATCCAGTCAGTACAGATTACCTTCTGCTTCGTGTCTTAGTGTTAAGGGTATTGGCATACTAAAAGCTAATAAATATTTTTATTTTTTTAACTATATTGAGGAGGGCAAAGGCGTTATTATTACGTATGTCTGTATTGTTTTGAAAGCACTTCCGAAAAAAATTTTCAAAAGGAGAAGATAAAATTGTATTGTTACACATTTTTTATTGTGGCGATATATGTATATTGCTATATGTACAAAGTACACAGGATAGTATTTTTAACCGACTTCAAAAAGGAGGTGGTTATATCATGATCATGAAAATTAAAAAAATGTGTGATTCGTTACGCGAAGTATTTGGACAGGTTATATAATCTTTAATAATAAGAACTTGAATTGTAATTGATGGCCATGCACGCTGAAGTGAAGACACCAGGATCCTCAGCGAACTTGATAAGCAAAGTACAAAGTTATCTAGCAGAAAGACATTTCTAAGAGACAGGTTCTAAAATCTATAAACATTATTTTTCGTAAAATGGATACTAAGTAAAAAAAAAAACAGAATTACTTGATTTACATTTAAGAAATTTGCTACAATTAACTACAAGTAAAATCGTAGATCGTGTCTCGCTTACAGTGTGGCGCTGCCCTAAAATGTAGAGCATGAGATGTATTCCTTCATTAAAGATATTCTGTGGCAGTATCCTGCTGTTATGGCGATTTAACAACCTCGAACAGCCTCGACAAATTAACTCCGAAACCATTTGTCACGGGGCTCATAGAGTCCGTTGTAGAGTAATAGAGCGGAATCAAATATTACCTTTATTCTGTTGTTGAAGAAATACAAATCTGTGTAGCGTTTACTTGTAATGTGATATAAATAATAAAGCCTATATCATTTTTTAAAAATTGTCGTGATTTTAGTCACATTACTTAAGTTGTTTAGTTTAGTATGGTTACTTAGTTATAAGCTTGTTTTGTGGTATTATGGGTCACTCTGTAAAGGGCTCTGTACCCTTACCATGAGTTTTCAAAACATTCCAAAATTTTACGTTACGTTTACTCGATCCATTATTCTGTTCCGTTTGCTTCAGTAGACTGAGTTACTTCAGTAAACGTAACAATAAGTAAGTGCTCAAGTATTTTTGTCTGCCTCACATGTTCGCAAAAAAGAGAGACAAAACATAAAGCGCCATTTTGTCAAGTTAGACATTTAATGTTACGTTAATTACACTATAGTACTGATACAAACCGCTAGGGGGCGCTGATTGGAATTTGTATGAACAAATAGGTAAACAAATACCAAAACATTCATATTAGTCAAAACGTAAAAACTCATGGTAAAGGTACTGATCTCTTTTCTTCTATAGCTTTTAACAATTGCGATTCGTAAATAAATTAATGAATGCCTTAATTTTGGAGATCCGTATTGTATCCACCAGAAGTAGCAACGAAACTGACTTAAATTGAAGTCATCCATGCCTTTTATGAACTTTTGCAATATATTTCATATCGAATCTTATCTAAAATCGGGAACTGAGATGAAACGCTAGAAGACTTTTTAAACTCAAATATGACATCGTTATAGTGCTGTTATAAGAAATTGAGAAGCAAGATGATTAATATACATGCATACAATTTTTAACAACGATTAATATAATTTAATATCTTTCAACGTATAAAAATACGCTTAGTTTATTATTAAGTAGCCTAATAAGCCATATTATCGTTTAAGTAATTGGTCTTCCCTATTTGAATGATATATCAGTTACTCTTTTTTTACACCTAAATTAGATTAACGTTTAGAGTAATTTGTTGGCGGCGTCGTTAATTATATTACAGGACTCTTTGTGGTGCCGCCTCCCGGGTTAATCTGTATGTTGTTTTGTTGTTTAATTATAAAGATTTATTGGCCTTGTTAGAACTGTTGTTACGGGACCATTCATAAACATGTGTATAACATTTAACTAAAGGTACTGAAGTCACAAACATATAAGTTAAACATATGGAAATTTAAATTTTTGATTTCGAAAAAACGAAAGTAAAATTGTAAAGACTTGTATGCTTTACTACGCTCTTCAAAGTCGCACACAGCAGCGCTTTACTACAGACATAAGCCAAAATAGGTGTGGCGGAAGGTGGTAAAACCCTTTGTGATTGAAATATAACAAAGTTCAATCACAAAGGGTTTTCTACCTTCACAAAATAGTGTATAACCCTAGCGTACTAACGGGTGTGAGTGAGCCGATAATAGAAACCTAATAGGCCCTTTGTTTCAGATCGCGAGCGGGCAACGGAACCCTCTCGCCGCCGGTGATCACGGTGCGGGTAACGCGGCAGGCGGACTGCCTCGGGGTCGCGAAACGATACCACGAGTGTAATACAGCTGTGAGAACTATACTTTTATTTAATTTTGTTTGATGGTCGATTTTTTACCCTTACCTACATTTACATTATGAATTAAAAAAATATTAAGATGTTACAAGTTAATGAAAATTAAATATATTAGGATACTAGTTTTTGCCCGCGGCTTCGCCCGCGTTTCAAAGAATATGACATACTAACATACATAAAACTGGAAAATTCGTACCTTCATTGGAATGAAAGTGGCGCCATCTACCGAAAATTGGTCGTACCAACTCTGAAACCTTCGTGGGCTCATGGACTTGATCAAATGCATAGTTTAAGTTTCAATCTTTACTAATATCGATTAAAGTAATCAATTTTTTGGTCCAAAAGATCGATTCTCCGATTAATCTATCTTAGATCGCCATCTCTAGTTTCCGTGGGATAAAAACTATCCTATGTCCTTTCTCGGATCTCAGGCTATCTTTGTACAAAATTTCATTAAAATCGGTTCAGTGGTTTAGGCGTGAAGAAGAGACAACCAGACAGACAGACAGACAGAGTTACTTTCGGATTTATAATATTAGTAAGGAAGTAAGGATCGTCAATCGCTACCAAATGAAAAAAGAAAGAAGGTACTGAAATGCGTGGTATGGTATGCATAAAATTTGCATTTAGTTATTACCTATAACCTTATTTTCGCACTCAGTCTTGTTAAAGAGTTCATTTATATCCACAGAATCAGAACGTATCAGAAGCGTGGCGTGGCAGACAAAGAGTATTCTGCTATACAATGTGCATTCACGTATCATCATACCGTAACGCAGCCGCGCTGAGACGCGCACTGTCTGTCAAAAAATTGTGTACTAAAATATGTTTTTGTTTATTTGTTTTGCTTGTTTCCGATCCGTGTTTGACACGTTCAATGTCTGTAGATATAGGTTTGCCACGAATTGTGCGGGCTTCAATAGTTAATTCATCATCATCATCAACCCATTATTGTCACACTGCTGAGCACGGGTCTCCTCTCAGAAGGAGAAGGTTTAGGCCATAGTCCACCACGCTGGCCAAGTGCGTATTGGTAGACTTCACATACCTTTGAGATTTTTTTAATAAATCGCTCAGGTATGCAGGTTTCCTCAAAATGTTTACCTTCACCTTTTAAGCAAGTGATAATTAATTTCTAATACGCACATAATTTTGAAAAATCAGAGGTGCGTGCCTGGGATTTGAACCTCGGACCTCTCGATCGAGAGGCCGAGTTTATTAACCACTAGGCTATCACAGTACAATAGTTAATTAATTATGCGTTATTCTAAATAAAATTGAATTCCCCACACATTTCGCATTGAAAATAAACAGTTCTTCCCACGAAGGACGCCTTCAGCTAATAAGAGGTAATGATTTGTTCAATCGACACGCTCCGTAAAAGCGTGTAAAGGAGTTTACGCAATGCACTGCTCTTTGCTTAATTAATTACTTCCGTTGCTTTTTTTTAAATTTTAAAATTACCGAATGTAAAATAAAACATATACTACGAAAAATCATATTTTTGCAAATTTAAAAACGAAGTAAGTTTGTAAATAGTTTTTACATTTAATTAATTAGAAACATCGTTTTTCTTCGATAATCGTGAATGGGTTTATTTTTATTTATTACTTAGCAGCATAATAATATAGTAAGAATCCAAAAATGTGTTGAGTGTAAATGCTCATCGGGGCAGGGCCAGATAGCGTTGCCGCGCTCGGTCTCCGGTTTTGTCCCGTTAGAAATCCCTAAGTCCTGGAAGGATCGTGCCTCTATTCGGACTTAAATGTTATGTAAAAGTGGTAGAACCCTTTGTAGTTCGACTCCGGCGGCACCACCGCCACCGTATTTCTGCCTAATAACAGCAGTGTTAGGCGTTGCTGTGTTCTGTTTTGAAGGGTGTATTAAGGGAAACATACTTTTCCGAGGCGTTCCAGCTTAGTCCTCAGGGGTAGCGGCACATCTGTGGCCGACTTCAGGTAGGAATATGTGATCCTGTCTGTGGTTGATTACAGATGTCCATGGGTGGCAGTAGCCACTTATCAACAGGTAGACTGCATGCTCGTCTACTACTCCTATATTATATAGAAAAAAGAAAAGTAGGTACCTACCTATGTGTAAGCTCCTTAAGTATGTACCACTCGCACGAGTGATTTCTGATTTAAAAGCCTTACATCGTAAATGTTTCCGTGATTAGTATTGTTCCGTCCGGCCGCACGAGTTATGGATAATAAAACAAACAATAAATGTTACCTTACAATTTATAATGCCTTTATATGTTGTTTGTTTTGATAATTCAGTGATTTAGGCTAAGTAGTCGTAAATTTTATATTGATAACTGTTTCATTAGTAGAGTCGTTGAGTACATGTTAACAAATAGGTGTACTTTTGTTTCTTTTATTCGTTTTATTTATTGACACGTGGCGGAGTAGTCATCATAACAGTCTTTGCGTAGAGGGTCGAGTCCGATCCCCGGACAAATTTCAAAATGATAAATTTAGATTTTATTCTCAGGGTGTTTGTGTATTTGTTTATATGTGTGTCCATGGCACCCATTATACAAGCAATCTTAGTGTGGGTTGTGAGTGACGAAAAGGAAACACCTTAACTTTGTCACATTTATGTTTGTCTTACAAGAAATATGTTTTGGCTTAATGATAAGGTTTAGAAAGGTTGTAAAGCTATTCTAAATTTATTTCTTATAATATTTCTATATTTTAGTCAAATATGCCCTTAAGCAGTGATAGCCTAGTGGTTAAGAAACTCGGCCTCTCGCTCGACAGGTCCGAGGTTCAAATCCCACCTCTGATTGTTCGAAGCTATGTGCGTATTAGAAATTAATTATCATTTGCTTAAAACGGCGAAAGAAAACATCGTGAGGAAACCTGCATACCTGACATACCTGAAAATTCTTAAAAAAAAGGTTTCCAATTCGCACTTGGTCAGCGTGGTGGACTATGGCCTTCTCATTCTGAGAGGAGACTCGTGCCTAGCAGTGGGACAATAATGGGTTGATGATGATGATGATGCCCTTTGCTGTGACAGAATATAGATAATATTGCAATAATTATAAAATAATTAAACTCAATCATTTAAATTAAATTGTATAATAAGAACATCAAATCGACTTTTTGTTTGCTATTCCGATTAAATACATTGAAAAAACTGAAGGAGTGTAGAAAATACAGATATTTAAAAGTCTTATAACGAAGTGGTTTAATTATAAAAGAATTATGTTTCAGTTATTCCTATCTATAATAGGACTATTTCCATTTCAAGCGCGCAATCTAAATGTATTCGACTATCTGTAAAATAACGCAATGGCTAGTGCATTACCGTTATTGGTTTCATATCCGAAGGTATTCAGCATCTTTACGTAACTCAGTAGTAAAACTCGTAATCTCTCGTAGATTTAAGTTAAGCTTTATCCTTGACGAGCTTTAGCCCGCGGCTTCGCTCGCGTTACGAAGTGATATTTTCATCCCCTATTTTATACCCTTCGGGGTAGAATTGATTAAGAATCCTTTCTTAGCAGTCTACGTCACAACATCTACCTGCATTCCAAGCCGCCACAGAGAGTTCCGTACCTACTACCAAATTAATTAATACATTGCCAATTTGAATTGTTTACCTATTGCGGTAGAATAGATGAAATGTAAAATGTCGGAAAATAGCGGTTTCTTGTAAGGCCACCCCCATTTATTTTGAAGTTTTTTTTGATTTTTAGTATTTATTGTTATAGCGGTTACCGTTATACATACACTGTAAATTCAAGCGTCTATTATTATGGCTAACGACATAGAAACTCATGACAGATAAAGAGACAGCAGAGGCTTAGTATTAGGGTTCCGTTTTTACCCTTTCGATCCCTAAAAATGCCACTAAAAAAACAGAAAAAAATGTGAGCCGTCACGGGACGCCTGGCAGATGTGAAACATCGACATTATTTTGTTAAAGTAATATGCAGAAAAGAACATATTGTGATAGGAACTAAATATGTCATAATGATAAAATAAAATATTACGATCCGCATGGCGACGCGTCGCCACACCGTACACACTACTGCATATAGACTGTATATATATACCATCGTATAGCGTCACGGCATGCGTCGCCACGCCAGAAATCGGTTTTACGTGCGGCTATAGATGTTTCACATCAAAAAAAAAGCAAAAAAGTGTCCGGTATATATTACATGTATATTAGACTATCTGTAAAATAACGTGGCTGGGCACTACCGTTATCGGCTGCAGATCTAAAGGTATCCAGCATCCTTACGTAACTTAGTAGCGAGATCACTATCATAGACTTAAGCTTAATCCATGATAATGATCTAGTTATATCTATGTATGCTGTTGAATGTCCTTAAATAAATCTTCTTTGTCGTGTTATTTAAAATAACTACTATCATTATTAATTGTGCAATGAATATGTGCTTAATTTTACTACTAATTACTGGACTACAGTTTTCTACAGCTCTTACGTATTATATACCAGCCGTATTATATACTAAAGTAAGACTAATTGAGCTTCGATGTTTTGAATTATGAATATCCTGTGTAGCTAATAAGTTTAAAAAGTTATTTATACTTTCCTAGCCGTGTTCGGAAGGAGAGCGGGATATACGAGCAGGGCAGTGCGCGACGTATGACCGTAGGCCGTTCCGCGGTCGGTTCTACACCTGGGTACCTTATGTTGAAGGTAAGTAGCATTATTTTTTCATAACGTAGAAGTAGCAAGCGAAATTTGTCCAGGATGGTAAGTGGCGTCCCTTTTATAGACATCTGTATTCAGCCCTGACAAGATTAAATGTTCATCGTAGGTTGGCGACAGGCGTTGGTACCACTAAGGACTTAATTTGAAATCCTCATAATAAGTGTGTTCTCCTAACTGCGCCTTTTAACACAGTTTAATGTAAAACGCATGCTTCCTCACGGTCATATTTAATTCACAGTATAAGCAAGTGGTCATTTAAAAATACGCTTTCTACACTCACAGCTCCACACTAGGACTCGCTGTATCGTGGGTGCCATGGACACACACAGAGACAAATACACAAACACCCAGACCCAGAAACAGAAACCTAAATGCATAATTTAGATTTCTGTCTGGCCGGGGATCGAAACCAGGACTCTCTGCACGTCAGACCGGTATAGTGACAGCTCCGCCGCGCGGGTTGTATTAATTTCTAAAACGCACATAACATCAAAAAATCAGGTGCATGCACGGACCCCCAGATTGAGAAACCGACCTTTAAACCACTATGCTATTACTGCTACTCCATGTACGTTATGTATGTAATTATAAGTAGAAGGTGGTAGAACCCTTTGTGGCTCGACTCCGGCGGCACCACCGCCACACCTATTTCTACCTAATAACAGCAGTGTTAGGCGCTGCTGTGTTCCGGTTTGAAGGGTATGGTAAGGGAAATAGACTTTTCCGGGGCGTTCCATCCTAGTCCTCAAGGGTAGCGGCGCATCTGTTGCCGACCTCAGGTAGGAATATTTAATCCTATCTGGGGTTAATTACAGATTTTATAAGCTAAATTATAAGTAAATTAAGTAACAAATATAAATCACTTACCACGGATTATCCTTATGTACCGCCAATCAACTGGAACCTTTCTGCAATCAGAATCACATCAGGTCACCAATTAATTACAGGTTATCTGGTCCATGCGACTGATATTGATTACGACTCACAAGACGAACTAAGCAGCTTTCCATTGATCTTACTAATAAATGGATGACCGCCGTAGCTGTATCTTAGGAATTATCATTTAGTTACTTAGTTAATTAATTAATTATTTCGATGTTTTACTGTAAAGTCTATTCTAATTTTTAATTGCTATTGTGCATCCATTTTAAGTATGAATCAGTAGAAAAAAAATACTCTATAATCCAATTTAAAATTGAATTTGTGCATTATTTTTATATGAATCAATAGATTTAAACAAAAAGTGTTTCAACAATTATCGAAGTTTATAGTAATAAGATTGCTAATTTTTAAACATGTGAATTAATTAAAGTCATAGCTTAATGGCTTAAAACTGAGCCTCTGTCACCCTGATCAAAAACAAATGATGTTAGCAATTAATCACCACGTATTTAAACGATATGTGGTATAATCAAAACTCATAATTCAGTTTCAGCCTTGAAATTGAACCCATAACTGTCACTCATCATAGAACCCATAACTAGTCATCTCATACATAAAATTCTCGTGTTACAATGTTAGTTACCAAACTCCTCCGAAACGGCTTTACCGATTTTCACCAAATTTTATATGCATATTCAGTAGGTCTGAGAATAGGCTGTAGGCGGAGAGTAGGCTACTATCTATTTTTCATACCCCTAAGTGATAAGGGTTGTTCACCCTTAACATTTTTTTTATTTATATGGCAACACACCGTTTGCCGGGTCAGCTAGTCACTTTATAATTTTTTTAACAGGTGATAATCCCTGCTTGCTGAACTGCCGACCGTTAGGACAGCATTTCTATGCAGCCTTGGGATTGGTGGCGGACGGGACCCCTTGCACGAAGCCGGGGTTCCGAGCGATATGCGTACACGGCACTTGTAAGGTAAGTAAAATACAACAATTTCATACTTTTTGGAATAATTTTGTGTGACCAGTGACAGATTATTAATTTTAATTTCAGCATTGTACTCATTAATATTAAATTCGAAGTATGTCATTACCTTTTCAAATTAGTAATATTAATTTATTATAAATTGTATATTTTATCAAAACTATCATAAGGTTTCGTAAGGTTTACTTCATTTGGAATGCAGAACCCTCCTCAGGTTTGCTACCTGAGAAATCAAGTGCAAGTAAAGTCTGCAGATCCGCAATTGTCCAGTATTAGTGCTCTCTTACCAAAAACATTTTTTACAGTCTAACAAGTCTACCTGATGGTAAGTGGCTACTGTCGCCCATGGACATCTGTAATCAATCTCAGATAGGATTAGATTCCTACTTGAGTTCGGCCACAGATGCGCCACTAGCTCTGAGGACTAAGCTGGAACGCCTCGGAAAGGTATGTCTCCCTTACCATACCCTTCAAACCAGAACACAGCAGCGCTTAACACTGCTGTTATTAGGTAGAAATAGGTATGGCGGTGGTGCCGCCGGACTCGAACCACACAGGGTCCTACCACCTTCAAATTCGAATCTTGAAAAGAGTTCTATTTTCTTGTTCTAGTTGCATTGTTAACTTTGCATTATATCTACACATTAGAAGTTCCACTGAACAAATCTCGAGTTACAGTTATCAGTATCAGCCTTCCCCATCTGCGTCTGTTAACTGTAATTAACCTCGGCGCTATATTGCAGTTACTATTTCTGTTAATTCCCTAAGTAATTTACTACTTTGCCCTTGTATATTATTTGAATACGTTCCAGGAAAATATTGAATTGTAGAACAGGAAGAAAAGAGAATTAACCTCATCTTGTGAAATAGGATATTATTTGTTGATATAGATTACGCAATGTTGTAGTTTAATTGATTGATTTAGATTTTTTTATAATATTTAAGTAGCGTGACATATCTAATTATCCCAAAATAAGATTAAATTTCTATCTAAGATTGAGTACAGACCCGTTGTCGAAGACTAATTTGAAAAGAACAAACTACATGGAATCTAAGCTTTCTATGCATAAAAATCAAAATTCTACTTAAAGTAAAAATATACTTAAATAGAAAATTAGTTGTTAAGCAACCTTTAAGTTAGCTTTCCGGATATTAAAATGAATGCGATAATAAAAAGGGAAAATATTTGTAGTCGAACCTCGTAGAAATTCTGCTCTGTTTTGCCTTTTCTTTCGTGCGCATTAATAATTTAAGGATGATCAAGCAATTTTACACAAAACTATTGTTTT
This sequence comes from Epargyreus clarus, assembly GCF_041222505.1. NCBI lineage: Eukaryota > Metazoa > Arthropoda > Insecta > Lepidoptera > Hesperiidae > Epargyreus > Epargyreus clarus. Next base: position 7,423,025 of record NW_027332231.1, on the reverse strand, counting down.
CCCGTACTTATTCTTGAATCAAACGGAAGAAACCTAATACAGTACAATAACTTGTAACACGAGTAGAATTTCAACAACTCGGTCTTAATGCTTAGCGATTGTACCTTATAACGGGTGCTCAGTGTACTTGAAATATAAAATAAATCTTACGTTTATCCTCACAATAAACGGAGTCGTACAGTAATTTCATGCTATAATACAACCTGAACATAAAACTTTCAAAGCCGAGGTACACGAGGTGACAATTCTAACAAGTTGTTCGGCTTTATGACTGACTTCGTGAGAATGAGCTAAGGTTAACAATTACCATATATTTACTAGGAATATTAGTGGAATTAAATGTAGCTAGATTTTTTTTATAATATTGAAGTTGCTAAAGAGCATGCGGTCGATTTAAAGGTAAGTGCCAGCTGCCGCCCATGGACATCTGTAATCAACCCCAAACAAGATTAGAGTAGTGAGGTTGTCCACAGATATGTTGCCTCTCTGCATCCTTAAGGAATGGAACGCCTCGGATAAACGGGCGCCTCGGACTAAGATGTTCGCCACCTTTTTTTTTTTTTTTTTTTTTCTTTTTTTTTGTTTCTCGAGGGGGAAACCTTCAAAAGGTACCCGACGACGTGGGAGCGACGCCGGGTTATGTGGGATTTTTACCGCACTAAAACCCCCCCGGTGGCCGTCCTCAACGCTTGTTGGAGAACTCCGGGATCTCCAACGGAACACAACCGGAGCCCTCCAAGCGCGATGCCCAACGGGCTCTACCCTGGGGGAGCAGTTTTCGCTCCTCCCACACCATGTATGTTTACGACGGTATGCGACCACACATACCGCCGTCCTTCCCGGGGTCGCTTGCTGGACGGTTCGAGCTCCCACTCTTGCCGTCCGCAACCCCGGAAGCCCCCTTTTAGTCGCCTCCTACGACAGGCAGGGGATACCGTAGCCCTATTCTAGTCCCGGAACTACAGGGACAAAGATGTTCGCCACCTATGTATTCTATCAAAAACATAAATGTGAAAATAGAAGTCAAGCTTAATGTTAAGATTTTTGCAATACTACGCTTAAAACTCTTTCTACACTCACAGCCCCACACTAGGGTTCCCTGTATCGTGGGTGCTATGGACACACACATAGACAAATACACAAACACCCAGACCCAGACACAGAAGTCTAAATTCATCATTTAGAAATCTATCTGGCCGGGAATCGAACCCGGGACCCTCTGCGCGTCAGACCGGCATGGTGACCGCTCCGCCACGCAGGTCGTCATTCATCAAATTCGGCCTCATAACTCTTTTTAATATTTTTACTAATCCTTATAGATTCGGATATAGCTCTGTAGGCAAATTTTAAAAATTCACTCAGTTTATTTTTTTAAACTTGGCTTACACGCCAGCGGTGATTATCACTGTAAACAGCCATTCATCATCATTTCTTATTCACATAACAGTTAATCGCTAAATTTGGTGAAATTTTCAACAACAATGACCTTAAAATATTCACCAATTCTTACTTCAATACCCCAAGTACTTTTTGTACTTGAAACACAATACACACTTTTATCTCTATAATAAGCAGAGCCTTGGAGTTATTACCTACAAAGCAGTCCAGACATAAAACTTTCAGACCCGAGGCATTAAATGTTGACAATTGCTTTGACAATTTGCGGGTGCCAATAAAACCCTGCGAACATTAGCACATAATAATTATTTCTTCCTCACATATTACTTATGTTAGCAACTTAGATGTTAGAGATGGGAAAAATAGATATTAAGTGTCGCTTTATTCCATAATGATAACTTCTCTGTATTATAATTTGTTCTTTATTCTAGTTATCTACCTATATTAGTTCTTTATTTAGATGGAGAAGGTTTAGTTTTCCAATTGGCAACATCATGTGGATTTATCTTTAAATTCTTCTTAGAGACTTTTTATACGTTTAGATAATAGATAAATCTCAGATTTTTTAGATTTATCAGATCAGGCTTCGAACTCCGATCCTCCAGAGTGAGAGGTCATATACAAATTCAAATACAACTATGTGTCTCTTTGTCGATCAGGCGATATTTTTAAAAGGAGAAGACATATTTATTTCTTTGCAATTTGCAGATTTAGGTAAAAGCGGTACTTGTTCAAAAATCGGCTCCAGCTACGACAAGTCGTAATCGTGTCGTCCGTTGAACAACCTAAAAAGCGAGTACAATTAGTTATCATACATGACGCCTTGCAATTCCATTATTTATCGGTTCGAGTTGTAACTCATGTAACAATACTTTAAATAATTTACGATTACGACCATCCTTGACTACGGACGACGATTGGTTGCTTTATAGAGCAGATTTGTTCAATAGACTATTCATAAAGTTTTATTGCATACGAATAATGTATAGTACGCTGAAATATTATTCGTGCGTTGTAGGGTTTTTCGTAAATACGACCAGGGCCGGATTTAGGTAAGGCGGGTCTACTGCCCCGGGGCCGACACAATAAATATAAAAAAATACATCAAAATTTTGACGAGTCAGCAATTGTTAGGAGTTTTTTTAAAAGAGTATTTTTTCGCATTTCTACCGGCAATAATCATCATCATTATCATCATCCCATTAGTGTCCCACTGCAGGGCATGGGGCTCCTCTCAGAGTGATAAGGATTATGCTATAGTATACCGCGCTGGCCAAGTGCGTATTGGTTGACTTCACATACCTTTGAGACTTTATTCTTCTTATAAATCTCTCAGGTATGCGGGTTTCCTACAATACCGGCAATAATACAGTTAAGTAATTATTATATTACTTTTGTAGTAATTTTATTTCTTGAAAATTTTTTGAAAGACTTACGGAAAATGGTTCCTTTTATTCGGAATATATTACAGGGCCTCCTTTGTTGCCGCAGGGCCTCCAGACCTCCAAATCCGGCCCTGTCGACAAATAACATTGCGGTGGTCTTCGTCGTAAAACTGCAGACAAACAAACATAAATAACATTCAAGTTTAAATCGCATAACAATCGTATATTTGTGTGCGTAATTGTCTATGGGAATTGCTTTTGGCAAACATGCTAGCTAGAATTGGAGTTAGAAAATTTTTAAAATCCTATTAACAATGCAGGGTGAATATTATAAATAAAGTTTGATATAAAACTGTTATCGATTCGGGATTTTGTAAGAATTACGACAAACGCCAAGCACAGTGCAAAGAGGCATTTATACTGGAAATCAGAAACGGATTAAGCACCTTCCCCCAATGTGTAATTAACAAGAGAAATATTGTAAAAACAAAAACCGGAGTTTTTATAAATATAGCTAATGTCGTTCCCACAATTTAGAGGAATCCAAGGACACCTCCTAATTTAAAATCCGTCAAGCCGTCTGTCTGAATGGCGTTGCAAAAAATAAGACATAATTAAGGTAAAGTCACCTATTTCCGCGGTATTTTCACCAAAACTAGAAAGAGCGTCAAATATTAAGCATTTGCTACGGCTTAATAAGGAATTAGATAATTTTATCAGAAGCTTTATTATCTGTACTCTTGAAATAGACTCGACATTTTACGATTAAATATTGATTTAAATGTGTATTTGAAATAAATATAAACCAAGTCAGAAAACCCTAATTCCGACGTAAAAATCCTTATTCCGATGTACATATTTGGTTCCTAATTCCGAGTATACAAAATAAGGGAGTGAAAGAGATAGAACGACTGATACATGGCGTATAAAAATAAATGTTATTTATTGAATTTAGTTTCAATTTCGATTTTTTTATTAGTTAAAGAGTAGCTTTATCAAAAGTTTTCTTAGCTATGATTAAAGGGAAGCTGCCGAAATAAAACTTTTTTATAGTATAGTTTCTTAATTGGTTACTTTTACTAATGTATATCATGTATTTTTATTAAAACTGTAGTCAATTCGTGTATCTGCAATACAATTTTGGACATTCTTCTTCGTGTACTTTACTAAGGTTTATTATTGTACATCATAAATAATAATAATATGGAACCGTCATGAGGTTTATAGAATTATTTCATTTTGAATAATTTAATCAAATGAAAACGTTGTAAAATGTTCTAGTTCTTATTTAAATATCCATTAAAATCGTATAAAAATGTTAATTCTTCATTAATTAGGATTAAGCAAATTACTGATACAAACAATAGAAATGTTCTTAAAAACCGATGAAAACTTTAAACACCCTGTATAGTATTTTGTGGTTATGCCGCGGATTAATAATGTGCCCATATAACCTAATTCCGGCTTATTTACATCGGAATAGCCTTTCATAACTAAAAATCACGTTTCTAAATTCCGATTATTAAATAATAAAAGACTTTTACACAATTTAGAGGCAGAAAGATGCTTTATTAAAATATGTACATAATAATATACAATACTTGTTCAATATTACATCCATATCTGGATGAACTTCATTTTCTCTCCTTAGTTGTCCCATAGAAGAAATTAGGCAAGTGCATAGATAGGTCATCTTTGATATTATATAATTAGGTAATGCAGTACAATTCAATGATTTCGATATTAATTGAGTATTAAATTTGTCAAATTCGAAGCAAGACGCGCTTATTCATAAAAACAACTATAAAAATTGAAATTAAAAACAAGTCTATGAAATTGCTATTCCGTGGTATACCACTTAAACCGAGGTATACCTCGATTTAAGGGACAGCCCAAAATATTTGGCACCTAATGCCGCTGTATTTTTAAACTTATTTTTACTCTTATCTGTTAAGAAATAAGCACAATATTTAAATGTTATCGATTCCATATATAATCAATATAATATTTTCATCGAAACACTATCACATACATGCAAATTTATTGAAAAAATCACTTTTTGAGATCAACAATCGTGACATTCACGTGCAAAAGGCCCAAAATGCATACTATTGATGGAGGCACTAATGCAAAACTATGCGACAGCAGTGTTAGGTGCTGCTGTGTTCCGGTTTGAAGGGTGTGGTAAGGGAGTCAGACTTTCCCGAGGCGTTCCAGCTTACTCCTCAGGGGTAGCGGCGCATCTGTGGCCGACCTCAGGTAGGAATATCTAATCCTATCTGGGGTTGATTACAGATGTCCATGGGCGGCAGTAGCCACTTACCATCAGGTGGACTGCATGCTCGTCTGCTACTCTTATATGATATAAAAAAATATCTATTAAATAACATACCTTTTATTAAAAATGAGTTGGTAAATAGTTTATAAAAGCCGTTTTTGTAAATACCACGGAATATGGTGCCAATTTCAGAACCCCTCGGCATTAGGTGACTTTACCTTATATAGGGACGAAAAACATTACCTTCCGTGGTCAATTATACAAAGCAGTGAAGTGATTCATAGTCAAAATAGAAGGATAATCATTTATATTCTAAGCAACAATACCATAAACAGTAAGCGAACATGTATGTTTCAAAGTGTGAAATAAAATTCATCAATTCGCAAGAAACAGATGACATTTCCATATAAGCAGATGTTTGCATGTCGCACCAACTGGCTACCACAAAGGTTCAACATATTAGAATACAATATAAGTGAACCTAGTCACCTGTACTTTAAATTTATGTGTATTTCATAATATACACTAATGCAGTCTAATAAATAGAATTATGTATATACATAGTTACTCACTCACAATCCGTCTGACTTATCATCGCAGGATTTAAACTACTGAAGCTAAATTAATGACATTTGGATATGTTCTTCTCATGATGTACGTATGTATGTATGGTCACCTCTTATGGGAGTAAAATAAATCATAAAAATGACTGATTTTATATCAGGGTTAAATAATTTCATAAGCGAAATAGGATAAGATAAGTATGTTTCCTACTCCGCCGAATACAAAATATTTGCCGAATCTGCCGAATACATACCCAAATATATGGATACCATGTGAATATCGATCTTAAATAAAATAGGATTAATTTTATCTATTACCAATCCTGCATAATTAGTTAGCATTAATTAAAGAGATTTGTTAATTACTAGAGTAAAACGCCATCTGTTGACGAGTAGTAGTACTTATTTAATTAAGTGCGGAACAAAATATTTTTTTATTATGTAACGGGTATTCACAATATGCTTTTTTTATTTATTTATTGCCGATATTTCGAACCAGTTGTATGGGCTGTAGAAAAACTAGTTTCTGTTAGATATTCAGAAATTTTCAATACCGCGATAATATTAGATACTCTAAAAAATATGAAAGTATTCCCAAAAATGTTCCAAAAAATCTTTACACGAAGAACGTGAAAATCACCGTAACGCATTGCAAGTATGTTTTTAAAAATGTTTGTTTTCAAAACTTATTTCTACAAGTCTTATAAATGAGAGTTGTAAATTCTTTACCTTTCCCTTATAACAGTATATACAATCTCGCCTTTCAGTATTATGTTTATTGTAATTATAATCACGCTTCTCTTGATAGTAAATCCGACTTCGTGGCGCCACCTATGAACCCAAACCTTATTTGGTCGCGAACACTTTGCATTAAACAATTTATAATAGTCGCAATTTGTTTTATGCTACTCCTGTATTTTATTTTAAGTAGTTGTTTATGCAACTTTGTTCGCGTGGATTATATAGACGGGAACTTTTGTTAATGTATGAGGAAATAATTTATAATAGGACGTTATCCAGTTATTTGGTAATATTGACTATTAATTACTAACGATTTTCACATTTCTACTTTTATGAATTAAGTATTTGCATTGGATAATAAACCATTTATCCATCAGGGCATCATTTGAAATTAGGAGCCTGTGACCTGCCGAGGTACCTTCAGGAGGCCTCGTAGTCGTCGATCCATTACTGCCCCTCTGATGAGCATGAGCCTCCTCTCGGAGTGAAACAGATTTAGTCGATACTTCATCGCACTGGCCAAGTTCGAATTAGTAGACTCCACACACTTCCTAACAACTTTAAAAAAAACTATAAGGCGTGATTTCCTAGCATCATATTTCCTTTAACGTTATATCACTTGATAAATAATGTACCTACTTAGAATTTGAACTCGGGACCCTATTGTTACGATTAAGAAGCTGAGTGTCAACCACTATGCTGTCTTTGCTTCAGTTGGTCCGCTGAAGAGTAAATAATCAAAAATAAACAGCCTAATTAAATAATCTGCTTTCATCATGCAAGCCGTGATAGAGATTCGCGTCCTTGTAATTAGTATGTTGTTAGTGTAATTGGGTAGGTGTCTAATTGTAGCGACGCCGGCGCCGTACGGTATGTGCGAGATTACAGATCACCGCCACCCGCTATTTTGGGTATATGTTGTATTAAAATAATACATATAATCAATACTTATGTTTTAATTGAAATTCAAAAATATAATAAAGAGACTTATAATCAAGAATATAAACTAAATGAAATAATAGCAACTGAAAAACAGGATCAGTGCTATACACTTTAAAAAACAATTTTCATATAATTTACTCAAAATAACTGAAACTTATAAATTTCGAAACAACATATGTAGATACTATATCTGAAATTAATATATTAAATCAGATGATACAAATATACGTTATGAGTTAAATACTAGTCGGAGTCGTAATCGAACGACATCTAAAAGCAAGATGGCTCTTTGTTTTATTTTTTACTACAAAAAAGTGCAATTTTTCATTGTTGTATAAGTACCTGTAATATAAAAAAAGGCCAAATAAATCAAACAACTAAATAAGCGTGAAAAAATTGCCAAGATGATGTTTCTTCTTGGAAGAGTCTACTTGTCACTCTATTGCATTCCTGTGTATGTAATTGGCAACGATACATACGTGATACATACGTTGAACATTTTGGCGTGGTTTAAATTTAACACTGTTTGCAAATGAATTATACATCTTATCATCTTTTAAGTGAAATATTTTAATCGGTATTGATTAGGAATTATCTGAAAATCTGGCTACTCTGAGAAAGTAAGTACCCTGCTACCTAGAGAGTTCCAGGTACAATTCTCAATCAAATGTCTATATTACTTATATATGAAATGAATTGAAACATTTTTTTGTATTGGCCTAGGGAAGTATTTACAAATTGACAGATATTTTTTTTTCTTATACTACTGCCGGATTGAAACGAGACCTATAGGAACTATATACCTATAATAAGAACTATAAATTCAATACATTTAAAAAGGCTAGCGGATACTTATAGAAACTTAAGTGCTATAAGTTTACCGAACCTAATAGAGAGAACAATAGTAGAAAGAGATCGTAGATTCGTATGATATGTGGCATTATACCACCTTTGAAAGTTATAAGAGTTCGGTTGTAAGTTTTAACTGCACATTCAACAGCTGTAAGGGGACCTACTTAGAGCTTTTTATAGTAAACTAATGTTTGAAGAATGTAGCCAAGGTCATCAAGGAGGCATCAAGGAGTAGCTACGCATTTCAGATCAATCTCAGATAGGATTCCTGACCTATTTGTTCGTTATCTATGCGTGGCAGTGACCACTCAACAGGTGGGCTGCATCCTCATTTGCCGCTTTCATTAAATAAAAACACATTTAGATTTCATTTGCCTTTTGTAGTATTTCACGTATCAGCACTTATATTTTCCTTATAATATATCGTCTCTCTATAAAACAAATTAAAAAGATAATTAGATTCCGTCGATGTCATGGTGTCAAAATCATCAATATTAATATCAGTATGTATCGATATATTTCAAGATAGAGTTGAGTGTCAGATCATTAATATCATTAATATTACTCACAGTTACGATGACGCTTTACAAATTATCCAGTATAAATATTTGTCTATACGCAATTAGTTGTGAAAATTGAATTCTGATTGAATTATGATCGCTACTGGTCTTGATAGATAGGTATAGATGTAGTTTATCGATAGCTACTGGTTAGATTTTAAAATTGATATCACATAATTGTAGGTTCGTATACAAGTTGGTTTTCCGGTCCGTTTTCGCAACTATGTTTGTTTCACATTTAGCTTTTTTGTTGCTAGATATTTGTATCGTAAACAGATTTTTAGGTAGTAAAAAACGTATAGGAACTAAGCAAAAAGTTATCTGAAAAGTTGAATTAAAAGTATGTACCTAATAAGGTTAATAAGAATTCAGCAGTGTAGAAAAAAATTATCCGACCAAAATCATGCAATTTCTGTCGAAAATTATAGCGAGCTGCCGAAGATATTGCTGTTTTTTAATGGGTCAATATCTAGAACTGGTAGTATTTAAAAAAGTCTCATTGTATTTTATATACCACGAGCTTTTGCCCGCGGCTTCGCTCGCGTTACGAAGCGATATTTTTATCCCCTATTTTATCCCCTTGGGGGTAGAATGGATCAAAATCCTTTCTTAGCGGATGCCTACGTCATAACATGTCAAATTTCAGCCCGATCCGTCCAGTGGTTTGTGCTGTGCGTTGATAGATCACTACCTCAGTCAGTCACCTTTGAGTTATATATATTTAGATAGATTTATTATGGGATATTGCAGGCTCTAATTCACAAAAATCGATTAGCAGGAACTTTTCATTGGGTTCGGTATCATCATATGGGAAAAATGTTTTAAACGCTGATGAAACCGCACAGCATATAGATAGTATAGTAAAGATAAAATTAGCATAAGCGAAAAGGGTGACGTACCCACGTCACTGCTTATAATCTAGTCCCTTAAAAGTTTTCTCTACGTAGCATCTGTGTCAATGACTTTGAATTAGTTATTTTACGATCGGCTATAAATAATAATCTGTATACTGTATGTAATACGTTCTTGTGCATGTAATCTTGACCTATTTCGTATGAAGGTACGTCACCAGAGCGGACTTTATCACCATCACGTCAGCGCTTAGAGTAGTGATGGGCTGATGTAAACGGATTTTGATGTTTGAGGTCCTGGGTTCAGTTCCCAGGTACACCACATTACCACAATACGTGTGTTTTAGTGATTTATTGATACTTAAAAGAAAGGAGAAGAAATACGTTTTGGTGAAATCTGAGATATCTTTCCTACTATTAATGGATTAATGATGAACGTCAACCTTTAATTTAATTTCCATCATATTATATTAGTGTCTTTCGTAAATTTTCAATATGCACCCGATCTGAACAGTTAAGAATAAGAGTTGGATCTATTTTCTTCAGAATACACATATTATGTAAAAACTACATAAATAATTTCGAAATCAATTCAATCAATGTATTACTCCATTCGTTTGTAAATATTACTTAATTCAATTTTGCCACTAACCGTTAAACATTTTTGTAAAAAAACATCATGCGAAAGGTGGAACGTGTCTTCATATCAATCGGCTGAAATAATTACAGTCAGGCTAAAAGTATTTAGTCTAATTCTGTATTATTTCATCATACATAATACTTTACGCCCCCGGCACTTAGCATGTGATAAACAATGTGAGAATAGTTTGTCGATGCAGTTGGTGTTTAGGAGTTTCAAGGTCGAGACCTGATCATAACTGAAATAAAAAAAATATATATTTTGTTATATATAATACTAGTGCTGCCCGCGGCTTCGCCCGCATTTTAAAGAAATAATATGACATACATAAAACGGAAAATTTTTACCTGCATTGGAATGACAGTGGTGCCATCTGTCAAAAATTGGTCTTACCAACTCCCAAACCCTCGTGGGCTCTTAGACAACTACTTTGCTAAAGATCATCACTTGATTAAATGCTTAGTTTCCGATTCTATAACTACTTACGAATTAAAAAAACCTTTTCCCACGGACTAAATTGTGAATCTAAACCATTCTCAAGTCCCCTTGAACATACACAACAAATTTCATCAAAATTAGTCCAGTCGTTTAGGGGAAGTTCAGTGACATACACACGCACATAAGAAATATATATATAAAGATAGGAGTAGCAGATGAGCATGCAGTCCACCTGATGGTAAGTGGCTACTGGCGCCCATGGACATGTGTAATCAACCCCAAATAGGATTAGTTATTCCTACCTGAGGTCAGCCACAGATGCGCCGCTACCCCTGAGGACTAAGTTGGAACGCCTCGGATAAGTATGTCTCCCTCACCACACTCTCAAACCAGAACATAGCAGCGCTTAATTCTTCTGTTGATAGGTAGAAATACTAGATAGTCTAGTAATCGAACTATTATAAACTTTAATAAATGGTAAATCTTCGGTAGTAACTTCGTAGAAAGAGATTCACCATCGGCCCTCTTAATAACATTTTATATTAATTTATTTTTATTTCCAACTTTTATTAATTTGTTATGTTAATTATACCTGCAATGTTTAGTAGATTTGATCAAGAACGCAATGTAACATGATCTCGCTGGATCTCATGAATTTTGTTGCAATATCAAGCCGCATTATAATTTTATGGATTTCTGCTTATTTTCTTCATATTTATAATTGGTTCTAACCGGTTTTATTTTAGTACTTGTAGTAGATCTGAAACTTTATTTTATAAGTACGCCGTACCAAACGAGTATGCAGTCCACCTGATGGTCTGTAGGCACTGCAGCTCATGGACTGTTACCAATTCCATGTGGAAAAGAGCTTCTACCTGAAGCCGATCGTACACGTAGATGCGAGCCGCCCCTAATGAATAAGGTGTAGCGTATAATCAAATGAAATCAAATGAAATCAAATCAAATCAAATCAAATATTTTTTTTTATTCAAAATACGTTCTTTACAGAGCACTTTTTGAATGTCAATACAAGTACCACCACTTCACTAAGTGTTTCGTTATGGAGAAGAAGCGGCGAAAGAAACTCCATAACACACATCTTTTAAAAAAATGTATTTTACAATGTCAAATTTAACCTATTGGAAACGCTGGAACTATTTCAGACCATACCGTTTTGTCAGTCAAATAATTATAATCACTTAGTTTATAGTAAGCTTTTTTACATAGCGTTTGCTTAACGACATGTTTGAACTTCTTTTCTGTGACATTCATATACATATATTGTCCTCATATCAGTCATCATTCACACCTTTCTACCGAAAAGCAGAACTGCGTCAGGCTAGAATTAGGTGTGACGGTGGTACCTCCTCAGTTAAACTATGTCGATTGTACCACCTTTCAAAGATATAGTTCAAACTAAATTATAGTTCAGAACATGTATATTAAATCATCAATTCTGCGGTCGTGAACGTAAATACCTATTTAATATTTATATCTCAGTTACGGCAACATATTTTATGAAAGTTTATCTGCGGATATTGAAGTATTCATAGGTATTTCAGATATAATGGGTTATGTAGGACGTCTTTTTATTATTGTTACAACATAGAAAATTGTGAACCATTAAATATTTATGGGAACATTAGGGAAATTTACACGATTTTGTCAGAGATAGGTCCAGATGGTATAACCCTTTGTGGTTCGATTGTGGAGGACTCACTTCTTGTTTAAACGCTGTTTTATTTCAATACAAGAAAGTGATAACGTATACGAAACACTCCAACATATTCTTCCGAGTGAAAATGCTGTAACCTACTCCGCGTACCTACTTTAATGCTTCCGACTTACGTACAGATGTTCATGACTAGCAGTAACCAATTACCAAAGTAAAAAGTGACTACCAACCGGTAGACTTTGAAGGTGGTAGAACCCTTTGTGGTTCGACTCCGGCGGCACCACCGCCACACCTATTCTACCTAATAACAGAAGTGTTAGGCGCTGCTGTGTTCCGGTTTGAAGGGTGTGGTAAGGGAGACGGAGTTTTCCGAGGCGTTCCAGCTTAGTCCTCAGGGGTAGCGGCGCATCTGTGGCCGACCTCAGGTAGGAATATCTAATCCTATCTGGGGTTGATTACAGATGTCCATGGGCGGCAGTAGACACTTATCATCAGGTGATCTGCATGCTCGTCTGCTACTCCTATATTATAAATAAAGACTATAAGATATTGTAATTTATTAAACCAACAAATATCATTAACGGAGGTATATGACAAAAAAGTTTCGATACACTATAAGTATTGCTAGAAATCATTTATCAACCACATATTAATTGACACAACCACAGAGCAACTTGTGGGTCTTCTTAAATATTTTGTATTTAATTATCCTTATTTAAAAACATAAAGGGGCAAGAATTAGCACTTTACTATTTTAGTAAATATCACGTCTAGATGTCTAAGTTCTACAAAATACCGACTATAATACCTACTGACCAGCAGATCAAAATACCATAAAAATTAAAACAAAATAAGTGTTGAAAACGAAAATTTATCGCACATTTACTTACCTATGACTTTGGTTTATTTTTTCCAAAATGGTCAATTTTGTATTTTTCCTAAAAATACGTGAATATTGAAAATCCCATTCTAAACATTTAAAAATAAAATCTCATTAATGCAGCAAGATTTCCGTAATCCATTAAATCATTCCACTTGATGCACCAAAGGTGCCACTGTAGGAAGCTTAGGCTACTGATCTAAGTCTAGAGTCTAGACTAATAACGTGGCCTAGTAATAGAGCCGTACGCATCAATTGGAATCGATTAGGGTTGATCCACATCAATCGTATGTTCTTCGAGATCAACTGAGCAAATCGTGCTGTAGCGCGGTCGCTTTACGAAACCGAATCTGGGATCCCGATGACGTTTGCTCTACGGTGCATTAGTGTTAGGATGGGAGTGTACTGAGAGGGACATTTGTTTGTATTTTTTCTTTATAAAACTATAATTGTACATCTATAATCAACTTGTACAGATCCAAGTAGATCAGACGCCTTGTACGAGGTCGATCAAAGGTGATTTGGTGCTCAGAGGAATACTACCGAAAATTCATATTAATGCCACTGCTTCACCATACCAACCAAAACAAACTCTCCAGAGCAAAACTCTGCTTACACCATTATAGTTCGCGCCAAACTGCTGGTCCGCTCTGAAGTTGTTGCGAGCAGGTGTAGTCATACAATTTGCTATGGCGACGCGATTCATTTCTATATTCAGAGCGGACTAGCAGTTTTACGTAGACATACTAGAAAAAATACTAATTTTTTTTTTATCTCCACTACGATTTTATCGAAGCCACGAATAAATCTACAACCTTCAAATTTTAACCTTAAAATATATTTTTTATGAAAGGCTTGGAAAATGTTATGCACTCGCTTCATAATGTGTTTGATATTAAATAATTGACAATATCTGTGGAAAAAATATAAAGATCGACTTCAGGTTGCATGTTATTGCTGAGGTTTAAGTTGGAATGTCTTCTAAATCTTTCTACACTTCATTAGAACACAAACACTGTTACTATAAAACGTTTAATCCCTAGTATTCATCATTGAACTTTTGCCAAACAAACGTGCACTTTCAAAGACTCTTGGGAAAGAGTTGGCAATTTACTTGTTGTGACAAATATTTATGATCAAGAACGACTATTTGTATGCATAATTGCACTATTATCACTAACAAGTAGATCTTATTGTCAATGTAAAGGATTCGCCACCAGCGATAAACCAACTTTTTTATTAGATTTAAATAGCAAATGAGCATGTAGTTAACGTGATATCAAGTCACGGCCGCTCATGGAGGTCTGAAACTAAATGTGAAATAGGGGGTCTACCGAAAACCGATCAAAGATGTGTTGCCACTGTTTACTTAAGGAACGCCTCATATGTAAGGCAGCCACAAGAACTGCTTCACGATAGAAGAGGTATTTGTAACGTGTAACGTCCAAAATATGTTATTAGGAATTGCTGTAAAATATATCGACCAGTAATCGTCAAATCGTCTACCTTTACATTTAATTAAAATAAAATAAGATAAGTACTCAGGATAAATAAATATTTCAAGGTAGCTTTACGTTACTTACAGAATATTACGTTTAAATATGACCACTTTAAAATTACTTAAACACCACAATGAAATCAAACTAAATAAACAGAAATTTCGTTCTGTATAAAACTTTTGGAATACCTAAGACGATAGCATTTTTTGATATTACTTCAGTTTCCATATTAAAAGCTAAATATTACAGTTACAGTTAATCTTGAATCATTCACGTATGGACTTTATTAGCTCTAAATGTCTAGTCTACAGTTAAACAAGGTCCTTAGCAGTAATTTAATTAATACGTTGTATAATGAATAAGTCTGTTGGGTGGTCTGTGACAACTTTATTTAATCAGTCTGTTCTAACTAATTACCTGTCACTGCAATTGAATAGAGTTAGCTACTATTCTGACTTGTGATAGACTCTTGCCCGGGATTGTGCCGGGTCATGTAGTATAATGTCATATACTCGTATAATATTTAGTGTGGTAAGGGAGACATACTTTTCCGAGGCGTTCCAACTTAGTCCTCAGGGGTAGTGGCGCATCTGTGCCCGACCTCAGGTAGGAATATCTAATCCTATCTGGGGTTGATTACAGATGTCCATGGGCGGCAGTAGCCACTTACCATCAGGTGGACTGCATGCTCGTCTGCTATTCTTATATTATAAATATATATATATATAAATTATAATATATAAAGTATGTAAATACACTCGATATTTATAAAAAAATACACGTCTTGTAATAAAATATTTTTAATTAGTTCGTAATATATGCCTATTTCAGGCTCATACCCTTATTTGCAGATAATGCATCAAAAATAAACGAATTAAGAAAATTGTTATTTGGCTAGATTTTTTCTAAAAAGCTAAATCGGTTTAGAATAAGCTTTCACAGAATGGTAGTAAACTAGGAAGCAATATACGACATTATTAACGTAGGAAAACTCAGGGTAATAGAAAGACAATTCGTCAGCTAAAACTTATAAAATTTCCTATTTTAGGCGAAGACATTTTAAATACGAATTGTAAAAACAAGGACATAAGTATGTGCTGCGAATGTTGTATAATACTCATACAATTATGTATTTAGTAAAAAATAATCTTTTGTTATTCATAATTATACATCTAGTTTTCTCTAATACGCACTGTGCTCTTTAAAAGCTCCAAAGTGTGAAGAAAAGTTCGTATTTATAAATATACATAGTTCACCCAGTGTGCAGTAGTCTCGATAGAATATTATAGTGACTGTAGTGTATAGTATAAGCGTTGGTTTTTCAAATAATAGCGTGGTGATGCCAGTAGTGCACGGGAGCGCGACGCGATACGCGCATTTCTAGTTGCATAACAAACATTTTCGAGACAGGAAAATAATTTTTCGAACGCGGAAAATTATTTTCGACACAGGAAATAATTTTCGAAGTTTGTGGACTCGGTGGTTGACAGTGAGAGTTTGCGTGTTTGTAATAAATTGTTAAATTGTTTATTGAACACAACGCTAATAAAAATAAATGAAATTTAAAAATAATTAAAAAGAAAACATTTAGTATCAAAAAAGTGCGAAAATTTAAAATTTAAGTCGACATTTTAAAAATATGTTTTTTTTTTATCTGTATATTATTTTATAAAAAAAATATTAAATACTAAGATGCGTTTAAAAATATCGGTAACAATGCACTTTCGTACAACATAAACTTTAATAAATTACTGTATGTCAATAAGTACTGTGTAAAAATATAAGTATCTAATTTAAACGTGAAATACAACTATATAATTAATCAATTTACTTCAAATACTTAACAAGATATATTAATAAAATTCGTGAGAATTTGTTTTATTTGGTAAATAAGGATGAAGACTTAAAATTCATAAGCGTACAAATATGTGACTTTAACGCTGATAGAAAAGTCGTTAGGAAATCTGTAATATGACAGAGCTGTAAAAAAAGAGTTTTCAGTGTGTGAACTCTACCAACCCGCACTTGACCAGCATGGTGGCCTATAGCCCAAACTCTTCTCACTTTGAGAGACCTGTGCCCAGCTGTGGGATATTCAATGCTAATAAAATCCTTGAGTCATATAACTTTGGTGCATCGATTTTCTCATGAAGAAATGCGCAGGCGCGTACACTACGTCAGTATTGCACGGTTGCGATAATATACGCGCTTCCTGAAAGCTGTAACCTGAAAGCTTTTGTGAAACCGTGCCTTGATTAAGACATTGTCTAAAAGTTAACGCAATTTAGCTCTTGATAATTTTTGTAACATTAAAAAATAAAGTTATTAGTTTCATAAAAACATTTTTTAAAAAGACAACAAAAATGTATTACTATAATACTAATTCAAAACTGCGATTTACAAAATATTTTCATAATAAAGGAGGCTTGCACTTCTTAATACTTATAGGTGTTGAACTTTTTTTACAACAATATTATAGTTAGTCTAAGTCTAATTCTAAGTTCTTGTTGTATGCAAAAAACACAAAACAGGCACCTATTCATTTTCTTAACATCAAAAGCTAATAAAATATCTTTATTATTATTTCATAAGCAACATATAATATTTTCATTCGCAAGCTCGTAACAAAAATAAAATTGTAATAAACAACCTCTGTAACGTACGGTAGGTGGGCGCCACGAACAAATAGTTTCATTTCCGTTAAAAACGTTTGTTGCTAATTCATCATCATCATCATCACCGACCCATTACTGTCCACCTGTTGGGCACAGGTCTCCTCTCTGAATGAGAAGGATTAGGCCATAGTTCACCGCGCTGGCCAAGTGCGTATTGGTAGACTTCACATACCTTTGAAAACTTTTTTTTAATTTCTCAGGTCTGAATACTTGAATGTTTCCTTCACCGTTTAAGCAAGTGATAATTAATACCATTACGCACATAAGTTTGAAATATCAGAGGTGCGTTACCTGAGATTTGAACCTCGGACCCCTCGACCAAGAAACCGAATTTCCTAACCATTAGGCTGTGCAGGGGCACATTACTATAATTGCTGGGTTGGAAGAATTGAAATCCCTTGTTTTACTCTTGTTCCATTTATTCCTTTGTTCCATAGGTCTGTTGCCAGTACTGAATGAAAATTTGAAAATCTGGCCTATTTATATCCCCGACTCAAGTACCACAACTAGAAGCAGGTCTAGGCAGGAATATAGGCCTTTTGGCCAATTACAACTATTTCCCGTTATTCTATGTCTAAACCTGTACGGACCTGTACGAACCTGTTCAAACTGTGGCCTTGAGTCGACGATTCACAATAATAATAATAATAATCTATTTAGTTTGTTTAGGAATTTACATATTTCTATTTAAACCTCTATTAAAACCTAAACTATTGCAAAACCTATTATAATTGACACCTATACCTATGCCCTATAAACTATTACGAAATATTTATTTTAATACATTTACAAAACTTAAACTATTATCTATTTTCCCTATTCTATTAAATCCTATTATATACTATTAACAATAAAACATAAGTAAAACACTATTCAAACATAATAAAAACATCAATAAATTACATTAAAAACTATCAGCTGTTTACGTAACTACGTCTTACTGCTATGATCAGCTGATCGAGTTGGAGTCAGCTGTTTAGCGTCGGCCATTGAACTATACAATATTGATCAGCTGATCGTGTGTTACGAATAATGAAGTCTTTATTTATTACAACTTATGAACTATTATTAACTATAAATTAAGTAAACAATTTCAAACTTATAATTACGTCGAATCTTGAGTCAGCTGTTCGCGTCGTCCCGCACATTTCTCCCGCCGTGCAGCTGTGTTGCATCTTCTGTCGGTGCTGGGGCGACGTCTTCTATAGGCAGCACTACCAGCTTCCTCACTGGCCGGCGTAGAACTCCTCCCTTGGTTGCCACGTCGACTGTTCTTACTATGTTGTCTGGACCCGGAAATGTTGCGATGACCCGACCTCGAACCCATATGTTCCTAGGTAGGTTACTATCCAATATTTGTACTAAGTCGCCGATCTTCACTGTTGCCCCTCTTCCGTGGGGCTCCCGCCGGTGTTGAAGCTCAGGAAGGTACTCTCGAAGCCATCTTGTCCAGAATATGTCGGTTAATCTCTGCGCGGCACGCCAGCTGTTTTTGCATATGGTGTCGCGGTCGTTGAACTCTCCCGGGGTCGATACTCTTCCGTTCCCGCCGAGTAGGAAATGGTTCGGTGTAAGCGCTTCTGGGTCCTCGGCGCTCACTGACACGTGGGTGAGAGGTCGGCTGTTCACTGTATATTCCACCTCTGCCAGGAGCGTCGTGAGGACTTCTTCTGCTGGATGTCGTTCGTGAAGCGTTGCTTGCAGTGCAGTTTTCACGGAGCGCACGAGCCTTTCCCACGCGCCTCCCATGAAGGGCGCGCCAGGTGGGATGAATCGCCACGAGATGATCTTCTTAGCAGCCTCCTCCGCTGTGGCTGCGTCGATCGCCTGCCGTAGTTCCTTGTCAGCGCCCCTCAGGTTGGTGCCGTTGTCCGACCATATTTGCGCCGGACGTCCACGGCGCGCCATCATCCGCCGGAGCGCCATCACCGCAGAGTCGGTGGTGAGCGATGCTGTAACTTCAAGATGAATAGCACGTGTGGTTAGACAGGTGAAGATAGCTACATACCTCTTCTGATTGGTACGCCCGACTGTTACTGTAAGCGGCCCGAAGTAGTCGACTCCTGTGTATGTGAAAGGTCGCTTGTGATGTGCCAAGCGACACGATGGTAGGTCTCCGGTTCTCGGGTACGGCGGTGCTTGAGTCTTCATTCGGCATCTGAGACATTGTCTTATTATAGTGCGCGTCACCGGACGTAACCGTAGAACCCAATACCTTTGTCGACACTCGTTTACCGTGGCCTCGACTCCGCTGTGGTGCATCTGTCTATGGATGCTGTGTATCCATAGTTTGACTGTAGGATGGTCACCGTCCAGCACCATGGGGTTCTTGACCTCATTTGTGACGGCTTCTATTGCTTCGATGCGGCTTCGGAGTCTCAGGGCACCATTTTCATACTTGACACTTAATCGATGTAATCGGCTATCTCTGTCTATAGGCTTCTGACGTTTCATGTTATCTATATCAACCTGAAATGAACTTTCTTGCGACGAACGCATTAATAACTCTTCTGCTTCTCGGAGGAGTTCTGCGGGCACGGAGATATAACACTTGGCTTGTTCTATTTTTCTATGCTTTACCTGTGGAGCCACCGGTGTCTTCTTTTGACGTCGCCAGTCGGGGTCCGCTTGAGCGTTTCGTCTAGTCCTCTTGTAATTGACCCGCTGTTTAGACGTCCTGCAAAGCTGTATAAACTGTAAAACCCTTGCTGTAGTGAAACGTAATCTATCCCAATTTGAAAATCTAGACACCTCCGGTAGACCTTCAGCCAGCTTCAGACCTCGTTCTGTTACTATGTTGTGTGTTCTTTCTTCACCTGTAGGTTCTGATGGATACGACGCAGAATTTTCTATTGGCCAGGTGCTCGAGTCCTCGTGTAGGAAGTCCGGTCCCCTATACCACCTGTGGTTCTTATTGAACCCTATTGGGACATTTCTTGTGGCATCGTCCGCCACGTTGGACTTCGTTGGCACCCAGCGCCACTCACTTACCTTTGTACCTTCTTCTATAGCCGCTATGCGATGTGCCACATACGACTTGTAAGAGCGCGAACCAGCCTTGATCCATGAGAGTACTGTGCGGCTGTCCGTCCAGAACGTTCTTGAGTCCGGCTTTCGTTGATGTTCTTTAACGACGGCGTCGGCGAGTCGAGTTCCCATCACTGCAGCTTGTAACTCCAACCTAGGTATAGATGTTAACTTTAAAGGTGCCACCTTGGCCTTGGACATAATTAGTGATATGCTGACGTCGCCGTTGGGTGCCGTTGCTCTCCAATACAGTACCGCTGCGTAGGCTGACTCGCTGGCGTCGGTGAACACGTGGAGCTGAAGGGATGTAGCGTCGCTGTACTGTAGGTATCTTCTTGGTATTGCTATATTTGAGAGGCTTCTCAAATGTACCATCCAGTCGCGCCACTGTTCCGCTATGTGATCTTCTATTTTCTCGTCCCACGATGTCCCACGCCGCCAGAGTTCCTGTAAAATCTGCTTAGCTCTTATAGTAACTGGTGAAGCAAAGCCTAACGGATCAAAAAGCGACATAACTATACGTAGGGCTTCTCTCTTCGTCGGTGTTTTCCCATCTATAAGTTCACGAGGCACACGCGTTAAATTGAGGTTGAAGGTAAGTTCGTCTGTATCCGGTCTCCATACGATTCCTAACACACGTTCCAGCTGCTCTCCCGCCTTATAGAGTTCTATGTCCTGTGACGACTCCTGTTCCCCTAGTGCTCGTAGTAGCGCGGGCGTGTTGGACTTCCATTGTTTCAACTCGAAGCAAGCTCTTCTGTGTATGTCACGCACGCTTGAAGTGATGCGTATGGCTTCTTCGAGGCTTCTAAAGCTGTCCAGGTAGTCGTCGACGTAATGCTTCTCTATAATGGCGGAGGCTGCTTCTGGCTCGGTCTCTTCATACTTCTTAGCGTTCAAGTTCTTGACGAATATTGCTGTTGACGGCGAACTTGAAGCTCCGAAGATGAGTGATGTCATTCTATACTCCTCAGGTGGTTGATCGTCACGACGGTTCCCTCGCCACAGGTACCTAAGAGCGTCTCTGTCTTCTGTTCTCAACTTCACTTGCATGAACATTTCCTTAATGTCAGCTGTTACTGCAACCATATGCTGTCGGAACTTCATCACGACCCCTGGAAGTGATTGCAGTAGATCTGGACCTTTCAACAGCAAGTCGTTGAGTGCGACACCCTTAGTCTTCGCTGCGGCGTCGTGTACCACTCGGAGTTTATCTGGCTTCATTGGGTTCACTACCGCGAAGTGCGGTAAATACCAAGTTCTATTGGGAGTCTTCGTCCTCGGTGCAGGCTCGGCGTATCCTTTCTTGATAAGCGCGTCCATCTGTTCTGTATACTTCTGTTTTAATTGAGAATTACGGTCAAGCTTCTTTTCTATGTGCATAAGACGTGTCAACGAGTTGTCGTAGTTGTTAGGCAAGTCGACCTCTTCTCTTTTCCATAGTAGAGCGGTTTCGTATCTTCCTTCTTCTGTTTGGGTTGTATTTTTCTGTAAGATACGTAGGGCTTGCTCTTCAGGGTCCGACTGTGGCTTCTTAGGGTTGATGCATAGCGAGTCCATTGCGAAGTAATGCTTCATGAGATCTTCAAGCTTATCTTCCTGCGGCGCTTCTGTAATGTGTGACACGAAGTTAGCGGTACGTCCAATAATTCGGTTGTGGCTTCCGTGAAGTACCCACCCAAGTGGCGTGAGAGACGCTACCGGTTGGTTCTTCTTTCCCCTTCTCACTCTTGATGCTAGAAGGAGATGCCAGTTGTCTTGACCGATGAGTATGGTAGGCTTCGCGTCTTCATAGGAAAGTACGTCGCTAAGATCTCTTAAATGTTCACATTCTTCTATCTGTTGTCTTGCTATTTCCTGCGGCGACACGTGCAGGTTCTTGATAGTTCTCGCTTGAATGCTTGCTGTGTGATTGTTCAACCCGTTGAGTGTGATGCTAACTCTTCTTGACTTCGTTTCAGCTGTTTTCAACTCGTTGATTGCTTCTATACGTAATGGGTCGATGGGTCCCTTTGCCCCTATTTCGTAGGCAAGGCTGTCGTCTATCAACGTAACTGTAGATCCATCGTCCAATAACGCGTAAGTGTTGACCGTATTCTTGGGACCTGTTGCCTGCACCGGGATTATCTTCAAATAAGTTTGCTTCTTTGTAGGTCTGGCTGTAGTCCACGCGGAGTTGATGACCTCTGTTGACTTTTCTTCTGTTTCTGCCTTTTCTGTTCTGTTGAAGTGTAGTAACCTGTTATGAAAATACTTACAACTATTAATACCACACGGCTTCGTTCGGCAGTTGTGAGTCTTGTTTCTGAAGCGTAGACACCGAAAGCATAGTCGTTTCTTCTTTGCTATATCCCATCTTGTGCTTTCGTTTGCTTCTTTAAACTGTTTGCAGTCCGTCGCGATGTGACCTGTTTCTTCACATACGGGGCATTTCTGTATAACTGTAGACTGCTTTTCTAATACTGTATGTGTCTTCTGAGGACGTCTATTACTATACATCGGCGGTGCCATCTGTTCGGGGAGTGCATAGGGTCCGCACAGCTCAGCTTCTCTCTTCATAAATTTTTCAAACTTCAATAAGTCAGGCTCTTCTTTCGGTTGTGTTGCAGCAAAGTCGTAATATCTGTAACGTAAAGTAGGAGTAAGCTTGTCCACCATTACCTTAGATACCTCCGGATTGTAGAGATAGTAGACGCATTTCAATGCCCGAAGTGTAGACACGGCGTTTGTAACCTTAGTAGAGAACACGCAAATATCCCTAGGCGACTCGCAGAGGCGCGGCAGTGTTCTCAATGTGTCTATTTCGGCCATTGCTATCATCTCCGATCTACCGAATCTCATTTCCAAGGTCTTCATAACATCGGATGGGTGCGCGTTGGTGATCAATAAGCTTTCAACTGCTTCCTTAGCTCTTCCTATTAGATGTCTTCTTAACCTATTAATATTTTCTACTATTGAAAAAGACTCTTCTGTTTCCATATATGCTGCTCTAAAAGGTAGCCAGTCCTGATAATTACCGTTAAAAGTCGGTAATTCAACAAACTTTGAGGACCGCTGGCTAGCTTTGATGGCCTGTGTTATCGCTGACGTAAGTTGAGAGAAGTCTGGCTGCGCGTGGACTCCCGCCGGTGCTTGAGCTCCCGCCGTTGTATGTACTCGCGGATCTGGTTGGGTATGGTGCGCTGTACTATTATTCTGTTGAACCGGCCTTGTCTCTTCCGTGATGGCTTCTATTTCGCGGAGAGGTAGGTGCGGCTCGTCGGCTATGGCTAGCCTCGGTTGCGCTTGCTGTTCCAACCAGTCGTCGACCCTGGTGTCGGCTTCTGTTTTTGAGTACTCGGAGACGTCGTCATCGTCGTCTTCTGCTTCTATAACGGCGAGGCGTGCTGTTGCAAGTTCCACTTGCAGACGTATCAGTTCTTCTTTGGCCTTGGCCACCTTGTAAGCCTTTGACCTTGAACGCGTGGATCCGGCGCGTCGACTCGGAGCGCGCGAACCATGCTGACTATGTGCTTCTGAAGGCTTCTGTATTACTGTCGGTGAATCAGTACTGGCGGTGAGCTCGACGGAATTCTTGAAAATGGTCGCAGCCGGCCTGGCCATCGTGGTGCCAGTGGCCACTGACGCTACTGTACCCTTCGTCGTGACGGATGTGTCTGTAGCGGAGGTTCCCCCAGTAGTGTCGGTCGCGGTGGTTCCCGTGGCCGACGTTTCTGTTGTGGTGCCCGTAGCGGAGGTCCCAGTGGTCGCGTCAGACGAGGAGGGCTTCGTTTCCGTCGAGTCTCGGCGCTCTTTTCCCACGGAGCGTGTGATCGGCATTCTTCTTGCTAATACACAAAAATGACAATTGGAACGATAATATTACTTACTATTCTTCAATTTCTTCAATATTCGGCTTTCGAAGGACCATTAAATGTGCAGGGGCACATTACTATAATTGCTGGGTTGGAAGAATTGAAATCCCTTGTTTTACTCTTGTTCCATTTATTCCTTTGTTCCATAGGTCTGTTGCCAGTACTGAATGAAAATTTGAAAATCTGGCCTATTTATATCCCCGACTCAAGTACCACAACTAGAAGCAGGTCTAGGCAGGAATATAGGCCTTTTGGCCAATTACAACTATTTCCCGTTATTCTATGTCTAAACCTGTACGGACCTGTACGAACCTGTTCAAACTGTGGCCTTGAGTCGACGATTCACAATAATAATAATAATAATCTATTTAGTTTGTTTAGGAATTTACATATTTCTATTTAAACCTCTATTAAAACCTAAACTATTGCAAAACCTATTATAATTGACACCTATACCTATGCCCTATAAACTATTACGAAATATTTATTTTAATACATTTACAAAACTTAAACTATTATCTATTTTCCCTATTCTATTAAATCCTATTATATACTATTAACAATAAAACATAAGTAAAACACTATTCAAACATAATAAAAACATCAATAAATTACATTAAAAACTATCAGCTGTTTACGTAACTACGTCTTACTGCTATGATCAGCTGATCGAGTTGGAGTCAGCTGTTTAGCGTCGGCCATTGAACTATACAATATTGATCAGCTGATCGTGTGTTACGAATAATGAAGTCTTTATTTATTACAACTTATGAACTATTATTAACTATAAATTAAGTAAACAATTTCAAACTTATAATTACGTCGAATCTTGAGTCAGCTGTTCGCGTCGTCCCGCACAAGGCTATCACAGCTTTTGTAACAACAATAAAATTGTAATAAACAACCTCTGTAACGTACGGTAGGTGGGCGCCACGAACAAATAGTTTCATTTCCGTTAAGAACTTTTGTTGCTAATTATACTTATAATACTTGAAGTGCTAAATGACGGCCAAGTTTCACAAGCGACTGTTAATTAAGGTTTAAAATATTAGTTTTATACAAAGCATTGCGCAATTGTATTGTAAACATTACAGTTGTATAGTATGCTGTTTAATGAATAAAAATAAATAATAGTTTAAAAAAACTAAAAAAATACACTTTTTATAGAAAATCCAACTAAAAAATAGAAAATATTTTTTTTTAAATTTGAATTAAGAATAGTGTAAATAAGATAAAAATATTTTTTATTGTAAAAAAAGCGTGGGGTGCATGGTGTCAATAGTTATAAATATTTTATTGATAGATATTGAGTAGAAGGATTATCATTTTGATAATATCTTAAAAAGCACCCCACGCTTTTTTTACAATAAAAAATATTTTTATCTTATTTACATTATTCTTAACTCAAATTTAAAAAAAAATATTTTCTATTTTTTAGTTGGATTTTCTATAAAAAGTGTATTTTATTAGTTTTTTTAAACTAATATTTATTTTTATTTTTTGGTCGAATTTTTTATAAAAGCGTATTTTTTAGTTTTTTTTAACTATTATTTATTTTTCATTTTTTAGTGATTATTTTAGCGATTATTTTAACGATTATTACGTAGCGTATTATCAAGTTTATCTTTCGAATCAGCATCAGCACCTTTGCTTAGCAGTGCAAAAATGAATATTGGGTCATTGTTTAACACAGCTGTATGAAGTGGTGTTTTACATTGGTGTTTATTTTTATTGTTAACGTGAAAATCCCAGAGGAGTTGTTGAATGACATCCGAATTGCCAATGCTAACTGCTTTCTTTCATAATTTATACCATAGCCCAGGTCCTGTATCTTGGATAAAAGTAATCACGGAAAAATCTTTTAAAAACAGGCGCTGATGGCAATACTCAAGAGAAAAACGGTCAACTGCTTTACATCTAGCCATTTCAAAAGGACGTCGTCCAATCATCGATTTAATATTACAGCATGATGATGTTAATATCAAAAATAATTCTAGAATTTCTTCTCTTTGTGTTGCTGCTGCCTGCAGAGATTTTAAAACTGTTAGTAGTTTAATTAATTTTACAGCTCGAGTTAATAATATAAGTTGTGACTATGACGATGAGCTGAAATCATATATGCCTTTACATTTGGCAGCAAGAAATGGGAACAATGAAATAGTGGAAATCTAGTTAAAGGAAGGTGCAGATGTTGAAGTGCTGAATGAATAAGGATGATGAGACACCGCTTCATGATGCTATTAACAACGGACGCGTCGAAGTTGAGGTCAGGTCAGGTCAGGTCAGGTCAGGTCAGGTCAGGTCAGGTCAGGTCAGGTCAGGTCAGGTCAGGTCACGTCAGGTCACGTCAGGTCACGTCACGTCAGGTCAGGTCAGGTCAGGTCAGGTCAGGTCAGGTCAGGTCAGGTCAGGTCAGATCAGGTTAGGTTAGGTTAGGTGATCGGCGCGCCTGGTAGATTCCTTTATTGGTCTTAACGCAGACCTTCCGGGTCTCAGGAAAACAAAAATCGCTGATCCTGATTATCCTAGTAAGGATAACGGGTCAGAATGTTTAAAATATTGAATTGTCATCGGTCCTTAATAAGTATGCCAAATTTCAAGTTAATCCGACGTTTTGAAGGGGGTTAAAATCATGTTCAAAGATTCCGTTACATACTAACATACCAACATACATACGTCTGAAGCTAATAAAAGCGTATTAATAATTCGTTGTGTATCATTTTTAACCGGTTCATAATATTGATGTAGGAAACGTGTATGCAGTCTACAGGATGGTAAGTGGCTATTGTTGCCCATGTATATTTCTAATCATCTCAGCGGCGGATGGATTACGATGGATGGATGCGATAGATTTCAGGTTGGAAGGCCTTTTATAAGTGTCTTACTTTACCACACTTAACACCAGAGTAAATCAGTTTTTAATATTGCTGTCATTGAGAAGATATCGTTCAGAACTATCTCTGTACTTTACGATACAATGGCACAATATGATCGTAAATATAAAAAAAAAATATTCGGATGTAGGTAAATCCGTGCTAAGATCTCGCATTCGTTATTAAATGATGAACTATTTGTCTAGTCTGGGTCCAGATATTTGCGTATCGATAGCACCTACAAGTGAGTGTGAAGCGTATATCTATCAATTGGAAGTTTTAAACCCGGATTAACATAAAAAGCTCATAAAGGTGTTAATAGTTTTCGTTGGAAGTGCAATCATACGTACGACTAGTAGATACGTTAACGTTAAAATAATATGTTTAAAATAAAACAGGAAACTGTTGCCGAAAAAATAAACTACGAAAGGAATTCGCAATCGTTTTAACAAATTGTTTCATTCACGATTTTTTAGATTTTATAACCGATGCCGCTGCCAACTAAATCTTCGTATCGTAAACAGGGGATACGGAGAATTAATGTATGACTTTTGTATCTGGCATCTTAATTGCCGTTTCATCTGCTTTAATTTGTATCACGACCTGCATGGTGGAGCGGTCACCATACCGGTCTGGCGCGCAAAGGGTCCCAGGTTCGATCCCCAGCCAGACAGATATCTAAATGATGAATTTAGATTTCTGTTTCTAGGTCTGGGTGTTTGTGTATTTGTCTACGTGTGTGTCTATGGCACCTACGATACAGGGAATCCTAGCGTGGGGCTGTGAGTGTAGAAAGCGTTTAAGCGTTTTATCTATATGTTTTGTAACAAGTGGGAACAAAATATACGACGAATATATAACTTTTCTTGTTTGGGAGGTAGATTAAAAATCGCCATAGTTTTCGAAGAAAAAAATATGAGGAACTTTCAGACTTTCTGAAGTTTATCTTTGGTTAGTAATGGCTTTTTGATGATCAATTTTTTGTTCAACGGAACATTTCCTATAGATTTCTTAGCAACGGCTAAGAAATCTATAGGAAATAATCATTTCGCTTCGTGATTTCAGTAATTATTATTACTCGTAAGTAGGTAACTATTGAAAAACTTTGACTTAAGGTGACTGTTGGAGACAAATCTGTTAGTCATTTTTGGGTGTAAATAATGCCTACTCTTTGGCAATTCTAAATGTTATTGGGAACTAAGCTAAACTTTCGTAAAGGACTATCGGTGGTAATTTTTATTTACAGCCAATGAATTGGATATGTCCACAGACTTGGTTACAGCTGTACATGGGCAGTTACCATCAGGTAGACTGCACGCTCGTTGGCTAATTCAACCCAAAATATCCCAGCAGTTAATAGTTATTCGTCAAGCTAACATACAAATCCGTTTAAAATCGCGCCCGATTGATGTTTACAATCAAATAATGTCCTCGCAAATTCCCTAAGACAAATGTGATTTTAACGACGTAACCACGTTATTCTAAATGTAATTTTGTACTTTGTACTAACGCTGTTATTTCTCGGAACCCTTTAATGTAGGAAGTCCTTTACCTACTTGCCATACTGCTGATGTATAGCGATGTGCGATAAGCAGTTAATCCACAAAAATGATATATCATTCATCATCATCATCATCAACAACCCATTACTGTCCCACTGCTGGGCACGGGTCTCCTCTCATAATGAGAAGGATTAGGCCATAGTCCACCGCGCTGGCCAAGTGCGTATTGGTAGACTTCACATACCTTTGAGATTTTTTTTTATAAATCTCTCAGGTATGCAGGTTTCCTCCAGGTGTTTTTGTGTTAAATCGTCTTTGGCATAATATACTCAGGTTGTTTTCTAAAAAAAATTTGTAGTAATGCATCTATCATTTAATTTTCCTTCAATTTTTTTAGAATTTTAAATCTTTCACATTAGGTATATTTACGTGTCAAATTAGCAAACTTAAAAGTAAACGCATCGCCATTTTTTTAATACCACAACAAAATCTGTTTATTTCTACGTTTTTCTATTTTGGTTGTAAGTTTTTTGATTCAAATTAAGCCTCGTCACCTCAGACAGTACATCTGCTCTGTTTTAGTTAATTACAGATGCCTGCGAGCGGAAGTTAATATTTAATATCAGGAGAATTGCATAATCGTTTGCTTCTCCTATTACATAGAAAAATAACTACCGAATAAAGCAATTAATACAATAATTGACAAATTTTACTACAAATAAATTTGATCAGATAATATTGATATCTCCACATTAACATGCGACATTGCATGAAAATACATGCAGACGTATAAATATGCATTGCATATGCGTATCGTATAAATATCCATGCATGTACACGTTGATTTAATGCTAATTAACTTTACTTAGTTCTTGGCGATAAAATTAATAATTAAGTGAATTTAAAATTAATACGATAGTAAAAGTACTCGTTACTCGTCGAAGCTGTAACAGGTACTTTACGACTTGAGAACATTTTCGTAGCTTCAAACGTTCCGGTAACATGAAACTCGGTTCCATTAAGACTTGTGCGGTCGCTTTTCACTTTAATGATTTTATTATTTTTTACTTTTTAATCGCAGTAAAATCTACTTTATAGTTTAGCTATCAGATTAACTCTAATAAAAGCTTTATCAAATTTTGTTTTTACGTCTTTTATGGACTGTAACTTCTTAGAGAGAATTTAATGAGGCGTTCCAACTTAGTTGCTAAAGCAACTTAGTAATTAGGCCGCAAATAGGACTCTTATCCTATCCGGGGTTGATTAAAGATATCCAAGGTAGGTACTTGTCACTGGTTAGGTGGACTACATGCTCGTTTCCTACTATCTATAACATAAAAAAATTATAACAGAAACAATATTACAATTCATTTCCATTTCCATTATATATTTTGTCATGTCAATGAAAATAACTTCATATATAAATTATGTTACAAGAAAGATTTTTACGTTTATTTGGGTTCCGTACGTCAACACGTAAAACCTAATAAGATCGCTTGTCTGTACGTCCGTTTTTAAAAGTCTCGGTTTCACTCACAAAGTTTAGACTCCATTTAATCCGCACAACAATTGCACAACACCTCCAAATATTAAGCTTATCAAATCCATTGTGTTAAAACCATTACCGAGAACCGCGTTCATTTCGCCAACGTCATTAGTTCGTGTTAATTTTTAGTTAAGACTTATTAGGACGGCTATAAAAAGTTTACAAGTAGCGATCATCAAATTGGGGTTAGTGCGAGTTTCATTACCCGTTGAATTTATATCTGGGGTAGGGTTGCTAGATTAATTGCATAATTTAAATTGTGTTTGTTGGTCAAACTGAGATTGAATTGAACTTTATATAGGTATAGCATTTATTACTTAAAGCTCATATCCTCCACTATTGTTTTTGCAACTGGTAGGTTTGGCGATTCTATAGTGGTTAAAGCGACTGTTAAAAATTGTTCGGCGATTATTGAGTGTTATAACAAGTGTTATGACTGTTATAACATTTTTTTAATAAAATCAGCCATGCAGTGCTCGTTTTTTTCAGCGACTAATCAGTAGCTTTAACGAGAAAGTGGTATCCTAGGCAACTATCGCCCAAGCGATAGAAGCAAACCGGTTAGCCTAAATGCCGGAGTTTTTTTTTTTAATATTACTAATGTAACGGTGAATTCCATTCGCAGTATATGAACTTTCTTCTGTTGTGAGCAACCCTAAGTTAATCCTGTTTTATTCATGATTTCTTGGTATTTCATCCTTAATTTACATACACTTAACTATGTACGTTGTTAAATCGTTTGCAATCAATTCTTTAAAAAACCCTCAGTACTTGTATTAGTACTCTAGTTCATTACTTACCGCTTAAAGGAGTTACAAATGTCACGTAACACGTTACGTTATTACGTTATTAAATGTAGTCAACCCTAATTTGTATACAAACAAATAGTGTAGGAGAGGACATCTTTATTTCGACGTATCGTCATTTATCATCGCGCTCATTCTTTGAAATTTGTTGAGCACGTGGACTAAATTCGACGCCCACCAATTTAATGTTTTAACTTTACTTGTCTTTATAAGTATACGTAATAAGCGCTATTAAGTGTCTATTCACATATAACACAACGTCACTACATGTGTGTGTTTTTTTATAATATACAGATGATGGTAAGTGGCTACTGCTCCATGGATATATACAAAGCCCAGTATTACATATACTTAAATGAAGTCGGCTACGTATGACTAAGCCCCGGAGCACTAAGCTGGAACGCCTCGGAAAAGTATGTCTTCCTTACCACTCCCTTTAAACTACAATACAGCAGAGCTTAACACTGCTGTTGTTAGGCAGAGATAGGTGTGGGGGTGGTGCCGCCCTAGTCGAACCACAAAAGTTTCTACCACCTTCAACCTGTGTCATGGTTGCCATGGATATACACAAAGACACTAAATACGAACACTTAGATCCAGAACAGGCCGCTAAATCCATCATTTGTTTCTGACTGGCCGGGGATCGAACCCGAAAGGTACTGCGTGTCAGTCCGGTATGATGATGCTCCGCTCTACCACGCGGACCAACAACATACCACAACCACACCACAAGGGCAATTGTTTGGATGTTGTTTGTGGTGCGTTGGTGCAATATTATAAAAATACATAGTTATTTAAATAGACTACATTTTGCCGTCCACATTAACATTGTGGACGATACTGAATACATTCTAGCCACAAAGCAACTACTAGCAATACCGCGTATGTTAGATCGGCTACTCTATAGCAACGACATCTTTTTAACCGATATCTGAAAGGAAAGTGGTTATTTATTCGTAGCGTATATTTTTTAGTCATTACGACATAGCTATGTGTTACCGCGACGCTATTGCGCGTAAACATTGCTTGCTGACATTTGAAGGTGGTAGAACCCTTTGTGGTTCGACTCCGGCGGCACCACTGCCACATCTATTTCTACCTAATAACAACAATGTTAAGCGCTGCTGTGTTCTGGTTTGAAGGGTGTGGTAAGGGAGACATACTTTTCCGAGGCGTTCCAGCTTAGGCCTCAGGAGTAGCGGCGCATCTGTGGCCGACCTCAGGTGGCAATATCTAATCCTATCTGGGGTTGATTACAAATGTCCATGGGCGGCAGTAGCCACTTACAATCAGGTAGACTGTATGCTCGTCTGCTACTCCTATATTATAAAAAAATATATATAATATCTTGGTATGGTTTCGGTACGTGTGAACAGACGCTCAGTGGCGCCTACATATCAGATATTAAGCAACACATCGCGGTTGAATACAGCAATTTTATCGTGATTTTTGTGTTCTGGGTGAGAGGTTAAGCTGTCATTCGTATCAATAATCAGTTGTTAGTTCTACAGCCTTATATTACATGGTATAGTACAAATTACAAGGTATTTCACAATTTTAGGGAAACTCCAATAGGTCATGTTAGTTAGGTTTTGTGCTTGGGGAGTAATTTAGTATCTACACTAATATTATAAAGAGGAAAACTTTAATTGTTTGTTCGGTTGTAATGAATAGGCTCAAAAACTACTGGACCAATTTTAAAAATTCTTTCACCATTTGAAAGCTACATTATCTATTAGTAACATAGGCTATATTTTATATGAAATATATTTGATAAATAGATTTTGAGGCGGTACAGTGTGCCAGGTCAGCAAGTTTATAATAAAGAGTGTAAACACGAACCACCATATAATATAATTTGTACTACTTTAATAAAATTGTTGTATGCCGTTTTACACATTTGCAGGTTATGTAATTTGAAAAAAGGTTCTTTGACTAAACGTAGTGCGCAGGGACTTTTAATATAAGGTAAATTACAGTGCTATTCAAAGTGTAGGTCTAGATACTTGGAGTGGTAATAAAGATTCTATAAGGAGGTCACGCAGTCTCGGTAAAAAGGAAAAGAAAGCATTATAAAAAATAAAATAAAAAACACTAAGGCAATATTAATTGAAGGATATATTATGTAGGTCCTTAATTATGTGTGAATTTGGTAGTAGCAGTATGAGGGTATCCTACCATGAAATAATTCCAACATCACTGCTCTATTACTCTAACCTATACAAGAGGTTGAGAGCGTACACGCAAACACACTTCCATTCTCCACAGTATTTGACATATTTATAAGAGCCATCAATTATACACTAAGGTAACTCTAACAATTCCAGCCCTTTTTCGATAACTAAAGATAGATTACATTATGGTCCGCGCGTGACAACACTTACAACTGTTGTCTACTATCGTCATCGCCATATTTATGACGCAAAGGTCCCAACAACACATAAATCTCAGTATTTAATAGACCTGTAAGAGTCTACATGCGATGAACTTGACACTACACAGTAACTGATTTTATTATACACGAGATAAACTAAAAATGGATTTTAAATTGTTTAGATTAGCCGCATCGTTTGGATTCGATTTTGAATATACGGGAACTCTATTATAAAATAGATTTTCATTTTTATTTGCTTAGTTTTATACGCCCATTTTTTTACCCAAATGCTATTCGACCATGAAAACCGAGGAATTTTTGATTAGTAAATTCAAATTTTAAAAACTTTTCGGACAGTTATTGTTAAATTTATCCCAACGACAGGATTTTTCATATTTCGTGCGTGTCATGAACGCACACAAAGTATAAGTAAAAACATCAAGAATAAGAACAGAAATTTAAATTCGTCATTTTGATATCTGTTTGGCCTGGGATTGAATCCGGAACTCATTGCGTGTCAAACTAGTATGGTGACCGCTACACTACGCGGGTAGTTCAAAGTTTTATAACATAGGTTTCCTACAGTTTGCGCTACTCAAATCGATCTTGGATTCTCTATACCAAATTGTACCCTGCTCTGTTCTATGTACTATCCACATGACACTAATAGTTTAAAATGTGTCGGTAACGTTATCGACGTTCATATTCATAAACCGGATAAAATATAAGAGAAGGCGCTTCGAACGGAACAAAAATTTATTCAGCCATAAATCTCTTACTATGATTCAGCGTTAAAATTTTATGACAAAGTGAATTGTGGGAAGAAATATTGTGATGAAAGTAATTGAAATATTTAGTGGTGGCACGTGACCAATTTAGGGAAAGAGGCACTATTTTAAAATGATAAATGACCAACGATACTTAGTTACTTGACAAATTTATCGTAATTTAAAAGCCGTGTTAAATTAAAATTTTTGAATGTAGAAGTCGAATGAGATGCATAATTATTTCTTTTGATATGAATTTAATGTTTTACGTAGGTCTTTATTTTCATTTAAATAGTTTCATTGTAATAGGTAATACTAGTAAAGTTGCTCATGAAAATAATTTAATAGATTAACACGTGGTTTTCCTGACCAGTAAGCAGATAACCAAAATCGGCGGAACAAAACATGTCCATTACATTGTAAAGGGATGACGTGTATTCCAAAATAAACACAAAAATGTCCTCACAGCGAGCTTAACTAAAGATATTCGCCAGACTAACAAAGTAATTAAGAAATTATACACGGTTCGTAAGCCCATCTGTTAAGATTAAATCCAGCATTATAGCAATGACAATGTCTTACTGTCTGAGTAGACACGCTACTTTGAGCATCAATGTTTCGCGTTCTTGCGATTATATCACTACTACATCACAATTTGAAGACGTTGCTACCTTTAGTCGCCCGAGAACGTGCGTTTTTACGAGTGTATTAATACCGCATCGCATATTCGAGTTGCTGCATCAAGTGGAATATTTGGCCAAGCGTGAGTTGAACTCGCACCCGGAGGGTTCCGTACGATCAAATTTTCATTTACTTTTATTTATTTTTATTTTTATTTTTAGAATTTGTTATCATATCAGACATAGAAGTAAATACATTGTGAAAATTTTGAACTGTCTATCAATTACGGTTAAATAGATTTCATGTGTCTATCTATTACGCTTCAGGAAAGAGAGCCCTGTCACAGACCGACAGACAGCGGCGTCTTAGTAATAGGGTTCCGTATTTACCTTATGGATTCGAAACCCTACAAAGTTTGAATCGGCATTCAAACGTATGCGGAGTGTAGCATTTGATCCACAGACCTGTACCCTTACCATGAGTTTTCATAACATCCCACAATTTTACGCTACGTTTACTTAATCTATTATTCTGTTTCAATACCAATCTATTAGTCTTTTTGTCTACCTCACATTTTCGCAAAAAAGGGAGACAAAAACATAAAGCGCCAATTTGTCAATTTAGACATTTAATGTTACGTTACTGACAATATAGTTATGATAAAGTCTGCTAGGGGCACTGATTGGAAATTATATGGGCAAATACGTAAACAAATACCAAAACAGTCATATTTATCAAAACGTAAAAACTCATGGTAAGGGTACTGTATCTGTTTTGTACCCAAAAACAAATACAGGTCTGCGGCT
This sequence comes from Epargyreus clarus, assembly GCF_041222505.1. Taxonomy (NCBI): domain Eukaryota; kingdom Metazoa; phylum Arthropoda; class Insecta; order Lepidoptera; family Hesperiidae; genus Epargyreus; species Epargyreus clarus. The sequence continues at coordinate 7,387,472 of NW_027332231.1, read as the reverse complement.
GAATCACTGCATTTAACTTCTGAAATGCTAAATCGTCGATGCGATGCTAAGTAGCAAGTCTACTGGGTTCCTTAGTCAGTTTATAAATCAGGCGATCGTGGTCGGGCTGGGACTTTTGCTGTAAATTGCAACAAATCGGTGCACGTAGCATCTAATTCTTGGCTTATACGAAGCTATATCTCACTGAAAATCTCTATACACCGTCACCTCAATCCCGCTCACCCAGTGTTTCTTAAAGTGTCTTAAAGTCTACAGGGGGTCGGAAAAGTTGATATATGATCCAAATAACAGAATAATCGCTTTGTTTGGATTAAAGGAATATCTTTTTGAACTACGCATTTCTGCTTCTAAATAGCGACAAACAGGGCAATAGAACATAATGGACTCTAAAAGTGGAAGGTTGACGAAATAAATTTGAGAACCGCTGCACTAAATAATACTCCAATCTCGCTGAAATTTCGTGACTGAGGAGTTTACACCAATCTACGACGTGAATATATCGCTATTGTAATTTTCCTCGACAAGATAATATTTTACTCTGGAATAGGTGAAGGGACTCAATTTGTCTATTTCTGTCCTTTCAAGTTCTCGTTAAATTAAGCTTAACTACATTGTTATTAGCATATCTTGCGTTTATTGTTATTTCAATTGTAATTATTGTTATAGCGATAACTTGTCGTCAGTTAAGTATCTCGGGATAAATAAAGATCATTTGCATATAAATTTTGTTTCTTATTATAATGTTAGCGTTAACGTTATTGCAAATGTATTCGGGGTTAATTCGAATTTCATGCAAGTCTTTGTTGTTCAGATTATACGATTTGTGTTAAATAATGCAGACGCATTATAGTGAAATTTTGCGTAAAGTTATGAAAATGTTTCAGTGATCGTATCAATTATAGTTTTATTGTGTGTTATAAATTCACTGTGTAGACCGTCGCTTGCAAATCATCAATCATCATCAACATCCCATTACTGTCCCACTGCTGGGCACGGGTCTCCTCTCAGAATGAGAAGGATTAGGCCATAGTCCACCGCGCTGGCCAAGTGCGTATTGGTAGACTGCACATATCTTTGAGACTTTTTTTTTATAAATCTCTCAGGTATGCAGGTTTCCTCACGATGTTTTCCTTCACCGTTTAGCAAGTGACAATTAATTTCTAATACGCACATAACTTTGAAAAATCAGAGGTGCGTGCCTGTGATTTGAACCTCGGACCCCTCGATCGAGAGGCCAAGTTTCTTAACCACTAGGCTATCACTGCTTGCAAATAAGTGTTTATATTTAATTACGAGTATTTTTATAAGTTTTGTCTTACCTCCTTATTTAGAATTAACCTGGTTAAACAGGAACGCCTCATAATTTAGTCACCCCTCAACTACCAGATCGCAATGTACCAAAACCTGTTTTTACCGGAAAGTTTTGAATATTCCATTTACTTAAATAAATAATATGCTTTCATATTTTAATTAAAGAAATACCTTAAGAAAAAATATCATCATTTTTTAAAATTTTGTTTCTTACATTATTTTTTTGTTTTTACTGTATTTTCTTGGTCATTTGTAATCACTTTGACAAATGCGTAACATAATGTTCATTCAGATTTATATCATTCACATTCGAATGTCCGGTTATGATAAATCCAAACATCGTGACGTGGCAATTTTTTATACAGTTCAAATCTTTTGTGCGAGGTTTCTTCACATTATTCTGTGACAACTACAAATGTGTTAGGACGTGTTTGTATTATAACATCTGCATAGATTATTTTTTTTATTTACAAATCATTTATATACAATTTTTCAATATTTATTTTAACATTGTCCTCATCATATACTGTTGTCTTTTCTTTCAACATTACAAAGTTTTAGGACATTGTGCTCTCTCGGAAAAGATTTGCGTAAGATATTTTAAAGATTTATCAAAGATCATTTTTTATCAGTTTTAGATACATTTTTAACCTATCCAAAAATCTCGTTATTTAGATCAATATCATATCAGTCATTTGCTTATTAAAATGATGCGTATTTTATTAACATTAAAAAGTTGAAATGAAGTTCATATATTTTAAATCCTCGTGAGAACTTTTTGGAGGTATTAAAACACCTACTATTTAATTATACTTGTAATTAATTACTAGTTGTGTAACTACACAAACAAAAAATCTAAATTGAAAATAGAATATTAAATTAATAATATTAAAAATGGATTAAAAATAACCAGATAAAATATAATAAATTATAGTTGCGTTATCATAATCAAGATAAAAATTAGAAAATAAATCATACAATATTCGATAGAAGGGCAACTTATTAAAGGAACAAGTGCATTGTTTACTCATTACACAACGCAGGGCAACATGGACGTTACTGTTACCTTGCCCTACGAAGATTAAATAAATCGCTTCATTTAGATCGTACTGTGATAAACGCTGTAAAGCCTATTACCCACTAATGTTGTCTCAAAAATGTGATAAATGGATAATACGAACAGGGTGGTCTTCTTAATACTTAATTTCGTTCCTTTGTAAAAATTACCTGCATTTTAAAGCTTCTAAATATCGGATTTTTATTCTAAAAATCGGATAAAAACGTTTTATTTATTTTTATAACACTAAAATATATTAAATGTATTGTAAAGTAAACTAAACATCGTTTTAAATTTTAAAATAAAAATATAAATAATAATAAAATGAAACTTAAAAAATAAAAATAAAATCTAATCCTTTTTAGTTCTCACGGAGTTCTTTGGTTAGTTGTGGATACAGAAAATTTAAATATTTAATGAACCGCGTGGCAGAGTGGTCATCATAACAGGCTAACGCGCAATGAGTCCCGGGTTCAATCCTTGGTGAGACAGCCATATAAATTTAGATTTCCGACACATGTAACTACAGAAATTGCCGTTATTATTATTATACGAGTCTTATGACAAATTTTGTAGCCTAAAATAATTTTTGAAAATGTCGTAAAACAATGCATAGTCCACTTTAGTTTGTTGAATGCCGGTTAAAAGTTTGGCGAGCGGCCACCAGATGTTTTATGATGTAAGGAATATTCAAAGAATGCTACTTTGAGCCCGTTCAGGAGTGCATTCAAAATATTTATGAGTACACAATCGATTTTAGATGCGTATTCTAATGTGATTGAAATAGATCGATCTTTGAGGAATTGTGCTGCTTTAAATTTTAGATGGATATCTTTGTGTGATTAAAGAAAGATATTTATTTCTCTTTTGTCTTTTAATACGGTAATTTATTCATTACTGCGTGCGTCCCTCGAATTGTGTGCGTTCTTGGAATTTGGTGGACGTACTTCCATGTGTTAAACGCTTGATAAAAATGATACAAAAACAGTGGAATACTTAACGTTAACTTAACTTAACGTTAAGTGGAACTTTGATAATCTTTTCATAATAATTCATAATCTTTATTTACTTATTTAGTAAATTTTTGGGTTACAATATACAGGATGTACACATAGTCAAAAAAGCACCAAAAATTTAATATGCCGATTAAGGCGTTCTTAATGTATGGCTCTCACATAAGTCTTACAAATTACTTATTTTTCTTTAATAATATAGGAGCAATAGGTAGGTATATTTGTATGTCTATATTTTCATTCATTTAGGAATTCGTTATAATCGTAATAGCATTTTTCAATTAACATGTTTTTTTTTATTTCTTTATAATACTGATGATCTTTATTTATTTCTTTTATTTGGTAGATAGAGAAATGACATCTTCCAAAAATAACGAAATACAAAAAATGTTGATAGAAGTTATGCCGTCGTCGTCAATCGAATATTGTTCCAATAATGGGCAATGGTCTTCTCACATAATCAGATTTTTAGGGATTTATTCCATAATTTAAGAGATTTATTAACACTTGCATTAACAATGTATAAATACATTGAATTCCAGTATATTACTGTTCTATAGTGGGATTCATAGTTCTGAAGTAATGGAAACCATATGTTCGATTAAACAATAACAGATGCGGTGAAACCTTCGATATTAATAATTAAAACAAGACTTTTTTAATAATTTATGTACCTTCATAAGAATGTATTCAATTAAATCTCAATAAAACAGAAAAAGAAAATTGACTGTCAGTAAGTCTTAGAAATTGACGAAAAGAAAAGAAAAGAATTGCCTGGACTATCACTAATATATGAATTTCACTTTTTGTCTCTATAATGCGGTTTTTTGCAAAAGTAATCAATCATGCTCGTTAAAGCGTGCGGTAGCATATACGGAATCCCGTTCTCTATAAGCCTTAAGTATGCTACAGGCATCGTTAAATGCTTCAGGCATTTAAGGAATCCGTGTTGTTGCCAATGTCTTAAAAATGACGTAAATCTGTCCCCACTAGCATTTAATACTACACTAAGCTCTTCTTAGCTGGAAAACTATAAAGATATCAATGGAAATCCTATGCGAACCAGTTTAATTTATTAGTTGAGATCAAAGCGCCTAACCTAGCTAGTAAACTAGTTTCTTGTGGCTCTACCCGCCTATAGTTTTTGTATTTTCTATATTTCTACCAGTAAGGTGTGAAAACTTTGTTGAAAACTCTCAGAATGAGAAGGATTAGGCCATATTCCACCGCGCTGGCCAAGTGAGAATTGGTAGACTTCACATACCTTTGAAAACTTTTTTAAGACTTCTGAGGTATGCAGATTTCAAGCAAGTGATAATACACATCGCACATTACTTCAAAAAATCAAAGGTGCCTGGGATTTGAACCTTGGACCCCTTGAGCGAGAGGCTGCGTTTCTTAACCACTAGGCTCTCACTGCTACATAGTTAGTAATTTTTTTTAAAACCACATTCTGGATGAGCGGAAACGGTGAATGATATCAGTTAATCATGGTATGCAATAAGAAGGATAATAAAGCTTTCAATGGGGTTCAATGCGTACCAGTTTAATTCATAACGCGAGATCAAAGCGGCTGTTTGGTCTTAGCATAACGCACGATTTACTGCCAATAACACTTCTCAACTATGCTATAGGGGTGTAATTATATTAAAGATTTTAATTAATTTTATTAGGCGTTACTTTGGAAATCCATGCTATTAAGTTAAGATTAAAACTACTTCGCAACAATCCGCTACAAATATGTATGATGGCGTCGATATACTACCAATAAAGACGATTAGTAGTATATCGATGTATGACGGTTAATCGTTAAGCTTAACGATTAACCGTCGTAGAGTCAACTTACCCTGATGGTGATCCGTTTTGGAGCGAGACACGTGTTGGTGGTGGTATGTATGGTGGTGTATATTTTTTATTTTTTTGCATCTGCACGCATCGTTTCTGGGAGGGAGGGTGGTACATACTGCATGGTTTAAAATATATACCATCATACATATTTGTAGCGGATTGTAGTGAAATAGTTTTAATCTGAACTTAATTAAGATTTTTAATATGGAAGTAGCCAAGCATGTGGTTTATTTCTTGCTAATACTGCCCATAGACATCCAGTATTAACCCTAAACATTTTTGAAATTTATACAAGGTTAGAGTGCTGCCTGAGGTCGACCATACTTGCGTTGCTACCCCTGTGAATTAAAAATAGCTCTGATACGAAGGCACCACCGACTTTACTATTTCTACCCAATAAGACAGTGTTTAGTGCTGATGTGCGTTTAGTGCTTGAAGGGTGTGGTAAGGGAGACGCTCACACTTAGATGAGGGGCAGCAACTTAGTCCTGTGGCGTAGCAGCGAATCTGTAGCCGTCCTCAGTTAGGACTCCGATACTAACTAAGGTTGATTATAGATATGTATGACCTGTAATGTAATATAAAGAGTAATAGCCTAGTGGTTAAGAAACTCGGCCTCTCGATCTAGGGGTCCGAGGTTCAAACCCAGGCGCGCACCTCTGATTTTTCAAAGTTATGTGCATATTAGAAATTAATTATCACTTGCTAAACGGTTAAGGAAAACATCGTGAGGAAACCTGCATACCTGAGAGATTTATAAAAAAAAATCTCACAGGTATGTGAAGTCTACCAATACGCACTTGGCCAGCGCGGTGGACTATGGCCTAATCCTTCTCATTCTGAGAGGAGACCCGTGCCCAGCAGTGGGACAATAATGGGTTGTTGATGATGATGATGATGATGATGACCTGTAATGGCCACTTATAAGGATAGCATGCTTGTTTTCTACTTCTATATTAAAAATAGAAAAAAATCTATGCAGTAATGCAAGCCCTATACGCAATTAAAACGTAACTGCTCCTAAATAATTTAGAGAGGGCTAGTTCAACCTTCAGCCATTAAGCTGATTTACGGCTGAAATTGCTCGCTATTTGTTTTACGGGGGTCATAAATATATAATAAATAATGTGTTGACACTGGCATGGAGACACCCAGTGATATATAGATCAGGTCTACGGCCTGCAAGTTGTAAATAAGCAATAACTTGTGAGTTCCAACTGTGTTAGGCATGTAATGTTAGTTTTCTACGGAGATAACAGAAACAATAAGAAAATATATTATTTATAAGAAAAGTTGATCAAATTGCTCAAAGTTAGGCTGACCGCCCATGAGCTACTATCACTTGAACAACTACCTCCGCAGACTAGCCGGAATACTTCGGAAAAGTATCTCCCTTCATACCAGAACACAGCAGCGCTTAACGCTTCTGTTATTAGAAAGAAATAGGTATGGCGGTCATGTCGCCGGAGTCGAACCACATAGGGGTCCACTTGTTCGCTAATGACTGTTGCCGGATTTTTTTAATAAAATCAACCGCCGCTGCAACCTATCGCTCGCTCAAGCAAGAAATTGGACGCAGCAGCAACTAAGGTAACTGTTCAGTAGCTTAAGCGACAAGATGGTAGCTTTAGCAACTGTCGTTAAAGCGATAGTCAATGGGTGGTCAGCCTTAACCGACCGAAATGGATATAACTTTTATGGAATGTGAAATGGGGTGGTAGGGTCCTAGGAAAGTTACTTAGATAGACTGTATCCCCATATTGTGATATACTGCTGTGTATTATAAGAAACTATATTTAATTTGTAACCGAACTTAAAATAACTTCATATCTTAATCGCAAATGAGTTTTTTCTCAGGTAAAGGTTTATAGTTTTCATTATATATCTTCTTTTTATGATTGAGATTCTTTCGTTCGCGCCCATTTATCGGATTTTGAAAAATATCTAGTATTTTAAAGGAGATAGTTTTCATAAAATGTTTATATGAGCTGATACATAAGAATTTAAAATTATTTACCTATTAGTGTATAGAAAATTATTGTTATAAACAACACATAATTAGTCATTTTGAAATATCCATAATGTATGTATATAACAAACTATAAATACATAGTTCCTAATTCAAAAAATAAAAGATATAAATAAATAAATTCAAAAGCGCTTAAAACAATATCACCAATAATTATACCTACCTACTTGTCATACAAATAAAAGAAAATAAGTCAATAATTTCAACTTATTTCTTTAATTTGTATTTAAGCTAATATATAAAAGAAATAATGAAAGTGATCGATATAGTGCTACCGAATGTGAGTTCAAACAAAAAAAGGAATTGAACATTAAGTCGACAAGAGGATTATCCAGATTACAAGATGGTGACCATTTCCGGTGTATTGAACGTGTTTGTTATGTTGGTAAGTGCTTCCGTCTTTAATTTTATAACCACTTTGATTTTTTATTGGGATAAATAATGTTTTACTATGTGCACACATAAAATAATTGAAGCTTATTTTTTTGTGATTTTATTATGACCTAAGTGTCATTTCTTAAGTCTAACTTATTTGTATCTTGCTATCAAAATCACGGTATATTAAGTTACATTTATTGTTAACGGAAGACAACAATAAATTAAGTTAAAACCACGTGTAGGTAAACCATTGCTCATATATTTTGCTTATATCAATAATTATAGTCCTTAAACTTTTTCCGAATAAGTACTTAGAAATTTAGTTTTACTACATACTTTAAACTAATAGTCGAATACATACAGACTACCAGTTTATAATTAATTTCAATTGTCTTATTCAATACTATTAATTCAAGATATGAATCATTCGATAGTTTTCTCTAAAATTAGCCAATTAAGATCATATAAAATGTATGTATCACTTCTTAATTGAATGTTTTGGAATTAATAATGATATTATTAATTGTAAATGAGTCACACTAATGACGTTTTCGAGTAAAGTGCTGTCTAGTAGACGTTAGATCATTTAATGATTAATTGGATCCCATTAAGATCATTAACAGCTTTCTGTCCAATACATATACGGGTTATGTTTCGTTTTTCTTAATTAAAAGCTTATGACTTTTAGAGTCGCGCATTAATTGTCACGTTACTAATGGTCTATGAGTAAGTAACTATTTAATGGCAATAAAATGCTATATTATAGATGGACTGGTTTTATCTCTTCATTATGTTTTTATGGCTTTTCGCCAGAACAGAGACTAGCAACTGAAGCATGAGTAAAGTTTTACCTTTTTCCGCTTTAAATATGTATGTTACCAGCCCTAAAACTATAAGAAGGGTGAAACTGTGTTGCCTTTCGGTGGAAAGGTGTGTATCTCGGCTCACATATAAGGCGACAATCTTGGTGACTAACCTCAGGAGTGGCAACAAATCTGTGATTGGCTTTAGAAAGAACTGCTCTATATGGAATCATTAACTCATATCCATGAACGGCAGTGACTACTTGCAAACCTGAAACAACAGCGCTAAGTCCTGTTATTAGGTGGAAATACGTGTGACCATGTTACCATGAGAGTTAAACCACGAAAGATTCTACCACCATAAACTATTTCAAAATTCATTTTCAATTTCGAAATTTGTAATAAAATATATCTACGAGTACACAGTTCTTCACCATTACATTCAACAAATTATAATTTAAGTGGAAACTGACAAACATCAGGTAATTCATTAGCTCCACTAATCCTAATTAATAGGCTATTAGACACTTTCAATTAGCATTTGATTTGATTTATACTTGAACGGTGTAATAAGTGTTTACTGATTTATGGCGAGTGTCGATTATTGTGACCATTTAGTATGTTTATAGTCACTATGGAGTAATTACTACCTACTTGGCAATTATGTTGCAAACGAATGTATTAATAGAGTTATAACTACCTATAAAACTAGATATGGCATTTTACAAACAAGTTTTTTTTTGTTATATTAAAAAAAACTGCTTCCTATCCTTTTTATTATCCTTTTTGCATGTTGCTTTCAAGCGTATTTAAAAATTCTAAACCTATGTTACTATTTTTGTATAACGTTAATTTGTGTGAAATCGAACCCTGACCTCTTTGTGTGAGGAATAATATCATCACGCATAAGAAAATATATTATAATTTCAAAAATCGTTTTAATAACCATTTTTATCAAAAAAATAATAATTACTACCATAATTCCAACATAATTAACAATAAAATAGAAAATATATACATTTTGATGTCACACGTAGGCGTTAACATATAAACAGAAATGAAAAACACTTAAAACCAAAATAAACATGACCATTTAAAGAAATGAAAACTTATTTAACTGGTAACGCCATAACACCAAATTTAAAACAGATCTCGTGTTATAATGTGAAGCTCATATGAATCCCATTAGCGACGCCATTTCGTGTAAACTCAGCATTTTATTCTCCATATAGAATGAAGAAAAATATTCAGATTGCTTCATTAACATTCTCGCACATAAAAACAACGAAATATGTGCTACTTCATGAAGAAGTAGCGAATCGGCGCCGCTTTTAACATAAATTCTTTATTTAGGAATCGATTTACATTCGAATAAGCCATTAAATTCGAATAAAAGGCCGCCAATGCTTTTAAAAAGAACCTTGAATATGACATTATTGTATTAAACTTACAGCTGTATTGTGGTTATGTGTAACAGACGTAGATATGAAAGGTTCTTTAAATAACACCTAAGGTACGATATCGCAGTGATGTAGGTATATGTTGGGAAATAATACGATATCTTTGTTTCTTGGGTAGGTACTTGATTATATTTATATCGACACATTTTCATTATAACATTTTATGTCATGAGTACATTGAAATGAATAGTTCGTAGAATAGTAGTAGGTAAAGTTTGTACATATAGTAAGTTTTAATTGGAGGAAAGATTGGTCTTTGGTCTACTTCACGTAATTGACTGATTTAGTCATAAGAAAGTGGCTTAATTTGCCTACTAGTAATTTTGAGATAGGCGTGGTAAGGGAGGTATAGTTAGCCGCAGGGATAGCAATGCATCTGTGGTCGATATCAGGTACGACTCTATCTTATCAGGGGTTGATTACAGATGTCCATGTGCTGCAGCAGTCACTTAACATTAAATATTTGCTCGTTTTGTAGTTAAAAAGAATAATTATAGTTTAAAAACGAAAAACCACGCTAAAATCGCACAAGGGAAATCGGTAATCCTAATTCCTAACGATCCTGATAAGATGGGGATAAAAATATTAAATACGTGTATCAGTTCTTGATAATTATTTAAATTTAAAATTAATCAGACCATTTAAAGTGGGTAAAAATCGAGTTGAAAGATTCCGTTACATACATACATACAACCCAAGCTAATAAAAGCGTAGTAAAAATATGTTAGAATCATTCAATAGTCGTTATTTCTGTTAGCCCTTAATACTATTTAGTAACTTAGTCACAACTTAGTAAACATGGAACTTTAATATGTTACACAAACTAAGTTTTTATACACAGAATACTTATTTTGCATATTACAATCCAACGCGAGTAGTTTATTTTCATAGGGATATTAAAAGTTAAAAACATGCGTATTCGCAGGTAGATGTTATCGTCCAAGTTACTAACGACCAAAGATGCACAAAACCTGCTGGGAAAAGTAAAATGAGGGTTTTAAATATAGCACTTCTTTTTTGCACCTGTTGACAAAGTGGTAGAAATATGTATATGTAGTTTATATTTTGCATTTAGTAACATATTTTGTATAAAAACTCGTACATGAAACTTTTTTAGTTTAATAAATTTTTCAAAGCAAGGTTAATTATTTTTGCCTAGGTATACATAATCTAGATCAGATTTTTTATTGTTTCTCTAAAAAGAAAATATCGAGAATCGAACCCTAACCTTTTAGTACGAGTACTATCGCAGTACCTAATGTTGTGCAGTGCTAAGTAGCATTAGTTGATTGAAGCCAATGACATAATTAAACATTACTTTAAAAGTTACTTAAAAAATATAACGAAGGAAAATATTCAAAACTAGAATAAACTGGCCAAAGGTTTTCATATATTTGTGAAGACCCTATTATTTCCATAAAATATATCATCATCTTATTACTCTCCCACGAAGCCTATACATATTATACGAGTAGATAAATTTATAGACTAATTAAGACCACCGCAATGGAATAACTAATAACCCTTTACATTTATGTCAAAATTCATGAAATAAACCGTTTTGTTGGCGTCATTCGCTTTGACTAATAGGTAGCTCCTTAATTGGAATGTTTGTTAGTGCCGGTGGCGCCTCTATCATCAGTGACATTAATTAGCAAATATCTACATAAACTAAGCAAATATGTCCAAATATCTCTAAAAGAGCTAATACACGAGCGGCGGATTCTGTCGACAACTGTCGCCGACTGTCTGCCTGTCATTAGTGACCGTTGTCGAATGTTGTCACCTGTCATTAGCGATCATAGCCGCCTGAAGTTAGCGATCGTCGCCGTCTGACGTCGACTGTCGTTGCCTGTCGTGACTGACCGTCGCCAACTGACTTTGACAGTAGCGCCTTTCGTTAGTCTCAATTGTTGACTGTCATCGACTGTCATTTGTCATCAGCGACCATAGCCGTCTGAATTCAGCGACCGCTGTCATCTGTCGTCGACTGTCTGTGTCTGTTTTAACTGACCGTCGCCAACTGACTTTGACAGTAGCGCCTTTCGTTAGTCTCAACTGTTGACTGTCATCGACTGTCGTCACCTGTCATCAGCGACCATAGCCGCGCCGCCTGAATTCACCGCCGTCATCTGTCGTCGACTGTCTGTGTCTGTTTTAACTGACCGTCGCCAACTGACTTTGATTGTAGCGCCTCTCGTTTGGCTCGATTGTTGACTGTTGTCGACTGTCGACACCTGTTGTTTACGTCCGTCGTCGACTGTGATCGACATGAGTTTTCACTCGTATATTTGCACAGTGACTGATGTTGACTGTAGCGCGTCTCGTTTGTGACCGTTTTTGACTGTCGTCGACATAAATTGTCTTTCGAATATTAGCTCAGTGTCGTTTGTGTGTCATCTCTCTTAAACGAATGACGGACTTTTTGTCAAATCCTTATTTATTGACAACATGTGACTTCTTTATGAGTCGTACCGCACTTTAATAAACGAATGGAAATATATTATGTTTAATTTGTAAAAATACCGCCATAAGATATCATCATCATCATCATCAACAACCCTTTACTGTCCCACTGCTGGGCACGGGTCTCCTCTCAGAATGAGAAGGATTAGGTCATAGTCTACCGCGCTGGCTAAGTACGTATTGGTAGACTTCACATACCTTTGAGATTTTTTTTTATAAATCTCTCATGTATGCAGGTCTCCTCGCGATGTTTTCCTTCGCCGTTTAGCAAGTGATAATTAATTTCTAATACGCACATAACTTTGAAAATTCAGAGATGCGTGCCTGGGATTTGAACCTCGGACCCCTCGCTCGTGAGGCCGAGTATTTAACCACTAGGCTATCACTGCTTTTTGCCATTAGATATACGTATGTAAATTTACAAAATCAAAATAAGAGTATGTTTGGTTATACTCGTAGGTTAAGTTTTTTAGTTATAGCGTAATATAAATAGTGATATTACATTTACCCCATGACACATAAAACGACCTTTTGGAATTGGAGTGAAACTACTTTTTATTCTGTTTTATTTGACGAATAATCCTGTGTTTATGTACCTATATCGCTTTTTGATTTAATGAGTAAAATTTACTCAGTCTCTTATTTTAATTTATTATTGTGTATTGCTGTACTAAAGACGTGGATATTATGTTTTCAATTCCTATATATTTAATTTACAAGTTACTCTGCTATAACTCTTAATTCTGATGTTAGTCCTATAAATTTTATTACGACTGGTTAATCTTTCGTATTTATAGTATTAAGAATATAAATCAGTATTAATACAATAACTATTACGATAATAAAGTAATCGATGAGGATCGTGATAAGGAATATTAATTACTAATTAATCATAATAATCATCTTTATCCGATGTGACATCCAATCGAATAAATTATATTTAACTTAATGTGCAGATAGATAAATTAATGAGTTATATTTCTAATGTGACAAGTTTTATGTACTATAAATAACTTACTATAGGTATGTAGCTAACTTGTATCAATGTTAAAATAAAACATTGATGCAATTATTATTTTGTGTTATTTTCATCGTGTATTATTTTTATAATTATAAGTTCCCATTTATATAGTCACTGGCTGGTACGAGCTAGCGAAAAAAGAAAAAGATCGAGCTTGATGTTTAGAGTTGTATTTTGCGCGGTAATTGTAAAAGTTGTGCAATGATTGAAGAAATTTATTCCTTCAAAAAAAAGCAAGTGATAGCCTAGTGGTTAAGAAACTCGGCCTCTCGATCGAGGGGTCCGAGGTTTAAATCCCAGGCACGCCCCTCTGGTTTTTCAAAATTATGTGCGTATTAGAAATTAATTATCACTTGCTTAAACGGTGAAGGAAAACATCGTCAGGAAACCTGCATATCTGAGAAATTAAAAAAAATGTTTTCAAAGGTATGTGAAGTCTACCAATACGCACTTGGCCAGCGCGGTGGACTATGGCCTTATCCTCCTCATTATGAGAGGAGCCCGTGCCCAGCAGTAGGACAGTAATGGGTTGATGATGATTCCTTCATTATAAATTTTTACCTTCAAAACTATTTAAAATTTTGACATATATTTAAAAGACACAAAGTTATTTTAGGGGCTTTAAAAACTCTTTTCGCCAATTTATCTGTTATACATATACATACTTAGTGCTTGTCGATTAATGTCTATTTTCCTGATAAGAATCTTAGGCTCAGTATCCCAATCGAAATTGTACATCTAGCTAGGTAAGTAAGCCTGGCTACTTAAGATAACATCACGCTAAGCTGCCAACTATTGTCCTAAACGGATCGATGGCATGACTCGGCAATAGCCGTTAGCTCCTGTACAATTAAAAGTATGTGTTTTTTATATTACCAGTGTATGTATTGTTATATCTCAATATAACTGACATATGTGTAAGGCGACAGTGTGGCAACTAAGATCTCAGTGCTTTGAAGTGGCAACTCATTTGTGATCGGTTACAGGAGGAACTGTAATATGGAGTTAGGTTAAGATATCCAAAGGCGACAGAGACTGTCCCTGTAGTTCTGGGACCAGAATAGGGTTACAGTATCCCCTGCCTGTCGTAAGAGGCGACTAAAAGGGGACTTCCGGGGTTGCGGACGGCAAGAGTGGGAGCTCGAAAAGCCCGGCCAGCAACCCCAGGATGGACGGCAGTATGTGTGGTCGCATACCGTCGTGAACACCAGATGGTGAGGTGAGCGTCAAGCTCACCTTGGCGGAGCCCGACGAGGCACACCACTAAGAGGACTCCGTTTGCGTTCCGTTCGAGATCCCGGAGTCCTTTACGCAGCGCCGAGGACGGCCACCGGGGGGGTTTTAGTGCGGTAAGAGTCCCACATAACCCTGTGTCGCTCCCTCGGCACCGGGTACCTTTTGAAGGTTTCCCCCACGTTAACAAAAAAAAAAGGCGGCAGAGACTACTTAACATTAGGCGTACAGTAGACTAGATACTCGTTGGCTACCTGTTCTTTCAAAATATATAGAGCTTTTAAAATTAAATTCTAGCCACACAAAAGGTAAAATAGGTCTGTCTAAATGATAGACCTCATCTTAAGATAGCGCCCACAATCATATATAGCTCGGGCGACATGTTATAAATGGAAATTGTCACTTTCCACCATCTGACTTCGCAATGGACACCGTAATCAGTACACACATCGGGACTACACAATGCAAGATGTGATCAAGTGTGGCTCCCAACCACCCGTTACGGTCATGTACTATTGTGTTCCGACGTCGATGGCGACTGGCCGACGCCCCATAAAACACTCTGTGGTGCCTAATTGGAGTTATGACTGTTCGGCGTTTGTTATTTATGTTGACAACATTAACCCGTGACCCCTGTAACAGATTTCTGCGAATGCTATCGTGGCATCAATATGCTATTGAATAGACGCGTTTAGACGTGCGGGGATTCGACGCTTAATGTTATGTTACACAATACTAGAAATGTTAGGAATGGAATGTAATGGATGCTTGCTTTATTACACTTATGCTTACTGCTTCACTTAATCTTCGTCGGCAAAATTTATTTAAAAGGACATATATATTCTCTTAAGACTTACATTTTTACAATAGACAAAGTACCTATGTCTAACAAAATAATGAAGAATACAAAGTATGCCAATTTGCGTTATACTTACGCCACGCATACACAAAATAGAGTAGATTGCATTCAAAGAGCCAACGTAATTAATAAAGAATATTTCAGGTACCTTAATACACTTATCTTAATTAATTTCTATTTCGTCTTTTATGTCACACAGGTCTATTTATACTGGTGCGATAAGACTGTTAATTCAAATAACTCGCAAGCAATACCCCGTACCGTATAAGTTCCGCTCCTCATAATCATTTATAACGCAGGTGGTTGGTCGGGAGACGGTGCTGGCAATTGCGGGGACGCGCGAGCTGCGCTGCGGTCGACGGCTGGTGTCCGGTTTGTTCGCGCGCCCGAGATTGCCCCTAGGCTATTCGTATGTGACAACCGTGCCTCGTGGCGCCTGTCGCCTCAACGTATCCGAGATCGTCTCCAGCGATAACTACATCGGTGAGTACTAGTACGATAGAAAACGACGAAGTTTATGACAGAGAAAAAGATCCAAGAGTATTCGCAATGACAAATCTAGATAGTGCGGCCGTATCTGTGATAAAAGCTCACCGAGTGCATGCAGTTTACGAATGAGATAAAAGATGTAAATCTGAATGACAAAGTGAGATTAATAAAAGATATTGAAGTTATCGAACACTCGAGCGAATCAATCTTTCATATAAAATTAAATGTGCGAATAACTGATATTAATATGATTTGTCTTTTTCTTAAAGATGCATCGAGGAATGACACAACTTAAAATAATTATAAAATAAACAAAAAAAATTAGGACGTGTGAAACGACAATGTAATATATTTACTAAGTTGCGAACTGATATACTGATGACTATTAATACTACCAGCCTTTAATAGTCTGATAAGGCAATTGAATTTGCTAAGTGCAAAAACCGAACACTAATGCCAACACGTGGGCAACACATTCTGTGGTATTTAAATGTATTGATTCAGAGCATATAGATTCGGATGACTCCATTACACATTTTAATACCAAGGAAATATTTAAAACATCCGTTGTTATTTTTATAGCACTTACGATTTAGAATTACTCATCTAATGTATCGTGCAAAGTTCTTTAAAGCATTATCTTTGCTATTGAGCGATGTTTCCAATCATGGACAATGGCTTGCCATTTTACTAGACTTCATTCATTAATTCACGGTACTGAATGGTCCTTTGATGAAGGCAAATGGGCCGCAAACATGAGGATGGTCATCTACTTATCAATCAGCATTGTTGATAGGATTGATCGTAAATCATTTACGTCCGCGACAATGGCGACGCCCACGTTCTTCTGGACAAATACGAATAGATAAGTTCACCTTGCTTTTATCATGCAAATCAATTTTGGGCAGTCGTTGCATTGATACTATGTTTCGACCAATTGAGTTATTATTAACAGTAATTCTTTTGTGACGACAATGTTTGCTGCTATTAACCTTGGTCCGCCAATTACCCTATAATGTAAAGTGTCAATATATCATTTTAAGTTAAGTTGGCCATCTGTCGTTTGATATCGCATGCTTTAAATATGTAATTTAATCTCAAATTGCTTTTTATTCAGCCTTGAAGATATCAAATGGGTCATATATAATGAATGGAGAATTTGCTGTAAGTGCACCAGGGACTTATGAAGCCGGAGGGGCACGATTTGTGTATACTCGAGCAGCTGGTCTGGATTCTGTGTTTAGTTTGGGACCAATCCATCACTCTATAGATATAATGGTATGACTTTACTTGAAAGAATTCACATTATAAGAATTAATTATCTGTACTAACAGACAATAAACTAATAGATAATTTTAATATCCATGCATATTTTTCAGATACTTTACACACAGCCGAATCCAAGCATAAAGTATGAGTACTTCACGGAATCCTTACCGGGAGAAATTGATACTGAAACAGTGACAAAGTCAAATTTCCCAGAGATATCCACTGTGCCCACGAAACATATAAGAAGACATCATGGTTTTGATCCGCACCCTAGATTGAATCCTAATATCCCTAGGCATCCTGATCTTGTAGGACTATCAAGAGAGCTAAGCAGTGCTGAAAACAACATTGAAGAAACTGTAGTAGGCACCAGAAAGTTTGTTTGGAAAATACTATCATATACTCAATGTACACGGACGTGCGGAGGTGGTATGCAGGTAAGGACATCAAAATAACTTGTATGGTATGAATTCTATCTAGAAAGATGTGTCAATTAAAAGGGCCTATTTTAGGTAGGCAAATATCGCTGCGTGGAAACCAGTACAAATGGCCCTGATAGAGAGATTTCACCTGTACATTGTACGGGTTCAGCACCTGCTGGCCGAAGACGACGATGTGGTAGCACTCCTTGTGCACCAAGATGGAGAGCAGCTGCCTGGTCTACATGCCCAAAATGTGGACCTGCTTCAAGAAATAGAATCGTCGGTTGTGTCCAAGATCACTCCAGGGGCATAATAAAGGTATGATTAAACTTAAGGAATTTGATTAGTATCTAAAATGAACAGAGTAAGCAATAATTTTATTTCGTTGCTGTAGATAAGTGATCAGAAATGCCCAGACCCAAAACCACCAACAACAGAATCATGCAATATACCTGATTGTCCCACAAATTCAGGAGAAGTGAGGCAGGTTGAATCAAAACGTCATCGACCCCGGGACCGCATAGATACGTTCCGAGAAGGACCAGTTTATACAATATCAGTCAATAGCTCGGATTATGATATTGGCCCAGAGTACAGTTTTAGTGCGGCAGCCGGTTGGCTTTACACGGACTGGTCTGAGGTAAGTTTTTATAAATACTATTCATTTACATTTAAAACAAGCGTATGTACTTATGCATGCAAGAAGTTACACTTCTTTGGCGTTATCAACTAAAGAATAACTAAGCTACGTATTTGCGTATTTGCGTTTTAAATGTTTCAATTTGAGTATCGTTAATTTCATTTATAATTCCATTCGTTGACAACAGATGGCGTTTCAATCATCATATTACTAATTTAAAGCTTATTAAAAAAATACACTTTTACAAGAATTCTGCAACATATTTTGCGAGTTAAAAAAATTTCTGAATATCGAATGTTTAATTTCCGTCCTACAATGAATTAAAATAAATAGCAAAGTACGTCTCTCTTATTGTGTAGAATAACATACTTCGCAGTTCTCGTAGATCTGGTTGTCATGTTAATTAAGCTCGTAGGTTATAAGTGTTTCGCTTGGAAATTTAATTTGCATTTAATATTTATATTACTGCATCTAAACAGAATTTACGAGATGTGCGTGAAAGATATTTCCTCAATTAACGGCATTATGTCCGCTGGTGTTTTATTAGCGTTCATTGAAATAATAATCAATAAATCTTATTTATGGAAAATGCGGTAGGTGACGCTTAAAGAAATTCTACAAAGCAGGCAATTTAGAAAATTCTTTAGGAGTTCATTATGCGAGGAATTCGATTGAATAAATATTTTTCGTCAAAATTTGTGTTGGATAAAATATTTTCTCTCATAGCGATTTGTTAATGTGACGATTTGTATGTTGAGTGGTTCCATTGAAACGTTATTTGAACGCGTTAAATTAACTTTGGGTCACATATAACGTCTTGAAAATGTCTCCAATATTATACTAAACACTTTTCCAATATCATATCATAAAACGGTATTTTTGACCTACTTTAAAAAGGGTTGTCAATTTGTTCTGTATATTTAGTTACTTATTAGTTTTCATTAATATGATGATGAATCCAATGTAATATTAGCTCTGATAATTTGACCTAACTTAGTCTTTTGGTATTCATGATTTTTATAACTACATATCTAGACATGCGGTAGGAGGAGGAGGTTCTTAGCAAGAACGTATGACATAGCACCGTGTGTTATACTTATTACAGGAACCATTTGTAGTTACTTTTGACCCTTTAATAATTGAAAAATACGGTACATGAAATTTTGCTTATTCTTAAGTAACTCGTCAGGAAATTATTTAAAAACAAATTTTATAGACCGAGAACAGTTTTACTTCACTTCAATAAGTTAAGAAAATAACAAATAAGTACAATAAACGCAAATTAGATAACAAAAGTTGCAGAGTACTGCTATTTACAACAATCAGAAATGGAATCGCCAGTAAGCGATCTACAACGCCTTTTTATACGCCCCTTTTAAGTTTTCTATCATCGTCCCTAACATTATTTATATTATATAAATATTTCTAAAATGTTTTTTCCATGTCACGGTTTAGTGTGTAGGATGGTGTGTCGGTGGTGGGGTGCAGACCAGAACCGTACGTTGCGCTGACCCGTCTGGTTGCGGGCCAAGGAAGTCTCCTGACGCATCCCGTGGTTGCACTCCGACCGTGTCTTGCGAGCCCCACAATGGCCAATGGTTTACTGGTATTTTGTTTTCACTTTTTAAGCTTATATTTTTGGGTTAGAAAATAGGTGGTAATTATAACATGAACTTATAGTAGTTGAATACTTTTTCTTACTAGTTTTCATCGTTATTTGGAATCTTTGAAAACATTACGTTTCTTTTATTTAAGGGCGATTCCTTTATTTTTATTTACTTTACCACGTCCTAAACCAGATATACCAGCGACTGTACACTTTTTATGCGATATTAATACGACTTACTTTGAAATAACTTCGTAAGTTATGGATGAGTAAGTAATTAACTAGAAAAATAACACTATAATTTTGTGTCAAGATTTACAATTTTTGTGGAATATAGGGGAATGGTCTCCATGCTCATCCGAATGTGGTGGCAAGCAAGTTCGCGGAGTGCTCTGCATTGGAGGAAGTGGACGGCACCTGCGTGACTCTGCGTGCAAGGGTGCCAAGCCGCAGGCAGAGAGGGCCTGTGGTGGAAACTGCCCGCCTACTTGGTTTTATAGTGATTGGGGGCAGGTAAGATTACTAGCGATTCAGATTTGAAACGTGTTTTTTCTTAAAAGAGTTATTAATGATGATTGATTGATGACTATGGATATTAATGAATTATCTATCCTTAATTGATTTTCGTATCTTTTTAAAGTTAAAACGATGAGGCTATCTGAGGGAAAGTAGTTACCATAGCCTATTTATATTTGCAATAGGATGCCGGCTTTGAAAATGAAATGTTTTTGCACCTCTCTTAAAGAGCCCTTATGTCACAGCCGTCCGGGATTACCTCAGATACCTATACCGGGATACCATACAGACATGAATCATTACGATGCTTTTATTTTACTTACGATGCTTTGTAAAAAAATGTGTTTTATTGCAGTGTTCAATCGCAACATCGTAGTGAATTTTATTTACAAGCGCTACATGATTTTAATTTTGACAAAAATGCAGTCCTTAAAAACATCCCTACACTAGAAATACTTGGAGTTTTACAAAACATACCGATATAGTGTAAACTACCTTATACATTCCGCAGTGCACAAGCAACTGCAGCATCAGAGCGGGCGTGCAGCGTCGCTCGGTGGTGTGTGCGCGGGGTGTGAGCGAGGCGGCGCGCGACAGCGAGTGCCCCGCCACGCGCCCGCCCGCGACACGCTCGTGTGCGCCTGATTGTGACGAATATGTGTTACAAGCACATGACACTGATACAGGTAATGGTGGACTTATCATAATTTAAGTGGATTTTTTTCTATTTATACCTAACGATAAGGTAGACGGGCTACCTGGTGGAAAACAGTCATTGTTGCCTATGGACATTAGCAACACCAGAGCGGGCCACCAATGTATCGCCGATGCCGCCGTATAGAACGCCAATGTATCGCCGACTTTGAAGGAGAGCTCTTTTTGCACCCATCTTGAAGAGCCTTATGTCATAGACTTATAAAGTACTTTTATATCTGTGATTGAAATAGTTCATGTTTAATAGTAGTATGGTATGGGTGTGAGTATGGTGGCTGGTTGTAACCATAGTTCGACTATGACCTACTTTAAACATTTCAGTAAGGAGTCTTTATTGGACTTGTAATTTACTACACTATTGTGGAAATGTTAATCGTTTTTGAGCATTCTTAAGCGTTTATGTTATTTGTTATTATACCCTAACCGCCAATAAATCATTTTAAGTAAATCTAAAGTTAAAAAATACAAAACCATTATGAGTTCGTTTTATAAATGCTATCACTGATGATTATACTTAAACTGGAGGTAAACATAAATCTTAATTAATTTTGTTGTTCTGTTGCAGACACCCAAAAGGATTCGATCGAAAGCGTACGGCAAGATCCTGTGAAAGTGTACGGCGAAAGAAGAGATTGCGAAGACAAACTTACGAACTGCATGCTAGCGGTTCAAGCGAGACTCTGCCATTATAAATACTACACGCAAAACTGTTGCCACTCATGTAGGTTGCCTTAAAGCGTATGACCGATCATAGCGACCAGTAAAAACTGTTCATGTACGATGTACTTATAATGTAAACCGGCAATAGCCAATGAAATGTGTTTATGTAAAAAACGATATACCTATTTCTACGACGTCACACAATACAAGTAAATTATGATTTCCAAAAAGATTATGATGAAGCTTTTATTTGATGTTTTCGGGATTATTTAAGTCTGTTTTCACATATTTAAGTTTAAATATTTGGACTTTATTTATAGAGCAATTAAATTTTATTATTATTGATGTTACTATTCAGTTACAGTGTTGGGCACATTGCTCCTATTTCTATATGTATTCGTACATGAACAAATATGACGATCCCACGATTTTACGAAACGAACTTAAATAACAACATATTTTATTAGTAAGGCCTTATAATAACAGGCCTTTAAAATAAACGAAGACATTCTTATCTCGAGTTTATGCTTTAACTAATATCGTACAATGTCGTGTGAAATCAACGTATAAAGAGTATTTACAAGCTTCTAAACGTTATCACTTTAGTTGCGAGATTTAGATTCCTTCCAAAATAATATGAACGCCGAAGGAGCAATATTGACTTTTGACGCTATTTGTTTTACCAGCAATTGTGTTATTTTTGGACCGAAACGATCTTTAGGAATACAACCATTAAGGCGCTAAATTAGCGCTGTAATCGCGCTGTTTTGTAAATCCATATAAATACGGCGGCGACAGCGCTACATCGGCATTGTGGTAGCGTATATACAGCAGCGTTATAATCGCGCGTCAAAACGGATAATTTGTAAACACCCTTATCGCTCGGCCACGAACTCGTTGTAATAAGCGACGGCACAAACGCTAAGTTAAATAAGAAATGTATAGAAATGTATGAAGCATGTAACAAGGACGAGTGACAGCGGTGTTGAATCTGAAATAAATGAGAAGCGGACAAAAATCGCGTCGCTTGTCGCGTCGCTTGTCGCTAAGTCCGACACCGTGTCCGTGCGGATATTGCAGAGCTATTTTCCGTAGGTCATTTATTTTGAAATGCGGAATTCACATACGTAATAATTAATTAATAGTCAAAACAGTTTTGTTCTTCATATATATTTCGAATTAAATTCTGATATTTATAGTTAGATATCCGAACAAATAGTATTAACAATTATGTATGTTTTGGTGTGATATTTAATTATAATTAACTATTATCGTAACTAGTACTGTAAAATAAGATACGGATTAATATTACAATCATGACTTGAAAACTTATTTAGTGTATGCTTTAAAAGATAACAATGTAATTCGTATTATGTTGACACTTTAACTAATTAAGCTATATTTTGTACTGATAATTAATTTAATGTAAATATTATAATATGACAAGAATAAAATAAATGATATGTTTATAGCTATTTTTATTTTAATATCGCTAAGTGTAGAACATATTAAATTTTCTTATAGTTACATAATTATTCCGACGAAAATAAAGTATACATATATACGAATACTCGTATTTACGTTACTCAAAAATTCGAGAAGTAGAGTTATAAATAATTTTCCTGTTTTGTACTTAAACATAATTTCGGTTAAAATTAAGTAAAGTATTCGTACATAAAAATATTACTTAACTTAATATTAACTTAACCTAAGAAGATAGTATAGTCCGCGCCACACTGCTATTCCGCTCTGAAGTTGCTGCGAGCAGGTGTAGTCATACAATTTGCTATGGCGACGCGATTCATTTCTATATTCAAAGGGGACTAGCAGTTTTACGCGGACTATACAAGAATCGCTTAAATAACTAATAATTATATTTAATGAAATTTAAGTAGCAAATACGTCTACAATGCCTCTGATGGTAAGTGGTCCTTCCGCTCACGGTCACCTGTATTCCACTCTAAATAAGATTTGAGGACTAATTAAGTTAATTAAGTTCTTACGACACTTATCAATCCGGAACATAGCTGCTTCATAGTTTCATTACAGGGTTTATGGTTATAGAACAGGTGTAGTGCTATCAGAGTCGAATAACGAGTATTTGAATGGATTATATAAAAAAAGCATTATGTTCGACAAATTTTACCCAAAATTCGGAAAATGACCGGCATTATAGTTCCTACCAAAGATAGAACAGTTAACGCAATCAACAATGTGGCGTTAGCATTGCCCATAACAGCCCTATAGACAATATGAAAAGCTAAACATAAGGCCAAAAATGCCGTTATTATTACCAAACATCCTAAAGTCATATGGCAAATTCTTACTAAAGTTACATTAAGTCTTAATCTAGAACTGTAAATGTTGAAAACCCCGCCGACCAGACTAAGCACGGTCAAGATCATTGCGATGAGCCCTGGAAAGACAAATTTCGGTTTTATGAATATAATTTTAACTTATAATTAAAGCACGGTAATAACTTAAAATCAAAGTTATATTAAAGTAAAGCTTAATATGTGTACCACAAAGTAAATATTATTTTTTAACGATATATTGTTTTAAATATGTTTGTAACGTTAAAAAATCCATATTTTTTTTGGATGTAATATAATATTTTGTGTATTTTAACATTACGAAACGAAAGATCATCATTATAGGAATTAAAAAGGCATTGTTTACTTGCTCTTAGACATTTCTTCGCGTGTACAAATAGTCTATATGTATGGTTAAAAGACTTCATATTAATATTTACTTAATTACCTAGAACCCCGTGAGCAGTACTGAAATGCCGTATGATATTCCTGTTAGTAATTTGTATGATCCCACCAGCAAGGGCTATGATTGAGCCAAGGATTTGCATCACCCAATGACATATCTTCTTATCCTGGTGCAAAAGTATATTCGACCAGCTGTTGTAAGGATTCATCGCGAGAATCGCTTGGGCCATTAGAATTACGTACTGAAAAGAAAAATCTCCAAATTAATAAACATATTTTCTTCGGTTTCACGGGTAGGTACTATTTTTAAATAAATAATGTGTTGTAGAAAGCAGTGAGCAGTGATAGTGGTTAAGAAACTCGGCTTCTAGATCGTATGTGAAGTCTACCACTACGCACTTGGCCAGCGCGGTGGAATATGGCCTAATCCTTCTCATTATGAGAGGAGACCCGTGCCCAGCCGTGGGACAGTAATGGGTTGTTGATGATTGATGATGTATAAAATGTATTCAGCATAGAATGTTTAGGCATGTAGTCAATGTGATCGGACCAAAGAACGCATATCCTGTCGCGCATGCTAACGCCTGCACGCGCGTCTCACTTTCACATAATAACTCCAGTCTTTTGATGAGCCGTGTACGTGAATCAAACAATAGAACGCAAGTAACATGCGTGCGAGTGGGACACGCGTGCGGGAGTATAAACGTTCGACAAGATTATCACTCAAATAGAGTAGACATAATAATAGAGTAGTACAAAATATACGTTAATAGGCAACATACTACTACACACGTTATTTTGGTTTATTGTTAATACATTACATTAGTTTTTTAATACTAAATTTTGTTATAGTGCAGTATATTAAAGTATAATTTACTTATCATGTTCAAACATGTTACACATTAGTACATACTTACCCCTATCACGCAGCAATATATGTGTTGTTTGACTTCGTTGGGTTCAATTATTAAATTTGCGAAATATATCGCACCGAAGGCAACACCGCCGAGCATAATATGAGTTATCGTATTAATAATATTCATCGTCAAAATGAACGGAGATTGTTGTAAGCTTTCCCCCGGTTGGGAAATGTGTCCCACTGTTTCTTGCATCTTTTCAAAATATTTAACTTTAACAGTTTGAAAAAAAAAAACAATCTACTCAGTTGAGCTCACTTCAAATTTCCAAAATGATAATATTTACTAACTTATTTCACAACTATTCGTATCAGATTTTATTTTCGAATGATTCACGCAATGATAGACGTTGTGCAAGATAGACTATTATCACTGATTGTGAATTTCCGATACCACATGGCGACATATAAGTGATGTTTTGGAAATCTCACCATTTCGCAGTATTCTTTTACTTTAAAATAAAATCTTCAAAACTTGATAACTATAATAGATTGATATAGTTTTCGACTTCGATAAATAAATATATGATAGGCGACAAACTATAGATCTACCTACTGTAATCTCATATCAGAATAGCTATTCTGAAGATGATAAAGATCTAGTACCTATATTTTGCGATAACTATTTTCTTATGTCGTAGAAGCAGCAAATAATCATAGATGCCTCTTCTAGTTACGGAGAAATTGCCATTATTAACTATCTCTATCTCGTTATTAATCCTACTAAACATCCTCGTATATAGGTGTGACGACGGTGCCACCGTCGATCCATGAAGAGTATCTTTGTTAGAGATTATTCCGATCACGTGTATCTGACTATCTCATCTGCGTTACTAGATAAACTTTGCGTATTTTGATAGAACTGTGATTTCTTAACAAATCATGACGATTTCGGGTACTCGCTGATATTTTACAGGAAAAAATAATAATTAATCATTACCCCATACGAAAAAAAAAAATTAGGGCACTTTCTTGTGACACAGGTTTGTTCGCATACGTGGCACTCGCGATTCATTGACATTTTTCCTGTTATGTGAAGGTGATAGAACCCTTTGTGGTTCGAATCTGACGGCACCACCGCCACATCTATATATGCATCATAACAGCAACGTTAACCACTGCTGTGTTCTGGTTTGAAGGGTGTGGTAAGGAAGGCATACTTTTCCGAAGCTTCCAGCTTAGTCCTCAGAGGTAGCGGCGCATCTGTCGCCAACCTCAGGTAGGAATATCCTATTTGGGGTTGTTTACGGATGTCCATGGGAGGCAGTGGCCACTTACCATCATGTGGACAGCAGGCTTGTCTGCTACTCCTATATTATGAAAAAAAAATATTCAAAAACACGCGGGACGCGGTGAGTCTTACTTAAGTCACGCATGCGGGTACGACATAAACCCGCTTCTTAATAAAAAAGGCCCTCAGTATTTTATCGAACAGCAATATAGTACCTGGTCAGTGGTAAGACATTTGGTATTTTTATGTTATGATTAAATTGCACTAAAAGGAAATGCCTAAAGCAATCATAATTCTGTAGTATTTATTTATTCCTCAATATTTTAGACTCCATATATAATGTAAATGATGGTATTCCAGTAAATATGGATTTGTACGTTCTACTCCGTATGTATGCAAAGTCTTATATACTGCGACTACTTAATTAGCTAAAGACAAGTTGTAGTAATTACTTTACTACGAATGTCTACATGTAATTTGTGTCGTCCGTTTCGTAATCTCCTATTTAATAAAACTGGCTGGCTGGCTGACAGATTAGGCCGGTGGATACAGGATCATGTAATTTTTCTCACAGGTTGTAAGCATAGTATAGATACACTAGAGAAAAAGGTGCTAAACACTCATGCTCTTTATGGGTTAAATAGGTAATGACTACGATGAGGTAGATGAGCCTGATGGAAAACGGTCACCGTTGTCTATCTGCTACACCAGAAAAATCATCAATCGCTGGCTTTGAAGATCTCTTTTCGCACCTTTCTTATAGAATCCAATGTAAAGCACCCTAGTAATATCCTAGGAGGGAACTTCATTCCATGCAACTACTAACTTCTTAAGTACATTTTAATAGTGTTAAAGAACATTATGTCAGAAACCCTAAAGTCGTGAAGGTTTATACAATTGTTACTCGTAGCATTGTAGCACACAGTATCTCATACAGAGTTCAGAATTCGTACAACTTTTGCATATGATGGGAGTCTAGTGGAGTACGCTAGATGCTTGCAGTATTCCCAACAAAAATACGGTTTTAATATAATTAAAGTTTTATTTTCATCTTGTTAGCGTTTCGATTCCAGATCAAGTATCTCGTTATTTTTTAATGATGGCACCACTCATACGTGAATGTACAGTTATAATTAAGCGGATTAAGCGCGTAAATAAACACGATGATGCGACTTGTCTGAGCAATGTTGCTGCTTTTTTGAGTTTCCCTACGTATACATGTCATGTAAATTATTTGATTACCCTACGGCGAGGAAGTCCTCTCCGTAGGGAAATCAAATAATTTACATGAATGTACCTAATCAGGTGATTAGGTACATTCATTTAAGTATATATTTATTGTATACCTTAAGTACGCTTTGAACTTAAAAGTAACAGCATAAATTGTATCGAACGGCGTAACAAATGTTTTTACTCTTGAAGAACATTTTAATTAACGGTCATCTAATTTATTATGTTTCCACACTCTTTGTCCTGTTCATTTGTTTACATTTTCTGTACTTTTATAAATATAAACGTCTACCGGAATGTCCCTAGGTTGCCTTTATAAATCCAGGGAAATTCTGACAAATGGCCGTCCTATTTACTACAGAAGAACTTTTTATATGAACCCTCAAACGTGTACGTTTTCTCACGATGTTTTATAGCAGGTGACATTATTTCTAATACGCACATGACTTTGAAAACTTAAGATGGGTGTCTAGGATTTAAATCTAGGACCCCGATTGAGGGCTAAGTTTTAACCACTAGAATATCCCTACCTAAGTTTATGTTTTGTACCGTGCATACAAGTATAGCACGCCTACGTAACGATATAGCGGACTGTATTCGTCTCTGCAGATGAGTAAATAAAGCCACCAACTTTGCCTTCCAAGTTAGGCGGTGCGGCTCAAGGAAGTAGGCACGGTTTGGTCTTCCGTGGAGTAAGTATATACGCACTTCACAAGGCACACGCGGTAGCACGGTTAGTCTACGTGGTAAACAGGAGCGAGAGGGCACGTACGGAACGTCTATTATCGCCGAGCGCAAGATGACAATTGGACGCAAGAAGGGACATTAAATGACTACTGGTGTTTTTACATCTACCCACCTACAAGTTAACAAGTGTTAAATATGTTTGGTATTTTATTATATACTTCCCGTTACTCGTCAAGAGATGGCGCTACACGTATTCTGAATCACGCTATCGAATTTTTCTTAATATTCTGCATATATACAAGCGCTGAACTGG
This sequence comes from Epargyreus clarus, assembly GCF_041222505.1. Taxonomy (NCBI): domain Eukaryota; kingdom Metazoa; phylum Arthropoda; class Insecta; order Lepidoptera; family Hesperiidae; genus Epargyreus; species Epargyreus clarus. Next base: position 7,358,584 of record NW_027332231.1, on the reverse strand, counting down.
GACTGTTGGAGCATGGCCGCACCCCGGGCATGATCACCTAGCCCGGCGGGGTTCTCCATTTGCCAATACCAGTTGTATTACCAGCTGCCCTTTGCCAAATACTCATAGGAATGGGGTATTAATAAATCAAAAACATAGTTCAGTGTTTAAAGCTTATTATTTTTGTACGTTGTTATATGCGTTATTAGTACAGACAAATTTTATAATAGTAGTATAAATCGGGGTTACGCTATTCAAACCAATTGAGATAAATAAAATTGTGATGATAATGTAAGCTGAATACAATCTATATAAATAATATCCTCAACAGCCGGCGAGATAAATGCACTATACATATAAAATTAACTATTTACACGAATTGACTCTAAGGCTGAACGCACACTGGCTACTGTCGTTTGAGCAACTGGTAGATTGTCAATTAAATAGTTAACGCGAAAAATGAAGCATGAAAAGGTTGTAAAGACATAAAATAGAACGCCCGAACGACAAGACAAAACAGCGGTTTAAACAACTTGTTTAACTGTTAAATAAGTAAAGCGATTATAATATGGTAGCCTACGCAACAATCGCTCCCCCGATAGTAGCCAGTATGCGGTCACCCTTAAACAGACTCTTTGTTTATGTTTAAATCAGAATCAATAAATAATTAATTATGAACACATCATGTCATATTTTCTAATTAAACATAGGTACATAATTATCAAATAATCACGGACTGATTGTTACAATAATTAATTAATGAATACTATCATTTTCTTACGCTAACAGCCTACCTAATTAATATTACAAGTAAAATCATCTAAAATGAAAATATATTCAAAGCTTCTAATATTTCGACAAAAGTAAATGCAAGAATATGAATGCGAAAATTACATAAAACAAAAAAAAAGGTGAAAATCAAATATAATATTGTGATGTTTTAGTTCAATTAAAATTCAATCAAAAATATGTAACCTTTTCAATATCAAAACAAATTTTACAATTTGTAATTAATTGTTTTTATAAATGGAAGAAAAAATAACATTACACAGGCAAGTTAAAATTATAATCTACCTATATTAAAGTGCCGCATCCAATATTGTATTGTGCAGGTAAGTAAATAAACATTTATTTAAAGTGTATATTAAATGTTGATGCGAGATTTTTTCCATACAGTTGACTCCGTAACTCGACTAACTTGGAGATCACGAAACTATTCCTAACACTTACTGTTAAACTATCCATTCTTCTCAATTGTCACAGGCTGATAAAATCCTTTAAAACTAACAAAGAAACAGACTAAACACGTGTGTTTGAAACAATTTTATTGCATGGATATGTATGTTTTGTTCCAATAAAATTTGTAATCCAAAATGACGCTATTTGTATATTTATCTTGCTTACACATTATGAAGAGCGAACGGAAGGTAGATGGATAGATCCCATTTAGGATTGTAATATTTATTGAAACTGTTTTACCTATTTCGGCATATGAAACTGCATTGTCATTGATGTCAGTATGACACATATAGTGGCGCCCTCATCAATTAAAGTAGGTAATCACGCTCTACCTCCTCGCGTATTTTAGTTATAAAGTATATTTTTTTGGTAATTAAATCAGAAGTGATAATTTATCTATTTAATCATGAATCATGTTTAAAATAGCAACTGAGTAAATAATTATGGAAAAAAAATAATTTGATGAGTTATAATTGGTTGTGATTAATAATTTCACCAGCCTGTGACTTACTCGTACGGTGCTTCAATATCTTCAAGTAGTATTTAATAGTTTTATATTCAGTAGTATCATGTGCTTATCACATTATTTTAACCAGCAAAACTATCGAATATAATTGTACATTTTAAACGAGCTACCGATTAATAATGTGCGAAGGACCTTAATGCGTAACATATTTCAAAAATGGCTTAATTATTCCTTTTATAATACTTCTATTAGGTATGTTATATAGCAGAGGTATTTGACTTTTAAAAAAACTATCCAAAATTAAAAAAAAAAAATAAACAAATGAACCAAACTGTTAAAATAATAATTACATATAAAAATATAAGGCGTTATTTAATTGTCAGAAATTAAAAAAAAAATTTGTACCTTTATGGTACATTAGGTACATTGTACCTGTACATTATACAATAATGCTTATGTATGTATGGTAATGGTACTTTAATATGTTTAATTTAATAGCATTGGCAAATAATATGATGTCTCATGAAAACATAACTATATATCATTACAAATACATTTGTTGAATACTTGAAGAGGTAAAAAACCAATACATACATATATTATACATAATTATATACAAAAATACATAACTACATGTATATTTTATTACTGGCAGTTATTACTTAATATTTTTTGTGATGATTTATAATGAGAATTTACGTAAATTCTGTTGAAATAGTCAAATACCTCTAGTTACCTATAGCCATAGCATATTAGCCACTAAGTGCTCACTACGAGATTTCCTTACTGCCAAGGCGTATATTACAGCGACAGAATGCGTATTTTCACTATGAGTCCATTTGTATCACAATTCTATGAGTCATAGCCCTTGAACGCCCTTCTATAACGGTACCTGAAATTAAAAATGTGATTATTTACTTAAGTTTTAAATTTTCCCATTTCAAAATACGGCTACAATCAATACAAACTTAAAAAATTACTAACTCAAAATCAATATTAGTAATTATAACGCCTGTGTAACAATTATTTAAAACAATCAATATCAACGAGTCAAAAATTTTTATACTCAAAATATTAAATGCCAATATTCATTTATTTTAAAAGTTGTCGTCAACAGTCATGATTTTAAAAAGAAAAAAAAATAACGGGTAAAATTAAATAAATGTAAAAAATAAACTTACCGCAATTGTCCGTTTACCGTCCGTGGCAAGAATGGCAACAGTTGTCGCCATAATAGTGGTAATGGCAAAGCCGCGCTTGCACCGCCAGCGCGCAGTTCACCAACTTATCCACACATTGACCTGATGGCAATGAAAAATATCGTTTATTTTAAGCATTTTTTTTCTTTTTGCTTTTGAATACTACTGATAACTTGCTTATTGTCATTCCTGGACTCCTGTAGTCAATCTCAAATAGGATTGAAGACCAATTTTTTGAGGACGAAGGGTAAATCTTGGTAAGATTTCATTATGCAGAATTTTTAGTGCACTAAAATACCCTCAGTAACCTTCCTCATCGCTCAGTTGATGACTCCAGGATCTGCAACGGACCTCAACCGTAATTTCTTAGCGCTTCCCCTATTGGGACCTTTTCGGGAGAATCAGGATTCAAGTCCTACTTTAGATCCGTCACAGAAATATTGTTATTCGTTACTCCTGAGAACCATGTTAGAATGCCTCGTAAAAGTATGCCTGCTTTCCCACATTCCCCGCCAAATCAGAGTTATATCAAAAATATGAATGGTGGCGGTATCGTTACAATCAAACCACATGAGATTCTACATCTTCACCGCAAGATTGCGCAATTATTCGTGTTTACATTGCAATTATTATTACATAATATAATAACATAAATATGCCTTCGCCTTAATAGAGACCAAGAACGGTAATGCAAGCATTCCTAGACATGGTTAATCTAACTTAAAGGCGCAAAAAGTTAAATAGCAGTTAAAGTTACATTAACTGGTATAACGGTCATTTTTTTTTTTTTTTTTTTTTTTATATGTAACCTAACGATAAGGCAGACGGGCTACCTGATGGAAAGCAGTCACCGTCGCCTATGGACATTTGCAACACCAGAGGAGTCGCCAATGCATCGCCGGCTTTGAAGGAGAGCTCTTTTTACACCCCTCTTGAAGAGCCCCATGTCATAGTCCTGAGGGAATACCTCAGGAGGAAGTTCATTCCACATCTTGCACGTACGCGGCAAAAATGAACGATTAAACCGAACCGTGGAGGACCGCCACGGGTCCAGTTGATGTGGATGGAACTTCATCCTTCGGCGAGTGGTGCGATGAAGGAAAGGCGACGTAGGCACCAGATCAAACAGTTCCTCAGAACACTCACCATTGTAAAGTCGGTAGAACACGCAGAGGGAACCTATGTCCCTCCGCAGGCTTAAGGGTTCTAACCGATCAGAGATCGCTGGGTCATCGACGATTCGCACCGCGCGTCTCTGTACGGAGTCAAGTGGGTTAAGCTGGTATTGTGGTGCCCCTGCCCAGAGATGCGAGCAGTACTCCATGTGGGGCCTCACTTGCGCTTTATAAAGCAGAAGGAGTTGCCCCCCAGTGAAGTACTCCTTGGCTCTGTTCAGGACGCCCAGTTTCTTAGAAGCCAACTTGGCTTTAACTTCCAAATGACTCCGATACTGCACGTCACACGAGATGTCAACTCCCAGGATCCCTACACTTTTACCAATGGTGAGCGGTGTACTTTGGAACTCAGGCGCTATGACGAATGGGGTTTTATGGGGTCATATTTTACTTTGCACTAATAGAGTATTATTCTACTTTATGGGACTAATATAAATGAGCGTCTACTTGAGTCAAATTAGCACAATTTTATATTAACCTACTTATATTGCTGTACTGTGTCACGTAGCAAGAGATATTAGGTATAACCTACACATCTTGCTTTATGCGATATAGAAAAGAAAAGTATACGAAATATTGTATGTATAGTACGCGCCAAAGTTCTAGTCCGCTCTGAAGTTGTTGCGCGCAGGTGTAGTTAGAGAGCCAATGCGGTTAAACACAACTACAAGCATATACTCCGTAGCAACGTAAGGGCACACTAACGTAGTGTGTACCCGCGGGCGAGAGCGGACAGCGGAGGGTGCCGGGGTGTCCCGTGCAGTGTTCGTCCCGCTAATAACTACAATTTGCTGTTTTGTTTGGCGCGGACCAAAGACCTGTATTTCTGTTTTGAAGGTGGTAGAACCCTTTGTGGTTTGTGCGGCACCACTGCCACACCTATTTTACCTAATAACAGCATTGTTAGGCGCTGTTGTGTCCCGTTTTAAAGGGTGTGGTAAGGGAGACAGACTTTTCCGAGGCGTTCCAGCTTAGTCCTCTGGAGTAGCGGCGCATCTGTGGCCGACCTCAGGTAGGAATATCTAATCCTATCTGGGGTTGATTACAGATGTCCATGGGCGGCGCTAGTCACTTACCATCAGGTGGACTGCATGCTCGTCTGATACTCCTATATTATAAATAAAAAAAATAAAAAGACCTGTATTTGTTTTGTAGCGCGGACTCTACAATGATTGTATATTGAAAACACCCTAAACTCGGGTTCTTCTTTGAAAGTCAGAATACGTGGGAAAACTAGTTTCAATCATGGAATGCTTGTAAAGAATGGTATGGTACTTAATAACCTTACTAACATAACTTATGTTGAGCTAATTATATCTCACATAGGCGTAGGTATTTCATCAACTGGATTATGTTCGGCATAACAATATGGTATTTTGCTACTATTATTTATTACAATGCATAGCGACCCATTTATATAAAAATGCGCAATGCAACTGTATAAATAATAAATGTATAAATACGTGTATGGTATTACTAAAAGATGTGACTCACCGTTCCCGGTCGATCTATCTCTGAAATTCTGTGTGTTCTCACTTTGGTGTCTTGTTACCCGCTGTTGGGGGTCTGAAACTGAATAAGATTACGTTAATTAAGTTATACCACGAGGTAAAATAAAGTTAATTAATACGAGTATATTCCGTGTTATATAATATACTCTTAATACTTGCTTAGATAGGCTTAGAAATGTTTACAAAATCTACTATGATAAAAGTATACAATATACAAAATTAATTTAATATTCTTATTAAGAAGCTAGGGTAGGGGGCGTGTGCGCAGGTAGGCCGCAGCCCCGGGCACTCCGCGTCACTCGCCGCCCCTACCGCGTCATTCTTACCACTACGCGAACATCATATTATACGGATCTAGATACCGCCTCACATGTGACCTTGCACTAGTGACGGATGACACTCACCGGAGGGTACGGGACGTGTAAGCAGCGCGCGGGCACTCCGCGTCGCGAGCTATTCCCGTCGCGCCGTCTTCACCACCACGCGAAATCCATACTTAGCGAATGTAGATACCTACCTCGCTGTACGTGTTTGGATATCCGCCTCACAAGGAACCTTGCATTAATAACGGATGACACTCACCGGAGGGTACCGCGCTGACTGGCCTGGCGGGGGGCACGGGGCGCGTGGAGCAGCGCGCGGGCACGCAGGAGCGGCGCGCGGCGGGCCGCAGCCCCGCGCACTCCGCGTCGCGCGCCGCGCCCGCCGCGCCGTCCTCGCCGCCGCGCGAACACCACACTGTGCGGGTTTGTATACCCGCCTCACATGGGCCTGTGCACTGGTGACAAAATACAATAATCAATATCGAGTGCATGTTACATATAGAAGCGCACGATACCGATTTGAAGGTGGTAGAACCCTTTGTGGTTTGACTCCGGCGGCACCACCCTCACACCTATTTTTGTCTCAAAACAGTAGTGTTAAACGCTGCTGTATGCTGGTTTGAAGGGTGTGGTAAGGGAGACATACTTTTCCGAGGCCTTTGAGCTTAGTCTTCAGGGGTAACGGCGCACTTGTAGCCGGCCTCAGGTAGGAATTTGGATATTGCATTGGGGTTGATTACAGATGTCCACGGGTGGCAGTAGCTACCTACCATCAGGTGGATTTCATGCTCATCTGCTACTCCCATATTATATAAAAAAAAAAACATCTCACTATCATGGCTACTGTGGACACAAGTAAGAAGAATATAAACAAATAGGATTAAGGCTAAGAAAATAGGTGGTAAATAAATGCGCACTTCAGTCTCTGATTAGCGCATGTTACAGATATCAGTATTATAGATAAGGTGGACACAAATAAAGAAAAGTACACAAACAACCACGACTAGGGCTAAGATTAGTGGTAAATAAATGCGTCAGTCTGTGATATTGACCTAGAATAGCATCAATACCGCACGAATAAATATCGTGTGAAACGATTGAATGCATAGTATGATCCACTAACCATCTAGTTTACTTGCATTGTTGATTATCTTTATAATAATACGGAGCCAAATATCGTATCTACGAGAACACCCTTTTTTAGAAGCCAATTTATGATATTTTGTTAATGGTTGATGAATAATTCACCGCTGGGTAAAATGATGTGTCGTTTTAGGCTTTTCTTATAATATAGGAGTAGCAGACGAACATGCAGTCCACCTGATGGTAACTGGCTACTGCTGACCATGGATATCTGTAATTAGGATTAGATATTTCTACCTGAGGTCGGCCACAGATGCGCCGCTACCGCTGAGGACTAAGCCGGAGCGCCTCGGATAAGTATGTCTCCCTTACCACACCCTTCAAAACGGAACACAACAGCGCCTCACACTGCTGTGATTAGGCAGAAATAGGTATGATGGTGGTGCCGCCGGAGTTGAACCACAAAGGGTTCTACCACCCTAAAAACATTGGTAGGTACTGAATAAAGTTATGATATAATGACTTACTTCACCCCAGTCGCTCAGATACCACGAAGGCGCACAAGAACCTCCACAATCTCTTTCTGCTTCTGGCTTGGGACCGTGGCAAGTGGCCTCTCGTAATCTCCTGCCGTTGTCGCCAATGCACACCACTCCGCGGATCTGGCGACCACCACATGCCGCTGAGCATGGTGACCACTCGCCTAACATAATGAAACAGAAGTTTTAATTATATTGTAAAAATCATCAATTATGTGAAATTTAGCACCAATTTAAATGCATAGGTTTATACATACATTGCCACCAAATAGTCTCCTAATAAAAATACAGATGCGTTTGTATTTTCTACATTATATTACAAAAAGCAAATAGATTCGATGTCATTTTACGAATAGGAGTCTTACGAACACAAGCGGCCGAGCCAGCGAGTCTGCAGTCTTCGCATATCTTATATTCCAATTCCATTTGCATACTTCCCCTATGTCCGTAATACGGTCCACTGAGGTTCAGAAACACATAAAACTAACCTTAAAGGAAAAATACAATAAAACTATTATTTAGACTTTTTTTATGATTTCTGGTATTGCTTTCCCTTACTTTTTTACCTTAATCAACATCAATTCTTACCAGTAAACCACTGCGCGTCTTCACACTGTTTCCGTGGTCTACACGCCTGAGAAGCATGGGGCGCTCGATGCGGGACACAGCCGTTCGGCTCCGCACAACGCACCCTGCGAGATTGAACCCCACCTCCTACACACCAGCCTACGCACTGGACGAAAATAACAGCGTTAATTAAAAATACCGTCACAACTAAAATACAAGACCTTGTATGGCTCAGAATTTAAATGCTGAGTAATCCAATTTATTTGCAACAAAGCTGGACAACATCTCTAAATTTATAGAAATTCACTTTTGGATAAAGGCATGAGTCAAGTGTACGGGTGGTTTGTTTATTTGTGACAAAAGCTTTAAAATCTCAATAAAGAAAATAAGATTGGAGGCATTCTTGACCACTTATTCAGGGTTACCTCAAGGCACTAGGATGAAAAATAATTGACCAACGGACCACCAAATGTACCACCATTTTTATATTTTTTTTATTTTTAGTAATTGTTATCATCATGGTAATAATGGAAGTAAATACATTGTGAAAATTTAAAGTAAATAATCTGCTGATACTCGTAAAGCGAAGAACGTTGAAAAATAGCGGTCTCTTGTATGAGAACCCATAGCGGTTTATTGTATGAGAATCCAGTTTTACATTTAAGTTTTTTATTTTCAGTATTCGTTGTTATAGCGGCCATTGTAATACATACAATAAAATTTCAAGTGTCTTTTACAGTTCATAAAGATAAAGACACTGTGATGGACGGACAAACAGCGGAGGCTTCGTAATAGGGTTCCGTTTTTATCCTTTCGGTACGGAACCCTAAGAACTGTTTTTATAATATACAAGTATACCGTATGTACGGCGTTTAAATTCTGCTCAGGAAGATTCCAATTAAATGTCTTACCTCAGACCATTCCGTGTAGAGCCATCCACCAGCGGCAGTGAAACTGTACGCCGGTTCCGGTATCGGGCTTAATTCATTTTCCGTTGCGTTAGCAGCGACAGAAATAACTGGCCCTTCACGGAAAGTGTCAGTACGGTCCTTTGGTCGCACTTGCCGCCTCGTGTCAAGACGTGGCAGGTTTACCGTGACAGCACTGCCGTCGCAATTCGGAATATCACAGAGCTCTTTGCTTGTTGGCATCGGCAGGGGACACTTCTGATCGCTGATCTGAAAATATGTCACAATATTAAAATGATATTTGAGAGAGATAAAAGATTGTTTAGGTAAAATCTTATAGGTAAGGTAGGTATCTGGTAGCAAGATACGAGTGTAGATTCAGATGTATACAAGATATACAGATGTTTGAAACAAAGATGTAATTATTAATATGTCAGATATTTTATGTACTCTAGTAGATGATTCGATCAAAAATAGTAAATGTTTCCTGTAGGGATAAAATTGACAGAGAAAAATGAAAAATCGCAACAACCTAAGCTTAACATAACGTTGCGAAATAACGCAATTATTAAGAAAAAGTAAACGTACATTTTGTTTATTATACCTTTGTGATTCCTCGAGCATGATCTTGTACGCAGCCCACGATTCTAGTTCTGTGGGCTGGACCACAAACTGGACACGGTCCCCAAGCTGTGGCCCTCCATCTTGGAGGACACGGCGAAGTACCACATCTTCGACGCCTAGTAGGAGGTGGGTTTCCACTACAGTGGGCAGGAGACACTTCCTTGTCCTCTTTATGGCCAACTTCGACACACTTGAATTTACCAATCTGCAGACCACCGCCACAACTTCTCGAACATTGTGTGAAGGATAAAATTTTCCATATAAACTTTCTGTTGCCGATAACGTTGCTATCGACTTGGAACTGATTTTCCATTGAGTTGAATTCTGGTTGCTTCGATAACGAAGGATCCGATTTCGGAATATCGAGAGATCTAGTATGAGATTCTGCCATGTGGTGGCGGTGGTGCCGTTGTGTTGGATGGTGCTCTGCGAGATTATTCGCGGGTGGAATATTGTTACTTGTTTCATCTGGCAATGAATCGGTAAAGAATTCGTACTTGATGTTTGGATTTGGTTGCGTATACAGGACCTAAAACAGGAAGATGTGTCAGAGCGTATGACGCAGACGCTATTTATGTGTGATTCTAATTTATTTTATAGTGTAGTAACAAGATGCGAAAATATTCACCATGATGTCAATAGGATGCTGGATGGGCCCCATGGCGAATATACTGTCGAGGCCGGCTGCGCGAGAGTAAACAAATCTAGCGCCCGCCGCTTCGTAACTTCCGGGCGCGCTCACAGCGAACTCGCCGTTCACGATGTACGAGCCATTCGTCACTCTTAATGCTAAAAAAACAAGGATTGTTTAGAATATGCCAGATAGACGCCTACATTTGCTTTTGCGTATCAATTTCGCAAATTGCTCGTGCAACAAAGTGTTCGGCGGTGTACGTCATGCGAATAATTAACCACCAATTGTGCGGTCGGCTATCTCCATTTATCTCACAATTTGCGGCGTAGGCGCCTCTATTGAAGAGATGCGTTCGGCAAACCGGCCGCGCGTGTGCAATTCCGATTAATCGATTCGACATCGATCTTTGCACTAGCGCGCACTTCATCTCTCTATTAAGATCTTTCGTGACCTACTATTTGCGTACCGAATCACTTTAATAAAAATCAAGCCCTATTGGATAGTCGTATTGTAATCAAAAAGTTATATTGAAGGCCTTGAACATCCTTCTGGATACAGTAGACGCTCGAACAATTAATTGGCAGCTGGCATTCGGCGCAAGTTAAAAAGTGATAATAATTCTCCTCATTTAAACTGAACAGAATGAATACCTACTTCATATTCCATTTGTAAACATAAATATATTTTATTAAAGTTAGGGAATATTGTAAACGTGCTTTGGACATTTAACACTGTCTTATCTCGTACGAGGTGTATTATTAAGCTTACTTGCTTAAAAGGGTCGATATCATTTACATCTAAGTACGTGGTAATAACTGAGAGATCATTGTTACAGATAACTGTGGCGAAACTTGTGCAATAATATAAGTAGATACACCTAGTTTGACGTTGACTGTTAAACTTTAACACCTTTAAGTCCTTTGCCCTCTCGAAACATAATAATCTTGATTTTGAAGGTGTAATTGGTGTTGCTACTATAATATTGGTACAAAACATGCAATTTATACGATCTTGAAATATTTAACCAAATAGGGCCATTTTTCAATGGTCGATCGAAGTAATACTTTTTGCTATTGACTATTATTGTCAACTTTTTGTCAATTTTTTTTGTCAACTATAAAAATATATTTTTACATATTTTTTTTAAACAACATTTTTTTCATACAACATTTTTTCAACATTTTTTTTTTTAAACTTCACTTTTTATTCATTAAGTTAGTACGTTTATTTTCTATACAAGAAAATTAAATTTTGGACAGCAGATTTTTCACAGACCCGGATTTGAAATACCCAATTCCTTTCTTGCTCCACACTTGCATTATCATAATGCAGTGGCAATTGAATCTGGTGACCGTACTTCTCTTTGTTACGACACTGACCTATATAGTTCTCGCTGGAGACGATCTCGGAGACATTGAGGCGACAGGCGCCGCGCGGGACGGTCGTCACGTACGAGTAGCCGAGCGGGAGCCGCGGGCGGGAGAACAGCCCGGACACGAGGCGCCGGCCGCAGTGGACCTCACGTGTCGCCACTGACGCTAGCACGCCTTCCCGGCCTACCACCTGGAAAGAAGAGGAAATTTAGATCTGATGCTATTTGTAATTTTATGGAATATTCTGACACGATTAAACTATGAAAATTAACTACTAAGTATTGTTTTAATATGTTGTTAGGTATATCGTGTTTAATAAAAAAAACATAGATCCCTGGAATATCTTAAAACATTGAGCCAGCATGTAATAAAATTGTTAGTAGGTATCAATCATAAAAATATGTTTGAAGAAATTTATTGTCACAACCTCAAATTATGGTCACATATATAGCCGGCGCTTAGGAAGTATTTATAAGACTAAATAATTTTTAAAAGCTCAAAATACGATTGAAAGTAACAAAAGCTTTAACACAAGCTTTAGCGAAAGTATTACTGACGAATTATTTCAAGAAATGAATACACATTCATTCAAGACAGAACACGCTCAACACATTTGCAAATTCACTCCACTATTTTAAAAGCACTTTTAAATGCGATATTGAATTCGCTACGCATATCCCACATGTTGGTGATGCGGAGCTCATGAATTAACATGTCAGAGCATTTCACGGATGTCGTAGAATGCGAGGAAACAGACTTAGACGTATTCATAATTATAGCAAGCGAGTGAAATGAGCGTTTAACATATGTTCCTCATCTATCTCGGATGGACGTTGGCAATAAAATTATTAGCTAGGTGTAAGGCAAAAAAGGGAGTAGAAGCTTGCAAGGAATCGAATGTAAAGGATAATGTTACATTATAGGGTGATGTACCATATAGTCTATCTGTCTAATCTGCTTATAGTTTATTTTGTTGTATCAAGAATAGAACACAACAATGCTAACCATGAATAAAACACAGTTGAAATTACTTTATGTTACAAGTGTATCAGATAAAAAGAAATTAAAAATATTGATGAAAACTTTTTCAATACCTACACATATTAAGTTTAGTTTCCTTTTCAAAATTAAAATTTCAGATATGGAAAGAACAAATTTGTATAATGCAAAAGAAAACCATCTTCTTATACGTCCATTTATTTCAGAAGTGTAAAAACATTTTGACAATAAATTAATGACGTGTCATCCGAGAAACATGGACCGATCCGCCCATCTTTTTCTCGTACTCTTTTCTTAATTTAGTAGACAGTTCTCAATTATTTTCGGAACGTTTTAATACTACTTAAAATTAAAATGGGTCAACGTATATTTCGACAAAATTCCAATGAGATTCTATTAAGAATTTATAGTACCTACACATATTGATGAATCAGTTACGTCATTGATCTTTGGGACACACATAGATGAATTAAATTGACGAAGTAGCTATGGCGTGATGCAACTATTTCTATTAATATAACCGAAAGGTAGAAAATTTATCTTTGAAACTTGAATTATTACTAGAAGAAATGGTAAAATGTATGAATAAAATAGAAAACATGAATGCTATAAAAATATTTGATGAAGTAAATATTGAATGATATATCTATTTAGATTCATTCAACTAAGAAGTGGAAATAAATTAATATATTTATCTTTGAAACTTGAATTATTACTAGAAGAAATGGTAAAATGTATGAATAAAATAGAAAATAAATGTTATAGAAAACATTTGATGAAGTAGATATTGAGTGATATAACTATTTTCATCCATAAAGCTGGAAAATATATCTTTGGAACTTTTGAATTATTACCATCGACTTGGCAAACAAATTTGAGAAATAGGTAAATGAACTAAATATTACAATTTAATCATTCACAATTCGTATGAATTTCTATGTAATTATGAGTAGATATTGGTATTTACATATTGAAGTAAAAAATCTATAAGGATTCCACACGTTTCGCCTTTTGAAATAAGCAGAAATCAATAAAGATCTCGAGATAATCACGATCATGTATCCGTTTAGAATAATGTTGCATTCTGAGTATAATTTCCAAGATTATCTCCAACAAATCTATTGAACATTACCATAATATTGGATCATACTGCATTAGGACTGCGTTTGTTGGAAACATGAACTAATATTTCTGCATAACTGCATTTGCTGACATTTACAATATTGAAGATCGTTAGCTTTCCGTAATGGTGTTTTTATTTAGGTTTCATTACGCCGGTTCGGTCATTACAACTCAATTTATGTTCGTACGGGATTGTTTTATCTACAAGAATATATATTTTATCAGTGTTAGGTAAATCTACGTAAATAATATTAACTTAAATAGTAGTAGTTAAACTACTTTTTACTTTTCTTTACATAAAGACTAATAATACGAGTATATACTTTGTAAGGTTTGGTTGTATCAATGACATGTTTTCCATGACCATTGGCCATGCTAATGCTGCATTTTTTGGTTAATATGTACTTTATTCCTATGGACAGCTCAGATCTTCACTCATAGTGACAAATTTTTTTGATAAAGGGCGGTTTCTCAAACCACATAGATCTTAGACATGTAATAGTAGATTTCTTCTTAAAAAAAAACAGACATTTTCAATGAGAATAATTTGTGATTAGATTTTAAAGGTATTAATTATCTTCTTAGATACTACAAAAATATGTTACAAACACCATTGACCTTTAGCAAACGGCACCGCAGGGAAAATCTAGTCTTAAATAAGTTATAAACTTTGTACTAAACCGTTGTAGGGCGAGATTACCAGCTTGTAGGTGTAACGGCGTGCAACAGAATACTGTTTAAACTGGACATGGAAGGGCTAATCCCTAAGCTTGTAGTAATTTAGAATTAAATACATTCGTTCAAAATGCTAAGACTACAGATACTGCCAACCGACGGAGTTTGTGTTTAATTTCCATCGATATTGGTTTGGTCTCGTTCAATGTAAAGATTTGCATGTAGGTATAGTTTGTACATATCATTGTTAAAAATGTAATATTAAACGGAGCTATAGAAATTCACAGGGTATCTACAGATAATGAACGAATATTTATAAGCTTAAGGATAAGCTATAAGGGCATTGTTTATTTACAACTTTCAGCGAGAATTCTATAATTTTTGATTTAATTCTAAGCTTGTCTAGGTAGGTGTCAGAAAAAGTCGTATTTGTGGAAAATATTTGTTTATGATATTGTTTTGTATATGGTATTCAATCATTAGATAACCATATATTGGTTGCAATATTAGGTTCATTTAACGCACTAGCTCATGGTAACACGTACAGTCGCACAAGCAGTTTCAAAATAGGTCAGTCCTACTACTCAAGGTTGGTCGCAGATTCTCTATTGTCCTTTACATAGGCGAAGTTGGAATACTCCATATTTATTTTTCTGCGAAGCCGCATGTATTAATAACATGTAAAATTCTTAAAACCTATCACTTATTATTACTTAAAACTTGACTTTTCTACTTAAACATAAGCATAAAATCTTGAAGAATGCTACCAACCTATTATTTCCTCAAATACCTATGCAATACCTTCGGCATAATATTCAGTGCTCAAATAACACGTAATACCATCATTAATGCCTTAGTCTTAGCTTCATTATTTCGTATTAAAATCCTCAGGTATCATATATCACCATCATTGATATGTTAGTCTCTTCATCATTACGTATATTTAGTTCTTTAGTCTCGATACTGAGCAATTTAGTTCTGTAATTTGACAAGCTGGGCTGTATACCGTGTCAGCCATTAATCGACTCAATTGCTCCTTTTAGATACTAGTTCGTTTCAGTTAGGAATTGGTCCGAGAAATTGACGTTATCATTTTAACGCAAATAACTTTAATGAATCTGCTACTTTCTATGCTGTACAATCGACGGTAGAAGCAATTTTGAAGTTTTATGCATGCAGTCTATCTGTATCCTGCAGCCCATGTAAACCTGTAATCAATCTCAGATGAGTTTATAATTCTACCTTAGGTCAGCCATAGATGCGTTCCTACCTTTGAGAACTAAACTGGAACGCCTCGGATAAGTCTGCCTACCACACCCCTCAAGCGGAACACAGCAACGCTTAAACTGATATTATTAGATAGAAATCGGAGTGGCGGTGGTGTCTCCAGAGTCTAATCACAAGGAGTTGCACCACCTTCAATGGTACCATCCTAATTTAATGGCTATTATTACAGATTATTCAGTTTTATGTCTTTTTTTATAAATAAAAAATAAATATATCAAAAGTGACGTTCTTTATGTGGTACAATAAAATACTTACTAATCTGGTGTTGACTGTACCAAGCGATTATAGCTGTCAGACTTTCTTCTAATCTCCGTTGCAAGAACAGTTTACATTAAAATGCAGCCTGCAACCGGCATAACATATATTTATGCTTGGAAGAGGTCCCGTCGGAGGTGCTCCACTTTCATCTTACACATATTAGGGCAAAAGCTACCTATACAGTTTATATTTTTTATTAAAGTACTCGTAAATAAGTACGCGCTTGCAGTCCATCTGATGGTAAGTAATCCCTATATTAGGACATCTGTTATAAAACTCAAATCGTATCGGAGTCATACCTAAGTTCGGTCAGGGATTCAATAAACCCTTAGCAACTGGGCTCTGTGTATTAGTGTCTCAACACCCCCAAACATCGTATAATTTAACACTGCCGATAAGCACAGAAACAAAGAATCGGTTTAAACTTTTCTAGTTTAACTCTTACAATCTCTCGTGAAAAAAACCCTGAGACATACTGATATGAAGACAAACAGTCAAACTGATTGAATAGAGAAATTATATTTTGAACGGCTGAAGGTAAAGGTTAAAATTGTAAAATCACGGACAGACATACATTTTATTTGCATATATGTATATGTAATGTAACAGATAAATCTCACACGACATAGTCGCTCTACATAATAATTCCAATCCCCCCCGGAATGGAAATCAATAACGAGCGAACTGTTGTTTCTATTTGAATAATCTTAAATATTCACGAGTACGCTTAATACATGTTCCGATAGCAAATAACGTTAACATAATATTATCTTTGTAAAGACATGTAGGTAGATGTAGTATTTTGACATTAATTTTAAGTACAAGAGAAAGATAAAGAAGCTCTTTATATATTTTTTATATTATAGGAGTCGCAGAGCATGCATTCCACCTGATGGTAAGTGGCTACTGCCGTCCACGGAAATCTGTAATCAACCCCAGATAGGATTAGATATATCTACCTATATACCTATCTGAGGTCGGCCACAGATGCACCGCTACCTCTGAGGTCTAAGCTGGAACGACTCGGAAAAGTATATCTCACTTACCCACACCCTTCAAACCAGAATACAGCAGCGCTTAATACTGCTTTAATCAGGCAGAAATAGGTGTGACGGTGGTGTCGCCGGAGTCGAACTACAACAGGTCGTACTACCATCAATATAATCAAGATAATTTTTGCGTACGTTAATTAATTAGATGCTTTTTAACACTTCCAATTATAAATGAAATTGCTTCTACTCGTATTTACTTCTCTTAATAAGGAAGAAAACACATGACTTTAAACAAATATACTCTAGATTAAAATAAAACGTTATTACGAGTATAAGTATGGATATTACTTAAATACGTAGACATTTTTACGATTGTCAGTAACTTTAAATAGCTCCCCTGCCATCCATAACATATTTGGAATTTTTTATCATCGGCAAGAAGGAAGCTAATACACTGTATGAAATATCGCTTGTGTGAAACCACCCTTATTATGTAAGAATATGAAACAATTATGATCTTGATGATATAACTTACGCTTAGTAAGTAATTAGTTGATGCTTATTGACTACACGATTGCAAAACGTGCGTTCTAACTGTACCCTTAGTACGAGTTTTTAAGTTTGCTCGAAAACGTTCAACGTTTACGAATTCGCTCCTACAGCGCTCCCGTGGACCGTATCGGAACTAAAATTCCGCAGTAAAAGTTTAAAAAACGGAACTATAACGCTATCAAAATTAAATTAAAGATGTAAAAATAAACGCATTATATTTCTATTTGTGAAATTAAATGTCGTTACAATTGACTATTCAGTTTTTTAAAACTCATAATGAGAAATTTTAGTTCCGATAAGGGACACGGGAGCGCCGTGTGAGAGAATTCGTAAACGTTGAACGTTTTCAAGCAAACGTAGGAACTCATACTAAGGGTACTGAGATGTCAGTATGATACGGAAGCGAACCATTGAGAATTCAACATTATATTAGATTATCAATAGTGGTGATTAATACCAGCGGGTTATAGCCTTTACTAATTGACAAATTACACGATGCCAGCATGTCCAATACTGTACGTAGTTCAATAAAATAATAAACATGTAATTGCTTGGCTTCGTAACCGTTTGATTTTTTTTTTTTATAATATAAGAGTAGCAGACGAGCATGCAGTATACCTGATGGTAAGTGGCTACTGCCGCCCATGGACATCTGTAATAAACCCCAGATAGGATTAGATATTCCTACCTGAGGTCGGCCACAGATGCGCCGCTACCCCTGAGGACTAAGCTGGAATGCCTCGGAAAAGTCTTTCTCCCTTACCACACCCTTCAAACCGGAACACAGCAGCACCTAACACTGCTGTTATTAGGTAGAAATAGGTGTGGCGGTGGTGCCGCCGGAGTCGAACCACAAAGGGTTCTACCACCTTCAAATGCTTTTTGAATGCTTCTAATGTAAAAATACAATATCATTACTGCCTTTGTAATAGAAGCTAAAAGTAGCCAACAGGTAAATCTCATGCTAGATAAGTCCGAAGTGGTTCTTACAAATCGTTGATATAAAGTGTAATGTAACGCTAAGTTAGTGAATACTGATTGGATCCTTTTTGTATTAGGATAAAATAATACATTTTTTAATTAATAACATTACAATATTTTATACCTCTTTAAGATTTGGACCTATGTTTATGTAACTTAAAATATTATTATTACACTGTAAAATGTGTAAAAAGAAAAATAGCGTACAAAATAAAAATAATACTAATTTAACAATAGAAAAAAGAAAAGTTTATACATAATAAATAACCCTTCCTTGACAGTCGGGTTAAAATATACTTAAAATACATTTTTAATAGCGATATATTTTACAAACTTTACCACTAACGGTAAACTTAATGTGTTAATGGAAATATAAAATCTGTCAAGTCCGCACAAGAATTCGCTCCCGGCTCCACTTTTACGACCCCGTTTTGAAGTCCACTTAACTGCAAAACGGTTAGCTTTACAACCGCATATATTTTGTTCTAAAGAGCCCGTCTTTCCTATGGGAATGTTTTTAAAAGCATTTCTTTGACAAAGCAAATCTTGCTTGAAACCAAAATGCATATGGCCACTGCTTACATCATTTCGTAATATTTAATGTGGCACTAATGCGAGTAGAACATTAGTGAATAGTAATGTCAGTTTTATGAGGCTCCTACAAGATAACGACATCTAAATCTTGTATTGACGGCGCAAGAATCATCTTGACCGCCGAATACTAAGGGAATTCTCATGTAAGTGTCGCGTGAATCATTCGTACCTATAGCCTTTTGTGTGTTTTTATTAGTTCACGCACGGTGGCGCGTATGAATCACGATACGATACGTCATTGTATCAATCTGATACGATCTTGTAAAGATGTCTTTCTGTAAAGGGCTACTGTTGCTTTCAAAGGTCTTCTATATCTAGGCGTCTTGATCCAATTCTCGTGTATCTTCACTCCTTTTACTTAGACGTCATTTCTATCATAGGACCTTTCTATCCGATTATTTAACATGAAAATTCTGTAAATTATAAAGCTTTACGTAATAGTCTTTATAAACCTTTCCTTATAGTTTTAGGACCCTGGAACCTTTACAGACATGCTTGTAAAAATACGTTTTACATGGCTCTACAATCAAAAATTTTATTTGCGAGCAATCTGCATAGTCTTCAATGCAATAAATTTGCCAAAAAGAAAGAAAAACGTTTTTACGTATATACGAGTAGTTACTCTCAATAAAATTGAAAGGTATTACATCAAATAAAACTAAACACAAATAAAGACACCTTCAGAGTGTCATGTTAAACCATAATCCCAATTAACAGTAATAACTGCAACAAACTTCAAAACACTTGATTGGCATATTAAATTGATATCGATTACATTACGGAAGGTTAGAATAAAGGCGGCGGGCAAACCAGTTCTTAATGAAACGAAAGCGTTCGTACAGAAGCGTTAGGACTTGTCCTACCACCGACGAGCGACGCATCGCGAGGTGAGCGCTACAAGAAAGTATTTTCGTTATATTTTAAGCGTTTAATTAATCCAGTAAGATTTATACTAGTAAGTTTTTTGGTTGAAATTAACGAAATGTCTGTATAAATGACTATTTCAAAAGTACTTTATGAACTATATAAAGTTCTTAGAAAGATAATTTATGAAGTTTCTAACTTAGGACAAAAAAAAATACATGATAACAAAATCGTATCCGGTTAATTAAAAAATTTTCAGTGTTAGTATATAATTGAATTTCATTTTTAATTCAATATATTTAAAATGAAAATAAAAATATGAACGGATTTTATCCTCAGCTTGATCACTGTGTTAATTTTATCATTATAATAATTCAATACGTCGTTAAAATCTAATATTTATTTATTTTTACGACAAATATGTATTAAAAGTCCGCGTATTTTAACACGGTAATAATACATTATTTATTCATATGATTTAGGTAAAAAACCTTGATTATCGCTTGATATATGTAAACGCTTGTACTACGGCATACACCTTATACGCCCCCGTAAAAACCCACTTATTATTGTCTAGTTCGGTCGAATTTAGCCTAGTAGTTAAACGTTTGAAATATTACCCTTGTCAGAACCTTTTATAACATTTAAGATCACCGCCGTAAGGCTAATAGAAATTCCACACTTTTAATTCAATTTTTCAAGTCGGGTGACTTGCATTCCTTTGCCACTCAGATCCAAAAATATTCAAAAAAGCCTAGTATCCTTCACGTATTTGGTTTAACATTAACTTTATGTTATTGTGTTAATTCAGTGATATAAAATATTCAACTGTTTAATTATAAATGTATTTTGATTAGTAATAAGAATTAAATGAACTTTAAAAATCTCGATTAACCGATTTTCAGATAAGAATACATTTTTCGAATTAATAAATATATTCAAATAAATATCCCGGTTTTATTTGTAGGTTTTTTCTCTACCATATAGTTTTTACGGTGTCATCGAGTAACATGGATACAGGGCCAATTGAGGGCAGCGAAACCCTTCAAAGTCACTCTAACCTTATTATTTTCAAAGTAACAAAATATTGAGATGAAAACAGCTCAATGTTGTGCATAAAATTTGCATGTACTTGTGTAAAGTATATTAGTGAAATGAGGTACAAAACCTAGTAGGGTTCTCGGATGAGACCAGAACTCAGCAAACAATAACCGATTTTTATATGAAATCTGGTTTATAAATAAACAAATGTATATCATTCTCATAACTATATTTCATACCACATTAACATCACATAAAATGATTTGAATGAGAACTAGAAATCAACAAAACCGTAAAAAATTAAATGTTTAAGTAAACACAGCTATAAACAAGTCGTAAACATCGGCTCAACATAAAACTCCAATTTTAAAGTCATAAATTATACTAATTATTTACTTAAGCTTAAGGTTCTCCATTTCCCAATACAATCAGCTGTAGGGATGGTAGCTACTTGTGTAAAATATCGATTTTTAAATCGATTCGAATTAAAGACTTTAATGAAATCAGGAAAATATCGAAGACAAAAAGGAAGATTTCTCAAAAATTGATCTCCAATTTTTTATTGTTGTTCTGAGAATATTATAGCGATGACAAAAAAAAAACATCTCCAGTAGATGCCTGCCAGGAATATCTAAAATTTGTGGCAAGCCCTTGTATTTGTGTCAGTTCAAAAAAGAGAAGGGAAAAATCGAATACCGATATTCTGATATCTGAAAATAATCGCTAGATCGATACATTTCGTAGTATCGATTAAAAGCCGATGCCTAATAAAATAAAACGATCCGATTAATCGCTTTCAAATAGCCATCCCTAATCAGCTGTCTCGATTTAAATTATAACGGTGGGGCCACCTATATTCGTACAAGTTAGTTTATTACATCCAATTGTTTGTCGTTTATGGTACAAAGCTCACGGCATGGACAAGGTCGGAACGTTTAGGGTATGCAATTTGATGCATACGTATGAAACAAGGACAAAAGGTTCACTGAAGAACCAAAAATAGAAAATTTAATGTTGTATGGTGTGTTTTGTTTTACTAGCATTTTAGATCAATAGAAATGATAGGCACTCGAATAAAATGCTGCTACGTAACATTTTGTGTCCATAAAAATATACTAATAAATAATATTATTTACTGTAACTGTACTGTACTTTAATTTATTATTTACTTAAATTTATTTTACAGAAAATCAAGGACGAGTTGTTAGATTATTGGATAATATGAAACTTTAGAAAAATAATACTAAACTCCTAGTGGAACTCTACAATAAATTGAAAACATAAATTTAGGATTCACAAAATTCACGAAATTGACCATTTATAGGCATTTAATTGGAAGTTAAAGCTATCCTACAAAGCGAGGATCATTTTTTTGGTTTTGTATGAGAAAAATGTTAGCGTTAAAATGTAATCTAATGTCTTGTAATACATAACTTCCTTGCATAGAATATGCGGTCCGATTTCTTCTTAACAATTAAGCAGCTCGCGTTTTACTACGATACTACGAGTGTCAAGTGAAACGCGGTCTAGGATACAGCAAGCTGGCATGTTGCCTATTCAACCTTGCTTTGAATGCTTGCAGCTTGTACTTAGAGAGTGTCACTATTGTGAATGACACCATTCATACTTGAAATGCACGCATGAAAGTGCTTAGTGCCAAAGGCTATCTACCAAGTAAGGGTGGTAAAGGCAAGTCGACGTTATCTTTTTAACCCAAGGCCTTTGATGAAAAGTTCCAGCTTCAGTTTTGTACAGTAAATGTAACATGAAATTTTAAAATTGTTAAAAAAATCCTTCTTAAAAACCTTGATTTGTTCGTGTTTAGACATACCATAATTTTAATGAATCTTCATGTATACTAACCAAATTCTCTGAATAATTTATTCAAAAGCTTCAACCCTTCTCAGATCTATGGTCAGAAGGACGACAGTAATGGATTGTTAACTTAGTAACATGTTCTGCCGTACCTACGTCTGGTCAACCAATTAAATAACTTTGAGGTAATATGAAAATGAAACAAGAAATTACTCAGGAACGACAAAGCCTTGCTTTAAACAATGAACGAGTTAATATGAATTAGAGCGAGTTTTCATTCACAGTGTAACCGGCCCAGCTTGACTTTTCATTATCATACACGATGAGGTTGGCTCGACAGGAATTATAAATTTATTACTGCGGCCGGCTCCCTCGGTCCCAACTCCCTCTGACACTACTACATAACGTTTGGAATATTCATCTTTACGTCAAGTGTTCCGTGAATCAACTTCGGGAGCTGGTTATCGTCCGCTAATAACGGCGCACGGATGAGACACTTCTGGAAGATTTCAGTCTCGATATCTTTACGGTTCACGTGTGTGTAAGAATTCGATAAATTTATCAGGCTCTAGGAATAAAACTTGCAGACAGTTGACAGAGTCTGCGAAAGACAATGGGATTCCAATCGATGACGCAGGCCTGAAGTTTATGAAGCCGAATATTCAGGTCGACTGAACAACTGAATCAGATAAGTAGGATTGTAAATTAGCCATTCAGTTGTAGTCGGCTAAGACAAAGGTGGCTAGGGAGTGCGACGGAGCGACTATGCAAACACCGATGTGCACCGCGCCGGCCAACTGGGTCGCATCGTGTTTATCATGCAATACAATTACTCATTGAAAATGTGCAAATATGTATAAGTGTTACATACTTGCGCTTTATAAATATTAATAAGTACATGAGCGAATTTATTCATCTTCTTACTTTGGGCTTACGTAACGTATCATATTGTATACGACTAATATATTATGTATGGCATTCGCTGTAGGGTACGGATCTCTCCCCGTGTAGTCCCTTAATTCTGTGCGGATTGGTTAATATTAATTGGTATACGGATTAAACCTTTTTGTGGTTTTTTAACTTTTTAAGACCTTTAGTATCACCAGCACATCTACATTGTGATAACGATACAAGTTATATTCTTTTTTGTAATAAGAAGAATAAGGCATTCCAACTTAGTCACACACAGCAAATAATTGATTTGGTCAGGCAATTCCCTTATACATATTGTATATAGGGCATATATTGCATATATGGCGGTGACTGTTTAACATGAGGTGTTCTGCATGGTCCTTCCATTACTTAAAAAAGTCGGCGTCATTTATCTTTCCGAATCTTTTGTATAAGTATTGAGGCATTGTTAAGAATTGAGGTAAATACATTTTTGGCGGTGCGTACCGCTTTAAAGAGGTTTATCGGTTTGAAGATTTAGCGGTTATTGTGAAGATGATGAATGATATACGTGTAATGCTTTGAACGCTAGGTGTGCAAATAAAAAATCGCGAGTGTTCAATTGAAAGTTTGCTTGTGAGCTACGTGATATCCGCCCGCGAAAAACAGATCTCGCGACTTGGGTGGCGCCAACACGCTTAGATAAACATTAAATACAATACATATACATAGAGTAAATAGGGAATTAGAGTGTCTGTCCGTAATTTAACATTAACTCCATTTTCTATAAGTTAATTCTAGGATACGAAAATAAATGTGCAACTTTTATTTATTTTTTGAGCAAACTTAATATAAAAGTAAAACTTCTTTTGAAATGATATCAAAAACAGACTGAAGGCCTTCAACACAAGGAATGCAATATGAATGCATCTAAATAAAAGGTCAGGTCTTGTACAGTACCAATCCTTTTTGGGATCGATTGCGAATGTCCCTGGGTGAATGTGACCTACTTTTTCCAAGATTTCCTTGAATCTTACATCTCAGTCTCATTGTTGTTGTGTTATCCATTTATGGGATACCTACTGGCGCTAGGAAGCCTACACACGATATAATTTAAAACAAGGGACAGGCCGCTCGTAAAACAATACTGACTAATGCTCTATAACCGCAGAGACATTTGACGACGATAATGTTGATTTCCGGGTACTAAATGTAAACCAACAATCTCAATGTCAAACTTTACGACCAGTAAATGAAGCGCGCATGTAAATTTATTTTGGTCTCCTCCCAGGAATTCTAAACTTTGATGCCATGGACGAAACTGTTCAAGTCATTTGCCCGAAGGAATCTGATCATTCATTTTTCAATTTTGTTTATGGTAACACTGTCAATATGAAACAGAAAATCGGTTACAAATTAAACAACAAAAGTAAGTAGTTCGAGGCAACCGATTTTTTATAAATACAGGAGCTACAGAGAGATACAGGGTCTTAAAAAATCTCGATGATATATGAAGAATACCAATGCGCACTTGGTCAGCGCGGTGGACTATGGCCTAATATTTCTCATCATGACAGTTTCGCGCTCAGCAGTGGGACAGTAATCTGTTGACGATGATTCAAAGCTACAAAATTGGCTTAATATTATAAAATACATAGGATTTTAGTAACACAATGTTGCATTAATGCGTAATTTATCAACAATGAGATGAAGTTAGTCACACAAAGGCAAGAATTTAGGACTTGCCCTTCAATAAGATTGGCATGACCTAAAGCTTATACATGACTCTATATATTGATACGATAACATCGAAAGTTGTTTATTTTGCTAGTATTTATTATTTGAATTATAGTTAGTTTAAGTGAACTTATGTTATTTGAAGGTGAAACTATGATATAGATTGATTTTTATATGTGTTTATTAAAGTTAAAACAGATAAAATAAAAAGATGTATGTATCTAATATCCTCTTACAAAAAGTTAAACTAATAAAATGAAATCATTTTGATCACGTTCATGACTGATTTAAAACTCGTTGCCTTCCTGCTACGACATAATACTACAAAATAAATAGGTAGTTACAATAAACAAATCCACCATAGCCTTTCTAAAGAATGGTTTATTAACTTTAGTTAATGGTATATTTTAATTTAACAAAGTTTAACAGTATGACAATAACATTGTTTTCGGTCTGATTAATAGAAAATCCAATTTAGATTTCATTGTAATGTTTATATTTGGTAACTTTTCTTGTAAGTCATTACTTTTATGCTCAGTAATACAAAACTTCCATTAAGTTGATGACAGTTATAATTTTGATCTTTTGTCTAAAACAGAGGCCTCTCTTTTGTCAAAAACTTTTTCATCTTAATGGACCGTTAAACAAATTTTTGACAAAACGGCAACTTTGCCGCTTGATGAGAAAATAAAATGTGTCGTTGAAAAGAAAGTCTTTCTATGTCGGTAAATTGGTGAGTCGGCAAAAAATAGGTCCCCTTTTCTCAAAACTTTTCGGACCACTTTTAAATTCCTTTGAACACATTTACTGAGCCCATCTTCTAGCCCAACGGCGATCCGTAGATTGTTGGTTCAACGTTGGTGGTCTAACATATACCAAAAAAATATATTTGCAAGTCTTGAAGAAGAATTTTAACACAGTAAATTGGGTCACAAAGAAAATGGGGAAAACGATGTTTATTTTACAAAGTTTTTGTCATTAATTCCCTTCCTCCTTCTTCCTCTCTGGCCTTTTTACTCTTTCCTTTTCCTGTTTTTCCTTATAGTATCAAGAAAGAAATGACTATTTCGAAAAATAGATATAAATTTCAATGAATAATGTGAAAACTTTTATTACAGGTGAATTTTATTACTTTACTGGATTTGTGGAATTTCGGTCACAAGCTCCCTCCCTTATATTTACTTCCCTCTATAATTAGACAAAATTAAACAGTAAAGTAACTTTTGTCTTTATCTCATCTACCTATTTTCTTTATTTTTTGTTATTAAAGTACTTATTGTTATCAATAAAAAAATTTGAAGGTTTGTAATTATCTCTAGGCGTACGCTAGCTAATTTAGACACGTTGTTTCATTCCAAAACCTTATGAAAAAAATGGGTTCATATTACACAAAATAATATATCAGCAATTTAAGAAACACTTAAAAAACTAATGCAATAAATATATATTTCATTAAAAAACCATTCACGAATGTGCTATATATAAAATAACGCAGATGCATTACATACTATACTGCTTCACATACTATATTTTACGTCGTTCTAGTACAGCTTAACCATACTTATGTAATTAGAAACAATAATATTTAAACAGACCCAATTTCAACACCTACCAATCAACACACCTGTTTGATTTTCCATCGTTACTTAGTTGTCTGATTATATTTTCGATAAAACCTCCTTATACTTTACGTTACTTTAAGCGCTTAACAATATTCTCCTTTAAAATAGGTTACCTTCTTAAAATAATAACTCGATCTTTATCACGCAAGCCGTTATCAGAATACCGGTTAATAAATTTCTACCCGTTAGGGCGGAATAACCTATATTACCGTTCATAACAAAGATGTGAAACTTTCAACATAATTATTATGGTAAATGATTGAGCCTTAAATATTTTTTTTTAATATTTGCGTTTTATGGTTGAGTATCGTGGAACTAAATTTAAAAAGAAATGAAATTTTATTACTTTAAAAATAGACAAATATCAATTACTTAAAACAAAAAAAAACTGAAATTAAAATTGAACTGAATTGAAATTGCGGGCGAAAAAAGTTAAAATAAAGACAATCTTAATTTTATCATCATCATCAACGACCTCCGACGTCCCACTGCTGGACACGGGTTTCCTGTCATAATAATCGTAATGTATTAAAAAATATATATAAATGACGTAGAAAAATGCAATTTGTGAGAAGGGGACTGTAGAAGCAGTGTTATTACAATAATACAGATAGAAGCGACCCAAATATCACAGAGACAAGTGTCAGAGCGTTGACAAAATATTTCCTAATCAACAGCGAGTGAAAACAATCGTCTGAAATTGAGCGTCTAGACAACATTGCAATTCACTGTGATTTACACCTAACCAATTATTATTTCGTCTACTTGAATCTACATCAAAGAGTTATGAAACGGGGTTAATAAGTACTTAAAAATAATATTACGGAAAAAATGTTTACAGCCCATGTTTCAAGTTGTTACTAACAGTGCTTTAATGAGAGTCATTGTTTCTACTAAGGCGGCCGTGACCCAAAATATGGAATTTTGAAAACTATTTATGATACGCTCAAGCTACATTCCTCGTGAATACATTTTTATGTTGCTGAAAGATGAAGGGTTTATGTAAATTGAATTGTATTTATGAATAAGTTCACACCACTTTGTTCAGTAAACGTAAATCCATGTTATAAATATCCTATAATCCTAAGTCAAAACAGTTCCATTCTGAAAACAAACATGTTTTCTTTGTTTTGTTTGAAAACCGTTGTTGTGATTATATTTCATTTGGTATTAATGAGCTTGACTGATATTACTTTTTTTGCAAAGAAAAAATATGGTCCAATTTTGGCCACGGGGCGAATTCTATTAAATAAATACATTGAAAGTTCAATGAGATTAACAATTCTACGCAATTTTGAGTGTCTGTGTTATCAATACAAATAATGTATTATGATATATGTACGAGTAGGCCAATTTTAACCACTGAGCGTAAACTATTGAAATAAAATGAATAGTTTGAGTGTAAATGTGTTCAAGTTAATGAACAGTTTAAATGTGTATTCTCAAACTGTTTTGCTCGCACTTTCTAATAATAATAATTATTATTATTTTCTTGGATAAAAATTAAAGAAATAAACAAGAAGAAACTTACACTGTGTTGCCATTTCCTGACTAATGTATTTTTCTTCTTCTTTGCGAAATATAAAATGCAATAAAGATACTTACCATTATGATAGTAAGGAGGAATATCCCAGGAATATTCGCCATTTTCATAATTCGCATCTCGTATCACTGTATCAGTTCTTTCACAAGACAAATGTGAATTTGTCAGCAAAGAATCGTTCGTTTTTCAGAGCACTTGACATTTATATAGATTTTCATGAGAAACTTGAAGAGCAAACAATAAGAATTCGTAAAATATTGGAAGAAACACATTTCTAATCGAACGGGTTAGTATGATGTACTTAAGTATCAAAATAAATATATTTATCGATTAGGCGAAAGTTTATGATTTATAAATAATGACGATGATAACCTTAATATTTTTATGGTTGAATCAGATATCGATATTAAATCAGTTAGTAGTATATTTCCAGTTCCATACATTTAAATCGGAAGTAAATAAGCATGTTTATATTTTAGTAAGTTATTATTGATAAAACTAAATTTAAATTTCATACTTATAATTAGACAATACGATAAATTAAAAACGTAAAGGAGGTTGTACAACTTTGTTTGGATGTCCTGCACATTTAAATTATCTATTTTCATTATTTTGTCTTTAAACCTTTTACTATAGTAGGTAGGTTTGAAGACAAACTTCTTAAAACATTACACACATAATTATGGATGCTCGTATTCATTTCATTCAGATTATTTCTCTAACATTTGCCAAATGGCCACATTATCGTACGATATGCGAAAACTAATACTGTGTATATTTTATCGACATTAGCTGATAAAGCTTATACACCTTGTTCCGAATAATGTTATTAGTAGCATTATTACGTATCAGTAGTGTTTTAGTGTTTTATTTGAATTCCGTTCATCTTTAATCTTTTTCATATTACTAAGACTTAGGATTGAGGCATAAAGCTTAAAATAAATAAATAAAAATAAATTTATTTTTAACCTAAAAAATATTTTTTTTTTCAATCAGTGCAATTCTAAGTTAGATTTTGGTTCTGACCTTAATACACTTGGGGAGTAAAATCGCCCAAATTTAAATAACTTGCGACGTCAAAAACTCATTCTTTCATCATTTATTACGCTCGCAGATCTTGCGTGTACAGATAGGCTGGTTAATAAAACATTGAGCTTCAGTAAACAAGACGGAGTAGATAGCGACTACAATTCTGATACCGACGTTCTACGCATATTTTTCACGAGATGTTACAATCTATTCTGATTTCCCTTTTAGTTGACTGCGTAGGGTAACGTTTTTCGGGTACATTTCTCGCATTCTGTGGTATGCCATAAACGTCTTGATGGATTTCAACCAATGAGTTGTCGATAGGTTTCGTCCAAATTGTGAGGTAACATGTTATTATGATATATTTTTAAAGCAATCGCGTTTTTGATTTTATAATAATTCTCTAGTTAATATAGTTATAATTAGCAAGTTTACATGCTGCACCTGACTGTTAGTAACCACTGCCGCCCATGGACATCTGTAATCAACGCCAGGTGAGACTGGACTGGACTTGACGTCGGCCATATAATGCCTCGTATAAGTGTCTCTTCCTTAACATGCACAAACCAGAACATAGCTTGCAGCTCTTGACAGCTACTTATAGTTATGTTATACGGCAGAAAGAGATAATTATGGTTGTGGTGTCTCCGTTCAACCACAAGGGTTCTATCACGTCATAGAAATACTCAAATACCTTTAACCAGCCATTCACGTTGATTCATCAATCAAAAAGAAATATTTCATTCGTCTGATCAACTATATATTTTTGTAAACGTATTTTTAACCTCGTAAATAATTTACAGCGCGGGAACTCTCCGTGTCAGTATGCAAGCCTTCCAAGGGCGATCGTAGTTAAACCAAACAATTTTTATAACATTTATATATAACTTTCACAACGTCTGGAAATAGATCGACATGTATTGATTCATCTTTATTGCGGAACTCTGCCGTGTATTTTGCGTCATACGTTTTATTTTTAGTTACTTGTTTAATATGGTAGACTTTGAGACAGAAATGTATACGTTTATGTAACATTGTATTTTGTGTGAGATTATGTTACTTTTGTGTGATTGACGTGGGGACCGGTTAAGCTTATCATTTTGTATATAATGCAAGCAGAACAAGAATTATTTCTAAAAAATCTTACACATGTTTTCCTTTAGGTAGAGGAGGTTACATTTGGGACACAATTTTCAGTTTCAACGTTATAATTTTAGTTTAGTTTTAACGGTATGTTTTTTTCCCATATTAGTCTACCAAGAATATAGCAAAAATTATAATAAAGAAAAAGAAATGGTAGATAATAATTACGAAGATTATACTTACCTTCGATTGTTCTTATCATATCTTACGACTGATGTGCCCTCTAACTTGTACTACACGTTTCAGAAACTACATTTGAAACTCGAAGGAATAGTTAGATATTGTTACTAAATACTAGCAGTCAGTGAGACTGTAGTAGAGTAGATCTAGATTAATTGGTCGTCAAATAGGTCACAAACGAATATGGGTATCTCAGAAATACCTAAAAATTATGTCGCTTGCAATATAAGATACGTATTTCAACTTTTTTTATTTTTAGTATTTGTTCATCATCATCAACAACCCATTACTGTCCCATTGCTAGGCACGGGTCTCCTCTCATAATGAGAAGGATTAGGTCATAGTCCACCGCGCTGTCCAAGTGCGTATTGGTAGACTTCACATACCTTTGAATTTTTTTTTAATAAATCTCTCAGGTATGCAGGTTTCCTTACGATGTTTTCTTTCACCGTTTAGCAAGTGATAATTAACTTCTAATACGCGCATAACTTTGTAAATCAGAGGTGCGTGCCTGGGATTTGAACCTCGGACCCCTCGATCGAGAGGCTGAGTTTCTTAACCACTAGGATATCACTGCTTTGTATTTGTTGGTATAGCGGTATTCTGTAAAAGAACAAATATCTATCTATTAAGGTTCAGGGGATAGAGCCCTGTGACAGACAGCGGAGGCTTAGTAATAGGGTCCCGGTTTTACCCTTTGGGTACGGAACCCTAAAAATGAAGCTACATAACAGACATCGTTACAAAACCTCCGGTATCCGGAGGTCATAGCTAAGATATAATTTATCATTACGTATCTAATTTGTTGATAGATATCACTATAGATATGATGACATATGTACACGCATGACTGCCTGAACATTAGTTCATTGGTCACTGATTTCTTCAGCAAACATTCGCATCCTGTACTGTGTACAGTTCAATTAGTGTGACATATTCATTAGATCAGAAGCCTATAAAAATGCGGAACGGCTTATATACGGTCAGTTTTAATTAGTTTTAAATTTTGACGTAAAAACCAGTTTTCGTTGCGTAAAATATCGCCGAATAGAAAGGAATGAAACGATATACTTAAGCCATGAATGAGAGAATAGAATAGGCGCCACTGACGCGAGATATTATCTGGAATACGTCCAATATATTTGATTATTTTGTTCTCGTAATACTTTATGCTAATACTAATCTCATTCCGAATAAAAAGTTATTTCAAAAATTCATAAATCAAATTTTCGGCGGCGCTTTAAAATGTTTGTAAGTCAACGTTTTGATGTGGCTATTAAAACGACTTCGATTCTTTTGTGAGCTCGTAAAATTATTATGAAATCATTTTTGTGGTTTTCTTTTACGGCTTACTCGAGTGGGCATTCTTTATTAATGTCTCATTTTCTATCTAGTTTCGAATCAAAATGTATGAAAACGTTTATTCCCTGAATAACTGACTGACACATTTAAATGAGAAATATGTTCGAATTATTCTTATGTAGATAAAATTGTTTTCATTCAACTATCATTGTGATAGTTCAAATAAATCTTATACTTTAAAATGTATATATTTTTCAAGTTATAAAATCAGGTGAGGGTGATGTTTTTTTGAACGAAATAAAAGTTGAGGCCACAGAACTAACACAAAATGATCTTATCTATTTTACAAAAGATAGGTTCAGAATAAATTTGATTATTTTTGAAACGCTTTAATATCTTATTTTTCAAACGCTTTACATTTTTTAACAACATTATAATACACTTGATTATTATTACCAGTTAAACCACTCAAAGGAGGTAAAAGAAAAGATTTAAGTGTGTCGAATTATGTCTTTTTAATCTCGCAATTTTTATATATGGCACATAATTGAAACATCTATCATCTAATGAATCAGGAATCTTAATTACCGTGTCGATGGCCCGATAGTGGTCTGTTTTCGCTTTATCTCGATAGGTGTGGTCTGAGGGCAATTACTTTTAGATTTATACGAAATAAAATTTATAGATACGCTTCCTACAGTACCTAAGGCCAATAGATAATTTGGCGAAAGATTTATTGCTCGCGGGTGTTGAAATGACAACTTGTAATGGTTTTTTAAATTACGATAATGGCTCAATCTCCGAAAAGACGACTCGGCTATTATTTGTATCGCAATTCATTTATGTCGATAATGAAACTTGATACATGCCGATTTTATCTACTATTTGAATATTACGCATTTTTGAAGTAACCTTGCGAGAGAAAAGTTTATGTTTAAGGTGTTATTTAAGACGAATGCATCTTTTTAGATTTGAGTATTAATTTCAATCTTATTTTTTTATAATATAGGAGTGGCATACGAGCATGCAGACCACCTGATAGGATTCGATATTCCTACCTGAGGTCGACAGATGCGCCGCTACCCCTGAGGACTAAGCTGGAACGCTTAGGAAAAGTAAGTCTCCCTTACCACACCCTTCAAACCGGAACACAGCAGCACCTAACACCGCTGTTATTAGGCAGAAATAGGTGTGGCGGTGGTGCCGCCGGAGTCGAACCACAAAGGGTTCTACCACCTTAAAAGGATTCTTATTTAAAGTCAGTTAGAATTTTTTTTTAACAAAAACATACAACCGACTTCTATTTCACTACAAAGTAAAAAAATATTTGAAATAAATGTTGGTTTAGTACATATTTCTGAAGTCGGCGCTAAATATATTTTGTTGGATAACAGCGTAAATAGCGTGTCCAATATAAGTACCACTGGTTACTATCGCCTAAGCAATTAATAGCTTCACCAATTTAGTAGTGGTTAAGTTAGTTAGTTAGTTTTTGCATCTTTAAAAACGCGTAGACGAACTACTGCTGACGGATTTTTCGAATCAAATCAAACATACGTCACTCGTCGGTCGCTCAAATGACAAGGACGCAGATGAACTGCTCAGTAGCTTAAACGACAAAATGGTAGATCACGCATAGTAACCAATGGGCAATCAGCCTCAGACCTACAGTGACCACAAAGTATGAAACGGATTTATCTTGTATTTGCTTCGATAATACGAAAATTTAAGAAGAAAAATCCTTAATTTTTTGGCTGCAATTTGTATTGTACAAAGTTTCAATTTGGTTAAGATTATGTTCAGGGTTAAGCGTCATAATAGTCTTAAAGATGGCCGCTGTTTTTAAACAGAGATAACGAAAGAATTTGAATTGTTTGGATTCTTCATTAATGACTAAACGCCTCGTGTACCTTGACTCACGAACACTTGTTAAAAAAATAACAAATTATATTTGTTCAGTCTTTACAATATTTCACATTTGTATACCACATGTAGTTACCACATAAGCAAAAATAGTTCTAAAATTAACAGAAAAATCTCGCCGAATTCGGTTGCCAAAAACTTCAGAAAACTCGACTGATAGGAGAATTAAAATTAAAGATTAGTTTTAACCACTTTAGAAAAGGTTAGCGTCATTATTTATCTTTTCAATCTATGTTAAATAATATCTTTACCTTTAACTAAAAGAGAAACTTTGATAAGTAAAGATACTTCGCTGCCTTAAAATTGAATGAAGCCATTAAACGGCTGATTTGTCAGCTGTTTATCATTGTTTTTTTAATTCTTGACAAATAAAGTCATTTTAGAGAAAACATACAAATAAAAAACTAATTTACATAATAAATAAATAAGTATTTCAAATAATTTAGGAATATTTTTTAACACGGAGACGTGGCAAATTTTGTTACGCAACTATTTCAATTCTCAAAACTGGTTACGTTTTCTTGTTAGGAGTGAGTAATCTTTACTAATATATGATCTAACTATAAAAAGTACGTACTTTCTTCGAATTAGAATATGTCGAACCTAAGATGAACATAAACTTTTTAGTAGTGCTAATTGATGTTAAGTTTATTTATTATGTAAATTATGTTGATTTATTCCGAAATGAGACTTGGCAAGCTAAGAGCTAGTTTTATGTAAAGTATTAGTCGTGAGGAGGAACTAGGAATTCCAGAACTAATTTCCCGTGTAAATCGTAGTCGAAAACGTTTATTCTTGAATTTAAATGCAGTATTGGAAAGCTATTAAGTGAATAAGCGTATATATTAAATATATTTAGTACACTAGTTACCCATACACATTTAAACAGCTGATTTACATATGAGGAGACCATCTCAGTCTTCAGAAGTGGCAACCCATCAGTCCCTGGTTTCACATAGAAATATGAAGTTGGTTACGGATGTCCATGGGGATGCAGTCCACCTGATGGACTGTCGTTAATTGACATCTATATATTGACACTACATATACCAGGGGTTCTACAAAAAATGCATTGTCATTTCAGAAGATAAAGAAGTATGATGAAAGTCGCCTTACATTTCATATGTGACCCTTTCATCGAAACACAGGAATTGCTTCACGCACTTTACTATTTTAAAATTTTAATAAATATGTATATTGTAATAACTTTATAACAAAAACTTCCCTAATTCTTACTCTACATTCTACACATCGATCTATTGCAGCCAAAATCTACTACAATCTTCAATCAATTTGTTAACATTGCTGTTATAATAACCATAATTTATATTAGATGTTTAACGATATTGTTACAAATTGGCAGGGTTTCAAGCAGGAGTGATTGTTGTACAGATGTTTTGTGTATTGGCGTAAACCGTTAATAGCTGTTACAAAACATAACAGTTTTTTGTTTACGCAAATTGACAGAGTGACCTATTTAAATATTATTATTTATTGTGACTCACTATTTAAGTATCTAGAAGATGGTGTAATGGTTTGAAGGACAGCGTTTATTTTGGAGGTCTCAGGTACAAATCTCTGATTTGAAATTATGAGCGTATGATATTATATTAAGTTTTTTTTTAATAATTTAGTAGTAGCAGACGAGCATGCAGTTCACCTGATGGTAAGTAGCGACTGCCGCCCATGGACATCTGTTATCAACACCAGATAAGATAGGTATTCGTAGCTGAGGTTGGCCACAGACGCGCCGCTACCTCCGAGGACTAACCTGAAACACCTCGGAAAAGTAGGTATGTCTCCCTTACCACACCCTTCAAATCAGAACAAAGCAGCGATTAACACTACTGTTATGAGGCAGAAATCGATGAGGTGGTGGTGCAGCTGGAGTCGAACCACAAAGGGTTCACCTTCGAATTACTATTAAGTATGATTTTCAAAGGTGTCCCCATTTTGGCAATGTGGTAGAGTCATTAAATTCTTCTGATTGTGAGATAAAAATGCTTAACGATAGCTTGGTGAATTTATTATAGTAAATAGATTAAGTATTAAAGATAAATCGACTTAAAACAGAATGCTTTTATCGTATTTCAGAAGCATTTTTCCACTCATTTCCTTCCTCTGGTATAATATACTCCGAGGTAGGGAGTATCAAATTAATTATTGAAATCGGGCCAGCGTTACTCGAAAGTAAATATTTCTACGTTTTCATAATTTATTTTATATTTTACTGTTACTCCGGGGTATCTCTGATATATTTATGTACAAAGTCAAATACTTAAGTATTATTAGATAGGTATAGTCCGTGCCAAACTGCTAGTCCCCTCTGAAGTTGTTGCGACCAGGTGTACTCGTAGTTATACAATTTCTCGATTCGTTTTTACATTCAGAGTAGACTAGCAGTATTATGCGGACTATACCTATAATATAGGAAGTAGTTATATTAAATCTATATTATGTCTAAATTCTTAAAGCTTTCTGTCTTAAGAATATAATTATGATATATTCACCGGTTATGTAGTGGGTGCCATGGAAATACCAAAACAAGCACCTACTTAAAATTCCAATATCCATATAGATATCTATTAAAAGTAATATTTCAATATTAACCTGTCAGGGGTTTGATCTCATAGCCATTTCTATGGGAGATGAGATTTTGTTATAACATTGAAGTAGCAAAGGAGCATGTAGTCTGATGGTATAGTTCGCGCCAAACTGCTAGTCCGCTCTGAAGTTGTTGCGAGCAGGTGTAGTCATACAATTTGCTATGGCGACGCGATTCATTTCTTTATTCAGACCGGACTAGCAGTTTTACGCGGACTATAAGTGGCTACTGCCGCTCATAGACATTTGTGTAGAATATTAGATCTAAATGAAGTCGATCACAGATGCGTTGCCTTTTCACGAGATTAAACTGATGCCTCATTTGTAAGTCAGCCTTCCACCGAAACGAAAGTAAATAACTGCTGAATAGAATGATTATAAATAATTTTCTTTAAAGTTGGAAATGTATACTACTAATTTTAACTACTATTTTATATTAGAATTTTCCTCTCAGGTAATTATGATAATTTCGCCTCAATGTAGCTCATCAGACTATCCGCTGAGATGGGACTAAATATCGATTTTAGAGATAAATAAGGTGATATTTGTACGTATAAAGATATATAAATAATCCAATTTCAAGGTTTATTATGAGAATGACCGCAGTAGAATCCCAAACATTTTGCCTGTGAAGTGACCCTATTGCCACTATATAAATACAATGAGAATAACTTCAATATAAGTGTCTACATTTTTATAAATAGCAAAGTTATGACTTGATAAAAAACGAAAAAACACGAAGAAATGAACAAGAAAAGGGCTTTCCTTCTTAC
Organism: Epargyreus clarus; assembly: GCF_041222505.1. NCBI lineage: Eukaryota > Metazoa > Arthropoda > Insecta > Lepidoptera > Hesperiidae > Epargyreus > Epargyreus clarus. Next base: position 7,321,037 of record NW_027332231.1, on the reverse strand, counting down.
ATAATGCCATTTCACGAGCTACAAAGGCTTCGCCCTTTTAGGCTTTTGTCAGTGGCGGCAAAATTATCATAGCGAGATAACCGCCGTCCCTTTTTACAAATTCAGGGCGTGTAAACTATTATGCTTGAGACGAGGTTACACACACAACGAACCTTTGCGTTTATTATATTTTGTAATTGGCCCATTTTACGTGGGCCCGTATCTCGCAGATGTCGCAACATGATCTACAGATATCACTATCTCGTTTTAAAAATAGAAAGATGGCGTTAAGGATCTGTTTAAGACGCGGCGACGTTACTCGAAAACAGATTGGGATTATTTGGGGATCGATCGTGATTTTTTAATTAGTGGGTACGCCGAGCATTAAGATTGAGTTTTAATAGATTATTGCAGTTACGATTTCTTTTATTTATCATTTTATTTCCATTTGTATCATTTTTTTGAACAATTAAATATAATGAATTCAAAATTAATTGCATACCTGCTTACCTGATAAATCTTAAAAAAAAGTTTTCAAAGGTATATGAACTCTACCAATTCGTACTTGGGCAGCGCGGTGGACTATGGCCTAATCTTTCTCATTCTGAGAGAAAACCCGTGTCCAGCAGTGGGACAGTAATGGGTTGATGATGATAATGAATGAATATAATGAGAAATTTATTTTGTTTATTAAATTATATAATTTAATTTGTTTATTTTGCGTAAAATATCACATGAATATGAAATTCGATAAAGTGGTCACTGTAATACATAGACGCTTACTAAGTATAAAATACCAATTTAAAAACGAGTCTTAATTTAAAAATGTATTGAAAACGCTCAAAGAACGTCTTTGTACGAGTAAGTAAGAATACCTAGAGCACTGAACAAATACGATTGTACAATACGTATAAAATATCGTCGTGTAAAAAAAATAACACCCCTATTAAACTTAAACTAAAATGTATTTATACATTTTAATTACTTCTTACTAATTAGAGCCTGCGCTAAAAACTCAGTCAAGCAATTCCCCCTTGATTCATGAAAGCATAAAAATCAGACCATCCATATAAAATTAAAATGTTAGAAATATTTCTGTACCAATATTTTCAAAGACCTTTTTACATGAAAATATGTCTATAGAACGCGTAGGATTATGTAAACGTATATTATGTCATAGTTACTTGGTTAAATAATTAACATATTATGAATAGATACATCGTCATCAACCCGTTACTGTCCCACTGCTGGACACGGATCTCCTCTCAGAAGGAGAAGGATTAGACCATAACCCACCGCCCTGGCCAAGTATTGATAGACTTCACATACATTTGGAATGTATGTGAAGTCATAAAATTATCATGAAAAAATTTAATATTTTTAAGGTATTTCAGGTATGCAGGTTTCGTCACGATGTTTTCCTTCACGATTTAAGCAAGTAATAATTAATTTCTAATACGCACATAACTTTGGAAAAATCAGAGGTGATTTGAACCTCGCCTGGGATTTGAACCTCGGACCCCTCAATCAAGAGGCTGACTTTCTTAGCCACTATCACTACTTAAGAAGATAGCTCAAGAAGTTATTAAAGAGATCGACTGTAGTCTAAAAAGGTTAGAACTAGCCCTTTCATATTCTTACGGTGTAACCTACATACGGTGAGATAAGGGAAATTAGCTAGATAAACTGATAACACCTTACCTATGATGACATTGGGCCTACTCGACCTTGGTTGAATTTTGTGATTTTACAAATTCTCACTTGTGTGTTAGTTACGTACAGATGATAAATCTTCACAGAGACTGAAGTATATGTTTATTAGTTTGAAGAAGTAAATTTAGTTATATAATTTATAATTTTAAAATAGTATAATACAAAATTAATGCCGAAATCTTTGTTAAAATATTCCGTTTTACTATATAATTTTTGTACTATTAAATTTTGGTTGATAATAAGTGTTTTATATATAAAACAGTCTATAACTCTATATATATAGCCTGTAAAAATATATAGCCTGTGTAATTTGTTAAGTAGGTACTAGAATTTTTTTTTTTTTGAAAAAGAAATCGAAGATTGTGAGCGTAAACGCAAGTGAAAACACGGAGAAAAACTTGTATCAAGAACAAATTAAACATACGAGTACAAATTACGTAACAACTAACACTAGCGTTGTGTAGCCATATAAATAAAAAAAATGTTAAGGGTGAACATCCCTTATCACATAGGGGTATGAAAATAGGTAGTAGCCGATGCCTACAAAATATGCATATAAAATTTGGTGAAAATCGGTAAAGCCGCTTTGGAGGAGTACTGTAACTAACATTGTGACACGAGAATTATATATATAAGATATTTTTCAATCCGATCAGTAAAAGTAAACTCATACTATTAAATAATAATTATGTAAATAATGTATTCCAAGCTTTTGTGGTGTTTATCTTCAGTGTTAGGGTGTCGACTTCATAATTACGTTCTGAAAACCTCAATAAGGCTTTGCGATAATTATGTGCATACTTAAGACCGCCCTTGGCTACGCACGACTTTTGTTACAAGAAAATCACACACAAAATGAAAAATAAACAGAATAACATTTAAATTCACATCACAGATAAATTACATTTGTAAACAGCTGTGACAGTTAAATCATGTTTAAATAAACGCCACTTTAAATATCTAAGAGACATATTCAAAACCGCGTCGTAAAAAATTACTATCATAGAACACAACGTTTTCACTTCATTGACATCTCCAAACATTGTATCTTCCAACTTCTTTGCACAGTGGCCTGGAAATATATGGGTTATATTATAATAATGAAAAGACGCATAAATTTGTCGCTTGAAAAGTTTTTATAACATTGTAACATTACTCACGAGAGCTCTACACTGAAATATATCAAGTTCTGGTGACAGACAAAAATAATATTCTTAAATTATGACTTTACTCGTTAGGTTAGTCAAAACATTAGTGATTTTGTTAACACATGCTATACTTTAAGCGATATATCTTTACTCTGCTCGCGTATTTTGACACGCCGCTAATTGGCCGGCTTTATTCGCCTTCGGTTTTATGGTTCTAGTGTAGGTAATTTTTATTATTGCCAATTTACAGGCAATTCGATGTTTAAAAAATTACGCCCTTGCGATCAATTTACAAGTTTTTGAAGCAATCGTTACACCTAAATTTTCTACTCATGTTTAAGAAACAAAAATTCGTTAAACAAACTATAAAAATAACGTTTAGAAATGTGTCATCCCAGAAGTGTAAAGCGTAAAAATTACGTTTTCACAATATCGCAGTCTTTGAACTTTGGCAGAATAGCACTTCACTTTTGTCTCGAACGAAATTAAAACGCCAATCGTGCGTTTTGACAGTTCCGCATTTTCGCGCCAATTTTCCGGAGCGCGGGAAGCCGCCGGTCGTAGGTTAGGCGGTGGCGCGGTCGCGGTCTCAGTTGTGACTGCGCCACGCTACGCTTCGCCCCATCCACTACCTTACGATTTATGAGCGTGACGCAGAATATACATGTAACGTTGCTCTCGGCTCCGACCACGTGCTCCATCTCGATAAATGCCTCGTAAATGTTGATCAGGACTTGGATACTTGGAATTAGTCATGCTATATCATGAGACGATACAAAACTCTTTTTAAAGTGATCAAGAAAGGAAATTGAAAAAGTTTTTATTTTGATCTATATTTTTACTTTAATATGTTACAAAGAGGTGAAAATTTACCTCTCTTCTTTCAATTCCATTTTGTTCGTTCATTCTAAATAAATAAAAAAGATTCGTTTAAAATTCGTCGAAAATTGTAAACGTTCCTAGTAATTTCTAACTACGTATGTTTAAATCGCTTTATGAGAAAATAATTATCATCTGATAACGATATCTTTACATTACGAAAAGGATTCCCGTTCTTAGAAAAACCCAAACAATAAAATTAAGCATACTTAGATTTGCATGATATTTTAATCTATCTCCCGCTAATCCAATTAAGCCGGTATAGCCCAGTTTCGTGAAATTGAGCCAATTTAGTATTGCAGTAGCTTCGATTACCGTAGCATGGATGGGCGTACAACCTGTTGGTATAACGCTAAATCGTTCTGCGATTTACTGGTTCCTGCACTGTTATTACCCGCAATCCGTAGATATTGTCAATAAAGAAATTGATTTATCTGCGCCATAATTTGTCGGTTTTTGTCATAGTTGGCATGCGCCGGGATATGGCTCAATAAACTGAAATGGCTAGGCTCGTAGGCGGTTGATTGAACGAGTTTATAATGAATCAATGAATGGATTGCTGTTAGTTATGACTTTTTAAAACTTTTGTTTAACTGACTAAAGTTTTCTTTTCATCATTCTTTTGCTCTATATCTCTTCTGTTTTAAGAGTAAAAGACTTGATTTAGATGACTTCCCACCACGCTAGCAAAGCTTGGTAGATTTTACATACCATTGAAAACTTTTTTAAATAACTCCCATTTAGAACTTTTATAGAGATGTTTCAATTAACCGTTACATTTTTTCCAATTGTGTATTCATTAATGTCGGATATTTTGTATATATTTTATAAATATTACGTATATAAATAGGTATTTACCCTTATTTAGTAATCTAGTCTCCATATTTCTCCATTCTTATTTCTATCATTGACATTGGTTTAAAACGCTAATGCGTCGGTAGCTTTATCAAGAATGTAGTGTGAATTAGTAGGAGCTGAAGTTCAATAATTAGGGCGCTGACACATGTTCGATAGAGCATTCGGCGGTAAGGGCTAATTAGAAGCGTTGCTGGCGGCTCTACGACATGATTATCTAATGAACGGAACTTCTAGAGGAATTCCCAAGTGCTCGGATAATTTGAATAGTGTGCAAGCTTTGTTATACTCGTATAAATAAGTAATATTGTTTTAATGAATGTAGTACACATATTCAAACATTGTAAATATTATTTTGTTCTTCATATAATATTGTAGTGTCAAACGAGCAAGCATTAGATCTGTTGATAAGTAGATACTGTATTACATTTGTAAAGTGGCGTTGCTACCCCTGCTACCTACTTACTAAGTTGAAACGCCTCGATTAAGTATGTCTCCCTTATATACTTAAATGCCGAAAAATGCTGAAAACGCTGAAAAATGCCGAAATCTTTGTTAAAATATTCCGTTTTACTATATAATTTTTGTACTATTAAATTTTGGTTGATAATAAGTGTTTTATATATAAAACAGTCTATAACTCTATATATATAGCCTGTAAAAATATATAGCCTGTGTAATTTGTTAAGTAGGTACTAGAATTTTTTTTTTTTTGAAAAAGAAATCGAAGATTGTGAGCGTAAACGCAAGTGAAAACACGGAGAAAAACTTGTATCAAGAACAAATTAAACATACGAGTACAAATTACGTAACAACTAACACTAGCGTTGTGTAGCCATATAAATAAAAAAAATGTTAAGGGTGAACATCCCTTATCACATAGGGGTATGAAAATAGGTAGTAGCCGATGCCTACAAAATATGCATATAAAATTTGGTGAAAATCGGTAAAGCCGCTTTGGAGGAGTACTGTAACTAACATTGTGACACGAGAATTATATATATAAGATATTTTTCAATCCGATCAGTAAAAGTAAACTCATACTATTAAATAATAATTATGTAAATAATGTATTCCAAGCTTTTGTGGTGTTTATCTTCAGTGTTAGGGTGTCGACTTCATAATTACGTTCTGAAAACCTCAATAAGGCTTTGCGATAATTATGTGCATACTTAAGACCGCCCTTGGCTACGCACGACTTTTGTTACAAGAAAATCACACACAAAATGAAAAATAAACAGAATAACATTTAAATTCACATCACAGATAAATTACATTTGTAAACAGCTGTGACAGTTAAATCATGTTTAAATAAACGCCACTTTAAATATCTAAGAGACATATTCAAAACCGCGTCGTAAAAAATTACTATCATAGAACACAACGTTTTCACTTCATTGACATCTCCAAACATTGTATCTTCCAACTTCTTTGCACAGTGGCCTGGAAATATATGGGTTATATTATAATAATGAAAAGACGCATAAATTTGTCGCTTGAAAAGTTTTTATAACATTGTAACATTACTCACGAGAGCTCTACACTGAAATATATCAAGTTCTGGTGACAGACAAAAATAATATTCTTAAATTATGACTTTACTCGTTAGGTTAGTCAAAACATTAGTGATTTTGTTAACACATGCTATACTTTAAGCGATATATCTTTACTCTGCTCGCGTATTTTGACACGCCGCTAATTGGCCGGCTTTATTCGCCTTCGGTTTTATGGTTCTAGTGTAGGTAATTTTTATTATTGCCAATTTACAGGCAATTCGATGTTTAAAAAATTACGCCCTTGCGATCAATTTACAAGTTTTTGAAGCAATCGTTACACCTAAATTTTCTACTCATGTTTAACAAACAAAAATTCGTTAAACAAACTATAAAAATAACGTTTAGAAATGTGACATCCCAGAAGTGTAAAGCGTAAAAATTACGTTTTCACAATATCGCAGTCTTTGAACTTTGGCAGAATAGCACTTCACTTTTGTCTCGAACGAAATTAAAACGCCAATCGTGCGTTTTGACAGTTCCGCATTTTCGCGCCAATTTTCCGGAGCGCGGGAAGCCGCCGGTCGTAGGTTAGGCGGTGGCGCGGTCGCGGTCTCAGTTGTGACTGCGCCACGCTACGCTTCGCCCCATCCACTACCTTACGATTTATGAGCGTGACGCAGAATATACATGTAACGTTGCTCTCGGCTCCGACCACGTGCTCCATCTCGATAAATGCCTCGTAAATGTTGATCAGGACTTGGATACATGGAATTAGTCATGCTATATCATGAGACGATACAAAACTCTTTTTAAAGTGATCAAGAAAGGAAATTTAAAAAGTTCTTATTTTGATCTATATTTTTAATTTAATATGTTACAAAGAGGTGAAAATTTACCTCTCTTCTTTCAATTCCAGTTTGTTCGTTCATTCTATTAAAATAGATTCGTTTAAAATTCGTCGAAAATTGTAAACGTTCGTAGTAATTTCTAACTACGTATGTTTAAATCGCTTTATGAGAAAATAATTATCATCTGATAACGATATCTTTACATTACGAAAAGGATTCCCGTTTTTAGAAAAACCCAAACAATAAAATTAAGCACACTTAGATTTGCATGATATTTTAATCTATCTCCCGCTAATCCAATTAAGCCGGTATAGCCCAGTTTCGTGAAATTGAGCCAATTTAGTATTGCAGTAGCTTCGATTACCGTAGCACGGATGGGCGTACAACCTGTTGGTATAACGCTAAATCGTTCTGCGATTTACTGGTTCCTGCACTGTTATTACCCGCAATCCGTAGATATTGTCAATAAAGAAATTGATTTATCTGTGCCGTAATTTGTCGGTTTTTGTCATAGTTGGCATGCGCCGGGATATGGCTCAATAAACTGAAATGGCTAGGCTCGTAGGCGGTTGATTGAACGGGTTTATAATGAATCAATGAATGGATTGCTGTTAGTTATGACTTTTTAAAACTTTTGTTTAACTGACTAAAGTTTTCTTTTCATCATTCTTTTGCTCTATATCTTTTCTGTTTTAAGAGTTAAAAGAGTTGATTTAGATGACTTCCCACCACGCTAGCAAAGCTTGGTAGATTTTACATACCCTTGAAAACTTTTTTAAATAACTCCCATTTAGAACTTTTATAGAGATGTTTCAATTAACCGTTAAAACATTTTTTCCAATTGTGTATTCATCAATGTCGGATATTTTGTATATATTTTATAAATATTAGGTATATAAAGAGGTATTTACCCTTATTTAGTAATCTAGTCGCCATGTTTCTCCATTCTTATTTCTATCATTGACAACGGTTTAAAACGCTAATGCGTCGGTAGCTTTATCAAGAATGTAGTGTGAATTAGTAGGAGCTGAAGTTCAATAATTAGGGCGCTGACACATGTTCGATAGAGCATTCGGCGGTAAAGGCTAATTAGAAGCGTTGCTGGCGGCTCTACGACATGATTATCTAATGAACGGAACTTCTAGAGGAATTCCCAAGTGCTCGGATAATTCGAATAGTGTGCAAGCTTTGTTATACTCGTATAAATAAGTAATATTGTTTTAATGAGTGTCGTACACAAATACAAACATTGTAAATATTGTATTATTTTGTTCTTCATGTAATATTGTAGTGTCAAACGAGCAAGCATTAGATCTGTTGATAAGTAGATACTGTATTACATTTGTAAAGTGGCGTTGCTACCCCTGCTACCTACTTACTAAGTTGAAACGCCTCGATTAAGTATGTCTCGCTTATATACTTAAAAGACAAACATTTTATATAGAAAATAGTATCTTACATAATGAATGCAGCCATTCACATTCATACAATCAGTATGAATATCAGTACGCACATGCGTCGCTCCGAACTAGCATACTAACAGCATAAAATGTGTGTAAAAACATACGTACCTACCTTGTATTTCCCAAAGGGCAATTATATAGGGTATACAATAATTTGGCTCAAGATAGCATTACTAATTTAAGCCAATTTAAAGTAGTCTAACACTTGTACAATTTATCGAGATTTAAAGTAGTTTTCGGCAGTTCTTACATGAAGTATAATTTTCCTCCTACGTCGCTTATATAAATCTACGATTATGCGAAAATCCTATATTAATCGGTTCATCTTCAGCCAGAATCTGATTTCTAGCCTCATAAACACATAAACAAACATCCAGAGAGACAGATACACATAATAAAAACCATCTTTATCTTTCATTGTCATATAACGAAAAACATGGACTTAGATAATAGAATTATTTTGAAATCATAGACATTTCAATGCTACGAGTGTTTGTACATAGATAAAGTTTTTTTTATTCCACACGCCATAAACAATTGATTCCCGATCAATCAATCGGTCGTAGACTCCGTCATACATTCACATACATTTTTTGTTCTTTTCCTTGTGACAGCTTCGTTATACCAACGTAAACTTTTTGTTACTGATTACAATCACACATCAAAATATTGAATAAATACATGTAGGTTGTACCACTCATGGGTTAATGCACGATAAAACCTTTCAGATAACTGGAATTTGATAGACAGGTGTAATTATGTGGTCGCTACCGGCAAATGGAAATGTTGTGATAAGGGAGAGGCGGGCGACGTAAACAACGGTGCCCTTCGAGATATACCACTGATATTTAGGGATGTGGATCCTGTCTGAGAAATGTCGATTTAGAAATCAATTCAAAGCGAATCCTAAAACCAATGTAGAAAAATATTATGAACTAGATGAAAGATGATCTCTTTCACAAAAAATATATATTCATTTTATTTTCTTACTCTTCTGCCAAATATCGGTTCTCTAATTTTTTTGCCGTCTAAAAATTGGCCAACAAAAAAGAAACACGAAAAAAATAGCATTTTTTATGTAGTACGCCAAAAAATCGAATATGGTTTTTTCAGGTATCTGAGATATCGCTATTAGTTGTCATGTTACTCATTGATTATTATCGATTAAGATAATCGATAGTTTTTGTCAAAAATCGATTCTTCGACAGATCGATCTCAAATCGACATCCCTACTTGATATGCACGCCTAAGTGCGCTGCGAAAGTGGCTAATGTAAATAATACAGTTGTTACGCATCTTTACGCACAGTCACTTGTACGGGTGTGCGTTAACTTTTAAATGCATTCGTTTCACTTTAATAGACCGTTTTTAAGTTTAAAAGCTATTTGCATATCTGTGTAGTTTGTTATCTACGCGGTATCTACGCGACGGCAATCTGCTATAGTCGCTGAAGACTGGACGTTCGTCGCCAATGGTTGTTGTCAATCATCGCCAGTGTTCGCCAACGACTGTCGTCAGCGACGCATGACCGACCACGGTCACCGACTACACCATGTTATTAATAATCATTCTATTCATTAATTCATCCAAAATTTTGTTGATCAAATATCGCCATTGACAATTACATCTTAGGTAGCAGTCATAGAACTTGTCAAATTTTCGATCTTTAGCAATTTTTGGATCGATTGAGTATTATTAAAGAGCGTAGAGGCGTCAATTCATATGGCCTTTGTTTTACGAAAGAATTGACCAAAAAATAGTATTTTACTATACGTCGAATTCTTATAAGTCAGATTTTGTAGCGCTGAAAATTAAATAAAACAACTTCACAATTTGTTGCAATTTTCGCAGACGTCCGTCGAAGAAAATTACAAAGTAAACAGCTACTACTCAATGCAAATATGCGCAAAATATTTCACACATATTAAAGTGATAATGCTTTGTGCATTTAAATTATTTTTCTTGAAATACAATATGGGTAATACAAACAATACGGCGCCAGATGCATATTAAAATGAATACACTTGAAACGAGTACAATTTCACGGTTTTACGGTTAAATAGGTTAAATCAATATCGTCGAAAAGTTTGCGAGTGGTAACATTTTGGTAACGACATTGAAACTTCGTCGCGTCAATACGCGAATTTCGCTGTCGAATAAATGATCAAATTAGTAATAACTAGTGTTGTGATAAAGATTTCGGATCTGGGTACAGTTATTCAACTGCTCAAATTCAGATCAGGTATTAGTTTTAGTTGTCAATTTCATACAACTTACGAGGCATTAATGGCCATAAAATTATTGGGATAGTCGATAATATTTACTATTTTAAGTAAGAATTTAGGAATGTAGAGACATATGTTTTTTTTTCTTTTCATTTATTTAAAAAAAGATAAAACTGAGCTCCGAAAAAGTAACGCAAATTGACTTATTGAGTAACTTGTTCCAATCTTGCATCTCTACCTCGTGTAAAAAATAATTGTTTAAGAAATTAAATAATTGTTTAAAAAGTATACATAAAGTTATGCGTCACATTTATATCGGTTCCAAATATCAGATACACTTATTTCCGGATATCGAACTATTTCAGATACGGTTATAGAGCTCTTACAATTAACATCCCTAGCCCCACACGACAGTGCGATGTACGCCCAAGGACGCTAAGAGTTTACACTATAGTTAGATAGCGGCCGATTGTTTGATATTGCGAATATTTCAGCCGAACGTTATGCAATTTAATCCAACAATGATAAAAATGTTTACGCGCTGCATACCTCAGTTATAATTAACGTCACACGCTTGTTATTAACGCATTCAGTACGAATGTTTGGGTGTTAGTGAAAAATATTTACACGAATTTCAGTTATCGGTACCTACCTTGTTTGCATTAAAAATACTGACGGCCAAGTTAAGAAGACAAACGGCGCCGTCTAGCGTTTATTGCTATTCCAATATTACACTTCATGTTCTAAACTTGAAGCTTGCAAATATGCTATTTACGCTATAGGTGCCTATTGTATTATTGATGGACATTTTCTTACTATTCTTTTTAGTAGGCTTTCTTACTATTCATTAGACATTTGTTTACTAGGCGGCTCCGAAACACTTATTATGTAAACCAATTTATTGTTAAAGAAATAAATATTTTTGATTTTGATTTTGATGGGTATTATTTAAGTTTATTTGACAATTTAAGTTAATTTAGCTTTTTGCAAGTTGAAGTTAATTTGCAATCAATTTTGCAATGTTGTCTAATTAATTACGTAAAAACCATTGTTAATGGTAGATTTCACATATTCTTGCATTTTTTCAAACAATTCTGATCCATGTAAGTTTTCTCACGAGGTCACCGTTAAAACAAGTTCTAATACGCAGAAAAAAATCAATGCGTGCCTACGACTCGAACCTTGGACTCAGCGAGTTTGGACCACAAGCCTATTACGCTATCTTTTTTAATTATGTTACAAACCAGAATACAGCAGCGCTTAACACTGCTGTTACTAGCCAGAAATAGATGTGGCTGTGCTGCCGGATTCGAACCACAAATGATTCAGCCACTTTCAAACCTTATCTATCCTGCTTATGAGTATAACACCGCTATTAAAACACTAAGATATTTTGTTTAGTCACAAACATAAGTATACTTTAAAATCCCGATTCGCCGCTAAAAAGTAATAAAAGTCGCCGTTTCGGGCATAAATAAGCATGTGTGACTTTGATACCATATTGTTCTGAATGCCTCATCAACTTTATTGAGAACGGAACCTTATTGCGTAGCGTATCGCGGTATCACAAAGCAAAGATTTCCCAAAAAAGGGTCAACAAACTGTCAGTTGGCTCCCTCATAAATCATTTCGGGCCGAAGTGTTACAATATGTGTACAGTATAGAATAATGAGAGGTAACTCGGTGGTTTTTACGCTGTTACCTAGGGTTGCCTAGTATGTTTGTAACACGTCTATTAAAAATGTATGTATATTTTTTTTAATTAATTGATTTTTTTTAATAATTATTACCTAATCAAAAAGCAATAGAGTAGTATCAATCGCATTTTAGTCTTTGTGTGTATCGTCGTGCCAAACTTGATAAGGGCTGAATGGATTTTGATTAGACTTTCAAAAAAGAGTAGAGGACTTTATAGGCATAAAAATATCATAATTCCCAATTATAGGGTTTTATAGGAATAAATAGAAACATTATGCACGGGGCTCCAATCTCACAAAACTGGGCGTTCCTAGTTCCAAATTCGTTAATTTGAAAAACAATTTTAATATACGTGTGAATAAATAGTTTAGAAAAAGAAAATGTTATTTTTAATGCAGTGCCAATTACCTCGTTCCAATTTTCGCCCGAACACCGTATTGTCCGAATTTCCCTTGGGAGTCATATTCCTGCCTTCTGCTTTGAACGAATTATCTCCAAATAATTCGTAGTGTAGATTTACCCTCTATTCTTACCACATCTGTCTATGTAAATACCTAATCGTGACCAATCTTGTTAACTATGTGTACGATTGAGAATAAAATAAATAAAAATAAATACATAAAAGAACAAAATCTTAACAAAATAACTTGCATAGTAATAACGTACATATCCAGATACGGAACACCGCAAAACACATATTTTAAGCTTGGAAATCTCCTCTTTTTGCGTCGGGCGTAAAAATAAAGGACTGAGGATTGCGATTAAGATACGGACCTTGAAAATCCACGAAATACCTACAAATATTATTTCTACATCTGTTTCTTTGGGAATTAGGCTTTCGTTACGTATTTGTTGAGATATCGTCCCTATTGATATATTGATTTGATTATTGCCCTTCAATGCTGGAAATCAATTAAATGACACCTACTTTAAGAGGATCAATGTTTTTTGATAAGACTAATAATTGATAATATTCGATAAAAAATGATATCTAATAACGATAAAAATCTGTTAATTACGAAACCTGATTAAATTCTTCTTTCATGAGGTAGTCGTTGTACTTTTTATCAATGAAACAAAAAACAAATACACAAAAAATTCATTCATAAAATATGTAAATATTTTTTTACCATATCCATCGGCGGCCTAACATCAGTAACTGTCGCATGTCGCCCTATACGGCGCATTGAACCCGAGACCTTGGTCAGAAATAGCCTAACGAATTAACCAAAGGAGATGTTTCATTTTCGGCCATCTTATGTACACTATATCTAAAAAACACGAATAATTTGTATAATTGAAGAAAAATACACATATATTTTGAGAACCAAAAGTATTCCTGTTGAAAAATATTTAAAATAAGCATTCCTCATTGAAATATTAAATATGGCGGAATAATGTCAATGTCAAGTTTTCAAAACTGTCGATGTCGGTCAGGGAACCTATAGGTTACTATACTCTTTGGATGTCGGTAATTCTGTATTTCGCTGTTTTTGTCGTAAAGTTATTGTTACCTTAGTACTTTACAACCTGGCTTTTGTTTTGGGTATCCCGTCATTATTTCTGAATTTAATTAATTATTTATAATAATTATAACAAAACCACCTTTTAAATAGTATCTGGTTTTATAGATGTAAGTGACATGTCAAATTAAAAAAGAAGAAGTTGTCAATTTGATATGTGTAAAAGTGGATATATACATATTATATAATAGTGGACTCCAATGTAAACGTTGAATAAATATGTACTGATGAGAAGATTCCATTTTAATCCTGAATATGTTTCTGCTCTGTGCTGCTTACGATTTTGGAGTGATTCTACCTTAATTGTTTACCCAACTTATGTTTTATGGACTCTTGTGATTTTCGTGCGATCGCTGTGGATTGTGTTGACAAGGATTCAATATCATCAGGTAAAATATACATCAGTTAGTTTTATTAATCGTGAAATAATCGTAATTTTAAACTAGAGAAGCTAATCTTTTTACATTTCTCTTTTTTTAGATAATTACATTAACAAGACAAGGACATTCTTGGGATGACAAAATAATCAGTTATTATTGCAACTGCATCGCTGGGAAACGAACCGTACTCGTAGGTAGTTGCGCTCACATTATGACCATTGTTTGATGTTTGGGCTGAGCTCGTCACAGGATATTACAGAACCTGCTACATGATTGGATGAAAATATTGATAAGGGAAGATATTTAAAATGAATAAATAATGTATCTAAGTGAAGAATAAGTAAAATATTATCAAATGTGTACTTAAAGTTGTTTTATTTACACAATTAAATGTTTTAACTAAAATAAATTGGTATAGAAGTACATATTTTGGTATGTTTGTTTTAAGTCAAGATTTATGAAAGTAAATATAATTAATGTTTATCAAATATAGACATTGTTTCTCAATACATACAATACAATATTTATATATCTACGCCCATTCGCGTAAAAAATATATTAAAAAGTATATAATGTATATAGTAAGTTAAAATAGGATGACAGATGACATTATTACGGTAATCACTATCGCCATGATGTTTTTCCACTGTTGTGTTGCAAGTTTAAGTGTAAATTATTGTTTTTTAACAATTAAACGAATATGATTTTAAGAGAATGAACCCCTACGAATTGTTCGTTGCAAGTTTTCTTAGTTTTTAGTATAGTGTACAAAAGGTGGCCGGGAGCCCATACATTTTGAAACATCTCCTTTACACGCGACTCTTAAAACAAATTTGTACAACGCTTATCGGTTCGTGGTCTTTGCGTAGAATCACAATACCGCATTTTTCACAAAGAACGTTTCTCATAATACCCATCGAAGGTACCCATTCAATCATGACACACTAAATAACAATGTATCCGCTTATTAACATATCGATAATGTAATACTTACCTACTTAGCAAGTAGCAAGTATTTAATGGAATTTATGTGAAAAATGAACAGTAGTCTACCTGTACCCATAGTATAAGTTTTTACAAAAATGACTGTTTTTGTATTTGTTTACGTATTTCCATACATTTACAATCAGTTCCGATACAGTCCGCTAGGGGCGCTGATTGGAAATGTATGGGCAAATACGTAAACAAATACAAAAACAGTCATTTTTGTAAAAACTCATACTAAGGGTACTGTTTGTAAGTAATTACTGCTGCTTAAGACATCTGCAATCAATCACAACTAAAATTTGGATACTATATTAATTATGTCAGTTATAGATGCGTTACTAGAACTAAGTTAAAACGTTAAGTGTTTCACTTACACTCAATGACTATTGTTGCTTTGCTTAAGAACTATAATGGAAAGCTTTAGGAAAGTTGGATGTCTAACTCTAGTTCCCTCGCTTTTGTAGAGAGACATACCTACTGTCGACGAGACCAGTGGCATATAAAGAGGCACTATAATAAACACGTATTTGTTCAGTCAGACAAGACAATTTCCTGTTACATACCGATATAATGCGACTTATTACTTTATAAACGGATAGTATATAACGGAAATCCGTTCATATATAACTGAACAAAGGTAACTACATAAAGATCTAGTTGAAACTGAATTAAAGATAAATAATTCACTTTCTATGGTGCCGACGTAAACAGAATACCTCTCCATTTCCCATTGCTCATGCCATGGTTCCCAACTTGTTGACCGCAGCCACCAGTCTTCCGCAAAATACAAAATATGGTTGGCGTGTGAGTCCAAATTTTTGCGCGGATGAAATTAATTCAAAAGTTACATTAAAAATCACATAAATTATATTCAGATTTCTAGTAAAATTATGTTTCCTTTTAAAAAGTTAGTATTGAGACTTTTTCCGAACCATTCAGTTTCTTTTGCCTACACCTACGCCGTTGTGCTTGCTAACAACAAAGAAATTAAAATGATACCTTCGAAAAATGTTGGGAGCCCCTGCTCTATAAATAGAGGCGCCGTCACATCCATCGGTTTGAAGAATATCGGATAAATATCGCGTAGATACAAAATGATTTATTTGAGTAATTATGTGAATAGCATCCAATAGGAATGTTAAGTAACACCGCATGCGTTCGCGAATGATTCAGAAGATTATATTCGGTCAATGCGCTAACTCTTGGCGCCGTTGTATAGACGCCTAGTTAGGATCGTTAAGACGCTTTAAAAACTAAATTATATGCTAATTTTTCTTGAAGGAGCTGTATGTTCGGGATTTAGCCAGTAAGAATGATTCGAGCGATAACGATGCTAATAATATTAAAAGGTTTGAATCAAATCAAACACCTTACAATTAAACCTCGTGTTACTAAATCTTGTTTACTTTCTGTTCGACACAACAATAACTAAAATAAAATTTACTTAGGCTAAGTCAGTCAGTCAGTGCCGGGAATCAAATCTGGAACTTTCTTGGACGACAAATCAAAGTATGAAACATTGTTTGTAATAAATTGTTCAAACGTTATTTTTACTATTATTATGCAACATAAAATTATAAAACATTAATATATTGCGTTTGTTGTCATATGTAAAGAGCAGTTCAATTAAAATGCAGGCCGATAAGGTTAACACACGTTCACTTTATTGAATTTCAATGTATTTTAATTCATAGTTGAAGTTCAGTGAATGAGTGTTGATCGAATTCAAGTTAAGTGACTTCTTGCTCATTGATAAATTCCAACAATTTATTCACATTTAAATAATTAATTTAAACGGTTTATGACCACCCTTTGCAACTTAATTGGTTTACAACCATAATCAAACGTTGGGATTATAAGTACATTAGTTTATTATAGTAAATTGATTTTGAATTTTCTATTATGAGAAATACTTGTTTACTTTAATAATTAATTTGATGGACTAAACTCGAGTTATATTCAACTCAGGTTAAATCTATTATAGCCACTACACTCTTTGATGTCGCAACAATACAATATTTAAATATCAAGTTCGATACCCGGATAGAGAAAAACATTTTTTTTAAATATTTAATGATGCAGCTTTTTATCAAAATCAGCCTCATAACTCCTTTCAGCATTTTTTATTCCATGTATTTTCGAATTTCGCCATCCAGGCTCATTTGAAAAATATTTCCTGTATATAAGGAGTGGCTACGCATTTGTGGTGGATTTTGGGTAGAGCCCCTGTTTACAAATATCACCGATGAATATTTGTAACCACTTACCATCAGAAAAACTGCTCGTTTGCTAATCTTATAAAAAAAAAGAAAGTTAGCCGCAAATACAATACGAATCCCACGTAAAGTTGGTTACAGATGCATTGCAGAAAACTAAGTTGAAACGCCTTATGTCTATTACTTCTATTAGGAGCCTACGATTAAATGTATAACCGTGGATTAATTAAAAAAACAATATAGTTAACGCTACAATTACTAAACACATTACATTAAACTCTTACTTCAAATCCTTTAAACGAAACAAAAAGTCCGTTAAGCAATACCTCAGATGGATAAAGCCAGCTGAATGACGGGACAAGATAATTGGGCGATAACTAGGGTCTCAGGGCCGACGATTGATTTAGATGTACCGTGGAGAAATATTTTACAAGGAAACAGTAAGAGTTAAGTAGTAAAGATTCGTTTAACTTCGTTTCTTCGTTTCGTATTTTGATATTAATAGAGATGAGAGTAATAGTAACGGAGCTGAAAAATGCGAGAAATGTATAAAGATTTGTTAATGAGAATTTTGTAGCAATGATCTTGAATGAACGTTGACGTGATATATTTAAAAGGCTTAAAATTAAGTTTCGAAAATAGCATTTTTTTCTAGGAATGTTTTCTTTTTTTACTGGGAGTTATAAAGTATGTAAGGAAAGTGACCCGTGCGAAAAATTATAGATAGATTTTTTAAATGACAATTTTGTAGTAATGATTTTGAATGAACGATTATCGGATCTTTTAGAGAGTTTTTAAATATGTCTTAGAAATATTGCTTATCCGTAACTTTATTTTCCTATTTTTAGAAAAAAATTAACTTAAATATACTGAAATATTAAAATAGCCATGGTACAGAATTGCGAAAGTATAGAAATATTCAATGAGAATTGTAGCATCGTTTTTAACAAACGATGATGTTGATATTTTAAGAGACTGTTTAAATTAGTCTTCGGAAATAGGTGTGTAAATTTCTTTTTCTCTTTCCGTTGAACTGAACTACACGAGATAGATATATTATTTTAATGAGAAGTCTGTAGCAATGATGTTTTCGTTCTACAAAATTCTCGATAAAAATATTTTAGGTAGTACCAACTTCCTACGTAGGATTAGTATTAAATGGTGTGGTCCACATAAAATGTACTGATATTTTACTAAACACAAAAAGGTACAATGTGCATAAATTTTACATTACATTGGAAAATACGACAATATCTATATACATATATAAAAATGAACGTGTGTTTCTATGTACTTTATAGAATTGTAAACTATGCATTAGATCATGTGATGATCTTTAGTAAAGATGTTGTGCATGAGCCCACGAAGGTTTCTGAGTAGGTACGACCAATTTTCGACAAATGGCTCCACTGTCATTCCAATGAAGGTACAAATTTTCAGTTATATGTATGTCATGTTACTTTTTTTAAAATGCGGGCGAAGCCGCGGGCACTGCTAGTTTTCTAAAAAAATCTTTTAGTCACCAGAATTACTAACTTTCTACGTACTCGTAGGTCTAGTAATATATGTCCCACACGGTCTGTCTATCACGCTGACAATTACATTACACGTAGATTACACGGAAATAGATGTATTGTACATACATTTTACATTCGATTAGAAATATACATAAAGTTTCTTGGTCTCAGACCTGTCTTATATCTACCACTTGATCTCCTCAGCCCACATATTCGTAGCACTTAGTAAATTTCTCAATACAATTAATCCGAGACCAGTATCACTTTGAAACGCTTGTGGAAATAAATTTATCCGGTGACAGGGCTTTGAAAAGGCCAATGTATTGTTTACCTAGGGCGGTATTACCTTCATATTGGTGAATAAGTCTAGGAATTTTAATTATTTAAAGGTCTCTAGGGTCTTGGTTATCATTTCCTGTGAAAAGGTTGAATACAATAACGTTATTATACTTACAGTCTTATTGGGCCATATTTTAAAGAGTGAAAGGTGCAAAATAAAAAGTTTAAGAATAGTAAAAGAATACTTAATGTACTGATGTCATTTTACAATGATTTTAAAAAGAATGGGTTAGAACTCAAAGTGCCAATTAGCCTGTAAAAGGCTGGAATGAAATGCATGACGTTTTGCCGATTTTCTGCGTTCTAGCGTAGTAATTGGTGCATCGAACTAAATCGTTGATTGCCATTGCCCAAAGTAGAATGTCTGCTGGATCCTTCATGACTAAAGGAAATGTTTATGTGTTCTCTATTATTACTTTAATTTAGTAAAATTACACATAACACTTTATCTATTTTAAAGTACAGTAACAATTTATTGAACCAATAAAGAAGTCAGTATATAATTTATAACCCAAAATTCATAGTTTAAATACAACGTGTGCCATATTTCACGCGTTATCAATTCTCCGCCTGTTATCTTATCAAACAATATATTTTAGTTGCATATACAAATGAGCCCGTGTAATATATTTAAGAAATAATAAGAAAATGTAGCATTATTGTTGTGAGTAATTGAAACAATCTAGGTCTCATAATAAACTGTTGGAAAATCGTTTTGATAACAGGGGGCCTACCACCATCTTTTAAAAACCGTCATAGTTCCGGAATGGTTTATTTCAATATTACATCAACATTATTTTGATTCGTACCACTACCTCCTTAAAACAACATTGTTTTATTCCTGCCGAGTGATGTAAAATAATGAATAATTTGTCTAATCCTTATCCAAGAGAAAACGAGACATCAACACTAGAGTCGTATCTTTCGCACCATAGTCTTGATTGTGTTCCGGCATACGCAGTTAAACAGACTTACTTAATTTTGTTTTATATATACATATTATTATTATTAATTAAATTAAGTAACTATTTAAAATGATGAAAGATTTCACACAAAACCGCTTGTTTTAATATTGTTTTCAATCTTAGTTTAACGAGATCGTGGTACGAAATTTCAATGTAAGATTAAAATAATATTGTTTTAAGAGATGATAGTAACCCCCAGGCTTATGTTGTAACCATATTTATGTAATGTGCCATGGTATAGCATGAATACCTCATTGGGTTCCGTACTGAAAGGAAAAAACGGAATTCCATTATTTTATCATACAAAGATAAATTTAAATCTCAAATTAATGCATATGACCAACAACACACAATGACCTCTGTGAGTTTCTTTAAAAACGTTCTTACGGGTGTAAGATGTATATTAATCACAATCTGCATTATTGAAGGCAACCCTTTGTGGTTCGATCCCGGCAGCATCACCGCCACACCTATTTCTACCTTATAACGGCAGTGTTAAGCACTGCTGTGTTCAAAGGGTGAGGTACGGGAGAGTACTTAAGGGTAGCGGCGCATCTGTGACCGACCTCAGGTATATCTAATCCTATTTGGGTTTGATTACAAATATCCATGAACGCCAGTATCCACTTACCATCAGGTAGACTACAGGCCCGTCTGCTACTTCTATATTATAAAAAAATAGCCAGCGCGGAGGACTAGAGCTCAAATCCGTCTTACTCTGCAAGGAGACTCGTGCCCAACAGTGGCACAGTAATTAGTTGACGACTACGACATAATGACCAAAGTCTTATGTAAGTTGCTAACCTATATCTTGCAAATCTCTGAGAACTAACGCTTCAAATATGTACAGCCTCGATCTAAAGTTAGCAAAACCTTTAAGGCAAAGTACTATACCTATAAATGGATCAAAGGATCAATAGCTGACGTACAAGTCTGACCTATTTAGGTACGGATTGAGCAGTTCAAGGGTTATAATAGGTATACAGCATACCCATACATACGTACGTAGTACATAAAATATAACGTAATGTGTATGTTTATTACCCGACTGCCAAGGAAGGGTTATGTTTTTCGCGCGTATCTTGTATGTTTGTCTTTCTTTATTTGATCCGATATAAAAAACGGCTGGATGAATTTCAACAGTTAAGGTGTCATTATATTTGTCTTAATGACCCGAGTGTCCTTAGATAGGTGTTAGTAAAAAAAAATCAAAATGGCGGATTTTTGGCGCGAAATAGTAACACATTTAAAAAAAAAAGTTAACCGAACCTATCGAGTAGGGTATCAAATGAAAGGAAATTAAACGGAGATTATAAAAACATATTTGTATATATATAAAATAGCACGGTGACTGACTGATTGACTAACTAAATGACTTTTTCATTTTTCAGAAATCAACGTACAGCCTAAACCAAGGACCTTACAGTCCTGAAATTTTGCACATAGGTTATCTATATAGCGTGAATAAGTACTAAGAAAGGCTTTTTGGAAATTCTACCCTTAAGAGGGTAAAATAGGGGAAAACAGTTTTTTTGAAAACCTTTAATTTTGAAGCAACTACTATAAAATTTTATATTTGGCATTCTGGATACGAACAAGGACACACTTAGTTATCCCCCTCCGAAAAATCAACCCCTTAGAGGGTAAAATAAGGGTTAAAAGTTCATTTGAACAATCGTCAATTTTGAAGCAAAGACTATGAAATTTTGTATCAGGCTTGTTGGATAAGAATAATGAAATTCTACCTCTAATGAGGTAAATTAATGATCGAAACTTTGATTTCTGAAGTTATATATTTTATAAACCGTAAATGGTGGATTTTTTCGCGAAATAGTAACACGTTTTAAAAAAAAGTTCACCAAACTTATCGAGTAAGGTGTCAAAATAAAGGAAATTAAGAGGAAATTACACATACATTATATGTATAATATATCTTATATATAAAATTCACGTGTTAGTTACCGTACTCCTCCGAAACGGCTTCACCGATTTTCACCAAATATTATATACATATTCAGTAGTTCTGAGAATAGGCTACTATCTATTTTTTTTACCCCTAAGTGATAAGGGTTGTTCACCCTTAACTTTTTTTATTTATATGGCAACACAACGATTGCCGGGTCAGATAGTACATATATACTCGTATAACACATCGAGATGACTGTCTAACTAAATGAGTGAGTTACTGTGCCAGAGATCAACGCAAAGGCAAACCGCTGAACTTAAGCGTGCTGGAATTTTACACATAGGTTCTTTATATAGACTACGAGGATAAAATAGGATAATATTACATATTTGAACATCTTTTGTTTTTGAAGCAGACACCTACTATGAAACTTTGTATTTGGCTTTCTAGATAAAAATAATGAAAAGCCTATTTCGCTGCTTTTGGAAATTCTACTTCAGCCTTTTTGATGCAGTCGGGTTTTTGATTTTTTAAATTAATTACTTGTTTGAAGTTTATTTTTGCGTCTGTGTGTGTACCTCAAGAAGGTAACCTTAGAAACAGGTCAATCGATTTTAAAGGAAAATTCACAAGAAGTAAGGAAATATTACTACCTATGTACCAGGCAAGCATAAGCGCGCGGATGTTAGTACTTCATTTTGACGTGACAACGTCTTAAATTAGGTTGCGGCTGGGAGTCACTTATGAAAAAGTGTAACGCCCGGTAACGTTACGATGAGTCACCGAACGAGAGAGAGGCCCGCCGAATGCCTTGCGTCTCTCTCCCACTCAACTATGATCGGTCTGCCGCGCGCGCAGCACTAGAGAATTAGGCGCATTGAATCGGCGCATGCTTGTGTCTCTGTCTTTGTCTTTCTCGAACGTTCTTGGCGTTGGAAAAACAAGAAAGCGTCACAATACAAGTTCACACGTGTGGTTAAAGTATCGTCAGCTGTGTCTGTAGTGAAAATATGGAGTGCTTAGATTCGTCATTTATCATTTACAACAACTACAACAA
Organism: Epargyreus clarus; assembly: GCF_041222505.1. Classification (NCBI taxonomy): domain Eukaryota; kingdom Metazoa; phylum Arthropoda; class Insecta; order Lepidoptera; family Hesperiidae; genus Epargyreus; species Epargyreus clarus. The sequence goes on along the minus strand of NW_027332231.1, from coordinate 7,297,843 downwards.
TAAAGGTAAATAATTGTACACTGATATTTCATTATCGTAAACTATGATTGATTGATTAATTGTTAGATTGACACAAAAGTTGAGAAACTGAGTTTATAGGTTATGTCATACTATTGATAAATGTTGATAGTGTTAAGTAAATTATTAGTTTAAAATTAATTAATTAATTAATTATTATTTTACAAATTTCTTTTGAAAAATGCAACCATTCCATCAGTATTTTCATATGACGTTGTCACGTTCAACTATCGTCAGTAAACCGACTTTACAGACAACCGATTTTTTAAGTACAGCTCAAAGCAATATAATACCCAATATTAACCTACAGTATCTAATTTCCCTTATCATCCAACGTCAGTAGCTAATTATGTATCTATCTTTGCAAATTTGTCATTTAAACCCGACTCCGCAATCTGGCAAGCGGGCACTCCGATACTAATTATATACAGTTGATGCAAATAAAACATAATGTCTAACTTTATCAGCAAAAAGCAGTAGCGCTGCTTTCTGAACCGCTACTGTTTAACGATCTAGTTTCAAATCAAACTAGTTTGCCCAAGCATCGTTGATTTATGAAGAAGTGGGAATTTTAGAAGAAAAACTGGAAATAAAGCCTAAGCCTATGCTTGGCAACCTTGGAACCACAAAATGTATATAAATAAATAAAATTGATGTATCTGTTTGTGAAGCCAAAAAAGAAATAGTAACATTTTTGTCTGTCTGTCTGTTTGTTCTGGTTTATGTCTAAAACAGCTGGAGGTATATTGACGGGACTTTCACTAACTATTCACTGATGTTATAAGGAATAAAATATAATACTGAGATTTTCGTAAATTCTAACCTCGGACCTCGGATTACGTGGCAGTCAAACCACTATATTTAACGCTTTAAAAAGCCATATCTTTAATGCAAATCTATAGAGAGGATCAATTAACTTTTATTTGCCCGTATAAATATGTAAAAGTAATCCAAATGGTAATTATGTGCGAATATACTATCACTGACATCATAGCAGATGTCTATGATCTCATATAGATTGGTCAACGTACTTAATATAAATACCTAGAATACTTGGACTAATTAATAAAAAGATATATTAATTTCTTAAATCTACTTCTGTAATTGAAGAGCGTTAATTTGGGAGGTCGATGACAGAGGTTAATTCTTTAATTTTAATCATTCTCAAATCGTAGTTTATTGATGGCAATCTATTGTTTGATTGCATAATCGTGCATGGGTATTATTAGATAGTACGTCAACATTTTAACACAACACTCAATTTAGACGAATCCAACGGCACCTCATGATATTGTTAAATTCCGTTGAGCCGTTTTGGTCAAGCTGTAGGACGTGCAAAAGAATGAGATATACATTTTTTAATATAAGAGTAGCAGAAAAGTATGCAGTCCACCGGGAAAAACCCCGCCACATCTATTACGACCTAAAACAGCAGTCTTGATTTGAATGGTGTGGAAGTCCTCAGGTGAATCTGTGTTCGACAGGTAGGATTCTAATCATTTGTTTTGTGATTATCAGATATTGGGAGGCAGCTATTAATAGCAGTGTTAATAACTGCTGAGTTCTGATTTGATTGGCGTGGTAAGGGAGGAAAACTATCCAAATCGTTCCAAGTTATTCCTTAGGGGAAATTGTTATTCGCAATACATCTGTGGCCGACAATTAGGAATCTAATTTTATCTGGGGTGAGTATCAGATATTGGGAGGCAGTGGGTACTTCCCATCGGTTGGATTTCATGCTTCCTTTGCTACTTCTATATTACATAAATACCTTATACATATAACCCGGAACATTCGCGATAAAACCTCGTATCTCCGAACGTGACCAATAACTAAACGCTAAGCTTACAGACTTACACTGAACGTATTTCACGGGATGCTGTCACACTCGTGGATTTACGGTTGACTTGCGCTATGCGTGGAATTCTAGATTGCGCAATTCTATACCAGTGACACGTTATTTATTTCGTCAAATAGCTGATCGAGATCAACGGTTTCTACGGATTCTGAGGTGACATAACTCAAAATGTGTCCGCTTTGGCGACAGACTTCGAAAGTTTAAAGAAAATATGTCTGTTCTCGGTATCAATGTTGGTTGTTTCGTCTTTGTGTGTGTCGGGTGGAATTATAGTTTTTTATGCGTAATTTATTTGCCATTTTAATATAAATACATTATATGTACCTACTTCTTGACCTTCTGTTCATTCAAGTTTGACTTAGATCAATAATAGTCATTTTATTGTTGTACGATCTGTCTTATACGTTTTATTTAAGATTGTATTCGTATGTTTGATTTGTATGTCAATTTAAAAGTACGGCATTAAGAGTCGTTGGAACAAAGAACCAAAAGTAATTAAATAAATAAGTATGTAGATAGTTTTACAGAACACAAACCTCTCATAACATACTTGACCCAGTGGTTACATGAAACGAAATACTATATCAATTATGTCGTACCTTCATCAGTACTAAGCCCTCCTGGATTCCTTCGAGCTGTCGTGAACAGCAAGACAAGAGGTCTGATGTAACGTAACCCAGAGCCCATCCAGATCGCACTTGTTGGCAATGAGTCAGACCGATATGATATATTTGGAACATAATACAGTCGTTACGTCATTTATTTTATACTTATTAACCTCGTTTCGAGTTTCGGCTTTGTTTTCTTCAAAGGCATCTGTTTTTGCTTTTTCTTGAAATGTATCGACTTTTTGACTGTTGGAATTATGTTATTGTTTTATGGTAGGTCGGTTGAAAATGAAAATGTGTCTCTTTTCAAATTATCTTCTTTGAGCTCTTCTTTTCATATTATAATATGAATTACTTTTATGACTACTAAACTTTTCAAAGAATCCTTTGGCGTTACCACTTCTGAAAGTAATTTACGCCTTGCGGGGTGACCAAAAAATAAATACATTTCTGAGTGACACTTCATTTTACTTCACGAGTACAAAAATTGCCTTACCGTATCACGCAAATAATTACTATAATTTTATTAATTGATACAAATAGTAAACTTGAAATAACACGAACTCAACTTAAACACCATAAGACATGACATACCAGTAGAACAATTTGATCCTTATCAACACAAAATAACATGAGGGTCGCACTTTTGATTTTTGAACGTTAATCTCATAACTCTCATAGACTCAAAGTAACGATCTAAAAGGTATATGCAGTCTACCAATACGCACTTTTCCAGCACGGTAGACAGGTCTAATTTCTCATTCTAAGAGAAGACCCGTACCCACCAGTGGGACAATAACAAGTTGACGAAAATCACAAAATGAAATATAAAGATCTGAAAGCAAGAATAGAATTTTCACTTGAGACCAATTAATTAGGTCGACGAACCATACAAATGTTTTGCTCATTGGATTTTGTTAACGATTTTCACAAAGACCGGTAGAGGCGGGCACTGAATAAAATATTGGACGTGTGAGCTCTAAAACGGAATTACTTTCGGAAGCCGACCTGAAACTCAAAATAATTTAGCAAATCCAGATTCATCTTCTAATGAAATTCGGTATATTGTTAACGCTGTGAAAGTCTGTATATAAACTGCTAATGTTATTAATAATTTATACGAAAATAAACATAGATAGGTTTATTATAAGAAAAAGCAAGGAAAAAAATATCAGTATTTATGTTACCTATGAATTGAAAATAAATTGTGTGCAAGAATTTATTTCTTAGAAGTCCTATACCTTCTTAAAATTTATGAATGATGATAAATGATAAGTTTATACATAAGTTAATACATGAAAGACAAGCAAACACATTGAATTAAATCCGAACTGCCAACGTACTAAACCGATATTAACATCACTTATTAGTAATCACACTTACTATATGTTTATTTGTTTAAAAGAAGCAATATAATAAATTAATAGGCACATTAAAAGACACCGTGAAACTTACACTGTTTAAAATTATCAAAAACATTAAATTTGTAAAATAGTTTTAGCATTGCTACAACGGCGAGACATAGTTAAAAGACATTTAATAGAGGACATAAATCTTGCAAGATAAAAATAAAAAGTTGACTATACTTATTATGACGTTTTAACAGATGGCGATTTTTATTCAAAAATAATTAAATTTTAAATTAAGAACGTCAAATACACTCTCAACCAATCGCGTTTCGCGCTCAAAGGTGAATAGATGTGTTAATTACGTATTGTAATAGACTCGCATACAAATACTTTACCGCAAATAAGATGTCAAGTAAATGGCAATCGTGTTTTCTCTATTATATAGCGTAGTAATAACTGAGATTTATAGCGCCGAGACAATGCTCATAATTTCCGAAGACACAGCGACATAGAGATTGATCGCTATTGTTGTACAAATGTATTCGGTTTGAGTTGTCAATGACTGTCACAATATTTATGGTCGTTACACCGAAACAAACGTGGCTAGCGCACCTTGCCACTTGCTTTGTCTTGTTCGCATATTAGTTCTCAGTTGCCTGTTGCAGCCCGCCTCGGCTTAGGGTCGGAAGACCTTTTTTCGCCAAACCAAGGGCAGTACGATTTAGGGGACGGGGACGGACCTTTTTTTTCTTTCACCTATTTTCAGAGGGTAGCTCAAAGCCGCGGCCTGCATACAACATACGGTAGCCGCTTGGTATTTATGTTATACATACTTTTCAGGATTATACATTATATTTTTTGAAATGAAAATAAAATTGCTACTTTAAAATAAGAAAAAAATAGTCCTTTATTGAAATAAATTAATGACAAATATTATATTCGATGCGGGAATCGCTTGTTTACGAGCTTTTAAAAAAAATGACGTTACCTTTAACAAAAATTACGGCTGAATAAATATGACGCATTAGCACAAGAAGTAAAATCCAAAATCCCTGCAGAAATTCCACCATGAATATTAAAACTCCTTTCCTCATTCGCTAAGTATAATAATTTTGTAATAGAGCTGTTTCATTTAAAATTTTATAGCCCATTCTCACTTTAATATCTCATCGCACGATCTATCTTTATCGTAGCACTTTTGCTTTTAACGTTATTACGATGTAATTTAATACCACTTAATTGTATCGGCTGCAACGTATATACTTGTAAACTCGACATAAATCTTTTTTTATAATGTAAGAGTAGCAGACGAGCATGCAGTTCACCTGATGGTAAGTAGCTACTGCCACCCAGGCATATTTGTTATCAACCACAGATTAGATAAGAGTCCTACCTGAGGTCCGCCACAGATAACCCGCTGCCCCTAAGAACTAAGCTGGAATACCTCAGAAAGTGTGTCTCTCTTACCACAGCACTTACTCTTCAAACCAGAACACAGCAGCGCGGTTCCACCATATACCTACTCGTATTATTATATTAAAGTGTTAAAGTGATAAAAGTGTTAAAGTCACACTTTTTCAAGCCTACTGCCAATCATTTTACACCTGCAACCTCTGGACCAAACATTCGCGGAAGGCATACAACGCTCTGCGTGTTCAGTACAATGACGCTTTTAGGGTGCTTATGGGGCTGTCACGTTACTGCAGTGCATCAGGAATGTTTACTGAAGCGCGTGTAGACGATTTCTATGCGATCCTACGCAAGAGGACCGCATCCCTGATGCGACGTGTGACTGGCAGCACCAACAGCCTCGTAAGCGTCATCAGTCATCAGATCAACAGCCCAATAATGAGCCACTGGAATATGGTGCACGTGATCTACGTGGGAATGTCGCGTAGAAAATAATTTTAGTTGTATTGTTATATTTGTTATTTATTATTATTACTTTTTGTTTCTTCTTTTTAATTATAATAAATTTTACTAACATAGGTTTTTAAGTACAATGTAAATACTAACAAAATCTGGACTATGTCTGAGTTAAATGGAAATAAAAATAAAATATTAAAATACCTCTTCTTATTCGCTGAGTATACATTTTGTAATAGAGCTGTTTCATTTAAAATTTTATAGTCTATTCTCACTTTAATATCTCATCGCACGATCTATCTTTATCGTAGCACTTTTGCTTTTAACGTTATTACGATGTAATTTAATACCACTTAATTGTATCGGCTTGAACGTATATACTTGTAAACTCGACATAATACTTTTTTTATAATGTAAGAGTAGCAGACGAGCATGCAGTTCACCTGATGGTAAGTAGCTACTGCCACCCAGGCATATCTGTTATCAACCACAGATTAGATAAGAGTCCTACCTGAGGTCCGCCACAGATAACCCGTTGCCCCTGAGGACTAAGCTGGAATACCTCAGAAAGTGTGTCTCTCTTACCACAGCACTTACCATTCAAACCAGTACACAGCAGCGCGGTTCCACCATATACCTACTCATGTTATTACATTAAAATACCTTCATATTCGCTGATTATATACTTTGTAATAGAGCTGTTTCATTTAAAATTTTATAGCCCATTCTCACTTTAATATCTCATCGCACGATCTACCTTTATCGTAGCACTTTTGCTTTTAACGTTATTACGGTGTAATTTAATACCACTTAATTGTATCGGCTGGAACGCGTATACGTGTAAACTCGACATAAATCTAGATTTATAGTGGGTAACAGGTGCGCCTAATATTAGGAATGGACCAATTAGGAGGCCTATTTCTAATTAAGGTCTTTCCTTTGTAGTATGTTCGAATGTATGTGAATTGATTTTAGAGTTGGCATAAATACGAAATATCTGTCTCCCGTAGTAATTTAGTACAAAATTTTATTATATTTTCGTGAATAAAATCGACGATATGGATCTTTCATGTCTATGCTGTCAGGGATCGGCTAAAACCGTGAAAAAATATGGGGAGTGATGAATTAACAGTTAAGCTGTCATTATTGTTGTATAGTAGGTATAGTATAGTCCGCGTAAAACTGTTAGTCCGCTCTGAAATAAATCGCGTCGCCATAGCAAAGTATATGACTACACCTGCTCGCAACAACTTCGGAGCGGACTAGCAATTTGGCGCGAACTATACCTATTGGCAAAAAGATAATATAGCGACTCTATTTGATGTATATTTCCAAATTTTAAATTCCAAAAATGTATATACATAATAATATTTTTTATAAGATTGAAGAATCAGACGAGTACGCAGTCCACCAGTTGGTAAGTGGTAAACTGCTACTCATGGACATCTGTAACCAATTCCATATTAAACTGCTTTTCTAGTCCAGACTCCAAACTCAATAAAGACCAGGGGTTCTAGCTGCAGCCGATCACAGCATTCCCTCCTGATGATTAATATGATCGCCTGAAATATAAGTCAGCCGGCATCCACATCTTTCCACATAAACGCAACAACTGCTTTCCACAATTCTGCAAGCAATAGATGTAGCCGTGTACGTCCAGACTCCAGTTGTACCATCATGCTCAAGTTAAACCATCTCATAAACATAAAATAATTTAAATTTTAAAAGGCTCATTAATCTGTTATTTTCATATATACTGCCAGCATGTGCCAGGTTAGAGTTCAATCTGACGCGAAATTGGCGATGCTGTAATTTACCAATTAGTCACTGATCGGCACTCACGTTTCATGTAATATCCTTTAAAGAGAACGATTACATGATTAAAAATAACTATTATCTGTACAATTCTCTCATTTGCTTATGTCATTCGTTACATCGGTAATGTGGTGATTACTAAATAAGGTTACTATTTATTGATATTAAATGGAAATTGTAATGCTTATTCTGGGATGTGCTTAGTTTGTTTGTTACGTGAATATTTCATTGCTCATTTTCTTGTTGTAATCTTGATTGCATCAGTATGTAACCTACTTCATTTTAAACAGTCACTACAGTTTAAGACTTCAAAGTAGAAGTAAAGGTAAGGTAGAAGGGAAAAGGGCTCGTGGACGAAACACGGTACGTTGGTCCGGCATATAGTCCGCATGCTTGTCTGCTACTCCTATATTCAAACTGGTGGATCAACAGTCAACTCCAGATAGAATTAAATATTCCTACCTGAGGTCGGCCACAATGCTATTTAACATAATGTAGCATATGCATTAAAGTAACCACGTCTACGAGATGGCGTTAAAAATAAAAAAATATATACTTTAATTATATTTGTTTGAAAACGATTTTTCGATACATATTTATCTCTACAAAATGGTAAAGAAACTCTTGCACTATTTTCGAGAATCTTATATTTACGTGTATTAAATATATACACAAGAATTGTTCCCTTAAAGTTAATATTAAGTTAATTCGCTAACAATGCACACAGCACACTTTACCCAGCATAATATGCACAAGACTCACTGTTTCATTGTTGACTTAGTGTCATTATGTTTGCGAACCTAACGCCTTATAAATAGAAACTAGACCGAACTGAAGAGTCTAGGCTACAAACGTTGATTTAACGGCACCAATTTAGCAGCTATTTTTAGCAACGCTTTCAATTACTTATCAGGAAATTGTGTAATGTTCGTCTTAATTTTCTTAGTTATTTGAACGCAATACAATTTGAAACAAAGGGAATTCGATTCCAAAAATATATTTTAATTAAAACTCCGTGAAAGGTACGAAAGGTCTTGCGGTAGCATTAATATTTCTTATTATATTTATTTCTAAACAAAGGCTTATCTGAGTGGGACAAACGGAAATCTTAAAATTTATTAAATAGATTTCAGAGATCAAAGTTTTTAATCAAATGTAGAACTCTGTGCTTAACTGCATCAGTGTCGCTGCCTCACCTATTTCTGCTTTATAAAACCACTGCTACACGCTACTGTTTTGTATTTGTGTAGTAAGGCACTTGTAGCCGATCTAAATTTTATATCTTTCCTTCCCCTGTAAGATGTTACACAGGCTTATGTTATTCATTGTTTACAATCGGATCAAGCAGGAAGATCGGAATTTTCCTTTAACTCTTATTTCTTTTCCTTATACTTCCACAAAACATACGTTCCGTGATATGCAAAATCACAATTGATTTACATAGATTTATCGGGAAGTTGCATATCCACTTGCGGACTATGATGAACTACCAGCTGATCAGCCCGATGTTAAATAAAAGCCTAACCTAACTAATCCTATAGCGTTTCATAAATTCTACAAAATTGGGTTGGGTTATGTTGGAATATAGAAGATCATAGAAGGGTGGAATTCCAGTCCTATTTGGCGATGATTATAGATCGGGTAGTTAACTCCAAAAGAAAAACAAGCACAAACACTTTTCTGTTTACATCAAAAAAGAACATGTCCGTATCTAAATCCAAAATCTCGTATTCTTAACAAACTTAATCCGTCTCGTAAGCCGTTAATAGACTGTCCGACAAATTACAGTGCATAAAGGGCGTTGTTAGCGTGGTTTCGAAGCCCAGTAATTGGGCTCCACTTTCACGAGGATATCCGATTATTAAGAAATGACGACATAAAAGTAAATGGGCTCAAATGTTGGGCAATGTGGCAATAATGACCGCTTATTAAACTGTTGAAACACTGCCTAGAGACCGATTGATTAATTATGGCTTATTAGAAATAAGCGGGAAGTTAGTCTAGATTTACGTTAGGTTACGACTGTTATGAGTAGTAATCAGTAAATATTAAGGGAATTTACCCAATAATAATTATGTATGTTTTTGTAATTTGTAGTATTAATGTAGGCTTTTAGGATTCCGTGCCTAAAAGGAAAAACGGGATCATACTACTGATCCGATAACTGTCCATCTGTCAGGGCTCTATTTCTTCAAGCGAAACAGTTAAACTTGTAATTTTACAGTGTAATGTTTGGTCGCTATGACAATAAAAAAAATCTCTTTTACACAGTTTATCAGTTTGTCTATCAAACCGGAATAGCAGACACGCTGCTATGATAAAGATATCATTTTAAAACTTTATATTAGTGTTGCATACCTACTTTATGATGGTACGAAACCCTTTGGGTACTAGTTCGAATCACAATTAACCGATTATTATTACTCGCGAACATCAATTTATTTCCTCATTTATTGATAAAACATATTTTATAGCACTCTGTGACCTAAACCCGCATTTTAGCAACGCATTTCTGTGTCCAAAGTAGCCGATTTTTACACCATACGAATATTAATACACTACCCTCACAGTTGTAAAAAATAAACATAGCTATGAACGTTTCATACTTTTAAATGCCATTTAAAAATTAAAAGTGAGTAATGAGTATTTTGTTTAAAGCTATAATTATTTTAATATTTTATTTTGGACGTATTTATAAATGTTTTTGCAATTGTGTACATACTAAGCAATAGCATCACTATAAGACTAACTATTGGGCTTTATCGAATTTTATTGTTTGTTTTGACTGTGTATTTTCGCTACACACCATAGTAGGAGATATTTAAATTAGGAATCATTATCAAAATTAGCCATAATACTACTCCAGTAGAATCTCGACTAAGCGACCTATTTGTTGTCGTACTTGTGGCATTCGGATTATCGGAAACTTGGATAATTGAGTTTATGAAGAAAAGCTATTTAAACCGATTTAGGAAGGTGATGTTTTTCGACTATATGTTTGTTACGTATGTATTTTTCATTCTTTGGCAAACTCAAACGACTTCATTAATTTTGATACATGTTGTGTCGTTGGATTCGTCTTAATTGTGGCGATAACATAGGTTATATTTTTAGCAATCGGGTTTTTGTTTTTTAAAGTAACTATTTTGTTGCGATTTGGCGACTTTCCGGAATTTAAATGCACATGTCACACAAAATATGGCTGATCTGTAAGGGTTATTACAAAGTTACTTGTTCACGTTTCACAATCCGAATAATCGTGAATATTTATAACTGAGGTCCGGATAATCGATTTTCTACTGTATCACTAGTATTAGTTATGTATTAGTACATTATGTGATTGCTTATCATATGTTTCTTTAATACGTCTATATGGAGTTCCCATTATAAGTCATTGGTCTAGACGCATGTATGTAGCCTAAATGGCTTGATAGATTTCGACGTACGTGTGGTGTTAGATTTGTCTTTATCACAAGAGCAGAATAATTACTAAATTTTTATAAATTTCAATGGTTTTGGTTGTGTCACATTTTTATTGCTTTTTTAGTTCATAATTTTTAGTTTCAATCATTTATAAGTTTCAAAATAATTATCATATTTTTTCATATTTCTTCACAAGTATAAGCGGGTTTATGTCACACGAGCTATAAAATAGTATACGATACTTGTGACAAAAGTAGCCTATTATCTGCACGGCGTTTAGCACCCTCGCTGCGCTCGGGCGCTAACTTCACGCCGTGCAAAAATAGGCTACTTTGGCCACGCGTATCGTAATGTACTATTATAGCACTCTGTGACCTAAACCCGCATTTTAGCAACGCATTTCTGTGTCCAAAGTAGCCGATTTTTACACCATACGAATATTAATACACTACCCTCACAGTTGTAAAAAATAAACATAGCTATGAACGTTTCATACTTTTAAATGCCATTTAAAAATTAAAAGTGAGTAATGAGTATTTTGTTTAAAGCTATAATTATTTTAATATTTTATTTTGGACGTATTTATAAATGTTTTTGCAATTGTGTACATACTAAGCAATAGCATCACTATAAGACTAACTATTGGGCTTTATCGAATTTTATTGTTTGTTTTGACTGTGTATTTTCGCTACACACCATAGTAGGAGATATTTAAATTAGGAATCATTATCAAAATTAGCCATAATACTACTCCAGTAGAATCTCGACTAAGCGACCTATTTGTTGTCGTACTTGTGGCATTCGGATTATCGGAAACTTGGATAATTGAGTTTATGAAGAAAAGCTATTTAAACCGATTTAGGAAGGTGATGTTTTTCGACTATATGTTTGTTACGTATGTATTTTTCATTCTTTGGCAAACTCAAACGACTTCATTAATTTTGATACATGTTGTGTCGTTGGATTCGTCTTAATTGTGGCGATAACATAGGTTATATTTTTAGCAATCGGGTTTTTGTTTTTTAAAGTAACTATTTTGTTGCGATTTGGCGACTTTCCGGAATTTAAATGCACATGTCACACAAAATATGGCTGATCTGTAAGGGTTATTACAAAGTTACTTGTTCACGTTTCACAATCCGAATAATCGTGAATATTTATAACTGAGGTCCGGATAATCGATTTTCTACTGTATCACTAGTATTAGTTATGTATTAGTACATTATGTGATTGCTTATCATATGTTTCTTTAATACGTCTATATGGAGTTCCCATTATAAGTCATTGGTCTAGACGCATGTATGTAGCCTAAATGGCTTGATAGATTTCGACGTACGTGTGGTGTTAGATTTGTCTTTATCACAAGAGCAGAATAATTACTAAATTTTTATAAATTTCAATGGTTTTGGTTGTGTCACATTTTTATTGCTTTTTTAGTTCATAATTTTTAGTTTCAATCATTTATAAGTTTCAAAATAATTATCATATTTTTTCATATTTCTTCACAAGTATAAGCGGGTTTATGTCACACGAGCTATAAAATAGTATACGATACTTGTGACAAAAGTAGCCTATTATCTGCACGGCGTTTAGCACCCTCGCTGCGCTCGGGCGCTAACTTCACGCCGTGCAAAAATAGGCTACTTTGGCCACGCGTATCGTAATGTACTATTTATACAGACACAACATCGACAAATTATCATCGATCGTACTAGTAAGTTGTGACTTACTGTACCTTATTTTACGATAACGGTTCACGACACACGACATACAACAACCTCAGTACACCAAATGACTTATTTATAATCATGACGACTAATTTGTCGCACGATTAAAACCAGGCGCAGCATGGCTGAGTTATGACATCCTTCAGCAAGTACACAGCAGCTTCTGTTCAAGATCTTTTATGTTATACTGTCATTTAATAAGAAGTGAGGCTTACCACCTGGCGAGATGAGTAATACTTCTGTGAAATATCTAGGCTTTGCGTCTCTTAGCTTTTGTAGGCTATGTCAAAATTAAATAAAGTGTCTGCTTAATAAATAGCTCCTTGTTGTTTTGCAAAAATATTTTTTAAAATGTTTTCAATATTTAGCTACTTGCGTTATAGATTTCTTTATAATAAATAGAAATAGCAAGCATTTATGCAATCCATCTGATGATAAGTGCTACTAACCACCATGGACCTATATTCAACACAGATAAGATAAGATTCCTACTTGTGCTCATCCATAGATGCGACTCTACCCCTGAGGACCACGTTGGATTGCCTTGGAAAAGTATGTCTCTTACCACACCCTTCCAACCAGAACACAGGAGCGTTTAACACTGCTGATATTAGGAAGAAATAGGTGTGTCGATCGTTCCGCCGGGGTCGGAGAACAAAGTGTTCTACAATATTTTTGCTGTGGCGTCTTCCGTCTTCAATTTCCGAGCCAGGAAATCTTAAGACATTAGAAAAAACTATGAATCATTTTTCTAAGTAATTTTTCGCAAATTGCCATATGTAACCCATAACGGAAGTCTGTGTTTATGAATAATTTATGTGGTCAGATTACCTCAGATAAAGAAATTGCACAAGAATTTGAAACTTTTTTCTCGAATATACCATTTAATACTACTAAATTTTTAAAATCATCCCCAATTAAAGCAGTGACCATCCTTAAAGAGAATTTAAGTCAGTGTCACATTAAATTTAAATTTAGACATATTTTAATTAATGACATATTAAAAGCTTTTAAAGAATTAACTGTTAAAAATACAGAGGACATTTGGGGAATGTCAGTAAAAGTTTGTATATCAATCATTAAAACTTTAGCTCCCTACTTAGTCACTATTTTTAATATGTGTGTTGATCAGGGCTGTTTCCCTGATTTAATGAAACATAGTAAAATAATTCCATTGTTTAAGGCAGGTGATACTAAAGATCCCAACAATTATAGACCCATCTCAGTACTGCCTGTTCTAAGTAAAATTTTTGAAAAGATCCTCTTACACCAAATGTTGCTTCATTTTAAACTAAATAATCTTTTACATCAAAAGCAATTTGGCTTTACTAAAGGCCGTTCTACCACAGATGCTGGTGTTCAATTGCTGCGACATATTTTTGATTGTTGGGAACAAGCACATGATGCTATAGGTATTTTTTGTGACTTGTCTAAAGCTTTTGATTGTGTTGATCATAAAACCTTATTGTTAAAATTACAATATTATGGTATTCAGGGAAATTCTCTAAAGTTGATAAATTCTTATTTAAACAATAGAGTCCAACGAGTGCAAGTAAATGGAGCATTATCAGCAGGTTCTAATATTAAAATAGGTGTACCTCAGGGCTCCATCCTAGGTCCGTTTCTATTTTTAGTTTATATAAATGATTTGCCAAATGTAGTAAAGGATTTATCTGAGGTTGTTTTGTTTGCTGATGACACTTCCTTGGTGTTTAGAGTAAAACGACAATCACAGGATACGAACGATATTAATGAAACTCTTTGCTGGATTCAGAACTGGTTTGATGCAAACAACCTACTCTTAAATTCTAATAAAACTAAATGTATTAAATTTATGCTACCAAATGTAAGGAGTACGGGGATGAATGTCGCTCTAAATGGTGAGACTTTGCAATTCGTCAATGAAACTGTTCTCTTGGGGATTACCATTGATTCTAAACTCCAGTGGGGTCCCCACATCTCTGCTTTGTCCAGCAGACTTAGTACTGCAGCTTTTGCAGTCAGAAGAATTAGACAGTTAACAGACATACCCACTGCCAGACTTGTCTATTTCAGTTACTTTCACAGCATTATGTCTTATGGCATTCTACTGTGGGGCAGTGCTGCTGACATAGACTCTATATTTACTTTTCAAAAAAGAGCAATAAGGTCAATATATAGTCTGCGGCGTGGTGAGTCCCTAAGAGAACTGTTTCCCACTATTAATATATTGACGGTGCATAGTCAATACATTTATGAAAATATTATGTATGTAAGAAAATACACTGATATGTTTGAAAAAAATAGTAACCACCATAACTTTAATACCAGAAATAGAAATAAATTAGCAATTCCTAAACATAGATTATGTAAGGTGGCTAGATCTTTCGTGGGCAACTGTATTCGCTACTACAATAAAATACCCGACCACATTTTGAATCTCACAGAAAAAAAGTTTAAACATGTCGTTAAACTAACGCTATGTAAAAAAGCGTACTATAAAGTAAGTGATTATTTGACTGACAAAACGGTGTGGTCTGAATTAGCTCCAGCTCCACATGTACCATTACGTTAAGTTAACATTGTCAAAAACATTTTTTTTTAAAAGATGTGTGTTATGGAGTTTCTTTCGCCGCTTCTTCTCCATAACGAAACACCTTGTGAAGTGGTGGTAGTTGCTTTGACATTCAAAAAGTGATCTGTAAAGAACCTATTTTGAATAAAAAAATTTGATTTGATTTGATTTTGATTTGAATATATGCTATCATATGGGATACGTATGAGTGATCGACATATTTTTATATTGTGGGTAATATAAATAAAGGCGGTTGTTATGTAAGTCTTCCTGTTATAACTGACAGATCTGAGATCACCTATTGGTATTGGACGGGTGGTGTTTGAAACAAGTTTAACAATTTTACTCATATTACGGCTAAAATATGCCCACAATCAAATTTATTTACCCAACTGCTACAGACGGTAGGTTATATTTTTTGAGTGGAGATAACAAAATTTATTATGCAATGATTTTTGAGTGCATTACATTTTTGTAAATGAATCTTTTGTCACGGGCTGTAGCTTACACGGCGTAATGGATTTCAATACATGAAATGTACTTTATTTTTTAATGTGGCATAAGGTTATTATTAGTGATCGAAGGGCATAAGTGACATTTTCTGTACGCATTAAAATTATAAAGGACAATCAAAACGACGTGCCTCATTTGCGTTTTTGGCGCCGTATTTTACTTTAAGTAGACGTGTTTCTTGTTATTTACTTTAAAGCACCAAATAAAATATTTCCAAAAATAAAAATAAAAAAGTTTAAGTACATTTTTCTTTTAACAAACTTTTATTGTTTCTAGAAACTAACCATTAACAACAAATTCATTTAATTTGTTTAATTGTGTGTGTAATTATTTTTATTATTATATTTAATTACTTTTGTAGATAAACATTTATAAGGCTTATTTTATAAATAAGTAAAAGTTTTAAATTTTAGAGTATTCCATCCTCAAGCAAAATATTTATTCCACTTTTGCCGCTACAGTGTTGCATTGTGGCTGCGTTTTCCAACTTCGGCTAGTAAAGCTACGTTACCGGTCGTACAATGGATAGCGAGAGCAATTCACAACAATTACTGTCGAAACAAAGGCAACCGATACACAATCCCGTTACGAGCCCTGGGCGAAGGGCGAGAGATATTTAATACGTCGGATTTAATAAATACGGGTACTATATATTACTTTACGATAGTGTAGTAGTAGTGTGTAGTAATGTTTCTTGAGTACATATTGTAGGTACATTTTTGTATGTAAACCCTTTGTCACGGGCTGTAACTTATACGACGTATTGAATTTTAATATACGAATTGTACTAACTTTTTTATTTATCACAAGTGACATTTTAATGTACACTTTAAAATTAAAAAGAAAATCTAAATGACGTCACTCATTTGCGTTTTTCGTGCGACTCATTTACGCAGACGAGTTTATCGTTATTAAAGGCATTTAACTTGTTATCTCATGAAAGTACCAAATAAAATGTTTCTAAAAATCAAAATTAAAAGTGTACTTTTTGCATTTGACAAACTTTTATGGTACTTCTTCAGAGACCATATAAATATATAGATAAACAATCACAGACCCTTAAATAAATTTTTATTCCACTTTTGCCGCAACAGTGTTGCACTGTGAATGCGTTTTCCAACTTCGGCTAGAACTAAAGCTACGTTACCGGTCGTACAATGGATAGCGAGAGCAATTCACAACAATTACTGTCAAAACAAAGGCAACCGATACACAATCCCGTTACGAGCCCTGGGCGAAGGGCGAGAGATATTCAATACGTCGGATTTAATAAATGCTACTATAAACTATATAGATACTATAGACCAGCGTTTCCCAACCTTTTTCAGTCCACGGACCCTTAGGAAATCAAGCACACTTTTCACGGACCCCCTTAAAAAAATGAAGAGCAAAAAAAAAAAAACAATCCCAGTCAAAACATAATTTTGACCGATTTATGTATTTTGCTTTTTTTTTAGATTAATAATAGTGTTATACATCATTGCATCATTGGATGCATCTTCATCATCACGTTTTTCAAATAAAACTGGTTTGCTGATTTTTCGTTTAGCGGCCCTTTTGCGTTTAATGAGCAATTTATGTATGGTCTGGAGATGACACCGCGGACCCCCTCACATATACTCGCGGACCCCCAAGGGTCCGCGGACTACAGGTTGGGAAACGCGGCTATAGACAATAGTGTAGGTGTGAATGCGTTTCTTAGAGAGGGAGATAAAGAATAATATACTACAAACTTATTAATATATGGCGCAATCATGTACGGTTTGTCAAACATGTGCAATTTTTTTTTTCAAATCTGGTGATTCATTGAACTTCTATGTAGCGTTGATAATGTATACAAGAGAAGCTCCATAAAATTGTTATACGAGTTATATTACCTCAACGTTGATATAAAAAACCTTAGTACTGAATGTAAAATAAATAGATTCATGTAAATATCACAAGATTCAACGTAAAACTGGAGATGGTAGAGGTCACTTTATTTTTGCTACAGTTATTGTTCATTATTTAGCTTAGTTGATTCATACCCAAAAATCATTTAGTACTCATTTACATTACTTTGAGAAATTTGAAAAAAATATCTAGATGCTCCATTCAAGCTTCTATCTTTCGGTGTTAGGTTGACCATCCATTGGTTATGAAGCAATAGTGGCGTATGGGCATTCAGCTATAGAGTCCACTAATCACAAGTTGCTCAAAACATTTGTAACTAAGTAAAACAATTTTTGAATCATTAGTTTACAAAGGTGCGAGGGGGAAACCTTCAAAAAGTACCCGATGCCGTGGGAGCGACGCTGGCTTATGTGGGACTTTTAAAGCAGTAAAACCCCCCTATGGCCGTTCTAGGCATTGCGTAGGGGATTTCTGAATCTCCCCAAGGTACGCAACCGAAGTGCTCACTTGGAGTGTACAAAGGTATGCGGCCATACATACTACCGTTCTTCCCGGGGTAACTATACGGGATAGCTTACCACCCGCAATCGACAAAGACGCTTGTAGTCTTCTCTTACGACAGGCAAAGGATACTTATTCTCGTCCCAGAACTACAAGGACCGAACTCAAAAGGTGCCTAATGAATTTTTAAATTTCGTTTTAACTTTAAAGATACGATTATAAAGGTCGAGCTTACGAAGGAAGTTGTAATCACAGTATATAAATGCATGGCTTGCCCGCTCGAGTGTGGCCCGGGCAATACATTTAACTGTGCTATCAGGAAGGATACGTCCACCAGTAATTCATTCTAGAAGCATATTAATTAGCTCAGATGGTAGATTGTGAACTGGATCAGGTAAGCTTAAACGTTTGTAATTGATAAGTTTTGTATTTATACTATGTAGTTGTTATATAGTGAAAATAATAAAAAAATATTGGTTATAGGAACTAACGAATGATACGTACATACCTAAGATGAAATTTTGGAAATTAGGACTTCTTTTTGGACTTGAAATTCTTAAAATTAGACTTCTAATTGAAAAATGAAAAATGAATTAATGATTAATTACACTAAGTACAAAGTAATGAAATTAATATTAAGTACATAATGCAATAATGATATATTTATTTTATCATTGCATTATCACGTTATTCTAGTTTTGTATTCAGGAAATCATTAGTTTTTAGATGATTACCTTACCTTACTTCGGCTATTGATATAAAGTGCCCTTCAAGACATTTTTATCTTTCCTTCCAGACCTTAATTTCAACAAATTGAGCTCAAACAAACTAAATCTTTGTTTATAATAAGGTGAAAAATTCGACCCTATTAAGCCACAAATTGTGTTTAACATCAGGTCGCTAACTTGGAGTAAAGCTTGGCTGTCATGCTCCACGCGTCTTATTAGATTTCAACAGCCAACAGCTACTGTAATAAGCTGTGTTTATTTTCATATAACAACGAACTTGTTTTCTGAGCAAACAATCTAGAAATATCTGGGTGGAAAGTATGAGGAGTAATAATGAAACTATATTGATATTTTACTTTGGGGATTTAAAGAAACCCGTGATCCACGTGGCGGATCGATCACTATTCGGGTGTGACGCGCAGAGGGTTCCGGGTTCGATCCCCGGTCAAACAGATATATAAACAGTGAATTTAGTTTTCTGTTCTGGGTCGGGGTGTTTGTATCTAAATATATATAACTCAAAGGTGACTGACTGACATAGTGATGTATCAACGCACAGCCCAAACCACTGGACGGATCGGGCTGAAATTTGGCATGCAGGTAGATATTATGACGTAGACATCCGCTAAGAAAGGATTTTGATCAATTCTACCCCCAAGGGGATAAAATAGGGGATGAAAATATTACTTCGTAACGCGAGCGACGCCGCGGGCAAAAGCTCGTTCGTCTATGTAAGTCCATTACATCCACGACACAGGGAGTGTTAGTGTGGGGCTGTAAATGTGAAGCGTCTTTAAATTTGTTTACAGCATAAGTGCAAATTAAAAATAAAATGATGATAAAAATAAAATTTTCTTTAAACATAAAATACAGCTTCCGTTGGTTTAGTTAAGAATTTAGCAGAGCGTCGAATTTCTTTGTCAAGTTTTTATGTAGGTAACTAGGGAAGTTACTTACGTATTTGATTTAAACCCCGGAGTTCTTAAAGGAATATAATTAAACTTGGGTGAAACCAATAACCAGAAAACACGAGTGGTTGTGGTTTCACCACAGTCGAACCACAAAATCCTTGCCTTACAAATTATCTAGTCACAACTTCGAATTTACCGTCATAAACCGTGTTTGAGATAATGACCCTCATATTTATCGACACGAGGTAGTGCGCAAATAGCATTAGATGCAATTTGTGATGCAAGCAACATGATGTATCAGGTGCCCCGGGCGACTACTTACGGTTCTAGTAAACTAACTACTTTTAGGATCAGCGATTCGCGTTTTGGCGATTGAATCGCCGTCCCAACACCTTTAGGCGACTTGTTGTTTGGTCGCGGTATCGAAAACGTGCGATTTGCCGACTGTATTTTTTAAAACATAGGAGTAGCAGACGAGCATGCGGTCCATCTGATAGTAAGTGGCTACTGCCGCTCGTGGATATCTGTGATCAACTCCAGATAAGATTAGATTCCTACCCTAGAGTACCTCGGAGAAGTATGTCTCCCTTACCTCCCCCTACAAACTCGAGCAGATCACCGCATAACACTGCTGTTATTAGACAGCAATAGATGTGGCGGTGATACCGCCGGCGTCGAACCACTTCTATCTAGCTTTTGGAAAACAGCTAAATTGCCAATCACCAATACTAAAGCAGCAAGTCTGCTAAAGCCCGTATGGCACCGGAACGTTACCTAGTTTAAAGGTTCCCTTGAGCGGTGCTTAAGCTTTATATAAACGTAGATATCCGTCTTTTTATGATAGAGTAGTAAGGACATATAGTGTAACTAATGGAAGCCTGTCACCATGTTCAAATAAAACTGGAATTTTCAGACTAGGAAATTGATTATTAAATAAATACTAGCTGACCCGGCAAACGTTGTGTTGCCATATAAATAAAAAAAAATGTTAAGGGTGAACAATCCTTATCACTTATGAAAAATAGATAGTAGCCGATTCTCAGACCTACTGAATATGCATATAAAATTTGGTGAACAAGTAATTAATTTAAAAAATCAAAAATCCCAACGGCCCCAAAAAGGCTGAAGTAGAATTTCCAAAAGCAGTGAAATAGGCATTTCATTATTTTTATCCAGAAAGCCAAATACAAAGTTTCATAGTAGGTGTCTGCTTCAAAAACAAAAGATCTTCAAACAATATTATCATATTTTATCCTCGTAGTGCTCATTTACGTTATATAAAGAACCTATGTGTAAAATTCCAACACGCCTAAGTTCAGCGGTTTCCCTTTGCGTTGATCTCTGGCACAGCAACTCTCTCATTTAGTCAGACAGTCATCTCGATGTGTATATACGAGTATATATGTACTAGCTAACCCGGCAAACATTGTGTTACCATATAAATAAAAAAATGTTAAGGGTGAACAACCCTTATCTCTTAGGGGTAAAAAAATAGATAGTGGCCGATTCTCAGACCTACTGAATATGAATATAAAATTTGGTGAAAATCGGTGAAACCGTTTCGGAGGAGTACGGTAACATAAACGAGAACTTTATATAAAAGATATATTATATAATGTATGTGTAATCTCCTCTTAATTTCCTTTATTTTGACATCCTACTCGATAGGTTTGATGAACTTTTTTTAAAACGTGTTACTATTCCGTGAAAAGATACACCATTTCCGGTCTATAAAATATATATATAACTTCAGTAATTCAAAGTTTCGGTCATTATTTTACCTCGTTAGAGGTAGAATTTCATTATTTTTATCCAACAAGCCTGATACAAAATTTCATAGTGTTTGCTTCAAAATTGACTGTTGTTCAAATGTACTTTTAACCCTTATTTTACCCTCTACGGGGTTGATTTTTCGGATGGGGATAAATAAGAGCGTCCTTGTTCCTATCCAGAAAGCCAAATACAAAAATTTAATAGTAGTTGCTTCACAATTAAAGGATTTCAAAAAAACTGTTTTCCCCTATTTTACCCTCTTAAGGGTAGAATTTCCAAAAGGCCTTTCTTAGTACTTATACACGCTATATAGAGAACCTATGTGCAAAATTTCAGAACTGTAAGGTCCTTAGTTTAGGGTGTACGTTGATTTCTGAAAAATTAAAAAGTCATTTAGTTAGTCAGTAAGTCAGTCACCTTGCTGTTTTATATATATACAAATATGTTTTCATAATCTCCGTTTAATTTCCTTTCATTTGATACCCTACTTGATAGGTTCGGTTAACTTTTTTTTTTACATGTGTTACTATTTCGCGCCAAAAATCCGCCATTTTGTTTTTTTTTTTTACTAACACCTATCTAAGGACACTCGGGTCATTGAGACAAATACAATGACACTTTAACTGTTGAAATTCATCCAGCCGTTTGTTAGATCAGATCAAATAAAGAAAGACAAACATACAAGATACGCGCGAAAAACATAACCCTTCCTTGGCAGTCGGGTAAAAAAGGATAAAGACTTTTCGGAGGATTACGGTAACTGATATAGTGACACGAGAATTTTATATATATGATAATAAGTAGGTATGTACGTCGTATCAAATACAAACATTTATGAATGTGTGTTGCATAAAGAAAACTTTTTTCAACACCTCATTTTATAATAGGTGTTAAGAATCTTTTCACGTAGATAGGTTCTAACGGCAGAAATTCCTGGAAGTATGGATATTTCCTACATTTTTTTATATAAAAACACTATAATATTAAATAACAATTACCTTAATATTGAAATAAGGTTATATACCCAAAGATTAAAACCAGAATCCTATTTATAAGCCTCCGCTGTCTGTCCATTTATTGCAGGTTTCGATCGCCAATAGGAACTGATCGAAGGTTGCAGGGCTTTAACTTTTAATGTCCCTGTAGTTCCGGGACTAGAATAGGGCTACGGTATCCCCTGCCTGTCGTAGGAGGCGACTAAAAGGGGGCTTCCGGGGTTGCGGACGGCAAGAGTGGGAGCTCGAACCGTCCAGCAAGCGACCCCGGGAAGGACGGCGGTATGTGTGGTCGCATACCGTCGTAAACATACATGGTGTGGGAGGAGCGAAAACTGCTCCCCCAGGGTAGAGCCCGTTGGGCATCGCGCTTGGAGGGCTCCGGTTGTGTTCCGTTGAAGATCCCGGAGTTCTCCAACAAGCGTTGAGGACGGCCACCGGGGGGGTTTTAGTGCGGTAAAAATCCCACATAACCCGGCGTCGCTCCCACGTCGTCGGGTTCCTTTTGAAGGTCTCCCCCTCGAGAAAAAAAAAAACAAAAAAAAAAAAGGCTTTAACTTTTAAACCGTAATAGATTGAATTTTTTACAGGGTATCTATAACGGTGGCCACGCGAGTTTGACCAATTATTATACTTGGCCAATTATTTTAATACAAATGACTATAAATTAAAGCTGTATAATAAATCAATCTATTAGCATGTAGATGTAGTAAGTAAGGATTTCACGTAGGATTTAGTGCTTAATATCGTAAATTGCAAATCTCGATAGATTAGATTAAGGAGTTAACTTAGTAATCGCTATTTACTAAAATCTCGATTGAAATCGACGCTATATGATAGAATTTCGTCGTCAACTCGTTACTGTCCTACTACTGGGCAAGTCTCATCTTAGAATGAGAAGGATAAGGCCATAGTCCACGGCGCTGGCCAAGTGTATATTGGAAGAATTCACATACCTTTGATAACTTTTTATTTCTTCTTAGTTCTTATAGAAACTGTGTTCTATATGGCTACAGACGTCCATGTTCAGCAGTGAGCACTTACCATCAGGTAGAGCACGCTTGTTTGCTTGTGGAACAATATAAAAAATAAATAAATAAATAAAAATATGTTAGTTGCCAATCATTTTAATTTTGTATAAATTGGTTACTACCATAGGTAAATTAATTTGCTCTCAATATCTTTGCATGCAAGCAGCCATTATGGAGTGGAACCGCTAGATAAATATTTATGGTGCTCGTAGGCATCTAGACACGCTTCAAAAATTATTACATACATGCCACTAATATGGAACTTGTCTCGAAAGTCGTCTTAGCGGCCTGTTTTACTTTGTACGGATAAACGGTTAAAATGTATTGATTTATTAATTGAAATATATTTTTTCATATCGACTATGGAAGATTTTAATTTGAATATTAGTAGAAACGCTTTCTACACGCACAGCCACACACTTAGATTCCCCGTGTCGTGGGTGCCATGGACACACACATAGACAAATACAGAAACACTCAGACCCAGAAACAGAAATCTAAATTCATCATTTAGATATCTGCCTGGCCGGTGATCGAACCCGGGAAAATTTCGTTATGGTGACCGCTCCGCCACGCGGGTCATAGCATGAAACTAGCCTACCTTTATTGATTACAGACGTTACACCTTTTGCTACCCTATAACAATAGTTGGTTCACCTGTATTCGGATTTGAAGGATTTTGACTAAGACTCATGTACCTATATGAGTATAGCATCTATGTAAGATTCAGTCGGTATTGTCACGAAGGTGTGGGGTGTCTCTAGATGCATTGTTTGATTTCAGTTAGGAGTCTTTTGTTATATTAGATTGGTTACATACAATTCAATTCAATTCTCAAAACTGGGTACATTTTCTTGTTAGGAGTGAGTAATCTTTACTAATCTATGCATACATATATATACATAGTCGGCAATGAACAATGAACATCAGGTGCGCTACACCCTCGTTTACTGCTTTAATTGGGTATAAAATATAGTTATATAATTATATTGACATTTATAAGTAATTCTTATTATATTATAATAAAACCTATACAAGCCGATAGTAGAAATTACTTTCAATCAAATACTACACTTCAAATTGTTTATGGAAACATGTGAAATCCTACTGGGAAACAACAATTAATATCGTGATTATGAAAGTAAATATGTGAAACAATTCGATTTAATAAAAAAAATGTTTATGGTTCGTCAAAGTCCATTATAAAATCTCGTTTCTCTGTGGTGGTCTAACAAGTTGTTAAAGAATTCAAAGTGACAAAATGACAGTATTTACAACTAACTTTTTCCTGTGTGAAAGTCGAATTCGATTAGCGACATGCCCGCGTAATTGTCGAGTTCCCAGTGATCTGTGGGAAACTGTAACAGTGATATTTATTTACTTTAAGATGGCACCTATTTACTTTGAATAAAACTCTGATTTGAAAATGTTCTATATTAGAATTAATTTCAAAATATTGCATATTGCTTTATAATAAAGAATGGTCATTAAAAATGCGAATTAAAATACTTTACGCGGGAAGTCATTATTTGCAGCTTCTTGTCAATAGATGGCGCTACAGCATATATAAGCGACTTGTTACATGAGTTCATTCTACTTCACACTAGATGGCGCTGTACGCTATCACTTATTTAAGACTTGTTTAACGTATAATTTACTTATACCGCAGATCTATATAAATTTATTATTTTAATTATGTACCTACCTATATATATTTTTAAATCGTAACCGGACAAGTATCAAGGAAGAATGAAAATTATTACGTCGTATTATTTTTTTTTTTTTATTAAATAAGATTCACTTACCATACAGTTTCCCTGCACACATATAGCTCGGAAGCCAGGCTTGGTGCACGGAGTACCGTCAGCTACCAGCGCCAGGGAAGCGTAGAATTGCTGCCCACGAGGCCTGCAGTTTAATGTGCAAGGCGCGTTTCCTGTGAAAATTAATGATCATTTATTGTAAAAGGACAGCATAAATTATTATAATTTTTGAGACATTATGGGATATATTCATTGATATTCGAATATTTACGTAGATATTTTTTATGTAATTAGGTATGTGGTGTGAAGTAGTCATCACGCCAATATCATTAGGAAAGTAGCGACTTGCCTTGTTTATTTTTGGTTCTTATTTCATAGATAAGTAAAGATTACTCACTCCTAACAAGAAAATGTACCCAGTTTTGAGAATTGAAATAGTTGCGTAAAAAAGATTTGCCACGTCTCCGTGTTAAAATGTTCCTAACATATTTGCAATAATTATTTATATATTATGTAAATTACGCAGTATTAGTTATTTATTCGTAAATTTTCTCTAAACATGTTTTTGTTTGTCAAGAATTCAAAAAAAGAACTTACTAATAAGCTGTTTGTGGCTTCATTCAATTTCAAGGCGGCGAAGTATCTTTACTAATCTATGATTATAGCAAAAACTTGAAAATAAATTTGATAATGAGAATAATTATATTGAGAAAACTTGCGTCTATTCAAGCTTCGTCGCCACCATCGAAGGCAACAGCAAGACTAGTCAAGGCATAGATGATATACTATGTTTGTCTTCGTCATTCGTCGACATTACGAATTACTTATATATTACTAATGTTAAAGATAATAGAATCCCTGGTTCGACATCTGGTTATTCCTCAGGGATAGCAACAAATCTGTGGCCGACCTCAGATAGGAACCTCAACTAAGTTCGATTACAGATATCAGATTTATAAATAAAAGAATATATGTAAAATAGTTTAAGTAAAAGCATTAAATCATAGCATAGTAACATTTTAAAACAACTAATTACATTACATTTTAATCATCAAAATTAAAAAAGAAAAAGTATAAACATATAAACATTTCTCTAATAAATCATAAACCTAAAACATTTTAATCACAGTATAAAAAATAGATAGAAAAAAAACACTTTTATTGGTAAACAAAATCAACATCTGTATTGTCGCATCTAGTCGCTTTAGATCAGTACATTGCTCATTACTAATAGCCTGATGCGTACAGCAGTCACAAAACTTTTTAGCATTTACCCACCTTATTAGTAACAATTGGAATAATGTAAATCTGTGTGCATTTAATAAAAATTGTTTTTAATAATACTTAAATACGAGAAAATGTCTTGCTACTAAATATAATAAATGTGTATGCTGAACTATACCTAAATTGTAATTTAGAATATATATGTTCTCATATAAGTGAATTTCTTGTAATTCTTAATGAGAATAAAATTTCTTAAACCATAGATTTAATACAATACAACAAAAATAGTATAAACAAATTAATCATGCCATCATAATCGATAAACATATAAAACCTACGAATAGCTAAACATCAATACAACGTTACAATTAGGCCAAACGAATCCAATACCCGTGATTCCTCAACCGCACTCACCGTCGACGTAGGGCACCCATGTGTAAAAGCGTCCGCGGAACGGTCTGCGGTCGTACGCCGCGCACTGCTCGCCTCTCGAGTCGCGCTGCCCGGGGCACGGCTGCAATGTGTGCCCATTAGTTATTGGATCTGGTTATTGGGGCTGAAGTATTGAGGTTTTATTTGTGTCACTGCTTTGAATGCGGTGGAAATTGCTCGGTTTAGTACTGTGACTTTCACGTAATATATACTTAGTAATGGTGCTAATAATAATCATTGTCATTGTTAGAACTCAAAATAATAATATGCTTAATTAATAGTAATCAATGACAAAATATGTCTGTAACTTTTAAAGGGAGGAAGTAAATACAACTATTTACTTCCTTAACGACAAATATTGTCTTTCATTTTAAATCACAATAAATAATTTATTATAACACGCAAATTTGTTGCACGCACACACAATTTTTTTATATTTAAACAACCTTGCTTAATTTTAAGCACAGTTGTGTGCTAAAGAGCGTGGAGTATATAATTCTTACAATTCATTTTATTGATTCCATTGCAAATTGTTTATTTCGTCCATATTTTTATACTACGTGGTGAATCGTCGTTAGTAGGCACAATAAAAGGGACAGTGTCTGAGTTTAAACATGCTATTTATGTATTTTTTTATTTTGTGTTTATCAACAGTTTATTTTCTATTGATAGGCTTAATATGGGCTTAAACATGCTGCTTATTTTTTTAAGTACTTATGTGGACTTAAAAACAATTTATTAATTAATCATATCCTTCACTCATACTCCCTAAAGTAAGTAACTAATATAGCCTAATAACAAACCTACCGTAGTATTACACTCGTGGTACCGCCGAGCTAGTCCAGGACAATCCGTCTGGCTCCCTATGTTACGCGCGCGCCGTGGTCGCCCTACACTCCTTGCGAGCTTTCTTCTCTTCCTGCTGCGTCGCCATCTGGAAATTAAATAAAAAATATCTTTTGAGAACACTTCAACCGAATCATGTTATAGGTACAATCAGTAAATGTTATACATGTTATACAATATGTTATGTATAATGTTATAGAACCTTCGTGGTTTGATTTTGAAGACGTTCCGCCAAACTATTTCGCATCATAATCTAAGCCTCGTTGTGTTATGTTTTAAGGGTATACATAAGTCAGAGGCATTTACATAAGGGTTTTTATTCTTGTCCTTATTTATACTAAAGTTTAAATCTAATAAAAATATTATAATAATACAATTTAAGAGACGTTTCGTAATAGGTAACGTTACGTGGAACGTGGTATTATGTGACGTACAATATGTTAATAACTTCTAATGTAAAAGGAAGTCAAGAATGTCAACTATTTAGTTCATGTGTGAATCAAGAAATACTGTAATCCCTAAAAGTGCAATAAAAACAGAAATTCAGATGCAAGAATAAATCAAATCATCTTACCTATATTACATAGGTACCTACCTACCTACAACAAGCGTTTTCCAAAACAAAGCGAAAGCACTTTGTTCGTCGAGACAGTAACAACAACAGAAATGCAATCGCTCATCTTCAAGTTTCCGTGTCGAGTTAAGAAATGTTTCCAAAAAGATCATACCGGGGAAAATGGAACGTGTTTACACTGAAACGTTACAAATTGTTCGCCGACAGGACCGCTTACGTCAGAAAACAAAACAATGCACACGAAATGATTTGGGTCCGTATGACTGTACTGATTGTACCGAAGTGACTATGCGTTATGTTCGCAGATCATTTACACCTACTTATCTAATTTACTTAATTCAAAGCATAGTAACCAGTTTCACATTCTTTAATATTGTCAACGTAATGACAGTTGAAATCTATACAGTCGTTTTTTTTTATATAGAAGTAGCAGCATACAGTCCACCTGATGGTAAGTGTCGCATATGGATATCTGTAATCAACTCCAGATAACATTAAATTTCTACCTTTGGTCGGCAGCAGATGCGGCGCTACCCCTGAAGACTAAGCTGGAATGCCTCGGAAAAGTACGTCTCCCTTACCACATCCTTCAAACTAAACACAGCAATGATTTACACTGCTATTATTTGGCAGAATTAGGTGTGGTGGTAGTGTCGCCGAACCACAAAGAGTCTTCTCAAGAGACAATTAATTTTTAATTCTACGAAAAGTGTCACACGTATCTGAGAATTGATGCCAGGACATAATTTATACGACTAATAAAAAAGTTATTTCTTACAACACATCATGCATACATGACGACGATACTGGTCTGACACGAAGTAGTCCGGGTTCGATCCTCGGTCAGACATCTCAAAGATGAAATTAGACTTATTTTCTGATAGGTGTTTGTGTATTCTATGTATGTCCATGACACCTACCACACAGGGTATCCTAGTATAAGACTATGCGTGTAGAAAGTTGTTTTTTACGTACATTTGGTATGTGGTATTGTTTCAGCCGCTCATCAAAGCTTTCTTCCACAACGGGGCGCCACACACAACTTTTGTCTCGTAATTAAAATTATGAAACTGTTATATCACCGCATTCATGCCACGAGCCGCCTACGATTACTTTTCTTTAATTACTTCTCGAACTGATATAAGACGATGATACACCATATCGATGTCCCTTTTATTGTTTTGATTGATTTTGTGTTATGATATTTCGATATGATATATTCTTTTCAATCGGATGCCGTCTGCTGATGATATTCGTAAGATCATCGCTAAGTCTTCGTAAACGATTTTTTAATTAATATTATTCAAATTAAATGATAAGTTATTTCATATGCCTCTTCAGTCTTTATTTTAAATAAAATATTTTTTTTCTTTTACACCTTTGGAAGAGTCCTTACAACCTATTTTATCTAAAGTTTAAAGAAGAGAGAAGCAAGCAGTCCACCTGATGTTATGTTATCACTGCTGCCCTTGAATATCTCTAG
Source organism: Epargyreus clarus (assembly GCF_041222505.1). Classification (NCBI taxonomy): domain Eukaryota; kingdom Metazoa; phylum Arthropoda; class Insecta; order Lepidoptera; family Hesperiidae; genus Epargyreus; species Epargyreus clarus. The sequence goes on along the minus strand of NW_027332231.1, from coordinate 7,267,958 downwards.
TCGAATCCATGTCAGTGAGGTGTTCTAACTAAATAAGACAATACAAGAACTCATACCCCGTAAAAGTTCCGACTCTTACGGGGTCGGGACTCTTATTTGGAATTCTCGCAATGATTTGAAGGTGCATAATTCCACTTTACTATCAGTTGGACTGCATACCCATTTATTAGATAATATTATCATCAATTTTAGTATAAGCAATCTCCTTTGTGACTTTGTTTATATCATTAGGACGTTATTAATTTCATAAACTTTACGATTACAAGTTATAGCCACTTATAACGAGAAAACTAATTTAATCGCTTTCCTTTGAACATATCATACACCATTCATATTACATCTCAATAATAACATTAACCGGGAAAACTGACTATTTGTGTCAGTTTTAAAACACCATTGACGCATGCGTCAGTTTAAATACTCGTAAAATTACGTAGGAAACGTCCTATTCCTCGTAAAGCTGCTATGAAAATAAATTTCTTATAATTTTGGATAACAGTTTGTGCGTATTTAGAAAGTAAACTATAGGTATAAATGAGGTGTTGACAGGTTAGTCTTATAAATAAAATTCTCGTGTCACAATATTAGTTGCCGTACTCCTCCGAAACGGCTTTACCGATGTTCACCAAATTTCATATGCATATTCAGTAGGTCTGAGAATCGGCTACTATCTATTCTTTCTTACCCCTAAATGATAAGGGTTGTTCACCCTTAATTTTTTTTTATTTATATGACAACACAACGTTTACCGGGTCAGCTAGTATTTAAATTTATTCTTTATTTTTATTCTACCATATGCTGCCTAGTGTGGCGGTCATCATACTCGTCTGATACCTCAAGGGTTACGGATTTGATACCCGGCGAGGTAAAGATGAGTATTTGTATATTTTTATTTATAAGTCTATTGCACTAGTGTCACCGTAATTTTGAATTCAAATGTTATACTAATCAATTACGTAACATTTTTTTCTAATACGCTCAATACTAACTCAGATCTTCGTGCTTGGGATTTGGACTCCGAACGAAACATGGGACTCCGGAATGACAACAAATCACAATGCAGACACATATTTTTACTTTTACGTGAATCAAACCTACACCATACGTTAATTCTTATAACTGGAAACGTTACATCATTCGCCATCTTGTTAACATGCCATTTGTCTATGGTATCAAAGATACACGCTGATTCAGCAATTCCTTAATGCATCAAACAAACATATAGAAATCCCAAAAGCGATGCAAACAAAAAGATAACAATCGGGCATTAGCAAAGGTGTAAAGCTGTGTATGCACTGACCTTTTTAACCGTATCAAAAACAAAACAAAATATTAAAAAAAAAAACAGGAAAAATTTAATACACAGCACAAATATGTTTGAAATAATAAAAATATTTTATAGTTTGACACGAAAAACAATTGAAAATACCAAACATAACTGTAATAGTCAATATGTACAGACTGATAGTAATTTACCTACTGATGATGAACTGTTAGTTATCAATATTTTAAAAGAAATCATTCACGAATACAAACTTGATTCGATAAATAATGAGATATAAAAAATATCGAGACATGCATACATACAGAGAATGGGCGAGAGGCAAAATTACGAGTTTAACAGAGAAAAAAATGTGTTACATCAGCACTTCACAAACTAAAATTACATTTTACCCAAACACATCAAAAGAAGTATTAGTGACTGGATTAAAAATAAAAAGTCTACTAAAATTACAAATTGGTCGTTGTATACTCTACGTGCGTAGCGTCCGGATCATGTGCAAGGCGCCTTAAATGATTGTCCGTCAATCAATAACGCTGTCGAAAATCAGTTGTAACTTGTAATCCCAAACATGAACGTATGTTTCGTATAACGTTCAATATTGCCTTAATTTGGTGTTGGACGCGAAAAGGGCGGGCGGGGTCAGCTTACACACTTAGCCTTTGACTTGAGGAATGTGACTAAGTGTGGAAAATTATACAGTTTTGTATATCAAAAAGTGTATTTTAAATTTTTAGGGCTTTTTTCCTTTAAGCACTTGGAGTTGCATATGCGTTGCTAGTAAGTGGCAAATTCAACGACATCGGTCGTTTGAACCATTAAGTGGAATATGGATTGTGTCAAAGACAAGATCGCCGATCAATTTACGTATGGTCGTAAACCATAATCGGAAGCAGTAAGTTTATTGAAGATATTAATTTTGTATGTTTATTTAATGTTATTTAACGTTAAGTAGACCAACGATAGTTTAGGCCATATTACGATTATAGATATAAACAACGAGACTATATAGAGACTGTAAACTGCTATCCAATTAGTAGTTTAAAACATTTAGCATGCTATGTTTAGGGGCAGGGATTAGAAACTTATTTTACTAAAATGCTTAATACACAATCAACCCTACATACGCCTTTATACCTATAGTTGATCCCATTCAGAGGCAGAAGTACTTACAGTATTACAAAGCGTTAGACATGGTACATTCTAGTTTTATTTGAAAACGGTTACGCAACCGTTATTTCGTTTTCGTATCGATATTAAAAACGGTTTTTTTAGATATTAGCTTGTTACCGAAGTAGAGTTGTACTTTGAGTTCTTTTTGAATTGAGAACATTTAAAATCGAACAGAGCGAATGTGAGATTTAAGAGTCGTTATAATTTTGTCTATGGTTGTTTGGTTTCCTATATTTGCCAAATTAGTCTATTGTAATGGTTTGCAATGTTTTTTTATAATAAAGGGGTGGCAGACGAGCATGCAGTCCACCTGATGGTAAGTGGCTACTGCCGCTCTTGGACATCTGTAATCAACCCCAGATAGGATTAGATATTCCTACCTGAGGTCGGCCACAGATGAATCGCTACCCCTGAGGACTAAGCTGGAACGCCTCGGTAAAGTCTGTCTCCCTTACCACGCCCTTCAAAACGAAACACAGCAGCGCCTAACACTGCTGTTATGAGGCAGAAATAGGTGTGGCCTGGTGCCTCCGGAATCGAACCACAAAGGGTTCTACCACCTTCTAAATATATGGTTTGCAATATATTGTGTTATATCGATATGATATGATACATAAATGAAAACGGTTTTATATTATGCGATAGTAATATCAGAACCATGACTACAAAATATGTATGGGAGAGGGTGTCACTCCTGAGAATTGTAGAATGGTATGAGGAAATAAAATAATCAACGATCTTTCAAATTCCTGCCTGTACGCGCATTTCTATCCATAAGGCTATTGTCGCTTTGAAGTATAAGTACGTATTAATTTATTATTCTCGTATTCGCTAGAAAATTTACAGTTGCATTTCACAAGACAACTTTATGTGTGATATGATAAAAATGAAATTGCTTAATTCTAAACAGACACGATTATAAAATTAGTGAAGTGTTATCTTAGTATGCATATCGTAATGCAATTCCTACGCGGAGATAAACAATACATGATCATTATTTTGCAAAATGTATTATAACAATGTTCATAAATGAAAGAAAAACAGTTGTTTATCATCATGAAAAATCAGCTATAAAATTTAATAACTTTATTCCACTTAACGTCCACAACGATACCCACAAAGTAACGTCTAAGCAAGACATTGTATTCACCTAGAACTAGATGGAGCGATAAAATACATCGATACCTTAATTCGCAAATCAGCCAACTCCAGTCTTTGTCAAAATGTTTTTTTTATTTATTTTGATTTCGTTCAACGCCATTTACCATCAAAATAAATAAAAAAAATTTTTTTGAAAAAAACTGGAGTTGGCTGATTTGCGAAATAAGGTATCGACATATAAATCAACAGACTTAGTCCTCAAGAGTGGTAAAATACCATACCAGTTCCTGTTCTATATGGAATTGGTCATAGGTAGCGGCAGGGACCACTTACCATCAGGAAGATTGCACGCTCGTCTGTTCACCCGTTTTCAATATTATGAAAATATCGAGATTATGTAGCGACATACTGAGATGTACAAACTTCATGCAAACAAAATTATAGAAACAAGCTTCTGAAATAATGGTCTATTTTGGTTTGGTTTTATTAACTAGATCATTATCAGAACTTATTAAAATGTCGATTTGTCGAACGATTGCTACATAGGTCCGTAAGCTTTCTGGTCATTACATTTTCTATTGCCATTGAGAATGAAACACGTCTTGATTCTGAATTCGGAATGGGAATTATTCCCGCTCTTCAAATCCTATTGCCACATAATACTTACATCATTATCACTGATCAAATCACTTCACATATTCTGTGACGAAGTGTTAGATAATTGTAGGTACAAGTGGTATACGCAAGTAGGAATATATTACATCATTTTTTAAAACTACTCCAGAGTTTTTTAAAGGTCTGTGAGCTAGTAACTTCGCCTGGTGGTGACATTAATTAATATTAGTTATTTTTTATTTTTGGTCCTAACATCATTTATACTCTTAAAATATATACCTACTCGAATATGGAGTAGTTACTAATGTAGATATGAGTAATTTAATGGGACTAAGTATTTGTGTAATTATATCTATGTTCAACTCATTATATAGTCCATTATCCTAAACACATAACTGTTCCACAGCTGGACCTGGATTGAGAAATATTGATAATTCAAAAATTAAGGAATTTGATAAATAATGGAATTTGATCTTTGGCCCCCTAAAGAAGCCGAATTTTGAACTACTAGGCTATAACTGGCTTATGTCTCTCAATATCTCTAATAAAGATCGGGTCCTTACTTTAGCCATAAAAGTATAATAAAGTAAGAAAGAAAGAAACAAACAACCAAACAAAAACAAAGTTCCTTCGCATATGTTAGAGACCTATGCGAAGGAATGATTTTATGTAAATTTATAGCAAGGATTATATATCCAATAAATTGGCCGCAGTATAAAACTCCCAAGTTCAGGTTCCGTACTTTTATCCCGTTGCGGTCGATGCACTCCCGGGGAATATCACGCTTTCGCGAATGCAATTTGATTACTGCAATTTTAAACCTAACGGAGTTGTTCCGTTATGACTGTCATTTTACAATCAATACTCATGAATTATGTGGGTTAGAATGTATAATCCATGTCTTGTATCTAAGGATGGTTATGATATAGTGGGGGATGCAAATTAAAGGATGTGTTACTAGTCTTACGTTCGTGTATGGTTAACAAAGAAACAATATTGTATACATAAATACATCATAAACATATCATACATAAATGATCAAAAATAAGCAATGTCAAGAAAATTAAGGATGGTTGGGTAAAGATATGAATTTTGTTCTTACCCTGGGGGTCCGAAGTTCAAATACTAGACACATACTTGTAATTTAACGTATAGTAATGTATTAGATTTTTATCATCAAACTCAAAAAACTAAAAATAAATATTACATGTATTTTCGGTATTGAAAATTTAAAGTGTTACGTGTCAACATATACAGTTTCAAAAGAGACGTATTAATTGGCTTTGGTGACGGAACCCTAAAAACGAACTATGATTGTAAGTTAATAAATACAATGCAATTCATTTGCCAAAAACTGTCTTCCCTGTGTCGATGTTACGGACACACACAAAGACAACCCAAGGATAACAAATAAAACTAAAACACTTTATCCACATTTAAAAATACTACATTCTTTTTTGGTGCTATCCTTCATTATTTAATATCTGAGCTGCCAATTTTGATACATCTATAAAATTCGTGATGTATATACAGCTTACATTGTAACCACAAAACGCTAACGGTAACTCGGTAGTAAACTTGTGGTTTCGTGGTATTGGGCGATATGACAATGTGTTTGAATATCGAATTAATTTGATATAAATATTATGAATAAACACGATTTAAGAATATTGATTTTCTTGGGTGAGTATAAGAGGACAGTTAAAGTTGTTATGTTATGGCTTGAAGAATGTATGGTAGTATAAGTCCGCGTAAAACTGCTAGTCCGCTCTCAATACAGAAATGAATCGCGTCGCCATAGCAAATTGTATGACTACACCTGCTCGCGACAACTTCAAAGCGGACTAGCAGTTTGGCGCGGACAATAATAGGGAACTACTTAATCTTCTGGGTTTATAATAATCGACGATCAATCTCTTGAAGGATTCTATTTCACACTATGAGATGAAATGCTTTTACGTTAATTTAAAAAAAGTCTGATGGCAATACCAAGACAAATAATTTTTTTTTAGAAATATAATCTGGACTATGATGCATATTGCCGAACCAATTTTGAAAATTATTTCAAGTAAACATTTTCGAACCGAGATAGCGTGATCAGAGGTGTATGCCAGGAAACTTGGAAGCCTGTATAAAGTCACTGTTATGGCTTCAATTGGTAGAGCGCCCTCGTTACGATCAACAGAATTTAAATGTGATACTTTATATTTAATTGTTTCATACATTGGTATTTATGAGTCAATATAAAAGTAAATAAATACTTCTAATAATGAGATTTTTTACCGTAAATTCACACTTTTACTCTAAATAGTAATTTATTAATACGCAACCATATTACTTTCTTCCTATTGATTATTAAATAAGCATTTAACGCATAATAAGCCACGTAATTTTACATTTACAAAAAACAACGTCATACCTCCTAGGGCGAGTTAATTTGAAGCTAATAAAGTTATATTTTTTATTTGTTAAGTAGTGATGGGACACGTAAATTATGATGTTCCGGGCACAAAGCCGGTCGCCGGCCGTGCTGGGATCCCGTTGTGTTGCTACAATTGTAACTCGACTCGAACTCGTTCGTTCGAGATTATTTTGTATTTAAAAATAATTACTCGTTTGTTTCATGTTTTGTGTAAATAAATTTATTTATTCAAAAATTTAATTCCTTAAGTACTTTTTTATTTACGAAAGTGGTAATTTAAGAGTTTGTTAAAAGCGATACAAATAAATGTCACATCTTTGATTTGTTAATTTGTTTTTAAAAATGTAATAAATAATTTTGACAGGTCTTTAATTATTTTTAACACCAAAATGTTTATTACACTCTAAGTAACTAATAATATATTATACATACCTAAAATAGGTTACACCTGAAGCTAAGTCTACTACCGCAAAAATGTTTTGATTTAATTCTAATAATTTTCTCCACAATATTTTATAACGACTAAATTATATCAGTGCTACAATAATTTAAAACGCATGCCAAAATCATTTCTATTATGAAGAGTTATAAATTGATTTAAATATTAAAATTTAATTTGTTATTTTCGTGAATCAATGGTAATGTAGAGTCGAGGTAGTGCGCAGGAGGCTCCGCGCCGCGTTTTATCGATCGCGGCGTATCATTAGATATCATTGTGATCTATGATCAATGTGTGCCTACGACCGCTGTGGTAGGGCTGGCACGTCACGTGATTTTAAATATATTGTAATACGTGCGCACGCTTGCCAAACCGTCACGAATTTAAACGTGTGGATGAAGCGTTTGACGTAGTTTGTGTAGGTTTGCAAGCGTTTGTAGAGTTGTAGTAATGATTTTGGACGAGCGGGACGTTTGTAGTTTTGCACAATATTAATTTAAATTGAAGTAGCTTTTAAATGGCATGTTTCCTGCAAATATTAAAATAGTAATGAATTTCATAGGTTAAACAATATTTTTTTCTTCGCGGAGAAATCCACATGCATACTCTCCCGGGGAGCGGAAGGGGTACGAGTATGTTGGACTCTGCCGACTAAACTCTGGACGCTCGGTACCGGGCCACGAGAATCGTTAGCATTACATTCATGTACTTATATTATCAAACATTAATAAATAAAAAGTACAAAAAACAATCACTTTTTTCATTAATTTTACTACAATTTAAATTCAATAATCTTTACACTTCACTTTGTTGATTTCTACTGTTTTCTTGCCTTAAAATCGTAAAAATACCATAAAATTGTTAATTAAATAAAGGCATTCAATGATAACCCGATTAAGCCGTGACTAGTAACTGGCCCGCCCTGGCATCCTTATTCCCGACGACACGTATCTTATCTTAATAGCTCGTACCGGCCCTATAATGAAACAATTAAGACAATAGGAACAAACAATACGAAAAAAACAAAAACCTATTAATCTTCCTCACTTGTTTGTTTTACTGTGTCAAACACGAATTTGGTTTTCGAAAAGGATTATCGGAAAGCGGATTACTATCGTGTTATCTTTGATTTATCCCTAGTTATGGATTGGTAATAGGATGTCGGACAGAAGACAGTTAAGTTCATTATTATGTTAATTCTGAGTTATCTAGTATCCTCGGAAATCGTGATAGAATAATTATCTTTTGTAAACAAGTTTCAAGGCGTCTAGAATTGTTATGGTAAGGAATAAGTATATTACTGTCACTTCGTTGGAACAGGATTTTAGAATGGAAACCTTCTTATTATAATAGGAAAAATAGAGATACCTTAACGTTTGAATCTCGGCCTCTCAATCGAAGGGTCCTATGTTCGAATCCGTCAATCGAAATCGTTATGTGCGTATTACAGATTATAGCTTACAAAGAATCATTACTTTACCAATGAAGGAAAACATCATGAGGAAACTTGCGTACCTGATTTAAAAAGTTCTCAAAGGTATGTGAAGCGGTGTGGCGGTTCTCAAAGGTATGTGAAGCGCGGTGGACTATGTCCTAATCCATCTTATTCCTCATTGGAACAGTAATGGATTAACGATTAAATATGGAATGGTGCAATTTATTCACTTTTGAGAACTTACTTGTTGATTTCACAACGATTTTTTGCTGTGTCAACAAATAATTATTATAATAAATTCTTATTACACATGTACTGGCTAATGTAAATGCCACATTAGTCATGTAATGTCGGCGATTGAAATTGTTATTGCCTGTGATTATACATATACGTTAATAGATTTGCAGTATACAAATGTAATTCTTGGTTTATGTTTTTTGGCACATACTTCAAATATGTTAGCTATTAAAATTAAATGGTCATACGTTATCTGAAATTTAGATTTACATATTGATATTTGTAAAGCCGAGGATCGACCCTGGAACCCTTTAAGTATTTAATCGATATGATTACCACTGCGCCATTAGGGTTAATGTATCAACGTTTATTGTATAAAAAGTATTTTACATACATTGTAAGAAGATAGAACTTTTTGTAGTTCGAGGCCCAGTCGCCCCACACCTATTTTCCCTTAATACCTATAGTTTAGTAAGCGCGGCAAAGTTACGCTTTGAAGGGTGTAAGAACACACACTTATCGGAGGCTTTCTGACTTAGTCTTCAGGGCTAGCTGCTAATCATGCCAGTTTTATATGGAGAAATATACGCAATAGCCACTTACCATGGATGGGCAGCAATAGCTACTTATCATCAAATGGACTAGACTAAAAGCATATATAAGGGAACAATTTCGAACTTCATTACTAATTCAGTTTTGAAGGTAGAACCCTTTGTGGTTCGACTCCGGCGGCACCACCGCCACACCTATTTCTACCTAATAACAGCAGTGTTAGGCGCTGCTGTGTTCCGGTTTGAAGGGTGTGGTAAGGGAGACAGACTTTTCCGAGGCGTTCCAGCTTAGTCCTTAGGGGTAGCGGCGCATCTGTTGCCGACCTCAGGTGGGAATATCTAATCCTTTCTGGGGTTAATTATAGATGTCCATGCGCGGCAGTAGCCACTTACCATCAGGTGGACTGTATGCTTGTCTGCTACTCCTATATTATATAAAAGAAGATAGTCGGTAAGTACATATAGTTACCTGGTTGGGTCCCTGGGCAGGCACTGTCGCTCCTGCACGGAGACGCCTCCCCCACAGCTCCTGGAGCACGCGCTCCACACGCCCCAAGAGCTCCAAGCGTACGTCGTTACGTTCGTTCGAGTCGCTTGCATCAGAGTCGATTGGGCCACCTGGAATATTTTGCGGTTATACTTAAACGGGTTTATTCGTTCTAGTGCGTGTTCAAATTTTATGAAGCATGTCTGTATCACTAAAATTCTATTCCTATTTTAATTTACGCAAATTGCATTGCGTAGATATTGCTGGAATTAGCAGTGCCATTGGGTCTTCTGTCAATGGAAGGCTTATCAAAATAATTTAAGATAATATCTTACCATAATTTATATCTTTATTTCTATCTTTCACTTGAAGTAATTCGCCTGATTGGGGGTCACAAGATATTTAGGACAAAAATAGTAACTAACTTTTTACTCTAAAAACCGGGGTTTGTAGTAAAAAATAAAAATAAGTTAAAGGACCTACCTACTTTAAATCTATTAAATCAAACTTTCAAATGTTTAATAACGATTAAGTAGTCATTTGAAGGATAAAATTTCATTTATTCATTAAAAATCATATTTATATATTGCATAGGAATTGTCATTGTAACTGTCCCCATATAAAATATCGGTACGCCTTCATTAAAAGAATTCTTTCAGAAGCAATGAAAAATAAAAATCCACTTGATCTTCATTGGAAACTATGTACCTTAAATGCCTCTGATTGACCAACCTACTTGTACTGATCGATTTGTAATATTAATGGGTCATTGACGTACAAAATATTCCGCTAGGCAAATTGACAAATATTAGGATTAATTTGAAATAATAAAATATTTTTTCAAGCTTGTTTTCAACATCCACAATTAGGTACATCATAATCACAGGTTTACAAATTCGGTTTCTCGTGATGAGCATTCTTTTATCAAATTAAACAAATACTTATAATATTTTTAAGTAGTTTTTCGATTGCGGATCAAATCATATTTTATTATTAGTAATGACTATAGAACACATAATAGATTTGATCTGTTTCAAATTATCATTTATGAAAATAAACCTGAATTGAAAAGTTAACATATTTTTACTGCAATATGTACCTAAACAAACTTTACTATTTCTTGTTTTGTCCAAAAGTAGTTTATCTTAGAGCAAAAAGTGACTTCATTTACTTTTTCGTATTTAGGATCGAATAAAGATGACACTACATCTGTGGCTGGCACCGAGCGGCCCGAGATTCCCTCCTTGCGGTCCGCGGGTCTTCACTAAATCTCTCTTTGTTGCCCGCGAACCTTTCTAGATACTTACTTTTCTTCCGTTTTTTTCACCGTCAAAATTCCATATAATATTTTCAAATGTATGGGCTATTAGGCAGTATTGCCCAAAAAGTTTTCTACTCTACATAATAACTTTATCACCTTTTAAGAGGTCCCTTACATGATTTATTATTGTTAATTATGTTATAAAACTTACACCTACATTAGGTTGCCTTAATAGTATCGTTATACGGAAGTTAGGGTATTCGTACTTTTTATACCTAAATTAATACGTAGGAGGATTATATTTCGCAAATAAATAATGTACCTATTGTATGTAAATCTATTTAATATTTGTTCAGGTGTCGAATGACTTTAATTATACGTTTTATTATTAGTATAACAGTTATGTGCTAACGGGGAGCATGGTAAATAATGATACATTAACGGTACAATACCTACTCATATTAAAAGATCAGCTTTCGTATGTTTGTATGAACAAAAATAGACTATGGATTAATTTGAAGTGTGTTTTTATATATTTTAACTGAGTTCAAAAAAGGAGGAAATTCTTGATTCGACTTAAATTTTTCCATTATTTTATCTTTATTATTTAATTTTCCCGCAGGAATAAATACAATCTCTCATCATATCAGACGAGTATCAGACTTAATAGTGAATCATGTCCATATTGAAATACCTTTAATTACACACAAATGAAGTACGTAATAGTAAATTTCCCTTGCATACTTTAAGTCTCGTGAGAGTAATTATTAACCGTATTGTAATGTAAAGTAATGTAATATAAAGTGTATTTTAATTTATAAATGCTGGTAACCGCAGACCACACGCAGAACACGACCATTGTGAAGCACACCTAACGAACTTCGTGAGGCACATGTTCCATCGTCTACGTGTAAATATGGAGCTACCTTCAAACTGTTTGATTGAGGATTAATAAAGGAAACTAAGCATCACTTTATGGCAAAGTCTTATTTGTTTCCAAACCACCTATAAAACCTCCGCTAAGTATTATGTAATCATCATTTTATACGAGTACTAAAATCTTAAATTAGCGGGAAAAATCTGGTTTGAACTGGTTCTTTTAATTTAATTTGTGGCGTTTTTTTTACTTATTTTAATTTTAAATCATGAAAACATATTATTATCACTTATTTAATGGTGAAAAGAGTTCAAAGTTCAAAAAATCGATATATTCAACTATGTTCCATTACGTTTGCAACGGTGCCACGTAAACCGCGATTTTGGGCAGAAAATTTAAATACCTGTTTCGCTACTAAGTTGCAAAAAATGTCCTCGTATAAAACTTATCGCTTGCTGTCAATCGCTCGTAGTGAGACTATTTCTTACGTCATGCTATACAATGTCAAGGTTAGAAAAATGTACAGAGAGTCAAGAATTCGCTGTAATAAATTCCAGCCATAAATCACGTTATGTTGCTCGTAATTCGGCTAATAATATCCATGCGGAAGTTCAGATCGACTGTAAATATTTATGTCTTCCTCTAATAATATTAGGGTTATTTTATATGATAATGAAAAAATCCAAGTTTTAGAATAAGGGCAAGTTTTTTTAGGAAAATTGATAATTTTGTTTCTAAACCCGTCAATAGCATTTTAGAAATTCGATTTAAAAAGAGATTTCGACTTAAAAAAAGGAGGAGGTTCTACGATTGTTCAGGGTTTACGGTAAGTAATGCTAGTAGTAGTACTAGTATATTAGAAATTAGTAATCCATTAAGGAAAATCGGTAATACATATTCAATTTATACAAAGATACTCGAACTATATACTCGCTAAAATTGTGACGTCTCCCGTGGCAGAGCGTTCAACATACCGATCTGAAATGCAATGGGTTCCGGGTTTGATCCCCGGTGAGACAAATATTTCAACGTTGAATTTCGTTTCCCATTTTGGGTCTGGGTGTTTTTTGCATTCGTCTTTGTGTCTCCATACCCCACGCTAGGATTTTCTTTGTTGTGGAAAGCGTCATAGTCCGCGTAAAACTGCTAGTCCGCTTTGAATATAGAAATGAACCGCGTCGCCATAGTAAATTGTATGACTACACCGGCTCGCAACAACTTCAGAGCGGACTAGCAGATTGGCGCGGACTATACTATTATTACTCTTGAAATTATGTAGTAGTATATATTTAATTCTGTTTGACTACACCAAAGTATATTAACATAATATGATACAAGTAACTTATTTAATGTGTTGACATTCAAATATATTACAAGCTTAAATGCAGGATTACAATTTATTACTCTTAGTTCCGGTATTATATTTTGTTATTTATTATACTAGTTGTGCCAATGAAAAGTTACATGTAAATCATTTTAAGAAGTCAATTTTAGGTAACATATAATTTATACTAGCTATTAAGGCAGCGGATAACATTGAAATATTTTTGCAGTATTTTTTTTATAACATGGAAGTAGTAAACGATTGTGACCGCCTCATTGCAAGTGGCCAGTATTGCCCTTGTAGGTCTATAATTAATCCCAGATAAGATTAGACTCTTACATGAGGTTGGCCATAGATGCGTCGCTACTATCCCTAAGAATTACTTAGCTGGAATGCCTTGGATAAGTATGTATATTTTCCTTATAACCTTTAAACCGAAATACAGCATTGCGGCTGTTTTTAGGTAGAAATAGGTTGTGGGAGGAGCGAAAACTAGTCTCCCAGGGCAGAGCCCGATCGGGGCATCGCGCTTGAAGGACTCCGGTTGTATTCCGTCGGAGATCCCGGAGTTCTCCAAAAAGCGTTGAGGACGGCCACCGGGGGGGTTTTAGTGCGGTAAATTCCACATAACCCGGCGTCGCTCCCACGTCGTCGGGTACCTTTTGAAGGTTTCCCCCTCGTTAAGAAAAAAAAAGGTACAAATAGGTGTAGCGGTGGTGCCTCCGAGTCGGACCACAAAGGGATATTTTAATTGTATTATCTGCCTTTTTTACACACGCAAAACGAATTTTTTTCCTATTCCTATTCGCTCACACAACAAATGAACCGTCAAATCAGATACAAATATTCCACGCTCCTTACAATACTTTAGTATGAATATTAAATTAATCATTCACGCATTAGGCGCGTATTGATGTCTTTTATTCATAAATGTATTAATGAATGAATAGTCTTCACGTTTCAATGACCTGAACGTAAACATTCTTGTTTATTGAAATTTTTATGATATTGTTTATTTTTAAAGACTGTAGTGCATTAGAATCAAACCTTAATGAAGCTACGAGTAGTACATTTTAGGTACCTACGGAACCCTAGAGCAGAGAATGTAGAATACTAATATTACAAGATGAATTAAAAAAGCGTTGAGAAATACTGAACACATAAAAATATTTCTAATCTTCATAAGAGTTCCAAGAACGCATAATAATAATTGGAATTATACTCAACAAAACCCATAGTACTAAAATGTTTTATTTGCATATTATAACACAGACAATAGTATAAGTCTGATGTTAAAATTAAAAGAACTTAAACTTCCTCTAAAATATAATTTTGGTATTTTACCAAAACAGGAAGCTCATCCATGACTTATAAAAGTCTAGATCATAAGTTATGTTCAACATTATTATTGTTCTTATTCTTAAATAAATAAATTAAAAAAAATGTTAAATCGTATACTGATCAACGAAATAATGTGTCTTATAGGTATATCGTTATAATATACAATACGCTATAGATGTAACATATTTACCGGTAGTCCAACTTCTGTGTTTATTAGCTGTGCGTATATGTGTGGATTCCTCAGGCATACTGTAGTTAATCTGAAACAAAGCATTTCAGTAAGTTCAAGATCCTCAAACAACAATAACACGAGAAAGACACGACTAAATTTACAATATTTGCTCAGCTTTTGCGGCATTGTTAAGCGATGATATCCAAAAGAGAAGCACTAAAATGTTTCACTTGAAAGCATTCCTTTAGTTACGATGAAAGGTAACGGTTGTGGATTAATAAACAGTTGTCGTGGATACACAAATATGTAAGGGAAATTTAAATTTATATCCATGTTTTGTAGGAAGTTAGGTATAAGTTATTATAAAGTTTGTTTCGCTGTTTAAATAAAATAAATTTTGTTTAACGTATGTACAGATATAACAGTAAATATTATAGTACAGTAGAAGTAATTAATAAGTCTAATAATGGAAACTCGGTAGAAAGCCGAGGGTCCGAGGTTCGAAGCTCAGGCATGCACCTCTGATTTTTCGAAATTATGTGCCTAAGTAATTCGTTTTTAGTTGCTATAACGAAAGGAAAAGAACGTAAGGAAACAATTGTAATTGTTCTTAAAAATAAAGAAACTTCTCAGGGGTTCAAAGTCTTTCGCTCTCCTTTTTATAAATTTGGTAAGTCGCTGCTCTCCTTTTCAAAATTAGAAAATAAATAAAATCGCAAACAGATAATTCAATTTTATTTGTATGTGTAGTGAACCTATCATTATTGGCGACAAAGGGCCCCATAACTAACCATGTGTCAAATGTAACCGATTAGAATGGTCGTCACAATCCGCCGTGTTCTTTATATCGCCGATAAACAACCTTTGCATACCCAATGGCTACCATCGGAAGGGACACGTATGAATTATAAGCGGTTATGCCCTATGAAATTGTTTATGCTTTATTACATTATAAATTGTATCATGTCTTGACTTTGTAGTGTGGCAGTACTTTGTCATGACTAATACTACAAATGCGAATGTGAGTTTTATTTGTTTGTTTGTTACATTTCACGCCTTAATCGACGATTATGAAATTTTGTATATACGTTGTCAAGGGTTCAAAATAGGACAATACCTTTTATCCCGAAAACGTAAGATAAAAACGAGTGTCCGCGAGCGACCGCGGGTAAAAGCTAGTTGGCTAGTAGGCTTTAAGTAGTCGGTTTTCTTTTGTAATAATTACTAGTTTATTGAACATCGTTTTTTTAAGGAAATGCGACTCTTGCGGGAGCCACTATCACATCTATTTTGGCAACCTAACAACGGTGTAAAATTGTGGTCTGGTTCTAAGGGTATGATAAGATAGTTAAGGTACTAGAATTAGTGTGTTTCGACTGAGGAGGTACCACAGAACGATCGCTCGCGCAAAGCAGTTCTGGCTTTTTGATTAAAGGGTTTGGATACGATACATAATATAAAAGGATATAATAAAAGCACTTAATATAATATAAAATGACCATCTTAGTCTTAAGAAGTAGCAACTCACAGTAATTAACTTCAGGTAGGTGAAGTACCATTTTACAATTAAGGAATTGATCATAAATGTCCATGGACGATAATGGTAACTAAGTAAGACAGTAAATTGAGGTAAGTATAATTTCTTCATTATACTTAGTAGTGTCTTCACTACCATCAGGTGGACTGCATGCTTTCATGATGTCACTTATTGAATATTTTTATAAATTGATTAGAGGTAATATACATAACCCTTTAGTGTTAGCTCTTATATCATTTAATGTTCCTAGTAAGACCGTTAGGGTCTGTAGGTATAAATTGTTTCATATTCCTGGCTGTAGATTGGTGTTGGTAAGTGAATCGCCTTTAGTTCGTGCACTGACCTTACTCAATGGTATTTTGATTTCAAATCCCAGCCTAGACATGTTTTTCTCAGAACCTGCCGTATTTCGTAGTACGGCCGGCAAATTTGTTCAAACTCTTTCTGGCTAAATAAACGCATTGGACATGTATCTGTAATGTTTGTTAAGCATATAAATGTAATATAAATAAATAAATGAAGCTCAATCTTATAAAAAGACTACCAGTGGGTAGGTATACAAAATTTATACTTCCCAGACTTAGCTTTAACAGGATATGACTACAATCTACAAACTGGTCCGTGAACATAATCCGCGTGCACATAACCACGGTCTAGAATTTGACCTCCCATATTAATGACCCGGTTTGGAACACGGCTTCGAAAATCCGATAATACTTTAAAGTGTCACGAAAGCCATATAACTACATCGGCTCTAATAGGTCAAACTGACGTTTCCTAGCCGGTGTCGGCTCATTACAGTCACGATTTCTAGTTCTGGCTTTAGGTGCGGTTATAGATGTGCGGGTTTGCAGCACCGGCATATACCGGTGATTGGTGGTGTACTATAGATAGTATTTTATTTGCGAACTTAAAAATAGCTCGCACGAATTTTATAACACCATCGGTTTTTATTTTAAGGGGCTCTCAATTTCTCTTTCTCTTTTAGAGGCTTTCACAATACTGGGCACACCGCAACTAGGAGAGGTCTGCAACTGTACCCAGCTACTGTAATGTGGATTTGATTGAATGCTTTAGTTGTATAGTTATAAATGCCAAGATCGCCGACTTAAGGTCAATTTGCAACATTTTCTTAGGATTTTTTTAGGATTTTCTGAAGGCACCTTGCCTTCAGAAACTGAAAGCGTACAAGTTTTGCGACTAACGATCATCCATCCAGCTCCTGACCACAACCAGTTTTTTAACTTTGTTATACATAATCATAAGTGCGCTTAAAGTAAGTATAAGTAAATAATTCCCCAGGCGCCAGACGGCCATATTCTCTTCATCTCCAATCGTGCGTAAATAAACTAAATTTGATTCATTGGCAATCGTGATATCAACTAAAACTTTGAGATATCCTTAAATTATCTCATCAATATTCCAGTCGCTGTAACCTTTTATTTGTGTAGCAGTTTCTCGTATCGCATAGTATTTTCCATAATATAAATGGGATTATATAGGTGCCTATACTTTTTAAAGTAAGGATATATACTTTTCAAAAATAATAAGTGTTTGATACACATAGTGAAGATTTCCATACTCAAGATAAACTATCATGTCGCTAATCACAATAATAACTGTATACTTTATAATACTATCTGTCTCGAAAAGAAAAAGATAGTGTTTATGCGATTGCTTCTCTTTTGGCAGTTGAGATTATACATTTGGGTTTTTATATTTTTATCATACACGACCGCCAAAAGCTTGCAAAGGATACTACAGTTGATACACATAAAGAGTTTAATTGTATATCTTAGTATAATTGTGGTTAAACTAACTAACATTACAGCAGCTATTTTATTACCATACTTTAGACCTTTTAAAATGACTGACTCCAATATTCCCATAATATGGCTAAGTTTATCATCGGCACGTAGAACTATTGTTCCAAGTAGATTATAGGATCGTTTCTTATCGGGCGTAATGTTAGCGGTTGAATATCTGAAAAGGCTCGGCTACTTCCGCGTGATTTCACGTCCACTATTTCAAATGGGAAATAGCGAAATAGAGCTCTGGTTAATATCGGCCACAGATTCCATGCAAGAACTCATTCAAATCATAATGCTCTTATAACATGGAGTCATCAAATAAATAATAACAATGTGTTATTTTTTTTTATAAAAAAATAAACTACCCAAAATGTCTGTGCTTTGGACTAACGGTAAGATATATCTGTTAACTAGGGGTTGAGGGTTAAAAAACTGTGTGGTTCGACTTCGGACGCACCACCGTCACAACTATTTATAATTGTCCTTCTTAGAGTGTCATCAGGGTGATACATTTAAACGAAGAGTTCTGACTTAGTCTTCAGGGGCCATACAGACCTCAGGTAGAGAACCAAGTCAAGGCTCATTACTTGCAGCTTTGACTTGGTTTCCTTCTTCTTTTTATCCCTTCTCCCTCATAACCTATATTTCCTTCTTACGTTTCTCTTCTTACCTCTACTACACCATTCATATGTATTTATGTATATAATTTCTTTTCTGTATGTGTACCCTACCTTTCACGATCTCATATATTTTTAACTCCATCCCAAAGGTTGTCTGGAAGAGATCGCTTCTAAGCGATAAGACCGCCTATTTGTATGCTGTCTCATATATTGTTTTTATATGTTGCTTATATTTGGTGTACAAATAAAGAATATGTTGCTGTTGTTGTTGTTGTTGTAGAGTTTTAATCTTATCTGGTTAATTATAGATGTCCATCGGCGCAGTTGCCACTTAGAATCAAGTGCACCGTATCCTCGTTTCTTCTTATACATAAAATTCTCGTGTCACAGTGTTAGTTACCGTGCTCCTTCGAAACGGCTTTACCGATTTTCACCAAATTTTATATGCATATTCAGTAGGTCTGAGAATCGGCTACTATCTATTTTTCATACCCCTAAGTGATAAGGGTTGTTCACCCTTAACTTTTTTTTATTTATATGACACCACAACGTTTTCCGGGTCAGCTAGTATTTAAATAATATAAAAGCATATTACACTAACTTACAGAGAAAAGGTTATTACCATAACCATAAATCCATCGGAGCAATCATTGTACCAACTAGTGACCTACATGTCGAGTTATTAACACTTCATTGCATTGCATATGCATGAGAGTAGAATAATTGGTGCATTATGCTATGCAAGCTATAAGTGCGATTTAAACGAAACTAGTTACTATCGTAAAACAGCTGGGTTAACTGATTTTACAACATAAATAGTAACTTTTACGACTACATAATTTCCACTTACACAACATTCTTGGTAAATCCGTAGATTTTGGGTTCCGTACACAAAGGTTAAAAACGGAACCCTATTATTTAAACTCTGTTGTCTGTCCGTCCATCACAGGGCTCTATCTCCTGGACTATATTAGATACAACCTTCAATTTTTTACAGAATATGTAACATGGTGGCCGCTATAACAACAATACCAAATGTAAAATCAAAATATATGGGGGTCGCCAAGAAAACAGCTTTTTCGACGTTTTTCGATTCATCTATTGAGCCGTATTAGGTAGACAGTTCAAATGTTCGCAATGTATGTACTTTAATGGCTGCTATAAAATAAAATACTAAAAATTTACAATAAAATTTGGTGCTACGGAATCCTCCGGGTGCGAGTTCGACTTGCACTTGGCCAATTATTATTTATGTTGCCTTCACACCAGTTTTTGTATGTTTATAGCAGTATTAAGTGTTACTATGTTCTGGCTTAAAAACTAACGCTAAGCAGAAACTCTTATCTTAATTATCTAGGTCTGAATTACTGCTGTATTCTGGATTGAAGGTGGCAAGGGAGACATACTTCTAAGAGGTGTTCCAGCTTAGTTCTCAAATGTAGCGACGCATCTGTGGCCGACCTCAGACGGGAACCTAAATTTCTCTGGTTAATTGATGTCCATGGGTAGTAGTAGCCTTACCATCAGGTGGACTGCATGCTCGTCTACTCGCCTATATTATAAAAAAGATGGACTGTATGCGTTTTTTTATAATATAGTAGTAGCAGATGAGCATGCATTCCACCTGATGGTAAGTGGCTACTGCCGCCCATGGACATCTGTAATCAACCCCAGATAAGAATAGATATTCCGAATGAGGACTAAGCTGGAACGTCTCGGAAAAGTGTGTGTCTTACTACACCCTTAAAACCCCTTAAGACTGCTGTTATGAAGCAGAAATAGGTTGTTATTTAATTTGAATACAGTTTAGTAACAAAAACATTTTTATTCCATTTCCTGAATGCAAATACCGCGCCGGTCACGATATTCCCGATAGTCCCGCTTGTATATCCCTATCACGATTCGTTTACGCACTACTATGTTATCGTATGCTAATCCCATGCACTGGATATTCATGCTGACTGCAATAAATCCATGCGATCTTTACTTTAAAAACTTTGCTTTTAGGAATGCATAATGATTTAAATGATCCTATTTTCCTTAACAATGAAGTGAATTGTTTTTCTTTGTTAATTTTAGAAGTCGCAATGCTGTCCATCTGACGGTTATGCTGAGAGTAAATATTGGACATCTATAATCAAACTTAGATAGGATTTGAGTTATACCCTCAGTCAACGCATGTGTAGCCGATCTCAATCGGCTACACATGCGTTGACTAAGTTGTAACGCCTCGCTTAAAAGTCTCTCCCTTTGAAACTTTAAATTTAAAATTTTGCCAATATTATAAAAAAAACATGGTTTACATACTTTATTACCACTACTTTAGTTTAAATTCAGCTTCCTCCCTAAGGTTATTTATCGCAAGTATGAAACAAAAACATTTTTATTCCATTTCCTGAATGCAAATCCCGCGCCGGTCACGATATTCCCGATAGTCCCGCTTGTATATCCCTATCACGATTCGTTTACGCACTACTATGTTATCGTATGCTAATCCCATGCACTGGATATTCATGCCGACTGCAATAAATCCATGCGATCTTTACTTTTAAGAATTTTGCTAAGGTATATGACTATGAATATTGTTTTCAATGATATTTTCCTTAACGATGGATAGAATTTATTTTTTTATTTTAAAAGACGCAACCGAGCGGTCCGGTTGTCGCAACTGTCGACAAAGGACGTCTTTAATCAATCCCAGATAGAATTTGAGTTTTATCTGAGATCGACTACACATGCGTTGACTAAGTTGTAACGCCTCGCTTGAATTTTTCTTCCTTACCAACTTATTTTTTTTTAACTTAATCCTTTTTTTTTGTTGACGAGGGGGAAAAACAGCGCTACATCTCTAGGGCTGTTAAAAGCATGGTGATATCCCCGAATCTATCATGTTAAGGAATAAATCGCCATTTAAAGGTGATAGATAACAATTAATGCAGATGGATGAAATGACGCCAGCTTACTTAGCACTGTATATCTTACTGGGGTCGCGTACGTAGGGTTCCAACTGAGATCTCCTGACCAGATCTATATGATGGATGTATTCTATTTATTATTAATTATTACCATGATCATCATGAGAAAACATCCAGATTCCGAATAGATATCTTCTCTTTGTAGAAAAAACCATTGGTAGAGGCTCAGATAAAATTTCAAATCAACAAACAGTAATTCGTCATAGGTTACGTCGAATTTAGTGGCGTCTGAACAACTCATTTATAATGACATTGGCTCAATCAGTGCGTAAGTGACAACGACATGGTTCATTTTGAGCGGGGCATCTGTAAAAATAGGACAAGTTAGGTATCTGCCATCAAGGAGTGTTCGACAGTCACGGACGGGTGGCCACTTGCGTCACCCGTAGTGTTGCCAGCAATCACGTGATAAATGGGATTGGATAAAACGGTTACCATGTTTTGTAGATTTTTTTAGGATGATACTTTAAAGGTATGTTAATTACGTAGTAAATATGCCTTATTTAAATTAAACGTTAAATAAAGTCGTCGATAAAGCGGCACAAGCTCAAATTACATAAGTTCTATGGTAATCTTGAAGAACGGTGCTTAAAATCAAAATTATATTTGGGGATGGCGGTTAATCCACCATAAAAAAGTATATGTAGACAATTTGTTGTGATTATGGTACGTGTAATGATTTTACAATACCTATTTTTAAGTGCGTAAGACAACAGTGTTTTCGTAAATATAGAAGAGACCGTAATTATAATTTTATAGTGTTAAAAAATCACACAATTCCAGATATTGAGTATAATTTAATTACCTACAGCAAAACTAGAAGAATGTCATACTAAAGTAGCTAGTTGACGACTATAGCGTAATATATGTACAGGTGCAAATATAATAAATCTAATAACCTGCAGATAATTTGAAAACGCTGTCACAACATCGAGGGAGGTCGCATATTTGAATAAAAATATATAATCATCGAAATTGCACCCCAATTTGCTTTATACCATTTACATAATTTGCTAATTGAATTAAGCAATTATTTTCTAAAAACATTGAATTAAAATCTGGCCTTTGCAAATTATAAATTTTTTTAATCAATTAAATATCAGTATCGCTCATTAATATGGTAATATCGACAAGGGCTAATTTGTAATAATAAAGCTAGCTTATAAATTTATTATTTGCGTTTTTAGGTTTTAAAATATAGGATATTCAATGCGAACATACACCTTTAGTTATCAAATTTGATTTAATGTTAATGTTTTCGTTATTTTTTATGTACGAGTATATCAAAAACTAGTATACTAATAAACCCATCAGAACTTGACTTGACTTATCTTTACTTTACGTGTCTCCACTTATACATTCTTTTTATGATTATCTTTTACACATACGGCCCATCTTGTAAACTTATCTCATTGCCCTTTTTAACTTACGATATGTATAACAATATTCGATTTACATCAGATGGAAGAATGTCACTGAAAATCTACTCATGTATGTACCGATGTACTGGGACATCAGTACATCGGGACTATCCCGTGTCCATCAAAAATAGAGAGTCCCCAGTCACCGGTTCGACACAGAGTAATCTGACGATAAATCACCACGGTTTCTGGATCGGAATGAGATCACGGGCTTAAAGCGAACGAATGAAAGACGAACCTAATTTGACTACCACCATCGAACGTTTGCTGAAAACTCCGATACAATTAGTGTAATGTAAGATTGTATATTTTTGTTTTGATCGGTAAACGTTTCGTTCGTAAAATGTTTTGGTTTAAGCGTTTTAAAAGCGATCTATATCATCGAATTAGTTTGAAATCAATAGTGTTTTTAAAAGAATAAATAAGCAAGTGTCTAAATGGATTGATTTGTGTCGATTTGTAAAACAAAAATAAAGTTGATACTGATTCAAGCTGTGCTATTACAATTTGATACGTGCGCTTTTCTTCCACAATATTAGATACAATTAGAATTATTAAAGAGTGACATATATTAAGAAATATTTTTGTAAGTGATACTTCATTTTTGAAGTCTTTATGATGTTCAGTCGCTTTTAATATTTGCGTATCATTGTGTTCCTATAATCCCATTCCACGGTTTAGTTGACCTAATGTCCATTTTAAGACCAACACCATTTCCTATGTTGACTTTCGTCATTTTTTCCGATAATAAACTTGCTCAAAATTCGTTGTGAGGTCTTCGACTATAGTTAGTTTTGAGCTTTATGTGTTTCATCATAATTTGTTTCTCTCTTTTTGTTTTTTAATCTTTGTATTGATTACGGCGATTGTAATTCAATTTCGTGCCTTCTATCAATTAAGTCATAAAAGTAAAGGAGTTCGTTTCACTCAATTATAATTTAGTAGAGTAGTTTCAACTTTTTCACGGCTGGTATTCAAAGTAGATTTTTTATGAATACTGTTGATGTTGCTTTGTCAATGTCTTTGGAGAAAATCAAAATATCTTCATTTGTTGATTATTTATAATGATAAGTTTACAAATAAATAGATATATCATAAAACATAATATTCAAGAACCAGTCAAACTGATTACTTGATGGTAAGTTGACACTGTTGTTCATGGAAATCGACACTAAGTTTTACATTATTATACACATAACATTAATACCCGTTAGTAATAAACTACCTTAACTTAACATTCAGCAGTAGTCAGTAGTTCTAGTAGGCAGAAATTTCGAGCTCTGGTATTGCCTACCATTTAATTTAGAAAGATTATCTGTATGGAAGTCGTTGAAACTGCTCCAAAGCTTAGGCGACAAGATAGTCTACATAACGCTCATGCGATCGTAACCAATGTGCCGATGCTAAATCAGAATTGTATATTCATTTGTTACTTTAAGGGCATATAAAGTGACAATTACATGTTTTGAAGCAATGTTATTTCAATTTGTCTAAGTTTAAACGTTCAGTTAAATCAACACTCTACCAATAAACACGTACCCAGTTTAACTGAAATAGATGTCATAAAATTGCTTTCCGACCGTAAATAAAACGGAATGGGTTTTAAATTAATTAAATGAGTATCCTCTAATTAGTTAATTCTGCCGTGGTTAGTTAAAATTTATAGGCTTATTAGGTAATTGTACCCATGTTTTAAATGTACCTAATTTTCGAATAATCGATATTGATTATTTTTTTATCGATTTAATTTGAGCAATTGATATTTACTTTTGGTGAATCGCCTTATTTAATCTATTCACAGTGAAAGTCCGGTATTTTTTCTTTAAATATTGAAATAGCCAACGAGCATACTGTCGACCTGAGGATGGTATAGCTACATGTGTAATCGACCTCAGAGCCCCCTTTAGTTGCCTCTTAGAACAGGCAGCAGAATACGGTTGGTACCTATATAAAATTCTTAATTAACAACAAGGTATAAAAGATAACCCTTCCTTGGCAGTCGGGTAAAAAGCAAAACTTTAAACGCAATCTTTTTATTTTATATTTTATAATGATCTCTAATTTTCGCAGTAACGTGAATATAATTTGCTGTATTTCATAGAAAATAACATGTCGTATAATAAAATTGGATTTTAGTGATGAAAATAACTGTTTACAGCGTGCTATGGATGTTGATAATCTTATTACAATCTCATTACAAGACATCCTAGTAGCTGTTTTCAAGCATCGTTAGGAAACTTTCCTTCATGCTATACTGGAAAATGATTTAATTTCTTTTTTTATAATATAAAGGTGGCATATGAATTAAATGTGCAGTATATTTGATGGTGAGTGTTAACTGCCGCTCATAGACATCTGTAATCAACCTCAGATAGGATCGAACTGCCTGCCTGTCGGTCATAAATGGATCTCGATCTATCCAAATGTTGCGAACCAAAGATAGAAATGATGGATTTGAAAATTTATTGACTGCTGCCCATAGACATGTGTAATCAACCCGAGATAGGATTGAATATTCCTACCTGAGGTCGGCCACAGATGCGCCGCTACTCCTGAGGACTAAGCTGGAATGCCTCGGAAGAGTATGTCTCCCTTAAAGGTGTGGACCCTTCAAACCAGAACACAGCAGCGTTTAACACTGAACCACAAAGGGTTCTACCACCTTCTAAAAATTTTTAAACGTTGATCTTTAATTGCAAAACAAAGCACAGATTGATTAATAATATTAGTGCCTTTTACATACCACAGATCGAAGTAGCATCTGCATCTAGACACTGCCATTACTAGTTAAACACTTGTAGCGATGGTACCTCTGACGTTGATCCACAAAAGGGTCCACATATTATCTGAAGTCTAACTATATGTCTAATACTTTGTTTTATATATTCTAGTCACAATCACTTGCTTAATGTTAACAGTGGAACAAGTGCCTAATGTAAATTTGCAGGTTAAGAAACGTATAGCCAGTGAGCGGTACTACTAATTTGTTTACAGAGGAGATAAGATCAGCCCTTTGTGTAAACGCCCATAAAATTAATTGACGTAATTCATCTCAATCGCTTATGCACCAAGATTGAGGGCTTAGGGTTGTCAGTTTTGTTTTACTTAAATATTTTTATAAATATCGTTGATAAAATATAAATTTATTATTGTTTTGCAAAAACTATCCAGTTTCAATAAATAAAGAAAATACAATTTTTTTTTGGAAAATATTATCTAATCGTTTGTTTTAAAATAATTTTATTTAATGTAATATAATGGATCAGTTAATTTTTCGAAAAACATTATGAAACAACAAAAACATTACGAAAAGCGATTAAACTTCAATGAAAAAATAGTTGAAGCTAAGGTAATTAACCCAAAAACATTCAGAAATAAGTCTTCAGAAAATTCAAAGACTTATAATCTTGTATTTAATGTTTCCTCGTTAGAACCTTTACTTCGCTCTATTTTCTTTAGCTATTATATATACATTTATGAAGATTTTACTATAATATCTCAACCTTATCTTACTTCACATAAAATTGGTTTTATGGTTACAATTATGACGGTCTTACTTTATAGTTCTTGTTGGCAACCCTATTACCAACGCTAGAGTGCACCACCAAAGTGTATATTAAACTATTAAACGGGTACTTACATCCGCAAGGGCTACTGTAATCACCAATCAACATACAATCATTTGCATGAGAATTCTGTATTATTTATTTTAATGAGCTAGTTGGTCAAAAAGAACCTGTTTTACCCATTTAGTAATTTAGACTCGTTTTTACACGCTTTATATTAACTTCACTTGTATGTTTGTCAGTGAGTAACTCCGTTTTTAGTAGAATGAGATCAACATACATCCTTATTTTACCCTGCATGTATGAAAGAATGAAATAGAATACGTTTCTACTTTTTAGTTGATTTTATCATAAAATCGGGTTTTTTAGTTTTTTGAACTATATTTTGTTTCAGGTTCAATAAAGACATTATTTTTGACGGGCTCAACATTTACAGTTCATTAGCATCTAGCTCACGCACAACGAGTAAGTGATTCGTAATTTGGCAGCAATATGACAAGCCCGGCTAGCTCAGTCGGTAGAGCATGAGACTCTTAATCTCAGGGTCGTGGGTTCGAGCCCCACGTTGGGCGAAATATTTTTATCTTTTTATATTTTTGTAAGACTAAACATTCATACACTTTTTTAATTATTTAGTCTTCAAGACGTGCCCCTAGATAATGTATTTCTAACAAGGAGTACGTTATATGACATCAGAAAGTAAGTAAGAAATCACAGATATTAGTAGAGCCTTTTGTACTTCGACTAAGGAAGCATTACCTGTTTTCTGCCTAATAACAGCAGTGTTAAGAGTTGCTGTATATCGATTTGCTGCATTCGCAAACATTGTAATCAACCCAAGATAAAATTAGATCCATACTTGAGATCGACAACAGATGTGCCGCTAACTTTGAGGACTAGGCTGGAACGCCTCGAAAAGGTAAGTCTCCCATAGCACAACCTTCAAGCCAGAACACAGTAGCGCTTATCAATGGTGTTATAAGGCAGAAATAGTCATGGTGGTGTTGCCATCGGAGTCGAATCACAAAGGGTTCTACTCTTCAAGCAAATATGCTCGTGTAACAAACATTTTTTGATGTGAAACATCTATAGCCGCACGTAAAAAAGATTTCTGGCGTGGCGACGATTACCTTTAACTACATAGACAAATGTTCTATAAGGGACAGAGCTATTAGAACAATGTGATAAAAAAAGACAACTAGTGTTTGACCTTGCGTTTCAAGTGTACGCAAACGTAAATATTGACCATGGAATATAGTGACCAATGATTACTTCAGTCAAAACGGGACATCGATTTTTTTATGTCAAATACTTTTTACTTGAAAAAATATAGTTAGAAATAATAAAAAACACGCTTTTATGATAAAATTAACTAAAAAGTAGAAAATAATTTTCAATCTAGGAATCATTTAAGGAAAAGTAAATAGTATAATTGTGCAAAAATGTGGGGCGCTTTATGAAAACTGATAAATGGAGCACCCCATGTTTTTTTCACAATTATAATATTTACTGTTACTTAATTGACAATGGCAACGGTTCATTTCGGAGACAACGGCACGAAGCATCGAAAAAAGGGACTGTCCCGTTAAAAACGGGACGTATGGACGTATATTTCTCATTGATACTCATGCTTGTCAAAGACAATGAAATAATGGAACAGAAGGTAAAAAATGTCCAGAACTGTCGATAATAGTTTTAGTACATCGTTTACGTAGAAATGTTATAGTACAGTTTAACTAAATAAATTATTATTATATAAATATATAATTTGATGAAAGAATGTATCTATACAGATGTATCGACTGGTTTAAAATATACGATTTAAAAATTGTTTATATTTATTATCGTATATTAGTAGAGGAACATCAGCAAATTTGGAATACTGCAGGTAAGTTGGAATACCTTGGTTAACTAATTATTATAAATGCCATCTGTGTTTTCTTCTTGTAAACTTATCGCCGCACGTCATACGGAACTAATGAGCTCTAAAAACCGACCGCCATCTTTACATTTCGGCTGCCAGCCTCGTAGAAGCGAAACGTCAAATTTCAAACTTTTTTCGGTAAGAAAGCAATCATTGATAATCATTTACTATGATACATAAAATCTTTATTGCAATTATTTAAACTAATAAGTAACCTATTTAGTTAATGGTTTTACTTTTATTTTGTTAATATTTCTGAAATTAAAAATGTGATATGAAATTTTAGGTTAGGGTGTCATGTTGCTAATTTGGAATACCAAAAGTGAGTCTAATTTGGGATATTCCAAATTTTATGCACATTTTTGTAAGAAGATATCAATTCTTGTTTTTTTTTTTTAGAAATGTCTGCATCTCATAAATACAGCAAAAGAAAGAAGTGGGAGAAGGAGGATATGTCCGCTGCTATTATCGCTGTTCGAGAAAAGAGAATGGGATACTTGAAGGCAGCTAAACACTTTAACGTTCCCAGGTCTACCCTCTTTCGATTTGTTAATGATAATGACTCCTCGACTGAATCTGTAATGAATAAAGTTATTGGTCGAAGGCCAGTTTTGGGTACAGATATTGAAAACATGCTGGTTGAGTACATATTAACAATGGAAAATAAATTTTATGGGCTGACCAGAATGGATTTGCGTCGGTTTGCATATCAATTAGCTATAAAAAATAATATTCAAAACGCTTTTAAGGATGGATTTGCTGGAAGATACTGGCTGAAGGGATTTTTAAAACGACATAAGGAAATTTTGTCCATAAGACAGCCAACTGCAACTTCCCAAGCAAGGGCCAATGGATTCACTAAAGAAAGAGTGGACGAGTTCTACGACAATCTTGACAAAATCCAAGCTGATAAGCCTTTCCCTGCTGCGCGCATATTTAACGTTGATGAGAGTGGTCTCTCTATAGTTCAGAGTAAAATACCAAAGATCATTGCGCGCAAAGGGAAAAAACAAATTGGAGCAATGACATCAGCAGAAAGAGGGTCCTTAATAACTATTGTCGTCTGCATGAGTCCGGCAGGGATATTTGTCCCTCCTATGTTATTTTTCCCTCGAAAAAATATGACCGAGGCTTTGATGAGGGGAGCTCCAGTTGGGTCCATAGGAAGAGCTCATCCATCTGGATGGATTCAAACTAATTTATTTACCCAATGGTTTCAACATTTCGTTGAATATGTAAAGCCAACAGAAGCATCACCAGTGCTTTTGATTCTTGATGGCCATTATAGTCACACCAAGAATATAGAATTGATAGATCTAGCGAAACAGAATTATGTGACAATTTTATCTTTGCCACCTCATTGCACACACAAAATTCAACCCCTTGACCGTAATTTCATGGGTCCTTTAAAATGTTACTACAGTGAAGAAGTCAGGGTGTTTCTCCGGGAACATAACAGACCTGTAACACCTTATGATGTTGTTGAGCTATTTGGGAGAGCCTACATTAAGTGCCAAACGGCCGAAATTGCAGCAAATGGTTTCAAAATTGGTGGTATCTATCCATTTGATAGAAACATATTCACAGAAGCCGATTACATAGCCGCTGCTATTGATGTTTCAGAGGATCCAAACCCTCAAATGAGTCCAAACCCGCTCGACTCACCCGTGGCCGCTGTTCGGCGATTGGAGAGTTTTGATGAAACTCAACCAGGGCCATCAGGAATCCAATCAATAGTTACTCCCTCTCAAATTTCTCCCGTACCAAAATTAAAAAAGAAAACAAGCAATAGAGGCCGTAAGCCAGGAAAATCTACAATAATTTCAAGTTCCCCTTATAAGAAAGACCTTAAGAATGCACAATTTAAAAAGTCGGGAAATGCGAAGACATCACAGAAAAAAACTGTTAAGGGAAAAGGCAAGAAGAATGTAACAAAAAGCACAAATGAGAGAAATATTACAGAAAGTGAATCATCAGATTCAAATCCTGCTGTCTTTGGAAATTACACAGACTCATCCGACGATATAGCAATGAGAAATGAGTCTGCAGTCCCAACTGATGAGGATGCCGAGTGTTTTTTCTGTAATGGAAAATTTAGTGAGGATAAAAGGGGTGAAGAATGGGTAAAATGCTTAATTTGTGAAATGTGGGTTCACGGAGATTGTGGTGGTTATGAATCTGGTATTTATATATGTGATTACTGCAAGAATTAATGACTTATAAAAACAGTAATGTAAGTTCATATTTAACACTGATCTGTGATTATTTTGACTGATTATTACTTGATAATTATATTAGTTTAAGCTATTTTGTTATAAAAAATATTACCTAGACTGAAAACTATAAAACTGTTACAATAATAAGATATTTATTAGATGGTAAGAAAAAGTGTAAACAAAGTCAAAGAAAAAAAGGCGATCATAATTTGGAATACTATATTCCAAATTATGTGCACCATAAGTCAAATGAAGCTTTTGGAGATTTTTAGGTTAATTAAAATTTTGATAATGTTCTTAGTTTTCGTTTTGTTTTATTCTTTTTATTATTAAAGTTTAATACTTTTATAACCGTTTAAAGTTTTTTTTATTCCGCTAAGCCATTTTCTTCTCTACTTATTCCCAAAAAACAAACCAGTATTCCAAATTTGCTGATGTTCCTCTAAAGATTACTCACTCCTAACAAGAAAATGTACCCAGTTTTGAGAATTGAAATAGTTGCGTAAAAAAGTTTTGCCACGTCTCCGTGCTAAAATGTCCCTAAAATATTTGAAATAATTATTTATCTATTATGTAAATTACGCAGTATTAGTTATTTATTTGTAAATTTTCTCTAAAAATGTTTTTATTTGTCAAGAATTCAAAAAAAACTTACTAATAAGCCGTTTGTGGCTTCATTCAATTTCAAGGCGGCGAAGTATCTTTACTAATTTATGTTTATTATTTTCAGTTTTATTTTACACACGACCATTAATTGCAAAGTTGTGTACATTTTATAAATGTACTAGCTGACCCAGCAAACATTGTGTTGCCATATAAATAAAAAAAATGTCAAGGGTGAACAACCCTTATCACTTAAGAGATATGAAAAATAGATAGATAGTAGCCAATTCTCAGACTTACTGAATATGCATATAAATTTTGATGAAAATCAGTAAGAGCGTTTCGCAGGAGTACAGTAACTAACATCGTGACATGCGAATTTTATATAATCTTACCGTGGTCTTTTTGAGGATTAATTTCTGGCTATACAAAGATTGTTTATTACATTATGTTTAGGTTAATTTATTCAATTAAAGAAATTTTAAAATACTGTATACTATCCTATATAAATTTTATGGTAATATTTTTTATTAGTTACCACAGATATCGAAGAAAATTTAGAGATTAGGATACAGAATTTCCCATATATCGATTTTATTTTATTAAAATAAACTATAAAAAGTTATATTTTGACTAAAACACACTAATATAAAAATTAAGCAGTGGGATCTTAAACTATAACATACACGTATGAACATCGTGAGCTTCAATAAAATGTCACTTCTGTTCTGTTGATCTATGGTCATAGATCAATGAAAATTTTTTCATTGATCTATGACAGTTCAATTCAATCAATGAAAGTTTTTGTCAATGAAAGTGATAAAGACGCAAAATGCATGGTCATGTATTTTGCGTCTTTATCACTTTCATTGACAAAAACATACTTTGTCTCTTTCTGGTTACTCATGTAATCATGGCGGATCGAACACGAAAAATAAACAAAATTTAATAATTTCTCTTCATTTACGTGTGATAGGTGATTCCATGAATCTTGTTTCTTTTTCGAGCATAAATTTTGCATTTATGCATTGCACAAGAAGGCATTTTGAGGCTTAAAATTCAAAATAATGACGTTTAACGTGTTCAGTGACATTCGTGTGTATTACTACGCCGCGCGAGAGCGACTGGAGTCGTTTTAACTCGTTTTACACCACTTGACGTATTTTGTATGTTTTAAGTATTGCCCGCTTATTTTTCTGATAATAAAATGTCTGACCGTGATAATTTAGAGAGTGAAAGTGATCAGCCTTCTGCAAAGAAAGCAAAATCACACTATGACACACCATCAAGTCATCAGTAAGTTAATTATTTTTTTATAATTAAAGTATGCATTTATCTGTGCATTAAGCACGCGTATATTTGGTGTGTTTTGAGCGCCAGCAAATGTAAAATCTACTATCTTGGTAGATTAAAATTCACATAAAAATCATTGCATACAATGTTTTTAAATTATTAATTAATTTTAATGTCATTCTTCTCAGAGAATAAATTTATTAAGACTGACAGAATTGTATTTCAAAATCAGCTGATGGCGTGCAGCGCACGAAAGTTTTTTCTTATTTGTTATAAATATGAACATTAAAAAATTAATTAATTTTTCTAATCATAGTGGCATTTATTGTGAAACATTCATTATTGATACTTATAATTTACGATTTTAGTAATATATTGAAATAACTAGCTAAGATTCTTGAGTTTACTAATATATTGGAGCCCATTAATTTTTTTCTGTATATTTTAATAACATATTTTTGATGTGAAACATCTATAGCCGCACGTAAAACCGATTTCTGGCGTGGCGACGCTATACGATGGTATATATATATACAGTCTATATGCAGTAGTGTGTACGGTGTGGCGACGCGTCGCCATGCGCAATCGAATTCAATAAATAGTCATCGTTATCTGGAAAAAAATCGTAATATTTTATTTTATCATTATGACATATTTAGTTCCTATCACAATATGTTCTTTTCTGCATATTACTTTTACAAAATAATGTCGATGTTTCACATCTGCCAGGCGTCCCGTGACGGCTCACATTTTTTTTTCTATTTATACCTAACGATAAGGCAGACGGGCTACCTGGTGGAAAGTAGTCACCGATCTATGGACATTTGCAACACCAGAGGAATCGCCAATGCATCGCCGGCTTCGGAGGAGAACTCTTTTTGCACCCCTTTTGAAGAGCCCCATGTCATAGCGCTCAGAGAATACTTCAGGAAGAAGTTCATTCCACATTTTGCACGTACGCGGTAAAAATAACTATTCAAACCGAACCGTGGAGGACCGCCACGGGTCCAGTTGATGTGGATGGAACTTCGTCCTTCGACGAGTGGTGCGATAAAGGAAGGGTGACGTAGGCACCAGATCAAACAGTTCCTCAGAACACTCACCATTGTAAGTAAGAAAAACACATACTATATAATGAACTAATATGAGTTCTTACTTCTCTTAGAAACAACGCGTGTAGACTACAACGGGTACGAATGGCGCCATTACTTTGGCAATATATCAAATAACAACAATCAATAAATGTGGCCGTAAACCTGGCTGTATTGACGGTGGCCACCGATCCGTGACGATTTCCTTAAATACAATCCATGTATCTTCTGACAACATTCAAATATTATCTAATGTTACAAAATTGGAATTGTGTTGTCTGTACTAAATTGAAGGTAAAAGTGCAAATTAATTATGAACTATTATATATTATATCGTAATGGTCATAAGCTGGAATATAATGTATAATATCTCCGGTTCGATTACCGGCTGGTCTAACAACTAAAATTAATAAATATTGTAACTAAATAGTAGTACTTGATAGTAGGTCATATTTTACTAAAGTACGACCGATTTTAAAATAATTTTCAATTTTTGGGTAATTGAAAATTGTGAAGTGTTCACAGGTGTCAGAAAGACAACAATAATTCAACAGATCCACGATGCCACACATATTTCTACCTAATGACAGCAATGTTAGGCGCTGCTGTGTTCCGGTTTGAAGGGTGTGGTAAGGGAGAAAGACTTTTTCGAGGCGTTCCAGCTTAGTCCTCAGGGGTAGCGGCGCATCTGTGGCCGACCTCAGGTAGGAATATCTAATCCTATCTGGGGTTGATTACAGATGTCCATTGGCGGCAATAGCCACTTACCATCAGGTGGACTGCATGCTCGTCTGCTACTCTTATATTATAAAAAAAATCTCCTCAGTTCAAAAAATAACACAAGCAAAGCCAGGAGTGAAAGGCTTGTACACAATTTTTGTGGTATCGGTAACACATGATGCAATAGTGACATCATGCCAATTGGTATCGATGCAGTGGCGCGAATATGGCCCCTCCCGCCAATAACGACAGATCATGTAGACCATGTCTATTGTCTTTGTCCTAAATAATTAGTGTGATTACAAACATTTTGTGTGGGTCGGAATTGCGTGCTTAATGGGTATAAAAATATTAATGTGTGGATTGATTTAATTATGTACGAGTATTATTTCATTATTTGCGATAATGTGGGTGGTATATTCGTGTACGCACATACATGTAGTCTCTCAGAATAATTATAAAATCTTCTTTATTCTATAATATGTTTTCATCAGGATTCAAGAAGATTATATTATATTATATTACTATGAAACATATTTTTGATCTAGTCTCCTTGATGTTAAGTGGTTACGCTATGTCTTCCTTTCACAGCGAAGTTTAGCCGCGCTCCACACCGCTGTTATTAGACAAAAATAGCTGTGAGCGGCGGGGCCTCCTTCTTACATCTTAAAATCTTATTAACCTTTAAATTTAATTAATTTAATTTAAATGATAACCTATAATTATTGAATATCAGTGAAACCATAGTAATACAGTACCCTTAGTATGAGTACCCGCACCTAGCGGACTGTAACAGAAGTGATTTCCAAATGAGTTCTGTTACAGTCCGTCTGTTACAGTCTATGGGAAATACGTAAACAAATACAAAAACAGTCATTTTGTAAAGACGTAAAAACTCATACAGGACAGGACGATAGGCTCTAGTTTATGCTAGACTAATGTATACAAGTGTAATATACCTACAGATAAGAATATGGAATCTGAAAATAAACTTTTCCTTTGAACTACTTTAAAATTTGTTAATATTGAGGAATAATACTTCTAATCTGGTTCTAATACAATTATATAGGTACGTTTAGCTTCATTTAAGGTATGCAAGTGTTATTTCCGTTAATATTTGCTTCAGATAATTTATTGTTCCGCTTACTTCAGGAAAACTAGTTAGAAACGGCTAAACCTAGATCTAGACTTCAAACGAACATTTACGGTGCCTAGTTAGAAGTTATGACCGTTTTTATTACTAGCTCATTTTTACGGTAGGCACTATTTATACATAATTTCTATTTTATTATTCATTTGAACATGTCGAAATTACTTTCAAAGATGCGAACTATGCGAAAATCCACATAAAGATGTCTTAAAAATAAAAATTAGTAATTAGCCTTCTTTCTTGGTAAATCGTTTAGCAGACTGTTTGAACTGTAAAATAACGTAAAAAAGTGTGTTTATAGTAAATATAACAATAAGGTTAAATACAGTGTGCTTTATGGTCGACTAGTTTTTCTACGAAATTCAAGTTTTGAAGGTGATCGAACTCTACATAATTCTATTAAATTTACCTACATTTTACGTATATATTTCTAGCGTATGTTAATACACTCGAAAATAATATAACCAGAATTACTTAAATACAAAAGAAAAACGTTGTGCAATGTGCATAATCATACATACAATCTGTATGATTCATTTTTTGGCACAGCCTGCTCAAACGGTTTGAAGGATTTTAACATAATGAAGTGACTTTGGATTCGTCTAAATTGTCATGGGACATAGGCTATACGAATATTTTAAGCATGGTTTTTGTTTTTAACACAATTTAAAACAATTTTCCAGTTTCTTATTGTAATAGCGTAAGCTGTTAACTGCAATACTGCTAAGCACAATCTTATTTGTGATCGACCCTTTCGAGATTATGTCTAACATGTAGGTAAAGAAAATCTTTAAAATTAGTTTTGTATTCAAATAATTTCATGACATCATCAAAATTACTGCTACTCTTACTATATTTGTTTGATCTACAAATCCTACTAAACATAATATTAGATAATCTTATTCTTATTTAAATAAATATTTATTAAAAAACAGCAGGATATTCCATCCAGATTAATGAGAATAAATTATACTAAGAAACTTAACAACTTCATTTTACGTTTGAACTTTTGGCCCCCAACACCGGGATATTAAACGATAGTAACTTGAGACTATAATCCGATTTTAGGCTCTGTACACATTGGCGATATAGATATTTTTCCTACCAGCGATTTTATAGCGACTAATGACTATAAAATCGCTGATATTATTTTATTTTTATTTTATTACGATAGCATAATCTAGTACGTAAATAATTCATTATTTCTCCCTAACGAAGGGGTCCTTCATCATATATGTGGTACCGTAACAGAATAAATATTTTTTTTTTTATTTTGAACTCTTCTTTTCTTTTCTTTTCTGCCTTTAGAGAAATTTGTTAAAGTATCAACTAACTGTTTTAAAGCTGTCAAAAATTAAAAATGTACATTATCTATTTGCTTCAAAAAAAAATCAGAAAAAGCAATGGCAATGGTCGTTTATTCGATTCGAATTATAACTTTAAATTTAGCTTTCATATAACATTTAAAGCCAACCATGAAATGTTTAGGTGTACTAAACTTTTTTTGGAAAAACAGAGCATACACTTCCCGATTAGAGCGACTTTTTAAACGTTGCGTTTTGACGTCTAGTGTGTTTCAGTTCTAATAGCATAAAGATGTCAGACCGGCTCGCAATTAACAAGGCCTAGTTTAAAATACATCCAGGTTGTACACATATCGTATAACTACTTGTAAGTACGAATTTCTACCTACAATTACGTTCAATTGCACCGGCCGTGAATCAAGCGATTCCACTTTAATCTTACATTTACATTATAAGCTTTTGAGATCGACCGCCTCAATCTTATTGTTTATTTTGATCTGTACCCTTACTATGAGTTTTCAAAACATCCCACAATTTTACGTTAGTATACTCAATCAATTATTCTGTTCCGTTTGCTTAGTAGACTGAGTAAATCTAACTAAGTAATTGCTCAAATCTAAAGTTCGCAAAAAAGAGAGAGAAAACATAAAGCGCCATTATGTCAACTTGACATTTAATGTTATGTTACTGACACTATAGTTCTGATACAATCCGCTAGGGGCGCTGATTGGAATTTGTATGGGCAAATACTTACGTATTTGCAAATACCAAAACAATCATTTGTCAAAACGTAAAACTCATGGTAAGGGTACTGAAGCCATAACTGCGCGTTGAAGGTGATTTCATATTTACGGTAATGTCATTTTTCACATTCCAATTGGCTTGTTATATTTTTAAAAGCTTTTATTTAAATTGCTATGTTAGTTTGTAGGTATGTGAGGGTCAAATTTTTTAACTGAATTTTGAAACAGTTAACTCCAACTGATTGGGCTGAAATTTTACAAACATATTTGGTTTGGATAA
Source organism: Epargyreus clarus (assembly GCF_041222505.1). NCBI lineage: Eukaryota > Metazoa > Arthropoda > Insecta > Lepidoptera > Hesperiidae > Epargyreus > Epargyreus clarus. The sequence goes on along the minus strand of NW_027332231.1, from coordinate 7,229,987 downwards.
TAATGCACAATAAGCTTGATGATATCGTTTTAAATTTATTATGGAGGGTGTCACAAGAGTGTCTTTTATTTTTATGCTACATATTTTTTTACAGGTACCTACTAAAAATTTGTAGTAAATAAAGTATTACTTAAGTAAGTAAATGTCTTCGACTTTCGAAAAGCCTTTATCCGTTTTCTAATCAAGACTCTACAGATATAAATACCTTCCACTGCCACAACTATACATATATGTCTTATAGCATTACAACTCGAAGGTGGTAGAACCCTTTATGGTTCGACTCCGGCGGCACCACCGCCACACCTATTTCTGCCTAATAACAGCAGTGTTAGGCGCTGCTGTGTTCCGGTTTGAAGGCTGTGGTAAGGGAGACAGACTTTTTCGAGGCGTTCCAGCTTAGTCCTCAGGGGTAGCGGCGCATCTCTGGCCGACCTCAGGTAGGAATATCTAATCCTATCTGCGGTTGATTACAAATGACCATGGGCGGCAGTAGCCACTTACCATCAGGTGGACTGCATGCTCGTCTGCTACTTCTATATTATAAAAAAAAAAAAAAAACTTTGTTTAGGAATAACAGAAATGGTTGATCAAAAATGTTCATACCAGCGGTGACCTTTTACAATCCCCTGTCCCTGATATGAACTTGGTACACAGTTGCAAACGAGCTACTTATATCTTTTAAAAAATCTCGAAGAGTAGGTAAACAACTGAAGTCATATAAAGACAACCATGGTATGAAGATGGAGCAAGATAGCCGTAAAAGGACTCCAGCTCTATTAGGTGCAGATACTTGGACTTTAGCCGATTGACACTTTGAATTGCTAGATTTATTTAAATAAAAGTAGCATGCAGTCCGTCTGGTGGTAAGTAGTCACTACTGCGCATGGTCGTATGTACCTAATTCCATAATGTGGAGCAGGGGCTCTAAATAAATCCGATCGCATGCATTTCCCCCTTAAAGGATTAAAATGGTCACCTCATATAATGAATGAATTGCTTTACACTAAAAAAATATTTCTACTTTACTTCCCCTGTTGTACCATAGGTACTATTTTCTACTTTCAAATTGCCACCACATTTAATTGCATCACATACAGCATGTAAATAAACATACTATGATTTAATTAAATTAATCAATACATTACGTTACCTATTTATCTTTACAACCCCTTATCAGGCACTTCGGCCCACATAAATATTCTAGCCGTGGCTTTCTAAGTATATATGCTAATGGTTGAATGCAATTATTGCAGTTATCGCTGGATGAACGGAATCTTAATCATAAATCAATAGATTTATATCGCTATGCATTCATGGCATGCATGCATGGCGCCAGCGCATACGAATCTGCATGGGTCTTATGCACCGTTAACGTCATTTCGTTGTCTATGGAATATTTGTAGCTTTTTAACCCACTACTGCATACATGTAACATGGTTTCTATGAGGGTTAGTGTACTAAAATAGATGTGACGGTAGTTTGAATCGAAATTCTGTTGAAATGTAAGTGCTTTCACGTATGACGAAGAAAACAATGTAAGTGTAAGTAATACGATACGCTTTCCAATATCATAGATCCGTGCTACTAGGCTTTTGCGTGTTATGTCAACGTCCAATACCATTATTTCTTCTGTTGCCATGAAGGTTTCTTGTAGGATGTGTATACACTGTCCCTGTAGTCCCGGGACTAGAATAGGGCTACGGTATTCTCTGCCTGTCATAAAAGGCGACTAAAAGGGGGCTTCCGGAGTTGCGAGCGGCAAGAGTGGGAGCTAAACCGTCCAGCAAATAAGCCCCGGGAAGGACGGTGGTGTGTGGGGCCGCATACCGTTGTAAACAACAGGTGTGTGGGATGAGCGTAATCTGCTCCCCCAGAGTAGAGCCCGATAGGGGCATCGCGCTCTGAGGACTCCGGTTGTGTTCTATCGGAGATGTCGGAGTTCTCTACCAAGCGCTGAGAACGGCCACCGGAGGGGTTTTAATGCAATAAAAATCCCACATAACCCGGCGTTGCTCACACGTTGTCGGGTACCTTTTGAAGGTTCCCCCTCGTAAACAAAAGTTAGGTTAGTTAGTTAGGAGACGGGCAGCAGTATCTTCTGGCGTAGTTATCCAGTTTCAGTTACCGCGATCGGATATAGAAATATTGTGTATTACACTTCTATGTTGCACACATGGATATTTATATAGATAATCCTGGTCTACTTAGATGAATGTTTTAAATATAACTGTAAACAAAATCCTGCCCAGTATCACGTCTTTTAATTATTTACGAGTACCTACATCATACCACTAGCTAAAAAAATTTCCGAAAGAATCAATCAACATACTCAACAAGTTTTAAGATAAACGTCGTCACCATTTCTCTACAACTTTTTATCACTTCATGTTTTATTCAATTGTTAGTCCTACAGTCATCAGGTCAGATTCTTGCCTAATGAAGCGAAGTCATTAATTTCGCCAAATCACTTTTTCGTCTCTGCTGAGGCGCCACGAGCACGTCTTTAATGTATGCGGCCTCATATTTCGTCTGTGTACCGCGTACGTAACCACAGTACTAAATATGTAACGTATTTTCATGTTAATATTTTCTTTTTAGTTGACCTTTGTTCGTTTTTTACGATACTTATCAAGTATGACGATACGAAAATAGTATTCGTCGGAACTAAATTTAGATATTCTTGGGCATACTTAGTTGATTATATTCTTGGGTAATATTTGGTTTCAAGTTATATTTGTTTCAAAACTAATCGGGCTAATGTTTCAAAAAAAATAGTAAATATCGAGCTTATTTGATTATCATTGCTAGTTGCATTGTCTCTCTGGCATCTAGGATTAAATTTTAAAAATTCCTGAATTTCATCAGGTCCAATTAATACTAAAGCAGCATAGAAGTTCGTAGTGACATATCGCCCTACTTAGGTGTTGATATCCATGACCGGCATTGTCACAAGAAACTTACGTCCACGTAAATACATATTTACATGCAACAAATTATTATGATTACACAAATATCAAAAACAAATAAAACATATCTTTCCACCAGGAATCGAATACAGTACCCTCTGCGAATTCTGCCAATATAGTAATTACTCTTGTTCGCGGAGTTTCGCGTTCAACAAAAAATAAGATGAAAGCTTCATCCATCTTCATCCATGATTCTATTGCAAATGGACGTAAAGTCCATGTAATCGTAAATAATGTTTTGTATTTAAACCAAAATCAAACAGTAATCCTACCTGTAGTCGATTACGAATGCAATGTTACAATGTTGCTAGCTTCGAACTAAGCTGAAACATCTTTATTAAGTACCTCGGCCTTATCACATTATTCAAACCAGAACACAGTAGCGCTACGTATCTTATACTAGACATATAGTTATAACTCAGGAAATAAAGGCATTGATAAAAAAGAAACAGTTGAGTAGCCACCACCTTGTATGTAGTGGGTTCCGTACAAATTTAAAACTTACCTAATGAAAAATATGTTTCCCATACATTACGTATGGGGAACATGTTTTTTATCGTAGTGTACGTTTGTGTGCGTGTGTGTAAGTATACTTAATTTTCTTTTTATACCATAAACTTGTTTTTAAATTTTCTGCAATATTTAAATCAATATCAAAATATATTTTTTTTTATAAGTTGTAGAAAATGTGATGGCCAATTTTCGTCCTCTTTCATGGGTAAATTTAAGGGCATGTAGAACTAAAACAAAATAATACATTTGAGATCCTTTTTATTTTATATGCCATATAAACCTATAAGGGTTCCGTTCATTGTTTTTTATACGGAACTCTGAAATGTCAAAAGTATTTTTCAATTCAACTTCATTCAGACGCAAATGGAACATCTTTGTTTAAGCAAATCGTGTTGTTGGCATAACTGCGACGACAAAATGTGGGAACAGTTTGCGTAGGTGGTGTGTGGTGGGAGTGAGTTACCACTTTTCTAAAAGGAAATTTATTTCGCTTGTTTGTTAAAAGGTTTTGGATCTAGAGCGGCTATTACGGCCGCAATGGCTAAACGATTAATTAATATTATTGTGAAAATTTAAATAGCGATACATAATAATTATATAATGCATAATAACTGTCTGTTTTTATGACATTTCCCATGAATTATTTGTAATTATCTATTATCATATAGAGTTCTATGTATATACGAGTAGTTACTATAATGGTACGAGTATATTTTGTCTTTTGTAGCACCTGTATAAAAAGTATGAACTGTCATACATAGTTTTTTTATAATTCTGAAGGTGGTAGAACCCTTTGTGGTTCGACTCCGGCGGCACCACCGCCACACCTATTTCTACCTAATAACAGCAGTGTTAAGCGCTGCTGTGTTCCGGTTTGAAGGGTGTGGTAAGGGAGACAGACTTTTCCGAGGCGTTCCAGCTTAGTCCTCAGGGGTAGCGGCGCATCTGTGGCCGACCTCAGGTAGGAATATCTAATCCTATCTGGGGTTGATTACAGATGTCTATGGGCGGCAGTAGCCACTTACCATCAGGTGGACTGCATGCTCGTCTGCTACTCTTATATTATAAAAAAAAAAAAAAAAAAAAAAAAAAAAAATCTGTCAAGCTCTATTGATATAGCTTTCTAACTAAGAAAGTATAATATAGGATACATAATAATGCATATTGATATCCAAGATACAATTACAAATTAACATTTTATGAGCGTTGATCGGACCCGTTAAACCTAAATAAAGAATATAATTCTCAATCATAACACTTATTTATTTTTTCCAAAATACTTGCAAACATTACCCACAAACAATTTACATCAAAACTCACTCACGACCCACAAAACACATATTAATAAATAAGAAGTACAAGTACGATTGCTTGCTTAGCTTTATTTCTGTACACAGCAATGTATGATTCGCAAATATTGCGCAATGGAATACACTGGAACGTTAAGAAACTTTTCGTTGTATCTGTATCAGATACGACAGATAACATTCGTAGATAACTTAGAAAATAGATCATGGGGTAAATGACTGGTATATTTCGTTCTAACGATCTACATACGTTCCATACGCAGTGATAGGTAGAGTGGTGGTCTTAATCTTGGGGGGTCTAGGGTTCAAAATCCAGACACGAAATTCAAATTTTTTGAACTTATATTTTTTATTATTCATAGTTATATACTTATTTTGATGTTTAATTTGTTTACGTATTCGAAATTATATATCACTTGCTTTAACAGACAAAAAACAAACTTTTCAAAAATTTTCTAATATTTTTGGAGTCTACAAATTCGTAGTTGACCACTGTGGTGTACAATGGTATTTACCCTTCGTGTCTAGAGTTGAGTAAGAAACGCTTAGCGTTGAGACAATTTAATGCAACACGTATAATAGATCGGTTATTAATTGCTCTCACGCAAATAATCTTTCTAATATTGCTAATACTTGTCCAGTTATCTGTTAATTAGATTTACGTGAAAGCGGTCACGGATTAATTAGCCTACTAATCTTTAATGAATTCAGCAGACATTATATGTGATGAATATACTTATCTACGCTCGTTATTAATAATTAATCTATACATTTTTTTTTTAAAAAAAAAGAAGAAAGTACGATGCAATTTGTTAAATTTGATGTTAATTGCATGTACATATTATTAGATATTATACTAATTCGCTACATAATATACTTATTTATGTTGCATAAATGCTTTCATTTTCCAAAGAATATAATTTTATAATTATCGAGAGTATCCAGAATCAAATTTAACTAATTTTGAACGTCTCTGATTACAGTGTATTTAGGGTATTGAAGAATCTAGGAATCTCTAATATATTGGAAAATAAAGCATTATTCTGTTTATTATTCTTCATATATACCATTAATATATCATCGTTTACGCAAATATAGCGTCATAATTCATATAAAATTAAGCTTGTTAGTATTGTAACGGTATATCAATTAGTCGAGAAATTCGATAGGTGCTCATTACGCTTAGAATTGTTACATATTTACATTTTTCCTGTTCAACTGGTGCGAACCAACGTAGAAACTCAATCTGATATTACTATGTCGCCTTGGTTGGACAAAGTTCGTCTTTATTCTCTGTTATTGTTCTATCGAAAGTAGAAACAGACGGCAACAAAGTACATAATTGTGATGTGTCGTGTTACAGCCTCTTTGTATGTTTGCACAGTTATTAAGATCAAATGACTGCCTACCAGCGTTCGTACGTAATAATAACTGGACGAAAATAATCAAGATTCGATCTTGTGTTCTCCAAAATACAGTCTATATGTGTCTTTGTGTATAAGAAGTATACGCAAGAACGCCCGACGACAAACATTGTACATTGTTTATATTAGACAAGTAATAAAATATTCGTTACAGGAAGGAATAAAACGACCACGGCCAAATTTAGTATAACTTCCTCGAACGGGAGTTAAGCTGAGCTATGCAAAAATTACTTTAGTTATTTTCTCATGGTCGGATGTTGTTTAAATAAGTTTTAATTTACTGTCTATTATGAATAGGTACAGATTAGGTTACGTTTAGATTTAGGTTAGATATATCAATCTTTTTCTACGTATGTTACAACAAATATATTTTAAAATTGGAATTTAGTCAAAACTATCACGCGAATCTCTTTGCTATAAAAGTGTAATAGTTAAGTTAGTGGTATCAAAGGCGTTCTTTTAATTTTGTGGGTCCAAGATTCAAACCCCAGGGATGCACCTTTACTTTTTATTTAGAAGTCACGTGTGTATTAAAACTTAATTATTCATTGCTTAAACTGTGAAGGAAACATGCGAAGGAGAACTACATGCCTGAGATATCTTTTAAAAAATCTTAGAGGTGTGTTTTAAGTCTATAAGTCCATACATGGTCGACCATGGCCTAAACATCTCTTCTCTGCGAGGAGACCTGTGCCCAGCATGGGGACAGTTATGAATTAACGCCGATGAAGCTGCTATGTTCTGGTTTGAAGGGTTATATTAACGAACCAACTAATGAGTTGCATCGTATGTACAAATAGAATAAATTTGTGTCGCCTCGCAATAGTTTAGCTCGTAGCAAACAAGCTATCCATGTTACAAGGATCTCTGTTTGTTCAGCCAACACGGCGCTAGCATGTCGGAAATGCGAATTTGTACTTACATAGCCTTTAAATTCACTTTGTGGGAAAACCTCTGCATTGCATACGTTAAATATTAACCTATACATATAAATAAAATTGAAGTATACATTTTTGGTGTCAAAATAAAAGTTTTTACCGAATGAAAAGACCACAATTATTATCTTTTCGTCTGTCTGTGCGTGCGTCTTTATGTCTGTTTGTTTCGGCTAACCTGAGACACAATTTCGCGGGATTTTCACGGACAATTAACTGATGTTATAGAAGTGTACAAATCGCATATTTTATTCCGGTTTAGTGTTAATAATTTTACTAGATTTGGTTAAAGGTTCATGTGTTTCGGCGGAGAGAGTGAACGCCGGCTGATTTGTACATGACTTCCATCTTAGTCCTTAGAAGTTGAAAAGGATCCCCGTTTTCTATGGAGTATCTGTAATCAACAGATGACTGATTGGTCACTAGACCAATTTACCAACTATTTGCTACGCCAATTGAAATAAGGATAGTTCTTGATACTATTAGTACTATAAGCTCCTTGGATATTTATTTGTAGGGTATATCATTATTAAAGACTTCAAAAGTATTAACCGACTTCAAAAAAAGAAGAGGATCTTAATTCGTCGGAATCTCTTTAATGTTATAATCGTAAGTGGTATAACATATTAAGATAGTATATTTGAAAGTAAATTTACTTTCACGTTTACCGACAGATTTTCGCGCTTAGTGCCATATGTTCCAGTTTGCTTATCTGTGTGTTGGCACAGAAGTTAACACTGAAAACATTTTAAGATAGAAAGTCTTATCTATTCGGCTTGTAAAATACAAGTAATGGCGCAATACGGTGGGTCACGCTCTGACTTAGGGGTCTAATAAAACTGGTATGGTGGAAGGCAAAATAACAATTCATTATTTGGCATAGATTAGTAAAGATACTTCGCCGCCTTGAAATTGAATGAAGCCACAAACGGCTTATTAGTAAGTTCTTTTTTTGAATTATTGACAAATAAAAACATTTTTAGAGAAGTTTTACGAATAAATAACTAATACTGCGTAATTTACATAATAAATAAATAATTATTTCAAATATTTTAAGGACCAACTATTTCAACTATTTCAATTCTCAAAACTGGGTACATTTTCTTGTTAGGAGTGAGTAATCTTTACTAATCTACTCATATGTTATTTGGTTACAACTTTTGTATCCCACTGTTGGGCATCACATACCATAAGTTGGCATAGCTAACGGAGAATAAGTAAGTAATCATGATTTGTTTATACTGCTACACATCATGTGAGATTTTTTATAAGACAGATTATACGTAAAATAATTAATTATTTAATTTGTTACACTAATTAAAAAAAATAGGTTTTGTAAGGTTTAAAGACGACTTTAAATTAGTTCAACAGGTATGCTGCGTACTTTATTGATTTAACAAGTTGAAAACAAAAAGCTTTTTTCATAAAGATTACAAACAAAATTACAGACATTATAGTTTTCATTATGTCTTCACCGAATATTGATCAACATCATCAACCCATTACTGTGCCTCTGCTGGGCACGGGTCCTCTCAAAATTTGAATGTTTAGGCCATAGTCCACCGCGCTGGTTAAGTGCAAATTAGTAGACTTCACATACCATTGAAAACTTTTTTTAAGATTGCATACCTGCATACCTGAGATGCAGGTTTCCTCACGATGTTTTCCGTCACCGTTTAAGCAAGTGATAATTTATTTCTTAAGAAACCTTAGAAAGATCAGAAAATTCAATTATTACCCATTTGGTAATAATTGAACCTTACTTTAATAACTGGGGCAAGTAAGACATTTTCCCAAGACATATCAACGACACGAAATCAAAACGCATAACGTGATTTTAGATAATGCAGATCGTGAATTGCTTTCTATAGATAATGTCGTGATAATATTCTGCTTCTAATTGATTAGTCTTGTCCGGAAGCTTTTTGAAGATCTCCGGATTGTTTTATCTATTCGTAATATCTTATTTTTGGTGCAAACGTTTTCATTTATTTGAAATTACGTCGTTGACCTATTACTGTCTTTTGAGAAAGGCTAAAGAAAATGATTCGTTATGATCGTATTAGTAGACTGAGTATCCTTTTGAACATTAAGGATACCTTTGAAAAGCGATGAGTTTTATCGCTGATTTGAAAAACTTTAATAAATTCAATTTTGTAAAATTACGTCGTTGTCCATTAGAAACTGTCTTATTGAAGGATCTTTCCTAAACATAAGAGAGAGTAGACTATAATTCGATATGATCGAAATAGTAGACAATAATGAGTAATAACAATATAATAGAAAATTCAGTTAGTCCACTTGGTTGTCTGTAACAAGACAAGCCATGCTTCCACACTTACTATAACGTACGACATCGTTGAAACTAAACGTTTGCTAAGTACCTATTCACACGTACCACAACCGCATCAAACAAACATCGAGCGGCTTTTTTTTTTGTAAGCGGAACGTGCTGTTTTCATACAAATTGTCGCCGTTTTGTAAATATTGCATGGTAAGATATGATATGTGAATAGACACATAACGTAACAACAGCCAACGTACTCGTACGTAACGTGAATGCTGTCACTGCGACATCAATCATAGCGCTCGTTTATAGTGTCTTCACATTGTAATTTGTGGAGCTAAGCGGCTTATTCTGCTTACAAGCTAAGCGACTAAACGCGGCACGTGCCTGGTTTTGTTGCGTGATGGATTTAGTGTAGTGAGTTTGTAATTAAGAAGCGCAGTTAATCAACTCATTTAAGAACGACATTTGGTTGGTAACAAGATTCTATTGATGTGTTAAATGACTTTGAAATAATATTATTATGGAGTGTAACTATAAAATAATATTTCAAATTATTAAGTACTACTAATAAAGAATAGTTGCGTATTACTTTTACTAGGTTTTTTAATTACTACTTTTTGAAATATTTTATTGTTTGATGCTGAACACAATATATATTTATAATAATCAAATATAACTTTTCATCAATTTAAATTATTATATTATAAGCTCCTTTAGTTTTGAACGTAGACATAATGAATCAATTGCACTACTGAGTATTCAATTTGCAGCTAAATGTAACAATCAGACCAGATTCCACTTAACGACAATTATCTTTAGAAAGTTAAGATGACATTCGGACATGGTCGTTTCATTCGATAAGTGGAATGCCTTACACTCAAAGGTTTAGAGACAATGGAGCTTTGTGAACGTTTTCGCAACGAACGCAACGGACGTACAGCGACGCGGATCAGTAGACACCGATATGGGACATGTTCGGTTCACACCAGCTGATTTTGTGAACTGAATGATTACTGCCATGTCTGTGATTGCCATCCATTCACTATTGTGTGGAATTATTAAAAATACGATCAAATAAATGTATATAAAATGAAATATGACTTTTTTTGATACAACAAACTTTCGAAAACTTTGCCCAAGCCTATACAATTTTACCAATTTTTTTATGCACGAAAGTTCGAAGTTTGACAATTGGTTATGAGTGTTTAATTATTACCTATTACTAACGAACGTAATACTACAATATATGTGTTATCATTTATTTTAATGGCTGAGAGTTAAGTATATTTCCTCAATCTTAACTCTCTGAATTAAAAATTTAACAGCAAATCATAGACATTAGATAGCATCAGAAAAAATCTTTTCATTGCAAAAGATTTTCATTGCATTTAATCCTTTTAATCTAACTTTTAAAATGCCCGTTTTACACTTTGAACTTTGCCAGTACACACACACACACACACACACACACACACACACACACACACACACACACACACACACACACACACACACACACACACATGCACATACACATACACAGCCGTTCAATGCAGCTCAAACTCAATAACCATATGATTCCGGAAATAATTAACATGTATTAAAAATAGACGCGTTGATCCGTCCACATCAACGATATAGGACAAGTTGCACGGCATCCAGAGAGATTTAGTAGCTCACACAGAATTAGAGTCTGTAATTGTACCGATAAATCTTCGCAAATCGCGCAGATAGAATCGAAGGTACGAGTAGTACGTGCGCGAAATATAAATCGATTCGTGCATTCGGTGCAATATAACGGAACCGGTCTGGGTAAGGCTGATCGCACACTATGCAACTTGTTGAACGTATTGACCCCTACGCGGAATTTATTGTTTGTTTTAATCAACTGGGTGTTTAAAACATCCGACTCGTAAGTAGACAAGTACGTATTAGAAAAAAATCGAGTTGATTTTATACTATTAAAATAGCATGCAGTCCACTGGTAAGTGGCTATTTCCGCCTATGGACATCTGACAAAAATACCACATCAGATTAAATTCCTCGGGATTCCTAGGGATTGCTAGGGATGGCCTAGATTCCTACACAGGTGCGTTGCTACCCCTGAGGACTAAATCGACATCCCGCGGACCTATGTCAACTTACCATTCCCTTCAAAGAGATACACAGGAGCGCTAAACACTACTGTTATAAGGTAGAATGATCATAGAATAGTACCTCCGAAGTCGAAGTGCAAAGAGTTGTATCCCCAAAAAATATATAATTTCGTCCTATGTAGTTAAGGGTAGTTGTCTTACACAATATTATCTATATATCTATAGTAAGGTATCTATTTGGGTAGCAAATCCGCTAAATCAATATAATATTGCACCTAAGATATCATAAACTTTACAACTAGAGCATGGCACGACTTAAGAGTTAGAGCTCTATATTGTTCGTAATGCATCATGTTCCAACCACAAAGATATAAATGATTTTTTGACATTATCGTCCTGCACGATGTCCTGCATTGTAGATCCGATCTTGCAGGACGGCGTGCAGGCCGATGAAAATTGGAGCAGTTTCAATCTGATTTTATGAATGCGACTGGAATTGTTTTACGATTTTATTTATGAGGGAAAATGGCTATTTCAGTTAATACACTTTAACGGTAATTCTCGTAGATATTGACCATTGCAAGTTGAAATTATTCCGTGTATTCTGGTACGAGTGCCTTTAGTATAAGTCTTAATTGATAGCAAATAGAATTTAATCACCAGTCATGGGAAATATGAACACATTACAAATATAATTAGGGTATATTAGGGGTGTACCTATTAATTAGTTGATTTTTTTATTGTTATAAAAATTAAACATTTAATATTGTGAAATACTGACGCGTATTTGTAACTTTGACACAAAAAATGCTTTTAAAAACTCACAAAATACTTACGATTCTTACATGGTAACAAGTTACAAATTCATATGGCTACAATTTTAGGTATAACTAGTCTAATTTGCCTAAACACGTATCGGGACAAACTCGGTCCAACGTGACATGTTGTCTCTACAAACACTGGCAGCGACTATTTCAGGCGACACTCTTTCATGCTAATTAGAGCTGTCTTTCATGAATGACACACATATTGTCAGTTATTTGATCGGGGCCTCTCGGATAGTGTGGAAGAAATAGGAACGGAGAGTGCGCTAACTAAATTGTGTAGTGGAAGTAATGGAACCAGCTAACGAGTATGCGCTCCTGGTAATAAGTGGTCATTTATGTTATGCCCGCCTACCCAATACTGTCATTGCTGGACATAGGTGGGCATAAGTGTGTCTCATAGTGACCACCACACACCACACATTCGCTAAGTAAATTTCTTATACCTTTGAAAATTATTTACGAGCTCTCAGACGTGATCTCTAACGATGTTTTCTCACCGTGTAAGCAAGTAATTTAGTATTTATTATTTTTTGTGTATTTATATTACTTGTACTTCATTATTAGGAGTGTATTTCGAAACACAAAGTTCTAATAACTTATAAATCTTCCAATCTTGGTTACATTATTATTCAAAATAAAAACAAACGCTTATCAAAACACTAATTAATTATAATGTTAGACTTCATTCAACAAGCTGATTCATAATGTAACATTTGTGGCATAAGAACGCTCATTAAAATCGAAGGCATTCCTATGCGTTCCAGCCTTCATAAATAAAGAAACCAAATAAAAAAATCAACGGGTTGAACTTCGGGAGTGCGGCAGAAGTGAAAATTTTGGAAACCTAACCTGAATAATAATATATAATAAATAAAAAATGTAACCGATACCCATTAACATATTTTTTCTATGCTGACACCAGATGCCTTGTTTTTGTCTTGACTTTTGCAGTTTATTGCCGTCTTACGAATTTTTGATCAGGATACGTTTAACATTTTTTACCCATCACAAAAAGTGCACAGCGCCGCTAAAGAAGTTTTCACTTCAAAAGTTATAATTTCATTTAAAGTTTTAAGCAGCTAAAATCTCGAATGTACAAGACGAATTTATAAAAACATGTTAGACGCACTAGGTAAAATCTAGTTTAACGCCAGATCAATTTGTTTGGAATTTTAATAGTCGGTCACGATACCATATAGCGTAGGTTGAAGCCTCATGCGACAACTCTTGCGCGTTAAATCTGTAAATCTTGTTGATATATAACAAACTTGATTTACTATCTTAAATCTTCTAAGATATTTTAGTTAGGATTGAAAAACGATGTTAGAATTGGATCCTGAAATATTACTTCATATATTTATATCGTTTACGTGTTTGTCGATGTGTACCTACAGTTAGGGACGGTTCTAATCTTAAAATGAGATCATGACATGTATTATGGTAATGTTATCCCATTGAGGAACTGAAATTTGGGTTTGTAAACTATACATATATTTCACAACAATAAAGAGTACCTATAGAGAGTAGAATCTTATATATAAAATTCTCGTGTCACAATGTTATAGTTACCGTACTCCTCCGAAACGGCTTTACCGATTTTCACCAAATTTTATATGCATATTCAGTAGGTCTGAGAATCGGCTACTATTTTTCATACTCCTTAGTGATAAGGGTTGTTCACTCTTAACATTTTTTTATTTATATAGAAACACATGGTTTGCCGGGTCAGCTAGTATTATATAGAACTGTATGCATAAAATAGAACTCATAATATTAAATTTGTCTTACGATGTTAAAGCAAACGATCTCTAACTGGAAATGACTTCTAAATGATAAATGCAATCTTTTTTTTAAATAAATAGTGTAATTAATATTTATGTGGAGGAAACTGGTTTGTAGCTGTCCTAAGAATGCACAAAATACGAGATAAACCCAAGACCTAAAATAAATGTCTACAACAACTAATCACAAGATTTTCCTTGCCGAGGCGCGACGCAAGTCGTCACTTGCCCTATGTGCGGGACGACGCGAACAGCTGACTCAAGATTCGACGTAATTATAAGTTTGAAATTGTTTACTTAATTTATAGTTAATAATAGTTCATAAGTTGTAATAAATAAAGACTTCATTATTCGTAACACACGATCAGCTGATCAATATTGTATAGTTCAATGGCCGACGCTAAACAGCTGACTCCAACTCGATCAGCTGATCATAGCAGTAAGACGTAGTTACGTAAACAGCTGATAGTTTTTAATGTAATTTATTGATGTTTTTATTATGTTTGAATAGTGTTTTACTTATGTTTTATTGTTAATAGTATATAATAGGATTTAATAGAATAGGGAAAATAGATAATAGTTTAAGTTTTGTAAATGTATTAAAATAAATATTTCGTAATAGTTTATAGGGCATAGGTATAGGTGTCAATTATAATAGGTTTTGCAATAGTTTAGGTTTTAATAGAGGTTTAAATAGAAATATGTAAATTCCTAAACAAACTAAATAGATTATTATTATTATTATTGTGAATCGTCGACTCAAGGCCACAGTTTGAACAGGTTCGTACAGGTCCGTACAGGTTTAGACATAGAATAACGGGAAATAGTTGTAATTGGCCAAAAGGCCTATATTCCTGCCTAGACCTGCTTCTAGTTGTGGTACTTGAGTCGGGGATATAAATAGGCCAGATTTTCAAATTTTCATTCAGTACTGGCAACAGACCTATGGAACAAAGGAATAAATGGAACAAGAGTAAAACAAGGGATTTCAATTCTTCCAACCCAGCAATTATAGTAATGTGCCCCTGCACATTTAATGGTCCTTCGAAAGCCGAATATTGAAGAAATTGAAGAATAGTAAGTAATATTATCGTTCCAATTGTCATTTTTGTGTATTAGCAAGAAGAATGCCGATCACACGCTCCGTGGGAAAAGAGCGCCGAGACTCGACGGAAACGAAGCCCTCCTCGTCTGACGCGACCACTGGGACCTCCGCTACGGGCACCACAACAGAAACGTCGGCCACGGGAACCACCGCGACCGACACTACTGGGGGAACCTCCGCTACAGACACATCCGTCACGACGAAGGGTACAGTAGCGTCAGTGGCCACTGGCACCACGATGGCCAGGCCGGCTGCGACCATTTTCAAGAATTCCGTCGAGCTCACCGCCAGTACTGATTCACCGACAGTAATACAGAAGCCTTCAGAAGCACATAGTCAGCATGGTTCGCGCGCTCCGAGTCGACGCGCCGGATCCACGCGTTCAAGGTCAAAGGCTTACAAGGTGGCCAAGGCCAAAGAAGAACTGATACGTCTGCAAGTGGAACTTGCAACAGCACGCCTCGCCGTTATAGAAGCAGAAGACGACGATGACGACGTCTCCGAGTACTCAAAAACAGAAGCCGACACCAGGGTCGACGACTGGTTGGAACAGCAAGCGCAACCGAGGCTAGCCATAGCCGACGAGCCGCACCTACCTCTCCGCGAAATAGAAGCCATCACGGAAGAGACAAGGCCGGTTCAACAGAATAATAGTACAGCGCACCATACCCAACCAGATCCGCGAGTACATACAACGGCGGGAGCTCAAGCACCGGCGGGAGTCCACGCGCAGCCAGACTTCTCTCAACTTACGTCAGCGATAACACAGGCCATCAAAGCTAGCCAGCGGTCCTCAAAGTTTGTTGAATTACCGACTTTTAACGGTAATTATCAGGACTGGCTACCTTTTAGAGCAGCATATATGGAAACAGAAGAGTCTTTTTCAATAGTAGAAAATATTAATAGGTTAAGAAGACATCTAATAGGAAGAGCTAAGGAAGCAGTTGAAAGCTTATTGATCACCAACGCGCACCCATCCGATGTTATGAAGACCTTGGAAATGAGATTCGGTAGATCGGAGATGATAGCAATGGCCGAAATAGACACATTGAGAACACTGCCGCGCCTCTGCGAGTCGCCTAGGGATATTTGCGTGTTCTCTACTAAGGTTACAAACGCCGTGTCTACACTTCGGGCATTGAAATGCGTCTACTATCTCTACAATCCGGAGGTATCTAAGGTAATGGTGGACAAGCTTACTCCTACTTTACGTTACAGATATTACGACTTTGCTGCAACACAACCGAAAGAAGAGCCTGACTTATTGAAGTTTGAAAAATTTATGAAGAGAGAAGCTGAGCTGTGCGGACCCTATGCACTCCCCGAACAGATGGCACCGCCGATGTATAGTAATAGACGTCCTCAGAAGACACATACAGTATTAGAAAAGCAGTCTACAGTTATACAGAAATGCCCCGTATGTGAAGAAACAGGTCACATCGCGACGGACTGCAAACAGTTTAAAGAAGCAAACGAAAGCACAAGATGGGATATAGCAAAGAAGAAACGACTATGCTTTCGGTGTCTACGCTTCAGAAACAAGACTCACAACTGCCGAACGAAGCCGTGTGGTATTAATAGTTGTAAGTATTTTCATAACAGGTTACTACACTTCAACAGAACAGAAAAGGCAGAAACAGAAGAAAAGTCAACAGAGGTCATCAACTCCGCGTGGACTACAGCCAGACCTACAAAGAAGCAAACTTATTTGAAGATAATCCCGGTGCAGGCAACAGGTCCCAAGAATACGGTCAACACTTACGCGTTATTGGACGATGGATCTACAGTTACGTTGATAGACGACAGCCTTGCCTACGAAATAGGGGCAAAGGGACCCATCGACCCATTACGTATAGAAGCAATCAACGAGTTGAAAACAGCTGAAACGAAGTCAAGAAGAGTTAGCATCACACTCAACGGGTTGAACAATCACACAGCAAGCATTCAAGCGAGAACTATCAAGAACCTGCACGTGTCGCCGCAGGAAATAGCAAGACAACAGATAGAAGAATGTGAACATTTAAGAGATCTTAGCGACGTACTTTCCTATGAAGACGCGAAGCCTACCATACTCATCGGTCAAGACAACTGGCATCTCCTTCTAGCATCAAGAGTGAGAAGGGGAAAGAAGAACCAACCGGTAGCGTCTCTCACGCCACTTGGGTGGGTACTTCACGGAAGCCACAACCGAATTATTGGACGTACCGCTAACTTCGTGTCACACATTACAGAAGCGCCGCAGGAAGATAAGCTTGAAGATCTCATGAAGCATTACTTCGCAATGGACTCGCTATGCATCAACCCTAAGAAGCCACAGTCGGACCCTGAAGAGCAAGCCCTACGTATCTTACAGAAAAATACAACCCAAACAGAAGAAGGAAGATACGAAACCGCTCTACTATGGAAAAGAGAAGAGGTCGACTTGCCTAACAACTACGACAACTCGTTGACACGTCTTATGCACATAGAAAAGAAGCTTGACCGTAATTCTCAATTAAAACAGAAGTATACAGAACAGATGGACGCGCTTATCAAGAAAGGATACGCCGAGCCTGCACCGAGGACGAAGACTCCCAATAGAACTTGGTATTTACCGCACTTCGCGGTAGTGAACCCAATGAAGCCAGATAAACTCCGAGTGGTACACGACGCCGCAGCGAAGACTAAGGGTGTCGCACTCAACGACTTGCTGTTGAAAGGTCCAGATCTACTGCAATCACTTCCAGGGGTCGTGATGAAGTTCCGACAGCATATGGTTGCAGTAACAGCTGACATTAAGGAAATGTTCATGCAAGTGAAGTTGAGAACAGAAGACAGAGACGCTCTTAGGTACCTGTGGCGAGGGAACCGTCGTGACGATCAACCACCTGAGGAGTATAGAATGACATCACTCATCTTCGGAGCTTCAAGTTCGCCGTCAACAGCAATATTCGTCAAGAACTTGAACGCTAAGAAGTATGAAGAGACCGAGCCAGAAGCAGCCTCCGCCATTATAGAGAAGCATTACGTCGACGACTACCTGGACAGCTTTAGAAGCCTCGAAGAAGCCATACGCATCACTTCAAGCGTGCGTGACATACACAGAAGAGCTTGCTTCGAGTTGAAACAATGGAAGTCCAACACGCCCGCGCTACTACGAGCACTAGGGGAACAGGAGTCGTCACAGGACATAGAACTCTATAAGGCGGGAGAGCAGCTGGAACGTGTGTTAGGAATCGTATGGAGACCGGATACAGACGAACTTACCTTCAACCTCAATTTAACGCGTGTGCCTCGTGAACTTATAGATGGGAAAACACCGACGAAGAGAGAAGCCCTACGTATAGTTATGTCGCTTTTTGATCCGTTAGGCTTTGCTTCACCAGTTACTATAAGAGCTAAGCAGATTTTACAGGAACTCTGGCGGCGTGGGACATCGTGGGACGAGAAAATAGAAGATCACATAGCGGAACAGTGGCGCGACTGGATGGTACATTTGAGAAGCCTCTCAAATATAGCAATACCAAGAAGATACCTACAGTACAGCGACGCTACATCCCTTCAGCTCCACGTGTTCACCGACGCCAGCGAGTCAGCCTACGCAGCGGTACTGTATTGGAGAGCAACGGCACCCAACGGCGACGTCAGCATATCACTAATTATGTCCAAGGCCAAGGTGGCACCTTTAAAGTTAACATCTATACCTAGGTTGGAGTTACAAGCTGCAGTGATGGGAACTCGACTCGCCGACGCCGTCGTTAAAGAACATCAACGAAAGCCGGACTCAAGAACGTTCTGGACGGACAGCCGCACAGTACTCTCATGGATCAAGGCTGGTTCGCGCTCTTACAAGTCGTATGTGGCACATCGCATAGCGGCTATAGAAGAAGGTACAAAGGTAAGTGAGTGGCGCTGGGTGCCAACGAAGTCCAACGTGGCGGACGATGCCACAAGAAATGTCCCAATAGGGTTCAATAAGAACCACAGGTGGTATAGGGGACCGGACTTCCTACACGAGGACTCGAGCACCTGGCCAATAGAAAATTCTGCGTCGTATCCATCAGAACCTACAGGTGAAGAAAGAACACACAACATAGTAACAGAACGAGGTCTGAAGCTGGCTGAAGGTCTACCGGAGGTGTCTAGATTTTCAAATTGGGATAGATTACGTTTCACTACAGCAAGGGTTTTACAGTTTATACAGCTTTGCAGGACGTCTAAACAGCGGGTCAATTACAAGAGGACTAGACGAAACGCTCAAGCGGACCCCGACTGGCGACGTCAAAAGAAGACACCGGTGGCTCCACAGGTAAAGCATAGAAAAATAGAACAAGCCAAGTGTTATATCTCCGTGCCCGCAGAACTCCTCCGAGAAGCAGAAGAGTTATTAATGCGTTCGTCGCAAGAAAGTTCATTTCAGGTTGATATAGATAACATGAAACGTCAGAAGCCTATAGACAGAGATAGCCGATTACATCGATTAAGTGTCAAGTATGAAAATGGTGCCCTGAGACTCCGAAGCCGCATCGAAGCAATAGAAGCCGTCACAAATGAGGTCAAGAACCCCATGGTGCTGGACGGTGACCATCCTACAGTCAAACTATGGATACACAGCATCCATAGACAGATGCACCACAGCGGAGTCGAGGCCACGGTAAACGAGTGTCGACAAAGGTATTGGGTTCTACGGTTACGTCCGGTGACGCGCACTATAATAAGACAATGTCTCAGATGCCGAATGAAGACTCAAGCACCGCCGTACCCGAGAACCGGAGACCTACCATCGTGTCGCTTGGCACATCACAAGCGACCTTTCACATACACAGGAGTCGACTACTTCGGGCCGCTTACAGTAACAGTCGGGCGTACCAATCAGAAGAGGTATGTAGCTATCTTCACCTGTCTAACCACACGTGCTATTCATCTTGAAGTTACAGCATCGCTCACCACCGACTCTGCGGTGATGGCGCTCCGGCGGATGATGGCGCGCCGTGGACGTCCGGCGCAAATATGGTCGGACAACGGCACCAACCTGAGGGGCGCTGACAAGGAACTACGGCAGGCGATCGACGCAGCCACAGCGGAGGAGGCTGCTAAGAAGATCATCTCGTGGCGATTCATCCCACCTGGCGCGCCCTTCATGGGAGGCGCGTGGGAAAGGCTCGTGCGCTCCGTGAAAACTGCACTGCAAGCAACGCTTCACGAACGACATCCAGCAGAAGAAGTCCTCACGACGCTCCTGGCAGAGGTGGAATATACAGTGAACAGCCGACCTCTCACCCACGTGTCAGTGAGCGCCGAGGACCCAGAAGCGCTTACACCGAACCATTTCCTACTCGGCGGGAACGGAAGAGTATCGACCCCGGGAGAGTTCAACGACCGCGACACCATATGCAAAAACAGCTGGCGTGCCGCGCAGAGATTAACCGACATATTCTGGACAAGATGGCTTCGAGAGTACCTTCCTGAGCTTCAACACCGGCGGGAGCCCCACGGAAGAGGGGCAACAGTGAAGATCGGCGACTTAGTACAAATATTGGATAGTAACCTACCTAGGAACATATGGGTTCGAGGTCGGGTCATCGCAACATTTCCGGGTCCAGACAACATAGTAAGAACAGTCGACGTGGCAACCAAGGGAGGAGTTCTACGCCGGCCAGTGAGGAAGCTGGTAGTGCTGCCTATAGAAGACGTCGCCCCAGCACCGACAGAAGATGCAACACAGCTGCACGGCGGGAGAAATGTGCGGGACGACGCGAACAGCTGACTCAAGATTCGACGTAATTATAAGTTTGAAATTGTTTACTTAATTTATAGTTAATAATAGTTCATAAGTTGTAATAAATAAAGACTTCATTATTCGTAACACACGATCAGCTGATCAATATTGTATAGTTCAATGGCCGACGCTAAACAGCTGACTCCAACTCGATCAGCTGATCATAGCAGTAAGACGTAGTTACGTAAACAGCTGATAGTTTTTAATGTAATTTATTGATGTTTTTATTATGTTTGAATAGTGTTTTACTTATGTTTTATTGTTAATAGTATATAATAGGATTTAATAGAATAGGGAAAATAGATAATAGTTTAAGTTTTGTAAATGTATTAAAATAAATATTTCGTAATAGTTTATAGGGCATAGGTATAGGTGTCAATTATAATAGGTTTTGCAATAGTTTAGGTTTTAATAGAGGTTTAAATAGAAATATGTAAATTCCTAAACAAACTAAATAGATTATTATTATTATTATTGTGAATCGTCGACTCAAGGCCACAGTTTGAACAGGTTCGTACAGGTCCGTACAGGTTTAGACATAGAATAACGGGAAATAGTTGTAATTGGCCAAAAGGCCTATATTCCTGCCTAGACCTGCTTCTAGTTGTGGTACTTGAGTCGGGGATATAAATAGGCCAGATTTTCAAATTTTCATTCAGTACTGGCAACAGACCTATGGAACAAAGGAATAAATGGAACAAGAGTAAAACAAGGGATTTCAATTCTTCCAACCCAGCAATTATAGTAATGTGCCCCTGCACACCCTATCTATATTAATTATATTAATTTTATTTGACTCTGTTGTGACTAATGATGTTCGAGTGACAAGCCACTTCACTTGATTAATTGCTTGAAAAAATACACAAACCATACTTAATTATTTTTGACTAAAAAAGAAAAATAAAATATTCGTGAATACATAATCCATAAATGTCTTCAAAGCTTCCACTTATCTATTATATCTTTGTCTATGACATTTATTTGGGATACACTTTCACAGCAATGGGAATGCAATGAGTTAATAATAAAACCATTGATACGATGACAAATGTATTTATACCTTTCTATTTCAAGAACTGTCCTAAAAAGCTTCGAACTCGAGTTAAAAATAAACGCATTCCAATAAAAGTATTTTGTTTAACTATTTAAATAACTATAATGTGTAACCAGTAGTTGTATGACAATAGATTATTTACGGTAGTTAATACTTGTGTTGAGCAGACGTACGTTGCATGCATTAAATTATTATGCATGCAGAGGAGATACGGGTGCTATGGGCAATGTACTCAAAAGTGCATTATTAGTAAAATAATGTCGTCTTAAAATCACGTCATATGTAATGTTTTAAATATGTATGTTTGTTATGTAAGTGGTTTTAGTTTTATTACTAGTTTTGAAAAGTATTTTATTTTTGACTTTTAACAATACTTATTTATTAAAATTAATGTATTAACTATATGTACAAGAAATAAAACTTAAACAAAAAACAATAAAAAAGTCTTTAGTATTACATATTTTGTTTTTATATGTACTAAATTGTAAATACACATAAATAATCTAATACTTACACTAAAAATATCTTAATATATAAAGTATTTAAAGTGTAGCGCTCATTTTCAAAACGAACATTTTTTTAAGATTTTTAGAAACACTATTGTTACAAAAGTATTTTTTACTTGTCACTGTCTGCTCTTTAGTTATTTTGCATAACAAAGGTGACAAAGTGGTACGTTCGTTTTAATTTCAAATAACTTATTATAATGTAAGGCCAGTTATGTGACCTCGCCTTGAGCAATTTCGCTATAAATCGCATAAATATCAATATTTTTACCTATTGTTAATGATATAGAATACTCGTTTCGACATAATGGTACAGCCCACGACCTTTTAATAAATATAATAAGAATGGCGCAAAATAAAGTTTAAAATTCCACATCTACTGTTGTGCATACATATAAATTATCAATAATTATTTATCATTACTTAAATTATAGGAAAAATGTAGACAGATAGTGTAGAGGTCAAGAATGAAGCTAGCCAGACAAAAAATCTACGAAAACACCTTTGATTTCTTGGGTATATTTTAAAAACATTATATTCATGTAATATATGACAAATGTGTTGAATCTGTAATAAGAATATTTCTGTAGGTCTATCTTCTAATAGTAAAATAGATATTAACTATTGTTATTTATTGTTTTTAGAATATAGCCCAACGTAGTCACATCTACCCACGTATGGCCCGAATGTAAAAAATGTAAAATGGAAATGCATCATATGGAACGTATGTTGACAAATTGAGGTTGAACTTAAAATTCGAGCGTCGAGTGCTACTCCATTGAATTTTTAAGTAACTACTTAATTCTTCGGTATTATGTCTCACGTAAACAGAAGGTTGTTTGAGTGGCCACTTCAGCATGTTTACTTATTACTTTATGGGGCTTATGGTTGTTTGTAGTCTAGTATTGTGTAAGTATTTTATTATTTTTATGAGGATGATGTAGCAAATAAGCATGCAGTCCAACTTATGATCAATGGTGACCGCCGCCCATAAATATGTGTTACATGTTCGTAACACGGAGTTGATAGTCGTGGTTCTCCCTAAAGCCGTCATAGATGTCTTGGCACTCCTGAAGACTGAAATGGTCATATGTAAGTCAGGCAGCATCCACACCCTCTCATCAAAACGCAGATTCACACCAGTACCCTTACCAGGAGTTTTTACGTTTCGACCAGTATGACTGTTTTGGTATTTGTTTACGTATTTGCCCATACAAATTCCAATCAGCGCCCCTAGCGGATTGTGTCAGAACTAGGAAATCCTATGGGCCAATACGTAAACAAATACCAAAACAGTCATATTTGTCGAAACGTAAAAAGGAGTTTTTACAAGGTAAGGGTACAGATGTACGTGGTACTATTACCTCCTCGGTCGAACCATACTAATTCTACCACCTTTCAATCAATAAGTAAATATGTTAAGACTACGCAAAACAGTACGTTTTGTGGCCAATGTGAGAAATGTACGAGTATATTGGTAACATATATGGTAACACCAGATTTTATGTAATGTATCGTTACTCTAGTTCCGTTGCGATTAACATTTTCATTGTTGATAATTTATTTATAAAGTAATTACTCGTATTTTCTGACCTTTACCACCTTATTTAATAAGATGAAGTAGAAATTGCAATGAAATTAAGAAACGCATTACATTTTTTGCGATATCATTATTTTTCTTAAGTTTGGTTATTAATAAGGTCAGCGATTTTTCATGTAATTTTCGTTAAAACAGCTTTTTATGATAAAATTGCTATATTATGAAGCAACATGTAACCTCAAGTCCTTGTCTCTTACACCTTAAAATGTAATTTCAAATTACCCATTAAGGAGCCTAACCTTAAGGTGTCAATAAATTACATAATATTCAAGGTTTAACTCGTCAGTGACTTACTGTAAGTCATTCAACTCTTGTGGAGGTAGTGACATGTCAATGTTCGCATTTGATTAATTTAGCACATTCCGACTTTTTTGGTACAAAGTCGTTAGCATTTCATCTCATCGTCATATTCAATTTGAATATAATTTGGCAAGAAGGCCTATGACATTGATTTATCGGCGACTTTGTCAACAGAATTTGGTCATAATCACACCTAATTCGATGTTACGCATATGTAAATATTTTTGGAGCGATCAATCAATTTGATGACCTCCGAGGTTAATTAGGAGAGTTTGAATACCTATCTTGTCATTGATTAATTTATTGTACTTCTTTATTTATTTATGTATGTATGCCTCTCAATCGAGAGATCTGAAGTTCAAATCCTAAGCACCTTTGATTGTTCAAAATTATCTGCACATTATTATATATTTATAATCACTTTTAGACTAAAATTATCGCGGAATTGAGACATTTTATTACATAATAAAATGTAAGAATCACTTGTTTTAACGGTGAAGGAAAACTCCATGAGGAGACAGGTATATTCCCGAAAATTAAAAAAAAATCTAAGGTATGTGAAGTCTACCAATTGGCCCTTTACCAAAGGCCTTCTTTTTCTGAGATCCGTGTCCAACAGTGGGACAGTGATGGGTTGATGATAACTATTTGCAGTTTATCTTAATAAACTTACAAATGTAATTTTTGTAGGCTGTAGACAACCACCTATTTCCTAATTAGCGCTATTGTGACGGATTCCGTTATATATTAATATACAATGTTTTTCTGCTGTCTTCTACAAATAAGTAAGTAGTTCGACGTAGTTTGCTAGATAATATTATAACTTCTAGTAGGTAATTAGTAAGCAAACAATTCGATATCTGTTAAATTGAATTCAACAACCTACTCAGTTCAGCTCACCATTGTAATAAATTATAGTAATTGCTGCTAAACGTTATTGTTACTATTCAAAGAGATTTAGCTGCCTTAACCCATGTATAAGACCTAACATATGCAAAATATGCTACTTATAAGCTTTGTGGGATCACATAAAATGGGTTAGTAGGTAGTTAGCTTGTAGTCATGTTGATTTTTATTATATTTTAAAATGAATGAAATATAATTTATTTCATAAGTAAACACTGCAAAATAAAAAAATGCAGTGTTTACTTTAATTTACATTACATTTCAATTAATATTTGGGTTATATTTATAATAAATTCCAAATGACTCTGCAAATAAGCAAAATGATCGAGCTTCCACGTAGGTATTTCTGTTAAAAACAAGGCTCTATCTTGCCTTTTACCATACCATGTAAAGCAAATCATAATACCGTATTCACACGCCTCATTGATCTCGTATACAAATTTATTTGACGTTTATGTTGTATTGTGGGTACACTTCACTTAAGCTACGCTTCCTTATAGAGAAATGTGAAGTTATTGCACTTTAGAACTCGATAACAAATCAAACTAGTCGCAAAACTAGTTGGGTGGATTTGATAAAAGTATGAAAAATAATTATAATATTTGTTTCATTATTATTCATATTACTTCAGGATTAATTATAGAGTATTCTTAAAATAAACCATATAGTACATCAACCAAACTAACGTAATGGTATGCATCTTGAACGACTTAATTTTTCGTAATATGAACTAAAAGGGCAATATTTAAATTATTATTATTTAATAAATATTACCAACTGATAATTAAGTTGTACTAGCTCATATTAAGAAAGTAGATTACTTACCTTTTAAATTAGGATTGCTACTGTCATAATACGAAAACTTATAAGGCAAACATACCGCCGAACTTAATGAACAAGACATTGTCAACCCATTCTTATCTTTTTAAAGTAGTAGTAATTATATTTAGCGTTCTAAATTAATTGTCTGTGAATAGCCTAGCCTATACATATCATTTTATTGGAAAATCAAAAATAACTATTATGCGAATATTGCACAAGTCGTTGTAACACGTTAATTTTAAAAGTATATTCCCACTCATATATCCAGTTTGTTAGTTTCACAACAGATTATTATGGAAAGTAAATACTACATCAAATAAAATGACGTATTTATTTAAAGAATTATCATTTTAATTTAAGTGTTTCAGATTGAATAGTATCGTGGGTTGCCTTTATGTTGCCATTTGAAATGGAAAACATCGTAAAACTCGTTAGGTTATATTGATAGGCATGTCTCCGTTTTAATAAGATAGCCCATATAGTTTCCATCACTGGCATTTTTTTTTGTTGCGCATAATGAAATAGAATGTGGTGTCATCAATAACATAAAAGTATATTTTTTGCGCATAAGCCTAAATTGGTCGCCGAAAATAAAATAGTATTGACTCTTTTACGGCATGTACGAGTAGGCATTAGACTTGTTTAAATGTCGTAAAAGTGAGTCATACAAAAGGTTAAATAAAATGTAAATTAACTTAGATTAACATTGGAAGAAATGAATTTTATATAATACATTAACATTATGGTAATTTAAGTATATAAAAATACAAAAACCGCTCAACCACTCACTGTTCCGGATATCTTTTATAGTTTTCAACGTTTCTTTGACTATACCCTATCCTGTTATTTATCGCCTTTTAAAGCCATCTATCTCAAAGTTAGAGTCCTTTAAAATCGATCGTTAAATACGCCAATATTGATAAGACATCTAAACTAATCTTACATGTAAAATTCTCGTTTCACAATGTTAGTTACCGTACTCCTCCGAAACGGCTTTACCGATTTTCAACAAATTTTATAAGCATATTCAGTAGGTCTGAGAATCGGCTACTATCTATTTTTCATACCCCTAAGTGATAAGGGTTGTTCACCCGTAACATTCTTTAATTTATATGGCAACACAACATTTGCCGGGTCAGCTAGTAAAAATATATATTTACGAATTACGTCATTTACCAGTATTATTTACCTATTCTTACAAATGATAACCATAAAAATTGCGATCAAATGTATAATACAAAAGCATTTTATAATGTTAGCTCAGCATACATTACGCGGATTCAATATTGGTAGAGCTTTAAGTGAGAACTCCTATTTGCATATTTTACGAGATAATCAAATATTGATATGGATATATTTATAGAGATTAGAAGAAATATTGTTTGCAAATAATTGAAAAAAGAAAGATATTATACACTTTCTCTTTCTTAAAAATATTGTGAAAATCTACATACCTGAGCTTTCATTTTTTAGTAAGTATTACGTATTAATCGAGCATAATGTCCATCTAACTGGTCACTGCCGCCCAATAAACATCTGTGACCGACTCAGATATGTTGCTACTCTTCAATACTTAATTGGTTGCTAACGAAATGCAGAACTCATTCAGACAAGACTGGGACATTGCGGTGGTGTCTCACCGTTCGAACCACACTTGCTCTACCACTAAGTTATGATTAAAACTACTTCGCAGTTACCCGTTACTACTTAGTTAATCGTTGACTCTACGACGGTTATTCGTTAAGACTCAACGATTAACCGTCGTAGAGTCAACTTGCTCTGGTGATGCTCCGTTTTGGAGCGAAACACGTGTTGGTGGTGGTATGTGTAGTGGTGTATATTTTTAATTTTGCATCTGCACGCATCCATTGAGGGAGGGAGGGTGGTACATACTGCATGGTTTAAAAAATATAACATACAATTAACTGCTCTACCACTATCCAAATTATATAACTAATTTAAATAATGTAATGATAATGATGACTATGTTACAATATATCAACCAATATTGATCGATGATAGTAAATTAACTTACATATTATTTCAGTTACCTAAAAGCCTCTTCAAAATCTAGTTCTATTTGAAAAAAAAATAATATAAAGACATACCACCCACTGTGGTTTTCAAATTGGCGTAAAAGTGGCGTTAACCGCAACCGAGTTTGATTGTTATTGCAGGATTTATGCGTCCATGTCACAAATGTCATGCGAAACGGTTTTCAAGCTCCACTCGGTACCAACAAGTACTATGACCATCGAACAAGTGACAAAATAGAGTCCTATTTTTATATTTGTTGGATATAGATGATCGACCGAATACATTGATAAATACAATCAATGATTATGTGCGTATTAGAAATTAATTATCATTTGCTAAACGGTGAAGGAAAACATCGCGAGGAAACCTGTATACCTGAGAGATTTGTAAAAAAAAATCTTAAGGGTATGTGAAGTCTACCAATACGCACTTGGCCGGCGCGGTGGACTATGGCCTAATCCTTCTCATTATGAAAGACCCGTGCCCAGCAGTGGGGCAGTAATGGGTTGATGATGATGATGACCAAATACATCGAAAAAGTAACGCCATACGTTACGTTATAAATACATAGGTAGGTCATGTGCTTTTCTGTAAAATACGTCAGATTTAAAGCTATGAAAATAAGAGGAACCCATGAATTAGCCACTTTACTTTGGTCACCGAAGAGAGGTCGAATACGCCAAATTACTTCCTGGCATGGTAAAATACCATCCAACCAATAAACTTCCAGTTCAATACTACATAACTCAAAAATAAAAGTGGAGAGTCAAGTTCTGTCACATTATAAAATACATCTTTGACATTGGAAAGAGGAAAAAATGTGATGATTGAAATTATAACAGACTTATATTTTTATACCAACTTTAATCTTGGGTTAACCTTGCGTATCTTTTGGTATAAGCTCTTATATTAAATTCGAAACCGGTGATTGATTTATGGATTTTTCTAACCGCCGTAAACTTACGGGGTATTCTTGGAACGTTTTAGTAATACGTTATTTTCGGTTCACCAGACGTATAATAATAGCAATTTGATGAGATTTATGATGAGTTGTGCGAAACTGTTTACTACTGATGTCTATATTTTAGTAGCTCGTGGTGAGAGTACGTCGTGTGGGTTGTAGTAAGCGATGAATAGAGTAGCGAACTTATTTTTTGTATTGTGATGACCCGTTGCTATCCAACAGCTGGGCACTTTTACTCTTATAGGTAAAATAACGTTTTTTATTTGATGGTGGAGGGCATTTTTTTCAAATTTATGTACTCACATTGTCTCATCCCTGCGTTCCAAATTTGGTAGGTTTGACGGATTTTATCAAATGAGATGTCATTGAAATTGTTTAAATTGCGAGAGTGGCATACATATTTTGGGCAGGTTTTTTTTTGTTTTCACAATAATTACTAGTTACACCCATAATCCCATAACAGACTTTTAAGCCACGGGATGCTATATACACATAGTCTTTGTATAAAAAATCCAAAAGAGCACCTATAACCAGGGTGCTTATTTCATCATTTAAAATTTTGTCTGACCGTAGTCGAACCCAATACCTTGCTACTGCAGTGGCGAGTGATTGTAAACCTCACACATTTGTTACCAACTCTTTATATACCTCAAAGTGTCTGGGTCCTTGTTATTCGTATATGTGCGTATTTACACCCATAACATAAGCGCTAGCGTGAAGCTGTGTTATAAGTGTGGGCAGCGTTTTATATCATAAACTGTTAATCTTATCACGGAGATGAACTCAAGTAGGATTGCCTAAAGAGGCTTAGACTGAGAATCCTTTGTATTCGTATTAACAGCGCTTCCATGTACTGAATTAACACAATTATCTTCTTCCGACTTTCGATGGTCTAGTTTATTCATTAAAGCCACAAGCCAAGATTTGATTAAGGGATAATATGCTTATAATATGCTGCTTATGGTTCATAATTCTAAAAACTATATTTTTTTTATTGCGTTGGATCAACATAATTTATTTTTCTCAATAAACTTACAAATACAGAAAAGAACAAAACCAAAAAAAAACTGTCAGATAAGTTTGCCGGTAGTAAATAGTAAATTTACTACCGGCAATCAAACCTAAATGAAAAGCGTCAGAAACTGTCATAATAATGCAGTCTTCACTATTAGTGTTATGTTTTTAATTTTACTAAGAATACTTAGTATACGAGTATGCACATAATAATCTAAAATACACTAAACAATTAATACATAAATATCTACTATAATAACCATTTTAATAGAACCCTTAACTAAGATTTCGGATTCCTATTTTTGAACAAAATGTATTATGTACAGAATTTCAATTTAATTAAAATGCTGCATAATACCTTACGTTTTTTTTTATAAAACCATAATACAGTATCTATGAAAAGCTAATTTACACTTTAACTTGCATGGTTTATTGAATAACTTTAACTACTTTATCGAATAAACAAATTGGTTCCATCACGCATGCCACCGCTCTACGTTCAACGCGTTAACTCGCCTTATCACGGAACCATTAATCAAGCCTCGCTCAGCTTTTAATAATTATAATTAATAATTTTATCACCTCCTCGGCGCCTGCGCAGCGCCATGCCTGCGATGTAATCGAATCAACAGTGATTGTATTTACCTGTTAATTTTTATCTGTTAAAATATGTCGTAATATTATAATAAGGATTTCGATAGGTATGCATACATGCATCTATAAGTAATGCTGTCACACAATACATAGTGAATTTTTAGGGCTATCTTCCCAAAAGGTAAAAACGAAACCCTATTACTAAGCCTCCGCTGTCTGTCCGTCTGTCACATGGCTCTATCTCTGGAACCGTAATAGATTAAAAAAAATGGGAATCGCCATAAAATAATCCGCCATTTTTAGCGGTTTTCGCTTTATCTAATGCATTCACTTCTACGGTTGCTATAATAAAAATATTTAAAATAAAAAGAAATAAAATGAAAATTCGGTGGTACGGAACTCTCCATGTGCGAGTTCAACACGCACTTGCCAATTACCATTGACTGTTATGGTGAATGATTTTGGGGTTAGTATTTTATAATTATGTGATTTATTTGTCACTTATATATGTAATCTAAACAATTTATTCGGAACATATTTCAAAATTATGAACGATTCAAAAAGTAAAAAAAAAACTATCTCATAACCAAAATTATACGGCATATTTATTTTAATATAAAGCACTAATTCATTTAATGTAGATCGCTAATAATCATAATTATGCTTAAATATACTTATTAATAGTTTTATAGATAATTAAGTAATAAATTAATTGGTTCATAATTTGTCAAATGTTTATCAGTTTCATCCTTTCCCACGCAGAATTTATGCCGATAGTTAATTTTTATCAGATGAATCGTTTAAGATATTTAGATTAATGGCATATCTTATAAAGTAATTTGCATGTGATTAGTTACTGATTTTATCAATATTGCTCTTTTAAATTTTTATTAGTCTAGGAAATAAGTAAATGTTGTTTTTTTTTTTTTTTTTAATTTATTACATTTCTCAGTATCGCTTAGTTATCTATTCCTTCCATATAGAAATTGTGTTTGCAATGCGGTTTTAACCTAAACGTAATTATATGACATACCGACTTTGGGGCTGATTTAGCATTTAACGTGCTTCATTATATAAGTGACACGAAATTTCTGAATGATCTTTCGATTAGTACATTATTTTTCAATTATTATTAGTTTAATTATTTTGGTCAAGTTCACCAAATATGGTCGAACCTTCAGACAGTGTTCCATGTTTTGGATGATATGGTCATAAGTACAACAAAATAAGTATAAATATGACAAATGACAACAAGACAAATGACAGAGATTATTTTAGGTTAGCTTGCGTATAAAACTTAATAACAATTAAACCTTACGACTTTCCATTTCATTTGTCTCCAGTATACATACCCGTGGCTAGTAAATACAACTTTGTAGCTGCTTCGACAAACATTAATGCCTGACACATTTCTAAACCATAAACCTTACAAATTAAGGTAACAAGCGTAACGGGGGTTCTTCCCATTGATCTTACGACAAAACCTTGCTATTTTACACACATTTCTATGAAGAGAAAATGTAATTGACAATGAAAATTAATTAAAATATGCTACACTTTATTTTACGGTTAAGTAGGAACCCGTTACATCGTAAATTATGTTATGTTACGCTGCAGAATGTGGTCATATAATTATGTATAAACTTTACTTACTAAGTTTTAAAGGTATTAAAATAAGGGTAATATGACCCTTTCAGACTTGAGTGACTAACAGCAGTGTTAAGTAATTAAACGAGGAGTTCCATTTTTGAAGTGAAAACCTTTTTAGTGGCGTTGTACACTTTTTGCGACGGGTAAAAAATGTTAAATTCGTGTCAGGTCAGTTGTCCTGATCGAAAATTCGTAAGACGGCAAAGCAAACTGTAAAAGTCAAGATGTCATCCAATGTCAGCATTGAAAAAATATGTCTGTAAATATATGTGTAAATACCTATGTATTACGGTTTATTATTCAGGTAAGGTTTCGAAAGTTTTCACTTCTGCCGACAGTCCCGGAGTGCAATCCGTTGTTTTTTTTTATTTAAATGATATTTAAATTGTAAATGAGTATGCAGTCCACTTGATGATAAATAGCTAGTACCGCTCATAGTCACACAAGGATTGCTACGCCTAAGGGATAAGCTGGAATGCCTCGGAAAAGTCCCCCTTACCACACTCTTCAAACCAGAACACAGCAGCGATGAACACTGATGCTATTAGGTAGAAATAATCCATTACAAGCATTGACGATTGAATTCACTTATTGAGAAGCTCACGTAAACACAACGTCCGTTGAATCAAAATTGACGTTTGAATTTGTTTGAAAGGCGTTTCCAAATAATTTGGAGCGCTCCTGATCATATCACATGTCTGTCTGTCAATGCAATATGGTGCATGTACTCACAGAAATCAAGGAAGAGATTAAAAGGCTGACGCATATGTAATTGCTTTGAAATTTGCACGTGTCTGTTGTTAACTCTATTTCGTATAAAATAAGTAATGGTCAATTGTATAGTGGCTTGAACTAATACTTTTTTAATAAATATTAAGAAACTCAGATAGCCAAAAATCAACTTACATTTTTTTTTGTTTCATCTGTAACATTATAAAAACTTCCTGCTTTTTCGTGTTGCCCCCTAATAACAACACATTACTATGTGTACCACACCACACTAATGTATATCACATATACATTCTTATATAAAAAATACGCGCATATTAAATGAACGTTTGTCTATGTTATGTTTTTATACGATCAGTAACGTTACAAAAACAACTATAGGTACATTACCACCAAGCCTCGATTTCTCATGTTTCCTTCCGGCTTTCAATACAAAAAGTGCTTGACATAGAACACAATACATCATAACTTAGAATAGGTACCTACAATACATGCCAAATTTCATAAATAATGATAAAGTCGCAAAACAGTGAAAGCGAAACAAATAAAGTTACATTTAAATATAAAGTATAATAAAATTTAAATTGAGAAATGTGTTTTTATTATAACACATAAGGCATGTATCACATACACGTATAATTCAATTGCTAGTATCACGATCTATGTATTTCCATCCATTACATCAACGGGCCAGATAAAATCTGCCGAAACTCACAATAGTTTGACAAATGTTCCAATTCGTACAATAGTTTGTGTGGTTGTAATTGATTACGCTTCCTGTATTTAATGTAAGCTTCTATAGCATTGTCTGCTTCGAGGAACCGAATTAATTCAATAATCCGATGTTTATCTAGTTCAATGCCAGTGACAGAGCCTTTTAGCATCAATAATTGAGTAATATTGATTGCTGTGTAATTTGTACCGACACGAGCATACATTATTCTGCGCTTGTATTTGCATTTATCAAGTGCTATGCGTGTAATTGATTTTAGTTTTTGCATTCATTCAATATATGGAATTATGTTTTTAGATCATAGTATATCATTTTTTGCTTTCATTCTTTATAACTTTTAAAATACATACACTTGAAATATAATCTATTGTTATCCTATTTCTTTCTTAAATTCTTAAGAGATCGTTCCTTATTTTATTCTTCTTCTTTAGCCCATCCACTGCTAGATGTAGAGGATTCTTACCAATTTTTCAAAAATCCCGATCTTATGTGTTTATCCCGCCTCTTCTGTACATAATTTGATGTTATCTTTACTTTTCTTACATTAATTGCGGCCCGTTCGCTGTTTCCATACCATTACTTTTTACTTTTCCAACTGCCATCAGTCCATTTAGACCAAACTTCCCATTTACCAGTCCCTACTTTACTAACATTCTATATTTTAACACCATTGTTTCCTAAACCGACAACTCTTATCATCTTGCGAATAGATCGATTACATAATTATAATTGCGTATTCAAAATTACATTAACAATTGAATATTTAAACGTAATTAATTACTTGCAATCACAATTACGTGATTGAAACCGAATTGTCTCTACCTGTTATCTTGTCGTGACGTAAGATTGCGCGGCGAAAATTTAATCTCAATTCGAAGACCGGTTTTGACGTAACAGCTGTTCGAAGCAATAAATCGTATACTACTAAACTTGATAATGTAGATAAACATTGTTGCTTTAGGTATTACAATATACGCTACGACGTAGCATCGTGATGCGATGCAATTTCAAACGCAATAGATGTCGTATCGATAAAATACGACGTGCCCCATAAAATATGACATTGCATCGTACGTCGGACGTACATCGGACGTCGTGTCGTAAAAATTGGAGTTACAAACCAGTGTTAATTTTTCTCAGAGTGATTTTCATCATGATGTGTAAGACATGGCTTGCTAGAATGGATCTACCCAGTATTTTCTGAGCCTCTATCGCTGTTTCAAGAATATGGTTATTTTTTAACTTGGTAAGAGGACCAAACATCTCCAGTAGTCCATACCTACGGATCCTTTGTTGAAACATGAAAAATAATGCCATTATGATGTCACGATTTTTAGTATGCTCGTCGAAAATATCCGTGACACGACATTTTGCGACACGACGTCGCATCGTGACACGTTGCGTGTCGTATTTATTTTAGCCTTTATTCGTTAATTGTATATAAATTAAACATGATTATTCTGAATGAGATCGGTTCTAAATTTATAATAACATCGTGTGTGGCCCGATAAGACGCTTGTCATGTAGTTGTCACAAATATCGAAATATCGTCCATTTATCAAATGTATATCGCGTAATAAATCGCGTATTTCGATATATTGCTTGTTCTGTTTGTATTTCGATAGCACCTAATTAATGTTTACCGACTTTGTATTAAATTTAGATAGCGTTAATTAATGTTTAGCGAATATGTATGTATTACGATTTGTGTATAATGTAATGCAAGGAAATCTTTTTTCGTTTACTTGTTGGCAGTCATATTTACTACATTTTATAAATCACAGTAATTAAAATACGTTTTGAAAAGTTTCAAGTATTCTATGTATAGTATTCATGCATGCATTTTAATTACTTTATAATTAAATTTTAGCATTAAAGTGTTAAAATCAGTTTTCGTATTTTGCTAACTAACCGATTTAACGACGAAGGTAGTAAATATAACTTTCAGAAATACATTGGATTACTTAAACCTAATTTTTCTCATTATTATTGGGTCCTAAATTAATGTAGGTAAAAACACAAAAATAAAGCAGCTAAATATTGTTCTCGTAAGGCAAAAAAATGTGTCGATGCAGTCAAAGTCTAGCCACGAAGAGATATTCCATATAAGCAATAGATACGGAAAGTTTACTTATTTCATAAAATTCATTACCTAAAGAAGTACTTTATACTTATTGTAATTTTCACATTATTTAAAAACTACAAATACAATTTTGTAAAACGACTGACTAACCTGTTTCTAATATTCGGTTCCACGCAAAATGCAACATTTCAAATCCAATAGCGAGCTAAACGCAAATCGGGAATGAATATTTCAATAATCCTTTACAATTCACGTCGAGTCTGACCTATGGAAATAAACAAACACTATTGAATCCGTTTCATTGATAACCAAATCGTAGTCGATAAAATAGTATACACAACGGCTTACTTCAATATACTCGACAAAATCGGCTATAAATACCATTAGAGGAACAAACGCGCGTGAAAACAGTCCTTTACAAATAGTTACACGGCGATTTCTACAATCTGTCGCCAATTCAATGGACAGGTCCAATAAATAAGGTAAGGACAGGTATTTTGACACCCAGAAGTACTCATTTCTCTTATAAGTTAGGAAAGATCTTGCGCTAGGAACACCAGTTGGTTGTGATCGTTGAGGACGTCTAAATTCTTAAAAGTTAACCTAATAGGAAGTCAGATGTGCTCTAGATTGTACCGATATGTTGTATGGTTACCGTTGTATGGATACTTGATGATGTTGTATTTTTTTTCTCTTAAAAAAGTTATCTATAAAGTCTATCTACCCAAACTTGACTGGTAGACTATGCCTAATCGTTTTCATTCTGGTAGGAAACCCGTACGCATTGTCCATGCCCAGCAGTGGGACAGTAATGGAATGGTAATGATGATGATGGTGATGTACAATTACAGATTTCAAAATAAAATGCAATCAGCAGACAACACCCAGTTATATTATACAATGTAACTTTGATTCAGAAATCAGAAATAAAAAAATATGACTTAGCTAATATAATTAGTACTTACCCAATTCATTCCTACATTTTTACTTCGCTGTTATGTTGTCATTAGACGAGGTTATTGTTTTTTTATTTTCTTAATATCCTACAGGTATTATATTTGCGAACAAAAAAAAAACAATTTTCAAATTTCATAATAATCGTGTCTGTTGTATGTATGGTCATTTGGTGCCCAATGACCATACATACTAAAGAGACACATTTAGTACAAATGTGCCTCTTTAGTGCGGTAACACGTGCCACTATCAATACGTAAACATCGATACATTTCTCACGTGTTTCTCACATTTTCTATTTGTCACCCTGCTGCGGCACTGGTACCAATGACACGGAATTTACCGGACTTGCTCCCGATCCGGATCGCCCACGGCCACGGCTCGCCATTCATAAATATCGACCACGCATTACAACACTAATGGCTAGCGAAATTAGTTCGTTTAATTGCGAAAGACAACTAACTTTTGCAGTTTAGTTGCCACTTTCTTTGTAAGTATCCGAATGTTGTATGGTAAGAGGTTGTAATGATTATAGTTAGTGACACTTATGCAAATCTTGCATGATTATTCTTGTTTTGGTGTTATTTGTATGAATTATTGGTTATTTAATATCCCGATAATACATATATATGTATAATATGTATGTAGAACATTTTATTTTTGCCATTAATTAATAATCGGTTTCTTCTACGCTGTATATATAATGGTCTGTAGGAACTTAAAAAACTTTTGAAAAAATAAAAAATAAAAAACTATTATGATAATTAATATCGTTCCCACTAAAACGAAACTACTACATTAGAACTTTAGAAACTGGCTACATTCGCTTTAATGAATATAAGATTAATAATATTGGTAGAATATTTTAGAAATATATTTGAACCCTACTTGTATAATATTTAGATGCGTAATATGCAAAATTATTTTACTTATTTATAATTAAATTCTTAATATGATTAATATTAATCGAATGAAGTGCCACAGGCATGCTATTAAAAATGACACGAAGGACGAAGATGCTAAATACCTACTCGTAAACAACTATAGAACATTAAGTACATTCGATAAATTTATCGGTAACTTGCGCCTATAAATCGATGTTTATTATCATCGTTAATGAAATTACGATTTAAGAGTTACCGATTTTAATAGGCTTAATAGTTATCGAGCTAATAGCCAAAATAACGATCGATATTATACAATATTGGTTTTATTGAATGATGCCATAGAATAATTTCGGTAAATTAAATGTGTCATAAATTGCTTCTTAATATTCTTAAACGTGATGTTCGTCTTTGTCGTTAAAGTTTTTAATATACGATAACTTTAAATA
Source organism: Epargyreus clarus (assembly GCF_041222505.1). Lineage (NCBI taxonomy): Eukaryota > Metazoa > Arthropoda > Insecta > Lepidoptera > Hesperiidae > Epargyreus > Epargyreus clarus. The sequence continues at coordinate 7,191,706 of NW_027332231.1, read as the reverse complement.
CTGTTATAACCGAATACAAGCCAAACCACCTTGTATATCTTTAGTAGTTTTATCAATTTATTAACAATTTATTAGTTGTTTGTTTACTATTTAAGTATGTAAAAAGGTCGCCTACGTATTTACGAAAAATCCCATACAAGACTTTAATGTCTTAAAGGTTCGAATTTCATGGTACAGATTTTTAAATACATGATTAAAGATACAGGTAGTCAATCAGGAAAGTAAAAGTTATATGTATCTTGCCTATTTTTTGTATACCCCGTGGCGTAGGGTGGGTCAGCTGCCCGAGGGCGCAAGAATTTTCCGTCCGGGGCAGGCGTCCGGGGACGGGAAACTATAATCTTCCCATAAAATAATTATTTCATGTACTAAAAATTCAAGACAAAATACATTTGATACAAAATTCGTTCAATACAAACAAGTAATTAATTAAAAAATCAAAAAACCCGACTGCACTATAAAGCTAAAGTCGAATTTCCAAAAACTGTGAAATAGGCGTTTTATTATTTTTATCCAGAAAGCCAAATACATAGTTTTATAGAAGGTATCTGCTTAAAAATCAAAAGATCTTCAAACAATATTATCCTATTTTATCCTCGTAGAGTTCATTTACGCTATATAAATACCCTATGAGTAAATTTGAGCACTCTAAAGTACAGCGGTTTTCCTTTGCGTTTATCTTTATCACAGCAGCACTACTCATTTAGTCAGACAGTCATCTCAATATGTTTTATATATGTATATATTATATAATGTATGTGTAATATCTTTTAAGTTCCTTTATTTTGATACCCTACTCGATAGGTTTGGAATTTTTTTTTAAAACGTGTTACTATTTCGCAAAAAAATATCCGCCATTTACGATCTATAAAAGATCTATCCGGTGGTTATATTACCTCGTTGGGGTAGAATTTCATTATTTTTATCGAACAAGCCTGATACAACATTTTATAGTGTTTGCTTCAAAATTGACGGTTGTTCAAATTAACTTTTAAACCTTATTTTACCCTCTACGGGGTTGATTTTTCGGGAGGGGATGGGGAGGTGTGTTCTTGTTCCTACCCAGAAGCCAAATACTAAATTTTATAGTAGTTGCTTCAAAATTAAAGGAATTCAAAAAAACTGTTTTTCCCTATTTTACCCTCTTAGGGGCGGAATTTCCAAAAAGCTTTTCTTAGTATTTATTTACGCTATATAGCAAACTCATGTGCAAAATTTCAGAACTCTAAGTTGAGCGATTTTGGCTGTACGTTGATTTCTGAAAAATGAAAAAGTAATTTAATTAGTCAATCAGTCAGCCATCTTGCTGTTTTATATATATACAAATATATTTTTTTAATCTACGTTTAATTTACTTTCATTTCATATCCCACTCGATAGGTTCGGTTAACTTTTTTTTTTAAATTTGTTACTATTTCGCGCCAAAAATTCACCCTTTTGATTTTTTTTTTTCTAACACCTATCTAAGGACACTCGGGTCATTGAGACGAATGTAATGACACATTAAATGTCGAAATTTATCCAGCCGTTTGTAAGATCGGATCAAATAAAGAAAGACAAACATACAAGATACGCGCGAAAAACATAACCCTACCTTGGCAGTCGGGTAATAAGCCGAAAGTTTTTGTTTTGTCAACATGGCATGTATTTAACGAGTACTTAATTCTTATGTTGACTTGCACTTTAAGCATCAATTCTTAAGCAATAGGGCTGGACAAAAATGCTTACTTTAATTAATATTAATTAATTAATTAATTAATATTAATATAATAATTAATAATATTAAGAATAATATTATAATAATAATATAATAATATAATAATATTAATATAATAATAATTAATAATAATATTATAAATCCGAAAGTAACTCTGTCTGTCTGTCTGTCTGTCTGTCTGGTTGTCTCTTCTTCACGCCTAAACCACTGAACCGATTTTTATGAAATTTTGTACAAAGATAGTTTGAGACCCGAGAAAGGACATAGGATAGTTTTTATCCCGGAAATCCCACTAAAACTAGGGGTGGCGATCTATAATCGATTAATCGGAGAATCGATCTTTTGAACCCAAAAGATCGATTATTTTAATCGATATTAGTAAGGATTGAATCGTAAACTATGTATTTGATCAAGTGATGATCTTTAGTAAAGTTGAATTACGAATTTACAGTTTTATGTACGTTAGTATGTTATATTGTTTTCTTTTAAACGCGGGCGAAGCCGCGGGCAAAAACTAATAAAAAATAAAAATAAAATAAGTAAAAACGTTAATACTCACATGAAAATATAAATCTGAAGTGGAACTTGCAGGATCATTGTGGTTATATATATATATAGTATATTCGGATCACATAAAACACTGAACACTAATTAGTTACAACACTAAATTCACTGTTCATAGCACTTCACTGGGTTACCAGTAAGTTAGTACACGAAACTTTTTATATTAGTACTGATTTATTGATATTTTTTATCACGTCACGCCTTTTTCAACCATTTTTTTGTTATCCTTTTCTGCTGCTGAAAGATCTGAAAAGAAAAAAATAATAATTAGGTATAGTGCGAATTTTAAACACTGATAGGTTATTAAAATATTTTTGCAACGCTGAATTATAAATTGTCGTTGTTGTTTACTTTGCCGTGCTTATTGTAGGTAAACTCCTTTTCACGGAACCCTATTAAGTCTCCGCTGTCCGTCCGTCCGCCATAGGGCTCTATCTCTGGAACCGTGCTAAAGTAGCGCCTCTCATTCCACACTGAGAGGTCGCCATCCGATATCGGCTGTACGGTCCCCTTGGACGAAGCTTTGAAGAAGAGTTTTTAGTGGGTTGGTCCTCTCTTCAGGAGGTCCTTTCACGAGCCCCACACGACGCAAATACCGGCGCCGCGGCCTGTAAGTGCTTGGATGCATTTTTACTCCTCCCTCTCCGCAGAGGGTTAGCCCAGTTTTCCACCTATTCGTCTGGACGCTCAAATAAACCGTGATAGATAAACACTTGAATTGTTACAAAATATGTATAACCGTGGCCGCTTTAACATCAAATATTAAAAATAAAAATCTTCAGATTACTTTTACTTTATTTCAGAGCTACTTTTGAAATGTAAATTAAGTGCAAATTATTTGTCCTTAGTTATGTCGTCATATATTCTTTCTCACTGTAGTTAATCCTGCTAAAGTGAACGACTAATCATTCTATTATGCATATGAGACCATCAAACAGCAGAGAAGCAATTTATTAGCATTGCAGCTCAGCATTAGCTAAGTTTGCCATCTCTCCCTTTCGTATCTACCCTTCAAAGAACACAGCAGGGCTTAACGCTATAGTAATAAGACAGAAACAAGGGTGTAGGTTATGCCGTCGAAATTGAAGACGTAGGGTGATAGAGCATATTAATGATATTTACACATTATTAATGATATTTCATTTTACTGAAAACAAATTGTCTATCGGAGAATTCGTCTAAGCATTATTAATCTATCAAACATGTGTCTGTAATATCACATCGAGATCTAAAAGTAGAAAAATCTCAACGAGTTGTTTTAGCGGAATGATCAATCAATGGCTGACGTGAAACAAATAACGCAGTCGATAAAGTCGCTGGAGAGCTTTGCGTTATGTCTGGCATACACACTATGGTGCACCGGAGACATACGGTCCGGTGTACATGCGCAGGTGGAACCGTGTTTGGTAATAGACCTGTGCAGTTTTTTGAACCTGTGCAGGCGACCGGTCAAATCAATATCTTCGTGTGCCATCGTAGGATGCGTCATAATCTTCAATCGATGTCATTGCAAACAGAATTGAACACCGCACGGTACCTACACCGAAACGTCCTCATACACGGTACGGACATGCGGTATACCTGTACAGGTAAATCTGCGCAGGGAAACCGTACGGTATTATAAATAAATAAATAAACGCTTTCTACACTCACAGCCCCACACTAGGATTCCCTGTGTCGTGGGTGCCATGGACACACACATAGACAAATACACAAACACCCAGACCCAGAAACAGAAATCTAAATTCATCATTTAGATATCTGTCTGGCCGGGGATCGAACCCGGGACCCTTTGCGCGTTAGACCGGTATGGTGGCCGCTCCGCCACGCGGGTCGTATATCGTAGGGTGTATGGCTTACATTAAATAGATTTTTAATTCCAGTTTATCAGTTTCTAAATATAAAACGTTAAATATATTATGATGTCATTAAAATATTTTAAAACAATCCTATTTGCGAATAGTTTGTTGTTTCGAGCACGTTCTTGACGCAAGCCCTGTGCCCGCCGCGGAAATAAATCGCGCCGCGAAAACTGTAATTTTCCTATATTTTCGTAATTCTACGCGTATTGCGGTTCCGCACCGCGAATAGAAACAGAAGAAAACGCTGTGCGTCTATTCACCGTAATACTTAGAATACAAAACGAAAGCTTAATTAACTTGATATTTTTAGAGTGTTAAACGAAGGATTTTGTCCCGTGCACTTTAATTTATAAGACTAATTTTAAGGAGTCATTAATTACTGACTTAGTCCTCCGACAGACTGGCGACATAAATGACAATTTAGTTTATTAAAATAATGTCTGTGAGCGTCCTTTGGAATTTCACAGTTGAATAAGCACATTACAATGTCTGTTTTTATATTAACAATCTAATAAATGTATACCAAAAATAGATTTAATTTTCTTATAAGTACTGTAGAAATAGCAAACTAGCATACAATTCTTGGGTAAGTGGGCTACTGCAGCCCATTGTCATCTTTAATCAATCCCCGAACCCTACCTGAAGACAGCCACAGAGGTGTTGCTACCCCTGATGACTAAGTTGGGATTCCTCGTATTCGTGTATCTTTCTTACCTACTCTTTCTTCCTTACATAATATCTAAGTCTGAGAATAACTGCGCTTAATGCTGCTGTTATAAGACAAGGATATGTGTAACATTGTTGACTACAGTGAAACTACAAAGGTTTCTATAACATACAAATAATTGTCCTAATATAAAAGCTGTCACACTGTCATTAAGACACGAAAAGTTTAAACAATTATTCAAATTTAAACACAATAAAATTAATAATATTCAGCTACGGAACCAACACAACACTAACAATAACTGGCCACCAAGTTCTGTTCTTTACTTACATTTGAAAATAAATAGAATGCTACCAACTGAACTTACGTAACAAAATAATTTGTTATACAAAACTCATCAATTCAGTACCTACCTACGTATAAGATATTGTGAAGCAAGGTATCGATGGCAAAAAAGCGCCGACACACCTCCTATGATTCATTGGCAATTACCACGGAACGTGACCATTCATTGCTTTCCAGTAGCTACAACTCATAAAAAGATAATCTATATTATTATGTACTTGTATTGCAATGAATCTCTTTTATAAAACTCTATTACTGTCTTGCAGGCGACGCTTGGGTGTAATACTGCCTGAGTTATGTTTTAAAGGATCACTAAGAAAGTTTTTTTTTATAATATAAGTGTAGCAGACGAGCATACTGTCCACATGATGCTAATTGGCTACTACCGCCCATGGACATCTGCAATAAACGCCTGACCTGAGGTCGGCGACAGATGCGCCGCTACCCCTGAGAATTAAGCTGGAACGCAATCAAACCACGGCAGTGTTTAAAATCGCTGTTTTTTATGCAGAAATAGAAGTGGAGGTGGTGCCGTCGGAGTCGAATCACAAAGGATTCTACCACCTTCAAATATTTTTTGACTAGTCGTTCCCTAAGGCTAATTTGAGGATCAAACTTGGATCTAATAAATTTGAATATGAAAAACTTTTTTTAATACTTATACCGATGATTGATGCTGACTTTTAGAGACAACGTATGCTTCTATATTAAGACTGTTCTCGATAGTTGCACACAGTAAAAAGTCGATAAAAATTTATTGACACTTATTAATAAATATTTTCTATCATGAGTAAAAAACTAAAATAAATATACTATGATTATTCGCCAAATAGGCGCTGTGAGTAAATTATTAAACTAAACAATAGGTCTTTACGATGACGATCTATTGTAATAATTGTTATGTAAACGTTTGAGTACCATTACCAAATGTTAGTACATGTGCTATTTGTTTTGCCAACAAATATTCACGCTTGAAGGCAGAAACGTTTAAAAGTTCATTGACATTATTAAACTGCACGATACAAGTAGCGAATAGAGATACGATTGGAAAGACGAAGGATGGTCTGACGATGACAATTTGATTTTTGTCTGATTCATACACTATATTTCTTTAAAAGGAAAAAAGTAGAATATAAGTTGTTGAAATTAAAAATATAACACTCCATTTTTTATTTAATTATTATCTGTATTTCCTTTTTATATTTTACAGCAATTACCATAATTGCTGTAAAATATAATAATTATTTTTTAATTATTCGTGATTTTTTTGCAGCACCCTTTTTAATAATAACAATATAATACACGTAACTTTTACAATTTAATTTTCGATATAAAGAATTTGCTCGGAACAGGATAAATTTATAAATATTAGCCCAATCCATTGCCTATTTTAGTGCAGGGTTACTAGACTTAGTACATCTTTATAAACAATTATGAAGAATCCTAAGGTTTTCTTACTAAATTTGCTTGCTGTTATGATTTTCGCAATCTATAGAATCAAATCCTCACGATATTCTCCTTAAACGTTAAACAAATGATCAAATAACATAATACAGAGGCTTCAAACCTGGGTATTATAGCATTACTGTTTTCTTTTGCAGTTTATTAAGACGTCATAAGTTAAGTATAGGCGATAATTCTCACGTTCAATAAAAAAAAAAACAATTCAAAGGTAATGCTGTAAAGAAATTGAAATTGAAAATAAACTTCAACTTAAAAGAGACGATCAACTTAGTAAGTCAGCTCAGTTTATAAAACTAAGTTAGCTCATGACATGAAAGGCTTAGAGCATTGATTCCCAAAGTGGTCCAGGTGGATCCCCAGGGGTCCACGGGAGACTCACTGGGGTCTACGTAGGCGTGAACAAAAAATGGGGGTCCACAAAATGTTAATGGGAGTCCACGAACATTGATCTGCTTTTGATAGTAAAGAGCAAAAATGTAAGCATAGTTTTTACCCATTAAAGTATGCCCTAGGGCCTACCTACATTTTTGATACAATTTTTATTTTTAATTTTTTGGTGACTTTAAGAATGTGGTAGATATGTAGCAGCAGGGGGTCCACCGAAACCACTAAAGTTTTGAAAGTGGTCCATGACAAAAATAAGTTTGGGAACTACTGGCTTACAGCAACTCTTAAGCCAATTTAGTGTACAAAAGTACTTAAAGTGCAGATTTCTCACTCGTCACTCACAGATAGGAATTGATAGGATTGCGACTTCGACTACGACATACGACACGACGTCTTGACATAATATCGATTCTTCTGTCCCATGTCGTACCGATTATCGTAGATCTAAAACGATTCTTGGTACGCCGTCGACGTGTTACTGCTATCAACGACGCCTTTTAGTACTAATGCTTGCTTCCAGGAATGGGAATTTAAGAGTTAATGTCGACTAGACTCTATATGGTTCCATTTAATACGGTATATTATTATGTAGAATTAATTTATTTCAATGGCTTAGTTTATTGTAAAGAAGCAGTAAAGGAATCGAACACTTGTGAATGAATTTAATTTAATAAGAGTTTAATTCAATTTTTAAGGAATAAAATTATTAAAACCATAATTATGTCTACAGCTACTTAAACTAATTTAAATAATAATAATATAACTGGTTACTACGCAGTAGCACTGTTCGAGACCGAGCACACGGATATTTAATTGCCTGTATGAAAATAGTTTAAGAAAATAAAAAAAATAAAGTGTTGTCTTTTGTTTATTTCTTTAGGTATATTTGTGTCCTTTTTCTTAAATGTTAGTTTTAATTATTCATTTTATTTTATTTACTTATATGTAAGTAATTGTAGTGTGTTGCAACTATCAGAATACTTCTATCCTTTCTATTACATTCTATAATTACAACAATATTCCACATAACAATTAATGTGAGTAGTCTATAATAAAAGTGGTAAGTAATAAGCAGATGACATTTAATGTCGACATCATAATTATTTTCCTTTTGCATCGTTCTAACGTCAAATTAATAATGACATGCGTAGCTTTCTGCCTTGTAACGGCACGCGCTGTGGTCAATGGTTCAAACCATATTGTTAAGTCTCATTTAGATGGTTGAGATGTTATATAGGTAATGCTTGTGTTCTGGTTGTGAGACTATGCTACGTTATATTGAGACTACTACTGTTATGTAAAATAGAGGAGACGTAGTATTGTAATTTAATTTAATTTACTATGTATGTTATTTACATGACTGAAATATATATCAATATTTCAACAATTGATAATAGACAATTGACAATTTATTTAGAATGTGGTAGAAAATTTTGTGGTTCGACTCAGGCGGCACCACCGCCACATCTATTTCTGCCTCATAACAGCAGTGTTAAGCGCTGCTGTGTCCTGGTTTGAAGGGTGTGGTAAGGGACACATACTTTTCCGAGGCGTTCCAGCTTAGTCCTCAGAGGTAGCAGCGCATCTGTGGCCGACCTCAGGTAGGAATATCTAATCCTATTTGGGGTTGATTACAGATGCCCATGAGTGGCAGTAGCCACTTACCATCACGTGGACTACATGCTCGTATGCTACTCCTATATTATAAAATAATTAACGCGCTGAATGCTTAAGAATGGAAATATGTATGCAAGTATAAATAAATATACCTTATTACTCGACTGCTTATAAACATTATATGCTTCTAATAATTTAGACATAAAATATTAATTCTAATCTGTGAAATGTCTTAATATAGTAGCTTTGCTTTAATGCCATAAATATTTGAATTAAAATATTATTAATATGCATATTTTATGTTCGCTTAAATGTTTGACTACGTTATGGTTTCTCATATTCAGTGACTTTATTTTTATTGCGATTTTTATGCCGATGATATTATAATTTTGGCAGTATATTGACAATTTCAATACGATTCCACGGATTTAATGTCTTTTAGGCATTCAGTATCCGATAACATAAAATAGGATTATCGTTATTTGAGCACTATTCTAATAAATTGTTCCACATTTTATCAATAATGACAGTTTTTAATGCGTTTATTTCCACAAAACTGACAATTTATAGGAATAGTTTTATTTACACATGAATAATCTAAAAAATCTTAATCGAAAGAGGTGAAACAGGTGTCAAGGTTGCCGAGTAAGGTTAGTTGGGGCAAAATATCGGAGCGTGGAGAAAACCAAATAGATCAAATTGTGAACTATTTGGGCATTTTTTAATAGTGGCCGACCCCCGGTAGAATTATAATCCTTTTTGAAATGGTGGTAGAGCCTTTATGGGTCGGCGGGGGATATACCAACACCACAACTACTTCTAGTGTAAAGCAGGTCTGCATACAAAGGTGTGGATTCAGACTGTTCTATGATCAGCTACAGTTAGAACTTCTGTTATACGGACTTAGTCAAAAAATTCAATGTATGGCAGGTGGAAATTATATTTGTCTCCAATCTTGTAAAAAATACAGTTTAATTACAGTTTTACAACTGCGGCAGTGGTCACTTAAACTAAGTTGGAGAGCATATAGACAACCATAAATTGTAAAGGCAAAAAGGTTGTAAACAAAGTAAACATCTGTATAATACAGAAAAGACGCTCCTCTACTTCACTGGAAAGTAACGTAACATGTAACGTGTAACGGCCACCCACTGCCCAATAGCCAGAACTGCCTCATCACGAGATTTCGAAGACGCAATCTAATTACAATTTGTAATGAATTGTAATGACAACCAAGTCTATCCGTCCGTTTGAATTATTTATTTTGCGTGAAGTAAACATTGATTATCTACTAAATTTAATCGGTCCCGAATTATGTGGAACAACTTTTTGTGGTATTACTAAATATGGTAGATGTCTTCGTGGTTAACTGTACATAATTATATTACTGTAGTATAGTTGCAGTAGTTTGATGGACTAAAGAAAATATGCTTAAGAACGAGAGGGAATCTAACTTACGTTTCATTTATATCTACAGAAATCATCATCATCATCAACAACCCATTATGTCCCACTGCTGGGCACGGGTCTCCTCCCATAATGAGAAGGATTAGGCCATAGTTCACCACGCTGGCCAAGTGCGTATTGGTAGACTTCACATACCTTTGAATTTTTTTTCTTTTTTTTTAAATCTTTCAGGTATGCAGGTTTCCTCATGATGTTTTCCTTCACCGTTTAGCAAGTAATGATTTATTTCTAATACGCACATAACTTTGAAAAATCAGAGGTGCGTGCGATTTGAACCTCAGACCCCTCGATCTAGAGGCCGAGTTTCTTAACCACTAGGCTATCACTGCCTCGCTATCTACAGACATAGAGCATCTCAAACGCGTACCGTAGTAGATAAAAATATTTTCCTATTCATTATGTATTGATGTAATTAAATGTATCTATCGTGCCAAAACCGTACAGATACGAGCCGTGCATGTAATATAGAAGAATACGATTTTGTCTGAAACAGCTCATGTCTGAAATAGTCCTTAGGGCTAAGAAACTTTTCCGTCATCGATTTGAGGATGGACTAATAAGAATACTTGTACTACTACTGTACTATACTACTAATAGCAATGTAGAGTTGGTAACCTCCAACTGCCTCTTAATTTAATTTTTCAACAAAAATAGAAAACGTTTGTATAAAATATAAAAGAAATAAAATATAGTTAAACATGAATGCATAACTAATATTCTGGAAGTATCAATAGAAGAATTATCGTCAATAACATCGGATGGCACTTCGGAAATAATAAATCATTCGAACAGTTACATCCAATTAAATTCATCTTAAATCAGCCTAATCTCACTGATCTTTAGTTGAAACTCATTTTAAATGATTTACAAGATTTTAAGGATCGTTAACCGTGTTGTAAAGTTAACTCAATTTATCTAAGATATTAACGAGATAGGTTCTAAGCTTGTAACTCTTGTGAGCATGGCCTGTGGGTTTACTACCATCTCTTAAAACTATATTATTTTAATCATACATTGAGATTTCGTACGTCGTTAAAGTAAGATTGTTTTTATAATATTACAATAAGCAGTTTTGTATGATGTTGGTCGAAATTATTCATTCTTTTTTTCGCAGGAAATTTAACTTTTTAAGCAAAATATGACTATTTCAGTTGGTTTTATACAATGGATAAACGAAAAATGAATAAGGGTTTAAGTTTGTTCAACTTCGTATGACGGAACACAATCGAGACCGGGGTGCGAAAGAGATGACACTAATTCCCATGTCTCCTTTCCTCTTGGATAAGGAATAGACAAATTGCTCATTCTTTTTAATTACTAGGCAGGAATAAAACATTACTGTTTTAAGGGGGTCGTGGTACGAAACAAAATAAAGTTGATGCAATATTGAAATAAAACTTTCCTGAACTATGACGGTTTTTAAAAGATGGTGGTAGGCCCCCTGACCTCGAACCTAAGGCTGTAACAAATCAATACGACTGACGTTTCAATTTGTATATTGACACGTTTTTAATCTTCTCGCATTGTTTATGAGTTCGGAAGCTGGAAGTTTGTCTTAATAAATTTCTCAGATTGCTTCGATCTGTAGTAAAGTAAGGCGTATGTTCCACTCTAATGTTGTAACGAGCGACAAGTTATGCAAAGATTTATTTATTTTGCTTCAATAACGACTAATGCGTGACAGGCTTTACCTAAAGGCTTTTCTTTAATTTGTTATTTTTAATTTTAAAATACTGAACTGATCAAGCTGAAACTTGACGCTCATTATAGCAATAAGCAAGCAATGTATCCAAATTATGTTTAGTCTTATTTTATTAATCTCTATAAGTACCATTTCTTTAAGGGACGAAATGTGTTATGGATGAGTTAAATAAAATCTAATTAAGTAGAAAAACAATCAGAAATTTTATGCTCTAGGTCAAAATCCACATCTACGGAAACACTACAGTATAATGTAGGAAGGCTGTACATGCAAGAGTTACTTATGATTATCTAATACCTTTAAACGAGCATTTCTTGTATATACCTATGTATCAACAATCTCGGATAGGGAAAACAATTTTCTTGAAATTTTGTATTTAAGGGGTTTCGGGGGCGATAATAAATCGATCTAGCTAGGTTTTATTTTCAGAAAATGACGTTTTAACCGTATTTTTCGAGTACCTACTTTTTGTGAGAAAAATAATTGCACTCGTGACTTTTTATTTCAAATAATCGGTATTTTTGTTTTATTATTACAACACCGAGCAGAACTCGGTCATCCAGGTACTCCTTCTTAAACAAGGAAACAGTTCATCGTCTATCTATTCTCAGTATGACAGCCCATAATACATGAATGCACGTCAGTATGTAATAACTATAAATCTCAACCTGTCTCATACTGTTTCTCTTTTTGTTGCAACTGACGGGTATATCAACATCCATCGAATTACACATATTAATCATGCCGCCATCTAATGAAACCTGCCGAAAGGTGTAATGTTCGAAATGATATCCGCTAAATTGATTATGATCGTTACTTTTATTTTAGAGTTGAAGCGTTATTGAAATATTGATTCAGTGTTTATGTTTGTTTATCTAGTTATTCGTATTATATTATGGTGGCTTGAAGGTGGTAGAACCCTTTGTGGTTCGACTCCGGCGGCACCACCGCCACACCAATTTCTACCTAATAACAGCAGTGTTAGGCGCTGCTGTATTCTGGTGTGTGGTAAGGGAGACAGACTTTTCCGAGGCGTTCCAGCTTAGTCTTCAGGGGTAGCGGCGCATCTGTGGCCGACCTCAGGTAATCATATCTGGGGTTGATTACAGATGTCCATGGGCGGCAGTAGCCACTTACCATCAGGTGGACTGCATGCTCGTCTGCTACTAGTATATTATAAAATATATATATATATATACTTTAGTAGATGGCTCTGTTTACGGACATGTTATTGTCGTCAACCCTTTACTGTCTGGGCACGGGTCTCCTATTAGAAGAAGAAGGATTATGGCCATAGTCTACCACGCTGGCCAAGTGCGTATTGGTAGACTTCACATACCTTTCAGATATTTTTTTCAATATCTCTCAGGTAGGTTTCCTCACGATGTTTTCCTTCACCTTTAAAGCAAGTTATAATTTTTTTATAATTTATATATAATACATAACTTTGAGAAACAGGGATGCATGCCTAGTTTTCGAACATCGGACCCGTCGATCGAGATGCCTAGTTTCAACCACTATTCCATATTGATGGCATAACAAACCTAATGGATATACCTTCCCCATAAGACAATGCTCATGGGGGTAGGTATATTCATTAGGTTTGTTGATTAACTTTAATACATCTCAGGCGTCACTAACGGCAACAGAAATGTCACTAAATTCGAGAAGATTCCGACAATGCCTGATATTACAATAATACTCATATATTTTATAGCGAAGATGAGAATAATGCTAAAGTTAGCAGGCTTAACCCTTTTCATTCGCTCTAATGTCTACAAAGTTTTCCGATCTATAGACTAGGATTACTCTAGCTCAAACTTTAATCCGACCTTATATCCCCAGTATGCTGCCCGTTACTTGGAGGAGATTTCGAACAAAGTTGGGCGCTTGCAAAATGCATCCGATTTATCTGAGACATTTGTAAATTTGATCACGTTTCTCACCTTCACAAGGATCTCAGGATTCCCAATCCGTTATCGCTGAAACGCTAGGATTTTATGTCTTCTATTTAAATTCCTGCATGTTTTATTCTACATTCGAGATAATGTTTATCTTGCGCTTGTCCTTGCTTTGCAGAGACCAGAAAACCCAATTTTCAGCCATCCAGACTTTTTAACGATCATCTGTATAAGATCAAGCTTCCTGAGTTGCTGTCACCTATGGATATAAGCGATAACAATTCAGTGGCTAATGCATCATATATTTGAATCAGAAGCTTTTTTGCATCCTGATTTAAGAGCTCCGCGTCATAGCATTCTTGAAATATTTTGGAACAATGCAATTTTATTATTTGGTGAAGTTTATTTGCTTCATTATTATTTAAACCACCTGTCGTTCATAAGTTACCTTTATAAAATAATTTCATTAACTTATTTTGCCTAAACGTTTGTTTCTAAATATTTACCCCGTAAACTTCCGACTGACTCCCTATTTTTTTTTCATGAGCTCTATCTATGCACTACAAATTTATGTGAATTCTGACATAATTTTCCGGGCTACTCCTTTAAATTCAGTGATGCAAACCACTCAACAATTAAGATAAAATGCCACCAACGTATCGTCGGATCTGCACGATCTGTCCGCAGACGCCACCGGATTAGAAATCACCTTTACCAGAAATGGCTAGATACCCATTCATTAAAACAGATCTGTAACTGATACATACATACATGAACATAGGTTCTACTTATTTCCTAGGAATACTACGACATTGAGGGGACAGAATTGATTTACTATTTACTATTTACTATTGTATATCTTGAAACAAGCATGTTTTAGCTGATGAAAAAGGTTATTACTTTAAACAGTAAGGACCTAAATTAATATTTTGACATAATTTTTAGATCCTTTTGCACGACTCATGATGCGAAGCATCAGAGAGTGCTTTACGATCGAAAAATTTTTTTCGCTTCATTTTGGCGGCTATTTTTATTATTATAGCCATGATAGTTCACGGAATCAAGATATTTTGCATACTATTGTCGAGATAATTTAATGGAGATTAATTTCATACTTTTTAAAAATTGATTTACTGCAATAGAATTGGAAAAAAACACCAAAATAGGTCAAAAATTTTTCCTGTCCGTCATGTGTGAAACCTGAAAACACTGTAACTTGTGAAAAAATCCATCATTTGAGATAATTTTTTTTTTTTAATTCTAATCGACGATTGTAGGTCACTGAATGCGAATGATTAATTAATTCAGTGTCGTTTAATTGCAATTAATAAAAAACGAAAACTACAAGACTGAATATCTATAGATATTATGTACATTTATTCCACCAGGGGCGCTTGTGCAGTACCTTCTTCCTACTACAGCTGTTTTTTCGGCAATTAATTTTGAACGACTTAAGTTTTTTTTTTTTTTTTTATATTTCATAATTAAATGAGCATTATGAGTCCTGCACTTTTGGATTTTCCAAACTTTTATATACTTATGTAACTTATGAGTAAAGTAGAACCAGAATAACATCCATAAAGTACCCAAACATTAACTGTTAACATGCTTTACCGATGACAAAAACATTTTGCAGACCTACACGCCTGAGAATTCATAAAAAGATGTTACCAAAGGTTTAAGGGCTGTGTTACTAATTTTTCTTACATCTATACAATGCCTTTCTCACTCTGAGAAGAAACCTGTACCTAGAAGTGGGATCGCAATGAATTGACGTCTATAGTAACTAAGTGTAAAAAATAGAAGTAAAAAGTATAAAAAGAAAATTTCCCTAACTAAACGAAATATCACTTCACCATGACCGGAATAGGGGAAATTAAATGGTGTCAAATAATTGTTGTTACAACAATTGTCCAAGCAGCCTGATAGTTTGCTTAGAAGCAACTGCGCAAATATCTTGTCGCCATGAACCAATTTACATGTCAAACAACGGCCATTTAGAGATGTAACAGAAAGCTACTATTGCTAAACAATTTTATAGACAATGAAAATTGATGGCATATTTTTGTAATTTATTTTTAGACATCTGTTTTATTAAAAGTGAAAATAAATGAGTTCTCCGTCTAGCATTTTGTAAGGCAATATTGGATTAATGAATTTGTCGAACAATAGAGTTGTTCAGTATTTCGGACTGGCTGAAATAAATATAATATAATAACGTTTTAAAAAGCGTTTAATATAAAATAAAAAACAAATTCACAATTTGTGAGTTGACTTTTCTTTCATTACTCACGGAAGACAGTCATTACTTGGAACTCATTACGGGACGGTATATAAGTATTATTTATTACGGAGGGTCTCGGGAGGACCTATTCGGAGGACGCGATTGTGTGCTGCACGGGCGACCTGTCGCCAATGGAAGCAGACGACACCACTCCACGGTATTTATGGATTTGTTACACCTGCGTTATTATCACTAGTGCACAAGAATTCAAAATTACATTTCAGATAAAAACCAGCGACCTAAGAGTAGTGCCTCATTAGGATATTTTAAGTTAAGAGCTTTTTGAAAGTAACTTGTTTTCCAATAAATTAAAAAGATGGTGAAAAGGCATCAATACAGTCGAAACATATTGTTAGTCACATGTATGGTGTAAGAATATTGAATGGGTTGAGTTAAACAAAACAGAAATAAATAATAGTTAAAAACTAACTAAAAAAACATGTTTTTATTGCTAAACGACTAGAAAATATTTTTTAATGATATAGAGTTTAAGAGTAAAGAGTTTCAATTTAGAGTAAAAACCGTGGGGTGCTTAATATTTTAAATGTTACAATCATTCTATTGACAATTATCTATGAGATAAAAGTTATGAACCGCAGTAAAATGCATACAGTGCGTCACAGCCAAGTCTAATATGTTTAATCTTCAATTGTGTAATATCTGACTTATCGGATCAAAAGGCATCGCAGAAAGGAACCGGAGTACCGTGTGTCATCAGAAAAAATACCTATATTCTTTCTTTCTATATCTAACTGATCGGAGACCGAACCCGCAACCCTGCGCATTATATACCGGCATTCTAAACGTTCTGCTCAGACTATAGTCCGATTCGTATGTTGCTTACATTTTGGACACCTAATTTTGAATCAGACCATAGCATTATTACCATGTGGATCATACAAAATGTTATGTTTAATTAAAAGTTCACTTTTAGCCTGTGGTATGACAAATTCCTTAGACGCGTCCTATAAATAGAGGATGTAAAATTAGTAGTTTCGGACAAATGAATCATGTATGATACCAGATACAGATGTCAAAGATTATGTTACATTATATGACCTGTCTGCATATAATGGGTATTACTACAATATTGAATTCGATGAATGTCACGTTGATTGAAATGCAGCAAAAAGTATTATAATGAGTAGTTCAAGATTTTTGATTTTCATTTTTTTTATACTTAGTTAACGTATTATTTATGTAGGTACAATGTCTACTAGAATGAATGAAGCCGTCGAACACCTTATGTCCTAGTACGTAAAGACGCCCTACAATCGGAAGAGGCCTGAAGCGGAGTCCATGATGCCCAAAATGATTTACCGTATAAAATGATGACACGTGCTACGGTAACTAGCACTTATTCGCAGACGTGCTAAGTGTACAATGTATACAAAAGCAAAATAATGTATTAAACTAGAGAAAATAAACATAATATATAATTGTAATTATTATTATTGTACTTTCTCAGAAATGTATTAAGTTTTATAAGTGAGAAGTTTCTTATTCTATTTAATAAAATTATTTCTGATATGGAGGAATTTACTGTTTAATTCTACATTAGTAAAAAGAAAATTACTTTCGTAGAATATTAGACCACAATTTTTATACATGTAACTTTACTAATGTAACTCTTCACCTACGAAGTTCCATAACGTGTTATATTTAACGTTACACAAAATGCGTTACAAATCTGATAAATGCCATCAACTCTTGGAGCTATGTCGTAAGTACGGTCCCGAAGACCACATACGAGTACATTTAACATACGGTTACGATAAGTGCACATAATTGGGTTATCTCGCGCTGTGCTTATTCCGCTAGAAAATATGAAAGATGAACTTGCTTGTAAGTACTTTAAAATATGCAGAAATAATTCCCTTTGAGTAAAGTAAGTAACTGTTTAAATGGTGTTGGTTTTTATGATTTTTGTACTAAGTGCTATTTTACTTTCCGACTGTACTTGTAAAAGTGTAATAAAATTATATGATGCAAATAAATTTAAATAATTAATTTTTTGTAATAACATTTTCGGAAATATTCGTCGACACATGAAACTGTTTTAAATTTAATTGCAATTAATATGGTTCAGACTCTCTCAAATAAAAGTTAAATTCGATTTATATATCCGTCCATTTGTCCGTCATGTAAAATATGAGACAACTGTAACAATATTTTATACGAACGTTAACTATGTACTTATATATTTTTAGGTCAAAATAAACGAATGTTCATATGATTAGCTCACATTTGTCTAGGATTCATCATCAACCCATTACTGTCCCACTGCTGGGCACGGGTTCTCTCAGAAAGAGATGGTTTAGGCCATGGTCCACCGCGCTGGCTACGTGCGTATTGGTGGACTTCACATATCTTTGATAAAAAAAATTAAGGTTTCTCAGGTATGCAGGTTTCCTCGCGATGTTTTCCTTCACCTTCAATACATTTCCAAAACGCACATAACTTTGAAAAATAAAAGAGGGCGTGCCTGAGATTTGAACCTCGAACCCCTCGATCAAGAGGCCGATTTTCTTAACCACTAGGCTATCGCTGCTTATTATTATTATTATCTAGGATTAAAGTCCGTTAATTTCGTAATAGCAATCATATAAATTATGATATGAACGATTGAACTTGAACTATTTATGTATTTTTACATTGAAAAGAAAATGGTAATTGACGAGATTTCCGCAGATTTATTGAGGATTGAGTTTGGTTACGTAAGGGTCTATTGGATCACTCCGATGTTCTCCGCATTTTAACGCTGACCTATAAAGTTTTCACATAAATAGATCAGTAACGAGTCTAATCCGTATTCACACCGGGAGGCGTAGAGTAATGTACCCTAGAAATACAAGTATTTAAAGGGAGTCATAGACAAATACGCGAAGTTAGGCACATTTTAAAATTAAATTGCGACATTATGATAAACTTATACTAGCATTGACGCTCTGCAATGTTTTAGTTAGTTGGGCATGGTAAAGCAGGCAAGTTTTTCAAGGCATTCTATATTAGTTTTCAGAAGTAGCAATTAGCAATTATGTTACCTAATTCTGGTAGAACTTCGGATAGATTTATCTAGTGCATAGTTTGATAATTGCATGGCATTTATCCTGGTGATTATGGCTTTGTGTGTACGTGGCACATACATAGGTATAATACGGTAACCCTATTATAATAATAGTAATATATAATTGTAATTTATTTATTTATTAACTAATTCATAAAGTTTTTTATGTAACATAGACAGCAGACGAACATACAGTCAACCTGATGGTAAGTGGCTCATGATCATGCCGCCCATGGATATCTGTAATCAACCGATAGGTTTAGATATTCCTACCTGAGGTCGGCCAAAGATGCGCCGCTACCCCTGAAGATTAAGCTGGAACGCCTCGGAAAAGTATGTTTCCCTTACCATACCAGAACACAGCAGCGCTTAACGCTGTTGTTAGGCAGAAATAGGTGTGGCGTTGGTGCCGCTGGAGTCGAATCACAAGGGGTTCATTCTATCACCTTCAAAATATCTATGAGTACTCATAAAATTGCCAAAGATGGATAAAATCTACCAATTTGTTATAGGGCAACTATTATCTGAACTCTTCTTAAATGCTTAAGGAGACATGACAGCAATGGAATATGAATGGGTTGATAACGAACGTACGTCACATTCTAAGCGTGAATAAATAGTACAAGCAGTGCAAAACATTTCGTAATTGGTTCTCGATAAGGTTATCACGACCGTTATCTTAGTTCCGAGTACGAATTTAATAGATTTAGGTTTTAGTTTCCTACCGGATAGACATGGAGCTGATTAAGCTTTTTATAAATAAACATAGTCGCGGATTAAACGTAAGTACCTATATTTTTTTATGAATAAATATGATTTTTTATGAATAGTAAGGTAAGGTAAGGTAGAACTGAAAATATGTCGATCGTTAATTTAAAAAAAATGGTAAAGATAACAAGAAGTCTAAATAAGATCCAATAAGTACAAAGAAAATTTTAAAATTAGACAAGCCGTTTACATATAAAAGAGTTGCAAAGATACGATGTGTTCGTCTTGCGTTTAGAATCGTTAGTTCTGTAGGAATTATGCAGTAATTAAACCCTTATAGTGCATCCGCATCGGGAAGTATATACCTGTGTACGCGCTCTGTATACGTCCGCACTAGTCGGCAGCTGGATGAGGACTGAGCGTTGTCCGTCTTTGCTGACAGGAGACAGCTGTCACTGACGCTGTCAGCGTGAAAACGCCTGACGTTTGAATACCTAATGCCGTGTCCTGACACTTGACTTTTGCTGTAAACTCAAAACGACTACAAACTTAGTTTAATCAAAAGCTCTGTTACACGCATGCTTGCAAATATACACAAACCAAGTCTATTTTATATCCACACGTTAGAAAATAACGATACTAAAAAGATGATACGCTAATAATTGGGTCGAATTCAAGGGTAACGCGCGACAGCAAAAGCCCCCTTGTAAAAATATAAAACGAACCAAAAAACATCATTAAATATCGTATACTTATACGATATTAACATAACCACTAAATATTATGAAGACGATGTAGATATTATGAATATTTGAAAGCTCAAGTGGATAATCGGTGTCCTTTGAATGAAATTAGGTCACCCACTTGCATTCAAAGCGAATATGCCTTTTATTCTTAAAGTGGTTTAGCGTGACTGCACTATAAGACGCCAGTTTCCACGCTTCGTACAAAACAGTTAGATAGTTTTATGGACTGGGTCTTCATGAATATGAATATGTCCTGTACAGAACCATATTCGAGCCAAAGTAGGTGAGTTACTATTTATCCACGAATCGTTTTAAATCGGTTAGATCTTGAAGCAAAGCTAAAGAAATTACAAATGTAATGTACAACGATATTACAAGTATCTAAAGCTAGACATTTGTATCCATTTGAACATTTAGCTAACTTACAGGCTGAAAAAATTGCATAAAAACAACAAAACTTCTGTTTGTTTTTTTCTGTCTGCGTACATTTCTTTTTAAAAGTGGGATAATAAAAATCGTTTCTCTTGTGGCATACGTGAATAGTCTTTTTAAGTATATTACTTTATTTTTCTAAAATTGCCAATATATAAGTCCGCAACTAAAATCGTTAAATATATTTTACTAGCTGACCCGGCAAACTTCGTATCGCCTCAGAATCTATGAAATATATTACATATTTACTTAACTTTTAAACCAGGGAAGGTTTCAGGATTTCCACAAATAATTTAAAGCCAATATTGGCCAAATCGGTCTAGCGATACTCGAGTTTTAGCGAGACTAACTAACAGGAATTGATTTTTATATGTATAGATCTAAAAAACCGCTAAGAACTAACCACCTGACGCTGGTAGCTAGGCAACTGTTTGTTATTAAAAACAGTAACAGTCTGAAGCATAGGAATGTTATCGTTCACTCCGACCTACATCGCGAGTCCAATAGAAAAATTACACATCGAACATGTTAAACCATCCGCCGATAGTGTTATCGGCCCTAAATCGTGTCACGCAGGACACTTTTACTAGTGGGAATGACCGCGTTTAATTCGTGTACTGATTTGATTATACTATGGCATTAAAGACATCTGCTGTGATATTTTAGGCACATCAAGAATATTCAAAGCCCCTTCAGCACATACGAACAAGAGAAGGAAACTCCATAGATTGGTAAAGATTACTTATTCCTAACAAAAAAGTGTAATCAGTTGAAATTGTCGCTGTCATCTATTTTCGTGTTTCAAAAATTAAAAAAATGTAGTTTTTAAATCATTTACGAATGAGACGATATTTCTCCGCACTTTTTCTTCGATTTAGTGTTTTGCACGACTCATGATGCGAAGCATCAGAGAGTGCTTTACGATCGAAAAATTTTTTTCGCTTCATTTTGGCGGCTATTTTTATTATTATAGCCTTGATAGTTCACGGAATCAAGATATTTTGCATACTATTGTCGAGATAATTTAATGGAGATTAATTCCATACTTTTTAAAAATTGATTTACTGCAATAGAATTGGAAAAAAACACCAAAATAGGTCAAAAAATTTTCCTGTCCGTCATGTGTGAAACCTGAAAACACTGTAACTTGTGAAAAAATCCATCATTTGAGTTAATCTTTTTTTTTTAAATTCTAATCGACGATTGTAGGTCACTGAATGCGAATGATTAATTAATTCAGTGTCGTTTAATTGCAATTAATAAAAAACGAAAACTACAAGACTGTATATCTATAGATATTATGTACATTTATTCCACCAGGGGCGCTTGTGCAGTACCTTCTTCCTATTGCTGTTTTTATTATTTTATTTATTTATTGCTGTTTTTTCGGCAATTAATTTTGAACGACTTAAGATTTTTTTTTATATTTCATAATTAAATGAGCATTATGAGTCGTGCACTTTTGGATTTTCCAAACTTTTTGTACTATTTAACTGCACATGTCGGCATTGTTCCGCGTAAATTATACCATGATAGCCATTAAACAGCTGACAGAATTGTCAGCCGTTTAAGCCTTTTAATGGCTTCCTTCAATTACAAGGCGGTGAGATATCTTTACTTATCTATGGGAAAACTAATTATGATCGATACTGTACCTATATACTCGTTAACGATAAACTGAAGGAAAAAATTGTAAAATGGTTTTATAAATACATACCTATTTCTAGCCTTACTTTATATATTATATTCTTAGGTAAGTTCGCAAAGAGAAGTACGTAACTATACCTGAAATAGTTACCTATGTCTAGACATGGAATATATAGAATTAGAACAAATGGGTTACTTGCTTCATTTGTTCGGAAATCGAATCCAGAGCTCTACACGACTGTAGAACATTGTTGTGCGTAAACAAACTGTACTACGCCCGTACCTCTTTTTTGGCTCGACTTGGCGGAGGCACTGCCGTGCCTACAGATAACAAAAATAATTTTGAATATCAGTAATTTTGACAAGTACGTGTATTTTAATCCCTATCGTAAAAACTATTTAATTTGATTATTTTTATTACAAATCACAGTCACTTATTAGCCAGTTACACCATGACGATTTAAACTACTCGTAGACCATTTGTAGTTTAAACGATAACCGTTATTCGTAGTTAGATTCGTAAAAACCGTTTATGGCTAAGTCATGTTCGACAATAGGGAATTTCGCATAAAAACCTTCATAATCTATTGTCGAGATTTGTACGCGTGACTTAATATCACTTATGTTAGGGAGTTGCTTCATTGCTATCGATAAACTGGTTGCGAGAAAAATGAGTATAACAAGCAAGTGTATATAACAAAATATATAATTGTATATGTAAAGTTCCAAGGAAGTATGAAGAGATAGAACAACAAAAATGATCTTAATTATGCCCACAAAAATATTTTAATTATTAGATTTTCAAATCTGAACGTTTTCTCAACTTCGGTAGCTTTACAAGGCTTGTATGTACTTTGTAACTTCGACGCTGCACAAATTGTCATATGTTGTGTAATATATTATTTTTATGCTAAGTACATACTATATTTATAATACATACATCCCGTATCTTTTTTGGTATGGCAAACACAATGTCATATTTATTATCCAATTTTTTTTTCGAATCACCTTAATCCGAATTCGATTTAGACATTAGTATATCGTAATTTGGACATTATTTCATAAATCTATAAGTAAAGATTACCAATTTGGATTGTGTAACAATATTTGAACTTCTATTATCGCGTATGCATATTAAATGCATTTTCCTGCAAAAAATCGCTTATTATTCGCGCTAACAGTACGACAAGTACCTTATAGAGTTCTTTGACCTGGGAACTAATAATCATTGTTTGATTTTGTTGGATTACGTCTGAAAAAGCTCCAGCGCTTTGATGTTAGCACAAACAAACTCGCTGCATTTTTATCTTGATGTGCTAATTGTTAGAAGTGTTACGTTTGTGAGTCATTGAGATAAACTGTGACGTCACCGCTCAGTTTAAGTGATTAATGGCCAATTTACACAAGAATAGCAAATGTTTACTCTTTTGGTAAATGGCTGGTGTTTGGCTTTTTTCGAATCTATCCAAATAAGGTTTAACGATCACAAATACACACACACACACACACACACAAAATACACAACACAACACAAAATACTGTATGTATTTTAATGTGATGACCGGAAATTTCTTCCCATTACTTTATACTTTTACAATATTCGTAAATAAAAAAAATACATACATACCTATGTTTTACTTATACAATCCTAAGTTTATTTTAAAAAGAACAAAAAAGGATTTATCTAAAAATACAAATTAGGTATCTACTTATATAAAACGTTTTAGACGTAAATAAAATTTTAAGGTTATTTTAAGTTAGAAGTATACAGTCCAATGAAGTAAACATCAGTTTTTTATATCCTGTTTAATTGGCATTTTTTCTCTATGCGTTTTTTGTTATACTGTAATTATGTGGCATATTATAATTACTTAGTGAATTATCCTTTGATTAGTTTAATAAGATAAGCATTTAACGATCATAATTCTCTAATTATTTATGATTTGTAACTATATATTCTAAAAAATCGGAAATTAACATATAATATTATTATATAAAAGAAGATGCTTTATATGATTTTATTCCATCGGTTCCTATTTACAATTTCTAGAGATTTTCTACGCTCTTTGTGGCTAATAGTTACAAAGGTAGTATGACTCTATTCATAATCATCCTATTACTGCCCCACTGCTGGGCACAGGTCTCCTCTCAGAATGAAAAGGATTAGGCCATAGTCCACCGCGCTGGCCAATGCGAATTGGTAGGCTTCACATTACTTATCTTTGAAATCTATTTTTGTAAGATTTCTCAGGTATGCAGGTTTAACGATGTTTTCCTTCACCGTTGAAGCAAGTGATAATTAATTTCTAATACGCGCATGTCTTTGAAAAATCCGAGGCGCGTGCCTGGGATTTGAACCTCGCACTCATAGATCAAGAGGTCACATTTCTTAACCACTAGGCTATCATTGCTGGCCTCCACTAATAAATAAGACGAATCCTTCAAAACAGTCCGAACACTGAAAAAATTGTAAATGTACTAATTAAAAAGTTTCGAATGTTATCGTCTATTCGATCAACCTTTTTTATATAATATAAGAGTAGCAGACGAGCATGCAGTCCACCTGATGGTAAGTGGCTACGGCCGCCCATGGATATCTGTAACAAACCCTACATAGGATTAGATATTCCTGCCTGTCGGCCAAAGATGTGCCGCTACTCCTGAGGACCAAGCTGGAACGCCTCGGAAAAATATGTCTCCCTTACCACACCCTTCAAACCAGAACACAGCATCGCTTAACACTGCTGTTATAAGGTAGAAATAGGTGTGGCGGTGGTGCCGCCGGAGTCGAACCACAAAGGGTTCTACCACCTAACAAATAATTAAATAGAAAGAAAAAACCGACTGCTTAAATTTAAAACCAAAGAATGAGACATGCATATACGAGTACATATGCTATATACAGTGTATGTACATGTGCTCAAAAAAATACCCCCTTCAGTCTGGTAAAACCAATACAGTTCCATACGATACAATTTTCCAAAAAAGGTACTGGTTTTTTTTCCTGGTCTTAGTACTCAACTTGACGTATCTCAGTCAATATTTAGCACGTTTATTTATAAATAACTTCGCGGATACGACGCATCTCTCAATGAAATCTATTATCACTAAAGTTCGTTTTGCGCAATCAACAGCTTTCATGTAAGACCGCGAGATAACACGACTAAGCAAGACCGCTACAAGAATTCAAACTATTGTCAATCATTCAAACAAAAAAACTGACACAAAACTTGCAATAAAATGACGTAGTAAGTACCCATGTGTCGTTCATTGAATATTTTAGGTTTAATTGTATCTTATTAATTATTAATGTGTTTACTAAACTATTATCAGATTTTTGTAAATTTCCCTTATTTAACATTATAATGTCTTATTTTAATGAGCAATTGATGTTAGGTATAAACTTTAATTATAAGCATTTTTCATGCATGATGAATACATTTAATATTTACAATACAACAGTAAGATACAAATGATTGCATGAGGAAAGTATTGAAAAACTGTGTGACGGTACATAGTTGTCAGATATCAGATTAGAATTTATTTTAAGTACTCGTACTTTGTTAATACAGGAAGTATTAAGTAAATATTTATTAAAAAATATTATGTTCAAAAGACACTTTTTAATTGTTTCAATAGATTTTTAACAAGCTTTGGCTACTGAAAACTCGAAATACTCACACTCTTACCAGATATTTTTAACTGTGTGCTTAAAAAACTTTCGATAAAAATATCGATATATATTTATGAGCACTTACATTAGAATCAATATTACAAAATATTGTAACGCTTCCTTTTATATCAATTAGCACATTACCCGCTTATAAAATACGTCAATACTAACAATCTGCGCGCGCGCCGGTCCATTCAAATTACGTTGTGCAAGAAGGTTTAAGGTTAACTCATTGAACTCAGTCTACGATAGAAAATTATGTGCACAGTAAAAAAATCCATATTTCTTTAAAATACTGACCTTAATCACGGATCACTGGGAAATCATTCACAGAAAAATCAAACACACTTCAACGTTTTTTTTATAACTGTAGTATTTAGTTTGTATGTAGTGTAAAAGTCAAAGTTATGTTACGTTGTCGTCTGGTATTACGAACCGCGTGGAACCAACGTCGTTCCGTCGAGAAGCACGTCTGTGCTCGCACGCGCCCTCAAGTTAACTACTCCGAGTACAGTACACCAATAGTCGAGTGAACAACTAACAGACCTACACAACTATTTACTATTGTATACCGCTCCTACATGCTCCAAATTCAATAGACTAATTGTATGTATGTCAATATGTCGTACCTGGACAGTTTTATGCAAAACTCAAATGGAATAGAGATAGGTATTTAGTATTTTTAATTGATAGACATGTAGTAAGAGATAGATGTAAGTATTAACTAAACTTTATTTATCAGGTTAGTTAGATACTTCCTAAGAAAATATTTTTCTTAGAAAGTATTTGTAATTTCTTAATATTATATTTTCATGTGTTCAATTAATGACTTCGCAAGATTATTAAAGTTTTTAAACAGCTAAAACTCTATATTTTGATTGCTACGACTATGCTAGTTGACCAATTCGTTTATAAATATTACTAGTTGACCCGGCAAACGTTGTGTTGCCATATAAATAAAAAAATGTTAAGGGTGAACAACCCTTATCACTTAGGGGTATGTAAAATAGATAGTAGTAAATAACTAACATAATTGTGACACGAGAATTTTGGTATATAAGATTAGATTTTGTATTCTGATTTTGATACTGTTGAAAAAGGGAGGTCGTGTATTTTAAAAGGGCGAGACATTTATACAAGGCATTCCAACTTAATTCTGGGGCGTAGCAAGGCATCTGAAACTGACCTCAGGTAAGCCTCTAATATGGGATAGATTATAGATATCCATGGATGCAATTATCAACAGCTAGACTGCATTTTCTTTTTCTACTACTATACTATAAAAAACTCAGTCCTATAAAGAAACGACGACGGTCCAAGGCGGTTTTAAAATGGACCTTAGACGTATGTAACAACAAACTTTTATTATTTTCTAGATTAGTTACAAGTTACAAATGTCCAAAATAAATTGATAATACTTCAACATAAAAAATATATCATACTATATTAAAGTAAATGGTAGAGCGTTCTTTTTGGAAAACTAATAAAATGACGCATAGAAATGACGTAGTTTTCTATAGTACGTCACAATTAGTAGAATGTTAACCAAAAGAATATAATACTCCAAATTGGTTCACACTTCACTATTGTGTTTCTGTAAATAACACAATAAACGACTTCACATCTTTAACACAAGGCCTAGTATGATCTAATTAATGTAACACATTGTAAATTATTGTGTTCAGGTCAAACACCTTTAGCTTTTTATGGAAATTTTATAACGTTTGCACGACAAGGTAGATCTATTATAAGGCGTTTCTATATTTAGTCCTCGAGAGTAGCAGTGCAATTGTAATTGACATCGGGAAAATCACATACCTTCTCAACTAGGTTAAAATAGGCTATGTACTTTCCTGCTTCAACAACACTAGAAGTTCTTATTTAATTTGAACCTTTTACACAAATTAAAACAAAAATAAGTTGTACAAAAATATATTCAAAGAAGAGATTCAAAGATTTCAAACAGTGACGGCCTAATAAGAAAGATCTGTGTTTAGATCCAAAGCATCTTATACAAAAATATCGTTACATATCATTTTAAATCCCATACCACTTTAAGAAACTTTTGTAATCACGTATTACTTAGTACATACAACAAACCATATAAAATCCTAAAATCCTTTTTGAGCGATAAAAACCAGTAATCCAATTTGTTATCAAGTCATATTGAATTGCTAGAATAAAAAAATATAATAATAGTTTTAAGATGAATTTTTGTAAGCCACTCAATGGCAGAATAAGCGACTATGTAACAAAAATGTGTCACAACTAACAATTACCTTATTCACAAATAAACTGATTTGATTTGATTTGATATACCAATAGGTATAAGTCCACACAATTTGTATTAGAATTCACTTCGCGAAAATCAGAGCACCTTAATTACAATTTTGTTAAATTGAACTCTATTATTATAGAGTTAGAAGTTGTAGAGTTCCACTTGTACTACACGGACGGCTAATATAAGATGACAGTGGTTAAACCGTAACGGTCAGAGCTTAAATGAAATGTTAGTTCCTCGATTAACCTAGCGCCTGACCATAATTTAAATGTTTTGTGCGCCACTCGTGGAGATCTATTGATACGGAGTACCGACTACGTAAGGTACGCTTGTTTATACAGAGTACAGACTAGGTACAATCATAAGGTTCAGTTGTTCATGATTAGTTTGTTTAGATAATAATCCTTTTAATACTAATGGGTCATTAAGAAACAGGAATTTCATAGAACTTTAATCCCTACTATCAACTATCTGATTGAACAATCAAACAATCACTACTATAACTATTACTTAATTATATTACCCGAAAATTACAAATTTAATTTAAATTGACATACACAGTACGCAGTAATTCATGCAACATATTTTTGATATCTTCAGGATAAATACAATTGCAATATAATGAATACGGCAGCGTGCACAAAAGCATTTACAAATATAATAATTTTATTGAAATCAAATGAGAAAAATCTGTTTCAAACACTTAGGAACCTCTAAAAGGCATAGATGACACCGTTGTGAGAAAACTAATTCTAATTATTTATCAAAATTCGTCAAAACCAAAGATTAAGATTAATGACAAAAAACAAAACTGACAAGCAATTAAAATCGAAAGGCGTAAAATATAAAGCAAGATAAGGATACATCATATAATTAACCTCACATGTAGATGATAACATTGCAATTACAAATAGTTACACTCAAACCTTGCCGTATGCATAATAAGGCATTTTCTATCTTATTAAGCAAGTAATTAATTGGCGAAGTTACTTTAAAGAATGTGGGATTGCACCAACAATGCGTTATAATCATGTAAATTACTCAAGTTCTTCAGTAGTAAATGTGTTATCAACTAAAGGAAATTGTTCTTTAAGTGCGTTGGCATGTTTCGACGGTAATAATAAACAGATTTAGTCATTTTGGAAATTCGTGGCAATTCTATTATTTATTGATTGAGTCTTCTATTTATTGCGGTTTGAATTTAATACTAATTTAATAGAATTATTTTTCGCATACTGTCAATTTGACAAAATTTAAAAATATACCTAAATCTGTACAAATAAGTTATATAATAAAATTTATAATTATTATAGAAAGTTAGGTAAGTATCTATATGAATTTCAGCATTTCCTACTAGTGGATTCAATACCCAGACGGTTTTTTAAAGTTACCTATTGAAAGTAAAAAAATAATGAAATGTGAGGTTTAGAAATCTCACTCTTAATTTTGATGATCCAAACCTAGTAATAACCAAATAGAGGACGATGACATAATAATGTCTCTAACCCACAAATCATGAACTAAACTTTTTGCACATTTCAATAGTTCTCTAGGCGCCAATTAAAACAAGTCGCTCAACTGGTTTATCAAGTCCACTTCAAAGCCAACAAGCGGAAGAACTCCTCATTGACAGCGTACGGAGCTGTCACCTGCCTTGTCGGGTGACAATCACTGAGTACGGCCTACCCGTGTGACGATTTAATCAAATATGAATATTTTGAGTGACAGGAATGCACAAAAAGTCAACTTGTGTTTTTGTAAGTGGCAGATGTGGTTCAGTTGTTAATGACGTTATGTAATTACAGAAATCTGCTTGGCAGTAATGCAAGACTGAAGTAGTAAACGAGCTTGCGGTCCAGCTGAAGTGAAGTCCAGAGAAGTGGTTACCGCTCATGGACATCTGTAAATAACATACCACATAGAACTGGGCTTTCACCTGAAGCCGATTGTAGATGTTTTGCCGGTGGGTGTGGCGGTAGTACCTGCCTCCCTGATCGAACCATACCAGTTCTACCAGCATGCTTCAGGGCCATTTTCACTTGAGAGGAGTAATGTGTATCACTAGCAACGTGGAACAGCATAGTGGATTAATCTCTATGGATCCTTCAGTTGATTTGATATGATGTTCCAGGGAACACCTGGAAGTGGAACAAATATAAGGGTTATAGCACTAAATAGTAACAGCAACGGCGCTACTATTAATACTCTTGTTGATGTTTACCCCTTCAGTTTAAATTCCGAATAAGGTAAAAATCTGAAACACTTGTTACAGATGGCAAATATGGTTATGAATCATGATATCGTAATTCACCAAGATCAATATGCTCTAGCGAAGCCGCGAATGAACTCAATATACAATAAAAAACCTAAAATCTCTTGTCATCGTACAATTAATAAATTCAATTTTAACATTTATGTGACTCCGTTTTTTGTTATTTAATTAATACCATACAAATCGTATACATGTTCTTGCTCCTAATTATTGCCTTTGCTATTTTTTCTAATAGTTTACATTCCGTTATCATAACTGTTTTAACCGTCAATTTACAATCATTGACTAGCTGCTTTCATACTTTATAACAATAGTATCTTAATTAATAAAATGAAAAACTAGGTAAAAGATCATAAGTTCGCCGTCTTACCACCTGAGCGAGCTTTAGTTAAAGCTTTCGCTTACCAAGACTCCTAAACCAAGACAAAGTGAATAACAACTACATTGTTCTTCCATTACATCAGTCAAATAGGTCTTACGCAATTCCATGTCGACCAATCTCATTGGTCTCTTAGATGAAATGTATATTGGAAGCCATCAGCATATTGTATCCTTTTAGCTAAATTTGTATACTTCTAACTTTCTGGTTCAATATCTTAGTAAATATATTCGCTTATGTTCTGTGACGACAACCTATGAGTATGAAGGTGGTAGAACCCTACGTGGTTCGACTCTGGATTTACCTCAGAGGTAGCAAAATATCTGTGACTGACCCCATGCAGAACTCTTAATTCTATCTGAGGATGCTTACAAATGTCCATGGACGGCAGTAGCCACTTACCATCAGGCCTACATGATTGTTTTCCATCTTTATAGAAAAAAATCTTAAACTACTGTTTCAGATGTCATGTTCTTAAGTAACCAACAGTTTCGAAGGTTGAAACCAGAGCTCTTGTCCAACGCCGACGTAGTTCTCACGCCGGTAACCCAACACAGCGATATCATTTATCACCTTAATTACCGAATCTTCTTGAGCATTTGCGGCTAAACTTAGTAGTGATAGTTTCAGTTTGGTGGTTTTTAACTTTGCGTTTGTATATTTGAATGTAAAAATAAAAGCGTTTTATTTCGTGGTTCCTTTTCATTATTGTGCCATTGATATGAACACTGCACAGGTCACCTTTCAGAGAGTTTAGGGCATAATCCATCGCGCTGGCCAGGTGAGTTGGTTAGACTTCGCACACCCTTGAGAACGTTTATTAATAACTCTCAGGCCTTTTCTTATGTTTTCCTTGTCTATTGTGTTAATTAATTTCTAACGCGTACTTAATTTTGAAATTCAGGCGTGCATACCTGGGATTCGAACTTTGTACCCTCTGAGTAAGAGGCCGGTTCTCAATCACTAGCCCCTCTTTGCGTTACTTATAAATGTTAGCTTGCGCAAAACCGTTGTTTGGCATATATTATTATTATTGCTATTTTGAAGCTTCAGTCGTCGTCTTTCGTCAACATTGCGATCGTCTTTGATATTGAAAATGAAAACATGTATTCCTTAACTTATTTAATATCAAAGGTTTAATTTGATAGATAACATGAGTTTTTGCACATGTATACATGAAGAGATAAATATGGTGTTTATTAATCGAATTGGCTCTTGAAAACAATGGACGCCTACAATTGTGGTTCAATAAAGATACGGTAACAAGCTCTTCAGCGTGTGCATGTGCAAAACGAGAGTATGGGGTTAATTGGTTGCTATATTATATTGGTTGGTTGGTTGGTTGGTTACTTAGGAAGGCAGTTATAGCCTAGTGGTTAAGAAACTCGGCCTCTCGATCGAGGCGTCTGAGGTACGAATCCCAACGCACCTCTGTTTTTTCAAAAGATAGTCTGAGACATTAGTAAGAGTAAGTAATTAGAGATATTAAGTAGTAAGGATTGAATCGTAAACTACGCATTTGTTCAAGTGATGATCTTTAGCAAAGTTGTTGTCCATGAGCCCACGAAGGTTTCAGAGTTGGTACGACCAATTTTCGCCAGATGGTGCCACCGTTAATTCCAATGAATGTACGAATTTTCAGTTTTATGTATGTTAGTATGTTATATTATTTTCTTTTAGACGCGGGCGAGGCCGCGGGCAAAAACTAGTATTATTAAACATTAGGGAGTAGCCCATTGATTATGAATGTTATACATATTTTTGTAAAATAACTTCGTAGCCTCCACGTGTAATCTACTCCTATTAATTGATTGTAAACAAATATCTCTTACTCTTCTCCTTCGCAATTTAAATGAGTAAATACCTAAAATATAAAAGAAAAAAAAACACAAAATTATTATTTAACTTTACTTATTTTTATTTAATTTTAATTGAATTAGATAGAAGATTCATAATGTTAATGTTTCTTTGTTTGTTAACTTTTATAATAAAGTAAAATCTAATAAAAAAGTAAATGCCTTCTTATGTAGGTACTTTTAAAACATTGACCAGACCATGTTCGCAAGTGTTTAATCAATTTGCAGCTATATATTCATTCGTCGATGACACCTATGTAATCTAATTTTGCATACCATTTATCTCAATGACACAGATTTTTATTGCGATTTATTACTTGTTATATAAGTACGTACACATTACTTGATATACACGCAAGTTAATTGGAATTACGATTTGAGAAGAGAAGAGGGTTTTTTTTTAATTTAGACAAAATAATACATTCGTTGTAGGCGCCATAGTAAATCATGAAAATTATTGTAATACATTTAAAAATTCTAAATATTACAAATAACATACCAAGTTATATCAGTGCTATATTAAAGGAATATTTTCACGATGATAATGTTCAATTAGTTTTCTTGATAAAATTATGTATTAATATTTAAAAATTTGAATTTAAAAACTTATCTGTGGAAATGCTTCTAATGCGTTAAATGGGCTTTCAACAACAACAATATTTATGAATAATCTTAACGGAATTCAGTTCAATATTCCAAATTCAATCTTATATCAATACAAGTTTCATCATTTGTCGAATCGTTGGAGAAATTTGAGGAAACCAAAAGTTTATTGACATTAGAGTTAATACTTTCAAATTAATTCCATTCGCGCGGATTATAGATAGACAATTACTTTATGTTAGTTAAATCTTTATTAATAGTTGTGTAAATGTAATCTATATCGGCATTGACGAAGGAATTTGAAATCGTAATAAAATTAACGTTAAATACAACTCCAATAATCCAATCTCTACATAAAAGAACTCTAAGGCTGACCGTGCACTGGCTACTATCGCTTGAGCAACTGGTTTAGTCCGCGTAAAACTGCTTGTCCGCTCTGAATATAGAAATGAATCGCATTGCCGTAGGAAATTATATGAGTACACCTGCTCGCAACAACTTCCGAGCGGACTAGCAGTTTGGCGCGGACTGTAGCTGGTAACGCGACTGTCCAACATCAAACCAAATTTATTTTTGTAATGCTTAATATATGTATAGATTTAAATAATACAATACTATGCATTTTGTCATCACTGGCGTACAAAGTTCTTATAAGGTTAAGCTATTAATTATTATTATTATTTGGCTACTATTTTATGCGACGATTGTTGTTCAGTTTTTCGAATAAATCAAATATACTGCTTATTGGTTGCTCAAAAAACAAATTTAATGTCCGAGCTTAGCAGTTCAGTAGCTTAAGCGACAAAATTTTTTTTTTTTTTTTTTTTTTATAATATGAGCGTAGCAGACGAGCATGCAGTCCACATGATGGTAAGTGGCTACTGCCGCCCATGGACATCTGTAATCAACCCCAGATAGGTTTAGATATTCCTACCTGAGGTCGGCCACAGATGCGCCGCTACCCCTGAGGACTAAGCTGGAACGCCTCGGAAAAGTCTGTCTCCCTTACCACACCCTTCAAACCGGAACACAGCAGCGCCTAACACTGCTGTTATTAGGTAGAAATAGGTGTGGCGGTGGTGCCGCCGGAGTCGAACCACAAAGGGTTCTACCACCTTCAAAAGTATGCCTAACGCTCGCACAATCGCCAGTGAGCGATCACCCTAAACATGTACAGATGAAGTGAAATTGATGCTGTACAAACTGACCCAATTGTGCAATGTCAGCAAGCAAATATTTTAATCGACGTCACATCACAACCGAATCGAATCTGTGACACATATTGCGATTGACATGAGCAGCGCGCTCTTTTTAATTACACAAAGAACAAAATTGGTATTAATTTTCTTGATATCATCAGTTATCATTTTATTTTTAGTTTTACTGAACTAAATAAGAAATACATTGAATAAACTCAAGAAAGTTTTTTTTATAAAATAGGAGTAGCAGACGAACAGTCCACCTGATAATAAGTAGCTACTGCCGCCCATGGATATCTGTAATCAACTCCAGAAGGGACCAGACCTACCCCTGAGGACTAAGCTGGAACGCCTTTGAAAAGTATGTCTACCTTAACCACACCCTTCAAATCAGAGCATAACAAAGCGTAACACTACTGTTAATAAGCAGAAATATATAGGTGTGATGGAGCCGGAGTCGAACCACAGAGCGTTCTACCACCTTCAAAATTTATAAAGCAGACATTTTCCTGTTGAAGTAAGTGGAATGATCCTTTTCCTGAACTATTCCTGGAACTCCTTTAATATAAAACTCATAAAAAAGATAAAAGAACTCTGGGTCAATGCTGACGAGAAGTAATTGGCCATATGCGAGTTGAACTCGCACACGAAGGATTCCGTACCACCAATTTTTCATTTTTTTTTTGTTTTTAATATTTACTGTCATAGCAACCATAAAAGTAATTGCACTGTAAAATTTAAAGTATCTATCAGTTACTCGTCAATAGATAAATCAAAAAGGCCGGAGAAAGGCGGTTATTTATATAGCAAATCCTGTTTATTTTCAAGATTTTTTATATTTATGTATTTCATTATTTATTTTATTATTTAGGTATTTGTTGTTGTGGCCACCGTTATACATACTATGTAGAAAGTTCATCTGTGTAGCTATTACGTCCGTCCTGTGACGGACGGACAGATAGCAGAAGCTTAGTAATATGGTTCCGTTTTTACCCTTTGGGTACGGAACTCTAAATACAGTCGAACTTTTTTGAAGTCGATTAAAAAAGGCATCAAATACTAATTTAGTGTGTTCATTGCGTATGAGAGAGTGAAGTGACTTCCGTGTAGCACATATGTACTACATTCATGCAAAGATAAACGCTTATCATGATGCTGTCAAACACTAATACAGTAAAATATAATATTAGCACAAGTATTCGTAACATATACTTTTTTTTTATAAAATAGGAGTAGCAGACGAGCATGCAGTCCACCTGATGGTAAGTGGCTACTGCCGCCCATAGACATCTGATATCAACCCCAGATAGGATTAGATATTCCTACCTGAGGTCGACCACAGATGCGCCGCTACCCCTGAGGACTAAGCTGGAACGCCTCGGAAAAGTCTGTCTCCCTTACCACACCCTTCAACACGGAACACGGAGCAGTACCTAACACTGCTGTTATTAGGTTGAAATAGGTGTGGCGGTGGTGCCGCCGGAGTCGAACCACAAAGGGTACTACCACCTTCAAAACCACACCTACTTACTACCGCACCTACTTTACCTACTGTACTTTACTTTACCACACCTACTATGCCCTTTTGTTTACTTGAGTGTCAATGAGCTTTGATGTGGAGTCTGACGTGTTTGCTTTCTCTGCTATTTCATAAGTGGGTCGTTTAAATTTACGTATAAAACAAAATATATAAATACGTCTGTTGGCGATGCAGGCTGCTGGCTGAAAATAGAAATAGGTTTTTATATATTTTTACCTTTTTTATACTTTATTTGTATTTTTAAAAAGAAAATATATGTGACTACTTCACTACTCAAGAAAGAAAAGAACGTTGTTTTTCTCCGATTCCCAAAATAAGTAATAAAACCTCGATTTAATTCGACAAGCCTTCACCTAAGCATCGCTGCGAGCCCCGGAGCCCTACAAAATTCTCTTGGCGATGCAGGCTGCTGGCTGGAAATGGAAATAGGTTTTTATATATTTTTACCTTTTTTGTACTTTATTTGTATTTTTAAAAAGAAAATATATGTGACTACTTCACTACTCAAGAAAGAAAAGAACGTTGTTTTTCTCCGATTCCCAAAATAAGTAATAAAACCTCGAATGTGACGGTTTAGCGTCACTAGGGTGGGGGATGTTGGCGATGCAGGCTGCTGGCTGAAAATAGAAATAGGTTTTTATATATTTTTACCTTTTTTATACTTTATTTGTATTTTTAAAAAGAAAATATATGTGACTACTTCACTAGTCAAGAAAGAAAAGAACGTTGTTTTTCTCCGATTCCCAAAATAAGTAATAAAACCTCGATTTAATTCGACAAGCCTTCACCTAAGCATCGCTGCGAGCCCCGGAGCCCTACAACGTCATTGTTTATAAGTAGCGTATAAAGATCAAAACGCAGTGATAGCTTACTTGTTGGAAACTCGGCCTCTCAGTAAGAGGGTATGGAGTTCAAAACCTACACGCTTCTGGGTCTTCAAGTGATGTGCGTATTAGGAATTAATTATCACTTACTTAAACGATCCAGAAAAATATCTCCTTAAACCTACAGATCTGAAAGTTATTTCAAAGAAACAGCACTTAAGGGGTTTTCAGCTCTACCAATTCGCTCTACTAATAACCTGGGGCTTTAGTATCTACTATTTCGTACCTTACAGCAGTAAAGAGTAGCTGTATTTTGATTAAAGTCAGAAAGTCAGAAGTTAGAATTCAGAACTTGTAGTAAGGTGCTTCGGATTGGTGCCAGTAACCAATATGAAGCATTCTAATTTAATCAGACAACTCAAGAGGTGTGAGGAAATCGAACCCCTAGCGTAATAGATAAAATTTTATAGCACTAAGTAAGACTTACTTCAATAATGATTATGGCGTTATAGCGCTATTGTAGAAGCATATAAAAATCACTATCAAAATATGGCGTTGTACCGTTCCTTCTAAGATCTAACTCAGTCGCATGAAAGTTAAGGGCACATTCTATTGTCTCTGGCCCGCTTGGGGCGGTCGTGCACATTGTTCATTGTCTATTCTCAGAAAACCATAGATGTGTTTTAATATACCTTTTTGTTTATGGTCCCGTCGATGATAAAATATTCGCTCAGCCGGAC
Source organism: Epargyreus clarus (assembly GCF_041222505.1). Classification (NCBI taxonomy): domain Eukaryota; kingdom Metazoa; phylum Arthropoda; class Insecta; order Lepidoptera; family Hesperiidae; genus Epargyreus; species Epargyreus clarus. The sequence continues at coordinate 7,153,762 of NW_027332231.1, read as the reverse complement.
CTGAAATATGAATAGTGCTAGATAGTTTGAAAAGTTAAAGGTAAGTAATTTTATGCAAGTTTCTATTCGAAGGGCACGTTAAGCTGTCTTAGTTGTTGTTACTAGATAGGAGGCTTTAAAGCTTGTTGGAGGCTTTATAGGTTTGAAAACATGCAATAAGTAGCTAACTTCATTATCGTTTATAATTTACGGCACAGTAGTGTGGTTGTATATGGTCACGTCTTTTTCATTTGCCGAAAGACTTAAGTGCTCAGCATTGGAAAATAAAGGAATCAATCGAATAATTAATTATTATATCTCATGCGTATTATATTACTTACCTTTAAAGTTAATTTAATGGATATTTTTAAGGATATAATAATTATGTAATAATGTAAGTTGAAATAATAATAAAATAAATAATGAAAGTTGTCTGGTCGTAAATAACTAAAATATACATAGTACACATAATATTAAACTTTACTCTCCAGGATTAGACTTGAATTAAACTCCATAAATAACACAGGTCAACAAAAAATATCTTTTTGTTTGTTGCCCTGGATATCTCTTTGGATTTATTTCCTTTCAAACTTACAAAATTCGAATATATTTATAAAATTGCTGAATTGGCTCTTGTTTTTTTTTTAATTTGGCATTTTTTGTTTTTAATTATTTTTCCTCTGATATCGATATTCCAGGTCATCCAAATTATAATATCATAAAAGTTATGTTTTCATAAATGTTAATAGTTATTCTTATGCAGTACAGAGGTTGCTACATAAACGTCACGTGACTCCCCCTCCCCTCATTTCGTGTAAATACCGTCGAAATCAGTGTTTTCTTAAGGTTAAAAGACGCACAACGCGCTTTTGGGTAAGTTGCTAATACTTGATTTATTAAACATTCCCATATTGTGTTTTTGTATTGTTTGTTTATGTTTCCGTGTAGTAAAGTACTTTTTTATTTTGGTTGATATAATATTAATGTTTATTTTGTTCTAGAAATATGAATACTACGCGAAGAAAATGCAAATATAGCCCAGACGTTTTTTATTACATTTGTGGTGTTTATATAACAATAAAACAGACGCGAAATATTACAGACTATCACAGAGGTACATACGGAATACTTTAATTTACATATTGAAAAACAAGATAAGTCGTGGGTTCCTCATAAAGTTTGTAAGTCTTATGTTGAGTAGTTACGTTTGCGGAAAAAAGGAGAACGCCGCAGACTAGAATTTGGTATTCCAATGATCTGGATGAAACCGAAAAATCATTTTGATGATTGTTACTATTGCGTAGCGGATGTTAAAGGTTGTTTAGGTAGTAATAAAGCAACAAATTACGAAGAAATAGTACAGAAAATGTTGAGGAGCTTTAAGAATTTAGGAGAACACACGAGTATAAAATTGCTATCTCTACAGTCATTTAGAGATAGATTTCCTGAGAATCTGGGAGATTATAGTGAAGAACAGGGAGAGCGCTTCCACCAAGACCTTAAAGTTATGGAAGAAAGGTATAAGTGAAGATGGAATAGCCATATGATGGCAGATTACTGCTGGTCTTTAAAAAGAGATTGTCCTGAAAAAGGTCATAAAAGACAAGCATATAAAAGATATTTTTCAGAGATTTAACATAAATATACATATGTTTTTTTTGTTATTTGTCACTTGTTTTTACCTTAATTGAATATTAACACTTGATAATTTATAAGAATATTTAATAAAAAAATATTTTTACTAATATACTTGTTTTTGTTCTTATACTGACTGCCTTTTTTGTATAATATTGATGAATTAAAAAAAAACTAGAGCCAATATTCAAAAACTGTTTTTAGTTTCTTAAATAAATAACATAAAAGTATTCGAAACCACTCTCACTTCAAGGGCAACAAAACCACTGTTGACCAGTGTAATCAAACTCGAAGGTGGTAGGTCTGGTTCGACTCCGGCGGCACCACCGCCTCACCTATTTCTACCTAATAACAGCAGTGTTAGGCGCTGCTGTGTTCTGTTTTGAAGGGAGACAGACTTTTCCGAGGCGTTCCAGCTTAGTCCTCAGGGGTAGCGGCGCATCTGTAGCCGACCTCAGGTAGGAATATCTAATCCTATCTGGGGTTGATTACAGATGTCCATGGGCGGCAGTAGCCACTTACCATCAGGTGGACTGCATGCTCGTCTGCTACTCCCATTTTATAAAAAAAAAAACTCCATAGTTAGTTTGCAAATATTAGTTGAATATTTTCACGTACCTATAACGTTAATATATTTATTGTATGCATCGGAAAGTGATACCAAAATAACCTTTTGTGTAAAACCATGTAACACTTGCCTTATATAGCAAAGTGAACTACATTTAACACTTTAATATAAAGGTTAGTGCCTATTTAAGATAATGTAACTTACAAAACAATTTCTATACGCACCATGGATAATTTACATTGAAAGGGGGCAATAGAGTTATCGGCGTAAATTGCGAAATTGACTGCACTATGCATTTCTATTTTCTATACGAGTGACGATTTATAGTGGAACTTAACAGTTCTATCTGAAATCTTAGGGTTTTGTCCTACTACAGAATAGCAACAGGTGACAAATTCAAAAATGGAATTAAATATTGGAAGCAAAAAAGGAGGCAGGAAGGAAGGTAAGGAATGATTTAAATATTTATGGAACCTTCTTCTCTTCTTAATGTACCTCTTCACTACTGAAGGTTGGCCGTTAGTTCCTTGAATCTCTCTCTATCCATGGCCAGGCGAAACAATTGTTCGACAGAGGTGATGCCTGTCCACTCCCTGATGTTTCTGAGCCACGACTTTTTCCGGCGCCAGCGCCAGCGATTTCTACAAATTTACTTTATTTGCGTAAGTTCATAGACTACTTGTTACCTTGAAAATACCTGCGGCTTTTTAGAAAACGAATGTGAAACTCGATTTGACAGCCACATGATTCTGGATTCAACCTCCACCTTTCTTTTGTTTTTTTTGTTTTCGAGGGGGAAACTTTCAAAAAGTACCCGACGACGTGGAAGAGACGCCGGGTTATGTGGGATATTTACCGCACTAAAAGCCCTCTTTTACTCGCCTCTTACGACAGTCAGGGGATACCGTAGCCCTATTCTAGTCCGGGAACTACAGGGACATCAACCTCCACCTAGCCATACAACAAAACGATGAATAAAAATTTCTAACTTCGTCCTAGATGTTTGTGTGTGTCCATAGCATTCACGAGAAGGTATCGTAGTATAAGGTTATTATGTAGAAAGCATCTTTATTTACGAGCCAAAGAGGATAAAATATATTTGTGACAAAAATAAACAGACCATGAGACGTGTACCTAAGTCTAATCTGAAATCTTATCTGCCTCTTTGATTTCGCCGCATCATAAACAACCCTAATACAGCCAATCACAATTGTTCGACAACATAAATTAACTGAAGTGGTTACCACAACTTGTCATCCTTTTATATGTGGCGCTGGGCCTGTACTTTGGAGCTTTGGATTAATAGATAAGTGGTTCAGTACCCTTACCATGAGTTTTTAAAATATTCCACAATTTTACGTTACGTTTACTCAATCCATTATTCTGTTCCGTTTGCTTCAGTAGACTGAGTAAACGTAACAATAAGTCAGTTATATTTGTCAAAACGTAAAAACTCATGGTAAGGGTACAGGTCAGTGGCGGACTAAGGTCGTCGGAGGGTCGGGATGGAAAGTTGAATGGGGGCCCCCAAAAATGTATGGTGTAAAATAGTTTTTTTTATTTTACAAAATGACAAATGTGTCAAAAATTTATTCACCTGTGATTCGGTGATCATTTTTTTCGCTGAGTGATACACATTTCATAGATTATTTGGTTCTGACGAGCTTTTTTTAGCAATTGTGTTTGGGGGCCCCCCAACATCTGTGGCCCGGGCCTGGGCCCTTAATTTAACAAATTAATATTTGGTTATCGAATTAAATCTCAGTAAAATCAAATAATAAATCAAATTAAAGTACCTAAGTAATAAAAGTTTGAAGTTGTCTATTATTCCAAGTGTATGTTCCACACATACATGTGTGCGTGCGTGTATGTGTGTTTTATTGCAATTTCATAAAAGATCTGCTCTGTTCAATACGTAATTTCAAGTTTAACCACACGGTAACAAAAACTATAGAATCAAAGCAGCATTTTATCCACCAGCGCTTGCATTCAGAAGTCCGTGGGCGGTCAGTTTCCTTAAACAATTTATGCGTTCGGCGCCTTTACACCAACTATCATGCGGCGACGTGCTAACCAAATCAGTGATAATGTAAATAATGGCTTGATAATTTACTACAATCTATTCGCGAAACGCTATTTGCGACGATGATCTTATTCACAGATTCCTTTAATTGGCAAATGACCGAAACATCAAGTAATTTACGTGACAGGTAGTGCATAATTATGTTCTGTGTTTCTGATATATATTGTGTTTGTTTAAGAATTGATTTAGGTCATTGGAGTAGGGATTTCATTGGCTTTCATACTATCCTGCTCCAATGGGTATCGGTGATTAAGTAGGATCAACTCCGACGAGTTTTACCGACTGATATCCTATAAAAACTGCGACCGATAGCTTAAAATGCTCACCGAATGAAAGCGCGCATCAAATTTGTTACTAGCGGTCACCCACCTAACTTCTGACCACCTCCCATGTCGATTCATGATCGATTGAGATCTATTCGCGGTTCTCTGTTTTGGATTCAAATGAGATGCGTTATAAATTAATTGTCACTTACTTAAACGGTTCAGGAACACATCGTAAGGAAATTTACACGCCTGAGTTTTTAAAAAAGAATTGCAAATGTGTGTAAATTTCACAAATTTGCACTTGGCACAATCCAACCGCACAATTGCGATCGCTATTCGCACAATCCGTCCCACTATAAGAGGGGACCTGTGCCCAGCAATGGAATATACACTGGGACAGCGTGGTACTGATACTACTTCTTCTATTCTGAACGCGCCACGCACAACACAGTTAATAGAACAATTATAGTAATAGCACATTTTCGGCCTCATTAACCCAGGCCCAGGAACCCGGATAACTTACTTTAAATTTAGTACCAGACAAATTAGTCCCAGCTACGTCATAACTCAATTATTTTCAAACAAAACTATCACAGCTAATACCGACGTGGAGGGATTGATTCAATTAATATTATCCCTTGATTATTTCGTCGTGATCCTTCACTCCTGGCGTTTGATATGATAATCCATCACGTTTTGTTTAGATTTATTATGTTCCATGTTTGGGTTCGGATGATGACACGGGAAAAGTAATAGTCGGAGGATTAATTATGATTTTACGATGGGAATTAAGATTCTGTGAAATAAGTGTAGTTTAGTGTCTGGTTCTAAAATTAAAAAGTTGCGGGTGTAACATTATAACGTAAAAAATATTTTTGGTCTATTTATCTATTTGACTTCATAATTATAGCTAGTTTTACCCACTCGTATATCTTTTTTTTTTTTGTTAACGAGGGGGAAACCTTCAAAAGGTACCCGGTGCCGTGGGAGCGACACAGGGTTATGTGGGACTCTTACCGCTCTAAAACCCCCCGGTGGCCGTCCTCAGCGCTGCGTAGAGGACTCCGGGATCTCCAGCGGAACGCAACGGGAGTCCTCTTAGCGCTGTGCCACCCACTCGTATATCTACAGTCATTGTGACAGTGGCAGATAAAATCATATCTTTCTAGATTTTTTTTTGCATACACGGCCCATATCGGCGCAGTTGAATTACGATACGTATGTCGTACTTCCGTCGGATACGCTACGGTGATAGAATTCTTTGTGGTTCAACTCCAGCTGCACCATCGCCACACCTTTTTCTGCCTATCTGGGGTTGATTACAGATGTCTATTAAAGGCTGTAGCCACAACGATCAGGTGAACTGCGTGCTGGTCTACTACTCCTACATTATAAAAAAATATATAAACGATAAATACGTCTATACACATTGTATAGAATACTTTTTAATGTCACGTTACGTGTCTGAAGCGCTCTATTCCTGTAGATGAAAATGAATCCTAACAGTTGAAAGTGCTAAAAGCTTTTACAGAATTACAGCAAAAATACTTAGATTTAATTACCCTCGTAACCCTAGTTCTTAAGCAAAAATTTAAAAGACATAGAATGCCTTGAACACGCTATAATTATTATGTTCACAAATTTCCATCCTGCTAGTTATTGTAATATGTATAATTACTAATAATAGACTTCTCGAGTCAGACTATAAATCACATCGGATTTATAGTGCTACCATTAGATTAGCATTCCAATACCTAAATAAGTGCGAAAGTGGGCAACAAGAATTATGTAGACGTTAGAAAATTCAATTAACAACTTTTCTTAGGTAACATATTCTTTATTAGACAGGACAGGATATCTACTGTATAAAACACTGACAACTCAGAAATACTTAGTAAAGTAGTAGATCTAGAAGCAAGCATTTTTTGTACAAAAGTTATTTGCAAAACGCTGATAAAGCATTAGGGAAGAATTTTTGGAAGATCATAAACCTAGGAAAATTAATAGGATACCCTATTGAAAAGTTTTAAATCCTACTTGATTTTGGAAAGAACCGAAAAAGGATCTCTCCTTCAGCGCCAATGATAAAATGACAATTCCATCACTTACATGTCCTATTTAGGCTTGATTGTTCTTCCAGGAGCTCTAGCTCTTCCAACCAGAAAAAACACTGGCTTAATGGCAAAAATAATTTCCTTCATTATTCGTTTTAAAATCAATACAAATATGACAAGCACCGCATATAAATCTCGAAAAAATATTGTATTGTATTCGTTCTATAAATCACGTCAATAACTCACTAATAACTCATCCAATTATTATGAAATACGACAAATTGACCATTGGCTAATCCATGCCCTCCTCCAACACAATAGACACATTTGTCCCAACGGAAGCTGTTACAATGCATAATAGGCAGAAATAAATGCATTTTCATAGAAACTGCACAAATCTGCTCTATATATCTTAATTATTGGCACGATTTTCTATAGTGATGACATCGTAATTCATAGTGATTGTCAGGAGGATGAATAATTAGAATTGGCCCACTGACATCTTTTTTGGGTTCGGTAAGAGAAAAACTGGAACCTAAGTCTCCGCTGTCTATCCGTCTTTCATCTCTATCTCTTGCACCGTAATAGATAGACACTTGAAATGTTATAGAGTATTATACATACTGGTGTACATGATGGCTGCTATAACAATACATACTAAAAATAAGAATCTTGAAAAAATAATTAGGGGTGCCATACAAGAATCCGACATTTTTCAGCGTTTTTCGCGTTATTTATTGCACCGTAATAGGTACACAGTTTCACAAGTATTTACTTCTATGGCTGCTATGATAAGAAATTCCAAAATTAAAAACTAAATGAAAATTTGGTGGTACGGACCCCTCTATATGTGAGTTCGTCTCGCACTTGGCGATTTGATATTTCATATCCAAAACTATTTTGAATGTAAGTTTAGTTAATAAATCTTGTATGGGCATGCTTTATTTCGAATTAAAAATGGTTGACATTTTGCTGCATTTCGTAAAATATCAGATGGCTTTGTACACATTACGTTTGTTTGTTTCTGAATAAGAATCATTTTAAAACATCTTAAGAGCTTCATACGCCATATTCCAACAATCGTTTACAACAATCAGATCCGATTTAAGAAAACTGCAGGCAGTTCAAGTATATGTTTCCACGCTAAAGAGTGATGACAAGCGATAAAATACATATTATGAACTACGTGAAGTATTCGTAACTGTGATAGACAAGTTTCAATGAGTTCATTTTGTGAACATGTTAGGGATAAAATTATTATTACTGTTGTCTATCTACCTTTACATTTTGCAGGAAGACGCTACTAATCATCTCTTAATCATGTCGTAATCACCGTTCACCATCTACGACGTGAAAGATTCAACACCAGCATCCTGAGGTGGAACTTTGCATTAATTGCTTCATAAGTACAGATCTTTTTCGTATACCTACTTACTCCACTTAATTATTTCAGTATCTTTTTTCAAAGCCTAATTGAAATGTATCTATTGCCTACTATAAACACGTCTCAAGAAACATATTTATTTGTAAAAAAATCAACATTTTAATCAGGTATCTATTAAATTGATACAAATAAAAACCATAATAATATTTTGTAGTTCACACTACAAGGGTAGGCCAACACTAAAAATAATTTAATCATGATAAGTGTCAAATATCGATTGGTTGACAATACATTGGATAAATGAGTTGAGTTTTTATAAAATTATTATCGATCACCGCTTACAATACGACACATCACTAAGACAGATATCGATGACTTGTTCAAAGTGATGAACTTAGGATAATGGGTCACAGACAAGACTGGCTGACACATTCGTGATTTGCATTACGAGAGGATATTCAAAATGTTATAATCGAAGCGTATCTGCGAAGATTACAAAGCTCGAGCCTTTCTGGACGTCGATGGAGCGATAGCGGTTCAGTTTCACGAACTTGACGTATGTTACAGCGACATCGTGAGCACCTTGGCCCTTGACCGTTATTTGATATTTGTGAAATGTTCGCGTGTTTGTATCACTTTGTGTTTGAAAGTTTATTGCTGATTGTTTTCCGCTAGTGTTTGAAGATGGTACTATTCTAAGTAGTTCAGTACCCTTACCAGGAGTTTTTACGTTTCGACAAATATGACTGTTTTGGTATTTGTTTACGTATTTGCGCATACAAATTCCAATCAGCGCCCCTAGCGGATTATGTCAGAACTAGGAAATCGTATGGGCCATTACGTAAACAAATACCAAAACAGTCATATTTGTCGAAACGTAAAAACTCCTGGTAAGGGTACAGTTAAGAAAGTTCTCAAAGGGAAATTAATGGACCTCACATCAATGAACACTTGGCCAGCGTGGTGGTCTGCGACCTTAACATTTTAACTCATAGGGATTTCCCTGCCTTGCACTGAGATAGCAATATGGATCGATGGTAGAACTTTAAGATGCAACTTCTAATGCGCCACTTTCATACCTGTATCTGCCTTGTTTTAGCTATTACAGATTATTGTATTACAGAGATGAAGGATAATTAAATAACCTTAAACACCTTTAGAACCCTTACGAATGACCCTATATGTGATATGGATCCGGTTCTTGTCATTTTGTAAATTGCATCGGTCTTAAGCACATATTTGAGAATTTAAACATCTTATATTTTACATGAATTCCAAAAGGACACGATGATTTGAACTATTGTTCCACCCAAATTTCATCCTGCACCCTTACCAAAAACAAAAAGCACATCAATACAATAGACTTTAACGTGGCCGGCATTCGATACAAACAATAACAAAATCTCAAGATAGGATAATGTCGCGACAAGACAGGCGTGGAATAAAGAGCATTGTTCCGTAGATACGCCTAGTTTAGCATCTCCCAATGATAGGGGTGAAGACAGCACAATGTGAGTATCACAACATACTGGATCGTTAATCGATAACTATTCAGCTATTCAGATTTTATCGACGACGACAACCCATTGTGACTATATCTTTGGTTTCTTTAATCTATGGTATTGTGACAGTTTTAAGCGTAAGGAAATGATCTAAGGACCGGTGTCTGTGTTACATTGTGCAGAATACGCCAACTAAAGTCTTCATTTCGGAATTGTTCTGCCTTTTAATTCACTTTAAATTCTATTTATAAGTGCATAGAATAAATTTACAGGATAAGGAATTTTAAAATTGGACATACAATAGAGATAGGTGTGAGGTAGGTTTACAGGTGATTGAACTGTATATGGTACGATTGCAAAAAAAGACCACTTACATACTAATTAATTATCAATACGGATCGAATTGAATCGAAACGGGGACCTATTGAACCTAAGCCATTATTAATAGTTTTCTGACGAATAAATCGAATACCTAAGTTCTCATTTACTTAAAACTAAAACATTCCCATAAATCTGAGATAATGTTACTTTATAGTGGTAACTTTCACCCTAAAATATTCTAGAAACCCAACGCGAGTACCTATTATAAGTTCTCATTTACACATTCCCATAAATCTGATATAATGTTACTATACAGTGGTAACTTTGCTTCCTAAAATATTCTAGAAATCCAATGTATAAACAAAGTAAAGTGCAGAAAATGTAATGTTGAGAATTAGGTAAGCACTAAGCAGATTCTATTAGGTGGCAGTAATCAAATTTCACATCTATTACCAATCCCCTAGCTCCAAACCACGCGACACATTCTTTATTTAATTTCATTTCGCATCATTGAGCTAAGTAGATACAATTCGTGCAGGCAATTTAAGGCAATCGACACATACGTAATTGTGGGGTAATGACGGGAGCAAACATTTTCATTAACGACGTCTCTCCAGAAATTGTCTGAGATGATAACTGCATTGACCGAACGAAGCATAACTCATTCGATTAACCACCTCCAAGTATGCCTGCGGGCCCATTTAATTCTAACTATAGTCGTCGATGCATCAACAACCAGTTTAATAAGACCCTTCCAGCTCAAACATTTTAGTCTTACAGCTCAATAGCAGGAGTTTTATATAAAATGGTTGCCCGTGAACTTTTTCAACCGCTAATGCTATCTTAGTAACGCCAAGAAAGTATTAATCCTATTTTAATATGACTAATTACAACATTAATTGACGGTGTGCTCGGTGTTCAGTCGTGTGGGTGGATTTAAGTGGTACAAGATTCATTTATGTTTAATAGGCCTTCGTAAACATTACAAGGCATGTAATAATAACATAAGTTAGAAATAAGTAAGTAGGTAATTTACATAATTTACCGACTTTGTTATGTTATTACATTTTTGTTGTGTGTAATTGTTATCGTAGTGTGTTTGGTAATGTGAATGAGAAAGTTTCAAATATCGATGAGGTTTAAAATTGTAAAATATGTAATTGCAAACTAGTATGTACTAAGTACGAGTATATCATTCATCACATGATTCATTTTTCTTAAAATTGTGTCAGCTGTACCTAAATTTAGCAAAATCTTTTTTGAATATATGTGAATATTGCATTTTCACATTCTCGCAGAGAAGTAAAAGCTTTGTGTTTGCATTATGTTTATTTTATTATCATTTCCAAATATGATGTCCAATTGCTTGTTGCTTTTCGCGAATGCCCAAACAGCATACATAGTAGGTATAGTCCGCGTAAAACTGCTAGTCCACTCTGAGTATAGAAATGAATCGTGTCGCCATAGTAAATTGTATGACTACATCTGCTCGCAACAATTTCAGAGCGGACTAGCATTTTGGCGCGGACTATACCACTTTGCACGGACATTCTTGCCGCGGACGTGTAAGATGTGGAATGAGCTTCCTCCTGAGGTATTCCCGAAGCGCTATGACATGGGGCTCTTCAAAAAAGGTGCAAAAAGAGCTTTCATACAAAGCCGGCGATGCATTGGCGACTCCTCTGGTGTTGCAAATGTCCATAGGCGGCGTTGACTCCTTTCCATCAGGTAGCACGTTTGCCCAATCGTTAGGTAAAACTATTAAAAAAAAACTTATATTACGAGTATGTTAATATTATTTTAGCTACATTTCGCGAGCGCAGAAACAACATACATACAAACATACAAACAAGAATAGCACAATAAAGCTCCACCGCATCTGTTTGATGCAATGACCGCTGGATATTTCCGGATGCACAACTACGTGATAACAGCCTCGTTATGCACTCTGATTGCTGATAAGTGATAAGATAACGATCCAATTTTGTTCGTAATTAATTACGGAATAAGATATAGTATTATTCCTTCATTATGAAAGGAGGCAAGCACAACAGTGGGACAGTAGTGGGATAATGTTAGTGATCAGTTGCTATTTCTGCCTAATGACAGCAGCCTTAAGCGCTGCTATATTTTGATTTGAATGATGTGATAAGGGAGACATACTTTTCTAAGGCATTCCAGCATAGACTTCAAAGGTAGTTGCGCATCTGTGGCCAATCTCGGATAGGAATGTACTCCTATCCAAGGTTGATTACTCATTTCCATGGGAATATCTCATAAAAATAATTAATCAGACAATTTTTACTGATGTTATTAGCTACGCCACGCAGTAATGCCATAATATTGTAAGACTTTATATCAGATAATTTGACTAATGCTTTTCCAGAAATACGAATACACTATATAGTATATATTTTTTATGTGCGTGTGTATGTCACTGAACTCCTCCTAAACGACTGGACTGATTTTGATGAAATTTGTTGTGTGTGTTCAAGGGGACTTGAGAATGGTTTAGATTCACAATTTATTCCGCGGGACAAGGTTTTTTATTTAATTTTTAATTCGTAAGTAGTTGTTGATTTTGGAATGTTTCACATTGGATTCGACAGATTTCGCTACCATCGCAGTTTCAAATATTCTGTCTATTTTTCAAACCCGTAAGTGATAAGGGTTGTTCACCCTTGACATTTTTTTATTTATATGGCAACACAACGTTTGCCGGGTCATCTAGTATACTATGGAAGTTAGAGTATTGTCTTGCATAACGAGTCTATTTAGACAAATCAAAACTATTTACCTACTAATTGATCAAAATTAAACCGTTAAATAGTGTTAGGTAGAGTTGCGCAAAATGTATCACTAAAGTGAAAAGAGTGATATATATCTTTTGAACTCAGTGATATATAATATATATCACTCTTTTAGCTCAATAGCTCACTTTAGCTCAGTAGCTCTGTAAAGATACGCGACATTTTATATCAGTATATAAGAGAATCAGATCAAAATGTTTTGACAACATTTTTGATTCCTATAATTAATACAAAACTGGCAAGAAATTATATATGAATTATCACAGCCAACGCTATTTGTATATCCCGGTTTCCATGTTCTTAGCAATAAAATATTTTAATTTAGTGTTTAATACGTAACCGTAACTGTTATATATCTCAATCAACGCATTTGACTCGAATCAGGCTCACTACTCACTCTCAGTCAGTCGCTCATTTGACTCATCGCTCACTCGCGAGCTAGTATAACTCTGTTGAGTTGAAGAAGATCTTATATCCGGAATCGTTTGAATCTATGAACTAAACCATGTGATGCGGATATAAAGATATAATTCAAATCCGTCGGAGTTGATGAGTGATTAGCTCTTTGGTGAAGATATATATCTTTTATATCACTCACTCGCGAGCTACACAATTCTAGTGTTAGGTGCAGACAGGGCGCAGACTTTGAGTCTTGCATCATCTTTCTAATAATGATTACAAATCAAAACTATTTACCTACTAATTGATCAAATTTAACCATTTAATAATGCTAGGTGCAGACAGGGCGCAGACTTTGATGTAGAAACATCGATTCGTTCACAGTCGATTAGATAACGTGCTTAAACTTTACCTACCAGTTCTAACCTTGTTGAAGCGCACACGCATTGTGGTTATCAAGTTTTATACTGTACGACACGACGGATGCGACCACGACAAAAATTACAGGAACACAAGTGATACCACTATACATTTGTCACATAACAAATAAATAACGCCAAAAATCATAATATTATAAGAATGAAAAATCATAATATAGGCTAATATAAAGTATATGATTTTATCCAATTCATTTATTAATAAGAAAATCGTAAGATTTTTTAAATAGGTATTTGAGTAACAAAGCTATAGCAATTTTGGTCAGCGTCAACTGAAGTCCAAAAATATATCAATTAGCAAAATATCTGTTCACTAAATAGCATAGTGGTTGAAACTCTGCCTCTCACTCAAGGGTTTCGAGGTTCGAATCCCAGACATGCACCTCTGATTTGAAGTTCTTATTTAGAGCCTGGTTAGGACTCGTAAATCTCAAACGCTAGCGACTTTATTAAATATAAAGTCGTTAAACTTACCAGCCATCCGACTAGTCATCGTGTGTCGTGTCGTAATCATAAACGAGGCGACATCTCCAAACATTCGCTTGTCGCCTCCCGCTGCGCAGTTGGCATTAACGACTAATAGCAGCATGTTAATCGACAGGCGATCGTTGTCGGCGGTCACTTTAAACTCCAAAAAAACTGGAGCGTCATACGATATCTATGGAATTGGTGATCCGTTCCGTGTATTGAGTGTCCAAGGATAATACACGCTTGAATTGCGTGCGGAGGTTCATTGTTAGGTCTAATCGTTTTTCAATGTTATTGGTGACGATTTTATTGCTGGTGACAAGTGCTTGATAGATACGAATTATAATTTTATAGGAAAAATGTTTGTTTTAACGTACTTTTTATTACCCACTTTTTATTAATTGGTATATTCTGAAATAAGAAACGAACAAATTCAATCATTGAACCTTTTCCTGTTGGGCAGTGGGCTTATATAATTAGGGAGATGCTAAAACTTAAGTTTTTAAGTTCTATTCATGTTCTATTGTAAGTGTTGATGATTGCAAGATTTTAAAACCGTAATAATATTATTATTTTTTAAGGTATTACAAACCTTGCATAATGCATGTCTTTTTTTCGTTATAAAAGTCATTCTTTCTACATTTATTTTATAAGAATCAAGAACTTACCTGCACGAATTGCTATATATCTCAAATACTCCTTAGATTTTTATTACCATTCAACACTTCCGTTTTAAAATTCAGTTCTAACAATTTAAATCATAAGAGTGACAACTAGAGTCATCTAGTGTGCAATAGCAGTACTACACAAAGTCAGTAATGTATTGAGGTGACAACAGATGGCAGGCAGGTAGCTTTACTATATGCATTTATAAATGAGACATAATATTTTTTCATTTATTTACATTCTTAGTGCGTTCAATCGTTGTAGTGAATTGTATTACATATTACAATAAAAGACGTAAATCATACGACAAGGTTAAAAATTTGCTAGCTTGAAAATAACGCTACACCTATCCGAATCACGGATTGTCAATACTAATCAATACTATCATCGTTTGTCGTTTACTGACATTTGGCAAGTCAATTTTATAAATAGAGAAAGTTTATTATTTTCTTTCAATTTTACTAATGCCAGAATTCATCATGTAGTTATTTTATTACATTAACTTTCTAGCGTCTTATTTCCTCCGGAGAAGCATATACGATCTACACATATCATCCTGTACGTGCTTTAATATTACTTATCTCTATTTGATTACGATGATTCTGTTGCGAATTCCTTCAATTTATCAACGACACATCGCTAGGAAATTGGCTCAAAGATATTTATTAGAAGCCAGTTACACAACAGCGGTCACTATCGATGCTATTGATGCCATTACCCACGAGTTGTTGCAGCGTCACCGAAACAAAGCGAAAAATAACCTCTTTAATGTAAACGATTTAAGTTTAAGATACTTCATGAAAGCAGACAACAATGAACCTAAGAAAGATGTTACTGCTCTGACCGCTGAAGAGTTAGATAATCTGGTCGTAGAACTCTTCGAAAAACATAAACACAAGCTTCTAAAAGATACCATCACAGAATGCCATGAAAAAAAGATACTCATCAGTGAGAATGCCCTAAAGAAACTGTTTAGAAGCTCGAGTATGTCCGGCAAAGTTGATACAGTATTACTATTGCAAAAATATTCTATGAAAATTGACCCATACTTATTCAAACGGAATGGGGAATTCCTACATTATGTGGCAAAAGCTCAGTGTATGAAGGGCAACTCTGAAAAGGGTTTGTTCATATTAAAACAGTGTTATGAGAAATTTGACGGGCTGAGAAGTTTTTACAGAATAATTCTGAGGGAACTCATTCAGGACACAGTTTTGAACAGATCAGAGGCATCCCTAGTTGTTTTCAAGAAGTATATGTTAGAATTTAGTGAGAAGTACAAAGACCACTACCCACTTGTATGCTTCTGGTATAACTGCTGGTCCAGTACTTGGTTCTCTGATCAGATGTTAGCAGATGAACTATTAGAGTCTTCTAAATTTCTTCAAGACATTGTAAAAGATAAGTGAGTATACATAACAGTTTTATTTTATACATCAGACAGGTCACATACAGCATGCAGTCTACCAAATGTTTATTGGTGACCGTTGACAATCTGTAATCAACCCTAAATAGGAGTAGAGTCCTACTTGAGGTTGGCCACAAATGTGTAATTACTATTTACTCCTGATCCAGATATATATCCAGTTATAACTTATATCTGATAATAGAGACCCCTTTACTTTACAATTCGCTTCAAATAAAACCACTGTTCATAATTTATATAGATTATAGATATACATAGATGTCATGATAATCCTGCACAGTCAAAGGACAAAGGGTTTTATTGACATTAAATACCTTCTATCAGTCTATAAGCTCTAATAAGTCCATGGTTAGTATGTTAGTAGTAATACTCTACTATTATAAGAAAGTAATAGATGTATTTAAGCTACAATGCTTATCCCAGAATTCAGTCTATTAAACTATTCCTGAAACGAAAGTGTTACACAAAGGTACCAGGTCATTAAAATAAAACTAATATTGTGAAACTAGTGTTAACTAATCACTTTAGAAATTCAATTTAATACATGTTATAAAGTAATAATTTATGTGTATTAAGTATTTCAAAACAATATTTCAAGTCAAGTGGTATTTTACTAGAATTGTTTTATCAATTTCTAATGCTTTTGTATCTCAGGAAAAACTTTGCTTTAGAAAGCACATCTGCAGAATTAATGGCCAAGTAAAATGCAAATACCATAAAATTGACAAAAATGCATTGAATCTGAAATTGAAGTCACTAATATCTGGTGGAATTTAAGAAAATTACACAATAGGCAATGTTACATTGCATAGTTACATACGTTTTAAGGAGTGATGTTCTTTTTTATCTGTAAAATTAAAATAAAAAAATATTTGATAATATTAGTGCCTAGTTTTAATACACAAAAATAGCTTTATCAACCAGGAATCAAAATAGACCTCTCTATAGTTGACCAGACATTGCCAATTACACTTAAGTAATTATGTTATAGTCCGCACAAATCTGCTAGTCTGCTCCGAATACATAAAGGAGTCGAATCACAATAGCAAATTGCAGATACTAGCAAAAAGAAGACAGCACGGGACCCTCCCAGCAACCGTCCGCTGCCGGGAGGGTCCCACGTCTTGTCCACGGGTACATAGCTGCATTAGTGTGCCCTATGTTATGTAGTACATGCTAACTAAACCTGCGCACAACAACTTCAGATATTACATTAGTATTTCTCTGTTTTCAGAGCCACGGCATTCAGTATAACCATTCTCCGGGAGTACAATGATGATGCAGTACTCCGGCTTTTGCAAAATCTCATCAAATACAAGATGATGGATGAATATGTTAAGGTTCTGCAAGTTCTCTTTGCATATAAGTGTAAGTAATTTGTAATATGTCAAAACTTAATTATTTTTTAATTGGAGTTAGAAATGAGATTGCAGTCCACCTAAAGAAGCTATCAATGGATCAGTGGCCAACTTCATATAGAACAGATTGCACTCCTAGCTGATAACAGATGCAGGGCCCCTGGACAACTAAGTTGGTCACCTCATATTATGTTTTTTTTATAATATAGGAATAGCAGACGAGCATGCAGTTGATAAGCCACCCATGGACATTTGTTATCAACTGGTATAGGATTACATATTCCTACCTGAGGTAGGCCACAGATGCGTCGCTACCCCTGAGGACTAAGGAGGCCTTACCACACCGTTCAAACCAGAATACAGCAGCGTTTAACACTGCTGTTATGAGGCAAGAATTGGTGTGACGGTGGTGCCGCCGGAGTCCAACCACAAAGCGTTCTACCACCTTCAAATTCATGTTCTATGATGCCAATTATAAAAATAATTATCAAGTTATCCTCCCAATTGAATCATGAATATTATTATTCAATTTAATATCTAAAATAATCAGGAAGACAACTTTTTTTAAAGTCACATCCAACATTCAATATCAGAACCATTAACGATTTCAGGAAGAATATATGGATAATGGTAAAAATCTTTCCTCTGAATGTTTTGTATGGCCAAAAAACCTCAATACTTTTCACAACATTGTTTTATCTGAATGTAGTCATTTAATCAAATATCAACATCTTTGATAGATAACTACAAATTATTTTTCCGTTAAAATATAAATACAACAGTTTCCCTTTGTCACTTATTGTGATGTGTTAGTTATTTTTATCATGTTTTTGTATACAATAACATTAAGTGTGAATAAACTCAAGTAACCAGATAATGCCTGTCTAAGAATATACCTACAACCCATACAGTATATAATATATAGTTATCCTGTTTACATAAATATAATATATTTATAAACAAATAACTAATACATAGGAGAAAATTAAGAAATAAGGGAATAACATCATTCATCATCACCCCAACGCCATCTATTGTTGTGTCATATAAGTAAGTATTGTTGAAAATAATAAAAGGAATAAAAATAATTAACATTTGGTGGTACGGAAGCCTCCATGTGCGAGTTCGTCTCGTACTTGGCGAATTATTTACGCATGTGAAACCGCAAGGCAGAGCTTATATATTAATAAAAATATAAATGCAACATTTAGTGCAGTCAGTTGAGTCACGTTCTGCTTTTCTTAAAATTGAAACGTTAGTTGCACCTTTAATTTAATTATAATAAACAATATCTATAATTGGATACGCAGATTAATTATTATTGTAAATTAAAGGCCTGTCGCTGGGGTCGAAAATAGAAAGTAATGAAACCCAAATAACAACAAACATCATACTGAAAGTTAGCATGTGTCTTAGTGCTTTTAATATATATTTTTTTTTTAATATTAATAAAACAGTATTTTCTACTATGAAGCCTATATATGTATTTTTCGTCGCTGAATTATTTTTAAATGCGTTCGTTATTTGTAAATTACGAAATATATAAAAAAGGCCTTTAAAAGCAATAGGTAATTGCTTTTTGACATAGGCATTTGACACTGTTTACATGAAATATCAGTAGGCATTTATCAGTAACAAAAATACTGATTGTTTTGTTTTGTTTCATTTAATTCAATATTTTGGAAATACGTAGTATGTTTATATTATGTCATTGTGGTATATGATATGGATTATATTTTCCTTCCTCAATCTTTGACCTAATTTGCACTATGATTATTTCAAATAACGTTTTTTGTTTTGTATTATAAAAAAAAATGTAGTTATTATACCTTTTTACAAAGGTATTTATAATTGTAAGCAAATTGTAATACCTTCTACCTAAATACAGGAAAAAATGGCAACTAGGATCCCAGTATTTTCTTATGCTTAAATTAGAGTGAAAATTCATTAAATTAAAAAAATAATAAATCGTAAAATTCTTTTTTTTTTTCAAAAACTGTAAACTTGTTAGCACATTATAAGATTGAATCCGTCAGTAATGTTAATAACCTCCTTAAATATATAAGTTGTCTTACCCTGTAACCCTGTAATTGACACTAGTAGATAGAAATGGGTTAGCTATTAGCATACATTAAAGTAAAATACAATATTATAATAAAACTTACAGAACAAAACTTAATGTGGCGATGATGCCATCATAGCCACGGAGAATTTCCATATTTTTATTTGTAACCTATTTTTTTATTGTTACAGTGAGAAATCGAGATTTGCATGGGTGTACAGAAATCGTGCGCAATTGTGAAGCCTTAGGTCTGTCTTTACCCATGTCTCAACAAGGAAAGTACATAAAGATGCTCATAAATAACAAAGAAATCGATGGAAAAATAATCAAGCCAAACTTTAAACTCAAATTCTAGTTTTGTTCGTAAGAGTACCTCAAGGAGTTATGTTAGGTCCAATGTTATTGTCTATTAATGGGAATGACCATACATCATGAAGTAATGTGTCTACTTTTTTTTATAGAAGGAACCAAAAGAAATAATTTATACATCGAGACCATTATAAATATGAAATTGCTGGAAAGCAAATAATCTAATTGAAAAAGTAATTTATCCTACTTAGAAAAGTGACTGTCTGTGGTAATGACAATTGGTAGCATTATGAAAAATTGGACGTGCCGATTTGACAAATTAGAAATGATTATACATTTTTAAGTAAATAGTGTTAATAGCAAAATAAATAGTTGTATACATTGATAAGTACGAGTATTATTTCTTTCAAGCGTCATATAAGATTAATATTAGGATCTTACCTTCTTTCATTTAATACAGAAATCTGAATCGATTTCTGCTACGGGTAACCCATCTAAAAACTGACTAATGGTATTCTGAACGTAGCAGATTGCTTACAATTCGGTAGTATCATAAAACAATTTCAAATTCGCCCCATCACTATCCCTCTAGTGGGGACACATTTTGTCTGAAAATATAAAGGACTACAGTGGCCTTTGAACACTTTAAGAGGAATGACAAACCACCTTCAACATTATATTTATAATTTATTTCTTTTAAGCACATACCTTTTAAAAATGTGAATAATACAATTTGCAAACATTTCATGCTAATATGTCTGGGTCTTGAACCTTGGACCTCTAACGTGACAAGACGAATATACACTCTCTATATTATTATTTTTATTTATATGCCCGGCAACGGTCTAGTGATCTAAAAGGTTATCGTACGTATAAAAATAAAAGCACGCGCGGTGAGGGTATATTGTTTATTATTATTTAACATCTATTATCGTTTCCGCGTTTCAAAATAAAAATGCGTATGATATCAATTAGTGGTGGTAAAAAAATATGATTGTGTACTATTTAGCTTATAGCTAGTTCGTAACAGCTGTGCCTTTTTTATAATATAGAAATAGCTAGCCAGCAGTCCACTGCCATGGACATCTATAATCGATCACAGATACGATTATAGTTATTCCTTAGGTCTCTCTCGGATGTGTTGCTACTAAGAACTAATTTAGAATGCCTCTGATAAGCGTGTTACTTATTGTACTTCATCGTTTAAGCAAGGGATAAACTAGTTTCTAATACGCATAATTTGAAAAAGTGGTGCGTGCCTCGGATTCGAACCTAGGACCATCGATTGAGGAACTGAGTTTCTACAACTAGGCTAACTATATTTTTTTTAATAAAAAAATAAAACCGACTTCTATGTCACTACAAGGTAAAAAATAATTCAAATAAATGTTGGTTTAGTACGTAGTCCTGAAGTCGGCGCTCAATATATTTCGATTGATAGCGGCGTAAACAGCGTGCCCAATATGATCGCCAAATTTTATATCGCCGATAACTTCTCTTCCTTTGGGAAGTCGGTTAAAAATTAAATAATTTTATTATATCTCTAATCCTGAGGATTAGAGAAATATTCAAGGAAAGGCGATATATCCCTTTACGTTACGCTCCACATAGGTACATAATTATCAAATTTGTTACTCATGTGTTTTGGTGCGATTTAATAAATTATTAACATCAAATTACCTGTTAACTTTGTGTCATACTCAAAATACCTACTAATAATATACGCATAAGTTACGCATGACGAATATTTATCGCTAAATTTATATAAATACTGGTGGGAATAATACCTATCCTTATCAGTACCGGCATAATATAATATGAATCTATTTGACCCATAAACTAATTTATACAGCCCAGCAATCGATTATAATTCAGGTTTAGCCGGTTTTTCATAATAGGTTAACGGTAATGAACATTACACCATAATATTGACAGATAAAGTAATTTAATGTGAATGATTTCACTCAAAAATATCATAAGCAAATATAAACTATTTTAAATTATTTTTCTTCTTACCTGACTATGACTTGGTTATGATGCATACCTTCTCTTATTTATTTGTTTACGTATGTTTACGTATACGTGACGTATGTGTTCTATTGTGGGCTAGAGGTTTTATTTCGGCTTGCGAGACTTGTATAACACATAGGATAATGTGACCTACTTTTTAGTCTTTCAATCATCTAATTAAATCCAGAAATAATCCAATAAATAACTCATTCAACCTTTTTCTTCTCGACGCAGTGATAGGCAAGTTGAAATTAAAATTCTGCCGTTCTAATCCCAGGGTCCTTTATTTTTTTACTCTATATAGGTTAGTGTACCTTATATGTCGTCAAATTGTTTTTGACCCACTGTTGGGCACGGGTCTCTGCTCAGAGTGAGAGGAGTTAAGCCGTACTCCAAGCTCTGATCAAGTGCGAATTGGTACAATTTACACAGTTTTAATTTTTTTTTTGTAATGACCACTCAGATATGTCATTTCCCTCACGATGTCCCCTCACACTCTAATACGCACGTAATTCCGAAAATTCAGAGGTGCCTGGGCTTTGAACCTCCTCAAAAGAGGGGCCCCCACAATAGCGACGTCGGATTTTTTTTTTAATTCCGACTAGTAAACACTAGTAAAAAAAAATCTTTTCCTTTGATATTATTTTCGCTCTTTTACCTTTATCTACAGTACTTTGTACAAACATGAATACTAGAAGAATCTACCTGCGTTTCACAATAAAATATTTATTGAAAAACTCAACTGAAAAAGTTTTTCATTTTATTCGGAAAATAATTTGGGGCCAGGAGGCCTCTAAATCCGGCACTGGTTATACTTACAAGTAATTACAATTAAAAATAATTATTTCTTTAAGGCCGCCCATACACGAGCAGCTTGGAGCAGCCAGTATCGAATGCTTCAAGCTGCGACTGCATAGTGAACTTCAGACTTATAAGTATGTACATACACGAACCGCTCGAGCAGTTGCAACTGCTTGAGGCGGTTGGCAGCACGGTGATTTTTCATCTTGCGGTCAAGCAGTCGCCAGCCACACACTGCCTGTTCGAGCTGTCGACTGCTCTCGCGCAGTTACCTCAGCCCGCGCTCTTCATTCCTCGTTGCGCACGCTTCCTATCTGCACGAATTCCTCGAGCAGTTAGCTTAACTGCTCAAGGAGTTATCAATGGCAGCTTCAAGCTGTTTACTCTGACTGCAAGAGCAGTCCGTGTAGTTTGATAACGGGGTAACTGCTCGAGCTGTCCATGTATGGCCAGCCTAAGGGTGAAGGGAAAATTATGAGGAAACCCACATGCCTAAGTTCTTATGTGGATTAAGACCTAAAGTTCTTTGACTCTGAAAGGAGATCCGTGCCCAGTAGTGGTTTTTGCGAGTTCACGACTGCTTCAACTAGATTCTTACACAGAAAAGAATATTAGGTACCTATTATTATGTCTTAGTATTTGTAGGAAAATGAAACAGCTCTTAAATAATTACAAACCTTAATTTTATTGAGATTTTGCGGTAGGTACATAATAGGTAACATTTAATCTTAACAATAAATACATTATATAATACAAATTCATTTAAAATCGAGTAACTTCGTTTTCCTTAGACTTAGCTGGAGTGGCAGCATTCATAGCTTCTTTTCGTCGCAGAACTGTAATTGATCTGTAAAAAAGAAAATAGAAGCTGTTACTTTGTCGAGTTTATTTTATATCTAAACGCCTGGATAAGTTGGAATATCAAATAAATAATCATAAGTTTGGTTCATGTTATCTGCGCTCGGTCATTAGGTAATCTAACCATGTTATTCCTTCTCTAACTTCACACACACTTCCCACCTTCCTCCTTACCTTTTCCATGCATAGGTTGTCTGGAAGAGATCGCTGCTTAGAGATAAGGCCGCCTATTGCATACGATTAACCTACATAATTGTGTATTATCGTTATGATCTACTGAAGTGTGCAATAAAGAATCTATCTATATATGTTGCTTTCCCTGTGGTCTAAGTTGGTGCATATTACTACACATACGATTATTATAGTCCGCGTAAAACTGCTAGTCCGCTCTGAATATAGAAATGAATCGCGTCGCTATAGCAAATTGTATGACTACACCTGCTCGTAACAACTTCAGGGCAAAGAAATCATTATTAAATCTTGGGGATCTACTTAAATTTTGATTATTGTTCGTACCCATAAGAGTTACGAAAATGATAGTTCAGCGTATTTCATAATACGAACAATTATATGCGAAATAATTATTTAGTTACTAGTTCCTAATAATTAAAAGTGCTAATGTATCGTGTCCAGATATCTTATAGACAAATGATATTATCAGTCTTCTATTATTCTTTGTTTATTATTATTAATAATAATTACACAATAATATTGCAATCTTGGACACGTCTCTTAAATAAAGACATTGGCAACTTATCCACACGTGTTTGTGCGATAAACCGTAGGTACAGAACAAAGTAGGTGACAAGGAAAATAATAGTACGCAGCATTATTATAGTATAATAATATTCAATAATATTATTCGCCTAATTTGACACCTACAACCATAGATAAGTATAGATATCTCTCCGCCTTGTAATTGGAGGAAGCCATTAAATGACTTAAACGGCTGACAGTTCTGTCAGCCGTTTTATGGCTGTCATGGTGTAATTTGCGCGGAACAATGCCGACATGCGCAGTAAAGACACGAAAACGAAGAAAAAGTGCAAAGTAATATCGTTTCATTCGTAAATGATCTAAAAACTACATTTTTTTAATATCTTTCAAACACGAAAATAGATGACAGTGACAGTTGTCGAAAGGTTCCATTTTCTTGTTAGGAGCGAGTAATCTTTACTAATCTATGCCCCTAAGCCCACAACATATTAATGCAAATATAATAAGGCTTCTTATGGGTCATATAACCTATACCAGAAATAGCGATTATTGATATAATAATTATTTGGACATACTTATTACCTAATCGTTAGTAGTGTAGCAGTGAAAGCCCAGTGGTTAAGAAACTTGGCCTTTCGATCGAGGCGTCCGGGGTTCAAATCCCAGGCATGCACCTCTGATTTCCAAAGTTATGTGCGTATTATAAATTATTTATAACTTTCTTAAACGGTGAAGGAAAACATTGCGAGGAAACCTGCACACCTGAGAGATTTATATAAAAAAAATCTCAAAGGTTCTTCTTCTTCAACTTCACTTCAACTTCACATACTAATACGAATTTGGTCAGCGCGGCGGACTATGGCCTAATCCTTCCTATTCTGAGAGGAGACCCGTGCACAGCAGTGGGACAATAAAGGGTTGATGATGATGATGAATAGTTAGTCGAATAATCAATAGGTCGAATAATAGCACGTTCCAAGTAGGACCTACCTACCTAAATAAACCAAACGTGGAGTTTGCATATTTACAAGGCCTGCTTCAGACAGAAGTAGGACTTACTTTTTGGTCGTCTGAAACATACAGATTATAGCAATAATATAACTAGCAAGTTAGACATATCTTTTTTCGCCAACCTTCGCACTAGTAGAAAACGTTTAAAAGTCGGCAATATACGAAATAGATGTGAGAATTTTTGATCTAAAATGACATCAATTACTTAAACGACCCTTAAACCATCAATAGGTACCTTTTGTAGAATCGACAGCATCGATGCTATAAATACTTACATAACACAAACATAATATCGATAATTTTCCGTTAGTATTGCAATGAATACTATTAATGGTATCTATATAATACATATTACATCGAACATTTTATCGATAAACTATATCTACTTCCAACTAAACGACTTTATTTATTATTTATTTGTTATTAATTCGATGTTTGAAAACAACTTGAAGTGAAAACTTTGAAAACATGTCCCTTACCCTTACCATGACTTTACAAAACATCCCACAATTTTACGTTACGTTTACTCAACCCAATATTCTGTTCCGTTTGCTTCAAAAGACTGAGTAAACGTAACAATGAGTATGTGATCAAGTTCTTTTTTCTTGCATGCCTCACATGATCGCAAAAAAGAGAGACAAAACATAAAGCGCCATTTTGTCAATTTAGACATTTAATGTTACGTTACTGACACTATAGTTCTGATACAAGCCGCTAGGGGCGCTGATTGGAATTTGTTTGGGCAAATACGTAAACAAATACCAAAACAGTCATATTTGTCGAAACGTAAAAACTCATGGTAAGGGTACTGATAAAAATAGCTTAATGTAAATATAAATAGATAAATGTTTTCTTAGTACCTAATATGCTAAATATACCTGTATGTCGGTCATAAATTCATAATATATTACTTATCAAGATGTGAGGTCGCGGTCAAACGCAAGATAAATATACACGTAGATAGGTATACTTAAGCCTTTTATAATCAATCTACCAATTCTCTTCCACCAAAGATCGAAACATAACAATTTCTAGTAGGCTATAGTGAAATGTCAATCTTTCGTAGGTAAAACGTTGGATGGATTAATTATTAATTAAAGTTATTAGTCACGTACGTAAAATGCAGTATAGATGCAGTAAAACAATGCAAATGCAATAAAGGTGCAGTACATATTTTGAAGTTCGTAATTTGAGTTTCTAAAGGTGGTAGAACCCTTTGTGGTTCGACTCCGGCGGCACCACCGCCACACCTATTTCTGCCTAATAACATCAGTGTTAAGCGCTGCTGTGTTCCGTTTTGAAGGGTGTGGTAAGAGAGACATATTTTTCCTAGGCATTCCAGCTTAGTCCTCAGGGGTGGCAGCGCATCTGTGGCCGACCTCAGGTAGGTATATCTAATCCTAACTGGAGTTGATTACAGATGTCCATGGGCGGCAGTAGCCACTTACCATCAGGTGGACTGCATGCTCGTCTGCTACTCCTTTATTATAAAAAAGAAATCCTTATGTACCTAGTCATTTAAATTGAACAAAACCTAATTCCTAATTTGATTTTCCTAAAGGTACCTACAAATTAAATTAAAAATAACTGAACTGATTTTAGAGAGACTCGAGGGGTTGTAAACTTTAATTTA
The DNA here is from genome assembly GCF_041222505.1 of Epargyreus clarus. NCBI lineage: Eukaryota > Metazoa > Arthropoda > Insecta > Lepidoptera > Hesperiidae > Epargyreus > Epargyreus clarus. The sequence goes on along the minus strand of NW_027332231.1, from coordinate 7,127,005 downwards.
AATTCAAGGTCGCTGGCGCAGAGGAAAAGAAAGTAATAAGCCATTGGTCTACAAATGTAGAGACACATAGAGACGTTCCGACTTAGTTCTCAGGAGTAATGCATCCTCCATAGATTAGTAAAGATTACTCACTCCTAACAATAAAATGTAAGTTTTGAGAATTGAAATAGTTGCGTAAAAAGTTTTGCCACGTCTCCGTGCTAAAGTGTCCCCAAAATATTTGAAATAATTATTTATTTATTATGTAAATTACGCAGTATTCGTTATTTATTCGTAAATTTTCTCTAAAAATGTTTTTATTTGTCAAGAATTCAATAAAAGACTTACTTCATTCATTCAATTTCAAGGCGGCGAAGTATCTTTACTAATCTAATGCATCCTCTAATAGAATTTCATCTTATTGAGATGTTCCTAATACCTACATATGTACATCCATATGATATGACCACCAACTACCAGATGGGAATATAGAATTACCGTTTGCTGCTTCGAATTCATACATAAAGTATTATGATCTTAATTTCTTTTTTTTTTAATATATCGAAATGGCAAGCGAGCATGCAGTCCACCTAATGGTATGTGGCTACTTATAGACAATCGTCCAATAGACATCTCTAATCAATCCCAGATAACATTAGAGCCTGAAGTCGGGCATAGATGCAGTGATGCCCTGAGTACTACTTTCCTTACCGCACCCTCTAAACCGAAGCACAGCAGAGCAGGAAATATGTGTGGCGGAGATGAACAAAGGGGTCTACCACATTCAATGGTAAAGTATGATAGAGGATTCGTGTAGTAAACTTTTATTGAACGACGAGCTTTTGCCCGCGGCTTCGCTCGCGTTACGAAGTAGTATTTTCATCCCCTATTTTATCCTCTTGGGGGTAGAATTGATCAAAATCCTTTCTTAGCGGATGCCTATGTCATAATATCTACCTGCCTGCCAGATTTCAGCCCTATCCGTCCAGTGGTTTGGGCTGTGCGTTGATAGATCACTATGTCAGTCAGTCACCTTTGAGTTATATGTATTTAGATGTCTCCCATGTATCGGATGCCTACCCAAGATCGTGATGTAACCATATATTAATAGAAGTTAATTAACGGTAATAAATGTTAATTTTATTTACTGGTGAATTTAGTTTAATCTTACTTTTAGTCATCGTCATCATGCTTATTAATAACTAATTAATTGTATCGAATTAAACAACATTTAATCGTTCGTTTTAGATTAATATTATCCATATTAGATCATCAATGGTTTAATATCTAAAGTAGGTACAATTGTATATAGTTACATACCTACATGCTAATACAACTACAATACGTACTAATACTAAAATAGCAGTGATAGACTAGTGGTTAAGAAACTCGGCCTGTCGATCGAGGTGTCCGAGGTTCAAATCCCAGACACGCACCTCTGATTTTTCAAAGCTACGTGCGTATTAGAAATTAATTATCAATTGCTAAACGGTGAAGGAAAACATCGTGAGGAAACCTACATACCTGAGAGATTTATAAAAAAAAAATCTCAAAGGTATGTGAAGTCTACCAATACGCACTTGGCCAGCGCGGTGGACTATGGCCTAATCCTCATTATGGGAGGAGACCTGTGCCCAGCAGTGGGACAGTAATGGGTTGCTGATGACATACCTACATGGAAGGTTGTTTATTGTAAATCAAGTTAATATATTTAAATTAAGCTATTAAATGTTGATGTAACCTGTTTTTTTTATACCTACTTCTTTCCAATGATGCAGTTTGTTGTTATTATTTACATATAATTATAATCGTGTTCTAATACATCCTTATGTTATCTATATTTTATGCAACGTATAAGTTTGATTATAGTTATGGCTAAGTAGTTCAAAACGAGAAAAATGGTACACGCGATATCGTGAAATCCCACTCAAAATATTGTGTATCTACTTTTCGGAGATTTCCTCCTATCAAAAAAAAGACATTTTGATACCGCAGTAGTCAAACCAAAATAAGCCAAATTATTTTTATGAAATTTTAAACAAATCACAATTGAACCGGTATCAATGCAAAAAACTGCATTAGAATCAGAAATTAGCATAAAGATAACTACCTGCCTGCATACGTAAGATACACGTAATGTTGATAAATAGACAGATAAATACATACGTAGTAAGTTATGTACAGAGTTACGTAAAATGCAGGTATTAAATCTATCAGTCAACTTCTTTTGATCAAATCAAAGTGGATTTTTTACAGAACTCTCTTTGAATGTCAACATACCACGCCATCGCAAGGTATGTCGTTATGGAGAAGAAACTGCGAAATACGTTCTATAACACACATATTTAAAAAAACGGGACAGTAATGACAATAGGGCGTGAAAAGGTCCTAAATACTAAGTGACTTCTGTATAAATTGTAATAGAATAGGAGTCCAGAGATCAATCATAGATAATAATAGATATGTATGTACGCTGTAACATCTGAACTATGAATTAGAAAACCTCTGAGTTTTATAGTATCGCTTCATCACGGACTTTACTCAAATTTGAACAAAGCAGGTCGTCATAATGGCGATGGGGTTTCGACACACGAAGTAAATAAAATTCATAATTGCTTTTAGGAAGACATTTTTCCCTTATACTTTTAAATTAAAATTAACAATGAATAAATTAAGTTAAAATAATGGTGTTTCTAGATAATGGTAGAGTAGATATTGCGTATAAAAACAAGTAGATAAACAAACAAACCTATAGTTTGCTTAACATATTGGTAAATCGTTAATGCAAACGATTATCACAAATGTTTCTTAACATTTCTTCATTATTAAATTACTGGCTAGAAAAATATCACGTAGTCAAATAGAAAATTATTACCTACTTTTTAATAATTAAATTGTTTGTTACAATTTCAAAATAAACAATTCTAATTTATCATGACCTACTCACATATTTAGTTCTCGAAATTTCCAAGAAATTGATTATACTTGGGAATTAGAAATTGATTAATACACATTTGTTTTCCAAAACATTCTAAGTTTTAAGGAATTAATTTAATGATTTATTTCTTATTTATCCTATTTGCAAAATGCATGAAAGCTTTTTTGCGCGTCTTTGAATCTCAAGGATTGCTGCAGAAAGGTGTCCTTAAAGCCAAAATGAAGACGTGAATTTCTATTGGAACACTGTATATCCTTTATATAAAAATACATATAAAATTGTATCTGACAAATGTAAAGCGTGACGTAACCGGGTTTATGATGCACTGTTTATGTACACGTAATTTCAATTATCAGCTTTCCTGAAGAAGATAGGATGAATCATTTATCTGTGACGTTTTCACATGCCCTTGTTTCGTGCAAAGATGCACGCCGTGATACTAAGACAGATTACACGTGAATTTAATTATGAGATAACCCTAGTTACATATTAATATTGATCTATAACAAAGTTATTTCAAATAACATTACTATGTACGATTTCCACAAGTCGTATTGTTCCACATTTTATTATATTCCAAATATTAGTCGCAATAGTTTTTATTGATAAAAATTTTCTAAACAAAAGTAAACTGTAAATAAATGTAACGTTACAATAAAAAGTATAATATAAAACTAAGTTTAGAATAAGTTATTAAATTAAAACTAAATATTCACAAAAAACTAGTACACAAATATCTAGAACTAGATCAGTAGTCTACTTAAGTCTTAACCGAGGATCGAATCCTATTCGCGACCAATATTATGATGGGCTTTGTGCCACGTGATTTATTCCTTACCTCATAAGAAAGACAAAAACATAGAATCGATATAATTATAATTCATTAAAAAGTTCTATACTTTATTTAGTTGTCTCGAAGCTACTTATCGGGGCCGATTTAGGAAATGCCCTTGGGCTCACAGGAATTTGGGGTCCTGATGAGCAGTATTAATTAAACAATGTTTAACCTCCAATATGTTGTGGTTATTTACCATCCTACAAGTAACGAACAACAATAGTAGCCCAAAAAAAAGTATGTTAGTAGACTACCATTTCTATTTTAATTAAAATACAATCACTCAATTAAAAGTTGTAAATCATACTAATATTGCCCTTTTACATAATAAAAATAATACTCTTTGGGGCCCGAGTCCTAGGCATGGGCCCTGCGTGCCCTTATACTCGTAGTACCTATAGACGGTACTGCTATTTATAGAACTATCCTTACTAATATTATACATCCGAAAGTAACTCTGTCTGTCTGTCTGGTTGTCTCTTCTTCACGCCTAAACCACTGAACCGATTTTAATGAAATTTTGTACAAAGACAGTCTGAGACCCGAGAAAGGACATAGGGTAATTTTCATCCCGGAAATCCCACGGGAACTAGGGATGGCAATCTAAGATCGCTTAATCGGAGAATCGATCTTCGATTATTTTAATCGATATTAGTAAGGATAGAATCGTAAACTATGCATTTGATCAAGTGATGATCTTTAGCAAAGTCGTTGTCCATGAGCCCACGAAGGTTCCAGAGTTGGTACGACCTATTTTCGCCAGATGGCGCCACTGATGTTCCAATGAAGATACGAATTTTCAGTTTTATGTATGTTAGTATGTCATATTATTTTCTTTTAAACGCGGGCGAAGGAAGCCGCGGGCAAAAACTAGTAAGTAAATAAATGTGGCGGATTCATTCAATACGTTCTATAATATCGTTCATTGCTTTACTTTCCATTTAATAGGGCTTTAAGGTCGGTTAAGGTTTACTGTTCGCGGATTTATACAGTAATAGAAAATGCAGTTCAAGGTTGAGATTAGAAATCGATCATTGACAGAATTAAGGGCGAACTGAGTCGACCGCAAGGTCTCTTTTTACAAGGGTTTCGAAATTGTTATTACTAGAATTGCAGAGATTTACTTCATTACGCGAGAGAATGTATCATAACCTAAATTCATGTAAATTTAAATAAATAAAAATAATATAGATAGATAATTGAATGTCAATGTATTTTAATAAGAGCGCTATTTCGGACATTAATAATAATATTTTATCAGACCTTGAAGATTATGTCACATAAAACTACTTTTGAGCGAATTAATTAAAATACATAGAATAGAGTGAATTTCTAAGGCAGAATTTGTGACCTCTTTTCGATGCCATGGATAGAGGCTACTGAGCATTACTGTGCTCATGTGAAGAATAGGCGAATGTTAGGATATTGCATTAATAAACTTGAATAATAATTGAATAAGGCTGTATACAGTTGCCTCACATCATTCACTGCATTATAGATGCCGCCCATGGACATCTGTACCCTTACCATGAGTTTTTATGTTTTGACAAATATGACTGTTTTGGTATTTGTTTACGTATTGGCCGATACTATTTCCAAGTTCTGATATAATCCGCTAGAGGCGCTGATTGAAAATTATACTGTAACCGACTCTCTCCCTACGAAAGTGCCCTGTATCCTATCAAAAATGCTTTGCTATTGTTCTTCGGGAGCGAAAAGGTCCGTAAGGAATACGTAAGTCTTCCATATTCACGCCATTCGTAAAAATATTTGTTGATCGAAAGTAAAACAACTAAAAAGTTGACAAACGTGTTTTCAAATGTTACCCTGCTTTGGCACTAAAGCTGTATACGAGATATTTTTGGACATTCCTTCCTTCGTAACTTGGGCCGTTCAATGCCCATCTAATAGGCTTCCCATCCAAAGTATATACGTTTAATAAATCGTGAGACTTGAGACATATTCTTTGTATCTAAACATGTTATTGCAATCAATTGCAAGTAGGATATATGTTCTACTTGAGATCGGCCACAGATGCGTAGATAGTCCTGAAGGGGTAATTTGGGACAATGAGACTTGGGTCTTGGTGAACTACAAAATATAAGGTGTAAACATAGATTAGTAAAGATTACTCACTCCTAACAAGAAAATGTTACCAGTTTTGACAATTGAAATTGTCACTGTCATCAATTTTCGTGTTTGAAAAATATTAAAAAATGTTTTTAGAGCATTTACGAATGAAACGATATTTCTTCGATTTCGGGTATTTTGTACCACTTACCTGCACATGTCGGCATTATTCCGTGTAAATTACACTATGACAGTCGGAGACGTAATGGGAAAACAGTCAGCCATTTTACGTATGGGTCAGCCATTTGTGGCTTCCTTCAATTACAAGGTGGTGAGATATCTATACTTATCCATGGGTGTAAAGTAGTAAATTTAAAGGTAGTAGAACGTATGGTTCGACCTGGAAGGTACCATCGCCACCCCCTTATCAAGCGTGAAGCTCTTGCGTTTGGAAGGGTGAGGATTAGGTACATACGAAGCAATAGTCGCCTCTCTCTCTCCTCTTAGCTCTCAGGAGGGCAAAAAAATCCATGATCGTTCATTTTTATGCGTTTAAATTACCTGTAATATACTTCGTTTTTACTTAAAGTTACCTATGAATATACTTACATTAATATAATTATAGCTGGCACTGCTAGCGAGGCGCTGATCAGGTAGAAAGCGCCCGGAAACGACGATAGGGTAGACAGGTACACTTTACTGTACACCGGCGAATACACCACCGGAACCAGAGCTTCGGATATGCTTATTAGAGAGCTTGTTTTACCTGCGGAAGATGCGAAAGATTATTTTAATATTAAAGTATACACATTATACACTGATATGATCTCGTAACTTTTGGGGTTCCATACACAAAGGGTAAAAGCAGGACTTTATTAGATAAGGCTTTACTTGACTTTCCTTCTTTGACTTGACTTGAATTTATAGAGTCCCCCTAATAAGACAAATACTATATTAATAAAGTTTAAAACAAAAAGGGCAGGGTGGGTATATATCAGTTTATCGTTCTTGAATGTACTAGGAAGAAACTTTAAATTTATTAATAGGGAAAATACAAGGTGTGTATCTACTATATAAACATACACATAATTATAGTATTAAATATTTTGTGGGAATCCGAATCTCTCAGACAGATGCTTGTACTACCCAAATAAAAATTCATCCTCTTAACTCACAAAAAATACGTTCCTTAGACTTAAATAACTTCATATGATCTAAATAAGTCTGTTATTATCAACTTCATCTCTTTTAGGCGTTCTGTCCTTTTTACATCAACTACATTGATTTATTTCCCTAACCACATTTCGTTGCAATTTATTGTATTGCCTATTTTATAGGTACGCAATAATAGTTGTAATGTAATTATTTCTACTTTTGTTTCTTAACGAATTTCTGTAATAGTTGCTATGTACGACATGTACAGCTGTGTGCCACTGATAAATAAATGCTTATTAATTGAATTTACCTCGAAAGTTATGACAATATGTTAATTAAAATATACAAATTTATTTCAACAGTTTAATATATTACTGGCAGTTATTTCTGTCAAATACAATTGTATCATCTACACGTACACATTTTGAGTATTTTTTAAGAGTAATTAAAGTATTACGAGTATAACAATTAACTTGAGAGATACTTTAAAGGACCAAATCTAATCATCCCCTGTAAAGTAAATTTCTTATTAAGATATCTAAGCCTTATATGAAAGTTCTATTAAATATGAAGCGTCAGTTAAAAGACTAGACTGTGTAGGTAAAATATAAAAATACTACTTAACAATGTTATTTTTATTCATAAGCACATAATAGTGAGAAAGTGGCCATTTATTTAATTGTGCCAAGTGCACTTAATTCGACTAAAATCATTGGAGTGTGTTTGAAATTTAATTGATAAAATTAATTAAGTCTCGTCAAAAAAAATCCGTTTTGTCTTAACCTATCTTGGATTATGATTTAACACATCATTTATCAATATTCATACATTAATCTGCATTGGAAAATTATGGTAGATTATGCTCCATCCTCCCCAGGTTTATATTTTTAAATTTTAGTTATGGGAAGAGGTAAATACCAAGCCGGCAAATATAATTTATTGCAATATGGATCCAAGTATGGGTTTAGGTCTCTACATCGAAGAATAAAATAAATATTTTAAAATTCCTTATATCAGACATCGTATGACCGTTTCATGTTTGATTTATAATAATAAAATGTTAAGAATAAATTCTTTTGATAAGATTTTAATTGCTCTTTTTGTAATTTACCACGCTACAATTATAGACGCAATATTATATGTATATACCTACCATTTGCAAGTTTTAATTACATGTGTATACAAAAATAATATTATTAAAAAATGTAATAAACTGTATTTTAAAGGTACAACCTGTATGGTTCGGCGGAGAGGTACTGCCGCCACACATGTCTCTAGCGCACAGTTTTTACGTTTCGGTGGAAGGATGTGAGGTCAACTCATCTAAGTCGTCAGAAGTCGCAACGCATCTGTGATAGACTTCAGCAAAAACCACCAGTATTCAATTTACAGAGTTAATTACGTCCATAGGCGACAGTGATTAGTATTCGAACGAAAAATCCTGAGACGTATTTTCGGTGCAGTGCAAGAAAATGGGGTTTGGCGAACTCGATACAACCACGAGGTCTACCATATGTATGATGAGCCTAACGTTATCAAGGTTATTAAAGTTGTACGCCTACGATCGGCAGGACATGTTGAAGGAATGGGTGAAACAAGGGTACCCAAACGTCTACTAAATGGTAAACCAGATGGGCGAAGAAATCGTAGAAGGCCAAAACTCAGGTGGCTAGATGGAGTTGAACAGGACCTGAACGTCACTCTGGGCGTGGCGAAATGGAAAGAGAGAGCCAAGGATAGACCAGGCTGTAAGAAATATTCTGGACCAGTTCAAGGCCCACGCGTGGCTGTAGCGCCTTAGATGATGATGATGATGATAGGCGACAGTGACCACTTACTATCAGATGGACTGTATCCTCAGCCGCTACTACAATTTCCATAGTCAAAGACGTCCAAACTAGTCCAAAACCTTTTGAAACTAGTCCAAAAACGTTTGAAAATACCTGAGATGAATTAAAAATGACACATTAAATTTTCTCTAACTATAAATATAAATGAGTTTATACATATTACATTTTATACGTTTAATATATATGGAAAATCTCTACACCGTTGACTCTACAATGCTATTCTTATCGGTATTAAAATCTATGGCGTAAATACTGACAAATCACCACATATGAATACCTTACGGTAATAACCACATTAAGCGTATCATTTCTATATTTTTTCAACTTATTACAATAAATAAAGGCAATATATTTCGATCAGTAATAGGATTCATACTAAGGTTTCCTGCCCTAAGATCTATAAATAATTATAGATAGACAAATATGAATAAGATTTGTAAGTACCTTTTCCTCTTTTATTTGGTTATCAATTTTTTATTTTTACCAAATGACAACAGTATTAATTGTTGCTGTGTTCTGCTTTGAAAGGCATGGTAAGGGTATACGAGGTGTAACCTTAAGGATACAACGCATTTGTCATCAATCTTAGGTAAGACTTTAAGCCTGTCTGGAGTTGATTAAAAATACCCATAGACGGCAATCATCATTTACCATGATACGATTTTCTTGCTCATTTGCTACTCTTATAAAATCAAAAGAGAATAATACAACACTTACCAGTACTTTCAAATAACTCATATTTGGACTGAAAACTGTAAAACGTCTAAATATGGAACCAGAATAAATATAAGGTCGACACATAGGCACGCTATTACCTACTATCTGTTGTGTAAAGCAAGCGCTATTGCGTTGTTCACATCAAGGATACTTTGCTTAATGACATAGTGAATAAATAAACGTAGATTTAAAAATACTGTAAGATACTGTTACTACGATGAAAATATTTTAAACAAACACATACATACTCAGAGAACAGGCGAGTTGCCATCTACGAGTACTGCGAATGTACAGTCAGCTCCAAAAGTAGATGAACATTATAAGTATCTGAACACAACTAGCATCATGATTAGAAGAACGCCGTAAAACTTTAAAAGTAGATGAATACTACAGTGTCAAAAGTAGCTGAACAACGACTTATCATATTAGTGACGTTAGCTATTTTGTACATACGTTGTTCAGCTACTTTTGACGCATTAATTTTCATCTAATTATGATGCTAGGGATGTGTAGTGACTTATGAAAGTTTGGGTGGTATAGAATTTTTGGAATTTTGATCTTCTCATCTACTAGTGAAGCTGACTGTACGTAGCGGAACCATGGCTGATGTAATTTGAGAATATTTCTGTTTCTACGAATAAATAAATTAAAATGCAATTTTAGAGGAAAATAAATAAAAATATTTTGGCTGGCTGTCAATATGACTAAATTTCAGATATCGTCTGAGTCACAGAATCTTAAGAGGAATTTCAGCAAAATAGTAACAGAATAGGTAGTATTCTGTTACTATTTTGCTAAAATACAATAAACGTGCACTTATTACATGTACAATAAAATACATAACATACACATGACTTTCTAAGTCTAAATCAATTCATATGATTTACGTTCAATTATGTAATCCAACTTAAGTATCATAACTTTGGAAAAAAGATGTTTTAAGAAGTATACACTATTTTTCGCAAAGAGCTGAACTAACTATTCTCTTATTTTTCCCTGTCACAATTTATAATGAGATAAGATAACACTTATATTATTTTTGTAAGATAAAACGTGTAAATTTTTCATTTAATTTCATCATATTTACTTCTTCAAATTTACCTATATACACATTGTTAATTTGTATACCTATATTTTCTCATAACAACCAACCTACCCAACCGACTAACAACCTACCTATTTAAGCAGGTTTTTCAACATAACAATTGATACTTTTATGTTATTTAAAAGGGATAAAAAATGTTTAAATTATGTGCTTTGCTTGAAGGTGGTAGAACCCTTTGTGGTTCGACTCCGGCGGCACCACCGCCACACCTATTTCTACCTAATAACAGTGTTAGGCGCTGCTGTGTTCCGGTTTGAAGGGTGTGGTAAGGGAGACAGACTTTACTGAGGCGTTCCAGCTTAGTCCTCAGGGGTAGCGGCATATCTGTGGCCGACCTCAGATAGGAATATCTAATCCTATCTGGGGTTGATTACGGATGTCCATGGGCGGCAGTAGCCACTTACCATCAGGCGGACTGCATGCTCGTCTGCTACTCCTATATTGTAAAAAAATATATAACGCTAGGCACATTTTGATATTATAGTCAGTAATTAAGTTAATTAATTCCAGAAATAAATCATATATCAGGACGTCTCACATAAACCAAGAATCCTGGCAGCACTACGAAACTGTCGCTCGTTATTTATATAAAATATTGGAAAGATATTATTGGCAGAACTCGAACGTTGCTGGCGAATGAGTATAAACACTTTATGGACTTTGTTTTATCGTTGGTACCCAATGACGTAGAAAGATGGTTGTGACGTAACGCGTAATCATCGTCATCATTTCATGAACTAAGTTCCTACAGCTGAATATGGTTCTTCAGTATATTTGTCATGTCAAGTGTGGTAGAACCCTCTATGGTTCGACTCCGGCAGAACCACCTCCACACCTATTTCTGCCTTACAGCAGTGTTAAGCACGTCTGTGTTCTGGTTTGAAGAGTTTGGTTAGGGAGAGAAACTTTTTCGAGGCATTCTAGCTTAAAACTTAGGGGTAGAGGAGCATTTATAGCCGTCGTAAGGGATAGGAAACTAATATAATCTGGGGTTGATTACAGATGTCCATTGGCGGCAAAAGCTACTTACCGTCAGGTGAACTGCATGCTCACGAAAAAATTTATGTCCACCTGGACTCAAGACACCATCATTACACGGACTCAGACCCTCCATGCAGGCCAACTACACTTTTGACAGTTATCAGTCACGTTAATCTCCTCCCTGTGTTTTTCATCCGTCCCTTTTAAGTCGGGTATAACAATATTTATAATACGTGCCTAACTTCTAAAAGTCAGAAGTTCGTGCCTGGTATTCTAAATCCGGGCTTTCAGCTTAGTGTCCGAAATTCATAGCACTAGATATTAGCGAGTAGACTATCATAGTTATTGCATAAGCTATCAATAAAATCCTGTGTTTTAAAAACTTCTACAGAAATCGCTTAGATATTATTACCTTCTTTAGTCTTTTACAGTTTTTATAATCGCGGTATTTCCTATAGATTTTATATCTTTATTAATAGAATTGTTAGTTTTTTTATTAAAGTATAATTTTTGTTTACCTAATATTAAAAATATTTTTAACTTTATAATGATGCTTTACGACGATTTATCCTATATTTTAGAGTTTTTAGACGATGACTAGGTAGTCGGTTTTAGGCGTAAGTTTATCAATAAACGTTCTAGATAAGAGACTTCAAGGGTTACAGTAATTAGAACATCAGTATTACGTTTACTTTTTTCAATTTAAATTTTATATTTTTTACGTATTTTAAGATTCTTTTATTCAAAAAGTTTTTAAATAAAACGGTGGAATATTTTTTGAATCCACACTTAACAGTGATAGTCCATGGTTAGAAACTCTGCCTCTCATTCGACGGGTCCGGGGTTCGAGTCCTGTTTCAAACTTCTAATTTTTCCATTTATTTGCGTATTAGAAATAATTATCACTTGTTTAAACGTTATAGGAAAACATAGTTAGGGACCTACATGCCTGAGAGTTTGTAAAAAATGTTATCGAAGGTATGTGAAGCCTACCAAATCGTACTTGGCCAAAGCGGTAGACTATGGCCTAAAACCCCTTTCAACGTCAAAGGACCCGTGCCTAGTAGCCTTACCATGAGTTTTCAAAACATCCCACAATTTTACGTTACGTTTACTCAATCCATTATTCTGTTCCGTTTGCTTCAGTAGACTGAGTAAACGTAACTAAGTAATTACTCAAGTCTTTTTGTCTGCCTCACATGTTCGCAAGAAAGAGAGACAAAACATAAAGCGCCATTTTGTCAATTTAGACATTTAATGTTCCGTTACGGACACTATAGTTCTGATACAATCCGCTAGGGGCGCTGATTGGAATTTGTATGGGCAAACAGTCATATTTGTCAAAACGTAAAAACTCATGGTAAGGGTACAGGAGTGGGACAGTAATGGGTTAACGATATTCAGCTTGTTACTGTAAATACCTATAATGTGTTTATGTTTTGGCGTGAGAACACTTTTGCGCATATCTCTTCAACAAACATAGTAAAAAGAAATGCTAAGTTCAGACAATTAAAATATTAAGATAAGTAGATGCTTCACAATTATTTAAGCTTATACAAATAAAAATCCGCGGTGAGCATAATATTGTTTACACGATGTAGAGTTGTGTAGTTCTCATTCATCGTATTTAAATGACTAGAGAACATTAACCCATTTTGCGGGATAACAAAGAGGGCTGTAATTTTTAACTAACTTCCCAATGGAAGGAGGTTTTACTCATACACAGCTGATTAATAAACTACAAATTAATTTCTCTTTTCACGATCTGCCTTATGCATATAGATTGCTATTTAACATTATTTCTCTCTGATGTAATACAGTGGAGTATATTAATTTTTGTTTCATGTCCAACATACCTACATACTTCATACAATATAATAAAGTATAATTATGTGAACTATGCATATAATTCCGAGGTAATGCTAGTAATGCTGCTTGTATCTTGGGTACACTTCCTCGGGGCAGCGATTTGGCTCATTTATTTTATTTATAAATGTTTCGTGTTAATCTTAGTAGGTTTAGTTTAAATAATGTTTAATTGTTTTTTTATTATTTATTTTATTTATAAAATTTTCGTGTTAATCTTAGTAGTTTTAGTTTAAATATTGTTTAATTGTTTTTTTTAATTGTATTGTAGTTCCTCTGAATAAATGCTTAGTTAATTCCGAGCTACAATTACTTTCAAAAGGAAGCATACTACAATTCGTTTCCATTTGATTTAATATTATCCAAGAAATCTTACATAATATGTTACAATAAAAACTGTTTTCAGTGACTGTAAGGTTCTTTACCTTTACACGTTGCTTCCATAAACAGGCTTTCGCACTTTTTAGATTTTTACATAAGAACTCTACATATCTTAATAACAACCGAATGATTTATACATAACCCATAAAACGATGGGTCTACGTAGATATGAGCGACTGGTTATATACAAAGGAGATTTTATATAATTAATATCAGCGCTAAGAAAGGACTATTCAAAATTCACCTTCTAAGGCTAAGAACACACGGAGCGGCGCGCGGAAACAATGGATTTATTTAAAAATTCACGAGGACGCAAGTTCATGCGGTTACGTAGCGGTCGCTGTTACGAAAGTGCCCGCAAACTCTGTGGAACACGTCGACAAATCAGACGGAAATCATCAAATACAAGTTGCGTACGTGGCTAAAAAACGCGACATGAAATTAGCAATTTATTTAACAATATTTTCATATTCCACGAGTGCAGTCGCGGCCGCACGCAGATGCGGCAAAAAACCGCTCCCGTAAATTGCTCTTAGCTCGGGGTGTTAAATTGGGATTTGTTATTCACATAGGTATATTTTCACAGATTATAAAATATGAACTCACCAACTTCATCGCCGCTGACCAGCTTAGTGGCAATCGATCGCAGCGAGGTGGCTCCAGCCGAGCTGAACATATCCAACACTGGTCCCAGGAAGTAAATGGTCCTGTTTGGCGCCAACGCGTACACGATGCTAGCAGCTATCCTGCTCACACACGCCACTACGCCGATAACGCTGTCTTCGATCTTCCATCTCTTGCTGAACAAATATATTGTTATGAAGGAACCTGCGCAAAATATGTCAAAATATGTAGAATTGTAGATACTCATTGTTTTAGTTTACTTCATTATAGGTACAGCTTAAAAATAAACAAAACTAAATTTTTAGTGGTAAAAGAAAATAACAACAAAATTAACACATTAAAATGTAATATTGAGGCTTTATCGATATATTTATTTGGTGTAATTTAGATTAGTTTTATTACTAATTGCATCAAGTGAAAAAAAATCACAGAAAGGGCATCATACATTTTTACATGGAACCTGGCTGGCATACCTACAAAGTCCGCCATTTTGAACAAAATTCAAAATGGAGGACTTGTGGGTATGCCAAAAAATTAGATACTCCTTAGACAAAAAATCACAATAATAATATGTAATATTATACTCTTCGTTGAACTTATACGTTAAAATCAGTACCTAAAAACGTTCAATATTTATTATGTACGAGTATATGACTTTTTATGTATATAACTTTATGTAGGACGCGATTTATTTAACAATATTGACAGGGTACACACATTTTAACATAAATCTAATCGGAAAGGGCCAATTTGTGAAGTCTATATTAAATTTAAATGGAATCAGTCAAATTTGAGTTCAAGCATTCGATTGAATAACATGATTTAACGTAACATTTGCTCTACATTTGGGTAAACATTCTGCCTTTTTGTCGCTATGTAGCGGTAAAAATTATAAACCTGGTAATTCCAAACCTACAGACAAATAAATATTTGAAAATGTTTAAAAATAATCAGTAGTTCTCAGTACATGAAGAAAATTTCGCACGCTGTCGTAAATATTTACTTAGCCTTATGTATCTTTGCTCTTCGCACATTTTACTTGACTAAGATCTCTTTCCGGTTGCTATCATGGTGTGTAGCTAGAAGTGTCGGAAAATAAACAGTGATTACAGCGGAAAATTTCGTGTACATATTGATTACGGTGGGCAAGGACGCCATTTCAGTTCTATTAATTTCAGGTACATACCCACGTGGATTACGTCATTTATCAGTAATTTTATGGGTATTAACTAATGGTACATGAGTATTTGTACTTAATTAATACTTAGAACTCTAATCAATTACTGTATTTTTTACAAGTTATTTCTAAATAATTATGTATGTAAATAGAATTGAATCTTTGTGACTTTCGGGCATTTGTGCAATAATAAAATATAATAATTCTTTTTTCATTTGTCTGTTAGATAATCGTAAAGTCAAGTAAATAATGAAAATACGGACGCCATCTTTGAAATATGTTTACATACTAGTATGCCCTGGTAACAATAAAATCTCAATTAGAATGACAATATAATCAGAAATATTTATTCACAGGGAATTCTAGGAAGATAATATTAACATTAATATTAGCGTCGATTACAATTGTATGTCATAATATCAAAAATCTATCTGCAAACAACCAATATTGACAATATCAAGAACGTACTTCCGCACATTACAATGTCTATAATTACATAACGTAGTGCTATTTATAGCTGTAATATAGAGCAATGACATTACAGTACAAAACAGTAGCGGATGGGTAAAATTAAATATAATAAGCTGCGTTAGGCTTTTGCTAGAAAACTTCAATCATAATAATTATAATACAAAAGAAGAAAAGAAGCCTCGCCTCCTTTTTTTTTAAATATTAATGCTTTTAGACATCTGGAGCCTACAATCAAAGCTCATTTGAGGTTGATCACAAATGTTTGCTAGTCATAAGACGGAATGTTTCACATTAGCTCCGTCTTACCACACTCTTGAAATGAAACCACATGAGATTTACACAGCGTGAAAAAACAAAAAATACGGTGGTGGTAGCAACTGCAGTCGAACCGAACCGAACGAAGAAATGTTCTAGCACCTTCTACGACATTCCACAAAATTCTACGGCCTTCATTACATTGGGTAATCTTATTTTATATTGTAAGCAAAAATAGCACATTATTGATTTCTTATTTCACTAATTAATAAATCATTTCGTATATACACGTACGAACACAATATGTGAATGGATATTGGATATCCTATACCAACGGAGCGGGCATACGAAGTCTTTGTTTTAGAAAACTCATTGTACTGTGGGCTCTATGACTTTTATTTTTATTGTAATTTTTTTCAGGAAACAAGCATTCAGTAACGTACAGTTTTTGTATAGTCATTCGTCCAATTATATCATCTCACGTTATTGAGACAAAAAATGAATGTTGTAACTAACAAAAACTCCGATTGCAAAAACCCGAGTCTATGTCGACGTGAAAGTGAGGACACTGAGATAAATATAGTTTTAATTCAGAACTAGAACTGACCAATTCAATGTCGATTTAGAATTGGAGTTTAATGATAGGTTCTAATTTAAGAGGAGGCCATTGTTTGTTGTTATTGTGTAAGTTAGAACTAGGTTTTGATGGCAAATGTATCTGTAGCATTTTTGAGGCTACGACGGTATGCTCTGTGTTTTTTATTTCGTAGAATGTGAATAAGGCAATCTTTAAGTACGTTATAGATACCGTACATATTCGGGTATCTAAAATATCTCAATTTGTAGCTGTATCCATAAAAAATATTCTATACTTAAAACATTCAGTTCAGTGAACTACTTAATGGTATAAAGAACTGTTTGATTAAATTTTAAAGTGAACTGTAAATCGTTAATAGTCGATTGAGCTGAAGTTCAAATGAATCTCATTCGAGTGATCAGAACATTTGAATTATCTTTGAATTCAGTTACACATACATACTCGTATATCTAAATCTACCATATTTGGTGAAATGAGTCAAGTACTTCAAGTTTGTTCCAATTGTTACATAAAACAATCTGAAATCATCCCTTACGTTAGCAACACAATGGTACAGCTCAAGTCAATACTCATCATATTTAATATAATATAATTTAATGCTATTTAGCCGCTTTTTTAATGAGCTATAGATACAGTCATTAAATATTAGGCACGTCCGTTAATTTCTATTTTATCCATAATATGTATAGATTAGAATATTTATTTAATGCGGAACGCTTCTAGACAATGCCATTAGTCATTATTTCACAATTGCACCTGCAAGCGTAGTTTTACTCATGCCTTAAAATACCGTTAAATTGCACACACCATGACAATGACGCACAATGATTCAGGAAGGACAGCTCTACAAGCACTCTGATATATTTATTTTAATATGTTATTATTGGAGCGTTGGTTTTGCTTCTTGTTAAGGTAATTTTTCTCTAATCTCCTTAAATTTTCTAGAAAAATATCATCAAATTTGAAGGATAGCAAAAGTTTGACCAGAGTTTCTCGAACACACCTATTTCTAACAAGAAGCAATTATTGCGCTTCTATGGAAGGGTGTGAATACCGGTTACCTTGTATACGAGGAGACAATTTTAGTCCTTAGCAACAACAACGCAGTAAACAAGCAGTGATAGCCTAGTGGTTAAGAAACGCGGTCTCTCGATCGAGGGGTCCGAGGTTCAAATCCCAGGCACGCACCTCTGATTTTCATATTTATGTGCGTATTACAAATTAATTATCACTTGCAAAAACGGTGAAGGAAAACATCGTGAGGAAACCTGCATACCTGAGAGATTTATAAAAAAAAAACTTAAAGGTATGTGAAGTCTACCAATACGCACTTGGCCTGCGCGGTGGACTAAGGCCTAATCCTTCTCATTCTGAGAGGAGAGCCGTGCCCAGCAGTGGCACAGTAATGGGTTGATGATGATGATGATGAACAACAACGCATCTTAATCATCATAATTGAGCTCAGATACAACTATAAATGTAGTTGTTTACAGATTTCCATGTCCGGCAGTGCTTACCAACAGGCGGGCTGCATGAGCATGCACATGAACATTTGCTGCAATTTCAATTTTAAAAATATAACTGACTAATACCTTTCGGACATATCTATTTGGAGTGTATATCTATAAGTCTATTCTATGTATAGTGTATGAGTGGTGGCTTATTATCAGACGGCGTTTCAAAAAAATTAAAAATAGGTAAATTTATTTGTGTGATAATTACTTTTTTTCGTATCACCTATAAACTTCAAAAGATTAGATTACACCTTTATAGATAATATGTTAAGTGGATGCGGTCCAATTTTTTTCTCCATCAGCATAAAACACGTATATCCTCCAAACTGGATACTTATTAAGCAACATATAATAATAAGGAATAAAGTATAATAGGCTCGAGAGAATTGTAATAGCCCCACTATTAAAATTCTCTCGAGCCTATTATACTTTTACAACTTGTTACAATATCAATGTCGTTTCTTTGGATTTTGGTATCCAAATTATAAGCCAAAAATTGGCCATGATAAATTAATTAGTAACGAACGTAAGAGTACCACATACAAAATTTTTGGAAAATTAAATTATTATAAATCCACTAGACGTCAGCACCTCATACACATCTAAATATTGTATTACGAATTTAAAATGTATATAAATAATGAGGGATCACTCACCAACACTTCCAACAAGGACGGAGTAGGTCAGAAACAAGCTGTAGTCGACTTCGGTGAACTTGTACTTGTATCTCGTGAACCAGTAGGTCATCTGCGCCTCACCTTTATCCCAAATGAAACATATTAGTGAGCGCCCTTTGTCCTGTACCCTTACCATGAGTTTTCAAAACATCTCACAATTTTACGTTACGTTTACTCAATCCATTATTCTGTTCCGTTTGCTTAGTAGACTGAGTAAACGTAACAATAAGTAAGTGCTCAAGTCTTTTTGTCTACCTCACATGTTCGCAAAAAGAGAGACAAAACATAAAGCGCCATTTTGCCAATTTAGACATTTAATGTTACATTACTGACACTATAATTCTGATACAGTCATATTTGTAAAAACGTAAAAACTCATTGTAAGGGTACTGCACAGGCACAGGCTTACTATGTACTTATTACTCTGCTCTTTTAGTAACGAGTTGCGTTATGACGTAAAAGTTACAAGAATATTGACTCTACCTGTTAAACGATCACGTTTTGAAGAAGAAAAGTTAATTTATAAAACATTTCTAAGCAAAATACTCAAAGCAAAATACAATATTATACACACAAGCACAACATAATGCAAATGCACGCACACTTACGTGTACATTATATGTACTTGTTTGTGTGCGTACATGGGAGTGGTTATTTATTTTAAGTTTTAAAGCATATTATGCTGATTTATCAATAAATAAATAAAATTAATTGGAGTAATGTAATTACTTGATACCTATGTGTCAAACGAGTTGGGTTTTTTTAGTGAAAAATATTAAATTTATATGTATTTTTAGAACATAATTTAAGTTCAATGACAGCTAGGCTGCATATTTGGCTCGTGATATCGTATTATTTAAATCGTTTCTTGTACTGAAGGTACGATGACATCTTGTCCCTGTAGTCCTGGGACTAGAATAGGGCTACGGTAACCCCTGCCTGTCGTAAGAAGCGACTAAAAGGGGTTTCCGGGGTTGCAGGCGGCAAGAGTGGAAGCTCGAACCATCTCGCAATGAACTCCGAGAAGGACGACGGTAGGAAGAGCGAAAATTGCCCCCCCAAAAAATTGCCACCTTGGGGTCTACCACTTAACCCGGCGTAACAAAAAAATAAAGAAAAAAAATGGTACAATGACACCTGATATACCTATTTGAAGATAAAAGAACGACAAATATACCATTTAAAAGGTGGTAGAATCAGTGACGTTCGACAACTGACCACCACTCAGCCAGCGCAGCTGTTCTATACGGAGTTGGGAATACATGCCCACGTTACCATGAACGTTATTGAAGGTGGTAGAACCCTTCGTGGTTCGACTCCGGCGGCACCACCGCCGCACCTTTTTCTGCCTAAAAACAGCAGTTTAGGCGCTGCTGTGTTCCGTTTTGAAGGGTGTGGTAAGGGAGACATACTTTTCTGAGGCGTTCCAGCTTACTCCTTAGGGGTAGCGGCGCATCTGTGGCCGAACTCAGGAATATCGAATCCCATCTGGGGTTGATTACAGATGTCCATAAGCGGCAGTAGCCACTTACCACCAGGTGGACTGCATGCTCGTCTGCTACTCCTACATAAACAAAATGAAGAACATATGTCTATGTTACTACGAGTACGCTTCTTAAATCAACAAGACTTCGTAGAACCAACAGTATCGCGATTTGAACCCTGTACTCCACCCTTAAATAACTAAGAAAATTAGAAGGGAATTTAAAAAGTAAATATATTTCCGTACTAATAAAAGAAAAAAACAACATCTTTCGTAAATGTACTACAGTTATGACGATAAATTGTCGTTACCCAATGACCACGGGTGTTGTTACTCAATTTGTATTCAATTTGTATTCAATTTTGTCGTTTTTGATTCGCAGGTGTCGCTGAACTATCGACAGAGGAGTAAAATGTACTATTTTTAAACAGTTAATAGTAACTGGTATTGCTTTGCGGAAATCCTATTTAGTAATTAGTTGCGGCTTTCATAGAGTTTTTATATGAACTTTGAGTTATTTTTATTAGTTTCATCTCCTGTTGAATTCCCTTTAGGAATTAATTTTCACAAAATATTTTTAGTTCTTGTATTTTAATTTTAAAAAATGTACTCATTTTTTTAAATATCTTTTTATAATACTTTCAATATATACAAGTACATACTTGTAAATATAATTAGTATTTTCACACCACGAAGCACAAAGCAGTTAAAAATTAATTGTTAAAATGTTATTTCAAGGAATTCTGAAATAGATATTATAAGTATAATTTGCATGTGACAATACTTTACATTTTTAATTATTGGAATCAGAATGTTACCATTCATTTAAATTTACATACAACGTTCCAGTTTTAATTCTTTATATACTAATAACTAATACTAATATTTCCAACTAGCTAATACTATATTAAGCGTCAATGATGACGCGAAAACACTAATGATTTAAGATCATCGAACTCTACACACTCTATCCAAAATTAGAGTAGTGTATCAAGGAAGTCCATGTTGACCAGTGCTAATTTTTGGCCACTATGTAGCTCCAGATAACTTGCTTGCTCTACTTCCTTATCTACACAGTAGCCAGTCTAACGTTAAATGTGACCAAACGAGCAAAATCTAATGGCATACTTTTTTAGCAATATTACACTGATAAATTAATGGATGGAAAAATACCGGAGTAGTATGGAATACATCTAAATATATATAACTCAAAGGTGACTGACTGGCATAGTTATCTATCAACGCACAGCTCAAACCACTGGACGCATCGGGCTGAAATTTATGCTATGCTGGTATGCAGGTAGATGTTATGACGTAGACATCCACTAAGAAAGGATTTTGATCAATTCTACCACCAAGGGGATAAAATAGGGGATGAAAGTTTGTATAAATCTTCTTAATTAATAATATTACTTCGTAACGCGAGCGAAGCCGGGGGCAAAAGCTCGTCGTGTTATACGCGGGAATATACGAGTACTACGATTCAAATTCAACTTGGTCCAATATCAACAAAATAAAAAGAAAATAGTTTTTCATAACATGACATATTTGTATAGCATAGAAATGTAGGGCATTTGATGAATATGTTCCAAAAAAAATACAATGATAATATATACACAGAAAAGCAAACAATACCATTTGTGAATGTTTCAACAGTCAGAGAAAGCTATAGTCCAAAATTAATCAAAATAATTACATTGATATTGCGTTTAAATGAACAAATTTACTGAAAAAATCTAATATTACTCTATATCTTCCTATATTCTCTCTTTAATAAAATAAAAAACTATATAATGCCGCTTTTGTTCTCATGTCACACAAAAACTACTAGACAATGGATACGAATGTGACTTGAAATTGTGTAACATTTAGAATATCATTTATCCCTTACAATTTAAAGGGACGCTTTTTGGGTAAACGCGTAGGTCGTTAGGATTATTCTAGCTTAACAGATATTGAGAGCATAAGCTAGACTAGTATAAATGTATAATAACTGTGATATAACATACAGTATTCAAAAATAGATCCGTCACGTTATATGTGATGAAAGTGAATATATACTTAGGATAAATAAATTTTGAAATACGCCTCAGAAAAGTATGTCTCTCATACCACACCTTTGAGACCAATACACAGCATTTAACACTGCTGTTATGAGGCAGAAATAGGAGTGGCGCTGGTGCCGCCGGAGTTGAACCACGAAGTGTTCTATCACCTCCAAATACAAAGATATTTTTAGCGAATCATTTTTAAGTACTTACATTCTTATCGATGTAAGTGGTTAAACCATAATGCGCTGTATTTAATTTAAATGAAGGAATTTGTTGTAAATGATTTTTATCTAAATATTTAGTGATACATAGAGCGTAATTATTTTTAAATATTAAGTTAAAATCTCATTAGTTGGTCTGGACGATTTTGCGCAATTAAATGTTGTGGTAGTAAATATCGGTTCTATTATTTACTTTTATTTATAAACTAGCCTTGAACTCAAGTGAAATAGTGTGCATTTTTAATCTGTGACAGTTTCATAGACAAAAAATATTTTGTTAATACATACAATTTTAATAGATTGCAAACCGTATATCATTACTAGTACTACCCGTATTAAACTGAGATGCCATTATAAATGTACTGATATACTTTTGTTGTTTTTATGTAAGTAATATGCATACCATGCAAAATTTTGAAAAGTTTTATTTTTATCAGGTAAAGTATTTAAGTTATATAATTAATCGTTAGTCAAGAATTATGCAATATTATTCCATTATTTTATTTTATAGGTATTTTGTATTTCTAAAAGTAGAAATTTATTATTATAAAAATTAAACACCCGGCTGCTTAAAAATGTAGTTTAGGTATGTGACTCCCAAAAATAGGACGAGTTCAAAAACACCTCATAAGTATGCCTAAATTCGTCAAGTGTAGTGTAGGGTATGTCAAATAATGAAACATACATACACTCGAAAACCTTTACCCTCTGCAGTTAGGTTAAAACAAAAATATAATAAGACAGGTATAGTCCGCGTAAAACTGCTAGTCCGCTCTGAATATAGAAATGAATCGCGTCGCCATAGCAAATTGTATGACTACACCTGCTCGCAACAACTTCAGAGCGGACTAGCAGTTTGGCGCGGACTATACTTATTAAAGCTATGACAGTCTTACTTAATTCCAATCGTATCACGCTCCTATGGTTACGTTTAGTTTATTGAACTTGACATTAACATTGTGACCTCAAAGTCAGGGCAATATAATGTAACTAATAGAAGTAGATTTCCGAAACATGTGTCACGTAACATTACGTTCATACGTTAATGGCGCAAGGGTATTGGAAATTATTTTATTTTCAGTTTTTCTTTAATATATTTTGTAGAAGTGTTGTTAAGTGTTGTTAGGGTGTGATAAGGGAAACAGAAGGTGTAGAATCCGTTGTGCTTCGACTCCGGCGGTCGGTGGTGCCGCCGGAGTCGAACCACAAAGGGTTCTACCACTTTTATCAGTTAAGATTGGATCAGAGCACTTCTTGTGCACGGTCTCGAATGCGTTGTTATACCATGACAATTGGATCGTCTTGTATAAGCGTATATCTGTCAATACACTACCTTCAGAATACATCAGCCCTTCACGTTGCTATTTTATTCGGTCTTTAGGTCACGGTTAAGGTATCTGGCTTAACGTAGATTGGAAAGTAATGTGACTATGCGTTGGAAACAGGAAGTGGTTAGTTCTTAAAATAACGTTGTAACAATAGCTCGAAGGACTGACTTAAGAGGAAGGAAAAGTCTTCGCCTGGCGACTAAAAGTAAAAGGAGCCCAAGCTGTTGGACGGATGAACTAAAGAAGAAGAAGACACTGGATAACTGCAACATGTACAGGCACAAGAACCAAGCGTTGGTCCCAACGGTTGGTGGATGGGTAACTTGCAAGCGGGCTGGAGTTGGTTTCAACAAGATTTTATTAAAATTGCCTTGTTAGTTCGTATGTAAGAGTCAAATTTTGCCATCGAATTTTGCATCAGTTAACTCCAATGGATTGAGGTGAAGTTACGTTTGAATGACAATGAATGACATATTTACTTATTTTAATGTTTATAGTATGATGGTAGGAGTGAATGTAAGTAATTACTGATATCTTGTAAATAAATTAATTAAACTCAGATGGCTAGCTGCCAGCGCCTTGCAAAAATGCAAATTTGTCACTTATGATGCCACCGAAGCAAACTGTCGCTATAAGTAATTATTTCCATATTACTTATCTAATTCCAAACAACACGTTTTAAAGCCGCATGGATTGCGTTTAATTTCTTGAACTTGACCCTGTGACCCTGGGGGCACTATAACAAAGTCTAGTGAAAAGTAGATTTTCGATCCGTATCGTTGCGCTCGAAGCGCTTATAGCTGTGTGGCGTAAGCGTATCGAAAACGATATTTCCGGTTAGGCAATTTCGATTGCGGTTATCATTGGATTGGTGACCGTTAGTGGCAAATTTTAACGTTTGCCATTCGCTCTTTGGAGGTCATATTTAATGGTTTTAGTAATATAGGCTATCAAAACTCGTTTAATGTTATCAGAAAAATGTTATTAGTGGTTTCTGGTGTCGTATAATAAGTTCTAAGGCTTCCTAGAAAGACACTCATTTTTTATATTATAGGAGTATCAAACGAGCATACACTCCACCTGATGGTAAGTGGCTACTGCCGCCCATGGACATCTTTAATCAACCCCAGATTAGATATTTCTACCTGAGATCGGTCACAGATGCACCGCTACCCCTAAGAACTTAGCTGGAACGCCTCGGAAAAGTATGTCTCCCTTACCACACCCTTCAAACCAGAACACACCAGCGCTTAACGCTGCTGTTATAAGGCAGAAATAAGTACGGCTGTGGTGACGCCGGAGTCCAACCACAAAGGCTTCTACCGCCTTCAAAACATCATTAACAGTAAAATATTCTTGCAGTACAGAAGCAACAGTTAACAGTTACATTGGCCGAATAACATAACGTAGTGATAAGTAATGGAATCTACAAAAAATATTTAATTAAAATCGGGTAAATTATTAATTTAAATTCATCATACATATTCGTATATTAATAAACATTTCACACAACAGGCAGACGTAGCGTCTATTTTTTTTTTAATTTACAGTGAAATAGCTTTACAGGGAAGGAAAACATCTTGAGGAAACCTATATGCTGAGAGTTCTTTAGAAAAAAATCTCTTAATTCAAAGGAGACTGCGGGCATAAGTGGAACATTAATGTGTTGACGACAAAAAATATTTGCGGTATTTAAGTTGCACATTGCATTTTTATAGCAAACGATGCGACCTCTATACTCAGGGCCGGATTTAAGGGAGGGCAACCGGGGCGGCAGCCCCGAGGCCTCCACAAAAGAGGGGCCCCCACAATAGAGACGTCGGATTTTTTTTTAATTCCGACTAGTAAACACTAGTAAAAATATATATATCTTTTCCTTTGATATTATTTTCGCTGTTTTACCTTTTCTACAGTACTTTGTACAAACATGAATACTAGAAGAATCTACCTACCTGCATTTCACAATAGAATATTTATTGAAAAACTCAACTGAAAAAATTGTTCATTTTATTCGGAAAATAATTTAGGGCCAGGGGGCCTCCACTCCTTTGTTGCCCCAAGGCCTCTAGACCTCTAAACCCGGCCCTGTCTATACTATTTCGAACTTGTATATAGGTTTCCACTATTGTTGCGTTCAATTAATTGTCACAATCCCTAATACTCGATATCTATGTTTATGTAATTTTGCGTTTGTCACGTCGCGGTCGTTATGGCGCGATAGGACATAAAGTAACTTATTGAAAATCGTGTGAATTCCACTCTTTAAATTGATAGGTCACGTACTAGCGACCTCACTTTGATCGATATCTCCTATCGGTTCAACTCCTTTTCCGATTATCTATAGAAAGAGTTATCTGCCTCCTTTGTCTAAGCATTTGACTTGTTAGTAGTAAGTACGTGTACAATTTTTCTATTGATTGATTTAATTAGATTTATTGATTGTCCCCGTTACCAATTCTAATATTATGTACTCAATTCTAATATAATAAGTATAAATTATTCAATTAACTATAGAAAAAAATATCTGCTTCCTTCACCAAGGCATTTGGCTTGCCTGTAATAAGTTCCTGTAATTTTTGCCTTTTGATTGATTTTGTTTATTGATTGTGTCTGTTACCAATCTCATTACCTTATTTGCAATCATTATAAGTATACATTTATAAAGTAAGATTTTTTTATCCTTATAGTTGGTTACCGGTATTTACAAATCATATTTAATCTATCCGAAAGATAGGTTAGTATATTAGAATTATTTTAACCAATTAACACAAATATAGTCTTAATACTTAAGCTTACAAAACGGATTAATAATAATTATAGTACCACTTCTGTGTCTAACTTTAAGCAAGATGTGCGAGGCACTCTAACGGGTAATTCTTATTAGGAATAGGTTTTTACTTTGTAGTGTACTTTGTGTAAAATACGTATAAATACAAATATTTTGTTTTATTCCATTTTAATTCGTAATATGTGATATAATGTGATGACACGGTATTTACGTATTAAAGGGTTTAAAATATATATAAATGTATGATTCTGCATACATCCACATGTATTATTTGTTAATTATTTACAAAAGTTATTTGATATACTCGTATTTAACAAATGGACATCTATGATCAGCTGTTAGTTAGTTTTAGCATGTTAGTTGAAGTAAAATTACGTCATTTCAAAAGGTTTATGCTGTGTGGGAACTGTGTGAACTTATTTGTCTAGACAGTGTTTCTTAAAGTGAGTGCACCACCACTTTGTGGGCGCGAGTGTAAAAGATGGTCAATGGATCCGTGGCTGATTGTTTTCCACAATATTTAACAAAAATAAAAATGTGGGCCTACTATAATAGATCAATTAGTTTGTTTTTATGAGATTAATGTTAAATTTGACATAATAAAATAAATAATGTAGTATAAGTGTCGCATATTCATATGTTACGATACTATTAAACAATTGCGGTTAAGATATTTAAGATGTAAGAAAAAGTTTGACATTTCAGTGGGCTCTAGAAAATAATTTAATTGAAGATTGATCTAAGTGGAGATTTCATTTATTTGAGAACCACTGGACTAGACTTGCTAGATATACCTAATAGATCTATGCTATTTTACGTTTTTGTAAGTTTTATTGTTATTTTGTAACCGGTTTTAAATTATATTCATCATCGTCTTCCGTTACTCAAGTCCTGATGCTATGCACAGATCCCAATTCAGAATAGGAGGTGATAAACGCTTTTAAAAGGCAGTTATAAAGAACTCTTGAACAGAAGTTACCTCATTGTCTTTTTATCTACCTGTATTCAGGCAAGAAAAATGCAATATAATATAATTTATACAGTTTTCATTTATTTTATTTATACGCTTTTATGCTGGTCGAGCTGCTTTCGAGCGTATATACAGACCTATGTATGTATAGCTTATATACATACAGCCCAAATCTATTGATGAATTTACCTAATTTTTAATTTATGTGATGTTGGATTCTTTTAAATTCTGAGAGTGTCATTCTGAGGTTTATGGATAGTTGTTTATTTTATTTACATTTATCTTTCACAAAACATAATACATCAAGAAGCATGGCGTGCTTTGTCATTGCTTGGTATATACACTTAATATTACAAATATGTTCACAAGCACGTGATAACTAATTTAAAATACGCGTCTAACTTACAAAATACGTATCTACGAATATATTTATGGGAACCGAAAACTCATACAACTAGACTATACTACTTATTTTACTTATAATTTTTAAATTTGTATTTTTTTCTTAGTTTATAGTTTAATTTATTATTTTTCTCACTTTAAATTTCATGTTAATATTATACTATAGCTTATTTTTCGCACAATAAAACTACAATACGTAGTACTCGTGATTATTATAAATGAGTGCGACCTTTCGTTACGTCATCACGTACAGGTTGTTTGTAAACATATCCAGTTCAGCTAACTAAGCTCTTTCCTTCCTCGTACACGTGGTGGGTATCAGCTCCTACTACGTTGAAACTATTTGATGTATCTAATTCTTAGATATGTACTTCCGCTTATTGTTACGGCAGTGTTTGTCAACACATTGTTCAAGCCAAGTACTTAATGATTTCGGGAGTTAAAAATGCGACGATACATTTTAAATAGTGAAAGAAACCCACCCACCAATAACCACCAAACCAGCGACACCATCAAACCATAACCACCAAACATATTCAATTATCCATGTTTAAAGTCTTATATTTTATTTCGTAATCAATGTTCGTTTAAAGTTTTGGCAACATGTTAATTAATTATGTACTGGTTGGATCCCACAGATATAACAAGGAAAAAATAGAAGCTTAATATTTTTTATTATTATTATTATATAAGAGTAGCAGACGAGCATGCAGTCCACCTGATGTTAAGTGGCTACTACCGCTCATGGACATCTGTAATCAACCCCAGATAGGATTAGATATTCCTACCTGAGGTCGGCCACAGATGCGCCGCTACCCCTGAGGACTAAGCTGGAACGCCTCGGAAAAGTCTGTCTCCCTTACCACACCCTTCAAACCGGAACACAGCAGCTCCTAACACTGCTGTTATTAGGCAGAAATAGGTGTGGCGGTGGTGCCGCCGGAGTCGAACCGCAAAGGGTTCTACCACCTTACAATATTGTCTAGTACTTTGTAACAACAAGATTGCAATCTTGTTTCATCCAATATAATATGTAAAATTCAAAGATTTTCTATAAATATCTAGCAATCTGACCTCTAAATATCAAAAGAATCATTTGTTACGGTGTCAAATGCAATGTAATCCGATAAGTTAATGTAAAATACTTTTTTATGAAGTCGAAGTAAAATTGGGTGAAATATGTTCTATACTGTCTCGCCAAAAACGGCGAAATAATTACATCATGCTAGCCATACATGCATCTATCGGCTTTTACTTGAAAAACAGTGTTAGATGCCACCTTTATTTGAATTTAGGGACGTGATGAGAGAGACACATTTGCATGAGGCTTTCCAACTTAGTCCTCAGGCGTAGCAACGCATGAGCGGGCAACTTCAAGTAGGACATCGTAGGGAGTATCTGTGGTTAATTAAATCATAAATAATACTCATTTTCTACTTGTATTATATAAAAAAAATCTGGCTGTGGCGCTGATGGTCACCGTAGGAGGTAAATGGATTTAGAAATGGATCTTAAACTAAGAGAAATGCTTACTAAGGAAATCTACTGGATTTAATTCCTTAGTCACTTCATGCGAATCCAGTTCTATCCTAGAGAAAGTTTTCTACAGCGGTGGACATCTTACGTAGGACGGATAGCGATGAAAAATTAAGCAACACCAAACGCGGTCTATCTTTGGATGGTTTGTTCTAGAAACAGATTTTCATTAACATTGCACCGAAGAGCATCTGAAGCAACTGGTCCCCGTTGTTAGTTAGGTAACAGTTACGACTTGTTGTAATCGAGCAATTTAAAAACTTCTGACGGGTTAACTATTCACCCGTATCCAAACCTTTGTAGGCTCCAAGACGGATTGCATATGTCCCAAATGTTGACGTAATTGTTGCATTTACCCCACAAAATATTTTTAGTATGAGCATGTTAAATTAAAATAAAAAAGAAACATTCTTTTGTAACATTCTGAATTGAACTGATTAATCGAATAATATATTTATAGAATAGTAAGCGTTGAATTATATTAATTTAAACTTAGTGTTTTTTAATAATATGACAATTTGATTAACTAAGTTATTTTTTGTTCATATAACACAGTAATTGAAAAAGACGTGGGTACAAATTTTTACTTAAGACTGCAAAAAATAACAGAGATAAATAAAGAAATTCGTACTTGTATTTAAATCTGTTAAATGATGGAAATGATAATTGTTGAACTAATTAAAAATAGTAATAGTTTATTTATAGGTACATAAGTAATTTGCGCAGTACACTAATTGTAATAAACATTATGTAAACAAAACAAGTTCTGATCAAATAACAGTATTTAACTGTTCTTAAAAAAATGGGAGATTTAGGTATTTTATGCATAATTTATTTTATGAGTAGAATAATAAAATTTGTTGCATTTGTTTAGTTGTTATAAAACGTTTAAGCAAAATAAAAAAAAAATGTTACCCTTAATTTAATACCTACTTTTTATTTAATTTTTATACTAAGTGTCTATAAAAAATATTATGTTTTGAAACGGACAATGAACTATTTTTTCAATATTGTAATACTTCCCTGAACTTTAGTCTTGAGAGCTCTGATAAAAACAAATGAATTGCTAGACAAAAGCGAATACATATACGTTAAACAGGTTCCTATTATACGTTATTAATACAAAGGGCAGATCAAAGTGTATGCGGGCCAAATGTTATCATTTATTGTACTGCATTGCACACTCGAATTCCTTCGGGCTCTAATACGAAACGTGTTTATAAGCTTTTTTACTGAAGTAAGCCTTCGTTCCCCGAATCGAGGATGCAGATTTGTTCTCAGTAGTGGTATCCAGACATAAAAATAAAAAAGAGCTACACGTGCACAGCTAAGGTTCTCTGTACTAACGGTACCATGGCCACACACAAAACCAACAATAATAATATCATTACAATATAGAATTCCATACACCCGAAATAAGATTATGTTTTTGTGGTCCATTTAAGGTTGAGTGTATATTTCTATCCCCTCAATCAGTAGTAAATATTTTGGATTGGTAACGTTTGAAATTTTGTTTTTAGTCAAATCAAGAAAACCATAAAATTGTTTTTATTTATTTAGATCAGTCTGTTAATAAACAGGTAAAACTGTTATTGTCATATATCATTAAGCAACTGGATGTACTTAATGTCTCGATAATAACACAATCAAAATTGTCAAATTAAATTGCGTGAGAAAGGAGTGTTATGTACCTAACTACTTATGTGTATGTGATTCAAGCATATCTCGATATCAAAAGCACCTAAAACAAATTTACATTTGGTCATAAAATGAAAATAAAACCAATCGAGCCGCACACGACCGCGAAACCTGCGCTTTACGATCATAATAATATTGCCACAACGCAACTCGTTACTAACAAAGATACATTGAATTTGAATGATAACACGGAGGAACAAATAGTTCAGTATGTTTGTGTTGTTATCAATATTAATAAATATACTTTACCTAAAACTGGTCCAACGATGAACATGTAGGCAAACATGATTAGAAATATTTGAAGCCGACACGAGCCCTCACGAGATTTGAACGCTACGTTCACTGTAGCCACGAGATCCTTCACAGAGAACAATGAACATATAGCGTCAGATTGTTCACCATCAACCGTTTTCTTCTTTCTTTCCTTTAACCTTAGGAGAATGTAAACAAAACCGACCATGTAAAAAACGCACGCAACGCAAAACACACCATAATAACCAAAACGCTTAGTCATAATACCACTAAGGGCAAGCCCTATGGGCCTGCTGAGCGTCAGTATCGCAGTGATGATCCCTAACCGAAAAGTCCGTTCGGATTCACTAGTGATGTCAGTCATGTAACTGTAAACCGCTGTGGTCATCGCGACACGGCCGCCAGCAAGAGCTGGAGGTAAACCTTCGATCAACGCAGTTTCGTTTAAACCCACTTGGAGAAAAAACACCGTGCTCAATATCATGCCTAAGACTGAAATCAGTTTTCCGAGGATAGGAAACACCATAAACGCTTTGCGGTTCCCGGTGCGATCGCTCCATGCTCCTATGAAGAGCGTGAGGAGCCCAGGTAAAGCTGTTTGGAGAGGGAAACTCCAGGCGGTCATACCCGCTACCATCGTTTGCACACTCTTCTCTTGTTCTGTGTAATTGTGGGTCCGCCCCTGCATTATATGTGTGCAGGTCCGTTCGTCGTATTGCAGATTCACGAGACATGATTTTTCTAAACACAAATTCTGTACAGCTAACCCGGCTAGCACACTCGGCAACACGTAGCAAATAACATAGGGTTCCACAGTAATTTTCGATCTAAATGCCCATGAGTCTTTGAGAAACTCTTTTAATCTTAAGCTCAATTTGGCCTCCTTCTTTTTCACGTCGGTGTATGATTTATTGCACTTGCATGAATCCACAGTCACAATTTTATCCCCGGGTACTTCGACCCGCAACGTCATTTTGACAAAGAACTACCACCTTAGAGTTCATTTGTTTTTTAACATACTATAGGAAAACTGATTTTGTTAATTTATTTATTGCAAAAATATTTTTATTTTGTAAATGTTTTTTTTTAATTTCTATTTAAGGCACAATTCGTTTAGATCGAAGCCAGGCTTGCGTTCGAGTGCGCGTGCGCCGGCGTATTGTTTGCTAAGTAGGTACGTCGCGAGTGTTTTGATCGGCTACGAGTCGACTACTGCCTCAGCTGGCTACTGTTAGTGTTTAATTTGTACTTTATCATGTTATCACGTGGCTCCACAAATCGCTGTTATGTGAGTAAACTTCAATTATAACACAGGCGTATTCGAACGTGCCACCATATAACCTTCCCATAGATCTCTTGATAAATTCGCGAGTTTGAACGACATTTAAATTACCTTTTCATTAAAATAATATTGACATTATTTGAATTGATATATAATTAAGTTAAAGTTTACCTTTAAGTTTTTTTAAGTATTTGTAACGAATATATTCCGTAACAAAAATAATTTAGTAATTTAAATCCAATTAATAAATCAAATTATAAGCGTCAATATTTAATTCTCTTTTATTTCAAATTTATTATTTAACGGAATAATATATTCTTTTAGTTTAAATTTAATATTTTTCCATAAAAGATCGTAACCAATTAATTTCAATTTTTATTTACGCTATAATAGATTAATATGAAAGAAGCATACAAAATTGTATATTATTTGAACTAAGTATCCACAGTTAGTCTTTTAACCAAATTTTAGAGTGGACTGTAAAATATTTTTATGAAACTAGGGCATAGTAGTTTTACAATATGTAGGTATCTGTGTATCTACAAACATATACAACACGTGTTTTGTTCCAAAACAAGACAGTGCGTTGACTTGACGACTGAAAATAGCACATTTTTCATTTCTGTTCCCACTTACACAATCATTAACTGTATAAGAGTTCAATATTCTTTCGAATAATAATAATTCCGTAGTGCTATCTAGAGCAACAAAAATATATGACAGTATTCAAGAAATGATATATATACGTATTTTTCCTCATAAATACATGTCGTCTATTCAACGGCATCCTTAGTAAAATTTTCTGGAAATATCTACAATATTGTCAAAATAGGAATGTAATATACTCGTAATATTGTTGGAGTGCCTTCCTATGTAGGTAGCGTTTTTAATACTAGGCATTTAGATTTTTTACCAAAAGTAACTTTTTTTTTAATATATAGAAGTAGCAGACGAGCATGCAGTTCACCTGATGATAAGTGACTACTGCCGCCCATAGACATTTGTAATCAACCCCAGATAGGATAACATATTCCTACCTGAGGTCGGCCACAGATGCGCCGCTACCTCTGAGGACTAAGCTGGAACTCCTTGAAAAAGTATGTCTCCCTTACCACACCACGTAGTCAGTTTTGGTATTTATGCGCATCTGCAAACAACTCTATATAGAATATAGTTTTTATCCGAAGCCGATCACGAATGTGTTCACCAATGACCACTAATTTGGCGCTTATTTTGACAACCTCTGCGATAGACGTGGTCATTTGATCGTCTGCTAAAGTGTGTCCTAAATTCGATTTTAAACACTTTATACACTTTGAAGGTGGTAGAACCCTTTGTGGTTCGACTCCGGCGGCACCACCGCCACACTTATTTCTGCCTAATAACAGCAGTGTTAGGAGCTGCTGTGTACGGTTTGAAGGGTGTGGTAAGGGAGACAGACTTTTCCGAGGCGTTCCAGCTTAGTCCTCAGGGGTAGCAGCGCATCTGTGGCCGACATTAGGTAGGACCATCTAATCCTATCTGGGGTTGATTACAGATGTCCATGGGCGGCAGTAGCCACTTACCATCAGGTGGACTGCATGCTCGTCTGCTACATATATTATAAAAAAATATATTATAAAACATATTATATAAAAAAAACACTTAATATTTCTACCTTTTCTTGCTTTTGTAAATCTATATAATAAATGTATATAAGTATTGAAGTATTGATTATGATGATATGATAGCGGCTATTGATTAAATAGACATAATGTCCTTAATTTAAAAAAAATATATATTAAGCACTTACTACTATAAATACAATAATAAACAAAGCGCTGGAATTTGTGTCATGTCCTAAAAAGTTCTTTGAACTGTGTCACGAATTGTTATTATAATGTACTATATTATTTTAAGATCTGAGTAGTATAGGTAGAACTGAAACATTAATATAAAATATTATCAAAGTATTTGTTGTACATTTGTATAAAAAAAGTAAATATAATACATGAAATCATGATTATTTTCTCAACCCATACTAAGAGTCCTATCGTGGATGCCACAGCTACACATAAAACATGTGTAAATACTTCTCAAGTACCCAGACCCAGAACAGATATCTTAATTCATCATTTAACTACCTGGGGGGTTACTACAATCTCTTAAAACAATATTATTTTAATCATACATTGAAAATAATGTTTTAAGGAGGTCGTGGTACAAAACAAAATATTGTTTATGCAATATTAAAACTTTCCTGAACTATGATGGTTTTTAGAAAATGGTGGTATGCCCCCTGAAGATATTTCCTTGGCCAGAGATCGAATCCGGATACTCAAAGCATGCATGCGCTTTTAAGTATAACATCCTATGAAAGAATATGTGTAATCAAATAATTCCTATATTAAAACTAAGAAAACTTTGAGACCCGATATATTTATTGTGTTTCGATGGAAAGGTGTAGATACCACTTCACTAACTTACATATCAAGCGACCATCTTTTATTTTTTTTCGAACATTAACAAAATACCACCGCTTTGGATAGTGGTTCGTTATGGAGAGGAAGTGGCGGAAGAAACTCCGTATGTGTGCAATTTAAAATCTTTTAAAAGTATGTACTCGTTTTATACAATGTTATGAGATGAATTGCTTAATAGTTTGTTTGTACGGGATGATGTGTTCGCCCAGTGAAAAAATCTCACTTTTAATTAAAAATAAATAAATAAATAAGCGACCATCTTAGTCTTTAATGGTATCATCTTGAGATAGCACCCCTGTTCGATATAGAGTTTGTTGCAGATGCACATAGGCGACTATAAAAAATAAGAACTTTTTCTGAGAACCCAATATTAAAAATGGGAAGACAGCAACAGACGGACAGAGCCACGCGGCAAAGTAATACTTAATTAAACATTATTCAATAATACCGTTACAGAACCGCACGTAATATAACGCCCTAATTTTTCCCATAAAGTCGGTCAAGATGAATATTGTGTAATATGTAATTGGATGCCTTTGACAATGATCATACTTATGAATGAGTCCGCAATCAAAAAGCAATTTTTGTTCCAAGGTTCCTAATCGAAGTCGCTCACTTTTCATAAATTAGATTTAATACTGAAATGGGCAAAGTTTAAGAATGACGTTAAACTTTTGTTTCTGCATGAACAAGTAATTCCCATTAGGCTGAAAGTAAGTTCGTTTCCTTCTTTCCTTCTTATATTTCACTGTATTTGAATTCATTGGGTTAAAAAGAGGAATTCAAGGGGATTACATAAGCAGGTCAATAAAGGGGCGTCACCCTGACATTTAGGATTAATTGACGTTTGATAGATATTTCAGAACAACTTATTACCAATTGGTCATAAGTCGTGGATGCCACTTTTCTTCGCTCTGATCTATTTTACTATATACTTCTAGTTAAATATATTTGAGTGAGTTAAAGTTTGGCGCTCATTAGGATCTCACATGGGTGGCTACATTAGGAAATTTACAGGTGGTAGAACCCTTGTCCCTGTAGTTCCCGGGCCAGAATAGGGTATCCTCTGCTTGTCGTAAGAGGCGACTAAAAGGGGGCTTCCGGGGTTGCGGACGGTAAGAGTGGGAGATCGAACCGCCCGGCCAGCGAACCCGGGATGGACGGCGGTATGTGTGGTCGCATACCGACGTGCACATCAGATGGTGTGGTGAGCTAGACCACCTGGGCGGAGCCCGACGGGGCACCGCGCTAAGAGGACTCCGGTTGCGTTCCGTTGGAGATCTCTACGCAGCGCCGAGGACGGCCACCGGAGGGGTTTTAGTGCGGTAAGAGTCCCACATAACCCTGTGTTACTCCCACGGCACCGGGTACCTTTTGAAAGTTTTCCCCTCGTTAACGAAAGAAAAAAGGTGGTAGTACCCTATTTCTAGAACACTGACACACCTTTTTCTGCCTCATAACAGCAGTATTAATTGCAGCTGTGTTCTAGTTTGAGGGGTGTGGTAAGGGAGACATACTTTTCCGAGGCGTTCCAGCTTAGTCCTCTGGGGTAGCGCCTCTGTGGCCGACCGCAGGTAGGAATATTCCTATCTGGGGTTGATTACAGATGTCAATGAGCAGAAGTAGCCAGTTACCGAAAGGTGGATTGCATGTTCGTTTGCTACTCCTAAAATTAAAATAAAAAACCAATAGCTTGTTTATTTCTGCTTTTATCAGCGTCGTAAGACCTAGTCCTAAGTTTCAATTTAGGAAAAAATGTGTACTACATGCCTACTATTTACGAGTGTATCATTTTTCTTTTTATTTGGTACTACGTTTATGTTGTAATATTTAAGATGATGACATTAAACAATGATTTTTGTTATATACCTACTAGCTGACCCAACAAACGTTGTGTTGCCATATAAATAAAAAAAATGTTAAGGATGAACAACCCTTATTACTTAGGGGTATGAAAAATAGATAGTAGCCGATTCTCAGACCTTTTTTTTTTTTTTTCTTCTCGAGGGGGAAACTTTCAAAAGGTACCCGACGACGTGGGAGCGACGCCGGGTTATGTGGGATTTTTACCGCACTAAAACCCCCCTGGTGGCCGTCCTCAACGCTTGTTGGAGAACTCCGGGATCTCCGACGGAACACAACCGGAGCCCTCCAAGCGCGATGCCCCGATCGGGCTCTACCCTGGGGGAGCAGTTTTCGCTCCTCCCACACCATGTAGTGTTTACGACGGTATGCGACCACACATACCGCCGTCCTTCCCGTCCTTGCCGCCCGCAACCCCGGAAGCCCCCTTTTAGTCGCCTCCTACGACAGGCGGGAGGATACCGTACGGGGATACCGTAGCCCTATTCTAGTCCCGGAACTACAGGGACAAGCCGATTCTCATACCTACTGAATATGAATATAAAATTTGGTAAAGATCTTTCCGTTAAGCCGTAACTAACATTGTGACAAGAGAATTTTATATAAAAGGTATACCTAGTACCATACAATAGGTATCCTACTCATGCGCGTAGGAGCTACATTTGCGTTTAATTGTTGACAGGTATGCATTTACCATAAATTAAGTGGTAATAAATAAAGTTATATAAAGAAATATGGAGGCATTTATTGCGAAAAGTTGTACAACCGTCTATAATGTCAACATAATTAAAATGATTACTACAAAGTGCTGACAACCTCTATAGTATTACTACGGTGGAAAGACCGAAACTAACCCCAAGTTGAGATCCTTAGACCCTCTTGAGGATATTACGGACTATGTCTATCGATCAAAATCAAATTCCCGATCACAAAATTAATTCATAAATAAAAAAGCAAAAATTACCTATTCCCTGACTATATTAATTATACAAATCAATAAAAATTCTGTACTTATTTGTCCGATTTTAGATTTACTGTCATTTTCTTTTGTCTCTGGTTCTAATTTTGTCTATCTTAAAAAGGTCTGAATCTGTTTAAAGAGTTAATGTGATGACGTAATTTGAGGTGCATATTGCAGCTCAAAATATCTGGAATTCCTGTGTCAGGATCGATAACCTTGTAGGCGGATGTACGTCTGTAGTCATGCAGAAAACTTACACAATTCTACTAAAAATAACTTAAATTATCATATTACGAAGAACGGTAATAATAAGGTAACTCATAAATCAAAAGGTTATAGAACACACACATGATGAGGAAAAGCACATTCAAAATAAAATACCTCTTAGACTTAGCACTTAGACTGGGCACTAGATGGAAATGAAGTGAACAGTAGTGTTAAACGCTGCTGTGTTGTGGTTTGAAGGGTGTGGTAAGGGAGATATACTTCTCCGAGGCGTTCCAGCTTAGTCCTCAAAGTTAGCGGCGCATCTGTGGTCGACCTCAGGTAGGAATATCCAATCCTATCTGGGGTTGATTAACACGAACTACATTTAAACTGCATTTTTTTTCTTTTTTGGAATGACAGTGGCGCCGTCTGTCGAAAATTGGTCGTTCCAACTCAGAAACCTTCGTGGGCTCAAGCACAACTTTGCTAAAAATCATCACATGATCAAATACATAGCTTACCATTCTATAAAGGACATACAGACAAACATTCATTTATATATAGATGTTCTTACCATAATTTAGGCGCGTCTAACGACACCTCATATGTTAAAATCCATCAAGCCGTTTGGGTTGGAGGGCATGTGTTTGAATGAGACATACTTAGGAACATACTTACATGTATATATGTATATTGTATACGCTCAAAAAAACAGGCAAATAAACAAACAAAACAATGGGCAAGATTCTAATTATTTTTAATTGGACTATTATAAGCTAATATCAGTATACAAAGTGCTTTCCTTATATACCTAATAAACTTTTCTCAGTGCATGCACTATTAGTAATTGCGAAAAGCTCAGACTTTTAAATCACATACTTATTAGTATTACATTATTCTTACATTAGCTGAATGTAACTAAGAATTGCAAAATGTAACGATTTGATTTTAAATTACGGTTTATTACTTCTTTTGGACGTGCAATTAGTTGTAAAATAGGTGGCCATGTTCTAATAACGTTATCTGTATTTCTAATATTGTCATGTACTTATATTTGTAACCACGAACTAACTATGTGTGTCAGTAAATAATGAAGATAATCTTAAAATTAATATCCTTATCCGTAAAAAATATCTGACAGCATTACACTCTCAATCTTACAGCTCTCAAAATTTTAACAAAATAATTGGTTTAAGTCGAATTCACTGTACTACCAAATATTCATTTACATTTTTAGTATTTGATATTATATCAGTAATAATAACACACGAAAATTTTAACTGTCTATTTATTACGATTCAATAGAAAATTTATTTAAAATAATTGCACAATCACCAGCATCACCAATTTTGCAGAACAATAGGTAGGTAGGTATATTACAATTTTTAAAATAAAGCTTCGTTTGCAAACATTAAAAAAATATATATACGCCCAACGCATTGTTTTTACGTAAAGTGTTGATTTTTACAATGTTTTTTTTTATGATAAGTTCCATAATAAACTTAGAACCAGTAACAAATATAAAAATAACATAAACATTAATTGTAAATAATAATTTGCACTAATTATTGTATTTAATTTCTCATTACATTACACATTATATTACAATAATATTATGTATATATTAAAACTTTTCACGCGAAATACATTCTGGCCGCATTTGCGACAAAAAAAATAAGTTCTGTTGGCGGGAAAACTCATGGCAGCTGATAGTGTTTTGTTTTATGGGCGATTAGAAAGGATTATTAATTTGTGAGTATTTTTGAAGCTGGTTTACTTTTCACCTTATTCGGCATTTAAAATTCGTAAATAAAATATTTGAAAAAGCCGGTGAAAGTAGGTAAGTCCCTGTTTTAAATGAAATAAAAAAATCAATAATACGCCATAAGAGGATTATTTTAAAATTAATTGTCGAACATTCGCTTTATAGGCAGTAATAAAATTTAGCGAAGGTTGAAAGTACGATAAACCGTGTTTTGTATTATTATTGTGCTGCGTGGGTGTATTGGATACCCATATCCCAAGGACGTGAATAAAATAAAAACTCGCCATAATTTATGGCGACAACATGTATCTCAAATAAAACAATAAAATAATTCCCAAAAAATATCGGGTTCATTGAATTCTGATGCATTCTTCTGTGTCGGATATCTTTTTCTTTGTTATTAAATTACTCGTAGTAGCAGGATTCGAACTTCGGGCGATAAATGGGGCAAATTTGAAAGAAGTTATTTCGCAGCTTTTATGTCAGAACTATATGTTGGTATAAGATTATGAAATGAAAAAAATATTATCATCATCAATCCATAACTGACAGTCCAACAGTGGACCCGGACTCCTCCCAGTATGAAAAAGCCATAGTAGGTCATGGGCCACCGCGCTGGCCAAGTGTGGATTGGTAGCCTTAAACTACTTTTGAGAACTTATTTTATCTTTATACTCATTAGCTTTCGAAGGATAAAAGTATTTTACATAATATGCTAGCTGTAAGCTGTGCTAAGGTCTGAATTATGTATCATAAGACTGTGGCATGGACTTGTCTATACCGTCATCTGTAACTTCTCAACATTTACAATGAAATATTGGGGAGAAAGAAACACTATGTAAATATTTACTTCTCATGGTACATAATTTGTTTAGCAATTAAAAACCAGAAAAAATATATTTTACATGCACGCATGAGTAGGCACGTGGCTTAGAACGTACCTATTTTGTATTTCAAACAAAACAAAAACAAAGAAACTTTTACTTTAGGGTTCCGTAGGTTCCGTTTGTTTTGAAAAACATGTTTCTTTCTCTTCCAAGTTTCCGCAGGTCAAAGACGTTTTAGGTACTCGGTAATAAAAATGCAGTAATGAAATGGAGTGTAGGGTATAAACTACATGAGTATTCCCGTTTTACTTTTTTTAAAGTAAGTCTTGCAAAATTATATTTAGGTTTGAATTTGAATGCATTTTTAAAATTGTGGATAGCGTATATTTCTAATTATGACAAAAGTCGGATCAATTTCGCAACCTCAGAAACTTTGTTGGCTACGGAACTCATGTCGCTGTTACAACGCGTTCATGGCCGCTTTTTTCAAAATCTGTTTTAAAAAAATGTATAAAATCGTCAAGCCGTATTATTCCTTTTGTATGCAGTAAATAACTTAATACGACTAATTGCATGGCAACAATTACATAGGTATTGTTATATTACACTAATTAACTACTACACATATTAAGCTAATTGCGGTGTATCTAACTTCTATTGTGACGTCAAACATAATTTTGAATCCAAAATCAATTTTTCTCACCATTGTTTAGTTATATCATTTGCTACAGTTTATTTGATAGTATTATGTTACAAAACAATGCGTGCAATAAACAACCTTGATTGTATGTTCACGTGGTATTTTTTTTGTTTTAGAAAATTGAAGAGGGAAGGTATTGTACCGTTCTTTTCCTAAGTCTGTTGCAATTACTTGGTATGCAACATGAATGGTATAAAAGCTTAAATATAATGGAATAAATGTATAATAAATTCTTTTAATATAACAGTATGAATAATAAGTTCTATTAAATTATTCTACAATTAAAAATAACACGATTTTTTTCTAATGATGATTCTTATTTTTCACCGACAACGTACTCGCATAGGTATCTTCTAATGCACGCAACTTTTTCAGTTTTCACGTTTAGGTGTCCAAATTTAACGGCTACTTTCGTTATGCCATCCATCAATGTGGGATGGCAATCCCACATTGCTATGTCCAGGCCGACACTCCAAATTTAATTTAATGAGGATGCGAACTTAGATTTTTTTTTTTTATAATATAGGAGTAGAAGACGAGCATACAGTCCACCTGATGGTAAGTGGCTACTGCCGCCCATGGACATCAGTAATCAACACCAGATAGGATTAGATACTCCTACCTGAGGTCGGCCATAAATGCGCCGCTACCCCTGAGGACTAAGCTGGAACGCCTCAGAAAAGTCTGTCTCCCTTACCACACCCTTCAAACCGGAACACAGCAGCGCCTAACACTGCCGTTATTAGGTAGAAATAGGTGTGGCGGTGGTGCCGCCGGAGTCGAACCACAAAGGGTTCTACCACCTTCAAATTAATTACGTCTAGTAACCACTCGTGACTCAGTGAC
The DNA here is from genome assembly GCF_041222505.1 of Epargyreus clarus. Lineage (NCBI taxonomy): Eukaryota > Metazoa > Arthropoda > Insecta > Lepidoptera > Hesperiidae > Epargyreus > Epargyreus clarus. The sequence continues at coordinate 7,084,170 of NW_027332231.1, read as the reverse complement.
GCTAGCGTATCGAAAACGATAATCCATAGGAACTGTGTCCAACTTCGATATTTGGCCGATTGCAATGCTTTGCAAATAGCCAACGGTTACCGGTTATCAATGATAATTGGTAAAGTTTATCTCTTTAGGGCGGTTAGTGAACTACTAACGAATAATTACCACTACCCCTCATCTTGAAAAGCCAATAAAAGAGCAGAATACTTTTAACGAGAAACCCGCGTCTCACACTGGTACGTAGATAAAAATGTATAATGCCCATTATAACTTTATTACTATCATTAATAGTTTTAGGAACTTAAAAAAATGATATGAGTTTCTAAGGAACTACTAGGTAGGCTACTTAATGTACTACTAAATGTATTCAATCAAAGACACATTTTTTTCGTAATTACTTAAAAACAAATGAAAGCCAAGAGTACAAGTTACTAAAATGATTTTGATGATCAGCCTTAGACTTGTTTTTAACATGCCTATTGATTTAATTCTTTAATTAATCATATGAAAAATCCATCAAGCGCCTGTCAGCTTATACGTAGCAAAATAAGTACCATGCGTAATGGTATTTTTTTCTCGAAGGAAGAGTACCTTTAATGTTATTGTTATTTACTCTTTGCAGCAATAATAATGGTAATTGGTTTAGGTATTCCTATCTAGTTGATTATTTGTTCAAGAAGCGAAACCTTTAGGTATTGGAACAATATAATTATTGGGACTACTTCAAAGAGCTTTTGAGGAGGAGAATAAACAGGTATTCTGTAACTTAATAAAATAAATTATTTTGAAATATGACACAATGTAAAATAAGCCTGATAGCGGCAACGCCATTTTCTGAAATTTGAATAAAAAGGATTACATTTTGGAATGATTATTAAATCCTAGCCAATGTATATTTATGTAATACAGGAGACATGTCTTCATGATATATTCAAGTTATTTTTTTAAATAGTGATACTAAACGTTTACGTTATATATTACGTTTTACATAAATGCTTGATGTTTTTTTTTTTAATTTCTTTACACAATACATAACAGATTAGAAAGAGATTTTTATATTCTTCTATAATTATTAACAATGTACCTAATAGTGCATTTCAAACTATAAAAATATTGTTGTACACTTTCAGACATACCGAATATCTTCTTTCTCTTTAGATTAATTCCTTAAACTTATTTGAGGTAAGAAATTAGCTATAATACATATAGTATAATCACTACTCAATATTGGAAATAATTTCAAGTGAAAACACGACAGACAAAAATTGAGATTTTGGTCAGAAGTTATTTTACGAAAAACATTTAAATTTAAATGAACTCATTAATGAAACCTATAATGGTTATCTAGGGAAATGCAAATTACATTAATTTATTTCATTGCTTACAATTAAGCGGTAAGACATTGAAGAAGACGATTTATACGATGAAGAGTCATTTATGTCAATAATTACATACCCTTTAAATTACACGCTTAAACAATAAGAACAGTTTTGAGACCGGAAATTTTAATGTTCCATTGTTTTGATTGATCCTGAATACATAGTTTTTATCAAAGTCAGATTCACGAAACTAAGTTTTTTTTTGTTTTTTTTTTTTTTTTTATAATATAAGAGTAGCAGACGAGCATGCAGTCCACCTGATGGTAAGTGGCTACTGCCGCCCATGGACATCTGTAATCAACCCCAGATAGGATTAGATATTCCTACCTGAGGTCGGCCACAGATGCGCCGCTACCCCTGAGGACTAAGCTGGAACGCCTCGGAAAAGTCTGTCTCCCTTACCACTACAGTTGCATAAAAATACATGTATATATTATAATTGACAATAAGATACCACTCTTACCTGGCCCCCGTGAAGGTCACTGGTCAAGGTGAAGAACCTATGTTATGTTCATATGATATAATTGAAACACCTTCGCTTTTGACCACATAAGTAGGTATACTTTTGATGCTAAAAACCTCAATGTATAGAAAAAAATATTACTAAAATCTGTTTCGCTGTACGAAAATTTATAGAAGGAGCGGATTTATGATATGTTATGTTTGTGGTGTTGTTGTTACATAGCTACTGTTTTAAAACAGAACATCTGAAAAATAAAAATCTAAACCTAACACCTATTGAAGGATAGCAATGCATACAAGAAGATAAAATACGAATGCATTATACATTTGGCATTTGAAGCCAGTTGATGCTTCTCTCTATTTGGTTAAATCTGATTTGTAAGACTACGATTTGAACATCAATGGTTATTCCGTTCTATGAATAACTAAATGATGTTTAGGTTAAAAAAACCTCTTGAACTTTGACTTTAATGAAGGACTCCTATAACAAACCACAAAACTTGTAGGAATCTACCTCGACTCTACAGTATAATTAGATGACAAACAAGTTTCCGAAGCGCTACAGCTATACTAAAGTCAGTTGCGTTTCGTGTTTTCAAATTAATGGACTTATAAACAAGTTTGAATATATTTGTGATAAAAATAAATCCGTGTAACTTACCGACCTTAATATGGAACACACGAATCCAAGTGACTTTGAAACTGTGGAAAATGTCCCTAAAAATAAAAATCCATTAAATGTTGAATTTAAGGATAGCAGTGGGAAAATAATTACAGGCAATGTAATTAATAACAGTGACGTGGCACATGACCCGGAACCTGCATCGATTGCTGAAAGATTAAAGAGCATAATAACATTTTTCACGGTTGAACCGTTTCTGTTATGTTATGTTCTTCCTAGCGTGATATCGGCATTAACAGTGCAGAAGCTTAATCTGGAAAAAGCATGCATCACGGACTTGGGCCACCCGAGAAATATATGTGAAAAAATTATAATTGGTGACTATGACGAAAATGACACTGTTACATCAAACGCGTCGCAGCTAGCCCAAGTTCTTGTAGCCGATATGACAGCTTGGACCCAACCAATACAAAGTGGTATTCCTGCCATTGTTATATTATTCGTCGGCGCTTGGAGTGACAGAACTGGAAACCGAAAAGCTTTGATGTTTATACCGGTTCTTGGAGAATTGTTGTCTGCAATAGGCATGATGTTAACAGTTTATTTCTTCGAGTGGCCTTTATGGGTAACTGGAGTGATGCAATCTATACCAACAGCTCTAAGTGGTGGCTTGTCGGTAGCATTAATGGGCTCTTATAGCTACATTGCCGATGTAAGTACAGTGGAGTCGCGTACTTTTCGTATTGGAATCCTGGGTGTTATTGTAACTCTAGGGGTGCCAATAGGATCTGCGCTGAGCGGAATTTTAACTGAACTTCTTGGTTTTTATGGCATATTTGGCCTAGACATAGTATTCTATGGATTTGGTTTGATTTACATATACTTCAGAATAAAAGATGTCAAGGAAAACCCTTCTACTAAAGAAACGTTTTGCGAAAAATTCGTTGAATTTTTTCACCCGATGAACGCCTGGGAAACATTTTCTTTGGTAATTTTATCCCGAGGACGTCAATTACTCCAAATTATATTAATTTTATGGGCACATATAGTAATCATGGGACCAGTTTTTGGTACGTATATTTATTTATTTATAAGTTTTTGTACACGGAACTTTTCACGTTTCAAATAGTAAACATAATAGAAATACAGTACAAAGGACATATATATTTTTATTTAAAAAAAACTTGTTTAGGTAATTGCTTGCATTTCATAAACAATACTGGAAACCAACACATAATTCAATTGCAATCAATGAATAAGGAAACTTTGTTCCCTCCTTCCATTTTGAAAAGTACATAATTTCGTAAGCATTAATGAAATAAATTTATAAAGAATATTTCAATATTATTTTTAATATAAGCACTGATGAGCAAAATGATTACGCGGTAGGAAGGTCGGTATCATAATAAATAAATAATAATATATATATAGTTCACTAAGAATAAATGAATGAGTAAGATATTCTCGACTGCAATATTTAACTGAATTTGGGTAAAAATTATGAGTTGCAATAAACAGCCATCACAATTTTTTGTCCATAAAACATAATTTTCGCACAAGAGTCAAATTTATTAAAATTCATTGATTCTTTGAGCAGTAAAAGTAAATTGAAGGAATGTTAAATCGATTTGGTTGCAAGTCTCTTTTGTCTTATTGCTGGGCACGGGCTCCTCTCCCCAAAACTGAAACCTAGTCCACCACGTTAATGTTTTGCTGCTCCTGCGGATAAGAAATCGTATACTTGTGAAACAAAGAGGAAAAAGATATAGGACGAGTAGTTCCCCTGAGAATTGATTTGAAAAATAATTATGGATAAAGTCATATGGTACTGTAGAGAAACATTACAATTGTTGTTACAATGTTACGATTTGTCGTTTGCCTTGATGACATGGAGCGAGTTTACTTACTAAGTAAACTTCAGAATTCAGTAAGTGCTAGAAAACTAGCAAATTGTAAACTTTCTATGAGAAAATAGTTAAAAATCAGTAAGTTTTGCTCGCTAGTTCACTAGATAACTAGCAGGTTGCACCCGTCTTACAGAAAATAGTTGAAAACCAATCGACTTTGTTCGTTACTCGTTGGCGTGTGGGCTGGTTAATTGCAACTAAATGAGAGTCTCCCTCACAACACGTGGTTTCAACTTACTATTTAATGAGCGAGTTGAAAGTTTAGAGTGTCATCATCTTTGAGTGATATGCCCGTTTTTATACTCGCTGGTACCTAGTAAACTAGTCAGCGAGTATTTTTATACTCGCTGGTACTAGTAAATTAGTCAACGAGTATAAACCAATAACTAGTAGTTTGTAAAATCACACTTGAAGTTTGTCCAGTTATGAATATAATTTGTACTTTTTTATTTCAGGCGAAGCTCCTATACAATTTCTGTACATGTTGCAAAAGTACCATATGGACTTGATAGAATATAGTTTGTTTACATCTTATTTCGTTCTCATGGGACTTGCAGGTAAGAATTACTTTGATAAATAAAGTATAACTTTAAAATACCCTTTTCAGCCTACTAACAGAACTATTGCTTTGGAGGGTGTGGTAAGGAAGACATACTATTCCTATGCACTACAACTTAGCCCTCAGGGGTAGAGTCTATCTATGGCCGACTTCAGGTATGTAACCTTATCTGGGGCTAATTACAAATGTCTACGGGCGGCAGTAGGCACGTTACCTCGTCATCGGGTGTCATTAGGTGTGCTGAAAGAAACAATTTTTCGATTAATTTTATAAGGGTTCTAAACATAAATATTAAACAAGTTTTCTTTATCATTATACTTCCTTCATTGTATCTGTCCGTCTTAATTGGTTCTATTAGGTACTATTTATTATTACGACCGGCGTTAAAGCGTATCGATTATAGAATGTAAAAAAATTTAAAAAAGATATAATGTAAATGTAATAAAATGTAAAAAAATAATAGGTAACAAAGTTAACATTGTCACCAATGACCAATGACGGTAACTATAGCAAAACAGAGATTTTTGGGGGGATGTGAACTTAAATCAATGGACTTCCAATGCCGAATTTATTGACATCAAAACTTAACTAAGCAAGATATTTATCCTTCGATAAAGTTTTTTTGTGAATAGGAGCGCATATTTTTTGCAGGATAATTTTAAATTACTGATTAAAAAAAAACACTTCATACAGATACTGGGATATACTAGTTTTAAGACCACACATAGTTTCGGTCGATACATCAAGTATCTACTTGTGGACATTAAAATAAACCTAAACGGTGGGATCAGCATTCCATTAAATAGCGTCATCTTTTCAAGGCGTTATAAAAATCATCATTAAATATCATCAAATCGATTCGTGGTAAACATTATAATAACAGTGTGGTAGTATAATATTATCTTAGCATATATCTTTATTAATCTATCTATTTTCATCATATGTATGAAAAGTAATTTAAGGATCTAACTATATGTAAAGGTACTAAAGTATTTAAAAAAATATAGTAATATAATATTACGAGTATAAGGATAAAGATATGAAATGTGAAAGGACCCTCTATTGTGTGACTATAGCAACACTTTATGCTATTAACTTATAACAGTTGTGTTACTCTATACCGTGTTTTGGTTTAAAAGGTGTCGCAAGGCCACATTTACGTTGCGTTCCAACTTAGCCCTCAATTATAGTTCTGTGACCGACTTCAGAAAGACACCGATTATTTTAGAGGTTGATTATCAATTTAATGTCCATGTGCAACGGTGTCCACTTCACATCAGACGTACTGCACAAGGCCAGTGTCAGGGGAGGATTTTGTGCGCTCAAACCGCCTCCATAATCGCTTCATGTACGGTGGTGGAGTGTGGTCGATGGTATGCTAGGGGTCGTCACGATTTTCCGATCCCTCCCATTTACTATTTCAATTTCAATTAACAAAAAAATTGTTTATTCCAATTTCAAATTAAAATTTCAGGCACGACAATAGCAATAACTATCTTCAGTAAGCTATTGAAGATGCATGATGCAATCCTCGGCGTTATCGCCACACTCTGTAAAGTCTTGGGTAGCTTAATGTACGCGTTTGCGCCCACCAAGACTTGGTTATACACTGCCCCAGTGCTGGACTTCTTCGGAAACACTGGCGCTCCAGCCATCAGGTCATTGGGCACTAAGGTCGTGCAACCGGATGAAGTTGGTAAGTGTTTATTTTTATAATATAGGAATAGCGGATGAGCATGCTGTCCACTTGATGGTAAGTGGCTACTGCTGCCCATGGACATCTGTAATCAACCCCAGATAGGACTAGATATTCCTACCTGAGGTCGGCCACAGATGCGCCACTACCACTGTGGACTAAGCTGGAACCCCTCGAATAAGTATGACCAGAACACAGCAGCGCTAAACACTGTTGTTATAAGTAGAAATAGGTGTAGCAGTGGTGCCGCCGGAGTCGAACCACAAAGGGTTCTACCACCTTCAATAATTCAAATATAATTATGTTGATTGGATGCTTGCATAGACTTGCGGCTTATAGATGACGTACAGGCAACGCCGAGCGGATAGTGATCACTCGTGGCTAAACATCCATGCTTCTGTGCTTCATAGATAACGTTAAGACATCGGTCCCATCTTATCATCATCTTCAACCCGTGCCTGTCCTAATGCTGGTTTTCCCATCAGAATGAATAAGTGAAGGCCATAGTCCACCGCACTGGCAAGTTAAAGCAATTATGCAATGCAATGTATATTTTTTTTGTAATTATTTTATTAATAGCTATCGTAGTAGACTTATATAATTATACATATAATAATACCAGACTTTTAAAACATTCAGTAATTAATTCCCATATAAGCCTATAACAAAGACTCTAAATTTAATAATTGCGAACCGAATAGAATGCGTTAAAGCACTCTATTATGGTAAACTTGTTTGATACGTGTTGTTGAAGATGACACAACTTTTTTTGACCTTGAAAGTGATTCTATGTGGTTCTATACGGATCACAAATTTATTATTATTTGTTTTTGTTTTGTTAATGTTATAATAATTTCTATATTGTTCACTTTATTATCCGTATTTTTCATTTCTTCTCTTCTTTTCTGGTAAGTAGCGACTCCCGTCCATGGATATTTCACATCTATCTTTAACCTAAGATGATATTTGAATTAACTTAAAGGCCTACATTTTAATATCTCGGATAAATATCTTTATATATATATTTCTTATGTGCGTGTGTATGTCACTGAACTCCTCCTAAACGACTGGACTGATTTTGATGAAATTTGTTCTGTGTGTCCAAGGATACTTAAGAATGGTTAAGATTCACAATTTAGTCCGTGGGAAAAGGTTTTTTTTAATTAATTTTTAATTCGTAAGTAGTTATAGAGTCGGAAACTATGCATTTGATCAAGTGATGATCTTTAGCAAAGTTGTTGTCCAAGAGCCCACGAGGGTTTGGGAGTTGGTAAGACCAATTTTCGACAGGTGGCACCACTGTCATTCCAATGCAGGCACATTTTTTCCGTTTTATGTATGTCATATTATTTCTTTAAAATGCGGGCACCACTGTATGTATTACTATGTATTACTATCTACACAATTTAATAATTAACCTATTACTGTCCTGGAATCTGTTGGACTGTGCTGGAATCGGATCTCCTCTTCGAGTGAGAGGGTCTTAGGCCATATGCCAGATCCACATTCCTGACCAAGTACAAATTGGTAGACTTCACACACCCTTGAGAACTGTTTTTTTTTTTAATTTTCAGCGAGCAGGTTTCCTCGCGGTTTTTTTCCTTTACCTCAAAGCAAATGAAATATTTACCCATATTTATAGTATCTTAAAAAAATAGAGGCGCGTGGTATTCAAACCTCGGACCCTCGATTGAGAGGTTGACTTTGTAGCAACTTGGCTATCACATAGCAATAATATATGTATCTATTATTATAAATATCAAAGCTAATGTATATATTATACTTTTAATTTCAGGCAAAATGTGTTCGCTAATTGGTTTCATAGAAGCTATAATACCAGTTATTTACGTTCCAATCTACAGCAAAGTATATTCTTTGACCTTATCGACACTGCCCGGTACCTTCTACCTGATTGGAGCCATCATGACTACCCCTGATTTTGTAATATTTATGTAAGTATGCTTCAACTTATTCTCACAGGCTTACTCTTATGATTGAAGAAGAATGAAGGTGGTAGAACTCTCTGTAGTTCTATTCCGACACCGCTACAAGTATTTCTGCTCTATACCAGCAGTGTCAAGCGCTGGTGCGTTCCGGTTTGAAGGGTATGTTAAAGGAGACATACTTTTTCGAGACGTTCCAACTTAGTACTCAGGAGTAACAATGCTCCAATGAGAATTAGTGGAAGAAGTTATAGGTTAGGATAGGTTAGGCCAGTGGCCAAAAGTTGTCGAATGTTTTAAAGACCTTCGATAAATGATCTATTGATAATAGGAACAACAGCTTTATACGCATTTCAAAATACATTTGCAAGTGCGCCTGAAATTTATCCACTAGCGGTCAGCCATCAAATACCTGACCGCGCCTGCCTTTTTAAACTTTATGAATCTACGCCGTGGGGCTATGAAATACTACAGCTTCGTGTTTTTCGTGAAAGTAAATACTTATGAAAACCTATATTTATAGAAGTAAATATAGGTTTTGATAAGTATAGTGGCAATAGCAATAGTAGTCTAGTGCCACGAATTTTAGACACTCACACAAGGAAACTATTCCGTATTCGTATTCTAAGCTTCCTGATTTTCCGATATGTTCAATCCTTTTGAGTTTCCAAACTTCTAATTCGAAGCACGAATACCCGATTTCCGACTTGATGTGCTGTATAAACAGCGATTGTTTATCATTAACCCTTAACCGTGGAGAAAACAACACGTGGAAACCTACATGCCTTAGAGATTTCATAATATTTCAAAAGTTGTCTACCAATCCACATATAGCATGCATGTTTACCCGACTGTCACTTCTTAAATTTCTACAATATTACAAAGATTATCATTATAATTCATTATAGTAACACTTCTAGAAGGTAACATGAACTTGTTTGGTATCGAATTCAGGCAATTTTGATATTAACTTCTATGACCAGCACGTAGTCTTTAAAAAGTGGTTGCCATTTACTTAAGTAAAAATAAAATATTTTAATGTCAATGAAGATTTTACGAATAAATTCTTAAAGAAACTTTTTTAAGTAATAATTCAGACAGAAGGTAAATTAGTAATTAGTAGATTCGAAACGCTGTTTCTATTACAAAAATTCGAGACATACTCTCTCTTAATACAATTCCTAATATAAAATTTCTACTCATGTGCTCTTTTAATCTAGGTATAAATATGATGTTCATCCACACAATCGAGCTATTTCTGTGACATACTTAGAAATGCATCTGATATTATTATATTATAGTTAAGTCATAACTAATTGTATTAATTAATAACAGCAAAAATATAACGTAGGCAATGTTGCTAACCACAGATCTGTTAAAACAAATACAGATATGTGGTTACTATCAGTATATTGTAAATTAGAAAATAAAATAAAGATAATATGTCTATTACATTGCCTATAAGTGCCTATTGAATAATATTACACAAGAAATAGACTGAAATAGAGACAAGACGGTACAACATTCCGAGGGCGGGTATTGTTCCTGACATTTCTGTGCAAATAAAAAATATTTAATACGAGTTGACGAGCGCGGATCTGTCTGTGTATTTAAAATTTACACACATGGAGATATTAAATTATTAAGATATATAGATATGAAGTATGCTTATGATCTATAAAACCATTTTTTATAATAACTACAGTGTTAAGCGCTGCTGTGTTCTGGTTTGAAAGGGGCAGGGGATAGAGAGTAGGGGTAAGAGTAATGGGTAGGATATAGTTATCCTTGCCGTTCCAACTCGGTTCTCAGCCGACCTCAGGTAGGACTTTAATCTGTCAAGTACAGACGTCAGAAGCTCCTTAAAATATGGTGGACCACATGTTCGTTTCCTATTTCTAAATTATAAAAAACTGCATAAATTACTTAAGAAGATAAGTTAAGGATACTTTATTTTACGTGACAAAGAGATACTTCAATTTTTCATATGTATAGAATATAGGTGGAGATTATCCCGTTGTAATAATATTATAATCACCATTGTTTTATCATAAAAAATATGTCTTCATTTTCACGTTTCACATTGACTGGTAGAGACTAAAGCCTTCATCCAAGCGTCTATATTTACTCTATACACAAAAAAATAAATAATTGTTATAAGTTATAACAACGCTCTAAATATAAAAAGGTATTGTCGAATAAATTACACGTATTACTATAGCACAATTTCGAAATACTTTTATAATATAAATGGGCACAATTACAGTAATAATGCCTTGATAGTACCAGCTGTTGGTTTAATAATATTAAAGGTCTAGGCCATTTTTTCAATCACACAGCGTACACGTCGGAATTTGCTGTCGATTGTGTTTTTGTATCACTCGGTATGTTCATTACTTAAAATACACAAGATTGTAAGTAGAATTGCTTTAGCAAATAGCAATGTTGCCGTGTAAACTAATTTACGCTCTTTAGAGGCATGAAGCTGCATGTTTAGTTTAGTCATCGTCAACACATATGTCCCATAACTGGGCCTAAACTCATGTGTGTTAGAGGCTTAGGCACAGCACACAGATCACAGCCTTTGAGATTTTTTAAAGAACTCTCAGGTGTTTATTTTCCGTCGTTTAAGCAAGTGATAATTAATTAAAACACACATAACTTGAAGAAGCACATGGGCGTGCCTGGAATTTCAACCTCGGATCCCTGATTGAGAGGCTGAATTTCTATTCACTAGTCAATTAGTAAACTAGATAATTAAATCAATATAATTATCTTCTAGATATCAGAGTTATCAATTAACAAGGCGCTCTGATTTTAACAGTGTTTGTTATTAAAACACTGTAAATGGATAATAGGTACACAAAATCTCAAAATAGATAGACCAGATAGCACTTAGTGTTAGAAGTAAACAAATTAGTAGGTAAAACAACACTTTACCTATTTCTTAAATAAAACAGCTTAGTAATTGTAAACTTAACGTTCTGAAAGAAATCTCCAAGAAGTAGCAAAGGTGCAAGCAATGCGCTTTTTAGGAAGTGGCAATTTCCATGGACATTTTTTTTTTATAATATAGGAGTAGCAGACTAGCATGCAGTCCACCTGATGGTAAGTGGCTACTGCCGCCCATGGACATTTGTAATCAACCCCAAATAGGATTAGATATTTCTACCTGAGGTCCGACACAGTTGCGCTGCTACCATGGACATCTATCATGAATGCCAACCTCAAATCTCATTTAGGATTTAATAAGAGTCCTACCTGAGATCGATCTAATCGCATCCCTGAGGAATAACTTTGTACTCTTCCAATCTCTTCCTTCCCCCACTATTTACACCGGAATACAGCAGCGCTGAACACTATTGTTATTAGACAGAAATTGAGGCGGTGGTGCAGGAACCCATTTCGAAAACATTTTGTCAATATAATTTTTTTTTTCAGATTCCTGTACATGGCACACAGGAGGCGTGAGAAGGATACAGTTAAGAACCCAGAACAAAAAGAAATGCATGCCCACGACAACGCAGTTACTGTACTTTAGTTAATTTGCACTTACAATGTAGTCAAACCATAGTAATTTACACATCAGTTTGCAATACGTCGTATGTGTGAACTTGTAAAATAATTGTGAACGTAATTGTAATAATTGTGAAGGTGGCAGAATCCTTTGTGGTTTGACTCTGACGGCACTACCACCACAACTATTTCTGCCTCATAACAGCAGCATCAAGCGCTGCTGTGTTCTGGTTTGAAGGGTGTGAAAACGTCGCATACTTGTCGGAGGCGTTTCAGCTTAGTCCTCAGGAGTAGCGGCGCATCTGTGTCCAACCTCAGGTAGGAATATCTAATCCTATCTGGGGTTGATTACAGATGTCCATTGGCGGCAATAGCCACTTACCATCATGTAGGCTCATCTGCTACTCTAATATTATTAAAAAAATCGTAGTATAGTTTTTGTTAAAGCACTGTTGTTAATTGATAGATTTGTAAGTAAACCTGACTTATAAGCTTAGTAATGTAGCTTAGATATATCTTAGTCTAGAATTTGTTGATCGAACATCTATTGTCAGTGTTTTTATGATCACTTTTTATTTACACGAAAACATTTTGAGGTAACCTTAGCAAAATAAAGTACCTGAAAGTTCTCTATGATGTTTTTGAAGACAAAAACTGCCAATTTGCATTTGGCCCCACTTATGGAGGAGTCTCTCCACAAAACTGAGAAATCTTGGATTTTGCAAATAACCTGAGGCTTCAGCCAGGTGGATTAGAGATGACTCTTCTCATTCTGAGATGAAACTTATGTTTAGCAGAGTCAAGTTAGTTGTCAACAGCCTTTTAAAATACAATAGGGCCAACTTTGTTATATATAATTTAAGGTGATTCGACAAAAATGTCAATTTAAACATAATATTTAACTTTTGTTTAAGTGCCTTCATAATGTAAAAAAAACGCCTGATACTAATAGTAATGCAATAATTTTCTTTATTACCTCGATTCTAATTTAAACAGCGAATTGTTATAATAAGCTTTTTGTGACTAGAATTGTTATAATAAAGAAAAATTCAAACCGTAGGAATATATTTTCCCAAAAATTTCAAGGTTTTTTTTTTAATATTTATACCTAACGATAAGGCAGACGGGCTATCTGATGGAAAGCAGTCACCGTCGCCTATGGACATTTGCAACACCAGAGGAGTCGTCAGTGCATCACCGGCTTTGAAGGAGAGCTCTTTTTGTAACCCTCTTGAAGAGAGGATGTAAAAAGAGCTATTTATTCCGGATACCGTAAAGATTGAGAAAAGACATTCGAAAATCCTTTTATTTTACTACGTCACCATCTTTGGACCCGCCCCCTTAAAAAGCTATAAGGCTAAAAACCTCTAATATACATTGACAATATACTTGTAACTACTCGCTTAAGTTAAAAAAACCCAAGTGTTTCTTAAGCCGCTTCCACACCTTGGCACTTGCCGCAACTCCAAATCCCTACAAACATTTGACTTATTTTACTTGGTACATTTTGGTACACAATCCACGACAATCTTATAATATTTGAATTTGCGACGGTTTGTTGAAGTTTGGTAAGCGCGTAGTCACGGTTATATTCAATATACAACGGATATATTTATCGTCCCAATAAAACTGTAGAGCCGACCTCAAAAACTTAACCTTAACCGACTTAAAACTGACACGTAAATGTATAATTTATTTTTATCTGACGTAGTAATGGCGTAACTGTACAGTTTAAAGAAATTACAAGCTCCTTCCACTTTATCTTAACGCTGCACTCGATATTGTTTTTATGTTAGAAATGCATTAATGTTACTTCCTTAATCAACAAGAGATGGTGCCACATGTATCTTAAATTATGTTATTAGTTTTTAAAATTCTTTATCATAGTGACTGTATGTACTTCTCCGTTAACTGTAATACAAATAAATGGTGGTAGAGCCCTCTGTGATTCAACTTCGGCGGCACCACCGTCACACCTATTTCTGCCTAATAACAGCAATGTTAAGACCTGCTAAGCTCTGGTTTGAAGTGTGCGGTAAGGAAGATATACTTTTCCGAGACATTCCAACTTAGTCTTCAGGCGTAGAGGCGTACTTGTGGCCGCTCTCAAGTAGGAATCTAATCTGAGGTTGATTACAAACATCCGTTGGCGGCAGTAACAGTAACCTACCATCAAATGGATTGCATGCATCGTCACCTACTCCTTTATTATAAAAAACGAACAACGGTATCTTACACGCGTCTAAGGTATAGGTATCTACTTTTTGTAATATCTATTATAAAATGTTTTAATGACTTATTTAAATGAACACGACCATAAATCGTGATAACACAAAGGCGCCATCTGTCGTTTATAAGAGTAATAGAATAAGAAAGTGAGTGAAAGTTAATTAATTTGATCACATTCTCTTAATTGGTGCTTACAAAACTGATAAAACAACCTCCTTACATACATAATGAAGGAATTTTCATAAGTAGGTCTCTTCGTTTTACTTTTGTTACATTATAATATTATTGTTAAGTTGTTTTACCCATAATTAAATCTTTTATCTATAGATCAAATATATGAAGTGTGAATTGTATGTTATTCAATTTTAAAAAACGTCTAGAAAAATCTTTCATTGTATCTAAGTTATTATGTTTTAGGTAAAAAGTAAATGAATATGTCGTAGAGCTTACACAGTGTGTCCCAGGTAAGTGAACTCTGTTCAGGAAAACTGGAGATCCAAGGGGCTTCTCTTGGATCTCCAGATCATTCAAAGACTAGCCAGAATATTAGCAAAAAATACTTATTACCTAAAATGTTTGTGTTGCAGACCCGGTTACAGTAGGCTTCGGTTGCTTCTTTTTTGGACAAAAATTTTAGTGGAAGTTATACTAATCATTAAGTTTTGCTTTATGTACTTACTAAATTATTTAATAGGTATAATTTTCTTAGAGAACTCAGTTAACAAATAAAAACGTCCTGTAATATTGATATTACTTAAATTACCTGTATAAAATTGGGCGCTTTTAGGATTTCAGAACAACTGCTTAAAGGTTTTGTAATTTCCATAAAATAGGCCCTCTGTGGGCCTGGCCGGACAATACCTTTGAAAGAATTTCTACAGGCATCACATTTGCGACCAACTCAAAAGCTTTGGGAAGGAACTTTGGGAAGTAAGTAAAATTACCTAATAATTATAGAAACCATAAGAAACGCAAAATTTCAGTAAGGTTTTTATAAAAAAAAAACAGGTTGCACTCCGGAAGTGCCGGCAGAAGTGAAAACTTGAATATTAACGTTGTGCATTTTTTATTTGGAATGGTTAGGAAATAATTTTACACGAATTGCTTTAATTATCAGTATAAAATTACTATCACAGATGTGGTAAAATATAATATTTATTTATTGCGCTATCGTCCGCAAACATGTCAATTTTCCCTCCGTCTTATGAAATTTCGATCAGGTCACGTCAAAATTTTGAACCCATCCCAAAAAGTAGACAACGCCGCTAAAGAAGTTTTCACTTAAAAAATAACTAGATTTGTATTTTGAAAGCAAATAGTTTGTGAAATATTTATGTTAAACTGTAGATAGCTCTGTTTAATTAACATAACTACATAGATCATTTCCTAGAAACACAATAATGTGTTTTATCTCTAACTGGCCTGAAATTTTAGGCCACGTATCGATTTACTAGACTAGAATATTCCAAAGCAGGACTACACAACGTCCTCGTACTTCAATCAAGTGCCATAACAATATAAAATATTTTTGATATTTGTATAGTATACTGTTAAACGTAGCCGATTACTTACGTACGTACGAACAGAACATGCCCAGGCACATTTTTCAAAATAAATGACTAATTTAGATCTGGCCAAAATTATTTTATACTAGCTGACCCAGCGTCAACGAATGATCAAGCGTACAACGTTGTGTTGCCATATAAGTAAAAAATGTTAAGGGTGAACAACCCTTATCACTTAGGGATATGAAAAATAGATAGTAGCCGATTCTCAGACTTACTAAATATGCCTATAAAATTTGGTGAAAATCGGTAAAGCCGTTTCGCAGGAGTACGGTAAGTCGGTAACTAATATTGTGACATTAAAAAACCTTTTCCCATGGACTAAATTGTGAATCTAAACTATTCTCAAGTCCCCTTGAACACACACAACAAATTTCATCAAAATCATTCCAGTCGTTTAGGAGGAGTTCAGTGACATATACACGCACATAAGAAATATATATAAACTCCTTTGCAAAAAAAACGGGCACCTTACACACACACTTTACCTTAGCTTTTCTATGGGTAAATATTATTATATTTTTAGTATGTCATTAGCTTGGATGACTAGAAATTTCTTATTATCAATGAGAATCTAGTTTTTTAACACTTTTATCCTGGTATCGGTGTTTTAGTCAATGTAAACAGAGAGCCGTGTTAAAATGGACATTTTTATGGGTATAATGAAATTAAGACTACGAGTATTTTTATGGTATTTTAATAAAAGAGACATTAAAAAATAAAAATTAATAACGAGTATGACCTCCTCTTGCAGCGATTACGGCATGTAATCGTCTTGGCATGCTTCCCACCAGGCTTTTGATGGTGTCCTGTGGAATGTGTTCCCACTCAGTCGAGATTACACGTTTAAGCTCTCTGATGTTTTGTGGAGGTGGTTGGACAGATCGTACTCGCCTTTTTAGGAGGTCCCAAACATGCTCAATGGGGTTAAGGTCGGGGCTCCGCGCTGGCCAATCCAAACGACGAATACCGACCTCTTGCATATAAGCATCTACGTCGCCAGAACGGTGGGCCCGAGCATTATCGTCCATGTAAATGGCATATTCACCAATTATAGTCAGTGCGGGTTGTGCATTTTGAGAAAGGATTTCTGTTATGTACCTATGCGCATTTAGTGAGCCATTTTCTATGAATACTATCTCGGTACGATAGTTGGAAGTTACGCCCGCCCAAAACATAACGGACCCTCCACCATAAGGGGTGATTTCTTCAAAACACACATCGGCATAGCGTTCCCCTGGTCTTCGTAACACTCGCCGACGTCGGTCCTCACCATGCAGACAAATTCGAGCCTCATCGGAGAAGAGTACGCTACTCCAGTTACCTGGTGTCCAAGATAGGCAATTTCTAGCGAACCTCAACCGCGCAATCCGGTGCTCACGGAGTAACTTGGGGGCCCGCGCTGGTCGTCGACTACGTATATCAGCAGCTAAAAGTCTTCTCCTCACAGTCCATAGGCTAACTTGTGCTCCTCGTACCTCTTCAAGGTTTCTTTTGAGGTCTATGTAACTGCATTTGCGGTTCCTCAGCGCCTGAGTCACTAAAAAGCGATCGTCTCGCGGCTGTGTGCAACGTTTTCTCCCAGAACCTTGCCTTCTCTGAACGGAACCTGTCTCTTGGTATCGAGTCCAGGTTCTTTGTACGGTTGAACGACTCACGTTTAACCGCTGTGAGACGTAACATTGGCTACACCCCTCTTCCAGCAGCGCTATAATTTTACTAGCTCTCATTGCTTTTTCTGCCATTACGATAGACACAAAGATATCTGTTTTAAGTCACAATAAGGCAGAATTATGCGATAAACATAAATTGTTGTACTAAAAATAACGAAAAGTTACTTTTAGTTGCTTGATAACCTTTTAACCGCAAACCCGCGAAAAGTGTCACAAAATGAAAAAGGGATTAATAATTTAAAAAACAAAAGTTTTGAATTTGGAATGAACTTTTTTTCATACCCAGACTCTTTATTAAGTGCCAGTAACATAGTTTGGCTATTAAAACCTCTGAAGAACTAAATTATTACCAATAATGTTAAAAAATCAAACCCGCCCGTTTTTTTTGCAAAGGAGTGTATAAAGATTTAACAATAGGAGTGAACGACAAAAATTCAATAAACGCCATGACGTGTTACGCCACTTGTCTACACTATCGTGACAAACATTAACCTTCTCGACGATAAAGATATTTAAACAATTGTCAGACACGGTCGGTTCACTAAACTTAGTAACAACATTTTTAGAGTTCCGTACCTAAAGGGTGAAAACGGAACCCTATTACTAAGACTTCGCTGTCTGTCCGTCTGTCACAGGGCTCTATCTCTGGAACCGTAGTAGAAAGACACTTGATTTTTTTACAGAGGATGTATAACGGTGGCTGCTATAACAAAATATACTAAAAAAATAAAGTCGGTCTAAAGGGGGTCTCCATACAACAAACCGGTATTTTTCGATGTAACTTTTAAACCGTACTAGGAAAGCAGTTGAAATTTTTACAATCCATTTACTATTATAACTGCTATTATAATAAATACAAATAAGAACAATAAAACATATTTTAATATGGTTATTTCAAAAAAATATAAGTAAAATATAATGCACATTTGGTGGTACGTAAATCTCCATGTGCGAATTCGACTCGTACTTGGCAAATTATTAGGTAGTTATTGTATGTACGTCATGAAATTAACATAAGTTAAAACTGCTGCTACAGCGATATTTAGTTGAGTTATTTTTTTGTAATATTTTAATTAGTCTTAAATTACGTCATGTATCTCTGTTAAGATGTGAATGCATTAATTGTGTTATTATATTTTTATTTCATATAATTAAACAAATAAACTTCACATTTTTTTGTATTTTTCCTTAAATTATTCTTAATTTGTTTAAGTATCAATATTTATTTTTCATAAAATGCTACATAAATATATTAAAGAAAATAATACCTTTATATATTAATTGTTTGTACATTACTGCCAAAAAACGCGTTAATTCTATTATACGTTAATTAGCCAATTAAACCTATTTTTATCTTTCGTAATTTTAAATAAATCGAAAATTAATGCATAGGCGAAAAATAAATATATTATTTTTGCACCTGACAAAAATTGTTATTAAGTTTAGCGTTTACTTACTTAAAATAACGGTCATAATTATTTTATTTCTAGGACAATTAATTTGGTCAATGAAATATGGGATAATTTAATAATTATTTGATTAGGCTCCATTTTTTATGGTCACACTACATATTAATATTTTTCCACGTATTAATCATGAAATATTTTTTGTTAAAAAATTATAAAGTAATTATTTATTTACTTTATTTCTTTTTTTGTATCTTGAATATAAATATATTTTTCAAAATATCTGAATATTTTCCAATACTGTAATTTACCACACTTGTGATTTTTTCAGAGTCGTTCCGCATGTTTTTTTATTCTAGTTTTTTTTTTTTATAAAAGTATGTATGTTTATTTATGTTTAGAATTATTGCATAATTTTCCGTAATTTATTTTTCATTACTGTATTTTTTGCTTCCGCGCGCCTTTTTAGGTCTCGTTTGAAGTTCAATGTGTTATCCTCGTAAAAAATTCGTTAATACATGTACCATGGTTTTTATTTGTTAGCGCTTCTACTCGTAGTTAGTGTTTTAATTTAAGTTAATGTGGTACTGTCGACATACACCCGACTTCTTTTATATTTGGAATAAAAATGTATAAATGTTGAATCAATAGGCTTTGTTTTTGTGATAAGACATGGGTAAAGAATGTTGGGTGATGCGTAACTCAAGGTGCTCTGATAAATGCGCTATTTTATTAAAAGTGGTGTCGACTACGGTGAGACCTCTGTTATCGTAGGAGCCGAGATGCGAGCGCCTCGCGATACATGCGCCGGCGCACTCTCATATCGCGCTTCATTTTACAACCTGACATTAACAACTCTGGTTTTTGGAAACGACAGTCAGAAAGCCTCGGATTAAGCGTATAGACAGTAAAGGGTGCCAGCGTTTCGTACAAAGTTTAGTGTTGTGCGCGGTTCGAATCACAAATAGTGCCTCCACTTTTACTAACTCTCACTTTTACAATTGCGTATTAATATGAGTTCAAGTGTAAATGTATGCAGCACGGTAGACCTGACCAAATCAAATATACGACTAACGGATAACATTGAGAAGAGATCGTGGCGGGAAAAATCTAAAGGTTTTATAAAACAGATTAAATACTTCTTTCGAGAGACTACTGTCGAGCCATGTTTGTTTATTTACATGATGAGTACTGCGATATCTTCGCTTGCGGTGCAAAATATGCACTTGGAAAAATCATGCCGAGTGAACTTCGAATTCGGAGATGATATATGTGATCGGATAAGGGATAGAAATACTACAGGATTGGAAGAGGAAATGAAACAGGTACAGACGTTGGTGGCTCGTATAATGGCTTGGAAGTTTCCGTTGCAGACGACGATACCAGCTGTGATGGCGTTATTCATCGGAGCATGGAGCGACAAGACTAAAAAGCGAAAAATATGCATTTTGTTCCCGTTCACTGGAGAGATAATCACGAATATAGGTTTGCTGCTAGCGACGTACTATTTTTATGAATTATCGCTTACTGCGACGGCGTTGATCGAAGCGTTGCCCGCGGCGTTCACTGGCAGTTATATAATAATATTTATGGGTATGTACAGCTTCATGGCAGACAGGACGACGATGGAGAATAGGACCTTTCGTCTGGGACTAGTGGCGATATGTGTTAGTTTGGGAACTCCCACAGGGACGGCACTCAGCGGTATATTGTTACGCGCTTTAGGATATTATGGTGTATTTTCTTTGTTACTGGTGTTGCATATCGTTTCTGTTATATACGGTATTCTAAGAATTGAGGATGTTATTCCGGTCGAAGAGACTAAGTCAAGCGCGAATCAAACTTCAGAAAACAATGTAAACAAGAGATTACATGAAGTGTTTGGACTTGTAGCGAATACAGTAATGGTTGCAGTGAGACCACGTGCCTTCAGATTAAGAACTCAGATATTTATGGTTCTTGCTCTGTACATTATTATGGTGGGACCTTTATATGGTAAGTAATAATACATAACGAGAATATTTATTATTGATTTTCAAGTAAATGACATGTTTAAATCTGAAACATCGTTAGATATGACATCTTATTATCTTTTAGTTCAAATATAAGCTAAATTTATAAATAGGAGTCATTATCCTCTATCAAAACTAATAAATGTTGCTTATCTGTGTTGCAGTAAATGCGCTAAGCATAACACCTTATCACTAGTCTTATAGACTTTAGAGTCAGGAACCTCACATTAATTTGTTATTATTAGTTTCACAGTTAGAAAATTTTAGTTGAAAACATGTATTTATAATTAACATATTTATAATACACCATAATTATTATTTATCATATATCTTAAGATCAATCCATTTTTTAATTTATTGATAATTTTCGCGCGAATAGTCAGTGCGTATATTTTAAGTAATCAAGAATAGTGTAAAGAAAGTAGAGATATAGATTATTTGACTGATTAGTGGGCAATGTTTTAAATTCTACAAACAAGTCTAATAGATAGTGACGTGGTGTTAGAAGAACGAAACAAAGTTGTTACCTGACGTTCCGTAGAGCAGGTACTATGTACCTGTCGACGACTCTATCATCTTAAGGTAGAACCCTGTCCCATTGATATCATTAACAAGTGTCAATAAGCAGTGACCACTTAACTAGGTCCTCTTAACATCTATAGCAAAAAATGATAATTAGCTACAATCAACTCAAAAGTACGATATCGGTTAAGAGAATACAACTTTATATGCAAAACAGACGCACAAACGCGAGCGAACGCCAGATAAAAAGTTAAACAAGTGAAACGCAGATAAAATTATTTTCAAGGAACTTCAACTCATTAGTGTATAGCTAATAATCGAATATGTATGACTGCATTTAGGTCGTTCCACTCAAATGATCGAGGTAAACTAGTATTGTATCACGCAAGAACTACCACACAGTGACATGGTTAAGTTTTTATATGAATTTTGAACGCTTTTATATATACTAGGTATATGGTTATGATATCAATACATAGATTTGTTTTTAAGTTATTAAAATATTTAACTATGAATAGCTACTAATCGAGAGCAAATAGAAGTGTAGAGCATAAATAGTGAAATTAAGTAATTATTCGTCAATATTTGTTCTGATGAAAATAAAATAATGAAGTAATGTCGATAATGATACGGTGAAATAATTTCTGGTTCCTGTTTTTGGAAACTTACAATAAAAATAATTCTATTATTATTTATTAAGTTTCAAAAACATAACAATAATATTATTTTAATTAATTCAGTACAACGACTTGAAGGGGTAACGATTACCATACCGCTCTTATATACGGAGGTTCCGGGTTCGATGCCCAATTCAACAGAAAATTAAATGATTTTAGATTTCCAATCTTAATCTTGGAACAACGTAGACACCGCTATTAAGAGCTACTATTTAATAACAATATTAGTAATACTAGTTAAATATAAAATAAATAAAAGTTAGTAAGATTAAAATTAATTATTATAAAATTAAAATATCTATTACGTACTAATTAAGGATAATACTTACACGACTAACCTAAAATCTGTAGCTAAACATTTATCTCCTTGTAAGGGATTATATTTTGTACCTTCAAGAAAAGATAAACTTTATAGGATCTTATCAAAGTTTATAAGGCTTCATACTCGGAATTATGTAGGATTTCGAAAATAAAAAAATACACACAGATTAATGAGCACTGAACCATGTGGAAAAACCCCGCTGAAGTAAATGTTAAAATCACTTAAGTTTTACATTGTAATATAGTTGTACATATTTATTGTACAACCTTGCGTGGTAAATGATTGCCAATTTTACTTCAGCTCCTTCTATCCGGCTGGCACTCTGGATGCTACCATGTTATTGCGGTCAATGCCGTGCTGCATTTTTAGGGTGCCATACCCATAGGGTATCAACGTAACCCTATTACTTAGCCTCCGCTATCTATCCGTCCGTCACGGGTCTCTATCTCTTGAACCGTAATAAATAGACACTTGTTTTTTTTTACAGAATATATACCAACATACCACAACAAATACAAACTAAAAATGAAAACTTGGTGGTACGGAACACTTCGTGTACAAGTCCGACTCGTACTTGGCCAATTATTATTTCTACATGCTTATATAAAATGACTACTAATAATATGAGGTAGACAACCGTCAACAATCAACCCGTCGTCGCAGAGCTAAAAAAAATGTAGTGAAAAAAAAACTATGATTCAATTCGTCCGTGTTTAATAATCAACCAATCCAAAATTTTGGCTACCAAACATAAACACTTGACAATTTCTTCATACACCCAATATTAATATTCAATCTATTCAAATTTTAGCATACTAAAGATTGATTAGATAATTATAGTATGAAGTAATAATTGTCAATGTCGGTCGCTCTTTGATTGAGAAAACATTGGATAGATACTTAAATAGAAATTTTAGTAAACAAATACCTTAGGGTGCCAAGGGGTAACCAAGTAACGCACTTTTATGTTAAACACTAATTATAAAGTTCTGATATTAAAGCTACAATATCAGCATACATACCTTGAGTTAAAAAAGGTATATTTTATAACTTTGTATTTAAAAATTAATGACAACATTTGCATAACTTGTTAGCTCAATATTACCCATGCATATTTTCATACAAAAACTGCTAGCTATTAACAATAATGTTAGATTTTTGGCTACAAAAACAAGCCGATAGACGAATTATTTATCTATAATTTGAATCAATCAAATATTATGATGAAGCACTAACAGTAACGCAGTTAAATGATGCTATTTTTTAATAATATTAAAGCATCAAAAGAGCAGTACAATCCACCTAATGGTAAGTGGCTACTGCCGGCAATGCATGTGCAATCCACCAGATAAGATTAGATTCCTACTTGACCACAGATGTGTCACTACCACTGAGTACCAAGTTGGAACGGATCGGATAAGTATGTCTCTCTTACCACATCTTAAAAGCGGAACACTTCAGTCCTAAACACCGCTATATTATACGGGAGAATTAAGTAGAAATAGGTTCCACTAACTTCAAACAAAAGTTGTTGCTCACGCCACCAAGCTAACTAAAATGATATAAATACAAAGATCCTTATAAGGTGTGGGCAAGATGTTGAAATTTATGGACATTTATATAAATATCCTGTCTTCTAATAGACGCAGACAGTTAAACACATTAATTAGCATAACCGAAAAAGGATAAAATACAAAACCGCAAACCTTATAAATATGAATACAAAATCTAGTTGAATATTTAAAACCAATTTATAATAATGTCGCAATGATTTAAGAATTTACATATACATTAAAAGTGGCGTATAAACGCGTTACTACTGAGAACATACTATTTTTTTAATTAAGTTAATTTTTGCTTTATATTTGTAGTTCTGACTACCCCTAGGGCCTTTTTCTATCACACGGGTTTAATTGTCACCGTTACATCACAGTTAATAGTATCATCTGCCTTTAGTCCTAGTCTGTCTGCGTGCCACTCGCGTCCTACCGTTTCATAGATGCTTTTCCTGTCATATAAGCCACACGAACACAAGGTGTGGAGAGACTGCAGCGGATTAGTCGCATGCGGGCGAGACATGCGCGCTGATATAAACCTGCGTGACTAGAAAATGCCCTGACGCTGTGGTGACGATATCTGTAGGTTCACCCCGAAATTTCGGATATTCATCCGTAGGTACACTACGAATGTTTATGGCGAAGTAAAGCCCTACCGAAATAAACATTCCGTAGAATTAATGACTGGAATACCTTACATGTCACATGTTACATGCATATCGATTTGATTTGATTTTTAGTGAGGATGAAATATTCTGTGTCTTAGTTTTAGGCCTAGTTGCATTATAATATCTTCAGAATTATCTGCACAGAATTAGCTTATTTCCGCGTATACATATATAATATACTTATAGATAAAGGGAAAACCTTATCAGACTTACGTCTTAAAAGGCTAATGCAGGCAGGGCTCGTCCTATGACGAGGCCAACCAACGTTGCCTAACGTCATCGTCTTGCCTTTTAATGTTGGCGTACTTTCTAAAGTACTTGTTCTAAGGATTATGTGGTTACCCGGTACGATCTACTCGTATATGTACATTTTATATGATAAAACTCCTGGCAATTTGACTGTGGTTACACTTCCGTTGTATCTATTCCTGCGTCATAACAGCGGTGTGCAAGTGGTGATGGAGAAATAGTATCGATCCAGGTTAATGTTCAAAAGCGGCAACTTATTCTATTTGGGACATTTTATCATTTATGGGCGGCGTTGAGTACTTACTGACAAACTGAGTTACGTAAAAGATATGCACAGTTCCTAACAGGACCTGCCTTTAGTACTGTGGTATTAATTTATTTTTCGCACCTGAAATATAAAGGTTAATATTTCCAATTTCAATATGTGTTAAAGATTAACACTTCGTCTTTCACCATTATAGTCGGAGGAAAATGCCGTAAGGATCCTCCGAGAGGGCAACAATCCATTTTGGCCAAATGTTGTTTCACATTCAAGGTTGTGCGAAGAATGATTTCAAATAAGCTACGGTATTCCCCTCATGTCGTAAGAAGCGACTAAAAGGGAGCTACCAGGGTACCGTGCGGCAAAACTGGGAACTTGCCCCGCCCAACCGATGACCTCGAAATGATATGCGGCCGCAAATCGTATACACTCGAAGGTGTGGTAATCAAGGCAGAGCCCTACTGGGATACTGCGCTCAGAGGAATCCGGTCGTGAGGACTGATGAATTACCGGGGGCGTTTTATTGAATAAAAAACCCACATGACCCGGGTGTATTTCCCACGGCACCGATACCTTGAAGGTTTTGAAATATTTGTCTATTTATGTGTATGGTACTATGAGCTAACGCAGAAACTACTGCACCATATTGGATAAGAATTTCACTGCAATATAGAGCTTTTTAACAGGCTTCTTTTTACCCCGAAATCTTTCAGTTCCTTCAACCTTCCAATTCCAGTGCAAATTTGTAATAGAAATCTAAAAACAGTGGTATGGGTTCAAGAACCTAACATTTTTACGATTCGCTTATTCTAATTCGGTACTACTTTAGAAATCAGTTTGCAATTTTTGGGCATACAAATTCACTTCACGTTTACTTTACCCGACAGAAGAGACTAACGTTGGAGCGAACGTATGTAGGTACAAACACGAACATGTCCCTTTCTTGGGAATGCCTAAAACGGCTAGATGATTTTAATATATGAGATGCCGTTAGAGTTGTTTAAGGCTGGCCATATATGGACTGCTCGAGCAGTTACCCCGTTATCAATATACACGGACCGCTCTTGCAGTCAGAGTCAACAGCTTGAAGCTGCTATTGATAACTCCTTGAGCAGTTAATCTAACTGCTCGAGGAATTCAATTTCAAAAATCAGTAGCATCATGGATTATGAAGAAAAAGCACTTCTGCTGCTTTTGCTCATACGACGACGAAGGCGGCGTAAAAATAGAAAATTGTGGGTTCATCCAATATTGGAAAGACGAAACTATAATAGAGAATTTAATCACTTGTTTTTGAAACTAAGACATGACGAAGAAAAGTTTTTTAATTATTTTAGAATGTCAATCTCATCCTTTGACGAATTGTGTAATATACTCAAAGAAAAAATTAAACGTGAAGAAACGGGCTGAGGTAACTGCGTGAGAGCAGTTGACAGCTCGAGAAGTCAGTGAATGGCTGGCGACTGCTTGACCGCAAGATGAAAAATCACCGTGCTGTCAACCGCCTCAAGCAGTTGCAACTGCTCGAGCGGTTCGTGTATGTACGTACTTATAAGTCTGAAGTTCACTATGCAGTCGCAGCTTGAAGCATTCGATACTGGCTGCTTCAAGCTGCTCGTGTATGGCCGGCCTAAATTAGAGGATTTACATAGACCATATTACTTGCCTTTTCAGTTAATTATTATATTTTTGAGAAATCGGGAGTTTTGTTTTTATGTATCATAAATAATGGTTATTAGTAGTAGTAATAGTTATCATCAGATAGTGTTGGCAATCTAAACACAGTAAAATAAGTGCTTCATATTTCTAACCAGAAAGCCAAATACTTAGTGTCATAGAAATTGATTCAAAATTGGCAGATTTTCAAACAAACTTTTAATTCCAATATAACCCCCTTAGGGGTGGAATATCAAGTAATCCTTATTTATTGAGTGCCAACGCCATAAAAGGAACCTAATATTACAATTTAACGCTTCTATCTTCAGTAGATTAGGCTCTGTTTGATGATAAATTAGTCAGTCAGTCGGGACAAGTGTTTCTATGAGTATAAATGATGTCTGACATCATTCTTTCTCACTCACACCGAGACTAAGTTTTTGTTTCCACGTGTATAGTGTTAGAAAAGATAATTTAAAATGGCATTGACCGTGTAGAAGCGGCTAGCGACGTATATATTTGAGAATAATACCCATAAAACATGTAAACTTTTTATACGTACGAGTATATCTACTTGCTAACGACTTCAGAACAGAAAAAGTAATCCTAGCTAAATTATATAAAATCAAATTAATAGTTTTATTTTACTGTACAAAATATTCTTTATACCTATTAAACTGAAAAATTGTAGGTAAGTATATCGTATGTATTGTCCCTGTAGTTCCGGGACAAGAATAGGGCTATGGTATCCCCTGCCTGTCGTAAGAGGCGACTAAAAGGGGGATTCTGGGGTCGCGGGTGGCAAGAGTGGGAGCTCGAACCGCCCGGCCAAAGGCCCCGGGAAGGACGGCAGTATTTGTGGTCGTATACCGTCGCACGCGCCTGGTGTACCTGGGCGGAGCCCGACGGGGCAACGCGCTAAGAGGACTCCGGTTGCGTTCCTTTCGAGATCTCGGAGTCCTCTACGCAGCGCCGAGGACGGCCCCCGGGGGGGTTTTAATACGATAAGAGTCCCACATAACCATGTTGCTCCCACAGCATCGGATACCTTTTCTAGGTTTGCCCCTCGTGAAAAAAAAGAAAAAGCAGTCAAATATAAGGGATCAAACTATTAGTAATTACTTCCGGTAATACATTCCATCAAACCCATTTTAGAATATTTAGAGCATTAATTTGTTGTGCTCCTTACATATTTATTTAAGTGCATGCCGTCATTTACATTTAAAATTTTATCGACTCGTTTTACACGTACGTTAGCCACTAAACATAGTTCCTTTTAAACCGAGGTCTCTCCATAAACTAAGTTTGAAATCAGTCCGAAAGTTCGAAAATTAGGAGTGTTACTTACTCCCGTTTATTTTCAGATTTAGTATTTTTATACATGTCCATCTGATAGTAAATCAATGCCACCAATGAATATCTGGAACCAATTCCATGTAGAACTGGTTCTACCTGAAGACAATCATAAATGCGTTACCCTTCTTGAGGTAGTCCTCAACCATCTTAGTAGATGGTGGCCTATGTAAGTTAGCTGGCATCCAGACGCTGAACTGATTTAAGCGAGAAACAAGTCTAGTGGTGTTACCTTCGGGAATGAAACATATTGGCAAACTTTTATCATCATTGTTATCAAGCACATGCGAAACAGCTATAAGCGCTTGTAGTAGAAAATATCCGAAACTACGGACGAAATAGGGATTCCGTGTGTACGAAGTAACTTAGAACATAGCAACTCTACACTGCTAAAAAAGTGCGGATTATGCAATACTTTTATTAGTGTCTATAGCCAGAATCTCATCCTTTGTCAGCACCACGCAACATTGATTGCACCAGCGTAGCAACACGCTGGAATGTTGCATGCAACATGTTACTTAAGCGTTACATAATTCGACTATCGACGAGCCCCGACTTGCCTTACAGTTGCGTCATGAATGTAAATGCAGTTTATCTGTGTGTAATTTCAAAGTGCGTTTTGCACTTGTAAGTTCTTGGTTTGTTTAGTATCACTTTGAGTACGTATTTAGCTTATAAATAAACCCGTTAAGCTTATCTGATACAGTGTTCTAATTAAGTGAATCTTAAGCCTAATTAATGGAAATCATTGCACTAGTTAGGGAAACATCTAAAGCTGAATTAAAATTTCTGTTTAGGGTCTAATTATTTGTTTATCATTTGCATATATATATTTAAGTTAATAATTTAATAAAGTTATTTTTAATTAGGTCGGGTTTAAAATTATAGAGTCCGTGTTATAATTAAATCTTGGTATCTTTTCATGCCCATTACTTCCACTAATGAATCAGTTACTTTTAATATTTTGGATATTTTTTTAGCTCGTTTAACCCTGTCCTTGATTTTCTGAATAATACTGATGATATTCTATTTCTTATGAACATGTCGACCATTTTACCGTTCTCAAATATAGCTAAACAGCATCAGTTATAACCAAGAGCCAGAAGGAATGGGTAACGTTGACATACACTGTAACCGGATTAAGGTAACCGCATCGGATCTCAAAGGACGGATTCCAAGTTTAGGCTGATATGCAGATGAATACCCCTACGTAATGTCCCTGAGGATAACCGCTTATCCATCTAACCTTTGCTCTATATTAAGCGGTGTAGATAAAACGGTCTATGTACATTACTAAGTATCTGTATCTACCATCATAAAATTATTCAGCCCTCTTAGCGTACGACAAATTATTTTAAAATATAGGATAAACTTCCGAAAAGCGCATACCGCCGATCAATCTGAAATTTGGTAGACTAACGTATTTTGACCTCCTGATCACGAATATCATAACGAAAATTGGCGCAAACGCCATTTTGAATAAGAAAAACGAAATTACCATGATCCGCAAAGGGCGAGGAACGTAAAAGTCGCGCGTACTCCTTTGATTTATATCACAAATATATTTACTTGTATCTTATAATATATTTACTGTTATCTTACATGGTCTACTTGTAAAATCTTACAAGTAGACCTAATTCTGCTTGTAAGATTTTACAAGCCAATGACCGACATGTGGCCTACATAAAAATTCAGAACCAGAGTCGAAAATTTGTATGTTCGCGTGGCTAGGAATCGAACCCGAACCTTTGCGTGACTTTAATAATATTCTTAATTTATACCTACCTGAAAAACGGTTATCGTATTGATCGATCGCTTCGAATGCGATTCTCATATATTAGGTATGTTTTAAATAATCAAAATCACTGATAAAAGATGTTTAAGTGACTTATGTAAGTGCAAACCATTAATCTTTGTCAACTTAAATTATTTCATCATAAGAGTAATATATAAGTAAGATAAAAGGCTTTTAAAACAAATCTATTTTGGTTTTATAACCCAGGATCTGATTTTCAAAGTTGTCATCATTATCATCAACCCATTACTGTCCCACTGTTAGAAGAAGCTGAAGAAGCTGAAGGATTAGGCCGTAGCCCGTGGCGCTAGCCAAGTGCGTATTGGTAGACATATAAGTACATTTGAAGTTTAGATACTTTTTTTAAGATTTCTCAGCTATACAGGTTTCCTCACGATGTTTGCCTTCAACGTTCAAGCAAGTGATAATTAATTTGTAATACACACATAACTTTGAAAAATTCGAGGTGCGTGCCTAGGATTTCAACCTCGGACCCCCCGATCAAGAGGCAGTGTTTCTTAACTACTAGGCTATCGCTGATTTTTTTTTATCTATAAAAAAATATTGATCTTGGTATTCTGCGAAGGAGAATATCGCAAGGAAACTTGTAGGTTTTCATGCGATGTTTTCCTGCGAGTTGCAAAAGTTCATAAAAGTGTGTCAAGTCTATCAATTTGCACTTGGCCTTCGCGGAAGACCTGGCCTAAATTCCACACTTTTAAATTGTAAGTAATTTTCGCGTCGAATTCAAAATGTTTACCCAATATAAAAAATAAAATATTAATCAAGTTTTCTACACTAATAACCCCAGTGGTATCACCTGTTATAATTATTAATATAGAATGATAAATTGTCATAGTCGCCCATGGACATTTGTAATCAATCCCAGATAGGATTGGATTCCTTCCTGAGTTCGGCCACAAATGCATTGACCCCCAAGAAAGAAGTAATTCCTCATATATCTCACCACACTTTTCAAATCATATCACAGCATCGCCTAACTTCATAGCTTCTGCCTTATAACCGCTGCTATAAAGCAGAAGTCATGATAAGTAGGATGGAGGTGCTATTGAACCATAATAGATTCTACCACCTTTCTAAAATATTTTTATATTTCAAATTTCCCTATACACTTGGGGTACCCCCTATATTGGATAACCTCTATGCACTCCCTAAGAGGCTATTAGGGCTGTTTTAAGGGCGGGCAGTCGTTCTTAACACTTATTTTACCCGGAAAAAATAATAAGCAAAAATGGAAGCAGATTAACAATTCAGGAAGAAATATCAACGGGTTGCACTCCGGGAGTACTGGTAGAAGTAAAAACTTTCGAAGCCTAACCTGAATAATAAAATATAATAAATAAAAAATGAAACTGACATCCATTGACATATTTTTTTATGCTGACACCGAATGACATCTTAACTTTTGCGGTTTGCCTTGCCATCTTACGAATTTTCGATCAGGCGACATGTCCTGACGCGACTTTAACATTTTTACCCGTTACAAAAAGTGCACAACGCCGCTAAAGAAGTCAAATTTCACTCCAAAAATATTATAATTTACATTACATTAGCGTAAGAAAATAACAAATACTGTGTTTAACAAACTACCAGTATTTGTAAAGAACTGGGTATTGACACATGTTAATGACCTTACACATTAGTATATGTCACGTTCGAAATCTAAACTACGGCATTGTTTAAACATACTAAGCTGAACCCTATTAATAAACTCTGATAATGGTATACATAATTGTTATTTACAATGATAACTACTGTTAGTTAGTTTAGAACGCTGTAAAAATATCCTTTAAAATATACATTAGTAGTTACTAAGACTTTCTTCGTTTGGACTTAAGGTTTTAAATTAAAATGGTCGTAACAAAAATCTATGACTATCATTTTTTGTGGATATCGGTTGAACAGTGTAGATCAAATAGTAACCTATATAGGAATTTTCATATGCTGTAACGCCATCTATTGGCGAATAATTGCAAAATACGTTGTCTGACAGTAGAACTCCTATAACCAAAGAGTATAGCCTAAAACTACTCGAATTCCTTTCTATACCGAAAGGTATATAGCTGTTGTACATTATAAATGCTTAACCTATCCAAATTTACACAGATCGGAATTTTACAATGTCTAATATGTAGAAATTCTCAAGTGTCGGTCTTTGGTAGGGTAAAAATTGAATACATTGATTAAATGTGCGGCAAAATAAAAAACCTCCTCCACAATATATTGACCTAAAAACAAAACAACGCCAAGTCGTAAAAGAGCAAGAACATAAAAAGCAACGTTGCCGCCCCAATTGTCATTTATCCGAGCAAAATACCAAACGTCAATATTGCCAATATACGTCAATATATACTTCTTATTTAAAACAAATTTCCCCCAGTTTAAGAATGTAAAACTTCCGTAGTTAAGCCCAGACAGCCAAACTAGGACAAAAACAAGAAACATTTTTTTGTTCAGTATCGTACCACTTAATAACAATATGAATTAGGAACTTGCACGAGTTACTTGCTTTAAATCATCATTAGGTTTATCATTGTCACATTTTGGTTACAAGATAACACAGACACACATACTACATACACAGGTACTTAGGAAATCATTTACATTTTTACTTACTTAAGATATTGCATAATAAAATGCTTCTATAGTTTAATTAATAAAATAAATAATCTAGGAGTAAAATATATTTACATTTTGTAATCATTTTACTTTAAATAAATTTGTCTCACTATTAAATATTCAGTATGGTTATTTTACAAAATACATAGTTTCAAACAGTGACTCCGACAGGTGAATAACTTGTAATACAACAAAGCATGGATTTTCACACTGTGTAACTTTTTTCAGGTGATTCACAAGTCAGTTATTTGTATGCGATACGTAAATTCGGCTTCAAAGAAGTGGAATACAGTGTTTATGGCACAATCAACATTGTCCTTGGTTTGATCGGTGAGTTGAGTTGTATTTTTTTTATTTTTTAGGAATATAAAGACGGTTGGTTTTTTTGTCCAGGTTTGATCCATATATTAAATTTTGCACAAAAGTATTGTAACAAGATTATCCCTTTTGATTATTGAATGAATATTGTGTGAAGTATTAGTTCGTACTAGTGGCTAATAACTTATTTTATAATAAAACGTAATTGGTTTTTGATTCTTTTTATATATTCAGTTTTTTTATAATCAATAGTACAGCGTTACCAATTATGACAGCAGTTATAGTTTTGACTTATAGTATTAGTGTTATATTCTGACTTGAAGTGCAGTACAGAAATTTAAAAGCTCACTTAGTAGGTACTTACTCAAATTGTAGCATATAGATAGAACCTTTCTCTAGCAGAACTTTTGTTCAGCAAGTGGACGCCTGGGACCACTTTGTATTCGTTGAAATGTTAGCCTGGTTGCTCCTTCTAAAAGATTCCTAGATTTTCATGACAAACAGATTTATATATTGAACTATTTACCACCATTGTACCATCATTGAATTCTGGTAAAACTAAAACATGAGATGTACCTAATATTAAGTAACAATGTTACTCATGGTTAAAATCCCCAGAAATGATTTCTGGGCACATTAAGGTTTGCCGAAATAATTACAAGGAAAAGTTACACTTCCTCATATACGTTGTAAGCAATTTGTAATCGTTTTAGCTGAGAAAAAGTCAGCGAATTTAGGCAATCGCGGCGAATCACTATAATTTGAAGGAAAACCTGAGGTATATCAATACCATAGAAGCATTTGATTGAAACGTGTACGCTTACTTCAAGCTTCTCAAATCGACAAAGAGCGAAAAGATTCTGCCTTTCACATAACTTTCACAAACTTTCAATTATTGCATTTTAAAACCTGACTAAGAATGTAAAACCTGATACACAAAATCATTATATTAATGTATGCATATCGCATAGTCGGTAAAAGCTCAGTGGCTCTCAAACTTCTGTCACAAATTGACAACCGGGCTTAAATCTCAAGTAGTGAAAAAAATCTTGAAATCTTCAGTCTAAGCGTTCTACATAATTATTAGGTATACGATAAATAACATCCAACAATAATATTATACATCCAATTGAAAGAAAATATTCAGCTTCATACATTCCACACATGCGGAAGACGCTATAACACTTGATTTGTTTTTTCAAAATGAATCTGTTCGTTTCCTGTCTGGGAAAATACATTAAAAAATCTTATTAATTTATTGTGTACTCAATAATTATGTAGAACGCTTAGACTGAAGATTTCATCAAGATTATTTTTTATTAAGGAAACAGTTTTAGTTTATATTAAAATCGGCCTCGTAATTTTTTTGACCATTTTAATTTCGTACTTGCACTCTTGAAATATTGACTCTGATACTCATGAAATATTTATTTTAATTATTATCAGTTAAATACGACAACTGATTTCATTCAATACTGTATCTGCTTACGCCAATCGTGTTTGCTTTGCCTAGGTCAAGGTTTGTGATAACGAACTGCATTCAACTCTGTTATCGATCTTGTTATTACATTTAGGCATAGTATGTGATCACGCAACGAAACTTCATACTTCATAATCAACGGAATATATTTATTGCGTTCTAAATATATTTTTATTAATACTAAACGTTGCGTGTAAATGTATTATTGGGTTAAAAATACAATCGAAATATTTTTATTTCGTATGAAGATAAAAAGATGGCCATATGTGGGGTGAGCTTACTCACGGAGGGATTCCATTGGATCTATTTTTCATTTATCATTTTTATTGTTTGTAATTTTATCACCCATATACATATGTAATTACATGTATTCAGCCATTGTAGTAAATGTTTTGTGAAAATTTTAACTTTCTACCTATTACAGTTCAAAACATAAAGCGAAAAACGCCGAAAAACAGCGGATCCTTGTATCGCAATACCCATTTTCTTTAAAGATCTTGTTATATTTAGTATTTGTTGTTATAGCGGCTACCGTAAGACAATCTATTCTGTTTTTAACCGTTGGTACGGAACCCTAATACATAACAAAAAAAAATCTAATTTCAGGTACATTCTTCTGTATATCCATCCTATCAAAGAAGCTTAACGTGCATGACAGCGTTATCGGAGTCCTCGCAGGAGTGAGCAGGATAGCTGCATGTTTCGTATTTGCGTTCGCACCAAACAGAATATGGTTCTATTCAGCGCCAATTTTCAACATCTTCAGCCACACTGGTCTCACCGCCATCAGGTCTATAGCAACGAAGACTGTACCAACGGAAGAAGTAGGTATGATATTTCAACAGTACCACATATTTTTAATGATAAAATAATAAATATTAATTTTGAACGTGAGCCTAACTTTCAAAATTAGTTATTCAATCTAAGGTAAGTTGCTATTTCTGAGGACTTTTTATATCATAAAGTGTAATAATTTGTAAGTAATGTATCAGTTGCGCTTTATTTTCCCTCAATAGTCTCAAGCCACATTAAAACTGTTTACTTGTAAAAAATCTGTGATAAGGGTACATCTAAAATCGAATCCTGTATGTTTTAATTTCGAATGCATCAAATGTACCTTTATACACTTGTCTAACTCCAATGGATTCAATCAATTAAATTTTACATAAAAATTGCTTATATATTTAACAACCTCTTAGCGCATTGCAATGTAGATGGGTATTATAAGAACAATAAATGTTTAAAACATCAAACGGTGAGATTCCTAATATCTTTATTTTCTCCCATAAAAGAGATAATCCCCTCCTAATCCTCTTACAGGTTCTTTACCCAGGTAAATCTCTAACTGATACATAGCCCGAGGTTTCGCTTCAAAGCAAATTACAGCAATAAGCCGTTGAAATCCATATTTAGCAACCAATAATGACAACATATTACACACATTACTAACGCAACAAGTAATTTCTTAGGTTATACAATTGCAATGAAAGTGAGTTAAGACGATTAAGCGAGTCTGAGACTGATGAAATGTTATTTTGTTGTGCTACTATAGTTAAGTTGCTAGGTAAATATTTATACTGCTAGGCACGCGTGTCCTCTCAGGATGAGAAGGATTAGGCCACAGTCCACCGCGCTGGCCAAGTGCGTATTGGTAGACTTCGCATACCTTTGAAAACGTTTTTTGGAGTTTACTCCTTAAGAAACGATTTGAGTTATAAGGCCCGGTACGGAAATTTTATGAGGAGTAAAATCAAGTGTAACACGAAAAGTTGAGGCGTTACGTAGAAAGAGACAAACATATATATCCACACTTTACGCGCAACACCAGTGAAGTCACTGAATAGAAATGTCATAATTTTATTTTTTTGTACTAGTGACGTGAAGGAATGCGTTGTATCGGTAAAATAGGTTCACAGACTACATATTAAAAGTATTTTTAGCCACAAATAAAACTTAGATAATTTAAAATAAGCCAAATACGAAGGTGCTAAACTCGGACATGTATACATGTCCGTGGACGGTTACGGTACATTTCGTTTCGGACATGTATACATGTCGCTGGGCGGCAACGTACAATCACCACCATTACAATCCCTCCTTTTTATTACAATCATCATATCCTCTCAAAAAGGAAGTAGCGTTTTTAACCAAAATATGAATCAAGAGTGCTTTTATTAATTTAAAATACAGTAAGTTCAAATCCCATATGAAAGTAATTATTACAATAAAAATAATTAGCAATATATAAAACATTAAAACGTCATTAACTATTTTCTATTCGATATATATCATAATTATCGTTCAGGAGTAAACTCCAA
The DNA here is from genome assembly GCF_041222505.1 of Epargyreus clarus. Taxonomy (NCBI): domain Eukaryota; kingdom Metazoa; phylum Arthropoda; class Insecta; order Lepidoptera; family Hesperiidae; genus Epargyreus; species Epargyreus clarus. Next base: position 7,047,391 of record NW_027332231.1, on the reverse strand, counting down.
TCGTGCGTCGTAGCTGACACACACAACTTTTTTTTTTTAAAGATTTCACAGGTACGCAAGTTTCTTCACGATGTTTTCCTTCACTGTTTAAGCAAGTGATAATTCATTTCTAATACGCTCATAACTTTGAAAGATCAGAGGTGCCTGGTAAGGGAGACATACTTTTCCGAGGCATTCCAGATTAGTTCTTAGGGGTAGCGACGCATCTGTAGCCGATCTCAGGTAGTCAATCTAATTCTATTTTGGGTTGATTGCAGATGTCCATGGGCGGCGGTTACCATTACCATCAGGTGGACTGCACGCTCGTCTGCTACTCAGATATTATAAAAAAATAGTCTAGCATACAGTTGATGGTAAATGACAACTGCAACCCTTTGACATTAATAACTAACTCCACATAAGATTACGAGTCCTACCTGAGCTACAAACGTATCTAAGATATTTAGAAAAGTTCGATAACGTGATTCAGAGTCATGTAACGCCATCTCTTGGCAAGTTATGGGAAATTGCCAAAAATAGATAAGGAATGTTAAATGTTGGATTCTTCTGTTCTATCACCCACCGCTGAGACTTGCGCTCTCTCCCACATTGATGGTTGAGATCTAGAGCAGGCTTCACCACGCTGTTCCAATTCAAATAGCTAAATCAGAAGTTATTTTCGCGTTATGGTCGAAATACAACCATCACAATGGAAATTTTAAAAACTTCTTATCGATAACACTAATGACAATAGCTACCTTAGAAAAAAGAGAACACGTTCATAAACAAAAGATAAAAAGTTAACATTCTCAACTACTCCTGCAGCCTATTCTACATCCACTAACAGGTTTTTATATTTCTTTTCAGCGAAACTTAGTTCATTAATGGGAGTGATGGAGGCACTAGCCCCATCTATATACATGCCGACATCGAGTTACATCTACGTGTCCACAATACAGACGTTTCCGGGCGCCTTCTACATATTTGATGCAGCCCTTACTGTTGTCGCTTTGGGGTTGTTCGTGTAAGTAGTAAAACCCTAAAATTATACTTTTGTTTTGTTGTTTGAGCCAAAGTAAGTAAATCTACCGGACAATCCGTGGAGACTTTACCGAATCATAAATAGGACAGAATATATTTCTTAAGACTAAGTATGTATAAGCCCATATAAGTGTATCTGCCTTATTTAAAAACATGGTGTTACCAGTTTATGCTCTACCTTTAAAACGAATGTCATGTCTTCAATAAAATTTGCTAAACCGTAATAAAAAGCTTTATTTATTAAAAGTAGTAAAAATACAGGTTATTTTTATTGCAAGATCCCAAATCGAACAATAAAATCCGCCAAAATATGTCCTAAGTGGTGTCCTAAGATAATTGGAAAACACACTTGCTGTTTATCTTACTTGATAAACCGGTCAATCCTCTTACTGAATTCATATTTTTGAATATCACGTGAGATCGCTTTCACCATCACAATATAATTTTCGCAATACTCTACGATCTCCAAAAACTTATGTAACTACCACGTTTTGTAATAAGCGGATATCCAAATTCAATTTCGAAATAAAACCGTCATCGTCAATCCATAAGTGTGAATTTTTAGCGTTGAGTGAGGTAACTAAGCTATGAATCTGTGCCAAATCTACCAATATTGGTGGTTATTCAGTAAAAATGGTGTATTTCTTCACTCTAACCAATCCAATAATCATTGTCCAGTCTGCAGCCATCGAAGATGATTATCTCGCTCTTAACCCTTTTCAAATTGAGAGAATCAAAGCCAAATAGGTACATAATTTGACAATAATGGATTGAAGAAGAAGAGAGATAATGCATCAGCAAATATCTTCAGACAACTGAAACAACCTTATTTAATCTTAAACTATGTGCTGCAATAATCAGTCAATTAATAGACATCAAATTATATGTTTCTAAATACATACTTACATCTAACAAAGTACAAACTCTCTTAAACATATTTGTTTTATTGCTGATATTACAATATTTCCTCTGTTCATTGTTTGAAGTTAAACGCCTAGTAAAAGGAACATGGCAATACAAAGATTTGATTATAAATATACTGAGTGCTAAAATTATTTTGTTAATAAAGTTTCATTGACATTAATAGTCATATTTTTTGATTGGAGTAGATGTAACAAAATTTCATACACTGCACTTCACTAGGGTAATTAGGTATGTAGATATTGCCGCCTATGAATGTAACGAGTAATTAAACTGTAATACATCTACACTCTACAACGTAAATGAAATAATGTTGACTGAAATAAAAGTAAATATACTTGTGGTACCGCAATAGTACAAAGCTCATAATGCAATGTACAAAATTGATCTTGTACCTACCATTTTACGTATCAATAAGATTTGAAAAAAAAAATCTCAAAGGTATGTGAAGTCTACCAATACGCACTTGGCCAGCGCGGTGGACTATGGCCTTATCCTTCTCATTCTTAGAGGAGACCTGTGCCCAGCAGTGGGACAGTAATGGGTTGATGATGATGAAGATTTGAAATAGGTTCATTTCTTGCAGGTATATTTACGTCCTGGTAAAAAGAAGAGAAGCCATAATTGTTACGGATCCGAAGAGTAAAGAAGAATATGCAAGAACAAATGAAATTTCGCGATTTTGATCAAATATATTGTAGATTATGGGTTTTCAAATAAAACTCCAACTTGAATCTTCAGTTCTTTTCTTCTTGTTTTTATTCCGAGGCGTACACACTTTTCCATACAAAAAGGCGAGCTTAAGTACTTATTTTGGGTACCGCAACAGGCGCAGGCTCAGTCAGCAACCGCGTCCTATTGCCGTCCCTTTCTAACATAGCCTGTCTTACTCTTACAATTCTATGCTTACACTCTATTGCTATCCTACTCTTACATATCTATTCTTATTACGTAGGACTTATATCTATTGCAATAAAATGTCTTATTTACATAGTCTTAATTATATACACAAGTTACATTAATCAACATTTACATTTAAATTCTTAGGCCGTTGTCGTCCGTAATATTCTCCCCCCGGCGTAGATTCTTCGAAGCCTCCTCCATCTGAAGGACGGCAAGCTTCGTCGCTGGCCTCTGGAACACACCTCCCTTTGTGCGGACGTCTGCAGACCGGACGATGCCATCAGGTCCCGGGTGAACTCGCTCGACGACTCCTCTCGGCCAGGTATTGCGGGGTAAGGCGTAGTCGACCACAATTACGAGATCGCCTTCCCGCAGTTGTGACGCCTGTGCGTTGGACGGCCCCCGCGGAATGAGCGTAGGCAGGTACTCTCGCAGCCATCGCTGCCAGAACTGGTCCGCCAGTGCCTGCGCCCTTCTCCACGTGCTGCGGTCCGCCTCGGTGCATGGCCCCGTCCGCGGTAGCCCCGTCGATGAGCCGATGAGGAAGTGATTCGGCGTTAGTGCTTCCTCGTCCTCGGGGTCCACGGAGACGTGCGTGAGCGGTCGCGCGTTCACGCTGTACTCGGCCTCGGTGATTAACGTCTGCAGTACCTCTTCCTTTGGCGACTTTTCTTTGAGCGTGGTGCTTAGTGCGGTTTTTACTGAACGCACTAAGCGCTCCCAGGCTCCTCCCATGTGTGGCGCCCCCGGCGGTATGAAACGCCAGTCGGTGTTGTACTGCAGACCGTAGTCCCGTAGTGCTGCGATCCATGCTCCGTATGTATTTCTCAGTTCGACGTCGGCCCCTCTAAAGTTAGTGGCGTTGTCGGAGTATATGACGCGCGGCCAACCCCTTCTGGCGGCCATCCTTCGCAGCGCCATAACAGCTGAGTCCGTAGAGAGCGACTGGACGATCTCTAAATGAATGGCCCTTGTGGTGAGACAGGTAAATAGTGCACACCACCTCTTTTCGTGTCTTCGTCCGATAGTCACCGTTAGGGGCCCGAAATAGTCCACGCCACAATAGGTGAAGGCGCGGTGCCCCGAGTCCAACCTCACTTTAGGTAGGTCTCCTTTCGGTGGTGTCGTCGGAGTCGCCTTGTACACGCGACAGTATTGACACGCTCGTGCTACTTTCTTGACTGTAGGCCTCAAGCGCAGTATGATGAATCGTTGACGGAGCTCGTTGACGACTCGTTCGTTATTCGCGTGTCCCGCCCGGCGATGATAATGCTCGACAAGCAGGTGAGTAAAGGGATGCTGCCCGTCGAGTATTACCGGCTCATTAGAGTGCGTTGTAGAATAGAGCGCACCTATACGGCCTCTTGCGGTTATTAGCCCGTCGTTCAATACTGCGTCGAGCCTTTTAAATTTGCTGTGTCGTTGTAGCGGCTGGTTGTGACTTAACCGCGCTAAGTCTTCGCTGAAGGAGTCCCGCTGCGCGCGTTGAAACCACCGTCGTTCGGCCGCTTCTAAGTGTGACACTTCTAAGTGTAGAGTCTTGTCTCTAGATCGAAGCTTCTCGACGAATAGCTGAGTAAGTGCCGTCGCCCTTATAAGCTTCAGGTAACTGGAGAACCTTCTAATGTCGGGTAATGAGTCGTTGCGGTCCGAGTCCTCTTCTGAGACGGTGTAACACGTCTCCCCGGTCTCTTCACCTTCCCCGTTCTCCGTAGGCCAGTGCTCTTCTGTGGCTCGTAGGAATTGCGGTCCCGTGAACCACCGGTCCCGGCTGTCGATCCCGTCGGTTTGAAGCCTGGTCGCATCGTCGGCTACGTTGAGTGTTGTAGGCACCCATCGCCAATCCTCTGTATGTGTGAGCTCGGCGATCTCAGCTAGGCGATGTGAGACGAACGGCGTGTATTTTTTCGTCTCGTTTCTTATCCACTGAAGGACGGTGCGGGAGTCACTCCAGTATATGACTCGTTTGGGTTTCCAACAGCTGTGCTCCCTGACTATAGTGTTAGCCATTCGTGCCCCGATTAACGCAGCTTGGAGCTCCAGTCTCGGAATGGTTAGTAACTTCAGTGGAGCCACCTTCGCCTTGGCCATTACTTGTATTGTTTCTATGTGATCGCCGTGTGCGATCCTCCAGTAGGCCACCGTAGCGTAGGCTTGCTCGCTTGCGTCGACAAACACGTGTAACTCGATGTGAGTTTCCGGCGTTACGTTGTAGCTATAGCACCGCGGTATTGCTAGTGCTGAGACATCTGGGAGTCGCCTTATCCACTCGTCGAATAGGTTAGCGTCTTCAGATGGCAATTCCTGGTCCCAATCAACCTTCTTGAGCCACAAGCGTTGTAATATCATCTTGCCGACGATCGTATATTGACTGATAAGCCCCAGTGGGTCGTACACCGACATAACCGCGCTTAGGGTTTCGCGTTTAGTCGGTGCTCTCAACCGCAGTCTGACCTCATCGGGAACCCTCTTGATGTCAGTGTTGAAGGTGAGGGTGTCGGAGCTCGGGTCCCAGCGCAGCCCCAATGTCTTTTCCTTCTGGTGTGCTGCTAACTTTACATTCGCGCTTTCAGACTTCTTATCTTCGGGTATGCTAGCTAAAACTCTCTTGCTATTTGAGTTCCATCTTCTTAAGTTGAAGTCCGCTTGTTGATGGATGTAGGTAACTTCGTTCACCATTTTAATAGCCTCCTCTTCAGATGGGAAACTGTCTAGGTAATCGTCCATGTAGTGTCGCTCCTTGACCGCCGTGGCCGCCTCTGGGTATTTACTTTCATAGTCGACGGCGTTGCGGTTTCTTACGCTGTGAGCGAGGTATGGCGAACTGCTGGCTCCGAATATCATGGAGACCATTTTAAATCTTCTCGGAGGGTCCGTAGGCTTGTCCCTCCATAAAAACATCTGTGCCGGTTGGTCCTCGGGTCTGATTTTAACCCTAAGGAACATTTCTTCGATGTCCGCTGTGACGGCGATTCTCTTTTCTCTGAACCCGAACAATATTCTTGTGAGTGAAGCTAGTAGGTCGGGTCCTTCTAGTAGGAAGTCATTGAGACAGACTCCCTTCACCTTAGCCGCCGCGTCGAAGACCATTCTAACTTTTCCCGGCTTGTTGTGATTGGTGACGGCGAAGTGCGGCAGGAACCATTTTACGTTGCTATCCCTTTCGCTGCCGTCGCATTGCACCGCGTAACCCTTTTGTATAAGGTTAGCGATCTGAGCCGCGTATTCCTTTTTAAACGCCGGCTCCTTAGTCATCCTCTTCTCGAGCGTGTGTAGTCCCTTAAGGGCAGACTCGTAGCTATCTGGGAACGTGGGGTTATCTATCTTCCCGGGCAGACCCACTTCGAAGTGGCCGTCCTTTCTTGTGGCGGTCGCTTCGAAAATGTCGTTGGCTCTCTTCTCATGCTTATTAATTTTTTCTTTAGTCGATACGCCAAGCGAGTCCACGTCGAAATGTGACTCGACGAGCTTCTGTAGTTGGACGTCGCTCGCGCAGATGTGAAGTACGGCCGCCTGGTCTTGATAAATCGATTTCCTGGGTACCGACCCGTGCAGTACCCATCCCAACTTCGTTCTCGACGCGGCGGGTTCATTTCTCTTGCCGGCGCGCAGCTGTCGCGATATTATTAGATGCCAGTTGTCGGCACCTATCAATATGCGAGGTCGAGCTTCTCCCTTACTGATGCTATCTTGTACAACTCGCAGGTGCTTGTACCGTTCTAAGTTGTGCGGTACGCGTTGGTGATGTAGCTGTAGTCCTTTTACTGTGCGGGCTGTCACTAAGTAGGCTTCTTGTTCGTGTACCCCTTTGACACGAACCTTGACCGCTTCGCTGTCGATCCTTCTCTGATCGTTAATACCCCTTATGTTCAGAGGTCGATTCGGTCCGCCGTTAGTGAGTTGCTTCGCTAATTCTTCGTCTATTAGCGTCACAGTAGACCCTTCGTCTAGGAGGGCGTACGTATTTACCTCCCCCCGTGGACCGCTGAGTTTCACCTCGCAGGTTTTGAGCAGTACTGATGTAATAGGCGACCTCCTTGTCGTGACGCTCATTACTAGCGCGGCTGCTTCGTCTTCCCTGCCGTCGTCCGGAGTGCTCACTGTAGTCGTAGACTCCGTTACTTTTTCTTTATGTAGTAGCGCGTGATGTTGGTAGGTACATCCGTGGACTCCGCAGGCCTTGGCTTTGCATGTGAACCTGCTGTGCTTCCTTTTCATGCATTTGAAGCACATCTTGTTGTCCTTTGCCCACTTCCATCGCTCGTTGACGTCGAGTGCTTTGAGTTTATCGCACTCAGTAGTGTAGTGTCCCCCAGTTGGACACATGAAGCATTTTCTTTCTTCCGGTTGACTTTCCCCCGCAGTGTATACGCCCTTGGTAGCAACCCGCTTTGGTGCTACTTCTCTTCTGACGGGTACCGGAACGCTTCGCTTCGTTGTGTGGGTGTACCTTATCATAAGGTCCGCTTCGGCCATTAAAAACTCGGAGAGTACTATCATTTCATTATCTTCCATGATGCGTGCTTCGTTATTGGCTGCGTACTCCGCCCATTTGCTTATGAGATGAGGACTCAGTTTGTCCATTACGTCTCGAACGAGTAGCGGGTTTCGTAGGTAGCCTCTTCTATCTATACTTTTTATCGTATAGACAATATTTTGAATCTTCACCGCGAACTCATACAGATCGGTGCTCGCGCTCCCTAATTTCGGGATCTTTTTGAGCTCTTCCATGGCCCGATCTATTATGAATTCCGGTCTTCCATATTTCATCTCTAATGTGCGCATGATGATATCTGGGTTAGATGCGGTGAATAGCTGTGACAGCACGGTTTCTCTCGCTTCCCCTCGCAGGCTGTTTCGCAGTCGAAGGAGATTTTCCGTTGGAGAGAACTTAAAGAGTCTTGTAGAATCTTCCATGGCGGCCTTATACGGTAGCCACTCGGCGACGGCTCCCGTGAATATAGGTAGTTCCGCTGTTTGGCGAGGCAACGGTCTTGAGGCGACTAGTTTTTCTAAGGTGTCGGCTAGCCGTTGAATGCCTTGGAATTTCGCGTTCTCCCCCCGTTGCTTACTAACGGGAGGGCGAACCTCTTCCGGTTCTTCCCTGTATTTCGTCGCCGTTGGTTGTTCCATGCTTCTATCCACCCAGTCTTGTACCCTTTCGTTGCATGAGCTCGCCGCATATTCAGATTCGGCTTCGATTGCAGTCATTTCGGCGGCTAATCTCGATTTGATTAGCTTTTCTTTCATAAGTAGCCGCTTCTCTTCTATAGCCGCGAGTTCTTTCTCCGCTTCGTATTGTGCCATCTTCATACGTGCGTCGATGCTTCGCTTTGAAGTGTTACTGCGAGCGGTGTGTGCCGGCGACGTAGGTCTCCGCACCGGCGATGTAGGTCTCCGCACCGGCGATGAAGTTTCACGCCTTGGTGGCGTGCTAGCTGGTCGTGCAGGTGGCCCCATGACGGACGTCCGCGTTGACGTCGCTGGTGCTGTCTCTCTCGCCCCTTCTGGCGGAGAGTGCTCCATCCTTTTTTCTTGGGAATTTCCTGCGACCGTCGACGGCGACTGCGGAGAATCTTCATAAATTCGGTGTAGCGATGGCCCTGGCGCACCCTTAGCGCCCGGGGCTGCTTCTGACTCGCTGTACCCCGATTCGGAGCGAACACGACCCCTTGTGTTCATTGCGATCGGCGTATTCATCTTGAGTCTTCTTTAAATCCGGCTCGAAGGACCAATGTAGATTATGGGTTTTCAAATAAAACTCCAACTTGAATCTTCAGTTCTTTTCTTCTTGTTTTTATTCCGAGGCGTACACACTTTTCCATACAAAAAGGCGAGCTTAAGTACTTATTTTGGGTACCGCAACAGGCGCAGGCTCAGTCAGCAACCGCGTCCTATTGCCGTCCCTTTCTAACATAGCCTGTCTTACTCTTACAATTCTATGCTTACACTCTATTGCTATCCTACTCTTACATATCTATTCTTATTACGTAGGACTTATATCTATTGCAATAAAATGTCTTATTTACATAGTCTTAATTATATACACAAGTTACATTAATCAACATTTACATTTAAATTCTTAGGCCGTTGTCGTCCGTAATATATATATTGAGATAGACGTACTTAATACATGGGTCGAAAAAAATATAGTGTGATCATAACGTTGCTCAAATTTTATAAAATCTTTAAAACTATTACATAAAACAGGACAAGAAGGGCTATTTTCAGGTCCATTTGGATTTCCTATTTGCCTATGTACACTTCAAGATACTTGGTATCTTTGTATCTTTTTTTTTAAATTTTAAATATCAACGTATCCTATTTAAGATTATGCGCAAACTGCTGTTTTTATATCCCCGTATTTACGTATTTTTTAAAAAATATTTTTATAACAAGTTTATTGTGAGATGAGTGTTTTAATTCATTACACTCTTAAGAATCAACACATTTAGAATTTATTTATTTATTATTACGAAATCTCGGATAGATCAAACAATTTATTTGTATAGATATAGATTTAAGAACATAAATATATGTTATAGATGTGTTACCAGGTAGGTGTATCTGTATTAACATTTTTAATCAATTTCATTTGGTTTTCTATACTGCCAAGTGGTTACCACGCCAATCTTTACTAAGAAGTCACTACTCAAGGGTCTGTCTATCAATTCGCATTTTGCCAGCGCGGTGGACATGATGGCGATGGCATCGCTCTCATGAGAGGAGCCCCGTACCCAGCAGTGGAACATTATGGGTTGACGACGTGGTTAAATATAATAATAAAGATGAATTTCCCAGTGCAATATTTTTGTTAAAATAATATAAATTACTCTTGTAAATTTTAAAAGAGAATTAAATTAAATAAGTATATACCATTAAATTTTAATGGTTTTTTTAAGAAAGTTATTTTTTCGTAATCTGTCGATGGAAAAGTCACTATATTCCTGAATTTGTTATTTATTTAAAATGTATCATATATTTCTACACTAAGATGAAATATAGGTTTTAGAATACAGTTATTTTTATTTATCTTTACTATTGGTACGATGATGCATGAGCATTTAAATGGCATGTATAGATGATTGCCGCCATACATATTACATTCCTATTTTATATGTTAGTGTTACTATAAAGTATAATATATATGTATTTTATTTATTTTCATAAAACATAAATTTAAGACTGTTTTATAGAGAATGGTGAGTTTATTGTAAATATAAATTAAATGTTTATTTTGTTATTAGATATTATCTATATTTTGTATTGAATAAAAATGCATTCCGAACTGATTGTGTGTGATTTATTCTATTTTATTGGAAATTCCTTATTTGTAATAATATTAATAATTTGTAAATATTCACCTTCATATGGTAAACTAAATATTTTTTTTACTAGTATAGGTCTTAAATCCATCTTAAATTTAAAAGGCGACATGTGCCCATAGGGTAAAAAAATATTGCTTTAAAGTTTTAATTAAATATAACTACTAATGTAATGATAATTTACAGAGAAAAAATATTAACATTAAATATTACCTATATTAACATTATATATTAGCAGTTACGCCAATATGCAAAAAAAACTGTAAGAAAATATCCAGATTTAGAAGTTTTAGCAACAAGTTATAAGTCTCAAACAGGGTATTAAGTTATTATAATTACTTGTCCAATGAAATTATTCCAGTCACGCCAGGTACATTTGATGAATGGTGGAAACTTTGGCAATAGCTTGATGAATTACTTTGTTCTGTGTTCTTTCAGAATATATACTAGAAAATAATTCCAGCAGTTCTAAACACATAATAAGGCACCTTTTCTTGTTACTAAAGCCACGGTCTATAGGTTTGACTCGCCATCACAAATAATATTGCCGAAAGAAAATTTTCTGCCCTTCTTTTAAAACGTAAAAAGTTGTTTTTACCTCCCAGGAAACATGTCATCAGAAATAGGCTTCCAATATTAAATATTTGAACTGATTTTACAGTCTCCCAGGTACTTAGGTTTCCTCCTCAAGATTTCCGTTACCACAAAAGCTAGTAATTATTAATTTGTAAAACGCCTAAAATTACCCAATAATGTGAGGAGCGTGCATTTTTCGAACCCAGTACCCCTAGATTTCATATTCCCAAACACAGAAATATCACTATGATATACATAATAACAATTAGGCACAGAACATGTTCCACAATAGCACGTGACAATATCCGTGTGACACGTGACACGTCTAGTCAGCAGCGTATGTCTGATTATGACGAGGGTGCAGTGACGAGCGCGGCTTTCACATCAACAGCACGGCTACGAATTGTCCAGTAACATGTACTTTTGTACCCCATTTGTTTATAAATAGCATGATGAATTGGGCGATGTTTATAAAGCATGTTTACGTAGGCGCTACTAAAACTGTGAGGTTTCTTACGCAAAATCCCGGTTGAATCTACTTTTGAAGTTTAATTGTACATATTTAAAGGTCTTCCTAAAAAATACTATGAGTTCCATTTTTTAAAATTCCAATTTACTTCACGTTTTTCATTGTCAAGATCCAACATTGTACTTTGAGTTAGGTAACGAATGACTTATAATATTACGTTTAATAAGTTTTGCAGCATGATGAATAGGGCGATGTTTATAAAGCATGTTGCGGACGGCATTATTGTAAGACTCCTTACCCAAATCCCTGGTTGACTGTAGTATTGAAGTTTATTCTACATTTATATAGTCACAGGTATTCCTAGGAAATACTTTGCACCCCATTTTTCAAAATTTGACCAACCTCACATAAAACAGGGGTTTTACTTGAATCCGAAAGCGTTGCCACTTCTGAATCCTATAATGGTTGCCTATTGTTTGTCAGATGCAATCGGACTCTCCCACCGATTGGCAAAACTGCTTCACGACAGAAACATATGCCCCTGTCGAACGTTACTGTTTCTACCACCTCTATTTTTTTAGTTTTCATTCTTTCCAACATTTTTGAAATACCAATAATATCACGCATATAAATTGTAACATTTTAAAACAAATACCTGGTATACAGCAGTAATAAATTGCGACATTTGAAGCAAAAGCGCTCGCAGTAGCTTGCTCGTTTTCGCTGATAAGAGGATTATGTTCCCGCAGGCTTAATAGGATACGTTGCAGTATGGAAACCTACCTGAAAAGATAAACGCATATATCGCAAATACGAAGATATATAATTTGTGAAATACTGTCAATAAATTCATTCATGAAATTATTATTAAAAGGTCAGTTATTTTAACCTTGTGTGATTTTACTTACGTAGTAACTATTTATTAATCTGTAGTTTTACTATGGAGGCACCACGGCCACACCTATTTCTGCCTTAATATAATAATAAGGTTACCGAGGAATATACTTATTTGAGCGCTTAAAACCATAACTAAGTCCTCAGGAGTACCATTTCATCTGTAGCTGACATGAGCTAGGACGGCTCTAATCTATCTCTATCTAGCATTGATTACAGATGTCCAGGCAGTAGCTATTTACAATCAGGTGGACTAACGGATTGCCTGTTGCTTCCATTTTATAAAAAAGTTATTCAACTACATATAGAACAGGAAGGAAATCCGACATGAAGGTCAATCGATGCGTTGCCTTGCGACCGTCAAAGGCATTATACGCTGAGTTTAGGTCCGTGTCGTGTAAAACACGAATCGTCTATTTTAAAAAATAAAAAAAAAACTTTATTGAATATATGAAAATGTTAGACAAATCTAGCATCACATTTTAAATTTGTGAATTAGCGAAATAATACATTTAAGTAAAAATTCTTAGTCAGTACAACCTACTTAAACATCGACTAACAAAACTTCTGACAGAGCGATCTTGGCACAAAGGAGAACATACTAAGGATAGATGTACAAGGCAGCCATAGAAGGCAGATAAGTTCCTCCCCCAGCCACATACAAATTCAACTCAATACCCTCTTGTCATATAACAAAACTTTGTCATTCGTCCAGTTTTATTGGAACATGTGTACTCAACAACTTCCAAGCCTCGTTCAGATGCAATAAAACTGTGGAACTAATATGAATTTTCTTGGTACTCATGTGAGCTCAAATATAAGGCTTGGAGGTCTATGTAAATAGAAGTTTGTTATGGCCTTATTGAATATTAGGTTTGATGTTGTGTATATGTAATGGTTGTGTTATTTATTACATACGTATGTTTTAATACACTTTCGCCAATTCACTAATTCGTTTGCTATAATTAATTTTTTCAGAATATATTATGAAATTTGATTTACAACATCTCCTACCGAGTCAAAGTATATAGGTTCAATTCATGTATACATGTTATACATATTAGTCAGCCGAGCATCAACGCAGTCCAGGAAGCCGCAACAGCAACCACGTCTACCGCAGCCCCCACAGCCGGCCGCAGATTCCCTCCACTTATAGTGGAAAAACCCCCCAGCTGGCACCAACACCTCAAGGTGCTCAAGGAGCAGATGCGGAGGACCCCCAACGCACGCCCCTTCGGGCAAGGAGTGAGATTCTCCCCGAAGGAAGCCGGTGAGTGCAGGCTAATTCAGTCGTATGTCACCGACCTAGAATCCAGGGAGAGACTCTCCTGGCACACGTACTCCCTGCCTACGGAATAAAGTGTGAGGGAGGCCATCAGGGGGCTGCCTTCAAACACGGACCCGCAAAACATCATTATTTCTGACATTTTTTCAAGTTCTTGTCATTAACTTTCTCTCGAAAGAAAGTATTTTTAATATAACATTTATGGCCTATATTCTGATTTTTCAATACCTTGCAAAAATAGAAAAAAATACATTTTGGTACACAGTAAGGTGTATAGTATCGCAAATCTTATATCACGAAGCGAACCGATCAAAATTGTGTTTCCGTTCAATTTAGCATGTCCATTAGCAACCCTTCTACCCAAATGAGGGGAAACCACCGCAATATCGTTACTTCCCAATTCAATAAAATATTTGGGCATCAAAAAATATCCAAGTATAAGGAAGATTTTTATCAATGGATATTAAATATTTGGAATTCGAAAAACATAAATTCGATTTGATAATTCATTATATTTGAATAATGAAACTATCGTAATAATGTACTGTAATATTCATATTATGACGTTTATCCTAATAACAAATCCAATCAAAAATATAAAATTTACAAAAACACAAATCTCAAACCGCAATTTGCTGACGTAAAAGTTGCGACACACAAGTTGCAAAATCATGTCCGTTAATTTATTTAGTAGCAACCAATGTGAGCATATATTCAACAACTTTGACAAAAATTAATGAACTATAATATAGATAAAACATATATAAAAACGGTCGTCAAAAAGCTTAGTTTAACATTAAGTTTTTGTTCAACATGAAAGACCTTATTTATACCTCGAAAATAAATGTTTTACAATAAAGATTAGATAAATTAACTATTGTTATATATTATTTTTATTTTGTGCTATTTTAAATGTCATTCAACCATATAACATGGGATTGATAAAGGGGTCCTCGTTCAAAAACGTACTCCATTATCAAGAATGTGCTTCCGTTCAATTTAGTAGGTCCAATAAAAAGGGTTGCTTTCCATTGAATGCCAAGGGTAGTCCACCCTCGCGATTTGTTTCATTTAAAACGGTGGTATTTGTATTTTATGAGATTATTTAAAAAGCATATTAGGAAATACATTATTTTTTGAACGACAATTAAACGTGTCCATGTGCGGTGGTAGCTTACCATCGGCGCCACCTATTATAATACAAATAGAATAAAAAATCTCAAGTAAACACACTTTCCCCTTATCAACACTTTATATTGTAAAAGGGCTCTCAAAAACCTCAATCTGTCAAAAAGGTTCTACTTAATAACTGTCAAATATTATCGTAACAAAACACCATGAAATATTTTACGCAACCCTTACATATTTTAAAACAAAACGTCTGTGTATTTGTCTGTCCTTTTAAACTTATAATTCGAGAACCACTGGACTGATATGCATATTTTTTTTGGAAATACGTTATCTAACTATTTAATTAGAAAGTATAGACTTTAATAATACATTTGTTTACGATATTTTACTAAGGTATTAACAGAAACAATTTAATTAATGTTGAATAAAAATGGAAGCGTGGATAGAAAATAATATTTATTTTTTCAATAAAAATATTTTTTTGCAATTTTAAATAAATGTTCTTGAAAAAAGTGAGTTATTTGTCCTGGACAGGCATTGTCCTAACACAAAAAATAGACCTTACCAAAAAGCCACCTATTGAGAAAAAAACTATCTTTCAAATTGTAAGCAGCAGTAGCCACTTACGATCAGGTGGACTGCATGTTTGTTTGCTACTTCTATATTATAAAAATAACTTTATTGTCCACCCGAATGGAGCCACGGGCACAACTAATGTCCTATAAAGCTGATATATGCGAATGTTCCGGTTTTGGGGAACCACGATAAGGGTTCAAAATTCGCAGTTTTCACAAAATGGTGTTTTATTCTTCATATTTTTCTTTTTAGAATTATTACAACTTGCTTCCCCATGTGATCACTTATTTATATTTCTGTTATGGATCTGCCGACGACGACCTCACCAAGCCCGTTTGACGCACAGAGGGTCCCGAGTTCAATCCCCGGCCAGACAGATATCTAAGTGATGAATTTAGATTTCTGTTTTTGGATCTGTATGTTTGTATATATGTCTCTGTGTATGTCTACGACACAGGGAATCTTATTGCGGGGTCCTGACGGTATTTCTACCGTCTTCTTTCTTTCTTTCCTTGCTTTCGCATCTGAGTGTTTGTATCCTCGTCTGTTTGTGTGACACCCATAACATGAGAAATCCTGGCTGTAGTATGTACTATGAGTACAGGAAAAGTCATATTTTTAATGCTAAGCTTGTATCTAATACTAAACATATTAATTTTCTCTCTTCTAACTACAAAACAAATTTAATATATGGTGTAAACAGTGGTGTAAACAGCGGAACAGTTTAAAACAGATTCAATCAAAGTCCAGACAAGTTATACAGTATACAGTTCCCGCAGGAACACTTCAAGTTAAAACTGTAATAAACCTAGCTACAACCACGCATAAAACAGACTGGTGTATTATTTCCAAAAGTTGGAAGGAACGCGTTTGATTAAATTTCTAATAAAACTACTGTATATTTTTTTATTAAAAATAACAAAGGAGTATGTATTCTATCAGATAATAGCATTTGCCGCCTAAACATAAATTCAATAATCAATCTCAGATAACATTGGAGTCCTACCTGACGTCGGTGCATTGTCACGCCTTGTACAAGTACCTCTTCCTTACCACACCCTAAAAACCAGAACTTACTAGCGCTTAAAATACATAGTAATTAATTTATTTATAGTAGGTATCTATTAAAATTTCATAAATATTGCAATATTCAACAAGGTATTCAATATTTATTTATATTTAAACTATTAAATGTAAGTACCTATCTATTATTTTGGCTGTTTAATAATCACGTTTAAAAAATAATTGACCAAACATTAACGAATTTACACAAAGTTTTAATATAAATGTTAATTTTGATCCAGAATTTAATTAAATATGAACTTTTACGTTTCTCGTTAATTTATCTAGGTATTACAACAAATTATTCGGGTATCTTACAAAATATTGTAGCAGTTAGTTAGTGAATACTATTTAATTAGTTTATACCATTAAGTTAGCTCAAACGTGGAATCCAGTGCTTAGTTTACGCAAATCACAAATAGTGCTAAGTGAAGTGGTTAAAAATATTATAGTGTTGTGTTGCTCGATATGAAACCTAAAAAAGAAAAACGAACTACACATAGGGTAGACAGATACCAATACTACCTACTAGTACTTGTCAACGGTTTCCCTGCGCTGCCGCAGTTTCGATGTGGCCACGATCTAGGCACTTGAATCGAAATATCGGCAATGAAGAAATTAAAACCGCCTATCGTGTGTTCTCGTTACATATTAAAAATAGTTTGTACATAGTGATTTCATCGACGTCAATTTAAGCTGTTGTACGACTGTTTGTCCACTGCACCGTCACCGAGCCGATACCGAGAACAAGATTACTTCGGGCCGATTTTGATTACGTTGTGACGGCGATAGTTTGTCCACTGCGACCGATATCGGCGGTTTATTTTGTTCCAGCTGTCACTCGTGTGACGGCTGTTTATAGACAAGTTCCAATGTGTTTTACATTGCCGGCACATCGGCCCGTCATAAACTCGGTGCCGATCTAGCGGTCACGTCGATCTACTCGGAATAACGGCGGCCGGGATGATGGTGCTCGGGTGATGGTTTGGTGGACAAGCGGCTATAGTAAATGTATGTACGCTACTTCGGCACCGTCATTAATTATCGGAATCGGCTCGGTATCGGTGGTTGGTGGACAAACAGCGTACCTCGGTAAAACCTTGTACCACGGGCTCAAAATGTTAGACGCGTACTATGCCAAAATAGTATTTTCCAGCACAATGTATTTCTTGACTCAATTTACAACTTTTATTATTCCCGCGCAAACTACAACTCAAGCGTCATGAGCGTTCTTTATTCTTTTTTTTGTTTACTCATACAATCGTACCAGCCAGTGACTATATAATTGGACACTTATTATTATAAAAATAACACATCATGAAAATAACACAACATAATTAATTAAATTATACTGCAAATAAATAATTTGAATATATTTCTAACAATATAAAGACCGCGCAAACATTGACCTTGAATATTAAGATGTTGTGTAGATATATATGATTTTGTTTTGTTTGCCAGTGATACAGTACCCTTAGTATGAGTTTTTACGTTTTTTCAATGACTGTTTTTGTATTTGTTTATATATTTCCAATCAGTTCTGATACAGTCCGCCAGGGGCGCTGATTGGAAATGTATGGGCAAATACGTAAACAAAAACAAAAACAGTCATTTTTGTGAGAACGTAAAAACTCATACTAAGGGTACAGTACGATAATGTACTGTAGTGATGCAATAGTAAATCTACTGCGGGACCTAAAGGACTAGCTCTATACGAATACAGGCAGTCTCTATACATTTTTGTCGACTTGTGTCAACTTTTATCAGCCGTCCCCATGTCAAGCAACATGACATTGAAGACGGATCACTACGCGGAACTAATCTTCCACCAATTTCACCCAGAATGCTTTATGGTCCGTGTCATGACCCTACAACCCCTCTCCGTTTGGTGCAAAATAGATTTGATGTAAATTAGGAGGGTATAGTTTGTTGAATTAATCAGTTTGTATTTGTAAATATACAGGATAAACACAGACCTGTTGGGTACGAACCAAATATAGGTCTCTGGAGATAAATTTCGGAATTTTGATATAAATTTATTTTAATAGTGATACATAAACTAAAAAAAATAAATACGATATTAATTAACGTGTAATTCAATTGAATTGCTCGAATTTTTTAACGTTATTTTAATTTTTCTTACGATTTCAAGTTTTTAGCCCACAGACCCTTGGGTACAAAACAAATACAGGTCTGTGATTTAGCCTGTAGATACCTATAACAAAATAGAAGTATCTTATGTCAAAACGATAAAAAAATCATACTCAATTTCTCACTTCAAACAAAGTGTCAATAACAGTAATTTATCTAAAACTACAACTTTTACATGTGTCTTTACGTCTTTTAAAGTCGTAACATAGAAATAAACATGCATACAATCTAGTAGTAGTATCTTCTAAAATATTATGCATGCTGCAATTATACGAGCATATTGTATGGAATGGGATTGGATGCAAATTTTGATGTGCTTTTGCTCCAGGGAACGATTGCTCTATGTCGTATCGTGCTGTCAAACAAATTCATATGTTTATGAATCTCTCTACAGACCTTTTTATATTGCACTAGTGGGCAAGGGGAGGCTTCCTCTTACTTACTTCAGGCTTGAAGTATCCCGCCTCCTACCACAATGCGATAATACGCCTCAGTGGGTAAAGCAACCAACTATGTTACGTGTTTGAGCCGCCTGGAGCAGAAGTGGAATTTGCGACATTAAATATAAACTTATTACAGCCACTTGAATGAAGTCAGCAAAATTTAAAGGCTTTTTTGTAGCGAATACTAATTATGTACCCAATAGGACCTGCCAAAAGTGCCGCTCAATCCCGGCACTCAAATCAAGTGGGAAAATCAAGTATTACGTAGTTTTTTATCTGAATTTAAACAAAATAAAGTTTTTTATTTTTGGAGTTTACTCCTTAAGAAACGATTTGAGTTATAAGGCCCGGTACGGAAATTTTATGAGGAGTAAAATCAAGTGTAACACGAAAAGTTGAGGCGTAACGTAGAAAGAGACAAACATATATATCTGTAGGATTGAACGTGTAAAAGAATGAGATGGAATACATTACACAGCGTATCTCATTCTCGGGGTCTCCTCTTTGCGCGATACTTCGTAGTCTCACTGTATAGTTCACTACCTCCAGTCTGAGAGTTGAATGTGTGCGTATGTTTGTACGTGTGTGTTGCGCGCCTGCGTATTACGAAGTTCTGCCACAACTTGTATACTGCTGCCGAGTACAGGGTATGCATGCTGTATAATAAATGCATATAGTAGCATCTATTGTATACATCTATATACAACGTACATAAACAGCAACCTAACCATCAAGTTTTAATGTTTTGATTTTAATTATTATTATTATTTATATTATTTTGTAACATACTTTATGTAATACGCGTTATTGAAGTAATATAAATAATCCGAATAATTACAGATATATGTTTGTTTCTCTTATCATTTTAGCAGATGCGTTCATTTACCCTTTTTTTCTATTCGACATATATCATAATTATCGTTCGTAAGGAGTAAACTCCAATCGTGCGTCGTAGCTGACACACACACACTTTTTTAATTGTTTGAACGCCTGTGTTTTTAAGCATGTGCATTTTGTCATGACGTTTTTCCGATAACATTGCTTCAGGCGCTTGGCTTAATATCAGACTAAATGTAAATTAGACAAACTAAAAGCTAAACATGCGGAACCTTTTGTAATTTTTTCACTAAAATGATATGATATGAAATCTATCTAATAATCATTCGATCGATAATATAGCTATCAACTAACTTACTAGTAAGTGATTTAGACTAACTACTAATCTCATAAGGCATAGTCTTATCTTATATATACAATTCTCGTGTCACAATGTTAGTTACCGTACTCCTCCGAAACGGCTTTACCGATTTTCACCAAATTTTATATGCAGATTCAGTAGGTCTGAGAATCGGCTACTATCTATCTTTCATACCCCTAAGTGATAAGGGTTGTTCACCCTTAACCTTTTTTTATTTATACGGCAACATAACGTTTGCCAGGTCAGCTAGTATTATATAAAATTTACTATCACTATATTGTATTTGAAAACTTCTACACTTCAAATTTAAAAAAAAAAACCATGGAAGACAGAGTGTAGGATATAATTACGACTTTAATTTTAATTATAAACGAATAAGATACCCACCGGATGTAATTTCTGATATCAGATATAGGTCGAAGCAAACCACCAAGCAGCCACATGCGGCCTGCCTCCGATAACCCAGTGCAAATTGGATGCAATAACACAGTTAATAACCTATAACAAGATTGGTTCCCGTGGAGGGTACCAACGTTGACAAAGTAACGGAATAGACTTCTAATACTAGGGAAACTTTCTGCTGTCATGCTATGTCAGTAGTATAGATGCTGTGTAAATCTACTCAATCAAAATAGATCACTAATGGGACGCGCTTGTAAGAGAAAATTATTAGTGTGCGGTTTTTGACCTTCCATCCTGTAGCGGGTTCATTGACATGTAAAAAATATATTTTGTCTTTTATGAGTGTATTAGTATGAGTACCTATATTATAAGGCATTAAGGTAGGCAGATAGCCTAGTGGTTAAGAAAGTCGGCCTCTCGATCGAGGGGTCCGAGGTTCAAATCCCTGGCACGCACCACTTATTTTTCAAAGTTATTTGCGTAATAGAAATTAATTATCACTTGCTAAACGGTAAAAGAAAACATCTTGAGGAAACCCGCATATCTGAGAGATTTATAAAAATAAAGAAATCTTAAAGGTTTGTGAAGTCTACCAATACGCACTTGGCCAGCGCGGTGGACTATGGCCTAATCCTTCTAATTATGAGAGCAGACCCGTGCTCAGAAGTGGGACAGTACTGGGTTGATGATGATGAGTATATTCCCAGACTTTATTTATGATGCAAAAAAGATATGTTTAGGTAGTCCTATAAAGCGGTTGTTGTATTTTTAATACATATTTTTTTTGCGCTTTTTACTGATAACATAGTAACATTTGTATTAATGGAATATCAAATTGTATTGAAGTCGTCGTGAATAAAGGTTAGGTCTAAGTACTAATACAAAATAAAACTAATTTTATTTTGTGGTACATAGATTAGTAAAGATTACTCACGCCTAACAAGAAGATGTAAGTTTTGACAATTGAAAATGTCGCGAAAAATATTTAAAAAATGTAGTTTTTAGAGTATTTATGAGAATGAAACGATATTTCTCTGCAGTTTATCTTCGATTTCGTGTTTTGCATCATTTAACTGCACATATCGGCATTGTTCCGCGTAAATTACACCTTGACCAACCATTAAATGGCTGACATTTTGTCAGCCGTTTATGTAATTTAATGGCTTCCTTCAATTACAAGGCGGTGAGATATCTATACTTATCTATGTTGTGGTACTACACTCTTCAACACAGTGGTGCTTCCGCAGTAGTCCAGAGTCGAAATGTTTAATCCAAATTCCAGAGTCGAAGAGAGAGATGTTTAATCACAAAATTAAACCTACCCATCAATGCCTACCTAGCGATAAAATAATAAGGGCAGCTATATGAGACTATTTTCGATATTCAATCTTAGGTACCTTCCGCGGGTATGCAATATCCGATCTAAAATTAGTTACCGCGTCGACCACTAACTTAGTTACCCACATTGACATCGTAGTTACAACCAGAAGATAAGTAGGTACTAACACTACATTATTGGATAACTAATAACCTCCGTCTACTACGAAGTTAAATTAAATAAAATTAGCCAAGTGCGATTTGAACTCGCTCACAGAGGGTTCCCCAGAACCGCTTTTAAAATTTAATTATTGACATAATATAATATGTGTATATAAAATTCTTGTGTCTCAATGTTAGTTACCGTACTCCTCCGAAACGGCTTTACCGATTTTCACCAAATTTTATATGCATATTCATTAGGTCTGAGGATCGGCTACTATCTATTTTTACCCGACTGCCAAGGAAGGGTTATGTTTTTCGCGCGTATCTTGTATGTTTGTCTTTCTTTATTTGATCCGATCTAACAAACGGCTGGACGAATTTCGACAATTAATGTGTCATTATATTCGTATCAATGACCCGAGTGTCCTTAGATAGGTGTTAGTAGAAAAAAATCAAAATGGCGGATTTTTGGCGCGAAATACGAACATATTTAAAAAAAAATGTTAACCGAACTTATCGAGTAGGGTATCAAATGAAAGTAAATTAAACGGAGATTATAAAAACATATTTGTATATATATAAAATAGCAAGGTGACTGACTGACTGACAAACTAAATGACTTTTTCATTTTTCAGAAATCAACGTACAGCCAAAACCGCTCAATTTAGAGTTCTGAAATTTTTCACATAGATTCGGTATATAGCGTGAATAAGTACTAAGAAAGGCCTTTTGGAAATTCTACCCCTAAAAGGGTAAAATAGGGGATGTCAGTTTTTTTGAAATCCTTTATTTTTCAAGCAACTACTATAAAATTTCGTATTTGGCTTTCTGGATAGGAACAAGTACACACTTATTTATCCCCTTCCGAAAAATCAACCCCGTTGAGGGTAAAATAAGGGTTAAAAGTTCAATTGAACAAGAGTCAATTTTGAAGCAAACACTATGAAATTTTGTATCTGGCTTGATGGATAAAAATAATGAAATTCTATCCCTAACGAGGCAAAATAATGACTCAAACTTTGTATTACTTTAGGTAAATATTTTATAGAGCGTAAATTGTGGACATTATGCGAGATAGTAACACATTTTAAAAAAAGTTAACCAAACCTATCGAGTAGGGTATAAAAACAAAGGAAATTAAAAGGAGATTACACATACATTATATAATATATACATGTAATATGTACATGTATAACACGTCGAGGTGACTGTCTGAATAAATGAGTAAGTTGCTGTGCCAGAGATCAACCCAAAGGGAAACCGCTGAACGCGTGCTGTAATTTTACACATAGCTTCTTTATATAGCGTAAATGAGCACTACGAGGATAAAATAGGATAATATTTTTTGAGCATCTTTTAATTTTGAAGCAGATACCTATTCTGAAACTTTGTATTTGGCTTTCTGGATAAAAATAATGAAATGCCTGTTTCATTGTTTTTGGAAATTCTACTTAGGCCTTTTTAGTGCAGTCGGGTTTTTGATTTTTTAATTAAATCACTTGTTCATACCTATAAGTGATAAGGGTTGTTCACCCATAACATTTTTTTATTTATATGGAAACACAACGTTTGCCGGGTCATCTAGTAATATAGTATTTTTTAGTATTTGATATCATCATTTCAAAAATTATGAGAGTATGGTTTAACAGATAAACCGAAAAATATATGTATATGTATAGGGAATTTTTAACTTTTTTTAAGAGTTTCTTATGGCGGTCATAGTAATACATACTCCGTAAAGACTCAATTTCAGTCTGTCTCTATTAACGGTTCATGCGATACGAACAAAGGGTACTAACCCTTCGCTGTCTGACCATATGTTACAAGTTACGGGACTCTATTACTAAATAGGGTCGCCTTTTTACCCTTTCTATGTGGTACTAGAAATCTTTTCAAGTTTCAAATTTTATATGGGTTTTAATCAAACCCAGATAAAATTTGAAATGTCCATGGGCTGTTACACTTCCCATCAGTTGGCGTGCGTACTCTTTTGCCACGCGGATCTCGCAAAAAACACATGTTTATAAGTATGGTGTAACAATAGTGATTCGGGCGCAGAGGCTTCCATCAATATCTCGAAGTGATTTATTTTCACGGCCACTTCGCTCCCATTACTTAGAGTAAAACATGTCCCTGGCAGATAGGACATTTATTGATGAACACAGAACAATAAATCAATGGCTAGACATAAAAAAGTTTCCCCTAATGTAATTATACGAGTAAATGAATTTAGATGTGAATGGTGATAGCACGGTATAATGCGACCAGGGAGGTAACTCCGCCACACCTATTTCTAGCGTGAAACAGTTCTGGGTTTTGGAGGACTTATGAGGCGACCTCAGTAGAGACAACACATCTATGATCGGCTTTACGTAAAACCTCTGTTTATTATGATGAGCGGCATTTACCATTTACCATGACTGGACTGAAAGCATGTTTCCTACAGCTACCTATATTATTGCAAAAATGGAAATCTCTCAGCAACGGATTTCATCTTCAATTCGGTATTCCCTAATATTTTCCCAGAAACAGAGATCACAATGGCACCTTTATTAATATTGAGGCTTCCTTACTCCAGTTTGGAATAAATAGAATTCCTGCATAATAACTTGGTTTAGGGGAGCAACGAATACGCGATCCCATTTTCTGAATGTCAAATCGCATTGACTTTTGCACCCCTCAAAATTTGAACTTGATTAGATTTCCCAATCTCATATTTTCGATGATGGAAGTCCTCGAAATATTGTCACACATATTTCGTATATGATTTGAAGTAGTTAGGTATTAGAAGTCGCAAAAAATACTAATAAAATAGCATTCGACGCTCAAAAGAAAATATGATTGCGAAATAACTTTTAATCCATATTTTTAACTAATGCAGGGAATACAAATTGTACATTTACATTTACAGGGAGTACATTTTGTACATCATAAAATTTAGCTTATGGAAACGTAGACATGTTCTGTTTTGTGGTGTATTATGTAATATTTAATAAATCGAAAATTTGTACATCTAAATAAATTTATCTCAAACCAAAAAAAATCTATTAATACTAGCTAAATAATTATATTAATACTAGCTGACCCGGCAAACTTTGTACCGCCTCAAAATCTATTTATCAAATATATTTCATATAAAATATAGCCTATGTTACTCGTGGATAATGTAGCTATCGAATATCGAATATGAATTTTTAAAATCGGTCCAGTAGTTTTTGAGCCTATTCATTACAAACAAACAAAGTTTTCCTCTTTATAATATTAGTATAGATATTATGATAATGATAATGATAATAAATAAACACATGGTAGTGTTCTAATACGTTTTATATATTACTTACAACATATTATCTGCATCTAATGTACGAATGTAATACCTATAGTTATACTGCGATATATGAATACGAATGGACACTTAATCTATGCATCTGTGACACTAACAAGGCTACTCTAGTTGATCTCCACGGAGAAGGTTACTATTACAATCATTCAATTAATAATGACATAATGCCCCGACCTCTGTCCATTGTCTTAAGAAAACTCCCTATTAGGTATTCTAATGCTGAAACTTCTGAGAACATAATAATAAGGAAAGAAAAATGCGATGATGAACAATGCTTTGATCAAAGACTTGGAAAATACTTTCTGGCTTATAACTTTTAGCTTAAATTACTTTTAATTTTCTTCATTTAAAACTGCCTTAGATGTATTTTATATAGTTACTTATTTTAGTACTGGATATTATTCTTTTCTCAAATTAAGGAAGTAAAAAGTCCACTATGCTGGGAAGTGTTGTTAGGTAAACTTCAGAAATTTGGAAAGTCTTCAAGACACACATTTTTAATGAAAATGTTACGCTCGAAACTATAGGATTAAATAAGAATCTTACAAAATTAAATGAGAAGTGTATCTTCTAAATCTAATTTTCGGATCTCACGACGTTTCTGTCGTCACTAGTCACTACTCTTGTCTTCATGTAAGAGACTGCAGTAGATGAACTTCCCGGGCCCATGCCCTTCATTTCATAAAGCATTGGATGGGACCCTCTATTTTAAATTTTAATACTAAACACATATTCTATCTTAATCGTTACAATATAATTCCAAGGAACAATATTACTAGGTATATCAGGTACTGGATACTCGTTACATAAAAATGCTTATGATAAATCAGGCCCGAAAAAGTAGCAAATATACGGCATTATTTATCCCTTCGATACATGCGATATAGTTTTAATCTGATCTGACGGTTCCCACAACTGCTTTGGAAATTGAAACGTGTTAAAGATAAAGAAAATACTTTTATATCTCGTGTTTCAATAGTGCGGCATTGGAAGTCTGGATGGCTTAATATGTCCTACCATTTTGTGAGGAAATACGTTTCTTAATCCCTGTCGAGAGGAGTATGAAGTTTCAAGCTACTGAATGGTGTCAGGCTTAAAGAAAACTAGCATTTTGAAAAGAAATAGGATAAATGAGCTTTATAAACAATCTCTAACTACTTTTTAGCAAAGTTAAGAAGTAATATAAAAGACATATTAGTGGACCCTTTAAGGATCTGACTCAGATATTGTCACATAACAAAAACCAATCAACAACACATATTAAATTTCAATAATATGTTATGTACGTACTTATTAAAAATAACTCGCCAAGTACGAGTCGAACTAGCACATGGAGGCTTCTCTACCACTTATTTTCATTATTTTTTACTTATTTTTTTTAATTATTTTCAACAATACTTAGTAATATGACACAACAAAAGATGACGTTGGGGTGATGGTGAATGATAACTAAATTTTCAATAATACCTAATTATTATTTGCCCCAACGCCATCTATTTTTGTGTGACATAACTAATTATGTCACACAAAAATAGGGCCTTGGGGTGATAATTAATGATACGTAAACAACGTATAATAAAATAAAAGCAACTATATTAAAATATGTTTTATGGTTCTTATTTGTGTTTATTATAATACCAGTTATTGTAAAACATTCAACCGTCTTCCTAGTACGGTTTAACAGTTAGATCGAAAAATGCCGAAAAAATCCGTTTAGTTGTATGGAGACCCCCTTTAATATTCAACTTTATTTTATTTTTAGTATTTGTTGTTATAGCGACCACCGTTACGCATCCTCTGTAAAAATCATGTGTCTCTCTATTACGGTTCCGGAGATATAGCCCTGTGACAGACGAACAGACGGACAGACGGACAAACAGACAGACGGACAGACAGCGAAGTCTTAGGCTCTAGACAGACGGACCGCATTTAAACTGCTATCCAACCGCAAATTGCAGTCCAGGTGCAGTTTGAATGCAGTTGACCCACCTTGACCATACCCACCCGCCCGCACTACTTTAACGCTCCGCCCCCCGCGTATTGACCCCCGATAAAGTAGTGCGGTCGGGTGGGTATGGTGCAGTTCGGAAGCAGTGTGAAAGCAGTTGACACGACTACAAATGAGCTGCAATCGGACTGCGCGTTTGGTTAGCAGTCTTGTTGCAGTCGTGTCAACTGCATTCAAACTGCACCTGAAATGCAATTTGTGGTTGGATTGCAGTTGGAATGCGGTCCATCTATCTAGAGCCCTAGAAGTAAAGTTCTGTTTTTACCCTTTGGGTACGGAACCCTAAAAAATCACTCGAAATAGTTCTAAACGCAAATAATTCATGTAAATCGAACTACATCATGAAAATAAATAATTCTAAAACTAACAAAAACATAAAATGTTAAACTACAGTATTTACAGTTAAATACAGCAAATAAGTGTTGGAAATAACTGAACAAACAGAAAATAAAAATAAATACACGGGAATTAAACACAAAGCAAGCAAGTGAACCAATATTGAACTGATTTTCATTGTGTGCTCATTGAGGCGTGTCGAAAACTGCAAAACTCAATGGATTCAACAATTTGCATAGCGTTTCGTTTCTTTTAAATAAATATAGAGCCATTCAATTATAAATAAATAGGCATATTAATCGTTTTGGCAATTATAAGTACGTGCACTAAATAAAACAGGGAGGCCAATGCAAATATGAAGAAAAAATAAATTTGCACAGTACCAAATGTTCCAGTTCTCGGCTGAATTGTATTAAGTGGAAATATAGAGAGGAAAATAAATTCTGTTTGCATGTCTATTTGTAGGGCACTTGAACAAATCACAATCTCTGTAAGTCTAGACTGAAATCTCGACTAAAAATATGGAAAGGATATCAAAGGTAACCAATATTAGACAATCTTATGTCTACCAACCAACCCACTATATCTGAGTGTCTCTCTGTACACGTTTTACGATAACAAATTTTAAAATATTAATTTGTGTTACCAACTTATTTATATACTCTAGATAGGAATCCTTTGCTATTTGAATTTGACAACCATTTAATAATAAAACCCGTCTGAAAATTCCTTCCTCCTAATCCAGGAAAGAATTTTCATTATTTTATTTTTAGAGAACATTTGTTGTCTAGTAAGCTAGACAAAAATATATTCATAGACATTATAAAGATCCTTAATAAACGCTAAGAGGAAAATAAATTGTACTTGAATACAGTGCGAACTGCATATTTCCTGATCCAATTCGTTGAGACGCGACAACTCTCCAGCACTCAATGGCGCTGTCAGTCTCAATAGCTACTCGTTATCTTTAATCAGATAACACGGAACAAGCATCTTTATTTAGTTTTATTTTCTAAGTTCTAGTGCATGTATTTTTTATGTATGTTTACAGATTTTTCCGCAATTCCTCTATGGATTGAGATAATTCAAACGGCATTGCACGCGACTACATTCAGGGACTGACTTTTATTTTATAAAAATCGAAAAATAACAAGTACTTATTCTGAGAATTAGGAAAAAGTCATTTCTCTAAACTTGAATAACGTAATGAATAAATACAGTGCGAACTGCATATTTCCTGATCCAATTCACGGCTGGCCTGGATTGTGCTCGTTGAGACGCGTCAACTCTCCAGCACTCAATGGCGCTGCCAGTCTCAATAGCTACTCGTTATCGTTAATCAGATAACACGGAACAAAGAATAAGTATCTTTATTTATTTTTATTTTCTAAGTTCTGCTACATGTATTTTTTATGTACTCTTACCGATTTTTCTGCAATTCACCATTGATTGAGATAATTCAAACGGAATTGCACGCAGCTACTGTCACAGTAGGGCTTTTATTTCATGAAAATGGTAAACTCTCAGCAAATATAATGATAAATGGGAAAAACTCGTTCTTATAAACATGAATAACTCAATGAATAAATACAGTGCGAACTGCATATTTCCTGATCCAATTCACGGCTGGCCTGGATTGTGCTCGTTGAGACGCGTCAACTCTCCAGCACTCAATGGCGCTGTCAGTCTCAATAGCTACTCGTTATCTTAAATTAGATTACATGAAACAGGGATTTTATTTGTCAGTATATAGCAAATAACAACAAAGAACAAAATATTACCCCCACATACAAAATAGCAAATCAATAAAGAATTCATACAAACAGCAAGTTAATAAGTAAGCAAGGAAATAAGTTTAATCAAATAACAAACATTTCATTCGGTGGATTTTCTATATCAAAATCAGTATTTTTGAAAAAGGCTACTATATTTAATTTCAATTAAATATAAAAAACACAAAAGTAATTATTTAAAAGCGTTCATGCAATGATTTACAAGTTTAATATTGTATTGCGCTTGTCCAATTAAAATCAATAAGTACTTTGGCGCGATTGTACATTAATTAAAATGACGCGAAAAGTGTATTGTTACAATTGTGTCAATTAAAATAGTCAAGATAAAATGTACTCTTATAAAATAATATGCATTATTTCTGATTTATATTTAACTGAAATTACGTATACATATTTAATTTGTAAATCAATTAATATTTATGGTTCGCCCGGGAAAGTACTACCGCCGTATGTGATTTTAATAATATGAAATAAATGAAGCAGTCTTTGCGCTTCGGTGGATGCCTGTTAAGATGACATGAGGCTGATCTTAATCCTCAAGTGTAGCAACGCAAGGTTTGAAGGTGGTGGTAGAACCCTCTGTGGCTCGACTCCAGCGGCACCACCGCCACACCTATTTCTGCCTAATAACAGCAGTGTTAAGCGCTGCTGTGTTCTGATTTGAGGGGTGTAGTAAGGGAGACATACTTTTTCTGAGGCATTCCAAATCTGTCCTCAGGGGTAGCGTCGCATCTGTTGCCGACCTCTGGTAAGATAATAATCTCATCTGGGGGTGATTACAGGTGTCCATGGGCGGCAGTAGCCATTTACCATCAGGTGAACTACACGATACTCCAATCTTATAAAAAATCATCAATATTTCATACTAAGAATAGTTTTTAGACGATCTATTCTACTGCAATACGTCTTACATTCATCGTTTGTGTGCCCTTATGTCCTTAGCCTTACGTTGCAGAAGTTGTAAATAAAGTGAAATAAATCTTGAAAGAAGCCGAAGGAAATTGAATTTGCCTTTCATAAGAACGACTGTATCATGTTTATTTTTCTAGACAAGTGACTGTGATTTTTGTTTCTGTTGTATAAGATTAGACAAGGAAGTAATGTTTATTTATTGGTCGGATATTTATTTAAACTCTCTTTCTTTGTACTACGTTTATTGGTAACGCGGATACTTCCTTCCCCGTTACCAATGGGTCACGAAAAATACAACCCAGTAGATACATTAGTGACTTTTTATGCAGTATGCGGACAAGCATGCAGTCCACCTGAAGATAAGAATTTACTGCCGCAGACATCGTTAATCACCCCCGAATAAGATTAGTTTCCTACATAAACGGTCACAGAAACGCCGCTACCTCTGAGGACTAAGCTGGAATACCTCGGAAAAATATGTCTCCCTTAATATGTCTCACTTACCACACCTTAAAAATGGAACACATCGTTTAACACTGTTGTGTTCCGTTTTTTGTGGTAAAGTTTTAATAAACATACAAAAAAATCTGTAAACCGACTCACACTTGACCAGTTTTTTCAAATATCGACACTATCTACGTTCTTCTGATGCCGAGCATTCCAGACCGGACTGTCAGTGGAACGTGATCCTGCTGGTATGTGGAGCATTTAGATATTATTCCTTTGAACTTTTATACTACAAGTGAATGAACTTGTATTAAAACTCTAAGATGTTTATCGGCCCATGCCCAAAGCGTTTTAGGTTCTTTATGTGTACTAGACAAAGTGTAAAGATAATAATGTTATTTGTAAAGGATCTGTTGGGTTCAAGATAATTTAAAATTCCTTAGTGTATTTTTCACTTATAAACTATCCTAGGAACCCCTATATTGTCGGTGTCATACACAAAGAAGTACACCAAACACGGAAAAGAGATTTGTCAAGCCAAACATTCTAACCGCAACCCTCTGCATCCCAGGCTAATGTAGACCCGACACAATGGTCGTTATTGAATGAAATATTAAAACAATTTTTTAATTAATTAAAATATTAAGCGATCATTCAATTGACCTATTAAAGTCATTGAATATTCCATCCCTGAATCCACGAGAAAATTATAAAATAGAACTGAATCAAATTATCTGACCTAAAATTCATTTCATAAAAACGTGTCATCATAAAGCTGACCATGATAAAGGAAAGAGCAAAGAGAATTAATTAACTTAGCATTTGCAGTCTAATCCTACAGAGGAAGCGTAGAAATGAAGTAACGCTCACGAGAATTGCATAACTTTATTAGCCTCTAGGGAAGCTAGTTTAAAAGCAAAGCCTTTTCCCTCACTAACACGATTTTGAGTTGAATGAAAGGGTGAGTATGAGTTGTGCCCCACACTAATAGCCTAGGCGTGTGATGTCGGGCTTGTATAGTGCCAACTTGCCTTTTCATGGATATCGAAGGGCTAAAACGTTGAGCTGTAGATTTCTACAGCATGGTAACGGGATACGATACAATGTCGAATAATGTATAATATATACAATGTATTTCACCGTAAGGGTTTCAATTGAAAAGATGACCAGTAATCTTCATATGTTATTCTTATTGTGTTGCTAGCAAAAACCAAGCAAGACGACTATAAAAATACTTCAGTTTCTTATAGAAACCATTGAGTGCAGGATAGCTGTTTAATGAATGGATGAGATCTGATGATCCTGATTTTTATTCAAATCGCGCATTCCAAATCTTGTGCAACTACTTATTTGTAATTAACGGTAAAGGGAAATAAGAGAAAACTTAGGAAATTAGAGATCTCCATTATACTTCCAAGTCGACTGTCTGGCATTTGGCCAGACTGGTAGATAATAGCCTTAAATCTACGCTCATTGTTGAAATTTATTCCAAAATTATGAGTTCTTGAATATTTATTTACACTATTTCCGTTACCCTAATTTGTCTGGTAAATATTGCTGCCTGACACTGAATATTATCTTTGAAAGTGACAAAGCCGTCTGTGTTTCGACTTCAGCGGTACTACAGCAACACCTATTTTTGCCTAATATTAGCAGTGTGAAGGGTTGCTGTGTTCTAGTTCGGGTTGTAGTAAGGAAGACATGCTTTATCCGGAGGCGTTCCAATTTAGTACACAGGAGTAGCAACGCGTCTATTACTAACAGGTAGGAATCTAATCTTATCGGAGATTGATTACCGATGTCCATGGGCGGCAATAGCCACTTACTATAAGAACCTTTACCATGAGTTTTCAAAACATTTTACGTTACGTTTACTCAATCCATTATTCTGCTCCGTTTGCTTCAGTAGACTGAGTAAACGTAACAATAAGTAAGTGCTCAGGTATTTTTGTCTGCCTCACATGTTCACAAAAAAGAGAGACAAAACATAAAGCGCCACAATTTTGTCAATTTAGACATTGAATGTTACGTTACTAACACTATAGTTCTGATACAATCCGCTAGGGGCGCTGATTGGTAATTGTATGGACAAATACGTAAACAAATACAAAAACTGTCATATTTGTCAAAACGTAAAAACTCATGGTAAAGGTACAGGACTACTCTCTAAACTGTTCGTTCTAATGTGTGAATTTGTTTTATTTCTCATTGATGAAGAAGGTATTTCAGATTGTATACCTATACGTATTGATGAAGAAGGTATTTCTTGTAAGTCTCTAATTGGAGTCTGAGAAACTAAACAGTGAACTCGGCTTGCGAGCTTCTTAGCGGAAAGCAATCAAAGCTAGTTCCTTCCTCGCAGTGATATACGAGTCTATATCACACTGTCTGTGCTACAGACGCACCTTATTGGATTTTGTACATTCAAGGAGATTCAACTATGGTAACTTACCTTATATACATATATACAGCAGTAGGATATATTTTTTATAATATAGGAGTAGCAGACGAGCATACAGTTCACCTGATGGTAAGTGGCTACTGCCGCCGATGGACATCTGTAATCAACCCTAGATAGGATTAGATATTCCTACCTGAGGTCGGCCACAAATACGCCGCTACCCCTGAGGACTAAGTTGGAACACCTCGAAAAAGCATGTCTCTCTTACCACCCTTCAAAACGGAACACAGCAACAACTAACACTGCTGTTATTAGGCAGAAATAGGTGTGGTGGTGGTGCCGCCGGAGTCGAACCACAAAGGGTTCTACCACCTTCGAGTGTACCTATGTTACCTATGTTCAATTGGATAGAATAAACAGTACTTACAATGAATTGAACTGCATTGATCAAGTAGGTAAACTGTATTGAGCGCACTCAATAGAACTTTATTAAATCACTTAGCTTGGCTGTTGCGATTTCTCGGAAAAGCAATCATAGTCGATACTTGATTCTGAAACATGAAGGCAACATAAATATATTGGATTTTTCTATAATACTAGCTGACCCGGCAAAAGTTGTCATATAAATAAAAAATGTTAAGGGTGAACTCTTATCACTTAGGGGTATGAAAAATAAATAGTAGCCGATTCTCAGACCTGCTGAATATGCATATAAAATTTGATGAAAATCGGTAAAGCCGTTTCGGAGGAGTACGGTAACTAACATTGTGACACGAGAATTTTATATATAAGATATACGTAACTTGAAAATCAGAGGAGGAAATACAAACCAGTATGCTATAGTATATTTTGTTTATGAAACATATATCCTTATATGTAAAAACACCTATATTTTCGCACTCGACACCTAAACAAGATAATGAGTTTGCGACTTTCCTGTACGAGTCGGGAAGCCGCCGGGAATTACACGGGAATTGGGAGATTAAAGAATTTCTGCTCTCCATTTGCTTATCGAAAATCAATACAAGGTTGGGGAAATTTTGAAATGGACATGAACTAATTAGTTCTCGGTTATGCTTACGGTTACTTATTTTCATACAAATATTGTTATTGGAAAGTAGGTTTTTAGGAACGAATGAAATTTATTTTCGCTGCTCCTTTTTTTTATAAGATTTGAGATAGCAAATGAGCGTGAAGTCCATCTGATGGTAAGTCACTGCTGCTTATAAACATAATATGTAGTCAACTCCACATAGAGCAGCAGTTGTTTCTGAATTCTGTTACATATGAGTTCTCTTACATACTTTGGTCGACTAGATGATCACCTCATAATTATTTAAGCCAACAACAACCTATTTATTCGTTAAGTAATTTATGATATTAATCAATTCGCCACGACATATTTCTGCATTGCAGAAGTAATTAAAATTTTTTCTACATTTAAACATATAACTATTCAGTAAATCCACTGAAATATCTGATATCCACGGGAAAGGCGTAAATAAACCGAATAAACTGAAGGCATTCTAAATTTCAGAACTAGCGATACATCACAACACAAAATTACGGAACAGTATGGAATAAAATAGCTAAGTTATTTCATATTAAACATCTGATATCGTATATATTTTTTTTATAATATAGGAGTAGCAGACGAGCTTGCAGTCCACCTGATGGTAAGTGGCTACTGCCGCCTATGGACATCTGTAATCAACCCCAGATAGGATTAGATATTCCTACCAGAGGTCGGCCACAGATGCACCGCTACCTCTGAGGACTAAGCAGGAACGCCTCGGAAAAGTCTGTCTCCCTTACCACACCCTTTAAAACGGAACACAGCAGTGTCTAACACTGCTGTTATTAGGCAGAAATAGGTGTGGTGGTGGTGCCGCCGGAGTCGAACCACAAGGGGCTTCTACCACCTTCAAAACATAACATACCCATACTGAACTACGCCCATAATCAATAATCATAAAGTATTGCTTGTAATGTAAATCAAATAGGAAAAGACTGACATTTCATAAATATTTAATAGGTTGAACAGCCACTGTCTGGAATCGATTTATAAAATAGTAGAGCAGTCTTGACCTATTATCAAGTGCCTTTGCAGTTCCACGTACGGATATAAATGATTAAGAAATAGTATTTCGTGTGTTTAAAGCGAAAATATTAGACAAATATCCGATTTGTTTGTGTATTGAATAATGGATATAATAAAACAAAGAGTTGCTCGTTTAAAGGTATTAGATATTTAAAGGTTCACACCGGAGGCACCACCATCACACCTTTTTCGTCTAATAAAAGCAGTGTTAAACGTTGACTTGTTCCCGATTGAAAGATGCGGTACTTAAGCGAGCCGAATTAGTTCTTAGGGACAGTAATTCATCTGTGGCCAATCTTAGGTAGGAATCTAATCTTATCTAAGTTTGATTACAGCTGTCCATGGGCGGCAGTACCGCTTTTCAACCAAGTGGAGTGCATGCTCGTTTGCCGACCATGTGACTCTGACTCTTCCTTACCACACTCTCGAACTCAAACAGCTGACATTATAAGACATAGGTGACAGTAGAACCTTCGCATTTTTATTCCAGCTTTTGGGCACAGGTGATGAAAATATAGAGCATACTCCAACATGCTAATAAATACAGTGATAGTCTACGGGTTGAAATTCGGCCTCTCGATCGAGGGGCCCAAGGTTCGAATTCCGGCCTCTGCAACATGTTTGCCGATTATCCAACCACTGATTTTAAAGTTATGTGCCTATTAGATATTAATTATCACTTGCTTAAACGGTGAAGAAAAACATCGTGAAACCTACACACCTGAGAAATCCTTAAAAAAATCAAAGGTGAAGACACCAATTCGCAATTGGGTAGCGCGGTGGACTATGGCATCTTCTCATTCTGAGGGGAGACTTGAACCCAACAGTAGCATAGTAATGGGTTGACGACATGAAAATTCATATCACTCAATGTGACCTAGATCCATGGTCTTAAACCTAACAGAAAACGATGACACAAGAAATTAATATAAAAAGCGCTGCGTACCTCCGTTTCGTTTCACAAGGAGCGCTCGGGAGTCCTTGATCTGTTGAGAGGCTCTCCGTGTCAGTAATAATGCCCTTAAATAATAGTATACCTCATAATGGCGTCAACTCGCTCTTGGAAACCCTCGAGTTTCTTTCAACGTGACAAAACGTAACAAACATCGCGAATATATCTACGCTACCTAACGGGATTTTCTTGAAGGAAAAAGGATTTTTTTAAAAGAAATTGGTGGTTTTTGTTGATTTTCAACTGTGATGGATAAAACATATGAAATATTGTATCTTAAAATTAATTTCTTGTAATTTAAATATTCGGAGATGCATGACCAAAAGTTTAAGAAATTCTACAACTATAAATTTATTAACAAATTTTATCGTTAATAACTTCTAAAATATAAAAATAATATCGAAGAGCCAGATCTCGCAAGGTGGTAGACACTTTTTTAGTTTGACTTTATAAGCACCACCACCTATTCTGCCTAATAAAAAATAGTGTTAAGCGCTGCTGTCTGCCGATTCGTTCCAACTTAGTCGTTCAGAGATAGCACCGCATGTATTATGATATTATGTAAAAAAATATAATGGCAAAACAAATTATGCACTCCAATACTATGTAGTCAACTAGTGAGCATGAATCTAACTCATAATGCCCTAGTTACACTACGCTGGCCAGTTTGGTAGACTTCACATTATTTCTTTGAAGCAATATTAAAAACACTCCCCAATGAAAAGCTATGTATCTAGAGTTGGAAGCGACACACAATTAAAACAAACTAGTATTTTGCTCTCATTTCCGACTTCATAGTGTGCTGATCTGGAAAATTGTGGGCTCAGAATAATAAAAGACGAAAGTAGTATAACTTTTATGACTGAGGGCAGTATTAAAAAGGCTATAGACATTTCACGAACGCGCGTCGGCCTTACGTGTGTTGCGCACACAGTTTATAGACACAAGTGTCAAAAGTCACGCACACATTAATAATTTCTACGCGAATCTAATATGTGCGTGAGTAGTAACGCCTGTAGCGACACATTTCGCACACTAGCGCATCGTGCATGTACACGGTTCACCACAAGTAAAGCTGACGTGCCCTTGTGAAATACAGACTTTATATTCAGGTGATTTGCATAAACATTGACGGCTAAGTAAATAAATGTAAAACTCTGCGACCAATACTTAACATAAAATCACAGCTGATTTACCATAATATTCATCCATCAAAAAGCTCGTAATTTCAGCTGATGATGGAGGGTACATAAAATTTTGTTTTTAATACATAAACTTTACTTATATTAAGCACACACGAACATATTTCTGAACCCAGTAAATTGCTTTAAGGAAATTATGAAAACCCGTCAAATAAAATATTTATTTCTATAACCAATACAAGAAGTAGCCATAAGTGAAGTTTTAAGAATATTTTTTTACAACAAAGAATTTATGTTTATTTTACAATTTATAGAATTTTATTAACGGTAAAAGTACGGATGTATTCAATTCAGTTCTTAAGTTTACTTATACCGGCACAACTACACCAGTTTATAAATAAAGAAAATCCACCCTTTGTTTGCGTACTGAAAAGAGCAAGATAAGGGAATCGTCTTACTTCTTTTTATATCTGGATTTACAGGACCCTCGTCGTACAAGAAATACCTCTTGAACCGTTCAAATTGTCTTTTAAGTATAAATAGAACGTTCTACTCTAAAATTACTGATATATTTTAAAACAAAGAGCCACGTACGGTTTTGCCACATACATGATGTAAAATTAATTTCTTCCTCAGGTATTCCCTAAGCATTTGAAGGTGGTAGAACCTTTTGTGGTTCGACTCCGGCGGCACCACCGTCACACCTATTTCTACCTCATAACAGCAGTGTTAAGCGCTGCTGTGTTCCGGTTTGAAGGGTGTGGTAAGGGAGACATACTTTTCCGAGGCGTTTCAGCTTAGTCCTTAGGGGTAGCGGCGCATCTGTGGCCGACCTTAGGTAGAAATATCTAACCCTATCTGGGGTTGATTACAGATGTCCATCGGCGGCAGCAGCCACTTACCATCAGGTGGACTGCATGCTCGTCTGCTACTCTTATATTATATAAAAAAAAGACTGTGACATGAAGGTTTTAAAAAAAAGTACAAAAAGAGCTTGCTTCCAAAACCGATGATGCGTTGGCTACTTTTCTGTTGTTGTAAATGTCCATAGGCGACAGTGACTGCTTTCCATCAGTACCCTTAGTACGAGTTTTTACGTTACTACAAAAATGACTGTTTTGATATTTGTTTACGTATTTACTCATACATTTCCAATCAGCGCCCCTAGCGGACTGTATCAGAACTGATGGAAATGTATGGGAAATCCGTTAACAAATACAAAAACAGTCATTTTTGTAAAAAAGTAAAAACTCATACTATGGGTACGTACGTAGCCGGCGTTATCGTTAGGTTTAAATATAAAGTACTTGGATGACCGAATTTTCCTCGGTATTTATTAAACGATGTTTTCTAAAAATGAAACCTAGCAAGATCGATTTATCACCTTTCGGTGGTGCATACTAAGTTTATAAACTTTAAACGTGTAATTCTTGTAAAAATAAAGTTCTTAAAGTTTAATTTTGTTTATAAAAGGTGGTGTCACAAAGTAAAATATATTTTTGTATTGTAGTAGTATCTCCACTGTATGTGTTCAGGTGTGATATGTGAAAGGCCTCATTAAAGTATACACTTGAGGAAATAGCTAACGGACTTAATCTATATACCCACATATGAATCCATGATTCAAATATATCTTATCATCATTACTTGGTATATATATTTATCACACGCCTAATTTATTATACATTAATCCATCCATCTAATAATCCAGTTAAACGCGTATTCATTAATACCATTTATTAAGATAACAAAGTTACAAAATCCTGTAAAAAATACTTACATAACCATGTCTAATTTATAATTTTAAAATGTGGTAGAACCAATAAGGCTCAACCGGGTAGGAACCACCGCCACTTGTATTTCTATCGTATATATAGTTCTGCGATTTGGTGAACGGTATAAATGTTGGCTGACCTACTTATACATCATCATCAACAACCCACTGCTGTCCCACTGCTGGGCACCGGTCTCCTCTCATAAAGAGAAGGATTAGGCCATAGTCCACCGCGCTGGCCAAGTGCGTACTGGTAGAATTCACATGCCTTTGAGAATCTCTCAGGTATGCAGGTTTCCTCACGATGTTTTCCTTCACCGTTTAGCATATGATAATTAATATCTAATACGCACATAACTTTGAAAAAAATCAGAGGTGCGTGCCTAGGATTTGAACCTCGGATCCCTCGATCGAGAGGCCGAGTTTCTTAACCACTACGCTATCACTGCTATTCACTTATACATGAGGTGACCATATTGTCCCTTAAGAGTGGCAATTCAGCTGTGATCGGCTTCATGCAGAACTTCTTTTCTATAAGGAGTTGGTAACAAATGTCCATAGGCAACAGTGACCACTTACCATCAGATAGACTACTTACTTAGATAGTCAATTACAAAACAAAATTCCAATCTAATAAAACAACAAATATCATTTCCAAATCATTTCCCATTCCACAAAAGTTTTTGTCAGAATTCAAGGAAATCAACAATATTGTCGCTACCGAATCGAGATTAGGCTGTTATCACTGATTGATGAGATCGAAAGCAGATGCGTATTATTCAATTTAGATAAAAAGCGGAGTTACTTGACCGTAGGGCGAAGTAGATAACTGAAGTTCTGAAATGTTTGGTTCAGACGTTCAGTGTACACCCGACCGCCGTGGACCGCGGACGTGGCGCGTTCTGTCTCCCAGTTACTCTCGATATTATATATAAGTAAGATAAAGTTAGTATATGATTTTTAAATAACTATCTTTAAAAATGTTACCTTTAAAGAAAAACTGTTTGGAGTGAGTGAGTGCAGTTTTAGTGAACTTTGGCGCGACTTTCGGACTTTATATTTAAGGTAAGTTAAAAGTTTAATCTTCAAATAACTGTATTTGTAAGTATTTATGTTATCAACTGACCCTGTCATTGAGAGATATTTCAATTCGTTAATAAACATATCTTACACATTCGTTAAAAACGTGCAAATTAATGTTTTATGGCCAATGACAATTTAATCGTTCACTTATCAAAAACAAAACAACGATTCTACTTATCTACAAACTATAACAAATTATTTGAGTGTTTTAAAACAAAACAGGAGCCACTCTAAACCAAGAGTTTCTCAGTACAACTGTAGTTGTTTACTTTGATAATGGTCACTTACCAAGGCGAATTCAATTATTCAATAGACAACCATGTACCCACTTATTGGCGGCGAAATTATCTTTTTGGTGAATCTACGTACTATTTTTTCTATTGATAAAAAAGTGATAGTCCGGGTGAAATAGATTTCGTTTTTTTCCGTTTACTTTTTTCATGATATGGAAGAATCAAAGGACCCTGAAGCAGTTCACTTGATGGTAAGCGGCTAATGCCCGTGTAGATTATAAATCGAACCCAGATAAGATATGAGCCCTATCTGAGGTCGGCCAGAGACCTCCTTTTGCCACTCCTGGGGACAACGTAGAAACGCTTCGGATAAGTATATATCCCTTTGAAACTGTAACAGTAGCGCTTACTGCCATTATTAGGCAGAAACAGGTATGGCGGTGGTATTTCCGGAGTCGAACCTAGGTTGAAATCTTAAGTACCTACTGACGTAAGCACACTTGCAGGTAACCAACCCATCGGTGTATGATGTATTCTAGCTTTAAGGGTGTGGTAGGGAACTCAAAATTCACGCAGTTTACGTCGTGATCCGGGGAACTATCGTGTAATAATATATTAAGAAATTAGTATTTTCAAGCGCCGACTCCTGAACTATGTACTTAACCAGCTTCTATTGAAGTTAATTTTCACTTTGTAGTGATGCCAGTCTTATTTTCATGTCAAAAACATGAACAAGAACATATACAGTACCTATACAGATACACCCAGATCTTTTATAAAATGTTCTAAACGCTTACTTTAATTATTTAGGTTGGGGGTTGAACCCGAGTGCCATCTGAATTACAGATCAGCATGGTAAAATAAAAAAAGCTGTAATAGGTTAAGAAACTCGGCCCTATGATTGAGGGGTCCGAGGTTCAAATCCTAAGCATGCACCTCAGATTTTTCAAACTTATGTGCTTAATAGATATTAATATCTCTTGCTTAAACGGTGAAGGAAAACATCGTGAGGAAACCCACATACTTGAGAAATCTTAAAAAAAAGTTTCCAAAGGTATACGAAGTCTACCAATTCGCACTTGGCCAGCGCGTTGAACTATGGACTAATCCTTCTCATTCTGAGAGGAGACCCGTGCCCAGCAGTGGCACAGTAATGGGTTGATGATGATGATAGTTACATAATGCTACTGCAAAGAAATTATTCATTAATACACATATTAATTCAGAGTAAAAACACCTGAGCCAGAATGAAAAATATTGGTTTAGGTTAATTTACTCTACGGAAGGTACACGAGGAAACACTTTACAACAACATCAAAGTTAAACTAATGGTCAGTTTGAACACGAATGGCGCCCTTCGTGTGCCCTTTTTGTAGGGAAATTAGGGATATGCGACGTTACTGCGTTATTACAGGTGTTTTAAGGGCTACTGTGTTGCGTTGAAAGGGATTGTAATAAGTGTTAAGTGTTATTGTGCTGCATTAAACGGAAATTAGTCTGATAAGACAGATAGGTATGTACTTTTTAGGATTCTGTATCTAAATGATAAAAACGGACCCCTATTAGGCTTTCCTGTTTATCTGTCTGTCTACAGGTGTCAAAGGGCTATGTCTATTGAACCTTAATAGATAGATAGGTGAAAATTTCACATAGTACGTACAACGATGGCCGTAACAATAACGCTGGTCGCTATAC
Source organism: Epargyreus clarus (assembly GCF_041222505.1). Taxonomy (NCBI): domain Eukaryota; kingdom Metazoa; phylum Arthropoda; class Insecta; order Lepidoptera; family Hesperiidae; genus Epargyreus; species Epargyreus clarus. The sequence goes on along the minus strand of NW_027332231.1, from coordinate 7,005,333 downwards.
AAGAAACTACTGTTTTTCAGCGATTTTTGCCGTAACTGTTGTACCTTAATAGGTAGACAGTTCAACAGGTAGAAAGTTTCACAATGCATTTACGACTAGGACAGCTATTATAGCAAACACTAAAAATAAAAAGTAAATGAAAATTTGATGGCACGGAACGCTCTGGGTAAATTCAACTTGCACTTGGGCAATCATGAAATTTGGAGTATCAAACGAGCATGTAGACCATCTGAAGGTAAATGCTAACTAAAAGGTCACTGCTATCTGTGACCAACTTCATATAGAAAAGATTCTACTCGATACGATCACAACTTCTGTCAGGATTTAAACACAGCCCGTTAACTTCAATTACTTAAAAGGACCCGAAATTTTACGGGAGAAATACTATCATCCCCGGAATTCCCTTTACATTTGTGTTACGAAAACGCAAAAGTTTGATCACTGCATTTTCCATTGGAATACAGCAGTAAATTGTATGAATTTACAATACATTATTCCTGGAAAAAATATATTCCGCTTCCTACAATTATTTTATGTTCATTTTGCAACCCATATTACTTTATTATCATCAACCCATTACTGCCCCGCTGCTGGGCACGGGTCTACTCTCAGAATGAGAAGGATAAGGCCATAGTCCATCGCGCTGGCCAATTGCGTATTGATAGACTTCACATACCTTTGAAACTTTTTTTTTTGTATTTTTTTTTACTGGTTATACTTTTATACTGGTTATTTGCCAGGATAAATTATAATTTCCTAAGAAAAGATAAACATTGTCGTTGTTGAAAATGAACTGTAAATCCTCCCTGATTTACCATGAATATACCGATATCCCTACAGCGGGGTTGTTCTTCAAATATTTTGGAACAAGATAAACAAGAAACAATAAAATTGGCGTACGCCTAGGGTTGCCACCGGTATCAAATGTCAGCTAAATATTTACCCGTTTCTGACCCACTTTTGTTATGTTTCTGGCCAAGATTTTCATTTAAATTTTTCATAATTGAAAGGGCTTATTATTTTTAATTAAAAAGGTTAAATTAAGTTACAGGGATTTAATATAGCGGACATAAAAATATGTTTTCCGTTTACAGATCTAATTGTAAAATCTAATAATTTCTAGTAAAATGTAAGTTTAAATCCAGATTTTTACAAGCGTTTATTTAACTTACCTTGCATTAGTTCGTATCTATGAGAGAGTTAAATATTGCAACTTAATTTTAAACTAATTTGGTTTGTAGGTCTCTTTGTCTTTTTTGACACACTCTATAACCCAAAAGGCTAGACGGGTTCTTACATATAATATGTCGTTAGAGTCGGTAGAGAAATAGGTTTTATTTTTAAGCAGTCAAGATTTATGCTACCGGCTTTACAATGGTGAGTGTTCCGAGGAACTATTTGACCTGATGCCTACGTCACCATTCTTCCATCGCACCACTCGCCGAAGGATGAAGTTCCATCCACACCAACTGGACCCGTGGCGGTCCTCCACAGTTCGGTCTGCACGGACATTCTTGCCACGAACGTGCAAGATGTGGAATGAACTTCCTCCTGAGGTATTCCCAGAGCGCTATGACATGGGGCTCTTCAAAAAAGGTGCAAAAAGAGCTCTCCTTCAAAGCCGGCGATGCATTGGCGACTGCCTTGGTGTTGCAAATGTTCATAGGCAACGTTGACTACTTTCCATCAGGTAGCACGTCTGCTTTATCGTTAGGCTCAAATATATAAAAAAAATGTGAGCCGTCACGGGACGCCTGGCAGATGTGAAACATCGACATTATTTTGTAAAAGTAATATGCAGAAAAGAACATATTGTGATAGGAACTAAATATGTCATAATGATAAAATAAAATATTACGATCGCCACGATTACGTCGCCACGGCATGCGTCGCCACGCCAGAAATCGGTTTTACGTGCGGCTATAGATGTTTCACATCAATAATTAACTTACTGATGACTTGATGGTGTGTCATAGTGTGATTTTGCTTTCTTTGCAGGAGGCTGATCACTTTCACTCTCTAAATTATCACGGTCAGACATTTTATTATTAGAAAAATAATTTGTTTTCAAGCATTGATCTATAACCTGAAGTTACGCCGCAAGCGGGCAAAACTTGGAACATACAAAATACGTCAAGTGGTGTAAAACGAGTTAAAACGACTCCAGTCGCTCTCGCGCGGCGTAGTAATACACACTAATGTCACTGAACACGTTAAACGTCATTATTTTGAATTTTAAGCCTCAAAATGCCTTCTTGTGCAATGCGTAAATGCAAAAATTATGCTCGAAAAAGAAACAAGCTTCATGGAATCACCTATCACACGTAAATAAAGAGAAATTATTAAATTTTGTTTATTTTTCGTGTTCGATCCGCCATGATTACGTGAGTAACCAGAAAGAGACAAAGTATGTTTTTGTCAATGAAAGTGATAAAGACGCAAAATGCATGGTCATAGATCAACAGAACAGAAGTGACATTTTATTAAAGCTCACGATGTTCATATGTCGTATGTTATAGTTTAAGATCCCAATTAATTTTTATATTAGTGTGTTTTTAGTCAAAATATAACTTTTTATAGTTTATTTTAATAAAATAAAAGCGATATATGGGAAATTCTGTATCCTAATCTCTAAATTTTCTTCGATACCTGTGGTAAATAATAAAAAATATTACCATAAAATTTATATAGGATAGTATACGGTATTTTAAAATTTCTTTAATTGAATAAATTAACCTAAACATAATTTAATAAACAATCTTTGTATAGCCAGAAATTAATCCTCAAAAAGACCACGGTAAGATTCGAATCTTATATATAAAATTCGCATGTCACGATGTTAGTTACTTTACTCCTGCGAAACGGCTTTACTGATTTTCATCAAAATTTATATGCATATTCAGTAAGTCTGAGAATTGGCTACTATCTATTTTTCATATCTCTTAAGTGATAAGGGTTGTTCACCCTTAACATTTTTTTTATTTATATGGCAACACAATGTTTGCTGGGTCAGCTTGTACATAACATTAATAAAATGTACACAACTTTGCAATTAATGGTCGTGTGTAAAATAAAACTGAAAATAATAAACATAAATTAGTAAAGATACTTCGCCGCCTTGAAATTGAATGAAGCCACAAACGGCTTATTAGTAAGTTCTTTTTTTAATTCTTGACAAATAAAAACATTTTTAGAGAAAATTTACAAATAAATAACTAATACTGCGTAATTTACATAATAAATAAATAATTATTTCAAATATTTTAGGGACATTTTAGCACGGAGACGTGGCAAAACTTTTTTACGCAACTATTTCAATTCTCAAAACTGGGTACATTTTCTTGTTAGGAGTGAGTAATCTTTACTAATCTATGATAATAAATATAAACAATTTTTAAATCGTATATTTTAAACCAGTCGATACATCTGTATAGATACATTCTTTCAAATTATATATTTATATAATAATAATTTATTTAGTTAAACTGTACTATAACATTTCTACGTAAACGATGTACTAAAACTATTATCGACAGTTTTGGACATTTTTTACCTTCTGTTCCATTATTTCATTGTCTTTGACAAGCATGCGTATCAATGGGAAAACCACCATACGTCCCGTTTTTAACGGGATAGTCCCTTTTTTCCATGCTTCGTGCCGTTGTCTCCGAAATGAACCGTTGCCATTGTCAATTAAGTAACAGTAAATATTATAATTATGAAAAAAACATGGGGTGCTCCATTTATCAGTTTTCATAAAGCGCCCCACATTTTTTGCACAATTATACTATTTACTTTTCCTTAAATGATTCCTAGATTGAAAATTATTTTCTACTTTTTAGTTAATTTTATCATAAAATCGTGTTTTTTATTATTTTTAACTATATTTTTTCAAGTAAAAAGTATTTGACATAAAAAAATCGATGTCCCGTTTTGACTGAAGTAATCATTGGTCACTATATTCCATTGTCAATATTTACGTTTGCGTACACTTGAAACGCAAGGTCAAACACTAGTTGTCTTTTTTATCACATTGTTCTAATAGCTCTGTCCCTTATAGAACATTTGTCTATGTAGTTAAAGGTAAGCGTCGCCACGCCAGAAATCTTTTTTACGTGCGGCTATAGATGTTTCACATCAAAAAATGTTTCTAAAGTTACTAAATTATATTTATGTAAAAAAAATTAAATACAAATCAATATAATATACATATCGCAACCCTACTAAAAACAAACGGTGAGGTAATACTCGAACACAAGTAAACTACACGGATCTACTATAAACATTGCTATCAACGTAACAAGTAAATTCTTAGCTAATGTCCAGCTGTCATCACCAGATATGATCGACTGTGTTTGAAACTATTAAAATAGGTTATTACACAATTTGTTACCAAGTTATTATATAAGTTATACATTTGTATAGAACTCAGGTGTCTGTCTGACTTTGCGGTACAACTGCGGCAATACTGCCGGCAAAACGATTACTGTTTTTGGGACGGCAGAAGGCGTAATATGCCCCGGGCGGCATCGTTTAGTGGGCAACAAAATAAGTAAGTAAAAACTATTTGTATCACCGATACAAATTCCAGAACATTACAGAGACTTGACGACCTTGTTTCTTTTTCGCTGACTAAGGCCTTACGTTTGGCAAATTTAACTACATCGTAGAGTGGTGCGAGACCCCATGCCACTGCTTTTAGGTAAAAGCTCTATTGTTCTAGTACGAAGGAAAGTAGAAAAATGATACTACGAAGAGTCATTTAACTCAGGTGGAACTTCAAATATTGAAGATCCGTAGCTACGGGACTGAGATGATCACCTCATATGTAAGACAGCCGGCATTCAGTTTCTACTATCGTTACCAAATACTTTCACGCTAGAAATCGGGTGGTAAAATCTCCTCGGTCGAACTTTATAATATAGAACCAAGCCAGCATGCTGACCACCTGATGGTAAGTGGGTACATCTATAATTAACGCCTGATAAGATTAGATTACCTTCGGCCATAAATGCTTTCCTTGAAGACTATATTGGAACGTTTTTCTTACCAAAACACAGCAGCACTGCTGTTATTATACAGAAATAGGTGTGGCGATATTACCTCCGGTCTACCAACGGCTCACCTTCAAGCTTAAACAGATTGGTGAAGGTCGTATCCTATATAACTAATGATACTGATAAGCGACCGTGACCACATAAAATCAGGTGAATCATAAAATATCTAAGCCATAAGAAATCAGATCACATGGACATAAACTGTACGGAAGCATTCTTATTTACGACCTGTTTTACTGTCATCATACTTTCGACCCTAAATAAGTTGACATAACGATCACCGGTGGCAAGCGATACGATTAGGCAGTCCAGGAAGTTCCCCCAAAATTTATGGCGATAATTATTAGATTGGGCGATTGGTGAAGAAGGTTGGTGTGAGGATGGGAATTGAATATTGAATAATTCTACTCAATATTAACTAACCCTTAGTGGGTCATTTATAATGGTACCACATCTATTTTAGATAACCAGATCAGAGTAAAAAAATATGTCAAAAGTTCAAATAAACAAGTTGTCGGTTTTTATTTTGATCTTTTACATTTATTTTTGCGAAATTTGGTGAAAACTTATCTTTTGTGTACCACGGTATTTTTTTTATTGAACACACTGTAATTTTTTGTGTTTGAAAAAAATATTTATGACTTTATTTTGATTTAATATCGAAAAAGACACCCTTACTTTCAGTCGAAAATTCATGTGTCAAAATATCTGCTTTTTTTAAAAAGTCGTATGGTTAACTTTAAATTGACAAACTATTCTAGTTATGTTAAACGATATTGTAGTTAACAAGGGATATATAATTTTATAAGGTATTCTAACTAAGGTCTTAGAAATAGCGACGCATCTGTGGCTGACTTCACTTTGAATCCAATCCCAACTGGGGTTAATTAAATTATCTCTGGACGGCAGTGGCTACTCAGGATCAGTACCATTACCATGAGTTTTCAAAACATCCCACAATTTTACGTTACGTTTACTCAATCCGTTATTCTGTTCCGTTTGCTTAGTAGACTGAGTAAACGTAACAATAAGTAAGTGCTCAAGTCTTTTTGTCTACCTCACATGTTCGCAAAAAGACAGACAAAACATGAAGCGCCATTTGTCAATTTAGACATTCAATGTTACGTTACTGACACTATAGTTCGGATACAATCCGCTAGGGGCGCTGATTGGAAATTGTATGGGCAAATACGTAAACAAATACCAAAACAGTAATACTTGTCAAAATGTAAAAACTCATGGTAAGGGTACTGGGGTTAATTCAATTATCTCTGGGTGACAGTGGCTACTTACGATCAGGTGGACTAAATACGCGTGTGCTTCTATTTAAAAAAAAAAGATTCCTTAAATAACCTGTGGTGGAAAGGGTAGAGATTTGGTCGATTGGTAAAAAGAGATATTAATTTTGCGTATGAAAATATTATATTTTCATTCAATATAAGATGAAATCTGAAATGGATTGCCTCTTTATTATAATTTGTGTAAGTATCTGAAGGCAGAAAATTCTTGTGTATTCTGTTTAAATCTTACAAATCTATTAACAATTCCTATTATTGTTCCATTGCTAAGCTTTGAGGTTCAATACAGTTCAAAAGATTACACATTCGAAAACTTTTTTTTGTGAACTCTTCGGCATATACATATGTATTTATGATTTTAGCATATGAGGTGTCGTTAGATTCGTTTAAAAGGCTAGTGACAAGAGGAATCTGACTTTTTTCATATAATTACTAATTTCTTCTTTCATCTTTCAAGCGAGTACTACTATTGTAATATGTAAACATTAAAGTACGAAATTCATATCACATAATTTCTACTTATTGAAAATTCACAATAACGTCACTCGTTAAATATTTTTTTTATTTTTACTTATATTTTTGTAACATGCAGTCTCACTATGAGATACTTACCTATAAATTGGCATCTGATGATTGTGTGCAATGAAATGTGTTTTATAAAGGAAGCGTGATGAATTATTGGGCAAATTGATAATTGTGGAAGAACATGTTGTGATTTTAATAGTAGTGGCATTATTCATAAGCTACTTATACGAGTTGATATACACCAACTATAGGTACACTACACGTGCGCTGAACACTAACCTAACAGCGGTAGAGCAAACATCTACACCTCTACACAAACAACTTTCTCCACTCAACCACCTGCACCAAGTACTTAGTTTACTAGACTGCATATATTATATTTATAGACCCTTGTTAGCGCTACTATTTTTAATAATATAGAAGACGCCAGCGGATATAGTTCACCTGATGGTAAGTGATTACTGCCGCACATGAACATCAGTAATCAGAATAGTTAGAGATAAATCATCGATTAGGTTAGTCCTTTTTACCTGGTCACAGATATGTACTCTGTATAATATGTAGTATGGGTAGGTATATTTAGAAGGAACTAATTGGATCAACTCTAATAAGTATGTCATTGCTACATCCTTCTAACCAAATGATAGCTAATATTATAAGGCATAAATAAGTATGGCGGTGGTGCATCTAAAGTCGAACCACAAAGCGATTTAGGTACCACTAAATTGGATCAACTGTAATAATTAGTGTGTCATTAATACATTCTTCTAACAAAATAGCCGTTATAAGGAATAAATACGTATAGCGGTGGTATCTCTAAAGCGAAAAGGGATGTACGACCTTCATATAGTGTAAATATTTACATAGTTTACCTGTACTTACCCTCACTAGATTATCACCTATTGACAAACTAGAGCCTTTCACTCCAGCGTAGCGCAGTCCGACTATAAAACGGTCATAAAACGGACTTAACCCCGCGACGGCGAGCACTCAGCGATACTTATTGAAATAATTACACCTAATATACTCGTAGTGTTGCTTGTTAGTGATAAGACACGCAGTGTTTTTTGTTAGATTTGTGTTGTGCCTTTCCTAAGTAAATTTATTTTTGAAGGTGGTAGAACCCTTTGTGGTTCAACTCCGGCAGCACCACCGCCACACCTATTTCTACCTAATAACAGTGTTAGGCGCTGCTGTGTTCCGGTTTGAAGGGTGTGGTAAGGGAGACAGACTTTTCCGAGGCGTTCCAGTTTAGTCCTCAGGGGTAGCAGCGCATCTGTGGCTGACCTCAGGTTGGAATATCTAATCCTATCTGGGGTTGATTACAGATGTCCATGGGCGGTAGTAGCGACTTACCATCAGGTGGACTGCATGCTCGTCTGCTTCTCCTATATTATAAAAACAAATACCTTGTATTAGCAGTAGCAGCACCAAGCGTTGAGGATGGCCACCGGGGGATTTTAGTGCGGTAAAATCACACATAACCGGCGTCGCTCCCACGTCGACGGGTACCTTATGAAGGTTTCCCCCTCGTAAAAAAAAATGAATTTATAAATAAAAGCCTTTACTAGTCAAGAGTATATAATAAGTAGTTATATGTGGTATTAAAAGTTGAGTTGAATTTAAAAAATATACTAAAGTAGTAAGTATATAACGCTTGATACGGTGATAACAAGTCTATCATACTGTCTCTCAGAAGTCCCCGATTCAGTCCCCGACTAGGCCGACTTTATAATTAAAAAGTTACTAGTTATCTTTTGTATGTGCGTGTTTGTGTACATACGCTTCCCTAACACCCACGGTTGGTGTGGGTTTGTGAATAGAAAGCCTTATCACCATTATCATACTTAATAATATTTCACCAATCAAATATTATGTTTACTTTATTGGCCTCATAGATTATCACATCGTAAATAAAACTTTGTCACGCGCTAAGTAAAACTTAGTCATAATTTGACAAACTTAGGTGCTCAGTGCAAAGACTGCACCGTCTGGCTATAAAATGTTCATAAAGCTACCGTAAACCACGTTAAGGCGAGCACTCCGATACTTTGTGAAATAAACACATTTTAGTTTATAGAAGCTAGTATTACAGCTACTAACTTAACTAGCGCGTCGTAATTATACAATGTGATATAATAGTAAATATTTTTATTAAGATTAATAATAAAAATTAGTAGATTAATAATAAAGCTGCTGTGTTATGGTTTGAAGGGTGTGGTAAGGGAGGCATGCTTTTCCGAGGCATTCCAGTATAGTCCTTAGGGATAGCGGCGTATCTGTGGTCGACCTCAGGTAGGAATATCTAATTCTATGTAGGGTTGATTACAGAATATGTCAATAACCAATAAAGATTATTCATGGACACAGATTTTTATTAAGATGATAGTATTTACAAGTAGTAAGTAGTAAAACTACGAAGAATGGAGGGAATCGTTCATAAAAATATTAATGTCATATTATCATCGATTCTTGAGTACGCGCTACAGTTAATGAATAGTTTTCTTTGTTTTGATTTTGGTTCTTCTACAGGTATCCTCAACACAGTTAAAGGCGATCCCTACAAGCGTGGAAAGCGTTAGTTACAATTAATCATATTGTTAACCTTTGATTAAGAAACTCGGTCTCTTGATCGAGAGGTCCGAGGTTCAAATCCCAGGCACGCACCTCTGTTTATCAGTCTTATGTGTATAAGATATTATATCACTTGTCTTAACGGTGAAAGAAAACGCGCGAAAACCTATACACCTGATAGATTAATAAAAAAAAATCTCACAGGTACGTGAAGTCTACCAATTCGCACTTGGCCAACGCGGTAGACTATGACCTGATCCTTCTCACTCTGAGAGGAGACCCGTGCCCAACAGTGGGATAATAATGGGTTGATGATAATATTGCTAACTTCCTACACTGTTAAAATTTTCTCCAGCACAGAGGTATAAAACATAAAACTATGTTTTATCTATGACAAACTAACATCCTCAGTGTAAAGTGACTACGTAGGGCCATAAAAATAGTCATAAAGCGACGCTCAAACCTCGTTAAGGCACTGCGGTACAATAAAGATGCTTATTGAAATAACCACACCTATCTTAGTGTACGAGTATAGCTTGAAGAGGATTAACTTCTTTATTTATTGCCCCATCAACATACCCTTTGATGTTTTTGAGTTAGTGAATTCTAGTAAAAGTTGAAAGTGCAAGCACATGTCGCTCGGTGATTTGGATTTTTATGTAAATTTAATGATCGTTCCTTTATTCTACAGTTAACTCTACATACACTCTGTGATTCGACCCAAGATGCACCACCGCCACACATAGGTAGAAAACCTTATAACAAAAGTGCTAAGCGCTGATGTATCCTACTTTGAAAGATATGGTAATGGAGACATACTTTTCTGTCACGTTCCAGCTTAGTCCTCAGTAGTAGCGGAGCATTTGTGGGCGACCTCAAGTAGGAATCTAATCTTACCTGGGGTTGATATCAGATGTCCATAAGCGGCAGTAGCCACTTACCATCAAGAGGACTGCATGCTCGTCTCCTATTCTTATATTGTAAAAAATAGCAAGGCTTCTACGGCCGTACTATAAAACTAAATACGACTATATTATAAAAAGTGTAGAGAAAATTATATAATACACACTAGATGGCCCACCTAATTTCCAGATATAAGCTATTTAAACATCGGCAAGATTATAACATAAACAATAAATGAACGTTTAATTTTATAGAATTAGCATATATTTAACTAAAACGTAGAAATAAATATTAACACAAACTAATGTAAACTATTTACGTAATAAACTTCGCATACAGCACGAATTGTTTATTATTTTATTTGTTTACGCGTCGCCCATTGAAATCCAGTGAATGGCATAAGTTTATCTAATGCATTAGGAATATTCCTATTTATATTATTTTATTTGTAAAGTAATATGTTCTAATGGCATTGACATTAGCTTTGCATCTAGCCTTTTTTTTTTTTTTTTTTTTTGTTTTCGAGGGGGAAACCTTCAAAAGGTACCCGACGACGTGGGAGCGACGCCGGGTTATGTGGGATTTTTACCGCACTAAAACCCCCCCGGTGGCCGTCCTCAGCGCTTGGTGGAGAACTCCGGGATCTCCAATGGAACACAACCGGAGTCCTCCAAGCGCGATACCCCGGTCGGGCTCTGCCCTGGAGGGAGCACTTTACGCTCCTCCCTCACATCTAGTGTTTACGACGGCATGCGACCACACATGCCGCCGTCCTTCTCGGGGTTGCTCTACGGACGGTTTGAGCTCCCACTCTTGCCGCCTGCAACCCCGGAAGCCCCCTTTTAGTCGCCTCTTACGACAGGCAGGGGATACCGTAGCCCTATTCTAGTCCCGGGACTACAGGGACACCACAGTGGTGGCACTGCGCTGAGGCCTCCCTGCCTATTCTGTGCAGGTACTCACCGAAGCAGCCATGTCCGGTGAGCACCTGTGTCAGCCGGTAGGTGACGCGTTTCTTCCTTTGTAGCCAGGCTCGGAAGCTGGGCAGAATCGCACTGACCACGCATTGGCGTGCGCCCCGTGGCTCCTGGAGCCTATCACGCCAGCGCCTTAGGGCGCGCCGGCTGGCTCTCGTCCGGAGCATTTCGACCGTCTCGTCGTTAGGAGGATGGCCACTCTGGCGGAGACCGCGGATCTCAAAAAAGATCTCTGCGGTCATATCCGCCAGAATGTCCAGGGGCGGAAACCGCGCCAGGACTGTGGCCGCCTCATACGAAATTGTCCGGTATCGTGCGACTCTGATCGCGATCATACGCTGTGCGGCATTTAATTTGGCCGCGCGGCGTCGGCAGCCCGACAGTTTATCACACCATACGGGCGCACCGTAGAGCGCGACAGAGCGCACGACGCCTGCGTAGAGGCGGCGGACTTCCTCCCTTGGTCCCCCTAGATTTGGCAGCAGTTTGTGCAAAGCACCCGCTACCTTGTGAATCCGGGGAACCAGACGGTCGAAATGCTCGTCGAAACGCCAGCGGCTGTCCAACACGAGTCCCAAGTATCTCATGCACCTGCCCACTTCGATAACCGCGTCACCCACCTGCACTGACACGCAGGGTGGTTCCACGCCCCGCCGCAGGCCGTGGAACCATAGCGCCTCGGTCTTATTAGACGCAACGCTAAGGCCTATTCCGCGTATCTTCGCGACAACGCGTGCCACCCCTAATTCGGCCAGCCTCGCTGTCCTCTCAAAAGACTCACCCTCGGCCAATACGAGAGTGTCGTCGGCGTAGCAGATAACGCTCACACCTCGAGGGAGCTCCGTCCGCAGTACGACATCATATGCGAGATTCCACAGGAGTGGCCCCAAGACCGACCCCTGTGGAACCCCGCACACGACTTGCCTCTCCCCGACACTCCCGTAACGGCCCGGATAGTTTATACTCCGGTTCGACAGATAGACCGTCAACACGTCCCGCAAATAGGGAGGCACCTGATGATATACGAGGGCCTCCCTGATCGCTGTCCAGGGCAGAGTGTTGAAAGCATTCACAATATCTAGGCTTATAGCCAGAACCACTCTGCCACTGGATACGGCCTGCTCTGTCACTGCGCGAACACGGAGTATAGCATCGACAGTCGAGCGTTCCTTTCGGAAGCCGTACTGACTGTCGGATAGATCCGGACCAGTGCACGACAAATGTCCGCTGATACGAGCGGAAATAATCCGCTCGAAAAGCTTTTACTTCGTTCAGCAGACATATCGGCCTGTAGGCCGAGGGTGAGTCTGAGGGTCTGCCCGGTTTGTGGAGGAGCACCACTTTCGCCTGCCTCCATTCCGCTGGGAAGCGACCGGCACGTAGGCAGTCAGTGAATAGAGACCGCAGCCTCTCCCCGAGGACGGTCAGCGCCAACACCCAGGCCCGACCCGGGATTCCGTCAGGGCCTGGTGCGGTGTTTCGCGCAGCCAACCGTTTCACGGCCCATTCTAGTTCTGTTTCACTGACTGCCAACTCCTCCGTCCACTCGGGCAGCACCGACGCTCCCGTCGCGACATCAGGGCTATCCGGAGTGAAAGGAAACAGGTTTCCCATAACGACCGTGACAAAGTCGGGATCCAGGGTCTCCGTTAACGGTGGAACCCATGGGCGCAGCTTTCCGAGCACCATTCTATAGGGGCGCCCCCATGGGTCCCTATCCAGCCCGTCCAGGAGTCCCGACCAGCTTCGAGACTTGCTATCCGCGATAGCAAGCTGAAGGGCCACGGTCGCGTTCCGGTACTCCCTGTACCTTTCCTCCGTCTCTGCGGCCCTGGCAGTCCGACGTCTGCGCGCGCGCGTGAACAAGCTTTGCATCTAGCCTAGTGGTTTAAATAACGGCGTCACAATCTTGAGGTTCGAGATGAGCATCCTGAGTGCGAAACTTAAGTTTCTAACTGTTAGTATTTGCACTTTGTCCTCACAATCTAAAGGCCCAAAGTTCGAATCCCAGGCACTGCTGGTTTTTGGAACCTAAATTCATAATAGAAAAGTAATTAATTTTCTATTTCTGTGACGTAAAGGAAAACATCGTGACGAAATGTACACCCCTGAATATTCTGCACAAAATCTTAAGATTGTGTGAAGTATACCAATCCGCACTTGACTGGCGTGGTACACTATGGCCTTAACATCATTCACTCTAAGAGGAAACCCGAGCCCAGCAGTGGGGAATTAACAGCTTAGCATTAGTTACGATATCGCCTCAATAAATAGTTTTCCATTAAGCTAAATTTAATTTATCTCAAGCACCTTTGCTATCTACTATCTGCGTATCTAATATACTTATTGATTATTCATTATACGCTTGATAACGGACTCTATGTGGGGAAGCGTTTTAAAGTTTTAAACACAACTTACCCTCTGCAAAAGTTTAAAACTTAAATGCCTACCACGTCAGATATAAAATGTAAACTATTGAGGTACCTATACCAAATTTAGCTTGCTTTATTTCCATGATTTACAGGGCAGCAGAGAGTATTTTTTTATAATATTGAAATACTAAACGAGAATGAAGTCCATACGATGCCGCTGCCGACCATGGACATCTGTAATCCACCCCCGATAACATTAGATTCTTACCTAAGGTTGGCCTCATAGTTGGTATCAGTAGTAAGTCATCTACTCCTGAAGACTAAGTAAAATGTATCGGATAATAATATGCCCTTATGACGCCATTCAAAGCGGTATTTAGCAGCGCTCAACAATGATGTTGCTAGGCAGAAATAGGTGTGGCGGTGATGCCTTTAGAGTTGAACCGTCGCCTTCGAATGAGCCTATGATGCATATAGCATTTTAATTCTAAATATTGACAAATTATTGCCCATCAACTCATCATCATCATCATCAACACATTACTGTCCCACTGCTGGGCACGGGTCTCCTCTCATAATGAGAAGGATTAGGCCATAGTCCACCGCGCTGGGCAAGTGCGTATTGGTAGACTTCAGATACCTTTAAGATTTTTATCTCTCAGGTATGCAGGTTTCCTCACGATGTTTTCCTTCACCGTTTAAGCAAGTGATAATTACTTTTTTTATGCCCTTTTTGCCTGCCCATCAATTAGTCATACTAAATATAGACTTTATAATAAGTTATTGTAGAACTATGGTCAACTTACTTAACAGATTCATATAACTAAACGTAAATTCTCCATTGTAGGCTGTAACTAAATAACGCAGTTAGAACTAGTTAGAGTGAATTCTCTTAATTGTGTCATTTTGTTTAGGAACAAACGATAAACCATAAATTTCTAATTAGTTACGTCTATAATATCGTAATGCAATTAATATGTTCCATATGCGTAATCTTACGTCGATGATAAAACCGTAGTGTGATGAAAATAGCTTTGTAATATACCTATAGCGTTTATTAATAATAAACTGTGATAATAAGCAGTAATATTCTAGTGATTTTACATCCGGTCTTAATATATCTTAATATATAAAAACGAATTTTAGAATTTGTTTGAAATCTACCAATCCGCGCTTGACCATCATGATGGACTGTTAAGGTATAAACCTATTTGAAGACGGTAGAACCATTTGTGGTTCGATTCTAGAGACACCACCGCCGCACATTTCTGCCTAATAACAGCAGTGTTAAACGCTGCTATGTTCTGGCTTAAACGATGTGGTCAGGGACACGAGGGATTCGAGGCTTTCTAACTTAGTCCTCAGGGGTGGCAACTCATCTGTCGCCAACATCAGGTAGGTATCTCATCTTATCGGGGGTTGACTAAAGGTGCTTATGGTTGACAATAGCCACTGAAGATAAATTGGTCTGCTTACTTATTTGCTACTTCTTTATTACTAGCTGACCCGGCAAACGTGGTGTTGCCATATAAATAAAAAAATGTTAAGGATGAACAACCCTTATCACTTAGGGGTATGAAAAATAGATAGTAGCCGATTCTCAGACCTACTGAATATGCATATAAAATTTGGTGAAAATCGGTAAAGCCGTTTCGGAGGAGTACGGTAACTAACATTGTGACACGAGAATTTTATATATAAGACTAGCTGACCCGGCAAACGTTGTGTTGCCATATAAATAAAAAAATGTCAAGAGTGAACAACCCTTATCACTTAGGGGTATGAAAAATAGATAGTAGCCGATTCTCAGATCTACTGAATATGCATATAAAATTTGGTGAAGATCGGTAAAGCCGTTTCGAAGGAGTACGGTAACTAACATAGTGACACGAGGATTTTATATATAAGACTAGCTGACCCACCCAGCAAACGTTGTGTTGCCATATAAATAAAAAAATAATAAGGGTGAACAATCCTTATCACTTAGGAGTATGAAAAATAAATAGTAGCCAATTCTCAGACCGACTGAATATGCATATAAAATTTGGTGAAAATCGGTAAAGCCGTTTCGGAGGAGTACGGTAACTAAAATTATGACACGAGAATCTTATATATAAGACTAGCTGACCGGGCAACGTGGTGTTGCCATATAAATAAAAAAATGTTAAGGATGAACAACCCTTATCACTTAGGGGTATGAAAAATAGATAGTAGCCGATTCTCAGATCTACTGAATATGCATATAAAATTTGGTGATGATCGGTAAAGCCGTTTCGGAGGAGTACGGTAACTAACATTGTGACACAAGACTTTTATATATAAGAAAAAAATCTATCTCAATCTGACAGAAGACCCGTCCAGCTGTACGCAGTAATAGATTGACGCGTAACGATAATATTTGCTCAATAAGTGCTACTATTAATTACTGTTCATGACTTCGTCTACGTCATCACGTCAGGACCATTAGGCGATTCAGCCGACAATAGGTAACACATGACATGCAATTAATATTATATTTTTCATGTCATTTAAAGTGTAACTTGTGGTAGTGTTAGTACATATGTTTTTATAGTACGAAGGTCAGTTGGAACGATAAATTTCACTTTGACGATCGAAGGACATTTTTTGACAGTTTGAAAGACGAATATTATTAATATCATTAATATCCCGTCTAAGACAACCTCTTAATAGAAGTAAATATATGAAAAAAATACCGTCAATCTATTAATGTCCCACTGCTGGGCACGGGTCTCCTCTCGATATAAAAGAGGTTCGTGCCATGATAGTCCACTGCGCTGACCAAGTGCGATTTGATAGACTTCACACACCCTTGAAAACTTTTTTGAGTACTCTGCGGCGTGCATCTTTCCTCGTGATTTTTCCCTTCACCCTTTAAGCAAGTGAAAATCAATTTCTAATTCGCACATAGCTTTGAAAAGTAAGAAGTGCGTGCCTTGGATTTGAATCTTGGACCCAGTAAGAGAGACCGAGTTACTAACTACTGGGCTATCTGCTTGCATGGGAGTGTATCGAAATTTATTTTAGAAGCTTCTACAAAAGAAAAATTTTATTATATATCAGAAGTTTTTCGTACGATCGTAAATCAAATATTAAAAATATTCACAACGCCCACGAAAATAACCTTGCATATAATAGAAACGCATAAAATCGAATCAGAGGTAGAGTAGAAAAATTGGCCAAGTGCACGTCGAACGCACACTGTGGGTTCCGTACCACCAACATTCTCAATTTTTTTTAGCTTTAATAACACGCTTTGAAATAAACTTATTGTGAACGTTTGAACTGTCTATCTATTAGATACGGTTGGAGAGATAAATCGAAAAATAGTAGTTTCTTAGTTAGCCCCTTTTATATTAAGCTTTTTTTGTATTTTATTGTTGTTATAGGGGCCACCGTTATACATACTCTGTATAAAAAACAAGTGTCTGTCTATTACAGTTCAGGAGATAGAGCAAGGTGACAGACGGATAGACAGCGGAAACTTAGTGATACGGTTTCCGTTTTTGATTACTGAACCCTAAAAAGTGCGCGAACAAGTGCGAACCAACAATAAAATTTATGCATCTGTTTTTTGTTAAGAAAATGGAGTAGAGATTGAGCATGCAGTCTGCCTGACAAACGGTCACTGCCTTTCTTGGACATATTTTATGCGAGCAAACCAACTCCTTAACGAATAGGGGTTCAACTGAAGGTGGTAGAACCCTTTGTGGTTCGACTCCGGCGGCACCACCGCCACACCTATTTCTGCCTCATAACAGCAGTGTTAAGCACTGCTGTGTTCCGGTTTGAAGGGTGTGGTAAGGGAGACATACGTTTCCGAGGCGTACCACCTTAGTCCTCAGGGGTAGCAGCGATCTGTGGCTGACTGCAGGTAGGAATATCCAATCCTATCGGGGTTGATTACAGATGTCCATGGACGGCAAGCCATTTACAATCAGGTGAACTGTATGTTCATCTGCTACTTCAATATTATACAAAAAAAAAAATACGTGTGGCACTCGGAGACTGCCGCGGTAAAGCTATTGCATAGCATTTTTTATGCTATGAAAACGCTCAGAAGGAATTCCAGAAATACAATATATTCTTCCATAATCATCAACATTAATACATCTTTATCCACTATTTTATCATAATATCTCTATTATATAAGACATTGCAAATATCAGCTGACGTTTCATACTGACATACAGCTGACTGTCAGTTGTAATTGTACGTCTAAAAATTACAAACAATCTTTTACGTTATTTTATTAATCCAGAATTCAACATAGCTTATGTTGATAAAATATATTATTTGGATAATGTGGTAATTTAATAATTTTGAATTTTATAATGGGAGTATAAAATATAATTCACGCAATTTTAAGATTTCCGCACGGATTATAAAAAAATGTGTATTACTGCCATCTGTGTTCAAGTTGACGAATTAAGGTTATCAAATAAAATAATAAGGAATGTAAAATAATACTTTATTGAATTATATCCATATTTTTCTATTAACAGTCAACAACTCGGTTACCTGGAGATTTGATATCCAACAGTCCTCCACCGCTATTTTCACTTACACCACCAGGGGCGCCGGCAGCATTTGGTCAAGGTGACGGCGCACCAGTATGCCATTTTCAGTTCTGACTTCATAATGGAGTCTACCTAATCTTCGGATGACGACTCCGAACTCCCATTTAACTCTTGGGTTGGTGTAACTGCGGACTTGTACCTTATCACCTTGTCCGAACTCCTTCGTTGGCGGTGCATTGTAATGTAATCTGGATAGTGGGGCGGATTTCTTAAATAAGGCATGCATATAGGTTCTTACCTCTCTGCCGAACATTAACTGATAAGGTGATAACTCTTTTGTATTAGGTGTACGTCTCAAGCGTGCCTTGACAGTTAACAGTTTATCAAATAAACTTCCGCTCTTGCTGATATAAAAGAACATTCAGGTATTAGCCGATTATTTTCTTTTTGTACATTCAAAAATTTAAATTTTAGCTTTGTATATATTTCTTCAAATTCGTACCTGTATTTTATTTCCTCTTCTAAATTTTCTTCTTCTGTAAGCCATTCAATTTTTTCTTGAATCGCGTAGAATTTGTTCAAATTTTCTTGTAAAGAATTCAGTCGTATATTTATTTCTTCAATGTCAATTTTTTCTATTCCCGAAATGTAATTTTCGGTTCGTTTCATTAACCCACGTAATGTGGCTCGTATTTCCTTATTGTTTTTTAGTTCATTCGACATCTCGTCGCCAATATCAAATAAAATAATAAGGAATGTAAAATAATACTTTATTCAATTATATCCATATTTTTCTATTGACAGTCAACAACTCGGTTGCCTGGAGACTTGATAGTTGGATATCAAGTCTCCAGGCAACCGAGTTGTTGAAAGGTGTTACTTATTTTCGTTACGGAATTTCTCGATTCGGTCGCCGCGCTCAAAGCCCGCGATAAAAGCTATGCAATAGCTTAAAAAAAAAAAAATTACTTGAAGCCAATGACAGATGCGTTGGATTTGAGGACTAAGATGATCTCCTCATATATAAGTCCACCATCCACACCCTTCCTCCGAAATGCAATACTGCTCCATACAAGACATAGTTTTAGCTGAGAACCTTCCGGTCCAACTATTTATATTAGTTCTACTACCTTTATAACAGTTTCACGTTATTTGACGATTTTGCAGTGTAATACAAGCAACTTTATACCTCAAAAATTCAAAATATGTAGAATTTCATCGTAAATAAGTACCATCTCGTCTAACTATTTATATTAGGTCTACTACCTTTTGAATTTTGCAGTGTAAGACAAGCTGCTCCTCCGCGTCAAAAATTCCTCATTCCTCAAAAATTCAAAATATGTAGAATTTGTTCGTAAATTAGAAAACCGCGTGCTCTTCAATCTTCGGTATAAACAAAAATAACTCAATACATTATTTATGTGAATGAAAGCCGCTACATTTCCTAAGTCTGGTATAGGTTAGTCTTTATAAATAGATGTTTTTATGGCCCGTTGTTCTATATCTATTTGAAGATCCGTTTAGTTTACACAGCGTTAGTGGTAAGAGCCACAATCCACCGTGTGTTCGAAATGTATCATTAAAATCTATCCTCTTATACATAAATGTATCTATTTGATGCAGCACGTGTATCATGAAGGACAGAATATGTGACTATTACATATTTAAACTAGCAATAATTAAAATACTAAAATTTCGACTGCTGAAAATTTCGGTATATATCACTCTCACAACTTAGACGAATCCAACGACACATATGTACAAATCAGTCAAACCATTTAAGCTGTAGGAGGTACTAAAGAATGAAACACACATATATACATACTTATAAACCTTCCACAGGCGGGTTTTCTCCACAGAATTTTCAGCCAACAATGCTAACTTTCATATAAAATAGGTTTCATCTACTACAAGGATGGGGAAGATCTTCCCTAGTATGGATCTTAGACCAGTACACGAGTCGCAAAGAGCTCTTAACTGGTTATATGTGTGCGAGTGGCACGCGCGTGTGGGTGTACATACACGCGACAGGAAATTGCCGTAATGACGTTCATGAAATATATTATTCATAAATGTCTTAGCGCCCAACAAATATGAATGTTAATTACCTCATTTCATTACGCTACATAGCATTTTAATGCGTATAGGTAATCTTATATATAAAATTCTTGTGTCACAATGTTAGTTACCGTACTCCTCCGAAACGGCATTACTGATCTTCACCAAATTTTATATGCATATTCAGTAGGTCTGAGAATCGGCTCCTATCTATTTTTCGTACCCGCAAGTGATAAGGGTTGTTCACCCTTACCACTTCTTTATTTATATGGCAACACAACTTTTGCCGGCGCAGCTAGTATATGTATATTAAAAACAGCAAATAAACCCTTAAGGTTAAGGTGGTAGAACCCTTTGTGGTTCGACTCCGGCGGCACCACCGCCACACCTATTTCTACTTAATAACAGCAGTTTTAGGCGCTGCTGTGTTCCGGTTTGAAGGGTGTGGTAAGGGAGACAGACTTTTCCGAGGCGTTCCAGCTTAGTCCTCAGGGGTAGCGGCGCATCTGTGGCTGACCTCTTGTAGGAATATCTAATCCTATCTGGGGTTGATTACAGATGTCCATGGGCGGCAGTAGCCACTTACCATCAGTTTGACTGCATGCTCGTCTGCTACTCTTATATTATAAAAAAAATACAATTTCCTCCAAACAATACCCCTGAAAGTAACTGCTCCTGGATGTTTTAATCATGTCGGTCACTCGCTACGAAAAAATCGCTGGATATGTTTTATTTTTATAATAAAGGAGCAGCAGACAAGCTGTGACTACTGCCGCCTATGGGCATCAGTTATCAAACCTGAGGTGGACCACTGATGCGCCGCTACCCTTTCGTGGCCGTTACCGCTGGTGTCGAACCATAAAGGGTTCAAAGGACTACCTTTAGATACCTTTAATATAGAACTTGAACTATCAAGTTCTATATTCAAAATGCATAAATTTAAAAAAAAAACTTAATTACACGAGGGATAGATTCCTTTAGGAAGTGGGTTAAAAAGGAATTTTAAATAAAAATGAGAGACGCAGGCGTTAACATTGTGTGTGTAACAAATTAATTGATATCAACACTCCCGCTGCACAACTATCTTTAACCATTTAATGTTCGGTATAAAACCACGATAAGCTCATGAACAAATAAACAATAAAATGGCCCAGGTGATTATTTTAATTGCCAGCGAACGTAATTACCGAATATCCGCAAGAAACCGTAATCTACCTTGGAGTTATAATTAGTATAGAGTGCGTCCATGCCACCAACGCCTTGGTACGAACTAACTTACTTGTAAAATGTAATATACTTGTACTGAATGTCGTACCAAGTTTTAATTAAAAGTTAAGTAATTCTATACTTATGGCTCATGGATTCTCCTGTTTTATGGGTACCATGGATATTTCTTTTTTGTTTACGAGGAAGAAACCTTCAAAAGGTACCCTAAGCCGTGGGAGCGGCACTATATGGGATTCTTAGCGCACTAAAAGCCCCCAGATTGCCGTCCTCGGCGCTGCGTAGAGGACTCCGGGATCTCCAACTGAACGCAACCGGAGTCCTCTTAACGCGTTGCCCCATCGGGCTCCGCCCAAGTGAGCGTGACGCTCGCCACACCGTCTGGCGGGCACGACGGTATGCGATCACACATACCGCCGTCCTTCCCGGGGTCGCTAGCCGGGCGGTTCGAGCTCCCACTCTTGCCTATGTTATGGGTACCGAGGACACATACAATGACGAATACGTAAAATCCCAGAACAGTTGTCTAAATTCATAATTTAGACATCAGTTTAGCGTAGGATCGATTCCGGAACCATTGCCTTTCAGACTGGTATGGTAACCTTTGTGTCACGCGAGCCGTCAAATATTCACAATGCAATTAAAACTGCGGTATTTACTATTGAGTGAACAAAATTAAGTAACTAACCTCCTTGAACGTGAATTATAATTAGTAGCTTTTTTATTATATAGAAGTAGCCGACTAGTAGGTATGCAGTCCACCTGATGGTAAGTGGCTTGCTGATATGCAGATAGGACTAGATTCCTACCTAAGGTCGGCCACAGATGCGTCGCTCCCCTTCAGGACTAAGGTACAACGCCTCGGAAAAATGAGTCTCCCTTGCCACACCCTTCAAACCAGAACAGAGTAGCGTATAACACTGCTGTTATTAGGTAGAAATAGGTGTGGCGGTGGTGCCGCCGGAGTCGAACCACAAAGAATCTTCCACCTTGAAAGCCTGTTCACCTAGTGACAGTGTTCTGTAATGTGCCTGATGTTCCTACCCAAGTAGGCTCTCTCTATACTAATTACTCTGAGGTAGCTACATATCGTGCGCGCGCCAAATTAATTGGGGTGTTATAAATACTTTATTAATAGCTTTGACGTACCCCAGTGATAATTTACGTGATATAATGTGAGACTGATTTAAATTTCGTAAAAAATAACCGGGCTATGTTTTTGGTTAACTCACATCATCGTTTTAGCAAAAGTAGATACTACTATTCTGACTCCATCGTCATTTACCTTAGCAGCAAACCAAGTACAACACATAAACAATAATGCCGTCATGTAAATAAATGCAATACTGCAAAATAGACTTATTTTGATGACAATTTCAAGCAAAATAAAGATGATGTATTGAGGTTGCGTAGATTTAGTCAATCAGTAAGATTTTTTTTGTCAAGCATTCAACTATTGTGTAACAGCAATATTATTTATTGGTTTATTAAATTACCTTTATCAGCGGATGGCAACCTATGGCCCGTGATACACACCTTACGGCCCGCGGATCGTTATAGAACCTCTTCATGTTTCTACAACCTTTTGTCCCCGTGAAAACTTGGGAGATTACTTCCGAATGCTTCTCACCTTTACCTCATATAATCATGTGACCCGTGTTACCAGAAGGTTGCCGACCGCTGACCTATACCTATACTTAATCTCCTTTGTACTATGAATAGATACTGAAATAATGATCGTCCCTTTGACTTCATAGTGAATAAGAAACTAAATAAATAACACACTTTCTACACTCACATTTCCGACGTGGGTGTCATACAAACATGAGTACATAAAGACCACGACCTAAATAGTAATCAAAAGTTATGTTTTACTTAGATTTGTCTGGCCGGAATTGAACCCAGAACCCTATACGTATCAAACTGTCATGATGACTACACCACACTGGCTATCAAACATTTCACTTCAATGAAGATGCTTTTTACACTCACACTTACACTTACATTCCCAAACCCAGAAAAGATATGGTCTGACCGGGAATCGAATCCGGAATCCTTTGCGCGTCAAATCAGTATGGTGACCGGTCCATACGTGAGTCGTCATAGAAATGAAAACTTATAATTTATTTTGATCTTCATGTTCATCTATCTGACCAGGATTGAACCCAGAACTAACATAGCAACTACTACGCCACACTGGATATCAAGACATTTGACTTCAATCAAGAAGTTCCACTGATTTCATCTCCGTAACGAAAATACAATCAGAATAAACATTTTACCTACAGAATAAATTAAGACACCATTCCCTTTTCGTCAATTCCTCGTGAAATGTTTACAAAATAAAGGAGGACGGTAATACGATCTTACTGGGTCATCCGATAATGAAGACCTACTAATTCTTAGAGACAAATTCCATCAAGCCATGCCGAATTCGAGAATGACGTACCTTTGATGGATGGACTAATGCTAAAATCGATACAGAGTATATTGCGTACCGAAAATTTGCTTGTCATCTACATATATATATATACATAGCCCGTTATTGGTATTAGCCCCGAAATAGACACTAGAAATGATGGCAGTGGATGGGTAATTCGACATAGTTTCTATGTTGCTCAAAACAGCCTATAAAGAGACAAATTTAGCGGGTAATGAGCTGTTTAATGACAACACATATATTTCTAAATTGAAGCAAGTAGGAAATACGTTAAGAACCGACTTCATATGTTTTTCATATATAATATAGGAGTAGCAGAAGAGCATACAGTCCACCTACAGTGGATACTGCCGCCCATGGAAATCTGTAATCAACCCCAGATAGGATTAGATATTCCTACCTGAGGTCAGCCACAGATGGGCCGTTATACCTGAGGACTAAGCTGAAACGCCTCGGAAAAGTATGTCTCCCTTACACACCCTTCGAACTAAAAAACAGTAGCATTTAACGCTGTTGTTATGACGCAGAAATAGGTGTGGCAATGGTGCCGCCGGAGTTGAACCACAAAGGGTTCTACCACCTTTAAAAAGCAGACTTATTTAATGACAACGCATCAGTATATGTATTCCTAAATTGAAGCAAGTAGGAAATACGTTAAGTGACGACTTCACAAATAAGTATAGAACCGACATTTATTTCAAATATTTTTTTACTTTTTAGTGACGTCGAAGTTGGTTATATTTTATTGCAAATTTCCACCTAACTGCTGAGAGAACTGTTATTGAGATATAAACGTATATACTTACGTGTTTATATATCTCAATGTTTAGCACGCACTGCAGCCTAAATGGCTTGATGGATAATAAGATGTCTTTGGATTCGTCTAAATTGTAGTGGCATAGGCTATATTTTCAAGAAGTCTACTTCTTTATAGTGTTCCATATACCGGGTACCCTACTTTATGCCTACCAATTCGTGATCTTCATACAACTTATCACCCCATTGGTTATCAGTTCTGCGAATATGTCGCACCAACCCTTTTTGAAGATCCTGAGCCTATGACCAATATCGGATAGGTTATTCTTTACTGGATTTTCTCATATTGAATTTCTCGCATAAAACGTCCAACTATATTGGTAGCAATTTTCATAATTCATACGTAACATTCCCTTAATGTTACAACCTATTTTATCGACTTAAACTTTTGTTTGTGTTTCTTTATTTCTTTCACAATAGAACTATTTATTTCGGATAAAATTATCTATAAATTTTCAGTTAAGGTTTGATCACATAAGTTTCATCTGTATTGAGAATTTGTTTTGTTTATTGTTATTTTCCTTCTCTTCATAATAGTGAACTCTATCAATTCTTCGTAAATTTATCTTTAGACGCATTTTTATTTTAAAATAAATTAGATACAATTGATTATTAAAATGTACACTCTGCTAGGAATTTAGTGTCTTTTTACCCAACTGCGCCAGAGTAATATTTTTCGAGCGTTTGTGTGTATGAGCATATCTTATTTTGGCACGATCTGCAGACCAAATGACTTCATTATATTTAACTAATTTGTGAGAGTGACATAGACAAAATTTTTAGGCACTCTGTTTTTTGTATTTATAATATTTATTATAATATATATATATATATATATATTAACACACTGTTTTTTGTATTTATAATATTTATCTAGTTTATAGCAATTCCTTAAATCATTATATTCTAAAAATATACGTAAATTGCGATTGTTTAAGCAATGTTAACAGTGTAACATTCCCTCTGAAAGATATGCGTCACAAAGGACTCTTCAACATGGTTATTTTTGCAAAAGAATTTGTTTATATCCTTTGAACGCCCACGTCGAAAATAATGATTGTGTACACGAACTAACAAGGATACAAAGGGCTGCTCTGGTACTTTGAAAGGGTATTGATGTTATAGTTACTCATAAACGAAAGTTTCGGGCCGAATACTGTACACTTATACAAGTTTTTATGAATGCCTTGTTTGTTTCTTTATAAGTAACGGTAAGAATAAGTTGTAATATTTTATGGTATTTTATCTATATTTGCTTTTTCGCATCCAACAAACCAGAATACGTTAACTAAATCTTTTACAAAGCAATAATATGGGTTTTGATGGTGTCACCGCTATTAAAATACCTTCGAAGAATCTTAAACCAAATAATTAATTTAAGTTTGTGTATATAACAGATTCTGATGTCGATAGGCAACAATGACTATCTAATATGATCTAGACCTGGCTTCCAATTCTATTTTATATATGTTAAAAATAACCTTAATCAACGACATTCAACAATACATATAGCAATAGTCCGGATATGGAAAAGGAAAGAGGTCACAAGTTATAACCAATTGGTAATAAGTTATTCTAAAGTATACGCCAAACGTCAATCAATCCAAGATGGTGTCAGTTGGAAACTGCATGAAAGATTTGTATTACAATCAAGACAATATCCGCCCTATAGCCCTATTTAATTTCAGAGACTGCAACCAACGTAGAAGTAAAACCAGATAGAATTTAACATAGATTTCTTGTAAAATGAGAGACGATCAGATGATTGGACTGAAGATAAGTCCACTTGTCGGAAGTTTTAATTGTTTCTGTCTATCGACGCTGGTTCGACTAGGTTTAAGAGCTGACGAAAGAAAAATAGAGGGAACAAAAATTTACAAAGGGAAACGACAAAAGTTAAAAAGGGTCCTTTGTACCGGTGCCCTTTCAGCGAATGATGAGTAGCCCTTAAATGAACGTCAACTAATGAATGTCATGAAAGTGTAAAATGCTAAATAGCTACCCGCACAGAGAGGCCATGGTGCTGGTTTAAAAAGTACAAGGTACTGGGTTCAATCCCCGCCTAATCAGGCATTTAAATGATTAATTTAGGTTTTTCTTGAAGGTCTGAGTGTGTGTGTATTCGTTTTAGTGTGTGTTTATGACACCCATGGTAAAAGGAATGAGTGTAAGAGTAGTGTCAAGAGTAGTGTCCCCTTCTCAAATTGGCGCCTGTCCAAATTGTCCTGTGCTCTTTAGTTTAATATTTTCCAGATGTGTTTCTAAAATCACCTAACCTTGTTCGAGTTCAAAGTGTCCTTCTTTCGCCATATGTTTGCATACCTATATTTCTCAAAACCTATTCAAAAGTACGGTCCAAAGCCTTAAATAACCATAATTAAGAATCGACGATATGCCTATTCGCAACTACTATTTAATTCTGAATGAATAACTAAATAGCACTGATAGATAAATGGTTGAGACGGCCATTAAGTCGGGGTCCGAGAGGCGAATCCCAGACTCGCCAAGATATTTGTTAAGTAATGTGCTTATTAGAAATTAAAGTGATTATCACTTGCTTTAACAGTGAAGGAAAAATATCATAAAAAATCTGCATACCTGAGAAATCTATAAAAATGTATGTGAAATGTATCAGTCCGCACTTGGCCAGTCCGGTAGACCTAATCTTTCTCATTCTGAAAGGAGACTTATGACTAGTAATGAAACATGGGATGATGATGACGATGGTGAAATAAAACAAACACCCACACATTTCACGACAAAGTATCTATAATGTAGCTACTTTAATTTAATAACTAAATTAACTTAAATAATTAAAGCACATCACTATAATCTTGTTCACGAGTGATTTACTACACTGTGCCTCGTGTTAGATAGATTATCGCATTGGGTTCCAATCCATTACAGCGGTGTAGCTGTTACCTACGTGTCGTCGCCTACAAATATTTGCCACAGACTAATAAACCTTGACACACGGTAAACGAGACTCGTGACATCATTTGTGATCGGCAAACAGGATTAACTTAAACTTTCAACGGAATTATGCTGATAAGAACGCACTATCTTCGGTAACACTTGTAGGTTTTGGTGCGACCCACACAGACCACAAAGATTCTGATTTTGATACAATTGTATTGGGCGAGTTCAATTATTTGTTCCTATTTTATAGAAAGTAAGTACAGTAAAATGCAATTGGAACAAATAGTGGTAGGTAAATTTTTTCAACAAAAACTGCATGTGGTACAATTCTCGGTAGTTTGACACCGAGGTTGCGTTTCTGCTTAGTACAGCACCGTTAAACGGTGTTGTGTTGCAGAATTTGATTATAAGCGACACTATTAGATAATGAAATAATATAGAGAGTGTTTTTTTTTCAAAATGGTCTCGTTTGATTCCCGGGTAAGGAAAAAGATATTTTATAAAACTAACGATGCAACTTTAGTTTTTATCAAAATCGGCCTCGTAACTCTTTTAGCATTTTTCGCTAATCCTTATAGTTTCGGATTTGGCCCTGAAGGCCTATTTGAAAAATTCACCCTATATATACCAGTCAATTATATCTACTACTATAGTTTCAAATCTGAAAAGATCTGGTAATGATATCAGTGAAAATATTGAAAAAGTTGGTCATTGGGTCAATAGATAAAATATTAACAACTTGAGGAGGCTGTTAGGCAGTTAGCCCATTAGGTAAAGTAGTCTCTTCGTAAATTGTTATATTACCAAACTGAACTTGTCAAGGTTACATAAAATATTCCTAAAACGATATTGAAACGATATTTTTAAACGATACGATACGATATTTTAAATATTTTATTTTATACGTGAAGTGATTTTTTTTTGAGTTGTGTTGTTACTGGTGGCTCTAGCGACCTGCACAGTTTCATCGGGTTTTTGGTGGCGTGCCTAAGACACAGCTGGGAAAGAAGACTGTGGGCTGGAAGGGAGGGATAGCTTTGGTCGCCGGTGCCGTTTCCCTATACCTTCCACCTTCGCTATAGGGAGAGCAGGTTGCGGACCCAGCTGCTGCCTGAGTCCTGACCGTCCGCCTCTTATCATATAGGGATTGCGGCTGACCCAAGGGCACCCTGTGAGGTACGGACGTACGCGAAGTGATAATGAATATTAAGGGGGGTACAAAAGCCTATTTTAAAACAGATAGTAGTATAGTAGTAGTAGTAGTAGTAGTATAGTAACATTTAAAAACAGATAGATAAACAGTTTTTCAATCAAATAGAAATAAACGTTTTAATTAGGTAACTAACTGTTTATAAAAATAGCAAATTTTACGTCGGCAAGCTATGTTCCTTATCACGATAATATGCATTTTTAGAACACAAAAATGATTAAATGTTATTGCTTAGTAATTACAGTTCTTAAAAATAGCAAATTAAAGCACGCTATAAATTCTTTATCACGATATTTTTGCATTTGAAATTACAAAAATGATTGAAGTTTATTTGAATTGCAATTACGAGTATTAAAAATAGCAAATTCTATAACCGCACTATACGACATTCGACACATAAAACTTTATTTGCATTTGTAAAACAGCTATAAATTTGTTTATCTAGACATTTTATTCATTAAATGGCTACAGGTTAACATTTATTACCAATTCCTAGATTAAAAAGCCGTAGTACTGAACCGTATGGGAATTTCCATGTCAATAAATCTGCGCCTCGACTCTGGTCACATATAAGTAACAGTTCAAGGCAATGCGAAAATATATTACTCCAATAATATCTGATGAAATGAACTGGGAGTTATACTATAGTATGTAATGTATTAGATGTGTATTATGACGTAATGTTCGTGAGGTTATCTCTAAATGTATAATTGTTACGTAAGATAGTTTACTTGTACCTACATTACTGATCGTATTTACATTACTCGCATTACTAAACCTAAGTTGTATAACAGAGAAGTATAAATATTTCTCATATACAGGGTGAATTTTTCAAACGGGCCTTCAGCGCCAAATCCTAAACTATAAGGATTAGCGAAAAATGCTGAAAGGAGTTACGAAGCCGATTTTGATAAAAACTAAAAATGCATCATTACTTTTTTTAATTATTTTTTCTCTAGCCGGCAATCGAACGCGTTCGTTTTGAAAAAAAAATACACCCTCTATATTTTTCCACTATCTGATAGTGTTGTGTTTCCCTGCTTGTTTCACCCTGTATTACTTTTTTTACCTACTTGAAAATACTTATACTTATTTAAAGCTGCTTTTCATAAGTTCATAATACGTTATTATTTTTGTTTATACGTTATTTCTTATGTTTACCAGAGTCCGGAGAGTAATGTTTTTCAAGCGAATGGCTTGACGAATTTTAACATATAAGGTGTCATATAAATTGTGGAAGTGATCTATAATTCAAGGCAATCAGGTTTTATTTTTATAAAAATCACTACTTACAAAATACACTGATCAATTTACAACGTTGAATCAAAATAATGACGTATAATCCGCGTAAAACTGCTAGTCCGCTCTGAAGTTGTTGCGAGCAGGTGAAGGTATAAAATTTGCTATGGCGACGTAACTCATTTCTATATTCAGAGCTGACTTGCAGTTTAGCGCAGACTATACGTTACATTACGTTTCTGGGCTTGTCATTACGTGAGCGTATCGCTGTAAATACAATAATAATATCACTTTTTAAAATCTACAAGAAAATCCACTTTTCTATCTTATTACCAACTATTCATAACATCTGCTTCGAACAGAAAACGATTTACAAAAGAAACAATGGGTTTATCTTTGAACCAGGTACATCCTGAACAAGTTCATTTTATTATTTTATTTTATTTTTATATAAAACTATAAACTTCGTTTTATTTATCATTTTTTATAATTGAGTAGTAGCAGACGAGCATGCGGTCCACCTGATGGTAAGTGCCTACTGTCACTCATGAACGTCTGTAATCAATCCCAGATAGGAATAGATAATCCTACCTGAGGTTGGCGACAGATGCGCCGCTTCCCCTGAGGACTAAGTTGGAACGCCTCGGAAAAGTATATGTCGCTTACCACACCCTTCAAACGAGAATACAGCAGCGTTTAACATTGTTGTTATGAGGCGGGAAGGTGTGGCGGTGGTGCCGCCGGAGTCGAATCACAAAGGGTTCTACCACAAATTATCAATAAACATGAAGTGTGTTACCAAATTCCGGTATAACTTTACTTAAAATTTGCCAAAAATAATGTTCCTGGCCGATCTGTCACTTTTAACAAACTGCTTTAACCAATAAATTGGACCCTCGTTTTTGTCACGAAGTTAATAACGTACTTTGTGTTACCTGACTGACACGTATACTCTGGCTACAGGATTTTCAGGTAATTTCACGTCAGCACAGCTTACTTCATACGGGATTTTTTCGTTATTTTCCCGTGAAAAAGATCGTTTTTCCGCTGATTGGTTGCGACAGATTTTCGTGACATGATCCATTTGTTCAACGTATGTTTTTTATCTCCAAAAACTAGTGTTTCACACAGATAAAATGAGTATAAAATAAGATGCTTTTCGTGTATTTCTCTTTTAACAGATATTTGATTTCGCTGTTCGATTTTACGTTTATGTTAAGCTGATTGTACTTAAAAAATATATATATTTATTATCATTATAATTATCATCAACATTATCAATAACACTAATATTTATATCCTTTACTTTAATAACACAGTAATGCAAAATTTCGGCTTATTACGCTAGACTCAGGTTCTAATCAAAAGCAGAGTGCTTATACCAAAAATATGACCATATTAAAAGATATGTTTAATTCAAGGAGAATATGAAACATAATTAGAAAAATGGAAAAATACATATTTAATCACCATAATTTTCTCAGGTGTGTGAAAGCTAATAACCCTCTCTTGCCTAGTACCTTTACCCTTTAACCCTACTCATTATAGAAGGAGCCCGGTGCCTAATGACAAACATAAATTAGAATTAAGAAGTCTATTAACATAAGAAAAGGAGATTGGGCAGATCTGACCCGGTCATAATTTTGTAGCGGCTAGTGATGTAAAATATGTACCTACATTTAAGTCCAATATATAAACAGACGGTGTTAAATGAT
This sequence comes from Epargyreus clarus, assembly GCF_041222505.1. Lineage (NCBI taxonomy): Eukaryota > Metazoa > Arthropoda > Insecta > Lepidoptera > Hesperiidae > Epargyreus > Epargyreus clarus. Next base: position 6,973,468 of record NW_027332231.1, on the reverse strand, counting down.
GTCATAAATTTCACCAACCTCCTTTATACATTTAAATTATTAAATCTTAACCAAGCAGAGACTAAATAAACTAACTAAATAGCTAACTTAATAAAGTAAATAAATAGTTATATCCATTCTATATTTCCAACTAGTACTTTTCAATGTGAGTTCCACTTTAAAGGAATAATCAAGTCTATGATATCTCACACGCTTCATAATAATAATTATGAAGATAGTTCAAAGGAACAGGCTCGTAATTATGCGTATTATGAATAAGTAAATGAGTTTCGTGCCTAGAAACTATCAACAACAGTTTTGAAAACAGGTGTCTAATGAAATTAAATTCATTACAATATTTTATATTATTTCCTCTGTTATTGTCGTAACTAAAATTACATTACTGAAAATTTACATACCTATTTCTACCTAATAACAGCAGTGTTAGGCGCTGCTGTGTTTCGTTTTGAAGGATGTGGTAAGAGAGACATACTTTTCCCAGGCGTTCCAGCTTAGTCCTCAGGGGTAGCTGCGCATTGTGGCCAACCTCAGGTAAGAATATCTAATCCACATGCTCGTCTGCTACTCCTATATTATAAAAAAATAATATATTTTTATACATATATATAAGTTCATGAACGATATCTAAAATCTGTAATTTATATGGTTTCCAAGTTAGTCCTAAGGCGACGACACAATTGTTATAATTGATTTCAGTTCAAGTTTCTTATTTTATTTCCAATTGAATACTATTTTATTTCTAATTGAATGGAGATGTCCAAAAATGACAATAATTCCTTAATGTTGCTTTCTAGTTTTATAGTGCAACATTATATCGAAGTTGTCAGGTAAATAATACGCCTTCTTCTATGTGTAGATTTGTATTCACTTTAACACTACAATTTTACAGAAAATGTTTACCGCTCAACGTCTCGAATCGCAATGGCCGCCCGTACCGTTCCCACACGCGGTTTTTAACAAGATCAACAATTAATATTTTTATACTAAGTAGGTATTTGGAGATATTTTTACGTAGGTATTCAGATAATGAATTAACCATTTTAAAATTATTACTTAGATCTAGGAATCGTTAACAATTAGAAATATGTCATACTGTCAACAAACGCACAAAGAACACATTGGCTACACCAACATTAATATTCAAAGTAGAAAAAAATTCAACATTTTGATATGGAAATCAGATCAAGAAAGCTTTGTATTTTTCATGCAGACAAGAATGGTGCCCATGAGGGTGTATCGAAAATTACTCGTACCTTGAAATATTTTGCTTACCATAGCTCAAAATTTGACAGTTTAGTTATACAAACAATGTAAGAAATCAAATTTTGATTTCGATATTATCAAATTTCAAAAATAGGCATAAATTGTAAAAATCATTATCAATAACGCACGTTAATATACCTATTTAATATAATGTTACCGGTATTTTTATTTTTTGTTGACGAGGGTTCCCCCTCGTCAACAAAAAATAAAAATACATTCAAAAGGTACCCGAGGCCGTGGGAGTGACTTCGGGTTATGTGGGGCTTTTACCGCACAAAACCCCCCCGGTGGCCGTTCTCCCCGTGGAGAACTCCGAGATCTCCAACGGAAGACAAACGGAGTCCTCCTAACGCGATGCCCCTTTCGGGCTCTGCCCTGTGGGAAGCAAAGTAATTTACGCTTCTCTCACATTCCCTGGTGACAGGCAGGTACCGTAGCCCTATTCTGGTCCCGAGACTACAGGGACAGAGGCCTTACACCTAACCAATGTCATCAAAGTGTATAAAACGCATTACACAAAAAAACAATGCGCAATATATTTTTAATTGCCATCCGTAAAATCAGGGTTAAATCAAAGGTTACATGTAACGTGTGTATTATTCATTAATATGCTATTTGCGCATACATAATAAATAGCGGATGCTTGTGAATTATGTCATAATTTACACTTACATCATTGTCATATCAGACATGACAATAGGTATGTAGACAATGGAATTGGCTCATAAAATTAATCTGTCTTCACTGGCTCGTGGCCGTATTAGATGTATCTTAAAAACTTTGTTGCTTTGGGCTTCATGCTTTGCCAAAATATGCCATACTACGATAATATGGTATAAATGTGGTAGAACCCTTTTGGTTCGACTCCGGCGGCACCACCGCCACATCTATTTCTGCCTCATAAAAGCAATGTTAAGAGTTGCTGTGTTCTGGTTTAAACGGTGTGGTAAGGGAGACATTCTTTTCTGAGGCGTTCCATCTTAGTTCTCAGGCGCAGCGGCACATCTATGGCCGACCTCAGGTAGGAATATCTAATCCTATCTGGAGTTGGTTACAGATTTCCATGGTTGTCAGTAGCCACTTACTATAAAGTGGACTGCATGCTCGTCTGCTACTTCTATATTATAAAAAAATACATGCCGTCCACCTGATGGTAAGTGTTCACTACCGCCCATGTAACCTATTCCATTTGTTCTACCTGAGGCAAATTACGTCTAAATCAGCCGATATGCATCGTTTCAACACGTAAGAACGGCTTCACGCTAGAAATGGGTGTGGCGGTAGTGCTTCCCTGATCGAACCATACTGATTCTAGCTTTATTTATAATATAGGAGTATCAGATAACCATGCATTCCACCCGATGCTAAGTGGCTACAGCCGGCTTTTTTAAATTATTTTATTAGAGTACGACCATGCTGTCTACGACGGTAAGTAGCAGCTGCAACCCATGGGCATCTGTAATCAACCCCAGATAAGGTTAGATTCCTATCCAAGATCGGCTGAGGCAGAGGCACCACTACCCCCTAGGACTAAGCTTGAATGCCTCGGATAAATATATCTTACCACACCCTTCAAACCAAAACACAACAACGCTTAACACCATTGTCATTTGGCAGAAATAGGTGTGACGGTGGTGCCGCTGGAGTCGAACCGCAAAGGTGAAAGGTCGAAGATGTTCTAACACCTTCATAAATTGCTAGTCATGTAGCTAAATGTAGCTAATATTTACAGAATATAATTGCGTAAGAATGCGCTGTTGACTAGCATTACATAAATATTCTAGTGATCTGCGCAATATCGAATTCACTAACATCTCCGCTATACCTAAATCACTTAAAATGAAATAAATATTAACTAAGGTGTATAAGCTTCTGAAACGGACTAAAAGAATTTCGTCTCGCAATCTATAATTCAAACGCCTTCGCAAATCTTGCTAACGTTGTACCAATATTGATATTAAATCCCGCTTTTTATAGCAAAATTTACATTTGTAACTACAGCCATATTGTAATTTACCATTTGCTGCCAACGAGATTCTTTTAATTTCGCCACAAGCGAAATGGACCTGTAAAAAGAATGGAACAAATTTACAATACTAATTGTAAGTCAAGGCATTTAGAGAAATAAATTGTTATTTCTAACCGACTTCATTGTTACATCAAAACAACTAGTCGTGTAAAATAAATTAATTATATTTATACTACTTTATTTTATTACTTTCTTTCTATCTATCGTTATATTCACAGATCACACTATAACTATATTTCTAAACTTTCTTACATTTGATTTACGTTATTTTCAAACTCCCGTTATTAATAATTAATCTATCCAATGTTTTGCAAACAAAAGATCGACAATTTGACATTTTTTTATTGTCAAATGACCTTTGGTAGGTAAAAATTGGAAATATAACTCATACCACACTCTTAACCACTTAGAAACTAAACTCTACTTAGTTCACGAAATTCTAAGTAAATATATAGGAAAAATACCTCGTATTCCATTCTTAACAGAGCTTTTAAGTTTCCTGCTCTGAAAATAATGGTCGGTTCAAGAACAAGCATAGAAATAGCGAGAAATAGCGCTTTAGTATCTGAGCTTAAAGCTCGCGTGCTCCCAACGCGGATATCCGTGTACCAAGTGTACCATATAGTACGAAATTGTAGCAAAAGTGCTGAAGTTTCAGTAAGATTCTGGCTTCTTGTCCAACAACTTTTCATCTTTGGCAACATATTTTACTTTTAAATGGTAACACAATATAGATATTAACATGATTTCTATTTCTCTATTTTATAAGCTGCTTCGGCATTGCCAATACAGTATACTTTTTGCTAACGTACTCAAGTATTCAAAATCTATGTGATAATCGTAAAATTTAATCTAGTCGAGAGAAGAACCTCTCTAAATTGCAAAAGGCAATATACTCGTACGCCTAAGAAAACCTTAATAATTTTACATCAAAACCCCGATAATAATAATTCCTCGATATTTCCACCAAAATCTAGTTTTCTCAAACAAAATGGATTCCCAGTGTAGGTACGGCAAAATATGTTAGATAAATAGCTATAAAACGAAAATAAATTACACGAGAGTATCGATATTCGACTTCGTAATACGTTGCAAATTGAGCAATACGTGAGTACCTACTCTATTAAATAGATACAGACTAGCTTTTGCCCGCGGCTTCGCTCTTATAAGCCTCGTTTACCACCTTCGATCACTAATAAGAACTTTACCACGGTAAAAAGTACTCTATGTGTTAATACAAGTTTTAATCTATGTTTTTGCCAAATTTTATTTTAATTCGATCAGTAGTTTTTGCGTTAAACAGAAACCAACATCAATCCATCCTCACTAACTTTTTCATTAATATGAGATAATAAAAAGTACTCGTAAGGATATAATTTAGTAGCCGGCGTAATAGCTGTAACTGCTAAGTTTGGAGCCACACCAATAAATAGCCAATGACGTCGCCTCCAAAATCATAAACCGTCTCAATTCGGCAGTAATGACCACTCAACCGCATTTTTGTCCTGTTCCTTACCGGCATCGAAGCGTAAACAATTTTCGCAAAGTTACTTGCGTCAGTGGCATCTTAACATGCTAGTGAATTGTTATTACCGTTGACATATCTACGCTCGTAATTCGCGCTATTACAAATCCATATCATTCAATTGATGGGCGCTTCGCCTAGCCCCAATCGGAATGAATGCCATTGGCTCCCCATTACAGAGTAATAGAGCAATTGTTGGACAAATAAATAAGCGCTTGTTTATTTGTGGCTGCAGTCTTGTTGTTATGTTGTTAACATTGGCGTTAATAGTCTTATTGTAACCTTCCTAGCTCTTAACCACGGGTCGCTCGCGGTTAAAGTTTTCCTCTATCGCCAAAATCGTCTCTTTTCGGAATAAAAGGTACCATATGTCCTTTTCTGAACCTCCTATGTTAAAAAGTGTTTATAAATGTTACAAGGTAATAATGAATGTACTATATTTAACTTAACACTTACAACTAATAAGTATTAATAATGTTAAGTATACGTTTAAATTAATTTTAAAATATAAGTTGACGTTAGAAAAATATTCTTTAAAAAAATCTTAATTTATACAAGATAGGCGAGGCGTGTTTCGACTTTATTAAAGATCCTGTTTATTAAATGAATATTAAAAAAGATTCTCAGTAATTCGTGGTTAGCCGCGAGGTAAAAGTTTTATACAAATTTCTTCATTATGTATTAAAATTTAGCTTCCGTATGTTTTTCCCGCAAAATGTAAGAAGTAGTTTGTTTTTTAGTAGATTAACTGGATTTTTTACACAATTGCATATCTATATAAGAGACCTTTTAAATAAAAAAGTACTCTTACATAGGTATGTATGGTGTTTCTCTTAAAATTTCAGGACACAATATTCTTTCATCATTTTTCTTACAAATAATGATGTGCCCGCGGGAAATATGTCAGTGAGCGTTGCCGTATTTAACTACTGTATTAAAAAGCAATATTATATAATTTCTTTATAGGTAGATAATTATGCTACAATAAATAGCTTTTTTTATGAGATTGATCCACCATCAACTCTATGCGTATAAAATCGGGTAGAAGCTTGAATTTTTAAAATATTTTCTTTCTGTTCACTCGCATTTAGCTACATTCTATCTCGATGTATATATGCATTTAGAGTATATGCTATTCATCCGGCGACTAAAAGAATTTAAGAAAATATGACGTACTCAGATCTCCGTATAAGATTTTTAAGCCGTTTCTGTAGAGTCCGCGTAAAATGACGTATTGTGTAGACACGTGGCCTACTAATGAGGCAGTCATTCACATCTAGGGCTGTTGATATTCTGGTACAATTTATTTTCATTTATACAAACAAGTTTGATTTAATCATAATACCTATATGTGAAGAAAATACATACTACTTCCATCTTGTAATAAAAATATATAAGAAAGACATTCTGACAACAGAGAAAATACAAAAACAATTTTATGTTTGCAATTTTAAAAATTAATAAAATATTTACTTATATAGATTATATCAATATTAAAAAAGAAAGAAAATCTTTTTAACATTTTGTTATGAAATAAATATCAAAATATAAAATTATTTACTGGTTTCCTTTTTGATAACCCTGCCTTACCCGCCAAATTCCACATCTCGCGTCGTTTCAGTGATAATTACCTCGTTCGCATCTCTGATGGCTTTGCAAATGTTTGGAAGATTTCATATTGTTATTTTGTGACAATTATTTTTTTGTCCTCACCAACTAGAAAACGAATTCTCAACAGAAATCCATTCAACAATAACAAAATCTTCGGATCTTCCCTAAAATATTAAGAAGCAAATTGTATCGCGTTGACCAAACGCAAATTGGTGGACTTAGACACACCCTTGAAAACTTTTTATCCGCTCGATCACACCTTCTTAATATGGTATGTTAGAAAAAAATGTTTGTATGTTGTCCAAAATCCAATCGAAAAATCTATTTATAAACGGTAACATTTCCAAATAATGTAGTCTATCCATGGCTTATTGTAAACTTTTCTGGCTGAAAATTACTTGACCATTTAGTGCGTTATTCATGTACGTAGATCCTAAATTTAGTTATTCTAGTAAATTCTCTTCATATTCATAAAGAAAAATTGGCTATCTCCGATATCCTAATAGCACCAGGTGTCTCGTAAGCCCATTCAAGAACTATACGGAATTATTTATGATGATATCAATTTCTACAGAATGGACCCCGAGAAGATGAAAAGGAAACATTTGCTTCTACAATGCTGAATATTACAGGCCAATTTAGGAAAAGATACCATCTTTGTAAAACTTGGAGGAACTTACATACTAGATTATACCATATTGTACAAACTGCGTCGTTTTGAGAAATATTTTTCGAAACCTTTAAGGAGTCGTATGACCATAAGTAGCAATTCTTATTTTTAAATACTATAGTATGCAATAAATAGCAATTGTTTTAATTTAGTAGAAACCCTTCATATTTCCATTTCAGAGGAAACAATTCCTATTTTTGCTTTATAACAGCAACGTCAAGCGCTGCTGTATTCCGGTTTGAACGATGTGGTAAATGATAGACAAATTGCAAAATTTTCAGCTAAGGGTAGCATCGTATCCGTGGCCGACCCCATGTATGAATCTTATGTTACTTAGGGCTGAATACAGATGTCCATGGACAGCACTTGCCACTTACCATCAGGCAGACAGCATGCTTGCTTACCACTTCTGTAATATACAGGAAAGTATATAACAGGAAAATTACGAAGTATCATTGTAACACATGGGTCGAAATAAACATTAATATCTAACGTACGTTTGTACGTAATGTACGTGTACGTTACATACGTACATTACGTACAAACGTACATTAATATCTAATGTACGTTTGTACGTAATGTACGTGTACGTTACTTGGCTCTTACGAAGATTAATATTTATTCTATATCTTATTTTCTTGGCACAAATATGTGCATTGGAGCGTATTTATGCCCAGAGGAGTTTTAAAGTTATGACGTAAATAGCAATTACAGTGATCATAAAACGTAACAATCATATCACATAGATAATATTGGTAATATTTTATCGGAAACATCTAAAGGAATTACAAATAGAACAAAAGTTTTTCCAAAAGACGATCTCAGTGTTTGTGAAGATATTTGGAACGCATGTTTTTATTATCTAAGTTTTGAAGCTAGAACCCTTTATGGTTTGACTCCGGCGGCACCACTGCTACACCTATTTCTGCCTAACAGCAGTGTTGAACGCTGCTGCGTTATGGTTTAAAGGGTGCGATAAGGGACTATAGTTTTCCGAGGCGTTCCAGCTTAATCCTCAGGAGTAGCGGTCTATATGTGGCCGACCTCGGGTAGGAAACTAATCCTATTTGGGGTTGATTACAAACGTTGATGGGCGACAGTAGCCACTTACCATCAGGTGGGCTGCATTCTCGTCTATTACTCCTATTTTATAAAAAAAAACCTTAATCTCACGAAGTCACTGTAAAGCGTCGGATAAATAAATCTCAGTGAATAAAAATAACGAAATTAAATGACTCCATCAAGAAACGCCGATAAAGCAAGGAAATGGCCATAAAAATCGAACAATATACTTGAGCCAATTCAATTTCTTTTCATTAGGGAAATAGAAAAAGTGCCTGCCGAGATTGTATCTAATAAAATTACTTCGAAGTGGCGGCCTTGATTGGAGTTATACTACTTTGAATTTCTCAATTGTTTTACATATCTAAAAAGTTATGAATTTAATTTAGGCGGTTTACGCAGGGAGCAATAATAGCTCGTAATATTTGGTGATTTAAATACATTGAAGTATTACATATCTTGTCTTGAAATAATTAAATGTAAATGTGGTAGCTAAGAAAGCAGAGTGGAAAGAAGAGTGGAAGCAGTGGTTAAAACTCGGCCTCTCGATCGAGTGAACCGAGGTTCAAATCCCAGGTATGCGTGCAGATCTGATTTTTCAAAATTATGCGCGTAAAAGTTATCATCTGCTTTAACAGTGAAAGAAAACATCGGAAGGAAACCTGTATGCCTGAGAGATCTTAAAAAAATAGTTCTCAAAGGTATGTGAAGCCTGTCAGTACTTGGCCAGCGCAGTGGACTATGGAATAATCCTTCTCATTCTGAGAGGAGATCCTTGCTCAGCAGTCAATTTAGTTAATTTACTAAAACCTTACTTTACAATGCACGGTTAAAACAAGTGACAATTAATTTCTAACATACCCTGAATTTGGTGAACACACAGCCGTGTGTACAACAAATTTTACAATACACATATTACTTACCGAAGTCAGAAGTACATGCATGGGATTTCAAAGGACCCCCTAATTTAGAGGCCGAAGTTCAAAATACTATGTTCTCACTTCTATGCTTTCACCATTACGCAATCTATGAACCACACTGAGATTTTCACACTATTTTTTTGTACCGAATCAAAAGTGTTAATTCAGACTAAGATAAAACATGAAGAGATAAAGTGATATAGCGTGTGAGTAATGGGTGGCATAAACTCGATCGTTACTCTGAAACCGGAACGCGGATTTCCAATTTGCACGCCGTATGACCAGTTTATGGGAAAATTAATGTTTACGTACTAGCATCGACCTGTGACTTCATTTCTCTGTTATTGCCTGTACTGCAAACCGATTATTAACAACAAGCCAATACCTTGTAATAGAAAGTTGACTGAATGTGACCTTAGTAAAAATAAATAATTTTTCATCATCAACCCGTTACTGTCCCACTGCTGGGCACGGGTCTCCTCTCAGAATGAGAAGGATTAGGTCATAGTAAACCGCGCTGACCAAGTGCGTATTGGTAGACTTCACATACCTCTGAGACTTTTTTTTATAAATCAGGTATGCAGATTTCCTCACGATGTTTCCCTTCAGCGTTTTAGCAAGTGATCATTAATTTCTAATGCGGACATAATTTCGAAAAATCAGTGGTGCCTGGATTTGAAACTCGGCCCCCTCGATCGGGAGGCCGAGTTTCTTAACTACTAGGCTATCACTGACTTAATAACTTTTATTTTTGCTTATTTAATAACAAAAAAGAATCTTATATCAGTAAGAAATAATATATTTTTTTTCTAAATACCCCCTTGTGGACTTACTTCGGCACCACTACTATATCAATCTCGACTTTCGATTTGAGAAGTGTAATAAGGTACACATAGTAATCCGAAACATTCCAACTTGTCCTCAGAGGCAACAATACATATATGACCGACCTCAGCTGACCGACTTCTAAAACGGGACTATAACGGGATAAGTTAGGAAGAATCATAATGATTCCTTTCAAACCAAAACTATTTTGGACCGTTATTGTAAGGCAGAAAGAACTTAGACGATATTATTAGACAAACTCCGAATCTGAGTCTGAGTATAATGTGGCAGATGCCTAATATAAAGGGAAAAACTCCGTGCGATATAACTCTTAATAAACTAATTTTATCTCGTATGTGTACTACAAGAAACTGATATAAGAAGTATGTAATAACAAATATTGAAGTCCAGTGTTAGCCTTGAGAAAAACGCAAGGCTTCGACGAAAGAAATCAATATGCCGCAGAACCCAATGACAAGTGGCACTGACTTCTTGAAAAGCATTCAAGCTTTCTAAAGCTTCGAATCGGTTCACTGCAAAAAATAAACGGTCTTGTAACCACAGTCAAATAGAAATATTTATATGACGGAATTACATTTTAGGAAATAAATTTATGCTATGAAGGGATCATTGCATTTATTAGTCACACATACTGACAGACAGACAGACGCGCACATACACACAGACGCATAAAAATACATACAAAAATGTAGCATTGTAATTGACTTACAATTTTAGATGTTCCCGTTATATAAAGTGACTTATTCCTCTCACATAGTGTCAATATTTCTCCTATTTTTAAATAACATTCTAATTCAAATTTATTTAACTTACAAAATAAGCTCACACAATAAAATATTAACTTCAAAAATAGCATCGTATTATGTATCAAAATACAGACACATCGAATTTACGTATTGGTATAGTTAACTTATTATTCACGTACGTGTAACGACACGTCGTTTTATTAACGACATACCCAATTGTTACATGTAAAATGTATTAAGGTGGCTTTATTACCTGGCTACATACGGCGTAACTTTAGAGAAGGCCAGACGAATCAATGTAGACGTATATGATATGCTGTCAATGACTTATTTGTAAGTGAATATCACGATTTCATAACAAATTTATCATTATAAAAAGAAGCAGCTAGAAAAACGTGGCTCATAATTTAACCTACTATAAATACTACGAAGAAGGTAAGGTAAGGTAGAAGTCGGTAGAACCCTTTGTGGTTCGACTCCGGCGGCACCACCGCCACACCTATTTCTACCTAATAACAGTAGTGTTAGGCGCTGCTGTGTTCCGGTTTGAAGGGTGTGGTAAGGGAGACAGACTCTTCCGAGGCGTTCCAGCTTAGTCCTCAGGGACAGCGGCGCATCTGTGGCCGACCTTAGGTAGGAATATCTAATCCTATCTGGGGTTGATTACAGATGTCCATGGGCGGCAGTAGCCACTTACCATCAGGTGGACTGCATGCTCGCCTGCTACTCCTATATTATAAAAAAAAATATTTTTTATATAGGAGTAGCAAACGAGCATGCAGTACACCTGTTGGTAAGTGCCTACTGCCATCCGTGGAAATCTGTAATCAAGCCCTGATAGAATTAGATTCCTACTTGAGACAACCAAAGATGCGCCGGTACCCCTGAGGACGAAGCCGGAACGACTCGGAAAAGTATGTCTTCCTTACCACTCTTCAAACTAGAACACCTGCTGTGTTCTAACACTGCTTTTATTAAGTAGAAATAAAACGTTGTGAAAATATTGACCCTATAGTACTGAAGATAAAACACCTATGTTATTGCTTTTTGAAAAGCCACTCTGTTAAAGTATATGTTATATTCATAGATTAGTAAAGATACTTCGCCGCCTTGAAATTGAATGAAGCCACAAACGGCTTATTAGTAAGTTCTTTTTTTTAATTCTTTACAAATAAAAACATTTTTAGAGTAAATTTACGAATAAATAACTAATACTGCGTAATTTACATAAATAAATAATTATTTCAAATATTTTAGGGACATTTTAGCACGGAGACGTAGCAAATCTTTTTTACGTAACTATTTCAATTCTCTAAACTGGTTACATTTTCTTGTTAGGAGTGAGTAATCTTTACTAATCTATGGTTATATTATAATAATACGCCTACGAAGCCGTTGGCAAAAGCTAGTATAACATCAATAAGTATTCGAGTATAAATGTGACAAGTCGTTATCATTATTTTGACGAAATGAACATTAAAATGTACTAATATAATGATGTATTTTAATTGTGTAAGTTGATATTGCGGGTTTTCCAATTTGTAACTGATAAAAATTGTTTTGTTTCAGTTATAACCAGTCTAGAATTTTCGTCAGCATCCAAGAAAAGGTAAGATAATAATCTTTATAAAAACTAATTCTTGCATGTATGTCTTATTCTTTGGCACACACTGCAACTCAATTTTAGCGATATATGCTTTGCGTACTTTACATAGAATAGAAAAACAAAATAACAATCATTTTTTTACAATTTGTAAATGCAACTTTTAAGTCATGTCACTTCAAATATCCGTATATTTGGGTTTAAACTATTTCATATTAGATATATGTATATTTGTATTTTGTTTACAACGTTGTGTGTTAATTTTATAGAAACTACAATTACATATTGGAAATAACAAAAACATTTGTTACTTGTTGATTGTAATGCAAAGGAAACATCTGTCTTATGCAAGTTGCAGGTGGATACCCCATACATAGGGTTGTCACAAATAGCAACATTACCACAATATTTTTTAATATTATTTAAATTGCTTCGTTCATTAATATTTAAGTATTTCGCGGGCATCGTACAACTGAATTTTAAATAATTTTGCCCTCACAGATTGGGCGGAATTTGACATACACGTTTGGTTTGGATGACGTAATTAGTTTGGGGACGTAATTGTAAACGACACCCCAAGATGGCGGACCGATTATTATTTAATCACCCTATGATATGTGTATCAAATGAAATATTTACTGAGGAGAATACGAAAACGAGTATCAGACAAATAAAATAGTAGGTATATGCCACTCCCACAGTGTAGAAGAATGCAGTGAGACCCCATAAGTTAAAATCTGTCAAGAGCTGCAGGTCGTGTTAAAGAATAAGACATACATACGCATGAAAAACACTACCACCCACAGTTGGGTAAAAATAAGAGGAAAATCTGTAGACACAGTTTCACCTACATCGGAATACAGATTAGGAATCATTTGTTTACACGATCCGATGATTTGTATGGATATGGAGTGATCGACGCATTTGATCTACATTTAGTAATTCTTGGAGCATCGCCAGCCGGCCCTACCGAGATCACTCAAAATAGGCACATAGACATCTCATAGTTTTATTGTTATCCGGTGGATTAAATCGGGAATGACTTGTTTGTTTTCTTTCAATGTAAGTCTTGATATAGCTATAGTTTGTTTTCAATACATTACTGTCTTACTACTGGGTACGCGTCTTCTCTCAGGGCACAGACTTAGGTATAGTCCACCGCTTTGGCCAAATGCGGATTGGTAGAGGTCACACATATTGAAAATATATTTTAAGTTCTCAGGCGAGTAGGCAGTGCACAGCAGTGATAGCCCAATAGTTAAGAAACTCCTCCACTTGATCGAGGGGTCCGAGGTTCAAATTCCAGGCACGCCCCTCTGATTTTTCAAATCACAATCACTTGCTTAAACGGTGAAGGAAAACATCGGGAGGAAACCTGCATACCTGAGAGATTTATAAAAAAAAAAAAGAAAAAAAATCTTAAAGGTATGTGAAGTCTACCAATACGCACTTGGCCAGCGCAGTGGACTATGGCCTAACCATCCTAATTCTGAGAGGAAACCCGTGCCCAGCAGTGGGACAGTAATGGGTTAATAATGATGATGATGATGACACACATATTACGTTAGTTGAAAATTAGGGTGCTTACTGGGATTCGAACCACGGACCCCCGATTGAGAGGGCGAGTGTCTAACCACTAGGATATAGGCGAACTGTATAAGTTAATTTCTCTCCCTTGACTTACCTAAGTAAAATAAAAGTAAATTGAGTAAATAACAGTTACATACAGTTTTTATCTGACTACTCCAGACGGCGGTGACATTTTCTGAGAATTTATATATTTCTGTGTACTCGTACGTTTATTACTTTGGTCTGTTAGCAGTAAAAACAACACGATACGATTCTTTTAATATTGAAGTATCAAACGAGCATGCACACCAGCTGGTGACTAAACTACCGCCCATAGACATCTGAAATGAACCTGAATAAGTTAAGATTAAAACAACTTCGCAAAAATCCGCTACAAATATGTATGATGTTATATATTTTAAACCATGCAGTATGTATCACCCTCCCACCCGCAAAGGATGCGTGCAGATGCAAAAAATTAAAAATATACACCACCATACATACCACCACCAACACGTGTTTCGCTCCAAAACGGAGCATCATCAGGGTAAGTTGACTCTACGACGGTTAATCGTTAAGTTAAGATAAAAAAATAAGAGCATGTAGTCCACCTGATGGTAAGTGGCTACTGCCGCCCATGAACATCTGTAATCAACCCCAGATAGGATTTAAATATTCCTACCTGAAGTCGGCCACAGATGCGTCTCCCTTACTCCTATCAAATCAGATCAAAGCAGTGCTTAACATTGCTGTTATACTCGTAACAATAGGTGTGGCGATGGTGCCACGTAAAAAGTGGAACCACAAAGGGTTCTTCCCACCACCACCTTCACAACAACACTAACAGATTTTTTTTGTTATCACGCAAATAAACATTAAAAATGGCTAAAAATGGTTCTTATTTAAATATTCAAAGAAATTTTAAAACCACTTTAATTGAAAATAAACCTCTCTTAAGCCCATATTACATTACGAGTATTATTTTGCCTCCCAAAAAATATCTCCACCCTTACACGTTTCTGTAACGTTAGCAAGGTTTTTGAGGGCACAAATCAATTTAACATTTTGCGATCATTTTCCTGTCCCCCATTTGTGACCCGTATTTCACTTAAAAGGCATTAATGGCTATTTATACCTGCTAAATATATTTGAAGGGATATTATTTACGTAGGTACTTTATTCACTTAATCCCACAAATCTCTGTAAAAAGCAACAGAAATAAAATCAGAAATGTTGGGTCGGGGTTGAGCGACGATTATTTTGATACATCCTTAAATATAAAAAAAATGGCAAATGTAGTATAAAATATCATTGGGCAAATGTATTTTAGTTATGTAGTGTGGAAGTAGAAGTAGGAAACGCTGTGAAAGCCTAGTATTTAAAAACTCTGCCTCTCAATCGAGAGGTCCAAAGTTCAAACCCAGGCACCTCTGATTTTTCATATTCATAGGCGCATTAAAATTAATCAACACTTGCTTTACATAAAAAACGTCACGAGGAAACGTAAAAGTAAAAGTTCTATAGAAGTTTGTAAGTGTGTGAAGTTAACCAATCTATTTATGGGTTCGTGACAAGAAGTGTGGAGGCAGCATGCGAGCATGCAGCCCGACCGACGTCAAATAATTCAGCCGCCCATGAACATCTGTAACTGACTATACATAAGACTGGAATCTTACTTAAATTCCTACACAAACGTTATCTCCTGGGTATTAACTGAGATAGCTCCATAACATAGGTAGAGTTCCTTTTTACCCTTTTTGTACGAACCCTAAAATACGGTATATAATAAACGACCTAAAACTTTCACTAGCTAATTTATAGATGAACTAGTAATTAGTGAATACATACGGGCCATCGGAAATGTGTCATTGTAATAAATTCAACGTGGTAAATGTTTTGATAAAGCACTCCATCCTACGGTTAGTTATCTAATAAATTTTCACACATTGGCACGGAAAATACGGGCTCGCAACTACATTCACTAAATAATTAACCTCTAATTTTTTAGCCGATAGATTTTTTCTGCCAAATAACAGTGTTAAGCGCTTCTGTATTGTCTGGAGTGTGGTAATGAAAACATGCTTATCCGAGGCTTTCCAACTTCGTAGTCAGAGGTAGCAACGCGTCTGTTGTTGCTTTGAATTTGATAGAAACATCTGCGGTTAGATTCCGGCGGCACCACCACCACACTTATTTCTACCTCATAACAGCTGTGTTAAGCGCGCTGTTTTGGTTTGAAAGGTTTGGTAAGGGAGACATACTTTTCTGAGGCGTTCCAGCTTAATCGTCAGGGGTAGCGGTGCATTTGTGCCGACTTCAGGTAGAAATATCCAATCCCTTCCGCGGCTCATTGCAAATGTCCATGGGCGGCAGTAGCCACTTACTGTCAGATAGACTGCATACTCATCTTCTACTCCTTTATTATAAAAAGTTGTCCATGAGCTCCACTCGTTTTCTACTGATTATATAATAAAAAGTGAGGCAGTGGTACGAAAATTGGATGACATAAATTCCCAAAGTTGGCGTAATAATATGTGCTTACCTCAAATTTGGCGAAAGGCAGAACATAGTGCCATTCTGGCACGTAGCAATTAGTATATCATGGCACTTCCACTAGCGGTGGTAATGGCGCCAATAAATGTAATAAACCAAAATTTATCACGACGTTTTGACGAATTTCACTTTCAGGGAACGCTTGCCAAATGGAGATTGTGGTTTTGATGTGTGTGATAATTTTAGTAGAAACACCTTTGATAAGTGAAATAGAAAGATACTTCACCTTGAAATTGAATGAAGCCACAAAAGGATGGTTTTATTATTTATTGTTTGAATTCTTGATATATAGCATTTGAATTATTGAATAAAAAGCATTTGTAGAGAACATTTACGTATAAATAACTAATACTACGTAATTTTCGTAATAAATAAGTATTTCAAACTTTTTAGAACGGAGACGTGACAGACCTTTATTTACGCAACAATTTCAATTCTCAAAACTAGTAACACTCTCTTGTTAGGAGTGATCAATCTATGTATTTAGAGACACATAGTCTTTCTATAGGTTTTTTTATTTGATTCGTTATCAACTGTACGTAATATTTGCAAATTTGCAACAATTCCTGGGGAATTTTGCAACAAGTAAAAATTTTCGTACAACAACATAGACAAACTTTCCGAGAAATAGAAACTCCAAATTTATGTCTATCCTTAAATTTAGTTGCGCTAAGTAAAAGTGTCCTAACTTTGTACATCCTTTTTTCGCTTCGATACTTAATCACTAAGCTGTCTGAGCTGAGCTGAAGTTCGTCTTCGTATTAATTAATTAAAAGCTACTTAGCTATCAACTCTTTGACATTGGTGTCTATCGTTAAGTGAAGCGGATTTAAAGTTTATTTTATTTGTCGATACTTTTACTCTTACAGTTTTTTCTTTTTGGTCTGACTGTAAAGTCCAAACCTTTAAACGAGAATTCTAAGATAAACATTCTCGAGGCATTTCGGCTTAGTCTTAATCGTCAGACGTAGCAACGTTCCTGTGGCCAACAACAGGATGTACAGATGGATATAGGCAACACTGGCCAATTATCATCAGGTAGACTGTACGCTCGTTTTCTCCTTCTATATAGGTATTATAAAAACAAGACATAAAATCCACCTGATTATATGTGGCCTATTGAAATCTGCAACCAAACCCAGGTAAGATTGGAATCCTACCTATGATCTGCCACAGATGTTTCACTGTCCCTAATTTTAAACGCCTCGTATAAGTGTCTATCACTTAATAACACATTTTTTTTATAATATAGTAGTAGCAGACGAGCATGCAGTCTACCTGATGGTAAGTGGCTACTGCCGCCCATGGACATCTGTAATCAACCCCAGATATGATTAGATATTCCTAAGGTCGGCCACAGATGCGCCGCTACCCCTGAGGACTAAGCTGGAACGGATCGGAAAAGTCTGTCTCCCTTACCACACCCTTCAAACCGGAACACAGCAGCGCCTAACACTGCTGTTATTAGGTAGAAATAGGTGTGGCGGTGGTGCCGCCGTAGTCGAACCACAAAGGATTCTACCAACTTCACATTGTCTATAGATTTCAAAAAGAACCTTTTTTAAAACAGAAAAACATATTTTGGAAGGAAATTTCTAACGTATACCGATTCTATGTCTCAACACAATTAATCTTACACCCATATATTTACAGAATAGATAATAATTTATCATATACCTAAAATATTCTAGAGGCCACCGAAGATAACCTTCGCAAACAGTAAATAATATTATGCCGACATAATTATGTATGAGCCGTCTACGAGAATATTGCATTATGCATACTGTACATTCGAAATTTAATCTATATTACAGGCGTATAAAGGGCTCTAAGTGTACAAGTACATACCTAATTGAATGTAACTATAATAACATTATGCTACATGATATTAGATGGTAAATGAGTAACGTTCGATCGGGGAGATACCACCGCCATACTTATTTCTAGTAGAAGCAGGTCTATCGTTTGCGTAGAATTTTGTGGACTAGATATGAGGCGACTTTTTTTATAATATAGGAGTAGCAGACGAGCATGCAGTCCACCTGATGATAAGTGGCTACTGCATCTGTAATCAACCCCAGATAGGATTAGATATTCCTACCTGAGGTCGGCCACAGATGCGCCGCTGCCCCCGAGGACTAAGCTGGAACGCCTCGGATAAGTCTGTCTCCCTTACCACACCCTTCAAACCGGAACACAGCAGCGCCTAACACTGCTGTTATTAGGTAGAAATAGGTATGGTGGTGTGTCTTACTTCTTAAGATTGGCAACGTATCTGTACTTAATCAGCTTCAGGTAGAACATGTTCTACATATGTGGAGTTGGTTAGTAAATAAGGAACGTTAGTATATTCGAGGGAACTTTTATGTAATTTACTAAATACAGTTTCCGAGACCGCTCGATCGGTGATCGATGCCTCGGATAAGTGTCTCCCTTACCACATCCTTCAAACCACAATACAGCGGCGTTCACACTGCTGTTATTAGGTTGCAATAGGTGTGGGGGTGGTGCCGCCCGCTTTCATTTTACAAAATTGAAACTTATTTAAACCATTTGTGTGCGTTAATAAGATTGTGACATACACTTACCGTAATAGTACGCTCGATCTTGTGTTCTTGAAGTAATTGAATCTGTTGGGTCTTCTGTATCTGAAATAGAGGTCTGTATTAAGGCCAGGTACTTGATTCGAAACTAAATTTAATTACTAGGTTTGACTCCAATACTAAAGCACTAATGGCCTACGTTCAAAGTCGGCCTCCCGATCGAGACCGGTCCGAGGTTCGAATCCTAAGCACGCACCCCTGATTTTTCAGTTATGTACGTATTAGACATTAATGATTTATTTATTAAAGACACACCAACAGCATTACATACAAGATATATTATACAAACTTATTCTAAACACGTAGACTGGTATGCATGCCAGTTACAGGTGCGTACATCTTAGTGCGTGTGCGTGTCAAATTGTGCGTGCAATGATCACTTGCTTTATGTGTGTAAGAAACATCGTAGAGAGACGTGCATACCTAATAGATCTTTAAAAAAAGTTTTCAAAGTTTCTACCAACACGCACTTGGCCACCTTATCCTTCTCATTGTGAGAGGAGAACAGTGACCAGCAGTGGAACAGTAGGTTGACGACGATGACCCAAATACTGCAACATTTAAATCAGAAGCTACAAAATGCTACATTCATAATTTAGACATGTGTAGGTCTCTTCCTACTAATTCAATTTACAGCAGCGCTGCTTTCTGCCTTAAAGAGTATAATAAGGTAAATTCAACTGAAGCGTTCGAACTTAGTTCTCAAAAGTAGCACTTACGTGATTTATACGATGTAGGAACTAGGACTCCTCCTATATTAGATAAGAAAATACACATTTGAAAACATTATCTCTTGGTCATATAGATTTGTGTTATATCTCCTCACGATTTCCCGTCGCTATTAAATCAAAGGCAGTGATAGCCCAGTGTTTAAGAAACTCGGCCTCTCGATCGAGCGGTCCGAGGTTCAAATCCTAGGGACGCCTAGGCACCTCTGATTTTTCGAAATTATGTGCGAATTAGAAATTAATTATCATTCGCTAAAAACGGTGAAGGAAAACATCGTGAGGAACCTGCATACCTGGGAGATTTATATAAAAAAATGATCTCAAAGGTATGTGAAGTCTACCAATACGCACTTGGCCAGCGCGGTGGACTATGGCCTAATCCTTGCCATTCTGAGAGGAGACCCGTGCCCAGCAGTGGGACAATAATAGATTAATGATGATGGTGATTAAATCAATTCATTAATACGAAATTAGATCTATTCGTACGTGTCTGATATTCAAACTGGAATGAAATTCAATGGGTTTTCATTCATAACTCATAACATTATACCCTAATGTTTACCTTTGTCCAAAAGACTCAGAACGCCCATTAATTAGGGTAAATGTACCCGTTAATGAACCATCCGTTTAACATGTACACATGTATTAAAACTTGGTTAATAATTTTGGGTTTGTAATTACCTAATGTTATGTTTTAATGAAGCATGCTCAAAGAATATTAGAACACAATTGAATAGAATAATTATGTTCCTTCCGGGAAATACCGTAGCCCTATCCTTTAGCACAATGTTACCTAATAGATTTTCCCGATTCTCTTTTCCTATATTAGAAAAACGCAACCCCTAAAGTTACTTCACTAACCTAATCAATAAATTAGGATCAAACTAACTCCATAAGCCGATCCAGCGGCCTCATAAACTTGTATTCAGTAAATTACCTAAAAGTTGCCTCATTATTTACTCGGAGTTACAACGTGTTATGTGATACAAGATTGAGTAGGTGACTAACAACACAACAATTATACTATTTGACTAATTAGGTGTAGTACTCTAAAGCAGGTATCAAGTAACGCAAATACTGATGACTACTGTTAATGGACAACTCTATTGGGCATTAACCCTTCTATAACACTTGGTTCATTGGTCTAAGATACCGATTAAAAAAGGTTAATATTAAAATGACTGAAAAAATATATAATAACGCTTTCTAAACTCACAGCCTCAGGATTTCCTATATCGTGGGGTGCTATGGACACACACAGACAAAAATACACAAACACCCAGACCCAAAAACAGAAATCTAAATTCATCATTTATAAATCTGTCTGTCCGTATTTTCTGTTGTCTGTATTTTTTTTAAATCATTTTCCTTTAGTTTGTCATTTATCATTACTTCCGAGAATTTAATCCTTATAAGCAATACTATCAGACAGAGGAACAATGTAGAGGATGTATTTTTATCCAAAATGACTCGTTCGATTCCCGGCTAGGGAAAAAGATATTTTAAAAAACTTATGATGCAGTTTTAGTTTTTATCAAAATCGGCCTCGTAACTCTTTTCAGCATTTTTCGTTAATCCTTATAGCTTCAGATTTGGCCCTGAAGACCTATTTGAAAAATTCACCCTGTATACTTACGAGTATGTTATTATAAGTTTGCGTTTTCCTTAAGTTTGTCATACATCATTACCTTACAGAGGTCCTTATAAGACAAACAAGCACTTGTACTATACTCTATCTAAAGTAAATTTTCATTTTTAAGAAAATACATTTTCTTTTGTACATTGTTACAATTTTTCAATTAATTATAGTTTAGCTATATATTTTAACATGCTAATATGGCCATAGAAAAGCGTAGTAAACAGGTGACATTCGTTAAACGGATGGGTGCACACGTATGGAGTTTCTTGCGCCGCTTCTTCTCCATAGCGAAATACCTTCCGAAGCGGTGGTAGTTTGTTGACTTTCAAAAAGTATTCTATATGAATCAATTTTGAATAAATGAGATTTGAATTTGAATTTGGGTGAAGGTCGTCCATTCTTCAATAAAATGTATTTACTACTTCACCACGATTCCGCATAGATTATTTAGTGGAGAAAGAGTTAGTGGCTAACCGTTTTGAACGTTTTAAGCCATAAGACCTCTGACTCGGTTTAACTGCTTTCCAATGATAACGACCAGGATAGCTGGCTTACTCTGAATGAAAATGCGCATAAAGTTTTATAGCAATTTTATAGCTACCGGTCATCCAACTGTCGACCACGCCTTACGTTGCTAATCTTTGTAGATAGGGTCCTTAACAAATAATTTAGAAGATTTTTCAATAATAATAATTAGCTACAGTATCCGATTTAAACAGTTACTCTATTTAAACTCTTTACGCTTACTTTTGCTAATTATTAAGCTTATAATAGCATTAGCGTTTACGTAACGTTTTTGTAACTTTTTATAGAAATATAGTAGAGTGACATCTGCAATCAACTCCAAATAAAATTTAGTCCTACCTGAGGCCGGTCACTGATTCATTACTACCCCCTAAGAATTAAATACTGACGCCTCAAATAATTATGCCTTGCTGTAAGAAGGCAGAAATAGGCATGACGGTGGTGCTTCCAGAACTACAAAAGATTCTATCACCATCAACAATTACATTATGCTCTAACACTCTACTATGTGAAACGAGCCTAACTATGTAAACTTACGTAAATAACAATAACACTACAAATATTATAGAAAGTCAGTAATTTATACAATTCATATTCATTAACGTATTTAGGGAAAACATTAAACATACTTAGAACTGTATGCTTATTTAAGTAAACTTACATAAACGTTAACAAGCGACTTGCATTAATTTCAGTGTAAGGCAGATGCGAAGAGACGCGGGCGACGTATTACACGAAATTAATATGCATGAATAAACGGGAAACGTTAATAATGCATGCACCTTCTGACGTTGTTGCGTAATGGGAAATTTAGGCGTTTTTAGAGGCGTTGACGTGTAATGAACGTCGGGTGTAATATTTAAATACTTGTCTTTTTAGACGTGGTAGAACTCCTGTAGTTTGACTCCGGAGGTACCAGTGCCGCACTTATTTATGTCCAATGATAATGTTGAGCACTGCTGTGTTCCGCTGTGTGTTGCTTTGAAGAGTGTGGTAAGAAGAACTACTTACCCTACGCTTTTTAGTCCTCAGAAGTAGCAACGCCTCTGTGGTCGTCTTCAGATAGAAATCCTTATTTTATCTGGGGTTGTTGCCAAATGTCCATGGGCGGCAGCCACAAACATCAGGTGGACTGCACGCTCGTTTGGTAGGTACTTTTCTATATTTAAAAAATATATTTAAAAGATTATCCTATATACTATATAGGTAATAAACAAAATACGCCTACGAGAATAACGCACCGGCTATTTTAACCCGAGCAACACCGGGTTTCGCTGCTAGTAGTTTCTATAATTATTATACCATAACAATTTCGTAAATACGAAATAATTCGAACAACACACACATACATCTATTAAGTGCTATGTTATAGCCAGATTTCTTTAATATTCACCACAAAAACAACAATACTAACTAGATTTGCTTCTACACCAACAAAATACGCCGACGACTAAACTTTCAGTTCCCGTAATAACTTCACCCGGGGATTGATGTGGTAACATTAACGCTTTGCTTAGTTCCGTACGAACAGTACCCTTACCATGAGTTTTTTACGTTTTGACAAATATGACTGTTTTGGTGTTTGTTTACGTATTTGCCCATACAATTTCCAATCAGCGCCCCTAGCGGATTGTATCAGAACTATAATGTCAGTAACGTAACATTAAATGTCTAAATTGACAAAATGGCGCTTTATGTTTTTGTCTCTCTTTTTTGCAAACATGAGAGGTAGACAAAAAGACTTGAGCACTTACTTATTGTTACGTTTACTCAATGATCTAAGCAAACAGAACAAAGTAATGGATTGAGTAAATGTAACGTAAAATTGTGGGATGTTTCGAAAACTCATGGTAAGGGCTGTACCCTTACCATGAGGACATTGTACTAACGAGTATGGTCACTGGACAATATTGTCCGTGTTATTTGTCTCCATCTATTTCTGTGGTTGGCAGTTCCTAATAAAGTTATCCAGTGGCATAATGGAAGCAAAAAGGGTAACGCTAATTAATTATGTAGTTTGAGGTAACATAATAGTTACTTAGATCAATATCCATTAGACCTAACACTATCAGGTACATTATTACTCAATTCTTCCAAAAATAAAATTTAAAGAGTTCACAAAACATACGCTGTATAAAAGAACGTTTTTTTTATAATATAGGAGTAGCAGACGAGCATGCAGTCCACCTGATGGTAAGTGGCTACTGCCGTCCATGGACATTTGTAATCAACATCAGATAGAATTAGATATTCCTACCTGAGGTCAGCCACAGATGCGCCACTACCCGTGTGGACAAAGCTGGAATGCCTCGGATAAGTATGTCATTCTACTTATTAGATTAGCTCCTATAACGAACAAAATACGCCTACGAGTAAAACTTTCAGTTCCCATATTAAGTTCACTCTGGGACTAATGTGGTAACGTTAACGCTTTGCTTAGTTCCGTACGAATAGGACATGGTACTAATGAGTATGGTTACTGGTCAATTTTGTCCGTGTCATTTGTCTCCATCTATTTCTGTGGTTGGCAGTTCCTAATAAAGTTAACCAGTGGCAATGGAAGCAAAAAGGATAACGCTATTTATTTATGTAGCTTGAGGTAACATAATAGTTACTTAGTAACTTAGTTAAATATCCATTAGTTAATAAAGAGAAACAAGGAGTTAATTGAACAAACGCTGTATAAATGAACATTTTATGAAACAAGTTGTTAAGTGACTGATAAAATTGTGTGGCCTTAGTGATGGTCTTAAGTAGCTCTAGCTCTTGATGGTCCATTAGTGTAAGTTAACATTGTATATACAACTTTCAAGAGACTTAACGCAGTTTCCTTCACCGTTTCTTCTCTAAGTATATAAAAACAAGCATCGATATACTACTAATAAAAACATAGTATATCTATGAAAACAAGTAATAGCAGGCTCAAAATAATTATGTACAAAATCTACTTAATTTAAAATATCTTATGGAGATTTGTGATGCGTAACACTGCAAAGAATTCTACCAAGATAAAAATAATTCAGAATTTCATTGAAATTACGAAAATTACTTATGAAAAATTACACTAAGGAATTTTTCCGCTAGTACTTCGCCAGACATCTTTAATAAGAAGTCTTATGAATGAGGAAAAGAAATTAAATAGGGAAGAATAATAAATGTTTCGCCAAATATTCGTTTATTGTTACGCATTTGTCGTATCATGACTCTCTCTTCAATCTTCATCACGTCATATAAATATATATCTTATATATAAAATTCTCGTGTCACAATGTTAGTTAGCGTACTCCTCAGAAACGGCTTTACCGATTTTCACCAAATTTTATATGCATATTCAGTAAATCTGAGAATCGGCTACTATCTATTTTTCATACCCCTAAGTTATAAGGGTTGTTCACCCTTGACATTTTTCATTTATATGGCAACACAACGTTTGCCGGGACAGCTAGTATATGTAGATAGATACATATCTACTGCATTAACTTTTTGAAGTTTGAATGGTAGAACCAATATGGTTCGACAGGGAAGGTACCACTGTCAAGCTTATTTCTAACACGAACCTGATCTAATTTTCGATGGAAGAGTGTGAATGCGAGCTGCTTTATACGAGGCAACCATCTAAGTCGTCAGAAAAGTCTAAACATCTGTTATTGCCTTCATATTAAAGACGCTTTCCACAATCATGATCACACACTAAGGGTCCGTTCACACAGACCGGCACGAAGAAGAGAGCAGATTTTTATCACGTTGGAAACAGATTTTTGATTAATTGTATTAAGATTTATTTTTGCATGTGCACTTCTTTTGTTATTATGA
Organism: Epargyreus clarus; assembly: GCF_041222505.1. NCBI lineage: Eukaryota > Metazoa > Arthropoda > Insecta > Lepidoptera > Hesperiidae > Epargyreus > Epargyreus clarus. The sequence goes on along the minus strand of NW_027332231.1, from coordinate 6,947,763 downwards.
ATGCTTTAATGGGCTTCGTGTGAAATAATAAGACGAGCCGACCGGCTCTGGCTGCTCATTCTCCCTCGCGCAGCCGATCGACTCCTATTGCGAGCGCATCCGCGCAATGTGAAATAGTGGGCGGCTTCGCTTCCACCAATTCCTAGCGTATATGATCCGGTCGGTGTGAAAATAAAAATGCGGGCCGATGCTCTCCGAGCCGGTCTATGTGAACGGACCCTAAGAATACCTATGTCGTGTGTGCCATGAACACACATAAAGACACACACAAATACCCAGACTCATAACAGATATCCAAATTTATCGTTCAGATGACTATCTGGCTGGGGATCGAACCCGTAACCCTTTGCGCGTCAGACCAGTATGACCGGTGACGGCTACGCCACGCGATTCGGCAAACACAAATGGACTTGGTCACAGATGTCCATAGAAGACAACAACCACTCACCATCAGACTCATCATCATCGTCATCTACCCATTACTGTACCACTGCTGGGCACAGGTCTCCTTTCATAATGAGAAGGATTAGCAGATAGACAACAAGTGCTAATCCAATCGTGCTACGCGATTTTAATAAAGAAAAAACTAGCAAGTTTAATTAAGCACTGAGCGTGGGTAATATTTTATGGTTTTGGCTTGAATCCATAATTGCTCTATCCATCGCAAACATTACCACACATCACATGACATGCGGTTTGCTCCTACGTGTCTAATGCACTTTGCGTCATATCCTTTAACTGCTAACATTGTATTTTCCCACATATTTTTTTTGAAATTGAATATTAAACCAACTCTCAAAGGAACTATATAAGGGTGTATTGCCACTCATAAATCTGTAATAGACCATACATTTAATTAGAACCATAGTAGAGGTCTGTTATAGCGTCACTATCACTGACTAAGTTAGAAGTGCTCAGCTGCCTTTGCATATCACACCCTTCAAACCAGAAGTCAGCAGCAGTTGACGACTTAATTGTAAAGCAGAAATAGGGGAAACAACTTTGATTTTAAGGCCATTAAGAATATTCAGAGACTAATACTAATACGTTGAAGGTGGTAGAGCCCTTTGTACTCCTATTTCTCCGAAGGCACCACCGACACACCGTTCGTACCTTGCATGTTCATTTGCATCTTCAATATTATAAAAAACCTACCTAGATATGTAATTATATACTAAGCACCAATTTGTTTTCGTTCTTAAGTTGTTCACATATTTTAACTCAATACTGTTTGTTTTAAACACATTTATAACATAAGAAAAATACAAAAGGAAGAATTAATAACATTCTCGCTATAATATTATTAGCAAAAAAAGTTTCGTAAGAATAAAATTTTCAGTTGCACGTCGAATGATGGATGGAGATTCGACGAAACGTCTCTCTCGCCTTTTGTTGGACAAACAAACAGAAAAATAAAATCATAAATAAATAGGTGACATTTTTGTAAAACCAAATTTATTTTGGCCGACTTCCCACGAGGAGAAGATGAATTACACGGGTGTTTTTTTATTATTTACGTTTTAATTTTTAGAAATAATAAAATGAGTGTGTATTCTCACATACACAACCATACGACAGTGACAAAGGGTCTGCAAACCACAGTTAAAGCATGCTTGCGATGTGATAACTAAAAAATTGTGTCTTTGCTATAGGCAGCGTAGCCGATCTCTCATTCACAGCGTCGCATGCTTAGATTGTGGTTATACTGTATATTATGTAGTCAGTATCGTCCACACACAGGATTTTCTCGAGCGCTGAATGTCAGTGACAGTTCTACTAGACTTGACAAATTATTTTCTCTCACCTATCAACATCAAGTACCAAAAACTTAAGAATAGCTATGCAGTGAAGGGTTCTTTTAGGTACTTAAATAAAATACCAAAATTGTTGACTATATCAATCATATCTTTATTAAATAATAAGTACCTACATTAAAAAAAGTTTTGCATTTAAAAACTTTAAAAATCTGTAGAATCTGTAGCTCTAAATAATCGATTTTACTGAAAACAAAAATATCTTCAACAGACATAGAAGGCAGTAGAACCCTTTGTAGTTCGATTACAGCACCACCGCCACACCTATTTCTGCCTCATAGCAGTGTAGTGTTAAGCGCTGCTTTGTTCCGCTTACAAGCGTTCTAACGCCCTTAGGGTGACAATACATTTGTGGTCAATCTCAGGTAGGTAAGCTTATCTGGGGTTAATTACTGATATCTATGCTGGACATAGGCCTCGCCTAGTCTGCGCCACTCCGACCGGTCTTGAGCCGTCTGCATCCAGCGGTTACCCGCCTTCCGCTTCAGGTCATCAGTCCACCTGGTCGGGGGGCGTCCTGTACTCCGTTTGCCGAGACGTGGTCTCCATTTGAGGACCATCCTACCCCACTATATCTATGGGTATCAGTGGGCAATTGCCATCCGGTGCTTGATCGTTCGCCACTTTAAAATTATTAAAATATCTAATATGAGACATGAAACCAGATGATACAATATGTATGTACAATAAAGTTACTCCTATTTTATTTCGCCCACAAATTGTTAAAATATTTTCATAACCCATTCAACGCTTTCAAATTGAATAACGTAGGCTGATAACATGATTTATTTACGAAATACCAAATTAGTCCAATTATATTTGTGGTATTTTTGATTAATTCAAAGTTAACTTGGTAAATTTTGCGTGCTTTCATCTATATAGACAAGGAAAATACTGTCCGATTTATAATTAAAATGGAAATTTTGAGAGGGTAGAGCCAGTATGGTTCGATTAAGGTACCATTGTCATATCGATTTCGAGCTTGAAGTATTTCTTTGTTGGCTGACTTACACTTATGGCAATCGTTTTAGGCCTCAGGAGGTAAAACATTTGTGACCGGCTTCAGGTTGATTTGTTCTATATGAAGTTAGTTACAGATGTCCATGGGCGATCATGTATATGAAGAAATATATTTCTTGTACAAAATATCAAACGAGCAGCCAGTCCATCTGATTGTAAGTGGCAACTACCACCCATGGATTTCTGTAATCAAATAAGATTAGAGTCCTACCTGAGATCGACTGCAGATGTGTTACTATGAGAACTAGCTTACATCGCCTCAGATAAGTTTGCTTTCTTGACCACACCTTTCAAAAGAGAACACAGCATCACTTTTTTATAATATAGGAGTAGCAGACTTGTAAGCGGGTAAGATGGTATATACTGCCGCCCATGGACATCTGTAATCAATAAATCAACAGATAGGATTAGATATTCCTAACCGAGGTCGGCCACAGGTGTGCCACTACACTACTGATATTAGGTAGAAAAAGGTGTGGCGGTGGTGCCGCCGGAGCCGAAGCACAAAGGGTTCTACCATCTCCGGAGCTTCTATATTTGAGCTGATCTAAACTTAAGTCAATACAAAACTCAAAACCAGACTCTTGTTCTAGACAAGAATAAGTAAATACAAAAATACAACCCTTTCATCACAGTTTTCTTTCATAGATCGCGAACAAAGCTAATTGTAATGCGGAGTATACAAATGTTTACGTGTTAGGCCTTTTATCTCGCAAATCCCATCACAAAGGATCTCTCTTTAAAGAAAACTAAATTCAATTGGGATTTTCAAAGGATACCAGTCTAAATAATCTGGGTCAATAGAAAAGGAAATTTCTACGCTTCCACGCGTTTCTTTTACAAAACTAAGTTCAATAATACGTGGATCTCTCAGGTCAGTGTAAAAGGATATTGGGTATTCTTTGCAATTTTCTATTATGTTCATATGTAGCTAATTTATGTTTATTATTTTTCAATAAACGGATTTGTTAGTTTTCATCGGCTAAGCTTGAAACTAATAATTGAGGCAAAATATATAAATACTAAATTAAAGTAAGTTATGATATTAAGCACGGAAATTGTGATCGTCCTCAGGTTGAACTTTTGTATTATGTGGTTAATATCTATTGATTTTTGTGGTGGTGACCTCTTTAATATGACTAACTTATGTTGATTCTAAATCCTATCACGGTAGACTCTTCAAAAAATAGATACTTCGACAAAATCGTTCATTATAAAATTGGGTATCAAGAAAATTTCACTATCACGATGTGGTTTAAATTTTAATTTTGGTTTGGTTTTAAATTTGTTACGCACAGAATCTATAACCACTATTGATTTATTTAACCCGTTATTTAATTAACAACCTATGTTTTAATTTCACTGAGCATTTTAGTTTTATTATAGACTAGCTGACCCGGCAAACTTTGTACCGCCTCAAAATCTATTTATCAAATATATTTCATATAAAAATAGCCTATGTTACTTGTGGATAATGTAGCTTTCGAATGGTGAAAGAATTTTTAAAATCGGTCCAGTAGTTTTTGAGCCTATTCATTAAAACCAATTTATAATATTACTGTAGATTTCATTTCAATAAAATAAACTGAAACGATAAGGACATTTGTTCGTAAAGAGATGAGAACGGTAAGTAGTCGCAGTTGTTATCATTAGGTAGTGTCGTTAAACATTGCTCGTAAAACGAAGGTCTTCGCCTGATGTAGATGTAATAGCAGTAGAGGTCGATTGAAAAATATAACAGACCTACTGTATTCTGTAGTAGTAATGCGTTTTATTTAATGGTGCCTAAGTATTATTGACTTCCATTTTAACAGACTACAAATTTTACACCTTTAGTTCATAATACGTTACTAAATTTGTTCGTTTCCACCGATTCGCTTTTAATATGGTGGTGGAATAACTACTACTGAAGGAATCTACTGAACTTATAGGGCTATCTCCTAAGTAAAAGTCACAAGTAAGAAAGGTTTAATTTAGATCAAAGTCTGCTAACAAAGTGGAGATTGATAGCATTCACACATATTTGAAAACAAGTTTTACCGTTTCAGAAAGTGACTATTAATTTTCGCAAACGCAGATGAACCTATAACTTGAAGACGATAGTGGGAAACAGTTGGATTCAGGTATACGACCAGTTAGTATTATGCTAATTAGATGAAGCCTATGTCTAGCAGTGGACCTTTAAAGACTGATGGTTGGACGCACTAATATTGGAAATATTAGTCGTGCGTGCCTGGAATTCGAATACCGGACCGCCAATGTAAGAGGTTACACAATCCATAAGGCTATTACGGCTTTTAGTTTATGAATAACGAGGATAAGGATGTACATATATGCGTATATATTGGTATACAACTTTACCTCGGAACAGGTAAACCTTGTTATCTAATCATGAATCCCTTCGCTGGCCGACTCTTATGAATAAGGTACGATTAAGAACATGACCCAATAAACTATTTCTGTGAATGAGCTTATTTTTATTCTCTTAAGCTATATTTCGGATTTGATCCACAGAAGTACAAACCTAAATGAAAAAGTTCAGTTTTTGATTTGAGTAAAAAAGTTTTAAAGGTCCTTAAGGTTTGCACAAGAAACACTTTGTGCCTCTCGGAGGCACCAAAGTCACGCCTATTATTACTTTATTACTAATAACAAACAACAAAGTGCTAATTGGAAAATTGGAAAACAATGAATCACTGATTCACTCTAACTAACTCTAGCTAACCTCATAAAGTTCTAAAAAGTATTCTTTCAATAGTGGCAGTAGTCACTTACCATCACAGAGGTTGCATACTCATTTGTCACTTCTATAATACAGAACAATAATGCGCTACAGGACCTAAAGAAAACAAAACCTTGTATCTTTATAAGTATTTATAACACTTAAGCGACATTACAGGGCTAGTTCCAAAAGCCACTGTAGATTATGGGTTTTCAAATAAAACTCCAACTTGAATCTTCAGTTCTTTTCTTCTTGTTTTTATTCCGAGGCGTACACATTTTTCCATGCAAGATGGTCGTCCTATGCCGCGGCGTGACTTCGCCGCATGGCGCAGGGAATACGGGCCTCGAGGGATCCCTCCTTACCCGGGCAATCTCCTCAGTGGGTACACTGCCCACCGGTGTTGTGAGCTGCCGTGTGGCAGCGGTGCAGCAATCGGTCCTAACGTGACCTGTGCTAGGCTGCGTGTGCAGATTTTCAGTCCTCCAGATGGTCGGAGGACACCTGCCCCTCGAGTTCACGAGGGAGCGGGCGACCGTCGGGGGGTCGAGCGTGGAGGGGCGCGAAGCCTCTGAGATGGGCATGTGGTCCGTTGTCGGCGCGTGCGTACATACGCCGCGCCAACCCGGCCACAAACCCGTCTATGGTCGGAACCTTGAGGTCGCGCTCCAGCACGTCGTTCCGAACGTAACGTCCCGCCCCCGCGATCGTTCGTAGGGCCAGGCTCTGCACGGCACGGAGACGCTTGCGGTTGGACTCTGACACCAAGGCATACCATGCTGGTGCCGCGTAAGTTAGGCGTGATCGGACGTACAACTTGTACACCCTTAGTTTTGTACGGGTCGGCAGATGAGATGCCAGCACCGGTCGGAGCATCGCTCGTGCAGCACGAGCCTGTCGGATCACGTGGTCCACCTGGGGCTTCATGTGCAGCGAGCGATCGATGTGACATCCCAAGTACCTAACTGTGGGCTGCCAAGCTACTTCCCGATCACGGAAACGTAGCGGCGGCGGCATAGTACGCCTGCGGCTGAAAAGTGTCGCGACCGTCTTACCGACGTTGACGGCCATGCGCCACTTGTCCAGCCACTCTGGGAGCAGGTCCAGCAAGCGCTGCATCCTGCGTGTTGCTAGCACAGGATCACGAGAGGACGCGAAGTACGCGCTGTCGTCCGCGAACAACGCGAGTTCCACGTCCCGTTCCCATTCCTCGAGGTGACCTTCGAGGGTGGGAATGTCGTTCGTGTAGAGCGCGTAGAGTAGTGGCGAGAGGCAGCTGCCTTGCGGCACGCCCGCACGTATTGGGCGGGGGTCTGAGGTGACGTTCTCAACCGCTACTATGAACTGCCGCCCATCTAAAAACGACGCTATTAGCCGCACCAGCAAAGCCGGCACGGGCGACTCCAACAGCTTAAAAACGAGCCCAGGATGCCATACGCGGTCGAACGCCTTCTCGATATCGAGAAAGACGCCGACCGTGTGTCGTCCGTAATTGGTCTCGCTTGTAAGATGGTGGATCACCCGTGTCAGCTGAAGCGTTGTCGAGTGGCCGGCGCGGAAGCCGAACTGCTCGTCCCTTAAAATAAGTGACGGTTGCAGTCGCTTCAACGCCAGCCTCTCAAACAGCTTCGCTATGGTGGGCAATAGCGTGATGGGACGGTAGCTGGCCGGGAGACGGCGGTCTTTCCCCGGCTTCGGGAGAACTATCACCTTCCCCAACTTCCAGATGTTAGGGAAGTAGCCCGTGCGAAGTATACCGTTGAAGAGCCTAGTCATGGTGACTACGGCTCCTCTTGGCAGCATTGCCAACGCCATATTCGGCACACCGTCGGGGCCTGGCGCCTTGCGCTTCGGTAGGCGCAAGGCGACCTTCCGCGTCTCCGTGGGGGAGATGAACTCCAAACCCTGGGGTGGCGGTGTCGGACGCCCGAGGAAGTCCTCTACCCACGCCTCTACGATCTCGTGGTGTTCGGCGGCGGCGGCGGATGCGGGGTGAGGAGAGAATTGCTCTTCCAAGTGCTCCGCATGGATCTCCGCCCTGTCCTTAGGTGCATAGCACCGCCTGCCGGCCCCATTTAGGAGTGGGCAGGCGGGTGCTTTGGCTCGGGTGAGCTGCCTGCTGAGATGAAAGAGAGAGGTCTCGTGTTCGCCAGCCTGGTCGACTCTCGCCTCCCAGGTGGCCCCACGATACTCCGCCATCTCAGCAGTCAACTCCTCCGCCACTGCGTTGAGGTCACGCTTGACCCGGGGGCAGCGGGTGCGCGCCCATAAACGGCGTAATAAGCGCTTGTACGCAAGTTTCCTCTCCAGGTGGGCTGGGAGCCGCGCGCGTCTGTTCGTCTTCGGTTGGAGGGTGGTCGCTGCGTCCAGCGCCTCCCGGACTGAAGCCGAGAAGGCGCTGGCCGCCGCTTCCACCCCCTCCGGCGTGTGCAGCGAATGGGTGAGTTTAACGCCACCCATGGTGGCTTGAAAAGCTCCCCAGTCCACCCTTCGAGTTTGGCGCTGGAAGGCCACTGAATCGGCCCCTAGGCCAAGCGTGATAAGTATGGGGAGGTGCTGAGTGTCCAGATCATACAGCACCTCCACATGGACGGGACAACGGAGACCCCTATGGAGCACTATGTCCAGGACATCGGGGCGATGGGACTCGTCCGAGGGAATGTGCGTAGGTGATTCTGGCCCAATCACCTCGTAGCCATTCGCCTCAGAGTCTTCGTACAGCTTGCGTCCCACCTGGTTGGCGATTCTGGATCCCCAAGCCTTATGTTTGGCATTGAGGTCGCCGGTCAGTAAGGTCGCAGCACCATCGTCCAGGATGGTATGGATGTCCTGCGGGTCAAAGAGGGGTCCAGGCGGTCTGTAGGCCGCAAAAAGTCGCAGCTCCTGGCCCGCCGCACTCACCACCGCCCCGATGGAACGGGTGTGAGTGAACGGCGGGAGCGGTAGTACATCGTGTACCACATCGCGACGAACCGCTATGGCGGTGCCTCGATAGGCCGTGCCCTTTGGCGATATTTCGTCGCGGCGGTACACGAAGTAATTGGGCAGCCGGAAGTCTTGGGCCGGGCGCAGTTTCGTCTCGCCCAGGAGCACCACGTGAACGTCCTGCTCCTGGACGAGACGCCTGAGCCCGTGTTGTTGGGGGACGATGCCTCCCGGGTTCCAATACAGCAGCCTAAGTTGTACTGCCATATTGGAACCCGAGAGTGTTCGATATAACGTTTTTGATCGCCCCTACAAGGTCTGGGTAGCGCGCAATGGCCTCGCTGATGGCGGCTATTGCCTCCACCAGTTCATCGGCCGGCGTATTGATCCCCAGAGCCTGTAGGGGGCGAGGAGCGGGGGTCGGCAAGTATACCGTCCTTGGGCGCGGGGTGGGACTCGGTGGGGCCGTGGGGACTTCCGGTTCCCTCTGCGACTTCTTGCCTTTGCCCTTACCCTTTCCCTTATGGGAGGAGGAGGCCGCCTGTGCAGCTACCGGGGCTGGAGTCGGTGCTGGAGGAGGTGGCCGATGTTCTGCCGGAGTCGGTGCCGGTGCGGCAGCGGACTGAGCGCTGGCCACCGGAGGGCGCGGCTGGGATGCCGCTTTCGGTTTAGTCAGCGGAGGCCGCGCAGCCTGTGTTTCCACCTGCTGCTCGGACCTCCGCTGGTGCCTTTTGGCCTTCCTCCTGCTGCCCTGCGCCCTCGTGCCGCGCGGAGCAGGGAGGTTGGCCGGCGCCATAAGCGACGCGCCCTCGGTGGGCGCGAACTCCTCCACGACTCGCTGGGGTACTGGTTCCCTGGCGGCGGTCGCGGATGGCTTGCGGGCGGATGTTGTTGCTGGGACGGGTGGACGGGGCGGAGGGACGTTCATCCCCCTGACGCGCGCCATCTTTTTCAGGTACGCACACGACCTGTTATTGGACGTGTGCGCCCCGCGGCAGTTGGCGCACTTAGGGGTCGCGTCCCTCGGTTCGGGGCAGTCTCCGACGATGTGTGACCCCGCGCAGCGGACGCATCTGGCCGGCCGGTGGCAGTTCACCGAGGAGTGCCCCACCGCCTGGCAGCGGTGACACTGGGGGGGGCCGAAACGACCCCTCCACGCCTCGATGACCACCCCCGGCATGAACAGGAGCTCGCTTACCCCGTAGAGGCGCGCGAGCTCTGCTTCGGCCATCCGGTCCAGCTGCACGTAGTACACGCAGCCGGGCTTACCTCGCCTTGGTGGAATATGACGGGCGAAACGAGCCGGGAAGCCAAGCCTTTTTAGGGCTTCGGTGACTGCATCCGGGTCCGTCACACTAGGCAGGCCTTTGACTGCCACCTTTGTGGGGCGGTCATCCTGCATAGTGTAACAAAACCAGGAGAGTCCTGGTTCCGTGGCGGACAAGTCCGTCAGGTACCGTTGGACAACCCGGTACTCATCCGCCGTCGCTGGCATAAACCTTATGCCCTGTCCAAAGGGCCGCGCGTTAGGTGCGTGACCCAGTTTGTCCCGCAGCGCCGCGAAATGGGAGGGCCAGTTCGGCATCCGCTCCACCACCAGGGGGGGGTACGCCTTCCCGGCCGCTGCAGCACTCGAGGCCTGCTGGGAGGGGGGGTTACCTCGTGAAGGTTTTGGTGCCTTCGGTGACGATGTGCGCGGGGGTGCTGGCGTAGTCAGCACCGCGGCATAGGACGTCCCTGGCTGTGGGTCCTCATACGACCCCAGCCGTGATGAAGCAGCTACGGGGGTCGCGGGAGCTAGGGGTGTCGGTGGTCGGATTGGTGGGGTCGCGGCCCTGGGCGCCGGCGACGGCGTCGCTGCCAGAGCGGCATAGGACGTCGAGTCCAGCCCGGCGTCCATGGTCGCGATCCCTGTAGACTGAAATTGGGGGGTAGGGGAGCGTGGGGGAGTCCTGTCGGTGCGTGTGCGTCTTACCACAAACACAGCAGTATCAGCCTCCACGCCAGCGCCCTCTTCCTTCGCCTCTTCATATTCTGAAGTTGGTGTACTTGGGGTAGTTGTTGTAGAGCTGCTTTCGTCATCCGCGGCGCCCACTCTCATGGCCTTAGCCGGGAGCTGTTGCGACTCCGGTGATGATGATGGCTCCCTTCGGGTTTTCGGGGGTCTTGCTGTTGCGCCGGCTTCTCCCGTCTTGGGTTGGCCGGCGAACTTCAGGGGCCTCCCGGATCCTCTTCGCGCCACGATTTCATCGAGCTGCGCCCCCAGGGGTTTCGAGACCGGAACGTGGGCGCCTGTGAGGATATCACGCACCACGATCTTCCTGGGGGGCAGTCGGGATGGTTTAGCGAGTTCCGCGGCTGTCCCGCTCACTCGTCTACTACTCTCCCTCTCTTCTGCCGCCAGTTGGGGGGTAGGGCGAGAAACTCCTCTTCCGTCTCGCTTGCCACCGTCTCCCTCTTCTGCCGCCAATTTGAGGGTAGGGCGAGATTTCTTCTTCCCATCTCGCTCCTTCCCGCCTTCTCCCTCTTCAGGGTCCATCGGGGGGGTAGTTTGGAATCTTCCGCCACCGCCTTATTTTTGCAGCCGATCTTCTTGCGTGGATCTTCCCAACACCGGGCCCCTTTGCTATCAAAGGGTGGGTGTTGGGGGGCCAAGTAAGTATTAGCCGGCTACGCCGGCGCCGTCACAATGCGCGTTACATACACAAGTTACATTAATCAACATTTACATTTAAATTCTTAGGCCGTTGTCGTCCGTAATATTCTCCCCCCGGCGTAGATTCTTCGAAGCCTCCTCCATCTGAAGGACGGCAAGCTTCGTCGCTGGCCTCTGGAACACACCTCCCTTTGTGCGGACGTCTGCAGACCGGACGATGCCATCAGGTCCCGGGTGAACTCGCTCGACGACTCCTCTCGGCCAGGTATTGCGGGGTAAGGCGTAGTCGACCACAATTACGAGATCGCCTTCCCGCAGTTGTGACGCCTGTGCGTTGGACGGCCCCCGCGGAATGAGCGTAGGCAGGTACTCTCGCAGCCATCGCTGCCAGAACTGGTCCGCCAGTGCCTGCGCCCTTCTCCACGTGCTGCGGTCCGCCTCGGTGCATGGCCCCGTCCGCGGTAGCCCCGTCGATGAGCCGATGAGGAAGTGATTCGGCGTTAGTGCTTCCTCGTCCTCGGGGTCCACGGAGACGTGCGTGAGCGGTCGCGCGTTCACGCTGTACTCGGCCTCGGTGATTAACGTCTGCAGTACCTCTTCTTTTGGCGACTTTTCTTTGAGCGTGGTGCTTAGTGCGGTTTTTATTGAACGCACTAAGCGCTCCCAGGCTCCTCCCATGTGTGGCGCCCCCGGCGGTATGAAACGCCAGTCGGTGTTGTACTGCAGACCGTAGTCCCGTAGTGCTGCGATCCATGCTCCGTATGTATTTCTCAGTTCGACGTCGGCCCCTCTAAAGTTAGTGGCGTTGTCGGAGTATATGACGCGCGGCCAACCCCTTCTGGCGGCCATCCTTCGCAGCGCCATAACAGCTGAGTCCGTAGAGAGCGACTGGACGATCTCTAAATGAATGGCCCTTGTGGTGAGACAGGTAAATAGTGCACACCACCTCTTTTCGTGTCTTCGTCCGATAGTCACCGTTAGGGGCCCGAAATAGTCCACGCCACAATAGGTGAAGGCGCGGTGCCCCGAGTCCAACCTCACTTTAGGTAGGTCTCCTTTCGGTGGTGTCGTCGGAGTCGCCTTGTACACGCGACAGTATTGACACGCTCGTGCTACTTTCTTGACTGTAGGCCTCAAGCGCAGTATGATGAATCGTTGACGGAGCTCGTTGACGACTCGTTCGTTATTCGCGTGTCCCGCCCGGCGATGATAATGCTCGACAAGCAGGTGAGTAAAGGGATGCTGCCCGTCGAGTATTACCGGCTCATTAGAGTGCGTTGTAGAATAGAGCGCACCTATACGGCCTCTTGCGGTTATTAGCCCGTCGTTCAATACTGCGTCGAGCCTTTTAAATTTGCTGTGTCGTTGTAGCGGCTGGTTGTGACTTAACCGCGCTAAGTCTTCGCTGAAGGAGTCCCGCTGCGCGCGTTGAAACCACCGTCGTTCGGCCGCTTCTAAGTGTGACACTTCTAAGTGTAGAGTCTTGTCTCTAGATCGAAGCTTCTCGACGAATAGCTGAGTAAGTGCCGTCGCCCTTATAAGCTTCAGGTAACTGGAGAACCTTCTAATGTCGGGTAATGAGTCGTTGCGGTCCGAGTCCTCTTCTGAGACGGTGTAACACGTCTCCCCGGTCTCTTCACCTTCCCCGTTCTCCGTAGGCCAGTGCTCTTCTGTGGCTCGTAGGAATTGCGGTCCCGTGAACCACCGGTCCCGGCTGTCGATCCCGTCGGTTTGAAGCCTGGTCGCATCGTCGGCTACGTTGAGTGTTGTAGGCACCCATCGCCAATCCTCTGTATGTGTGAGCTCGGCGATCTCAGCTAGGCGATGTGAGACGAACGGCGTGTATTTTTTCGTCTCGTTTCTTATCCACTGAAGGACGGTGCGGGAGTCACTCCAGTATATGACTCGTTTGGGTTTCCAACAGCTGTGCTCCCTGACTATAGTGTTAGCCATTCGTGCCCCGATTAACGCAGCTTGGAGCTCCAGTCTCGGAATGGTTAGTAACTTCAGTGGAGCCACCTTCGCCTTGGCCATTACTTGTATTGTTTCTATGTGATCGCCGTGTGCGATCCTCCAGTAGGCCACCGTAGCGTAGGCTTGCTCGCTTGCGTCGACAAACACGTGTAACTCGATGTGAGTTTCCGGCGTTACGTTGTAGCTATAGCACCGCGGTATTGCTAGTGCTGAGACATCTGGGAGTCGCCTTATCCACTCGTCGAATAGGTTAGCGTCTTCAGATGGCAATTCCTGGTCCCAATCAACCTTCTTGAGCCACAAGCGTTGTAATATCATCTTGCCGACGATCGTATATTGACTGATAAGCCCCAGTGGGTCGTACACCGACATAACCGCGCTTAGGGTTTCGCGTTTAGTCGGTGCTCTCAACCGCAGTCTGACCTCATCGGGAACCCTCTTGATGTCAGTGTTGAAGGTGAGGGTGTCGGAGCTCGGGTCCCAGCGCAGCCCCAATGTCTTTTCCTTCTGGTGTGCTGCTAACTTTACATTCGCGCTTTCAGACTTCTTATCTTCGGGTATGCTAGCTAAAACTCTCTTGCTATTTGAGTTCCATCTTCTTAAGTTGAAGTCCGCTTGTTGATGGATGTAGGTAACTTCGTTCACCATTTTAATAGCCTCCTCTTCAGATGGGAAACTGTCTAGGTAATCGTCCATGTAGTGTCGCTCCTTGACCGCCGTGGCCGCCTCTGGGTATTTACTTTCATAGTCGACGGCGTTGCGGTTTCTTACGCTGTGAGCGAGGTATGGCGAACTGCTGGCTCCGAATATCATGGAGACCATTTTAAATCTTCTCGGAGGGTCCGTAGGCTTGTCCCTCCATAAAAACATCTGTGCCGGTTGGTCCTCGGGTCTGATTTTAACCCTAAGGAACATTTCTTCGATGTCCGCTGTGACGGCGATTCTCTTTTCTCTGAACCCGAACAATATTCTTGTGAGTGAAGCTAGTAGGTCGGGTCCTTCTAGTAGGAAGTCATTGAGACAGACTCCCTTCACCTTAGCCGCCGCGTCGAAGACCATTCTAACTTTTCCCGGCTTGTTGTGATTGGTGACGGCGAAGTGCGGCAGGAACCATTTTACGTTGCTATCCCTTTCGCTGCCGTCGCATTGCACCGCGTAACCCTTTTGTATAAGGTTAGCGATCTGAGCCGCGTATTCCTTTTTAAACGCCGGCTCCTTAGTCATCCTCTTCTCGAGCGTGTGTAGTCTCTTAAGGGCAGACTCGTAGCTATCTGGGAACGTGGGGTTATCTATCTTCCAGGGCAGACCCACTTCGAAGTGGCCGTCCTTTCTTGTGGCGGTCGCTTCGAAAATGTCGTTGGCTCTCTTCTCATGCTTATTAATTTTTTCTTTAGTCGATACGCCAAGCGAGTCCACGTCGAAATGTGACTCGACGAGCTTCTGTAGTTGGACGTCGCTCGCGCAGATGTGAAGTACGGCCGCCTGGTCTTGATAAATCGATTTCCTGGGTACCGACCCGTGCAGTACCCATCCCAACTTCGTTCTCGACGCGGCGGGTTCATTTCTCTTGCCGGCGCGCAGCTGTCGCGATATTATTAGATGCCAGTTGTCGGCACCTATCAATATGCGAGGTCGAGCTTCTCCCTTACTGATGCTATCTTGTACAACTCGCAGGTGCTTGTACCGTTCTAAGTTGTGCGGTACGCGTTGGTGATGTAGCTGTAGTCCTTTTACTGTGCGGGCTGTCACTAAGTAGGCTTCTTGTTCGTGTACCCCTTTGACACGAACCTTGACCGCTTCGCTGTCGATCCTTCTCTGATCGTTAATACCCCTTATGTTCAGAGGTCGATTCGGTCCGCCGTTAGTGAGTTGCTTCGCTAATTCTTCGTCTATTAGCGTCACAGTAGACCCTTCGTCTAGGAGGGCGTACGTATTTACCTCCCCCCGTGGACCGCTGAGTTTCACCTCGCAGGTTTTGAGCAGTACTGATGTAATAGGCGACCTCCTTGTCGTGACGCTCATTACTAGCGCGGCTGCTTCGTCTTCCCTGCCGTCGTCCGGAGTGCTCACTGTAGTCGTAGACTCCGTTACTTTTTCTTTATGTAGTAGCGCGTGATGTTGGTAGGTACATCCGTGGACTCCGCAGGCCTTGGCTTTGCATGTGAACCTGCTGTGCTTCCTTTTCATGCATTTGAAGCACATCTTGTTGTCCTTTGCCCACTTCCATCGCTCGTTGACGTCGAGTGCTTTGAGTTTATCGCACTCAGTAGTGTAGTGTCCCCCAGTTGGACACATGAAGCATTTTCTTTCTTCCGGTTGACTTTCCCCCGCAGTGTATACGCCCTTGGTAGCAACCCGCTTTGGTGCTACTTCTCTTCTGACGGGTACCGGAACGCTTCGCTTCGTTGTGTGGGTGTACCTTATCATAAGGTCCGCTTCGGCCATTAAAAACTCGGAGAGTACTATCATTTCATTATCTTCCATGATGCGTGCTTCGTTATTGGCTGCGTACTCCGCCCATTTGCTTATGAGATGAGGACTCAGTTTGTCCATTACGTCTCGAACGAGTAGCGGGTTTCGTAGGTAGCCTCTTCTATCTATACTTTTTATCGTATAGACAATATTTTGAATCTTCACCGCGAACTCATACAGATCGGTGCTCGCGCTCCCTAATTTCGGGATCTTTTTGAGCTCTTCCATGGCCCGATCTATTATGAATTCCGGTCTTCCATATTTCATCTCTAATGTGCGCATGATGATATCTGGGTTAGATGCGGTGAATAGCTGTGACAGCACGGTTTCTCTCGCTTCCCCTCGCAGGCTGTTTCGCAGTCGAAGGAGATTTTCCGTTGGAGAGAACTTAAAGAGTCTTGTAGAATCTTCCATGGCGGCCTTATACGGTAGCCACTCGGCGACGGCTCCCGTGAATATAGGTAGTTCCGCTGTTTGGCGAGGCAACGGTCTTGAGGCGACTAGTTTTTCTAAGGTGTCGGCTAGCCGTTGAATGCCTTGGAATTTCGCGTTCTCCCCCCGTTGCTTACTAACGGGAGGGCGAACCTCTTCCGGTTCTTCCCTGTATTTCGTCGCCGTTGGTTGTTCCATGCTTCTATCCACCCAGTCTTGTACCCTTTCGTTGCATGAGCTCGCCGCATATTCAGATTCGGCTTCGATTGCAGTCATTTCGGCGGCTAATCTCGATTTGATTAGCTTTTCTTTCATAAGTAGCCGCTTCTCTTCTATAGCCGCGAGTTCTTTCTCCGCTTCGTATTGTGCCATCTTCATACGTGCGTCGATGCTTCGCTTTGAAGTGTTACTGCGAGCGGTGTGTGCCGGCGACGTAGGTCTCCGCACCGGCGATGTAGGTCTCCGCACCGGCGATGAAGTTTCACGCCTTGGTGGCGTGCTAGCTGGTCGTGCAGGTGGCCCCATGACGGACGTCCGCGTTGACGTCGCTGGTGCTGTCTCTCTCGCCCCTTCTGGCGGAGAGTGCTCCATCCTTTTTTCTTGGGAATTTCCTGCGACCGTCGACGGCGACTGCGGAGAATCTTCATAAATTCGGTGTAGCGATGGCCCTGGCGCACCCTTAGCGCCCGGGGCTGCTTCTGACTCGCTGTACCCCGATTCGGAGCGAACACGACCCTTTGTGTTCATTGCGATCGGCGTATTCATCTTGAGTCTTCTTTAAATCCGGCTTCTCGAAGGACCAATGTAGATTATGGGTTTTCAAATAAAACTCCAACTTGAATCTTCTGTTCTTTTCTTCTTGTTTTTATTCCGAGGCGTACACATTTTTCCATACAAAAAGGCGAGCTTAAGTACTTATTTTGGGTACCGCAACAGGCGCAGGCTCAGTCAGCAACCGCGTCCTATTGCCGTCCCTTTCTAACATAGCCTGTCTTACTCTTACAATTCTATGCTTACACTCTATTGCTATCCTACTCTTACATATCTATTCTTATTACGTAGGACTTATATCTATTGCAATAAAATGTCTTATTTACATAGTCTTAATTACATACACAAGTTACATTAATCAACATTTACATTTAAATTCTTAGGCCGTTGTCGTCCGTAATAGCCACTTAAGCAATATTTACCCGAGGATCAGTTACACTCACCAAGAGTCCAATCCCACTCCCACTCCCACTAATGTCACCAGTAATCTGCTAAAACACGGGCGGGCCCGCAAATTAATGGAGTGAGTGATATCATGTATTTGGTGATTTCGGAAATAGCTTTAATGACGTCACTAACCTGTTTTCAATTGTACAAGTCGTTATGTACTGTAGGCATTGAGTCTCATGTTTTAATATGAATACTTAAGATGTAACAAATGTAATAAAAAGATAATCTTTTCTTAAACGGACGGTTTCCTTTGGTTTTTTTATTTATCCAGAATTAAACTATTATCTAAGTAGTAACTATCCCCAATGTAATTATTTTAAGCGACATTTTCTAATGAAGAAATACTACAGATTGTGTTTGTCACCTAAAATGAAGTCGGTCGATTAAGTGTTATTAGAATTGATCCTGTAACTCCATTCGACAATTATACATAACTACTTTCGACCACGGAACAAGAAAAGTTCCGTGCTTAAGACCAATACTTCTCCGCTAAAATATATGTTTACAATCCCAGAGTAATTTCGGAGGTGAAACGAACTGTAGCCCATAAAACGGTATCACAGAAATGTGCGGTATTAAGCACCCATTAACATTACTTGCTTGTAACGACTACATATCCTAAGCCAATAAAAGTTAAGCAATTAGTGTTCTCACAAATAAAGTTAGGAACGAGAGATTTTCGAAACGGTACTATACGTAACTTTTTTTAAGGCGCAAAAATAATAATAATAATAACAGTTTATTTTCCAATAAAATTGTACATACAGACTCATGTATTACAGTAATCAGATAGTGCAGTATACTATCTGTATACTATGATGACATTAATACTAAAATAACAAATCCACCGATCTTAATATTATTTCACTGATATACATATATAGCAAATGATTTTAAAATTCTAATAATAATTCTGAAAAAATAATTATCACTTGCTATAACGGTTAGAAGAACACAAAATCCTACATCCCTGAGAGTTCTTAAAAAAGTTTTCAAAAGTGTGCAATGTCTGAAAATTTGCACTTACCCTTTGCAATGGCCTATGCCCCCTTACGCAGAGGAGACCCGTGCCTAGCAGTGGGACAGTAATGGGTTGAAGACGACAAGGAAATGCACTCACGACACTATACTTAAAAATGCTGTATAACTGTTGAGTTTTGATTCGATACGACTGAAAAGGCATAGATGTCGATGTGACATGCTCCAACTTGTTCTCAATGCATACAATGCATACATGTATATCATATGTGTTCGACTTCAGGTAAACAGCCCTTCTATTTTATCGCTCAAAGCAGAGCCTATTGAAGACATGTGTGCCACGTACTCGTATGTTTCTTAGATTACATAAGAACTCATAGTTTTTATATTATAGGAGTAGTAGACAAGATGGTAAGTGGCTACTACCGCCCTTTGACATCTCTAACGAACCCCAGATAAGATTAGATGCCAACCTGATGTCGGTCATAGATGCGACGCTACCCCTGAGGACTAAGCTAAAATGCCTCAATAACATATGCCTCCCTTACTACACTCTTTAAACCAGAACATAGCAGGGCTACACTGCTATTATAAAGTAGAAATAGGTGTGGCAGTGGTGCCGCCGGAGTCAGACCGTAGAAGCTTTTAACATCTTCAAAATTTCTTATACGCATATGATATCATATAACCAGGATGCATAACTGGGGTTTGAACCCTGGACCCCAAACGTAAGAAGCCGAAATTCACAGCACCATATTCCCACTGCTTTACATAAAAGAAAATAAAACTGTCAATCCATTACGCGTTAATAAAGAACACGATGGCACAAGGCTCGTCCTTTGAAGAGGTTTTTTGTGCCCTTCCCTTACAATTGAGTCTTCCCATGAAACTTTTATGTGACGTCATTACGCCACGAAACGACTAGAACGTTAGTACAGCATTTGGTCGAGTGGAAAAAGGAAAGGACAGGTTGTTAGGTTGAATTAGTATTGAGTGAATTGTTTTATGCTTACGATTGCTGTCCCCACTTAGGTTATTATGGTTACCTACATCATGAGAGATAATATAAACAGGTATCGTAATTGATTACGTGATATTTTTACAATTATTTAAAAATTTACCAATATAGATGTTATAATGTCTTCTTCTCATTTCTATCTATTCCTTGAAAAAAGTTGTATTCAACGGTAAAAATCATAATTCTGCAACATTAAATGGAAATTAGCACAAAAACAGTCGGTCACGTGAAATGTGAGCTGTGACGTCACATATTATTAAAATTAAGAATCTTGGCTACGCCGCTTTGAACAGGGGACTGTTCTATATGGAACTCCATAGTCGCAGATGTCCACGACCTTCGGTGACCACTTACTCTCAGATGGACTATAAGTTCAATTGCAAGTACAATTCTCAAAAACTGAATTAATAATAATAACCATTTATTTCAGACAATATAAACAAAGATACAAAAGTATAATTCAATACAGAGGTCCATATCATATATACCTTACAGACTAACATACATATTAATATATACTTATAACTAATCACGTATTTGCGGCGACGTGAGACGCGGGTCTGGTGACTGCCGGGGGTCCTCTCCTTCCACGGAATTTCCGGAACACAACTCCCTTCGGCCACAGCTCCTCCTTCAGGAAGGTCGACAATTAATGACCACGACAAAAGCTTTCTGAAAATCTAAACGAACACTTGTAACGTGTAAAAATTTGTAAAATCAATGTGCATTTCAAAAATTGTATGCTATACAAACTTAATACCACAGTAACCTCTAAGAAAGCTTTACTGCTCGTAAATCTTCCAAGAAGCTTACTTTCTTCGAGTAGAAGTCGCCACTTATTCAGTATAATTTTTTTTTACGATAATTATCGTATATATCAAACGTATATTATTTAAAAATACTTCAATAATGATCATCTCTTTAGGTTATTTCGTTACACGTGTTTTTTATAAACATTTTTAATCTGTAAAAATGCGGATAATCAAGATTTCATTACAAAAAAAAGGAATGAAAAAGAATGTATTACAAAAAACACATACTAAATTAACAAACGGAAACTAGAGAAATATGTATGAGCTTATCTAGAAAAGCCAATTTTTCGTTCAAAACCACGAGACTTTCATGCAAAAACTACAGAATAGCGAGGTATTTTTTATCCTAAAAATATTTACAATGTCTACGTAGAGTATTATAAAACCACAAAAGAATGCATGCGAACTGTACCGTGAACCAAAACGTATTTTGTTACCAAAACTCGACATGAAACTCCTATCTATCCATAATTATTCATTTTTACCACGCTTCTTAGTGTTCCGTACGCAAAGAGTAAAAACGGACTACTACTAAGACTTCGCTGTCTGTCCGTCTATTACAGCTCTATCCGTTGAGCCATAACAGATAGACACTTGAAATTTCGACAGAGTATGTATAACGGTGGCCGCTATAACAACATATACGAAAAAAAATTTTAACAAAAAAATAAAACCGACTTCTATGTCACTACAAAGTAAAAAATAATTGAAATAAGTGTTGGTTTAATACATATTTCTGAAGTTGGCGCTCAATATATTTCGTTTGATAATGGCGTAAACAGCGTGTCTAATATGAGCGCCGACTTCAGAAATATGTATTAAACCAACACTTATTTCAATTATTTTTTACTTTGTAGTGACATAGAAGTCGGTTTTATTTTTTTGTTAAAATTTTTTTTTCACCCTTTTTAGTGATGATATGTTAATGTTTCTATTTATATTATGTAAAATTGTATAAAGGTGATCATGAATAAAGGTAAGGTCTGAATTCATACGAATTGGACCCGCTCTGCTCGCTTAGTTTTATATTGCCTTATATGTTTCAACCTAACCTAACCAATTCAATACGAAACACTATAGGCGAGGCTACATGCAATTCTATATTGTTTGCTAGGTTAGGTTGGAACAGAAAAGTAAATAAATCAAACTAGGTGGTAAAACTCTGCGAGTGAGTCGGTCCGATTTACCTCAATTCAATAGTTAAGGAAAACTACAGCGTATTCATTAATCATATTTTATATTTGTAAGAAGTGATTGTCAAGTTACTGTTGTTTAGGCCAGCAGTGTCCCTGCGTCACTAGGATTGAAGACTTTACGGTCAAAGTTATCAGGGTTAAGACCTTCATATGTGTGTATCATATGTGTCTGCTTAGTGACGTTAATACATATATGAAAGCACAAAATAGCTAACTCCTGTGGTTTAACTTGAAAGCACACCAGCATTATCAGAGTGAAAGAGTTGAAGGTCATTTTTTTCATTACATGTACCTGCTTAGGACCTGTAAAATATGTGTGAAAGCACTAAATGGCTTATTCATGTGGTTTAGGCTGGAGGTACCTCTGCATCATCAGATCTAAGGAGTTGAAGGTCAAATTTTTCATCATATATCTCTGTCTACCAACTTCATTACAACAAATGTCTTTACATTGGAGGCACCTCTGCATCATAAGGATTGAAGAATTGAAGTTCATATCTTTCATCATATGTCTCTACTCAAAGACCTTATCATATATTCGTAAGCTCCAAATGCCTAACTTGTATGGTTTAGGCAGGAGGCACCTCTGCATTATCAGAGTTGAAGAGTTGAAGGCCAAATTTTCCATCATATATCTATATATATCAACCTTATTAAATATCCATAAGTTCCAAATGCCTTACTTGTATGGTTGAGGCAGGAGGCACTTCTGCATTACCAGGGTTGAAGAGTTGAAGGTCGAATTTTCCATCATATCATGTTAATCTAGATACTCAATGTTCATTTAAAGTTTCATGAGAATTGAGTGGGCAGAAGGAAAGTTGTCATAAAATATGTAAAAAGCAGGGGTAGTGATGATGAGTTCCACCGCATTACTTTAGTTCTAATCATCAGAGCATACTAATGTTATAGTAGTAAAGTACCGCAACAAAACACCCTTTCATATGAAAAAAAGAAAATTGAAATTGGTTAAGAAATACTCGAGTTATTGAAGTTTATATCGGGAAAGAAAAGAAAGAAATCGGGTTTTTTCAATTTCCCGGGAAAACTGGCGAAAATTTTCAAATTTCCTCGAAATGGGACCCCCTGTGAAACTAGCCGCATACAATGGTGTATGAATCATGTCGATCGGTCGCGGCATCGTGAAAAAATCGCCGAACAAACATAAAAAAAAAAAATATATACGGTCGAATTGAGTAACCTCCTCCTTTTTGGAAGTCGGTTAAAAATAAAAAATAAATGGAGGTTGCCATTAAATAAACTACTATTTTTTGACTCGCTTTATCACTTAAGCCCGTAATAGTTAGACAGTTCCAACTCTCACAATGCATTTACCTCTACATTGATAAGTAATATTAAAAATAGAAAATAAAATAATCTACGTAAATGTTTTATATGTAAGGGAGACATAGATTTCTGAGGCATTAGGCACCAGCTTATTCCTCAGGTAAAGCGGCATCTGTTGCCGACCTCATGTAGAAATCTAATTAGATGGAAAGATGTGAAATGTGCATGCTAATAAACTTATTTAACTGCCATATAACGCGATCATCTCACTCCTCAGATGTACACCAAAATTCGACATGAACTCCTGTCCATTCATAAAAAATCATTTTTCCATTTATATTCCATTTCATAGGCGAACTTCTAAGTCAATTCAGTCATTTGCATTAAAGATGTGTCGGTAAACAAAACGGCCTATGTAAATGTTTTCGCCCTGATCTTATGTCGCCTCGTAATCCGAACTTCAGCTGGGCTTAATAAAGTGGAAACAGTGTTCATCTCGTGTCTCATGAATACACAATGAATTGACTGTTTTTCTATTCGAGTAAAATGTGCCTGTTCTTGAAATTGACACGATGGCGTTTTGCTTACGTAAGAGTCGTTTTAGGTATTTTATGTAGATTCATAAGTAGGTATGAGTGGTGACAGAAACAATATTATTCGACTGGGGAGGTTAATCATCACCTGCTTCACTTATTTCAATGTGTATATTGTAATTCTTATGCCATCATCATCGACAACCCATTACTGTCCCACTGCTGGGCACGGGTCTCCTCTCATAATGAGAAGGATAAGGCCATAGTCCACCGCGCTGGCCAAGTGCGTATTGATAGGTATTACATACCTTTGAGATTTTTTTTTATAAAATCTCTCAGGTATGCAGGTTTCCTCACGATGTTTTCCTTCACCGTCTAGCAAGTGATAATTAATTTCTATTTCTAATACGCACATAACTTTTTGAAAAATCAGAGGTGCGTGCCTGGGATTTGAATCTCGGACCCCTCGATCGAGAGGCTGAGGTTCTTAACCACTAGGCTATCACTGCTTAATTCTTGTGTACCTATGTTAAACTATTATTATAAAAAATATATAAGACCCTATAACTGCTTAAAGACTATACTTGCTTTTTAGGCAGTTGTAGAAAACTAGTACTCCCACAATTAAGACGAGTTCATTGACCGTCAAGCCCTTTGTGCTGCAGGGCATGTCAAAGAATGAGATATGTGTACAAGTACATATACGCTTGAAAAACCCTTCGACAATTGGGTAAAAACAACGATCTAATATGTATGTCATGTATAATTTGTAGGTATGTTTGTTAAATAATTGACCAAGTGCGAGTCGAACTCGCAAACGGAGGGTTCCGTAATATTACTGTTCATAGACAAAGTTAAAACCGTCGAAAAATAGCGGTTTCTTTTATGGCAACCCCCGTTTATTTTCAACCTTTTTTGGTTTTAGTATTTGTTGTTGTTGCCAGCGATATACAATATACATACTCCGTAAAAATTTCAAGTGTTTATCTATTACGGCTTAACAGGCGGAGTGACAGTTGGACAGACA
This sequence comes from Epargyreus clarus, assembly GCF_041222505.1. Classification (NCBI taxonomy): domain Eukaryota; kingdom Metazoa; phylum Arthropoda; class Insecta; order Lepidoptera; family Hesperiidae; genus Epargyreus; species Epargyreus clarus. The sequence goes on along the minus strand of NW_027332231.1, from coordinate 6,923,676 downwards.
ATGGAGCCTTAGTAAAAGGGTTCCGTTTTTACCCTTTAAGTAGGGAACCCTAAAAACATACGCAAATTACGTTCAAAGCCGCAAAGTTGTGAAAAACCAATTTCAGTAGTTGTGGCTGGATAGAGCAAAGCTCATGCACATGTTCTGTTGAGTTCTGGCTTGTTTTAAATTATAACTTTCAACGTTTGGTATAAATATTGTGGCTAGGGCTTATCATTGCGGCATTTTCTATTTGCTAAAGTTATTTTGTGCAAAACCAAAAACGTTTTTTACAATAAATTGCGTCAAGATAAGCACTGTAGTACACTGAATTTACTTCTTTGTGTACATAAAAGTGGAATTAAAAGGATTTAAAGAATTATCTCTTACAATATGAACTTAACTTTCAACTAGGGCTTATCATTGCAACATTTTCCGTTTGCGACACTTACTTTGTGGAAAACCAAAAATAACATATAGTTTTACAATAATTTACATCAAAATAAGCACTGTAGTATACTGAATTTACTTCTTTGTATACATAAAAGTGGAATTTAAAGGATTTGAAGATATCTCTTACAATATAAACTTAACTTTCAACGTGGCTAAGGCTTATCACTGCGGCATTTTCCATTTACGACACTTACTTTATGGAAAACCAAAAAAACATTTAGTTTTTACAATTACTTACATCAGAATAAGCACTGAGTTAAATTCTTGTAAAAGTGTAGTACAAAGGATTTAAAGATATCTCTTATAGTATGAACTGTTGTAAGGTCTGTGTTCTATATTATATTAATTATTTGTAGATGTTCTATAGTAGTAAACAAACACTGTATTATAATACAGTATATGAATAAGTGCTACAATTAAAAAAATACCCAGGTCGCGTAAAAATATCATTCCATTTTCAATACTTTTGAAAATCGTACCACACCTCCTATTTTGCTCAAATTCATTAAGCCGTACATGAATGAATGAGACATGAATACAAACATGCCATACATAATATGCTCGAAAAACTTATAAATTACAGAAATTGGCGAATATACCATGTAGCTAATAGACGTAACGCTTCCATTTGAAGTTAATAGGACCTGTAGTGTTCCCGACTCAACGTCGGGATAGTAGTATCACTTAAACCCCATTTGTCACGCTAACGCATCAACACGCCCGTCCACAGTCCACACCGACGGTCTAGCATGACTGTCCCCACACAGTCCGCTCTCATTCCGTGTCGTATGCGCTCGAGACAAACTACGCACAAGGTGACACTACAGGACCAAAAACTAAATTAAAACGCCTAACTTAACGTGTTAGTGTATAACACACGCTCGTTGCTCATACACACAAACTCAACTGTACACTTACCATGAGTTTTTACGTTTTGACAAATATGACTGTTTTGGTATTTGTTTACGTATTTGCACATACAATTTCCAATCGCCCCTAGCGGATTGTATCAGAATTATAGTGTCTGTAACGTAACATCTAAATTGACATAATGGCGCTTTATGTTTTGTCTCTCTTTTTGGCGAATATATGAGGGAGATAAAAAGTTTATCGTCACTTGAGCACTTACTTATTGTTATTTATTGGAACAGAATAATGGATTGCGTAAACGTAACGTAAAATTGTGGGAGGTTTTGAAAACTCATGGTAAGGGTACTGAACTAGATTTCATTTTTCAGAATTGAAATTCAATTTACTGTCAGTCCTCATGCAAATAGAAACCCCTTTCGATATGGCATTGTTAGAAACCCATTATAAAGTCAAATATTTAACCTGAATCATCTTATATTGGTGTAAACTTCTATAGCATTTAATACCGTAGCTTACTTATACCCTTATTTTTAGAAAAAATCTCCTCAGAATTTAATAAATTAAACGACGCTTAAGCGATTTTACGAAAATTAAAAGCAGATTCCCCAGCGGCATCTTAATTAGAGTAGTTGTCTAAAAGACCTTTACAAATAAGATAAGGGAAGGTAAATAAACAGCTGAAAAGTAAAAATAGGTCATTGCAAATCTGCCTAAAATCTTGATTATTTATGCACACAAAGTAAAGTTAAATTTCATAGTAAAGAAAGAAAAAAAGAAAGAAAGAAAAACATTTATTCGGATAATTGCAACACAAATGAAATATTTTAACAGAAAAAGACAAAAAAATAAATAAAAATCACATAAAACAAAAGAAAATAAAAAAAGTGTGTGTGTGTCAGCTACGACGCACGATTGGAGTTTACTCCTTACGAATGATAATTATGATATATATCGAATAGAAAAAAGGGTAGGTAAATGAACGCATCTGCTAAAATGATAAGAGAAACAAACATATATCTGTAATTATTCGGATTATTTATATTACTTCAATAATGCGTATTACATAAAGTATGTTACAAAATAATATAAATAATAATAATAAAAACATTAAAACTTGATGGTTAGGTTGCTGTTTATGTACGTTGTATATAGATGTATACAATAGATGCTACTATATGCATATATTATACAGCATGCATACCCTGTACTCGGCAGCAGTATACAAGTTGTGGCAGAACTTCGTAATACGCAGGCGCGCAACACACACGTACAAACATACGCACACATTCAACTCTCAGACTGGAGGTAGTGAACTATACAGTGAGACTACGAAGTATCGCGCAAAGAGGAGACCCCGAGAATGAGATACGCTGTGTAACCCTTTACACCCGAAGATTTTTTTTCGCAATTTCCGATTCAAAACGTTTATTACGGCTTTTTATATAGCTTAAGGGATCCACAAAAAATACGAAAAAAAATGCAGAGTTTATACGTAATCCAGAAATCGACCCGCACGATCGTGAGTCTCCGGTGGGAACTGTCACACTCACGATCGTGAAAATTACAAAAAAAAATAGTTTTTTTTCAAAAAATATGAGAAAATTAAAACAATTTGGAGATATTTAACATCACTGTCTTTATTTTCATTAGTCTTTATAAAAATCTGTCTTGGCAATGAAACCTAAACTACGTAATTTTATGAAAATCAACATTCTTCTTTCTTCCGTTATTGCCTCCGTCTTAAATCCAGGTCTCCAAGGCGTAGGTATTCTTGGCTAGGGAATACATCCAATGATAATGCAGATGGAGAAAACTTTAGCCATATCTATTGCAATTAAATTAAGTTTTCGACCGGTTCTTCTTAGATAATATAAATTTGTGCATCTGGTTACATATCAAGAGCCTCATAATTAAAATATTAAGAAAAATATTTCTTTGGAAACTTTACTGGAGATGTTGGTAGGGATGTGTAGACCTTTTCAAGACAGAAAACGTATTCTTTTCCAAGCTATTTTTCGATGTGTTGGACGTGAAGATGCTCGGCGGCGAGAAATTTCTAGGGATGATTTTAAAGTAGATGGTTGAGGTTCAGGCTCAAGTTCCAGATCCAATTCTAAGTCAGTTTCTATTTGAGGGTCTGCATGTGCTTCTGGATCTGTTTCAGGGCACAATTCTTCAAATTGAAACTCTTCTAATCTATTTGGTTGAAGCTCTTCACTTTCATGAAGATCTTCAATGTCCGATACATTTCTCCTCACCCCGCACTGGCAAAATCTGATCGTCATTTAAATGTACACCTAAAATTGAAACAAACAAAATTGATATTGACGAAACTTACCCATAACTGGTAATAGCAATAAAAGCATTTTCATCAAACGTTATTCTGCACCAACAACCGTAGGCACACGATCGTAACAGTTGAAATTTGCAACCTAATTGTATCTAAATTGCAAGTTAATCGAATAAACTACTAAATTCCACGTATTTAGTGTTCTTTTAGCTTTCAAATTAGCTATAATTAATAATAGATACTAAACATTTAATACCAAAAATAATTATATACCTGTGACAGTGCGCGGGTCGAAAAAATCTGCAATCTTTGGACGAGTCCCTAGCACAACTGACCGCCTGCACCCCGCTCACTTAGCCGGTAGCACGTGCGATACTCTCCTCACGATCGATCGGCATCGGTTGCGTTTCGAAAAATAAGAAGCTATCACGTGGGAATTTTTTTAAAGTGAAACTCACGCTCATATCATCTCGGGTGTAAAGGGGTAATGTATTCCATCTCATTCTTTTACACGTTCAATCCTACAGATATATATGTTTGTCTCTTTCTACGTAACGCCTCAACTTTTCGTGTTACACTTGATTTTACTCCTCATAAAATTTCCGTACCGGGCCTTATAAGTCAAATCGTTTCTTAAGGAGTAAACTCCAAAAACGACAAAAAAGGACAATAAAAATAGACTTATACTTAAATTTTGACAGGTACTGCTTCAGTTTATGTGCCACTGCTTCAGTTTATGTGCCACTGCTTAGCGCGTCTTGCATGTAGGTTCAGGCCTATACTACCCTGGGAAGTAGACTCTAAGCCCAGACCTGGAGCCTGCTTCCCACGATGCTCCAGTCCGCATTTATGGAGCCTGCTTCCCACGATGCTCCTGTCCACACTTATGGACTATTCGTGTTGGAGCCAAATCGCCGATCAGACCACCAACCAGGTTTAACGTCTATCGTGTAATAAGTATAACCACAGGTTGATGCGAAAGCGCGCTTGAAACTTCGCCACTAATTCACCCATCCAACTCACCACGCCCTTACGCTTATCTTTGTTGTTGAGATGTACACAAGCCTCAGTAAATGCCCTTCTATAATATTGCGCAATGCAAGTATTAAACCTAAAATCATATTACAAATGACCTCAATTAATTTATTAATTTTCTAATTAACACGCTGGTATTGTGTTGCCACTACGTTAGCATTTTCCGAGAACTCTTTACCACCTTTTTTTAGAGCCCCAAGTCTGTAATATACCTCAAAGGAAGAATTTCTTTTAAGGTATCTCCGATGACGGAAAAACAATGCGCGGAAATAATATTTATATTCATTGTCTAGCTACCTCGTAACTCGTACTTTTTATTTAATTTTCAAAGTTATTGGAAATTTAATAAAAATATAACATTTATTTACACATGATAGAAATTACAAAAAATCTAAATAAGTCTGAGGTGGTAGAATCCTTTGTGGGTTAACTCCGACGGCACCACCGCCACACCTATTTCTACCTCATAACAACAGTTTTAAGCGCTACTGTGTTCTGGTCTGAATGGTGTGGTAAGGGAGACATACTTTTCCGAAGCGTTCCAACTTAGTCCTCAGGGGTAGCGCGCATCTGAGCCGACATGAGGTAGGAATATAATCCTATCTGGAATTGATTACAGATGTCCATGGGAATAGCCACTTACCATCACATGAGCTGCGTGCTCGTCTGCTACTCATATATATAAAAGTATAAAGTGTTACACACTCAATCATTTGTTAGATAAATAGCGATATCTTCTACGTACAGACACAGTTCAATTAAAACTTTATTATTAGAGGTAGATACAGGGTTAAGCTTATGAATCGTGACCGAGCCAGCCCAGAGGCCCTTTGTTAATTTAGACGCTCGCTTCTCAATTAACACGTTTTACTACATCCCTTGTTTTAAGAGGGCCCTCTAGGACTGTTTTCTGGAAACAACGAATCGGATTTCTGTAAACATTGTTTTGTAAAATTTCTAGCTATTTAATATATGAAAAAATTTCGTCTTAGAATCGAGTGTGAATAAAACCTTAATTGATAGTTATTTTGAACGTATTGAATGAATATGTTTCGGTCATGTATCATTCAACTATTACAACCATTTAGTGTCTCATGTCGGGCACGGGTCTATCACAGAGTAAGAAAGGTTAAGGCCATAGTCCTGATAGACTTCACACACCCTTGAAGGTTGTAGAACCCTTTGTGGTTCGACTCCGGCGGGACCACCGCCACACCTATTTCTACCTAATAACAGCAGTGTAAGGCGCTGCTGTGCTCTGTTTTGAAGGGTGTGGTAAGGGATACAGACTTTTCCGAGACGTTCCAGCTTAGTCCTGAGGGGTAGCGGCGCATCTGTGGCTGACCTCAGGTTGGAATATCTAATCCTATCTGGGGTTGATTACAGATGTCCATGGGCGGCAGTAGCCACTTACCATTATATGGACTGCATGCTCGTCTGCTACTCCTATATTATAAAAAAAAACCTGAAAACTTGTTTAACAAATAACTTGAATGAATGTTGTACTCCAGAATAAAATGCTAAGATTTAAAACAGAAAGATAAGTTATAGTAACAAGCGATTAGGAAATTCATATACCTACTTGTAACATAAAAGAATCATAGAAATAAACCAATTCAATATCTCCATAACATAAGCATGATTTATAGGACTAAATTTACATACAATTACGTAGATAACCTGATTCGCTAACCTTATAATGTCCAATTTCAATATTGCTAAGTCACTAACTGTTTGTCTGAATATGCGATCGCCGCAGAATACCGATTCTGCCTAAGGCACAATGATAATGCTGTTTGTTCTCATATCATGGACTAAATGCATAATCAGCAGTGATTGCTTTAGCCTAAATAGCCGTTTAATCACGTTCATTATAATTTTGTCTGTTTTTGTTCTGAACAATGATGACTTATGTAATGTTAAATAGGATTCTTGCAGCAGGTTTCTTAGAGCACAAGTAGTGATAGCCTAGTGGTTAAGAAACTCGGCCTCTCACTCGAGGTGTCTGAGGTTCAAATCCCAGGCACGCACCTCTGATTTTTCGAAATTATGTGCGTATAAAACATTAATTACCACTTGCTTAAACGGTGAAGGTGAAGGACACATCGTGAGGAAACCTGCATAACTGAGAAATCCTAAAAAGTTTTCAAAGGTATGTCTAGTCTACTAATTCGCACTTGGCCAGCGCGGTGAACTATGGCCTAATCCTTCTCATTCTGAGAGGAAACCCGTGTCCGGCAGTGGGACAGCACTTGGCCAGCGCGGTGAACTATGGCCTAATCCTTCTCATTCTGAGAGGAAACCCGTGCCCAGCAGTGAGACAGTAATGGGTTGCTGATAATGAGGTTTCTTTTTATCATCTGCATATTCGCTATCTGGATTTTTATAATGTTTACCTCATGTTCACCTTTGGCAATAATTCACATTCTAACGATATTTAAATAAAATATACAAAAATTCTCTCGACACTGATATGGTATCCACTCCGCCATATACCTCGCCAAACACATAAATTAATCTTCAAACTAAGATTCCTATGAAAGATCAGATTCTTATCAAAAGTTGCGTACCAATAATGTCCAATTTCAATATTGCTTAGTCACTATTTGTTGAATATGCGATCGCCGCAGACCGATTCTGCCCAAGGCACAATGATAATGCTGTTTGTTCTCATATCGTGGACTAAATGCATGATCAGCAGTGATTGCTTTAGCCTAAATAGCCGGTATAGGTACTAACGTTTGATCACGTTCATTATAGTTTTGTTTGCTTTTGCTATGAACACTGACTTACAGCGTTATGATTTACTGTTTTATAGGTATTTTTTACTGCAAGCTGCATTTCATCCATGTTGTTTTTGTGTTTTGGCAATAGGTCACCTTTTGCAAAAATTCATGTTAGGGCATTTTTGTTAAATAAAATGGAAAAAATATGCTATCTACACTCATATCTAGCCGAAGATCGAACCCGAGATCAGCCAGATCGGCATGGTAACCGGTCGTCAAATACGTAATTAAATCTTCAAACTCAGAGGCGTATAAAAGATCCGATTCCTGACAAAATAAACCAAAAGGTACCCTTTAAAATACGGTGAGGAATGTTACACATTTGTCAACATACAACATCTTTTAGGAAAATCTAAAACCAATAGACCATTAATTTCGTGGGCGACCTAAAGGCTAAAGGGACGAGAAGCTCACGTAGACACAATGTTTCATCTAGAACACGGAGTTCTATCTTACCTATCATGATATATGATGTGTTCTAGTCTTACACGCGCGTTATCCAAAACATATTGTTGATAATAGAGAAAGATAGTTTATAGACAGATTTATAGATCGAGATTTGTTGGTAGATTTCAGATTACAACTGCAAATGTGCGTAACACCATATTTATTTGCGTTTTGTAAAAGTATTTGAAAAAATAGGAATGTAACAGACTTAGTATAGTTCAACCAGCAGGTACCACAGCCACACACCTATTATTACCTAATAATTGATCCTGTAATTTTATTAATAATTTTGTACGTCAGTGATGACAAAATGTATATGAAGCATTTTACAAAATAAATTTGATTTGATTTGATTATTTCTAGCCTGAAGCAAACCTTGCGTTTCGGTGAAACGTAGTGGAAGAGTATGAAAGCCGCCTGAGTAACATATGACAAGACCACCATCATTATCATCATCATCTTCTGTAGTAGAAACACATCAGTGGTCGGCTTCAAATGAAGCAGAACAGGAGTACTGTATGGAGTTGGTTACAGATATCCATAGATAGCAATGGCCTAAAGGTAGACCTCAAGCTCGTTCGCTTCTTCAATCTTTTAAAAAAGCAAAGTTGTGTTTTGACGTTAACGACGTGTTTCATCTTAATCCCAACAGTAACAATGGATCAATACAAAAAACACTTACAGTGGGATACTAATGGGTTTACAGCGAAGCTATAAGCTCTTTTTTTATTTCAATTTATTTAAAAAACGATAAAATCACTCCGCTATTCGCGTTCGAGGTGCAAAATAAAGAGTTGCACCCTAAAATGTATCAGCCATCAGCTGTATCGTTTGTTGACTCCATTAGCCGCTTCCACTAAAGGCTAGTGTCATCTCTTTTAAACTTTCAACGTCGAATTGCAGTCTATCAATATTTTCATTGGTATTTATTTATTTATTTATAAGTTGTACCAACAAGGTTAACACTATTTACATCTTATAAGTTTACATTTACAATCTTGGTGAGTGTCACCTCACTTACAGGTACAAACAACAATTCACTAAAATTAAACGAAAACAATACAGTTATGATATGTGAGACAAAAGTGAACGACTTGGCGGAGGCACTACCGTGCCTCCTGATAAAAATGTACAATCAGTTACAGTATTAAAAAAACACAGTAAGAGGTCGCCACAATAGCATTAAATTTTATTTAAATATTACATTAAACGTAAATTGCAATTATTGATATTTAACACAAAAATGATATTCACAATAGCATAACAAAGCAGCTTGATAGTAAGTGGTCACTGCTAATGGTGACCAACTCCGTAAAAGACAGGTTTTGCTTAACTTTGTTTCTCTTTGTAGAACAGATAAGAACTATAAGCCTCAGTAATATAAACGCTTCTGTTGAGCATTCTAAGTAATAACAGGGAAAGTCTTTTCTACTTAAAGCCAATAACAGATTTGTTGTCACTTCTAAGGTCTAAGATTTTTTTTTTAATATAGAAGTAACAGACGAGCATGCAGTCCACCCGATGGTAAGTGGCTACTGTCGCTCATGGAATTCTGTAATCAACCCCAGATAGGATTAGATATTCCTACCGACCGGCCACAGATGTGCCGCTACCCCTGAGGACTAAGCTGGAACGCCTCGGAAAAGTATGTCTCCCTTACCACACCGTGAGATGTTCCGAACCACACCTTTCCACCAAAATGCAGAACTGCTTCAGACTAGAAATGGTGTATGTTACACACAGTACCCTACCCAGTATCTACCCAGTACCATACTGACTCTACCGCCTTTATATCACTTGTTCAAACAAAACTTTATTTGGGATATTTTCCATTTTTCGAAATATAAAACGTTTATTTCTGTCATTCCATCCGAATAACGCTTTCCATACAAACAACTGTGTGAATGCACGATTTTAATAAAATATTTACGTATAAAATTCAACAGCGTATATAACAAGGTTTATTAAAGAGAACACATTTAAATTGGGCATACAGAAAGAATAACACACTGTGTTTCGATACGCAAATTTATAAACTGTTTCATGCCGTATACAAATAAACGGTATTTACAACCAGCTTCCCCAACGGAGATGTTCAGAATTTATCTGTATTTTTACCATGTCGACGATTAGGTACTCGGCGAAGCCTGAATCAATTGCGATTATTTAAACCAGGGCCTTTGAAGTCACAGACACGGAGGGTCCGTTCACATAGACCAGCTCGGAGAGCATCGGCCCGCATTTTTCTTTTCACATAGACCTGGATGGTATACGCTTGGAATTGACCGGAGCGGAGCCGCCAACTATTTCACATAGACCGGCTGGTAAAGATTTGAAAGCGGATGAACTCGCAATCGGTGCCTCTTATTATTTCACACGAAAGCGCATTCAAACATTTTAGTGACAAAAGAAGAACTGCACATGCAAAAATGAACCTTAATACAATTAGGTAGTCAAAACTCTGTTTCCAACGTGATAAAAATCTGCTCTCCTCTCCGAGCCGGTCTGTGTGAACGAACCCTAACGGGGCAATAAAAGCTTGGAACATTTTTATATGTGGTAGAAGTCTTCGTGGTTCGACTCCGACGGTACCGCCACCATACCTATAACACCTGATAACAACAATTTTGAACATTGCTGGCGTCCCACCTTAGTCCTCAGGGGGAGCGGCGCGTCTGTGGCCGCCCTCAGGTAGGAATCTAAACCTATCTGGAGTTGATCGTAGATGTCCATGACCGGCAGTAACTAAATATCATCAGGTAGGCGACATGCTCGTCTGCTACCCTATATTATATATATAATAAAAAACATACACAGACAAGGTCTTTTTTAAACATCAGGTTGATTAGTGCATCATAGTACCGTGAATAATTAGGAACTTAATGACTACAATATCCCCAATAAATCTAAGTAATTTCGCTTGCAATCTTGTATATCAGGTGACACACAAGAGTAAAATTTTGATATTCCTGCTCCATCCACTCGTGTACGGTAAATATCGCTAGAAGGTATAACATCTCACAAAGGTAAAGACATCGGAACGTAGTTGACGAGTCATTATCATCGTCAATTACTTTCCTACAGTTGCAGTCAGGTCTCATCTCAGACTGATATGGATTAAGGCAATGTCTACAATACTAACCAAGTATAGATTACACTTCACATACCTTTGGGAATTTTTAGAGAACTTTCAAGCATGTAGTTTTTCTCATGTCTACCTTCGCCGTAAAAATAATTAATTTCAAAGTAACCGAGCATAAAACTCATATCAAACAATATTTATTCAAATTTTCATAAAAAAATATACATTAAGTTTTATTATTTTTGTTGTAGACATTCGTTTTTGAATACCACGTGATTTTATAAAATGAAATGACGCACAAACACAAGCTGCGGGCCGTATGATGCCGCCGGGCGTAGTTTAAATAACCGATATTATATCAAACTAGATCCAGGTGGTCTAAATGGCACTACATTTTATGAAATTTGGAAGTCTATTCAGCAGTTTTCATAAAATATTAAAATAGTATTTTTCATTTAAACTTAGACATTTCAAATATTTCTGAGAGAATTTCAATGTTTTCTTAGGACTCAAGGGGTAAAGTAGGGGTCGACGCTTTCCGTCGGTTTTTTTTTTATTTTGTTTTTACGTTACACTAAAAAACTGAAATGAAGCAGATTTTTTCTAATACTAGGGCGCAATTTTAGGGCGCTCACGCATGCGTGGGTCGCGGTGAGACTGCATTGAGTTACTTCATAATTATGAATATGAGACGCGCGTGCGGACATAAATGCGCGCGTTAGGAAGAACACAATACGAAAATCTATAATTTATTTTATAAAATGGCTTACACATAAATATATGTACCGACCGGGCCATATGATGCCGCTGGCCGTCGTTTAAATAACCCTTTACACGATATTATATCAAGCTTGATCCAGGTGGTCTAAATGGCACTACATTTTATGAAATTTAGAAGTCTATTCAGCAGTTTTCATAAAATATTGAAATAGTATTTTTCATTTCAACTAAGATATTTCAAATATTTTTGAGAGAATTTCAATGTTTTCTTAGTACTCGAGGGGTTAAAAAGGGGTCGATTCTACCTTATTGCCCCTTTCGTCAGTTTTTTTTATTTTATTTTTTTTACATTAAACTACTAAATTATAAATTAAGTGAAGCTCTTATTTTTAGTGTAATTTTATACCACAGCAGGTCTTTTAACTGATCATCAACCCATTATTGTGCCACTGCTGGGCACGGGTCTCCTCTCATTATGAGAAGGATAACATAATAGGTCTTTTAACTACTAGGACGAAATTTTTGTCGCGTGTGATGTCGCCCGCACGTGCGTCCAGCCCGAACGCATGCCGCTTGCATCTATCGTTGCATATGTACACGTACGTGGGTTACGATGAGACTGCATTAAGTTACTTCATGTGTGTGTAAGACGCGCGTGCAGACGTAAATACGCGAGTTAGGAAGAACGCCATAAAAAAATCTACAAAGCACATCTCATTATGTCAGTAATATCATAATATAATCTACATTGCTACTCTCTTATAATTTAGCTACGTAGTGTCTCAATTTAACTATTTAGTGTCCTAAATTCTCATCTTAAGTAGGTAGCTAAGTAGTGTATTCCTTGAGACGAAAGACGCCTAGGAGCTAATCGAATACATATACTCCTAGAACATCCCTAATGAAGTTTGCTGGCAACCAACAAGAGATTAAGTTTCACAAGTTACATACGGATACATTTTATGTACGTATGTGCCTCGGAAACTACAACTTTATACATCTTCTCATATATTATATATTATATCATGTACAGTATGCATTTCGCTATGTTTATATATGATTCTTTATTTCAATTAAAAGTATATAGGAAAAGCCTTGTGGTTTTAAAAACGGCATCTTATATTAGGATTCAGGGTTAGAATAAATTATTATATGCATGTAAAAATTAATTAATCTTTTTCTTTATTGTTTAACCTAACGGTTAATCAGACATGCTACCTGATGGAAAGTAGTCAACGCCGCCTATGGACATTTGCAACACCAGATGAGTCGCCAATGCATCGCCGGCTTTGTATGAGAGCTCTTTTTGCACCTTTTTTTAAGGGGCCCATCTTGCTTTAACGATGAAAGGAAACATCGTAAGGAATACATTTAAATTCTGCATAAGAAACTTCTCTAAGGCGTGTAAAGTCTTGGCAAGCGGATTGGACTAAGGCCTAGAGCCATATCTTAGATCATTTATAATTTTCCTTAAGTATAATAGTAACAGTTACCTTCAATGAGGTCATTTTTATTAATAGTTACATTTTAATTTTGTTTACTATTTGTAGCTATTATCAGTAATAAAGACATACATAGAACAAGCAATAAGTAGTGTTCTATTTTAAGAGGTTAACACAATACAAACAAGTTGAAGCTTTAAGCACTTAAAAGCTCGCTCGCCTTAAGCTGTTGATTTTCCATTTCTGAGAATATTCAACTAAATCTACTATTATATTCAGTTCTTATAAAAAATGGACTTTTAGTGACACTAAGTTTGCCTTTAAAATGTTTGTCTATTAAAAACATTTTAAAGTAATTTAAACTATTAGTGACAAAATGGGACGTTTAATGGGATTTAAAGTTACAGTTGCTTTTCGAATCTTCAGAATTTATTCCGGCCTTTATAATGGACTTTCCTGTTAAATTATTTTTTGCTTTCCTCAAGGCACGACGAACGATTAACGGACGGAACTGCGAGATTAACGGAAATATATAAGTAATTAATAAATAATGTGTATTTAAGTGTTATAAATAAAATATTATTTGCTTGGCAAATAACCTTTTTGTATTTGTGCGTAGTAAAAACGGGATTCTAAGCCTAAGACTAAGCCTTCTCTTTGTCCGTTTGTAAGTTTATCGGTTTATCCATTGAACCATAAAAAAACATACGCTAATATTGTCATAATGCATAGTTTCTACGACTACAAATAAAAAAGTCGAACATTTGGTTATGGACACCTCCGTGTGTAAATTCAACGTGGACTTGGTTTATGATTAACGAGCTTGTGCCCGCGGCTTCGCTCGCGTTACGAAGTAATATTTTCATCCCCTATTTTATCCCCTTGGAGGTAGAATTGATCATAATCCTTTCTTAGCGGATGCCTACGTCATAACATCTACCTGCATGCCAAATTTCAGCCCGATCCGTCCAGTGGTTTGGGCTGTGCGTTGATAGATCACTATGTCAGTCAGTCACCTTTGAGGTATATATATTTAGATTTACAACTATTTTACACATTCAATCAAAATAGTTTCTACTTGAGTAATATCTAAAGTTCTACTTGATATTAATCACAGATGCATTGTTACCTCTCAAGTCTAACTTCAAACGATTCAAGTAAATGTCAAGCATATCATACGTATGCCTTACCACAACCTACTCGTACATATTATCGACCGGTCGCGCTCCAACCGCATACACAAATTAACTCTCTAAGCTCCACAACGTGTGTGCGTATGCATATAAAATGATAGGATGGAAGTGGCAGGTGCATGGGACGCGCGTGTGGACGTATGCACGCGCGACAGGAAAAGCCTTCTAGTTTATTATAACAAGAAAATGTATTAAATAGTTTTTTTTTTATAATATGAGAGTAGCAGACGAGCATGCAGTCCACCTGATGGTAAGTGGCTACTGCCGCCCATGGACATCTGTAATCAACCCCAGATAGGATTGGATATTCCTACCTGAAGTCAGCCACAGATGCGCTACTAACCCTGAGGACTAAGGTGGTACGCCTTGGAAAAGTATATCTGCCTTACCACACCCTTCAAACCGGAATACAGCAGTGCTTAACACTGCTGATATGAGGCAAAAATAGATGTGGCGGTGGAGCCGACGGAGTCGAACCACAAAGGGTTCTACCTTCTAATAATATGTATATACATTGTACATTGACTACAAACTTAATTGTAGTACGCATTGTAATTACGCATGATTAAGATCCATTGTATTGAATTACCCAAAATAAACACGTCACTTAATACACGACACTGAAATTAAGGAAGAAATAATTACTGTACAACATATACACGTCAATTAATAAAATATTGTGCAGAGCAGTACAAAGCGAAACATTTAATTTCACGCAACAATTGCCTTTTTATTAATGCTTTGTACTCGTAGCTACGTGCTACTTTGGTTTTTTTGTGACAGCTCTACTAAATGTATGATTTTATTTATATATATATATATATTTTTTTTTATAATATAAGAATAGCAGAAGAGCATGCAGTCCACCTGATGTGGCTACTGCAGCCCATGGACATCTGTAATAAACCCCAGATAGGATTAGATATTCCTACCTGAGGTCGGCCACAGATGCGCCGTTACCCCTGAGGACTAAGCTGGAACGCCTCGGAAAAGTCTGTCTCCCTTACCACACCCTTCAAACCGGAGCACAGCAGCGCCTAACACTGCTGTTATTAGGTAGAAATAGGTGTGGCGGTGGTGCCGCCGGAGTTGAACCATAAAGGGTTCTACCACCTTTGATAGGTATATTTTAGGTTTTGAGTAGTTAAGCATATTTTCAAGTTGTAATATTGATATTTAACCGAACCAGAAAGCAATTGAAAGCAGCGTGTTGAAGTATACTCCAAGCCTAGTTCTGGGTAGACTAGTGCCCAACAGTGGAACATAAGTCGGCGGACAGACGCAGTAGCGCTTTTGAGTTTTAAAAACTGATAATGAAAAAAAAACAATAAAAACAGGAGAAGCCTACCCTTTACTTTGGTAGTATTTTTGAGTGAGTATCATTTACAAAAATATATAACGACAGTAACATTATTTTACAAGATAAATTGCTGATGCTATATTTGCATATGGTTCACCCTAATGACGTCATTGTAGTGACATGTCATTGTCATTACCCCAGCGGTTAGAAAATGCCCGGGGCATTTTAATTAATTTCTAAAAGCCCTTTATTTACAAGGGATCGCCTTTAACGTTAAATATTTATCATTTTCTGAAATATATTACTTACCAGCCGCTAAAATTAATGGAAAAATTGCAAAATTGTGAATCTTACTTGCAACTCGTGCACTCAAAATTTAAATTAACATCGTTGTGAAATATGTTAAAATTTGAAGTATGGCCGAGATTTTTCCACTTACCTGGCTACGTCAAAAGGTAAACTATATTCAAAATATAAATATTTTTCTATAGGACACATCACATAGGTCGTGGTGGACTTCGGCGGCACCACTGTCACAATTATTTCTGCCTAATAACAGCGGTGTTAAGCGCTGGTCTGGTTTGTCGAGATAGCGGCGCATCTGTATCCGACCTTAGGTAGGAATCTACTCTTATCTTGGGGTTGATTACAGATTTGATGTTCAGCAGTAGCCACTTAACATTAGGCGGACATGGTTGCCTGCTACTTCATTGTTTAAAAAAAGTATCATAGCCTTATTACCCTCAAAATATTTATTTCTTACGTAAAAAATTTAAAACCAAACAAGGAGAGCCAAACCCGGTATTTTAAATATTAAATAGGTCAATTAACCATTAACACAACCTTTGTTACGTCAAAAGAAAATATTCCATTCCTTTGAAGATCAACTTGTCTTTGTCTATTCAGTGGCTTAAAATTCCTTTGTAGAATTTATAAGCTTTGAGAAGTCCTGTAACGAATTCGGATTTAAAATTTAAATTACTACTTAAAATTGACTTTTGTGTAAATCCTAAATCCTTAGGGAAGGTGGCAATGGAGAAAAAGTAATAAATATTTACATCGGCTGTATTTAGGTTTAATATTCTAGTGCTTTGAATTTTAATATTAGCTGCAAGGCGCGAAAGGTAGTAGAAAGGTTCGACCGGGGAGATATCACCGCTACAGCAACAGCATTTTATCAGTGTGAAGCAATTTTGTCTTTCCAAAGAGGTGTATGGGCGAGCTCCTAATAAAACTCTTGTTTTATATAGAACGAGCTTTTGCCCGCGGCTTCGCTCGCTTTACGAAGTAATATTTTCACCCCCTATTTTATCCCCTTGGGGGTAGAATTGATCAAAATCCTTTCTTAGCGGATGCCTACGTCATAACTAAGTATGCTCAGGTATGCAGGTTTCCTCACGATGTTTTCATTCACCATTTCAAGCAAGTGATAATTAAATTCTAATACGCACATAACTTTGAAAAATTAGAGGTCTGGGATTTGTACCTCGGACCCCTCGATCAAGAGGTCGCGTTTCTTAACCACTAGGCTATCACTGCTAGAGTATGCCTGGAAGAAATTATACTATATTGATCCGTAACAATTTGGTGGAGGAAGGTGCAAATTAATAGCTCACAAGTGCTAGATTTTTCTCAAACCAAAAAAGCTCCGACAAAGTTTCACGATGAACTGTAGAATCATAACAGCGACCAATACAGCTTGCACCTTTTCGACTTACTAAATCAATTTTGCTGCTGTGACCTGCCTATGCCTCTTCTTTAGTGCACTCACTATTTTTATCATATAAAAATAAAATTTAAAACAAGCGCCGTCTGCCATGAACTTAATTACTCTTCAGTCTGTGGAATGAGCACTGTTTCTGAATTAAGTAGTTATTTTAACATTTCCCTGCTTCATGCTACGAGTACTACGATAACCCACGTCTGTATAAAACAACATCTATTGAAAACACACGTATTATTATAAGCTTAAGTTACATAAAAATCTTGTAGTCTATTACAATGGTTATACACTTGTCTTATTTAATTTTTTAGAAAAATATACTATGAAATACTTTTCACTGACAAACTGATTTTCAGGCTGGAAAACTGGAGGAGAAAATATTGCGTACGTATATTATATGCAGTTACATTCGATCTAAAAGTTAGACTTACATATTATGTGGATCGATTGTACCACATTAAAGTACTCGCCAACGAACGAAGAAGAGTCTCTTCAACAACCGGATGGTGATGGTAATTGGTCTCTATCGCCCATATCTGTGAACAACTTCATATGGAACAGTTTTTAACTGAAAGTCACTGATGTTTTACCACTCCTTAGGACTAAGATCGTCACAAGATTTTGAAGGTGGTAGAACCCTTAGTGGTTCGACTCCGGCGGCACCACCGCCACACCTATTTCTGCCTTATAATAGCAGTGATAGGCGCTGCTGTGTTCCGTTTTGAAGGGTGTGGTAAGGGAGACATACTTTTCCGAGGCGTTCCAGCTTAGTCCTCAGGAGTAGCGGCGCATCTGTGGCTGACCTCAGGTAGGAATATCTAATTCTATCTGGGGTTGATTACAGATGTCCATGGGCGGCAGTAGCCACTTACCATCAGGTGGACTGCAAACTCGTCTGCTACTCCTATATTATAAAAAAAAAACCTCTATACCTTACCACCTATCTAAATCAATTGGCATCTAAACCCTTCCACAGAAATACAGAACTGTTTCACGCTAGAAACAAGTGTGACGTTGGTACCTCCTCCATATCACGATACGTACTCTAAAACTTTACTCCACTATTTAAAGATTTACCAAAAACCTTTCCTAAAATTCTAGATTGACCATATATCCAGCTATCTTCTTCACGCATTCATTACATTTCCACATTCCTTAGTTAATTTATACCAACCCACTTGAAAGTGTAATATTATATAGTGGTGCCTAATTATTACTACGAACCAACTGTCTTCGTTTAAGTGGCACTTGAGTTCCGACCATGCATTTTACTTAAGTATCGTTTCGTGTCCAATGAGCGCAGAGCCGGCCAGTTTATATTGAACTATCTATTCACTCGTTAAGGTAAAAGCTGCATCAATAAAGAGTATCCAAGTCCGATATAATTAAAAGTAAAGTAAACTATTATAGAGCGTTGAAGAGAGTAGGTATAGATAGATAGATAGAATACTCTTTATTGCACACTTACAGTTGAATTTAAATAATAGCAAAATACATACACAGGTCAAACAGTATGCAATAGGCAGTCTTATCGCTAAGTTGCGATCTCTTCCAGACAACCTATGCATGAAAAACAAAAGAGAGACAAGCGGAGGAAGAAGGTTAGTGTGCGCGAAGTTAGAGAAGGAATAGGTTATGAAGGACAGGATACATGTAGTATATTGGTGTTAAAACAATATGTGAAACAATTAAATACAAGCAACAGTAAATGATAAAAATGATACAAAACTGTGACAAAGAACGTATGAAAACGACGAAAACGTGGTGGAAAGTCATAATTTTGAATAATATTTAAAGAGCTGGTTTTTAAATGAATCAAGTGATTCAGCACGACGTATGGCCATGGGTAATTGGGTATATGTGTGTCCGATACAATTCAAGATAGAGTAAGATATTATACTGGGTTTGAGGGTCGTCGTCGTCAACCCATTCCCTGTCCCATTGCTGCGCACGGGTTCCTCTCAGAATCAGATTAGGTCATAGTCCACGGCGCTGGCCAAGTGTGTGTTGGTAGACTTCGTATACCGTTAATAACTCGTTCTTTTTATTTTTTAAAGATTGCCTAAGGTTTCCTCAGGTTGTTTTCCTTCATAATTTGAGCAAGTGATTTGTAATATGCACATAACTTCGAAAAATAATTACTATGATTTTAAAATAATATTAACTGGTATAAATAATAATAACGGGTAGGTAATAACGACACGCGATTTTAACAAGTGATGTGGATTAGTTTCAAGCGAGCGACAGCCATTGAACTAAAATAAAATGGTTAAACTTTTGCCTTTAAAAACACTCATGTTTTATATGCCAAAATACGAAAAATTTAATATAGTACGGTCGGCATTTTATTTAGAGCAAGTGGCAAAGAGAAATTTAATAATAATTTTACTATTTTACCATTTTATTCTGTTTTATTATCTTCTTTATGACGACAATACCACGTATGATATAATAATTATACTGTGTCTGAACTTGTCCTATTTTGGAGACAATTCTCGACGAACTGATAACAAACAACCACGTAAGAAATATATACACCTATAGTCCGATTCATAATTAGGTGTCCAAAATGTAAACAAAGGTGTTAACCTATCAAGAAAATATGTTTCAAATGGTAGTTTCTTATTTTTGACAATATTAAATTAATACAACGATAATAAAATAATAATCTAAATAAATCAAAATAAATTTACATTTTCCAATATTTATATTAATTCAATTTCATTTCATACAGTAATAATAATTAAAAACAAGATTTATGGTAGAAACTTTAGAAAATCGAATTTTGACAATGACATTTCTTTGTTTACATTTTGGACACCTAATTATGAATCAGACTATAACTAATATTATAAATGCGAATGTGAGTTTGTTTGTTTGCTTGCTACACTTTCACGCGTTAACTACACAACCGATTTGTATGAAATTTTGTACACACGCTGTCAGGAGTTCAGAAAAGTACATAGGGTACCTACCTTTTATCCTGAAAAAGAAAAGTGATAGAAAAACTCCTCTGAATGCAAGCGAAACCGTGGATAAAAGTTAAACATTGAATCACTGTATTTCAAGTACAATACTTGAAATAATAACTCTCGTAATCTTTCGAAACTTTGAAAAAATGTTCTAGAATACATACCTACCTATTCTGCTTAGGAAATAATACAATATTTATTTTAAAATTCTATTTTAACATTTTCAATATAAACATTCAAAATCATACGACCAAGAACGAGAACAAAACTTGAACTCCAGCCACCATTTTCAAGATCATTCTCAATGGGCACTAGTAAAAAGGCACTGATGAGGCGACTGCGGTGGCACTAAGGGTCTGCTTGAGTGGTCGGATCAACCGTGGCTAACCATTCGAGTTTTGCACAGTCGAGAGAATCTTTTGAACCCTGCCTCGTTGAAGTTTTTGTCGTAAAGTAAAGCATAGTGTAAGATGATCCTTACCTATCAGATAGCCGGTGCGTCATAATTAATTTAATTACACACCAATGATCAAAGTGAACTCTAAAAGCGTTTTATGGAACCTTAAAGTCGTTTTATTCTCGAATTTCTTAATAGGCTGTAACTATGACGAAAATAGTAACACTATTTTATCCTTATAATGGTGTAATAATTTTCAAATAAACTAAAGAAGTTGCTACGTTGGGCGGTAATAAAATTTATAAAATGATTAAATATTTAGAGTTTTGGTTTAATCTTAATAAAACATACATGTGACTAAATTATATACGCTTAAGTAGTCGTAGGTAATTTGGCTTATAAGCCTCTTATAAGAGTTGTAACTCTAGAGTATGGGGTTTGAATTCCAAGAATACACCACTTATAATTTAAAGTTGCGCATATATTTTATCTTAAGGTATCCTTTATATAGTTAATTGTATCAGGCGTTACTTTGCGGAAATCCATGCTTTTAAGTTAAGATTAAAACTACTTTGCAACAATCCGCTACAAATATGTATGATGGTATATATTTTAAACCATGCAGTGTGTACCACCCTCCCTCCCTCAAAGGATGCGTGCAGATGCAAAACATTAAAAATACCACCACCAACACGTGTTTCGCTCCAAAACGGAGCATCATCAGGGTAAGTTGACTCTACGACGGTTAATCGTTAAATATCCTTTATAGTAAATTAGTAAATTATTGCCTATTGTACCTGTTTAAACTTCTTTAAGTAATTGCTAAAGCCACACAACATCCTTTTGCCAATTAAAGCACGTTATGAATAAATTATAATCAATATATGAAATGATTCGCCTATTTAAGATTGATATTAAAGAATTGCCTACACATAATTCGCTACTAGGTATTGTCAAATTTTGATCTTTTGCAAAAAATTGAATAGATTTATTATTAAGTATAGGCGTAATTTACCAGTCCTCACTATCCCAATGCTAAGCTAAGACCTACATAATCCCTTTAAAACGTAGATAATTTGACATTAAATTTAGTTATTAAAAACTAACCTCAATAAACTTTCTATTAATCAATGCATGCTTTTTTAAAAGCAAAGCAAAGGTCAACTTATATTTGCAACGTTGATTTCAAAACTGTATAAAGTACCTCCTATATTGAAAAAGTTGAAACAAACAAATCCGCAATATTCCTCCATTTCTCTACAAAGGCTCTCGGGCGGTATACATTTTCATATACATTTTTCAACTTTTTTTTATAATATAGGAGTAGCAGACGAGCATGCAATCCACCTGATGGTAAGTGGCTACTGCCGCCCATGGACATCTGTACTCAACCCCAGATCGGATTAGATATTCCTACATCGGTCGGCCACAGATGCGCCACTACTCCTGAGGACTAAGCTGGAACGCCTCGGAAAAGTACGTCACCCTTACCACACCCTTCAAACCAGAACATAGCAGCGCTTAACACTGCTGTTATGAAGCAAAAACACGCATGGCGGTGGTGCCGCCAGAGTCGAACTACAAAGGGTTCTACCACCTTTAAATAATTCAACTCACACTTCAGTAATGCAAATTGTCTTAGTGTGAAGTTGTGAATGTTATGAAGTGGGGACATGTTCTGATTTACGACGGAAATAGGTTAAATATGTTCGCTAACTTACAAGTGACATAAAACTTCAAAACAGTTTCTGTTTAATATCCTACATGATATTATACGTGAACCTAGAATATTTAGGTTTAAGTATTAGTCAAATGTATTTAAGTAGTAGATATTTAGTTGCTGTAAACAGAGGCCTACCTACCTAAGGCACCCTAGCGCTTTCAATTGAATATTGTGGTTCTACTCCGGAGGCAACACCGTCACACGGGTTTTTACCTATTAACGGCGTTAATAGCGTTAAGCGCTGCCGTGTTCAGATTTAAAAGGTACGGAAAGAAAGACATACTTTTCCGGGGCTCTTCAACTTAATCCTCAGCAACGCATCTGTTTCCATCATAGAATAATCTTATCGGAGGTTGATTACAGATACACAGACGGTAATGGCCACTTACTATTAGGTGTACTAATGCTCGATAGCAACTTCTCCATTATGCCCATTAGTATAGGCATTAAAATATTGAATTGAAAGAGGATACTTACACCTCGCTAAGCCAAAACGGATTATTATACACTTAGCCAAAAACGGTTATTGGCCAATTGCCTAGAGGCCAATGTGAAAATAGTTAACGTTGGCACTACATAATTTTCTGTACAAATTTCCTAAGAGATTTCAATAACCCAGTTACGTAAGCATTTTTAAATTACCTTGAACTCTTTTATGCTCTTAAAGGTGAAAACTCAAGTGGTGAAAAAACATTTAATATTTCCCTAATCGGTGGTACCCCCAAAAATAAAAGATGACCTTTGATTTACGTTACGATAAACGTATAAATAGAAGGTTTAGGAATTAATTTAAAAGTCCACTATAAGATTTACCTTCTTCATAGTGAAGTATTAAGATTAAAGTAGGTATATTAGACAG
The DNA here is from genome assembly GCF_041222505.1 of Epargyreus clarus. Taxonomy (NCBI): domain Eukaryota; kingdom Metazoa; phylum Arthropoda; class Insecta; order Lepidoptera; family Hesperiidae; genus Epargyreus; species Epargyreus clarus. The sequence continues at coordinate 6,900,405 of NW_027332231.1, read as the reverse complement.
AGAAATAAGTTAATAGGATTAAGTCCTGATTCACATGAGTTAATAATAGTTGTTTTTAATAACATCTTTTAGTAGCGATTTTAGTAGATTTAGTAGCCTCTTGAGGTCTTAGAGCGTTTAAAACGCCACAGTTTAAAACGCTATGTATGTTTAAATCTCATATTACGTATTTTTTACTCAAATTTTAATAGACCCGGGTGAATTATGTCTAACATATAAATTTGTGAAGAATTCTCATAGAATTTTCACATTTTTCTTCGCTGCAAGGGCACTCACAATAAGACGGCTTGAGTCTCACTGCTGCCAGACGGTTGTCGTACTGCACACGGTAGGTTATGTTTTTTCCGAAGAGATAACTAATATACAGGGTTATAGAGCGAATATTGTCACGATTTTTAAATGAAAACATTTATGATGAAACTAAATTGACAACAGCGCTTCTATGTATAAAGGGCTCATATATGGTGAAGGTACTCTACAAGGTGTAAGGTATATGTTTGTTAATGCGCCGCGCCCGAATCACTCCCTATATCCCCTCTGGAGCTCTCCTACTATCTAGAAACGCAAAAGTGCTGCAGCCGCTTGACCGCAGCGCTACAACCGCTTGACTGCAGCGCTGCAACCGCTTGACCGCAGCGCTGCAACCGCTTGACCGCAGCGTTGTCACCGCTTGACTGCAGTGCTGCAACCGCTTTACCACAGCGCTGCAACCGCTTGACCGAAGCGCTGTCACCGTTTGACTGCAGTGCTGCAACCGCTTGACCGCAGCGCTGTCACCGCTTGACTGCAGTGCTGCAACCGTTTGACCGCAACGCTGCAACCGCTTAACTCTTAGCGGCACAACGGCTAATTTGCAGGCTGTAACATTGTAAAATTACCTCTAGTTAATATAGCGTGTTATAATTTATCCCTAAATTCTTTAGTGTAGAGGGAATCACTCGGGTCGAGAGGTAACCTCTCAAACCTCCCGAGTCAGCGGTTTGCATAGAAACCAAAGGAAAATCCAGCCTCTCGTATGAAAATTAATTAAGCAATTTTCTTTAACTACACATAAGTGGTCTCTTAACCTACTTTTTTCTTTTTAATACAAGGTTTAGAAAATGTGCTATTTGCGAAAAAATAAGAATTATTTTTAATATTATACCCATTAGCCGTAATAGAATTAATGATAATTTATTTATTTATTTATTTATTTATTTATTTATTTGGTTTACCAACAATTGTTACATTCTTACAATAACTTCTTACAACATAACCTATAATATAGCTAAATGCACAATCACTTATAGGTAAACACTGCATGCAATGAACATAATACCTAAGTAACAGAGGCGCTTGACTTAAAACAATGTTTTACTAATTTAATAACTATATTAATGTAGGTAATTCTGATTTTAATAGCAATGGTGCAATTTAATTTGGGATTTTCTTGAGCAAATGATGTCGAAACTGATAAACTGATAACTGAATAAGATTTTTTTTAAGTTAACCCGACAGAGAAAGATAATTTTTTCGAGCGTATGTATGTATTATTTCTTACGTAAACCCTGCAGACCAAATGGCTTGACAGATTCTAAGCTTTCGGTTGGTTTAAATTGATATAATATGTAGAGAGAATATTTTTAAGTTCTTGGGTTTATTATTTTTTATAGTAATTTTCTAGTTAATAAACTTTTTTATGTTTCCTTTTCAACTATGAAAATTTAAAATCTAGAATTCTAAATAGGTAATCAAATCCTTTTGTACTTGCTTTTTAAAATTTCATTTTTTCTCTTCAAATTTAATTTAAAAATAGGTATTCCTAGCTATGACTTTGACCTTTTTACGTATCTAATTTTCTCTGAGAATTTTGTTTATCCAAGTAGCTTATGAATATAAAGGATTCTTGTAATAGAACACTGTATTTAATCTTTAATGTTACAAAGAGATGTAAATTTATAGAGACTCATAAATTGGCCGAAATTAAAAAATATTTTTAAATTCTACGACATAGAACTACGAGAGTTTTAGGGTTCTATTTGGACCACTTGGATCACTTGGTCACTTTTGTAAAAATATAAAATAAATCCAAATGGCAAGACTGTCGCTGTATCAATTTTATTTCGAACATAAAAAACAAGAAAACCTCAATAATATTATTTTTAAAAGTCAAAGACAAACCAAAGACTAGAACTTCTTCTAAACATATAGAACTTCTTCTAAACAGGTTCTGTACCCAAAAGGTAAAAACGGAACCCTATTACGAAGCCTCCGCTGTCTCTTTGTCTGTCCTCCTGTAACAGGGCTCTATCTCTTCAGCTGTAGTACATAGACACTTGAACTATTTACAGAATATGTATAACGATAGCCCCTGTAACAACAAATATTAAAAATGAAAATGTTCGAAACTAAATGAAGCTGGCTATACAAGAAACCGCTATTTTTCAACGTATTTCGCTTTGTCTACGGAATCCTAAGTAAGAAGTACGTAGACAGTTAAATTTTTCACAATCTATTTACTTCTGTATTTGCTACAATAATTAATACTAAAAATAAAATAAAAAATGAATGTTTCGTGGTAGGTACGGAATTCACTGTATACGAGTTCAACTCGCACTTGCCTAATTTTTAGTAATTTAGACCAACAATTTTGTAGCACCCTATAATTTCGTGACGTAAATTGTTGCAGTTTAATGCTTGTATTTAATCCATTAATCTCCTCCTACGACATTCACTGAGAGAATTATGCTATTTGAAGCTAGTCACATAAACAAAAATAACATTAACTGCATGTTGTCGGTATAAAAATCCTAGAATAGATATTATTCTTCGCTCCATCTGCGCCTAAGAGATTTAAACCAGAATACTAGCAGATGCATCTCAAAGCGATGTTAATCATTTACCGCTGCCACTAATACGCGCAATCATGCACTTGGACCACTATAAAATCCCTCTTTTTAGGCGTAGCCTGTATGCTATATATAATATACGACTCGCGTGGCGGAGCGGTCACCATACCGGTCTGACGCGCAGTGGGTCCCGGGTTCGATCCCCGGCCAAGACAGATATCTATCTAATCAGTGTTTGTGTATTTGTCTATGTCCATGGCACCCACGATACAGGGAATCCTAGTGTGGGACTATGAATGTAGAATGCGAAATATATATATATATATATATAAGCTACAAGCATACACTACAGCTCATAGTAAGTAGCAATTGGCGTTTATGAGTATTTGTTATTGATCCAAGATAGGATTGTAGTTCCATCTGAAATCGGTCAGGGATGGGTTGCTACTTCTGTGAACTAAGTTACAACTCCTCGAATAAATGACTTTGACTTTGCACACCCGTACGCACACACTGCTGTTATAAAGCAGAAACGTAAAAACTCATGGTAAGGGTACCATGAGTTTTTACGTTTTGACAAATATAACTGTTTCGGTATTTGTTTACGCATTGGCCTATACAATTTCCAAGTTCTGACATAATCCGCTAGGGGCGCTGATCGGAAATTGTATGGGCAAATACGTAAACAAATACCAAAACAGTCAAATTTGTCAAAATGTAAAGACTCATGGTAAGGGTACAGGTGTGGTGTTCGCCAAAGTGAACCAAACAAAAAAGTGAACAAAGATTTCTACTACCGTTACGATATTGAAACATATGACAAAAATTAAATCACATTTACAATGCTATGTAGGATATAGAAATACCTAATAATGTGATTTCAGTAATTGAAAATTCCATGAGACGGAAGAAAACATTTGCAAAGCCACAATTTCGTATAAAAACATGGAAACCAAAATACCTTCCATTTCTTAGAAATTCTTTCCAACATTGCGCATCGTAAAAATACTCACAATTCCGTTATAATACTTTAACAAGGGTGTCTCCAGGGACGTAATAAGGAGTAGAAATGGGTCAACATGTTACTCGTACAACGTGGTTCCGTACTATCTGAAGGTTATCTTAAAGTGTTTTATGTGATTCACGGATAGTTTATATATGAAAGTTTGGATAAAACATTATTTGTAATAGTTTTCTACATATATATGTATATACCAACATGAATGGTATAATTATAGTTTACCGTTAGAACCCGTAACGAATATAGAGAAGAATATAGGAAATTTAAAATAATTTGCAATATAAAATGAATAATGTTAAAAGCGAATAATTAGCATAATTTACACAACGAGCGCACGCAAATTAATAACTCAAAAAATGTTGGTTTTATTTTTTCTTTTACTGTTTTATGTGAGCTCATGTTTATAGGTTATTACTGTTTTTTTAAGGCTTTTAATGTCATATTATGAAAATTATAATACCGCCTTTACCAGCGCTTCTCAAATAGTGAATCCAACAAGTGAGAGGAATTACAACGCAATAAATATAACATTGAGAAAAGGAAACATCCAACAAATGCGAATAATATGCATATAGTAACATATTACACCTACGTAAATCGTTTAAGGTAAGGTAAAAAAAGGTTGACACACTTAGTTTTATTGCTGTAAGAAGGGTCGCGACAATATAAAGGTTGATAAACGTAATAGTCCGTTTATACTAAAACAACACTAAATGTAAAGTCTATTTGTCACTTATACGTGTACGGTAAATTATTGAGTGGTCTTTGATTTTTGTAAATCATAGGTGTGTGATTGTTTTTATTTATGACGCGCTTAATAACATTTCGAAAAAACGTGAACTCTTTGAAACTGTACGTACACTTTAACCTTAAGTGTTATTGAAATTTGGAACCCAGTAGTAAGAAAAGAACATAATACGTTTTTTATCAAAGATAAATATAGATATCTCACCGCCTTGCAATTGAAGGAAGCCATTAAATGAATTAAACGACTGACAATTCTGTCAGCCATTTAATGACTGTCATGGTATAATTTACGCGGAACAATGCCGACATGCGCAGTTAAGACACGAGATTGAAGAAAAAATGCGGAGAAATATCGTTTAATTAGTAAATGATCTAAAAACTACATTTTTTAATATTTTTCAAACACGAAAATAGATGACAGTGACAATTGTCAAAAGGTTACATTTTCTTGTTAGGAGCGAGTAATCTTTACTAATCTATGTTTTTATATGTAACATTACGTCATATTTTATGTTCATTATTTTCATAATCTACTTCTTTTTGTTTCAGGTCTTGGATGAATGAAGCCTTCATTTCTTAAAATACATAGCCGTAAGTACTTTACATTCAGATTCATTTATTGTCATGTCATGTCATTGTAATAACAAATTTCTCATAATATTATGTTCTTAATTGACAATAATACAAACAGCAAATTAAAAATTATAAAAACGATATTATTATGTTACATACATAATATGGATACAAATAATGTATAATTATGTATTAAATAAAATAATTGCCATAATACTGAAATGTATATAAATATGCCGCGAGTAGAAGTATCTAAAAATCTACCTACGAAAATAATATTTAACTACCTCCTCCGCCTACGACAAAATATTTTTCGCTAAACAAATTCCAACGCGGTAGCAATAACAGAGTCATTCCATGGAATATCACGGCCTGTATGAATAATAATCCAATCTGAATAATGAAATTGAGTATGGGCAGATCAAATTCATTGGCAAATCGCTTTAACGTAGGCTTTTGCCAACCAATCACATCACTGCCAAGTATATTGAATTATATTGTGTAAAAAACCCTTGGTCAGCACCAAATGGATAAAACCTCACAACTTAAAATGTTTTATAGGAAAAAGTGCTACAGTATTGTTGTTTGTCTACAATAAACCAAATTCGAATATTTTTATATTGTCCAATTTGAAGTTATAGGAATAAATTTAAAATAACCTAAATTAACGTATTGACGTAATGTTTTCTTTAAAAAAATCATGAGAACGGTCATTTGTCTTATATCACCAAATTCGTGTTCTTTTATAAAGTTTGTAGTAAAAAAGATACACGAGGTATTCTATTACACTATTGTAAGTAAACAGCTGAACGTAAGTAAGTTTTCAATCTCAGTATGTCCTGATGCTATTAGAATGTTTATAGACAGCAGGATTTATAAATACACATACACATTTTACGCATCTCTCCTTATAACCACCCACATTCTCTTTACCGCTTTAAATTGATTAAAGAAACAGTACCTAAGTAAGATAATTCTGGAATTAGGTCAACTTTGCGCAAGATACCAGGTCTAATGTTTACCGACCTTCTCGCTTCCGATTGGCGTGTAACTAGATTATTCCTATCAATTACTCACAGATTGCGTTACTTAATCTAAACCGGTAGCCGATGGTCTAAGCTTCAAATATAGGCCTATTTTATAGTCTATTTTTGTGTCTATGGTTTTATTTACAGCGAAAATGTATTTTGTAATGTATACCATATGTATTAACATACTTATCCAGCGTAACACGACTGCGCAAACACGGTCAGTGCCTGTAAACATCTTATATATAAAATTCTCGTGTCACAAGGTTAGTTACCGTACTCCTCCGAAACGCCTTTACCGATTTTCACCAAATTTTATATGCATATTCAGTAAGTCTGAGAATCGGTTACTATCTATTTTTCATACCCCTAAGTGATAAGGGTTGTTCACCCTTAACATTTTTTTTATTAATATGGCAACACAACATTTGCCGGGTCAGATAGTATTGTATAGAAATCTCATTAGGTTATTGTTCCTAGATAGAAATATCGTTTTGTCTGTCACGGCCCGTGTTTGACACGATCATAGTTGATTAATGTATTTTGACGAATTTGACTTTGTTGAAGATTTTATTTGAAATACAACAAGTAAAACGAAGTGCCTTATTTGGCACATTCTTGAAGATATGGAATTGATGGTTCACTAAATTGTTGCATTTATTTAAAACATAATCTCCAAGTAGCTTATTTGGGTTTTTACAAGTACTACAACAACAATAACAACAACAAGCCTTGTTAATCATGTGAGTAATCAGAAAGCTGTTTTTAACATCCATCCTTAAAATTTGTTTAAAAAAGATACATACACAGTTTTTTCTAACTTATTTGAGTATAGAACGTAACTGTTAACGTAAATTAAAAAACGGGAACGAGGTATGAAAACATATGGGAAATTTACGACTTCTACGAAAAATTCTTAATCTTTTTAAGTGTTCAAAGCAATAAAAAACAAAAGACTTTTTTCGCATAAATGGTTTAATTTATTTCCAACCTATTGTATGATATTTTTTGAAAAAAAAAGATAAAAGCAGCTCTACATATAAATAATTAGGTAAAAATACAAAAGGCGAGTGTTTTTTATGAATTTTCCAGGAAACATATTAGAAACATAAAACAAAATGCCTTACGTAAAAGTTGTAACGCTAATGAAGAAAACATAAGGAAACTGAAATAAATTGTATTAAATACGCTTCTGAAGCATCACAGTAAAGTAATTTTATTCATTTATTAAGTATCAAGAAAAATTCATAGTAATTTGTTTAACGAATACTTTTTAAGATAATAATAATATATAAAGAGAGAGGAAATCTAATAGTGAGTTGGACATCTGCTCCCAATTTATATAGGTTCTTCCCAATTCATTCACAGGCTTCTTAGTTTTGTACAGAACCTAACTTGTGTTGATCGACGACTGTATCTAATCTACAAAGTTAGGCAACATAAAGGCTCAATCAATAGTAACTAAACGTAATTTTCCGTGCTTGGGAAAACAAGTTAAGCCGAGTTTAGCACTTATGGATAGGATAACTGTTGTTAAACTTTTTGTGAAGCTTTAGGATTAAAAAGCGTCGAATATGGACTGAGTTGGCTACAAATCTGCAGCATTATTAGCTAATCAGCATTATAGTACTCGTATGTGCATCAAACTTTTCTTGGATATGAAAAGAGATCTAAATTAAGCAGCAGTAAACTCAGACACAAAAAATTAAAATTTAGAGAGGAGAATGAAGGAAAATAAAGGACTAAAGTAGCTTTTCTTAACGCGCGGTTTGACGCCTACTCACGCGTCTCTCACGCACACATGAATTGAATCAAGCAGCCTCATCACAACCGGTGTGCGTGTGTGTATGACATGATAGGAAGCAAAGGTGGTAGAACCCTTTGTGGTTCAACTCCGGCGGCACCACCACCACACCTACTTCTATCTAATAACAGCAGTGTTAGGCGCTGCTGTGTTCCGGTTTGAAGGGTGTGGTAAGGGAGACATACTTTTCCGAGGCGTTCCAGCTTAGTCCTCAGGGGTAGCGGCGCATCTGTGTCCGACCTCAGGTGGGAATATCTAATCCTATCTGGGGTTGATTACAGATGTCCATTGGCGGCAGTGGCCACTTACCATCAGGTGGACTGTATGCTCGTCTTCTACTCCTATATTATAAAAAAATGGCACGCGTGTCGGTGCGTCACGTGTAAGGGCACCAACACGCGCAGCAGGAAAAGCACCCTGTTAAAACATCTTATTATTAATATCTTACCTTACCATTCAAATCAGCACACAGTTGCTTAATCTATTCAACTATCGTCTATGGTAATTATATTATTATGCGTACAATTGTGCACACTCCAACAATCACGGATCCGTTTCGCTAACTAGATTACGGTTATAATGTAATGTAGATCTATACACAGAGGAAATCAAAGGGATTAAACCCGCATAATAACGTCATAATAATCTCTGAACTATGTACCTACAAGCTCATTAAAGCCTCGTGCTAACTAACGCGACATTTTAACAATAACGTTTTAGCGTAATAACTGTAAAATAAAGCGTAAATAAAATAGAAATACTTTAGAGATAAAAGAGTCATCAAAAAGATAACTTGTAAAAAAATAAGTCGCAACTCAATTCTTCAACCGTAAAAAGTTCTGATACCCATGTAATACCAAGTCGCTTAATTTATTCAGTCCCTCTTTTAAAGGACCTTCTGTCTTAAGTTTTCACTTAATTAGCTAACCTAACAGCACCTTATGGCACCATATCAATATTAAAAATGTTTTATATTTTAAATAAATAGATTGTCTTGGCAATCGTACTAAACAATATAATTTAACATAATATGTTACTTTTGTAATGCGATGTGATGCAATGAAACCATAATGTATCTCACAACTAATACATATTACATTATGTTAGATGAGAAATAAATCGCAAATCGTAAAATAGCGACCATGAGTCGACAAAACAGAATCCATCATTATGTGACGACCACCGAAAAATTTAATTGCACATCCCCATCCCCCGTGAACGCAAAAAGTTCAAAGGCCTCACCGAAATAGAACGGGCAAGGCAAATTTGTTATTTAGGTAGCCCAAACGAGTAACTTGGATTATACGACCATTTAATGATATGAACAAATCTTCTTGTTATCCTGGTTTTCTTAATTTTGATTTATGTTTTTGTTATAATATAGGAGTAGCAGACGAGCATGCAGTCCACCTGATGGTAAGTGGCTACTGCCCTCCATGGACATCTATAATCAACCCCAGATATGATTAGATAGGACTAGGCTGGAACGCCTCGGAAGTCTGTCTCCTTTACCACACCCTTCAAAATGGAACACAGCAGCGCCTAACACTGCTGTTATTAGGTAGAAATAGGTGTGGCGGTGGTGCCGCCGGAGTCGAACCGCAAAGGGTTCTACCACCTTCAAAATGTTTAGTTATGTTTTATGTTTAGTTAAAGGTCTTGAAAAATGTATATTGTCAAATTAAAAATATGTTAACGCTACAATGCAACATTTTTTTTACAAAAACAAACTTAGCTTATCAATGCAATCATGTCCAAGTATGCCTTCAACTAAAAGAAATGCTTTAAAAAATGTAATTAATATTTGGTTTTGCTTTAATATTTATTTTATTATTTTTCTGGATACTGGTCTTTCTCTTACCTGGTTTTACCTGGTGTAAACCTAAACATATATAGGATATACCTAACATATAAATAAACATGCATATTCCTCTTTACGATTTGACAGGATTAAAAAAATATTTATTATACCTGCATATTCTTCATCTTTAAATGATGTACGTAAGTACACGCACAATTTTTATCTAAATTAAAAACAATAAACGTTATTTTTCATTTAAATAATCGAGAATACCACGTCTTCCGGACATCTAAATGACGAAACAATTGTTTCAGAAAAAAATCATGTCTAATTTCATAACTTACCATCCGTACAATCAAATCATTTACAATCTGGTGAATTCAATGCACATTTTATTGAATTAATTATTTATGAGTATGAATTCTCTTAACAAAGAGAATTTTATTTAATAATTTATTATTCGGTACCTACTAAATTTTATTCCGAACCTTTCGAAAAATATGTAGCTATTCGAAAACTGTATTGTTAAACGAGTATGAAATGGTTTAAATTTAAACTGACATTATATTTTATTAAGTTTACAGTAAATAAGAACAAGTACTCGTATTTGAATAAGTTCTTACGCTACTTTATGTAGTATAGTTAGTGTTATTACATATAACACACATTGAGAAGTGGTAGTAGATATACTCGTATTAACGTTAAAAGAGTTCTGTGAAGAATCTACTTCAAATAAAATATTTTTGATTACATTTGGTTTCATGGAATTGTTCAAAGTTGACAGCGACTACTGTCTATCAAAGACCTTACAAAACATTTACAGACGTTATTATTTTAAAACATCTATTTTTACCTACTTCTATGAAAAAATTGCACGTGTGAAGGGTATAATAAAAATGCCCTTCCCTCCTATAACTTTTCAGCCGTTGAGTGGAAAATTCTGAAAAAAGACGCTTTCAATGAAAATTGGTTTCATAGATTTTGCTGCCGATAAAATTTCCCGTCTACGAAACTATTCTATGCATGGTCTGACAGTTATAGCCTTTTTTCACGAATATATTTTTACCACATCTTTCAAGCGTAGCTGCTATAACAAAATATATGGAGAGTAAAGAGAAATAGGTATGGCGATGGCGCCGTCACACTCGAACGAAGAGTTTTACGAGTACCTCAAATTTATTTGTTTAACCTATTTCATTTATAGGGTTCCGTACTCAACGTAAAAACGGAACGTTAGCCGCCATACCAATAAATAGAAAAAATAAAAAAGTTGAATATAAAAGGGTTCGATATACAAGAAATCAACGCCTAGATGTTACCACTAACGCCACCTGTGGTCACATATTTTAATAAGTTGCCAGCGCACACAGTATGCATCACACATCGGGAGTATGCAGAACTCATAACAGCAGTGTAAAACGCTGCTGTGTTCTGGTTTGAAGCGAGTGGTAAGGAAAAAATACTTTTCCGAGGCGTTCCAGCTTAATACTCAAAGGAAGCGGCGCATCTGTGGCCGAACTCAGGTAGGAATATCTAATCCTATCTGGGGTTGATTACAAATGTCCATGGGCGGCAGTAACCACCTACCATCAGGTGGACTGCATGCTCGTTTGCTACTCCTATATTAAAAAAATCAAATAAATGGCGTTAGCTACATGAACATTTGGTGATACGGAAGCCTTCATGTGCGAGTTCGACTCGTACTTGGCAATTACACCATACGTTGTTTGTGAGCAGATGATTTGTCGGTTCGCGTACCTATCCCGGACAGAATTGCTTTTATTGCAGGAACATCCATCGATTTTTTCATATGACGCCCGGCGAGAAATTTCTCATGTGTGCGCTACGCTCAAAGCATTTTGGAGGAAAATTAATTTAACGAAAATGAAACTTTCAGTCTTCCCGACGGAACATGCACTATGTCGACGAAAATTAATCCCGTTTTATTACTTGTATTTCATATTTTAATAAGTATATATTGTTAGTAGTTTTCCTTGGTACTGTGTAGGTATAATCGCCAATGGTCGAAGTACTCGACGTGCACATTATCTTTAATGCAAAATTACGAGTCAATGAATATAAAAAATACCTTCCGAAGCGGTGGTAGTTTGTTGACTTTTAAAAAGTATTATAAAATGAGATTTGAATTTGAATTTTAATAAGAAAAAACAATCTTACGAGTCCTTATTTTTTGGGAAAACGTTTGAAATGGTTTGAATCTGGGTACATGGTTATCCCCCCATCAATTCGAGCAAACGCTAAAGAAGCACCATTTCTCGAAATACATTTCAATCTCAAAGTCATTCAAGCAATATTCGATTCCATTGTACCCCACAAATACAGTTTTGGTAATCGTTTTATGTCCACTACTGGGCATAAAATTCCCCACCAATGAGCTACGGTTAGAGCACACACAGCCAAACTGCTCCAATTTAGTTTAACGTGGAATTAAGTATACGTTGAAACAAACTACTCGAACACTTCAGTAACTCTAGTCTTTCTTACTCCTTAAACCCTGTTTACTTTTTCTAAAACTTTATTCAACGGAAAACTCCGCCGATATATTTCCTCGACAACGCGCGTACAAACCTAATCTGACATAAAGCGAAACGTTCCATTTCATTTTGTGTACCCCTTTTTGTTTGGTAATCGGTACATACTGGCCGTTCTAATTCGAAGGGCTCAATACGGGTCATAAAAGTACGGATCAGTGATCACAACGACCATTTTCCACAATACTGACTTTTAAAAAATAGCTGTCTACACAATATTTAAAACAGTTAAGCGTTTTTAGCAAACGAGTATGCAGTCCACTTGGTGGTATATCGGCACTGCCTGGATTGGACATCTATCCTACTATCTAACAATCTTCTCTCTATCTATCATTAAGTCCTTTGTATCTCGTCTTGGCCTTTGTACATTTGTAAAAATTACAAGAAGATTAAATAAATAAATGTAAAAACTAAATAAATATCCCTCAATATCAAGTTTGAATTTTCCTTTTATTATGACTTGTTTATTATTATTAATTGTTAAATTTGACATGATTGCATCCGTCTTAAGATTTTAACTAAGTTTTAACATGTGTAACACCTGTGTAGCATTTAATTGGACTTTATGTGTCGTTATTGACCTATTGTACTAAATGCTTTACACAATAAAATAAATAAATAACAATAAATGAAGGTCTAGTAAGGTACTTCCTTACAAACTCCAAACCAGAATACATCTCTTAACACTACTATTATAAGGCAGTAATATAAGGCGTCCAGCGTTCAGAGAATATGAAATAGCTTGGCGACAATGCCTTTTTGTTAGTTATACATCTACTGCGGTTACAAACACGCTCATCCAAGCGCGGTTGAAGTGGTGTTAAATATTCAAAAGTTCTCGTGTGTTTCTGTTTGACTATGAAGTCAAGAGTATAGTTTACCACAAACAAAAGTAACCTACTAACTACTACCCCTGCTAAGGTGAATCCAAAAGTTAAGATGAATATTTTTTTAAATTGTTGTCTCAAAAACGTCTGAACCCGATTTTAACAGAATGTTCATGAAATGTAAAAAACTGACGTCTTTCCTTTGAGAAGTTGTTTAAAAAATAATTAGTCCATCCATCTTGAGGCATCCGCCATATTGGATTAAGAATAATTACACTAAAGTAGTCATGCATTGTCATGTGTGTGCAAAATTTCAGCTCAATCGATTGGGATTTTTAAAATTCACTTGCATGATTTTATCCCTATGTACTTACGAACTAGACAATTTAAATAAAAGCTTGTTTACACGTAATAAAATCAGAAGAAAAAACTTTTTAAAAACAAGCTTTTATTATTTGTTAATAAAAATAACTAAACAGTTAAACGCAAATATTTAATAAATCGGGTTTAATTATAAACCCGATTTATTAAATATTTGCGTTTTTATACCAGACACATTTTTTACAAATAAAATATGGCTTGCAAGATTTCATTACAAACACAGGTGAAAGTAAATAAAAGCTTGTAACTTGTAAAAAGGCGTATCAAATAACCTACATGCATTACTTAATCATGTACACTAGATTTACAGATGTCAGCAGTATATTATGTTGTCACCTCACAAGGAAATCTTATTTAGGTAGTGGGCTGTTTATTTATTAACGTGCAATGTTCCCCCGACAGATCCAAATGAAAGTATATTTTGATGTGAAACATCTATAGCCGCACGTAAAAAAGATTTCTGGCGTGGCGACGATTACCTTTAACTACATAGACAAATGTTCTATAAGGGACAGAGCTATTAGAACAATGTGATAAAAAAAGACAACTAGTGTTTGACCTTGCGTTTCAAGTGTACGCAAACGTAAATATTGACCATGGAATATAGTGACCAATGATTACTTCACTCAAAACGGGACATCGATTTTTTTATGTCAAATACTTTTTACTTGAAAAAATATAGTTAGAAATAATAAAAAACACGCTTTTATGATAAAATTAACTAAAAAGTAGAAAATAATTTTCAATCTAGGACACATTTAAGGAAAAGTAAATAGTATAATTGTGCAAAAAATGTGGGGCGCTTTATGAAAACTGATAAATGGAGCACCCCATGTTTTTTTCACAATTATAATATTTACTGTTACTTAATTGACAATGGCAACGGTTCATTTCGGAGACAACGGCACGAAGCATCGAAAAAAGGGACTGTCCCGTTAAAAACGGGACGTATGGACGTATATTTCTCATTGATACTCATGCTTGTCAAAGACAATGAAATAATGGAACAGAAGGTAAAAAATGTCCAGAACTGTCGATAATAGTTTTAGTACATCGTTTACGTAGAAATGTTATAGTACAGTTTAACTAAATAAATTATTATTATATATGTCAGAACAGGATGGCCGAATTAGTTGATTTTTGTATGTAATTCCCGAACCGACATCTTTGTTACTTCATATTTGTCAGGATAATTATGATTATTTAGGTATCACGTATACAGTCACAGATATTCTTATCACTAGCTTATGTCTCTTAACTCAATCACTGGTATTACTTTACATAGTCCCTAAATAACTTTACTGAGAATATTCTAATTAATCCAACTACAACTAAATGGACACTATCAAAACGGAGACAGTTCCTCGGTGCGCGCAAGTCAACTTCACTCGTCGGGTCTCAAGTCGCTCTCTATGCGTTCGTCCCTTACGACCGCCGCACCGAGACTCTCTCGAAGCTCCACCAAGTGCTTTAGGTGTAGCTTGTGTTCTGAAGTACCCATTTTATGACGTCACAGGTGACCACTCCGACACGGCCATCCTGCGAGACACACGTCCTCGTGTGTTTACCTACTCTGTATTGCAAATTTTTCAAATAGTATCATCCGCTCGGCCAACTCTGACCATTTCTTAAGTCTTTAACAAGTCTCAATTACACTAATTAGATTCTCAACTTTACACAATGCAAGCTTTCAATTCTTTTGGTAAACAGTAATCTAAACTAAACACACTCAACTCAACTCAATTAATTTAAGCTTTATAAACAAAATCTTTGAACAAGGAAGCATTGATGAACAATCGAACCTCAGTTCACATTAACTCTGCTCTTTGTTTAACTCTCAAGTAACATAAACATAGCGCAACAATAGCTCTGCATTATTTAACTCAAGTGTTCGCGGCCTCAAGCCCAGGAGTGTTCCTCAATGGTTTCCTCGAAACCAAACTCCACCAGGATAACCGCTCCAGGGCGGATACCCAGTGCAACCGCAAACGTTGCGGAAACCCAGTGCAAACTTAGCCTTTAGGCCCAGGGACCATTCCTCTCTGGTTTCCTCGAAACCAATCTCTACCAGGATAACCGCTCCAGGGCGGATACCCAGTACAAACTTAGCCTTTAGGCCCAGGAACCATTCCTCTCTGGTTTCCTCGAAACCAATCTCTACCAGGATAACCGCTCCAGGGCGGATACCCAGTACAAACTTAGCCTGTAGGCCCAGGAACCATTCCTCTCTGGTTTCCTCGAAACCAATCTCTACCAGGATAACCGCTCCAGGGCGGATACCCAGTACAAACTTAGCCTTTAGGCCCAGGAACCATTCCTCTTTGGTTTCCTCGAAACCAATCTCCACCAAGGTAACCGCACTCCGCCCAGGCACGCCCTACGTAAAGTAGATACCGATTTCAATTACCCTACGGCTACGGAAACCGTTGGTGCCAACTTTTCACTCATATGTTAACGAATGCAAGCTATTTTCGCTACTCCACCTCTTCTATACTTTAAACTTTCCTTTTCAATTTTAAACTGTTCAATGTTTCCTTGATCACTAACCATTTTTTTTTTGCAAACTTTTCATTACAGCTTCAAATCCATAATTCAATCGCTTGCATGTGAACTATTGATCATTATTTAATATTGCATTCCTTTTTTTATACTCGAAATATGGGATTTCAGTTTGTTTGATCCCCTTTTTCATTTCTATCAGAACAAATTTTCAAAATAAATTCATTATATCATTACACAGAGAATTTATTCAACTCTTGTCTTTGTTTCCATCGTTTTTTTTTTTATCATTTTAATTTAATTTAATTTATCATTCTATTAATTTATAGCATAGCATCTCATCTATAATCGATAGTAAATACTTCAACTTCTATAGTTAGTTTTCATGTCATTAAAGATATTGCACGCGCATTTTTTTTTATCGTTACCTCTAAATCTTTCCCTTTTATAATAGGATTATTAGTGCTGTTTATTGCCACCTAAAATTGGCCTAAGTATTTCGTATCTTGTAACGATTTATTGTCGGGCGTCCCTACCTTAGTGAGCATAGATTTTGAGACACTCATTACTCGGTATACTTGTCAACTCATTTACACAAAAGTCTTTAAATAATAATGTAGTACAAAATCAAGTTTATTTCATTTAGCAAGAATCCTCGATGGACTACCAGATACATCAATACTTTTCTTGTTAGCTATAATACTCCTCTCGGTATCAATATTCAAATGTGTCATAATTACACGAAATTAGTAAATGCGTCTATTAAAACAAACTGTTCCCCTTTTTTATTCTTTCTCTTTTTTTTTACAAGAACATTTTTGTGTAATACAGTACAAAAGTATTAAAATCGTATAATAGCGTTAACATTATTGAGACTTTCAAGTTCATAAAATTATATTTTGACTCTGCCGATAAAGTTCATTTACTAGGTCTTATTTCGTTTGCCTGAACCTTGTGGCAAGATATTCCCAGGTCTTTACAGTAGTTTTTAAACACGAATGTTTTAAGATTTATAAAGAACTCTTCTTTAGTCAATGTTTCATAAACTATTCTTAAACTTTCTATAATTTCCATAATCAATTTCGATACATTGAAAACGTCACCAGCGTAAACAGCCACGTGAGTATAATCTTAGCGATATTCGGGCTTTAATAATTACTCGTTAGAATAAAAATAGTATTCAGTAACTAAAACGTTATGCCTAGATTTACATACAACTCACCTGCCGCTATAAATGCAGTCCGTTCTAGGTTTGTTATCTTTTATCCGAATCAAACAAAAACCACTAGCAAAGTCTTACTCTGTAAAGAAAGGATAGTCTCACGATCGCGAATTTTGATCGAGTTGTTGGTAATCTCATGATAACCTATTCACATTTTATTGCTTTTCAATTTAATTCTGCATTTTCATTAATAGAAATACTCGCAAACTACAACTAGACCTAATAAAATTAAGTCGCGATATCCCATTAGCTTTCCTTTGAATCATTTTACATTCGTCTGCACTGAGTCTATTTTATAAACGTTAATCGTCATTAGTTGTCTTTATACTATTTTTTTTTCGTTTTATTATTGTATTGTATTAACTTTGCATTAATCACAACAAATACTCTTTGAACAATCTGTCCACTTGTAAACATTTCTCCACACTTGAGAACTTTGACGCCGACCGCTCCAAAACCCTAATTTATAAAATTGTCGGCTCAACGTTAAGTTGCTATTCACATAAACATATGGCAAGACACAAAATAAAATCGCTCTAGGGTATTCACAACCCCCTTCATAACAACAAGATCTGCGTGGTACTGAATACTGTTGCTTGTACAACACCCATTTATGAAATCGTATTAAGATTTCGTTTTCCAGATAAGTTTTTACTGTCATAGCCTTTATCTACCTAGTATTCAGCACCCGCATCAACATGAAAACAACACACCTGATTTACTTTTCCGGTAGGCGGTTTCACCGCGCATACGTTTAGGCGCCACACCGTCCGCCCCGCGGGAACACAGTCAGCGCCCGCTCTGCGCCAGCGCCAGCACATGCTGCACCACCGGCACCGACGCGCTTCTGGTCGGCCTCCTGCGAGACCATGTGTCCCGCTGCGTTGCACCCGTAGCCCGTACGACGCTCGTAGATGTGTTCTCCGGGTTATCATGCTTAGCTGATCCCGGTGTCGTAGATGCTGACATCTTCCTCTTTATCATAACCATAGCCGTTAGTCAGCACTTTCTCATCTTATTTTCTTTTACCTCAGAGTTAACATCCTTTTTTTTTTGTTTAAATGTTCAGTACACATTTGGTATTATCATTTCTTCAGTGCTTACGTTTTTCTATAGGTTCATTAGAGAACAAGTGGCTCGCATAAGCAACACATGTTTCACCCTCATAAGTTTTATCAGTGCTCAGGGTTATTAACGTAGTGATTATTGTTCCAGTAGCTTCTATTCACAAAAACTCTTGAAATTTCTTCCATATTGTGCCAGGGTAAGTGGCACGAGCGAACCATGTAGATGCCGTCGGATTTTACGTTATCTTACTTTAAGTTTGCTCTTTTCAAGTGGGTGATCGGCAGGACATAACTCAGCGGTAATTCACGCGCTTGTGCACCAGCATCTTACTTATCTGGATCCAATTCAATTAAAACAACATCCGACGTTTTAGCGTTTGTATTACAGCACAGATTTTTCTTGTTCTTCATATCAAACATTATCTTCCACTGGGATCCACTATGGTTATCGTAATTACTCACATTATCTCGTTCAGATCCCACTTCTGATGTCAGAACAGGATGGCCGAATTAGTTGATTTTTGTATGTAATTCCCGAACCGACATCTTTGTTACTTCATATTTGTCAGGATAATTATGATTATTTAGGTATCACGTATACAGTCACAGATATTCTTATCACTAGCTTATGTCTCTTAACTCAATCACTGGTATTACTTTACATAGTCCCTAAATAACTTTACTGAGAATATTCTAATTAATCCAACTACAACTAAATGGACACTATCAAAACGGAGACAGTTCCTCGGTGCGCGCAAGTCAACTTCACTCGTCGGGTCTCAAGTCGCTCTCTATGCGTTCGTCCCTTACGACCGCCGCACCGAGACTCTCTCGAAGCTCCACCAAGTGCTTTAGGTGTAGCTTGTGTTCTGAAGTACCCATTTTATGACGTCACAGGTGACCACTCCGACATATAAATATATAATTTGATGAAAGAATGTATCTATACAGATGTATCGACTGGTTTAAAATATACGATTTAAAAATTGTTTATATTTATTATCGTATATTAGTAAAGATTACTCACTCCTAACAAGAAAATGTACCCAGTTTTGAGAATTGAAATAGTTGCGTAAAAAAGTTTTGCCACGTCTCCGTGCTAAAATGTCCCTAAAATATTTGAAATAATTATTTATCTATTATGTAAATTACGCAGTATTAGTTATTTATTTGTAAATTTTCTCTAAAAATGTTTTTATTTGTCAAGAATTCAAAAAAAACTTACTAATAAGCCGTTTGTGGCTTCATTCAATTTCAAGGCGGCGAAGTATCTTTACTAATTTATGTTTATTATTTTCAGTTTTATTTTACACACGACCATTAATTGCAAAGTTGTGTACATTTTATAAATGTACTAGCTGACCCAGCAAACATTGTGTTGCCATATAAATAAAAAAATGTTAACGGTGAACAACCCTTATCACTTAAGAGATATGAAAAATAGATAGATAGTAGCCAATTCTCAGACTTACTGAATATGCATATAAATTTTGATGAAAATCAGTAAGAGCGTTTCGCAGGAGTACAGTAACTAACATCGTGACATGCGAATTTTATATAATCTTACCGTGGTCTTTTTGAGGATTAATTTCTGGCTATACAAAGATTGTTTATTAAATTATGTTTAGGTTAATTTATTCAATTAAAGAAATTTTAAAATACCGTATACTATCCTATATAAATTTTATGGTAATATTTTTTATTATTTACCACAGATATCGAAGAAAATTTAGAGATTTATCGATTTAATTTTATTAAAATAAACTATAAAAAGTTATATTTTGACTAAAACACACTAATATAAAAATTAAGCAGTGGGATCTTAAACTATAACATACACGTATGAACATCGTGAGCTTCAATAAAATGTCACTTCTGTTCTGTTGATCTATGGTCATAGATCAATGAAAATTTTTTCATTGATCTATGACAGTTCAATTCAAACAATGAAAGTTTTTGTCAATGAAAGTGATAAAGACGCAAAATGCATGGTCATGCATTTTGCGTCTTTATCACTTTCATTGACAAAAACATACTTTGTCTCTTTCTGGTTACTCATGTAATCATGGCGGATCGAACACGAAAAATAAACAAAATTTAATAATTTCTCTTCATTTACGTGTGATAGGTGATTCCATGAATCTTGTTTCTTTTTCGAGCATAATTTTTGCATTTATGCATTGCACAAGAAGGCATTTTGAGGCTTAAAATTCAAAATAATGACGTTTAACGTGTTCAGTGACATTCGTGTGTATTACTACGCCGCGCGAGAGCGACTGGAGTCGTTTTAACTCGTTTTACACCACTTGACGTATTTTGTATGTTTTAAGTATTGCCCGCTTATTTTTCTGATAATAAAATGTCTGACCGTGATAATTTAGAGAGTGAAAGTGATCAGCCTTCTGCAAAAAAAGCAAAATCACACTATGACACACCATCAAGTCATCAGTAAGTTAATTATTTTTTTATAATTAAAGTATGCATTTATCTGTGCATTAAGCACGCGTATATTTGGTGTGTTTTGAGCGCCAGCAAATGTAAAATCTACTATCTTGGTAGATTAAAATTCACATATAAATCATTGCATACAATGTTTTTAACTTATTAATTAATTTTAATGTCATTCTTCTCAGAGAATAAATTTATTAAGACTGACAGAATTGTATTTCAAAATCAGCTGATGGCGTGCAGCGCACGAAAGTTTTTTCTTATTTGTTATAAATATGAACATTAAAAAATTAATTAATTTTTCTAATCATAGTGGCATTTATTGTGAAACATTCATTATTGATACTTATAATTTACGATTTTAGTAATATATTGAAATAACTAGCTAAGATTCTTGAGTTTACTAATATATTGGAGCCAATTTATTTTTTGATGTGAAACATCTATAGCCGCACGTAAAACCGATTTCTGGCGTGGCGACGCATGCCGTAGTGTGTACGGTGTGGCGACGCGTCACCATGCGCAAACTATTACCGAAGTCACTGATTAAACGAATTAAGTAGTCACGATTTGTAATAAATTCGTAATTTTTTGTATTTAATGAAAATAAATGTTTATTCAATAAATAGTCATCGTTATCTGGAAAAAAATAGTAATATTTTATTTTATCATTATGACATATTTAGTGCCTATTACAATATGTTCTTTTCTGCATATTACTTTTACAAAATAATGTCGATGTTTCACATCTGCCAGGCGTCCCGTGACGGCTCACATTTTTTTTTTCTATTCATGCACCTTTTTTTTTAAAAAGAGTATTATTATTTAATAGTGCGTTCAAAATGTATTGTTAAATGTAACTATGAAGGCTAGCGTGAAGATCTATAATTTTGTTTTATCGCAAATATATTACGGGTATTAGTAGCTTATTAGTAGCCCCTGACACGCGTTTTGTTGTCAAAACAAAATGGCAACTTGTCAGATTCTAAAGTATATTTTAAGCTAGATGTCTAGTTGGCTGACCAATACCCATAAAATCTAACGAAATTTGTTAAGTGCAGAAACCACTTAACAAATTTCGTTAGATTTTATGGGTTGGATTTAAGGTCAAGATTTAAGGTCCGTTGAGAAAGAAAAGTTTTCCATGATGGCTGAATTTCAAAGTTAGAATATATTGATAGAAAGATATAGCAGTGAGTAGGTAGATTATTTATCTAAAACCCATCAACCAATACGTTTTCCTAAAAGGACTAACCTAACGCCTCATATAAAAAGTCTATCTACCACACAATAAAATATACCTTTACTGAACTTAAATTACATGTCTGTTGTGTGTTTTCAAAAAGATATGTTAAGAACTCTTATCTTTGGCCAGAACAAATACAAAGTGGAGAGAACGGATTTTCGTATTTCGTGGCATTCTTTTTAGATTTGAAGATGTCTGCGGTTACGATTTATTACGTTGTCACCTACAAGGAAAGCTTATTTTACACGTAAGTGCTATAGAATGCTTTATTTATTAACGTGTACCGTGCACCAGAGAGGAAAGAATGAAATAATAATGCTTCTACACTCACTTCTGACTCTATGTGCTTAGTGTCGTGATTTCTTAAATCAAGAATGACATTTTTACGCAACTGCGAAGAGTAATATTTACGAGCGAGTATGTACGAGTATATATGTGTGTATATAGATATAGGCGGTAGAACCCTTTGTAGTCCTACTCCGGCGGCACCACCGCCACACCTATTTCTGCCTTATAACAGCAGTGTTAGGCGCTGCTGTGTCCCGTTTTGAAGGGTGTGGTAAGAGAGATATACTTTCCCGAGGCGTTCCAGCTTAGTCCTCAGAGGTCTGGTCTAGCTCTGGCCGACCTCAGGTAGGAATATCTAATCCTATCTGAGTTTGATTATATATGTCCATGGGCGGCAGTAGCCACTTACCATCAGGTGGACTGCATGCTCGTCTGCTACTGCTATATTAAATAAAAATGTATATCTCATTCTTGGACACCCCCTGCAACCCAAATGGCCTGACTTAAACTTTAAACTTAAGGATTACGGATTTAAACTTAAGAGACGTCGTTAGATTCGTCTAAATTGTTGGAGTGTTATATTTTTTGAACAATCGGATTTTTATAATTAATTAAATTATTAAGTTAACGTTAACAAGCTAAATTCTAAGCTGAAAGTACTTAAAAGATATTAGATTAATTGCATTTAAATTCGCCTGTTTTTTTTTAAGATTTTCTTTAGAAGCCGTTTAAGTCATAAAACCTTATTATATTAATTTAGTATGCCTTTAATAAAATATAATATTTAATATTCATTTACACTGAAATCAAAGTAAATAAAAATATTTTACCGCATTTTGCTAACAAAATGTGCCATAAGTGGTACAATAAACTCCCATATTATTTCAATCTAGCCCAAGAAACTCCAAATGCACCTACGTCATTACATAAGTATCTTGTTCAGAAGGTAATCCTCAGCACTCCAAGGAAAGGAACTCAGCCAAATCGATTTCGAGTGGCCACTCAACGATCACGATAATCGTCACTTAGCTTTGATAACATCGGGCCACTTCACTGAGAAATTCTCTAAAATTAGCCCCTAATGCTACAAACGCTACTCGCAATATATATTTGAGTGTGGAAATGTTAAGATCTCCTCAGTACCCTAACCATGAGTTTTCAAAACATCCCACAATGTTACGTTACGTTTACTCAATCCAATATTCTGTTCCGTTTGCTTCAGTAGACTGAGTAAACGTATCAATAAGTAAGTGCTCAAGTCATTCTGTTTGCCTCACATGTTCGCAAAAAAGAGAGACAAAACATAAAGCGCCATTTTGTCAATTCAAACATTTAATGTTACGTTACTGACACTATAGTTCTGATACAATCCGCTAGGGGCACTGATTGGAAATTGTATGGGCAAATACGTAAACAAATACAAAAACAGTCATATTTGTCAAAACGTAAAAACTCATGGTAAGGGACTGTTTACGTGAATTCCGTAATTTCAGGCATTTCCTAATTCAGGATTGTTTGTAATACCTATAAAGATAATGTGTGTGCACTTGTGCAGTTTACCTCATGGTGATGATAATTAGCCTCTAAGGCTCATGGATATGTGTCAACTAATCAATCTGAGATTGGACAAGAGTTCAATCGCAGACGAGTTGCCATGCCTGAAAACTTAGACGCCTCTTGTAAACACAAACTTTCTAAAAACACATATTTTAGTCAAATTAAACCTTACAAAGTTATTTAACTTTAAAACAATGTAATATGCTGAATACAAGGACTTTGAAACTAAACAATGAAGACACATTGTAGGCGAACATGCTACATCATGGGGCCCATCCTGTTCCATCTCTTATCATTGACTTGAATTGAGCTAAAGGCCAAACGTAAGCCAATTAACGAAAATGCAATTGAACACGCAGTGACTACCCATCTAATCATTATCAACCCATTGTCCCACTGCTGGGCTCGAGTCTCCTCTCAGAATAAGAAAGATTAGGCCAAAGTTCACCGCGCTGGCCAAGCCCGTATTCGTAGACTTCACGTTTCACTTTCACCTTTGAAACTTTTTTATAAATCTCTCAGGTATGCAGGTTTCCTCACGATGTTTTTCTTCACCGTTTAAGCAAGTGAAAATTAATTTATATTCTTATAATATGCTAATAATTTCGAAATATTTCGATCGAGAGGCCGAGTTTATTAACCACTGGGCTATCTCCCATCTAATGCAATGTACGAAATTGTCTATTTGAATCCATTAGCCAAAGCACTTAATATTGTAGAATTTATTATTAATACTTGATATTATGAACTTCATTAATCATTAGTAGGTATGTTTAGGAGTATGGAGCTATTAATCAAAGTGAAGGTAATATCATCTTGGATTCATGAAAACATGCCTAATAAATTTTTTGCTCGTTACGAATGGCGAAAATAGGTTTTATCACTCATTTGGACGTGAAAGAACCCTATGTGGTTCAACTGCCAAGCCACACCTACTTCTTTAAGACAACTGTTCTGTGTCCTAGTTTGAAGAAGTGAGGCAGACATACGTATACATGTTCTCAAAGGTAGAAAGGCATTTATGGCCAACCTCAGGGACTTAAATCTTATTAAGGGTTGAGCATACATGTCCAATATGTCCATGGGTAGTAGTAACCACTTTTTTTTTATAATATAGGAGTAGCAGACGAGCATGCAGTCCATCTGATGGTAAGTGGCTACTGCCGCCCATGGACATCTGTAATCAACCCCAGATGGGATTAGATAATCCTACCTGAGGTCGGCCACAGATGCGCCACTACCCCTGAGGACTAAGCTAGAACGCCTCGGAAAAGTATGTCTCCCTTACCACACCCTTCAAAACGGAACACAGCAGCGCCTAACACTGCTGTAATTAGGCAGAAATAGGTGTGGCGGTGGTGCCGCCGGAGTCGAACCACAAAGGGTTCTACCACCTACACTTGCCCTCTGTACTCTTAATGAGTTTTTACGTTTGCTCGAAAACGTTCAACGTTTTCAAATTCGCTCCTACAGCGCTCTCGTGGACCTTATCGGAACTCATACTAACAACCTATGAGAAAAACTCATACTAAGGGTACAGATGGACTGCATGCTCATTTTGAAGGTGGTAGAACCCTTTGTGGTTCGACTCCGGCGGCACCACCGCCACACCTATTTCTACCTAATAACAACAGTGTTAGGCGCTGCTGTGTTCCGGTTTGAAGGGTGTGGTGAGGGAGACAGACTTTTCCGAGGCGTTCCAGCTTAGTCCTCAGGGGTAGCGGCGCATCTGTGGCCGACCTCAGGTGTCGAAATATCTAATCCTATCTGGGGTTGATGACAGATGTCCATGGGCGGCAGTAGCTACTTACCATCAGGTAGACTGTATGCTCGTCTGCTACTCCTACATTATAAAAAAGAAATTCTCGTTTGCTACTTTCTACCTAAGCTCGGCCATGGATGTGTCGCTACCCTTGAGAACTAATTTGGAATGCTTCAGATAACTATGTCCCCCATATTACAAAAATGTTATCCTTTGTACTTTGATAAAATTACACAAATAGCATACTTTACAACACATATAACAAAATAATTACTGTCGCAAATTTAGTTGAAAATAATTGAAATATCTGGCAGGTAATTTATTTAAGGCTGTCAGGCTTTAAACAACGGACTGAGATTTACTCGTAACGTGTCAAGCTAAACAATTTTAACAAGTTGAATTAGTACTTATTAAGTAACGTTACATATATGACGTAAATAACAAACGTTAATTCGAAGCTTATTCATGGTCGGTTATTATACATGACGTAGGGCGCTTTTCCTGTCGCGCGTTTTTATGCCCGCACGCGCGTGCCACACGCACACATGAATAACCTCGCCAGTGCTTGTCACACAATAGGACAAGTGGCATGCGTACGGGCGGGACGCGCGTGCGGGCGTAAATACGCGCGACAGGAAAAGCGCTCTTATAAGGTGCTTACTTGTCATGCGTGTTTACGCCTTCACATGCGTGCGACACGCATACATGAATCACTGCAGTCTCTTCACGACCCGTGTATGACACGATAAGATGCAAGTAAGAACGTGCAGTTGGGACGCGTGTGAGGGCGTACACACGCGCGACAAAGAATTCTTTCACTTCTGTACCATTATTTGTGTACTCATATTGTGCAGGAAAACAGAAAAATATCTTTTGTCTACTCTTTTTTTTGTCTTAAACATAGATAAGTATAGATATCTCACCGCCTTGTAATTGAAGGAAGCCATTAAATGACTTAAACAGCTGACAATACTGTCAGCCGTTTAATGGCTGTCATGGTGTAATTTACGCGGAATAATGCCGACATGCGCAGTTAAGACACAAAATCGAAGAAAAAGTGAGAAGAAATATCGTCTCATTCGTAAACGATCTAAAAACTACATTTTTTTAATATTTTTTAAACACGAAAATAATTGACTGTGATAATTGTCAAAGGTTGTCAACATTTTCTTGTTAGGAGCGAGCAATCTTTACTAATCTATGGTCTAAAATAATAAATTTGTATAAAATGGAATAGAGTTATTTTATCTTTGACTATTTATATAACAGCTGAGATGGTCTATAAATAGTGCGTGAAATGTACCTACTACCTGTTGTATTAATCTTGAGCAATAATTTACCTTAAAACCCTTACGCCGAGATGCGTGAAGTCCTTAACAATGATATAGCGCTACCTTCGAATTCCCTAAGGATACCCCCACATATCACACATAGACGGGAACAATATTATTAACATCTGGGCTTTTCCCTCGGGAACATCCATTAGAGGAAGATTGTGGGGATCGCTACCTAACATTTATTAGATGTTTCAAATTTTCCCCGATTACTCAATGCATTTAGAGACTATTTATTTTGAAGGTGGTACAACCCTCTGGGGTTTCGGCGGTACCACCACCACACCTATTTCTGCCCAATAATTAATAGCCGGGGGCGGCGCATTTTTTTTTTTTTATAATATACATTTCCTCTTAACTCTAAATTAGTTACCTACTCCTATTAGTCACGGTGTAGCAATACATCCGTGGTCGACCTCAGGTAGTACTAATCTTATCTGGGATTGATTATAGATGTGTTGATAGTAGTGAAGAAAAAATGTATTCTTAAAATCCTTCAGTGTTTTAACATAATAATTATGTATTCTCTCTCTGTAATATTCAGGAGAGACAAAGAGATTTTACAGAACAGGAATTTATCGAAAAGGAAGCCAGCAATCAAGTACAAGCCTGAGTAAGTATGAAACATGAAAGAGATCTCTTAATAACGAGTCTGAAACAATGCCACCGTATTGTTTCAAACGTTCAACAATTCTTACCGTCCTAAATCTCAGATGAGAAACAGGTAGACTAGACCCACAAAGTATAGAAGTCTGCCAAATTATTCTGAAAAATTCGTTGAAAAATCTTAAAAGCTGAAATAAAGTAATGTGTAATGTTAAGTGTAGAAATTTAATTGGATTAAACCTACATATAAGGTGCGTATGCCATTGAAATCACATACATTATCGAATATTGTGCCTCATTGTATTCCCCTAAGAAACAACTCTTTTGTCTTAGTGTAAAACTATAAAAGCAGACTATTTTTATTTTCTTAATTTAGAGGTACGTAAGGTAGCAGTTGGTTTAGGAGAGGAGCATATATTCTACCTGATGGTCAATGATTAGGTAATAATTTATTATATTATAATCTCCATATACCTACGTAATCAACCCAATTAATATGAAGTCGTGCTAAGAATTCAATGTAAGCTTTACATTGCTACCCAAATAACTTAGAATGGCTCGTATTTTCGAATACTCTATTAACAAGTTATATAAATTCAGTCTGTATTTTTCTAGAACTTTAGGAAACTGGGTACTTTATTACTTTGCATTGCTTGGTTTTTTTTATAACATATGAGTAGCAGACGAGCATGCAATCCACCTGATGGTAAGTGGCTACTGCCGCCCATGGACATCTGTAATCAATTCCAGATAGGATTAGATATTCCTACCTGAGGTCGGCCATAGGTGCGTCGCTACCCCTGAGGACTAAGCTGGAACGCCTCGGAAAAGTCTGTCTCCCTTACCACACCCTTCAAAACGGAATACAGCAGCGCCTAACACTGCTGTTATTAGGTAGAAATAAGTGTGGCGGTGGTGCCGCCGGCGTCGAACCACAAAGGGTGCTACCACCTTCAAAATATATGGTATATAAAAAGCTGTGCTTTATATTATCTGCATTGGCTTACCACATAAGGCACAATGGTCCACAAAGCTACGTGTTGATATTAAACCACACAACAAAAAGCCGTGGCTTCAGCACTTTTGTTTTGCTTTGAGCCCGTCCGCTTTGTGTGAAAACAAATAAAACTGAACAAAAACCGAATGGTCCGTATCCATTACGTAATATTTAATTTAGGTATGTTTCAAACAAAATTGAATAATTAATTCTGATACAGAGACTACAAAGAATGAAATATTAAGGTAGCTTTTTAGAATCGTAATCCTATTAGGATTTCTATTTAAATAATAGTTGTAAATGTACTTAGATACAGAACTGGAACAGATATCTACATTTTAATTTTTTTAAGACATTTATGCGAAAGCCTAAGCAAAGTTCGAACCCGAATACTTGGCGTAAAGTACGTGTGAATCTGGTGTGATAGAACCGCCATATAGACCACAGCCAATACATCGCCCGCTTTGAGCAGCTCTTTTTGCACCTCTCTTAAATTGTCCCATGTTAGAGCGCCCCGGGAATACCTCAGGAGGAAGTTCATACACATCTTGCATGTTCAAGACGTCTACCACGTATTACTAATATAGATACTATCTTAATAATCAAACATACCTTAATATTATCTTCATCTATCATTCGCAGTCTAAATTTCAGCCAGCATAAAATAAAAATCACATTTAACATAAATATTAGCATTTAATCGAGCACACTACGGAAAATTTTCCAATCATTTCGTTATTTTAAGATGAAAGGAGCTATTCTTTGAAAGTGAGAAGTAGGGCAGTGATTTACAAATAAAATTTTTAGGTGTCGGAAGCCTGAAGCCGCTGGGCGTGTAATGAAACTAATTACAAGCATTAATGATTTAATAACCCGTAAAAGGTTTAATTATTCGCCACTTTACGAACATTCGTTGGTATATTTTATACGATTTTATTTATTTTGGTTCTTTACATTTTCAGTCTTACAATGAGTATGTTTATATTTTTTTACAACATGAGAGTAGCGTACTATCATATCGTGTACCTGATGGTGGCTACTGCCGTCGAGCCGTCTGGCAAGCAACTCCGGGAAGGACGGTCATGTGTGTGGTCGCATACCGTCATAAATACCAGACGGTGTGGCGAGTCTTGATGCTCACCTGAGCGGAGCCCGAAGGGGCAACGCGTTCAGAGGACTCCGGTTGCGTTCCGTTGGAGATCCCGGAGTCCTCTTGGCAATGCCGAGGTCGGCCACCGGGGGGTTTTAGTGCGGTAAGAATCCCACATAACCCTGTGTCGCTCCCACGGCACGGGGTACCTTTTGAAGGTTTCCCCCACGATAACAAAAAAAGGTAGAAATACCTCATACTATCTGGAGTTGACTACAGATTTCCATGTGCGGCAGTAGCCACTTACCGTCAGATGAACTACATGCTCGTTTGCTACTCCTACATCATAAAAAAGCTCTACACTGCTGGTAAAAACATAGGCGTAGAGCAGTCGAAATATTGAAAATTCTTGCACCTTTTCTTAGCATTTATTTTAAACAACATCCTGTATTCCATGTTCTATATCACAAAAATCTTCAAAGGTAACACTCGCTAAAACTTCGGAAAATTCCTCACGTCATCCTGTTTGCCCATCATAGAGGATTAAGGTGTAAATTACCTGTCATATTTGTAATATTAAACGAACAAATTTTCTTGTTACGCTAAAATTAAACATAACATAAAACAACCTATCACGTGTATAAAATTGATTTAGTTACGTGTCGTTGTCTCTATGAATGTTCCACTGTCAGCTAGGAATTTCCACTCAGAACGAGAGGGGCTTAGATATTATGTCATAGCCAGCCATGCGGGCCAAGTAATTGGTAGACCTCGTCTTTTAAAACATTTTATTTATTTTTTATTATTTCAAGGTGGTAGAACCCTTTGTGGTTCGACTCCGGCGGCACTACCGCCACATCTATTTCTCTAATAACAGCAGTGTTAGGCGCTGCTGTGTTCCGGTTTGAAGGGTGTGGTAAGGGAGACATACTTTTCCGAGGCGTTCCAGCTTAGTCCTCAGGGGTAGCGGCGCACCTGTGACCGGCCTCAGGTAGGAATATCTAATCCTATCTGGGGTTGATTACAGATGTACATGGGCGGCAGTAGTCACTTACCATCAGGTGTGTGGTTTACATATTTCATTTACAGAAAACTTTATCTATTCACAAGTACCTATCTATACTAAAATCTGTATAAAACTTAGGTTATTATAATTGTAGAATAAATAGATGTGAGTCCCTATAAGAATTTTTTATTGATTTATAGGTTTGACTTAAAAAATACTGACCAAATTCAAATGCACATTCAATAAAATAGACTAAGTACATAACTTAGACGTTACACACTCTCTAACATTCCAAGTGCCTTACTCAATTTATCGTTAAAAGAAGAGAGAATTTTAAAACAAATAAAACTTTAGGCGGAACGACTAACATAAACCTAGCCTAGAGATACTCAAACTTTCAGCTTCACGAATCTCTTTTGCGACTTCAAATTGAAGCGAACCCCTTTGAGCAACACTGGCTATAGATAAAGCACGATAAAGTCTATTAAAAATATTAAGTAGGTATTTATTTATTTATTTACTTCTAAGAAATGTACTAAAGGGCAAACATAATGCCTGATGGCATTCTCTACCAGTCAACCCTGGGTGGATGAAGAGAATTTGCAGCAGGTGTTATGCTAAAGTAACAATGAGCGATAGACAATAATAGAAACAGTAGATATATCAATATGTATTAAAAATAACGAAATCTATCTCGAAATCGAAAGGTATCTATTTAAAAAAAAATATGATGAGTGGGCTTATTTCTCGCCACAAATTGTGGCTATTGTATGAGTTTTACTTTGATTTAGTAAGCTTATTAACCGCCATTACGTAAATTTCATCGTACCCCCTACCGACAACTGGTATAGGTACCCCAAGGGGTACACGGATGTCACTTTGAGAAACCCAGACCCAGACCATAATATACGAGTACATCAAGGTGAAATAAAGTAACCCATTCAATCTTTAAAACCTAAACAGATTGAACATTGAATGAGATGGATGCACGCTGTAAATTTTTACCGGTACTAAACTTAACGCGTAAATTTCATTCGCTTAGAACTAAAGAATGGGTCTGTCTATGTGTTTGTGTACGTACAGTGATACCTCCACAGTCGTAAAATAAATTTAGGGCCAATAAAATGTACAATGGCTTTGATTTTCTTTTATTATGTCTACCACGCGCGTCATCCAAGTATCTTAAGGCGTCCGTGTTTCGATGTAGGAACGATACCAGAAATTTATATCGGGATTTGTCTGTTATTCCCGTTGAAATAACTGTATTATATTTAATGCTGCTTCGTTTAATGTCGGCTATAAAGGGTTTATTCACACTCTTGGCAGTGGTACACTTGTTTTATGGGAGTATTTGTACATTCTTTATTTAGTCACTTGCTCTGTGGGAATATTAAGCTTTTTCTATGATATTCGATTTGTAAATTGCTGCTAACATTTTTTTTTTTTTTTTTTTATAATATAAGAGTAGCAGACGAGCATGCAGTCCACCTGATGGTAAGTGGCTACTGCCGCCCATGGACATCTGTAATCAACCCCAGATAGGATTAGATATTCCTACCTGAGGTCGGCCACAGATGCGCCGCTACCCCTGAGGACTAAGCTGGAACGCCTCGGAAAAGTCTGTCTCCCTTACCACACCCTTCAAACCGGAACACAGCAGCGCTTAACACTGCTGTTATTAGGTTGAAATAGGTGTGGCGGTGGTGCCACCGGAGTCGAACCACAAAGGGTTCTACCACCTTCATAACATTGCAAATAATCACAATATCAATTGCGCGGAATTTTAAAAACTTAACTTAGTGTTATTTTGGAACCATTTGGTAACTTCAACGAGCTTTTATGATAGTAATATTAATAAAGTTAGTATTAATAAGGTAAGTATGATATGAATAAATAAAAAGTACACAACATGGATGATTTTTATTTCTTTATTGCCAATCTTTCAACCCAGTTATCTTGTATTATTGTGAATTTGTTTAGTCGCTATTAAAGTCGGCTGCTAGGTCGAAATATCGACAATAAATGTATCAAAACGTCCTGTATTGTAAATATATAATAAAATATATCAATTCCGTAATAATATGAGACTCAAATCAGGCAGGAATACCTTTTCCAAATAAACCTAAAGACCTTGGGACACGTGCCCGAAGAGTTTTCTAGATGGGGAAGCGTAATATAAATAGACACATGATTGACGTGTTATTTACGATAATATATAAGATTCTAGATCAAATATGAATACTATATTCGTTGCTTTATTGAAATAGTTTCAATTTCACGTTGTATGATATTAAGATCTATTATTAAATTATATTAGAACTAACTTATTTTTGTTGACGAGGGGTAACCTTTAAAACAGTTGTCATTCTCAGCGCTACATGGCGTTTCCGGGATTTCTAATGGAATAGAACCGGAGTCCGTCGAGCGCGATGCCTCTACCGGGCTCTGATTAGATAAACATTTACGCTCACCACACCCTCAATACAATGGTATTGAGCATCAGCAGGGCAGACAGCGGAAGCTTAGTATAATATACCATTTGGGTACGAAAAACTATATAGAAAAAATAATACTTCTTTTTTTGCTTATTTTATACTCATATTTACGTCAATTATTTTGAACACATTATTTATTTTTAAATTCCTTACTCCAAGCTCTTTAAAGGCATAAATGTTCTACCCTTATATAAATGACATCATTGATAGACCATAAAGGTGAATGGACATTGAATACAGTAAATGTCAACCTAAAATAGTCTTCCCAGAGAAGGTACCGAAATATCTCAATATTATCTTTAACGTTGACCTCAAAGACATTTTGCAGCTCCCCTATAATTAATGCCACATGACGTCACAGGAGGGAGACAGACTTTTCCGAGGCGTTCCAGCTTAGTCCTCAGGGGTAGCGACGTATCTGTGGCCGACCTCAGGTAGGAATATCTAATCCTATCTGGGGTTGATTACAGATGTCCATGGGCGGCAGTAGCCACTTACCATCAGGTGGACTGCATGCTCGTCTGCTACCCTTATGTTATAAAAAAAGGAAAAGAACAGGTTGTACCTACTATATATAGTCTTGTAAATAGTAAGTCAATCATTTTGCTGGGCTAAGTGGGTTGGCAAAAGCAAATACAGGTCTGTGGTTTGCAATAATAGTCTTAATGTCAATCCCTTTACAGGAAAGTCTATATGAGGCTAAAAGTTCTTTTTTGTTTTATAAATTGACACGTTAAAATCCATTACTTTGAAAAACAACAAAACATCTTATTAGCATTACCTAAGTGATACTCGTATTAACTTATCATAACTGGAACAGTATAATTTTCTTCTGTGTCACTTCCTTTACACTGTCTGTCATAAATTTATCATCGGTTTTTCTATCCTTGTCCCTCGGACGCGCTCTAATTCCAACAAACCTTTGTTTCATCCATGTACATATATCGCCTATATCATGTCTAAAAGTTCTATAACAAAACATCTATAGGTGAAGATGGGAAATGGAAACAATCTTCTATAACTTTATCTAATGAACAAAATTGACTATTAAATCGTTCAAAGTAAGAATTCAATTTGTTAATCCTGTGCTTGACAATTCTATTGTGAAACTAAAACAAAAGGGAAATCTTGTACAATGAACATTTATATATACGGTATCCGGAGAACAATGCATTTCAAGGGAATAGGATTATGTTCCTGGCAACTATATTAAGCCAATCAATGGAAGCTCAATGGGTATTAACAGCAGTCTATCGTGTAAGATATTCAAAGACTTTGGATTGATGGAATTATCTATGCAATACGGCTTAGTATTGCAAGTTAAGTCAAATTAAGTCCTTGCCTATGTTCTGGTTGGAAAGATATGTTAATAAGATCAAGAGAAAGAGGAGAGCATTATAGTTTAAAATGTTTTTAAAAACAACTTTTATTGTATCTAAACCCTTTTACGGTGGTTAAAAAAATTTGACCGCCATTTTGGAGCGTCTAATATCGTCATTTTTAGTAACGTCATTTTGATTTTCGTATTCCTCTTAGGGACCCCATTTGTATGGCCATATCACGACCAAGTATAAATATAATCGATCCACCATATTGAGACGTTTCCGATATGGAATATAGAATGACGTCTCTAATCTAATCATGCATTGTTACATTTATCATCAAAATCAAAAATGTATACATAATACATAGATTAGTAAAGATTACTCACTCCTAACAAGAAAATGTATGTGAAAAGTTTTGAGAATTGAAATAGTTGCGTAAAAAAGTTTTGCCACGTCTCCGTGCTAAAATGTCCCTAAAATATTTGAAATAATTATTTATTTATTATGTAAATTACGCAGTATTAGTTATTTATTCGTAAATTTTCTCTAAAAAATATTTTATTTGATGAGAATTCAAAAAAAGAACTTACTAATAAGCCATTTGTGGCTTCATTCAATTTCAAGGCGGCGAAGTATATTTACTAATCTATGACATAATATAAGCTCAATCGGCTGGTTTAACTTTTTTAAATTTTTGTAGTAACGTGTTAACGTATTAAAAACAAAAGTAAACGTGTTAAAAATGGCCGTAAAATAACACTATTCATTTAAATATGGTTCTTATTAATAATGCTTGATACGTCGGTAATCGGTTACTTAATAAATATTTACCAGAGCTATTTATCTCCAAAATAAAAATGAAAAGGTCTGTCTTTAGTAAGCAAGCTAATGTATGAAGATTGACAAAAAAGTATATAGTTGAAGAATGCGTAAAGAATAAATAATTAATATTTTCTACGCCGTTGAACGTGACCTCAATATTGCAGTGGTGCTAATTGCTAATATGCTGCCAGAATTCCAAATAACATTCCACGTCCCATCATATATGTATAAGGTCATATGTGTATACGAAGAGACTCCGATGAAAATAAGGCGAATGAGATACTCGTCAATAGATGGCGCCACAAGGTTTCTGAATCACGCTATCGATTGTTTTAAACATCAAGGATATTATAAAATCGGATTACACGGTGGGGATATCTGAGCAAAGCCTACTCCCAAAAATGGTCCTGTTTGACGCATATGATCTTCCTTCATATAATCTATTTTTTGGATAAAAGTGGAGATACGAGTAACTCTCTATTTTGTGTATAAAATCTTGCAAATTGTATTTAAAAAAATCTTATCTAATTTTTATAATTTGACATTTTTGGTCCGTATTTTCTCAATATTATGTAGCAACTGCTCTAAAATAGCGAATTACCCTTCAAAAGCCTTTATATGACTCTCAAATAAAAGGGTTTGTCACTTAGCAAAGGATGAGAAAATGACGTCTTATTACCTACTACCCAATATCAAATATCACTTGATATTGACCTTAAGGTCGTTAGCTTCATCGAAAAAATGGCGATCTCCATAACATCAAAGGATTATTATTTTCTGGAAATTTAATATCAATGATTTCTTTTCGTATTCTATTGAGTATCTGATTTCATATCTGACTATAGAATTTGCTTCAACTTTTTCTGACTATAAAATCAGCTTCTTCAATTCTTCAATAATATCGTAACAGACGAGCATGCCGTCCACCTGATGGTTAGTGGCTACTGACGCCCATTGACATCTGACATCAACTCCTATATTATAAAAACAAAGCTTGAACGAAAAAACGGAAAATGGTTTAAATGTTTTAGAGAAGCTCCTACACGAAGAAACCTTTTTGATAGTATATCTATGGCCATCAATGACCAATCATATGTATCGTTGAAGTTCAACCAAGATGAGCAACATATCAGTCCTGAGCACTATGTTAAAGCAATTCGTATGTCTTTTGTTTACCATATTCTACAAACTAGAACACACACAGCGCTGAAAACTGCTGTTGTAAAGTAGTAATGAGTGTGACGCCGGATGAATCACAAATCTACCACTGTCATCTGAAAAATATTGATATAGCACTAAGTAGACTCAGGGCATTACTGTAGTAGAAGACATAGGAGACGTACAAACCGGAGACCTAAACTTTGATCAAGGACAAGGACCTAGTAAAATTCTCATAGTGTCACGTACATCATACGGGCAAAGTCGCTGTGGTGGCATTTTAATGCGGTCCTTACCAGCTCGGCCATCCAATTGCACGATTTAACGAGAATAATGGCCCAAAAATAAGATTTATTGACATTAGAACTTCCCACGTAAATCTTAGTAATACTGCTGAAGTTGGTATTGGTTTATTGTAAGCAGTGGTAGGGTTCTAGGATTTGATTCAAGGTAAGCATTTCTAATTTTTGGTGTGATGTCTTGAAATTAAAAAACAAGTATCAAAATATCCACTCAATATTCCACAAAATAATCAATATCATCCAATTAACTCTCTTTCAAAAAGGGTGAAAAGACAATAAACGGGAAATCCTGACCTTAAATGGACCAAATTATTAAATCCCGTAGGAATTCTAATGGCAAATTTATTAAGCCAAAAAATATTACACTACAAAACAGTTTAATCGTAAAAAATAAAGCAAATGACAAGCTTTAAATAAAAAAATAAAACAAAAAGAATAAACAAGTTTTACAACCAATTGTATGATATTCATTCGGTCTATTTCTAGATTACAATCGTGGCCCGTAACAAAAGGTACTTGAGATAAAAATGTGGCACGTTTTTAAATATTTTCGTAAATAATGTTTTACTGACAAAAGTTTCAGGCGCTTAATTCAGTGAAAAGATAAGTACTAGTTGAAAGACTTCACACATATTTTTAAATATTGCGAAGACTTCTATTGTAAGCTTACTTAATGATATGTTCTACCATCTTTAAGACGAGTTATCATCATTGTCAACTCATGGCTTTCTCACTGCTGGGCTCGGGTTTTCTCTCAGAATGAGTGGTTTAAGTTAATAGAGTTCACACAAACTTGAAAACTTTGAAGGTGGTCGAACCCTTTGTGGTTCGACTCCGGCGGCACCACCGCCAAACCTATTCTACCTAATAACAGCAGTGTTAGGCGCTGCTGTGTTCCGGTTTGAAGGGTGTGGTAAGGGCGACAGACTTTCCGAGGCGTTCCAGCTTAGTCCTCAGGGGTTAGCGGCGCATCTGTGGCCGACCTCAGGTAGGAATATCTAATCCTATCTGGGGTTGATTACAGATGTCCATGGGCGGCAGTAGCCACTTACCATCAGGTGGACTGCATGCTCGTCTGCTACTCTTATATTATAAAAAAAAAACTTTATTTCTCAAGCGTGGAAATTTCGCCTCGACGTTTTCTTCTTTCTAATGTGTACTTGACTTTGGAAAATCACAGGTGTGTCTCTCTGATTCGAACTTCAGATTTACGTATGAGAGATGGCGTATCATACCACTATTCTATGTACGTTGTATGTGTTCTTTGGCGCGCTCTGCAGCCAAAATAGCTAAACGGATTTTAACATACGAGGTGTCATTGGAATTATCTAAATTGTAGGAATAATATTAAATATAGCCTTGTATGTATTCTCCATCTCATAAGACCAAGTCGAACAATTTAATATGGTGTAATTTCAATCCTTTTCGCAAATAAGTAATGACGTACTAGCGAGCATCTTGGAAGCGCTTAACTCTGAGAAGACATCAAAATACCGAGGGCTCGTTGCTTGAACGTGACTATTCGGTGTTGGGGATACTTAACCACGAGAAATTGCCCGACTATGTGAAATTGAAATAATCACGTAATACTGAAGGCATACCCTTGCAGTACGTTGAAATTAGGTTAAGCTTGCGACTGATAATGATGTTATTTACTTAGGAAGTTTCAAGACACATACATAAGTGTTTGCATTCAAATAGCCTCTTAATAAGTATGTTGATCTTCATAATAGGATCTTGGATAGGAGCTTATTTGGTATACTATTAATGGACCATTATTTCACAATGTTTTCCGGCACCGTTTAATGATAATAAATTAATTTCTTGAATACATTATAAACTCATTAAAACTACATTAAAAGTGGTGATTTGGTTTGAAACTACTGGAGTATTCTAGATTTTTGTGGGCTCCCCCTCCTTTATATAGTACCTGTTTATTGTTACTCCACCGCGCTTGGCCGTAAGTAATGATGACCTAAGTTAAGGAATTCGTTAATTTTTAAGTCGGTATATTTTTAAGTACAATATGAATACTAACAAGATATGGACTATGTCTGAATTAAATGGAAATAAATAATAATTATACACCAAATAGAAAACTAATGGTAAATATTCACACTCCATGGATATTCTATCCGGAAAGGTAGTACTTTCTATCAAATTATGCATGTTGTTTACAATTTCCTTACAAAGTCTTTTCCTCAGGGGATCTTCCTCTGGCCTTTTTCTACTCACGTGCTAGCTATAAGATTACCGAGGTTTTATTCGCGTTTTCGCACGTGACGGAAAACATGATGCAATAACGAATATAGAAATAAAATGCCTGTTTGTCATACGGAAATATCTGGGGCGTTGTGTGACGTTTATTTACCAAAAAGTAATTTAATATTATGACTACACCAAATCGATTTTTTTATAATAAAGAGTAGCAAACGAGCATGCAGTCCACCTGATGGTAAGTGACTACTGCCGCCCAAGGACATCTGTTATCTACCCCAAATAGGACAAGATTCTTACTTGAGGTGGACCACAGATGCGCCGCTACCCCTGGGGATTAAGCTGGAACGCCTCAGAAAAGTATGTCTGGGATATATCGTAACAAGTAGTAAGGTTCTTTTAAGTATAGTTAATCAGATGTTGAATATAGTTGTTTTTGTATATGGACTACTTTGTAATAGAACTACTTAAAAATAGATATAAATCGATCTCAATCAATGTTTAGATGAAAATTGGGAAATTTTCGTTAGTCTAGTATAATAATTTACAACCAAGATGAGTTATAAGCCCTCCGAAGTAATTTATGGTCTTACTATTTTATTTTAGAATTCATTTTATTATTCAAAGAAAATCTCTTTTCTCATACTCATAATTATACTCATACTCATAATTCTGTATAAAGATTATGTTTATTTCTAGGGCAATCAGGTATAAAAGAAGTCAGTTAAATAGAAAATCAAAAAGGAATTATAGTATTCCCGGAATGAAGTCTTAAAGGATGACATTCGCAGAGCTCAACTTATGTTATGCAAATATATTGAATAACTTTAATACTGATTCGATACTCTATTTCAGTCTGTCTAGACCAGAGACGATCGTGGACATTTATTTTCTAGATTTGAGAGACATCAAAAACAATACCTAAATTATTCATTTTTCACAGTCCTCTTGTAGGAGTCGGCAAAAAATGTGAAAAAAGCTTCCAAAATAAATTTGCCGCCCGTAAAATCTGCCGCCCCTAAAATGTGCCGCCCCATCCTACTTGATCTGTTAGTAAATCCGCCACTGTCACCACGCTTCTCCCGTTACAAATTATATTAGACTAACAAATTCTATTAGATTTTTATGGTATGCAACTTTTTTGCTGCCAATAAAACAAATGTTTACCTAACTATTGAGGCTTTCACTTTACGTGTCGTTTTTGTACAGTGCCCTTAGTATGAGTTTTTACGTTTTTACAAAAATGATTGTTTTCGTAAAAACTCATACTAAGGGTACAGAAAACGATAAACATCTTAATGATAACCCTACATCCGCTCAAATTAGTGCGGAAGTCAGCTATCTTGAGGGTAAGGTACTTCATTAAGCCTTGTAGTCTTAACAATGGGGAAGCTAATTTGTGTTTAGCGAACAGAATAGAAATAAGCTTTGTAAGTTAGACGCTGAATAAATTAGATAGCCAAGTAAATACATATTAAAATAAGTGATCAGAAATAAGTTTATCATTTTCTAATTTAAATGTTCAAAGAAATCTTATTTTCAATAAAGATTAAATTTGTTTTTTTATGAAACTGAAGTAAGAAATAGTTATGGAGAAAGACTAAAGTTAAAATACTAATGATTTTTTGTCCTTACGACACCATCAACTAAAAAAGCTAAAGATACTGTCACATTGTTTTCTTTCTTCGTCTCTTTTTAAAAACAGATCTGTTCGTACAGATTTATATCTCCAAAATAATATTTTTAATTAAAATTTACCCAGCTTTAATAGGAGTATCCAATCAAGCTTTACATTTGCGGTAATAACAAAAGAGCAGAGCTTCATTGTCCTTTTTAGCTCGCCTCAAACGTCGTGGGTGTCTTAAAACCGCACAAAAAGAGAAATGTCTAGATCCAGAACAGAATTGATAACAAAGAAAAAAAGAAAGAAAATATCTATTCAGTAAAATGTAAATGTCTATTCGGTAAAATACAAGAAATATAAAAATGGATAAGTGGTTTTACGTATTTACTAGTATATCAATGACTATTACTTTTTTAATTATCATTTGTGACCGAACATCGAACCCCGGACATTAACTAACTTTGTCTGTCTGACCAAACATCGACCTCCGGACATCAGCACTTACTAACAATACAATACAATACAAAAAAAAAAGTGTGTGTGTGTCAGCTACGACGCACGATTGGAGTTTACTCCTTACGAATGATAATTATGATATATATCGAATAGAAAAAAGGGTAGGTAAATGAACGCATCTGCTAAAATGATAAGAGAAACAAACATATATCTGTAATTATGCGGATTATTTATATTACTTCAATAATGCGTATTACATAAAGTATGTTACAAAATAATATAAAATAGCGCCATCTAGTGGCAAGTTTTATAAATTGTAAGTTTGCAAGTTTATCAATCTATGTATTTTGGTTCCAAATATTATAATGGTAACTTAATATAATTGTTTATATTAAAGTAAATTTTAATATAATATAATTATTTATATTTAAAACAATGTTAAACGTTTTATAACTTAAAACTTAATAATTATAATTTCTTTGCCATCTATAAAATATCCTTGTTGCAATTTACGGATGAAATTTATATGAGACTCAATAAACATGTTATTATATGTAATTTGGATTGTTTCTGAATGTTTTATAATTCTAGAATTAATTTAAAACGTATTGCTAATTTTATATAACTTATTTTGAGCATAATTCATTAGCAATAATTCTGTAATAAATATTAAATAATACAGTTTTGATTTTGCCCGTTTATCGTTGATAGATGGTGCTGATCAATAATGCATCCATTTTTATAAGTTAAATTAATATATCAGTAACTTACAAAAGCCTCTTTATGTTAAAAACTTATTTTGCTAATATTATATCTTATTCAATTGCTTACTGATTTTATATGTTACTCTTCTTTAAAAACGTTCATAAAAGATTGTTAATCATATTATGGCGCCAATGTTCATATTTTTCACAGTGTTTATAAATGATCAAACCTATAACTTAATTTATGCAAAAATGAAAATAAATTAGTTAATGACGTTTTAACGTTTTATATATTGCTAATTATTTTTATTGTAATAATTACTTTCATATGGGATTTGAACTTACTGTATTTTAAATTAATAAAAGCACTCTTGATTCATATTTTGGTTTCCGTTACGCCTCAACTTTTCGTGTTACACTTGATTTTACTCCTCATAAAATTTCCGTACCGGGCCTTATAACTCAAATCGTTTCTTAAGGAGTAAACTCCAAAAATATTGTCCACCAAATTTATAGTAACAAATACAAAATATTTTACAATAATCAAAGGTACAACTGGCGGCCTTATCACTAAATAACGATCTCTTCCTGGCAACTATTTACGTAACTAACGTTACCAACGAAAGACATAAATATAGAAACATATCCAGTACGCCACATAAACATAATCTTCCAATAAAGGAAAACTTGAAATAAGTTCAACAGAGGTAGAAACTTGACACTCGACACACATGAAGTTTTCCAATATGCAATATTAACTGAACAAACTTTGGCTTGACATACATCGCTCACCAACGACGCTCGTTGCTGTAAAGTCACATTCATGACATGGTAACAGGAATTTTTACAAGGTTTTATTTCACTTGCTTTATTAGTTCGTGTGTATGGAAGAGTCACACAGTCGCAAGTCGTACGTCGTAGTCGTACAGTCGCAAGTCGTACGTCGTAGTCGTACAATCGCAAGATTTGACTCTTGTTGCGACTGTATTATTATTGTATTATTATACAGTCGCAAGATTTGACTCTTAAACGTTTTATTAAACAACCGATGCCAACTTATTAACCTGTAATTTTGTATACACATTTAGAGTGACAATAATGACAATCATTTTAAATCCAATATGGCGGCCGTCCCAAGATGGCGGACCAGTTGTTTTTCAAACACCCCCGTAATAAGGGTATCAAATCGAAAATAATGTTCCACTACTTGTCTTGAATACAATAAAGAAAAGTAGAGCCTTGAAAAGCGTAAAGGAAGCGTAGAAGCTATATATGCAATTTATAAAAACTCTTTAAAATAATTTCCTAGCTCTTATCATGCGAATAATAATCATTTTCATCATCTATTCCATATGCACCTATTCTATTGTGACGGGAGCATAATGGAAGATATATATGGTTT
Source organism: Epargyreus clarus (assembly GCF_041222505.1). Taxonomy (NCBI): domain Eukaryota; kingdom Metazoa; phylum Arthropoda; class Insecta; order Lepidoptera; family Hesperiidae; genus Epargyreus; species Epargyreus clarus. The sequence continues at coordinate 6,857,216 of NW_027332231.1, read as the reverse complement.
CTCGTATTCCTTGTTCGTTGAAAATATAAATGAAAAGTTCATTCTAGTGCCGTGTACATATAAATACAGACAATTGATGGCAGCACCTTATACTTTTCACCTTTTTCTACTTTTTCCATACACCGCTCTATACGTCAGTCGTATGCAGCTGGAATTTTCCTGAAATGTGTTGGAAGTACGTCTTTCTCGGTAGTTTTATCTTTTTTGTATTCAAACATACGAGAGAGGAAAATAGTGCACATCAAAAGTTTATACTTGACAACGTTCATCTTGGCAAATTGCATGTTGGGTGTGATTTTGTGATAACTGTGTTTAAAGATCCCAGAACAAATAAGTAATAACAACCTTATTATAGATAGTTACGCTGTTAAATTTTAACATCAGGTTTCTTACCTGCACATCTAAGAGTGCTCAAATATGTGTGAAGTACTCGTTTTTGGCGTGATAAGGGAGACAGACTTTTCTGAGACGTTCCAGCTTAGTCCTCAGGGGTAGCGGCGCATCTGTGGCCGACCTCAGGTCTATATATAATCCTATCTGGGGTTGATTACAAATGTCCATGGGCGGCAGTAGCCACTTACCATCAGGTGGACTGCATGATCGTCTGCTACTCCTATATTATAAAGAAAAACAATCCGGTTTTGACCAGTGCGGTATATAATGGCCTAAACTCTCATTCTGAGAGGAGACCAGTGCCCAGCATTGGGACAGTAACACTAAATGGGACTTAAAAATGAGTATTTTAATATAAAACCTACTTGAATACACTCGTATCATATTTGTACGTCAAGATTAAACAAAATTCTCGTTTCTAGATTATGAAACATGAAATTAAATTTTGACAAATGGTTGAAGAAGCATTATAATATTCACTCAAAGAAATTACATAACTGAAAACAAAATTACCACGCTTTTTGGGTAACTTTCCTCGCCGTTAAAGCTAAGTATTTTCTTTGGAATTCCATAATATATGCGTATGATGTGAACTTTTTGTTTGACTCATCAACGCGTCTGAAGTTGAATGGTAGCATTAGGAGGGTTTATTGGCTACGGTTAGTATAAAGAGCGTTCAGCAAATTCTAAATGTTCAATTATTCTACATTGTAACACAATATATTAAAAAATAAATTTATTATTTTAAATACAAAATTAATTTATTAATTACTAATTGGAATGCTACTATTAAATAAAATTTCCGTTAAAAGTCTGAGGAACGTACGAAGAGATTATATAAACACTCAAAGCAATTACATTCCTCAAAACACACTTTTAGGAGTTTTGGATAACTTTTCCTACCTTAATGCCAAGTAATTTCTACGCATGCATTAGATTAAAAATACACTTTTTGGGTATCTCATCAACGCGTCTAAAGTTTAAATTATAGCATTAAGAACCTGAAGAATGAGAGAGGAAATGATATAAAATAATATTAAAATAATTATATAACGCAAAACACAATTACCAGAAGTTATGGGTAACTTTTCCGCATTATTCATCATCAACCCATTACTGTCTCACTGCTACGCACGGGTGTCCTCTTAGAATGACAAGGAATCTTGAATATTTTTAATATATACGAATAAAATAAACTTTTTGTTTGACTCATCGGCTAGGACAAAGACCGAAGGAAATAGGACAAAAGCAGAACCATGAATATATGAAACGTCACTTTGCGTAAAGCAATTTATTAAAACCATTTCAATTTTTTTCCTTACACTTCGTAAGCAATGCTGAGTATTTCTTAATACATGCGAATAAAATAAACTTTTCGTTCGACTCATCGGCGCGTTTGGAGTTGAATATGTAGCATTACGAGGGTTTGTCTGAGATGAGGCTGCAATAAGAATAAGGATCGTTCAAGGCTCAAATTACGTAAGATACTCTCACAAAAACCCAGCTAGATCCCGATGTATCAAACACATCTCGGAAGTTTGGGAAATTGTACGGCATTTTATCATGTTGATAAAAAAACTTACGTACGAGGGTTTTGGTTAAAGGTTCAAAGGTTATGTTTGTGTAGAGATAGAAAGGTTGCTGTTTTCCAAATAAAACATTGCAATATTAAACTATTACAAAATTATATTTAAAATTCCTAAGTTATTAAAAAATTGTTTTAAGTATTACCTACATATAAAAATTCTTACAATATATTCGTATCATCTACATATAACAAAATTTAAAAAATGTCCGTTAGTATAGGACAAAAGAATAACCATGAATATAGGAAACGTAACTGCGTAATATGTAATTTATTAAAACCATTTCAAATGTTTCCCTTACACTTCGTAAGCAATGCTACGTATTTTCTAATATAAGCGAATAAAATAAACTTTTCGTTCGACTCATCGGCGCGTTTGGAGTTGAATATGTAGCATTACGAGGGTTTGTCTGAGATGAGGCTGCAATAAGAATAAGGATCGTTCAAGGCTCAAATTACGTAAGATACTCACAAAAACCCGGCTAGATCCCGATGTATCAAACACATCTCGGAAGTTTGGGATATTGTACGGCATTTTATCATGTTGATAAAAAACTTACGTACGAGGGTTTTGGTTAAAGGTTCAAAGGCTACGTTGTGTAGAGATAGAAAGGTTGCTGTTTTCCAAAGAAAACTTTTGGAAAATACGAAGATTATTATTCCTTTGTGGTTTATCTATGGATGTATTTCTAATATCAGCAAAAAAAAACTATATTTTATTGTTATAGTGTAAATCTCTGGTTACTTTAACTGATTTAATCGAAAGTTTGAAGTAAAAAATCCAGAATGTCGCGGAATTTCTGAGCATAAATGAAAATTTGCCGAAAGGTGATTTAATCACTATTTTTTTTCTCAATTTCCTCGAAATTAATTTTCTCGCTACATTTATACGTTAAAAATTTAGACGACAGGTAATAGGTACTTTTAATTTCACAAAAAAAAATGTTAAGTATTGCTAATACTGTTATAACATAATAATTAAATAGTTATTAGGTATAATATCATAGATTCTGTAATTTTTATGTTTCTTATATTTTACGGAAAAAACAATTTTTCTTTCTTTGGTTTTTCTTACTTTTCATTTAATTCAGCGTCCAACTACAAAAATATTACGAAAGTTTTATCGACATCTTAATCCAGACGAATTTTTTGCCTCCGTCATAATACGTGTTGTGGGTATATGAGACAGATGAGACCTCAGTTGGCCCTATTCCAGTAATTAGTTTGGGTTGAATAACAATGAGCTTAATCCCAACACTTTTTATTATGTTTTATTTTTAAGGGTTGGCCCTAAATTGTAATGTGTATGTACCATGTAGTTAATAAAATGTACCGTAAAGTTTATCCGTAAATACTAAAGTGTACATCTTTTTTATAATATAGGAGTAGCAGACGAGCATGCAGTCTACCTGATGGTAAGTGGCTACTGCCGCCCATGGGCACCCGTAATCAACCCGAGATAGGATCATATATTCCTACCTGAGGGCGGCCACAGATACATCACTACCCCTGAACTAAGCTGGAACGACTCGAAAAAGTATGTCTCCCTTACCACACCGGTGGTGCCTGCAGAGACGAACCCCAAAGGTTACTTCCACCTTCAAACCTGCCCTTGCCTCTGGAAACTAACTAACTCATACACCTATTCTGCCTTACCACAATCTTCAGAGCAGATCATCGTATCTTACGTGATTGTTTTTAGCAGAAATAAGTGTGTAAGCCGATTTTAAGGTTGGTGATATCGCCACTTTTATAGCAATATCACCAACATCAAAAACGCTTAAAACAGTATGTTTCCTTTAATGTATCATATAACTCAGTAATCGTCCTTACACTCCGTCCTTATCCTTATATTCTACGAACATTTTAACATATGCTTAGGCTGTAGAAACTTGGCCTCGCGATCGAGAGGTCCGAGGTTCAAATCCCAGGCACGCACCTCTGATTTTTCGAAATTATGTGCGTATTAGAATTTAATTATCACTTGCTAAAACGGTGAAGGAAAACATCGTGAGGAAAACCTGCATACCTGAGAGATTTAAAAAAATATCCCAAAGGTATGTGAAGTCTACCAATACGCATTTGGCCGGCGCGGTAGACTATGGCCTAATCCTTCTCATTCTGAGAGGAGACCCGTGCCCAGCAGTGGGACAGTAATGGGTTGATGATGTAGATAAGATACCCGTTTCTACACTGTAGCAACATACCTATCTTCACAAACTTATCTTACTTAACTTAAGCGTTATAATAACAAACAATTTCTCCACATACATACTCTTACGAATAATTTGATTTAATTAGTAAAGTTATGTTTACCGAGAATATTACCGAAATTGAACATTGTTATTACTTCAAGATTAACTTGTTAAATATTCTCGTATTAAATAGAGTATTAAACTATTGGAGTTTAGATGTATAGGTACGGTTCAACTTTGGAGAATAACTCTATAACGGTGAACATTTTTTAATATAAGTTCGTACCGAAATTAGAGGTTCGTTGGTTCGTTCGTTGTAGATTCATTACTCAAGTATAATTACGTATTACGTAGCTTGGAGCAATTTTCATTCTGTTCTCTTATTATAAATCTTACATCATTACAACAAAGGAAATAAAATTAGAAGACATAAAAATAAAATTATACAGGTATTTAACCTGTATCGAATTTTCTTATTGTGTTGGAATGTTGTCTGTATAATAAGTTAACATTTTTGATATCTTTCGTAAATATCAAATAATGGAAAATAAATTAGTTTTACTTAAATATTTATTATTCTTACCTGCGTAAGGTAAGAATAATAAATATCTATTCTACACCCATTTTTACTTATATTCATTTAGGTTTACCCGTTTCTAGTATTACTTAAACAGACAGGGAGACAGAAATAAAACTAACATTTGGTGACATTATTTATACTCTCAACACTAAAAGGTATCTTTCTTACGAAAAATAAAAAAGGCAGACAGCCAGCGTACCCATTTTAATCATATCTGATATTCCATGCTAAAAATATACAATATTTCGTTAAAAATACAGCACAATATTTTAGGGCATGTTTTCTTACCCTCGTACCGTCTTCAGGCTAATGCTTATATAAATAAATTTATCCTAATATAATTTGCCCATAGGATTCTGGGAACACCTACATTTTGCGGAAGGGCTGAATTATACATGAGTCTGGGTCTTATAAAGAAAACAACTTTGCTAAAAATCTCTAAAATATACCGATACCTGCATGTCTTAAGAATTTAAATACTGGTATATGGAGCTAATATACATATGAGGCTCATGAGTCGAAAAGCGTCTATGATCGGCTTAAGATCTATATGGAGTTTATTAGAGATTTCCATGAGCGGCAGTGATCACTTATCATTAAATGGATTGCATACTTTTTTGCTTCCTAAATATTTAATTCATCATCAATCATTCATTGATTTACGTAAATAATGATATCCAAATAATTATTTAATCAAAACTTAATCAACATTTAGCACTAGATGTCCAATAAACGCTCCAAACTCTAAAATGGAATTATTAGTTCATTTTGAAGTTCAGTTTGGAGCACAAATTTAGTATGGACCTATTTCAAAATAGTTATCACCAACGATAGCCTACATCAGCTAGTTTGTTTATTTGCAAATGCTTGCAATAATATTAACTACATCGTAAAGGTTTATTAAATATTGGTAGTTTATTCGAATTTCGGATACACAATCACCTACAATCGCATAATTATTTAAAGTTTTGTTTTTATAATAATATAGGAGTAGCAGACGAGCATGCAGTCCACCTGATGGTAAATAGCTACTGCTATTACATCTGTAATCAACCGCAGATAGGATTAGATATTCCTACCTAAAGTCTGCCACAGATGCGCCGCTACCCCTGAGGACTAAGCTGGAACGCCTCGGAAAAGTATATCTCTTTTACCACACCTTCAAAAGGGAACACAGCAGCGCCTAACCCTGCTGTTATTAGGCAGAAATAGTTAATACTTTAATCTTCTTTATTTGTTAAAAAGGAAGAAATCTCAAATCTTTTATCAATACTAAATTGTTAGGTCTGTTGTACACTAAAGTCAATATTTGAAATGTTAAACAGTAGAACGCAGACAAAAAACAGACCCTACCGTGGATAAAATTCAATATTCAGCCAGTAGTAGTAGTATTCAGTTAGTGGATGGATTGATTCTGTTAGCAATAGTGTTAAGTACAGTAACCATATAGAGAGCAATAAAGTCTATGATCTTGTCTTTTAACCAAACGAAGCAGGATTGCCAGAACGAATTTGCCATAATGTCAAATTCTGAAGATGGTAGAACCCTTTGTGGTTCGACTCCGGCGGCACCACCGCCACACCTGTTTCTGCCTAGTAACAGCAAGCATTTTTATTCGGCTTGAAAGGTGTGGTAAGGGAGAAATACATTCCTGAGGCGTTCCAGCATAGTCAGGGGTAGCGGCGCACCTGTGGCCGACCGCGGGTCGGAATATCTAGTCCTGTTTGATGTTTATTACAGATGTCCAGGAGCTGCAGTAGCCACTTACTATTTGGTAGACTGCATGCTCGTCTACTACTCTGCTATTAAAAAAAAGTATACTAAGCAGCAATATAAAAATCGAAATATTTTATTCAAAGTACATTCTTTACAAAACTCTTTTCAAATAACAATAACCTACCACCGTCAGGTGTCTTGCGTTATGGTGAAGAAGCAGCGAAAGAAACTCTATAACACACATTTGCTATTAGAAATTAATATACCATTATAATCTCATTCTAATTTTGCGAACTAGAGCAACGTCATCATTATCATCATCAACAACCCATTACTGTCCCTCTGCTGGGCAAGGGTCTCCTCTCATAATGAGAAGGATTAGGCCATAGTCCACCGCGCTAGCCAAGTGCGTAATAGTAGACTTCACATACCTTTGAGTTTTTTTTTTTATAAATCTCTCAGGTATGCAGGTTTCCTCACGATGTTTTCCTTCACCGTTTAGCGAGTGATAATTAATTACGCACATAACTTTAAAACCTCAGAAGTGCGTGCCTGGGATTTGAACCTCGGACCCCTCGATCGAGAGGCCGAGTTTCTTAACCACTAGGCTATCGCTGCTTCTTCATACAACACAAACGTGGGTTTTCTGATACACGTTTTTACACCACGCTAGTATAATGACCTAGTAATTTATACTGTCAACGTTGTATGAACCCTGACGAACAAAAAATCGTCAGAATAGATATTAACTTAATTTTTCGAATTGAATATCGTTCCTTAATAAAGTGTGGTTACTCTAGCCATTCTCGAAGTAAAGCTGGCGACGGCAACCTTTCTCTGAGCTATATAGCCTCAGGAGCCACACTAATGCTAAATTATCTTGTTTACTCCCGTTCTTTACAAATACAGCGTTCTTTTTACATTTTTGTACTTCCTACAGGTCATACATTTCTCGTGTTATTTCTCTTGCCTTTTGTCCCACTGTTTCAGCTTTTCAGTTAAAATAACACGACTTGTTTATTTTCCAGTAATTGTATTCTGGATTTCATGAAGCCTTAATACACTTGTAAGTGCTTTTGAAATACGCGAGTTTAAAATGTTTTTCATAGAGTTAATTGCAAATTGAGTTTGTATAGCCTTTTAAAATTTGATTTGTTGTTCACATATCGCGTTATGAATAAATTGCCAGTAAATTGTATTAAGTGAGTTTTTATGTATGAAAAAATGACACATATAGTTAGTCATCACTGCCGCCCATGGACATAGAGACTAATTCCATGTAGAGAAGAGAGAATACTACCTGAAGCTGATCATATGCGTACCAGTCCTAAGGACTAAGATAGTAGCTTCACAATATGTAAGTCAGCCAGCATCCACATCATTCCACCGAAACGTAGAACTGTTTCACACAAGCAATGAGTGTGACGTTGGTACCTGCCCTGTCGAACCATTCTGGCTCTACCAGAGCCATCTTGAGAAATGCCAAGGAACCTGGGCACATAAGAATTCGGAGGCCTTGGATAGAAATAATGTAAAGAAAAATTCAAACATGATCAATTTACTGTAAGCGTATATTAGCTTTTCGGGGCCCCTTCTTATATCGCCGGCCCTGAACACGGGCCCCCTGTACCCATAGGGAAAACACGGAATAAGGATCTACCTATCAACCTATTTAATATGAAACAAATGCAATGAGAAAATAATTCTACAGATCTTCCTTCGACTTCCGTCGACTAAGATCGTAATTAACTTTTAGATAACATTTGAACGCAACGAAATATAAAATTGGAATTACTTCTGTGCCAGTAAATTGCTTCGACGTTGCACGCTTCGGTGGTCAATTTAAAGAGCGATACAGTCGAAGACAGTCATTCTCAACCTTTAATCTATCCGGATATTGCGCGATCGCCTTCTATTAAAATTTTAATATCAATACTGAATGGGATTATTAACGATCTTATTAGTATTGTGTATTTGTATTAGTCTTTATTTTGTACTACAGCTTATGAAATAAGGTAATAGAATTTTATAAATACAGCGATATTATATTTAAGTTTTATTTTATTAAGTACAGCATAATACAACTATGTACCTAATGGCAGGCATAATCAGTTATTAATTGGCGAAAGAAATCATCATTGGGATACAAACATACTACGTAAAAAATCTTCTTAATATTTTAAAAGTATGTAAAATCTACTAAGCTAGAACAGCATGGGGTTTGTAACCTCACTGCCTGTTTTATACACATATTTCGGTGATGGTTGTGATACCGAACATTTAAATACATATAAATATGAATTCTCCTCTTTGAAAATTAAACCCAAATCTCTAAATAATACTATATCGCAATACCTCTACAATTCGGGCGTATAATAGTCAGATGCATACAGGAAAGGTTGAGCGCCACTATTCTACTAGATAAGTTAAGATAAAACACTGACGTGGCCAGCGCTGTTCCATTCTGCTTGAGCGATACTTAAACACGAATGAAAAATGGAAAAGTGCAAAATAAGGGGTTATTCAGCTTCTACAGAAGTTTGTTACGAGTTATATTATTTATGTACCACAACAACACTTAAGGCATATACTGTACACTGTACACTGCGTTACATCGTGGCACGAAGCGGCGTCGCATTATATTGCGTTGTCGCGTCGTGGAAATCTACGATGTAAATTTTAGGCCAAATATATCATCAATATGCACATTTATAAAAATGGGTGTCATTTGTTGCTTCCACTGATGAACCCTGGATTTAAGCCAAACCTTATTTTCCCTTGTGCGATGTCAGACAGACTAGGTTTTCTTCATTTTTCAAATGTGAATTGAGAGGATTAGCAAAATTTTGATACTTCAGTATGTACTGTCATATACAAGATCGCAAGCAGGTCATAGACTTGTGAAGATTTGAGACATAGTATCGTATCAAGGTAGACTTCACATACCTTTGAAAACATTTGTTTTTACGATTTCTCAGGTATGCAGATTTCTTCACGATGTTTTCCTTCACCGTTTAAGCAAGTTATAATTAACTTGGACTATGGCTTTATCCTTCTTATTCTGAGAGAAGACCCGTGCCCAGCAGTGCGACAGTAATGGGTTGATAAAGATGACCATATCAAATCGCGCTTCTAAATAAGTTTAAAAAAACATACCTTGTACGGTAAACACTTTCCTGTACTTTCAGATAATCAAAATTTCAATACAGATTAAGATGAGATCCAAAAATAGCTTTTAATAAGAATAACAATGTCAATAAGAAGATTGAAACGCTATTAAAGTTAAATAGAGCGGAAAATCGGAGAAAATTTAGCAATATTGTTATTTGAAAAGCGATGGAACTCACCCACGGAGTTTTATTACGTCACATTTTTACCACTTTATACATAATATAGGACCTCTGTATATAATACTAGCAGATCCGGCTAACGTTGTGTTGCCATATAAATAAAAAAATGCTAAGGGTGAACAACCCTTATCTTTTAGGGGTATGCAAAATGGATAGTAGCCGATTCTCAGACCTACTGAATATGCATATAAAATTTGGTGCAAATCGGTAAAGCCGTTTCGGAGGAGTACAGTATCTAACATTGTGACACGAGAATTTTATGTATAAGATAGTATGGATAATTGTATAGTATAAGAAACGCTTCAATCAGTAGAAAGCTGCCTATTCTAGACTTTGATCGTTGCGTTATAGTCTTCGATCACTACTTATTAGTGATCGAAGGTTATAGTCTAACTAATGCTAAAGTGCAAAAACAATTTTTCATAGTAGTACCAGTAGTAAACGAGTTTGCAGATCATCTGATGGTAAGTGATCACTACCGCCCATAGATATCTGTGACAAACTCTATATAGAACAGGTTGTACCTTAAACCGATTACGGAAAAATAGTATTGCCAGAGTAGTTCACCCCAGGACGTACCACCGCCACCCCCATTTATAGGTGTGGATGCCGGCTGACTTACATATGGTATAGTCCGCGCCAAACTGCTAGTCCGCTCTGAATATAGAAACGAATCGCGTCGAATAGCATATTATAGACATTAGCGGGACGAAGGCAACGCGGGACCCATCCCGGCACCCGTCCGATGCCCACTCTCGCCCATGGGTACATAGCTGCGTTAGTATGCCCTTACGTTGCTACGGAATATATGCTTATAGTTGTGCACAACAACTTCAGAGCGGACTAGCAGTTTCGCGCGTACTATACCAGTTGTAGTTTTCCTAAAATCGTACCACTCACTGATATCTTGAGATTGTGGTCAGACATCGCTAAAAATACCACTAAAGTACTGTAGACTGTAGTATGTAGGCAAAAGCACCTTTATGTACAATTACACATCGCCGCCCTTATAGGGATACCCTTGCCAAGGCTTACGCATAGAATTGTGTACCGTAAAACAATTTGAAAAAAGTAATGCTATGCCATAAAATAACTTACTCAATTACTCCGACCATTAAATTCCACGGGATCCAATGATACCTAAATTTAATGGTTTGGAACACACATTTTTATTCCAATCGATCAGTGAGTACTGAGCTTTACAAATATGTACGTAAATAAAATCTTATGGACCCCGTAATGGAATTGGCTCTCTGAATTTGTATTTTAGTAAAGGTTGCCAACCAACCTTGATAAGAGCGTGGTAAATTCTAAGTTGCATGTTTATGAAAATTTTCGTCGAAACGCATTATTCTGACTGAATTATTTCATAGTAATGCATTTATTTTAATAGACCAGGTATATATTTAATCCAAAATACATTAAAAAAAACTAGTGGTGTCCGCGGCTTCGCCCGCATTTTAAAAAAATTGTACGTGCATTGGAATGACAGTGGTGCCATCTGTCGAAAATTGGTCTTAACAACTCCCAAACCCTCGTGGACTCTTGGACAACAACTTTGCTAAAGATCATCACTTGATCAAATGCATAGTGTCTGATTCTATAACTACTTACGAATTAAAAATTAATTAAAAAAAAACCTTTTCCTATGGACTAAATTGTGACTCTAAACCATTTTCAAGTCCCCTTGAACACACACAACAAATTTCATCAAAATCAGTCCAGTCGTTTAGGAGGAGTTCAGTGACATACACACGCACATAAGAAATATATATACAAAGATATGGTTTAAAAGCAATTATTTATTTAGCCTCAATTACCATCTTCTCCATAACGAAACACCTTGCGAAGTAGCCGTAGATATATTGATTTTGAGAGTTCTGTAAAGAATCTTGGAATAAAATATTTTCGACTTTGATTTTAACTACCAGCGATGCTCTAGTAGTACGAAACTTGGCATCTCAGATCTAGGTTCGGATTTAAATAAAACGCCTTCTAAAACGCATATTTTAAATCCGTTTATTTTTTCAAAACTCTCTGACGTCATAATAAACATACATATAAACAGTGATTTATTTTGTCAGATACCTAAGTTCTAAATGCAACCCACAAACTAAAATTGATTTAAATGAAAAGTAACATAGCTTTTTACTAAAACAGATTTTTTCAATAATATCCGTAATATACAAACATTATATAATCTCCGCGGAAAATTTAACATACTGAAGTGCTTTGTGAATTTTAAATCAAAGCTTCAAGTCGAAAGCTATTAAAATCCTTCATAAATAATTTTCCTAAATATTCCCTCCCCATTAAATATTAAAAGGGAACATTGAAAATATCGCGTACCTATATGAATTTTAAGTTTTAATTCATTTTGAGCATTTGATATACACATGTTTGTATATAAGGCTTATTATATATAGCCTCAAATTAGATTGCGCCGACAGGTTTTCCCGTCGGTCGACTTATAGATGTTCCTGTTCATACCAAGCGACAAAAGTTAATTATAAAATTAATAAGTTATATTTAAGTTTGGTTAGAAATGTTTCATCAAAAATCAAACCTAAACTAACCCAAACCTATTGACTTAGATCACTAATTTACGTGCCAAAATTAATAAATGATATTTTAGCTGTTTGTACTACAAATGAAATCAACTACAAACTCATCACAAATTGCAATCAATTTTATTTCTGTTGAAATTGGCACTACTGAGTCAAATTAATATAATATTTGAACCAAATTCAATTATCGTCTGTGATATGGCAACAAACTTTGTCAGTTTGATCAGCGGCAATAATTAAATTCCCCAATCAAGTGTCGACTCGCCATTACTTCGCGATTTCACGTTTTCAATTATAGATTGATATCGATAATTTTACGGCACATTTTGTAGTAAGCTGTAAGTTTTTAAAAGCTAAATATCCAAGCCACACGACGAAAGAAGTAACTGCAGCGTAAGTTCACATATACGAATTAGTTTCTTCACAGTGCTATTTATACAGTGTGGAGACGTTAAACGCTGGCCACTAAGACGTTAATGCAATGACGTAACATACCTACAGAATGATTTAATTGTTACCATACTCTAAATTTAGAGCGGCACAAAATACAAATGCGATATAAAGCTAGCCACTTCTCTATGTGAACTTTAAACTCTTTTTTGAAAAATTCAAACAGCTACTTAGAATTCAGTTCACCTGGTGGTAAATAGTTGCTGCCACCTGTGGACTTCTGTATTCAGCTTCAAATTATAGAAGCCCTGCGTAAGGTCTACCACAGATGCGGAGCTATCTCTGAAGTTGAAATACTACGTATCTCTTTAATTCTAACTCCATTCTTCAAAACCAGAACATACGAGTAGTAGTACTTGACACTCCTATTATACCAGGCACAAAAGATGTAGTAGTGACATAGCTCGACTCCTGCGGCACCATCACCACACCTATTTCAGCCTTGTAATAGCAGTTTTAAGCGCTGCTGTGTTCTAGTTTAAAGGGTGTGGTAAGGTCACATACTTTTCCGAGGCATTCCAGCTTAGTCCTCAGGGGTAACGTCGCATCTGTGGTTCTATCTAGGGTGGTATCTGGGGTTGATTACAGACGTCCATGGGCGGCCGTAGCCTCATACCATCAGGTGGACTGCATGTTCGTATGCTAATTCCATATTATAAAAAAAATAGCTACGACGATGGGACATTATACTAAGGTTCTATTAAAATATGTAACGATACTAAAGAAATACCTTATGTGGGTTGGAATCATGTTGGAATTCATAAAGATTCAATTTGCGAAGAGCTAAACCTATCTGAACCGTTTTTGGGCCTTTGCAAAATATTTACAGAATCCTACGTGATTTCTACTTTCGAAGATACTTTTTAAGATATAGGGCCCATATATTAGAAATTACTCAAAAAGCCTTTTGGATATTGGAAAATCCTAACCTTTCCCCCTCCTTACTTATTAAATTTAGTTAAAAATGTGTGATTTTTGATAACGAGCTATTAAATAATGTATACTTTTAAAAGTTTAGGTAAGCTTCATTAAGTATATAGAATACAACCTATAAAAAAGCATTAGCAGTAGTTAATAATGAACTGTATGAAAACTCTACTACAAACTTGATGTTTGGAAACATCCGACTGCTTCTAATATGTATCTTGCTGCACAAAACCGTATAGGAGCAGAGCAGCGGAGCCTACTCTAAAACCCCCGTGTAGGGTGAGCCTAATGCCCAGCAATGGGACATAACAAAGGTTACAGCAGCAAACATAGTGCATACAAACTTAATAAGGGGCCGCGCGCGTGGACTAAGTTACGAAACGTTGAGGAGATAAGGAGATGGATAGATTACTGATAATGACCAATTTTTTTTTATAATATAAGAGTAGCAGACGAGCATGCAGTCCACCTGATGGTAAGTGGCTACTTCCGCCCATGGACATCTGTAATCAACCCCAGATAGGATTAGATATTCCTACCTGAGGTCGGCCACAGATGAGCCGCTACCCCTGAGGACTAAGCTGGGACGCCTCGGAAAAGTCTGTCTCCCTTACCACACCCTTCAAACTGGAACACAGCAGTGCCTAACACTGCAGTTATTAGGTAGAAATAGGTGTGGCGGTGGTGCCACTGGAGTCGAACCACAAAGATTTCTACCACCTTCAAAATAATGGTGCAATCCTTAAAATTTGTTTTACTGATTGTAAGAACCCTCGCCCAACAGTAAGCAATAGAAATTATTGCTGCACTATTAGAGAAATACACAGGGCCTAAACCACCATCAGAAATTAATTGTTTCTTAATAAAATATGAAGTAAACCAAGATAGATTGTTGCGATGCATATTTAATGCTATTTACGAGATCGCTGGCTACGCTAATACATGTGACGGTGTTGTCGTAAACAATAAGATTAAATTTTACTTAGCGATTCATAGTTCATTGTATTCTCCTTGTTATTCTTTATTCATTTATGATGAAATAAAATAGAGAATTAGTTCCAAATTTTGGAAAGTAGATTTTGGACATATGAGTGTATATTGATTCTAATGAAAAAGTAAAAAGCAATGTAGTATGTTTCTATATTTTTCAAAATCTTATAGAGAATTAACATGATCCTACAATAGAAATAAAATAAAAATATTTTAATGATATATAACATACATAACATATAACATACATATATAACATTCCCTGAAGTACTAACACAAACAATAATTATAAGATTAATGAAAATTCATAAATAGATATACCCGAGGAATATCGTTATAACATATAGAAAACGAAGGTGAATTTTTAAAGCCGGTTAAATATTAAATAACTTTATACTTCCGTTTACACGTAAAATTGAGAGCGAACGGTTACTCAATAATGTATTGCTTCGTGTATCGAAGCTTGGTTTCCATTTTCACGTCATTCCTACGTGTAAATTACATTGTTCAAGTTCAGATTATTTCACACGTGGCGGATATTTTAGCCAAAGTGGCTTGTATGTTAAGAAATATCTGGAAATCAAAAAACAAGCACGTGTTTTCAATGGAATTTTTAACGAACTTGTAGTTAATTTCGATAATTTTTACACAAAATTCTAGTCACCAAATTCCTATTCTACCTTACTCGTATTGCCAGGATTAAAAGCGCTGTGTTTCGGTTTGTGCAAAGCAAGCTGGGAATAACTTAAGTTAAGCTGTACTCTCGGTTTGAAGAAAATTGTCTATCTCATAACAAATACACTTATAATGAGAACTTATCTAATATTAAATACTTTAGTTCTCTTATCCATCCATCCTATGACCTGTGTCCTCTGCTGGATATAGGCATCCTTTAATTAGTGCCACTCTTTAATTAGTCTAACGGTTTAGAAGATGGTAGAACTTTTTGTGGTTTGACTCCGGTGGCACCACCGCCACTCCTATTTCTGCCTAATAACAGCGGTGTAAGGCGCTGCTGTGTTCCGTTTTGAAGGTTTGGTAAGGGAGACAGACTTTTCCGAGGCGTTCCAGCTTAGTCCTAGGTGTTTTAGTTAGTGGGTGTGGTAAGTTGAAGGGCTGCAGTAGCCACTGACCATCAGGTGGACTGCATGCTCGTCTGCTACTCCTATATTATAATAAAGTTAACATTATATGTTTTTTTATTTAGTTATCTGAGTAATAATAAAATTATACCTCGTTTAACTTTAAACTTATATACTTTCTAAATTTAAACGCTTTATGTTACTAAGTAGTAACTATAATATAAATTCAAATTTCTATGCAAGTCTTATAAAGCTGCGGAAATAAAACTTTAGAAATTCTAACAAGTGCCTCATTATATTTAGTTTATGCATACCCAGTTTATTTTAAGTATGAAAATTTTATACCCATATATATTTTTATGGTAATAAATTAAACAAAAATAATTGAATAATAAATTAATTGAAGCATGTTACGAAACGTTACGTTACAAATACAGAAAGTACTTTTATATAAAGCCGTTCGATTTCCGGCTATGGAAATATTTTTTAAAGTAATAACGCAGTTTTAAATTTTAATTAAAATTAGCGTCGTTACTCCTGTCGGCATTTATTGCTAATCCCATAGATTAGTAAATATTACTCACTCCTAACAAGAAAATGTAACCAGTTTTGACAATTGAAATTGTCACTGTCATCTATTTTCGGGTTTGAAAAATATTTAAAAAATGTAGTTTTTAGAGCATTTACGAATAAAACGATATCTCCGCACTTTTTTATCAAATGTATTGATTACGTAAATTACGTAGTATTATATAAATACGTAAATTTTCGCAAAATATTCTTTTTTAACCGTAATTGTATAGCAATTATTTATATTTAAACATCAAAGATACAATAATAATAAAATATTATACTAATTAAATAAACGTAACGTAAAAGAATTCAAACAATGAATGATAAAATCATCCTTTTGTGGCTTCATTAAATTTCAAGGCGGTGAAGTATGTTTCTACTTTACTTATCAAAGCCCTGTGTATAGAAAATTAAAACTACATATTCTATTTACGCACGAATCTTATATTCAGGAAAATAGGAGCAAAAAATGGAATAAAAGGTTTATAATAAGTAACGTAGTTAGGTATATCGTCGGATCTCGGGTCGGCATGCCCGCGGTGGCACAATCTCTGTACTTCTGGTATGTTAACTGTTAGATTACATTTTCTCTTTAAACTATACTACCTGTATCACATGGTTCCGTCTTTGTTTAGGGCTAATTTATTTATGGTTTTACTGTAGTGCGGCATACAAAATATACATACCATGTAGGTATGAATTATAATAAAGAACTTAAAATAACCTCTACTACTGAGAAAGTACGACAACAAATGTTATATCATCTCCCCTAAATAATTCCAACGTTTATTTATCCTAAGCTAAAGACTAATAGACTAGATGTTAGAAGTTCTCAATGTGGAGGTCCGAGATTCGAATCCCAGACACGCACGTTTTTCGAAATTTTTCGAAAATATATACGACTATGCGTATTAAAAGATAATCACATTTAGACATAGGTAAAGAGGTACTTCTCTGCTCGATCTGTACCATTCAACCACCTTAAGTTTTCACATCTTTAAACCAATTTCATTAATTTAATATAGTAACATAGGTACGAAACAAAATAAGTACATTTTGACCTGATTAACGAAATATACAAGATTATACAAGAAAAACATTTTAGATTAATTAATTTTTGATGTTCTCATGAAGATACACCGCCTCCCCCTGTATCAGAACATCCAATTAATTACGAAATGTTTGCGGATATAAAATTGAGCAAACATTATATCTTCGTATTAATTTATGCTCTTAATAGATATTGGTTCTTATCAAACTTGAGTCTATTAAAGATGCTTTATACACTCACAGTCACACACTAGAATTCTCTGTGTCCAATACACAAACACCCAGACCCGGAATAGATATCCAATTCATCATTCAGATGTCTGTCTGGCCGGGGATCGAACCCGGAACCCTTTGCTCGTCAGACCACATCTATTTCTGCCTCATAACAGTAATGTTAAACGCTGCTGTGTTCTCGTTTGAAGGGTGTGGTAAGGGAGAAATACTTTTCTGAGGCGTTCCAGCTTAGTCCTCAGGGATAGCGGCACATCTGTGGCCGACCTCAGGTAGGAATATCTAATCCTATCTGGGATTGATTATAGATGTCGATGGGCGGCAGTAGCCACTTACCATCAGGTGGATTGCATGCTCGTCTGCTACTCCTATATTATAAAAAAAATACCGGTATGGTGACCGGTCCGCCACGCGGGTCGCCAGGGTCTATTACCGAATATTAAGAAACGTTGTGATGAACTGATGACAGTTTACATTTTGTGCACCGATAACCCCACACTATGATGCTTCATGTCCTAGCAGGCCACACACAACGGTAGTGATTCCACACTATCGATAGTAACCACAGATAATCTTAGCGTCCTGTTTGAGGCCAGTCACAGTCACAGATGCGTGGCTACTGCGGACACACTTTAGACGTGTCGGATAAGCATATCTCCTTTATCACACCCCTCAAACCGGAACATAGCAGAAAACGCTGATATAAGGCAAACATTTGGCACCCCTGGGGTCGAACCACTAATGATTTTACCACATTGTCAACTATCGATACAGTTACTACCGATATTATTATGTTCTGAAATCATAAACTATTAGTAAAATGGAACTTAAATGTATGGATTCATGCCCCATAGATAGAAAATCACACCATAAGACATTACGATATATGTCATGCAATCTTTAGGATGACAAATTATGTTGACTCTGTCTACAGAGTGATACAATGTATGGGCACTTTACGGTAATTTATATGCTCTATTACTGCAGTATATGAAGCGTAGCGCCTATCGAGACGTTTTTATAGGAAAATAAACACACTCAGCGTTCTTCTTTATTGTAACGACACGATCCCGGCACGACATACATTGGACGTTTATTTCTATGAAATTGTATTGAATGATGTCTCATTGGTTCAGTACCCTTAGTATGAGATTTTACGTTTTTACAAAAATGACTGTTTTTGTATTTGTTTACGTATTTGCCCATACATTTCCAATCAGTTCTGATACAGTCCGCTAGGGGCGCTGGTTGGAAATGTATGGGCAAATACGTAAACAAATACCAAAACAGTCAATTTTGTATAAACGTTAAAACTTATACTAAGGGTACTGTTTAACACGACAGCCAGTTGCGGCAAACAATATGTCGGCGAAGTCAACGGGTCTTCTTTACCTGAACTACACGACACCGGCACGGCAACAGATCCTACATCTTACAAATATAGCCTATGTCACTTCTTCGATTTAGACGAATCCAACGACTCATCTTATGTTAAAGTCCGACGAACCGTTTGGACTGTACGGCGAGTCAACGAATTAGACATAGATATTGTACTTAGAGATACACATACGTTCCAAAAACATTTCCCTCCGTATTCGTGTATTAAAAATCTTACAGATATTTCATCATCATCATCATCATCATCAACAACCCATTACTGTCCCACTGCTGGGCACGGGTCTCCTCTCAGAATGAGAAGGATTAGGCCATAGTCCACCGCGCTGGCCAAGTGCGTATTGGTAAATATCACATGCCTTTGAGGTTTCTAAATATATATATAACTCAACTGGTGACTCAACAGGTGACGGTGAATATTACTTCGTAACGCGTTTTTTTTATAAATCTTTCAGGTATGCAGGTTTCCTAACGATGTTTTCCTTAATTTCATTAATTTCTAATACGCACATAACTTTGAAAGAACCTTGGACCCCTCAATACTACAAATATTTAGTATAAATGAATTAATTCTATTTATTTGACTAATCTATTCAAGCTTGATAACATTTATAGCTTTATAACATCATACTAAGTCATTTTAGTTTCACCTAGGTAGCTCTATTGGTTTTCCCTAAGATAACAACTTTAGCAAGAAACGCTTAAGGAAAACTATTATTAGAAAAAATATTCATACGAGACGTTTTTATAGGAAAATAAACACACTCAGCGTTTTTCTTTATTGTAACGACACGATCCCGGCACGACACACGTTTGATTGTTTCTATCAAATTGTATTGAATGCTGTCTCATTGGTTCAGTACCCTTAGTATGAGATTTTACGTTTTTACAAAAATGACTGTTTTTGTATTTGTTTACGTATTTGCCCATACATTTCCAATCAGTTCTGATTAGATTAGAAAAAATATTCATACGAAAATATATAATATTCACAAGTTTTATACACAAAAGTAAGAACTTTAAAGGTAGAGCGACCATTTCTGGATAATAATTCGATATGAGACAAGGATATGGAAACCTTATGGGATAATAACCTTTCAAAGAACATAATAATAGCGGAAAAATTATAAAAACGGTCCATAAATACAACATACATAGCTTTCAGGGTTAGTAAAGCACCCGTTGACAACTTCACACACAGAACTGTATCCCTTTCTAAGATTGACTATACATTTTCAGCACGAAATTTGCCACTTACCCTTAAAAAGACTGCATGCTTGTTTCCTATATCTAAACATAATAACATAAATATAAACATCTATAGTAAATAAAGCCATTTTTTATATTTAATATAGAAGTAGCAGGCGCGCATGCAGTTAACCTCATGGGAAGTGCCACTGCTGTCTATAGACATTTGTAATCAACCCCAGATAAGAAGAGTTTCCTACCTGAGATTGGCTACAGATGTGCCGCTACCCCTGAGAGAAAAATATGTCTCCCTACCACACCCTACAAACTAGAACACAGCAGCTCTTAACACTGCTGTTATTAGGCAGAAATAGGTGTGGCGGTGGTGCCGTCGGAGTAGAACCGCAGAGCGTTCTACCACCTTCACAACGAAACCTTCATAAAGTTAAACATATTATAAATAAAGCCTATATTTAACGGGGCGGTAAAGCGATCCAAACCTGACTAATTGACAGTCTATTTAGAATATCTGGTAAACGAGTAACAAGATAGTAATTAATTGAAATCGTTCATCAATTTATTTAGTCCCCCGGGGCTCCCTTGAACACCCCTACCCTCTCCACAACTAATGAACCTCCAACTCCACATAAAAGTAACCAATATTACAAACTCGTGAAAGACAGTTTCGGTAACAGTTCCCTCAATTTTGGCTCAGTCGTTTTCTACACTGATACAGACTGATAGACAAAGTGTTTACGGATTTTATATTCTGACATTCAGAACTCATATACAATTCTTGGGAAATTTTTAAAAATATAGACTTGACAGTTATGCGTTACACAACACAACTCTGATAAAAAGTTCCGAGTTTAACCCCCGACCACCCAAAATCAAACTGATAATTTATACTTAAATATCTTCTTCTATATTTGTATACTCAAATTTATATATTCAATGTTCACTCCATCCAAAATCGGAATACAAAAATAACCACTAAGCGCATAAAAAGCTTAGGGCGCGTTTCCTGTCAAGCATGTACGTTTACACACATGTCACATGCATTTTATAGTGTCATACGCACGCATCGCGAAGTAACTGTACCCTTACCATGAGTTTTCAATCCATCCCACAATTTTACGTTATGTTTACTCAATCCATTATTCTGTTCCGTTTGCTTGTCTAATTAAAATGTTCGCAAAATAGAGAGACAAAACATAATGCGTCAATTTGTCAATTTAGACATTTAATGTTACGTTACTGACACTATAGTTCTGATACAATCCGCTAGGGGCGCTGATTGGAAATTGTATGGGCAAATACGTAAACAAATACCAAAACAGTCATAGTTGTCAAAACGTACAAACTCATGGTAAGGGTACTGAAGCTAATAGGTAAGTACTTTCACAGTGACACGCGCGTGCAGTATACACGCGCGACAAGAAAAACATTTTTACTATTCGCTATTTGCCCAGATATTTGCTAGAAAACAAAATACTATATTAATATTTCCATCGAATACGGATTAACTACATAACTACATATGCGTGTACATATTAATATGTACACACGAACAAGCGCATAAAGTATACCCTCCGGCGGCGAAATTCCATTTTTATTTTACCCTCCCTACCACTTTGTTCCGCGAATATTTCTATCAATTGATAAAATGTTATACCATTTCCATACTTACCGAATACTGCTCTATTTTTACGCACGGATTATAGAAAAAATAAATGGAGCGTTATTACTATGAACTTTTATAAGTATTACGTGTACATAAATATTGATCGTACCGTGTTATATATTGGCCTTAACCACCATAGTTAGGCATTCGCCTTAAACAAAATTATGAAGAAGTCATCCGATCCTGCACCGCCGCCGTGCCGTGGAAACGCTGATTCCGCACCACCGTTCCGTTTCCATCACATAGTCCCGAACGTGGGAATTCACTCCGGGTGCTAACATCGCCCCAGCAAGTCACCATTTTAGGTTAGGTAGTTATAATTTAGATTAGATTTAATTAAACCATGTAATATTCGGTTTAAATTAAATATTATATACTAAGTTATTTCGGTCTTTATGTCTGGCTGCTGCATCCCGACGCAAAACATAACTGCCGTACCAACACTGTGTATTTTAATGGTGAAGACTAAAGGAAAACATTGTAAGAAAACTTAGTATTCTACCTAAAGTGCCGAAGAGTTCAAAGTAAAGTTCTCAATAGGATTTTTTATAATATAAGTTATGACGAGCATGCAGTCCTCGTGATGGTAAATGGCTACTGCAGCCCATACATATAGTCAAGAGATAAGATTAGATTCCTACCTATAGTTGGCCACAGATGCTCCGCTACTCCTGAGGACTAAACTGGAATGCCTCGGAAAAATATGTCTCCATTACCACACTCTTTAACCAGAACATATAGCTCTTAACACTGATATTATTAGACAGAAATAGGTGTGGTGGTGATATCGTCAGAGTCGAACCACAGATGGTTCAACTTCAAAGTTTATTATAGACTACTAGCTGACCCGGCAAACGTTGTGTTGCCATGTAATTAAAAAAATGTTTAGGGTGAACAACCCGTAACACTTAGGGGTATGATAAATAGATAGTAACCGATTCTCAGACCTCCTGAATATGCATTATATAATTTGGTGAAAATCGGTAAAGCCGTTTCGGAGAAGTACGGTAACTAACATTGTGACACGAGAATTTTATATATAAGATAATAAACAGTAATCCATCCATGCTTTCAATGAAGTAGCCTTATCGTTTTAAAAATAAAAAAAAGCTGGTACAGTACGTTCTATCTTAACTCTTTATAATCTCAGATCAATCTCTATTTACATAGCAATGTATGTGTGCGTAATATCGAATACGATACTGATATTTATTAGGATAGGCCTTAGGGGATAAACGATAGAGTTGAGGGATATGGGCCTTCTCGCTGCAATTTATCGTGGGCCGATACATAATATCAATATCAAAAATTCTATTTACAAAAACCTTTCTTTTTATAGAACAGACATGCTCCTTTCGGTAATAAATCAGTGGCAACTTATTACCAATTAGTAATAAGTCGTGAATGACACTTATTTATATATACATAAGGGAGACTTTACTTTTCCGATACTTTTCCGAGGCGTTCCAGCTTAGTCCTCAGGGGTAGCGGCGCATCTGTGGCCGACCTCAAGTAGGAATGTCTAATCCTATCTGGGGTTGATTATAGATGTCCATGGGCGGCGGTAGCCACTTACCATCAGGTGGACTGCATGCTCATCTGCTACTCCTATAAATATATATATATATATATATATATATATATATATATATATATATATATATATATATATATATATATATATCTTTATATATATATATATAGATGTGCCAAACAAGCATGTAGTAAGAAAGCGTCTGATAAGTATGTCTTTCTTACCACAACTGTGAAACCGGAACACCTAATGTGTTCCGGTTTCCGGTTTCCGGGTTAACACTACTGTTATTGTGCAGAAAATGGTATCGCGGCTATTTATAAATACTAAATCTCTTAACGCTCTCTACACTCACAGCCACACTGGGGTTCCCTGTATCGTGGGTGCTGTGGACACACACACACACAAATACACAAACACCCAGACCCAGAAACAAACACCTAAACTCATCGTTTAGATATCTGTCTGGCCGGGGATCGAACCCGGGACCCTCTGCGCGTCAGACAGGTATGGTGACCGCTCGCCACGCGGGTCGTCAAAAAATATCAAATATGAAAATTTGTGACCTTTATGTTTGTTCTTGATATTCAATTACACGAATCTCCCAGCAATCTATAATTAAACACGATTACTATTTACTTACGCACAATTATCTGAGCTCCACTTACTCTTCACGGGAAATTCTAAAATAAGCCCTTTGCATAGCAACTAAAGGAAAACATTGCTATCATAATATATGTACGAGAGTAACAATATAACGTTTTCGTGGAAAAGTATGTTATGAGATATTACCAGTATGTTTACACATGTACATCTCTGATATAAAACTGAGTTTGCCATATAAATAAAGAAATGTTAAGGGTGAACAACCCTTAGTGGGATATGAAAAATACATCGTAGCCGATTCTCAGACCTACTGAATATGCATATAAAATTTGGTGAAAATCAGTAAAGCCGTTTCGGAGGAGTACGGTAACTAACATTGTGACACGAGATTTTTTTATAGAAGATTGAAGTAAATGCTACTCTTGAGAACTAAGTTGGGACTATCTTTCAAATCAGAACAGAGTAGCGTTTAACACTGCTGTTGTTAGGCAAAAATAGGTGTGGCGAAGGTTATACCGACACCTTATATAACCAATAAGTACAACAGTCAGGTATAATTTATTTTATACTTTATACGTTATAAAACAAGCTTCTTTCTGCAGCTCAGTCCGGCATGTTCGCGCGTTATTATATCTACAGACATTGAACGTCTCAGACACGGGCCGTGGCAGAGTTTTTTTATACAATATTTTGATAAGCATAATCTGTGTCTGCTGCTGTATTAAAGTCCATTGTAGAGGGAAATACTTATTTGTCTGACACGGCACGCGTCTGCCCCGCTTTGTGCATGTACATTCAAATGAAACCTTAATTATTCTCATTCACGCAAACATGAGGTTACTGTAACCTTTAAATGTCTTCACCTTGTATACCAAGCGCTCTAAGTCCCTATTTCCTCACCAAATGTTTACTGATCTGTAATCTTATTCAAATGAACCCACGGGAACTCGGCTGTGAGGATGAAATGTAACCTCCAAAACTTTTTGTGCTTAAACAACAAACGAAAGGAAATTCATAAAAATATCATCAGAGGATTCATGATTTATTCAATATTTATTCTTACGGTTGAACATGCCTTGAATGGTATAAGTTAGGTTTACCAGGAACTGTTTTCTTTACGAAAAACAAAACATTAATGTTAACATTAAGTCAATTTTCAATCCATTTCATTCGCTTTGCTAGGCACGCGTCTTTTTAGAGTGAGAAAGGATAAGAGAATGTTTACTTACTTACTTACTTACTGCGTTGGCGCAACGACCAAAAGTGAGTCTCAGCCTCAGACACTAAGAGACACCACTTTGGCCTGTACTGCACCATCTCCAGCCAGCGATATCTGGAACGGTCCACGGGGCGTCTACCCAAAGGAAAGGGGGAGAAGTCGGTAGTACAGCCTTGCTAGCTACTGGCTAAGTCCGACGGACTCGCTGACCAAAGTAGGAAGTACTCCAGCATTTCGGGGGTTGTGTGGTGGGTTAACACCCCTCATAAAAAACTTACTTTACGAAACCGATACTTAGAGAAAGTTAACTAAAGTTTACATTTAAAAGATTTTAAAACACGCACCATAGGTAGTACAAAGAAAGTACAACAAAGGCTTGGTATGGCTTCGACCCGCCCTTTGCAAATAGGTCAGCGAAAAAAGATCTCTACCATTGCCGCCCAGTCAAAACTACAATTTTGCCGATTCGCTGCGAAAAAATGTTTCCATACATAAAATTTTGCCGCCTTCTAAAACGTGCCACGTACCAAAGTGTTTTGAACAAATATGATGTAATATGTTTATTGTTAACTCTACATTTGTTACACACTCAGGCGAACCAGTCTCTACAATGTAGAGTCATCTGCACGCGATTGCTCGCGACATTTCAATGGAGATTCAGATTCAGCGCTATGAAATCTTTGTTGCAAAAACAATAGTTGTCAGAAGTATATTAAATTGTATACAAGTTTTATAAAGTTTGTTGCCTAAATGTCGGTTTTTCCATTTACTTCATTTGTTAGCGAGGAAAACGTAATCCACACTTTATTTATTATTCCATTTATATGTTTACGGCATTATACTCATAAATTAGAATATTCTAGAATAAGTACAATTTTAATTATCGTGTCATTTTTTTAATTACTACAATTTTCTTTCAATTATAATTTTTATATTTACTATTTTGAGAAATTTATCCTCTTAAAATGTTTGGTAAGTAGCAATTAATATAAAAACTAAAAAACCCAATAACAATATAATCTAAGTCACTCTTAACATTAGACGAATTACAACTTAAAGCTTAGACGAATCCAACGACACCTATATGTTAGGCCGTATAGGGTGCAAGGAACCAAAGCACCAGTGAACGAGACATACATACTCGAATGACATTACTCTCTTTTTTGTTTTTTTTTTTTTGTTATAATTTAGGAGTAGCAGACGATCATGCAGTCCACCTGATGGTAAGTGGCTACTGCCGTCCATGGACATCTGTAATCAACCCCAGATAGGATTAGATATTCCTACCTGAAAGTCGGCCACAGATGCGCCGCTACCCCTGAGGACTAAGCTGGAACGCCTCGGAAAAGTCTGTCTCCCTTAACACGCCCTTGAAAACCGGAACACAGCAGCGCCTAACACTGCTGTTATTAGGAAGAAATAGGTGTGGCGGTGGTGCCGCCGGAGTCGAACCACAAAGGGTTCAATTACCTTCAAAATGATTGATTATACGGTAATTTTTCTAAGTTCCCATCGCTAAACAAGGGTTAAATTGTTGAATGAATATTCCTGTTTTAATAACATACCGTTCTGTTATTGTTAAAAAATGGTGTAATAACACGAGTAAACCTTTCCTGCTAAAACATGTAATTATATTGGTTTTCCGTGTATGTTGGAAATGAAAAGATAATATCAAATTAGCAAGAATGTAAATTAGGCAGTATTCCCGATAAAATAAAGAAATTGAGGTTTTTGAACTATACAAAAATGTATTTGTAACGTTCAGTACCTTCTTAGTAAATTCCGAATGTTTTTGGGTTATTTTATATGAAATAGTCAAATGTGCGCGTTTTGTAACTTCCAAACCATCGTACAAAATACGTCCCTATAAGTATATAATGCGTTATGTAGTGCCTATTTAACAAAAAAGTGTTATCTTTTATTTTAAAGCAAGCCTACTGACATCAGTACCCTTAGTATGAGTTTTTACGTTCTTACAAAAATGACTCTTTTTATATTTGTTTACGTATTTGCCCATACATTTCCAATCAGTGCCCCTAGCGGACTGTATCAGGACTGACAACGCATTTAGCATGTTTAAACTATCTTACTTAAAATACATACAGACGAATATTAAACCTCCTTCTTTTAAAAGTCATTTCAGAATAGATGATGGTGGTACTTCCCCGCCGTACCATACTGGTTCTTATATTTTCTTATATTATTACCTTTATATTTTGCTCGTCACATATTCTATATATTCTGATATTAAATCTCATATAAGCATTTTCCAAGTGTTCAAAATAGAAAGTGCATGGAAAGTAGGAAAGCATTTTACGAATGAAAATACATACCAAGATTCTTTCTTCAAGAATTTGTACGTGCCAGGATTCTAGAGTAAAAATATATTAGCTACACTCTCTACGTATGAGAATCTAGGAATTCTTATAAAGATATATTCACGAATGTAGGAAATTCCGTTCGGTAGATTAGATAGACGTGCAGTGTTTATAAAGTGGTAGGTACCTACCGTTTGAAGTATACCACCGTAGCCTATTCCTGGATGATAGACCAACTTCATTATGATTTGAATGGTATAATCTTTATGTTTGTGATAAATTACTATCCTTACTAATATTATAAATCCGAAAGTAACTCTGTCTGTCTGTCTGTCTGTCTGGTTGTCTTTTCTTCACGCCTAAACCACTGAACCGATTTTAATGAAATTTTGTACAAAGATAGTCTAAAACCCGAGAAAGGACATAGGATAGTTTTTATCCCGGAAATCCCACGGGAACTAGGGATGGCGATCTAAGATCGATTAATCGGAGAATCGATCTTTTGGACCAAAAAGTCGATTATTTTAATCGATCTCCAGTAACGGATCGATTCAGTGAATCGATCTTTCAACCCAGAAGATCGAAATTCGATTTTATAATTTACCTACAGTTACTTTACTTATCCGTCTTAATCGATCATCTATCTATTTATATGAAAATGATCATTTGTCTATATACATTTTATAGAATCGGAAACTATGCATTTGATCAAGTCATGATCTTTTGCAAAGTTGTTGTCCAAGAGCCCACGAAGGTTTGGGAGTTGGTAAGACCAATTTTCGACAGATGGCACCACTGTCATTCCAATGAATGTACGAATTTTCCGTTTTATGTATGTCATATTATATCTTTAAAATGCGGGCGAAGCTGCGGGCACCACTAGTATACTATACTTCTATTTATGAATCCACTTTGGTCGACATCGGATTGGAATTTCTCAAAACTATTAATAAGGAACGTTATTTACGTTTACGAGGAAAACATCGCGAGGAAACCTGCATACCTGAGAGATTTATAAAAAAAAATATCTCAAAGGTATGTGAAGTCTACCAATACGCACTTGGCCAGCGCGGTGGACTATGGCCTAATCCTTCTCATCATGAGAGTAGACCCGTGTCCAACAGTGGGACAGTAATGGGTTGTTGAGGATTGACGTTTACAATCGGAGGATGTTTATATTACTTACTTCTTTAATAATATAGCAGACGAACATTCTGTTCACTTGATGATAAGTGACTACTGCCGCCTATGGATATCTGTAATCGACACCAGATAGGATAAGATTTCTACCTGTGGTCGGCCACAGATGCGCCGCTACCCCTGAGGACCTATCTGGAACGCCTCGGAAAAGTATGTCTCCCTTGCCACACCCTTCAAACCCGAACACAGCAGCGCATAACACTGCTATTATTAGGTAGAGATTGGTGGAAATACGTGGCTAGGTAGGAATAACTTAGGTATAAATTGATTGCACAAAATAAATTCGAAATTACACGATTTACATCAAAATAACTCGCAAATGTACCTACACTTTGCCAGTTGAGATAATTATCTACAGATTCCATAATACCTAGTAATTTATTTAACTATTTAGATTATTTTATCATTTGACCTTTCATAACACATTCATTCACTCAGAACTCGATTACAAATTCTATTTTAGTCAAGTACTCACGAGTATATTATCATTTCATAAGGTTATTGAAGTATTTCGTTTATATAATAAATTATCATAATAAATATTGGCCTAATGGTGGTACTAAATTACATCTATCATACGAATTTTAAATGTAAATGTTTGCTGTCATATATCATCAGGAAACTCCACACATTCACACGTTCACATATTACACGCACTGTTGAATAAGTGTGCGTGTAGAATAATATAAATGTCGAAAATATAAGTCATCTTTTTCTTTTCAGGGTACACGAAGGTGAAAGTTAGAAGGCAATTACAGAAAAAACTCGAGTTCCTTGCACGATACACAAATACTCTTATAGACCGCCGATGTTTGCTCTCGGAGCCTTATCACTTGATAAGTTAGAACACAAGCCACGAACAAACAACCTTATCATGAAAACGTTCTTACTGGGGACGCTTAGGTGCTCCGCAGAATCCACCGCAATCGGCCGTGGAACGAACACCTGAATTCCTCATCACCCACGATTCGATGAAGCACCAGACCGTGATGGAAGTCGTGGTGTTGTCTGTCAACACGAGATAACTCAGTGCAAAGTTTAAAGTGATAAGTGTACCAAAGAACAACCAAAGATTCGTTTTGGGAAGTCAAGCTAGTGCGTCAAGCTGGAGGACCTACAGACTTTGGAGAGCGCTGAACTCGCAGGGGAGAATGCGAGTGAGAAATGTCTGGAGAAGAACCTGAACCTCTCGGGGGACTACTGCCCGGCGTACTTCGATGGATTGCTGTGCTGGGACCCGACTCCGTGGAATACCCTCGCCGTGCAGAAGTGCTTTAGCGATTTCAATGGAGTTCACTACGACGACACACGTATGTACCTTGCATAATTATCATTATTATTTTAGCGATGATATCTACACATTTTTGTGTTAATGACGTACTAATCTTGTTATCAGTTAATACTGCAAAAACTATCAGTCAATGTTACATTTTAATTCTGTTGTAATCTATAAACAATTTAGATATACAAGTTATTTGCTCGTAATATGATTAAAGTGTGCCGATGTTTTAAAAGTAATAACTCACTTAATGTTAAATAGATAATTCCGCATAAAAAAGACTATGTGTTGCTACCCTCACGGATTCACTAGGGACGTCTCATGTCCTGCCTCTCCACACCCGTCAAACCAGACCACTATAGAATTTAAGAACTATTACTTAAAAGGTTTAAAATGGGTGTAGAGGTAGTTTCTTTGCATTACTATCATGAATTATTTGAGTAAAAATTTTACTTCCACATATTTGTGCCCGAAAATCTCAAAAATTATTTGATGGATTGAATTGCAATTTTGACACAAGATTACATTTGCATATAAGAGAGTTTTATATACTTTTATCCTGAATTTATTGTAGAACGCATAACTGAAAACAATTTAATAAGTATATTAATACTTCCACTATATTATGGTTTTCTCTGTGTACCTACCTATGATACGATTCCGGGTCAAACACACATAAAAATATAATACTCACACATAAAATTTAGCATTTTTGAAAATAATGAAATCCTAAAAACATCAACTTCTTTGTTGTTTACGAAGTTTGTTATTTATCAGCCTCGTCATTATGCAAAAACTTGCCGTAAAAATAGTTCCCAAACAAAATAATGAATATTTATGAATGTCCCGGTAATCGAGTTATTTTGTACTTTTGTACAAAACACAAAGCTTTTGTTTGAAGTTGCGAATTTGTGGAAGCCTCATTCACTCGTTGTTATGGTTCCAACTAGGGCATGCAATACCGGGATCCCGGGATTTCGAAATTCCGGGATCCCACATTTTATATGCCGGACTGATACCGTTCGTAAATTGAACAAGATCCCGCACGCGACT
The DNA here is from genome assembly GCF_041222505.1 of Epargyreus clarus. Classification (NCBI taxonomy): domain Eukaryota; kingdom Metazoa; phylum Arthropoda; class Insecta; order Lepidoptera; family Hesperiidae; genus Epargyreus; species Epargyreus clarus. The sequence continues at coordinate 6,826,051 of NW_027332231.1, read as the reverse complement.
ACTATAAGAATTAATGTATATGTATTAGATACTCAACGCGCAGCCTGAACTATTTGAGTCATTCCAAGGTATTCCGATCACCATGGATAAAAGCGGGGAATACTGGGAGTTTACGTCTTATATGACGTACAGTCCAAGATCATTCGGAAGAAAAATTTAAAATATGATTTGTTTCAGTTAGGTCCTTTTTCAACAAATCTTGAAGTTGTTCATGAAACATAAAAGTACCTACACGCGAGATACAGCAAATATCTGGATCCCGCGAATTGACGATGTTCTATCCCGCAAATACCGGGATTGAGAATTTCTTACGGGATTGCTGCCCTAGTTCTAGCGATTCATACAACGCTTGTTAACGAGTTTGATAGCAACTTTTGTAGAGTTATTCCCCCACATTTGCCTTTATATCCCAATCTACATTTCGGGTAAACAAAACGTAATTTACCCACAATATACAATTGACTGACAGACAGACAATGTCCGGTTTATAGAGGGTCGAATCAGGGTGTAGAGACATGACATTTTGCACAGGAGTTATATATAGGTATAGATATAGGTATAGTCCGCGTAAAACTGCTGAATAAAGAAATGAATCGCGCCGCCATAGCAAATTGTATGACTGCACCTGCTCGCAGCAACTTCAGAGCGGACTAGCAGTTTGGCGCGGACTATAACATAGATGACCATGGATTTAAGGATATTTGAACACAGTGGAAGTTTACGCAAATTTTGTTAGTAACTTGAGGAGAACATATCAGTTTCAACTCCGAATTCCTTTTTGATTTTCCTGAAAGGAACATATTCTTTATTTGTACTTTTACTTATTTAATCCCGTAACATAACCCCATAAAGATTTTCATTCGCGGCTTATTTACGGCATTTATTTATTCATTGATTTGCAACGGAATTAGGCAATATTATTATGAGTGGGTAAATTATATTGACATAAAAAAAATGCTTTTTAAAGAACCTATATTAAATTTTAAAATGATTTAATTTGATTTGATATATAGTTTGTTAACATTTTAGTGCGTACGTCTGAAAAGTTTTTCACCGAACCTAGAAATGTTGCGGAATTATAAAACGAACTTTTCATTCACGCTAATATTTTGATTGAATAGTATTAAAATACCAAAAGACTGACAAAGCCTCAAGCAATGGTATTTGTTCCATAAAAACGACCAAACAACTCTGTCAAGTTTGGAAGATAAAGTTTTATTTACATTGTTGTGGAGTTGAAACAACTCTTTGAATTACCTTCCGAAATTGTTGTTGTTTTCAAAGCGCGGGATAGTTAGAAAAAACACAAATTGCCCGTGAAATTATAAGCAGGCTGAATAAATTAATGGTAGAGAACCGCCATAACAAAATTACTGTTTTTTACTACCCATTAACACACCATCAACCCATTACTGTCTCAATGCTGGACACGAGTCTCCTCTCAGAATGAGAAGGATTAGGCCATAGTCCACCGCGCTGGACAAGTGCGTATTGGTCGGCCTATACCTCCGAGGATTTTTTTTAAGATATCTCTGGTATGCTGGTTTTCTCGTCATGTTTCCTTCGCCGTTTAAGCAAGTAATAATTAATTTTAATAACTTTGAAAATCAGAAATGTTTGTTTAATATTCGAACCTCGGACCCCTCGATCGAGGATAGTCCAGTGGTTGAAACTATGCATTAGTTTCAACCACTGCGGCGCTGCGTAAAGGACTCCGAGATCTCCAAAGGAAAGCAACCGGAGTCCTATTAGCGCATCGCCCCGTTGGGCTCCGCCCAGGTGGCCTCGCCTCTCCGACTGGTGTGCACGACGGTATGCGACCACACATAACGCCGTCCTCGAGATCGCTGGCCGGGCGGTTCGAGCTCCCACTCTTGCCAAGGGGTAGGGGGGTATCTACCTGTCTCCTTTCTATGACCTTGTCAACATAAGTACGTAGGGAAATAAAGCCCGCGTGCTTTTGATAGATGTCTGAAGCGTTTCATTACACGAATACAATTTAGAGATGACAGATGCCTGTGACACTCGTCGACAATCTAGGTTGGGCCTATTTGTCTGTTACGGACACTCTAGGTTCGATCTCCGATTAGACAGGTATATTTAATGACTTATTACACTACATTATTAATGAGACAGTCAATGAACATAAATTTCCTTTCTTTTCACATAACGATAAATTAAGCAAGCCATCTTCACTGCTCTCTGATCAAACCATACTAACTCTACTTGTTAATACTGCAGACATATGTATATGTCTACTATATATATACTAATTTAATATATTTAAAATAATGCAAGAAAGCAGTGATAGGGCTTCGCTCCGGACACATTCCATCAAACAAGTTTAAATGGCTGATGGGTTTGACTGAGACTCCTAATTGTTCAGAGTGTAATACAGTAGACGACAACTTCATGTGTTGATGGAATGTGTTCGCAACGAGGCACTGAGGCAGGAGCTGGGATTTTTTTACCGAGACTATAACATTGGCGGGTGTAATAGCATTCTGTGTTCCCCAGAATCTGAGGAAGCCAGAATGCTTATCAAATTATATTTGGGAGCGATAGCATTGTAATGTAATATGTGACGGGCTTTATGGGGGTGACATGGTCACTATGTGACAAAACCCCTTTTTTAATAAAGAATAAAAAAAAAGCAGTGATAGCCTAGTGGTTAAGAAACTCTGTCTCTTGATCGAGGGGACCGAGATTCAAATCCCAGACTCCCACCTCTAATTTTTCAAAGTTACGTGCGTACTAGCAATTAATTATCACTTGCTTTAATGGTGAAGACCTCGTGAAGAAACCTGCATACCTCAGAAGTCTTAATGTATGTAAAGTCTACCAATACCCACTTGGCCAGCGCGGTGGACGTGGTGGCTTCCTTCTCATTTTGACAGGAGACCCGTGCCCAGCAGTGGGACAGTCATGAGTTGATGATAAATATAATTTAGGTACCTCAGGAACCCATCTATTTATAAATCATGTTCCACAAATCAAAGCAAAGATCGACTATATTTTATAACAACAAAACAAACCCCGATTTATTTACGAACGTATAAGAATCGGAAGGAAACTTTATAGGTTTCCTTATTCCAGATTTACGAGTATATTTTTCCGTATTTCCATATTTTGTTGGCCTGTTTTCGAGTGCCTGTTTGTTAAAAAGTGGTAGCGAAATAATGTTATAAAGTAACAATTACATTTTAAATTATATTAAGCTTTTAATTAATTTTACTGGAATTTACAAATGTTAAAATATGTAGAGCTGGAAATTTCAGAACCACAAACGTTTATTTCAGTTGTATCTCTGAACATACCAGAAATATTTTACGATAATTGTAATATCTGTAGGTATGTATCAATTAATTACTTGAAAAGCGGAAAGACCCGTTTACATTAGGTTGGCCTAACAATTTTACCGTTTTCAACTGACATACTTTGTTGTTGAGAATATGAAGGAGCGAATTTTGTTTATTTTATATATTTAGATTTATTGAGACAATAATAAAATTATAATGTAAAACCGTCAGGTCAACCTAATGTGAACGGGCCCTTATGTAGAACCGTTGGATTACGTAGGAAGTGCTATAGATTTTGACAGATGTCCGATACAAACATTCTCTTTGGAATGTGTGGGTACGTAAGCCTACAGGTTACGTAGCACACATACCAAAGGGAATGTTTAAGTAGCTAGCATATATACGGTAAACGGTGTACAGATTAAGGGCTAATGTTCATTTACGGACACAGATCGTGTCGGACACGTAACATAGCAGACAAAAAAGTATTCTTATAGAAAAACTAGCTGACCCGGCAAACGTTGTGCCATATAAATAAAAAAATGTTAAGGGTGAACAACCCTTATCACTTACGGGTTTGAAAAATAGATCCAATGTGTACGAATCCAATGTGAAACATTCCAAAATCAACAACTACTTACGAATTAAAAAATAATTAAAAAAACCTTTTCCCACGGACTAAATTGTGAATCTAAACCATTCTCAAGTCCCCTTGAACACACACAACAAATTTTATTAAAATCAGTCCAGTCGTTTAGGAGGAGTTCAGTGACATACACACGCACATAAGAAATATATATATAAAGATATATTTTTGCCCGTATATGACACGTCAAATGACTTACATCTTATGTATAAAATTCTCGTGTCACAATGTTTTTTCAACGTTTAACAAACATGTAATAAAATTCAAGCTTAAGGTTAATTACACGACTCTACAAAAAAAATTTCGTTCTTTGTCCTAAAGTTTATACTATTATTTTCCAGTTAGTTATGCACAAAAACGAAAAGAAAATACCTTTTTTCGGTATAAAGTTTGCTTTTGTGACATCATGAATTTTGAACAACGCTATCAAGGCCAATACAATGAAAACATGATGGGCGACTATATTTGGGGTTTATTGAGAGAAAGTAGCTATGAACATAAAAGAAAAAGTAAAAGTGTGCACTTTTAAGTTATTTTCCACTTTTCTGTAAGCTATTTTGATAGTAAAACTTAATAAAAATAATAAACATTTTTATTTCAATAGTTTTATTTTCAATCAAAAATTAAAATCCGAGATTTTTAAAAATTTCGTTCAATCAGTCTTCTAAGCACAAAAGCAAAGTTTTTCATGCCATATATTTTTTTCCGTCTTATTGCGACCTAAACTACCGAAATTTAATGCTTTGCAATGAAAGTCAAATTTCATGTTGACCCGTGTTACCACTATCGTTCAACCTCAGATAGAATTTTTGTTCTACTACATCGGCCACGGATATTACGTTCCAACGAACAATTATGATGACATGATATGTAGAATATTCTACCAGCAGAAATAGCCTAGTGCAGGGGTTCCCAATCTTTTGTAACCCGCGGCGCAGTTACAAGTTTAAACTATTTGAAGCTAGCTAACTATTTGAAGAAGACAGTCGAAAGAAATAGGTACCTACAATTAATTAAAATTAAAACACCACAATATTAATTTTTACAATTTGTTATTATAAAAGATTTTAAACGGAAAACAACAAGAAAGACTTGAGAAAAAACAAAAATTAAATACGATATTTATTCAGTCAAATCAATGTCAAGGGTGAGCTTGGTGATCTCCGCGCAGTTTTTCAAAGCGGGGAATATGACTCGACACTGCTACTCTAATTTCTTGCTTCACATTGATTATTAGCGATATTTGTTCTTTATCACAGCTACACCTGAAAACCCAGCTCACATAGACATGATGTTGCAAACGGAATGAAATTTTTTTAATGCTTTGGATGTTAAATTTAGATATTCATTATGAATCGATAACCAAAACGCCAATATTTGTGGTGTCCAATAATTAGAGGATCACACGCGGCTCACACTTTGGGAACCCCTGGCCTAGTTGTTGAATCTCGTCCTCTGGATCGAGGGGTCCGAGATTCAAATCCCAGGCAACCTCTAATTTTCCAAAGTGATGTGCGTATTAGAAATCATTCAACATAATTTCAAATAATTGGTTATTTAGGTCTTTGTATGAAATTGTATTATCGTCACACTCATCAGTCGTCGTCATTATCGTCAGTCTCCAAAGGCACAATTTAAATCTACATATGCAGTTTGTTTTTATCAAAATCGGCCTCGTAACCATTGAACATTTTTCGCTTTTCCTTATATTTTCCTTTTATCACCGACACTTGAAAAAATTCACCCTGTATATAGATTATCCAATATAATAAATTTAATAAACATGCATTTCCAACAGAGAACGCGTCGCGCCTCTGCCTGGAGGGGGAGTGGCACAACTATTCGAACTACGCGAATTGCACGGAGCGAATCGCGAATGTGTCGCCGACGGACGTCGCCAGCCTCATATACCTCGCGGGCTACTCGCTCAGCCTCGCCGTGCTCTCCCTAGCTGTATTCGTATTCTTGTATTTTAAGTGAGTATTTATATAATTTATTTTATAACTCACGCCGCGCTTCTGCCTGGAGGAGAAGTGGCACAACTATTCGAACTACGTGAATTGCACGGAGCGTATCGCGAATGTGTCGCCGACGGACGTCGCCAGCCTCATATACCTCGCGGGCTACTCGCTCAGCCTCGCCGTGCTCTCCCTAGCTGTATTCGTATTCTTGTATTTTAAGTGAGTATTTATATACTTTATTTTATAACTCACGTCGCGCTTCTGCCTGGAGGGGAAGTGGCACAACTATTCGAACTACGCGAATTGCACGGAGCGAATTGCGAATGTGTCGCCGACAGACGTCGCCAGCCTCATATACCTCGCGGGCTACTCGCTCAGCCTCGCCTTGCTCTCCCTAGCTGTATTCGTATTCTTGTATTTTAAGTGAGTATTTCTTTCTTTGTCTTTTTATTAGACGTATTATTTATTACATGTATTGGTATTCTTACAAATGGGTATTATTTGTACCTTTTATTTTAAAAGGGTTGATTAAGCTCATAATTCCATTTTCGCCCGCTGATAATAACTGTTCGAAATTTGTTCGAAATTTAGGTCGGCAAATTTGTCAAATTTAGAACATTGGTGGGGAAAACAGTAGGCCGTATTAATAAAATTTTATTAATACAGGCGTAGGACTCTATGTACAATTGTATATATATGGGATGTTCTATGTGATCACTCATTACGTGTACCTATTTACTTTTATGATATAGAAAAATAAAAGTTGGAGAAAATTGTTGGAGAGTTTAAAGGTAATAGAGTCGAATTTTAAGGTAATAGAGTCGTTCACAGTTAAAATGCGATATTACTGCCCATTACAACTGCAGCGGTGCTACGCACTGCTGAAAGATCTAATAAGGTACGTACACGAGATGTTATTCTTAGTATTGTTGACTTCGGGTACGACCTATTTCCGATTAATTACAGTTATTTAGAGGCGGCACCGCTCCTTTAACTTCAAAAGGACTGGATATTCGGTTCCGTCTTCAATTTCATACAAAGGTAAAGTCGGTTTTGAACTCTATTTCTAGCCACTTCAAAATTACTGCATGACGTTTTAAGAATATAACATAAAATTACCATGAGATGTTAAATAACATAAGAAATTGTATATGATAACAGAACTTACAATAATTTTACACATATTACGAATGCGACTGTTAAGTAATTAAATTAAGAGACAACAAACGAGTAAATTTCAATATGATAAATTATTTATGTCTACGAAATAGTCAAATTTAATTCTCGTTAGCAATTAAACATAAAGTAACTTTAGCGTTGAATTTGGTAATGAAAATAAATATACTTTGACACGAATCTAGAATTCGGGCAATTTGTAACGACAAAGTAATCTGTGTGAAATTATTTTGCTTGTTACTACGTTCGTAACTTGTTGCTACGTTCCGATAAATAATTAATTAACATGAATCCAACGGTTCCAATGTTTATACAAGTTCTCAGAAGTGAAACTTTTCAATAACAATTTAGACTTTAGAAACTGAAGCATAACAATTATCTACCACGTATAGAACTTCTATACACCTAAACAAGGCCATTCTGCCGCGATCTCTCCGAAGTTGGACCCCTTGTGGGTCCCCCTCTTTTGTCCCTGTAGTTCCGAGACCAGAATAGGGCTACGGTATCCCCTGCCTGTCGTAAGAGGCGACTAAAAGGGGGTTTCGGGATTGCGGGTGGCAAGAGTGGATGGGCGGTATGTGTGGTCGCATTCCGTCGTATACACCAGACGATGTGGTGATACAAACTCACCTGGGCGGATCCCGACGGGGCAGTGAGAGGCGCTGAATGGACTCCGGTCGCGTTCCTTTGGAGATCCCGGAGTCCTCTACGCAGCGCCGAGGACGGCCACCGGGCGTATTTTAGTGCAGTAAAAGTCACACATATCCCCGTGTCGCTCCCACGGCACCGGGTACCTTTTGAAGGTTTCCTCCTCGAAAAAAAAAGAATGCCTCCAAAACAGTATGTCTCCCTTACTATACTATACCCTTCAAACTAGAACATAACAGCATTTTATACTGCTGTTATGAGGCATAAATGGGTATGGCGGTGGTGCCGCCGGAGTTAAACCACAGAGGGTTCTATCCTTTGCTGTGCTTCGAAAGATCAACTATTATCTCCTTCTCTAGCTTCACATCTTTCTTCTACAACATCACTAATTGTTCGCAGAAGAAAATCTCCACTAAACTTGATTCCTCGCTTGTCTTCCGTGGCCATATGGATATGTAAAAGTCCTATACCAGTTTTCCGTAAAGTGTGTCCCGCTGGTGTACCGTGATCATTAGTTGGTGTGCCGCGGAAAAGTAAGGTTATCTTATAAAATTATTTAAGTAATTAAGTAAGGGTAAGTAAAATACCTACACAAATCACGCGAGCGAGGCGTTTAGTTATCTGATTATTTAGTTTCGATAAATGTTGATTAATATTACTTTAAAACTAATTTTTAATTTGTGGTGTACCTCCAAAAATTTTAGTTTTCCTAGATGTACCTTGAAAAACAAACTTTGCGGAACACTGTCCTATACCACCACAGGTCTGTTTCAAATAAACGTGGGAGCTGTTACCACTGAACATCAAAGCTATATTCGAAGGCGACTCGAGCTTTCAACTTCCCGACGACGTAAAGCTAATTTCCGGTCCCCACATGTCGCTTGATATGCATCTTTATGTAGGTTAATTGCTTTTAACATCGAATCATGACATACTTCACTTTTTTCCTAATTAGTAGTAGGTCTATCTACTGGGTACAAAATTATTATGTAACGTTCCATAATAACCACTAAGCTATAAGAATTAAGAAACTCGGCCTTTTGATTGAGGGGTCCGAGGTTCAAATCTCAAGCACGCACCTTTGAGTCTTGGAAATTTCGTGTGTATTAGAAATGAATTATCACTTGCTTAAACTGTGAAGGAAATCATCGCGAGGAAACTTGCATACCTGAGAAATCTTAAAAAAAACAACATTTCGTAGGCCTGTGAAGACTACCAATTTGCACTTGTCCAACGCGGTGGACTATGGCGTAATCATTCAGAAAGAAGATCTCGTTTTGCTTTGAGAACTCTATGCACCTATTTTAAACAGCTCCAGGCTGAATAAAGTAAATAATGTAAGATTAAAATCTTGGCTATAGAATAAACTATATTATATTTATTCCCGATTAAATTTCAAGGCAAATAATTCCAATGTTTTCGTGTTTTGTACTTATCTTATATATAAAATTCTCGTGTCACAATGTTAGTTACCGTACTCCTCCGAAACGGCTTTACCGATTTTCACCAAATTTTATATGCATATTCAGGAGGTCTGAGAATCGGCTACTATTTATTTTTCATACCCCTAAGTGATAAGGGCTGTTCACCCTTAACATTTTTTTATTTATTTGGCAACACAACGTTTACCGGGTCAGCTAGTTACAAAATAAATATCCACAGACATGAACTTCCAATTTCACAATGCATAAAATTGCAGCGCGCATACCTCTCTTGTCTACATTCTTGAAAATTTTCTGTAATATTCCAAAGGGATCATCATACTACCAATCCACACTAAAGTGCTTTGGCAAAGGGAGATCTCCCGCCGGGCTAGGTGATCATGCCCGGGGAGCGGCCGTGCTCCGTCTCAGTTCGGAACTTGTATATATGCCAGATATTTAGAAAACTTCGATAGCGTGATTCAGAATACTCGTGGCGCCATCTCTTGTCGAGTAGCGGGAGGTCGCCACAGTGCTAAGCTTAAACCTAAGCGAAACCTAAAGGCTAAAGTCTAAACCCTATTTTGTGTGAAGGGCTAATTCTAGTGTCTGTATCTGGTGTCTACACTCCTGTTTGAAGCGGTCTACTAGTGTCCAAATACTCGTAACAGACTAGTATTACAAAGGTGTCGTCTGTGGCTGGGTGAGGCTAGATTGCCTGGTCAAACAAATAACGTAGGCATGTGATAAGCACTTGACATTGTGTTGGGTTACAATCTCTTCAAATTAATTTAAATGTATATCGATGTGGATTCTTTTTATAAGAGCTCCGTAACCGATATAAAGACTTGATAGATTAAATTAATCTTAAAATATTTAAAGGTGGTAAGAACCCTTTGTGGTTTGACTAGAGGTAGGCCACTACGCTCGTTTTACTTTATAATAGTAAATTCATACACTACTGTGTTCTGTTTGAAAGAAGGAAGTAACAGTATCTATGGCCGTCAGATTAAAAGTCAGTAGTGACCATGTACTATCAGGTGGATTGCATTTTTTTTTTTTTTTATAATATAAGAATAGCAGACGAGCATGCAGTCCACCTGATGTGGCTACTGCCGCCCATGGACATCTGTAATCAACCCCAGATAGGATTAGATATTCCTACCTGAGGTCGGCCACAGATGCGCCGCTACCCCTGAGGACTAAGCTGGAACGCCTCGGAAAAGTCTGTCTCCCTTACCACACCCTTCAAACCGGAACACAGCAGCGCCTAACACTGCTGTTATTAGGTAGAAATAGGTGTGGCCGTGGTGCCGCCGGAGTCGAACCACAAAGGGTTCTACCACCTTTATACTTGCTCATTTGATACTTCAATTTTATGAAAAAAATATTTATAAGGTATTACTTACTTTTCACGTCATCAGCATAGTCCTATACTTCCCGGAAACGCTTTGCAGATACCAAGATATAGCATACAATATGTCCATTTAAGCAACGTGTGAGATCGTTTCATAGATGAATAACTCTTAGAGGCAATAGCTTCACATTTTGGTTTAGTCAATGCATAATTTGCTTTTGTAAATTAACATGCCTCGGAAGATATGGTAACTATCGGTCCCATTTCATAGTTTAAAATGGAACGTGTGTACGCTAGCCTAGACACGAGGTCCCTGTAGTGCCGGTATCAGAATAAGGCTACGGTATTCCCTGCCTGTCGTAAGAGGCGACTAAAAGGGGCCTCCGGGGTTGCGGGCGGCAAGAGTGGAAGCTCAAACCGCCCGGCCAGCAACCCCAGGATGGACGGCGGTATGTGTGGTGGCATCCCGTCGTGTACAACAGACGGTGTGGCGAGCGGCATGCTCACCTGGACGGAGTCCGACGGGGCAACGCGCTAAGAGGACTCCGGTTGCGTTCCTCGGGAGATCTCGGAGTCCTTTACGCAGCGCCGAGGACGGCCACCGGGGGTGTTTTAGTGCGGTAAGAATCCCACATAATTCTGTGTCGCTCCCACGGCACCGGGTACCTTTCGAAGGTTTCCCCCTCGAAAACAAAAAAAAAAGAAAAAAAAGAAGAAAAGCCTAGACACGAGAGATATAGGGCCGTAAATATGCTGGTGTTGATATATAAAATAAAATAAAAATTATATAAAACGAAATCTCAGTTCGTTAACGTGGAATTTTGGAGCTTACCTTGAGAGTCAAGACCAAAATTTGAAAATAATGTAAATATAAGTGTGACAATATCTCCTCTTCGTAGGTCGTCGGATACAAAAGACAATTCCTCTTCAAATGGGTTCAACCGACTAAAACCGAAGTGCTTACTTACAAAGTAAAATAATATCCGCGCATTTTTTACAACAATAGGAAAAGCGTATAAAAATATTTGTAAGATTTCCACAGCCTCTTTACTTCATCAATTATCGGATTATCACAAAGGAGCAGAGCTTTCTTTCTATCAACTTGTTTGTTTGCGATAAAAATTAGGGATGGCGATTTATTCCGAAAAACTCGATTCTTGAATCGATTCGAATCGAAGTGCAATAAATCGATTCACACAAAAATTGAAGCCCAAAAAGTCTGTTCTCCAAAAATCAATCTTCGATCTCTTCAGCTAAAAGGGCTAAGAAAGCGAGAAAAAAAGGTCATCAGGATCAAACTAGCACTGCAATACGTATCCGTTAGCAAAAAATGTCTATAACACATTCAACCAATTTCGAAAAGACCAACTTTCGATTTTCTAGGATGAAAGATCAATTCACTGAATAGATGCATTACTGGAGATCGATTAAAATAATCGATTTTCTTTGCTCAAAAGATCGATTCCTCGATTTATCGATCTCAGATCGTCATCCCTAATAAAAATAATTTAAAGTCGGTTTGCGGAGTAAACAGGAAAATTATGCAAGACAAGTTTTAACATCTTTGAACAAAGGAAAGAGGATATTTCTCTAACAAAGATAGTTCTTAATTAGCTTGAAGTGCCTTTTAGCGGTTTTTGTCATGAAGCAAACTAGTATAACATATTTATGTAGTTCCCTTTGGCTCTAGTCTCACCGGTCATTAGCTACTGTCGTTGGCAATCTTTAGCTATTATGAATTATCAAGCCATTCAATATTTGACAATTTCTTTATATTAGTCAAATTTTGATCTTTGGTAGACAAAAAAATATAGATTCTTTAATAATAATGAGCGTAAGTAGTGATAACGTGACTGGCAAAAGTTGCTCCGCGATTGTTTAGTAGCTTAGGCATCGTTACAGACGCGCAGACAATCGATTTTTAACGGAATTCCCGAAAAAAACAAACATGTACCTTTTTTTTGGGTCAAACAACAAATTGGGCGTCAATGGACGAAAATGAACCGATTAAGCGGCTGCTCTTAAGATTAAGCGTCAAAATGGTAGCCAACGCAAATATCGCCCGAGCAATAGTCCATTGCGGTCAGCCTTAATGATACGGTCAGCCGCTCATGGACGCAGCCTCAAACAGAATTAAATTACTCTTCAGCACTTAGAACTCTTGAGCTTTCCCGCACTTTAAACTAGAAGAAAACACTGTATAACACAGTTTGCAAAATAATTTATAATAGAAACAGCTGACAATAAAGTTTGAAATAATAATGAGAAAATATTAATTAACAAAATAAATGAAACAATCAAATGCTACAATTTTATAACTAATTAATTTGAAGACAAAATCATACGAATATATTTTTAATTGAGGTAGTAAAGAATAGTAAAGAATGAATCTACCTAATAGCGAATCATCACTGTCACGGATGGACATGAATAACCATCTACATCAGTCGTCCTGCCTGATGTGTTGGCACTCGTGAAAACTAAGATGGTCTGATGGATGAAAGGTTGACTACTACTACATAGTATAGAATACTACTAGCATTAAGTCCGCCTTTTACACCGAATTTTATGGTATAGTAAAGTTCTAAATAAATAAATAAATAAATGGTCTCTCCATAAGTCAGCCGGTATCCACGGTCTTCCATTGAAACGCAGAACTGCTTCAGGCTAAAAATAGGTGTTGTGGTAGTACCTCCCTTGTCGAAACATGGTGCTTCTACCTTCCTACCAGAAAAAAAAATTGTAATCAATTTACTTCCTAATGTATATTTTCATCAAGCCATCTTCAAATTGACTATGCCTGCTAATAAATCATCTCTTCAATTAAAGTCAGAATTCAGAAATCTCCAACGGAGTATTCAATTAGACATTATCACATCGAACATCCGTTGTCTCCCCTAATCTCAAACTTACGTCGAGACAAAGTTTGTTCAGTAACTTGCCAAATTTGGACAGAACCATTGTCTTGTGAAGATAATGATAACATTGCTCTTTTATATACATATAATATTTAAGAGGTGTTTACTTTCATTTGAGAGTTGATATGGTCATATCCACTGCTGCTCTGAATATACTGCTAAAGGTGGTAGAACTTATTGTGGATCAAATTCGAAGTCACCGCTACACCGGCTGGGGACAGGATGGGAAAGAAAGATCCTCGTGACGATCGCGTTTAGGCAAAATAAGAACAGTTCGGCCCATCAAGTGTACCGACGACCTGAAGACGGCAAAACGGTGAAACTGCTGGATTTAGAAGGCAAGGGACCGGTTGCAATAGCGCCAATTAGGAGAGGCATATGTCTAGCGTTAGACCTTAATAGGTTGGTGAATGGGATATATGGATGGGATTGGAGACAGACTTATTGATTCGAAGAGCTTCAACTTTGACCTTTGTTACTATAATTTCTCAAATTGACCCCAATTTACAAAATGCGGCAAAGTGATGCCCGCACTCTGCACCGTTAGACATTTTTGGATTTGGTGGAAGTAGCAATTAAAAGTGATTGCTCTTATCATATTAGCACACACTACACGTGAATAGTGTAAATAACACGTCCGCATCTATTTACACGTATTACTACAGTGTGTTACGTAATACATGTACATAATTATGTTTGTAGAAGTTTTAGACGCATGTGTGAAGTTTTAAAAATCCCATATAACATGAATTATGAACATAAATGCGTTCGTCGTCAACCCATTACTGTCCCACTGCTGAGTTCGGTTCTCTCAGGATGAAAGGGGTTTTAGGCCTTAGGGTCAACTGCGCTGAATAAGTGCAAATTGGTAAACTTGTCATTGTAGAAAGTCAAGCTGCAGGTTTCCTCATGATTTACGTAAATCAAAAGACGGCCCTATCGCTATTACTGAATCACGCTATCGAAATCTCCTCAATAACTTGGAGACTGTCGGAACTCAGAAGTCAACTAGCTTAGCGGGAGACCTCACTTTGCGAAAAAAATATAATTTTCACCTTGCCTATACGTCAGTACGTCATCCTGATGAGCTTAACAACGATATTATTAAATTATTGTATTGTTATCGACCTCTGACTGAGAGCAAAGCCGCAGGTAAAAATTAGTTGTCCCTCTAGTCCCGGGTAGTACTAAAATAGGGTTACGATATCCGCTGCCGGTCGTAAGAGACGACTAAAAGGGGGCCCCCAGATTTGCGGGCGGCAAGAATTTGCGGCGGGCGGGGAGCTTGAACCGCAACCGACTCCGGGAAGGACGGCGGTAAGTGTGGTTACGTACCATTGTTAATATCAGAAGGTGGGGGAGAAGCGGAAACTGCTCCACCAGGGCGGAGCCCGATCGGTGCATCGCGCTTCGAGGCCTCCGGTGGTGTTCGGAGACCCGGAATTCTCCAACAAGCGCTGGGGACGGCCACCGAGGGGTTTTAGTGCGGTAAAAAACCCACATAACCCGGCGTCGCTCCCACTTCGTCGGGTACCTTTTGATGGTTTCCCCTCATAAATAAAAAAGGTAGAAGTTAGTAGTTTATAAGTAAGACGTACGTAACACGACATGACCGAGTGTGCGCTACGCAATCTTGTACCATATAACAATTTCGCAGTACCGTGTATTCGCCTTTGATATTATCATATTACTTTAGCATTTCTTTATTGTTTCAGGGATCTCAGATGTCTTAGGAATACGATACATACAAATCTTATGTCAACCTACATACTGTCTGCCTGCAGTTGGATGTTAAATTTAGCTTTACAAGTGAGTATAAAGATTTTTACTTTAAGTTTTTTACGTATTGGCTGATTCATACCTCATGTTTATCAGTTATGTTGAAGGTGATAGAACTCTTTGTGGTTCGACTCCGGCGGCACCACCGCCACATCTATTTCTACCTAATGACAGCAGTGTTAGGCGCTACTGTCAAAATGGGTAGGACATTGGATAGACAGCTTGACTTAGATAGATTGCTTTTATTATTAAAAGCGGGCGTAATTCAATTCAAATCGATTCGCTATTTAATCAGAATACTTATACCTATCTATAGAAATATTTGATATCAAAATGTCTGTCTATAATTTAAAATTTCAACAAATTAAGCCTCATGTACACAAACCCGCACAATGCTCAAAAAATCTATAACACAAAACAATCAATAAATCAAGATATTATGTAGGAATTAGGTTTATATTCACACATTGAACGTATCAAACACAGGCAAAATCATATTTTGTATACAATATTTTAACAGGTACCGCCTATATGTCTATGTACGTAACGGTAGATATAAATTCACTGTCACAAATTGTATGGGAGAATACATTTTTTTCTACCACGGTACGCGCTATATTTGGGGAGCCCAAGAGGGGATTTCGGAAGTATCTCGAGCGCGTCAGACTAAGATATGGGAGATTACACCCTGAAGAGTATCCTAAACCATAAATGAGCTTTCTATGTCGGGGAGTTTGCAAAATCAAAAAAATCAATTACTGGACACGCTCGAGCGTGGTCAATTTTCTCTTTAATATAATGGAAATAATGCTAGAAAACGAGAAGCTCATAATCTGCCAATTACCACACGACGCAGTAGTGAAAAAAAGTCATTTTGAAAAAAAGATATCCTGTATTATTATGCTATCTGATAAAGTCACTTATTAGCATGAATCCCTGGGAAGTAATAATGCATCACAAACTAAAGGGAAAGGCGCATTTTTAGGAGAATACATTATTCTTCATACATTCTCATACAATTTTTTTTTCAAATCGGCAGAATGAGAAAACCCCCCGCTGAATCGAAAAATATCATATAACCTTTTCTTCATTCTAATGTCTAATTTACACAATCGTATAGGTCCCAATGACGCTCGAGTTTCTACACATTTAGCATCCTGGGCTCCCCTACTACTATGTCTGTCAATATAAATAAACCCTTATGCACGGACATGAATGCAAACGGACATGCTTGGTAAAGCTGAAATCCTGTTTAGTAATGGACGCATCTGTTGAATAATTGAGACTGTCGTATGCCAATTTAAGCCATAGTCGATGAGGGCAAGCTTTTTATACTGGCAATTTGCACAGTGAACGGTGGCAATTTGTCTAGAATATCTATGTTTTACTCGTACGATAGCTTATGTATAGCCAATTAATTTGACTTTAATTTTAACAGCTAACGACGACGCCACCAAGATTAAGTTTTTCAATTTTGTGTTTTCAAATGTAACACATACCTAACTTTTGACATTTATCAATATATCCCACAGTTATGTTCGCTAACATTTTTATTGCTAACATTTTTTTTATATGTGGAAAAGTTCTGTACCATTATACACGTACGTACTTACTTCTTTTAATGGTTCCAGTTAAACTTAACTAAACAAAGCCAGAACAATGGGATAAAGTAGGTCGCTCGTTTGCTTTACCACCGGTTTTTTAGGTTAAACCGGCAGCCCATATAATTCAACATTTACTCATTTCATTCTTTACAACCCTCAATTATTAAATCCTAAGCTCATTCCCAATTTACCTTTTAACCCTGGAAAATGGATAGGTAGTTCATTTATTATTAAACCGCAATATTTTTAGTAATTATTACCGTGAGGTTGCCTGGAATAAATCGCTGTTTAGCGATTGGCTGTTTAGGCCACCTTTTGTATTGTTTCATATTTATATGTTACTAGCTGACCCGGCAAACGTTGTGTTGCCATATAAATAAAAAAATGTAAAGAGTGATCAACCCTTATTACTTAGGGATATGAAAAATAGATATTAGCTGATTCTCAGACCTACTGAATATGCATATAAAATTTGATGAAAATCGGTAAAGCGGTTTCGGAGGAGTACGGTAACTAACATTGTGATATGAGAATTTTATATATAAGATGTATTTGTTACTAAATCAGTCTATACAATGTTTGCCCACCAAAGTTTATTTATTAATAACAGACGTAATATTAATCGTTTATAGTAGTAAAACCCTTTCAAGGTTCGATTCCAGAACCATCACATACACAAATGTTTCTGCTTATAACAGTAAGTCAAGCGATTCTGCTTAGTGTATAAATATCAGCCCCTTACCACACTCTCAAAAGCAGAGCTTAACGCTGTTGTTATACATAATTTTATGTGACGATGGTGCCTCCAGAGTCGAACGAAGGCTTTTACTTCAATTACCACTAAGTGGATTATTCTTTAACTATTTATATTCTCTAAAATCAAGATGTAAAGATTATCTTCTTAAATATATTTTGTCATATATTTTTTTCCAGAACTGGTCTGACGAGGCGCAACAAGATCAGACATCGTGTATGATTCTAGTGATATGTATGCATTACTTCTACCTCACAAATTTCTTCTGGATGCTAGTTGAAGGTAAAATTTTCTTTAATTAAAATAAAATATGTACTGGCTAAACATATAAGGCGACTTAGTCCTCAAGAGTGGTAACCCAGCTGAGTTCAGCTTTTGACCCTGAGACCCTGTTATACATGGAGTTGGTTGCAGATGATCGTTACTTAAAACTCATAAAGAAAATATACCTACCTATAGTAACTTTAATAATACCTCAGCGATAATAATTAGTGTTAATTGTTTGTAATGTAACTATTTTTATATTCGTAAATTCGAAAATTTAAGGCTCAATTTTTCAACACCATTTTACCCACAGAAAATTATTTTCAAAAATTTGCTTATGTCCTTCCTAAAGATGTAAAGTATGTCGATAACAATTTTTTTTGTTAACCGTGATAGAATTACAGACCGGCCTCCATTCACATTTATATTAGTTCGAATATAAACATCAATTATTGTTTTCCAAGTAAAATTTGTACATTTACGATTGCCTTCAACTAACTAATATCTTATATTTAAATTATCTTAGTAACTTTAGCATTTGTTTCATAATTCGCGAACTAATTTACTATTGTAGTTACACAAGTTATGGAACTACCTAATTTATTAAAACAAAACATAATTTGTTACTTTAAAAGTAATCTTCAACAAACATTTTCTTTACAGTCAAATCTAATAATGATATTTATACTCCGCCCGATCCCAAACCCAATTGAATCGTAATTCGTTTGATCGTAATATATCTTATGAATCCATACAAAGTCTAAATTGAGAAAAATTGGACTTCGCAGAATCTTTTACATTTTATGAAGTTTTATCTTGAAGGTCTTATCCAATTTGTTTTGCTTTATTTTAAGATGGAATGATATTATAATTTGTTTTATCCCTAATAGTAACTGTAATAGCAATAGCAGTGATAGCCTAGTGGTTAAGAAACTCGGCCTCTCGATCGAGGAGTCCGAGGTTGAAATCCCAGGCACGCACCTCTGATTTTTCAAAGTTATGTGCGTATTAGAAATTAATTATCACTTGCTAAACGGTGAAGGAAAACATCGTGAGGAAACCTGCATACCTAAGAGATTTATAAAAATAAAAAAAATCTCATAAGTATGTGAAGTCTACCAATACGCACTTGGCCAGCGCGATGGACTAAGGCCTAATCCTTTTCATTCTGAGAGGAGACCCGTGCCCAGCAGTGGGACAATAATGGGTTGATGATGAAGTAACTGTAATTGTATTATCTTGAACAATCTTATTTTCATTCTATGATATATTTTTAGTATAACTATAACATTGAGGCCCTTGTTTGTCTGTCATTTAAAATTTAATGTTATTTTTTTTGTTCCTGTTTAGATAATATATGATGTAAATATAACGTTTTTCACTTTTTGTCTATCTTTTCTACTTTCTAAGCTTAGAAACAGACTTCAAATATAGATCTTTTCGTCAAACCGCCCTTAAAAGACCACTTCTGAACTTAGATTTCTCCCAAAAAAATGGGATTTTACGAATATAATAATAATTGGCCTTATGTGTGGGTCACGTCCATCGCAATCAACGAGTCATTCTGTTTCTCTGCATACCGATGGTTGTTTACAGAATTATCTGTATGAAAAATCACCAATTGTGGCCGATCGTCCATTGGCCAATAGATAGTTGCATAGACTCCCAGAGTCGCTTAAGTTACTCAGAAGCTACTTAATCCGCTCACACTCTGGCGATCAATTTGTTGTTCAAGTTCTCGACGAGCGGCACATGTTGTAATAACAGTAGTGTTAGGCGCTACTGTGTTCTGTTTTGAAGGGTGTGGTAAGGGAGATATACTTTTCTGAGGCGTTCTAGCTTAGTCCTCAGGGGTAGCGGCGCATCTGTGGCCGACCTCAGATAGAAATATCTAATCTTATCTGGGGTTGATTACAGATGTCCATGGGCGGCAGTAGCCTTACCATCTTAACTTCAACTTACCATCAGGTGGACTGCATGCTCGTCTGCTACTCCTATATTATAAAAATAACTACTAAATAGGCGCCGAGCACAGTCATGCTTATATACACATCTGTGTCACATTAACCACTACTTAATCGCTAAATCTACCATCTGGTCAAGATAGTAGCCAAAGTGGCGGTGAGCCAAAGTGTCTATTTAGTAAGTAGTCTTCAATACTATTAAAAACATCAATGTTGATATATAAATATTTTTCAGGTCTATACCTCTATATGTTAGTTGTGGAAACGTTCACCGCTGAGAATATTAAGCTGAAGGTGTACACAACAATTGGCTGGGGTGAGTTTAACATTTTTTTTATTATATATGGCGAGTTGATTTTTTTTTTTTTATATATAAAATGTATCTTAAGTCTACATGAAATACTGTTAATGGTACTCACTCACTTAAAGTATTGTCCTTTAACATTGTAATATTCTGTGTGAAAGAAATAAAAATATGTATGACAATGAACCGTCACACCGTCACTATTTATAGTGGAACTAGTTAGAATTAAATATTAAATAAAAAGTAGTAAAGAGAGAATGATACAGAAGTAATTACAAGAGACCACTCAGAAAAATAAGAATGGATCAATTTTCTTAATTCTTGTTTATAATTATTACTTACTATTTCTTACATTTTAAGTGTTTCGTAGACGTTGTTTCAATTATAATTTAAGTTAGTTAACATTAAGTGAATTGTAACAATTATAAACTTGTAGAAATCTTGTTTAACTGTGAACAAATAATATCTACAAGTAACAACAAAAGAGTAAAGAGAACATACTTAAAACAATTCAATACAACTTTAACCTTTTATGCTTTTGACAGCGCATAACAAGTTTGAAAATTTAGTATTTCATTTTCAACTATTATTAAAATTGCTTCTATATTTAAATGGGGTATTTATTTTATAAGTAGGTAAAACAATTATAGAGAAACTTTTATCGTTTGTTTTATATATATTAATTTAATAGTATGTATTATATGTTTAAATGTGGTAGGCTTCCTAATTGGATCAGAATGACCGCACCACCGCCACACGTTTTTGCCTTATAATAGCAGTATTATTGTGGTAGCGGTTCCTCTGGAGTTAAAACCAGAAGAGTTCAAACAAATGCACACAAGTTTGGGTCTTCCAGTACATTTAATGATACGTGGCCACCCATTCATAAATATATCATATGACATTCATAAATATATCCAATAGACAAAACAAGAGAAGTAAACTAAAAACGTCTCATTAATGTAAACTACTCAGAATTAGGTTAGGTTAGGTTAGGTTAGCCCCTCGTTATTTTACCCTTCAATAAAACCTTACGACGCTATTATTAGACAGATTTATTTCAACTAAGTAACATCATAATATGTGTATGTTGGTAAAATTTTATACACTGTGGTAAGGGAGACATACTTTTCCGAGACGTTCCAGCTTAGTCCTCAGGGGTAGCGGCGCATCTGTGGCCAACCATAGGTAGGAATATCTAATCCTATCTGGGGTTGATTACAGATGTCGATGGGCGGCAGTAGCCACTTACCATCAGTTGGACTGCATGCTCGTCTTCTACTCCTATATTATAAAAAAAACAAAATACACCAAAATTTTACATCACCCATAATAAACATGTTAAATTATGTTAATAAACAACTTTCGTTGAATTTCTACTCAAAAGAGAAATGAATGTTTCGTAGCCAAGGGCTTAATTTTGAATACTAACGCGAGCTTACAAGCTCTTACCACACGGAATACATAATTAAGCTGCTAAAGCTTTAGAAAACTGTATTTGAGCGGCCTCCGAAAGATCCTACAGTTTTATATGTTTTTGAAAGCTTCTTAGAATAATAATTTAGTTCGCTCGCTAACGTTATACAATTATTAATTATAACATATTCGATATTTCTTCGAAGCCAAGACTTAAAGGAATTAATAAGTAAATAAATAATCCTGTATACACTTTCAATATAGTCAATAAAACTTTCCCATATGGATGCTGAAGACTCACATACAAATGACAAAGAATACAGAAACGTATCTAACATATAGATCCTTGCTTGAACGACGATCGAACCTGGAACCCGCTGTGCACGAAACAAACAAATATCTAGCATGCAGATGCTTGGTTGACCTGAGGTAGAACCTGGATACGATGAAGCATGAAGCGATATGCGTGATTTTTTTTATTTATTCGCCACATTAAATAAATCAGAAATGTGGTTATATTTTATCCCATATGTCCATATATATGGATATGTTTATCTTTACTGTTCATTCATTATCGTTTACGTTTTATTAATTTGTATTTTTCTTTACAGGCGCTCCAGCTATATTTATAATAATTTGGGTAATATCAAGATGCCTGGTATCAGTTGTACCATCTACGGGTCCCGATGGTGTAAGTATATGAAAAAATTTCATTACTATCATCTCATTCAACATCATTGCCCAATGTTAGGATTGCTTATGGCTTAAGTACCATACGCATTAAACAAAACCTCGTGGTGATCTTATCACTAACATCTAGACCCAGAACAGAAAACCAAAACTATGCGTCAGACCCGTGAGGTATGCCTACGACAAGCGGGTCTACAGGTAAATAATAAAATTGAGAGCGTAATCCACTACAATAATCACGAATTAGTTCACTACGTTCTACATTTTCATCAACAATAAATATTGCTCTTACAAATTAAAAAAAGTTATTTTATTTATTTTTTGACTTAATTATGTTTTTGTATATTTTTACAACAAAAATGTCTGCAACGATTATAAATGTAAACTTAAACCATATTATTATGAAAGACAAAATATTTAAACTAATCCAACTGAACTTTATACGGTTTACACGTCATCATACCTGAAACGTAGACCTCGTTACTACGTGCTATGAATAATGAACGCTCAGTGTATTACAATAATGAAACATATTAAAATGGAAATTAAATATTAAGTTTCCGCACCCAGTGATACCGATACTAAGTTTTGTTAGTTTTTTTTAATTATACAAAAAATCGTTTATAATCATCAATAATACTATCTCACTGCTGGGCACACATCTCCTTTTAGATTGAGGAATGTAGGCCATAGTCCATCGCGCTTGCACACAAACTAGAAAGAAATTATACGTATATTTTTGGAGCTCTCAGTCGTGCTGGTTTCTTCACGATGTTTTAATTCACACTTACAACAACTGATAATAAATTTCTAAGACGTACTTTAGTTTGGAAAATCAGACGTGCCTGGGATTAAAACCTCAAACTCCTAATGAGAGGCCAAGTTTCTTAACCACAGCTATCACATCTTCTACCTTGTTCCTCTCCCCTCTTTTTGATCATATTAACAATTCTATTATTTTCTATAACTCATCCAATTAATTGGGATACTCGTATAACGACACCTTACATATTAAACTCATATATTCTAGCTTCATTATCTTAGGTTTTGCGATGATTAGTCAATCGGTGAGTGAGTGAGTGAGTGAGTGAGTGAGTATTTACGCTTTTATATACCACTCCCATTTAATTCGAATACAACGACATCTCACATATAAAACGGTAAACTAATCCAGCTAAACTTTATACAGTTTTCACGTCATCATACTTAGACCTCGTTATTACGTGCTATGAATAATGGAAGCTCAGTATATTCGGCCACATATCCTCATTTAAACTATATCCGCCTGCATTATGAGATTTTGTTCGTACTTCGTAGAATTAAGGACAATCCGAGTACGAAAGGTATTATAAAATTAAGTGCATCTCAACCAAAATAATATATAATTAAACATATAATAAAAAAAACCCACAGCTTAAAAGTATTTATGTGAAAAAAGATAAACAAGTACTTATTACAATAGTGCAATAAGGCTCTGTACGCTCTCCCCTCGCTTTTTAGGGTTCCGTACCCAAAGGGTAAAAACGGAACCCTATTACTAAGACTTCGCTGTCTGTCCGTCTGTCCGTCTGTCACAGGGCTCTACCGCTTAAACCGTAATAGATAGACACATGAAATTTTGACAGAGGAGGCATAACGGTGGCAGCTATAACAACAAATACTAAAAATAAAATAAAGTTGAATATTAAAGGGGGTATCCATATAACAAACCGGATTTTTTCGGCATTTTTCGATCTAACTGTTAAACTGTACGAGGAAGACGGTTGAAATTTTTATAATACGTTTACTACTATAACTGGTATTATAATAAATACAAATAAGAACCATAGAACATATTTTAATATACTTATTTTAATTTTATTATACTTTGATTACGTCCCATTGTCACCCCAACGCCATCTATTTGTGTGTTATACAACTAAGTATTGTTGAAAATTTACGTATCATTCATCATCACCCCAACGCCATCTATTGTTGTTTCATATGACTAGGTATTGTTGAAAATCATTAAATGAATTAAAATAATGAACATTTGGTAGTACGGAAGCCTTCATGTGCGAGTTCGACTCGTACTTGGCGAATTTTTTTTTATTTGCAGGCGCCTTATTAAAACTTATATAGCTAATATCACTTCCATAATTGAGTCGATACAATACCTCATACGTTAAAACCCTTAATGCATTTCAGATGCCGAATGTACCAAATTATAGGTAAGGTACATTATTAGTACGATATGTTTATCGTACTAGTAATGTACCTGTACCGTAGAAGGTACAACATTTACCCGAAAAATTACTCTCTCTGAGATCTCTAGTAAAACTAAATTAGGCATACCATTTCGTTTTACTACACTGTTATCTAATTAGTCTATACGATTAGTTACTATGGAACTACGCAAATAAAAAGCAAAAAAATATACGCAACATTTTTTGACCATTTGAAATAAAGACCAATTTCTTTTGGGCAATCAGTGATAGATATTTGAACACTTACAAATAAATCTACCTTTTTTTAGTGATATTTGTCCAAATTTACTTCATTCACTTTATCCTTTCTTTTGTACTTGGAGATCCCATGTAAATAAGGGACCTAAATCTTTGGATCCGAATCCTGAGACATTACTTTGAAGAAAACCTTTGTAGATCTTTTTATACTACTTAATTTCTATTTTTTTTATAATAGGAATAGCAGACGAGCAAACAGTCCACTTGATGGAAAGTGGTTACTGCCGCCCATGGACATCTGTAGTTAGCCCCGATAAGATACGATCCCTACCTGAGGTCGGCCACAGATGTTCGGGTATCCGTGAGGGCTAAGCTAGAATACCTACAAAAAAGTATGTCTCCACTATACCACACCCTTCAAACCAGAACACAACAGTTATTAGTCAGAAATTGATGTGGCGGTGGTGCCGCCGGATTCGAACCAAAGAGTTCTACCACTTTAAAATTCCGGTCATTAATCGTTATTCTATCGCCAATTTCATTTTGATCGAGGTTTCTTTCCTTATTTTTATCCCGTAAATGGGTTTTAAAGAGGAAATTCCATCGTCTTCTAAAACATTACCCTCGACGCGTGTTCCGAATAACAACTCGTCTGTACGTATCCGGTCGCACCGGATGTCCTCATTTAAACCACATCCGTTGAAAGGCTTTGTCGCTCTGTAATAATTGAACTCTTCTCTCTTCCTCTTAATCCTGCACTCTCATCTCAGAATGACAAGGATTAATATGAATTACTAGGAATCACATAGTGGTTGAAATTCACCTTTCTTTTGATACCAATATCGCATCATTGGCAGCCAAAAACACGAAAATAGGTTGACAAACATAGGAGAAAATAGTATTGAGTAACTTTATCTGTGTCTCATTAAATATTAATAATTTAATCGTTTACATCTGAAAATTTCTGTGTGTTATTTTTTATAAGTTAGAAGTTTGTACATAGATACACATGTAACACATAATTACACATTCTGATCAAAAAGGTGTTGTGATTCACTTTTACGCTTCGCAAATTTTGACAATGTTATGGAGCATATAGGCATGTAGGGTTACTCGCATTTATTAATTTCCAATACTCACTCGCCTTTAATTTAATTAAATGAAAAATGCGTGGATTAGCGTCCTGTCTGCTAAAAGCTGAACATTCATACACTTCGGCCAATAACTGCTTCGGCTCCCATTAATTACTAAAATACTACAGATAAACTTTACCTACGAGAATATATCTAGAGCCTGTAAAATTTGCTTAGATTTATCACAGTACTGAGAAAAACTTGGAAATAAAAGACAATATATTCAGCTGTCGTTGTCAAAAACCCCTTAAAGTTCTTTTAAAACAAAGCAGGATTGTAAATCTCGGTTTGATACTTCACAAACTTGAAAGCGACGACTCCTTAGTGGAAGTTTCTCGAGTTTTTCACTTTTGGGCCTTTGGGCTTTGTAATAATTGCTGCGGCAAGCGAGATACTTTTAACGAGTCCGGAGCTATCGTTCGATTGTATTTTAATTCTAATACCTTTTGTGACACATTTTGCTTTGTGTATTGGTACCCTTATACATTTATTTGTAAGTGTTTGTAAATGGAATGAGTTTAATACATGTGGGCGCGCCGGTAGGTAGATCTACAATGGTATTTCGATTCAACTAATTTAACCAATATTTATAAAAATATAGCTAAAATAATTAAATGAATAAGCGTTAATGCCACCATAGTAACAATAACACCCAAGCAAAACACCAAACAGTTCAGAGCACCACCGTGCCGTGCCCACTATTGGACAACTTCTGATCTGTTGACAGTTGCGCGCCCCTTTTTTATACCATGATACAGGTAGCCAATTTTTAATACGGAGCGGTAGTTCGAAATTAATATCATGTGATTTTAAAAACGGAATATTTATATATGAAATGAAGCATTCTCCCACATACATAGATGTATTACCTATGGTAATAAAATATAATTGGTTTAATATAAAACATTTTAAGAATACAGAACAAGGGACTACTTATTTCAAAATGAAATCTCTTCCAGCAGCCCTGCAGTACTTCATCATAATTAATATGTTTTTATTCTGATATACTATCATTACAATACCACATTATTTAAGCCAATGATTAAACTACCAGTGAGTATTGTGTAAAAATTAAATATTGATTGAAATAACATTAGGTACAGTTTCTAAAAAAACAGACTTCTTATTTTACCAATTAAAGATATGTTAGGATATTTATGCTGATATTTTTATATTCAAAAAGCAGCTATTATTCAAGATAGAAACGTTTTCAAAATATTACTTCTATTCTTTATAATACGACTACTTACTACTAGAACTAGCTATAAAAGTACTAGTATTAAAGTTGTTTATAAAATATTTGGACGTTACAAAAGCGTAAACAAAACAAATACCCTTAAACAGAACCTAAGCCTCTAAGCTCCTTGTAAATGTGTTCGGCATTATAGACATTGGTTTCGGTGCCTTACAAATCCAGTGACTTAAATTAATTCAGCGCCCTGACGGCCTGACGGGGTAAAAATAGAACAACAAACTGAACGACGACTTGTAGGCCAAATATAGAACAAGATAGAATAGTGTTATTAAAAAATACTGATACATTGAATACACAAATACCTTATGTTTATAGAAATGTTTTCTCAACTACATAAACCTAATATTGAAATTATCCGAACTAAAAAAATTAATATTCGTTATTGAGTAAAAGATAATTTAAACAACTCTTTTGTAACATTTATATCACTACGTCGGAGTAGTTCCGTGCCTTCCCAATCGTATCAGAACCACTGTTAGGTTCCATTGCAATTATTTATTTCTTTTGCGTTTCTTTACTTTAAGCAGCGAAACTCGACTTCTCAGTCCAAGTGTCTGAGATTCGAATCTTAGGCAAGCTGCTCTGATTTAACATTCTCTAATATAACGATAACAGAAAACATCCTGAGGAAGCGTACTCGCCTGAGAGCTCTCAAAAAAGGTTCTTAAAGGTGTGTGAAGCCTACCAATTCACACTTGGCTAGCGCGTTGAACTATGGCCTGCACCCTCTCACTCTGGAAGGAGCCCTGTGCCTAGCAGAGGGATAATAATAGGTTGACAACGACTTTACGTTAGAAAAAACTTAGTAAAACGCTTGTCTGAGGACTCTGTACACTTATACATCTTCTTCTCCTTAGTAACACGTGACCTTAATATTTTTTTACTAGAAACAATCTTATTCTACTTTTATATATTTGGATACTTTTTAAAAACCATCGTCAACATTTTTTTTATTTTATTTTTTGAAATAGTTATTGTTTGTCCAGTTAGCCATATCCGGCGAAACAAAGATGTGTCTATGGATACACGAGCATCAAGTCGACTGGATCCACAAGGCGCCCGCGTTGGTGGGACTCGCTCTTAACTTATTCTTTCTCATCAGGATTATGTGGGTACGTAACGCTAAGGCTTCTCCCACAGAGATATTTACGAGCTACGCGACTAAGACGCGCACCAAAGGGCGCCTGCTGGTGCTACTCGAATTCCATATATTCATTCATTCTTTGCTTTTCATTCTTCATTTATTTTCATTCTCATCATTCTTTCGTTTGTTTAAGCCGTCTCAGTCTTCATTTTGCATATATCTCCGTGGGAGAAGGGCCTAAATAAAATTTAAATACCAACCTCTTTTAAAATTTGCTCCACGTAGTGGGGCCGTTACGATGCTCTCAGATGGTGACATAGTATTCTGATAAAAAATAACTAAAAGTTTCAGAACATTAAATGTATGGAAAATTATAAATTAAGGGCAGAAGTAATAAAACAGTAATCTGAAATAACTTACTTTATTTTTGAGATGGCCAATAAGGCAACATTTATGGCAAAAGACGTGTCTTTTTGGCAAATTCATTAGAATAGCATCTTATAGTAAAATATTAAGTATTTGTCAACATATGGATATGTCACCATATACGGAATCATGTCCAGGAATTGTAATCATTGTGGTGTAAACGTGACAATGAATGCCTATTAGATATTCATGATATAGCCACTTGGTGGGACGCATTTAGTACCTCTTAATCTTATCTGAACGTTTCAAATATTTAAGACAAAACATAGAAGATCCTAATGAACTATTGTGCTTTGTAACTCATCCCCTTAACCTTTCAAATATTTTAGAAATACAATAGAAGATTCTAATTACCTGTGCCCTTACCAAGAGTTTTTACGTTTTGACAAATATGACTGTTTTGGTATTTGTTTACGTATTGGCCCTTACAATTTCCAAGTTCTGACACAATCCGCTAGGGGCTCTGATTGGAAATTGTATGGGCAAATACGTAAACAAATACCAAAACAGTCATGTTTGTCAAAACGGAAAATCTCTTGGTAAGGGTATGTTGTGTTTTGAAACTCACCTATCATTCAACAGGTCCTCATAACAAAACTCCGTTCAGCGAACACCCTGGAAACGGAGCAATACCGCAAGGCCACTAAGGCACTGCTGGTCCTGATACCACTGCTGGGCATCACGAACCTGCTAGTCCTGTGCGGGCCTAACGATGATTCGTGGTTCTCGCATGCCTTCGACTACACACGGGCGCTGATGCTGTCCACACAAGTAAGTGAATTTTATAAATAGTTAACAGAAGCATCAATCTTCCTTTACGTTTAAAACTTATAACGCCATAGGCGATTAGTTTTAACTTACAAAAGGCTTACGTTTATCTGCAACCTTACCTAATGTTAAGTAATTTTGAACGCGTCATTGAGTCCCTAGCAAAAACAGCAGCGAAAAATCTTTGCATTCTGAACAAGGTGAGGCAGTACTTCACGCCTGAGCAATTGCTCACTCTCAATCAGGCACAAGTGTGATCGTGCATGGAGTACCAAATTATAGCTCTTCTGTGATAACATTCTGACACACACAAATAAACATATTCCATTGATTACTATTATTCGTACCGTAAAACTACCGAAGTGGATTTAAAAACCTTAATGAGTTTTATAACCCTTCAAGTGCAATAGCAAGCTACTATAATTAGTTAAAAGTTATCTAATTCCTGACAATCTACAAACATAGCGAGAGTCAGATGCATGCCGATAGCATAGCAGATAAAAATAGATATCCTTTACAGTGCTGACTTTTTTATATGTACCAAAATAGAAAAATATGATTATATGTCACACAGTCTGACGATATAATGTCTCAAGTCTAACGATATAATCTGAATGTCTGTTAATATAAACGGGACCTTAATTTCCTCACTAATTACGGAGTAATTACTGACACGTACAATATTAACTCACGCTTTCTAAGCAACAAAATTTATTTTTTCGAATTTAGCAAGATCCTCGTACTTATTAGAACCAGTAAATTGAAAATTAACACTCAGATTACATTTTATTTCGTTTTATTTCATCCTCTTTATTAATTCCTAATTAACGAGGACCGCTATAACGAACAACACTCAATATTTTTACCCCAGATAAGCGGTGTACGACCTTTGCGGCCTTGTTTCTCGTTTCATTAATTAAAATGAACCCTTTACATAGAAGAAGCCTCGATAGTACAGACAATAAATCTCCCGATCCGACACATTAATTTTATTTGAACGGTTGCAGAAGACACCGACTGATCTAAATTAATCCATCAATCGGCTGTTTCCCGTATCGGTTTTGATACAGTTTTACGTATGATTTAATTTATAAAATTAATATATTTTAAACATCAAACAAAATTAAATATATCCGCCCTCTTCTAAGATAGTGCTTTTCTTACTTAGCATGAAACCAAAACATATTCCTAGTATTTTTATCTTTGTCGACCTAATTTTTTTTTGTGAAAACTATAAATCCCTAACTGGTATTTTTTTCAAAATAAGATAATGCCGTAATATAAGTTTTCCAAATTTATAAAACTTAATGTGAAATACAATCAGTTTTATAAAATTGGAAAACTTAATACTTATATTATTCAGACATGAATTAATTATAGATACTCCCTTCAACATAATCAAGAATTCTCATAAAGTCTTAGATTAAATCCATAACAATGACTTAATAGAATTTGACAATAATAATTTCCTGTTGATAAAGGATATTTCGATCAATTTTGACCTACCACGTCGGGAACAATTTTCATCTTCAGGTTCACTTTGATCCCGAGTCACATTGAATTACAAGACTAGAATATAAGGTAAAATATAATAATAAATCAACAGTGAAGACAAAAAGGGTTCTAGGTAATTCAATTCGTGTAATACAAATTTCATCTGCCATAATCAATAATGAATCATAATATATTAAAATCACCGCTTACACGAGATTAAACTTATGCGGAATATTCAATCGAAGAATATCTATCTAATCTAGTTCAGAAACTAATGCAAACTTACTGAAAACTTTGATATCAGCTTAGAATATTGAGTTGTAAAACAATTATAAACGAGTTGAAAACTTTTAATGAGGTTGGAAGGAAGTTTTTATCGTCATAGATTGTTAATCCATCGTTCTCATAGGTTCTCATATATGACGTACGCTTATTATCGACTGAGAAACTAATCGTATAGTGCACGCATGTGGTATTGCCTTTACTTAAACTTCGAGAGACCCAATCTAATATTAAGTTAAGATTAAAACTACTTCGCAACAATCCGCCACAATATATGTATGATGGTATATATTTTAAACCATGCAGTATGTAACACCCACCCTCCCACAAAGGATGCATGCAGATGCAAAAAAACTAAAAATATACACCATCAACACGTGTTTCGCTCCAAAACGGAGCATCATCAGGGTAAGTTGACTCTACGACGGTTAATCGTTAAGTGATTTACGCAAAGTAACACCTGATACAATTAACTATCCAATCTAATATATACGTGCAATATGCGAGATGTCATAAGAAAATAGTTTCAATATTTGTGCAATACTGAACCGCATTCGATAACATCGCCAAGTCATGATATGTAATTTAAAGTGAAATCAATATTGCGTCCGGAATTTTTCCTAGCAATTTCAATTAGATGAGTTATCGACTTAGATTAGATTGAAAAATATACTATTCTTTTATTACGCAGAGAGAAAATACTTTCACATTTAGAGTTCTTTATATCAACTAGCTTTATATCAACCAAAGAGCCTAGTGGTGAAGAAACTCGGCCTCTCGATCGAGGAGTTCGAGGTTCAAATCCCAGGCATGCACCTCTGATTTTTCAAAAAATATGTGCTTATTAGAAATTAATTATCACTTGCTTAAACGGTGAAGGAAACATCGTGAGGAAACCTGCATACCTGAGAGATTTATAAAAAAAAATCTCAAAGGTATGTGAAATCTACTAATACGCACTTGGCCAGCGCGGTGGACTACAGCTTAATCCTTCTCATTCTGAGAGGAGACCCGAACTCAGCAGTGGGACAGTAATGGGTTGATAATGATGATGATATCAACTCTGCAGTAATCAAAAGAAGAAGCTTTCATTTAGTTGATCGTAATTCGGAGGGTATGGTAAGTCCTCGGCCCAGGATTTTCTCACTGTATAGCTCATTAAACGTTATTCGATGCCGATGGGCTATTTGGAAACATCCGACAGGTGGTGATCACCAATTTACATTATTGCTACGTAGTTGCCGACGCACCACTCGTCCGAAGTGCTCGTCGAGATGGGACTCGATGAAAATCAGTGGCCGTGGTTTGCCGCGGTAAGGTTGTGTTAAACCCTTTTGTTAAATTTTCCTGTAGCAATGTGCTGATTTTAAAGCCATGTTTACTATTTATGCCATTATACTGCAGTATTCTATTATATATATAGTATATTATTATTCTTAACAAAATAAATATTTCTTTCTCTCTTTGTTTCTTCCTCAATGTAGAGGAATCTTCCATCAGATGAGGAACGAGACCAGTAATTAGCAGTCAAACACAAATCAAACTTACGTTTACCAATATTACCAATAAATCAATATTAACCAAATAATCCAGTATCAAAGGCCAAATCACAATGACAGTCAAATCTGTTAAGTATTGTTAAGTCCTTATAAGTCTCCGACCACAGAATTAAGCCTTAGGTATTCTGTTAAGCCTTATATTGTTAGTACGCTCAGAGGAGGAATTTATGTTTGGATTCGTTTGATAGCCTTTTGGTTATTAATTCTACCGTTGATGATGCCACCACAACAGCGTATCAAGCTCACAATCATTTTCATCTTACAGTCCGCGTAAAACTGATAGTCCGCTCTGAATATAGAAATGAATCGCGTCGCCATAGTAAATTGTATGACTACACCTGCTCGCAACAACTTCGGAACGGACTAGCTTTTAGCGCGGACTGTACTAAGTAACATGTGTACGCTACATTGGATTGCACAAAAAATGTTTACTGCAGCGCCCCTGTAGCATTACCATGAGTTGGCATAGAAACGCCACTATAGAAATGGTAAATAGAAAACTATTGTCATTTTGCTAGTGAATAACATAACTACTATCGTTACGGTATTTCTTGACAACGTCTGTCAAATTAATGACTCATGGGACCGAATTTGTATGGCAATAGATCATAATGACATTCGCTAGCGGTTTGATTTCGATAGGTTTTTTACGTATCGAGTTACGTCACTACGGATTTTAGTTCTACGAGTAACCACCAGAGGCGCTGTACAATTTTTCATACATTTATTTTACGCAGTCGCTAGCGAGTAATACCTACTTTTGTAAACTCATGGTAGTCCTACTGGTGAATTGTTACCGTAACACCTACCTATATGCACAAATCAAATCAAAACCTATCATTGACAACCGCATAAAAGTCGTTGGTACCCGTGGTTTTGGAGATATGTGGTAACATAGGTTTGTACAACCATCTTGTCACCCCAAACGCATACCGTCTCCGGTCAGTCACGGATAAAAATAGCGCGTTATAATATTTATTTTATAGTACGGCATTAGTGTGCTATATTATAAAATAACACTATTAACGTAAAATAACATTTATTTTATAGTATTGTATACACACTAATGTTATACATTTACTTTATAGCATAGCATTAATGTGCTACTACAAATAAATGTTAAAAATGCTTTACAGGTATTTTATTCGCTCTACATTCTCAGCTTGTCTTATCTCGACTCCTTGCAAGTACGTGCCTGCATGCATACAAAATGCAGGTATTGTTAAATTCGTTAAATCGCAAGTCGCAACCACAAATCCCTCTTACTGCATTTATCCCCTCTTAGTATTCCAACGCTGTAAAGAAATTATCGGGTGTACCACGTCGCTCTTGCTTTTGTTATAAAAACATCTTTACTACTTACGTACTTAAATAAGTTCGTTCGCTATGCCTTAAACAACGTCTTTTGAGCGACTTATACAAGATTATTGTTGAAACGAAACGTTTAGTAGATACTCTGTCAAGTGCCGACGTGCGTCAGAAAATTGAGTTGTATTTGAAGCAATTTTGTTGTTATTTTTGGGAATTGTGTCTATTATGTGAGTTATAAATGCTGAAATAAATGTGACATTATTTGTTTGATTTTTTAATCACACTTTGTTTTACGATTAATAAAAATCAAGTTTCATTTTTGTTAAATACATTATGTTAAATTTACCTACATTCACTTTATTGTTATGGATTATTGTTGTTATTATTACCATTTTGCTACTACCACTACTTTTAGCCTAATATAAATATCATAAATATCTATATATATAAAAGAAAGTCGTGTTAGTTACTCCACTTATAACTCAAGAACGGCTGAACCGATTTGGCTGAAAATTGGTGGAGAGGTAGCTTAGAACCAGGAGACGGACATAGGATACTTTTTATCCCGTTCGACCGCGTTTCCTTGAAGTCATTTTATAACTCAAGAACGGTTGAACCGATTTAGCTGAAAATTGGTAAAGAGGTAGATTAGAACCAGGAAACGGACATAGGATACTTTTTATCCCGTTCAACTGCGTTTCCGTGAAGTCATTTTATAACTCAAGAACGGCTGAACCAATTTGACTGAAAATTAATCGAGAGGTAGCTTAGAAGCAGGAAAAGGACATAGGATACTTTTTATCCCGTTCGACCGCGTTTTCGTGAAGCATTTTATAACTCAACAACGGCTGAACCAATTTGACTGAAAATCGGTGGAGAGGTAGCTTAGAACCAGGAGACGGACATAGGATACTTTTTATCTCGTTCGACCGCGTTTTCGTGAAGCATTTTATAACTCAACAACGGCTGAACCAATTTGACTGAAATTCGGTGGAGAGGTAGCTTAGAACCAGGAGACGGACATAGGATACTTTTTATTCTGTTCGACCGCGTTTCCGTGAATAAATAAGAGTTGAAAGTTTGTATTAAAGTCCCCCAGTTTTGATGCAAATCTATATGAAAATTGGTATTTGATAGGATTTCGATAGAAAGTAATTAAATATCTATTTTACGATATTTGCAAAATCAACCCTTAAGTTGGTTAAGTAGGGGTTGGAATTTTATATTAAAATCCGTTAATTTGGAAGCAAAAACTGTAAAAATTTGCATTTGGCTTTAGAAGACACTTCGTTTAGAAATCGGCAGATTTTGAAGCAAAGTCTATGAAAATTGGAATTTAGCTTTTTGATTCAAAATAATAGAACACATTTTTCACCGTTTTTGGAAAATCAACCTTTAGGGTCGTTTAATCGGGTATGGAACTTTAATTTAATATCCGTTAATTTGGAGCACTAAGAAAATTATCATAAGACATAATGAAGCATCTGAGTCACTGTTTGTTTTTTTAGATCAACCCTTAAGACTGTTATAAATCGCCTTTCTATTTACACACCTGTTTCAGCATTTTTAGCTATTCAACAACCCGATTAGAGTACTATAAGTAAATAAACTTTCTTTAAAAAAAAACCGTTATTGAAGTTATAGGTACTTCTTTTCGCGTGTTTGTAAAAAAAATAACAAAAAATACAACCGACTTCTATGTCACTACAAAGTAAAAAATAATTCGAACGAAATATATTGAGCGCCGACTTCAGAAATATGTACTAAACCAACATTTATTTGAATTATTTTTTACTATGTAGTGACATAGAAGTCGGTTGTATTTTGTGTTAAAAAATTTTTTACTCTTTTTAGTGATGACATAATAACATTTATATTAATACAATATAAAATTGTATAAACGTGATCATGAATTAAGGTACGGTCTGAATTTACATTGATTGGAACCGCCCGCTCGCAGGGCGCTGCCGCGCCCTGCCCGCTTAGTTTTATATTGTCTTATGTGTTCCAACCTAACCTAACTAAATAGTCAATGATTTGCAATTTCATTAGAACCTCCTACACCAAATATCTTCAAACACGACTCAATTATTCCCATCGGTTGAGGAGTTACATATTTTGTCTCCGAGCCACATTATCAGACCCTTAAATAGTCAATGATGAACTGACTTTGCAATTTCGTTAGAACTTACACCAAATATCTTCAAACACAACTCAAATATCCCCATCGGTTGAGGAGTTACATATTTTGTCTCCGAGCCACATTATCAGACCCTTAAATAGTCAATGATGAACTGACTTTGTAATTTCATTAGAACCTACAATAAAAAATAACACAATAAAAAAATAATTATTAAAATCGGTTCACTAACGGCGGAGTAATTCGTGTACATACATAAAAAAAAGATACCGGCCGAATTGATAACCACCTCCTTTTTGAAGTCGGTAAAAAAATAACAGAGTGCAGAGAGGTAGAGTGAATTTTATTTAATTGTATTTTTTATTTTCCTGTTCTCCTGTGGCCATTTCCTAATATTTACCAGTAGTTTATGGACATAATACATAAATTACACGAGTGAAACCACGAGGTACAGATAGTCACTCATAATTAGGTGGTACGAAGTTCACCGGGTCATCTAGTTTTAAATAGTGATTAAAATGTAGTTACAACTCACAGTTAAGAGATAGGTATATTATATTTATGTTTAACAAAAGCTCTAATAGTTAATTTCGACTACCTTCAATATTACCCAACTATCCTAATGGATTTGGGTTATATTAAAGGATCTCTCGGACAATTCTCATTCAACAATGAAATATTGTTCATATCAGACTAAATATTTCATGATTGACCATTACCCCATTTCTCATGAGCAATTCTTAAGGGTGCCTTTCCACTATAGATGAGTGAGGTAGCTAGGATAGGGTTGATTTTCATTGAAAAAATTCATTTAATGACAATCAAGCAATCGTATTAATGGATTTGACTTATATCCGTATTAATTACGATATTGACGGGCATTATAATTAAAAAAATACATCAAATGAAGTGAAGTAGAGTCAAAACGATAAACTTGATGCGGGTATTTAAAAGATTTGTCAAAAGAATTGTCTAATAAGTCCACAGCGTTCTCGAGAACGTCCCTTTAAAATCCAGCAATTGAAAAAATTAAAAAGGGTGTATAAGCTTTGTTTATGTAAAATAAGCCTCAAGTCTTACATAATATATTGTGGTAATTATATAAAAAGTATTAAACTAAGACAAAATCCATCAACATTATATAACATATAACATTATAATCAGATAAGCTCCATCCATATGTTTTAAGATCATATACAACAAACAAAATCTACCCGCAAAATTCCCGTTTCTATTTATTTGCGAAGCACGTTGAGGTTTTCATTCCTTTCAGCGAGTAGAGCTGATTAAAAAGAAAACTCATTGATACACGTCAAATCCATTACGTCGAGCGCTACATCCATCATACTTCCGAAGAATGATGGTGACTACTCACTAATGGGTTTTTAAAGACAAATTGAATTCTCGTCTACTTTTTTTAAACGTTTATCTATTAGTGTTTCAGCCTGTTTGGAGTTTTTAGTTCGTTTTTTTGATGTTGTGTATATTTTCGTGGTATGGTGGTGGTGATGGTAGCAGTGATAGCTTAGTGGTTAAAAAACTCGGCTTCTTGATCGAGGGGACCGAGATTCAAATCCCAGGCCCTTTTTCCAATCCTGGCAGAGTCAGGCCACCTTTGGTTTTTTCAAAATTATCATTTGCTTAAACGGGAAAACATCATGAGAATGGAGCACACCTGAGAAATCTTAAAAAAAAGTTTTCTAAGGTATGTGAAGTCCAACCAATTCGCACTTTGCTAGCGCGGTAGACAAGACCTAATCCTCATTCTGAAAGGAGAACGCAGAGGAGGAAAAGGACTCGCGTAACACACCAATTACCCAAGCAAGAGGTTTCAGATTCGATCTCTGGGCATGTATTCCTATTCAAATTGGTTCAGCAAATTAATTGGGTTTAGAAATTAAACCCACAAGTCGAATAACGTAGTGTATATCTATCACTAGTTAGATACGCAGATTATAAATAAATTTAAATTCGCACTACTTTTGAATCGTTGTGTTCTCGTCTGTGTGTCCATGAGACTCTTGATACAGGCAATCTTAATATGGGAACATGATAACTAAAACAAAAAAAATAGTATACTTTTCACAAAATACCTACACGTTTCTAGCATATTTTTCCAAAAGCTCATACTACGAATACGATGTAATCCGCGGTATAACATAAATTACTTTTACGAAAGTTGCAAATCGTTTATCTTTCAAGATCTTCAGATCTGATTTATTTTATCACAGTCTGTTAGTTGCTGACCAAATCTTCATAAATCACAGTCGAAAACATTTCTGGGAATTATAATTTATTTTCTGAGAAAGAAAACGTAAGCGTCGGTGTTTATTGTCCCGATAGATATGATGAAACAAAAGTCACTTTATTATTTGATGGTGATAGAACTCTCTGTGGTTCGACTCCAGCGGCACCGCCGCTACAGCAATTTCTGCCTAATAACAACAGTGGTTAGTGCTGCTGTGGTCTGATTTGAAGGGTGTGGTAAGAGAGAGATACTCTTCCGAGGCATTCCAGCTTAGTCCTCAGGGGTAGCTGCGCAACTGTGGGCAACTTTTAGTAGGAAACTAATCTTACTTGGGGTTGATTACAGATATCGGCAGTAGCCAATTACCATCAGGTGGACTGCATGCTCGTCTGCTACTCCTGTCATATATTATAAAAAAAATATAAAATATATTTTTTCCTCTTAACAGGGTTTCACAGTAGCACTATTCTACTGCTTCATGAACACCGAAGTTCGGCACGCGATCAGGAACCACGTGGAGCGGTGGAAGACCGGCAGGACTATCGGCGGGGGGAGGCGGCGAGGCGCCTCCTACTCCAAGGACTGGTCTCCCAGATCCAGGACAGAGAGCATACGGTGAGACTGTAGAATCTATAGATATGCATGGTTATTGTAGAAAGGTGTACTGTAAACATACCTATTTGTAATTTTAATATGATTTAAAACGAAAACCATCGCTGTTAGGTTGGCATAGATTTTAATATTTATTTCAAAATTGTAGAACCTTTATAATTAGACTGTGGAGGCACCACCGCCACACCCATTTCTGCCTCATAACAGCAGTGTGTGTGCTGTAGGTATTGCGATATGCGGTGTGTGCTAAGCATCTGTGGCCGACTTTAGATAGGACTGTAATCTTATCTGAGGTTTGTTTAGAGATGTCCATGGGCAGCAGATGCCACTTATCATCAGGTGGACTGCACGCTAGTATTTGCTACTTCCGTATTATAAAAAAGGGCTGATAGTCCTAATAAGTCCTAAAAGTGTTCAGGTTTATCCATAGACATCCGTATTAAATTCTAAATAAGTTTGCAGTCTTACACAAGGTCGATGGACAGGACCGGTGCTATCTTGCTACCCCTGAGGGCTAAGTTAGTCAGAGGGCTTTAACATACTCTTCAAACCAAATAAAGTAGCGTTTAACTGTTCTTAGATATATATTAAGTAATACGCGCGTACCTGGGGGGTTACTACCATCTCTTATAACATTATTGTTTTAATCATACATTGGTACCACGGTTTCGTACCACGACATCGTTAAAGTAATATTGGTTTTATAATATTACAATAAGCAGTTTTGTGTGATGTCGGTCGAAATTATTCATTCTTTTTTATAAGAAATTTAACTTTTTAATCATATTTTTAATTTTTTTTCAGTTGGTTTTATACAATGGTTAAGCGAAAAATGAATAAGGGTTTAAGTTTGTTCAACTGTGTATGACGGAACACAATCAAGAACGTGGTACGAAAGAGATGATACTAGTTGCGATGTCTCGTTTCCTCTTGGATAAGAAATAGACAAATTATTCATTCTTTTGCATCTCTCGGCAGGAATAAAACAAAATTGTTTTAAGGAGGTCGTGGTACGAAAAAAAATAATGTTGATGCAGTATTGAAATAAAAAATTACTGAACTAAGATGGTTTTAAAAGATGGTGGTAGGCCCCCTGTTCATAACGTACCTAGATATATTAAATGATTTGCATGAAGATGATCATTGAATACGTACTAAAATTATACACTTTATTCATAAAAGCTTAGTATTAGAAAGAGATAGAACTTTACGTTACTGTTACAGAGCGCTTATCAATAACATTAATATCGTTTTTGTTGCATGATTAATGTGAGTTTGTGAATTCAATAATGCATGACTTGTTTAAAACGTCGTTGCAAAATATAGAAGTATTTTTGTCTGCTTGTTTATGATAAAAGATATTTAGCCTTTTCATCAAAAATCTAATAACAACTAAGACATCATAAATAAAACCACTAAAGACTGTAGCCTTCGTGCAGAATTTTACACAATAAAAATACACATTTTACAACAAGAATATACCTATTTGAATATTACAAATGTATTATCATATATATACAGAAATACTAGCTGCCAATAACAATTCTAACGAAGATCGATGGGTAGAGGTCAAAAGACATGCGACAAAGTTCAAACTCGAAACTTTGCCAAAGTTCGAAGGGAAGTTATGTTAAAGCCGAGAATAATTCGAATACTTCGCTCTGTTTTGTTTTAACATTCGAAAATAATATTTTACGTGATTTGTTTTTGCTTTTCAACGAAAACAATACGAAATTATGTTGTCAAAGTTATTTATATTTTTAATTTAAACTTGAAATGTAGTTTTTTTTTTGGAATAATATTCCAAAAAATCTAATGATACATGCCATTGATGCCACTGTCTCTTTGGACATTATCCCCAGACAAGTTTGTAGGTCTGCTTGGGGGCTCTACTGGGGGGTCTAATTCTATTCTAAATCGTTCTTTTCCATATCTTTCTAAATATTTCTATTCCTTTTTCCTAAATCTTTCTTATTTCTAATTAAGAAACTCAACTCAACGCTTGCTTTGCTTATCAGCCCTGTTTGGCGTAATATTCCTTATATTTTGGCTTAATTCCTGGGAATTATTTTGTTTTGTAAACATATTATGACAAAATCTTTCTTTTTGATTTCTGTTTTCGAAATAAAACAGAACAATCAATGTAAAGCGAAGTCTGTATCTTGCGACAAAAAGACTGGAATACTACTTAGCACTTTACCGCTACGATCTTCCTCAAAGAGATTAAATATTTTAAATGCAACTATATTTTTTAATCTGTATATCTTTGATGTTCTTCGTAACACAAAGGCACCCAGCCCCACGCCTTTACTAAGCGTTCAAGAGAGTTTTAGGTCAATTTTAATACACCCCATTTGACGTGGCGCTTATGATCCTACATTTTGCTTATACCCGAGCCAAAGCTGTTACTTATATGGCATGCCTAAACTGTATCTAAGAATCAACTGCTTGGATATTGCACGCTACAAGAAAACGTTTTAAGAAAAGAGCCCACTTAGCTTACACTTAACCTCGTTTATTTAGAATATAGGAAGAAAATTGTCGTATAAAATCATACTTAGATTTAGATAGTGGGTAACTGCTTCATTCCTACGTTAACGTCTTAAGCCACATTTTTGGGGGCACCTAAGTATGTTCTTTTTATTTGGGGCCCCATGCACTTT
Organism: Epargyreus clarus; assembly: GCF_041222505.1. Lineage (NCBI taxonomy): Eukaryota > Metazoa > Arthropoda > Insecta > Lepidoptera > Hesperiidae > Epargyreus > Epargyreus clarus. Next base: position 6,784,431 of record NW_027332231.1, on the reverse strand, counting down.
TATTCATTCAATTATTTAAAAATACACATTTTATAACAAAGTCAGTTTGATTGGATTAAATAATTCTAGGGGCCCTCTTACTGGGGCCCTTACCGGGGGCCCCGCAAGCAAATATTTTAGAAACCGTTAGTAGCACCGCTTATAACAGATAGTTTATAAAATAAAGTAATACCTTTCCAAATCCATATTTTATTATACGTTTTCTTTATTCATAGGCTCACAGTATGAAGACGCATGGAAGCATACTGGATGATAGTGCTTAAGGACGCTTATTGCATTTATGAAGAATTTACGGGCAATTTTATAGACAAGAAAATAATGGATTTGGATGATTTTACTACATCCTTTGATACTTTGTAATAAATTGATGTTTTTGCTGCTTTATCTGAGTGGTTTTTATTCCTTCTGGCTTTATTTAACATTCCGAGATGTAATTGCATGCTGCGATTTATCATTTCAGGTAAGAATTAATCATTTTACATAATCACACCTTTGGAATTGCAATTACGTAAGTGCACATGAGGAAAATACATTTGGATCAGTGCCTTCAATTCCTTGACAATCCCGCATTGACACTACTTCTACTTATTGGAAAGTTAATCATGAATGTTAATGTGGTATTGGACCATTTGGCATCGGTTAAAGTGTTTTCATACGTAAGTTAGTTTGCAATTTTTGCACTTACATCTATGTAACTTCAAAAGTGTGAATATTAAACACTAAAAAAGTCACATTGAAACGCAATAACTTCCATACGAACTATAACTTCATAACAAAAATAAAATATCTTCAGTTATCACCAGGCTTATTAAATGAAAGTGCGTTCCAAGACAGTAATACTCAGTCTAGTCGTAAACTCTCTTACCAAAGAAAATAAAATTTGTAGATATGGGTATTATGAAATTGTAATAAAATACACTGTCTACATGAAGAATTATCTCTATAGAAAAATATAACAATTACATTACATTACGATTATAATATTTAAACAAAATAAAATGCAGATTTATAAAGTAGTTCGATTGCAGATTGCAAATCTTTGTTGCGAATTACCATTATCATATACAGTGTCCCCTTATAACAATACTTCCATCTAATTACAAGTACAACAATACATTCAGCTGACATTATAGTCAACGTAATCCAAATGCTTATAGTCTGATTCATAATTAGGTGCCCAAAATGTAAACAAAGAAATGTCATTGTCAAAATACGATTACAGGTATTGTAAACACTAACAAAATAACAAGAAACAAAAACTGTAAAAAAACTCAACAAAAAACATAAACGAAACCTAAAAATGGCGGCACAAAAAATGTTTTTGATCCCGATTGTGTTACCATTATCGCATTTTAATTTTCTACCATAAACCTTGTTTTTTATTATTATTACTGTATGGAACGAAATTGAGGTAATATAAATATTGTAAAATGTGAATTGATCTTAATTTATTTACATTATTATTTTATTACTTTAATAACTTCAAAAATAAGAAACTACCATTTCAAACGTATTTTCTTGATAGGTCAACAACGTTGTTTACATTTTGGACACCTAATTATGAATCGGACTTTAGTTCCTTAGCCGTAGATGTAGTCGTAACGCCATTTAAACTTGTTTAAATTACGCTTTATTTTATAATTATTACTTTTAGTAAAATATAAACCCATAATTTGATTATCGATCAAATTACATTAATTATATCATTCTAGCTACATTAATATGCTATTATGCATTACAGTAATAAAATATTTTAAGAATAAATTGTATTTTTTCCTTTGTTTTATCTTATGCTTGTTGTAAAACACCTTTACATTTATATTCAGGCTGATTTGGAACTCTATAATATTTTTTGTAAACTTATAAACTAAGCATATTATCAGGATATCTGATATTGATATCATCTGCTTCCTATTTAAAACTTCGTAAAATACATTATTACCTACACATTAGTTATTTAATAAAGTGTCAAAGATATCCAAAAAAATATCCTAAAATTTAAATGCAGAACACTCATACTTGACACTAACGTTAGCGTAATATGGATATTACATTTTTGTTTTGTTAACAAGAGAGATATGGAACAGGTTATACAGCCACCCTTCGAAGCGGGAGTCTGCGGCATCGGAGACTACCACCACCACCCTATTGGTGCCCAGGGCATCCCTCGCCCCACATCATGATGGGCGACACCTGCATGCTGTAAGTATTGTGAAATTACCGTTTAATGCTTAAAGATTCAGTCACCATACCAGTATCACAGTGAAACAGATCTAGAAATATATTTAAACTAACATTAAGTTCATACACGTAAATTAAAAATGAAATAATAATACAAACTTTCACTAATTCCCATTTTAGCCCGTTAGTTTTTCAAACAAACTTTCAACCGCCATTTTGGCCCCTTAGGGGTGGAATTTCCAATAATCCTTTTAATCACTTTAATCACTTGCACTATATAAATAATGTAGGTGTGTGCGAATGTTTCAGGATACTAGGTCCAGCGGTTTTAGTTTTTTTGGTCTCTGGCAGAACCAGTACCTTTATGATTTTATATAAGTATATAGATTATTAATAATTCTAGAAAGATATTTAAATTTTGAATTTAGAAGTTAGTGAGACCTAGGATTGGGTCATTAGCGTACAAAGCAGACTGAGTTTTGAAAATTAAAGTAATACAATTGAAGTCTCTCGCTAATAGGTAGATGGTTGGTAATCGTGAAAGTTATGATTGGTTTTAATTGTTCTCGCAAATTTAGCTAGGAACAAATTTAATGAGGTAGTGTTGACAAAGTATATTTTAATTTAACAATAAAATTTATCGACAGATATTTCATTTGTAACAGTAACAATGTAAGGTACGAGACTATGTACACATTTTTAAAATGAATAAACAGCATGCTCTTGAAGGAAAGATGTATTTAATAATAATATGACGTGTAGTAATAGTCTGCCGGGATATTCAAAAAGTACGACAGTCCAAAAATGTTTCTCCCATCTCTTTTTCCTTGCTTCATCTCAGCAGACACCAACGTGTACTAAAAACTAACCTACACATAAAATAGAAGCACTCATAATGTACGGAAGAAATTGCCAGCCGCCGTCCTCATTTGAATAATCTACACGGTAGATTCTACAGCAATGCATGCAATGCGATGTTTTGAATTGAGATGTATTAGATATTCAGCGGACGTCCGAGAAATGTAATCAGATGCAGCTGGCTCCGAGCCTTGTGTGCAAACGGATTTCTCGTAGATATGAAGAGACTAACCGTAGTAATTAGAATTGCTACCGTTCAATAACCTTTTGAATTACTGGAAGCTTTGAGATTTTATCTATCTTACTTATAATTAAAACAAGATAGACCAATGTAAAACAGGATTTAGGTACTAATAGAAACTAACTAAAATTTAGGTTTAAAATAAAAATGTATACTAAAGGTAAAGAGTTTTAGATCTTGATTTAAGGCTAGTTTAATCCAAAATAAAGTGCATTCAGGAGCTAGCACAATAAATTGAACAGCTAGTCAAAGTATCGCTTCAGAAAATTAAAGATGGCTCATAGCTTGTAGTTGTAACTCGGAATAATTTTCCTTTGCGATTTCGCTTAGAAATTGAAACTCAATCTCTGATTTGCACACATCAAGTACAGACAAATAGGAGCAAATACATTCGAGTAAATGACAGAAAACGATTCTGCACAATATCGGTTTATAGCACAAATCAGATTTTAATGATTATGCGTCTGTAATCGTGTGTTAATACACGCGTCAACGTTTAGCAATTTCTGAAATGTGTATGAGGCTGCGACTAAAATCTGTTCTCTACTTGAAGTAAATATCTTAAGAAATGTGACAGCTGATCACCCTAGCTCTAGTAAAACTTCTATCTGCGCAGGAGTACATCGGGAGCGCGAGCGGGGACCAGTCTCCTGTGTGAGGCGGGGGGCGGGGAAGGCTCTCACGCCTGCGCACGCTGCCCGAGGAGGACGCCCCTCCCGAGCCCCCCGCCTTCCCCGCCTTCTCTATCACCAACCACTCTTGCCAGGCTACCCGCGAAATCACCATCAATGTTAACCAAACCTTATTCGACGCGGCTGTTACCACACCCGTCTCTACCTCAAACAGTGATCTCACTCCTAATGACCATAAGCACACTGATTTGAACGGACTTTTTCTGTCCCCTGTTGAAAAGATTTAATTCCGCTACTATAAATTATTTGTATGTAAGTTTACGTAAGTTATTTTTCTCTAAGATTTGTGTACAAATTTAAACATTTAAATCAAACAATGTCGTAAAATTATGTAATCTTTTTATATTGTCAATTTCATCTGTATAATATGGCATTAAATAAATGAGTGTACATTATATTTAGGTCAGTCGTATTTGTAAATCAAGATCGATCTACCCATAACTTCGTGTTCTATTCGTATTTCGTATCACGTCCAATATAATTCACTTACATAATAATGTTATCCCTACTATCAATACCAAAGTGGAATGTCCATATATTTATATCGTTGTTATAAATTACATAAATGTGTAGTGATTTGCATTGTTATAATTTTTACTGCCTGTTACTGTTTTTATGTGTAAAATTATTAAATGTTAGTATTTCAAAGTGATAAATGAAATTATATTTAAGTATTCGCTTAATGAAATGTAGTTACCGAACAAATTACTCAAACTTTAATATAATATAATCCGTAATATTTTAAAATTTGTAAATGTAATTCCAGATTTTAGCTAAAAAATGGATGTAAAATATTATAAATTAATGTTTTAATTTTTAAATTATCATCGAAATTGCTAAATATTTTAATGAGTGCTTTGTTGGGATATTTTTAAATTGATGTACATAGATGTCTGACGTAAGTAAAAATAAGTATTCTGTTTAGGTGATTAAATGTAAAAAAGTATCAACTTATTAATTAAATACACCCAGCATAAATGTTTATGATATTTGAAGAATTAAAAAACTATGTGAGATTTATTCACGTGAGTTGAAGTAAAACTTCTTTACAATTTTGCAAATATAATTATAATAAAACGCGAATAAAACAAATGTGGCAGACGTAGTGTCAGTTAAGCCAATTTTAACGACAGCCGACTGTACATTCGCTTCTTTTTATATACTTAAACTCTGGTTACAGTAAATTTGAGTAACACATTTTTAACTCTGTTTTTTAAAATGCACTTTAAGTCATAACCGTTTATAAATATATTTTAGCACATTTTCCTACATTTGTGAATATACATTTATCGGGTTAATTTTGAAAGATCTCCTTTCTGATCACATATAAAAGACCATTTAATAGCAATTGCTAAATAAAAATACAAACGTTCAGTGTATTATTAAAAAATCTCTATCCTCTACGTGATTCTTACTTTAAATATATCTCATAATGAAACATTTTACAAAATTTCTCCTAACGCTTTAACTAAAGAAGTTTTACTTCGAACATTTTAAATTATCTCCAAATTTCTTTCTGATATAGCTTCTGCATTTTACAAATACCTAATATATCTTTTCTATCACAGAATGTTGCCAAAGTTTTATATTAAAATAAGCTATATTTTAGATGTTAGGTATAAATGAAATTGGGAAACAAAGCGCTAACTGTATTATAAAACATAGCATATCGTAAAACTAATGATATAGTCGTTATAAAATATTATAATATTAACTATATGTTTATGACTATGAGTGAGCTGACATAAATATTTATAAAAGTGTAATATAAATGCTATTGGATATAAATAATATGTCGCACCTTCAGAATTACAACAATGACATAACATAATAACAAAGAAAAATGTTTTAGAATCAAGCGTTTCCCGCTAAATTCTATATTGACACCATAGACTGCATTTAAAATTGTAATGTAACTACAAACTTTAATTGTAATCAAAAATAAGTCTTTGTTACTTGAAATAAATAATTAAATTATTATTATTATAGACATATTGACACTACCTCCTTGAAACGAAGTTTACGCTTATTACACGACAGCTATTATAACTTATATTATTATATATATTATATATTATTATAATACTTATATGATTATAACCCGGCAAAATGTGGTGGTGTGCGGTTATCGGAAATAGGCATTTGTTCTTAGTTGCTTGTTGTTGTTAGCTTCAGTAGCGTTTTTTTCGAATTTCCATGATATAAAGTTTTTCCGTTAATTTAATAAAATTATGATCTTAAAAACTACAACTCGGCACTTAAATAAATATTGTTTACATTGTTATTACAAATTTGTAATCAAATGTTAAATATTGATGAATATACTCGTTAATTTTTTCCACTTCTTAGGCAGTTCTTACAACCTAGCAACATTATAGTCGCAAGCGGTACTGCCCCACACAGAAAAGTTTGCCCGACTACAAATTGTTTGTCAATTTTTGTGTTGTCATTTGTAATTCTAAAGATGCGGTTTTATCTATCTGTTATTACTAAGATTATTAATTATCATTGATTTAGGCAAGAAATTAAAGTACATTCAGAGTACTATGCAAAATTGTCACAGTTTACTACACAATTCTATATTCTCATTGACAGATGGATGTAAATGTTTGTATCTTTAATAAATATTATGTGTATAAAACTGTATTTTATTAACCTAAAACCCACTTCTATATTACCGTTCACGCATAGATTAGTAAAGATTACTCACTCCTAACAAGAAAAAGTTTTGCCACGTCTCCGTGAAAAAATGTCCCTAAAATATTTGAAATACTTATTTATTTATTATGTAAATCACGCAGTATTAGTTATTTAATCGTAAATTTTCTCTAAAAATGTTTTTTTTTTGTCAAGAATTCAAAAAATTAACTGTCAATTTAGGCTTTATGGCTTCATTCAATTTCAAGGCGGCGAAGTAACTTTACTAATCTATGCGTTCACGTAATAACGTTACTTAGAAAAGTTGCAGCCATTAAATAAAACCAAAGAAAGTGTTGTACTCTGCTACAAAGCTGATGTCAGCTTCATCTTCATCTATTTAGATGTAATGGTGATACCAACACAGTTGAACTACATACATATAGTTTACTATCTACATACCTTACCATACATACATATCTGACCTTCATCATGTGAGAATATGAAAATAATTTCCGATAACTTAAACACTATTTGTCTAATTCGACAATAATATTTTAATAAATTCATCATCAACATCGACCCATTACTGTCCCACTGCTGGGCACGGGTCTCCTCTCAGAATAAGAAGGATTAAGCCATAGTCTACCGCGCTGGCCAAGTGCGGAATGGTAGACTTCACATAACTTTAAGATTTTTTTTTTGTAAGGCTCTCAGGTATGCAGGTTAATAAATTAACTTTAACTTAAAAGGCTAAACAACATAAGACTATTTTTTGCTTTTTTCATTAATACACACAATTCCAAAGCTAGACACCCTCACAGAGTTTATCAGTGTAGATTGAACGCACATGCATTGCATGCAAGAGTGTGTATGTGACACACACACATGCACGCAGACACGTACGCACGCATGCATGTACACACGCACCACAAGCACAACTTTTAAAATAAATCTTTTAATTCAAGATTCAAAAGAGCTCAATTGTTTTAATCGTGTAGTTGCTCGATAATTTCGTCCACCATAAAATAATTATGGTTTATGGTTTAAGAAACTTTATTTTCATTAAGAATTCATAAATTCACTTACATTCTTAAACCATAAAATAATTAACTCCTATCAATTCGTTAAGGCTGCTTAATTAATTTAATACGAAAGCTATCCGGTGCTCCACGGCTAAGGAGGTAAAGTATGTGGTTATGAAACAAATATAAGTAATTAAACAATACGGTATCGCAATACATCCAATTAATTTATAATTGTTTGTAATAAAGGCTTATTGAGCTCGGAGTTTCGTTAACCAATTCATGAGACGTCTCTGTTCTGTTTTAAAGGTGCTAGACATATTTGTGGTTTGACTACGGCGGCACATAAAGCTTTTTCACTCACAATCCCACACTAGGATTCCCAGTATAGTAGGTGCTATGGACACACACAGAGACAAACACCTTTTTTTTTGTTGACGAGGGTGAAACCTTCAATAGGTACCCGACGCCATGGGAGTGACGCCGGGTTATGTGGGATTTTTACAGCACTAAAAGTCCCCCGGTGGCCGTCCTCAGCGTTTGTTTGAGAACTCCGGGATCTCCGACGGAACACAACCGGAGTCCTCAAAGCGCGATGCCCCGATCGGGCTCTCCCTGGGAGAGCAGTTTTCGCTCCTCCCAAACCATCTGGTGTTCACGACGGTATGCAACCACACATACCGCCGTCCTTCGCTTACTGGATGGCTCGAGCTCCCACTCTTGCCGCCCGCAACCCCGAAAGCCCCCTTTTAGTCGCCTCTTACGATAGGCAGGGGATACCATAGCCCTATTCTAGTCCCAGAACTACAGGGACAAAAGACAAACACCTACACCGAGAAACAGAAATCTAAATTCATCATTTAGAAATCTGTCTGGCCGGGGATCGACCCCTGGACCCTCTGCGCGTCAAACGCGTGGTGGCGTGGTGATCGCTTCACCACGCGAGTCGTCAAACATAAGAGTAGAACAATACATATACGTAAAAAAATCAAAAAAAAATAACCTAAGCCCGTTTTAATAAAAATGTATGTACATGTAAATTTATAATTTTTTCTACGACCATAAACATACCATGTACCGATAAAAAAACTACAAGTTTATAATAACTGGTACATTTTTTATTTTTATTGCAATCCCATATCAATTTTTATTAGTAAATTTACTAATTTACTAATAACAAATGAACTCAAGCGTGACTTGTGTAAATGAGTATGCGAAAATTTTTGTCCTTATTGAAATTATTACCATAATTTACTTTAAAAGTTTCACTCCTCTTACAAAATATATGACTATGTACAAAAACTGTACAAAGTACAGTGCTGATAGTAACTGCATCAGCATCAGTTCCATCGGATTCGTCGCATTTTGTCAAAAGCTGGCACCAATTATTTCTAAATCACGCTATCGATGTTTTCTCATCATTTTGTACACATACAAGTATAAAGTAAACTGTTGGAGCACGGACGCTCCCCGGGCTTGATCTAGTCAGTCTGTCTAGTCCGGCCAGAGGTCTCCTTTTCAAAAGTGTCTGCGAAATCCGAATAATCCTTGTCCACCCACATATTGTAAACACAGCAGTGATAAAATCAGCACAATCAGAAATCCCCATCGCAGCCGCACGGTGAAAATAGACCCCATGGAATCCCCCTTTAACACCCAAACTAGTTGATAATTAACCAGTCACTAGCAACATAAAGCAACCGACGAAACACATTAAACTGCTAAAACTCAATTAAGTTTTCGATTAAGTGTGTCAACAGCATGTCTCAAAGCTAATGTAAATGACACTGTTGCCGCTTATTACTTACTTATACACACGCGTGACAGGAATAACGCCCTTATATATTCTCACGTTTAATCTTACTCGCACACTTAAATTATCTTTCTATGTATGCGTATGAAACTATAGTATATAAGTGACACGCGTGCAGAAGTGTCGTGTGTGTGGGCGTAATCACGCGCGGCAAGAATTACCCTATTACCCTTAGATCTCTACAATCCTAACCACGATAGGATAAGACACGCGTGAGAGGAATAAGCATGGCAGGAATTGCGCCCCCACATCTCTGTTTACAATAAATCCTAACCGCACACATTAATATAATACCGCACACTATTGTAATTTAGTTCATCATTAGATATGGTGTCTACACAATTTTTCTTCATTTTCACGTAGTAATTTATTTTAAAATGTATTCACTTCTCATCTATTTATATCTTATTTCTTTTTTTCTCTTTCTTTCTCACATTCTTTATTTTTTCATGTTATCCTTTCTCCCTTTTTTTCATTATATTTTATTTCCTATTAATTATTATTTTTTTTAGTATAGCAATTTTTCTTCAATTTTTCTGCACATCCCTAAGGTTGACTGGGAGAAAATGCTATGTACCATTAAGTCCGCCTTTTGCACCACACTGTTTTTAACATGATCAATAAAGAGTAAATAAATAAATTAATTAATTAATTGACATGCTGCAGTCTCTTCGCAACCAGTGTGCTGCATATGAAATGATACGCAAGTGGCACGCGTGCGGGCGTAGACACACGCGCGACAATAAAGCGGGCTAATAAATTTAGTTAAGGATTCATCAGTAGGTACGCATCTTAACTAATCCCGGCAACTTTAACAGCTATTGTTTTAGTTGCCGACGCCGATGTTCGTAATTAAGATTTCATGACTTCCTGATTACGTCACTTCCGTTAATTACGACGTCGTTGATGAAATAATAAAGGCGGATAAGGTAATCAAAACCTTCTAGATGAAAGTAAGAAAACAGCAAATTATAGTAAGTTTTCACATAAAGAAAATGAATAGTTATTATTTAGTTGTATGGAGGAAATATGAATTTAAAACCAAACCTGAAAAAATGTTTTAATTATGTCTATGTGCCTTTCCTGTTTGTGTATGCATTTTGTCTGTCTGTTTATCTGTGATTATTTTAAAATTCCATGTATTGTAAATATTTCGAATAAAAGTTTTCGAATAAAAGCCTTTGTTAATCACGTAGGTTGATTTTGTCGGAAAGTTGTAAATTAGGTTTATAATTAGACACAAGCGTAGCAACCAGTTGAAACTCGTAACAGTTTCGTATGAACATTAATCAGAGTAACTAACGAGTGAGAGAGGGTGAATGGCAGATGTCGAGAGGGGGTGAATGACAGATGCCGAGCGGGCCAAATTGTACGCTGAAACTGCGGTGAATTAGTGGATGACACTTTTCTATTAACTTGACATCTCTTTTAGGGTTCTGTACGCAAAGGGTAAAACGGAACCCTGTCTGTCACTGGGCTCTATGTCTTGACCCGTAATAGATAGATACTTAAAAATGTTACAGATTATGTATAACGATGGCAGTTATATCAACAAGCGTACAAGAAACCGCTATTTTTCGGCGTTTTTCGTTTTATCTCTTATACTCATGTGTTTTGTAGTTCTTAATAGTTTTGTACCTAATAGCCATCTGAATAGTTCGACGATATAATATATGATGCTGTTATAAAATTTAGATATTTTTCTCACCAAATCTGTGTATTATTTAGAGTGTAAAAGTTTTTTTTATCGGGAAATAACAGAATCATACCGGCTTAAACAAGTTAACTTTGTGCGACGAACCTCTAATAATTGCGGGCAACAATAATGGCATACGCTTATCAGACAATTCCTGAACGCGGGCGAACAATGGACGTTAAATACAGATGAAGGCTTATATGTAGGTATAATTCTAAAAACTCGATGGCATATCATTTTTTTTTATAATATAAGAGTAGCAGACGAGCATGCAGTCCACCTGATGGTAAGTGGCTACTGCCGCCCATGGACATCTGTAATCAACCCCAGATAGGATTTAGATATTCCTACCTGAGGTCGGCCACAGATGCGCCGCCACCCCTGAGGACTAAGCTGGAACGCCTCGCAAAAGTCTGTCTCCCTTACCACACCCTTCAAACCGGAACACGGCAGCGCCTAACACTGCTGTTATTGGGTAGAAATAGGTGTGGCGGTGGTGCCGCCGGAGTCGAACCACAAAGGGTTCTACCACCTTCAAACATATATACGCCATACAATTATATTGTTCTCAATATAATCTGCTTCTGCCGAGCTCTAGAGGCGTAAGGGGGAGGAGGGGCCCCGATCCTGGGGGGCCTCCAAACACAGTTGCTAAAAAAGGTCCTTAGAACCAAACAATCTATGAAATGTGTACCAGTCAGCGACAAAAAGAAGGTCACCGAATCACAGGCGAACTTATTACACTTTTTACAATGGAGGCCTCCATTCAAATTTTCCGCCCCGCCTCCGGCGAATTTAGTCCGCGATTGCTGCAGTAATATGCAGTGGTTGGCAGTTAACACTCGATCTCTAAATTATGACAAGTGCGTATTGGTAAACTTTACATACCTTGGATTTTTTTTCTAATTCTCTCAGGTGTGTAGGTCTCTTCGCGATGTTTTCCTTCGCAGTTTTAGGCAAGTGATAATAAATTTCTGATATGAACATAATTTTGAAAAATCAGAGGTGCGTCTGGGATTTTAACCTCAGACCCCTCGATCGAGATGTCGAGTTTCTTAACCACTAGGCTATGACTGCTTTATATAGTAACTAGCTGACCTGGCAAACGTTGTGTTGCCATATAAATAAAAAAAAAAGTTAAAGGTGAACAACCCTTATCACTTAGGGGTAAAAAAAATAGATAGTAGCCGATTCTCAGACCTACTGAATATGCATATAAAATTTGGTGAAAATCGTTAAAGCCGTTTCGGAGGACTACGGTAACTAACATTGTGACACGAGAATTTTATATATAAGATACGAGTATATGTATTTATTTCCATTATCATTCAAATATTGCCAAACTTAACAAAACAATCACGCTTCGGCGCTGATTCGAAAAGATTATGAATAATGAGAAATTAGGGTAAATTTTAAACGTTCTTCGTAGACTACACCCTTATAATATTAATGGGAAATGAATAATAAATTACATGGAGTTAGGATTATCTAATCAATAACGTACGAACGATAATCCGAACTAGCGGAAGCTAAAGCCAGTGCTTTATAGCTTTGTTTCGATAAAATTATGTTTAAGACATGATGACCACCATTTTTTTTTATTTACGAGGAGGAACCTTCAAAAGGTACCCGACGACGTGGGAGCGACGCCAGGTTATGTGTGAATTTTACCGCACTAAAACCCCCCCGGTGGCCGTTCTCAGCGCTTGCTGGAGAACTCCGGGATCTCCGATGGAACACAACCGGAGTCCTCCAAGCGCGATGCCCCTATCGGGCTCTGCCCTGGGGGGAGCAGTTTACGCTACTCCCGTATACCTGGCGTTTACGACGGTATACGGCCCCCCGGCCGACACACGGCCGTTCTTCTCGGGGCCGCTGGCTGGGCGGTTCGAGCTCCGACTCTTGCCGCACGCAACCCCGGAAGCCCCCTTTTAGTCGCCTTTTACGACATGTAGGGGATACCGTAGCCCTATTCTAGTCCTGGGACTACAGGGGCACATGATGACCACCTATGTGGCGGAGGGTTTACCATACCGGTCTGAATATTATATTATTGGGTTTACACGTAGAGTTTCCAGGTTGGATCTCGAACAAATATCGAAATGATTGTTTATGTATTCACACACGCGTTTGGCACACACGTCAGAGTCACATGTTGATGTGTGGCTATGAGTGTATTTCTACAGACTTTCGTCCTATTAACGTTCATGGTAGGAAACATATTTTACTTAAAAAGACAGTTATAGCCTAGTATAGATACTATTTCTGCCTCAATGTTGAATGTAAGAGATTCAAATCCCAATTATATCTGGTGTTGATTTGGCATGTCCATGGGCGACAATGGTCATTTACCATCAACTGGATCGTATGTTTGTTTGCTTAAAACTTTAAATTTTGATGTAAAGAAATAACACATTTTTCACATAACAACTTATATGAAACTGACTGTGGCCTCGCAAACGGATTGTTCTACGTAAAACAAAGTGATATACTGTATCAAGTACCAGACGACAGTGAACGACAGGTGTCCGGGATAGCAATTTGCGCCGCGCCCAAAACCACGGGAATGAGACCAATATAAGCTTTGATACAACACAATCTATTATTTTTGTACGAGATTTTAGTAACAAGTACTGTCTCAACCTCATATGAACGATAATTAAACCCCATTAAAAAGTGCAATTTAAAGTTGATCATGTGTCGCAAAAAAGAAACATTTTTCACATAACAAAATATGTGAAACTAACTAAAGCTCCTCAAACAGCTTGTTCTACGTAAAACAAAGTGACGTACCGTATCAATTACCAGACGACATTGAACGACAGGTGTCCGGGATAGCAATTCACGTCGCTCCCAGAAGCACGAGATTTAGACCGATAGAGGCTTTGATACAATACAAAATTCCATTGTTTATGTACGAGATTTTACTAACAAGAGTACTGACGTCCTGTCTAATAAGGCGATAACTAAAGCCCATTAAAAAGTGCAACCTAAAGTTGATCATATGCGTTGTTCCAGACGTATGAAATACAATCATTTTTCACATAACGATATATATGAAACTAACTGACGCTTTGCAAACAGCTAGGTCTACGTAAAACAAAGTGATGTATCAATTACTAGACGACAGTGAAGGACAGGTGACCGGGATAGCAATTTGCGCCGCTCCCAGAACCACGGGAATTACTGATAGACACTTTGATACAACGAAACTGTATTTTGTAAGGTTTTCTGACGCTACAAATATAGCTACAATAGAGATAGTGATGGAAACTCGGCCTTACAATCGAAAGATCTGAAGTTCGAACCCCAAGCTCGCACTTTCCAACTTATTAAATTATTATTATGATTTTTCAAACATATGTGCGTATTGGAAATAAATTATCACTTAAATAAATTAATTAATTAATTAATAAATAAATAAATAAATAAATAAATAAATAAATACATACATACATAAACAAATAAACAAATATAGTAAGGAAATTAATACACGTGAGAATTCTTAAATAAAATCTAAATACTCGTAGGTGTGTCAACTCTTACTCAATACTAACTCAACTAATAGGTCAAACTCTACCAACTCGGACTTGGCCTGGTTAACTTGACCAGTGCCCCTTTTACTCTACATAGTATCCACCCAAAAGCCAAAAAGTATGATATTAGAAACAAAACTGCAGAGCTGTCGACTAATGTCTGAAGAACTACTTTGTAAAGCATAGACCTTAAGAAAACAACAGTTCTATAGTTCAACTCTGCATCTATAAAGCAGAAATCAGATCTACTGCCTAACAACTACGCAAAGGGCTTAGTATGCACTACCCATTCACTAATTAACAGAACGACAGGTGCCCAGCCCGGAACAATTTGCATGTTGCGTAGCCAAGACAATAGCTTAGGCCGATAGACACTTTGAATCCTTAGTTTACGTAAGCGGTGGATACTAAGTACGTACTAAATAAATACGGTACTAGGTACTTGTGATACCTGTTCCTAGTATAATAAAGTACTTACATACATACATACGTAAAAACGTATGAACACAATATTGCTTATAAATGAAAAGAAAAATACTTTTATCATCCCTTATGAAGGACTCTCTGTTAATTTTCTTTAAATAGACATTAAAAAAAAACAAAACCACAAGCAATGCCATTTGGAGATCTAATTGATTATTTATACATCACTATAAAATTACTTTACCAATAGGTACAATGTTTATAAATTACCTGGTAATACTCGCTTCCGCCATAACGTACCGTACTAGTATGCATACATACTTCGCAGACCAAATGGAATTGCGTATGACGTTAAATTGTACTAAGTACCACCTAGTATCATAGCATACCTGTTACCAATACTTGTATCAGATTGCGATTTTAATATTTATTTCGAGCGAATATTAAATTTTGTACAATACTTACTGATGTTAATAATATATTTTATATACATTTATTACTATTAGTTATATATATTAGTTCGTACTTGTATGCTATTCTTAGAAGCAGCTCATCCGTGACCTCAAAATGCGAAGGTTATATTGACCCTAAAAATAACTAAGTTACCTTTAAAATTTAAAAAAGCCTTGCTTGCTAAGCATCAGCGCGGAGATTTTCATAAAAAAAATATTGCATAATTAATCAAATACCTAATCCAGTAATTTTCCACAGGATTACGGTCAGGGAATGCCCGGAAATATTCAAAAGATGGTGAAATTAATAAGCAAACTCATTCTGAGGCTGCAGTAACTGACGCTTTTATAATCACCGTTGCCTTCATAAATAATGCGCCCTCTTCCGAAAAATTGTTGAACTAACAACGTGATGCACGAATTAACGGAACACAAACATTTAAATAAATATAAATTCATATAAACCATGAAAGAACGATTTTTTTTTTTTTATTACTCTAAGTATATGAACGCTATATCAACCAGAAATTCACATCAATATTCATCCCCTATTAAACCCCTTCAGGAGATGAAGTTTCAATACTCCTTTTAAGCTACAAAATTTTACTATTAAGACTGTTTTAAAATATAAACGCAAAATTGCTAGTCCGCTCTGAATATAGAAATGAATCGCGTCGCCATAGCGAATTGTGTCACTACACCTGCTCGCAATAACTTATGAGCGGACTAGCAGTTTGGCGCGGACTATACATTATTTTTCAATCACTCGTGTTCAGTATTGTTAAATTAGACACTGGTAATAGATACAATCATCACAATAATCCCTTACGCCTAAACACACAACCAAACAATGAGGTAACATTGCTCTTTATACCTTAAATGGCAAATATTTTCATTCTTTTCCACCCTATAAAACATTTTATAGCCTTAATGGACGTCCAGTTATTCCTCAAGGGTTTCTTTTACATTTAGCCGTTTCACATTTATGCACTCGAGTTATCTCCACTGTTATTAAATATAATGGATCCATTACAGACCCCTTATTTCAGATTTTATTAGGAGGTAAAAATACAGTGGAATCATTCCAACTGGCCGTAATGTAAAACAGATAGAAAGAAAATATTATATCAAATTGCTCGACTCCTTTACATTATTTTTTGCTTTATGTTTAGATTGTCAGATATTAGAATAATAAAACGACGGTTCCATGAACCCTTGAAATTGAATGTTAACGATGTAGACATTTATGTATATAATAAAAGTAAGTATTTAAAGGTGGTTGAAATCTCCATAGTTTAATTGTGGCGACAAAATCAAACTACAATCTATTAAAGCTGCAAGTTACCTCCAGTAAGTTAGGTTAGAGAGTATATTTGCTCTTAATTTTATTTTTATAACGAGGAAGTAACAAACCTTCATAATAATATAGTCCATCTGATTTCATTACACCACTCTTGTTGCAATCTTTTTTTTATAAAATAGATGTAGCAGACGAGCATGCAGTCCACCTGATGGTAAGTGGCTACTGCCGCCCATGGACATCTGTAATCAACCCCAGATAGGATTAGATATTCCTACCTGAGGTCGGCCACAGATGCGCCCTTACTCTTGAGAGCTAAGCTGGAACGCCTCGAAAAAGTCTGTGTCCCTTACCACACCCTTCAAAACGGAACACAGCAGCGCCTAACACTGCTGTTATTAGGTAGAAATAGGTGTGGCGGTGGTGCCGCCGGAGTCGAACCACAAAGGGTTCTACAACCTTCAAACCGTCTATAATCAACCCCATATATGTACGCATTGCTACCTGTATGACTAAATTGGAACACCTCGTATAAATGTTTCTCCCTTACAACACCCTTCACATCAGAACAGCAGCTCCATGACATTGCAATATTTCCTCCCGAGTGGAACCACCAATCATTCTACCACCTCAAAATACACAGTAAACCACGAAACTTTAAAGTTAATCACAAGTAAAACAAACAATAGAGCTTCATACCAAGCCAAAACGTTAAAAAACAGAAATGCAGACTTATTCCGCTCACAATAAACATTGTTGAAAACAATAACCGTCGCAGAAACGCTGTCGTCAGAATCTGCTAAGTTTTATTGCCTGCAGTAAGAAGCTTGAAAACGAAATCATTTTGTGGCATTTTATGCGAAAATTAAAAACGTCAGCAAGCGAACGTCAGGACCGTTAATTGGCCATTATTTTTTGTATTACCGTACATAATAATAAACTTTATAATTTAGTACTTTATATTACCGTACGTAGTATCATTATAGTGCGGGTACAATTCCATGGTACGAGTAAATCTGCGTTATTTTTAAAGCTTTTAAAGCACAACGAATACTTGTAAGCTTTTTACCCGACTACAGAGGCTAATATTTTCTGCGCATTTGTATGTATTTATGTCTCCTTCTGTGGCCTACAGATCAAAAGGCTTAACAAATTTTAACATAGTGGAATATAATAGAATAGGATAAAAGATACCCATTTATCTAGATGGATATCGTTTATATGATTAAACTAAAATTCTCAACTTTGGTAGGAAGTAGAAAAGTAGAGTAGAAATTAAAAAATAACAGATTACTAGATTTCATTACGTCATCTGCGAAATATAGCTACGTGAACTAATTGCTTCTAATTAGGCTTAATCTCATCTTGAAATATATACTCGCTTAAAGGCTTAATCTTATGGTGAAATATATATGGCTTAATATCGGAGTCTCTCGGGTCTATTAAACTTTGTAGTGACGTCGCAAATTACAGCGGCGTTCATTTCCGCCCGCAACAAACATCGTAGAACAATGAGTTTCGCAGGAAACTAAGCATTTTCTAAATAGTAGAAGCTATTTTTATTGCTACGAGTTCAACCTTAAAACCTTAAGCTTCGAAAGGTCCAGCAATAAAAGTAAAATCGGCTTTTTGTGACTAAAGTTGCAACCAAGCATGCAATCCACCAAACATTATGATCACTCTCGGTCACATCTGCGACTTTTTACACAGAACAGGGACACCTGAAGCTGTCAGCAGGTTTGTTGCCTCCTGAGGTTTAAGATGATCACCTCATGTGTGACTGCGACCACCAACATGGTCAACTAAGTGCCTTAAGTATGCCTATAACCACACACCTATGCCTACAACCACAAGGGTATACCCTTGTGTAAACCTATTCTTAGCAATCGACTTTTATGAATGGATTAACAGGTACCTCGACGACCCGCGTGGCGGAGCGGCCACCATACCGGACTGACGCGCAAAGGGTCCCGGGTTCGATCCCCGGCCAGACAGATGTCTAAATGATGAATTTAGATTTCTGTTTCTGGGTCTAGGTGTTTGTGTATTTGTCTATGTGTGTTTCCATGGCACCCACGACACAGGGAATCCTAGTGTGGGGCTGTGAGTGTAGAAAGCGTTTACCTTTTAACATGGTACTATTTTAAAACAAAAAAAGTGTGTGTGTGTCAGCTACGACGCACGATTGGAGTTTACTCCTTACGAACGATAATTATGATATATATCGAATAGAAAATAATACGCAGGCGCGCAACACACACGTACAAACATACGCACACATTCAACTCTCAGACTGGAGGTAGTGAACTATACAGTGAGACTACGAAGTATCGCGCAAAGAGGAGACCCCGAGAATGAGATACGCTGTGTAATATCTATCTCATTCTTTTACACGTTCAATCCTACAGATATATATGTTTGTCTCTTTCTACGTTACGCCTCAACTTTTCGTGTTACACTTGATTTTACTCCTCATAAAATTTCCGTACCGGGCCTTATAACTCAAATCGTTTCTTAAGGAGTAAACTCCAATAAATACATTTTCATTTTGTCATTATCTTAAGCAATAAATATAATTACTATATAATCCGACTGCTCAAGAATTAAGTCCATGTCACATCTCATCTGTTAACATTTGTCGAGGCGTTTAATTTGTACGTCGTGCCAAAAAATTAGACACACACACATACGCTTGAAAAACATTACACTCCACAGTAAGTTCCACACCTTAAAAGCAATTAATCAAACCGATAGAAAAAAATTACATGCTTCTTATAAACAACGTTACAAACATAAAAAAAAATTATAACGAATTCGAACAATTTTAATTTCGTCACAACATATAAAAGGTCACAAAAGTTCAAAACGACGATTAATCAAATTGCCTAAAATAGAAGAATGTTTAACTTTTGTAAACAACACTATAAATATAACAATCTTATCGCAGAATGTTGGACAACGACCCCGTTACTTGAAGAAATTTCTCACTTTTACATTAATAGTTTCGTGTTAGGTTTTTGTTGTGAAAATTGTGAAAATATTATTTTTGTCTGTGTACCTATTCTTTTCTAGAGACAAAACATTGGATGATACGAAAATTTACACAATGGAACAATTGGTAACAAAATTGGTATAGAAGTTTATATGAATTTATTATACGAAGCTGATATTCGTTCAAATTGCCGCAGCACCTCATATGTTAGCCAAATTACTCTGTGAGTAATATAATCCTAAATATATATAAATTGCAATGATCACTAGTCATGATAAGACTTGCTGCTTATGAGACCATATCCAGACCAGACCTGGACAAATAAAACACAAATTTGAATATTCAAACGGTTCAATGTAACTTATGTCCAGGACATATATATTATATATACGGGGAAGGAGGCTTAAGCGATTCAAACCCCACCCTTTAGTATTGGCGTAGGTTTTTTTCGACTTCTGACCCCCATCTTGAAACTCCCTTTTAACAAAGCTATTCGCTCATGATTTGTATACAATTAAATCAATTTAAAACCGTCAGTAGCTTACCTTACATCAGACAGGATTTATTACGTCGATCTCATAAAATCAGACAATCAAACAAATTTTATACCGCTACGAGGGAAATCCGATAAAGATAGAATCTTTCATGTTGGTTTAAATCTTCCGGTTTTGGCGTTTGATCTTGAAGTAATTTCCGTACTTGTGTATATCGTTTATGGATCACACGGAAATAAAGGTACAATAACATCTCTCAATAAAATACCACCACTACGAAAACATTTCCAACGACCTAGAAAATTTAGGTCGCCGTAGTATATTTATTGAGTCAGTAACAATTTACGTAATATTGCTCCAGTAATTAAAAAAACACATTTAGTACTGTATGCTATAAGTAAATATTGATATAGAGTAATCTATATCCAATATGCGCATAGATTGAACGTAGTAGAACCCTTTGTGGCTTAATTTCGGGGAAACACCGCCACGCCACACCTATTTCTAATAATAGCTGTGTCGTGGCGGTGTTCAGCGCTTAGCTGCTGTGTTCCGCTTTGAAGGGTATGGGTAAGGTAGACTACTTATTCGAAGCGCTCCAATTTAGTCCTCAGGGGCAGTGTCTCGGATTGATTACGATGTCCATAGGCAGCAATTGTCTCTTACTCTTCAATATTACACAAAAAGATACATACCCATCATGAGGACTAAGTTGTAACGCTTTTTGTAAGTGTCTCTTTTACACATCCTTCAAACCAGTTACCCTTCGTATGAGTTTTTACAAAAAATACTGTTTTGGGTTTTGTTTACGTATTTTCCATACATTTCCAATCAGTTCTTATACAGTCCGCTGGGGGCGCGATTGAAAATGTATGGGCAAATATGTAAACAAATACAAAAACAGTCATATTTGTAAAAACGTAAATACTCATACTAAGGGTACAGAACACAGCACGCTTAACACTTGTTATAAGGCAGAAGTAAGCTTCGCAGTGTTGCACCCTAAATCGAATCTATATGGGTTATACCACCTTAAACTAACCACTTATCTAAAATTAGAACAAATAGTTTTAAGTAACACTAATTTAATAAACGCATCTTTTAATTAGCTTTCAAGGATAAAATCTAATTAATCTAGGGTGTATGAATAGAACACTAAACGTAATTATAGACTGCATATCCCCTTTGAAACGCGTAATGAAATAACTCTATTAAATCTCCCGGCTCTTTCAAGCTCTTTGTGGCCGTGAATCTAATTCTTGTTAGTTATAAGTGTACTTAGTTATAAGTTATTACTATAGTTAAGTGCTTTAAGACTCTGTGGTACTATTTGGTACAATTTAATAACTTTAATAAAACGTAGTGAAACAATAATGATTTTCTAGTTAAGGACATTCTCAAAAAAATATATATTTCACATTGTGAGATAACTTAATTTAAAATAAACAAATAGTGTGCATGCAGTAATTAAAACAACAAAAAAGTCAACTTTTTTCTTTTATAAACATTTTTTAATTCTTTAATCTAACACCATTATATAAAATATTATGTTGATAAAAAATATATTTTTAAATATTAAAAAAACTTTGCAAAGAATTTCCTAAGAACGTAAACTTTGAAATTTTCTTTTTTAAATTAATGCGACGAACGCAGTATTTCAAAAATATTTTTCGTATGTAGCTTAAACGTATTATTTGTAGCGTTAAATCGAATAATTCGAAAAGTGGTAGAGCTATTAGGCCACATCTATTTCTACCATAAAGGAGTTTTTGCGTTTCGGTGGAATGGTATGGAAACCGACTAACATACATTGAAGGCCCCAGTAGTGACAACGTATCGTCAATCGGCTTCAGGTTAAACCCTGTTCTATATGCAATTGAAAAGTAGATCTAAAAATATTGGTTAAAGAGCGGCCCTAACCACTTTCCTTCAGGTGGACTGCATGCTAATTTGCCACTTCAATATTTAAAAACAGCTAGAACTGAAAATTAAAACAATGATCTATAGAATGCAACAAAATTGTCTAAGAACGTGTTGAAACAAGATGCTCATAATAAGCGTTGTCGCCGCTGTCACCTTTCTCACTGAAGAGCTCTACTCGAGGTATTTGGCCTATATCCAGATTCAGGTGGCCTTAGGGCTGTTTATTTGAAGTACCTTCGCTTCATTTACATTTATTTGAAGTTGGAAAATCTATTTGTTTATTTTTTTAAAGGCGTTGAAAATAACTGCCGAAAATCAATTTCAAGTAGGCTTAGAGTTGTACCTTAGGTCGGTTACCACTGTGGGAACGACGAGGATTCCGCACAGCACACGCTGCAGTACTGCCCGACATGGGAGTCTCAGCGTCGGATCCTCGTCCAAAAAGTTGGTGAAGATCTCTCTCCGGCGGCCATTGTTGGGGCGATGGTTCAGCGCAAAGAGGCCTGTGACGGCATGATCACCTTCTGCAACGTGGTCATGTCTGCGAAGGAAGACGCCGAAAGAGCCAGGGAGCGCGCTGAACCCGCTCGGAGGAGGCGCTGCCGTGGGCGCACGTAACGCCTGCCGGCGATGTCCCTGTAGCTCCGGGATCAGAATAGGGCTACGGTATCCTCTGCCTGTCGTAAGAGGCGAGTAAAAGGGGGCTTTCGGGGTTGCGGACGGCAAGAGTGGGAGCTCTAACCGCCTGGCTAGCGACCCCGGGAAGAACGATGGTATGTGTGACCTCATACCGTCGTACGCTCCACACGGAGTGGCGAGCTTCATAAGCATCTGGACGGAGCCAGACGGGGCCACGCGCCAAGAGGACTCCGGTTGCGTTCCTTTGGAGATCCCGGAGTCCTCTACGCAGCGCTGAGGATGGTCACCGGGGGGGGTTTAGTGCGGTAAAAGTCCCACATAACCCGTGGTTGCTCCCACGGCGTCGGGTACCTTTTGAAGGTTTCCCCCTCGTCAACAAAAAAAAAAAAGGTCGGTAACCAATTCATTACTCTTTTCTCTATTGTTTTATGCACTTTATTTATAATCAATCTATCCAGTATTTTGTCTACCAAAAATTATAATATTTGACAATTTCTTCATCAGATATTTTATCATCATCATTATATCATCACATATATTATTGTAAGCTGTTGATCTTTAGTGCTTAAAAAATAGATAGATTGACTACTAATACGGGGCATTAGTATATTGTTGTGGTAAAGAGATAGTTCGACTGTCCTAATTCACAGGTCACATATCCATTGCCTCCATGCCCTATAGGGCATGAAATTGGACTTAGAACGTGTTCAAACAGGCATGTTGACATTAAACGTCGTATTCGCGGTTTTAAGGCATGTCACCCTCTCTCACACAACGCTCTACTCGAGGTGTTTGCTCTATATTCAGTCTTAGGCTTTTGGGCTATTTATTTGAAGTAAAGTTGTTTAATATACATATAAGTCTTTAAAATGATGAAATATTTTTCTTTAATTACGAATAGTCTTCCAAACTTTTCTCGTACCTATAAAAATGTTATAATTTGTTTTTGATACAAAACAACATTTAGAATTTAAAAAATCAATGATAAAGAAAAAATAAAACATATTTTTCCTGTTTTTAATTTCGTAATAAACATCCCTACGGTTCCCTTCGTAAACATTCACTTAAAAATATTTAACTCGAGGTGTTTGCCTATTTTCCCTGTTAGGTCCCAGATACGGTAGAGGTTGGGTCTTTCGTAAAAAGATTTTATATTTCGTTTAACTTCGGTCCGCAAAGACTACCTATCTAAATATTTACATAGATTTGAGGCTTATCTGGATTTTTAAGGCTTACGATTCTCTTGAGGTTTTCACTATGCTCACGTTTTCAGGAAAATGTAGATGAATGTGCCATATTGAATTTTATTTATGTAAATTTTCTTATTTAAGACCATCGATATACTACTAATAAAGACGTTATTATTAGTATATCGATGTTTAAGACATATTTAAAACTCTTCTCTAAGTTATATCTGAAGAATTTTGCTAAAAATAATATTTCTTAGTTAATATGCGAAGTGTAAAATAAATAAAGGTGTTTGACGTTGCTGTAAATCAGTGTTTCTCAACGTGTGGGTCGTGATCTCCTGAGACGTTATAAAGCCTCTTTAAGAGGGTTGCAATCAATAAAAAAATAAAACAATATAAAATTATGTTTAACGAAGAAAGCGTTACTTAAGATAGTTTGGAAGACTTAACTATGTATTTAACCCATACCATATTGGGGAAAAACTAAAAAAGTATATGTAACAATATACAATGTACGAATGTGAACGAAGTGAACCGCAAAAGAATAAGTTATTACAAATTTTTTGGTACAAAATTATATGACCTGACATGACACATCACGTTGCAGTAGCGTATACCTAAAATATATTTTCTGCAAAATTTGCAGTTTCCAGAGGCACCATCGCCACACCCAACTTTATAGTGTCCATGTCGGTAAAAGTAATTTTAACTAAACTTCGAAAAGAAATGTATCATAAATAATGTATTGTTTAGGTTTTTGTTATCTCGTAAAATAAAAACAGCTTACAAACTACGAGGTTCGGCGCGAAATACTGTATATACTTAGGGGGTCGTAACATAATAGAGAGTTTGAAAATCACTGTACTTCAATATTGAATTGTACACAAACGGGGCTAGAGGGTGGAGTAACTGTGATAAACCACTGCTCTCTGTCGGGAAAGTTTTTCTGCGCGCTCGTAAATTCTTTGTAGCTTCAGGATATAACAAAAACGACTGTACGTGTTATCACGTTATACTGGAGTAGGATCCTCTACTTCTTGGTATGTTCTTAAGGTCAAAATATAAGATTGGATATTTTTTAGACGTTTTGAAGGTGGTAGAACCCTTTGTGGTCGACTCCGGTGGCACCACCGCCACACCTATTTCTACCTAATAACAGCAGTGTTAGGCGCTGCTGTGTTCCGGCTTGAAGGGTGTGGTAAGGGAGACAGACTTTTCCGAGGCGGTCCAGCTTAGTCCTCAGGGGTAGCGGCGCATCTGTGGCCGACCTGAGGTAGGAATATCTAATCCTATCTGGTTGATTACAAATGTCCATGGGCGGCAGTAGACACTTACCATCAGGTGGACTGCATGCTCGTCTGCTACTCTTATATTAAAAAAAAATTGAAAAAAGAAAAAAATACGTGCTTTTACCACGCTTTTATTAGCTTGACCTGTATGTAGGTGTGTACAATGTACATATGTGACGGGATCTTTGAACTCGATTTTTGCCCACTTTGAACGGGTTATTTGAACGATTAATTTAAAATTTTGAACACTTATCAAGAACCAACCAAAAAGCGACCTATTTTTAAGATCCAATATAAGTAACTAGTATAAATGAAACTCATTTGTCATAATTCATTTCGTAGAAGAAAACTGTTAGCGCTCTTAAGAATTACTTCTCTTTTTTCAGACTAATTTATCAGTGCCAAGACTATGCAATGAAGTTTTAATCATAAAACTTAAAATTTAGTTTCTTTGCTTTTTTATAAAATAACGAACGCCTCAAGATTGCCACTCTTGAGTTTTTATCTTTTTTTTATTTTTGGCATAACTTAAGAGCTGTACGGGAAATATTGCATTCTATTCTGTCGTGAAAATATCAGTACTTTAATACGTTTTTCATTGATACTGAACAAAAGTTGTAAAACCCTTTGTGGTTCTACTCTAGAGGCACTACTGACATCTCTTACTCCTATAGAACAGTGTTACGTACTGTGTTCTGGTTTGAAAGGGAAATACTTTTACATACGAGACCATTCAACGTAATTCAGGGGTAGCAACGCACCTGTGGCCGGGCTTATTAGGGATTTCAGTCCTGTCTGGGGTCGATTACAGATTTCTATATACGACTACATGCTCATTGCTCATTGCTACTTCCTTAGTATAGAAAATACACGTATTATTTTAAATATTTTAAAATTTGACACTTTTTACAACCAGTTAAGTATTTTTACAATTCCTTCGAACATCCTTCCTTCGAACATTCCTTTTTAGGGTTCCCTAGGCGCGCAAAGTGTAAAAACGGTAACCTATTACTAAGCCTCTGTTTGTCCATCTATCCGTCTGTCACAGGGTAGTTATCTCTTAAACCATAATAGATAGACACTTAAAATGTTTACAGAGTATGTATAACTGGCCGCTATACCAGAGTTTCATTCAAATAAATGGGGGTTGCCAATAAACTGCTACTCGTATTTTTCGGCGTTTTTCACTTTATCTCATCGTCAACCCATTATTGTCCTACTGCTGGGCACGAATCTCCTCTCAGAATGAGAAGGATTAGGCCACAGTCCACCGCGCTGGCCAATTGCGTATTGGTAGTCTTCACATACCTTTGAGATTTTTTTTTATAAATCTCTCAGATATGCAGGTTTCCTCACGATGTTTTCCTTCACCGTTTTAGCAAGCGATAATTAATTTCTAATACGCACATAATTTCGAAAAATCAGACGTGCGTGCTTGGGATTTGAACCTCGGACCCCTCGATCGAGAGGCCGAGTTTCTTAACCACTAGGCTATCACTTTATCTATTGAACCGTAAAAGGTAACTATAGCCGATTTTTTTACAATGTTAATCATAAATGAAAATTCAGTGGTACGGAACTCTCCGTGTTTAAGTTAGCATTGCATTTGGCTAATCTTTTGATCCTATGGCTTAGTGGTGCATTAAAAAATGTCATCTTAGAAACCAAGTATAGTTCTGTTTATTTCGACATAAGCTGCAAGAAACTTATTCTAATCTTAAGTGATTCGAGCAGGGTCTTTGCAAAGTTCCACCTTGAGAAAGTGGGCGTGAACGAATCCTAAACTAACGTGAACTTGAGGTTTTATCATTAAGAACTTAGTATAACTCCAACAAACTTAGAGACAACGCAGGACCCCATGCGCCTGAAATTTTAGATTAGCGTGTTAATACACTAATTAGTAATTACACTGTCATGCGAACTCAAAACTAAAATAACAAGTACTTAACAACAACGAGGGGGAAACCTTCAAAAGGTACCCGACGACGTGGGAGCAACGCCGGGATATGTGGGATTCTTACCGCACTAAAACCCCCCCGGTGGCCGTCCTCAACGCTTGTTGGAGAACTCCGGGATCTCCGACGGAACGCAACCGGAGTCCTCCAAGCGCGATGCCCCGACCGGGCTCTGCCCAGGCGAGCGTGGTGCTCGCCACTCCGTCTGATGTGCACGACGCTATGCGACCACATATACCGCCGTCCTTCCCGGGGTCGCTGGCCGGGCGGTTCGAGCTCCCACTCTTGCCGCCCGCAACCACGGAAGCCCCCTTTTAGTCGCCGCTTACGACAGGCAGGGGATACCGTAGCCCTATTCTGATCCCGGAACTACAGAGACAAAGCTACTTTGAACCTAGACTTTGGAAATACAGATGTAGATTCCATCTACGTACATTGAATGTGTCGTGTCAAACAAGGTCATGTTCTATAGAACATGTTCTATAGTTCTATAGTTTCTTAACCACTATCACTGCTGTGGGTATACCCACAGCAGTGATAGTGGTTAAGAAACTCGGTTTCTGGATCGAGGGAGCCGATCCGGCCAGTGATTCCACACTTTTCAAACTTATTTGCACATTAGAAATTTATTATCACTTGCTTAAAACGGTAAAGGAAAACATCGTGAGGAAACCTGCATACCTAAGAAATTAAAAAAAAATTAAACAACCTGTGAATTTTTTTTTACCAATTCGCACTTGGCCAGTGTGGTAAACTATGGTCTAACCATTCTCATTCTGAGAGGAGACCCGTGCCCAGCAGTGGAAACCTTATAGATACAGTCACTAAATTGTTAGTTACCAAGAAAACTTTTATTAGATAGATAGTCTTTCATAAATAATTTGTACTTATCTTAAAGGGTGGGTGTTAAACTAAGGGATAACTCGATAATATTGTGTTAATTTAAGGCACGCGATCCGTCGATTTGCCCTTTGGATTTCGGTTTGGGCCTTGTCTGAATAATTAAACGCATCAGGTTTCAAGCGTAATGAAAACCATTTCACAACATAAACAATGTAACAGTAATAAGTATGTATATACGAGTGTATATATTACAAATTCCGTATTATCCTAGAGCGTATTCTATATAATACAATGCAAATCACTACTACATACTCTATAGCATGGATGCACAGACCATGGATGCACAGAACGCCGACACTCGACAGCAAAAATAATACTCTCGTACATTCGAAAAATATTTAATTCTATTCCAGAATAAAACCAAAAAAAAATATGTTCGAAAAGTAAATTGAATCAAGCGCGCGCGCTATTTGAATCTAGCTCCCAAAAATGCTAAGTCAAGTAACATCGCTTGCCGCCTTTATATAAAGTTCAAAATAGTAGAGAAATCAAGAATTTTCTAGCGCGGTGTGAGCAAGCGAGATAGCAATAGTATCTTTGATTAAATAGGTAGGAATACCTATCTATGAATAAATTTCAATGGCTTGAAATCCCCCAAATTGTTAAGCAAAGAACATTTTAGATGTATCTTAAGTATACTTTAAAAGATTTATGGCCGCAAATCGCGTATATTGAAAGAATACAAATTTACAAATGTTTTTTTTTATTAAAGTGCAAACGTTAAATAAAAATAAACGTAGTAAAAGTACTATGTAGACCATATGAAAATTGACGAGAAAAAGTTCAGCATTTCTTTATAATTTTTATTTATTTATTTATTCATTTATTAAATCATATTCACTAACATTACAGAAATGTAATTAGTTTGTTATATATAGTAAATTCGTTAGTAAATGTAGTCAAATTTAATATACAAGTGATCCCGTGCTATCCGGTGGATTGTTCGTTAATGCAATCCACCTGATGGCAAGGGTTAATTGAAACTCATAGACCTCCTTTCCTAGATTACTTTGAGAATGCCTCGTACCTTTAAATTATTTACCCTTACTACACCCTTAAAACCGGAACAGCACAACACTTAACAAATATTTGACGATGTAGTCTCCGGATTCGTACCACGAATCGTTCTACGTTCAATTAGTTTAATTAGAGCATAATACACTACCGACAATAATGTTTTTAATTTTAGGTTACGTCGTAAGTAAAACATTTTACCAAATATAAGACTATAATTTATCTGAAATAGCTTTATCCCTATTGAGTAAATGAGAATTTATGGGTAGCAAAGTTAGTTAAACTAAAGAAAAACTAGCTGACCAAGATAAGTGGAGCAAATAAGCTCTCGGGCAAAATAATTGCATTACTTATCTTTCTTCTTCGTAACATCGGGAACTTATAAGATAATAATGCAATTATAGCTTATTTATAGTAGAAAGGGAGATGAAAGTAGCTAGGTTTTTATTTTTTCTGTTTTTATTATCCTTTAATTAAAAACATTATTTTTTTTTAATACATAATATAGGAATAGCAGACGAGCATGTAGTCCACCTGATGGTGAGTGGCTACTGCCGCCCATGGACATCTGTAATCAACCCCAGATAGGATTAGATATTCCTACATGAGGTCGACCACAGATGCGCCGCTACCCCTGAGGACCAAGCTGGAACGCCTCGGAAAAGTCTGTCTCCCTTACCACACCCTTCAAACGGAAACACAGCAGCGCCTAACACTGCTGTTATAAGGCAGAAATAGGTGTGGCGGTGGTGCCGCCGGAGTCGAACCACAAAGGATTCTATCACCTCCAAATAAAAAGTGAAAATAAAAACAAATCGTAAAAAAAACAGAAATGAGATTTAAAAAGTCTACGGATATCTTAGGTAACGGGTGGTTTTGACGAAAATTAACGAACCTGAGTTTCCTATTTAGGTAATAATACAAGCAAGGTGGTTCTGGTACGTTTACTATCTGGGTTTTAAAATATCTAATATTTCAACTAGTGCTTCTCTCCCGTATTGATCTTCTAAACATAAAGGGTCTGAGTGAAAGATTCTATTACACATAAAAGAGTATCGAACTATAGATATAATTCAATTTCAAAGATTATACTCGTATCTAGGAGATTTCAGTATAACAAAGATTAAGCGTATTGCTACGTCCCCTGGAGAGTTTAATAGTAAAAATGAATATCGTGGATGTTCCACGGATCTCCAATAGGACCGATACCTTATATAAAACTTATCGAGAGGATTATTCAATATGGATATCGTAATTCTATTCCCTTTCTCGTTTTAAATTCGTTTGTTAGCCTTCACGTGGGAGCGTGTGTGCGTTAACAGATGTCTACGTAGGATGTAGCAATGCCTACGCTCTTCATTTCATAAATGGACATTGTTATTCATGAAATCAATCGCGTGATTTTTTAAATGTTGCTAATGAATAAAGTTAAGCACAAAGCTACTTTTATTAATCTTATATTAAAATGTGTTATTTATTATCTTGGACGGAAGTCTTACTAAAAGATTACTAGAAAACAGAATTTACCTCGAAACTTATCGAGTTTTAATTGTATTTTTCCACTTACTTTCAGTTATTTACTCACTATTTTAGTCCAATTTAATGTATATTTAAGTTGAATTCAACGAGTATTTCAGTGTGCAAGCAGAGTTACATTTTAAGTATGTATTTTTAAAATCTCTACTATTATTTAAACAGACATACACAATTAAACATGCCGCGAGTCTGCCCACGAAGCCTGAATAACTTGGAGCTTCCACGACGCGTCTTTAATCACGTTAAGGTAAATCTAGAAATTCTGCAGATATTTTGCGGAAAGGTTTAACTGTAGTCTTTTGAAAAATGTTGTTTTTGACGACGTCCTAAACGAAAGGATGAAAAAAAATTTTGTGGTTCGACCTCGGCAGCACCACCGCCACGCATATTCCTCATAACAGCACGTTAAGCGCTGTGTGTTCTGGTTTGAAGGATGTGGTGAGGGAGACATACTTTTCCGAGGCGTTCTAGCTTAGTCTTCAGGGGTACCGGCGCATATGTGACCAACCTCAGGTAGGAATATCTAATCCTATCTGGGGTTGATTACAGATGTCGATGAGAGGCAGTAGCCACTTACCATCACGTGGACTGCATACTCATCTGCTACTCCTATGCGTATGCGTATTATAAAAAAAACATGTTACATTGTGTATTACAAAAAACACGCCTAATTTATAATCCATTAAGATAATCCTCCCATTTTAAATCACAAATGTATTTCATGATTTTTATGTGTACCTACTAAATTACGGAAAGTTGTTTGTCAAGAAAGCTAAAGTTAATTTAAGCAACCCTACCAATTCTACTTCTGATCTATCGTGATTGTCTATTTCCTGGGGTCGATTGGTATCTCAAATAGGCCAAGCCTTACAATCTACGGACTAAGATTTATTGCCAGAATTATAGAGGCTTGTTTGTATTTTTGCAATATTGAAGACAGGAAAAGTTGATGTTCACAGAAAACACATAAAAGTTTGGGCTATTGTCTATGTGTGATTTAAAATTGGAATTAGATCTCTATTTTTATACCATGGCAATGATTGTAAAATATCTGTTAAACCGTTTTTTTTCTAAAGATTGGAGTATTAAAAGAGCTTGCAACTGATAAGTTGTGACAACTGATAAGTGCACTGAGGATATTTGTAACCATCTCCATATAATAATGACAGGAATTGTACCTGAAATTAATCTTAAATACGCTGACACTCTAGATGCTACTACTCTAAGATGGTTGCTTTATACGAGTATGTTCATGTGTAGGTTTGGATATACGAGTATCTTACCCAATAATAATTAAAATGACGTACGATCAATGAGTAGCCACTACTAGAAGCTCAACTTATAAAATCACAGGCTATATGATGCTTAGCTTGTTTCGCTTCTCAAAACTTAATTGATTTTCCTATGTTTACGATATCGAAAAACCAAGTTATAAAAGTGTTTGTGGCTGGTTATACTGTAAACATTGTTTTGTTTATCGCTTCGTTTCGGCTTCACAAACAAGCTTCATAAATCTTAGATTATTCAAATTTGTTCCTTTACGACGAAATTCACTGAGTATCGTTGTAAAGAGAGAAAATATATTTAAAAAATGTAAACTTGTAGATTTATTTAGGCCGCGCAAATCATATCTATATCTATATCTTTATCTATATCTTTTTCTCTTGAAAGTTAAAATGGAAAGCTCTTAATGTATTAAATTAATCAGACTCAATGTCTAGGTATTACTTTTGAAAAGGTGTCAAAGGGGACTCCTCGTGATCTTGACAGATAGGACTCTCGTCCTAATTGGCATTGAGAACTAATGAGCTGTAGTACCTAAACTTAAAATATTAATTAATATCAGACGATACTTCTCACCATACTACTCAATATAATAATTATAAAACAATACGTTATACCAGTGTCTATTGTATGCACCTACATAATATTATAAACAACTGTTAACAGTTTGATTGACGTTCTATGTAAAAGGCAGGATAGTGTATAAGTACCTTTTTTGTTAATGAGGGGGAAATCTTCAAAAGATACCCGGTGCCATGGGAGCGACGCAGGGTTATGTGGGATTCATACCGCACTAAACCCCCCAAGATGGCTGTCCTCGGAAATCACCCGAAGTCTTCTTGACGCGTCGTCCCGTCGGGCTCCGACCAGGTGAGCTTGACGCTCGCCACACCGTATGGTTCTTACGATGGTATGCGACCACACATACCGGCTTCCTTCCCTTCCCGGAGCCACTGGTCGGGTGGTTCGAGCTCCTACTCTTGCCATCCGCGAACCCAGAAGCCCCCTTTTAGTCGCGTCTTACTACAGGCAGGGGACACCGTAGCCCTATTCTGGTCCCGAAACTATAGGGACTAGTGTATAAGTACCTACCGCATAGTTTAGAAAAACGATATACCTACATATTATGCATAAACATCATACATATAGGTCGCAGATAGTTAACAAAGTAGTTATACTGTACTTATGATTGTCCAATAAAAACCCACAGGAATATTTTCCTCTTTTTTTTTATTTAGTTTACTTGTCTCGAATTTTAAACATTTCTTGCGCTAACCAGTAAACCGTTTAGTGAATTACATAATTAAAATTACTAATTAGTCTACGATTCTATAGGAAGCCCAAAACAAGGTACATAATAAAACAATAATGGACGAGTTACTATTTGTACAAAGTCAACAAAACACGGAATAATTTACCCGCCCTCAAAATAGCCCAACTTTAGGCGGTATTGTTCACGTGGACACAAACAAGTTTAATGAAATAATAAGCCGTTGACAGTAATCGCCTGTCCTTTGCAATTGCGAAGTGTATTTTGTTTTCCCGTAGAGATTTGAGCTTGAATAATGGCCCATTTAGATGGAGAGAGTTTCTCGTATCGAAGATACGATTATCGAAGGAATATAAAATATTTTGTTAACTAAACATTCGCTCTTCTCGCTTGTTGCCTTGGGCGATTATTGCCTTGCATGGAATATTTTATTGCGTCCATGTAAACAGAATTTCAAAGCAATAATCGTATTTCGAGATTTTATGCCAGTTGCTGAATGTATGAATGCTTGTATTTAAACAGAAAAAGAAGAATAGGTCTTGGGTTCAAAAATGGACAGGTAGAAGAAATGGTTTGGGAGCATCTGACACGTTGTTCCTTGAATTACAATTTCTTAGTAACGAAACTGAAATGAGAAATCTCGCTTTCAACACGATTCAAACTGATTTGTACGATACTCGTATGAACTTCAAAATATGTCATACGAGATCGTGTTTATACTATAGTACTATACTATACTTTAGTACACGTCGAGATTCTGGTAAGCAAGAATATCCTTACAATAATTTTGTCGTGTAAATAAACAGGCAATTATCGCCTGGCGATAAGTCATATGCGAGTCTCGTATGACATAATAGTAGACGATAATTTAGTTCTCGTCTGTGTGTTATATATTGGCCTTAACGCACATAATTAGGCATTCGCCTTAAACAAAATTACTAGAAAGACACTTGATCCTGCACCGCCGCCGTGCCGTGGGAACGCTGATTCCGCACCACCGCTCCGTTTCCATTGAATACTCCCAACGTGGGAATTCACTCTGGGCGCTAACTTTGCCCCAGTAAGTCACTTTGGATAGCTAGTTATAATTTAGGTTAGATTTAATCCAAACTTGTAATATTCGGTTTTGATTAAATACATGTTTATAAGTAATTCGGTCTTTCTGTATCCTGATTGCTGCATCCCGACGCAAAACATAACTTGTGTGTAAACATTTTGATACGATTATGTTATGACGATTATTGCTTACGATTTCTCGACCCGAAACGTGCGAGAAACTCTCTCCATCTAAATGGCTCTTTATTGTTAGTTGAAATAAACCTCTACTAAAATCTAACGAGGGTTTTAACATAATTCAAAACGTGACATTTTCATTCATTTGAATGTACCTAATACCGATCTAAATAAAATTAAATTGTGTCTTTATAATGTCAATACTTTTTTTACATATGGAAGTATATACGGTACGTATAACACAAAAATATCATTTTTTTGTCTGTCTGTTTGTTCTGGCTAATCTCTGAAAGGGCTCTGGCAGTATCTGATATGTTAAAAACGAACATAGGCGCCGTTTATTTAAGAAAAATAATTAGGGTTCCGCGTAAGAGAACAGAAATCCATGGTATCTCTTATTTTCTTGGACTCTTGGGTTAATTGGATTCTTGGATACTTGGATTCTTGGCCTAATGTAGTAGCCTAGTGCCTTCCTTCAAGGAAAGTCTCTCAGTGTGTTAAGTAAAATAGTTTTCCATGCATCTGTGGATTTTGCGGTAGATAGGTATGTGTAGAAATTAGTCTCCTAGTAAGACATTAAGACGTAACATTCCGTATGCATAAACTCATCTCGCCTACTGCCTCAAAACCACGATAATTGTGTAGTTATCCCAAACTCCTAATAGGTAAGTATATTATTGTATATGAACCTATATCTTTTTTTTATAATATAGGAGTAGCAGACGAGCATGCAGTCCACCTGATGGTAAGTGCCTACTACCGCCCATTGACATCTGTAATCAACCCCAGATAGGATTAGATATTCCTACCTGAGGTCGGCCACAAATGCGCCGCTACCCCTGAGGACTAAGCTGGAACGCCTCGAAAAAGTGTCCCTTACCACACCCTTCAAAACGGAACACAGCAGCGCCTGCACTGCTGTTATTAGGCAGAAATAGGTGTGGCGGTGGTGCCGCCGGAGTCGAACCATATAGGGTTCTACTACCTTCAAGTTCTACCATCTATTAGGAATAACGGACTACTATATATACACATGTAATATAAACTTTAGAATAATTATAATGTTGATAATTAAATGTTGTAAATTAGTCTTATCTGAATACAATTTGGATTTTAGTCAATGGACGAATCTCCTTGTTTTCTTTAATATTTAAGCAAGTGATGATTAAATAATTTCCTGGTATCAAACCCTGGATCGCACTGAAAAATTATTAGTCCAGTTGTTTATGCAAAAAGGAATACATGCTAAAATGAAATAGGGAAAAACAGAACTAAGGAAATATTATAAACGGACAGCACTGAAAAATGACGTCATCACTACAACACTGCCTTACCATAGACAAAAGTGTTTTTGTATATCTGTATAGTTATACAATAAACTTTTGTTCCTCATAAGACCAAATCGTACACACATACAAACATGAAAGGACCCAAATGGTATAGAAATTGAGTTAGACTTTGAAACTTCGATGAATAGGACCCAATATCGCCACCCGTCCCCATTAGAGATACAATCTACTGCTTTGAATATAAATATTGAATTGACGATCTCTCCCTACACGTCAAATGTATGAAAGGCGTGATTATGGAGTTGCCATACTAAAATTGTGAAAGAGAAACGATAAACGATATTTTATTTTACATATTTTAGAAAATAATTATCACTTCCTTGAGAATAAAGGAAAATATCGTGAAGTCTACCAAACGGCTAGCGCGGTGGACTGATCTGAGAAGAGACTCGTGCCCAGATGAAATGGTACAGTAATTACTATTTATGATGAATGAAGCATACCTATAGCTTACTTGACTAAAGAATAAAGAAACGAATACATTTTGATATAAAATGGTAACTACTTTGAAGCCAAAAAGCTTACGATGTCATTTTATAGGCAACAACTTTTGTACCGGGTCCAACTGTTTGTTTTATATTGTATTTTCTAAACTTTAGTTTTATATTATATTTTCTAAACTTTGACCGTGTGATTCAATCAAGTGCAATATTAGATTAGGTATATATCAGGATCAAGTTCCTATGTAACTTAATTTCAGATCGTTTGTGTTAGAAATATATTCAAATTATTTTATCATAGCATTATTTTAATTTATTTTTTCTGTGTTATAATAAGTTTCCATTTATATAGTCCCTGGCTGATACGATTGTATGACTCGAGAAAAGAGAAAAAGAACACGGTTGTCGGTATTTTGCGCGGGAATTATAAAAGTCGTAATTTGGTTCAAAAAATAGTTTTATTGTTTCAGCTGTGGTAAAGAAAAGACGGGAGTATTGTTTAAATTAATCATAAAGGTAATAAACAACTAAATAAGTAATTTTCCACTATAGGACATAATTTATGTAATTTGAATTTTTATTACTAAATCACTCGGTAAGTTACTCGCTTGTGGTTAAACATGGTAATAAGTGAATTTGCACAATTCCGAGTAACAGTGTTAATTGGGAAATTAATTTTGGAATTGAGAAATTATATTCGGTAGATAAATGACTTTGAATAGCAAATGTTACACTGACTGTTCA
The DNA here is from genome assembly GCF_041222505.1 of Epargyreus clarus. Lineage (NCBI taxonomy): Eukaryota > Metazoa > Arthropoda > Insecta > Lepidoptera > Hesperiidae > Epargyreus > Epargyreus clarus. Next base: position 6,747,322 of record NW_027332231.1, on the reverse strand, counting down.
TTTTGTACCTACATTAAATTATTCAATGGTATTTTGGGTTTTCATATCAAACATAGTATTACCTACGTACTAGTTATATTATTTACTGGTATTCTACGTGACTATAAATATACTAGCACCCAAAAAAATAATCTACATAATAAATCGACTATTGTAGGACTATTTGAAAATAATGATTTGTAAAAATACATACTTTTTAAAAATGATTCTTCGATAATTGTTAACTTAAATAACTCATCTTACGTATATGTAGGTACATTATAATTTAGCAATATATTAGAAAAAATATAATTACAAGTGAAAGAACCAGCTTTTATTTTCTGTTTCGTGTAAATAGATAAATAGCCAATATAGGTACCTAGTATAGCAGTATATTATAAACGTAACCGGTAAGCTATAACCGCATAGGCAAATACCGGATAACTTTACATTCGTTCTAAAGCCAAATGTTTACATTTCTGAACAAACTCAGAATTTAATAAAACTTATAGACGTAGCGGTGCGACGCCCACATAATCATTATTCCGCAAAGTTGTTACAAGTATTCGAAACTTTTCAAACCACCTACAGACAATGAGGTTGGAATATTCTCAACAAACAACTTTGTAGCTCATTCGGAATAACCTGGTTCAGCCACGATTCTAACCTATTGTTGTGTACTTCTGTAATTCTTATTCGAATATCCTCACTTTTATTTAAGACCTAGATGTAATCTTTGTTGTAGACCTGTTAGTAAATTATTATTACCTTTTAAGTTTTTGTAGTAATGTTCGATCAAGCTCGAAGGTAGTAATGTATTATTAAAATAGAAATTGCTTTTAAAACTTTAATAAATTTGCCGAATTAAACGTAATTTTTGAACGTACAAAAAGTTAAACCGCAGAAGTATGAAATATTCATACTTTGTTTGTATTATTATTTTACTTAGGTATACGAGTAGTCCGTCCCAAACTTCTAGTCCGCTCTAAAGTTGTTGCGCGCATGTGTAGTTAGAGAACCAATGTGGTCGAACACAACTACAAGCATATACTCCGTAGCAACAGTAAGGATACACTAACGCAGCTAGCGGGCTGTCTTCGTCCCGCTAATATCTAAAGCGATATAAGATAATATTTAAAGCGATAAAATGTTTAATTCCCAATATACAATTTCCCATATCGCGACGTAATCGGTAATGGGGTGGATCGCGCGAGATAATTATCCCTAAAAGATGTTCATCGTTCCGTGTTCCCAGTTCACGCTTCACGATTTTACTGGAAATAAGGAAAGCTACGCTCATCTATATTTTTGTAAGATGATATATATTATCCTTGTATAATTTATTCATACAGAAATTGTGGAGTATTATTATATTCGAGAAATAACATTAAGTTGGTTTACTCAATTTATATATTGTTTTGTTAAGTACTTAGATATTGCCTGTCATATTAGTCAAGTGCATCATCTATGTTAGTCATGTTGTAAAACATGTGTATATTGATAACAATGTTTCACATAACATTTATCTATTCAGATTTTGATTTTACTCGCAAACTTGCGGTAACATTTCTCTAACTAAAGGGTACCCAAAACTTGTTGATCCAGTAAATCAGATTGTTGTGATAACATTCCTCTCATGTATTGAGGTATTCAAGTATTTGGGTACCAATCCATTAAGTGTAACGCCAGGAAGCGTCTTAAAGTTAAGGCAATAACTAATTAATGGCCCTGTTCGCTATTGAAATATTGTAAATTCAGAACTGTTTTGGGTTTTCTCTGGTCTGGTATAGCTAATGTATGCTTAATTACTAGCTCAATATTATTTGAAATATAGACAATTTTTTAAAGTAATAATTTTTACTTATAATTTTATAGCTTATTTTGTCATTAAGTACCATAAACAACGAAAAAATCTACTCTAAGTCTAAGATATCACAATTGTAACAGAATTAGACACAACTACAGAGGCAATTACTTAGCTTTGAAATTTAATTAAAAAACAAGATTGTTTTAATTTTTTTTATTTTCATAACAAGATCATATTTAGATGACATCATTAAACAACAATCATCTCACACTACTTGAATCAACTACACTCAATGTAATGGACATGTCATTGTCAATATCATTAAAATAAATAAGTTCTCACAGAACAATTACAGTCCCAAAATTACTATTTTTGCTGCCTAATCATCAGTCAGTAGTAAAAAAGTCTATTATTGAAAATAAAAAAAATGCAACTAGAAGTGTAAATGCTTTTATCTTTTTAATGTGCATTGTAAAATTACAGATTTAAAAAATATTTTACATAACTTAGTGGCTTGTGACTTAAAAAAATCTAATTCTTTAGAGCAGTTGTTCAAGTCCCCATTCATACAGTTAACCACATATATGTACAGGCTACTATCTACTGGGTACTAAGTTATTCGTCGCCGCTACATGTTTCTCTTCTGTCTCAAGCCGTACGGTAACCTCTGCATGGGTTTTTGGACTGGTTGCTTTCTTATAGTTATTTCAGCATTTAGCAGCGTGTCCAAGTTCTGTAAATGATTCGAAAGTTTAGCAAGTTACTTCATCATCATCTATATCTGTGTCATTAGGTACAGGTTTCAACTTAGATTTAGAATGACTTAGGGCATAGACAACCTTTTACCTTTTATTATTTTTTTAATTCTCAAGCATTTACATTTCCTCGCGATCTTTTCCTTCGCTGTAATATGATCGCGGCATAATCATGTGATAATTCTTTACTAATAAGCACATAAATCGAAATATTAGACGTGCGTAACTGGGATTCGAACCCCGGGCTGTAATTTATCTGTCTATTTTAATAACTAAGTATTGTGTAACTGAATTAAATCTGTAGGTAATTGCTAACATTAAATATTACTTATTTAATGGAAGGATAAAATATTGTACAGACAGCTTAATGGTTGAAAGTTGAAACTCAAAGATGTGTGAAGTCTACCAATTCGCACTTGGTTAGCGCCTATGGACTAAACCTAACTCTGAACAGAGACATGTGCCTAACATAATAAGTAACATTTTTTTTTATATAATACAGGACTACTCCTGTACGAGCATGCAGTCCACCTGATGGTAAGTGGCTACTGCCGCCCATGGACATTTGTAATTAACCCCAGATAGGATTAGATATTCCTACCTGAGGTCGGCCAGAGATACGCCGCTACCTCTGAGGACTAAGCTGGAACGCCTCTGAAAAGTCTGTCTCCCTTACCACACCCTTCAAACCGCAACACAGCAGCGCCTAACACTGCTGTTATTAGGTAGAAATAGGGAGTGGCGGTGGTGCCGCCGGAGTCGAACCGCAAAGGGTTTACCACCTTTAAGTAATAGTACCCACCTTAATAATAATATTTGTAGTGTAACAATTTTCAAGATGTGAAAAAGTGACATGTAACTGAGTTACCTGGTTATCAATAAGGCCGCGATCTTTCAGAGCCTTCTCTATATCCTGAAATTCCTTTTGTACATCTTTGTTGTTACATTTCTCAACTGCTTGACGGATTTTGACAACCTGAAGATAGAATATTTTCATAATCATTTCGATTATAAAATAGCGAAAATCGATCCTCTCTTATATTTCTGTATTGAAAGTAACTTAATAAATATCAATGCAATTAAATTCAGTATATAACCACATTATAAAATACATATACATACTTATACCAATACCTTAGAAACATAAAATATGTCCATTTGTAAATTTTTCTGCACAAAATAATCTTGGCACTGGGTAAACCATTTTTAGGTCCTCGCAAAAGCGACATAAGCCTTTGGTTTAATATATTACATATTATTATTAGTGTACCTATGTAAGTATTCAATAACCATGTCCTGGGACTAAAAGGGCTGAATGTGGCAGGTATATTTGTATTTTTTTCCTTTTTTTTATATAATATAGGAGTAGTAGACGAGCATGCGGTCCACCTGATGGTAAGTGGCTACTGCCGCCCATGGACATCTGTTATCAACCCCAGATAGGATTAGATATTCCTACCTGAGTCCGGCGACAGATTCGCCGCTACCCCTGAGGAGCAAGCTGGAACGCTTCGGAAAAGTAAGTCTCCCCTTGCTATACCCATCAAATCAAAACACAGCAGCGTTTAACACTGATATTGTGAGACAGAAATATGTGTGGCGGTGGTGCCGCCGGAGTCGAAACACAAAGGGTTCTATCACCTTCCAAATACTAGACTAGAATACTTACAGATTCGGCAAAGAATGTGTGCTTATCCTTTTGCTCCGGAGCGTCTATTTCCAACACTCCCCTTAAGACAGGCAACGCATCTTCTACTCTACCCATTTCTGCCAATGCCACTGCCTAGAAAATAAATAAATCACACCATATATAATTAACTTGCAGGAAGTTTAACTCTCGCTTTTTAGAATTGTTTTAGACACAAGAACCGATGAAGTCTTATTGACATATATTTCAAGAATGAATCTAAGCATTTTGATCACAGCTTCTTTATCGCAAAATTTAAATGAATTTAAACATAGGAATGATTTATTCCAAAGAATATTTATGGCTTAATCTCTATATCTATAACCACCTCCTTTTTGAAGTCGGTTAAAAAAACTGAAAGGCACATTACCTTTATATTCCTTATTGTGACATAGTGTTGTTTTTGTAAAGAAATACTTTCGAGTGCAATTTCCGGAGCCCCTTGCTTTAATGCTAAACCTGAAATATTATACCTAGATTATAAAGATTACCCGTCAGAATTTGTAAATGATTGAAAACCATAAATAGTGAAACATCAGTTTATTTCTGTGTGATTTTTCTGAACAGTGGTGAAAGAAAGCATATCCACAAAACTTATGCATAAATAATATTTGATTTGGTTTTAGAAAAAACATTATTTATAAAAAAATGGAAAAGGGACATACCTTAATTTTTTAGGAATATTATACTGTATATAAATAATTACAGATAACTAAAATATTTTCATTATTTTATACAAACCAGCGAAATATGTACAGGCTCTTCTCAGTGGTATTGTTCCTGTATTTGTCATATCTGTCCATAATTTTTTGGCATATTCCATACTCTGTGGTGTATTCTGTAATCATAAATTATGTGTAAATCAATCACGAAAGATCTGTGGTTTTAAATGCAGCAGTGACTCCTTTACACCTATTTCTTTCTTACAACAGAGATATAAATGTGCTAGGAATAGTTTTGTCTACCATGAGTAGAATTATATGAAGTTTAAAGAAATTCATTAAATATGTAAGTTGGATTAAATATGTTTACATTATTATTACATTATTTTTTTATATATTTATATATGTTTACATTATTTTTTTTATATTAATGAAATTGTTAGATTAGCAGATAATGTTGCCTGATTGTAAAACATCAAATTTTGAAAGTGGTAGAAGCCTTTGTGGTAGAAGAATCTGAATGTGGTAGAAGAAGAATACATATTTCTGTCTAATAGCAGAAATGTTTGGCACTGGTGTGTTCTGGATTGAGGAGTGAGGTAAGGGAGACATGCCTTGGAGGCTGAGATGCTCTTTTAGCGCACTAAAACCCCAACGGTGGCCATCCTCAGCGCTTGTTGGAGAACTCCGGGATCTCTGAGGGAACACAACCGGAGTCCTCCAGGTGCGATGCCCCAATCGGGCTCTGCCCTGGGGGAGCACTTTTGACTCCTCCCATACCATCTGGTGCTTACGACAGTATGAGACCACACATACTGCCGTCCTTCCAGAAGTTAGGACGGCAGTATGTGCATTGTATTGCAAACATGCAGTAAACCAGAAGGTTTACTGCATGTTTGCAATATTCTTATATCTATTCATTTCTGTTTACTTACTTGCTTATAGCACGCTGCTAGTATCAAAACAACAGGATATTTGGGGAACTTTGTCATATTCAATTGTTTCTCCTGCACCCTTTCAAACACCTTGAACATTTCTTCATACATTTCATGGTTGTACAGGAGATCTAACATAATTTGATATGAAATCAGTTGATCAAAGAAATCTTTATTAGATGGGTCTTCAAAGCACTGAAAAAATAATACTGCATATTATTATCTATCTTTTAATTTAAAATAAAGGATTGCCGCTCAATTTTGAGTCAAAAGTAGTTTTGCATTGCGGTAAAAGAGTGTCGATGCCAATTTACATATGAAGAAACCATCATAGTCGTGGTGTAAGGAGTGGCAAATCATCTGTGATCAGCTTCAAGTAGAACCTGTTCTATATGGAGTTAGTCACAGATGTCCAAAGGCAGCAGTGACCATCTTTTTTTTTTGTTAACGAGGGGGAAACATTCAAAAGGTACCCGGTGCTGTGGGAGCGACCACAATACCGCCGTCCTTTCCGGGGTCGCTGGCCGGGCGGTTTGAGCTCCCACTCTTGCTGTCCGCAACCCATAAAGCCCCCTTTTAGTTGCCTCTTACGACAAGCAGAAGATACCGTAGCCCTATTCTGGTCCCGGAACTACAGGGACAAGCAGTCACCACTTATCATCAGGTTAACAGCAAGCTATTACAAAGATCAATCTTATGAAAAAAAATATACAGATCATGCTTGGCCAGGGATTGAACCCCAAACTGCATGATACAAGATGTGCCATATTATTATGCGGATAGTCTTTGCAATGACTTTTTTTCGTTTATACCTTTAATTCTCTTACAATTTTCTTTGTGAAAACTTACCTGTAAAGCCTCATTAGGTGCATCCAGAAAATGGAACATCCTCATCACAACAGGACCAAAGACAAAAGAACCAAATCTAAATTCATTTTTCTGGTTGTTGAACCTGAAATTAAGTTTTGTATGAGTATTAATAACTTGTTTGGTATATGCATAGATTAGTAAAGATTACTCACTCCTAACAAGAAAATGTGACCAGTTTTGACAATTGAAATAGTTGCGTAAAAAAGTTCTGCCACGTCTCCGTGCTAAAATGGCCCTAATATATTTGAAATAATTATTTACTTATTATGTAAATTACGCAGTATTAGTTATTTATTCGTAAATTTTCTCTAAAAATGTTTTTATTTGTTAAGAATTAAAAAAAGAACTTACTAATAAACCATTTGTGGCTTCATTCAATTTCAAGGCGGCTAAATATCTTTACTAATCTATGGGTATATGGTATAATAACTACCAAGAGGTATATTATACAAATGTTTAAAAACACAACTCTTTGTCTTATTTTTATTCCAAAAATAGGTTACTTATTTTAAAAATTATCAAATGTATTTTTTTTCCAATAGGAACAATATTTACAGCATTAGTTATACAAAGAGGTCCATAGTATTTGAGGATGGCAGTCAGCAACTTCCGACTTATTACTCTTCAACTTAATAACTACTGGTCAATCCAAATTGACCAGAAGTCCGGACCAGAATCAAGTCCAAACTTGATTCCAGGTATCTTCATTTTAAAACCTGGGACCTTCTCGGACTGACTGATGTTTGACATATATCCAGAAGTTATTCAAGATATTACCAATTGGTTATAAGTGGTATGTGTTCTTACACATACCACTTATAACATGCTGTTCTCTTGAACAGCATGTTACCTCTCCAGGTTCAGTATATTGCTTAAAAGTTAATGGTCTTTGTAAGAATTGTTAAGCAAGTCTTACTTTTTAATCATATTAAGCACCAATTCCAAGTCTGTTGGCTCAGCCATATGTACCATGTTCTTCAAATCTTCTGTAAATATCATATTCTTAGGTTCTGACACAAATTCCAACATCTTTGTGCGAAACTTGTCGGAAAAATTTGTAAATTGTTCTTTGATTGTTTTTCTTGTCTGGAGGTATCCATCGATGCCCAATGCAGCCGGAGAGTATAAATTTCGAACTTAAAAACAAATTCACTGTTAGTACAATTACGGTTCATGTAATAAAGTAATCTTGAATACTTACAATTTAAAAATATATACCTTGTGATAAATAGATATTTCTCATTGGTGTCATCAATCTAACATTATAACTAGATGATACTTTTATCAAAGAATTAATTATAGAAGACATTTTGTGTTAATTTTACATAAAAAGTGAAAACTTTGTAACTAAATTTCGTCCGACTTTCAACACTTCGGTCAATGAAATTTGAGGTTAGGTTTTATCAATCATCCGTCAGTACTATCAGTATTTAGTTTTAAGTAGGTCAATATTGATATTGAATCAATATTTTTCTAATATTTAAAACAATGTTTATCACAAAAGAATAGTGTACATCTGAGAAGATGTAATATTTTACTCTGAGAGAGATTAGTGAGACTTACATTGACTCCTCCGTTAGGAGTATAGATGTTCTATGCATTGACTCAAATAGCATGTATTCAAGTCAACGTTTAACAGTCTACATTTCTTCACTTCCGACGACGTAAAGATTCAATCAACGACCAACGTCAACACCAAACAAACAAGTCAAATAGAAAACTGAGGTTATAAAAGTGACAAAGTTAAGCTCAATAAAATCGCAGAAACAAAAGTAACCAATTATTACTGTATTCAGTTTATCTGAGGATATTTTCTGATAAAAGTGTATCATTTAAAATCATTATTTGGTTGAGTCGCAGTTTTAGCATTTGTAAATGACCCATAAAGAATACCTATATAATTTTCCTGTTAAGTGGAATAAAATCTCCCTAGTAACGAACGTTAACATAGGTGTAGAGTTCACGTTTATTATAAATGTTAATTTTAACAATCTCAGAAATAACAGTAATGATAACTTTGCAAATTCGAAGCACATCTTTACACTAGTGTTAATTGTTAAATAACCATGATTCATTCACATTGTTCAGTGCTGTGTAAGAAATACTTTGATTTATTGATTTAAATTAAGTGAAATGATAAGTATTTAGTGTATTTAAATACGGCAGTAAGGTATAATCTAATCTAATTTAGTGTTCATGAATTAGAAAGTGTTTAGAATCTTTTGTAAACTCACAGACTAGACTTAACTGGTGATGTATCTTCCATTTTGTCTGACCTACTGCTCAGTTTTATTCCTTATACAATTAACTAACTATTGAATATTTGGGTGTGGTTTTCTATATTGTATTTTATAGACTTTGAATCCTAAAATTGGATTCTGTAAAGATCATTTATTTTATTGGGAATATGGAATAGGTATATTAAAAAGCATGACATTTACTTTGTATGAATGTGATTATAGGCTACATGTTTAATGTCATTTAAAGTTTTATTCATTTTATGTACAATATGTAAACATGTAATATTCATTGTTAAATAATTTACAGATACATTTTTGTCAAAAATAAAGTGCTCATGTCATGAATATCTAATTTTATTACAAACAATATCTTAAATATACATAAAAAAATATGCATTAGATAATTTGTAAAAGGGTGTTGTAAGTAATAAAAATTCATGTATTGTGTACTATTTTCAAAATTAATGCAAGTTTGTATTATATATTTTATTCATTATCTTGCAAGATAATGGTTGAAATATATTGTTCCTTTTCATAGTATTTAAATTTTATATCAACTTTTTTTTTATCCAAAGAAAATATAATGAAGAGATCACTTGAAAAATTCCATCACTTTATAAACATGGTGACTTGCATGCTCAAAAATGTGTCTCGATGATGAATTATCAAAACTTGCTAATATTTTATGACACATATTTTATTGTGTTTTATGTAATTGTATATTAATAACCTTTTAATTTTCAATAGATAACCATGGATGGAAAAGTAAAGTGACAATCATTGTTGGAATGACTGCACTAATGAGTGGACATCAGTCAACAATGGGGAAAAGGAGTTATTTTGTTAAAAAACAACAGATGACATTTCCCAGGGTTGAAATGTAAACAATGACATAGTTAGCAAATACATCATCTATATGCCAAAATATAATGTCAAATTCATGCTAGTTGATGTTTTATACACACATAATATCTAAAAATAAAGTAACAACTACCATGAAAATGATGAAAAACTTGATATTTGAACCCTAATTAATATAACAATATCAGGTTTTTCAAATGATTGGCTTTAACAAGTTTTGACATTTGATTTAATTACTAAATGTGCATGTTATTGTTGCTTACAGGTTGCAGGATCTTTTTCAATGAAACAAACAAGTGATACGTAAATTTAAAAGTTGTGAAGTTACCAGGAATGGCAGGAAATTATGAAAAACATTCGAAATATCGGTCCCCGAGAAGTTCTAAAAGTGACAAAAATATGAAAACAAAGGCAAGAAAAAGTAAACATCATGAATATGATTCTAAACATCATTTGGAAGACTCCAGAACACCTCCACTACCTGCCAAAAAATGTTACAGCATTGAGGTACTGATGAAAAAAAGGCATAGCTTACGGAAAGAGCTCAAAAATCTAGAAAAATACACTCCTTCTTATTCGGAAAATAAAAAGTATAAATCAAAGGATGATAAACATGACAGGAGGCATCAAGAAACCTTAAATAGTAAATTAGAAACAAATAAATCTGAAAATCACAACAAAGTTCCTTTAAAGCGATGTAAGTCAGATTCATCGCCTGAATACCATCACAATGATACACAATTGGATTCAGAAGATGAAGAATTAATTATTGAGCAAAGGAGGAAACGAAGAAAGCAACTATTAGAACAATTAAATGTTAGTAATGAGACTAAGACATGTGATACTACAGTACAAGAAAACAATGATCTCAAAATAAATAACAGCCCTATCACAGCAAGCACAGCTGTTCCCACTAAACCTATTGTTACAGAAGTTACTGATATGTTTTCAGAAAAAGACAATTTTGTATCAAACACTGTTTCAAAGCATGTTATAGAAGATCCCAACAATTTGTCTGAAAATTTTGATGATTCTGAAGGATATTTTATTGTAAGAGAGGGCGATAATATTGATAATACTAGGTACACAATAACTGCATCATTGGGTCAAGGGGTATTCGCAAATGTTATCCAAGCTCAAGATAATGATAACAGAAATATGAATGTGGCAATTAAGATAATTAGAAATAATCATCTTATGTACAAGACTGGCCTTAAGGAAATTGCTACATTGAGAGAAATAAATGACGCAGACCCGGAAAATAAGTACCATTGTGTTAAATTATTAAGAAACTTCATGCACAGAGGACATTTATGTATAGTACTGGAATCACTGCACATGAATTTAAGAAGTGTTTTAAAAAGATATGGCAGGCATGGTTTACATATAAAAGCTTTAATGAGTTACAGCCGACAACTATTAATGGCTTTAAGATTGTTAAAAAAATTGGGTATAGTTCATGCAGATATAAAACCTGACAACATAATAGTCAATGAGAAAAAGAATATTTTGAAATTATGCGACTTTGGTTCCGCAACTAAAGTGGATGACAATGAACCTACTCCTTACTTGGTCTCAAGATTTTACAGGGCCCCAGAAATAATATTAGGCATGACATCCAAAAGTGGCATCGATATGTGGTCAGCAGCTTGTACTATTTATGAAATGGCAACAGGAAAGATACTCTTCACTGGAAATTCTAATAATAAGATGTTAAAATGTTTTATGGATCTCAAGGGCAAAATTCCAGGAAGGTTAATAAGAAAAGGCAAATTTAAAGATCAACACTTCAATTACAACAACCATTTCCTTTTGCACAAGAAAGATGAATTCACTGGAAGAGAAAAAGTTGTCGAAATTAGTAACATTACAGTGACCAGAGACATACTCAAGGAATTGAAAAAACATAGCAAAGATGAGACGCCAACTGGTGAAAGGAAAATAGGACAGCTTAAAGACCTTTTGGACAAAATGCTAGTATTAGATCCCAGCCAAAGACCATCTGTTACTGATTGTTTAAAACATCCATTTATTCAAGAGACCCTGCAAAAGTAAAAAAACTCGTAATTTAATAAAGTTTATCAAGTTTTCATATTGTTTTTTATTTGTATAAAATTGGAGACACATGTAGGTTTATGAAATATATTTTTTCTGAATCTAAAAGTATCTAAGCATCTTAGTAATTTATTCATTGAACATGTATATTGAAGACTTAGAAAAACTCGAGCAACGCAATTGAACCGTTAGACCACAGCAAGAGATCGAAATTCATAACACTAATCATATTACTGCTCCACCATTATGCTTCATGCAAGTTATTAATATTTTCATTAAGACATTTAAATTCAACATTAGCCTAAGCCTAAAGTTCTAAAAAATATATGCAAATGCAATTATTATAAAATTACAGTAATAATAACTCATTTGGCTTTACTAAATTCGTAATCGCAGTATATTTTTGGATGCAAATACTCACGGTACAGAAAAACTACTTTTTTCTGTTCCGTGCATTACAATTTGGTGGATTATTGAGAGGATGAACAAGTAAAACAATTTTTCAATAAAATTATTACTTTAATAGTTTCCTAGTACAGAAAATAACAAAAATATATGCCATCAACCAAAATATCACTTAAAATAAATTTCACATGGGTACTACATACATACATCATGTGATCTATCACAATTGCAAGGGAAAATACCATATTCGTCTTTAAATTAGCTGAAAATATGAATTGACATCATGATTAGTGATCTAGAATAAGGCATTTGAGCAAGAGCTTCAAAATTAATATGATATAATACATACACGTTATTGTTAAGGCTTATACACACGAGGGTTCTGCCTTGGCGTTTATTCGAGACCAAACGACAGAGCAATACAAACATATTCAATTCGAACAACATATTGATGTCACAAAAATGGGCAGATACACACCTGTATCGCTCAAATCGCTTTATTCGTATGAAAAAAGCCCATCGAATAACACACCTAAATCAGAGTTGTATTACAAAGCTTATTATATTCTTCACATATCTGTAATAATTGGTTTCTTTATCTAGAAATTTAATCATTCACATTACAACTAAATTCTTGCTCTTATATACATACGAATCAACGTTCTGCACCTACAGTTCAACAGTACTTTCAATTCAAATACAAACCTAAGACTAGCTACAGTAAGTTTTGACTACTGACACAGCTTCAATTTTCCGTAGGTTTAAATGGATAGATATAGCTTTTAATGAGAATCTATTGGAATTAGTGAGCACCATGTTTAGTGACTTTTTTTATAATATAGGAGTAGTAGGCGGTAGTAGCTACTTACCATACCATCACATCAGGTTGACTGCATCAACCTGATGGTAAGTAGCTACTACCGCCCATGGACATCTGTAATCAACCCCAGATAGGATTAGATATCCTACCTGAGGTCGGCCACAGATGCGCCGCTACCCCTGAAAACTAAGATGGAACGCCTCGGAAAAGTAAGTCTCCCTTACCACACCCTTCAAAACGGAACACAGCAACAGCTAACACTGCTGATATTAGGCAGAAATAGGTGTAGCGGTTGTGCCGCCGGAGTCGAACCACAAAAGGTTCTACCACCTTCATGTGTTAGTTTGAAGTAAACACTGCAATTTTAATAGTAGTAAAATATATTTTTTATCTTGCACATATTCTTTTGTTGTTTTAAAAGTTATCTTTTCTGCTTCGAACACCCATCCGTACTATGATCATTATAATACATGTTAGACTATACATTATATAGTATAACAAACACATTTTAAAACAATTTCAAATAATCTTATGAGCATATCTAACCATTTAAATCTACGCATTTTTCAGAGTTTTGAAAAAATATATATTTATACAAAACTGCATATTCAATATAGCTTATATATTAAACTTTACAAAATGAAGCAAATAATTCCATTATGAAAACGCAAATCAAAATATATGAGAAAGAGATTCAATTATTCATTTTGTATGTAGGTTATCATATCGTTTTAATTTTAATTTTTTAATCCGTCAAATTTTCACTTTTTCATTTTACCCCTTTAAGGATATGTTATAATTATGTAGATTACGCGTTCGAAACTGAATCATATTGTTTAATATATGTTATTTTGTTAAGAATCCATTAAATATACTATGTAATTGTTAGAGATTAATGTCCGTTAAATAAACTATATATAAACAGGTCATTAAAGATAACCCACATACACAATCAAGTTTATTTTTGCAACCGAGAATCTCTTAAACAACAAAAGTATAAATTATCAACACAACATAGTAAGTAGGTAAACCATCACAGTTTGAAAATAACGACAAAATTCGATAGTTGTCATGAAGATTCGCAATACATAGGGTAGGGGAGAAACATATAATCTATAAAATGAACATTATCATTAATTTTCATACTTACATGCACAATCATACAGTGTGTATCGCAGAGTAATACTTGGTAAGCTAAAATACTGCTTATTTATTCTTGGTATACATTATTCGGATAAAATGATTGTATGACTACTAGAAATGATACAAATGATCTCACACGCCGTTCCTAACACTCAATTAATTAATGATATTGATCAAGATATGATAAACTACTAACTACAACTTATAGAAAAGCAACCGAGAGATGTTCACTTTATCAAATTAATATTGCAATATTGATTAATCACAGACCGAAAACGCTCAAATTGACGCACACACATAACATTAGCTTAGGTCATGTGGATCTTAATGAATCATGTAGTCTAGCTTCACAATGTTTTGGCCTTATAACCGTATTAGCTTTTACCCGCGGCTTCGCTCTCAGTCAGAGGTTTTTATCTATCCTTCGGCAACGGTACTTTCTGAAACTCCAAAATACAAAAAATCATCACAATCGGTTTTGTAGTTAAAGCGTGAAAGTGTAGAAACAGACAAACTCATTCAAATTTATATTAGTTACGATTAGGATTATAACATGCTTGTGATATAATTTAATAACAATCAAAAATACAATAAGATGAATCACATTTTATAATGAGAAAAGAATCCATCCACTATTTGATACGATAAGAGTTTTCGGCCTCCGAGTCTAAAGCCGTCTAATTCCACAAAGTACGCTTATAATTATTGCTTAAATTTCCCTTTTAAAATCTTCTTAGTATATACGGTCAATACTATAGGTAGTAGAAAATAATCTTTTACTTTTACGTCTAATCTTGACCAAATCAATCCGAAAATTGTCACTCGTTAACCCTCTAATCTAAAGGTGGGTACAGACTGCTGTAACGTAACAAGCAATGTAACACGAAAGGAGCATTTCATAAGTGTGGACGCAGCGCGCGCACGATTTGAGCATGTATAGTTCGCGAAAAACTGCTACACAGCTTAGTACCGTTCCGCAGGACAGACACACGAGCTGTCCAGCTGTCCCTTTGTTTTGGCGAAAAACCCGATAAGTGGCGGATCGCGGTGCACAAGAGTTGAAATGCTCTGTTCGCGGACATAGTGTGCATGGTTCGTGGGCAAATGGCGTCTACACTATGCGAATTCTGTTACATAGCACGTTACGTTACAGCAGTCTGTACCCAACTTAAAGTCACAAAAAAATAAAGTATATCAAATTATTTCACGTAGGTAAATAAAGTTCTACAGTCTGAAAGGAACATCAAAATAACACACGATTAAATAAATTCATATCATGCAACGAAAAATAACTATAATGTGACATTTTAATATATATTATATTTATATACAATTCTGATATCCTTATAAGAGTTTTTAGTTACATGGCAAATATATTTTAATCATTGACAGTTAATTGTTCAATGAAAAACATTCGGATTGCAATAATTAGTTCACGAAGTTGCTTTATTATTTTAATAAATAATTGCAAAAAGACAGGCAGGAGTAGGATACCCATGTTTTTTATATTTTTAGAATTCGTCTCACTTTTTAGCACTTCGTAATGTAAATGGATTATCCATCTAAGTAAAAACTCCATAGGTAGCTCATTAGCTTATCCTTACATGAATGTTATGTGGATGGAACCAAGTATAGTTTCTGGCACGAATCTCGACATTAGGACAGTATTTTCGTGGTAAGAATAATCTACGAAAAAATGATAAAGTACAAAAGAGTGATGCACAAAGTGTAGTAGCCAAGTTTAGCAAAAAATGGATAGACGCACATTTCTACCACTGTAATCCCTATGTTTCACTTGCAATCGAATTTTGAATTTGAATATGAAGATAGTTATTATTAATTTACAAAGAACGTACAAACATTTTAATTAAAAATAACGTCTGTTTAATTTATTTTTAACAATTTCCCCAAAAAGTATATTTTCGAATTTGTTATGATTTCAACAGAACTTGGCACTAACTCCAGATCCCAACAAAAATATTTTCACCATTATTTTAATCGTTTAGCTTTTAAAATTCTGCAATTGTTATGAACTTACGATGTTAATAAAAATGCTTATTATAAGAGTAAAACAGTCACTTTTCTCTTGTCATTGATCTGTAAATATTAGATTATGTTATCGTTATTAATATCGATCCAGCCAAGTCTCGTGCCAGAAACCATATAACTTATATTAAAGCAGAACGGGATTAAGTTATTCACTTCGGTTAATCACTGGCTCTTGCTATCACAAAAGGATTAGTACAAATAAATGGAAAACTAAAGATCAAATGAGATTCTAATTCAGATCTCGCATATAATGGACTGTTATAAGCTGTTATAATTTTTAATATTGTCCTGTAAAAATATTAAAATTTAGAATCAAAGTTACCTCGGTCTTTTTAATCGTGTAATAAATTAAAAAAGACAGGTTAAAATTTAGGGGTTGTTTACATTTTTATGGGGTAAGGGGTGCAAACAAAGTGCTAGATAAATTATATTTAATGAATTTATGCTCCGTTAAAAAAAAACTGAAAAAAATTAACCACATCTATATAATAAATTTTGAATTTAAACGTAATTTAGGGTAAATTCGTTTTGAAGTTGGCAACACTTGCATAAAAGACCAAGGTGACCTTTCCTGCCCGATAAACGCACTTGAAAAAAAATTAAACATTATATTTCAACAGAATCTTAGAATGCGAGATCGTTAAAACTGCTCAGTAAGCACTAGCTTAACCTATTCGATAACGCTAATCTTACGACGAATATTATCTTTGGATCTGTTATAGTATAGGTGTGGACATCATGTTTGGAAGGCGTTGGGGACGATGTCTATGGATTGGCCGGAGGCTATGGAGTCGGGGCTTTGTAGCGAGGCGCTGTACACGGGGTTCATGGGCGTAGTGCCTCCCGCCTCGAACAACGTGCTGTCGTATACACTGTTGCTCTGCTGAAAACAATTTTTGTGTTACGTTTTGCATATATGGCGTTAACTTAGGTCTTTAAAGCTACGAAGCTTTATGATATAGTACGATGCGAATACGACTCCACGATAAATAAAACAAAAGAATAAAAGTGTTTTTTTTTAATAATTAGGTTACTCTAGATAGATTTGTTTTGAGTATCACAATCTCATTGCTACCCCACAAAGACCCAAGTGGAATTGACATTTTAGTAGTTACTCGTAATACACAATTGCAAAAATGAAGTTAACTTCCAATAACAATATGTGAGAATACATCCTTAAAATCATAACACAGTAGCTTAAACGGTAGGAATTTAGGGTGGCAGTAAAGTTGCCTCAATCCAACCTTACTCTAATTCTGAGAGAAATGATAGAATTAAAAACCAACTTATATATGGAATAATAGTGTTCTTAAATGCAATCTAGTTGGAAGAAATTTACACTTAAAAATATAGTCATTACATTTAACTTCGGGTAGACAAAATACGTCGAATAAATTGACTAAGATTAAAAATAACTAATTTTACAGAGGAACAAATGTTACAGTAATTTAAACTAACGATCGTTCACGTACCTGATAAATGTAGTCAGAGTCTGTCTTGAGGGAGCTGAAACTCTGCTGGTGCGGCAACGAGACCTGGTCATCGTCCATGGGCTCATCCATTTGAGCCTTATACGAGAACATTATGCTTGGCTGCGACACGCTGGAAATATAAATAATATTCGTATAGAATCTACGGCATCCTCGTTTTGAACTTCTTCAGCTCATTATAATGGGCAAAATCGCAGGGAAAAGGGGAGTAGGGGAAAAAAATCCTGGCTGCGAAACGTTCGAGAGTGGACCGGGATAGCAAGCGCAGCTGAACTATTTCGCCTCTCAAAAAAACGTGAGGGATTTAGAAAGCTGATAGCCGACCTTCAGTAGTTGGAGAGGCACCGCAAGAAGAAAAAGCAGTTTTACGCGAACTATACCCGGTCCATAATCATAGTGTCTTTATACATATTTCATTTCATTATATCGTTATTGCGTCAATGGGACCCTTCCACGGTAATTGCATAGCTGTACGAGGGTGCGCACGTGGACGGACGGACATCCGACTTCGCACGTTGTGGGGCGACGTCAACACGTGGCGCGGGCACACTTATTGATCTCCGTGAAACATTTTTTCAAACACAAAGTATTTCAGTTATTTTATTTGTGTTGCGGCTATCCGAAAAAAACTTTCTTTCTTTAACAAATCACATTTTGCAAGCCGCGAAACACATTTGGATGTAAAAATCATTTTTATAATAATGCAATATTGAAAAACTAAAAAAATACCTTATCATCCTAATGCCCTATTTGGCCTTTGAATTTCTAAATACGGATTTATTCAAAACAATTTTTATCAGCGGCTTCGCTCGCGAGCAGAGGTCAATGAAAATAGTTGTTTTTAACTATCCTTCGGGAACAGAAATTAGGTATTTCGGGATAAAATGTACGCCATGTTATTTCTGGACCCCTGACAACGTGTGTACAAAATTTCATTACAATCAGTTTAGTAGTTAAGCATAGATTAGTAAAGATACTTCGCCGCCTTAAAATTGAATGAAGCACAGCAAATGGCTTATTATAGTAAGTTCTTTTTTTGAATTCTTGACAAATAAAAACATTTTTAGAGAAAATTTACGAATAAATAACTAATACTGCGTAATTTACATGATAATTAAATAATTTATAATAATAATTTTAAATATTTTAGGGACTTTTTAGCACGGAGACGTGGCAAAACTTTTTTACGCAACTATTTCAATTCTCAAAACTGCGTACATTTTCTTGTTAGGAGTGAGTAATCTTTACTAATCTATGTAGTTAAGCATGAAAGCGTAACAAACAAACTCACTCGGAAGGTATTTCGCTATACATAAGCGCCGAAAGAAACTCTACATATGGGCATTATTCGCACATTTTAAAGAAAAAAAATATATATATTTACATCGGGCTACTTATAAATAATTAATTACTGTGTAGTTAATGTTACGTCACACCATGCGTATTTTTCATTTACGTAACGTTCACATACTTTGATAGAGATTTCGTTTCAAAAATTTCAATATTATCTCTGGTATTTTACGAGTACTGTATTTTATTACTAATTAAATTAATGGTAATAATGTTACATTTGTTGAATAAAAAAACAGTCGGTTATAAGGTAATATTAGTACATGACATTGGTAGACATTCTTTTTTAAACCCGGATGAAACCTCGGAACACTGCTATGTGTTTTCAAATACTTTTTACGTCGAAGTTCCCACGTGAACGGAATCTTTATTTACTTGTTTAAGAAATCTTCAGAATAAATATCAGTTCGAGACAGCGAAGCGTATTTAGCTGGTAATGGTATAATTAACCTGCACACACCTAAACTTACTTACCTAAACTCACTCCTACTAAAGAAAACTCCTTTCTGAGGTATTCCATGAGCGCTATGACATGGACTCTTCAAAGAAGATTTAAAAAGAGCTCTTATTCAAAGCAGCTCTGATATTGCAAATGTCCATAGGCAACGGTGACTACTCATTAGTCCATCGCTAGCCCGTCCCCCATATCGCTAGGTATACATAACAAAACACAGTTACACACTCACCTAAAGAATTCGCTGAGGAACGTATGATACACGAGCGGTGTGTACAGCGAGAAGTACAACCACGTGGTGACGTCGACCACACAGAGCCGGACTGCATTATCACTACATATAAAACATAGTAACTCACCTAAAGAATTCGCTGAGGAACGTGTGATACACGAGCGGCGTGTACAACGAGAAGTACAACCATGTGGTGACGTCGACCACACACAGGCCGGACTGCATCGAGCCCCACGTGAGCAACGCCGCACCAACCGCTTGCGTTGTGTCCAGCAACGCCAACAGCAGCACGTAGAGGTAGAATGAGAGCTTCGCTGGAAACGAACAGTAAACATAGGCATCAATCAGAATTTAAAAAAGATATGGTAGAACTTATTTTGCACGCGAAAAATCGTTACGCTTTTCAAAACGTCTCAAATTTTAGGGTTGTCATTAAGCTCTGTAACTGTAGTTGACGCTATCCGAATTAAAAATCTATCTTTCGGATATTTTTGTGGCTTTTTCCGATAGATCGATTATTCATTCGATTATTATCTTACGGATAGATTTTTAATAACGTCACCTAATTTAAAAGTTACGAATCATTTTGGACAGGCACTGTGCAGTAGGGACCAAGACACAATAGTGGCGAGAGTTCCTTTGTAAAAAAAAATCAAATAATTACTATTTGTATTTTCTTTACTTTTACAATTCCTTGTAAAATGTTACAATCCTAACTGAAACTATGCAAGACTATCGGATAAACCGAAATAATTTTATATGCATAACCGGATCCGATTTCATTTTTAAATTATATTTCGATCGCACGTATATTTCTTTACTGTAAGAGTAAATTATTTTCGAATGCCCACGAAATTGTAACTTTGGCTATAACCACCATGTGTCTCCCACAAAAAGAGAAGACCTGGGAGCGTATTGCACTCATAGTACGTTATTTATTTCATGCAATGAAACAACAATAAGTATTAGAAAAGATTGAATCTTTATAGAAATGACAACGGATTTATTTATAGACACTTTTGTAAACTACAGATAACACAGTACATAAGTATATAATATTAATAGTGCCTACCGCCTTATCAATAAACGTACAAGTACAATTAAAACAAAAAGGAAAAACAACTGGATTTGAAATAATATGAGTTTAAAATTATCTTAGATGCTTAAATTTTATTAAATTATGTTACTATAATTGGATAAATATTCCATGTCTTAAAAAGGAATGGTAAGACATTTTATTGTATGAGGACGCAGAAAAAACAGAATAATAAGTGAATATCTAATAATAGTTAAAGCCACACGTCATAGTCTTCGATCAAATATATACTTTGATCGAGCGTGCAGTTCTCATGATGTCAAGTGCAGCCGATCACTTTTAACCAAATAGGACAAGAGTCAATTCTCAAATCGATCGTAGGAGCATGCTGATGATAAGAATTTTGTTGAAACTATCACGTAAACTAATGATGTTTGTAAAGACAGACAATATAAGGAAAAATAGATTAATTAGTGATATTGCCGAATGTGCAATATAATACTATTTTACAATATTTTATTTCATTTGCCTTCTTAGTTTGTAGGAAAGCTTGCAGCTGAATTTTAAACGAGTTTATCACAACTGATTGAGCTAATTTGGCATTGCTTTTGATTTAGACGACAGTGCACGACTAGCTTCGTGACGTCATTCTAAATTCAATATGGCGGGCGAATGAACTTTTATGCAGCCCCATAATATGGGGATGAAATGAAAAAGTTTTCTGAGAAGACTACGAAAAAGCTTGTTTAAATAAACCTTTAAAATAAACTTACTTTAAATACAGATCAACGACTAACTTTAATTGGAACAACTAAGTCTAGAACTTTCGAAAACGAAGAAACATTTTAAAATCATTATTTAAGTTTAGCATAATAATCTATTGTCCATTGAAACTTTGTGTATCAAAAATAATTTCGAAAGCCAATGAACCGACCTTCAAGAGCAAATTTTGTTTTTTGTGATAAAAATTCTTAAGTGAATCTAGAATTCTTTAAAACTTCAGATACCGAGATTAACATTTATAAACGCTTCAATTATGACTAAAATTTAGAATTGGCTTACTATGAAAACGTGAGACTAGAGTGTAGAGGCAAAAGTCTCGATAAGTGTTTTCAAAAAACACAACGATCTCACCCGAATTTGTGTGAGTCAACTACATCGTCGACATGTTAAATGACTGAGGAGAATGCAATCCACCTGATAATTGTTGCTGAGTTGCAACTACCGTCCATGAACACATAGTCAAGCTCAAGCCTCTGAGAACTAAGTTGGAACGCTTCGTATAAGTGTTTTCTTTACTATTCAAACCAGAAGACCGCAGCGCTACAAAGCTGTTATATGGCAGGAATAGATGTGGTGGTGGTAATGGTGGTATTAATTACACTGGTCAACAGTGGTTTTGTTGCCCTTGAAGTGAGAGTGGTTTCGAATACTTTTATGTTATTAATTTAAGAAACTAAAAACAGTTTTTTAATATTGGCTCTAGTTTTTTTTTAATTCATCAATATTATATTATACAAAAAAGGCAGTCAGTATAAGAACAAAAACAAGTATATTAGTAAAAATATTATTTTATTAAAAGTTCTTATAAATTATCAAGTTTTAATATTCAATTAAGGTAAAAACAAGTGACAAATAACAAAAAAACATATGTATATTTATGTTAAATCTCTGAAAAATATCTTTTATATGCTTGTCTTTTATGACCTTTTTCGGGACAATCTCTTTTTAAAGACCAGCAGTAATCTGCCCTCATATGGCTATTCCATCTTCACTTATACCTTTCTTCCATAACTTTAAGGTCTTGGTGGAAGCGCTCTCCCTGTTCTTCACTATAATCTCCCAGATTCTCAGGAAATCTATCTCTAAATGACTGTGGAGATAGCAATTTTATACTCGTGTGTGCTCCTAAATTCTTAAAGCTCCTCAACATTTTCTGTACTATGTAGTTCTGTTCTGTACTTCGTAGTTTGTTGATTTATTACTACCTAAACAACCTTTAACGTCCGCTACGCAATAGTAACAATCATCAAAATGATTTTTCGGTTTCATCCAGATCATTGGAATACCAAATTCTAGTCCGCGGTGTTCTTCTTTTTTCCGCAAACGCAACGACTCAACATAAGACTTACAAACTTTATGAGGAACCCACGACTTATCTTGTTTTTCAATATGTAAACCAAAATATTCTGTATGTACTTCTTTGATATAGTCTGTAATATTTCGCGTCTGTTTTATTGTTATATAAACACCACAAATGTAACAAAAAACGTCTGGGCTATATTTGCATTTTTTTCGCGTAGTATTCATATTTCTAGAACAAAATAAACATTAATATTATATCAACCAAAATAAAAAAGTACTTTACTACACGGAAACATAAACAAAAAATACAAAAAGACAATATGGAAATGTGTAATAAATCAAGTATTAGCAACTTACCGAAACGCGCGTTGTACGTCTTTTAACCTTAAGAAAACACTGATTTCCACGGTATTTACACGAAATGAAGGGAGGGGGAGTCACGTGACGTTTATGTAGCAACCTCTGTACTGCATAAGAATAACTATTAACATTTATGAAAACATAACTTTTATGATATTATAATTTGGATGACCCGGAATATCGATTTCAGAGGAAAATAATGAAAAAACAAAAAATGCCAAATTAAAAAAAAACAAGAGCCACTTCACCAATTTTATAAATATATTCGAATTTTGTAAGTTTAAAAGTAAATAAATCCAAAGAGATATCCAGGGCAACAAACAAAAAGATATTTTTTGTTGACCTGTGTTATTGGAGATTACTACTTATTTCCAACGTAGTGCTTCGTTGTGTGTTACTAAACTACACGTTTTTTATCACATTCGCACATGCGGTCAGTTTTTGTCATTACCATTCATTTTGTATAAAAAATCGAATGACAGACCAAAACCCGTTCTAAAATGAGGTTAAGTACCATCTTGCGTAACGTACACTAATCGTGTACTCTTTCATAATTTAACTCGCTGTAACTTAATTTCTGATGTCTCAGCATTGCTCTTAAAATATTAAGCCTAAAATAGGAGTCTAAAATTAGAACAGAATTACTCTGCGCCCTCCCGCGTCGACGGCGTGTTTTAGTGGATAAAAATGTAAATGTACGTCTTAGTAATTTCTTTTTTCTCCATTTTACATGGCAATCTATTTGAACAAACAACAACTCATAACCATAAACTGGTCTTTAGTCTGCATGAATGCATAGGAATATAGCTAATATCTATAGATATTTGTTAAGAGGAGGAAAGAGTCTAACAGTAGAACCTTAGTTGAAGTCGGCTAGTCTCTGAATTTTTTTCTTAATGCGGTCTAAGTTAAGATGGGGGAAGGTATAAATAGGCTCTGAAATAAGATTTAAGATTTTTCCTTTTCTCGTCTATACTAAGAGAACCCTGGGGCCCCTAAGCCTACCTAGTACCTACTCCTACTACTCCTACTTTTGTAATTTAAAATGTGCCTAAAATAAACGAAGGCTTTAAGACTGTATTTTTACCAGGAAGTGTCTTGAGGAAATAAACCTGTTTTAATACGAAGATTTTGTTCCACTTTTAGTTAAACAGTTTTAAGATATTATAGTTTAAGTTACTTACATCGAGATTACTAGTTATCAAGAAGTATCAAGATAACAAACCACAATCGTATATTGATGAAGGCTACTGCGCATATTATTACGTTAAGAAATTGATATGGTAAGTCAGTCGCAGTCACAACTCTCATAGGTGTCTTCGTATGTATGTATATTGAAGGTCAATTACAATCTCATATAGGTGGGAGCATTGATTACATTAAATAAATGATGTTCACGCAATCATAGCGTAGTGATTAAGAAAATCGTCCTCATGATCGAGTTGTACGAGATTCAAATCCCAGGCAGGTACCTCTGATTTTTCAGTCATGTGCGTATTAGATATTAATTATCACGCGAGAAATTAATAAAATAAATCTCAAAGTTGTGTGAAGTCTACCAATTCGCACTTGGCCAGCGCGGTGGACTATGACCTAATCCTTCTCATTCTGAGAGGACACCCGTGCCCAACAATGGGACAATAATGGATTGATAATACAATAATAGATGATGATGATGAATGATGTTTGACGTTATAAGTAATACTTCTACAATCCAGTTAAAACCTATTTTTGAAAACATACACATCTAATTAAAATGGTTAATCAAAAATATTACAGATATTTTAAACAAAAAATACAGACATTATAAAGATAAAGTCTGTATTTTTTATAAAATAAAGACATTATCTTTATATTTTTAACAAGATTACACTGTTCTATCTGTATTTAATGTTTATAAAGATATACTATCGGATACTTTTAACATCAACAATGTTTAATGTAAACAGTGGGTGATGACCATGCTTGTCTGCCATGCATGTGGCGAGATTAAATCTATTGTCTGTAAACTCATATGAGAAGTGACGTCAGAGATATTCTATCAGTATGAGCTCCCACGCTATTTTTCTCGCATCCCAAGCAAATCTTTTGTAGTTTAGGCCTTTTAAGAATTAATACGCTTTAAAGGTAGACAACAGTGTCTTAAGGGTTTCCTACCTACATTTCTAAGAGAGTCGTTACATGGATGGCATCAATCGATTGGTGTGGTAAGAACTGGCAACCGACGTTGAAAGAAAGACCATCGACCGATAACATTGGTCGTCGATCGATCGTTGTGCAAGATCGTTAAAAGTTCTACATAATGTTCGTAAGCAAAATCTTATAAACCTTAAGTAACTAATGGACTAAAACCAATGTTTACGATGTATTCCCCAACAGTGAGAAGGTAATAGTAATTTATAATTATTAAGATAACCGACGGGATAAATAAATCTACGAATGTTTAAAAGGAGCACAGGACGCCGATTGACCATTTGAAGTAACCTAAAGACAGGTGGAAATCGCTAGATTCAAATAGCTTAGGAACGGTTAGGTTAGGTAAGGTTAGAGATTACACAGGTTAGAGACAAGCCTGTCTAGCTGTGGCATATAAAAACCTATTAAATAAGTAGATAGAATAGTTAAGACTAATGGGAGAGTAAGTAACAGACATTTACTCGCATATTCCTTTTAAAAATAGAAAGAATTACATAACATTTCTCATTACAAATACGCTCATTAATCAACCTCTAAGAGGCGTCGTAAAATATGATAAGAAACTCAGCTATAAATACACAAGAAATAAAAGAAGGATGGTTGAAAAAGTCTAGAAAATAATAAAGAAATAAATTATATGAGCTTATCTCTAAGTAATTAGAAAACAGTAAATATCAATAAAACATACATTTTTATTTTATTTATGATCTAAACTTTATAATTTAATTCTATTAATAATAATTGATAACGTACAAATTGTAACTGCTATATTATGAAGTGTTTTATTAGTTGTAAAACTAGAAATAAGCCAAGTAATTGCGTAATTTATTAATTGTATGCCATTACTTTGATTATGTAATGCCATTCGTACAATGCACGGATTCTATTGCTCATAGTGTATATAATATTTATTTAGCAGTATTCGCCCCCGAAGTCCAAGCACGCCCATAATAATTTGTGATCATTTTTTTTATATTTCAACCTGACGATAAAGCAGACGTGCTACCTGATGGAAAGTAGTTAACGTCACCCATGGACATTTGCAACACCAGAGGAGTCGCCAATGCATCGTCAGCTTTGAAGGAGAGCTCTTTTTGCACCATTTTGAATCGCCCCATGTCAAAGCGCTCCGGGAATACCTCAGAAGGAAGTTCATTCCACATCTTTCACGTCCGTAGCAAAAACGTCCATGCAAACCGAACCGTGGAGGATGGAACTTCATCCTTCGCCTTCATCCGTCATTTATTTAGTTATTAACAATAACGTGACGTAACGCAAAAAATCAGTTGATAAGTAAAGTTTAAAAAAAACTTTAAAACGAGAGATTTCAAACCTACGCTTTTTCCGGCAATTCCCACTTAACCAAAGGTAGAATTTGGCATATCTCTTATTCTGAGGGAACACCCGTGCCCAGCAGTGGAGCAAGTATTCACGTATAGATTTTCAGAAATATTTTGAAATAAATTAATTTATTTTTCACCACACCTGAAAAATGTTTCCGGAACCTATTTTTAAACAAAAAACCAAGTAATTTTGTAAAATAGAAAGGAAGTACCCATTTGCATTAATCACAATAGGACAGCATGATCTGAAATCTAACCCTTTTTTATAGATCAGTTGTCAATGACACTCACTTTTGCCAAGTGACCCTGACTCACTTGTTCTAAGAATTTCTGTGGTTTTAACTATATTGAAGTTTCATAATAAATCATCTTGCACGGAGATATCTATTGTATCCATTTTGAGTATCGAAACAAATCAGATTATATAAAATACGTTATCATATTAATTTATGGAGACATATTTGTAAAAAATATATGCATAAAAGGGGTTTATGCAAGAATGTACAGTAGGAATGGAAAGGAATGTGGTAGAACCTATCTTTAGCCTTTAGTTCTAGAGATTCAATAGAAGAGCTAGTTAAGGGCTGATTTACACGTGAGGTAACTAACTTTACTTAAACTTAACTAACCTTAAGTCTCGGGAGAAGTAACGCACCTGTATTCAGCTTTACGATCTATAGGGAGTTGGAATGTCCAACAGGTGTATTGCGAATTATTTTACTACTTCAATGTTTTAAAGGAAAGTACAAAGCTATCGCACTGAAATGACGTAATAAAACAGAAAGCTGTAGATTTATATCATAATAAAAACGAAACTTAATAATAAATGAAGATGTACAAACTGAAGACTTATTAGTATACTCCCCTTATAAGTATTTCTTTCACCCTTAGTCTGTCTGACATTCAGGATTAAGTATCACGTAAAGAAATGCTGATGCCATTGTAAGTTTTCACTGTTTATAAGCATAATTGGAGATTAAAATTATAATCACATAGCATAATGATTTTTTCTGTGAAACTGCTATATATTTCTTTTCTATGATATAAACCAGGACCTACAGTGTAAAGTGCCCTCCAAAACAAGGAAGCGCGAAAGAGACCGCCAGTGGTCACCCATCCAATTTCTGATCGCACTATATTAAAACGCTTTCTACACTCACAGTTCCACACTAGGATTCCCTGTATCGTGGGTGCCATGCCACACACAAAGACAAATACACAAACACCCAGACCCAGAAAGAGAAATCTAAATTCATCATTTAGAAATCTCTCGGCCAGGGATCGAACCCGGGACCCTCTGCGCGTCAGACCGGCACGGTGACCGCTCCGCAACGCGGGTCGTCGTCTAGACATCAACTTTGTAAATTAGTTCTACTAAACATGTCCACACAAACCTGGAGTAAAGCACTCTTTTGTCATTGTCGTGCATAAACATTAAGCTTCATATAAAAAGACACATGTAAATATTTATAGCATAACATCGCTTTTTAATTTGACCTACTAGCTACATAGCAACAGTATCAAAACTAAACAGTGTCATAAAAACCCGGATTGGAAGTCATGCATGCTTATCAATGCATTTGTTTACATTTTGTATAGATAACACACATCAATATGCAACATGGAAACGAATAACAACTTTCTATTTAATGTTTTCTTAGTATTGCATGACTCATCTATAATCAAGCATGAATTAATTTGTATACTATGCATGTTTTGATTGTGCTGAATGTTTTGGAAACTTACAAAACAAATAAACATTTAATGGTCAATGATTTATAATCTTTTTGTACAAGTGCTTCCTGCCTTGTACAACTCTTTACTTTCCTTACTAATGTTGAATAACAAGTAATGTTACACTTATATAAGATCCATGTGTAGTATGAATATGATATTAGTACCAATTTTGCAATGAGTACATTTTTTAAAGTTATAATTCTTTTGGGGTGTTTTGGAAAACAGATCAGTAATTATTTTTTGTGTAAGATTAAAATGACATGTGCTGATAACACATTTTTTAGTAGAGTACGGAAATTGCGTGCAGCAATGTAACACATATATTTTATTTTATTTTATTGTATAAATATAAATTAAAAATATAAATTAAATTATTACATGCAATGGTATTGGTATATGAATATTTTTATGGGAGTTAACATACTACTCCACACTTATGAAACAATACAATACAAATTTTTATATAAAACTTCATTCACATTAAGATGTATATTCATTCATAAATATGTATAATAATAGAATCATGTTACACTTACTTGGTAAAGCCAGATATTCCCTCAGTGGTATCCACGGTAGGAGCAGTATTATGAAGTAGATTACAGCGAAAACTAAAGATGATGTGAACCAGAACAGCATCCCTCCATGACCAAACAAGTCATATTCCCTTGTGTCAATATGGAACATGTCATCTGGCATCACTATCTCGAGGGTTCCCTGCGTTAGTGTGAATGCCAGGGAGATGAGAGATGTCGCCAGTAGCACATATCGTATACTGCTACGACTGTCCATGTGACCTGCAAGGTATTCTCAATGTAAATTTTGAACCACGTAAAATACAATAGATATTGGTTGTTGAGCTGTGGCTAGCCAATAAATAGACTATTGCACATATTTAATATGGTTGTTTTTAGCCTTTTACTTATTAATTGGTGTTTAAAAGTAATATTTAATTACCATCTTACATAACAAATATGTAATTTATATAACTGTATGAAAAATTCTGAAGAACATAATTTCCTCACAATTATTTCCTTCAACACAAAACAATAATTAACTTATAACTAAGATATAACTTTTAAGGGATTATAGGTCTATGCTTAGAATTCAAACCCAGGACTCACCATATAAAACAAAACTTCATACAACTAGAATATACATAATAGTGTTTATTAATCAGCTTTCAAAGGTGGTAGACCTCTTTGTGGTTTGATTGCAGAAACATCACAGTCACAGCTATTTCTACCTAATTACAGCTGAGATAAGCCCTGATGCGTTGTGGTTTGAAGGGTGTGATAAGGGAGGCATACTTGTTTGAGGCATTCCAATGTAATTCTCAGGGGTAGCACACATCTGTGACCAATCTTGTTTTTGAGTAACACTCAACTTCTCTGGGGTTGATTACAGATGTCCATGGGCAGCACTGACCACAGGTGGACTACATTTTTGTTTACTAGATTTATAAAAAACGATAGCTTAAAGAAGTTGTTGTTATTACATTCAAATTATAATCTGTATTATTTTCGAACTCACCAAACGCCAATCCAAAAATGACAACACTCATTTCTGTGGCAAGTAGAAAAAATCTCACAGTAACCCATAGTATCTTGTCCACCAGACCACCTAGAGGCACCGCTGCATTCACAGTCATGGACACCGCACACCGCACCAAACTGATGATCACGTTCCCCCATACCAGCGTGTAGAACGTAAGGAATATCGGACTACTTGTAGCGCGCAGTTTCAACTGAGCCTTATTAAATCTTACCACTAGAAACAGCACGAACAACGCGTTCGGTATCAATATTATTAAATCCCAAATGCGCACACTGCAACAAATAAAACAATCGTAAGCACAGAAACGTACACAACAGTCAACAAGATATCGGGCACTCTCATTAACTTTACCTTGAGTTATTTATCTCATAATACAACACGTATTTACAAAATGTGTCCTCCTTAACTGGCGGGAGGTCCGATCCGTTTATGCCGTACATTTTTCCCGATTCACAGCCTCGCCATTTAGTTTATTGTTACGAAATTGTTCGGACTCTCGTGGTAAGGAAGCATAACATTATCTTTTCAGTAATCGAGTTAACACTTTTACATTACGTCAGCTGAGTCCGAACATTATAAAATCAAACAGTGTTTTCTTGTCTCGGTACGTTAACGAACACACTTTCTAATCCAATTTATAATGACGACACCATGAATATGAATACTAACAACAAACGAAAATGATCCGCACTTGACTTCGTAGTTCGTACTTCAATAATTGTCTCTGTATAGTGATGTCCTCCTCGACAAAAATATTCGAGTGATTCGATTATTTTTTTTATGAAAATTTACTATTTATTACTAACCTGTTATAAAAGCAAGATTGACATAGTGGTTAAGAAACCCGGCCTCTTGATCAAGGGGTCCGAGGTTCAAATCTCAGGCACACGCCCCTGATTTTTCAGATATGTGCGTATTAGAAATTAATTATCACTTGCTTAAAGGGTGATGGAAAATATCGTGAAGAAGCCTGCAACCTGCAGCGGTGCACCAATAATGTAAATATGTAACCCTACAAGGGAAACCACATTTCCATCCTCAAAGACACCATACATTATATATTTATCTATATGTAATCTCATCAATCTTCACGACTGGAGATAAAGACATTATCTTTATCCGGAAGTAACATAAATTGTCCCTACGAATCAGACAGATACTCCTCAACACTATTCTTTACAAGCAGGCTTAAGATAGCTCCAGAGAGTTCCCGTATGCCAATCGAAAACACGATATCAAAAAAATGTAGTCACGAGTCATTCAATACTCCAGTTATCTATTTTTCTTAGAATTCTTCGAATTCATTATTCTATTTAGTTAATCTACAAAAACCATTAGATAATAAATAAAAGCGTGTAAAATAAAACCTTTACTGAGATATGCATGTTATTAATACTTCTACTACTTAAAAGGTTTAGAATAATTAGTAAAAACCACACAAAAAGTATTCGTTCTGTGAGTCCTGTCTATGAAAATGGTGCACATCACTAGATAATGTAAACTTAGTGTTGCCATGTAAATATCGAAGCTATATAAAAATGGTTTAAGGCGACCGTAATAAAAATACACATTTTTGTAGATATATTGTATATTAATGTTATTACAAAAAAATACAACAAAATTATTGCGTTAGCTTTAAATTAAAGTTAAGTCCAAGGTAAGTCACTCAGCCTTATCTGTAATTTAAATTTATCGCAAATTAATTAAAACCACTTGTACATCAGAGATATTATATCTTACTAGGTCTCGTTAATCTATATTATTTAAAATTACCATGTTAAATTTGGCGAAACCTATAGTAATTGGCAACATTAGTGTCCATGTCAAGAACGCGTAATGAATACCCAAGGTCAACATTGTCATTGTTATCGATAAATCGATTAATTGAAATATCGATGTTTTTAAATATTACACATATTAAGTTTTTATTCTATAATTGATTCGTGATTCATTTTAATATAAATAATACAACATAAATTATGTTATTGCGATTATTTAATGTAATGTAATGTAAAATCGTATATAGATAATATCTACATATTGAAGATATGATTTCGAAATTATCCAATTCACCTTTTGTTTTTTTGTGGTTTCCAAGCCTCAAATGTATGTCTTATGAGAAATAAAGATTTTTTAAACACAAATATGTTATTAAAATTTGTACCAATCACCCAAAAACTAAGGTATTTAATCATTTTTTATGTGACAGAATATTAGACCAACTAACCTGATCTCTTTTTAATATTCGCCCTCATATGTGATTCATATTTAAATAAATCTGTTTAAAATGATTAGGTTCTTATATTACCAGTATTATTCTAAATATCACACAAAGTATATACATTCGTAGACGACTTGATACATTAAACTCGATCTCGAAATACACCGGATAAAAAAAAGATGTATAGAATTGAAATTATCTAATTAAATGTATCGATAATGGAGAAATTGTAAGCATCATTGTTTTTCTACCAATTAAAAGCCCTGTTTCAGAAACATCGATGTATCGTTGAATCTGCAAAAAAAAATATTACAACTGAACTGTGGTATCCCTACAAAACTACCAATGACAAGTTGACAAATGGATCCATCAATTGTGTGACGTGGACAGATTTTGATTCGGTTAACCAGCCAGAAATTCGCCGGTGTTCATAATACTCAGTCTCGTCTAAAGAACACCGGTTATTTTATAAGTGAACAGTATTTCTAAATTTGGCATATTAGTCTGTAAAAATTTCAAGAAAAAAGACAAAAGTCCTTATCATCATGGGTACTCTGGCGACTGCTATCGGTCTTCTGTTCCTGGTCTCCACCGCTTGGTCAGAAGACTCTCCAAAAGGGCCAAAAGTAACTCATAAAGTAAGTTAAATAGAGTCCAACCAAACATTATTCATTAGGAAGTTATCACCGCGTGGAATTTATATATATTTTTTTAAATTAACGATGACTACATTGAGGTCGGTGACCTTGTCGAAATGACGCTTCGAATCTCGTTTCTCCCGCCTTTGTTCCGGTCATCCTTTGACCTTACTATTCCTTTGTGCCATAAAAAAACAAAAGTTATATTTATAAAGTTATATTTCAGAGATACCCTCTCATTGTTTTTGAGTAATAAAAATACGAATTTTCTCATCAAATTTTAAAACATATTTTAGAGCCTTTTTTTAAATTTCATAGGTATTATATCAACTTAATTATTTATATAGTTATGACTTGATATTTTTTTTTTCATTATCTACCTATAATCACATCTGAAATTGACCCATTGACTTACAGATATGATTTTGTTGATAATAATATTATTATCTACTGTAGATAACTTTAATTGAACTTCTTGAGCAATGTCATTCTAATCACAACATTAATTTCATCTGTAGTATTTATAATATTTTGGTATTTAAAGTTTGATTGTATTCTATTGCTCCCTAATAAATAGTCTTTTTAAATATTGTTGTATAAAAATGCACATTGGTATATAGAATAATTAAAATCCAACACTTATCTGAACCATTAAAATTGTCATAACTTAGCTTTTTTATAACAAAAATATTATATAATCCATTTAACAACCACTTAAATTTATGGCTTTCAAACCCATGCAATGTCGTTGCTAATGCTGATTAAATTGTAATACTAGTTGGCCTGGGTATTCTCTAGCCACGAAAAGTATACCTTTTGAGATCACACCAATAGCTCCATCTAGCAGGTCGTAAACAATTCTATTTTCTTAGCTACAATCAACAGCACACAAGGGTGGTAGAACCCTTTGTGGTTTGACTCCGCCGGCACCACCGCCACACCTATTTCTACCTAATAACAGCAGTGTTAGGCGCTGCTGTGTTCCGGTTTGAAGGGTGTGGTAAGGGAGACAGACTATTCCGAGGCGTTCCAGCTTAGTCCTCAGGGGTAGCGGCGCATCTGTGGCCGACCTCAGGTAGGAATATCTAATCCTATCTGGGGTTGATTACAGATGTCCATGGGCGGCAGTAGCCACTTACCATCAGGTGGACAGCATGCTCATCTGCTACTCTTATATTATAAAAAAAAAAACACAAAATTGCATTTAAATTGGTTAAGTAGTTTAGGAGATCAACATTTATATAGACACATGATTTATATGTATTAAGATTGATGATATATAAACTATTTCTTCTAGGTGAGTTTCGACATCACTGTAGGAGGAGAACAATTTGGGACCATTGTGATTGGTCTCTTCGGAAAGACGGTCCCTAAAACTACTGAGAACTTCTTTGAACTGGCCAAGAAACCCGCGGGTGAAGGCTACAAAGGCAGCAAATTCCACAGAGTCATCGACAACTTCATGATCCAGGGTGGTGACTTCACCAAGGGTGATGGAACTGGAGGTACTTTTTTCAATATCACTTATTTTATTTTTTGACTCTTGTGTTTCTTTGTTTATAATTGTAGAGTATAGTTGAAGCTCACAATTATATAGCATTTATATTTGCTTTTTTATTTCTTATAAAATAGTGAAATTGTAGCTTCACTTCTACGATTTATCTGGTGCTTGTATATATAAAAACATAAGAAATTAAAAATAATAAAAACAAAATTTTCTAAAGTTAAAGAATATTACTAGCACAAAAATAAGTAGTAATTCTCAGTAGGTATTACTCAGTAGGTATATAATTTTTAGGCCCCCAAAAGTTTTTCACCTGTTTATACAGATGATCTTGTAGCATATTATTAAGTAAATTGGCTACAAAAACTTGTACATACAAAATTTAACCATATTGTGTATTTTATATTAAGTAGGTAAAATGCATACCAATAAATTTACTGATTTATTTTACCGTCTAGGTCGCAGTATCTATGGTGAAAGATTTGAGGATGAAAACTTCAAGCTCCGCCACTATGGTCCAGGCTGGTTGTCTATGGCCAATGCTGGAAAGGACACAAATGGCTCCCAGTTCTTCATCACCACCACAAAGACACCTTGGCTTGATGGCAGACATGTAGTATTCGGAAAGGTTTTGGAAGGCATGGTACGTAAAAAATTAATTAGGTATATAAGTATTGTTTTAATTCACATTGATATGTTAATATCTGAAATTGTTGTTACTATGCTACAGATAAAATAGAACTCTACAGATAAAAAAAAATCACATGTAATTTTTATCTATCTGTTTAATCTGATTTATATTAAAACAATACTGGAATACTTTTGTTCATGGGTTCACTAACTAGATATACATTATCTCATGTATGTGAACCACATTGTTATTTTATAATTATAGTTCATAAAATATTTAGAAACATCAATTCTTAACTTTAACTAAAAATAGAAGGCAAAAGAAATGCGAGTAGTAGCACTTTAGGACCACATAGTAAAAAGAGTGGAAATTATTTCTTAATACTGCTCTTATATTTCTTGATACTCAAAACATAAATTGTGTGACTTTTTGGTACTTTGTCGGTAATCGTTATACATCAATTACCAAAGAACAAAGAAAGGAAGATAAACTCCAAGTTTATTTACAGAGGAAACGTTGAAAATGGTTTGTCTTATTACAGGATGTTGTTCGTAAGATTGAGAAGACAGTAACAGGAGCCAATGATCGTCCAGTCAAGGATGTTGTGATTGCAGACACACGTACTGAAGTAGTAGCAGAACCATTCAGTGTCACAAAAGACGGTGCTCAATAACTATAAGCTATAAACATTTTTTTAAATTTTAAATGATTTTCTTCCAGTGTATTTTTAATTTTAAGCTAATCAAAATATGTCGACAAATTAATTAAATAACTGTGTCACAACTATAATTACTCAACAGGGTAAACAAGAGATTCCTTTTCCCTCCAATGTAAAGAAAGTGAAATCAAAGTATGAAATAAAATACCTGAAATTAACTAAGATTTTTTATTTCTTTTAAACATTTTTCAGCTTCTGCTTTTGCATCTTTGTTTTTAACTGTAATACTGAGCTTCCAGCCGTGGCCACAAGATTTTCTAGCTTGGTCTAACAAGTTTTTTTTCATGTACGCTCGACCTAAGTTGACATAGAAAGATCCCAAATCGTTCATATCTGGGATCTCTTTACCTAGGTTTATGGCTTGTTGGA
Source organism: Epargyreus clarus (assembly GCF_041222505.1). Taxonomy (NCBI): domain Eukaryota; kingdom Metazoa; phylum Arthropoda; class Insecta; order Lepidoptera; family Hesperiidae; genus Epargyreus; species Epargyreus clarus. Next base: position 6,711,136 of record NW_027332231.1, on the reverse strand, counting down.
AGTAACTTATACTTTCGTCAACCCTCCCAATCCTATCGCAGACTGTTCCAATATCATTCAGTTGTACCATAAGGTGTTCAGGATCAAAATCTGAGATGCCTTTCATCCGTTCGTATGCACTTTTCAATAAATTGAGAGCTTGTTCACATTGATCACAATCTAAGAATAACCGACCGTACCAATCTTCTGTCAGCGCCATCAGTTTATTCACATCGTCACTCGCAGGTTTGCTACTCAATTTTTGCAAACACCAATCATAGCCTAACTGAGCTGTAGTTAGTTCTTTCTGCATATGGCTGATTCTTGCCAGTTTGGCACTAATGTGTAAAACTCTCAGGTCATCATCAGTGGCTCCGTCAGCCATTATCCTTTGAGTGACAGCAATGAATAACTGCTTAGCTTTACTGTACTGTTCTCGTTCTAGTGCCAAATTAGCCATCACATCGTAGACGTAAGTAATCGCGAGTTGATGGTTTATTTGCTGTGCATTCCTTAGAGCTACATGTAGAAGTTGTTCTGCTTTATCATACTCTTCTCTTTGAATAAAGAGTACACAGTGTTTGATGGTCTGAATTAGCTCATCTTCGGCGCTTAGTTTCTTTTCTAAGCCAATAAGTGTAAGTATTGATATTCCGAGGGTGCATGGAACAGTAACATGACACCGGTTATATTGTCTATAAAGTGTACTTGGTATTGGTTGGTACTTATATTTTACCTGCAGCAATTTTCTCAAGACACATCTGAACCGTGACGACATTCTTGAAACTTATTCTAGTATTTCTTGATGTATTCGAGATTATATAACCTAATTATCTTTTGGTAAACATGTATCACCGTCACACCATTACCTACTTTTCTAATACCATATTTACGTCGCAGAAAACTGTATATTACTATATATTGTTTAAAGAAACCATTAATAAATTTCTAACCAAGAAAATAGATATTTCGCAAAAGCTATATTTTGATTTTGGTTACTTTATACTTTACATGCAATATTCGATTATAAAGACAACACCGACAGTTCAAATCACTCTGGCAAAAAGAATACTAAATGAAATAAGCATAGATTATAATTATTGAAGATATGACAGTAAATGTCATTGTTTAATCTTTTGACATTTTTTTTTTAAACAACGTGAAGTCGAATGCACTTATTAATTGTAAGCCAATAGACTTGAATGTTTTTATTTAACTAGTATTTAATATATTCATGAGAAAATTATAATGGAAGCATGTAATATTTAACGGACTCGCTATAACCCTATTCCAAGTTTTGCAGCCAACGAAATTATTATAGTTCTTAAAAAAAATCTACCCACAAGTGATACATTTTACATAATGCACGGATTTTTATTACGTTTTTCTAAATTTATGAAAAATGTATGGGCTTTCACAGATAGAGTGTGTAATAAAAGAAGTTTCAATTTTTAATATAAAAATATTTATTTTCAGGTTGTGGTTCCTTGACTGGGTTTAACATTTATTTTAAGCACACGCGCCAATTTGGAACGCACCTGAAATTCAATCAGATATTGTAAAATTTATTAGTATTAAAAAGCGTTCTCGGTTACACTACATATTAAATTTGACTGCATACATATATTATAATTACAGTTAATACATATATTACATTTTCATTACAATTTTATTAATAACTTTATTGTATCATGCATATTATTCAAATAAAACCAATTGATAAAAGATGTAAATGAAATTCCATTTATGAGATGAAGACAAAAACATATACTTATCACGGCCAACGAATAAAATTCGATAATACTAGAAATAGATAAAATTATCTTACAGTTTATCAACAGTTTCGATGTTATTTTGAATTTGTCGAGATGATTCGTGAACGCTGTGACATCGATTAATCCATTGTTTCGTAGGTCTCGAAAATGATTTACACTTTGTTTCAAATTTATTATTTACCATGGAATTTGATACATTTGTGCTTGGAACGTCTCTCAATGTTTCCTCCTTCCACAAAATATTTTCAGGCACCGCGATGTCACTGAAATGTATTGTTTAATTTTAAATTCGAATACATGATGTATGTATTCGAATTATCTTTACCCATATATTATATTTTTTTAGGCAAAGAAAAAAATCACATAATTCATTTCTGATTGAATTGTAATATACGTATTATAAAATTGAAATGCAAGCCATGAGCATTTTATTTGTAGTTTTTATACTTACAAGGAATTTTCACTTTGAATGTCCTCATATTCCCTAAGATGACCTGAAATTAAGGTAGATTTAGCAATGAATGGGAAGAATGACATGATAGTTCGTAGGTACACGAAAGAGCGAACAATTCAAATTGATTTTTCCTGTTTGCGACGATCTCGTAAGAATGGCGTCATTATTCCATGTAGAAGCGTACTTTATCAATAACGCTGGAAGTAATCTTCGGCTAAAGTGGAGCGTCGTTTATCTACTTATCTCTGTAAAATTTGTGTACTTATGTCCTTCCAGATTTGATATTACAAAAATACTAATTTGAACTGGTATTATATCATGTTTATTTATGTCCGAATTTCGAAACAATAATCGACTGTAAAAATAAGATCGATATCGAGCAGCATTCAGATGCTCGATAACAACCAAATTCCTTGTAATTTTCCCTTAGGATAACATTAAACAAATAAAACAAACGCAGAACCAGGACCCAACACAAAATATAAACGGTCAGTCCCACGGGTTTTAGAAAAAAAATCACTTACTCTTATCGTTCTTTTTCAGATATTCCTCATTATTACATTTTTGTCTGCATAGTTTCTCGGTATTTCGATTTGCTGAGCTGCTTCGTTTGACCTAATTATAATTTTTATTAGTAATTTGATTTTATTTAATTATTTTATTAAATAGTTGATTTTTGAATACAATCAAATATAATATTAGGAATATTATACTACCGTAACCACAAAATCCTTTCCTTCCTCTGGGACAATGAAAAGTAGGAAGAATAAGAAAACTGAGGTAGGGATAGCTATAAAATTAGCCAAGCATGCATGTTAGTCCAAGTCCTACAAAATGTTAATTTTAAAATATACTCTTTTATGAAATATCTTGGTCATATGTCAAAATTATTTAAACAGATAAATTGCAAACAGTATCACACTATGCTAATTTCATGATATCAAATATGTTTCATACGTTTTGACGTCTTTTAATCTTTTGTTTATTATCTTTCCATTTATCTAAAGCTTTTTGCTGGCACATTTTCAAATAACAATACTCCGAATACCATTTACTATGTGATAATATCTCGTTGGTTGACACATCTGCAAAAAGACAAAGGATGTATATAATGTATTGAAATAAAGTTCAAATACCAAATCGTACAACCAACATTTATACATTATTTTGGTGGTACGTTATATTTAATGCTAAATAACATACCAGGATTTTTTTCACGCACTTCATCCATAAATTGTAGCGATAGATTATTGTTGTTAATTATTTCTTGCATATTCTTCTCTAGGATTTCAATATCATTATCAACATAAAACTTGTTCCATATTTGAATAAAACTGTTGTGGTTATATTCGTTCCATCCACCGTACCGATTTTTACTTTTCGACAGGAACTCTTGTAACCTCTGCACTTCCTGAAGTTATAGGAAACGACACGCCGATGTTTTTAAAGAAAATCATATTATATGGTGGTGTAATACTAATGAAACTCGTTGAAACTTGGCCTCTCGATCGACGGGTCCGAGGTTCGAACCCAGGCACGCAACTCTGTATTTTCAAAGCTATGTGCGTATTACAAATTAATGATTACTTGTTTTAACGGCGAAGGAGATCGCCATGAGGAAACCTGCGTACCTGAGAGATCTTAAAAAAGATATGTGAACATTGTGAACTGTGAAGTCTACCAATACGCACTTGGCCAGGCGCGGTGGACTATGACCTAATCCTTCTCATTCTGAGAGGAGACCCGTGCCTAGCATTGAGACAGTAATGGGTTGATGACGATTTTACTAAAAGAGTAGAGAATATTACGTCAAACATTTTATAAATAACTTACTGCACATTTTAAAGGAGAGTTTCTTAGCACGCGTACAGGACTAGGAACTACTTCATTATATTGCTTACTTTGTATTTTGACTTTACGTTTAATATTATGAATAAATTTTGGTTCCTCGTTCAACTGCAACATAAAACATACATAAGCATTTAATAGAAGTAATTCGCCTATGTATCAACGTCTTACTTATTACGTCTATAGTTTCTATTTTACTAATTATAAAACAATACTTAACAAGAAATAAATAACACGTAGTTCAAATATAGTACATGGTCAGAGCTCCGTTTTCTTTCCGGACTTGGCCGAAGCATTGTCGACATTAAGGGAAAAAAATATACGTTCCGTGCAATTGAATATACCCGTCTTTATTAGTAGTATATCGATGAATATACCATTCATTTGTATCTTTTGTATTTTATTACACAACATGATGATAAAAACTAAATACGTATATGCGATGTCCATGGGCTACAGTGCTTATCTAATATGAGGTGGGCTAAATGTTCCTTTGCAGCATTACTTTAAAAAAAAAGTTTTGTGAGTGGGAAATTAAATATTTTACATCAACAGTGAACACTATTCGCATCTTTAGAAAATCCGTAGTCGGCCAGCACTTTCGACTATGGCTTAAATCTCACTTGTCCTGAGGGTAGGCCCGTGCCAGCAGTGGCCAGCAGTGGGACAATAATAGGTTCACGACAAACAGTCAACACGTGCACATATTTGACTTTATTATTTCGATGTCTGTGTGGCTAGGGATTTAATAATTATTGCTAATCGGATTTGCGAGTAAGGCGTATAAAAATACATAAATGATATTGGTATAGCACAAAAAATCTCTAAAACCTGTTTCATGATTTCCTCTTCACTTTTTTGTAATGATAATAACTCCAAGTTTATAAAGTCTTCGAGAGACTTAATTTTTCCATCTAGTTCCAAGACATCTTTTTTAACTTCCTTGATATCTGAAAAATCAATATTATTGCACAATATAGTTCATATTACTAAATATTATATTTTTTATGGTAAAATACGTATTTACCTACTCTAATACCTGTATTGCGTGCTAGAAACTTCTTACTCTTGATTGTAAAGTAGGTATGTGTTATAGATATAGATGTATTAGATTTTTTTTTGTTTATGAGGGAATATCTATGAGGAAAACCCCCCGGTGGCCATCCTCAGCGCTTGTTGGAAAGCTCCGGGATCTCAGAGGGAACACAACCGGAGTCCTCCAAGCGCGATGCTCCGATCAGGCTCTGCCCTGGGGGATCACTTTTGGCTCCTCCCACACCATCTGCTGTTTACGTTGGTATGCGATCACACAGATCGTCCTTCCCGAGGACTTGTTTGCTGGACGGTTCGAACTCCTACTCTTACCGCCCGCAACCCCGGAAACCTCCTTTTAGTCACCTCTTACGACAGGCAGTGGATACCGTAGCCCTATTCTATTCCTGGGACTACAGGGACAATAGATGTATTACCTACATGTCATTGGTTATAAAATACTAAATTTATACGATAAATAGTAAATATGCGATGAAATGCTCAATTTACTTATTTAATATCTTACCAATATCTTTTAGGTTGTCGTGAGAATCACTGGTAACACCTTTGATATCTTCAATCATATTTTTAATCTCAGAAATAGAATTTCTTAATTTTGTTGTATAAACTTTCCAGTCAGGATAAATACTCGAATCCTCATTATTTTCAGCTCGCTCGAAATTCGTTTTATTTAAAGATGCAACTAATAGGCTCTCTTGTATCTTCAACCGTCTTAGCTTAGCTAGGATATCAGAAGGTAAACTATTTTCAATTGTAACGAGCGAGTCATCGCCTGAGCTACTTTCAATATCCATAATACACAAAATGTAAAGTTCAATAAATAATAACAATCCACGTAATACTAAGGTACAAAATATTAACTTTTTAGTATTGATCAAACAAGTTGATTCTGTACTACAAATTATAATTAGTAACGTACAAACTATAGGTAGTAACCATGAAACAGAAATAACAAGGTAGTAGCGGTTACTATGGTTATATGATTACATGTAAATTGTACTCAAAAATCTCAATGCCTCCAGATTTCCAATGAGATTCTTATGAGATCAGCGCAGAACTTAGGTTGTAATTATATGGTAATTACCAAAAAGACGATATCCATTATTTTTGTATTCTGTAGTATTGCTATCCATTTTTCTTAACAAAGTTTTATAGGTATATTATGTGCTTTGTGTAAATGTCCCACAACTTTTCTATTTTAAAATTGAATTTAGCTTTTAAAATAAAACAAATATTAAGAGATTTGTTAATAAACTATATTCACATGTATATTATGTGTTTGTACTAATACTACAAAATATACATTCGAACTTTATTCGAACAATCGTTAAACATGTATAACGAATAATAATAAGATTACTTAGGACAACACTAGTCCAAATGTCAGATATATTGTCGATATTGATATTGTGAAAGCAAGAAAAAGACAGATGACAGATGTCATAAATATGTATGGGTAGCGAAATTGATTTACTAAAATAGAAAATATTATAATATTATAACAGCGAGCCCTTATAAACGCATTTAAATATGTTTACGCGTTCCAAATTATTATTCTCAAGAACCCTTCCATTAAAAGTGAGTATTCCACTGTATAGTATCAGAAAAGTAAATATGAATAATAAGTTTGGTTAACGTTGTTATTTCCAGAATGTATTTAAGTTGGAATATCAGAATGAGGCAAGGTTTATGTATGGAATTACAGCGACGAGAAGCCGATCAACAACTCCGCTTAACACAATCATTATGTTCGTTCCACAACAAGAGGTTAGTTATTGATCAATCAATAAAACAATCAACGAAACAATCAGTAATTAATTTACTGCTTACATTTTTGCCATTAATTTTGCAATCACGATAAGTTGTATTCATAGTTTACCTGTATGGCGATGCATAATATTTCATCATAATCTTTTTCAAATAATCTCATATTTCTTTCACAATTGATGATGAAATTTTATCGTGGTTGGTAGTTGCCCTATTACACTAAAGAATCATTAAACTACTGACACCTTTACAAACTATTCAAGATGTTTTTCCACCATCTGAGAACCCTAAGGAATCTTTATCAGAATATATTGCTTAATTGTAAATGAAACAAATAGATGTATGTTTATTATTTAATTAAAATAAAATATAAAATCTTACCATCAGTTGTGCAATATCCTTTGGCACTAAAAACTTTGTGTGCATAAGGTATCCAAAACTTTTAGATAAAATGGCTTGGTTGTATTATACATTGTTAATCGTTATAAATGAGTAATGCTGCTTCAATTTTTCCAGGCATGGATAGTAGAACGCATGGGTAAATTTCACAGACTGCTCGAACCAGGACTGAATCTCTTGTGGCCAATTGTAGACAAGATCAAATATGTGCAAAGTCTGAAGGAAATTGCTATAGACGTGCCCAAACAGAGCGCTATCACCTCAGACAATGTCACACTCAGCATTGATGGTGTCTTATATCTCCGCATCGTTGATCCATATTTAGGTAAATCAAATGTAGACATTTATTAATATTCTTCTTGTTACTATATTTCAGTTACTTTTACTTTTAGAGGCCAGAATGGTGTCACTTAGTTCTGAAGTGTTGATTTAATTAGACAAATAGTCATGACAAGTTTTAAGCGGCATAAATAAACAAAACAGTTATAAAAATAAACAACCTGACCTAAAATAAATAAACTGACTGCTTAAAAATATAATTAATCCAACAACACCTCATATGTTAAAACCTATCAATCCATTTAGGATATAGGATGTGCAATAGAATGTGACATGAATACTCTAAAAAAAAATTACCATCCATAATCGGAAAAACAAAATAAAATATAACTAACAGAAGAGTATATATTTAATAAAGAGATTTATGAATGTTGTATGGTTAATTGAGATTTATAATCTAGATCTAAGTCTTTCTTTACTTATCTTTGTGTATGTAGTTATCCATAACAGCAATAACATAAAGGAACTTTAGGACTATGGTATTATGAATGTAGAATTGTAATGTAAACAATATTTTTTTAGCATCCTATGGTGTGGAAGATCCTGAGTTCGCGATAACACAGCTGGCGCAGACCACCATGCGCTCGGAGCTCGGCAAGATATCCCTTGACAAGGTGTTCAGGGAGCGCGAATCCCTCAATGTGCTCATAGTGGACTCAATCAACAAGGCCAGCGAGGCGTGGGGCATAGCCTGCCTTCGATATGAGATTCGTAAGTATTTTGGAGTAAAGTCCAAACTTTTGAAGGCAAGGTAAAGCTTATAAGCAATAGATAAATTACTGGCAGCGGCTCCATTGCCATCTATTTAAATGAATCAAATATATATAGAAATGGGGCACTTTAAGATGATCACAGATGCATTAGCATTAATATCAAAATATCAAATCATCCTGATTTTACCATATTTCTTATTCTTAATCATGGTGAGCATGAGGGTAACATGCTCACCATAGATAGAGAATCTTATCATTATCTAATCTCAACCTTATCCACTAGGAAAATGGGACAGTAAACAGTTGACTATAAAGAAATAAGTAATGAATCCTTCCCAGGTGATATAAAACTGCCGAATCGCGTGCACGAGGCGATGCAAATGCAAGTGGAGGCGGAGCGTCGCAAGCGGGCCGCCATCCTGGAGTCCGAGGGTGTTCGAGCTGCCGATATCAACGTCGCTGAGGGGAAACGGCAGGCGAGGATCTTGGCTTCTGGTACGTTTTGATTAGGAAAATAAGCTTTTACACAAATAATCACTGTATGGTAAGTGTTATTTTTGTTTAGGGAAACCGAAAGGCAAATGTTTTTACATTTTACACACATAATCTACAGTTCAATGTATAGTGAGTGTTTGGTGGTGCACACATTTTATAAGATTGAAGTTGCAAGTGAATATGCAGTCCAGCCTATGGTAAGTGGTCAGCGCCATCCATGTATATGGGACATGAAATGAAACAATATCTAATAATTTCAATAAAATAATGTACTTCATCATCATTGACCAATGTTCTAAATGAATTTCTTTGAAGTAAAAAGATCTAAGGCCATAGAATCAATCTACACTATTCAAGTGTGGATTGATTTTATTACACACAACTTTAAGTCTCTGAAGGACAAACACAGGTTCCTTTATATGATTTCCTGCCCCATGCAACCAAATTATAATTAATTTCTCATCGCGTAACTTTTAAAAATTAGAGGTTACACAATAAACAACTCCCTGATCCCCAGTGTGAAAGGTTGTATATCAAATCACTGAACTATAATTTTTAAAAAAAAAATCTTATTTACAATTTCAGAGGCCGAAAAACAAGAGCAAATCAATAAGGCATCGGGAGAAGCGAATGCGATGCTCGCGGTGGCAGAGGCTCGCGCTCGGGGACTCAAACTCATCGCTAGTGCTCTCGCTCATCAGGTAGCAATGGCCCAAATAAGTATTTTTAACCGACTAAAAATGAGGAGATTCTCAATTCAATTGTATTTTTCTTATTCAGTGGATTAAATTTCAAATCGATTTTTTTTTTAATGTCTTTACATTACAACTGATTATTCAAGTTGTCTTGTTTGTAGTTGAGATATAGTGAAACATTGTTTTCTACAGAAAAATCTGTGTGGTAAACAAAAAAAATGTTCATTAAATCAATGCAGCAGTTTCGAAAGTGACCTTCACAGGGAGAACAACTTTATACTCAACAAATTTGCTTCCGTAGTTTACCATACAAATATGTGTAATAATACAATATTTTGAACATAATCATATGAATGGTCACTTTTATTTTAATTCTATTGAAGTGTCGAGCATAATGTTGACTTTATATTGGAAATACATATCGAACCTCTTTGGTAGTGCTTGTTATTAATTGTTGCTATCTGTGGCACCGCACAAATATTCATATACACATGTTCTCATGACTACAGGACAGCAAGCACGCAGCGTCGTTGACACTGGCGGAGCAGTATGTGGCGGCTTTTAACAAACTGGCGCGCACGAACAACACTCTGATATTACCGGCCAACGCAGGAGATGTCTCAAACCTAGTTGCTCAGGTACTTTTGACTTTTAGGTTAGTTGCTCATGTCCCTGTAGTTCCGAGACTAGAATAGGGCTACGGTATCTCCTGCCTGTCGTAGGAGGCGACTAAATGGGCTTCCGGGGTTGCGGGCGGCAAGAGTGGGAGCTCGAACCGTCCAGCAAGCGACCCCGGGAAGGACGGCGGTATGTGTGGTCGCATACCGTCGTAAACACTAATGATGTGGGAGGAGCGAAAGCTCCCCCAGGGTAGAGCCCGTTGGGCATCACGCTTGGAGGGCTCTGGTTGTGTTCTGTTGGAGATCCCGGAGTTCCCTAACAAGCGTTGAGGTCGGCCACCTAGGGGGGTTTTAGTGCGGTAAAAATCCCACATAACCTGGCGTCGCTCCCACGTCGTCGGGCAACTTTTGAAGGTTTGCCCTCGAGAAAAAAAAAAAAAAAGGTTAGTTGCTTAAGTACTTTGACTTTTAACTGCTTATGTCAACTTCAGTTAGATTCAGGTGGTTAAGTTTTAACTTACTTGTTTATGTGAACTTTAATGTTAGTCGCGCTATTATCTATGACTTTTATCTTTATAATTCCCACTTAATTTGAATCCTAACTTCTCCCAGTTAATAAAAAAATGATCTTTTCGATAATCTTAATAATCCTTTTTATTGCAGGCAATGTCAATATACTCTACAGTAACCGCGCACAACGTGAAGTCTTCAGCTAACTATGGAGAGCCCATAGTACCCGATATTATGTTAGATGATCCTCTAATAAAACTGAATTTGACTGAGAAAGGCACTGCAATGGCTGGTCAACCTGTGCCCAACGAAGATGACAGCTTAGCAGAGTATTATTCAGACGATGAGGAAAGAGAGAAAGCATTGCAAAATTTGAAGGATAAAAAGAAACAAAGTTATATAGAGAAAGAAATATAGGATTGTTAAGTGTAGGAATGCTTGTTAAATAAAATTATGCTTACAACATTGTTGTACTATTTTCATTTCCTTTATAATTATTACTTTTAACAGATCTGTTACCCTTTGCACATATAAATGAAAGTTTCAATAAGTAAGCATACCTACAATATTAACGAATAAAACTTTTGAACATGAATATAATTTAACACTTCTACATTTTTGAGTAAATAATTATAATAATTTACTGGTTCACCAGTTTTATAGTCACTATTGAATAAATAGTATCAATCTCGTCTTATAATTATCTTGTTATTATATTATATTTATTCCTTAACTTTATACCTAAAAGGCTCCTGTAACTGTAAATGAAAATAAAACATTTTTTGATAATATAAAAATACTATAATATATAGTTTTCTATATAGTCTATATAAAAATATAAAGTAATAAAACCTTTACAATCTTGAAATCAAATTCCGAATATTACTTTACCACATTTGCTTAAAACTATAATAACATAAATCTACAACATTAGTATGCAAATATAGGTTAATCCGCTAATTGTAAAACAAGTCCAAAATATGCATTAACAAGTTTGTCCAATGTATTCCGTTCTCCAATCCAATCCTCTCTGTCCAATTTTCTTCTAGTTTTTATTTGGCTTAAGTTATTTTTACAAATTTATCCCTTTGATTGAAATAGCTAACTGAACCCTCTTCGGCTTGTGGACTTCCAGGCATTCTGTGGAGACTAAGGTAGGATGCAGAGAGATTTGTACCATCGAATTGTCGCAAATGTATCTGAAAAGAACAAAAGATGAATGTGGTAGACTCCATAAGTTGCTAAATCAAATTCATAGACTTTGCAGTGTTCTAAAAATTGTATTAAGTCCATCAAAATGTGCACATAGTTAGCTTTATAGATTTATACTCTTTAGCGACAAAGTTTAGCATGCAAAGTGCTTTATTTGTTATTAATAATGACATAGAAGCATATTTAATATAACAGAAGAAACCAGACCTATTAACATCTTTTTTGCACAAGATTTACCGGACCGGTCTAGACTAGTGGATTAAAGTGATTATTTTAATCCACCTTTCTAGACCAGTTTATTAATAATACAAATAACTGGTTTCATACTCATCAGCTTATCAAAAATATTTTGACCAATAAACGAGAAAATATACTTCACACACAAATACTCTTCATAATTGTAAATATTTATGAGAATTTAATCATTTGTAGCATTTATAATAGTATTAATTACCCATAGTTTAATTATAAATAACATTAAAATATTTGCTATAATGATAGCAGAAATTTATTATTAAATTATCACTATTAAGCACCATACCTTTATGTAAAAATTGTATATTTTTCATTATCTACAATTTATCTAACTACTATACTATCTAACTATGCCCTAAAAACCTATACTTATACCTATTTCCCTAAAAATCTATACTTATGTACAATTAAATTTAGCTTTTGTATCAGTATAGCTGTAAGAAGAAAAACACTCAATTTAAAGAAACTTACCAATAAGTACAAATTGACTTCATCACTTCTACTTAAATAAGGGAAGTTTCCACCACTTTTGAGATGTGCAAGTTTGGCTTGTGGATATGACTTGTGCAGATCCTCACGAACTCTAGAACTCAGAGCACTCTCATCCCAAACATCCATGATAGTGAGTGGCATGTCCTTAAGTAACTGTGGCTGCACATAACCCGGTGCACAATTCAGGGTTAGTCTTGATGCTAGCTCTGACTGTGTTAATGATTCCAACTGAAAAATGCATTATCATTATTATAATTATTATGTATGTTATTTAATAACTCACATCATACAACTTCACACCTGTGTATTGGAATCAATCAAAATAATATCAATGAATTGGTTAGTTACAAAAAAATTAGTATTTTGCTTAGTTTGTTGTTTATCATTAACTTGATCATTATAAGCAAAACTATCTAATGGTGCAATAGTACAAAATGTGTTATTTTTTCAAAATGCATTAGTTTGATATCCAGCCATGGTAATATTTTTTTTAGTCAAATTAAACAATTTTCATTTATATCCAAATCATCCCATTGAAACATGTCTGAGCATTTTTCGCTTTTCCTAATAGTTGCAGATCTGGTTACCCCACTACACACACACCACACTAAAATATCCTATATATGAGATATAAATTGGCTTATTTCTATAGAGAAGTATTTATCACATCTACTTTAGCATTTATGTCAATGAAAGAGTTCTTATTTATACAGATAAGTGAGTTCATGAACTGTTGTTGAACTAACAACACGAGTGTAATTAAGACGAAGTATAATGAGTGCCATTGTTGACTAAAATAAATATGAGTTGATATGTTTCTAAATGCTTGTTATTTTACATATTTAATATATTAAATTTACTTTATAAATTTTAACTACACAGCATTGCTAAAAATAATCTAAATATAATATGGAAGTGTAGGTATATGTATTTTAAATGTTTGCAAATACATACATACATGTGTTTTAAATGAGAAAAGGTTGTGCATGTCTTAAAAGTAACTAAATACCTACCGTGAGACCTATTGTTAGGTAATTGTTTCAAAGGTTTTTATCTTTACTTTGTAAATATCATTATAACTTTATAATTAAAACTTACCCGTTCAACCATAAAGTCTATTGATTCAGCAATTCTTTTGTCAACTTTGTCAGCCGTAAAGTTTCCCATGAGCATTCTCTTTAGAACTAACGATGGTAGGAGCCAAAATAATGCTGCGGAGTCATTGTATTCAAACACAGAAGTGTCAGTGAAGGAATTGCAAAGAATTATAGAGGCCACTCGTGGACAATTCTTTGTGTATTCTGCAAACTTTTGGGCAATGAATCCACCTGCAATTACAATAAGTAATTAAGTTTTTGTATGTAAGGAAATATTATTAATTCTTTTTCTTGAATTTATGCTATATATACTACTGGATAATTTAATACTTTTGAAGATAAGTTCCATTAGTCATATAATAGAAATATGTAACTAGAATAAAATAGACTTCTATATTTATAAACATCAATCTAATTATAATTATCAGGATAACTACCATCTTATAAATATAGCATGTAGGTACTTGTAAATATTATTATAATAATATTACGCACTCATGCCTCATGTATAACAACCACATTATTTACGTCTTTCTTATTTAGTGTAAAATTATGATAAAGATGTGAATCACAAAACATTAAATCGTTTTTATCAGTAATTTATAGCTATCAAAACTTAATGTAACTACCTGGAATATTACTTATATTTCAATTAATAACTTAATCTTACCCAAGGAAGCTCCCAAAATATGAATCCTATCTAATTCTAGGTAATCTATGAGCCTTTTGAAACCATCACACCATTCCTTCATATTCCAGTACGGAGGAGGCTCTGCAGCGATCACGCGGACTCCTCTGGAAGCCAGGCCCATGACCTGCTTGTAGAATATGTCAGCAGTACCCGATACAGGAGGCAGGCATACTAAAGGGCAACTCACAGACTTTGGACCACTGTCGAATATACTCCATGCCTACAACAGTAATCAATTATTGAAACTTTATAACTACTTCCTTGTAAGTAGCTAAAAAACATAATTGTATTCTTTTTAAATTAGCTACAATAAGGTTATTAATTAATAACAAATTTCGATAAAAAACATGTTGACTCAATGTTTACCTTGGATCCATCGGAATCAACAACAACTTTCCGTAAAGGAATGCTACTCCTGAAACTTAAATATTCACTGGATTGCGACAACTCACTCAAATAACTCATTTTATAAAAGGTTTTTTCAAAAATTAACTTGTTAAGTATCCATTTATTATCAAAATATTTAGTCGTAGCCAAAGATAATTATCGAAAATCTTGTTCTTTCTTTGAAATACACAAGTATTTTACACAGTTTACTAAAGTTTACTCTTTGACTGCACTAGTGCAGGCAATTATAGTAATTTATAAAACGAATGTCACAAATGATCGAACGAATTAACGTTACATTGTTTTAGTGTAATGTTGGACAACTTAAATATAGAACTATTTGCGTCCTATGGCTATTAAATAACCGCAACACCTACTTAATCGCACATACCTACAATCTCATTTAGCGTTATCACTTTTTTGTTATTCGTCAATCATCTTGCCTTATAATTATTAATTAATATTTGTATGAAAGTATCGAATAAACTTCAATAAACACAGAAGGAGCACAACACTATAAATAGTGTTGCCAGCAAGGAACTGAGATTGTAATTTGTTGTTTTATCGTCTCCCAAGGACGATCTATGTGGCGTTAGGGTAAAATTTCATTGTATACATAAAGTACTCTGTGGGGTGAAATTTAAGAAATATCACTAAGAAAAATATTCATGAACTATACTAGTCACCAAATCTTCATGGAGTTCACTCATACTCTTATGCTACACTAGCGCCATTTATGGAGGGCTATCGATCTTAGAATTGTTGCAGCTGAACGGTTTTAAACAGCCTCCTTATGGCACGATTCTCCATACACTCCTTACCTCTACCCTACACACCATGTGTAATAGAGGTTAGCAGTACCTACCGTTAAAGTAATTAGCTTTTTGCTTACACAGGTAGGTACTGGCATAGAGGTAATAGAATATCATTGGGTACTGGCACGAGTTTTCACATCAATTATTTTTTCTGTGTTATTGGTATGCTGTTTATAGAAGTACGTGTATTCCAATTGCTATCCAATTTAAATATAAGTTATATGGTTTGGTTTCAATTAAAGGGTAAACAAAAAAAAATACATTAGCATTGAAACATATGCTTTTATTACTGAATATCGTAATGCAATTAACATTCTCGTGAATTTCACTACAATAACTTTCCAAACCACTTATCATAACTTAGTCTAAATTAACTGATAAGTATCGGACGCTTTTATAAATTCTATTGTAAATACATTTAATATATAAATACAGTATTCCAATCATACTCGGCTAAACATTGTGAAAGGCCTGTGGATTGAGCCTAGTTATAAGTATTTTTATTCTAACATTTAAGTAAATAAGCATCAGCTAAGTCTACTATACAAAAACTCCTAGCATGCTTCTGTGACAAAACCAAAAGACTGATAAGTATTTGTCACACGCGCATACTAGGCTTCCAGCAAAGTTAGGTTTCTACTACGTGATACAAGGGTAAGGATATTCAGATACATGTTGGCCAAGTTAAGAATAATTCGGTAATTAAGTAAATATTAGCAAGTAACATTTATCCTTCTACTCCACATTCCCACTATTTGCTAGCACTTCTCCAATTACCATGGAGTGGTTAGTATTTGGATTATCCATTTTAAATGTCGAGATATGAATACGAATTGATGACGTCACTACAATTTGGAGCGTAAATGTACCACCTGACTTTGATCTGGCTTATAAAATGCCTTTTCTAATAATCTACATGCTGAATCATCCTTGATTATTTAAAAAGATTCTTACATGCATCCGACATTGCAACTATAACATTTTTAAGCATATTTATATCATTGAAGAATAAGAAATGATCGAGGTTTAGTTAAGAAAGTTGTGAATGGAATATGATGAATTTAGAAAACCCTGTTACATAAACAAAATATTTTAAGATAGGAATTGTTAAGGATAATATTAGTTATAATCGAAGTTTAGTTATGAAACAGGTACATGGGAGTTGATGGCTTTATAAAACCCTGTTGTTATATACAAAAACGTAAAGATAGATATTGTTAAAGGCTGGTATTCCGCTTTTGAATCTAATTTGGTTAGAAAGTATTATCTATCCATGTGTACAATGCGCTTTTATATGTAATCTTCAGGAGAGTTATTTAATTGGACCTAGTTTGTATTCATTTGTAATTTAATATAATGTTTTAGTGAAAATGTTATTTTTTGTATTTTACTTAAAATGTGAATATTTAATTTTTACGCCATAGAAGATAAGCGTACAGATAGTGCAGCTAATATTCCATGTCTAAAGTGCATTTAAAACAGGGTTTCAATATTTTGATTAAGACAAATAGTTTTAGATAGGAAAACATCGCTCAAGTAAGAAATTTATGCATACATTTATTTAACATTACAGATTTATTTTACATTGGTGTTGCTACAGCTTAATTTTGTAAAATTATACGCTTTTAACTATTAATTACATCCACAAACAGACATGAGCCACATTTGGCAAGAAATTCTTAGTTAGTACAATAGTTTTTCCATTAGATACACACTACTTACGTAATTTAATTTTACTTAGTGCGAACTAAACATTAAAATTAATTATTCACTTAAATAATTTCGTTCATATTATAAACATGTACCACTATATACGCATGTACTCTTTGAATATATTTTATCTTAAATTGGGCTGTGTGTATAGTTAGATGGAGATTTAGTTTTAAAGTTTTAAAAGCAAAACTGCCAACTGTCAAACATTTAATCAGTTAATTTGACAAGTATGAAAATTAGTATATCTGTATTATCTGTTAAGTCATTTGTTGGCGGCTACAGGAGCCATTTTAAACTTGATTTTCGATTGTAATCATAGATTAGTAAAGATACTTCGCCGCCTTGAAATTGAATGAAGCCGCAAATGGCTTATTATAGTAAGTTCTTTTTTTGAATTATTGACAAATAAAATCATTTTTAGAGAAAATTTACGAATAAATAACTAATACTGCTTAATTTACATAATAAATAAATAATTTATAATAATAATTTCAAATATTTTAGGGACTTTTTAGCACGGAGACGTGGCAAAACGTTTTTACGCAACTATTTCAATTCTCAAAACTGGGTACATTTTCTTGTTAGGAGTGAGTAATCTTTACTAATCTATGATTGTAATATATTACGTAAAAAATTTAGAGTAGTAAAACCATTTTCCACTAACTATACACACACGCCAAAATTACCGTATATTACATTCTCGCAGTGAATACTTGAGCATAAAATCTACATTCGAACAGTTGACAATTACCTTTAGTTTTCTGTACATATTCAATGTTCACATAGACAAAGTAACTAAAATAAATAATTTACTCTTACTGCAATACATAAAATTTTTAGTAATTTATGAATCTTTACTTCCCAATAAAAAGTTTTGATACTTTGGTGGTTACATATTTATACAGGTAGGTAAAAACAAAACAGTTATTTACCATTTTCTGTTTTGTCTCAAACCTTTGTTTAGCCTTAGTGGTATCAATAAAAATATCAGAAGGTCAAAGATTACTGCTAAATGTCAATCACGGATTCACGGCGCTACCTACTGATTTTATTATGATTACTTTGCCTATGTCATCAAGATATATATTCATATATACACAATAGATAATATTGATGATAGACAGACAATTAACTTAATTAACTTGGTATAAATAAGCTAGTTACAACATTTATATTATCGCAAAGTAGAATTTGCAGACACTAGTCATAAGCGTTGAAGCAATAAAAAATAACAATGAGGTTTAAATTATTATGTTAAATTGCTACTATAACTATTTTATTAGCACATCACTAAAATGTAACTGATAATTATGTATAGATTATAGGAAAAAAGCAAATAGAGCATATGGTAGTTCAAGAAAGTATAGGCTTTTTTTCAATTCAATGCAATTTTTAATTTAAAACAAATATTGTTTATTAAGTAGTTAATAATGCCATTATAAATACTTAAATATCGAATGGTTCAATTAATGAAAAACTTGGTTAATTAAGTCTATACTGGTGTTGTTGGCTCTAATCTTGAGATCTGTAAGTACTATCTGGGATTTTTCTATAATCTATGTATGTGTAACACATATATATTCATCTACGTACATTATATACCACACTAAGACATTTATACGGTAAATTTTATGGTTAAGTAGGCAGTTAAAAATATTTTTTCGATCACATGACTACACAAATATCACTATACAAGTAGAAGAAAATCGAAAAAACATCGACGAATTACATGACATATAAATATTTAAATGATTTAGAAATAAAGTAGGTTTATTTGAAGTAAATTATTTCTAAATAATGAGATACAAAACACATCTATCGCAAAAATATTAATATCTATATCGGGTAATTTTATTTTTTATTACTAATACATTGTTTTTAAAATCAATTTACAGGGCTACCTTTATATGAGCTTTTAATATGAAAAACTTTTCGACTTAAAGCAGACAAGATAGCATATAGCATATATTAAGATAGAAGATATAGCGTATAGCATATATTAAGATAAAACTGACTTTATTTCATATTAAAATATAATATTGAGTCATTTTGAAACTAGCTGTAAATTAAATAGTTTTCCAAACAAATAGCTGAAGAAATTTGGAGAAGCATATTAATAAATAGAAATTTTGACAAGTTAAATATAGGTTTCGAAAATTTATTTCGTATTAAAAACTCATACTAACGCGTTCATGCAAATGAATTGAAATAAAACGATATACGTATTAATTTTACACAAAGAATAATTTACGAATGGAAATGATTTTTTTTTTTGAGAATAAATTCTTTAAACATAAATAATCTAAAAGTTTGCAGTTTCTTATTACTAGTCATATATGATTATCACTTTTACAACTCATTTACATAGCGTGTATTATACTGTATACGTTAAGATGCTATTATGGTACAACACTAAGAGATAAAGTATGATCTCATAGTTTTTATTGGAATTTTGCCAAATGAGGAAAGACAAAGATTTCAATAGGTCGCCCCAAAATGAATTCATTTGTATGTGTGCGTAGCTTACTCACACTCTAATATAATTTATAATTGTGTTCAATCACATAAGATCATCGATAAATGGTTTTTAAACTACCCAATATCATTATGACGACTGGCGTGGTGGAATGGTTATCATACCTTTCTAACACGCAGAGTTCCGAGTTCGATCCCCGGCCAGATAGATACCTAAATTATTAATTTAGATTTCTATTCGGGATCTAGGTGTTTGTGTATTAGTCCGTGTCCATGCCCCATTGCTTCCACAACACAGGAAAACTCCTAGTGTGGGGCTATGAGTGTAGAAAACGTTTTGTAATCATCATTAATTTGTAAAGAAAGTTTCATGATTATTTGATTTTTGTAATATGTAATGTCCGAAAATTTATGACACTTTGCTTGCCTTGCCATAAATCGTAAATATATCACGTAGAGATGACACCAAAATGCGGTACATATAAAAAATATGTTGTCCGATGCCAAGTGCTACAACTACCGAGGTGTGTCATGTAACAAAAAAACATCTATCTTCATATTCCGAGCACAAGATACTAAATTCATTAGTGTCTTTGTGTCACTGCATTTTAATTATTCATTTATTGTTTTACAAAGTTTTGCAAATGTTAAGACTAGTGATGTAGTAATTTTTTAGTGTCAGAACCACTTGTTAGTTCTTTGCAAATGTTTGACAAACATAACCCAACGATTGGTTTATTTGGTTCAGCAAGAAATTAATCACAAATTTAGCATTCCACTTATTGATCGAAATGACTGTTGTATCACTATTTTATAAAAGTTATTATTTTCAATTAAAACTTATAACTTACAAGAAATCATGAAAGTCCAAGTTTATTTGTCATTAATCCAAAATATACATCAATTATTATCTAAAATGTACTAACAATAATGTGGTGATCTACCTTCATACGAAAATGATGTTATGAAAATGTTTGGTGTTTCATAATAAATGTACTAAGTTATTCAGAATATTGTGATAGGCTTAACACTTCATGGTCTTACTTGCAACGTGTTTTGGTAGTCTAAAATATCCAACCTGATATATGGTCAATATATATTAGCTTGACACTTCACCACTATGCCGGTGGGTCTACTAAAAGATCAGGGATTCGATTTCCAGCCAGAGACTTTGATCTTATTCTGAGTATTTATCTACTTGTATTTGCAATGATGTATATAAAAGAAAGAACCACAGGGGTATTGTATAAATCAGCAAAATTTCATAAATATTCTTTGAAATGAAACCAAGTAGCAAGTAATTTATCGCATTCTCAAACATACTAATGAGAATACGTTTGTATCGTCGTGTTCAAACCAATAACTATCTATGCCTTAATACGAATATAGTATAATATAGGTATCGCCAATTTTTAATGCCGCTCAACAGGTGAGCACATGTCTCTTCCATGTAAGTGAATGTTAACTTGTTTCAATAAATAATTTAATCCAAATTGCCATTGAACCGCTCATATTTAACGAGGGACAATCGTACAGTAATGACCATTTTGGTTTCCATTATTGATTGACACAAGTTACACATAGACGTTTTTAATATTAAGCTCTATTTACACGGGCATTGCTGCGGAGTTTCCTGCCCGTCGTTACGTCGTTACGCTGCACTGTCGTATATGACACATACAACGTAAACAGAGCTTTAGTCCGTATAAGTGTGTGATATAGTTCACAAGGGGGGCGCATGGTACGTATGGTTGTATACATGTGTATACGTCTCTCTGTGTGTACGTATGATTCAGTTCACAGCGGCCGCACAGTCGGCAGGCGCTTCGATGTGAATGTACACAGTGCATACTGACACACACACATGAGTGTGTCTGTGTGTTCACAGCGGACGCTTGGTCCGACCAGTGTGTATCAGTATACATGTGTATATCTGTGTGTATGTACGGTGCGCACGTACGGTGTTTCTGTCCGTGTTTGTGTGCCCTATGTTCTCAACGGTCGCATGGTGCGTACGCGCTCCGATGTGTATGCACACAGTATATACTGACACATACACATATATATTATGTGTGTGACTGTCACAGCAACCGTACGGTCTGCACGAGCCCAGACCTGTACGTGTCAGTATATATGTGTGTGTGTGTGTCCGCGTGTATGTATACCATGTTCACAACGGCCGCGTGGTCCGACTCGTATATTATGTTAGTATATGTGTATGTAATCGTATATACGTCCGTGTACATGTGTGCCCCACGTTCACAACGGCCGCATGGTGTGCACACGCCCCGACATGTAAGTGTCCGTATATATGTGTGTGTGTCCATGTATATGCATGCACAGTGACCGCACGGTGCGCACGCGCCCCGACCTTTTCATGTCCGTGTATATGTTTGTGTGTATGTGTCCGTGTATATGTATGCCCTACGTTCACAACGGCCGCATGGTGCGCACGCGCTTCGCGGGCGGCGCGGCGGCGGCGGGCGGCGGCGCGGCGGCGGCGGGCGGCGCCGCGCGCGTCGCTCGGCCTCACGACTCGCCGTTGCCGCTGTCGTCCGCGTCGCCGGAGCCGCCGTCGAGCTCCTCGTCCGTGTCCGAATCGAGGTCGTCGTAGTCGTCGTCGTAGAAGTCTGTCATGTCCAGCTAGGGATAGACAATTGAAAATGTTTGAGAACGTGTTCTAATGTGGCGTCCGTGCCAAACTTCTAGTCCGCTCTGATTATAGAAACGAGTCGCGTCGCAACAGCATGTTGTAGATATTAGCGGGACCCCCCGGCACCCGTCCACTGATCGCTTTCACCCACGGGTACATAGCAGTGTTAGTGTGCCCTTATTATTGCTACGGAGTATATGCTTGTAGGTGTGTTCGACCCCATTGGCTCTCTGCGTGCAACAACTTCAGAGCGGACTAGAAGTTTGGCGCGGACTATAACTACCGTCGAACTAGAAATTCGACTATAGTTTCCATAATTTCCAGATCTTTTTACGGATCATATTAACACCCATCTGTGATGGAAAGATATCGTTTAACTAGTTTATAACTATCAATTATTTTTTGATAAACCAAAGACAAAAAGCACTTCTCAAAAAAATGGCATTTAATAAGAGAGAAAATATAACGATGACTTTTAAGCGATTTCCTTTAGCCAACAAGAGATGGTGCTACAGTCTACACTAACCAGAATCACGCTATCGAAAATTTCTAAAATATCTCGCATAAAAGCAAGCTCCGTATCGTACTCAAGTTACCAAATCCACAGGAATTGGCCCAGCACAATTAATACAACAGGAATGCTATTTTATGTATGTAACGGGAGGTATTATCTATTCGTGGTATTTTTGCAGGATATTTTCATTGTGGTTAAGTAACCACAGTTATCTTGAGTACCCGTTACATAATCAAAATAATTGAGTGTCATATAACGTCACAGCACAAGACGATTATTGTTTTTGGACAGACATAAAGCCGAATGCACACACATCCAGTTACGAAACCAAAATCTAAAGTCATCGTTTAGATATCTCTCTACTCCGCCGCGAATCGGGCGGGGAACCCACTGCGTGTCAGACCGGTATGGTGGTCGCTCTGCTACGGGGGTCAAACAATGATATATTAAAACTATAGATACGTTACATGCCCACAAAACAACACAAAAATTGAACGAAAAGTGATAAAAAAGACAACATTGCGTTTCAAGTTTCATTAAATCTTAAATATAAGACATTTTTACATAATTGCACATAATTTGTACATTTATGCATTTATGCATTGCAAGAAGGCATTTTGAGGCTCAGAAGACAATAATAATTACGTTAACCGTGTACAGTGACATATGTAACAATAACTAAGTAGGGCGAGAGCGACTGGAGTGGACGAACACCAATTGGTTGCTTTTTTATGTTTCAAGTTTTGCCTGCTAGTAACGTATCTTTAGTTATGATATCAATGGGGTGAAATACATAATTACACCGACCTGTGGCTCCTGCGTCGTCGACTTTACTTGTGTCTTAATGCAGTAGTCTTCTAATGTGAGGGGCACGACGATACCCTCTTTCTCCGCTTCTAGGCGCGCCACTTGCGCCTGTTTTCTGAAATTTATAAAGATATTTTTTAGAAATTGGTAAAATACGTTTTCTACTGTATCAAGTATTAACATTATGGTTTCTTAAGTCGTATTATGTGTGTTATGGATATGATTGGCTACTTGTCAGTTTTAAGAATAATATGTATATGGAATTGTACTCGATATGATGCATAAAAGTAAACATTTTATTTTTGAAAAATAAGTTTACGAGGACATGATTAAGCATCGTGTGACGTCATATGTTAAATAATAAAACGTTTAACGTGTACAGCATGGTAGTAATAATAGTAATTTGTGACGTCAAACGTCCCAACGTCACGTGACTGACTGTTTTTGCGCGTCGTTCCATTTAATGTAGAAAAACATGTTTTTAACACACTTTCCCGAACATTGTCAAGTAAACTATTATACAAACACATAAACAGTCCAAAATAGAATTCTCAATGCATAATTTAGTTTTAAGATCGCCCGGGAATCGAATCCATAATACCGTTTAATGCGAAGATACATGTTCTATTCTCAGAACAGGAATATCCGTTCCTAAAATTGGATCATGTTTATATGTAACAATCTAACATGTAGTTATCTTAGAATACAAATCCAATAATATTTAACTCAGTATAAGTACGTTCCCAAATGATATGATTTATAAGCATCTGTGTTATATCTAAGAATCAATTTCTATTTTAAGGATATCGTTAAGATGGCACTAAGTTTTTTAAAGGAGCAAAATCTACCTAATGATGTGGCCGAAATAGGCATTGGCATGTGCCGTCTATGGACATTTGTAATCAACCCCAGATAGGTTGCTGCCGCTGAGGCCTAAGTTGAAATGTCTCACATAAGAGTTACCCTTACAACGCCCTTCAGAATAAAATATAGCAACGCTACAAGTTTTGGAAAAGTATTTCGTGCTCGTAATTTGACCTTTGAAATTATTCGTCTGTTGATTTTTCAAGTGTACTTTTACCTGGAAACGGAGCACCATTTATTAGATTACTTTCTGTTATTTCATAGAAATAATATTAATTTACATTTTGGTACCGGAATGTCAATGTTATTTTTCATTGAACTTTCTAATATTGTAATAATTTCCGGCTGTAGCAGACTAGCTACTTTTACCACCGACGGTACGCGTTTTAGGGTTTAAATTTGCCTTTGGTCGTGTGATCGAAAAGGCGCGTTCTATAGTGATTGAATTATCATCTGCATCGCATTTTTATCAGACTTCAAAAAGGAGGTGGTTATTCGTGAACAGTTACTGCATCGAGTTTTCATAGGAAGCTGCGACGTGCGTTCAAACAAGTGCTGGGGTTTAGCGTTTGATCACTGCATCTAGCTTTTGAAAAGCAGCTGAATCGTTGATCGCTGCTGCTAGGAAGTAGCATTTGTGTTGGTGCCCTTATCCATTAAAAACGGTAGAAAATATTAAAGGCGGATTGCGTGTATTATGTGATTTATAAATACACCAAATATACATAATCGGCGTCAGGTCTAAAACGTTTAGTGAAACGATAAAATCATAAGTGCTCAGCATGTAATAATATAAATATTTGTATTTTATCCCTGTATTTAAAAGGTTTGTTACTAAATATTCCTTTAAGCGTATATTTTCCTGACTAAACTAGCTTACGCATTAGACTTCGTACATGAGGTAACTTTTGAAACTGTAGTAGATACAACCAATGAACCGTGACCTAAAAGTTGACTGTTTTGTCAATTTGGCAGTTTCATCGCAATCAGATTACGACTATGAACAAAAGTTATGAACTATATGCCTAATTAATTGTAGGTACTGCAAAGCAAAGCTCTGTAGCTTCGCTTTGCAGTTGTGATAATAAATCAATAAATGTTATATTATAAGTCCTAGCACCCACGCAATATGAAGAGAAAGTGGAGCAAAGGTGGTACACCCTTTGTGGTTCGACTCCGGCGGTACCACTGCCACACGTATTTCTGCCTAATAACAGCAGTTTTGGTTTGAAGGATGTGGTAAGAGGGACATACTTTTCCGTGGCATCCCAGTGGTAGCCGCGTCTCTCTGGTCGACCTCAGGAGTAGGAATTTAATCTTATCTGGGGTTGGTTGATTACGGATGTATCTGGGCGGCAGTAGTCACTTACCATCAGATGATCTGCATTTTCGTCTGCTGCATATGATATTTGTCTCACCTGATAATATTTTCATATTCCTTGTCCTTCCCTTTGGAGTCGCGCCAACGGCGGTACATGACGCTCGCGTCGACGTTCGCGGGACTGAAGGTGTTTGGCTCGTTGAGCAGTGAGATCACGGAGAGGAGGACCGTCCGCACCGACTGCGTGGGGTTCCAGCGCTCGCAGGGCAGCTCGCCCGACTGGGGGTCGTCCACCGGGGGGTGCAGAATCGATATGCAGAGATCTCCGTTCTGGAATGTAAAGGGCGCCAGTTATTGAGAGAACTTTTGTGATGTACGGCACTAATATATATATTCTGGAAAGGAATCCGTTTGATGTTCGACTATAAATAATAATATTTTTTATGTTCCGAAACGTTCTCATGGAAATAATTGACCCAGAATCTTTGGTTTTTTCTTCGGTGGCGATGGTACAATTCCGTTGAAGACACCGCCACACCAAGCTTTACTTTATAATGTGTTAATCGTTGATAATGTGTTAATAGTTGTTGTGTTCTGCTTTGAAGGGTAGTGTAAGGAACAGGAATATATGCTTACGCGAGGCCTTAATTATAATATATTTGGTATAATATTTGGTAGACCTCGTCTACCTTTGAGAACTTTTTATTGT
This sequence comes from Epargyreus clarus, assembly GCF_041222505.1. NCBI lineage: Eukaryota > Metazoa > Arthropoda > Insecta > Lepidoptera > Hesperiidae > Epargyreus > Epargyreus clarus. Next base: position 6,684,484 of record NW_027332231.1, on the reverse strand, counting down.
TTCTGAAACTTTTTAGATTTTCTTTTGTTTTTCATCATCATTAAAGCAAGTTGCGCTTTTCTAATACTCTGATTTTAACAAGATATATTTTACAGTTATTTACAATATTGCGAAAAATTGCACTAAATACCTATGAACATAATTAATTCAGTTAAACTGTTAAATACAGTTACAGATGATTGAAAGTTATTTCGGTATGAAGCATCAAGTTTGTATAATTCGCAACTCACGGTACGTGATATCTTTATTACGAAATTTAAGTGCATCGAAAATTTTATCTGTCTGTCTGTCTGAAGGAGGTGTCTCGATGTCAATCAAATATTTTTACATAAGATCTCAACATAATATAATTCGTGATTATGATCATATTATTTTTTTATGTACGCTTATTTCAAGTTAAAATATATTATTCCCTCTTAAATGACAAATAAAAATATTTATAATTTATATAAAATTTTGAAATAAAACTTAGTTACTGTATGTACTTAATTTTATATATCCACTTATTTGGTTTTATTAAAAGATAAGCTTTTACCCGCGGATTCCCTCACGGTCAGAGGTTTTATTTATCTTTATCTATCCCTCGGTAATGGTACTTTATTTCGGGAGAAAAGTACCCTATGTCCTTTTCTGAACTCCTAAGAATGTGTGTACAAAATTTCATAAAAAACGGATATGTGGTTAAGGCGTGAAAGTGTAAACAAGCAAACTCACATTCACATTTAGAATATGAGTTAGGATTGAAAATAATTGTTGTGTTGCAACAAAGATGTCTATGCTAGCGAGGTGATAAGATCACGAAACATCCACTTCGCTCGTAACTGTATTCTGTTTAACAGTTCATCAATGTCATAGTAGTTGCCAACTTGCCGCAATTCACACTGAATAACGAATGGGGGCTTGAGTTTGCAAGTAATCCTTGTTCACACTGGATGCCACGTATTTAAACTTGGATCAACGGCTTCGTTACCACAAAATTCATTGTTATATTCATATTAGAAATCGGTAATTTGCGTCACATTTTTTTTTAGTGCAGAAGGAGTGATAACTTATGTACCTGTTTCATAGATTAGTAAAGATACTTCGCCGCCTTGAAATTGAATGAAGCCACAAACGGCTTATTAGTAAGTTATTTTTTTGAATTCTTGACAAATAAAAACATTTTTAGAGAAAATTTACGAATAAATACTAATACTGCGTAATTTACATAATAAACAAATAATTATTTCAAATATTTTAGGGACATTTTAGCGCGGAGACGTTGGCAAAACTTTTTTACGTAACTATTTCAATTCTCAAAACTGTGTACATTTTCTTGTTAGGAGTGAGTAATCTTTACTAATCTATGACCTGTATACGTAATAAGCCGTGTAGCCACGGGCAGCATTGTGCCTTCCAAAAAATTGTACTGGAAAATATAATTTGGTTTGTCACGGTCCTTGTCTGCTCTTTAATATCTATAGATATAAGCCTCATCTTTATGAATAGGGATAGGGGTAAAGAAACTACAGTTTGCAGTAGATTTTGTTCGCGTTCACTCGTCAGAAACGAGTTGATGGAAGGGCAACAAAAACATGTGTTTTCAGAACACACTTGCAGCTTAGTTAATGTTGGTAGACGCCAGGTATGAGGTGGTCGCGGGATCACAAGAAACGTAATTAATTATGTCCGATGTGGTATTGGTATTAATGGTATGTGTAAAAAGCAAGCTGGCTTGTAATCTTACCACCTAAGTTGGTACTTAGGGTTGTCAGGAATAAAAATGGAAATCCCGGACGTATATTATAAAGAGGAAAACTTTGTTTGTTTGTTTGATTGTAATTAATAGGCTCCAAAACTACTGGACCGATTTTAAAAATTCTTTCACCATTCGAAAGCTACATTATCCACGAGTAACATAGGCTATATTTTATGTGAAAAATATTTGATTAATAGATTTTGAGGCGGTACAAAGTTTTCCGAGTCAGCTAGTAGTAGCGCATATAGCGCAAAAATATTACCTTTTACTTACCCCAAAATTCCCCCTTAAAATTCGGATTTTGTTTAGAAGGTGGTAGAACCCTTTGTGGTTCGACTCCGGTGGCACCACCGCCACACCTATTTCTACCTAATAATAGCAGTGTTAGGCGCTACTGTGTTCCGGTTTGAAGGGTGTGGTAAGGGAGACAGACTTTTCCGAGGCGTTCCAGCTTAGTCCTCAGGGGTAGCAGCGCATCTGTGGCCGACCTCAGGTAGGAATATCTAATCCTATCTGGGATTGATTACAGATGTCCATGGGCGGCAGTAGCCACTTACCATCAGGTGGACTGCATGCTCGTCTGCTACCCTTATATTATAAAAAAAAAAAAAAAAAAAGTGCATTCCATGTGATGGTAAGCGGTCACTGCCGCCCATGGATATTGTTAACGTACTTAATATAGAGCAGGGGTTGTACTTGACGTTGAAGCGTAGCTACTCCTGAGGTCCAAGATGACGTCTCATATGAAAGTCGGACAGATTTTCTTTATCATAACGTAATACACAACGGAGATATTCGGTGATATTATATATAGACTTTTAATAAGGAAGCTCGGATTGTTTGTGATGTTGTTGTTGTTGAGAAAGTTTACAAACAATTTGTTTAGTACTTGTGTGTTTGTAACATCTATCAGACTACCACTAATGATTACCAAGTCGAGTGATTGAATTATTCTTTGCGCAACCATCGACAATGCGCCAAATACTTAAAACTGAAGTAGCCGATGAACATCTGATTTTTAAATTCAATACTCATCGTCATCATTAACATTTTCCTCTTTAAATGTTAAGAGTTTAGGCAAAAGTTTAGTATGTCAGTGTTATTCAAAGTGAAACCTCCACAAGGAGGCCGGGAAACCTCAGTAACGATAGAAGTGACAGATAGAAAAATTAAATATATTTTTACATTTTTTTTTATTATCGGTGAAAAATATTTCCGCTTTATGTACTTAATTATGTATTTTACAGATACGTTATTAAGAAAATGAATCATAATATGGCATAGATTTCACATAAAATACAAATTAGAAATAGATGGTCATGGAATATTTTTATATAGTAAGGGGATCGGTGACAAAACTTTTTTTGAAAAACATGGCACAACTATGATCAAGCCTTGATTGGTCGACGTCATTCATGTTTGGAGTATAAAATGAAGAAAACTTAGACATGTAATACGCACATACTTCAAAAATCATAAGTATCTGAAATTTTAAACCCTTGACCATCCTGACCTGACCCCTGAGCGTTGAAAGCTGAAGTGGAAACCACTGAGCTGCCACGACATGAGTACTGTTCGGTATGTAATTTTAATTGTATATTACGTAGAAAACGTCATAACTCGTAGATTTCAGTGATTTTAAGCCTGAACCCTATACATAGAAGCTTAAGTACGCAGAAGTCATACTGGTCATACCACTTTTAAGGTATTAGAACCAGTATGATTCGACCGGAAGGTACGACGGCCACACCTATTTCTAACAAAGCAGTTCTTGCTTTTTGGTGGAAAGGTGTGCCGACTGATTTACATAATATGAGGTGATCATCGGCCTCAAGAGTGGTAAGGCACAAAGTTCAGCTTCGGTAGAACCTTTATTCTATATGAAATTGGTTATAGTCTATGGGTGGCCTTAGCATTACGTGGACTACAAGCTCTTTTGCTACCGGTTTGTTGTATGGAGACCCCTTAAATATTCAACTTTATTTTATTTTTAGTATTTGTTGTTATAGCGGCCACTGTTATGCACCCTCTGTAAAAAAATCAAGTGTCTATCTATTACGCTTCCGGAGATACAACCTTGTGACAGACAGACAGACAGCGAAGTCTATTACTATTACTAACTAGGGTTCCATTTTTACCTTTTGGGTACGGAACTCTAAAAACTAAACTATAACCGCTGTTGAATGGTTAAATTGAATACGAGGGATACAAATTGACTACTTCACGGCTAACGATGCAGATTTCGTTTCCGGCGTGGAGCGTGCGTAACACGTTACATAAAATCCACTGCTGCCTGCGGGCCTACCACCATATTTTAAAAACGGTCATAGATCAGGAAAGTTTTATTTCAATATTACATCAACATTATTTTGTTTTGTAGCACGACCTCCTTAAAACAGTATTGTTTTATACCTGCTGAGTTATGTTAAAGATTGAGTAATTTGTCTATTCCTTATCCAAGAGGAAACGAGACATCGAAACTAGTGTCATATCTTTCGCACCACGGTCTTTAGTGTATTCCGTCATACGCAGTTGAATAAACTTAAACTCTTATTCATTTTTAGCTTATCACCAGCATAAAACCAACCGAAATATCATATTTTGCTTAAAAAGTTAAATTTACTGCAAAAAAAAAATCGATCGAAATAATACAAAACTGCTTATTGTAATTATAAAAACAATCTTACTTTAACGAGGTCGTGTTACGAAATTTCAAAGTATGATTAAAATAATATTGTTTTAAGAGATGGTAGTAAACCCCTGCTGACTTCTTTGTTTTTGTCCATTGTTCCTATTCTTTATAACGTTCACGTTGGCGGCGCTTGCGTGAACAAAGCAGGATATGCTGTTGTACTGATAACCGTTACGTGTTTTTACATTAAGTTCTTGCTAATCTGGACCGAATCCAAGTTAAATGCAGTTTTAATTAATAAAAACACAAAAACCTCAGCGTTAACTCTTCTTTGATTTGTATCGACTATTTAACACATACATATTTCACTTCTGACCTATACATGGACTATGGCTTTATGGTAGAGGAATACAGAGGAAACTTGTTAGAAAAAGGTCTCCCTAGAGCATTTTCATATTTGAATATTTAGAGTGAACATTCAAACGTTGGGAAAAGGTGCCCCTAGAGGTATTCCGCGAGGTAGTTATTTATTTTATGTTTTATTGAAAAACTGTACTCGACAACTTCCTAAAGCTTTATGGCGATCGGATGAATGGTATAGTGATGAATAAAGGACTAACAGATACATATATTCATTTATATACAAAAATATAGATTCATACAAAGATATAATATATGAACTTCGACAAGATCTCAAACATGCCACTATTTTAATAGAATGCGGTTTAAAAATAAAAACGTTTTTACAAACATTTGCAAAGCAATACAACTGCCAAGTTACCGCGCACATGGCAAGAGTTTCTACTTGCCGTTGCGTCAATATGCGCCATCAGTGTTTTTCTTTACATTTATTTAGATTTTGAAGATTATGCAGTAAACTTGAGTGGTCCTAATAAAAGATTCGTTTATTCAACATTAAATATTAAAATTTTACAAAAAATCTTTTACGTACAGGATAATGAATACAAGACGTTATCTGTAATGTGTTAACGTGGCTTTTTAACTTTTTATCGTCTTCAATAATACACAATATTTTTTATGTAATCGAATGTAATGAAAGTTAAACATTTAAAATGGTTATCTAACATGATTAAATGTTATTATATTAATGGCAATAGCAATATCAAAATATTAATTAAAAGCATGTGGCGTAGTAATATTAATAAGAAATATGTATTTTGGGTACTTAATTTTGTATTTATCAGACACTAAATTACGAAAATATCTCTTAATAATGTAGGCCTTTCATTTTTGCCCCATTATAAAAGACAAGTCAGAAACCGCGAAGTTTAGAGGGTCGAGAAAAGTTTCTACATACCAGGGGTTCATTCAAAAGGGTGAGAATCACAGCGATATCTCTTGCCTGTAGTTGACTGGTAAGTTTATCAAAAAAACATATCAGTCATGACAACATTGAACTGGTCGAGCGTAAACGGCAGTTCCAAGTAAGACGGTAAGAAAATCACCATACTAGGGCGTCGTTCAAAAAGGTTGAGAATCACTGCGATATACCTTGCCTGGAGTGAACTGGCAAGTTTATCAAAAAACATATCAGTCATGACAACATTGAACTGGTCGAGCGTCAACGGCGGTTCCAAGTAAGTCGGTAAGAAAATCACCAATCATTATCCGGAAAATGTGAGCCGAGCACAATCACACGGGCCACTTAGTCACTCGTTTCCTGTTATCCTTATGCGGCTTTAAATAATTTACAACATGTGAGTATCGGGTAATATATCGATATAAATATATATAAGTGCAATGTTTGTCCGTTAGTTCTAAGTATTTCGTTTTCTAAGCTACACGAAGGTACACGAAGTCTAAATCATATTTTTCCTGATATTTGCCTGTATGTGGGAGCAGATTCGCAGAATGCACTTTAATCTTAGAAATTACTAAAGTAATTTGACGGAACTTCATTGTAAGATAAAGGATTTTACGGGGTGTAACATCGACAATAGAGGTGCGCAAAATATATCACTAAAGTGAAAAGAGAGAGATATATCTTTTGAACTCAGTGATATATATCACTCTTTTAGCTCAGTAACTCACTTTAGCTCAGTAGCTCTGTAAAGATATACGCGACATTTTATATCAGTATATCAGAGAATCAGATCAAAATGTTTTGACAACATTTTTGATTCCTATAATTAATACAAAACTGGCAAGAAATTATATATGTATTTCACAGCCAACACTATTTGTATATCCCTGTTTCCATATTCTTAGCAAAGAAAAAAGATTTTAATTTAGTGTTTAATACGTAATGCATTTGACTCAAATCAGACTCTCTCAGTCAGTCGCTCATTTGACTCATAACTCACTCGCGAGCGAGTATAAAACTGTTGAGTTGAAGAAGATCTTATATCCGGATCATATGGACCTATGAACTGAGCCATGTGACGCGGATATAAAGATATAATTCAAAATCGTCGGAGCTGATGAGTGATTAGCTCTTTGGTGAAGATATATATCTTTTATATCACTCACTCGCGAGCTACTCAACTCTAATCGACAACTTCGTATTTCGAAAAGCTAAGCTTACGCTATAAAACTCAAAAAAGAGGTCGCGAAGGAATACCATTAATGATTGTCTCATACAAAAGAAATAAATGAAACGATTACATTACATTAATATTAATACATTGCCAAATCGTGCAAATTTCAAAACAGTCACTTGCACGCAATGAGGCCGTAACATTACAGACATCGATTTAAGTGATTCGATATCTTGCCCTTCAAAGGAAATAAGCTATAAAATGTGCTTACAATTTTAATCCAACTGCAGAATATTCAAATTATTTTTTGTAGAAAAGAAAATTAAAGCTTCGTACATGTGGATCAAAATGTAACTGGCTCGAAGGACCACAAATTTTAATATAACAAGTAAGAAAAAGTAAAACGTCATTTTTTTTGGATATCTCATAAAACATTCTTTAATACTTTATTAACATTCTACATTAAGAAGGTCGTGGATTAAGAATGCATATAAGGAAAATGAGTATGTTATTATCATTCTGCAATTATAAAAAGACGAAAGAAGATAACAAGTTATAACAAAAACTGAAGCTAATTAAAAAGTATTTTTTAAGATTAAACTAGTTCATTTCTGTATTTCTTTACCTGGTATACACAGATAGTATTTTAACTCCATTTATTTGAAGGGAACATTTTGACTGGATACAATAGCTTTTGGAAAAGTATTTTATTCGTATCTTGATTTATCATAAAATGTAGATTGGTTTTTCACATAAGAGTTAAGAAAATTATACAGAACCTTCAAGTATATTTTATATATAAAATGCAGTATTTTCCTAGCCAATAAGCCTGTAGATTCAAAAAGTTAGTGTATTCACTTGGCAACACGTATCTTAAATACCCAAAAAAAAAAAAACACCGAAGATGTTTTGTTTATGATAAGAGAATATCGCATAATGAGAAACACGATAAAAATTCAATACCACAAACAAAAGGAAAAATACGTAATAAGGTTAGTACCTATATATTCATGAGTTTCGCGAAGTATCGCATCACCATATCAGCAGTCAACAATTTTCAATTTGACTTTAAAAACGTTTCAATCTGTTTGTCTCCGATCAGGTCCACAAACGCTTAATATCGTCATAATCTCATGATTCTGGATATTTTATAAATCGAAATGCAATCAATTTTCGATCTTCTGATATATTTTTAGGATTCCGTACCCAAAGGGTAAAAACGGAACCCTATTACTAAGACTCCGCTGTCTGTCCGTCTGTCACAGGGCTCTATCTCCTGAACCGTAATAGATAGACACTTGAAATTTACATAGTATGTATAAAGGTAGCCGCTATAACAACAAATACTAAAAAATAAAAAAAAATAATAAAATAAAAGGGGGTCGCCATACAAGAAACCGCTGTATATCTATTGAACCGTAATAGGTAGACAGTTCAAATTTTCATAATGTATTTACTTCAGTTGCTGCTGTAATACCAAATACTAAAAACAAAAAAATGTAAATGATGGTGGTACGGAACCCTCCGTGTGCTAGTTCGACTTGTACTTGGCCAATTATTCTTATATTACTACTATAGTTGTACCTAAAGATAAGACACACGGGCTATCTGGTGTAAAGCAGTCACCGTCGCCTATGGACACTTGCAACACCAGACGAGTCGCCATGCATAAGGCTCTTTATGGACACTTCTTGACGAGCCCCATGGAATGGAAATACGGCAGGAATGAAGAAACACCCTTTTTGACAAAGGTGTACGTACGCTCTTGTAAGAATTATTGAGGTTCGAACTAAAATACTATGAATAATAAATTTATACGCATAAAAAAAGGTTTTTAATAAATTAATTTTCTTATTCGTATTGTTCTCAGAAAATCGTTTCACTTCATATGTTCAAGTGATTCATTGATATAATTGGTCTGCCATACTTGATTCAGAATGACGTCACAAATCTAATGATGCATTATCGTATATATTAACTAAATCAAACCTTCAGAAACTCTCAGCTCAATTGGTTGGGGTACTGGTTTAAAATGTAGTTGCAAGATTAAACCTTCTGATCTGACGCTCACATACATAAAACAAATCAAGATAAATAAAATATTATAAAAAATATTCCATTCTAGAACATTCGTCTGTTATATTTATGCTCGGTCAGGTTTTCCCGTCACACCAAATACCTGTGTTTCCCCGAGTCCCGTTATATCGCGGCTTATCACTTAATAACCCCGGTTGACATTGCGTCGATCGATGCGACGAAATTATCAGCGGTCTTATTTCTCAAATTGATGCAAGTAAGACTTGTAATACTTACCTTAATCAAGTATGTTACTTTAGTATTGAAACGATTGTTTAAAATATAAGAAGGTAGACCACGTGATGGTAAGTGGCTGCTGTCGTCCATGGACGTCTGTAATCAACTCCAGATGAGATTAGATTCGTACCGAAAATCAGCTACAGGTACGCCGCTACGCCTGAGCACAACAACGCTTAACACTGATGTTAATAGACAGAATTAGGTGTGGCGGTGGCGCGGCCGTAGTTAAACCACAGAAGGTTACGGTTTAAAAGATAGAGCCCTGTGCCAGACGGATATACAGCGAAAGCTTTGTAGCAAGGTCTCGTTTTTATCCAATGGATACATACGGAACCCTAAAAACTAGCGGATGCCAATCCGTCTGCCAAGTCCGTCGCTTTATCCGACTCGAAGTCGTTTCCTATATAAAATGCTCATGCTATTAGTGCTTCCACAACGACAAAGCCTTCCACATCCATCAATTTCTACCTGTCTATGGTGATAGCGGAAGCGTGGGCCAGATGACTGGCATTATTGCAACTTGCTTGCCTCCGCGCCTCCAGATGCCCCGCAAAGGTGATTTATCGCTAAAGCCATTGTTAATATTACGAGATCCGATGCGATTACATTATTGTAAGACAATTATTTAGTGTACTGTTACAATATAATAGAATACAAAATAACACTCGTATTGCAAATTTATCGTCGAAGTTAACAATAACACTACAGCTAAAAGGAGTACGCAATATCCAGTCATATAGATAAGCAAAGATCTCTACCAGACAAAATTATGCATGGAACGGAGAAGGGAAAATAAGGATTGTGGTATAGTTACATGAAGTTTATTGCAGTAATCATGGGCGATGGTAGTCACTTAATAAAATGGACTGCATAACCATTTGCTACTTCTAGTTGTCGAGTTTATTGTCACGGATACGTGGTTAACTTTCTGGATTAAGATTGGGCATTCTATTTCTGGTTCGTCTTTATGGTTCGTACCAAATATTTGAAAAACAGAGTATAAGTGTTGCTTTACAGTTGTTAGTCAGAACTTTATATTGATATATTTATCAAAATTATTGAAACATACAAATCAATCCCGTTTGTAAAACCTTTCGAACTTCGTCAAATTCAGCTAAAAGTTTAGCCCCGGCATAGATTAGTAAAGATACTTCGCCGCCTTGAAATTGAATGAAGCCTCAAATGGCTTATTATCGTAAGTTCTTTTTTTGAATTCTTGACAAATAAAAACATTTTTAGAGAAAATTTACGAATAAATAACTAATACTGCATAATTTACAATTACAATGTACAATTTACATAATAAATAAATAATTATTTCATATATTTTAGGGACATTTTAGCACGGAGACGTGGCGAAACTTTTTTACGCAACTATTTCAATTCTCAAAACTGGGTACATTTTCTTGTTAGGAGTGAGTAATCTTTACTAATCTATGAGCCCCGGCTTCCGTTTGATTCTGAATTCACTTCAAGAAGTCAATACTCGTAAATACAAGAATAGCTCGTTAACCAGTAAGTATAATGTGGCGGAAGTCTTGGTAGTGAGCCGGTTACCTTAACGTTACCCTTGACGATCTCGATTAGGATAATCCTTACCGCTTTGAAATCTGCGCAATGGCTCGTGAAGGTGAGTTTGTTGCAAAATTGTCGAAATAGAGTCAGTGGCGAAGTATTTTTTTTATTTGCTGCAATGTTTACATTTGCCTGTTTTTATTTCATTGTGATCAGATTTTTTTAAGAGATTCTAAATGTCATTATGTTGATAAAAAAAAAATCTGTATTCATATTTTTATGTCCACAAAACTCAAAAGTCGATAAATCCCTTACTTCCTTAATAATTAATTTCAGATTGAGCTACAGGGCAGCGCGGCCGGGTTAAGCTATTATAGTGTGAGTTTAGAGAGGTAACACACGATCGCCAATGAGCTATAACTAATACATTCACATTGTATATGAATACGAGGACACTTTTTGTCTGCCACGGCACGCGTCTGACACGTTTTAAATCTGTAGATTTCAAATGATCCTCGACGTTGCATGTCGACAACTGGAACCGACATTCGCTAACAGACGGTGACAGTCGATGACAATCTGTTGTAGACAGCAGTTTACGAATGTCGAAGACGGTCGTCTTCATTAAATGTCGCTCGTACATTAGTACACCTAGAGCTCATAAAAATAACTAGAAATTAATTACGATTAGCTTTAACCGTATTACGTTCTACCTGACAAACATACAAACAATCAGGCCACCATTTAGTAGTTGTAGAGAAAAAAATGGATGCTTAAGTACGAAACAAAGACAGTGAAAGTAACCATACCGCTTCAGCTAACGGTGCCGTCTAATGTCCCGTACGTCTGAATGTTGATTTGCAATAGTTTGCCTATAAGTTATATCGGGTTTTGATTTCAACACACACTTATAATTGGCAAACGGACAGTTGAGCTGACGTTAAGCTGTAGGTAATTGCCGCCCATAAAATATATAAATCTATGTCCAATTTAAACTAGATCATACATAAATGGTATCCTGAGAATCGATTTGGAGTACCTCGGAACGGAGACCCCAGCAGCGTCGTAATGCTGGTATCTTACCTGACTGCGGAAGATAATGTTTTCCGAGCTTATATAATATGTATATAAAATTCTCGTGTCACAATGTTAGTTACCGTACTTCTCCGAAACGGCTTTACCGATTTTCACCAAATTTTATATGCATATTCAGTAGGCCTGAGAATCGACTACTATCTATTTATCATACCCCTAAGTGATAACGGTTGTTCACCCTTAACATTTTTTTATTTATATGGCAACGCAACGTTTGCCGGGTCAGCTAGTAATATGTAAGTATGTCTCCTCTTTTGGCACGTCTTGCAGCGTTTGGGGTAGACGGATTTCAATATATGAGATGTCGTTAAATTCGTCTACATTGTGGGAGTGACACAGGCTAAGTAGGCGGGTTATTTGTTTTTGTACCAATTGTTTATTACAATACTAAGTTACTTGTAAATTATCTTCTTAAAGGTCAATAATGAGCAAACTTCCAACAGAAGATACATTAAAAAAATAATTAACACTGGGATTGATATGTATAATGATCAAGTTTATTCCGTGACAAAGCTGACCGATTGACATTGAGATCTTTCAACAATTTGGAAATGTGACCGATCAACGGATACACATCGTTCGAATACCGTGCTACGTAGGTCTAGCCAAATGATGTAATGCTGATCTAATTGTAGGTTCGTGTGACGTGTATCTATTTCCTAGGTCGTTTACTAAGCTGCATGGGCTGATCTTCACGATGGATCATTAGTATTAGTAGATGAATCGATCAAGTAAAGATACAATGAGAATATTTTTTTAAGATGGAGCATAGATATGACGTGCATCTAGGTCCATTATTAGATCAGCACTATATGTAATATCATATTTTTCAAAATAAAAATACAATGAAGTTATACAAGTAGTACAAATTGCATTTTAATCGCTAAATCAGTTTATGTATCGATTTATTATAAGCAGTTATAAATAAGTTATAATGTAAAATGTGACATATATAAATTTTATAAATAAAACTTGGACAACAGTTTGACCTTTAAGAGGCTTAAATCTATTTGACGAGAATCCCACGCAAAACGAGCGTTAAAAGGTTACTTATATTACAGGGAATAAAATGGGTTCACTTTTAACTTTAATTTTTTAAGGGATCCGGCGGAAAATACTTTGGGCACGTTTCTTGTCGCGCGTGTTTATGCTCTGCATGCGTGCTGCTTGCATGCTATCGCTTCATACGCACACACGCATACGAATCGCGAAAAGGCTGCAGTGAGTTAATTCATGTGTGCGTATGGGATGCGCGTGCGGGCCTTAACATGCAGGACGGGAAAAGCGGCTTTAGACCGCGCACAGAATGCACGCGGGTGAGGTCGCGAAGCGACTACAGCGAGTTAATTCACATAATATGCGTGTGAGACGCGCGTGCTGGCATAAAACCGCGGGACAGGAAAACTAGCGTTAGAACGTGCACGCGTAACATGCATCATATATTATTATATAGAATGCGTAATCAAGTCATTACACAAATATGTATAAAATTGAGAACAGTGACGTTGTCTTGAATTAATATCTGTGTTTATATAAATATTTTGATATATCTGTGGCAGGTTATCATTACATATACCACGCCAATGCAAAATGACGAAACTGACGAAGTACCTACGCGATAAGTAGATGGTCTACAGTCGCATAATGTCGGACAATGAAGTATTTTTATCGAATATTATGTAGGTTTGGGTATAGTCAATGCTTCTAATATTTTGCTGGACAAATAAGAAGTATGAAAAGTTTAGTCCCGATGACAAGGACGTTAATTGTGAAAAGCTTGTGAAAAGACGGCGAAATCGATGGACATATAATAATAACAAGCTTATTCATCGAACTACGCGGGGGATTATTGAGACTGTAGATTTGTACTGATTTGTGACAATCTGTTTCTCCGAGGTCGACAGTTAATATTCATATAGACTTACGCCTATTTCAATATTAATAATCAATCTATCTAATTTTGCCGACCAAAGATCGAAATTGTTTAATTTTGTCGGAAGTTATCAAAACATTGGATAGACTGATTATTGATAACGGGCGTTACCAGTCCGATGGATAAGACTGTTCTAGTGAGACAAGTTTAGTAAAGAAAAATCTCGATGGCCACCATGGCGGATATACTTTGACTCATTCATGCCATTCATCAGACTATGTGGATCTCAGAATGTTTTATAATTATCGTATTTATGTACCAACTAATTAAACCGCCCTAGTGATATTACCGACGCTTCTCAGTAACCAATGCGAAAACACACACAACATGTAAATATTGTTATTACAGGCAGCACAGTTTGATTTCCATGTCAGACGCCACTTCGAAAACTACCGAACCAATTCTTATAAATGATTCACTATTAGAAAGTCTGATTATTCTAGACGTCAATATATTGCAATGCGAGTAAATGCAGTATTAGAAAAGATTTACATTTGGAAAGTGATTGAATCCTACTGATTTCACGATATATATAAATATAATAGATACATAATACATTTTTAGGTGCCGTACCTAGCCGTAGGTGTGGCACAAAAAGTCTCAACCTTTCATAATATTTATGATGGTACCTCGTTTTTTTATAATATAGGAGCATGCAGTCCACCTGATGGTAAGTGGTTATGGCCGCCCATGGACATCTGTAATCAACCCCTGATAGGACTAGATATTCCCGCCTGAGTTCGGCCTCAGATGCGCTGCTACCCCTGAGAACTAAGCTGGAAAGCCTCGGAAAAGTCTCTACCTTACCACACCCTTCAAACCCGAACACAGCAGCGTTTAACGCTGCAATTATGAGGCAGAAATAGGTGTGGCGGTGGTGCCGCCGGAGTCGAACCACAAAGGGTCCTACCATCTTCAAAATAGCACATATTTATCACGGTAGTACAGTAACGATCACGGTAGTACAATATTAATGACGGCAGCACAATGATAGAGCATAACGCGAGGTGAGGTGCGTCGCTCTCGGCTAAAAATATGACACCGGTTCACTGCGCGCATCATCCTCACAAAGAACGCGTGTGCTGACCTCTAAATCGGGAAATGATACATATAATCTGCAATGATCATGAATTAAACGATTTGTAGACTTGTATTAGTGTACTAGCTTCCGTCTTAACTTCATTGTCGTCGACTTTAGGTATTTTTCTGATAAAAGTATTAAACTAGCCCTGTAGTCTACATGATAGTATATGGGCCCTGTCGCCCATGGAAATCAATCAAGCTCAGACTAGATTAAGCCTTACTTCAGGCCAGCCCACATTGCCTTGCAATTCCTGAGGACTATGAAACGCCTCGTAGAGTCTCTCCCTTGCCACTCGTTGAAGACCAAAACGCAGCATTTCTTAACACTACTGACAAAAGTGTTCTAATAAGCGATCGTGATAAGGCCAGTTAAAACCTCCAACATGAAGACACTTAGATATGCTAACTTAAATGGTGCTCGGTCAAACGATGTTGGAGTTTAACGATCTTATATATGAGTATGAGATGGATAAGGATAGATGGATAGATTCAATCTTGTTCCTTGGATCCAATTTATTTAAATTGAGACCCAATCTATATTCATAGTCACCCTAATACGACAACTAAGTTGAAGTTGATGCAACTAGGCTAGGCAAGTAGTTAAACGTTAGAGATTCAAATCATTTGTCTAGCTTGATTGAATGGCTAAATTTCAAACTCATTCAGGACACACCAAAGACTAAACCACAGACGCTAGATTGTAATTTTATTGGCAAATTTAGTATCAATGTTAAGATTACATATTTTCAAAGACGACAATTTTTCTCTTTCAATCAAATGTCAGTTGAAGCTCGCGTGTGCTAACCTTTAAATGCTTCAGGTATATTTACAATGCTTACAATTTCAATGATAGATTGGTCCAAATTGGATTGGTGCCTGTCATGTTACATGAACAGATCTAAAAGCCTTTGACTTTAAATCAAATAGGCATACGATTGTGGAACTCTAAGGAAGAAAGATTTATTTCTGATGTATCATAAGGATACATTTATTTTTAACTGTTGTTTGTAATAGAGTATGGTAATATAAAAATTTAAGTATAAAAATCAAATTTAATTTTGATTATAAGACGATATTAGTGTCCTTCTTTAGGCATTTAAATAATCAATAGTGATGATGATGTTCTATAATTAAATTAAAAAAAACATGCTAGTATGCTAAAAAAAATTAACATAAAACGTCACTTCCGTATACGATTTTTACTAAACCTAAAATTTTAATCATGCGGATTTATTATACTATTACAGTAATATAAGCAACGTGTATGGTAAGCATAATTTAGAATTTGCCAGTAGACCTTGGAGGCCACGTTAGAGTTGAACGCGCTGACGCACCGACATCGCGGAAGCGCCCGCCCATACGCCTCGCCTCGCAACCGCGACTCCTCTGTTGCAGACTGTATTCTACCGCTAAATCGATTTTTACAATAGCATTTCCATACGAATCTCTTTCAGAGACCATTTATTAACATTCAAATTGTTTACTTGTACGTAAATAAAAGTACATATTACGTAAAATATCATCTTTGAATTGTGTACTGTTAGTCCCGTCTAAATAGAGTTATTTCTTTTGAATATTAACATTTAGCATGAAAAGATGATATAGATGAATAGTATCATTTGGCATTTGGCGACGAATGCTTTGCAAACTGTTTAAACGTTAGCCTTTAGGAATTGCCAATAGACCTTGGAGGCCACGGGTGAGTTGAACGCGCTGACGCACCGACACCGCGGAAGCGCCCGCCCATACGCCTCGCCTCGCCTCGCGGCTCCTTTGTTGCAGACTGTATTTGTCCGTCACAATAATATTTATTTGTACCGTAGCGTTTTCCGCGCGCCTCGACTCGTGTAGAAGATTTATTAAGTTTTATGTTTAAACATGATTAATCTCCATTTCTCTATTGCGTGTTATTAGTCACATCTAAATAGGTAAATTGTTCTGAGTATTAGCCCCCATAAACGTTTAAATAAAGAAATATATACCTATTTTTTCGCATACTCATAATATAACTGGGTTAACAAAATAACCAGTTATTTTTGGTTAAATAAATAGACACATAAATCGTATTTATTTGTTACTGTATTTTTAGATAAGAGTATGGATTACTAAGAAATACATAATTATAATATCTAGTAAGTAATATGTATCGAAGTTGAATAGAATTTTATGATTTGAACTTGAATAACGCCCCTTGCTACTAATTATTATTGAATTGAATTTTTATAATGACTGATTCTAATTGTCAATTTTTTATCTTTGGTAGGTAAAAAATTGATAGATTTACTACAAATACAGGGTAAGATTAACTTATGCTGCATTACGCAAACAATACACTTATTACCGATGTCAGAGCACTGCGCACATCAGGTGCGTCTCAGTTGAGCGTACACGTCACATGCAATTGTGCGTCGCCGATCGACATTATAAACGTTGGCCACGTGGTCGAAAAATATTTATGCGATTGAAATGTTGGCACGGACGTCTTCGGTTTGCTGAGATGCCTCGACGCTGAGATGTTATTTAAAGAAACGTATGAATGTAGCACAAGTTCAAAGCGGCCACCGCGACGTCGGGATTAAGGTTAATTACCCCAAGGCCGGGGGAGTGCCAAGGAGACTCATCCCGCTGTGATTTTGTGTCCCATGAGGGTCATGGAGAAATAGAACGTCAAACGCTTGTATCGGGATAACGTAAACACACGGCACGTGTCAGCGGTTGCTACGTAACCATTGAGGCGGAAAATAGACAAACAACAAAAATCACCGACCGGAAAACCTTTGTGTTTATGGTTTATGTCTACTACCTATACTCTATATTTATATTTTATATACATTACAAAGCGGAAGATATTGTTTGTTTGAACGCGCTAATTTCTGGAAATCTGTTTGAAATAGGGTCTACCGTGCTCAGCAGTGGGACAGCAATGGGTTGACTATGAGGAGGGATCCCCGGAAATACTAACGGGATTACCAATAATGTTTTTGGATTCGATAAGCCATTTATTCATGAATATCTTTGGTCTATGATTTATAAAAATCGGTAATCCAGAATCGGAGGACTGTCATATATGTGTGAGGTTAATGAAAATGGTTATTGAAAATTTAATCGCGGGAAAAACTGCGCGGCATAACTAGTCAGCAATAAAACAGACATCTATTTAAGTTTTATTTAAATGCGTATCTAATGTTTATAGACTATGGTAATTTTATTTTCTACATTTGTATATCATTACGATTGTATTCAATATTTTAATTGTATTTACGTATTCCAATGAACTTCAATGTGATTAGTTCATTGACTGTTTGACAGTAGTGAATCACTTTCCTTTATATTAAATATAAGGTGGTATAAGTTAGTTGGTCGGTACTCTTTAATTATTGGTGGTTTATACAAAGGTCATTCAACCGCCGGTGTATCCTGTCGAATGAGTTCGCTATTTTTAATAGAATTGTTGATAAATTATGAAGGACATCCGATGAAACCGCAACTATGTAAATATTGAAATAAATTATGCTTTCTACACTTATAGCCTCATAACAGTATTGTTCTTGGGACGTGGATGCCATGCCAAAAAGATTAATACCTAGAATCAGAACAGAAATCTAAATTACATATCATCATTTACACATCTGTCTGGCCCCGGATCGAACCCGGAACACAGCGTGTCCGACCGGTATGGTGACCGCTCCGCAACGCCAGTCAACTACATTTAACCTTATCTTTCGAGTACGTAAGATTAATTGGTAGGAAGTTTGTATAATTATTTTGAAATACTTATATATAAAAAATCAGATTTCTTATTATTGTATCCGCGAAACTCTGAAAGTTTACGAAGGATTGACTTCATGTTCCCACGAGAAAGGGAACAGTACTGTTATTTATCTCTGTATCCCTAATAGAAATATAATAAAACTATGCCAAAAAGAAGCATGAGTGGGTTTAGAGAGACAATAGAATATAAGTACGGTTTACTTCTAATAAAATTAAAGTATGATTGTGTATGCTCAACCAAAAACTTCTGAATCAAATCGCAAGTAAACGTTTGGAGCTCCGAGCACCGACTCAGGCTAATTGCATTTTAGCATTGTTCAGAAGAAGCAAAAGAGGCAATTAATTTGTATGGAGACACTGTAATACATGCGAACGAAGCCGCCAGCAAAAAGCTAGTTAGTTACCAGTTATACAATATAGGATTATGGCCTGGTCGGAATAGAATTAATTGCTCGACATAAACCGCACTACGCCACGATATGACATGTACACGCGTAATTCTTATGACAAAACTGGCTCACTTACTAGGTCTTCCGTGACTGGTCACGATCTACCCGAAGCAAATCGAAAGAAACCGCTTCGGGTCATGTCTACAGTACTAAACAATAAATGTTTATGCAATCCAGTTGGCGCAGTGTTGCCAATGTTTGAGCAGGACGTTCCCATTTTGTGGGGTGTTATGTTTATGTCATGTTATTTTCGACATTCAAGAGAAAAACGGTATATTAAAAAGCTATTATTATTAAATATTTTTAAGCTATTAAGTTTTGGGAGTGGTTTATTAAACGACTTCGAAAAGGAGGAAGTTCTGTATTTGGCTGTATGTATCGTTTTTCGTTTCTTTTATTTCGGTATCGAAATAATTCAAATCTGTAGCTCATCGGAACATAAAGTAAAACTGATTACCAAATTCCAGCCGGACCGACAATACACAAGTATAAAAACAAAGAGACCTAATAAAAACATTGTAAAAACTAAACCTCTCAATGAGCTATAATATCGATTTTACATAAATGTGTTCTAGCGACGAGGCCATATAATTATTTAGTGGCGAATAAATCAATATTTGCATTCGAACACTAAGTTGTTCTAAAACGATAGTACTTAAATATTTTTGAAATCTTCGCCTGAAATATTAATATTGATGATGAGAAATTATTCCTTCGTTTTGAGTCTTAACGATTATATCCCAACAAAATTAGTCGTCTCCTAAAATCTCCTCATAGAATTATCATCAGTAGGAGCCGCAATCAACATTTATTCAATAATCTCTTCTGGCAACACTTTAGTCCGAAGTGTCCGAGCCGAGTTTCGTGAAACTACCGTTGGACACTTAGATGTTTCTAGAAAACGTTCGTCTGGAAGTGTCACGGTGATTCATACATTGGTTTGATGACCCTGTCTCGACGTTGTTCGACGTTACGCCTGCCCCGCTTGACTCTTCCACTGAACTAACGGTAACGTTTCGGTACCACGAAAGATACAATTGTATACATTTAGAGACAACTAGGTACCGCGCTTGTATTTTTCTTTCGTATGGTAGACGTTGATTTAGTTTTGTAACAGAGTAAAATGTTAGTTACATTGCTTGGCAAGCGGCGTGTATTAGTGAGATGGTTTGTTTATTTTATTGTGTAAAGCATTTAGTACAATAGCGATTCATAAAGTCTCATTAAATGCTACCTTTATAGGTGTTACACATGTCAAAGCTTAGTTAAAATGTTAGGATTAACAATAAAAGTATTAAAGGTAAATGATATTAAGATTAAGACGGATGCAACAATGGCAAAAATAACAATCAATAATAATAATATTCAAGCAATTATATAATAAGAATAGGAAAATTGTCAATTTTATCATCAAAGTACTCTTTAATCGTATAGAAGCTTTTTTAGCTACCCAATTTTTGACTAAATTCCAGAATTTTATATGGTTGTGGCCTTTAAAGTCATCCGGATTTTTTTCACGACTGATGCGAAGCATCAGAGAGTGCTTTACGATCGAAAATATTATAAATGTTGATAGCCATAGCTATTAAAAGCCACTGATGGGATTTTGTCCATAGTGCACCACGCTGGCCAAGTGAGGTACACCTTCTTCATACTGAGGTCCGCCATCTTGGGGCGTCCGCCATATTGGATTTAGAAAAACGTAGTTTTAACTCTAAAAATAAAACTATATCATATAAATATCACGTAATTTACTACAACTTATTACACTGCCTATAAAAGACTGGAGCTCCCTAGGACAATATAGAATATTGCAACTTCGTCGTACATGAATGATCGCCACTTATTACAATGAATTGGCGTTCATTATGCTCAATAAACAAACGTAAAACCATAAAAATATCACACGAAAGTGTTCTCAAAGAGACGTAAACAAACCGACACGTGCGTTTATTTAGGTTTGTCATACTGTTTCCTTTTAGGAGTTAACGGCCTACATTGTAACTCGAAAAGTCATCGACTTCTTTATTAAGAAACGAGCTGTGCCCGCTGCACGGGTTTCTTCGCTCGGATCGTTATTGCTAATGAGCGTGCAGTTTCGCCAGCATTTAGAAGTGTAAATAAATATTATGGATATTTTATAGAACTAATTACTACTAACTGCCAGTGAAAATCCCATCAACATCGGTCCAGCCGTTTCGGAGATTTGCCGAAATAAATGTGCCTGCTGCGCGCGGGTCTGCTCGTAGTGCTCGCTTGGATTTCGTTCTTATTGCTAATTTCGCCCCTCTTTCTTCCCACTTACCCGGCTAACACTTTGAATGCCACCACGCACAAGGGTATCTCTCCACCAGACATACAAAAATACGAAACTAAAACTAGCATTTACATCTTGATGAATGATATCATACAAATAAAATTTAAAGAAAACAAATTAAAAACAACTAAACTAAACTTTACTTGTTAATAAAAAATGACTATAATTTAAAGCATTAAATATTTGCATTTTTATATCAGATACATCTTTTTTCTAAATAAAAGCGTGTTACATTGTGATTGACACAAAAAACTTTTCAGGTTGTAATGTTTTTTTAATTTAAGCTTGTAATAAATAAATACTGTTATTTTAAAATCCACTTCACCCACGTACAAATTCAATTATCTGTATCGGCTGATTAATACGAGTCGAGATTTCAGTATAAAGACCTCTGTAGATCTGGGTCAAACCACGTACCCACGAAATGTTCCGCCGGGGTCAACACCGCGTGGTGATGGCGCAACCTTGCGATTCAAGGGAGCCACTTGGGCCTTCATCAATTTTTATGAGCGCTATGTTTTTGCACGCATAAATCTGTCTTATAATTTAAAAATACTTACTGTGTTTTCATCCGTGAAATAGTTCATTTTAAATCGGTCACGTGGGTAGCAATTTTTTAAACAAAATGCTTTGTATATTAGACTTTAATACATAATTATAAGCAAACGTTATACTTAATACATTAATAGAATTTTCTATGTTGTGAGTATCATAAGCATAACACAAGTTTCTGGGGTTCAGAATATATCATGTTACTAGTTGACCCGGCAAACGTTGTTGCCATATAAATAAAAAAAATGTTAAGGGTGATCAACCCTTATCACTTAGGGGTATGAAAAATAGATTGTAGCCGATTCTCAGTCCTACTGAATATGCATATAAAATTTAGTGAAAATCGGTAAAGCCGTTTCGGAGGAGTACGGTAACTAACATTGTGACACGAGAATTTATATATAACACAAATTTCTGAGGTTCAGAATATTTCATGTTATTTTGAGCTTAATCGCTCATCAAAGACGAGACTCTCAGTCGCCAAAATAACATATAGTATCAATAAGCATGCGTTATACAATAATATGAACTCAAATAATACAAAGATACATACATAAAAAGCAATTTCTAAATGTAACGTTATATAGACTGTAAAATAGGTATTGTGAGCTAAAAGCGAGCAATGTTATCTGAGGTTTGTAGTTAAAACGAAATACTCGGATTACGTCCTACCTGAATTTTGTAACCTACATTCTGTAAGGTCTGCGGAGTGTGTCTACAGACCGTGTTAAGTCAAATAAGAATTGTAAGAATAAAATGGTTTGACTTTTGTAAGTATGAGCGTAAAACATTAGGTGTTCATGTTTTCTAGTATTCTAGATATAAGTAGATTATTGAAAATTAATCTAATTTACACAGTGTTAGGAATAATGGTAAGAGTAAATTTAATTGTCAAATGAGGGTATTAACTAAAAGTGGGCGTATAAAAGGGCACTGTAGATCGTCTACTGAGTAGATATTTTCCAATTTTGGTAAAGAACGTTACTCTGCCTGTTGCTGATTTGCGTTTATTTTTGCATTTATTTTGGAAACTTAAGGATCTCGGCTTACAAAAAGGTGATTTTTAAATAATTTCCTGACGATATTACTAACAATAGATTATAAAAGTAGTACACCAGATATTTTGTAGCTGAAGGAAGTCGTCAGGCGTCGGGACTTAGAGCGGTAGATAGGTGAAGGGCCAAAACGTATGTCGCTAAACAATGATAATGGTCCTCACATAATTAAATAATACCATTTCTTATTTTAGGTCCGTCGATGTTCCTTAATCCAGTTCCAGAGTAGCCAACACTTCCAGTGTTTACTAAACATCAAATATACTGAACGCCAAGTTGCTATTCCACAAAATGTATTTGCTTTAGCTAATGTTTCACGTTTTGCTTTGGCTAAGGCGTTTCTTTGTAACTCCTGGATCTCGGTAACGAAATTGTGCATAATTCTTCGGAGAAACGAAGATAACGCATAAGTGTTTTCTGGAAGATGCGCCATCACATCAGATGTGACTCATGGCGGGAACGATTCCCCGAAGTGGAGCTAGAGACATTACTCCATTACTTCTTAATCAAGAAAATGTTCCTATCCCATTGAAACAATATTAAGGATTGAAATTAGCCTTTGGTATTTTGTCTATTATATTTTACATCGACCTTTTTGATAATAGGAAACATCATTTAGCGTATCCCACAAAAATCATTAACTTCTATGATAACTATTAATGATTATTATGAAAAAAGGGACTAATTAATTATAAAGCAATGAAGCCTACGTCAATCTCACAATTTCCATTAATGTAACGACACCTCATACGTTTAAATCTGTCAATCCGTTTAGGTTGTAGTACTTGCCAAAGAATGAGACATATATGCATACATACGCAAAAGTACCACAAACTAAAATCTAGCAACCTTCTTCAAGTTCAATTCTATCTATTGTAGACTATAAAATATTTCATACTATCATTTATCATGAATTCATGGCACATGATTATAGTATTAACATTCGCCTTGATAATTATGCGGGTCTTTGTCACATGTACTCACTTTTCATCTGAAAATAGAAAACACAATTACCGTAGACCCGTAGAGGTTCATCCGTTATTCAGAAGGCTGCATACGAGAACGTGAGGTTAGATGTAGTTAGAGTATTTAGACTCTCAAAAGTAATGTGTGAACATTGGCACAAAGCCGAGACGTAGCTGTGATGAGAACTAAATATATTGTTTACAGAGATAATCGAATCATATAAATACGAAATCAAAATGAAACTGAAATTGAGCGAGATTAAAGTGAGATATGAATTTCTGTAGTAGATACAGGTGAGAAGGGAGACAACATACAAAGAACCAGAGTAATTGATGTAGTTGTAAGGGTTAGCAAGAATTGCCAAAACACTGGATTTATCGACCGCAAAACGAGTCTGGAAAAGTATTTTCAAAGTGGGAAGATGGAAATGTACACTGGTGAACTTAACACATCCTAACGTGAGAAAAACGTACTATATAGATATAAGTAATTAAGATTAATGAAGAAGACTTTTAATACAGTAATAGAGGAAGAAAACACGTTTTTTAAATATTATGTAATCATGAAGCTCAGCTTCTATTTTTCTTTTAAACAATATCAATTTTCAATAAATGATTTTGCATAACTAAGTAAATATATTTTAGCAAAGTTTCATCAATCAGATGATATTGGTAACCAAGTATGACGATGAGTTTCAGTGAGTAAGACAAGGAACTTTCACTATTTCCATAGATATATTTCTCTCGACTTACATTTACTTCAAAATTGGCAAACTTTACGCTAGCATGTTAACTATGATTCTACGTTAAATAAATCATAATAATGAAGAGTAAGCCTTTTCATATCATTGAATTAACGGAGACTCTATCAGTCTCTATTAAGAATACTTGTAATAGGTCTCATAGCGTTTTAATGACTAGTACGTTTACGAAGAAATTAAAAAATATTCATGAAATATTTCGGTAGTTTTCCAATCTTCTTTGTATATTTTCATCCCTGTTATTCTTAGAAATATGCTTACTAATTTATAATAACCTTAACTACGTTAGATTACATTTCGCAAAGCGCAACTATTTAAGGGATTAACTTATACAGGATATACCCAATAAACGTGCTGATGAAGCCAGAGTAATAAAGATTAGAAACTACGTCACAATATACTCCAGTATATCTATGACACTCATTTTACACAACCTCATTAAGCATCGAACAATCATCTGTATGTATTGTTTCAGTTGCAACTGTGCCAGTTACCTATTTATCTACATTTTCATGACAGTGGGCGACTTTAATTGCCACATCGACTTTACTGTTCTAATTGTTTAGTACCCTGGGATCTCGTCGTCCTCTATATCGGGAGAATTTAATTATTTTGCGAGAACAAAGCTCCTTTGTAGTAATCCTATATACGAGTAACCGAAGATATTGTTGAAACGCGCTACTCTGGAAGAAGCTGTCGAATTTCAAGAAGTCTTTTAAGATTTGATATACCATTTTTGATCAGTCCAAGCCAATAGTTATTGGGATCTTTTACGCGAGGGAGACTGGGGCGAGCGGGACGAAAGGTTGTAGAATTTTTTATGAATACTGTATTAAAATGTGGGTGAATTTGATCAACACAGCTTTTTAAGATGTGGCCTTGGGCACGTACGACGGTAGTCAATTGACTTGACTTATTCACTATTTCGTATTTTAATCAGTTTTTATGCAGTAAGTCTGCACTATCATCAGTACGATGTCCAATCGTGTACCAAAATGGCTCAGTAATAACAGTACTGTTGATACTAGAGTTCATAATTTTGTAAATTTTAAATGAATACTCGTAACAAACCTTACAATTTAGACTTTATATAAAAAAAACTAAAAGCTTCTTTTGTTAACTACTTATATCAACCCAGCAGGTCTATGAATACATAATATAATATTAGGAGGTTTTTGTAAGCACCAGATCAATAGACCGATGCAAAAACTTAGGAACTACCTGTTTCATACCATTGTCTTTTTTATTTCTTACAAAATTCGTTCATGCGAAATTTTGTTCTGAATGCTACATTTGATCTACAAGTACACCTATACATATTTGATTTACAAACCAGGTCGAATTTAATGATACTTATTATTCAACCTAGGCATACCTACATTGGACAAGCATGTTATAATTAAATAAAATATGTATTGTCTATTGTTGGTTTAAAGTCAAAGCTGTAAAGAGTAATCATAGTCCATTATTTTTTGTTTTATGTTATTTTTATTTTTTGTCTCTTTCTATTATAGTTTTCATTTGTGTTGCAATTATCCGAATAAATGTTTCTTTCTTTCTTTCTTTCACTATTTTTTTTAACACAAATATACTTATTTATTCTTTATTGACCATATTTAAAAAAAAATTAGTACAAAAGGCGGATTTAATGCTAAATAGCATTTTTACCAGCCATTCTTAGGGATGTGCAGAAAAAATATTCGGTAGCTAACTATTATACTCGTATTTTAACAAAATTTAAACAAATGATACAACAATGGTAATAAAAGTTTTACGCCTATGTTTGTATATTTGTTTGGAAATTAGTTTGTAGAACGTGCAAGATGTGGAATGGACTCATGAGGTATTTCCAGAGCGCTATGACATGGGGCTCTTAAAATAAGGTGCAAAAAGAGCTCTCCTTCAAAGCCGGCGATGCATTGGCGACTCCTGTGGTGTTGCAAATGTTCATAGGCAACGTTGACTACTTCCATCAGGTAGCACGTCTGCTTTATCGTTAGGCTCAAATATATAAAAAAAAACATGTCCGTAACTTTTAAACAGCAGTTCTTTGTTAATAGTTTGAACAACGACTGTTCAGACGTTTAGAAATCAATAGAATTTTATTTAGTGTTTAAAAGGGTTCCGTTTTATCTTATTATTATTTAATATTATCACCACTATTCGCTTATTATGTATACTGTATCGATAATGATAACAGTCATCATTAGGAAAGGCAGCCTTTACAACAACTATTTTTGCTGGTAGCAACAAACTTACTCATAACACATTTATGATAGATAGGAAAAGGATTTTTGTCGTAGTTGCCTCTACACAGCAAAGGCCATTTACCTTCAGTTTAATTATGTAGTCCAACTGATACGCCGGTTACAACTACTATAATCTACCTATTAATAGGTATCAATGTCAAGAATCTTTTAATGTACATCTTGAATATTCATAAATAACGTTTCCACGTGGGCAGTGTCGCGAGAATCGCGATGTGCTCGCTGGTATAAATAAGATAATAATCATAAATCGACACCGATCACTCCGATTTGAGATCGGCTTTGTAGTTATATAAAAATAAACTTTTGTTGTGACTGACATTACTGTTTTTGTGTTTATAATTTATTTTTATAAAATAAAACAGTGGTTTCATTAAAATAATGCTGTATAGTTACGTCTTTTACCAGGACAATACCTTTTGTTATTTAAAAATACATCTATCCTCATTCCGTCCTTGTGTTTCAACATTATGTTTAGTAACTAAATTTAATAAAAGAAAAATAGTTGTCTAATATCGAAATTGGAGTAAAACCTTACGATTAATATATTTTAATTGTCGACATAATAGTTAAACCACGTCATATAAAAGATGTAGGTGTGTCATGCTGCCAATTAAAAAAAAATGATAAAAAAAATGGTCAAATTAACGTACATTTCAATAGTCCGATATCACCCCAACTAACCTTAATATATTGGAGCATATAGTTAACAGCCCTACCTGAGTACCTGACCCAGTATACCCAACCAGTTTTTTAGCAATTAGTACAAGACAAAACCAACGTCGTAGGAAATATTTTCGACTTTAGAAATAAGCCTTGTAAAAAGACAAACAATTGCTATTGTTCGAGATTTTCCGTAATCCTTTATTGTCCCAGTTGTTGACTTGTTATGTATTATAATATAAATAAGATTTTTGTTTTCAGATTTTTACCCATTATCAACGAAAGTTCTTAATTTTAAGAGCATGAGATTGTATTAATAATACTATAGTATAATGAAATATCAAACTTCATAATAAATAAAACAATTTAAAGAACAGTTTGCTTACAAAAATAATCTTCGGGTTGTAACTTTACAAACATTACAACTAATCGTTTATGATAGTACCTACAAGTAGCTATTGCGAGCTATGCATATTAAAAACCATAAACAATCACATAATCAGTAAATCACGAAAAGTCCTTATAAATATCTTATACTTTAATTAGTGTTTTAGGAACCTGTACCTACTGGATGTAGTAATTTTAATTTTTCAGTAAAATTTCTTAAGAAATTACTAAAGAGATTTTTGGTAAGTTAAGATTGGTATAGACATCATATTAGACGGTAAATGTTATGTATATTTATCAATTTACTAAAAATAAATTATACATACAGAATTACAAGTAGGTACAATTGTGGTATTATATTAATTGTGTATCTAAATTCAGTTCATATACAAACACAAAGCAAGCAATTACATTGTAAACTTACCTCATATACATTTGGATGCCATACTTTTGTTAAAAACCTAATGGAGGGCGGTGAATATGGGTAGTCTGTGGGAAACTTCATATGTGCCTGAAACAAAGAACAATAAAATGTGAATGATGATTCCTTAAAACTTTTCTTCAATTTTTTTTTGATAATAATATTCATTTTAATCAATACATTTTAATAGATGACTAAAATAATAATAATAGACAGAAAGAAGAAGGATGGTTCCACCACACATATTTCTAGTGCGAAGGAGTTCTTGGGTTTTGGTAGAAGGATTTGGATACCCTTGACATACATAAGAGCCGATTATCTTAGTTCTCAGGAATATTAATACATTTGTAATTAGCTTCAGGTAGAAACCTTGTCTATACTAATATTATAAAGAGGATAACTTTGTTTGTTTGTTTGATTGTAATGAATAGGCTCAAAAACTACTGGATCGATTTTAAAAATTCTTTCACCATTCGAAAGCTACATTATCCACAAGTAACAGGCTATATTTTATATGAAATATATTTGATAAATAGATTTTGAGGCGGTACAAAGTTTGCCGGGTCAGCTAATTTTGTATAAAACTGCTTACATATGTCCCTGGGCGGCAGTGACCACTTACTGTTAAGTGAACTGCACTCATTTGCTGCTTAAATCTTATGAAAAAATCCTATTCTGAAGAATAAAATTACATTTAAACCAACTTTAATACAGGCGGTCAATATACCTATGTACAATTGACCTGTATTTTTTTTAAGAAAGCAGTTTAATCAAAGTGACCGTCTCGTATAACAATAGACACATTGTAATGTTATTTTACATATTATTTGTAAAATAAATTATGTATTCATGATCCAATTAATTACCTTTGTGACAATACAGACAGTGATTATACATGTAGGTACAGAATAAAGTAAACATTATGTAGGTAGATTAATTTTATTTTCAGATCACTGTAAAGACAATGGGAATAATTTACTTGTATTTATATTAGTGTGATTATGTTCACAGAAACATAACAATTTTCCTTAAAGAGTAACAAAAATATTCATTTTACTTTATTAATCCCTATTTATAAGAAAATTGGAAATAATTTATTTTTGATACAGAATATTTCATATAACTCCTAAAACCACCATTTATTTGTAACAACCAATAACAACTTGGTAACAACCTTTCTTTATTCCAATCCAAGTACAAACGCTTTTAATTTATTTTAAAAAAGATTGCTTTCTATAAGAATTTCATTATTCAAAGTCATCTAAAATAAAAATAAACGATAAAAATTGTTTTGTGAAAATGTCAGTGAATGCTTTATACTGAGAATTTTAAAAATGTCCTATTGGTAACAATATGCAAGCAATATTGAACAGTCACCTTTATAAATCGCCATTACTAATGATAAGTTTACTTGTCTCAGGGGTGTACCCCGTTTGAGTTATCAGTATGTTATTGTGGAAATCCTAGCAATTTCCACTGGCTTGCAAATTACCAACAGATTGTATGGACTACTAATCTCCTGTTTACATTCTACATATAAATTCAGGCTCCCCTGATTATAGGAAGACCATAGTGCATAAATGAATGGGTGGCAATTAATAATTTGTGTGATTTGAAGCCAAACTTATTTTTAATGTTTATTATATTTTTAAAAGCACAGAATAGACGAGTGTTATAATACATACATCTCCCTCAAGAATAATACCTTTTTATTTAATACTCTTTTAACTAATTTGAGAAACATTAGAATATTTTTTTATATTAACAACATTTACTAGTTAACACAACAACATTTAGGTACATTGTTAGGCTCAGAATTGTATTCTGTGAGATTATATTTTGAGGATTTATTTGCGGGTTGTAGATAGTTATGTATCTACTCTATACATAATATATCACTGTAGTCTTACAGTGATATATTATTGTTAGGCAGTACTAAAGATAACAGAACTTTCCACATTGATTGCATTAGCACCACCATCAAAACTGTTATAACAGAGCCATAAAGCTGCTGTGCTTTGTAAACGGTTTTAGGCAGAAAAAATAACAAAAGCATTCTAATTTAGGTCATAGAATCAGCATAGCTATTGTGATCAATTGCAGTTAGGTAAGGCTTGTGTCATATTTATAACATTTTATAGATACTATGAGAAGCAGTGACTACTTAACATCAAGTGGATTACATGTTTATCAAGTGCATATAATATAGTCTGCTACTTATGTTATATAAAACAAAATATTTACATTTATTTGTTATTTTTTATTTATAGTTTCCATCATAAGGCTGATTAATTTATGTCTTCGGCAAAGTATAATTAAAAACCCGCACTAATGCAATCCTAGGAATTTGCATTTATATATAACTTTGCTGATGATTTTCCTAAAAACAATGATTAATATATTGTTGCTTTTCGAGGAAAATATGACATCTCAAATTTACCTGTTACTTTATAATTAGACAATCTGGTCATGATTTGACTCTTATCTGCAACTATTAGAGTGGGTATTAGACCATGGCCATCAAAATTTCTCTTTGAGGAAGATATCGGAGTTAAGCTGTGGTCAGCCTAGGAATGAGATTTTTTTTTTTTTATAATATAGAGGTTACAGACAAGCTTGCAGTCATTCTGATAGTCCAGATATAATAAAAAGTAATCAACTCCAGATATAATAGATATTCCTACTTGAGGTGAGCCACAGATGCACTACATCCCCAGAGAAATAAGCTGGAACGCCTCAGAAAAGTATGCCTCTCTTCCCACACCCTTCAAACCAGAACACACTAGCACTGCTGTTATTAGGCAGAAATAGGTAGTTTAATTCACTGGTAATATAATTTATATTTACACATATTGGGATTTTTGGAAGCAAACACTTCACACCACATTATAATGGTAGAATAAACTCTTTTCAAGCGAAAATCTTAGTCCGAAGTATGAAAAATTGTGGTATGCATGGATGGAAACTAATGTAGAAATTACCTTGTATTGTTATCCATACAAATTATTTTGTTTATTAAAGATTTTTGCATGGCAACATTAAGTAACCCCTGTTCTAACAGTTTATTGTACTAGTACAAGTCTTTCTCATTATGATTGTCAATTTTATAGATCTTTTTACAGTTTTGCACATAAATAAGCAAGATATGACTTCTTAATGTTGAAACCAAAATAGTACCTGTTCTAATATGTGGTGTTATGATTAATATTGTAAAAAAAAAATAGATAATTATGCCAATTACGCCATATAAATATACGAAAAAGCTTTTCTCTGATCCTAGATTCTTAAAGCTAACCCTATTTATTGAATAAAAACACTTATTCCATTACTGATCTGTAGCTGTGATAAAAACTAACATAGAAGAAATCAATCTAAGTAGGTAGCTACCTAATATCTAAATTAAACAAAGGTTATTGTTATGTTGCCAATGCTTTTTGCTCTGTTTCTATGCAAATTTATTCGAAATAGTTTTTATACATTTCAACGTCTGAAAGTACCTTTAAGGATAAAAAAATACATTACGCAGGAAAAAACGTCCAAATAATGTTACCTTGAAGTATCCGCCTTGATAAAGCGTGTCGGGGGGTCCAAAAATTGCAACTTCCCACTCAAACAAATTGTCCTCTCCCAAAAGTTTGACACGGAAACCTTCCACTGGCTCTTCTTGCAAGCTCTTGTATTCCAGCGCTAGGGCTCTCAGAGCCGAACTGGTCGGTACTGTGTGAGACATTTTTATTAACTAATTTCTACGTACAGTCACAAAACTATCACCGTTATCAATATATGGAAATTCTATTGACATAACACTGTTCAACTGTCCTGGCGTTCCACGTATTCACGGCATTTCAATCGAATCGAGTCACAATAACAACGCACGAATTTTGGTAAACATGTCGCCAAAAACTCACGGATTTAACTATTCACACGATCATCCCGATAGCGCATGCTGACAGTATAACTATGAAAAATAATCCGAGAATCACAGCGAGTTTTAAAACAATGAGAAAGCTACTATTCAGTGTCCAAACAATAGCACTTCCAAGGAAAACGGCTGCGTGTTCGTCCGTACACAGCTGCTATCTGAGTTGCCCGAGCGAATATTGTAGAACAGCTGTTAGTTATTTCTGTGGTTGATTGCGCAGCACTGTGACGCACGCGGCCATTATTGACTGTCGATGTCAGTAGTGACATCTGGCATGATTTTTTTAAACTTTATGCGTTTAATATTGTTGATATGGCAACTCTTAGCAAATAGTTAAACTTTATGGCACTAGATGGCAGTACAATATTAATAAATGCCACTCACGCCATCTTTTATTAGTACTGAACAAATATATTTTTATAGAACGCCAATAGATGGCGTGACAAGGTTAGATAAACTTGGTACAGAAAAACAATAAACCTAAGTGTAAAAATGTGCTAAGTAACATTTTATGATTTTCTAGGTTGAAATATGTTACATTTTTATTGAACATTCATCTTTTACTATTATAGAGAATATTTGATTTAATTTTTTACGTACGTTGCTAAATGCTTATTATATATGTTCAGAATGACCTTTGTTAAGTATCTTTACTTTAAAATCATAGAATATTTTAAGACATACTGAAAGTAACTGTACACACCGGAATTGTGCTAATAGTGCAAACACCTCTGCTCAGACAGAAATTTCTACTATTGTAGATCCCACGCACTTCAGCTCCTAGAATATTCTGCAGTTGTGTGGTTAAAGTATGAACTTAAGTACATATTTTACTTATTAGCTAAAGTTGCCTAACTTAATTTTACTATCTGTTTGTTGGGTATGAGATATTTGTAATATATATTACTTAATGAGACTGTATCGCCTTCCTTTACCACAATCCATTTAAGGGCACAGTGACCGCAAGTTTCCCAATTTTACCCCTAAGACCTTCTAATACCAAATAATAAAAATAGAGGTTAAAAAGTATGAATAAAGATGTGTAAACGAATAAATAGAGGTAAATAAAAAATAATACTCACAACGACAGGAATAGGAATTCTCTATTGAGAAATATTGCATCACCTGATATGAATAGTAAATACTACATAGGCATAAAAGTTCTCTCCGGCGGGGAATCGAACCCCGGTCTCCCGCGTGACAGGCGGGGATACTGACCACTATACTACCGAAGATGTGTCTACCGTAACGAAAAATTGGTTATAACCCATACGTAACCCAATCAAGCTTCCATAAATATCTTCGACAAACTATAACAATGTTTTCCCACTATACTATAGTTTACATCCTTCTCATATTCTCGATTGAATTTGCCACTGATAATATTTAAAACGTATTTCACAGGAACATACAAGATTATTTTTGAAAATTCCATTCTTTTATCATATGTATCATAGTAACCCGTCTGCACAAAACAGTAAATATACTTTTAATATAATTAAGCATGCATAATGTTTTATAACAATTGTAACCATATTATAATATTTATATTTAGTGGTATTGTTTCGTAAGTCTGCAGATTCAGATGTTCCTACTTATACTAGGTGACAACACTAAGACTTCTATTTTCGTTTGTGGTTTAAGTAATTTTAATGCAATGGGTATTTGTTGGACAGTAACAGTAGCAACTATATATCTGTTTTTAGCTGAAACCACAACGTAGTTTTCATACATTGTGGTCTGTTTAACTGTTAGTCGCTGCACTGGCAAGTTATTCGATTCAATAGGTACCTATACATTTATTATACATATTTACATAATTGGCGAATAATATTCCTTTTTCTTTAGATCATCAGGAATAATACATGTTTTAGTAGGTAAAGTCCCACTCTCTAAAAAATGGATAGGTTTGGATTTTACAAATCAAAAGTTATACCCACCAGCCGGATCTACAAAAAAATGAAATGTATATTTGCAATAAGAATTTATGAAGGCGTTGCTATAAAAAATATATTATGTATGATCTGTCTATAGAACGACTCATTTATAATAATAAATATACAGGGTCTAAGGATTCTCACAAACATTATTATGAGCTCCAAGCATATACCTACAGTGCTTACTACGGATATACTTGTGTCCACCCCAAATATTGATATGTACCTACTCTAGATTTTAAAAATGAAACTTATTTTAATGTTTATACCTATTTGTTTAAGTTCTGTGAATTAGAATGCGTATATAGGTGTTTTGTATTTCTTTTCTCGATTTCTAGTATATAATACATAATACACCTACCTAATACCTACAGAAATAATGAATAGAAAGCTTATCAATAAACTTACTAATTGAATTCTACAATCTATTCGCAGCTTCATATCATATTTAACATTAAGCGTTAGATTTATAACTGTAACTATTTCTCATTGAGTATTAACGGTATTAAAATTGAATAAGAATAAGTTTAAATGTAGGTAATGTTTATTTGCAAGCCTCGGATCAGTCTGTGGGCGCGTGATTCAAGCCTCGCCCACCATGCCTTTACAAGGTAGCAAAAACCGGGCCTTGTGCAACCCACGGTTCAGTTTGGTACATTATGTATTACCTGTATTATAGGCAATACTACCTGCACGTCTAGATACCACTTCGCAAACAGAGAGACACGGCAAATGGCTGGATTTATTTTGTGTGCATGACAGCATTTTCTGACGTCATAAACTTGTTTTTGGTTTCCGTATTTTTGACGTTCTCTCGAAATAAAATAAACTAAACTTCTGCTAAAGTATAAATATTATAATCTTTAATTAATTATAATTAACTGACCTAAGCCCAGTAGCAACTTATTGATAACGTTTTTGACGAATATCGCATGCTAAGCGAGAGTTGCGAGAACAACTATCTATCTATCGACTATCTACTACTACTAGAGAATGTATCTATCGACGATTATCTACTGCTTTAGTTGTAACCACACATACCGTAAACCTATATCTATGTGTGTAAGACATATTTATATACATATCCTATGTATACGATTTCTATATACGTACAAATAATACTACTTATGAAAGTTTAAGACTGCATCATCGACGCAAGAAATTCATTGGGAAAGTTGAACATCGTTAGGGATTTGCATAAACGTGATAAGTTAGCTAGTTTGTATCTAATTAAATGTTTCTATATTTCCATAATGTCTAAGTCTCTTAAAACGAAAAGAATCAAAGTCCTACTCCACCCGCTGGTCAAGTGCAAATTTAGGGACGAAGTGGAATAAAGATAATATAATATAAGATAAAAATGAGCCCATTTACCCTCAGATTGAGGAGGACTTAGGACTTTACAACATGTTTGATAGGTGATTGGTGAACATAGAATTCTTACTGTTTTTGATGATGATTTTTTTACCGTTAAAACTATTTAAGTACAGGTAAATATTATATATTACGCATATTGAAACTCTAATTTTAATCCACTAGGCCATCATTGCTTATATATGGATATATATGTACCTACCTAGTTAATATAGAAATATAAAAATTTAATTCAAATGTCTGCTGATGGTTTTCCCGTTTTGAAATATTTTAAAAAATATTACTCTGTCGGTTATTATAAAGCGCGGACCAGTATTTCAAATAGTACAATGGAAAGTAAAAAACCGTTTAGAAAAACAAGTTTTGATGGCATTTTGTAGGTAGCCCAATTTTTGTTTTCATAAACACCTGTTTTACTGTCATTTCAATGTTTTACTATATGTAAGCCCTCTATCTTTTTCATGAAAAAATCAGGTCATCTTGAATGTAGATAACGATTCACAGTAATTCACAGCAAGACTGGGTTACATTGGGCGCAGCGTATCGCCATAACGTAATGCAAATATACCTCGAACTGGGTGGGTTGGTACTCAGTTTTAAAGGATAATGTTTTGCTGCAAAAGCTACACAAGTTATAGATTTTCTTTGCTTTACCTAAATAAGACTCTATTAAGTCATAATCAGACGTATTTTTATAACATAGGAGTAGCGGACGAGCATGCAGTCCACCTGGTGGGAAGTGGCTACTGCCGCCCATGGTCATCTGTAATTAACTCCTATATTTAATCCTATCTGGACATGAGGTCACGAAAGATGCGCCACTACCCCTGAGGACTAAGCCGGAACGCTTCGGAAAAGTATGTCTCCCTTACCACACCCTTCAAACTAGATCATAGCAGCTTCAAACCAGAATATAGTGCCGCCGGAGTCGAACCGCAAAGGGTTCTACCACCTTTAAATATTGGTTACAATAGTAACACTCCGGATATTGAGGGATATTAAGAAACATAACGAAGTGGCTTAGATCATAAATTCAGGAGATGGGCAGCATCTCTCGTGAAGTTATTACCTAGACTTCGGATAAAAATACAAAACTGAGATACGCCTTCGCATCGCAGAAATCTACGAGCATGAACGCATCGCAAGAATTTGCATTTTCGGTTTTCGCATCGCACGAACAAATCGATTCGTAACGCACACTCCTGCGGAAGGAATGAATTCGATGCAAATGTGGTATCGTGGAAGTATAGCTCTTTCTTTACTATGGTGGAAGTGCCTTGCCGTATGATATCGCATCGCTTTTATTAGCGACGCAGTTTTTTGCATTGCGAATTCGCATCGCGCCGATTCCCAGTTTTGTGTTTTGACCCTATAGCATAATAGTCCTTATTAGGGGAGAGCTTAGTCCAGCTAGATGTACATATATGTAACTTAATACATACGCATTGCTAATTATTTAGAATTAAGTTAAAACGTGTCATGCAATATTTTTACCATTTAAACCAGAGCACGATAACATGACATTGAGGGAATAAGCCAGAAATAGGTGTGACGGTAGAGCCACTGCAGTCGACCCACGAAAGGTTTTTATCACCTTGTAAGTCATATGCAAGTTGATAAATTGATGTAGGTATATGTCAGTCTGTAGGTGTTTAGCTTTCTTATATATTTTACAAGTTTTATCTTTTCTCTTTAATTTTATAAAATTAAACTTATGAGTCTTTGCGAAAGATAAAATTAAAGAGAAAAGATAAAACTTGTAAAATATATAATTATAAAATTTAACAACTGAAAAATTAAATAATTGAAAACTTTTCCTTCCTTCGTTTTTAATTCAACAGTAAGGAATTTATCTGCTTATATTATGTAACCGATATTACCAGATATATATTTTTCGCAAACGGAACCAAGGAGTTGAAAACTTATTTTATTAACAAATGTTTGTTTGGAAAAGAGCTATAAGTGTGAGCAAATGTTTAATTTAAGAGACTTACATTCCAGGAAATATTATTAATATGTTGATCAAAAGATCGAGATGCTGTGAATCATGTTTTCGTCATTTAGCCTTCTATCAATGAGTCCAGCTCGCGGTTCAATGTAAATTAGTAAATGTGCACCTAGCAAGTCTTACGTTATGCAGGCAAATTAAGTAACATTCGATGTACCATTTTTGGTGTGAGTCCGACAGCGAGATGTGAGCGCTTACGTGTCGTGAAGGTCTGGTGGGCGACGCGATACGGCGTCAAGGTGTAGGGGGGCACGGCGCCGGCGCAGGCTCACAATCCGCGAGCCAGTTGCGAGCAGCGCGCGCGCCCGCGACATCCGACACGAACGACTCTCGCGATTAGTTTACCTTACATTACATGGCAAAAGTTTGTTATTTTTAAAGTATGTGTTAATTTCCTATAAGTACCGTGTTTAAGACTATTTAATCGTAATAATTTAAGAATCTCCGTAAAGTAAGATAGTTCGTAAAATTTATATTATTCACGCAAAATAGTGGGACCAAAATGACAATAAAAAATAAAAAGACTAAACAATCAAATACGTCCGAAGTGACTTCGACGAGTGCAACGAGTAGTGTGCAGAAGACCAGCAAATCTACATCGGTGCAGAAGAGCAGCAACACTTTGCAGAAGGTCAGCTCGTCTGGTAAGAAAGTTCGTTATATCGAAGTGAAGGTTGA
Organism: Epargyreus clarus; assembly: GCF_041222505.1. Lineage (NCBI taxonomy): Eukaryota > Metazoa > Arthropoda > Insecta > Lepidoptera > Hesperiidae > Epargyreus > Epargyreus clarus. Next base: position 6,646,147 of record NW_027332231.1, on the reverse strand, counting down.
GGAGGATGATCCCCTGATGATAACAGACGTAACTGACCATGCGTCTATAAGCGGCTCTACCATATCGGAGCATTACAACAGCCATCCGCATTACATCATTACGGAGGCTCCGTCAATGACAGATTTGTCTCAGATAAGATCTCAAGAACATTTCGTAAGCGACATGGCTCAAGCTAATACAGGAGAGTTTATATCGAGTTCTGTGTTACAAGAATCTTCTGCATCACACCAGCAGAGCTCTAAGAGCGAAAGGATTGAATCGTCTTCAACTTCAATTCAGCAATCTGGATCTAGTCACAGTCAATCGTTTGACAGAACAGCAGACTCTTCTGTAAATAATCAAACGCTCAATACAGCTTTTATTGATAACAGTAGAAACAGTAACGCCTTTTTGTCGAGATCTCAGGGTGCTAATGCTACTGATTTATTAATTCAATCTGAAAGGCAGAATTTAATGAATACACAGTCAACTCATCAGACTGTGGATTCTCAACAAAATGTAAAGAGAAATGTATCTAGTACATCTGATACAAAAAATATTAACACACGCGAGAGAGAAAACTATAAAAATAGCCCTGTAGCTCCAAAACGAAATGTTAAATCAGATTCTTCAAATTTTTACGGGTGGGATGATAGGGTTGATACTAATGCGCAGACAAAAGAGTACACCAGCACTACACAAACGAGTGAATCTAAGAGCAGTAGCGTAGCGAAATCATCATCATCATCGTATGTTGTTGAAATAGTTGACGGAAAAGAACGTATCATTGATAGCTCAAAGCGAGAATGGGGTGATTCTCAAGAGCATGCTAAAAAAGAAGCCTATGCTAGTGTTAGTGGTACTGGAATTAAACCAACATCTGTTCACAGCATTGATAATTATGACATGAAATCTAAATATGATACTGGTAAAGATGGTCAAAAACCCACAAGTGAAATGATGATCAAAGAAGATTCAAAACTTATTAAGGACGGAAAACAAGTAACAGCTCATGAGAGCATTATGTCTCAGAAAGATAACTCGAAGCTGCAACAATTCACCTCTACTCAAGGTCAGCTAACATCTCAAGATCAATATCAATCAAACATTACGTCTGAAGATGCTATTCATACAATTAAAAATATACAAAACCAAACAAATGCAAAAAACGTAACACAGCAACATCTTAGCTCTACCCAAGAACACTTGACATCTCAAGATCAATATCAATCTAACATTACATGTAAAGATACTATTCACACAAATAAGAATGTACAAAAGCAAACTAATGAAAGAAATGTCATACAAAGCGACAAAGTTACAAATGAAACGTCTGACACTGTAAGGCGTAATATGCAATCGACAGATTCTTCTAATTTTTATGGGTATGATTCTACTATACAGAATCAATTAAAGAAAGTAGGTGATATTTTGCAAGTTAGCGACACAGAAAACCTTAACTATTCTACAAAGATAATGAAGAGCAATACAAGTAGCGCTCAACAAGCATCTACATCCTCTTACGTGTTTGAAGTAGTTGATGGACAGCAAAGAGTTGTCGATAGCTCTCATAGAGAATGGGGTGATAATAAGGAGCATGCTACATATGAAAAAAGTCACAATATTAGTGGTACTGGCATTAAACCACAGCATGAGTATAGTCGGCATGTATTAGATAAGGAATCTTATTATGATACTGGCAAAGACGGAATACCCAAAAGTGCCACTCAAATATCGGAAGAGTCTGTTTTATACAAGGATGGAAAAGAAATAGCTTCTACTAGCAATAAATATGCTGGCGATTTTACTAAAAAACGAGCTATCACTGATCATGTAGACAAAGAAGATGTGCATAATAGACGTATGATTGATACTATTGATGAATCTGTGCACTCTGACACACGTGACACACAGACTACGTCTGATATTCAATCTCATACTCGTGATGTTAAGGATGTTAGTAAAACTACCGATTTCATTACCAGTGAAAAAGAAACTTTATCAAAGGAAACATCCTCGACCACAAAATCGACTAAGGATACCCTAACAACATATGAGAGAAGCACTGGAACATGGAATGGAAAGTTCACTTACGAAAAGGATGACGATAGACCAAAACGTCCCAAAGAAATGTCTCCGTTTGGTAGGCCTGAACAACCAAGGCATCATCTTAAACGACAAGATACTGAGGAAAACATAATTCTGTCATCGAGAGACATTAAAGATTTCACATCTATCAGCGATCTACGTAAGATCATTCAGACATCACAATCTAACAAAGATGTCACAGTAAGTAACAAGAACATTGTTATAAGAAGAAATATAGACGACAGAATTCTAAAGGAAATCATTGATACTGTTAAAAAGTATCCTTTTAAACGAATTGAAAAAGTTACTTACGGTACTAAAATAAACGAGGACGTAAAAGATCTGTACGAAGGATTAGATACTGAACAAACAACAGTAGTCAACACCAGTAGCGCTGATACGATAAAGAAATCATTTGAAGTCGAGAAGACTAGAAGTCAAATTGAAGTGACTCGGTACATTACCGAAAATGGCATTACTAGAAAAGAAACTACATACGAGGATGCAAAAGAAGATGAGAAAATAAAGACGGACGTTTTTGTCGACAACAGCTCGTTAGACGTCAGAAAATTGGTAAGTAGAATTTGATTTTTATTGTAATAAGATTGGAGTAGCAAAGTAGCATGGAACCTACCTGATGGTAAATGGACACTGCCGTCCATGGACGTCTGTGAACAACTCAATATACAAAATATTCTATCTGAAGCCTATCACAGATGCTTTGCCACTCTTGAGGACTAAGATGGTTGCCTCATATCTATATTAACCGGTATCTATATACTTCCATTCCATTCCATTCCATTGACGACCCGCGTGGCGGAGCGGCCACCATACCGGTCTGACGCGCAAGGGGTCCCGGGTTCGATCCCCGGCCAGACAGATATTTAAATGATGAATTTAGATTTCTGTTTCTGGGTCTGGGTGTTTGTGAATTTGTCTATGTATGTGTCCATGGCACCCACGACACAGGGAATCCTAGTGTGGGCTGTGAGTGTAGAAAGCGTTTCTTTTTTTTTTTCCATACGAAGGCTGCTTCACGATTCAAAATATAAAACGAATTTTCTTGACTAAACATTGGTTTTATTAACGTTGTCTATTTTAGAAGGATGTCACAACGAAAGATATACGCGAATACGACGTGGTAGACCGTGCGATCACCGATACCACGACGAAAGACACTGTCGTCAGCTCCGTCTACGATGAAACGATCATCGATGACAGGAAAACCGTGCGAGACGACAGAACCACCATCGAAGAGACCGTCTACAAGGATGAGACCAGGCCAAGAGGCGGCCCCAAGAAACCAGAGAAAGTTAGCAAAGAACAATGCATTTGTGAAATTTGCACTTGTGGGTAAGTCAATCTTCATTATTATGTACTAATATAACATTACATCTACGTTTCCTAACTTTTGTGCAATATTTAAACATGTGCGATAATTATATTAGAGATAACTTTGCATTTAAGTAATACTTACTTGACTATTACGCCACTACGTTTCATATAAAAATTGCGAATATTTGATTAAATTTGCGATAAAATCAGATGATGATAATAATCATACGACAATTAAAGTAGCGTAATGTATTAAAGATAACTAACTCCAAAAACTTACCTTAAATAATCTACCTATCTACTTTAAATAAAGTTAAATAAAATTGAAAGTTGAGAAATATACTATGATTTCTATACTTTACTTTATTTCATAAGAATAAAGTAAAGTATAGAAAGATATACTTACCCTAAATAATAAAGATAAACCAAGCAGGTTATAAGTAATACTTTATTAAAATATATTTCCATTTATGAGTTAATTAACGTTTTCGTGTTAATATACATATGTGAAAAAAGTGCTTTTTATCGTTTTCTAATTTACTCGTCTACTCAGAAGTATGACTTTTGTGGAGGTTATTCAAACGTTTATTCCGCGACCATGAATTAATAGACTGCATTGTGAAATGACTGCGGGTCATTTTAGTACAAATTGTTGAACAAAAATAACTCTTTTGTGCGTATTTTTATATGTGTGATATATTTTATACTAGCTGAGTAGTAGTAGTAGTTTTTGAGCCATGAATTTCTTGAATTGAACTTTGTTTGTTTCATTACAATGAAACAAACAAAGATTTCCTCTTTATAATATTAGTATAGACAAAGTTTAATATAGGCATGAACATTACTTACGGGAACATAGATTAGTTATCTATATTCGCGAAATCGAATACAATTAATATAATATTAAGTACGTTTTTAATATACAGGGTCTGTCGTTAATAATGGATAACCCGTAAACTGGAGTTGGTTTGGATGTGAAACTGTAAGAAAATCGTATCTTCTTGCCAGGGATTCTAACCATGTGAAAATGGCGTAGCCTTTTATACTTTTTTATAAATTTCCCTACTTTTTTCATTTATTCAGTTACCATTTCATCAAATTTAGGTATTTCTGTGTGATATTTTTAGTATTATACTCCTGAAGACGTGTATTATCTAATTTTAGTAAAATTTACAGGTGTTTTTAGCGTTAAATATTATCAAAATCATCTTTTTATGCCTTTTTTAAACTATTTTTTTCTTTATCTCAACTTTTGATAATTTACTGTGGAAAAAAAAGTACGGCGCTATAGCTGCCCATGATCTTAATAAATTGTCTAGTATGTGTAGATTCTAAAAAGGTATTACAATGTGTACTTTACAAGCAATATTAAGTTACAGGAGCGAGATCATAATCAAGGTCAGAATTTTGATTGTCCAAGTATTTTTATAAATGTTTATAAAACTTCGTCATAATGATTTTATTCTACCAAGATTCTTTACACAAACACTATCGGGCCACTAATAAGGATTTTCAGAAGAAAAAGAGGTTGTTTTTAGTAAAAAAAATATTTTATCAATAACTTAAACTAAATGCTCGAAGTGCCCTCCGCCGGCAGAAATACACGCTCTACATCGCCTAATAAAAGATCTTTTAATCCGACGCGCGATAACCAACTTCTTCAATTTTACTTGCTGCTACTTGAATGCGCGCACGCAAATCTTGTTGAGTGTTTGTGTAAAGAATCTTGGTAGAATAAAATCATTATGACGAAGTTTTATAAACATTTATAAAAATACTTGGACAATCAAAATTCTGACCTTGATTATGATCTCGCTCCTATAACTTAATATTGCTTGTAAAGTACACATTGTAATACCTTTTTAGAATCTACACATACTAGACAATTTATTAAGATCATGGGCAGCTATAGCGCCGTACTTTTTTTTTCACAGTAAATTATCAAAAGTTGAGATAAAGAAAAAAATAGTTTAAAAAAGGCATAAAAAGATGATTTTGATAATATTTAACGCTAAAAACACCTGTAAATTGTACTAAAATTAGATAATACACGTCTTCAGGAGTATAATACTAAAAATATCACACAGAAATACCTAAATTTGATGAAATGGCAACTGAATAAATGAAAAAAGTAGGGAAATTTATAAAAAAGTATAAAAGGCTACGCCATTTTCACATGGTTAGAATCCCTGGCAAGAAGATACGATTTTCTTACAGTTTCACATCCAAACCAACTCCAGTTTACGGGTTATCCATTATTAACGACAGACCCTGTATGTAGTGATTATATAAGATTTTTTTATAATAATTTCGATGCAAAATTGTAGCAATATCTCGTTTAAAACTTTCGAGATAAGATCTGAAAGGTGTGTTGATTCCTGATATGACGATTATACAATATGTAATATAGATTTGATAAATAATATTACGAGTATAAACAAGATAACATTTCTAGTAGGTATTACAATACAACTAAGATTTATCACATTTTGGATAAATGCCAAAAAGTCAAGTGTCTTAAACAATGCAAATGCAATACAATTATAGATTTTATAAATACACTTCTTCTCGAAATAAACAATGCCTGAAATACAGATAAATTAAAGACTTTTTCAAATATCATAATTATAAGTTAGGTAATGATAATAAATGTTAGGATTATTGATTTACTATGTAATACGGGCTCATATCATAATCCTTAAGCATCACGTCAAACTAAATGTAGAATTTTATTATTTGAGATAATTTGTAAACGATAATTAACTATGGCTTCTAAGGACGTATTATATCCTTTTAGTTCAAAAACCAAATAACACAAAACATTTTAAGAATGAACCAACGTTTCACAATGAATCAAGTCACATTGCAACAACGTGCATGGCCGTACCACCTGTAATATTTATAAACGGCGTAGTCACGTGTAGCTTCATACATGTTAAATAAGACGTGTTATTGACGGATTTTATGTTTGCGTTTTTTCCCTTGTTCTACTCTGGACAAAATAGCGTAGGTTATAAAAGTCCTGTCAAATCGGTTTAAATAGTTTCTAAATATAGTTTATGTAGGTACTACCACTAAGTTTTCACTTTTTAAGCGATTTCCTTAAGGAGGATATAATTAATTCAGATAGTCTTTCTAATATGTAAACGTTTCGGGAAAAGAGTTTTAATTTAATTCATGAACTAAAGAATACAATGCTTGCAATACTATCAAAATGAACGAATAACAATATAATCGATATCGATACTTCAAATCAAACTATTGAATATCGTTACTTGTTTATTTCTCTTGGGGTCCATTGCCAATTACAAGTCATGAAAAAATAGTGCCAAAGTTCATTTTTACCTTCGGCTTTTACTCTACACACATTCCATTCTTACTTTTTAAGATATAACCAATAAAAAGAACAACATATTATCAAGTTACGAGTAATAAATATAATCTTATCTAACAGATGTGACGTATAATATACATAATACGCTTAAAATACACGTACTGAATAGAAAAGCCAGGCCGGCTTTAGCAGGTAGCAGGTACCGGCAGGTAAACAGCCTCCAAGGTATTATCCGTCATAAGAACTAGTAACCTAGAAGGGAATGTAAAAAATCGAAGTCATGTGATAATCTATATTGATCGATATTCCATTTTCTGGACGCGTTAATTTATAAATTCTTTACCGCTATAAATTCTGGTATCATTTTGACGTACATGTTGGCTTAAAGTTTATTTAAGTAGAATGAAATGATGATTTAGAGTTATTTTTAAGCGAGAACGACTTTCGAAATCTTCTTTTTCAACCATACGTTGCTTGACCGGGCATATCTCTTGGATGCCTTCCATTTTATTGTTTAATTTGATCTTTACATTATTCGTAATAATCTCTTGTCGACTGATAGAGTTTCTACAGTTAGTCAAGAGTCACTACAGTTATTGTAGTATTTTTTCTTCATTACTTATAGTCCTTAGATGCTCTGTAAGCTTTCATCTTGTCCATCTGAATCTTTGTTCATAGGGCAAACAGCAAATCTCCATTCGAAAAGTAGAAAAGAAAAAATGTTTACAATGCCTGTTTATTCGAATTCGAACACATGATTTGTGGCAATTTTGGCTAAGTGCCTAATTCGAAAATTTTTAGCGGTTGACCTTCAATTATTTTTTAGTACCGGCCATTCACCATTCTCATTAACAATGCGTGTATGTATGACGTAGGACCATACAGTATTGGTGTAATAAATAAAATTTTATTGGAATCAACAACTAAAGTTGGTAAAGAATAAGCAGTGAGTCATGTTCCAGTGGTACTTGCCTTATATATAACCACCTACTCGGGCGTAGGTAGAACCTCACTCGAAACTGTCATTAGTGCTGTCCTCAATCGTAAACTCGTTTAGATAGTCTGGCAATTTCAACTTTACACTGCTACGAAAGGAATAATGTACAAAACGTAACTACATTTGAGTTAATGAACTTGCTATCTTCTTTACAGCTTTCCTTTTAACTTTATTCTCTTATAATCTTGTTGCTTATCAAAGAATTACTGCTCTAGGCACGGGTTCCTCTCATGAAAGTATAAAGTAGAAATTAAAGGTATATTCCTTCTATCGTTAATGTAAGCAGTGATAGCCTAGTGGTTAAGAAACGCGGCCTCTCGATCGAGGGGTCCGAGGTTCAAATCCCAGGCACGCACCTCTGATTTTCAAATTTATGTGCGTATTAGAAATTAATTATCACTTGCTTAAACGGTGAAGGAAAACATCGTGAGGAAACCTGCATACCTGAGAGATAAAAATCTTAAAGGTATGTGAAGTCTACCAATACGCACTTGGCCAGCGCGGTAGACTATGGCCTAATCCTTCTCATTCTGAGAGGAGACCCGTGCCCAGCAGTGGGACAGTAATGGGTTGATGATGATGATGATGATGATGTTAATGTAAGGATTCCCAAAATGCATGCTTTTAAAATACCAATGAGTATGACGCCGAACCTTTATAGAAATTGAGGGTTTCCTAAAACGATATTCAATTCATATGAAAAATGCGCGCGTTACGTTGTTGTAAATGTTGTTGTTGCATTACGTTGACATTATTGATTTTATCTTTGTTATTCTACTTTCGCTTTTTCAAGATATGTATTTGTGAAATACAAAATATGTTAAAACTGTTTAACATCCCACGTGATATTTGTCAACAATCCAGTCTATAACATAGAAGGGTACGATACGGTTCGATCCAGATCTAGTCTGGATCTGACTATTTCTGTATGGTGTGAGTCTTTTGTGTGTCCATGGCACCCACAATACTTATATAGAGAATTCGAACATAAAAATACAAAGAAATAAATCTTTATTATCATAATTTATTTCATGAGAATGCATTTGTGAAACGTGGTAATAAAAACGATAATAATACAACAATGAAAAATTATATTTCTTAAACGCCGGAACAGGATCGATAAAAAACAAAGCCAAAGTGCTTTTGTAAGCTCTCATGAGGTCATTAGTGTACAAAAAATACCGAACATTGGATAGGAATGCTTAGCATGAAAATGCCTGATAAAATTAAATTCTTTACAAGTTTTCGCGTCATTAGATAAGGTTTAGTCACTGTTTTGTTGAAGTAATGGTTAGATAACGCAGTGAAACTATGCGAGAAGTTACATAACGAATGTTTACAAAAATAGATGTATTGTTTGGAGATCCTTGCTAGGAAAATGACTTGGATTTCTAAAAAAAATCTAAATAAGACATAGACGTGATTTGACGACACCGGTCAAGAAAGAAGGTCCTTAATCTTCTAAAATTGCAATAATGAGACAATGGTTATATTGTAGCGCTCGCCCACTTGCCAATCCTCAACAAGCTGTTACCAATTCAAACGTATAGCTAGAGTGTTTTGTTTTTTTGTATTTGCAAGCGCTTCTGGCCGTTCTGATGGATTTTTGCCAAATCAAAGAGAATTTTCCGCAAGCGCTTACGATGTGTACACACGTTTGTGCGTAAAGATTTGGAGATTGCAGCAAATGCCACGGGCGCGGCATTAAAATTACGTATGATTTAAAACAAATATCTACTTATAACATTAAGAGATTTTCACGTTTTTAGTATTGTGGTTGTGTAACCGCTCGCGCACGATGCTCGGTTACTTGAATTTGGATGCTCGCATGAGCATGATGCTCGCTGTGTATTTCTTTTACACACACACGCATAAGAATATCGCTTGAAAGGAATATATGCTTTCCCCTACGTGACGATTTCTACAATTTTACTCCTACCGCAAACCGCGATAAGGAACTTAGTTCCAATAATAGAGGCAACATATTTCGTAGACTAAATACGGTTGAGTAGGCGCGACCTGTGCTATTTAGCCACCTACGGTTACGCATTATATGCAATCGAAACTAGTTTAAATTTCGTAGGCGACTATATGACAAACTTCTTGAATTAACTTACAACTTGCTGTATGTGTGTTAATAGATAATGCAATATGACAAATATTATCAAATCTTCAGAGATAAGTGTCTCCGCTTATCATGATGTAAGTATACACAATACACATATGTGTATTGTGTGTGTACACAATACACATATGTGTATTGTGTATACCTGTTTTTGAATGGTAATAATGCAGGTATATAAAAGATACATTCTTCTGAGAATAAATATTACTTACACACATAAAAGTGACACTTACTTACATAAGGATGTAATTGTCATTTTTGCGTTTTAATGGGTTTCTCGAGTTTTTTTTTTATTTTATGAATCTTCAAGCATACAGTTACTACTAGAACAGAGGTTCTGGTAGTAACTGTATGCTTGGACAATACTACCAGAACGGAGGTTCTGGTAGTATTATTATCGTCACGGTTCAAGCGCTAAATAGTATGATAAGGTAGAGCCCTTACAGTGACAGTGGTGTCATCGTCGAACAACAAAGAGTTCTACCACCATCAAGTTAGAATGTGTTGACAATTTCTTTGATTGATAATTTCAAAACAGCTGTTGAAAGTTCATTGCGAAAAACACTTACGGCTTAATATTAACTTGGAGGTTTACTTTTAACGAGGTAAATCACGCACGATCGGATATATCGTTTCAAAATCAGATTAATTTTGAAGGAAATTGCATAACTCATTAAACGAGTTTATGTTCGGAATACTGACACATATTTTATTTATCTGTTCTTAATTGGTTGCATATTGCCATATTTTTCTTATCAGAATAATATTAATCACTGGGCTAATTGGGTCTGTAGAAATAACTTATGCATCATCAGTAAATTATTTGGTACTTTTTAAGGGTGTTCGTCCACCAGAGATGTGAGAGGAAGCTAAACTATGGATGAATGATGAACTAAGCTACGAATCTATCATTAAGATCGCACGGTTTTTGTTGAACGAAATTTAATTGGCTGAAAATCGTTTATTGGCCATACAAATCTATAGCTTAGCTACCTCGCACATCCCTGGTGGAAAGGCACCCTAATATCTAATTGAAGTCTTCTCTCATGAGAAAGGAATGTGAAGTATTAAGACCATATTCTATAACGCTGGCCAAGTGCGCGTTGAGAGCTTTATGAAGAATTTTCAAGTTGTATTCGGTTCGTTGCTATTTTTCCTTCAATTTTTCGAAGTGCGAAATAATTTTTGAGGATTCGCATAAATTCGGAATTTTAAAGCTGCGTATTTTTGGGTTCAGACCCAAACTTTAGAACGTGTGAAACAGAATCTCACATAATATAATAATAATAATATGTATTAAAATAAGACAAAAATGTACTTACTTTTTTAGCCGTTATATTTTACAAAGGTGATTATGTTATACTATCTTACAACTTCATAATCATACACATTGGTAATATATTTTTTAACTTTTCAAACGCGGCAGACTTGAAGACATCAGGGTAGAGTCATCATAATTTGCTCGTAAACCAGTTTTTATGAAGCCTTCGGTGGTATTCATACATAATATAGCCAGAGCCGGTATTCCTGTAGAATGTGTGATTCGCGGTGAGTTAAGTACCCAAATAACTTTGAAGACAGAATGGCAAATGTTATTTTCGTATAATTTGCACTGTACGTCGTGATTTGAATATAAGTAAGTGAATATAAGGAATACGTATGTCAAATTAAATGAATTAAGTACATCACGTAACAGATTTTAAAGTAGGCAATCGTAAGTAAGAATCCTAATTTTTAATTTTGTATGTAAGTTTAACCAGGCAAATAAGTCCCTTGGTTTCCTGTAGAGTTTTTTCCGAAAACATTTCTTCCAACCAAAACCATAGAGAAAATTACAGCTACTTTGACCTCTTCCATTCCATTTATTTGTATAGATTTACATTTCGTCTTCATATAATACGTATGTGTATTACCTATGTAGATGACATTCTTTCGATGTGTTTGAACAGGTTTCCGTAAATGTCTGGCGGTGTGCATAAGTATTCGGTGTGTGGCGTGAATATTGTGTACTTTGTATGTCATTACGCATACAAAGATTTGGAGGTATCAAGAGAAACGATAATAGTATACTAAACCTACAGTTTACTTAAAGGATACATTTTAAACCCACAGTTTATTTAAATATATCGTCATTTCTGCAATGAAAGCGACTCTACAACCGTCACAAAGTAGAAAGAAATTGTTTAAGATACTTTTTTTTTGTAAAATAAGGTTTTGAAAAGGTCTTATGTACTTAAGTGTTTAAGATAATAATTACTGGCTTAATGTGTATATGGCTGTCTGATACTAGAAAAGACAAAAGAATTCTATACTAACTCAGTATTAAATTTACCAGAAATTAGGCTCTGTCTGGCAATAGGTAATAAAGTTTCTCACATACCTACATAGATTTTGAAAAGAAAAAAACATAAGCAGATTTCATTTTTTTCAAAACAGTTATTAGTTTAAAAAACGACAAGGTCGAAGCGTCATTTGGCGTCTCTAAATAGCGAAAAGCTAACAGGTAAATATTTAGCCGGACGTGACTTTAAAAGCCAAATACGAACCTGCCCGAAAGCTTGACAAATGGAAATCCTGTAAAAATATCGAATACTTTTCAAAAAATACAAGATTAGAGTATTATTTGTCGTCTCTAAATGGACTAGAATAACGGGTATATTTTGCCAGATATGACTTTAAGAGCCAAATAAATATGTCCTAAAAACTGACGAGTGGCAACACTATTTATTGTTAAGCGCTAAATTTAAAACTCGCGACGTGGCAACCCTATATATTAGAGACATGGCGTGCGTGCCAGCCGCACCAGGCACCTTATCTCGCCGATCGATGAAAGGCTACTGATTCCACTGAAAATATTTTAAATTGCTTACAATGGGTTTCATGTAATAATAATTTATTTTTATTATATTCTTAAAAAAAAAAACATTAAGCAAACGACACTCGAAGCACTCATAGCATAATGTTTGAAATAAGTTATATAATATAGGAGTAGCAAACGAGCATGCACATCACTTGTGGGTAGTTGCTACTGCCGCCTGTGGACATCCGTAATCAACCCCAGATACTTGCGAAAAGTATTTATGTAAAGTTTTCCGACTGTCACTAAAGTCCTATATAGAGTCATATAATATACACTAGTCTGTTTTAAAATAATAGAGCAATGTCGAGGTCACGAGCGGAAGGCATGAAGAATATTATTTATTATTAATTACTAATAATTACAATAAATGACGTACGAACATTTATTGACCATAAAAGTTGTAAACATATTACCATAATACACTGGATATTGCCATTTGAATATATTAATTGAATCTAGCTGGCGAGCAATAAAACGTTTCGCTTGATTCTTGTTACCTCAATCTAGTTTTATTGGCAGCTTCACAGGAAATAGGAAAAAACAAACTGGTATTGCGACGAGTTCGCGGGGAAAGCAGCACGAACCTTTTAGACTGCGGGAATGTAAAAGAAAGCCTTGTAGGACCCATTCTTTTTATCGGTCAAGAGTTTGAGTTACTACTTGTTGAGGTAACCTATTTTCCGCAGAAATGTAGACGAACCATATGTAGAAGATATAGTACCTACCTACTACGTACTTGTTAAAGTATTTGGTGAGACTTACGTAAATGTGGTCTACATGGTAACGGTAACTTCTACTAGTTCTAGTAGAAGACACTGTAACTAAGTAGGCACTAGTTAAGTGTCCAGTGTGAGTATAATTTAATTTAAGATGATTCCCAAGAAAATAGGTTTCTTAACGATGTTTCCCTTATCCACTAAAAGCTGATAAATAATTTCTAATAAGCACACACACATAATTTTAGGAGAATACGAGATAAATGTTTGATATTTTAACTCGGAATTCTCAGAACGATATAAATGCATATTTTTAAATTTTGTAAGAGAATATATCTCTTACAAAGTTACATAGACATACTCTCTTACATAGACAAATTTAGAATGCTTAATGCATTAATTCTATTTGCTTATCGCTACTAAGAAATCGGGAAAATCGTCTAAATGTAACATGCTAATTTTGATTGCATAACTGTTATTCTCATAAAGAATGAGTAAAAACATGATGGAACAAATACGAGTAGTTATACTGAGTGATTCAACCGGATACCGAGAGCGGTTTTCCTATAAATATTCTATGTATTTGTTTAAAACTATTAGATCAGCGTCCCTATCAGCTAAGTATTTAATGACACAGATTTAAATAAGTAATTATGTCACTTTATAAAGTTATATATAAAATAATAACATCTAAATAAATAAAGTAATAAAAATAACATTTTGTAAACATTAATCATTTCAAATATTAATGATCACATAACCGGAGATAGGTAATAACGAAACCTTATATTTTAATGCACTTATGTCTGTCAGTACTTAGTCATGTTTAGTCTGTTGAAAATCCCGTATCCATTTCCATAAAAATACAAATGAAATGAAAAAGACACACATGCACAAAATAAACAGACCCTTTAAAGTTATAGTTATAAGTGTGTACTTAATGTAAGTGGGTAAGCAATGAGATACTTGTAGTTAAGCGGTCTGTCTTCACATGTGATTGTTTTCGAGTACCTTGTACTTGAAGTCTCCATATCAAATTATTTATCGCAGTAATTAAGTAATTAAATATGGCGGTTAATGCCCTGTAATTCAGTGTCACATTGATAATATACATTGGAAATGCCAAATCAGTATTATCTCAGCGCTCTACATTATTATTTATTTCTTAATATATCTTTGGTTCACGTTTGAAAATATGTGTTAATTAATATTTGAGCTATTTCATAATTTATTTTTAAAAAATATAATGCAATCAAATGTATTAATTCGTTTTCTTATAAATTTAATTATAAGAAAGTCTTTGTTCATAAGTCTATTATTAATATTATGAATCAACAATCTTTAGTTGTAAATTTAATTAGGCATTTCGTCAATTTAATATTTTGTTGATTATTTACCGTTTATAAAATCTTTTTAATTGTTTTATAATATGTCTTCAACTGTTAAAGGCATACAGCGATATACCTTATTATCCCCGTCAGTGCATGTTCACTGCGAAACATGATAAACCCTGACCACAAACGCTATTATTACATTATGTACTAGTAAAAGATACATATAACTAAATAGAAACAAGTGTGCTATTCTGAAGTGTAAGAGTTATAATCCCAGGTACTCGCGCGTCTCTACCCGGATGGACTCTACACTTGCTTATGGTTTAAATTCGTTTTTAAAAGTAATAAATTTCCCAGCAAAATTTTATCATTTTTAAACTTTATCATCAATTTTATTATCTTTGTACGGAAGTTTATTTTTGTGTGAAAATCCGACTGATTCAGTGGCATTATAACTAACTTAACGAACCAACAAAGATGATTATAAATACATATATGACATTGACTGTCAATAGTTTGAAATAGAAGTGAGAAATATATAGACAACAAATATATCTTTTAAGTTATTCACCACCATTCTTTTCATATGTTTAAGTTTCATACTTTGTAATAACACAATGAACGCCGCTCTTAAAACCTTTTAAATACGTCGGAACTTATTACTTTTGTTATAACATTAGTGCCAGTTTGTGCATAAGACGCATACATTCACGTCTATTAAATATGAATTCTTACATCAAGGTTAAACCATAAAATGCTTACTTAATAATATACGTTTTTTTGTCCGATTAATTTCTTTTAACTAAAACGAATGCTAAATCATCTAAAATTTTATATTTATCGCAATATTTATTTGTGTAGAACTTGTATTCTATCCCATATATTTTCCCTATTTATTATATCTTATAACGTATTATTTCATTTAATTTATAAGTTGTATTATCCAAATATTCCATACGTCAATTACACACAGTATACTATCACACAACAAAACATTACTATAGTTTACAATGGCGTAGCTTAGGAACAGTCGATACAATCAAAACAACGTTACACAATCAGAGTAAACCGATATAGTTCAAGCTAAGCATATGGGTAATTGCCATGATTGCAGTCTACGGGAAATGAGGGAATTGTGAAACAATGACAGGTTGCAATGGGTCGTCCATTACCCCTGAAGTGTATCGATCGGGCGCACTGAGGGGAAAGTAGCATTTACTCATTTGCCGTCTAACATTTTACTTCCTATCTATAGTAATAGCAACTGTCTAGGTTTACAGTATTAGCTACTTAATACGTTAGCTAGGTTATATTAGCTACTTAAACGTTAAACGTAGCGATATAAGCAGTTTGAAATGTTGATTATTGAAACCTGTTGTTAAGCAATCGACTCTTTTTATTTTGTTTTTTTATTTCACGGCAAAGATAGTGTTGTTAAATTTTAAACACGTTTCGTTTTTATTTTTACTTCAATTTTCACAAAGAATGAAGAAGACTTGATTAGCTGAACTCTGAATGCTTTAAATAATATTCTTAAATATTTATCAGGCGGTCATGACCTTCAATAAAGTCTGTGAACATCAACGCAGTCTATACGATTAAAGAGGCATAGTTTATCTACCTATACAACCTTGGTAGCTGTAACGGTTGATCTTTGAAACAATGAGATTTCAAATGCCAAGATTGTTAATGTATTCCTCAGACTTAGAAGCTTTCATTTTATTCATTAAAGGACCGTAAAATAGGCAACGTAAAAAGATGTAGAGTCGATTATATAAAAAATACTTTCACGACAATTTTCTTATTAAAATAATGAACGACAGTAATAAATCTAAAATTAAATTAGTATAATTTCTTCGGAGGAAGCTGTTAATATGAGCCAATTAAGAAGATGCAACAGATTATTAAGGGTGTTAAGTCTATTTTTAACGCCGGCCTGCGACGTGTAACTGGATATGTTATCTGTTATAATTGCGCGTTTCCTCTCGTGATCTATTTAATTTTATAACTTCATTTAATTGCATTACCTTTATACGTCTCTGTTATATCAGGTAAATGTTCCATAGATAATTAAAATATTCCATAAACATATGATTTTATGTATATGTTTGGAAATATAAGTGTCGCATTTAGCGAGTAGGTATAATAGTCTGCTCGTGTTATTTTTAGCACAAAACGTGTTATTGATTACATTTTATATACACTTTCCTTTCTTTAATCACATATTCCAATAATTAATTAATATATTATGACTCTGTATATCAGAAGTTTTAACATATATAAAATGACTCTCCACTGGCATTTAAAGAAGTCATTTAAATAACTTAAGGCCACTATTCAACAAAGTTAAAAAACATAATTATTATTTTACTTTTGTTTCTTACGCTTCTGTTTTCCTGTGTACTATTTATTTACTTAAATTTCCATGAGCGTATTTATATAATATGAAAGCAGTAAGCACACGTGATGTCTACTGCGTAATCCATAAACATCTGTAATCAACCTCAGATTGGATTCAAGTCCTGTTTGAGGTTGCGGATGCTTTGCTTCCCTTAAGTACGAGTACTTTGAAGTTCTTTATATGTCTATTGTTAAGATAGAATCACTTACACCTCGAGTTATCTACAGTTTATACCCAAACTATGTACATATACTCAAACTATATACAACCATGTTTTATGAAGACCTCTATAGACTATACAGCTAGACCTTTGTTAGCAAAGGTTACAGACACAGCACAAAGCACGTGAAAGCGTAACCAGAGATCCGTTGGAGTGTGCTCGTCTGTGACACGGGATGCCGTGCGCGCCCATCGTGACCGGCAGGTTACGACACATATTGTTGTCATACTGTACCTGTACGAATTGAGCAATTGCTATTTTATGAGGCTCTATTTTACATTGTTATGTGGAATCGGTGTTATTTGAAGCTGTATTACGTTTTGGTTTTGGGGAAAAGTAGGTTGTGAGTTTCTTACTAAAATTTTCATCCCACATTGTTCATGTAGGGAATTCCGGGATCTGTACGAAAATCCAGTGGTTTCTTTGCGTGGCGTCTCGTGATAACCTACGATCTAGTGATAAGAACTTTTTCCTCTTACGGTAGTTTGCAGTACAAGCCCTCTAGTCGTAAGCATTTTTTTCTGATTTTAGATGTTATTGACTTATTAGACATTACATACCACATGCTCTAGACTTCTTTAGAAAATTCCGCGTGATATTGGTAACTATTGATTATGAAGCTGACTATGTGCATATAAAATGTAATTTTGGGGACTCTAACAATTATTTGTAGGACAGGAAATTCCCATGTTTTTCCTCATTTATGTTTTAACACCTGAGCGTGTAATAATTCTTTTAGTACATTTTTATTGCAACATTACTTACCCTGTAATATCGAGTTTTCCTGTTACAACTTTCT
Organism: Epargyreus clarus; assembly: GCF_041222505.1. Lineage (NCBI taxonomy): Eukaryota > Metazoa > Arthropoda > Insecta > Lepidoptera > Hesperiidae > Epargyreus > Epargyreus clarus. Next base: position 6,627,958 of record NW_027332231.1, on the reverse strand, counting down.
ATGTCAACTGACATAGGGCTCACAGGATGTGGGCTACATATGAATTTGTTTCTCCTGCTGCCCGTTAGTTTTCCATTTATTCTATTAGTATGTTAATCGTTCGCCTTTGTTACAACACTAGTGTGCGTGACTTGATTGGCGTGGACTCGATAAGACCTAGGCAGCCTAAACATTCATGACACGTCCCGCCACTAAGTTTGACAAGTAGATAGCCAAATATTTATGTATATGATGAAATAAGAATTATTTCCCACGGAATTCCAACATGAACGCTGTCTGATATAGTAATAATAAGAATTCTTAGTTATTTTGAAGGTGGTAGAACCCTTTGTGGTTCGACTCCGGCGGCACCACCGCCACACCTATTTCTACCTAATAACAGCAGTGTTCGGCGCTGCTGTGTTCCGGTTTGAAGGGTGTGGTAAGGGAGACAGACTTTTCCGTGGCGTTCCAGCTTAGTCCTCAGGGGTAGCAGCGCATCTTTGGCCGACCTCAGGTAGGAATATCTAATCCTATCTGGGGTTGATTACAGATGTCCATGGGTTGCAGTAGCCACTTACCATCAGGTGGACTGCATGCTCGTCTGCTACTCTTATATTATATAAAAAAAAAATTGTTGTGTTGCTCATCAACCCGTTATTGTTCCACTGCTTCGGGTTCGGCCGTAATGGATATCACTGGTAGAGTGCGTTTTGGTAGACCTCACATATCTTTGAGAACTTATTAAGAACTCTCAGGCGTGCAGGTTTCCTCACGATATTTTCTTTTACTGTTAAATCAAGGAATAATTTCTTACAGGCTCGCACCTCTAATTTTTCAAAATAATGTACTTATTTTGAAAAATCGGAGGTTCCAACCTCGCATTTCATTGAACGTGTTTCAATGTAATATTCTAACGCTTTTGAAAGGTAAAGAATTTAAATTATGTATTTCATGACGGTCAAGTCAATCGACCTTGAATTCAATCATCGCCTCGTAACACACTATTTACGGAAACTACGTAATTTAAGTATTTACTTTTCCACTTTTATGTTTGTTGATCTTTTCACAAAACGATGCAAGATAACCATGTATCTAGATTTCGTGATGTATTACTATCACGATTCCCCCGACTCTTTCTCAGAAATTTATTATGCGAGTAACATGTATTGTATGTTAATTTTACAATGGGAGTGTATGTACATTTCGCGAGACATGACCAACTTTTCAATATGGTACTCGGTTCTGTTCAAAGTGTTACCTATATAAATATGTATGCCTTTATTCGCCTCGGATTCAGTTGCAACGATCCAAGTAAAATAAAAGCAAATTATATGATCTTCGCAACCGTTTTTGTATCTAACACTTAGATGTTATCTTTGAATAAAATTTAATGGCAGCGATAAATTCGAACCCACGCGGATGAAAGAGGTAGTGATGTGATCTGAATCTATGCATACGACAGGGGCTAATCTCAATCAACTTCATTGCATTTTAACGAGAGCTTTAGTGAGTGATAGCATCACTGGCTAGCGCTAACAAGAGCAATAAGTAAAGTGGCGGATTGAACAAGTACTCGCCCACTCTCGGTCACTCAATTGAAATATACTAGCTTGCCACTGAATGAGTGAATTGACCTTAGCATTGTCTAAGTCGCGTATCATTCATTTGGTACGCAGTTTATAATTCGCTAATTAAAATCGCAGAGTGGAGCGCTCAATTATATCTTGATTGTGATTAGTTTTCATAAAATGTATTTAGTTGCCAGTTACTAGAACATGAATTATTATCGTTTTCATAACAGAACAAAAATTAGCTTAAGCAAACAATGAGAAAGACATAGAACAAAAAATGATTTTTTGTTAATTGCATAGTTTTTTTTATTATCTTTAATTATGATAAGACACAAAAAAATATTATTTACTCGAACCTAAATTAAAAGATAAACAGCTAAGGAAAAAATATATTGCTATTTTACTTTTTGCAGACATCAGAGCGTAATTATTGGGTCGTATGGTCTTTATATCCACTTTTTATAGGAGTATCATAGCTAACAAACATCTGGATTTTATATGTAGAGATTGATTTGCGTTACCTAGTTTTAATCAGGCAAATCTGGTTGGAAATGAGATCTAGCTCAATCTGGGATAAGCTTATACGAAGATCATTAACATTTTTGCATATAAGCTAGACTCAACGCGTCATTGTTACCCGAATCCCGTTACAATGATAGAGCTAATGCTTATCGCGCGGGAGCTGAGTGAAAAGCGTTCATTGTAAGTCAAATCGGCACGCCAATTAGAAAGATACGTGACGTGAAGTGGTGCAGGCTGCGACCTCAGGCGGGCTATTCGAGGCGGTGATCTCATCGCTCGAACCCACGTCCTCGCTAAAACTCGTTTGTTGCTTGTTTACTCGCTCCGATGTAACTTAACGTTTCGAAGTCGGCTTATAAACTGTCTTACGTCACCCACGGCGTCCTAGAGACCAGCTCGCTGATTTCTGCTTCCGATTATAACAAAGGCTCCATACATAGTCACGTCTGCGCCATCCAAAGTCGTCTACTTGGAATTTTTAAGGATAAATGTAAGAAAGCAGCTGTATATGTACATTGTACATACTATCAGCTGTTACTATTTTTGTTTTGGTTCTATCTTAGTCCTCGAAGGCAGCAGCATTCGAGTTCATTCAGGTCTAGAGTTCCCATTTGGAGTTGATGGTGAAGTGGCATCTGGTGTACTACATATGGATACCACTTACATAAATTAGGTACATAAAAGAAATTTCAAAACGAATTAAGTTATCAGCCTGATACTGTCATTTATACCTTGCGATGATAGCGATAATTTTATGCAAAGAATTCACGTCGTTAAATTGTAAATGCATGAATTTATACAAAATGGCGTGCATAAGAATGTTTTAAATTCAAACGTGCCGTATCAAGCCGGGATAAAAACGCCCGACCCCAATGAGCTCAACATGGAAAGTTGTCTTGAAGCCTGGACAAAAACGGCCTGACAACTGGCCCTACCATACCTGTATTTCGGTGCATCCAATAAGGCTTATTCAATGCATGTTAACTAGCTACCAAATCTGACTTGATCACGACGGGATACAAAGAAGATTCTTATGTGCATGCAGAGATTTCTTGTATATTGTTTACTTATGTAAAATTATGTAGATATGTGTCTATGTTGTTCATAAAAACAATATTAATGATATTTCGACGCCCGTATATGTATATGTAATAGCATCATCTGTAAAAGTTATGTTAAATAGAAAAGTAGAAGATTCGAAAAATTACGAAAATAAAAAATAAAATAACAATATTGTAATGAAAACAGTCATAGACCTACATAATACGAGAATTAGGTAAGTTAAGCGATTTTGTTAGTTAACGAACGAATAAGTCATAATAATAATTTAACCACATAGAATTGCAACACCAAAAATTTTGCAATGAGTGTAGACTGTGGAGAGATAACCACAATAAGCCAATGTGTATTGTATTTATATAACATATCCGATATTAAGCCGGTTGCAATACCACAAGTGGATTAAATTTGCATTCCAAGATATCGTTCGTTACTTTCGGAGGCATTATGAAATACTCGGAACAATATCAGTTTATATTGTTCTGTAGATAAGAATGGACTTGCATTTTTTGGTACATAAGATTAAATTTCGACTTTGCTAAAAAGGGTTATCGCACGAAAACATCCGAAATGTGCGAAGATAAGATTGTGAAATTAAATACATCGATAGCCTACGACAAGTCTTAAGTATTGAAAAATAAAGCTACGGGTTGGAAATAATGAAAGCGTGGGTGCAGGAACTGTTACCAGTCACCGGCGGCAGAGCCATAGAAGGTCGTCGACCATATGGCGTCTGCGACTGAAGAGATTAATCACGCAACACCAATTTCAAAATCTGACAAGATTAATTACGAATATTACTAGCTGTCTTATATAGGAAATGCACTATTGCTAGGAATTGCGAATCGACTGAATTGTTTCCTGTTTTAAATGATTTCGTTCTTGAAAAATATCAATGGGTCACCTTGACCGTTTCCTCGCGCAAAAAATTGTTTTGATGAATCTAATTGACTTATGGTGACGGCTGTTTATGATCATGGAGTATACAGAATAATTTTTCATGTGTGCGTGGTTGGTCTTTTCCTTTACTTTGTTATTTATCATTACTTTTCAGGATTTGTTCATTAACACTTTTCGATGGTGGATATTATTCCACCATTGAAAAGTGTTATTGTTTTTTTTAAATTTAACTCTTTAGACTTCTAACTAAGGAAATATATTTTTAAGTAGGTATACTGATGCAGTTTTTACTTATATCAAGTCATTTTTCGCTAATCCTTATAGTTTGGGATTTCGCTATCCACGGATATTTGAAAAAATGATCATGTAGGTACAGCTGATTTTATTTACTACATGCTACAAATGGGCATGCAGTTAACCTGATGTTAAGTGGCCACTGCCGCGCGTGGACATCTGTAATCAACTGTAATAATCATAAATAATTTGCTGCGTCGTTATTGCCGAGAATGAACTTGAAACGATTGAATACCACCAAGGATATACCTACCTAATTCTGGTTAGTTCTCGTAGGAAATATTTTATACACAAAAATTGGGTCTTTATATGTTGCCACAATACCCACACAATTTTTACAATGGCGATTTTGTTGCAATGCTTTTTTTGTTTACGTATCTTTCATGTATATCTTACATCTACAAATTGTCAGCTCTGCCCCAAGTTAAGACTTCATTCATGGAATGGATAGGTAGATATCTATTTATGAATAATTTTTAATTTTAAGTATTTTAATGAGGAATTGATTTGTTACTTTAAATCGTTCATTCATAGTAAAATTACATCACTCAACGTATAAATTTGACGTAATTTTACTTTTTCTACGCACGCCTCAAGTTCCGCGTCGTTGCCCGTGACCGCGTTCAAGCCAAACAGAAATGGTAATTCTACTTTGTGAACCTTTTTAATATTGAAGCAAACGAGCATGCAGTCCACTTGATGGTAAGTGATCGCTGTCACCCATAGACTCCATCCAACTTCATATGGAACTGGAGTTCTATCTGAAGATCATCACAGATGTGTTGCCACTTGTCTAATAAGATGGTCAATTCACATGTAAGCGAACCTGCATCCACACCCTTCTATTGAGCAGCAAGAACTGCACAACCCTAGAAATAGTTTTAGCGGGGTACCTACCTACATCCACGGTTGAAACATACTATCTCTACCTCTCAAATTATATTTGCGTCTTAATATTATACTTAACAATAAAAACACTTTAGTAAAAAAAAAAAATCAATATAAATAATTAACACATGTTTTCAAATCTGAACAACTTGATTCACGCTAACATCTGGAACGGCGCCATAAAATTTTATTTGAATGATTCATTTATTCTGCAAGTTTAGTTATTTGTTTTTAATTGTCGCGCTATAATAACTGATTCGAATTTTATTATAAATAATTTATTAAATGATACTTTGTGAATTCCCTGGCTCTTATCAAATGTCCCAACATACCTACTTAATAACAATATTAGTTATGATTAATAGAGCAATTACAATTTAATTTCAAATATTATTGTGAAATGCATCGAGTTTAAGTGACGGCTCAATATTTATTCGGTGACGCAAACAGAAGCTGATAGTTGTATTATCACTGTACCAAATTGTCAAGTGTTGACATGATGTTGTAACAGAAGCTGCCTGTTCGGAGTACTTCTGAGCGCATTTGACTTCGAAATAAGCGTGTTAATCAAGCCCCAGCTAAGCTTACTTACTCATCGGCAGAATCGTGAGTTCTGTTAGTAAACGTTGAGTAATCCACCCGATATAGTAATGCTTCGGCTCCAAGGCGTCATCTGATGCTCTCTGAAGGAGTGAGTCAGTGCACAACAGATGTGCCACTGTATTTTGATTTGCGAGCCGTTCTCAGAATATGTTCTCAAACTTAACACAAATTGCACTCCAAAAGATTTATTGCTTGCGACAAACTTGTACTTATTTTACTTATGCTTCATCCTATTAGGTCTGAATAAAGATTATTTTAATTCTACTCGCCATTTCTAAAAGCGGGTTAATGCCTAGGATATACTCGTAACAAAATAAAAAAAAGGCACATAATTTCTATTGTCAAATACATATAAATGATTACTTGTAAAAATACTATTCATTGATGACATTCTAGCATAAATTACAAGAATACCTGACATTAATATGTTTAGTTAAATAATAGCTTTAAACGAAAAACTTAAATTCATAAAGGTAGAGTTCGCGACGGATTAGAAGTTTGGCGCGACTATACCTACTTATTGTTTGCGTGTTAATATTTATAATTTCGTACGTCGGTTAAAAAAGTAACCTCCGTTATTGATAATGCCCCCATGATTATAAAACGAACACCTGTTCATATTTGTCCATATGTTAGTGTAAGCTGTGTAGGATTGTCATACCGTCAATCGGTGATTAGTTCCGCCAAGAGTAAGTTCCGCTTTTGTAAGCCACGATCAAGTGCGGTTTCGCGTGTAATTTTCTAACGTACAGTAGTCATAGTTATTACTATCACTGACGCAGTAAGTACTATCTCGATGTTGAAAACAGGCAGAAGAATAAGAATGAAGAGGATTTTGGTTACGGTCCGTGCGCGCTACCATCCTAAGTGCAGACTGACACATTCCCCAAACATTTCAAAACTTTATTGACAAGAAGAAACTGACTGAGGTTTCTACAGCTTTAATATAATTAGTGTCTACTATACGAAACATTAGTAAAAAATAAAATTAGTATATCATTTCAAAATAATCGCATTTTTTGAGCACATGTTTATTTGACAGGCACATATTTATCTAAAAACAATTATGGTCTCAAATTACGTACTAGCATCGTACCCCGTCAACGTTTATCTTCCATTCGACACTGAATCACAAGACGCATGGAGTCTTCATCTTCGACGTAATCGAAATTGTTAACTTATGACTCCTTTTCATAAAAGAGTGTAAACAGGCTCGGAGAACACCTACACAAAAACAATGAGCCATCTCGAAACCATTTTCCCGAATGTGTAATTCCAGTTACAAATTGTTTACATATAAATGCAAGTCATTATATATTTTTAAAAAATATGTCAGGGCCGCCATGTTTGCGAGACTCATTCAGGGCTGCTTATTCAGAATTGTCTGTCTCACTGCGGTTTACATACTTTTATCCTTATGAGAGTTTAATATGCTATTTATATTGATGACAGTATAGGTCATAACCTTGCGATTACACGCTTTCATTGAACAGATAGGTATTTAACACAAGTAATTAAACACTAGATCTTGGCTTGATATTTATGCTGTAAATGAATTATGTAGTCATCAACCCAGGTCTCAGAGTGAGAAGGATTTAAGCCATATTTCGACGCACTGGCCACATCTTTGAGATTTTTTTAAGAACTTTCAGGTGTGTTGATTCCTTCACGATGTTTCCCTTCACCGTTATATCTCATGTTAAGTTATTTTTAATACGCACATGACTGAATAACCAGAGTTGCAGATGAAGGTGGTAAAACCCTTTGTGGTTCGACTCCGGCGGCACCACCGCCACACCTATTTCTGCAGTGTTAGGCGCTACTGTGTTCCGTTTTGAAGGGTGTGGTAAGGGAGACATACTTTTTCGAGGCGTTCCAGCTTAGTCCTCAAGAGTAGCGGCGCATCTGTGGCCGACCTCAGATAGGAATATCTAATCCTATCTGGGGTTGATTACAGATGTCCATAGGCGGCAGTAGCCACTTACCATCAGGTGGACGCGTGCTCGTCTGCTACTCCTATATTATAAAAAAAGTTGCGTTGGGATTCGAACCCCAGGTCCACCGATTGAGAAATTATGTTTCAACCACTAGTTTAATGAAATACCTATGTTGCGAACAATTGTGCAGTATAGATGCAAGTCACAAACCATTTAGAATGTAAATAAGTTCTAAAAATATCTTGGACGCACTGTTTCTCCTTATACGTTTGTATTTGCATTAATAGATGATAATGTATTTCTTGATTCTTGATAGACGTTAGATTGTGTCAGTAGGAGTAACTTCATTCCACTTGCTTGTCGGTGGAATGAATTCTTGTTCTTCACGTCACATATCAGTGCTCTCTTAAGTTCTAAAGATATTTTGAAGTTACATTTATACCCACTGATGTGAATGTGATGTAGTCAATTACAATGCAGTCCATATGATACTAAGAGGTCTCTGTGTCCATGGATATTTGTAATCAATTCTAAATACGGTTGATGTCCCCACTCAAATCGACAAAGATTCTTTAGTGGTGTTGAGGACCTCTGAGGACCTCTGAGGACTAAGTTGTAACGCATTTTAAGTGTCTCCTTACCATACCTTTAAAACAAGGGCACATCACCGCTTAATATTGTTATGATGGTGAGGTGGAGGGAGACTCTGCATTAACAAATAACTATCACTTTATTACTGAAACAAAATGCTTAAATTTTCCTTTGTGCATGATTCCAACGCGCATTTAGCCATTGGACTTTACTCTTCTCTATCTAAGACTAGATCCGTAACTGACAGTGACACAGTAATAGGTTGATGATGATATTCCTCCATCAACATTCTTCAACGAGTTACAAAGGAACAGATTGTCAGTGCCGGTACTTACTGTGACAAGAATAACAGAGCTATTACGTTAGATCATGCCTCTACATATAGGTACAAACGTTGATATTTTCTTAGAAGTATGTGTGCCTACATACTAAATTGGTCGGTTTAAATTGGTCTGTACTATTTCTTAGAAATTCGTCTACAAAACCGTAATATTGCGATGTATTTATTCGTTACTTATTTAACGAAATGTAATAATGGTATGTACAAAAATGTATTATTCTACCATTATATTGCTTTGCAAGAATAATGCCACAACTCAAAATTCATTTTTCTGTTAAAGATACAATTTAATCCCAAATATTTCCTATTTAAATGTGTCCTAACAGTACTCTGGTTATATAAATAACTACTTATTATTGTATTTAATATTATTTTAATTCTCATTTAAATAAAAGATTTCGAAACAAAAACATTGTTTAATTATAAACTGGCTCTCCTGGAGATTTACCTTTTTCACTTGTGCCATTATTCTTGCAAAGCAGCGATATATGTTTTTCAACAAACAGTTTTCGTTACATCTGAACATGTACACAAGTATATTGTGATTAGGCCTCCCTAAAATTGATAAGCATGGATGAATGGTCACCTATGATGGCTCACATTGTAATCGCACAATCAACGGTACCTTATCTATATCGTGACAAGCGTACAAATCAAGCAACTATTCAGTAGTCTAATTTCTAACAGACTAGCATTAGACGTGAACCCTTCCGTAATATAATCTTCAAACAATGCACCCCGAAATAGCCGCGCTGAATTAGCTATTGCCGGAAAGATACGACAGCTAGGACAAATGGTGACTGTGCTAAGGTATGCGATGTTAATTTTAAACAAGTGATACATGTGGCTATACATTGGCGCAGTTAACGGTCATGCAGTCCATATGGTGTTAAATTGTTAATGCCGCTCATCGATGTACTTCAATGTTGGTATTTTTTCATTTCTCTAATAGTTTCTTTAGATATTTAGCGTCTCGCGGAAATGTGGAATAATCTATGTCAGATTTCTTGACACTAAAACTGCCTTGTATATTCAGGGACGCTCTAGAGCCTTGAGTGAGTAGAACATTCCCCTCACGTGCTTACATCAGGCCATAAATATCTTAATATGTAAATACACATGTCTTTCAATGTCCAGAACATTCCGAAGACAGATATCGATCGTGATTTAATGTCGAAGACCGATTTAGGATATGTTTGGCTTCTATCACTAGGCGACAAAGTAATCGAACGTATCTACATTTTTGTTTTCAAAGTCGTTAATAATTCTGAGACTAATAAGTAGGAATACGGCGCTTTTAGGTTACGCAGACATGAAAAACCTTAATGTAACTTTAATAACTTCAGTTAAATGTAATCTATTTTGATCTTTGGTTGTTGTGCATCAAGATTATGTCATCAGGAAGCGTGAATTAAAGGTCGGCTGACGAAAGGCACCTGTCAAAATTGCCTAGTGGGTGGGTTTTAGACTCTACTTATAAATTACAGTATTCCTTATGAGCGTTCATGTTTGTTTAATGTTTGTATGCATACGTGTGTTTGTAAATAAATTAATAATACAATTTATTTGTAATAATAGGACATTTTTGCATCGACTCTACATAAAAAAGAAAACTTCAAACAGATCGCATTTTCTATTTATTAAACAGTATTTATATACGATGTTATAACGGTTTTGCTATCGAAACAACAATTATCATCATTAAGGGGTCAGCAGATTAAAGTGCTCTTTAAATGTGCCAATCTATTCATAAGAAAAATCTGTGGCTTTTCTTATTTTTACCGTAGGGAGTCAACTAATTGCCACTCAATATCGCCTTCGCTGTATAAATATCGGAGTGCGGATTACTTCGAGAAGTTTTAAGTGCATTTGGCGATAGTATTGGTTTCCTTGCGTGTAGTAAGAGGTCGTGGATGCTTGAGTCATCGCTATATCGGGATGGTACTCACGCCTACGTGATTTTGTAATGCTTTTGCCCTTTGAATTGGTATTGGATTCACTTTCCTTTTGTTAATTTAGGATGACGCTAAATAAATATAATTGGTTATAAAATTGATAATTATGAAGCAAATATCATTTTCTTTGTTGAATTGTATTTATTATTAGCATGTAAAAACAGTTCAACATTATTATTTGTACAATATTTAGAGTTAAGGAGTTCCATGACAAAAAATCAACATATTATTGTTAGTCTAATCATCGCAGTTTATTTTTATACTACGATATTGATTTTCAAGTTACGTATTATACCTACCCTTGAAGCTAAAGTCATTAGTTCTGTCGTGATCACTTTTGTAATGAACAATATGATGAGTCTTTCAATGGATTTGATGGTGTCATTCCTAAAGGACATAAAATATATTTAGGTAATTCCAGTATTCGTTTCTTTTTCATCACCGTTTTGTTTTATTTTTGCAAGTCTCACACACTTATTATCATTGTAATTGTGAAGTATATTAAAATATAGTCCACATATCGATACTTTAATTCGCAAATCAGCCAACTCTACTTTTTGTCAAAATGTTTTTTTATTTATTTTGATAGTAAATAGCGTTGAACGAAATCAAAATAAAAAAAAAACATTTTGACAAAAAGTGGAGTTGGCTGATTTGCAATTAAGGTATCGATATACATTTTAATGGCCATATTTATTGTTCATATTATGACTAATATAATTACTACGCTGTATCCTAAATTAAAAATACTTAAATGAGCTCGTCTCGCACAAATTAGTTTAGGCGGCGCGGCGTTTCCATGAAAGCTTCAGTAGCTGTACTGTAGTTACTGTAGCAACCGCAGTAGGTCAATTGTTGTTGCCTAACTTTTTTAGGTCAAACAATTTGTTTTATATAGGACGTTTAAGTTTTCTTACTGCTTTACATAAGTTTAGATAAATAAAAAAGTGATTTACGCACCAATTCCTAACGTGCTTATTAATAAAAAAATATAACGTTTAAATTCTCTATTTACTAAACATGTAAGATAAACAATAAAATAGGTTAATTGTAACAATGTAAAAGAAAGTAAAAGAAGCAATAGTTCGTCATTTTACACTGTTATATACGTATTCGTGTATTTTGTGTATGTATGTGTTAAGTTAGATCACACTAGGTGCTGACGTAGACAAGTTTTCAGAGTTTTCCGCGTGTAGAAAGCAGTAGTCACGGCAGTACGCGCCGCGATCTATTGCCGGCCGCTTGGTCTATGCCATTCGTAGACAGAACATAATCGAAACTCTAATACTCTCGTTTAAGCAATATTACTTAATAGTTACTTTTATTCGAGACAAAACAATGCATGCTATAATCTCGCCACATATAAACGTTTTTCTGTAAAGTACACAGTTGAAATTTTAAAGGTTGTAAATAATTAACCATTGTTAGGGTCAAGCCATGAACGGGTTTATTCGTGGTTTCAAGTAATGCAGTGCTATGAACCTTCTCGATATTTTGTGGTAAAAGTCTCGGATGAAGTGAGCGCAATGGACGCGTGTGATGGCCAAGCCGTTGTCGTTGCCGCCTTTGCCGCAACCGCGTCGGTTCCCTTTGTATTTACATCCCTACCGTTTGAAAAGGTGATTTGTGTTGTTTAGCACTTTCGTTACAATTGGAAGTTAAACTTATTATTAAAGTGATTGCATTCATAATTCAATTAAGCACTTTTCTTCTTTGTTTAGATTTATTTTTTTAAAATATTAAATAAAAAAAGTAAATTTAAAATTACAAGCGAAAATGTACATTCAAAGACGTTGTTAGCTTGTATCATGCTTGTAAGTTATACGTTGCCTACTAGAAGTGACAACTTAATTAAACTTAATTAAGCCGACGCTGTGTATACTAGTAGTTTTCTTACCCTTTATGTCTGGCACCAGCTACGAGTAACCTCTTGTCCATCGGCCTGAAGATTACAAATAGTGATGTTGTAATTACTTATTATAAAAGCAATATCAAAGATATGTACATATTAGGTATTTCGTTAGAAGTTCACTGTACACACTCTTGACATTGGCATATTTAGCACGTAAAAAGTAAACGCTATATCATCTGATTCCATGCTACATTAAATTGAAAACGCTAGCGTGCGGCTAGCAACAAAATTCATTACACAAAAAGTCTTATATTTGGGAGAATTTAAAAGTCAAATTCAGTTCCCTAACCTCAAGTACCTACTGCACCTCGTTCTTCTGTGTATCTGTTTCTGACAAAAATCTCAAAGTAATATTATTGTTACAGGCGTCACCGCTGCCCACACAACGATGTCCCGGAGCCATTGTTCGATGTGGAGCACACAACGCACAGTGTGGTCTCCGCGTACAAACAAGACTACGACGAAAAACACGTCAGTCGTACTACCGCTGTTCATCATGAAGATCATCTCCGACTCGAAGGCGAGTTTCAAGAACCCGAGCGCCCCCGTTGGCAACCTGTTGAGAGACCCAAACCTACGAAGCCTGAAGACAACCTCAAGCCAGAAGGCGATTTTGAAAAGCGACAACCTGAAGAATGGCGTCCAGGTGACAGAGCACCTGTCCGTCGTCCAGAAGATAACTTGAAACCCGAGGGCGAGTTTGCTAAGCGCAGGCCAGAAGAATGGCAACCGGGAGACAGAGCTCCTGTTCGCCGCCCAGATGATAACTTAAGACCTGAGGGTGAATTTACTACCCCCGAAAAACAGCCCTGGCAGCCTGCTGAGCGTCAAAAACCTAAAAAACCAGAAGACAATTTGAGACCCGAAGGAGACTTTGAAAAACGCCGCCCGGAAGAATGGCGCCCTGGCGATAGAGCTCCAGTGCGTCGCCCAGAAGACAACTTGAAACCTGAAGGAGAATTTGAAAAACGCCGCCCAGAAGAATGGCAACCGGGTGACAGAGCTCCAGTTCGTCGTCCAGATGACAACTTGAGACCTGAGGGTGAATTCACTTCACCTGAAAAGGAACCATGGCGTCCAGCTGAGCGTCAAAAACCCATAAGACCTGAAGATAACTTGCGTCCGGAGGGTGAATTTGAGAAACGTCGACCTGAAGAATGGCGGCCTGGAGATAGGGCTCCTGTGCGTAAACCAGAAGACAATTTGAGACCAGAGGGAGACTTTGAAGATAGAAGACCCGAAGAATGGAAACCTGGCGAGAGAGCTCCAGTCCGGCGTCCAGAAGACAACTTGAGACCCGAAGGAGAATTTGAAAAACGCCGCCCAGAAGAGTGGCGTCCTGGTGACAGAGCACCCGTGCGTCGCCCAGAAGACAATTTGAAACCCGAAGGTGATTTCGAGGATAGAAAACCTGAACAATGGAGACCTGGTGACAGGGCACCGATGCGTCGACCTGAAGATAATCTTAAACCTGAAGGTGAATTCACTACACCTGAGAAAGAGCAATGGAGACCAGCAGAGCGTCCAAAGCCGAAGAAGCCTGAAGATAACTTACGCCCAGAAGGTGATTTTGAGAAACGTAAACCAGATGAATGGCAACCTGGTGACAGAGCTCCTGTTCGTCGTCCCGATGATAATTTAAGACCCGAAGGTGAATTTACTACACCTGAAAAAGAAACCTGGAGACCAGCTGAAAGACAAAGGCCTAAAAAACCTGAAGATAATCTTAAGCCTGAAGGAGAATTTGAGAAACGTAGACCCGAAGACTGGCGTCCAGGTGAAAGAGCTCCAGTTCGACGTCCGGAAGATAATCTTAAGCCAGAAGGAGAATTTACATCTCCGCAAAAAGAGCCTTGGCAACCTGCTGAAAGACCTAAACAGAAGAAACCTGAAGACAATCTCAAACCTGAAGGAGAGTTTACTACACCTAAAAAAGAAGAATGGACGCCAGCTGAAAGGCCTAAACAGCGGAGACCTGTAGATAATTTGAAACCTGAAGGTGACTTTACTCAGCGCAAACCAGAGGAATTCGTTCCCGCTGAGAAAGCAATCGTGAAGAAACCTAAAGACAATCTTCACCCTGAAGGCGAATTCACGACTACGAGAACAGATGATTACAAGGTTGTGAGAGGCGAAAGAGCAGAGATAATAAGACGTACTGATAACATCATTGTGGAAGGAGAATTCACAGGTGTGTATTTCAAAACCTTAAAACTTCTTTCAACATTTCAACAATTTTATTTATAATTTCTACCATTTATCAGTATTCATTTTATTTTTACTTTTTTATTACAGATGAAACAACTTCCCGCACAGAGTTTACAGTTAAACCAACCGAACGACCAAAACCTGTTCGACGAAATACATGGACGAAAATAGAAGGAGAAATGACGACTGACACTACTTCCAAGTCGGAATTTATTGATTACACTGACATTGTCGAAAGAACCACTGTTGTCACAAAGAGAACTGATAATTTAATACGCGAGGGAGAAATTGATTTTGTTACATCAAATCAAAATGATTTTACTGAAAAGACAACTGTGGTAGAACGTCCACAGAGAAGGCGTACATGGACAAAGGAAGATTTCGACAAATTTTATTCAACTGAAAATGTCGAAAATATAACAACAAGTCAAGAAGAATATATAACACATAAACAAATAAGAACAGAAAGACCAGAACTCAAAAGGCCAAAAGACAACCTAAAACCAGAAGGAGAATTTCAGAAACCTAAGCTGGAAGAATGGAAACCTGCTGAACGCCCTAAACAGAAGAAACCTGAAGACAATCTGAAACCAGAAGGTGATTTTGAAAAGCCAAAACACGAAGAATGGCGACCAGCGGAGAGGCAAACTCCTAAAAAACCAAAAGACAATTTAAAACCAGAAGGAGACTTCGAAACTCCTGAAAAAGAGGAATGGAGACCTGCCGAACGCCCCAAACAGAAAAAACCGAAAGATAATCTAAGGCCGGAAGGGGACTTTGAACAACCCAAACAAGATGAGTGGCGACCAGCGGAAAGACAAACCCCTAAAAAACCAAAAGACAACTTGAAACCAGAAGGAGACTTTGAAACACCTGAAAAAGAGGAGTGGAGACCTGCCGAACGCCCCAAACAGAAAAAACCAAAAGATAATCTAAGGCCGGAAGGGGACTTTGAACAACCCAAACAAGATGAGTGGCGACCAGCGGAAAGACAAACTCCTACAAAACCAAAAGACAATTTGAAACCAGAAGGAGACTTTGAAACTCCTGAAAAAGAGCAATGGAGACCTGCCGAACGCCCCAAACAGAAAAGACCGAAAGATAATCTTAGACCAGAAGGGGACTTTGAACAACCCAAACAAGATGAGTGGCGACCAGCGGAAAGACAAACCCCTAAAAAACCAAAAGACAACTTGAAACCAGAAGGAGACTTTGAAACACCTGAAAAAGAGGAGTGGAGACCTGCCGAACGCCCCAAACAGAAAAAACCAAAAGATAATCTAAGGCCGGAAGGGGACTTTGAACAACCCAAACAAAATGAGTGGCGACCAGCGGAAAGACAAACTCCTACAAAACCAAAAGACAATTTGAAACCAGAAGGAGACTTTGAAACTCCTGAAAAAGAGGAGTGGAGACCTGCCGAACGCCCCAAACAGAAAAGACCGAAAGATAATCTTAGACCAGAAGGGGACTTTGAACAACCCAAACAAGATGAGTGGCGACCAGCGGAAAGACAAACTCCTAAAAAACCGAAAGACAATTTGAAACCAGAAGGAGACTTTGAAACTCCTGAAAAGGAGGAGTGGCGGCCTGCCGAACGCCCTAAGCAGAAAAGACCCCAAGATAATCTCAAACCTGAAGGTGACTTTGAACAGCCGAAACAAGAAGAATGGCGCCCTGCTGAAAAACAAACAGCTCGGAAACCTAAAGATAATTTAAAACCAGAAGGTGACTTTGAAGTTCCTGATCATGAGGAATGGCGTCCAGCTGAACGCCCAGTTCAAAAGAGACCAAAAGATAATCTGAAACCTGAAGGTGAATTTGAAACCCCTGAACGGGAGAAGTGGCGACCTGCCGAACGTCCCCAACCTAAGAAGCCTCAAGACAATCTCAAACCTGAAGGCGATTTTGAACAGCCAAAACAAGATGAATGGCGTCCGGCCGAAAGACAAACACCTAGAAAGCCAAAAGACAACTTAAAACCTGAAGGTGACTTTGAAACACCTGAACGGGAACAGTGGCGTCCAGCTGAACGTCCAGTCCAAAAGAGACCGAAAGATAATCTCAAACCTGAAGGTGATTTTGAACAACCCAGACCCGAAGAGTGGCGACCGGCTGAGAGACAGACAGCCAAAAAACCGAAGGATAACTTAAAACCTGAAGGTGAATTTGAAACTCCCGAACGTGAGAAGTGGCGTCCTGCTGAGCGTCCTAAACAGAAGAAACCTGAAGATAATCTCAGACCTGAAGGTGATTTTGAACAACCAAAACAAGATGAATGGCGCCCGGCTGAGAGACAAACACCCAAAAAACCAAAAGACAATTTGAAACCTGAAGGTGAATTTGAGACTCCTGAACGTGAAAAATGGCGTCCGGCGGAACGTCCAGTCCAAAAGAAACCTAAAGATAATCTGAAACCGGAAGGTGAATTCGAACAACAAAAACCTGAAGAATGGCGCCCAGCTGAAAGGCAAACGGCTAAAAAACCTAAAGATAATTTACGACCTGAAGGTGACTTTGAACAACCTAAACAAGAAGAATGGCGTCCTGCAGAAAGGCAAACACCTAAAAAACCAAAAGACAACTTGAAACCGGAAGGTGATTTTGAAACTCCTGAACGTGAAAGATGGCGTCCAGCTGAACGCCCAGTACAAAAGAAGCCTCAAGATAATCTCAAACCTGAAGGTGACTTTGAGCAGCCAAAGCAGGATGAGTGGCGTCCAGCTGAGAGGCCAACGGCTAAAAAACCGAAAGATAATTTAAGACCGGAAGGTGACTTTGAACAACCGAAACATGATGAGTGGCGACCTGCTGAGCGTCCTGTCCAGAAGAGACCAAAAGACAATCTTAAGCCTGAAGGTGACTTTGAACAGCCAAAGCACGACGAATGGCGTCCAGCTGAAAGACAAACACCGACAAAACCGAAAGATAATTTAAAACCTGAAGGTGATTTTGAAGCTCCTGAACGTGAACAATGGCGTCCCGCTGAACGTCCTAAACAAAAGAAGCCCCAAGATAATCTCAAACCTGAAGGCGATTTTGAACAGCCAAAGCAGGATGAGTGGCGTCCAGCTGAGAGGCAAACGCCTAAAAAGCCAAAAGACAATTTGAAACCGGAAGGTGAATTTGAAACTCCAGAACGCGAAAAATGGCGACCCGCTGAACGACCGCAACAGAAGAGACCGGACGATAATTTGCGACCAGAGGGAGAATTTGAAAGAAGGCAACCAGAAGAATGGCAACCCGCTGAACGCCCCGTTCAAAGAAAGCCGAAGGATAACTTGAAACCAGAGGGAGAATTTGAACAACCTAAACCTGATCAATGGCGCCCTGCTGAAAGACAGAAGCCTACCAAGCCAGAGGATAACCTTCGTCCCGAAGGAGAATTTGAAAAACGAGAACCTGAAAAGTGGCGACCAGGTGAGAGGGCTCCGGTTCGTCGACCTGAAGATAACTTAAGACCTGAAGGAGAATTTACAACCCCTGAAAAAGATCAGTGGCGACCAGCCGAACGCCCCAAACAGAAGAAACCTCAAGATAATCTTAAACCTGAGGGTGAATTTGAGCAACCGAAGCCTGACCATTGGCAACCTGCAGAAAGGCAAACTCCTAAAAAACCAAAAGATAATCTTAAGCCTGAAGGTGAATTTGAGAAGCCCGAACCAGAAAAATGGCGTCCTGCAGAACGACAGACACCAAAGAAACCACAGGATAACCTTAAGCCAGAAGGGGACTTTGAAGCGCCAAAACAGGATAAATGGCGTCCTGCTGAAAAACCTCAAGTTATTAAACCTAAAGATAACTTAAAACCAGAAGGGGAATTCGAAAAGCCTAAGCAAGATGAATGGCGGCCGGCCGAAAGGCAAACGCCAAAGAAGCCTAAAGATAATTTGAAACCTGAAGGTGATTTCGAAACTCCTAAGCAAGACAAATGGCGTCCAGCTGAACGCCCCGAAGTCAAGAAGCCGAAAGACAATTTGAAGCCAGAGGGTGAATTTGAAAAGCCTAAGCATGATAAATGGCATCCTGCAGAAAGACAGACTCCTAAAAAGCCACAAGATAACCTAAAACCAGAAGGGGAATTTGATCGACCAGAGAAAGCGAAACCACAGCCGGTAGGGGAAAGACCAGTTCAAAAGAAACCTAAAGATAATTTAAAACCAGAAGGCGACATGGAAGTTATTCGTAGAACTGACTACACAGCTACCCGAGGAGATCGTGTAGAAGTTGTAAAACACGAAGATCACCTTAAAATGGAGGGTGTTATTGATACCCATCGCTCTAGAGACGATTATAAACGTATAGACAGAACTGAAAAGATAATAATTCAAAAGCATGAAGATAATCTAAGGACTGAAGGAGAATTCATTGATCTTCACACTCGTAATGACTACAGCGCTACTAAAGGCGAGAGAGCACCAGTGGTTAAACCACAAGATAATCTTAAACCAGATGGTAAATTTTATAAACCTGAAGTTGTGCCATCACAACCTGCTGAAAAGCGTAAGCCGTTTAAGCAAGTGGACAATATTACAATTGAACGAGATATCGACGTACGTCAGAAGCAAAAAATAGAAAGAGTTGATATTATTAGGCGAGAAGATAACTTGAAAATAGAAGGTGAATTTATAGATATGAAACAACGGAATGATTACAGCGTTGTCACTGGAGAAAGAAGAGCTATTGTCAAACATGAGGATAATCTGAAAATGGAAGGAAGAATGGAGAATATTCATACATCATCGTCAGACACATATAGGGTTGTTAAAGGACAAAGAGTGAAATTAACTCGGAGGGAAGACAATCTGAAAATTGAAGGAGTATTTGAAGACCACAAGCGAAGAGATGATTATAAGGTTATCAAGGGTGATAAAACTGCTATTACTTACTACCCTCATGATAAAAGACCAGACCAGGAAACAAATAAGGCACCTGAACCTGTAAATGGAGAGAGGCACACACCAACTAAACCTGGTGATAGACATGAACCAGATGGCAAATATCCAACTAGGCAAAAGTGGGCAACACCTGAAAGAACCACTTTGGAACCTGAAGATTATGTTCACGGTGAACGCCAATCACATCCTGGAAAACCCACTCGTACGACACCAGATGGAGAAAAGCCCTCCAGACCATCATGGGGCAAACCAGATGATCAAGAACCCAGAAAGCCGAAAGACGATCAACGTCCAAGGAGTGACCTCGATGGACATCCTAAGGGCCCGTGGCAACCCGGTGAAAGACCAGAACAAATTCGTCCTAAAGATAACCTTAAGCCGGAGGGTGAGTTTGATCGCCCTACTCAACAAAAATGGCAACCTGGAGATCGGCAAGGTCCAATACAGCCGAAAGGTAAAGAATCCGATCATCCTAAATCTCCAACCTGGCAACCAGGAGAAAGACCCGAACAATTCCGTCCTAAAGACAATCTTAGGCCCGAAGGCGAATTTGATCGTCCTTCTCAGCAGAAATGGGAACCGGGAGATCATCCAGGAACAAGGAAACCCAAAGGTACCGATCATGACCATCCAAAGAGTCCATGGCAACCCGGTGAAAGACCCGAACAATTCCGTCCAAAAGACAATCTTAGGCCCGAAGGCGAATTTGATCGTCCTTCTCAACAGAAATGGGAACCGGGTGATCATCCAGGAACAAGGAAACCCAAAGTTACAGATCATGACCATCCAAAGAGTCCATGGCAACCCGGTGAAAGGCCCGAACAATTCCGTCCAAAGGATAATCTTAGGCCCGAAGGCGAATTTGATCGTCCTTCTCAACAGAAATGGGAACCGGGAGATCATCCAGGCACAAGGAAACCAAAAGGTACCGATCATGACCATCCAAAGAGTCCATGGCAACCCGGTGAAAGGCCCGAACAAATTCGTCCAAAAGACAATCTCAAATCCGAAGGAGAGTTTGATCGGCCTACACAACAAAAGTGGCAACCTGGTGTTCGTCCAGATCCAATTAAGCCAAAAGATAATTTACATCCAGAAACAGACAGGGAATCTTACCCTTCGAGGTCTAGAACACCGCAAACCATAAATGGCCGTAGGGATCAACCAGGACCACAAGAATACTTAAGACCAAAAGATCAACGTGATGTCGTAAGGCATGATACTACTACTGTTCACTATGATTCCGCTAGAAGCTCAGTCGATTCCAAGCAACTTTCTGAACGTGATGATTACAACAGATCCCAACACATTACACGAAGTAATGTAGAGATACATGATGACAAAGTGCAAAAGACCGAACGGGCGACGCACGTAAAACACACAACTGTGGAACACTCTACCGCGAAGCACTTGCAGAAGGGAACCCATACTAAACATTCTACAGTTACTACTCAAGACGTTGTTGACCATAAAGGGTCTCAAACAAATATTCATCGAACTTCGTCCCAAATTTCGGACCGAACAGACACTCAGCACAAATCTGATCGGTCTGTGGTAAGAAACTTAAGTGATAAAAATGTCGTAAATAAATTGGATTCAAAAACAACTACTACTTCCAGTAATATAACCAAGGTAATGAAACAAGTGACGGAAAAGAAACTGATAGGGGGAAAATGGGTCACAGTAACGAGAAACGTTGAAGTTAATACCGTTACTGGTGGAGATGCTCCTGGCTATGGTGGAAAAAGAGTTACAGATGACCATACAATTCATCGCCATAAACCGGTCGGCGGTGAAACGTCTCAGAATCTTATTACTTCTGAACAAAGAAACATGACCACTACGAGCAACGTGCATGACTCTCGCCAACAACACCATACCACCGATAATCAATCGAGGCGAAATATTTCTAATACAACATATATTGTTAAAGAAGGTCACCATGACCAAGATCAAAGTCAAACTAAGAGCACTCATCACATTCAACATGGAGGTACAATAGTGAGGAATGATACTGGCGAAAATATGACGCAAAAAGTCGTATCTTCACAGCAGTCGTCCTCGTCAACTTCCAATATTCAAAATGTAAATACGCAACAACGTTATAGTCATACTTCGACGGACAGCCGAACCCAACAAAACGTAACCAATGTAACAAGAGGCATTCATACTGATCAAAGTACAAGATCACCCCAACCAGTTGGTTCAGACAGCCATATTCAAAGACGACACGTTGACTCTGATGTCCAGGATATTCAAACGTCCGATCACAGGACAAATTTACAACAGCGCCACGTTACGTCCGATCACCATGCTAAACGTAGTGCTAGCTCTATTAATAACGTAATAACTGGTAGCCACACAGAAAATATTTCGAGATCCACTCATCAGTCACAAATTGTCAACAGAAGTCAACTAAGTGACAGTGTTACGAAAACAAGCATCGAGTTCCAACGAGCTATGCACGGTGGAGGAGAAATCACAAACAATGTCGACACAACGCGCAGCACAGTCGGTCATCACAAACGCACTTCCGATTTAGTTTCTGATGCAGCCAGTTCCAACGCTGTCCTACATCGTAAAGGTGTGTCATCAGCTACTGAAGCTCATCATTCCATCAGTTCAACTGCTGCGGCACAGCGAAAGAGCATCAGCAATCTTTGCGACCGTGGTGAATATATTAGTAATTCTACGCAGAGTACTGATAGAAAGAGCATCAGCTCTATGCATCGTTCTGCTCGTGAAAACATGGCTGTGATATCACAACATACAGAGAGTTCAGATACTCGTCGGCAACAAAGAAGGGATGGACAATCAACTTTGATTGTAGAGCGCCAGCCTCGGGTTACAGCCAGGGACAATCTTCGTGTCGGCGGAGAATTCTACGGTCAATCTGAAGCAAAGTCATACGGCAGTTTTTCGCGATCTGAACATGCGCAAAGATCTGAGCGTTCCGAGAGGGTTGAGAGGGTAGAACGCCACGGTCGGCAGCATGGCAATACTTCCCACTTTGTCTTAGGCGACGGTAGTACTAGCTACAAACGAGAGTTCACTAGCCACGTTCATGGCACTTGCCCTGCTACCTTGCTGGACTCTTCACGTACTCCGTTCAAACATACTCGCGATTCTCGTGAACACAAGTTCTACTCCTCTAAAGTAACTCAACAGTAACTTTTTTCGAAATAAAGACTAACTGACAACTATACCATTCCTTATTTAGTGGCGCTTTAAATTTTAATCTTTATTAATTTTGAACTATATTTTACTTCAAATTATTTAAGTTAACAATTGCTAGATTTGTATAACAAACGTGCCTTTTTATGAATTATAAGAGTTGCATAATATGTTATTGAAACTTTAACATTAAATTATAATGAATTTATTTATCTTTTGTTTTTGTCAAACTTTGCCATGTAATAAACTTTTATACAACATTCTTGTGTGTTTTTCTTTTTAACCTTTTCCTTACGATTGTATTTTGCATTAAATTCAATATAAACAGATCAGACTTATCGATCGACAGATCGATTAGTTTTTCATTAGATGGATAAGTACGAGTAGAATACTGTTTTTAGCATAAAACCACGTAATATAAAACAAATGTTAAATATTTATTTACTCATAAATCAAAACTTACTGAAATAGTAAACATTTATAAATGAACAATCTAGCACGATATACTACAATCGATGCTCTAAAACGCTTATAAATTATTAAATACACCATAAAATCAATACTAATTGCAAGGTCATCACTTTTAAGTTACTTTGTTAGAGTCCTCATTATTTTCTGAAGTTGGCAATGGTTTTAGACGCCGTATTCTTTTAAATCGTCCCAAATCTTCCTCGTAACTCCGTGGGAGTGAACCAAAAGCATCATTTTCCTGATAGCGTGGAGATAGTTGATTAATCCCTTCAGATACTTCGTTATCTTCATTTTCTGATACTGCTGTTCTTTGTTTACATTTCTCATGGTCACTTTCATTGTTTACGGAATTATTTAATTCTTCTGCGGTTCTTTTATTGCGCGATACACCAGTGTACATCATATTATCATCTACACCCTCTATTCCAGATAACACAGCATCTGTATCTGATCCTAAACTCACAGTGTCAGATTCTAGGTTGCCGTTATCAGAATCAATGGTCTGAGAATTATGAACGGAAGATTTTGAATCATTTTCTCCATCATACGTAGAAATATCAGTATCCTGTCGGTTAAATTCGCTAGATTTAGCAAAGTTTGCTCGTCTATCGAAGAAACCGTCATCTTGAAATTCACTACCCTCATCACTATCTTCTTCATTATTTTCAACAGCATTTGAGAAAAAAGGAACTTTTAAGTTAGATATAAAATTCCCATCCCTCTTTTGTACAATTTTATCAGAGTTCGTTCTCTTTACTCGCACTAATGGCACCATATCCGATCCCGGTTTGTAATTGCTTTCATCATTACCATTAGGAAATGAGTCCTCTAAAGAATTAATAGAATCTTCACTATTGGAGCAGGCTCTTTTGTTAATATTATTATTGTATAACCTAGATTCTTCATTCCATAATTGTGACAAATCTTCATTTTCAGAACAATACAAATCTTCACTATTAAGGGGACTCAATATTTCTGATTCCTCGTTTTTTGATTCAGATTGAACAAAAGATTTCGAGTTCATTTCTCGTTTCTTTTGATTTTTAGACGTACCCTGATCTGTGCCTGTGTTGGCTTCAATTTTATCTTCTCCTGCAGTGAGCTCCAAGTTATCTTTAGTGTCGGATTTCACCAACTTTGTATCTTCTATACCATCCATTATACTATCTTTGTCACTAGACTTTTCAGAACTACTTACAATTTCTGTCGTTTTGGAACTCATTGGAACCTCAGTGGAACCACTGTCAGACTTTTTCGTATTTTCTGAATTTTCAGTATTAGGGGACATAGAGGATTCTCCCTCTATGTTTGCTGAACCACCTTGAATTTTAATTGCGTCGGACTGTTCGCTACCTACAAAACTATTTTCATCATTAGCACCAGCTTTCTTAGTGATTTCTCTCTTATTTATATTGTCATATTCTTGTGGAGAGCTATCTATAATGGTTTTCAATAGTGTTTTTTTGTCTTCAGGAAGAGAATTTAATAGCTCATCTAATTCTTCTTTAGAAAGATTCTTCATATGTTTTTTAATGGCCGTTTCCTCATCTTCATCTGTACTAATCTCATTTATTTGAGTTGAAATTTCTTCAGTACCAATAGATTCTTCGGTCTCAGATTCTTTTACTTGGCGCCTATCTCGATTCATAGCTTCATACTCATTGTTAAATCTTTTTACACCTGTCATCTCTTCACCTCTATCCACACTGCGCATAGTACTGTATTGTTTAAAATATTCAGCCTGTTCACCTTGGGCGTCAGTTTCGTCATCATCATCTTGACTTTCATGGTCTTTCTCCAGTTTTTCGTTGTTTTGAAACAACATATTATTGTTGCCTTTGTTATATTCGGCAGTTCTCCTAAAATCGTTGCCGGTTGCCATCATATTATCATGAAATAAACGGGCGTTTTCTCCGTGGTCCTGATCAGAAATATCATTATTGTTCTCCAAATAGTCTTTGTCAGGATGTAGGCGGCCGTCTTCGTTAGAGTTTGAGTCGCTTTCGTCTTGTAAATCCTCTTTAGTATTACGAGCATCACCTGGAAACTGTTTGTTTCATATAAGTTACACCGTTTATGTAAACATTACACGGCAAATTATTCAAAGGTCATATTTTATCGTGTTGTCTCGAACTTATTATGAGTTACCTGTTTCAGTGAAGATTTCTGCCCGTTATGTTCAAATCCTTCTAAATAGCTGTCTCCATCTGAGTCTTCTTTCGCTTCCCTTTATAATACATACAATAATGTTACAAAATAAACTCAAATTATAAGAGTACATTGTTTGAAGGTCGCTTCCAGATTAAGTGGTTGACTGCCTAAAGACGTACGAAATGGTACCAATAAGAAGAGGCTTATGTTTGCTGCAATTTTAAAACGCTGGTGGTTGGAAGTCCAGATATCTATACTAATATTATAAAGAGGAAAACTTTGTTTGTTTGTTTGATTGTAATGAATAGGCTCAAAAACTACTGGACCGATTTTAAAAATTCTTTCACCATTTGAAAGCTCCATTATCCATGAGTAACATAGGCTATATTTTATATGAAATATATTTGATAAATACATTTTGAGGCGGTACTGCCGGGTCAGCTAGTCAGTAATAAAGGCATTGTATTCAAATAAAAACTTACTTATAATCATCAAGAATGCGCGAAGGCCTGCTAAATGCGTGAACAATTAAACAGCATAGAACGATAATGCTAAAAAAGTACATGTTTGTACTTCCGCATCAAAAAATCCCCAAAAAGTGACAAATTATTGACATCTTATTTTTTTTCTCATTAAATTTGTGTATAAATATTTATTATTAATTAATAATGAGGTTTTATGATGGCATATCCCCTATAATTTCATTTTGTTATATTTGCACCACCCATAGATTAGTTCTATGGCACCACCATATAAAAATGGCAAAAAGTACGTGTACATGAAAAAAGTAAAGAAAATCAACAAAATCATCAACAATCATTAATCGTGCAATGCAAAGATATATTTATTTATCAAACTTACACAGATCGACGTAATCACGTGATCAGACTTTTCAGATATGCTTAAGCCCCTTACACATTCTCGCGAGAACGCGAGAAAAGCACGAGAAACGAGAATGTGGAGTCTATACGAATCGGGGTTTTCTCGCGATCTCGCGAGAATGTGGAGCGGGCCTTACAATTTCTGTTGTTATGGAACTCGTTGGAACCTCAGTGGAACCAC
Source organism: Epargyreus clarus (assembly GCF_041222505.1). Classification (NCBI taxonomy): domain Eukaryota; kingdom Metazoa; phylum Arthropoda; class Insecta; order Lepidoptera; family Hesperiidae; genus Epargyreus; species Epargyreus clarus. The sequence goes on along the minus strand of NW_027332231.1, from coordinate 6,601,440 downwards.
TGTCAGATTTTTTCGTATTTTATGAATTTTCAGTATTAGGGGACATAGAGGATTCTCCCTCTATGTTTGGTACTTGTACCTTGAATTTTAATTGCGTCCGGGCATACGGCCGGGTGGTCTGTGCCTACTGTAAGTATCATATCATCGAGTTCATCTGGTATTTGACTTAATTTTTTTGGCGCTCATGAATATTATAGTTACACTAAAGACTATAAATTAATAATATTAATAGGTACTTAAGAAGTCCGCTTGATGTTATTGTGAGTAGCAGCGACTACTTAAATAAGATGAACATTTTTGATCTCCAATTCAATCAATGAAGGGTTATTTAACAATTCAAATCGGTTTTTGTATGAATTGTTCAAGAGGTATAAAAAAGAAAAAAAATTGAATTACTTACAACAATTTTATTTTTAATGAGACTGTTTCATCTCTATCACACTTATTATGTACATTTGGTTTAAATAAAACAAACCTTTGAAATATTTAACTGCGAAATCTTCAATAGTTTGTGCATATTTGAGAAAAAACATTTATGTCTTACATTTAATGTCATACAAATCGATCAAATAGATTTAAAGAATTTGTAGAAATACTAGATCACACAATTTGGTGTCTCATCGCTTCCTCCATCGAAAGCCCTCTCACAACTGCACTCCACCGTATCTTATACTATAGTCTAAATTCCAAAATGCAAAAGGTAAAAAATTTAAATGATTACATAGCTATGAGTACTTTAAAATGCAATCCAGCAACAGGAAGATATCTACAACACACGGCCCGGCCGTTGTCTGTACTCTGTCCATGTATTTTATACTTTTAAATTTCTTTTTTTGTACGTCATAGTGCCGTAAGGCCGCCGTGCGAGTGCGTCGTGCCCGCATAATCATTTAATGGACTATGTAAAATTCTCTCCAACAGTTATAAAGTATTTATAATAAACATTCATAACAAACTTTAAAAAATACAAATAGGAACATATTATATAAAAACTGGTAGTACAGGAGACACGTCGACTCACACTGGCGGTCTTATTGACTGTGAGATATAGGCATATTAAACAAAACAAATTTTAGATATATCCATAAACTTTGAATTTAAAAAAACATATTGCACCTGATTTAGACTTGAGTCTAACCCATAACATCCATCTTGTTCCGCGTTCAACGGACACTTGACATGTACATAATTGTGTCTTAAATTAGAAAAAAAAACACTATGAAAATCGCTAAGAAAAAGAAGACTTACATTTACATCTGATTAGGCTTCACTATGATTTATGTTGTGCTTATTTCTTTTATCACAATTATCGTACAGTAATTATTTATACAGTATCCTATTATATCCTCTGTCATACAGTACATACCCTCAAAAGTGAAATATAAAATTAATTTTAAAACATTAACGATAATAGGAGTGTTACGTACGGACCGTATATATTATACGGGTATGCAATAAGTTGATAGACACGCAATTTTAACCAACAAATCCAACGTACATATCACACACTAGACAGTAAATTGAAAAACTGTGTCCACACTTGCATCGCACGAATGAAGTATAATGAGTAGATGATTCTACCCTGTAGAAGTATTTATACATCTACTTTTTAACGAATGTATTGATATATCTACTTATTAAGTAGTTGTCCTTTAAAAATTATTCTCGGATTACACGAGGTCAATGTCATAAGCAGGATAGTGTCCAAGTTATATTTGGTAATGGTTAAATTGTAGACATTATTAGAATGCTATATTGCAATCTTGTATAAGTAGCTATCGATAGTAAGCTCTTTATATTTAATTGTTGGTTCGGTGTTAATGCTACAATACAATCATATTAGAGGTAATTTTATTTGTGTATGACGTCGGGTATATGCAGTACGAATTAATGTAATAATGATGCGTCAATCATCGTTTATATTGTTTTGTTTCGCTCATATTTGAAGAGACAATTGTTAAAATGATCTATATATAACAACAAATATTAAGAAATATGTTTTATTAACATCTACATCTCGATAAAACAGTATCAGTTTTCATGAAGTTACAAGCTTACAAGCTTAAAACATTGATCTCGTGTATATTTGGCGTAAAAATCTTTAAGAATTTTAAAGTTTCTTACTGAAACCTCCATTATATAAAGAGTACAGATAATTATACACAAAATATTATTGACAAATAACGTAAGAATTTCCTTATTAACAATAAAATTGTATTGAATACCCATTTGCTTGTAACAATGCAATAATATTGACAATACAAAAAAATATTGTCAATACTATTGTATGTGAGTTGAATTAAATGAACACCATTGAAAATTAGATTTATAAAATGTCAAATATTAACATATTTTGATATTACAAGTAACACAACCAACTTGCAGAACTGTTATCACCGATACATTCTAAAATTAATGAATCAAAATGGAAACCTAATGTGATCATCAGTTCAATTGTTTGAAAGGAGGCGTAGAAACTGTTTATTTCGTTTGAAACTCATAACTTGATGACTAGACTCTTAAAACATAATAAAATGAGCATTAACAAAACAAAAAAAAAACACATATCTACTTAGAAATCACTGTACTCACAACGCAACTCAATAACATCTAAAAATAATTTGTACATTGGCCGTTTTCATTAAAAATTAAAATATAGCCCAGTTTACATTCAAATTGAAATCTTAGAACAATATGTATCATCGTAATCTTATCACATCACGTACATATTACATTCATTTCATATAATTTTTATATTCAAAGAACACATTTTTGGAATTACATGTAATTTCGTAATGTAAACGAGGCGATATTAACCGCGCTACTGTCGCGCACGAATCGGAAACATGAACCAATCGGACATTGCGAGTACAATGAAGATTAACAGCTAAATATTTCCAAACTAAAACTACTTAAAGTTCTCTATCAGATGTAGTCCTACTACAGTGAAATGCATAAATTCGCTGTTACTCGCGCAGAGAATAAACCGAATCAATTTGTATACCGTCGAATATAACATATGTCGTACCTGTACGTAGAAAATTGACCTCCACACTATACGAGCTCGCAACCACGCTTACGTACCATACATAGATATGTTTGCGACAAAAGCTTTTATTAAAAATTTCAATAACAATTTCTGTCCTATTTACAATCGTCTAGGATTACCTAACGATAAAATACATTAAGGGAATTCGGCCACAATGTAATCATGCTATATAACGTTCAAGATTTAAATCACATATCGCCCTGGAGTCGAAAATGTGGTACTACATAGAATAAAAAAAGAGACAAATCTCTTTTACTATTGAAATTGTATCATTACTTTTCTCTTTTCTCCTTGTCACACAGGGCGTGTCTATGATTTAAATCTGTGATGGAACGTACTGTTTTAACAATTTGAGTATTGGTCGAGTGTGAAGTCGGATATAACCTAGCTAGTGGAAATGAAATCGTAGTCGAATAAGGTCGAGTTTAGTCAACGCTTGAGCAATCGTTGAATGACACCACACTATACACTAAGAGGAATAAAAAGGGATATAATCTGTTCTCATTAAAAAAATAGTGTCATAAATCGTAAAAAAGACGCCGCGGCTGTTATACTAGCATGCAACATTAGCGATTTTAAATGCAATCTCGTGAAGTGAACACCATTTATTTACACAGAACGGCCGGAGTGGGCCCACGTAGAAAGATAATATGAAAAAATGTCTGCATTAAATTCGAAGTAAACTCTCTAATGATATTCGAGTACATATTCACAATACTTACCAAGAAACGATCACTTAACGCTGTACACAAATCGACGATCGTCGTTCAGAACGTAACGAAACGAAACGAAAAAAAAATTTCTAAAATCTACAAAGTACCTAACCCTTCGAATTAAAACATGAGTAAACTTTTAAAACCACAATGAACACTCGCACTCGTTTACATAATACAGCTACAAAACAACGTTCAGATCGCGCTCGGGGGTCGCTCGAGCGCCGCTGGGAATGTGACGAGTCGCTACCGAGTCCTATATTCACTAACTCAGACTTGAAACGATACAATTGTCATGAAGTATAGGGAGCCGCGCCCGCTGGGCTGCCGTACCTTTGCCGTACCGAATTGACATCACTTTACTATCATATTTCATCGCTTATTGAACTAAATCAACATTCGATTCGTAGGTTAATGGGAATAGGTAAGGTACAAGTCCTTTGTCAGTTTTATTGAAACAATTTCTATTTAATATCTAAATGCATCCTGTTTTGTACTTGTGGAAAATGATTAAAATAAAATTGCAAAACTATGTCTGTAGTATGTCTAAAATTATAAATGTTAACAAAAATATATCGATCCATAAAAAATAGGAAATCATATTCCAATGTTTTCAGATACTTAAAGAAATATAAAAATTAAATACTTGTCTCACTACAAACAAAAAAGTGAAATGTAATCTGCAAACTGATGGAAGAAATCTAAAGTTATCGCGACTATTGTGAAGAATAATAAAATTAACTTTCAAAAATTTTCCAATGAACAGGCCTAAATATTTTTACCTTTTCTATTTAAATATGGTAACACGATAATCACTTGTTTTACTCGGCTCAAAAAAAATCGAATTCGAAATCCTTGAAAACGGCACGATAATCACTTTTGAACCAATAATCGTTCGCCGTTCGCAATTGCAACACTTACCAATGAACGGTTTAAAAATCACGCTTAAAATTCCAAAACCGACAGTTAACCGCGCGCGATCAGTCCTTGCGGATCGGCTCGACTGATCGAGCGATCAGTTTGCGCACTGGTCGGGCGTTGCGTCCGGCAGCCCCTATTACGTCACAGCAGCGCGACGTAGAGCGCGAGGCGGCACTACAAGCGGTCGTCGAGCCGGTCGAGGCGGAACTCGTGCTCGACCGACGAGTCGGGCAACAGCGCGCTCGGCTCCTCGAGCAGCGTGAGCTCGTCGAGGTCGAGGCCGGCGCGCAGCTGCGCCTCCTCGCCGCCGAATATGCCCGCGTCCAGCTCGCCCGAATAGTCTGCGGAACGTGCGTACAATATGAAAATGTTATATGTGTATATGTATATCGACAAAATTGTAAGCGAATAACTGTAAATCGGGAAATCGCAAATGTACATAAAATGCAAACAAGGCAAGCCATATAAACATGAAATAAATGATGTAAAATAAAACATAGGTATAAAGTTCCTATATTTTTCTAAAAGATATGTGTCTTAAGGATAGATAGATGCAGCAGTTGTGGTAAATAAATAAAATAGTAATTACAAATTTAATAAGTACTGGTAACGTTCAATAAAGACAAAACGTTAGGACCATTCTGTTCATATTTAGATGTGCAACAATTTTGAATTCAAGTTTATTTTGTCTTCCATAAAATAAAGAATCACGCGTCGCAGTTGGCACCATAACAGTCTAACACCCAGAAGATCTTATTACATACATGTAAATAACAATAAAGAATGAAAGAGTCGGTCTCACGTAACATAAATGCTTTGTATTTCATTATTTTCACTGTTGTATTAATATGATTTTATTTTGTACAAAAACTTTATTAAATAAATAAAAAAAAAAATGTAAATTTACTTAAAACTAATTTTTGAAACATATAATTAAGAATTTTGTATAGTCCGCGCCAAACTCCTAGTCGGCTCTGAAGTTGATGCGCGCAATTTTAGTTAGCATATGCTCTTTAACGTAAGGGTACACTAACGCGGCTACGTACCCGTGTGCGAGAGAGGGCAACGGACGGTTGCTGGGAGGGTCGCGCACTGTCTTCGTTCCGCTAATATCTACAATTCGCTATTGCGGTGCGACTGGTTTCTATATTCGGAGCGGAATAGCAGTTAGGTGCGGACTCTAATATAAATTTGATTTACAAATAAATTAGGAAAGGTTTCATAAATTACAGTATAATACAGATACACCACCCACCTGTGAGTATGATGTCGGGTATGCTCGCGGGCGTGGCGGGCGTGGGCGGCTGCGGCGGCGAGGCGAGCGGCTGCAGCGCGAAGCCGCCGCCCGCCACCGGGTCGCGCGCGCGCCGCGGCTCGCAGCCCGCCAGCCCCGCGCCGTGCATGCCGCCCATGCTGCCCATGCTGCCCATGCTGCCCACGCTGTGACCTACCGCCGACTGACGACACATAACATTTTTTTTTACTTTTTTTTTGCCGTGACCTACCAGCGATGTGAACACCACACAACATATTTTTTTACTTTTTTTTTTTGGCGTGACCTACCGCCGACTGAGAACACCACACAACATATTTTTTTACTTTTCTTTTTGCCGTGACCTACCGCCGAAAGGGAACACCACACAACATATTTTTTTACTTTTTTTTTTATATTTGCGCCTAACGATAAAGCGGACGTGCTACCTGATGGAAAGTAATCAACGTCACCTATGAACATTTGCAACACCAGAGGAGTCGCCAATGCACCGCCGGCATTAAAGGAGAGCTCTTTTTGCACCTTTTTTGAAGAGCCCCATGTCATAGCGCTCTGGGAATACCTTGTGAAGAAGAAAAAGAAGATTTTGTTTTTTTTTTTTTAATACATACCTCTTTTTTACAATGAACTCGTCCGATTCCCGACTAAGGATTTTTTTTAACAAATTATTCATGCAGTTTAAATTTTTATCAAAATCGATGTTAAAACTCCTTTCAGCATTTTTTGCCAATTCCTATAGTTTCGGATTTCGCCATCCACACACAAACTTGCAAAAATCATCCTTATTATATACCATATAGATCTCTATTGTTCGAAATGCTAACCAAATCAGACACATGTTGTTTAAATAATGTTCTAACACAAATTAACCTTAAATATTTTGTAAATTTTCGCCATTTTAAGGAGCATAAAACCATTTTGGTGAGTGGTTATATTGTATCCAATGCCAACAGAAAATCTTGTCTTATATTTCTATACCTATTAGGAAAATATTCTACAATTTCCGTCATGTTGCAGGTTTAATAATATATTCAAAATATGTTAAAGCTTACCGGCGAATATGAGTGCGGTGAGTTCGTCGTCTGTGGCGAATGTGGGGAGTTGTGGTTCATGTACGTCGTGTTGTAACTTGACGTGGGTGGATCCAGCTGAAAATGTAAAACATCCCATCAGTAATACACATCAAACTCACAACACAATAACAAGCTCAAAACAAGGAAAAAAATATGCTAAACCTGAAAATCACAGGACGGCACATCTACGTAAATAAAACTTATCTTACACGCTTATAATAAAAAAGCTCTATATAAAATTATAAGTACATAAGCAGGAACAACTCATTATATAACAGTATTGGTGAATGGTGAACCTTGAAAATAAATATAAATGCTTAATAATAAACTCCTATACATTCCCATTAAGAAAAATACAGCACTGCGGTGGAATATCTGATACCATGCTCTATATTATACATTTTTTGCCTAAATTCAAACTTGACATGCGAAAGGTCGTGGTGACGGTGTTGGATAGAATATAACTGTTAAAAATAACGTTCTAACTTCTAGAAGAGTGTCTATATAAATAAAAAAGGACTAAATTAAGATATTAAAATGACTAATTTTCAATTTATTAACTTATCCGCAAAATAATTATATATTACGCTGAGCATGCTGTATAAGTTCTCGATATCGAATAATTTTCAAAGCTACTATGCAGAAATGAAAATCTTGTATTACGGTCAAATAGTACTATAGAACATTATTTATCTTTCCATACTTATTTTTTGTATCAGATGATACAAACAATAAAAAGTATGAATTTATTATTTACAAACTCTATACATGTATACTTGCATATGCATCAAAGCTATGGTACTATTTGAAACCTTGTGTTTATGTGGAGATATGAATATTTATATTACATTGTATAAGTCGCATTATTTTATAGCTGCGTTCCTTTAGGCTCCACCCACACGTGACTACTGGCGCCACCAACATTTACTCATTAGCTTATATGTGACAATTACATCAATTTTTATTCCAACTACATTGCATAAAATGGATGTCACACATTAATCCTTTTGAGTGATAGTTGGTATCATAGTGCGGGTGGATCCTCATTGTACTGTAATATCCTATAGTATATGACTTATCTATTGAAATAACCTACTTCATACATCTTTGGATCATAATTTTTGTTGATCCTAGATACACATATACTAGATAGTATACATTAATTTTTAAATATATTTATGTAGAACCCAGTTAGTGTAACCTCTAAAGGTAAAAGTACGGAACATCCTTATATTAGATCAATGTTTGTATGGAAAGTTAGGGTCATCACACATTAATATTTCTTTTGGTCCATACCAATCTGATATTATGGCATACTAAATTGATCGGAAATTTCTAATCCTATACTGCATGATAAACATCTAAATTTATATAATTCAATATAAACTTAGATAACACACTAAAAATCAGAGGCAAATTTTGATATAAACTGGTAGGAGATTCATTCATTCATTCATTGTTATGTTATTTCTTGTTATCTTTGTTCAGTATTGTAGTTAGTCTTTTACGCAGTCATTTGTTTTACGATCACGACATCCTATCAATTGCTATTCGATAATTTTATTAAGAACATTCAGCGACATGACGACATATGCGTGGTGTGGGTATTCGTGAGTATGTTTGTGTTGTGTGTGTGTGTGGTGTCGTACATTTTCCGCGACTTGCACGTGCGCGGTCCAGCCGGACTCCACGAGACTCTGCACCAGCTGCGCCCAGTCCTTCACCAACATCCACCAACGTTACACACGTTTATACCACGCCGATGAGCCGATAAGGTTACCATCATTTAAATATTACGTTACTAACTTACACATTCTTTTAAATATGTTAAAGGTAATGTTGTAAATAATTAAAAGTAAATTAATAAAAGTTAATTATGTAATAATGCAACTTTTTTCAACATTAATTAAAAAATAATCACAAAGATTTATTATTCTAAATATGAACGGATGCGAGTTTTCTAAATTTTCGCTTTTATTTCTCACAATTAAAAAAAGAACTATTCGAAATTTGTTTTTCTATATATAAATAACACGTTCTATATATAAATAAAGTTTTGTATTCTTAATTCACATGTAAATGGTAACCTTATTGCTGTAGGCGGTGTAATAATATTGGAGACAAACAAGGCAAATATTAATACAGCATTAAATAATAATTGCCTAAGTTTGTCTCCGTTGAATATTAATTATATAGCCATATAATGGCACTATTGTGCTTAATATTAACCTTATTATGTGCCAAAATCAAGTGATTTACTGCGTCAAGTGATTTATTTAACCTCAACTGTGAATACTAGCATTATACATTACTATACTGACTTCATGGAAGTCCCGTTATATATTCTTAAATATATTCTAATATATATTATATTTAAAGCGTTGGTAGTTTCATTACAAGTTGAGATTTCTGTGAGTTATATGCCACAAAACATGAAATCAATTAAAATGATAATAAATAGTAAATAAGAAGTTGACACGAAAAATAGCGTTCGACTCTACTATAATGAACAAATTAAAATAAATAAAATATACGAGTTATACGACTGATATAAGAAATAAGGAAATATTTTTTTATCAACTTAATCGGTATTGACTTCACTTCTAATGGCATACTACATATAAACAGAGATATTAAACACAAAATTGAGATATAGCTCCTATACCTTTAGATTTTAGGTATAAAATAAATTTTGAAACTATTGAAATGCTGTTTTGTTTTTTGTTTTTAAAAGTCAATACGCATTTGTCAGACTTCTAACCACAACGTAGTCGAAAAATAACTATAAAGTAGTAAGCGATAGTTACTAAAACTCCCAGAAATCTCAACTTGACGCAAAACAATGACATCTATAATTTATCGTATAATAATTATTACTCACAACTCCTTGCTATTCCATCGAAGCATAGAAATGTTTTAAATCCTTATGAATAAACAAAATTATAAGCGCACGCAACGCACATGTTTCCAACACTTATAATTATTATTTGACAATAAAAATATAGCATTTCAAGTTTGATTGGTTTCACTTTATTATTTAAAAAAATATCAAGTAAAAAAAATTATTCATATCTTGTGATTCATCATAATTATATGCAATATTTTTTCTCTAAAATTAAATTATTTCTAAAATTTGTATTCCTAAAGTATTATCGATTTTAAAGCCGAATAAGTCGAATTTAAAAATAAATATTTATTTTATCTAAAATCATATAAATCTGTGATATTATACTAAACATGCATATTAAAGTATAATGGATAATGATAATGCAAAGTTTTATTTTATGTAAGCGCCGGTCCACCGGTCAGCTTTTGGGGGTCAAGAGTCTACTATAATTGGGACCACTTCAACTTATCCTATACCCTATGTGACCCTACGTGGTCACTAGTGATTAGATGTTAGCTGATCACTGCAAAACATCATCATCTATTAATCAATTCGAAGTAGAACCAAAGGGCTCCAGGGATGTGCAATTTGCCGCTGGTTTCATTGTTTTTATTACAAAAATGTTCTTACCATTGTGATTTGCTCGAAAGGTTGCAAAAGTGCTTGGTGCAGGTTATTGTAGTCTGTTTGCGGTGACTCCACAGGACTTCCTGGACTGTGCACCATCTGAAAATAGAAAGTAAGAAAATTCAATTTATTTTCTACGTAATACAAGTATCTAACAATTGTGCAATCCACCAGGTATTAAGAGGGCACTCCTATAGTATACGGGTATATGTTACGCTGAAATCCATCACAAATACATTGGTATCCATAACAACTGAGTAAGAATGCTGCATACAAAACAAAATCTTACACGTATTATATCAAAACATAGTAGCGAATACATAGGTGTCAGAGTATTAGCGATATTATAAAAATATAAAAAAAATCCACCATTTTTAACCAACTTTCCAAATAAAGAGTTTAAAACAATGTGTGTTTGTATGTTAACAAAAAATGTATATTTCGGTACACACATTTATCATTTTTCTATTTATGATTGTTATATTTATGAAAAATAGATCAGAAGAAAAATGTTATGGTAATGTGTAATGAGCTACTCTTCGTCTTATTTTACAGCTTATGTTGATGCAATTTTTGACTAAATCAAAACAAAATGACAGATAATTGAACTTATTACAAAACAATAAAACTTACAAATCATATCAATTTTGAAACCGAAAATAACGTCGAAATTAAAAGAAACAAATTAAAAAAACTCACAGTAGGTGAAGGTATATTGATATTCGATGTCGACGAATATTGCGAGGGCGGACTACAGTGGGATTGGTATCCGGATGCGATCCAACCGTGTTCTAATGGCGACATGTTCTGCAACCAGCCAAAATAATAACAATCAACAGCTGAAAAACAAATAAAAAAAACCAAAATGCCAATGACGTTGAGCGATTGTAGCGTGAGGGCAAGTGTTAGAACCATTTGACGTATATTCATCTTGGTTACAAGTAGTGATGAAAGAAACTCTGCCTTTTAAGCCTAATTAATAAGATTCTTCGTTTCACAGGACTGGATTTCAAAACGAAGACTGAATTACTTTTAATACGACTCGGTTGTCCCATTCACACGTCACAAAAGGACTCGCTTTCGAGTTGTGTAACTCGTTCAAACCAAAATAATTTACCGTTACGTTTACGTCGACATTTACATTCAATAAGTAATTTTATTGGAATTGTATTGCTACAAAGTATTGCATGTTATCAAAAAATGAAAAAAAAAAAAAATAACCAACTTTAATCTAATCGTTTCAAAACTATTTATTTTGATGTCTATCTTTGACTTGAAAACATAAGACTTTTAAGCCTTTTAAGAAACATCTTAGTTGTAAGTCTGAAGGCTGAAAAGCTTCTTATGACTCTCGAGTTACAAAGTCTCGAGTCTTGAAGCACAAGTCTTTACTTAAAATACTAGTCTAGTCTAGACGGTGAAAATTTATTAATTTTCAAGAAAAAAAAATATTGTGTAAGGTCTTATAACACCGAGTCTTTTTCATCACTAGTCACACCCGATTACGAAGCTAGCAGTATTCATGCAATTAGTACAGTACGAATGGGTATACCATATACGAGATATAAATTGAATAAAACTGATGACTGATGATCGGTGGCGAAAGAGTATCGACTCAGCTCTCATTTTACATGAAAAGTCATGCGATTCGTTTTAAATACATACCAATCCAAAGTACAAAAAAAGTTAATCATAGTTAATTTTCACATAGACTCTAATATAATTTTAATTTTGCATAAATTTTCGTTATTCTGAACATAATACAGTAAATACAGAAACAGTTTCACTTCAAAAAATATTATAACTTGCTTTTTCCTAATTATGTTCAGATTAACTTCTCCAAAAGTAGATTATAAAATGGTAAAAACAGTGCACATACGGTAAAATAAGTTTTACAAAATGTTAGTATTAAAAATGGGTAAGTTAGTTTTGTTATTATTGGCCTGCCAGCAATGTCGTGTTTCTCAAAATATTAATTTTCATAACTTTGCACAAATAAGCTTAAAATTATTCTGCATAGTACTAAAATGTTGATTGTAAATGTTAAATAAAATGATATATTTTATTTGAATATTAAAATTATCAAGAAACAGTGCGGTGACGATTATAAAATAAGCATATGTTGCTGAAAGTTAAAAAAATGTGTTACAATCGAAATTAAGCTGGCGCGGATTGAAACACATGCTATGGTTTACATATGTGATATGAAGCTCCAATTTCGATCCCGGTGAAGAATAAATGACCATTGTCGGTAACGAAAATGCGTTATTTCATAGCAAAGATTTCGTTCGAAGAGTTCACTCGAAATCATACAAATTAAGCATATAAGCAAACGTCTTAAGTGGATGAACTTGAAAAAATATTAACACGAGGTTATAAAAGAAAACGAACCTTATTATGATGAAGATAATTATTTGTGTTTGGTACAGATAAGTGATTCTGAAATAAACAAAAAATAAAATGATTTGTGTTGAAAGCAAATAAACACAACAAAAATATAACAACAACAATGTTAAAACACCTAACTGACGGGTGCTCAGCCTATTACTATGTTATGATGTCGGACACACAACACAAGGTTTACACGTCACAAGTAGCTGCGATGTATCTGTTTCTTAGATGGCTAAAACATAGATCAACCACTACACAATCATAAGTCTGTGAGCTTACAATGTGTACCTATAATTGGTGCGAACTATGCCTATACATAATATTTATATATTGAAGAAGGGCATCCAACACAAGTAAATAAAATTAACTTTTTGTCGGTGAATGTCTAATTTATTATTACTAGATAATCTTTGCAATTAACAATTTTAAAAAAATATTTGCTTATTGGCTACAAGACGGCTGTGTAACAGTTAAATTGTAATATTGCCACCTATATATGTTTAAAATGTTATATAACATATTTAATAGAATTTTGAACCAATCTAAGCTACCAATTACTGCATTACTACAAAATTTATCTCTCATTGGATTCAGTCTTATGAAAACAACATATATTTTAGTAGTACATATTATTCATAATATTTTACCTCTGCGTGATAAGATACTTCGTTTGAATTAATCTATTAATTATTATTAAGTATTCAGTGCTCCAGTCAAGTGAGGTGCGATACTTTGAAATATGGCGTCGCTTATTTCATCGACGAAAATTCTAATTCAGAATATTCAGAACTTTTACCCAATTACAGAGAATAATGTTTTATAGTGTTTGCATTCAAGCATATATAAATCAAACGACTTAATGGTTATGAGGTGTCGTTGGACACGTCTAAATTGTAAAAGTGACATAATTTTTTGCAGTCAGGTCTTTTGGTTTAGAAAATAGAATTATAATATTTAACAAATATTTCGTGTCGAGTAAAGGACATCGTCACAGTTCATAAGGAAAATAAAGCAAATAACATAAGTATCACTTCAATAAGATTTTCGCTTTGGATACGGTAAGGGTGTGTTTATGCATAACTTTGGTTAATCTCAACGTAAAAGTGTTAAAGATTTAACAATTGATTAAACATTCGCAATAAATCAGTATTTATGAGAAAGTAGACATTACAGACCTATTGACTTTAGACCAATCACGTGACCACTCTATGTAGAGCTTTCGTGTGAATTTTTATGATTGCCATGAATACGATGACTAAAATATTGGTCAGAGCTTGAACTTAAATTTTTAATAATAATGTTTCCGTTTTATTAACCAGCCACCCGCTCATAAGGGCTTCACCTTTGTATTGTAACATATTTCGCCATTCGACTTAATTCGCATATTACGTTACGCATATTCAGCCTGTGGGCGGGACTAAAAATGAATGCGTGCTAGTCGAATTAATGCATAACTACACTGGTTTCTGGAACGTGAACCGTTATTAAATTAGTTGTCTGGGCAATGTGGTCTTAAAGTTGTTTAGAAGATTGAAATATTCTCCACTTTTGGTGTATTGTATGTAATGTATATGCACGCAGTAGCACATACTGTTGCACAGCAGTTTTCCGTCAGGACTCGACCTAGGTAGCCAACAAGTCAATTGCTTAGAGCGGCAAAATTTGACTTACAATTGAGAATTAAATTGAGTTTATTTATAGAACATGTCTTATTCGCTTGTACTAAGAGGCACAAACCCACACTAGAACAATTTTCACGGCTAGTAAGGTGTTTTGTAAAGGTAGGCACAAATATTATTGTCCGAATCTATTAGGATTGCTATTTATATCCAGTTTATATATTAAAAAAAAAGTGGTTGGCAATGCGACCCTTTCTCCCAGTCTTGATTAAACCTAGAATAAGAGCAAATTTCGCAATTACGTTTTTTCTTCGGCCAATTTTTAACTCAGTTTTTAAAAATCGATACTACTAATACTACAATAATCGATTTATTTTTACCAAAAAAGAACAATTTTTATTTAATCGATTTTTCCCTCGCTTTCACATCTCTATGGTTAAATAATCGATTTATTTAACAAAGAATTTGTAATATTAAAGTATCTATTTGTAATATATAATATTATATCTCCTCACTTCTATGCACTGCTATGTGCTATTTAACAAAGTATTATTTAGATATCGATTATTTTCTCTCCTCACTGCTCTGTACAGTGTTATTTTAATATCGATTATTTCCTCTCCTTACTGCTCTGTACAGTGTTATTTTAATATCTCTTATTTTTATTACTTTAAATATCGATTATATTCTCCCTCATCCTCGCAGCGTGTGGTGTCTCACCTGCGTGTCGTACATGGGCGTGTGGTCGTGGTGGTGCAGGTGGTGCGGCACGGTGGCGCCGACGGGCGAGCCCGACGCGGGGGACAGCCCGCCCGTCGCCGGCGACACGCTGCCGCCGCCCGGCGACACCGCGCCGGAGCTCGGGCTCTGTGGACGGTTAGTGTTAACAACGATGTGATGTTGGTAGCGGATATAAAACGTATTTGATATTGGTAAAAATATATATATATGGTTCGATATCAATATTGGACAAAGTTATTAACCATATTATTAGACAATTATGCGATATCGGATCATGTCCGGTGTCCGGTGTCGTGTCCGGTCCGATGCGATATTTTTAAACTACTTCAGAATAAATAGTATAAAACTGCATCGTGTGGTGTAGTTCTGTTGTAAGGGTTTAAATTAAAATACTAATAAAATATGGCCTATGTCTGAATGAAATAAAAATAAACATAAATTAAACAGTTAAAGGGATATTTCCTGGATAAAGTAACCAAATCTACTCTTTATAGTTCTCCAGTATTTCTATGGCAACTTAATCTACGATAAACCTTCGTCTATTAACAGTAAACCAACGATAGTACACATATACATCCACAAATATACTATGAATAATTACTTTGAAACGGATTATGAAATGATGAAGTCAGCTGTAGTAACCAAAATGTATATATGACAATGCGCACACGTATCTGTATATGTGTATATGTACGATTTCGTGTGAGTAAGCGCGAGCATTTTTTATGTGTGGGTATTTGTATGTGTGTACGTGTTTGTGTGTATAAGTAAGTATGAGGAGTATAAGTATGGCTTATTTGCGTTTGGATGTGTTTAAATGAGAATGAACATGCTCGCGTCTGTGTGCGTGTGTATGAAAGGGAGCACGCACTCTTGTACACTTATAAATAAATAAATAAACGCTTTCTACGCTCACAGCCCCACACTAGGATTCCCTGTGTCGTGGGTGCCATGGACACACACATAGACAAATACACAAACACCCAGACCCAGAAACAGAAATCTAAATTCATCATTTAGATATCTGTCTGGCCGGGGATCGAACCCGGGACCCTTAGCGCGTCAAACCGGTATGGTGGCCGCTCCGCCACGCGGGTCGTCCACTTATGCGGTGTCTGTCTGTCTGTCTGTATGTGTGTGTGTGTGTGTGTGTGTGTGTGTGTGTGTATGTATATAAGAATGTGCATCCACGTGTACGTGTGCTTAACGGCCGGTACGTACGTATCTGGTGTGCCTGTAGTCGGGCGAGGTCCGGTGCGGCAGGTAGTGCGGCGGCGGGAAGTGCACGGAGGTGAGGTCGGGCAGCGAGCCGCCCGGCACCTGCAGCTCGCCGCACGCCAGACCGCCGCCGCCGCCCCCGCCGTCCCCGCCGCTCTCGTACACACTGCGACGAACAAGTGGTTTGTTACACTGTACGATAATATTTTTACGAAATTCTACTTGACTTCTTGCTAACACTAAAAATATGACATAAAATATTATATATTTTAACTTTGAAAAGGATAATGATTATTTGAAATTGCGCAAAAGACGTTGCTTATAGCTTATAGTTCCGGCCTGCGGCAGGAATGTAGAAGAATATTATTTTAAGACTGTACATATACCTATCTTACCTTTTTTTTTTCTTTTTCTCGAGGGGGAAACCTTCAAAAGGTACCCGACGACGTGGGAGCGACGCCGGGTTATGTGGGATTTTTACCGCACTAAAACCCCCCCGGCCGTCCTCAACGCTTGTTGGAGAACTCCGGGATCTCCGACGGAACACAACCGGAGCCCTCCAGGCGCGATGCCCCGATCGGGCTCTACCCTGGGGGAGCAGTTTTCGCTCCTCCCACACCATGTAGTGTTTACGACGGTATGCGACCACACATACCGCCGTCCTTCCCGGGGTCGCTAGCTGGACGGTTCGAGCTCCCACTCTTGCCGCCCGCAACCCCGGAAGCCCCCTTTTAGTCGCCTCCTACGACAGGCAGGGGATACCGTAGCCCTATTCTAGATACCTATCTTACCTACATTCCATAATAAACGAATTTGATTTGGTTTTATTTGATTATATAAAACTGAAACGTAGAACTGTCGAGCTGACATACCTATTATTAATATATCCAATTTTTGCCTACCAATTTGACAATTTCTAATAGACAAAAATTGACGATTTTCTATCTTTGGATTGTTAATACAATACATACATATGTAATGTAAACATACGGTGAAAACTTAGATTTATGGAAGAGTAATAAGAATAACATAAAGAAAAAGAAAACTATTAGCACCTTTGACCGTAAAAATGTAACATTGGAAAGTTAGATTCCAAATATTCTTTGTAATAATTAAATATATTAAATATCCTCTCACTTTTATTTAGCTTTTATTTATTGATTTCAAATACAAAAATCTAGTGCAATGCAAACATTTAAGTTTTATCATCACAATATTTTTTCTAGACGACAGATAACATACTATTATTTACATTGCACTTTTCCGGTTTTCCCGGCAACGCCACTTGAAACTCGATGCCAGGAAGTAGATAATAGCATTTTGATTATCGTGACTGTCCAAGATATAAGCCGTTAGGTAATTCGACTAAGCTAAATGTTTTGTTTTTTACTGTTTTATCTATATCTATAAATAAACAAGAAAAGATAGAATACTTCAGTATGTGCTCTTTGTCACTGAACTTTCATTATGATATGTTTGTGATTTTGGTAGAATTTCGGCTATATTTCATATTTAATACTTATATAATATTTCCAAAATAATTACATAAAATTCCAAAAAGTTATACTTCTTTAGCGTATGTACCAAAAAAAACTGCGCATGCGCAAGATGTGAAACTATTACCATATAAAAAAAATATTTCAAAACTATTGGTATTTACTATTTATCGTATAGTGTCATATCATCAAATTATTATCATACTAAAAGTATAGAATATTTAAAATTACTTTGTTGGTAGTCTTTTCTATAAAACTTGCAACATTTAAAGCCAACATTGTCGTGTCGGTTTTAGATGTCGGTGTTGTAAAAAGAAGAAGTCTAACTTCTTTCAAAACCAACCAATATTTCCTAAAAAAAAAAAATAGAATCCTTACGATAAAATTGTTGCAACTTTTCAAAAAGCAAGTCAGACTGTTTTTCAAGCTTAGTACTCACTTATTATTGTTTGGTATCCGTGGAATTTCACACGAGGACCGCGGACGATTCGCTGGATTTATGCCGAACGTCGTCAATACGTCCAGTGGGATATCGGCAGCTGAAAATTACACACAATTCTGAAAATTAAGACACATTTCTTAACAAAAGTTGTATATAGGTTAAGCTTTACATGAGTCATACGGACGATTGTGGTCGCACCGCAAGTTTGTGGTAAATCTAGTCATTGTATATATTAATTTTATTAGTCTAGAACCCGTATGATATATGTGCGGCTATAATTAAGTATACCTATAATTAAAAATGAATGTAGCACATGATTAATACAATATGATATGATTATGAATAATACATCGTGATATCATCAACAAGTTGCAAGAAAACAGGCTTAGATGGTTTGGTAATGTGATATTACTAAACAGGCCACAGGTGCGTTGTTTTCCTTGAGGAATAAGGGGCTCTTCAAAAAAGGTGCAAAAACAGCTCTCCTTAAAAGCCGGCGGTGAATCTCGTACTACCTTCCATATTCCATCTCCGTGTATTATTCATAGCAAGTGATAGTCTAGTGGTTAAGATACTTGGCCTCTCGATGGAGGAGTCCGTGGTTCAAATCCCAGGCACGCACCCCTGATTTAAAAGTTATGTGCATCCTGCATACCTGAGAGATTTATAAAAAAACTCTCAAAGGTATGTGAAGTCTACCAACACGCACTTGGCCAGCTCGGTAGACTATGGCCTAATCCTTCTCTTTCTGAGACCCGTGCCCAGCAGTGGGACAGTAATGGGTTGATGATGCATACTCATTATTATTATTCATTGCATACTCCTACAGCAACAAGTCTCACCTCTGCGATGGTTCTGATGCGGGTGCAGATGTGGATGCTGGTGGGAGTGCGGGGAGAGCGGCTGCGTGGCGGTCTGCTGCTCGCCGCCGCACGACTGGTGCAACGCCGAGTCCGAATTCGTACGGCGCCAGTTGCTGTCTGGTGGGGGACTGGAACACAAACAAATGTTGTATTATAAAGATATAACGTGATTGTGACGGCTTTACCGATTTTCACCCAATTTTATATGCATATTCAGTAGGTCTAAGAATTGGTTACTATCTATTTTTCATACCCCTAAGTGAGAAGATTTTTTTAATTTTTGAACATTTTTTTTTGTTTTTATTTTTCTATAATGTGACATTTAAAAATACATACAACACTAATTTTTTACCCTTTTATCACCAACCCCTACTTTTTAATAGCATCAGCATTTCAGTAATTTCATCATTTTTCATACCGCTTGATGTTAGATTTTTAATTTTTTTTTTATACGGTAACACAACGTTTGCCGGGTCAGCTAGTATTATTATAATTAATTGTATTGTATATCCTAAATAATATTATTAATACAAATGTGAGTTTTCTTCTTTGTTAGCTACACTTTCACGCCTTAACTACACAACCGAAAAGACTATTATCGCGAAAAATAGTGCCGTTCCCAAGGGATAGATAAAATTTCTTTGTTTAAAACCTCTGACTGCGAGCGACTTCGCGATTAAAATTTTGAAATATATAATGGAATAGTGAGTTTTATAAATGCGATGTTACGACTTATTACTTCGGAAAAAATGTTTTACATAAGAGTAGATTTGCCCTAAAGCAGTAGCAGTCAGTGTTTTTCAACCTTTTCCATAGCACGACCCCTTTAGTATGTAGGTAATACTTTTCCGTGACCTCTGTGTCTTTAAATTGTATTTTTTCATGGTTCATATAAAAAACCGTACAATTTTTTTTCTTATTTTTAAAATTAGGTGTCGTATTGTAAAAACATATTTATGTTTTTATTTCTCTCTTTTAACTGTGACTTTGCGATCCCTTAAGTTTAAGATTCACGTCCCATTAGTAAAAATGACATTAAATGCGGCTTAAACAAACATACATAAATATATTCCCATCTATTCATTATAGTGAGATCCTATAGCGATGTAGGAATTTATTGAGCGGCATTAAGTATCTGCAAAGTTTTCGCACTGGACATTTTTACACTGCAGTTCGAACGACATATTATAATGTTTACTTTTAAGTGCTTTTATTATATCAAATTTGAATATTATGCAGATAAAGATTATAAAATGCCTAAACTTACAATTATATATAATCATTAAATTGTTCCACACTTTTACAATGTCTGAAATTGACGTCATCGAAATTAAATAATGCAAAACTATGCGAAGGACAACTTGTGGTACAAAAATCGTAATTTTAACTTAAACAAAATTCCGCACGCGTTTCTTTGCGCCGATTTAAGATTTTTAATAAACAATATAGAATTCAAAAAATATCTATTCAGCTTCATAATCCAAAGGTAGTAAACAACTATTAACTAAATACAATTTTTCATTTTAAAACACGTGTCATTTCTGCGTATTTATTGATTTTTAAACGTACGGCGCACTTAATACATATCTCTGTACTTTTATGTTAATTACAAGGTAACTTGTCTTTGCCCTCGGTTTCGTCCGCATAGTGTATTGTTTTAGTAATTATATACAATTATATTTTATGACACTTAGGTAAATGTTATATTTACGAAAATAATATTTGTGTGATAATGTAAAAACTTTATTTTTATTGCGGATAAAATAAAATTTACGGCACGCAAATAAATCACCACTATTTAAGTCTAATATTACGTGTTTAGATACAAGAGTTTCATCGAAACCGGATCAGTATTTTTCAAACAAACTATTTCATCTACATCGAGTGCATAAAGGAGGAAAAGTCTTCGAAGTTATTCTCTAACAATGTAACAAGGAATTCTTGTGTCTGGCGAACTAACACTTGTAATTGGAGAAAATTACACCTCATTACACTTATATCGCTTATAATAGAGGCTTGCTATATCTTAGATATTGTATTAATACCATATAATAATAGTCCTATAGCATGCAAGGAGTATTGACCGTTCGAGACAACTTAAATCATTTTCAATGACAATGCTGAGTGTTTCCTGTACATACATACTTAAAGTTCACGAACAATAAATTTATTAATTATGAATGAGGTTTCCTAGAATGAATGATAATGGGCCCTGAATTAATGCATGTGTCATATTTATGTTGGTACATGCGCAAGTGATCTCTGACGCTGGCCAGTAGTACGATAAAACGTGGTTTTGGTACACAAATCATAACTATTTCAAAATTAATTAGTTAATATGTAACAAGGAAACATTTAACAAGATTCATTTAAACAACTTAACAGACTTTATGATGCAATTGATGAATTGTTTACTTAGTAGGTAATTTGTAATAGTAATAAACTAGTTTCAATTTAAGCTTAAGTCAAATTCCCAGCTAGATAAAAACCACAGATGAAATTTATTTTTAATCTGGATCTGAGCATTATTTGTCAATAAAACACCGTGAGGAAATTGAGACATCGTCAAGTCATTACTGTCCCAATGATGTGCATGGCTCTCCTCTCTTAGTGAGAAGTATTAGGCCATGGTGGCTAAGTGCTGATTGGTAGACTTCACACAGTTTGAGATCTGTTTTTTTAAAGATTCTGTATGTGGGCAAAATCAGAGAATTTGCAGATTTCTTTCAGAGACAAGAGTGTCTAAAAATTTCTTATTTCATTTAAGCGACAAAATTATTTCTCTGGCAGTATTTTACCTTATTCATGCTAATACAAAATATTAAATACCTTAAATAAACAGTGCTTCCATATGGGCTGGTGTCGTGTTTCCTGTCCGCGGGGCGTCGCATCGGCCCCACGGACGAGGACGCTCGGCCGCGCTGGCCCGGCGATCGAGACGGAGATGTACCACCGCTCCTACCACCCCCGAGACCGTACTGTGTCGCTAGTGTTGCTTCCTCGGGCTGTTGACAATGAAATAACCATTATATAAACACATTAGTACATTAAGGACAACAATTTCGATGAAGCTTATCATATTTAATTTTATCATCACAAGTATTTGAAAATCTGTCTTATTTATTATTTTTGTACGCTGTTATTAGGTTAATATTGTAAATAATTAAATATAATTGTACATTTTCAACAAAAATAAATATTAGTATAATTATATAAGGTAGCATTAAGATTATGGACATGCAATACTTGAAGATCCTAATCTGGGTATTAAAATGTACGTCAAAACATGTTTTTTTGCCTAAACTGACACTTATAATTAAATCGGAAACCCGACTGCTTAAAGTATAGTCATAGCATATAACAAATAAAACAAATCGAACGACACCCCATATGTTAAAATGCGTCAAGTCGTTTGAGCTTTAGGGCATACTTATTTAGTATGCCCTAAAACTCATAGGTACGTTCGAAAAATATTATCCTCTTCAAATCAGGTAAAAATACATTTCAATTTAACAATTTAAAATAAATGGTATACAGATCCAATCAAAATGATTACTAATTAAACAATAGTTCCTTTTTAAATGAATAACCTTGAATAATTATATCAATGTGATTTTCCCGCTTTACATCCAATTAATTCACAGTTATCGTACTAACTGGCATGATTATTTATCTACATATCAGGTGTCACTGTGTAGTTGTATAAAGATGTATTATATGTGCCCAAAATCAATTGTATCTGAAAATATTTCATAACCTTGATATTGTTACCTACTTAATAGGTACTACTTATACAACTGTATTTTACATTTTTGTTTAATGTTAACATAGTAAATCCATCTGGCAATCGCTTTCACTTTGTTCATAAAGTAAACCGAATGAGTCATATAATAGTTTGAATGTTTAAGTTTAACTTTGTTATGCAGTATGACCTTATCCTTTATAATTCTGAGAAGGTACCCATGGCCCAGTCTCAAGTAAATAACTATGGAAGTAGCACATGGGCAATCAGTCAGATTTCATGAACATTTAAACCAATTCTATCCTCAAGTTCTATCTGAGGTTACTCTGAGGAACATTGTTACCAAGAAAAATATGTCATCAAAGCTTTTAGACCAGAATTAGCACTAATTCCTATAATACAACTAATATGTCCGTAGCATTTCCTTACAAAAAGTCTGTGATTCCCCTCTACTGTTTGTCTTAAACTTATCCTCATAAAATTAATTGACAAATTCTATACAATCTTATCAGAATACTTAATATGATCATAATATTTTTTAACATGCAATTATGCATGTTTATAAATAAATGGTTCAAAACATACTTAGGTATATACCTCACAAGTAACTACAATGCTCAAATGATAACAACATCCCATTGCTGTATGAATAAAAGAAGTAAAGTGAAGAATATTGTTTAACTATACCTACTATGATTCAATCCACATGGTTAGAACTTAACTGAAATGTGTCTATGAGTACCCTTGCCTGTACCGGTAATTAGTACTATAGTTTCATAGTATTTTAAAAACATGCAATTATAGTTTGTTTATAAACTAAAGTAACAAAAGGAAATAAGGTACAAAACTCACAAATAACTACAATGCTACAATTGTAAGAGTATGCTATTTACTATAATAAATGGATAAAAGAAGTAAAAATAAGGAATATTGTTTAACTATGCTACTATGGGGTCCACATGACTAGAAACCAGCCTGAAATGAGTCTCTATATAGAAATACACCCCTGTCTGACACATTATTTTATGACAAATATTATCTTTCTTCATACAAAATTTAGTAGAATTTTAAATTCCAGGCTATTATGACTTCTGTAACTATATATATATTGTTTCATTTTTAACATAAAAATTACTAGTTTGTCCAAAATAAGCGTAAATAAATGGTGGTACTTGATTGTTACCTATTGACTGACTCTTATATTTCATTAGAAACGCTATTTTATTTTATTTGTCACACTTCTATTCATATTTCTGTACTGAATCAAGATATAAAGCTTGAGAAAATATTTACATAAACATAGTATTTATATATAACAGTTTTTTGGACATACTACTAGACCATGGTTATATTGTCAGTGCAAAGTTTCTAGTTAAGCAGACTGGGTTGTAGGCAACTACACAACTATAAGAGTCATGCTATGCTATATTATACTAATTATATGGAACAATATCAAAAACATAACATCAATGTAAAATAATATCAAAAAATTGAAAATAAACCATAACAATGTATATCTAATTGGCAATATAAGTTTAAAATTAAGTAACTGTATGGTCATAACATAGTAAATGTTTATTTATACTTCATATTGATATGTTTATAGTATGAACAGATGGGGTTACAAGAAATACTCGACTAACACATGTTATAAAATAACAATAAACATGGCTTTCTGCTCAGACCATTCATACAAGGATTATAACTGAACAGTGGCAGAAATAAATGGATAACAGATTGCATGGCGCATACATTCATCTGCAGACAATAACTCAATTAACATTTCATTGTCATCAATGCATTCTCACAGCTCGGATGTATGAATGTAAAGTAAGTAAAATGCCAAGTATATCAGAGATTAAAAAATAATCAGTAGCACCAAATTCATAAAATGTTCCACTACTGAAAATAAAAGTTGCAACGTCTACAACATAAATATGGAATTGTAAAACGAGCAGATTCCAAAATGAGGAACCTTGGTTGATTCTGGCTCTGCCTTGACAGGGTCTGGCGCAGCGACATTTGGGAGGGAGCCACTGCGGTATGTGCCCAGGGCTTGTTGTGTGGGTCGGAGAGACGCATCAACATTCTCTGCTGGCTCTGGGGGAGCTTTCACCCTGGCTCTTCTACTACTTGAATTAACCTGCAACCATGCTCTTTCAAAATCTTTGCCTAACCATGTTGCTAGCAAAATTTTAATTCAATACACAGTAACATTACATTTGGTTGCTAAGAACTCCACAACTTGTTGCACTCACAATAACTTGTCTACACCAAATATGGTTGTGTATTTTATCCATAACTTAGATCGCCTAGATAAACAATTCAAACGATGATAAAAATATGCCTTCCAGGAAAAGCTATCAGTGTGAATCAAACCATAACTGAATTCAATGCAATTTGTAAACATGCATGTATTTTGAAGTTTCACAGAGAATATTGTCACAATATGTACCTGTTTATGTTTATATGATGTATTGAAAGGATACTTTATTCATTTTAATAACGATGTCGACAATGACAATTGTTAATTATTAGATACAGGTACTATACGGGGCGAGTAGGCATTCATTTGATATGTTATTGCATACCCCACTTATTTAGACAGGATTAACTATTCATTTAGTTATTAAGTCGCAATACGAATATTGTAATGATTATTGTTTACGTCGGCTAGCACATTTGACGGCCAGGAAGCGATTGCCTAAGTAAATAGGCGACATACCTTATTGGTTGCGTCGGAAACTTCGCGCATAATTTTTTCAAAAGCAGCCGTTTCCTCGGCCTGCTTTTGATTGTGGAGGGCAATTTTTTCACTAAATTTCCTAGGATTCGCCATGATGGTCAACAAACATTTATTCTTCTCTCTTTACATCACAATTTTCTGCGCTCGTAGAACCAAAACGCGCTTGCTTGTCAGAGCAAGCAATATGATTGCCATTTTGAAAAATGATGTTTTTTTAAATACTTGAAGTCAATTAATTTAAATCTAAACAGCCTTATTGTTTTTTTAATATTCCTAATTAAATATAATTAATATTTTCTTAAACAGAACTTATGAATACTATGTATATCTATTAATCATATAATATGTATAATGTGTGTGTGTAGGTTATAGGATAATTTAATATTATCAAACATTATTAAATTATGTGGATTGTTTTGTTCTACAATTTTGTGTTTGATTATTTCTTCATTTATTTTTTATTTAAATATTATTGTAAGTATTTTTTATTCTAATATAATAACTATGTTTGATAGGTTGTCGTTGTCATAAATCTGACAATTACAATATTTGACTTAGACATACGCTGTCATAACATCACGGTATCGGCCCAAGAAATACCTAAGGAATTACGAAATGTGAATTTAAATTATGTTTCTTAACGAAGTGTAATTCAGTTTCTACAGAACGCTTGTGAAAGTTGGCGGAACGGAGTTATGGAGGAAAAATATATACTCTCTTTAGACGTAGGCACTACTACAATTCGGTCGGTGATTTATAATTCTAGGACAGAAACTGTAGGCAAAGCGGTAGATCAGGTAAGTAATAACTTCCTAAACCATTTAAATGTTTCGCAACCGTTCGTAGATCAATTTATGGTCTTTGTACTAATTTAAAATCAAGATAAGATTGTACTTAATTTGTGTCGTCTTTTTTGTTGTAATAAATATAATGTGATAATAATGGATAATGGATAAAAAAAATACGAATAATGGATAAAAAAATAGACAAAGGGAATATAAGGAAAAACCCTAAAATAAAATGAAACTAGCCAAAATAGTGTATAAAACAATATCTGAAAGCAATGTTGTCATTTTGCCAACTTATTTATAATTTAGTTACAATGTTATAAATACAGTTTTGTGTCACACACAATGTATAGGTGGTTACTACGGTTGTTTATCATATTTAGGCATCAATGATAAAAATAGAATTGATAGACTATGTCTTATGTTACTTGAGTGGCACATATTTAAAATAATCATTCAGGTTTATTAGTACTCTGTAACTCTAGCAAACTGGTTAAAATTGTAGATAACACTATTCAAAAAATATTGACTGGTCAGAGTGTTACCAATTAGATTAATCTAATTGAAAAAGTTTATGTTCCTATATGGGTTAAGGACTTACAGTAAGAAACATTTGAATGCAAGGAACATAGGACCGGATATGATTGTTACTAAGTCCGGTCCTTAGAGTCGGATAGATTGGAACCAATCTATGTCAATTGTGTCGTTATTGGTGGAAATGAAGCAAGCTATGATATTTATTTACACACAGTTAAATGCGTGTTAAAACCGGTTTCTAATTTGTTATTGTACAATAATTTTATGTTAGAATGAATGAATAAATTGACTGGTAAAATTACATATTCAATCTAAATACTTTATCTCTGTATTTAAGTCTTTGCTTTGGATTATTGTTCTTAAAGATATTTGAACAATTTTTAATTATACTGTGCATTTTTTCAGTTTCATTGTTTATTTGTAGGTTGTACTACACTATCCTCAGCCTGGTTTTGTAGAAATAGACCCGGAAGAGCTATGGGTTTCCATAGTAGGTGTCGTACGAAAGTCTTTACAAAGTAAGTTTATTTGTAAGATTTAATTTATTTTTCCGTGATTGTTTTAGGCTGAATTTTTTCCAGAGCTTTTTGCTTTTTGAAATTGTCAATTGATTTTTTTTTATTCAAAATAGGTTCTTTACAGAGCACTTTTTGAATGTCTTTACATCTACCACCACTTCACTAGGCGTTTCGTTATGGAGAAGAAGCAGCGAAAGAAATTCCATAACAATCTTGCCCTAGATTATTTAGGCATAACAAAAGAGAACACTGCTTAATCTCATAACATAAGTCTATTACTTTTATGATTTATTACTTGTTATTCGACAATATATTTTTTTCTGGTAGGCAAAAATTGGGTAGAAAAATTATTAAAAACCGGTGTAAGTCTGTAATATTTATTTTTCGCTAGATGCAAGTTTATCTGCCGCACAAATAACCGCCATGGGCATATCAACTCAACGCAGCACATTCATCACTTGGTCACGAGAAACCGGCAAACCTTTTCACAGATTCATAACTTGGAAAGATATAAGAGCTGATAAACTGGTAAAACAATGGAATGAATCATATACTTGGAAGGTAATTGTTATTGTAATCATATTTTCATAATGATAACTTTTTATATGAATGCCAGACAGATATGCAGACTGCCTCATAGTCACTATAGCATATATGTATAAACATCTTGAGTTGGCCACATATAAGATTATTATCTTAAAATATAATGGGAGTGCAAGTAGTAACTTTAAATTTTAAGATAGGATAGGGTAGGGTAGGGGATCAGGGTAGATGGTGTAACTTTTCCAGGAAAAGAAAGTTAACAAGTTTTCTTATTTTGTAAATGACTGGCTGTAAATGACTGGAAAATTAGTTGTTATAAATATATACATTTTAACTGGTTTTATATGATTTCATTAAAATATTCCTATCTCAATACATATTATGACTGCTTTTGAATGACTACAGTTTTTATTACTTATAAACTTATTATTTTTATTTTTATATATTTGCATATGCATACAATATGCATTAAAACATGTATAATTTTCAGTTCATTAAAATTGGCGCATATGTTATGTTTATGCTGTCGCGGAGTAAAAGATTTAGAGCGGGCAGTGTGTTCAAATTTTCAAATAATCAGGTGAGTGAAAATTATATTTTAAATAGATTTTTATTATCAAGGATTAGGTGGAAGAAATGTACTTATGGGTATATACATTTTAAGGTTATTATCATTAAATATATTGATGTGTATAAATTACACATAACATTTGGTAGGTAATTATACATAACTGAAATATGACAAGTAATTAACTTTGTTGAATTTATAGAGTTAACACGACATTGTAATAAGTAGGTACTTTGTTTTATGTATTGTGCGTTCTGGTCAATATACAAGTTCAAATTTCAGTAATTCAATCAATATGTTGATATTTATTTTGCATTCGCACGCATGGATCAACACGCTGTGTTAACTCTTCGCAGCCTACGAGTATGTGCGTGTGGCACGCATGACAGGAAAAGTCTAATCTAAAATCTATGAAACGGATCCAAGCGGGCCAGACATGCACACGATCATGTCCCATAATTAACTTAGTTAAATGATGCTTGGAATCTAACAAAATGGGATCTTTTTTATCATAGTGCGCACGTTGCGATTAAGCCCAAAAAAACTCATTGATACATTTTTCAAAGGTGTGTGAAGTCTACCTATACGTACTTGACCAGTTTGGTAATTTATATAAACCTTATATAAATACATAAACAATCGCCGTTATTAGCTGGCGACTTAGTATTTTTTGGTGCCCACCATTATGTATTTAATGAGCTATGTTTGGGTATGTGCGTCGTCGCTTTGCATAACTTGTTTGTTTTTTGGGTTCAAGTAACTCGTTTTTGCACGATCGGCTGGTTACTGACATTGACCGTTGTATACAACCTGAGAGTTATTTTAGCCGTGTTATTGTAGGGAGCTAGGGTTAAAGGTCTGCGAGGCAGCGAATTGCCTTCGTAAGGTTTTGTTTTAAATAAATAAGTTTTTTGCTATAGGTGTAATAATTAAGTGTGTGTTGTAACTTAAAGCACACGTATTTTTTACTAATGTTTACGAACAAGGCCACAGTCATTTTTTGTTAAATAGGAATGTTTACGAATTATATGACGGTAAACTGCGTAAATTCTGTAGGAATTAGTTGTTTGGGTCCTTTAATATAATAAAATAACATACAAATGGCAATCAATAGATGCATTAGGCATGGACGAGCCAGTTACTGCGCCAGATGCATTTATTTATTTCATTTAAATCATAGACTAACGTCGTAACAGACACCCCAAAGTATACAAATGTCTTATACGACGTCTATATTATACCAGGATATTTTATATCATATTTAACTTGATACCTTATGCTAGATTATTACTAGATCCGCCTAGTATTAATAATCTGACGCCCATACATCTTATATGGGAAAATCACCTCACTATAACGATTTTCAGCTGCATTCCATTGCACATGTCGCGATGACACATACATTATGCAAATTTGCATTATAATACGAAAACAATGATATATGCATCATCGCAATACATGGAAGGAAAACGCTAAAAAACGTACGACGCGGCGACCCCTTACATATAGCTATGTATAAATATACAATGTATGCAAATATAATATTACTATTATTACCTATTTGTTTTTCCTATTAAAATAAGGTTTTATGCCATAGTTTATAGACTTCACACATCTATAAGATTGTTATGTAGATAAAATTATTATTTAACTTCACAATAAATTATTTATTACAGACTACGTTAAGACTGTACTGGGCGTTACTAAATGTTCCCGCCCTTAAGCAGGCGGTTCAGAAAGATGATGCTATGTTCGGAACTCTGGACACTTGGCTGCTATACAAACTTACAGGTAGTGTTATATAAACTTCGTTATATTAGGTTTGTTTAATTAATTAAATTCAAGTCGGTAAATATCACCAGATGATAAAAAAACCCTTTCTACACTCACAGCCCCACATTAAGATTCCCTGTATCGTGGGTGCTATGAACACACACAGAGACAAATACACAAACACCCAGACCCAGAAACAGAAACCTAAATTCACCATTTAGATTTCTGTCTGGCCGGGGATCGAACCCGGGACCTTCTGCGCGTCAGACCAGTATGGTGACCGCACCGTACGCGGGTCGTCGAATTACCCTTTCTACACTCATAGTACTACTATATTTTTTCCTGTGTCGTAGATGCATGCAATGACGACATGTATCCAGAATAGATATCTAAATTCATGATCCAGATTTTTGTCTGACTAAGGGGCGAACCTTCGCCCGTGTTTGTCTTCCCAAGTAGGACTGCAGTATTGTTTCAGTATGACCGTATACGTTGCAATCCCTGAAGTCGTAATACCTATTTCTGCCTAATAACAGCAGTATTAAGCTGTTAAGCACAGCTTTGTTCTAATTTGTTGAGTGTGGTAAGAAAGACATACTCATCCGAGGTTTTCTAACTTAGTCCTCAGGGGTATCAGAGCTTTTGTGGCCGATCTCAGGCAATACTCTAATCTTCATGAACAGTTCTTGCCTCATGTCACTTAGCATCAGGTGGATTGCTTCTATTTCTATCATATACTAAACATTAATATAGTTTTTTTTATAATTTTTACCAGGTAGCCAGATCCACATGTCAGACGTGTCTTCAGCCTCAGCGACTGGTTTCTTCGACCCCTTCACGATGCAATGGGCGGGGTGGGCGATGGCCATATTCGGGATACCGATGGCAGCGTTGCCAACTGTCGTGGACACCGCTGGGGACCACTTCACCAACACTGCGGCTGAGATTTGGGGACATCCTATACCTATACGGAGTTGTGTGAGTTAATTAAATTTCAGTAGGTTAACCGATATTTCCAGTGCCACAGAAGGGACGTCGTACGAGGCATACATACATTTATATGGTTGTGTAAATATCTACGTTTTAATTTTTTTACATCAAATTTGATTACCTTTCACGTTTTACAGACCATCGATACTATTATACTAATTACTAGGCAATTAATGATTTCAATTTTTTTCCCATTATATTTTCATGAAATTCTCTCCCATATTTTATTCATTTCTTGAGATTTAATTTTCTTGAGTCGCAGCTTATTTTTTTTATGAAAAACGGTTGTTCTAATGGTTTATAGGTTCGATTTAAACTAGAATATTCAGCGGTAAACACTGTTGTTATAATACAGAAATAGGTATGATCATCGCCATACCAACTCAAAATAAATCCTACCGTTTTGTAATGAATACATAAACAAACATTTCCTTTCAGATAGCAGACCAAACAGCTTCAATGTGGGGCTCGTGTTGCTTCGACGTGGGTGACGTGAAGCTGACCATGGGCACTGGGACCTTCTTTAACATCAACACGGGTCGATCACCACATGCTAGTGTGTCTGGTCTCTATCCTGTTGTGGGCTGGAGACTGGGTGATGAGCTGGTGTTCTCGGCAGAAGGAGCTAATAATGATACTGCGACAATAATTAAATGGGCTCAGAATTTAGGTAAGAATCAATTTTAGGGAGACCATAAAGAAGGTATCTTACAACACTTGTTGATTGCTGCAAGCTAGTGTGTCTGGTCTCTATCCTGTTGTTGGCTGGAGACTGGGCGATGAGCTGGTATTCTCGGCAGAAGGAGCGAATAATGCTACTATACAACTATACTGCTACTATAATCAAGTGGGCACAGAATTTAGGTAAGAAATTGTTGTAGAAAATCATGTAGTCACAAGGAAGGTATTCTTCAATATCAACATTGACCGGTCTCCGCATGCAAGTGTCTGGTCTCTATCATGTAGTGGGCTGGAGACTGTGGGATGAGCTGGTGTTCTCAGCAGATGGAACTAATAATGATACTGCCTTCTACTATTATCAAGTGGGTTCAGAATTTAGATGAGAATTAGTTGCAAGAAAATTATTAAGGGGAAAATGAAAGAAAGATGTTTGGATATTAGGCGATGATATAATAATCTCGCAGATTTATATCTGCTGTTAGACTTATGTTTAGCCGACATTTTAATCCGTTATCGCTTTATTTTAAAGAAACATTTTATTACTAATATTTAGGACTAAATATTAGGCTAATGTAATTTTAATCTATAAGTTATTATTTTTGTATATTATTATTATACTACTTGTATGACGTTTGAAAGGATGTTAAAACTATTCAAATTAAGTTTGAATCAACGTAAAGAGAGACTAATAACTACGGATAGACACAATAATGTGAACTTTAAAAACGGGTTTTAATGTTTTGTATCATGCATGTGTTGAAATGGTAATAAAGTAGTTAAAGGTGCTTTTCCACCAAGGATATGCGAGTAAGCTAAGCGGTGTTAAGATGTGCTATGAAAATACTTAGGTACAATGGCCGTGATCTTTAGCTTATATCCGTAGCTCCATTCCTTAGTTAGCATTGCATCGTATAAAAAAACTATAGCTCAGTTGCCAGAGCTAAGTTACGCTAAGTGAATATGCTATGAAAATATTTAGTTGCACCATTCTCGATCGTTAGTTCGCATCCTTAGCTCCAATCCTTAGCTTGCATCTCGCCATACATAAAATATAGCGAACCTGCCAGAGCTAAGCTAAGCGAATAAGATGTGCTATGAAAATCGTCACCATCATCAACAACAACAACCCATTACTATCCCACTGGTGCGTACAGGTCTCCTCTCAAGAGTGAGAAGGATTGGGCCAAAGTTCACCGCGGTGGCCAAGTTCGAATTGGTACTTCTGAGTTTTTTTTTAATTTACTCAATTCTAGCTACATCGGTCACGATCCGTTGCTTGAATCTGTAGCTTCTATCTTTAGGTTGCATCGCCATATAAAAACGGCTTACGTCAGAGTTAAGCTAAACAAGAGATATGAAAATGAACGAAATAGCTTAGCTACGAGTATATACCTCGAATATGGCTAGTGGATAGGCACACTTAGACTTATAATTTTAATACTTAATCACTTGTTATCATAAAACATGTTTGTTACAAGTTACGTGAGAATGACTAATCTGACAAATACCATTATCACAACAGCGTTATGATTGATAATGTATTGTTGTAAATGTTTCTATTATATAACATGGCTCTAAAATTTGCAATGTCTATCTGTGATATTATTTACGTTATTTTATAATGATAAAATTAATTGTTAGAATTAATAAGTTAATGGTAACATTACAATTCTCCATCAAGTTTAAAAATATATCGATGTATATGTATAAAATTAAAAACTACGTTTTAATGATAAAGAACTAGTAAACTAGCATGTAGTTCATCTGATGGTAAGTGGCTACTGATGCCCACTGACACCTGTGATCAGCCCTACACAAGATTAGATTCCTACTTTGCTATCCCTGAGGACTAAGTTGGAACGCCTTGGAAATGTATATCTACCTTACTACACCCTTCAAACTAAAACACTCACGCTTAACACTGTTGTTATTAGGTAAAAATAGGGTGTGGCGGTGGTGCCGCCGGAATCAAACCATAATGAGTTCTATCACCTTCAAATTACCGTTATAACTCACCTCCGCTATTTATGTATAGTAAAAGCTGCAATGGTATTAATTTTCAGGTTTATTTGAAAGGCCCGAAGATACGGCTGAGATAGCTATGTCGGTCCCCGATTCGGATGGCGTTTTTTTCATACCAGCTTTCAGTGGTTTAGGGGTGAGTTATTTTATGAAATTATTGGAATAAGTTACATAATTATTTATTTCATGAAATTATTGGAATAAGTTACTTTATAGATTACTTAAGTTATAAGCGTATGTTACTGAAAATGTCACCAAAAACTAGTTTGTTACGGTTTCCTACTCGAAAGGGTAAAAATGGGACCCTATGATTAAGCCTCCGCTGTCTTTTCGTTTGTCATATCTCTATCTCTTGAACTTTAAATTTTCACATTGCACGTATGTACTAATATAGCTGCTACTACTACTATAAATACTAAACATAAAAATAAAATATTTGAAAATTTGGTGATACGGAACCGTCCGTATGTGGGTTCGACTCACATTTAGCGTATAATTTGTAGTCATACGTAGAGATAAAAGAGTTAAAACAAAGTAGAATTAAGAGTCTACATTAATTAGCATTTTTAACCCAAACATTTATAAGTTACTTGCATAATTATTATCTATATATTTAATCTTACTGGATAAATTTTAAGTATCAAGAGTAATTATTATTGCAAGTAATTGCAAATTTGCATATTATGATTGCAAGAAGTCGTTTGGTTGCGAAAACAAGGCTATTATTTTGAATTCAAGGTCAGACAATGGTTAATTGGATACAAAATTTTAATGGATAATTAAATTTTATCACTTAAAAGGTTTGCTTATTACTTTTTTCGCGGTAACAAATAACTTAAAACAATTAATTACTTTTTAAAATATAACGTAGTAGTACCATAGTGTTGTTAGGTATTTTAAATCTCAATATGTTTATTCAATAAAAATTTTGCACTATATTTACAAATAATTTATTACAATCATCTGTGGATATTCGTGTAGTTGCACTTATGTGTGTTGATAGCACTCACGATTTACGACTCCTATTTTATTTTTTCTAAGTGCATGATGAAAGCGTGTATTTTTCGTGGCAAGGAATCCTAGTGTGGAGCTGGGAGTAGCTCCACTAAGCGTCCTAAGGGGGATTAAAACCAGAATCAATTCGTGTCAGTGTGTTTGGTGACCGTTTTGCCACATGTATGACTTTCTTATATGATTTAAGATAAATATTATCGCGGAATTGTGACATTTATATATATTTTAATATGTAACTATGTTAATTTCTAGTTATTGCTGACATTTCGATCCAGTTGTATGGATCGTGGTTACGGCGAAATTAATTAATTTATTTATTTAGGAAACGAACGAATACATACTGATTTCTTAATTAAAAAATTCAGGAATGATTTCACCAGTTACCCTAGAATTTAACCTTATCAGAGATTTATTACGGACGGCCATGGGCGGCAGTAGCTTACTATCAGGTGGACTGCATTCTCGTGTACTCCTTTATTATATTAAATAATAACAAAAAAACAAAAATACAATATTATGTATTATTTCCCAGCCGCCATACAACGATTGCACAGCAGCATCAGGCTTCGTGGGCATGAAGCCTTCGACCAGCAAGGCGCACCTGGTGCGCGCGGTGCTGGAGTCGCTGGCCTTCCGCACCGCACAGCTGTACTCCTGTGTACGGAGCGAGACCACGCATACTTTTAGTACTATTAGGTGAGTATCTTGGATATTAAATGGGTAGGATGGGCATGGGTGCGTAAAAAGGGGGTAGGGGGAACAATGGACTAACACCTCGGAGGCCCGGGGTGGAAAGTTGAATGAGGCGTCCAGTCTAAGCAGTTGATCTCATTTTACAAACGTTGACGAATGACCTGGAAACTTGTAAACCAGGACCGTCCCTGCTCCGCCTCTAGTCTGCCAATCAGGGGGAGATTAAGGGACTCGGTTACTTACTTTTAGCATTGACAAAG
This sequence comes from Epargyreus clarus, assembly GCF_041222505.1. NCBI lineage: Eukaryota > Metazoa > Arthropoda > Insecta > Lepidoptera > Hesperiidae > Epargyreus > Epargyreus clarus. The sequence goes on along the minus strand of NW_027332231.1, from coordinate 6,565,252 downwards.
AAACAATATCTTAAATATTCATTACCTATTATGTATTAAGCTATTATGCTGTATTGAGAGGTTATTTATTTAGGGAACACTCCTCCTTATGACGCATCCAAAGTTAGCCTTACCATATCGTTCAGCTTAGAACACAGCAGCGCTTAACACTGCTGTGTAACATGTAGTACTTCCGTAGTCAATTCACTAAGGATGCTACCGGCTGAATTATAATTAATTATCTTCTATTATCCTGTTAAAATGAAAACGATTAAAAATATCCTTTGTTAGATATTAAAGTCATTTGGTAATAGAGTTTACCTTTTTATACTTCTGGGACTAGTGTTTGTTCGTATAAAAAATCATTTCGAATTTCCAGGTTAGATGGCGGTGTATCCAATAATGACTTCATAATGCAGCTGATCGCAGATCTCACTGGTTTGCGTGTAGAGCGGCCAGTACAAGTGGAGATGTCTTCTTTGGGCTGTGCTCACATAGTGGGGTTGCATTTAGGTAAGTAAATAAATGGATTTGAGGTTTAAATAAGGAAAAAGATACACTCAATTCAATTCTAGTGTTATTTGTTTATATTAGACATTTCACCTTTAGTATCTGTTAATAGATCTACATAAAATTTGACACAATAGTCTATTGATCAAATATCTTAATTTATATCTCGTATGAGTCTAATAAGATCTACATTTATTTATGTTAGTAACTCAAACGAGTACCTTCACGCCATCAGTATAGGTACGTCAAATATCCATTTGAATAATCCATTTATTACTTTTTTGAAGTACTTATATAATTTGTGATATATAAATAATTTATGACATGAACTCTGACTTATTTCAGGCATGTTCAAATCGAAAGAAGAGCTGAAATCTTTACGGAAAATAGGCAGCGTGTTCACGCCGCGTTCGCACGTCAAGAAGTCGTACGAACTGACGGTCGCCCGCTGGGAGGACGCGGTGAAACGCATGTGCGGTTGGTACAATGAGAACAAACAATCTGTCAACACAGTATCCGACTCTAGCAGTAGTTCAACCCCACAGAATAGCTTCAAGGTCACAAATGACAAGAAGAACGGACGGATATCGAAATAGCGCTGGCTTTTCTGCCTGCTGACACTGTTTATGTGCTTCGCTGTGTGCAGGTGATATACGTTTTTTAAACGCTCGCGTGCGGCGAGCCTAATTAAACGCTTGGATGGTTATGTGTTCGGTGATTTGGGTTTTTAGTTTTTTGTACCGTGTAATAGATAAATATATTAAATATGATATTAATAGGTTTCGTGTTGCTATGTTGTTATTGCGACAATGAGATTTTTATACGTAAACGAGTCATTTATGAATTACGTCATGAGAAATTTGTATTTTTATTTCTATTGATTTTTTATAGTTACATATCTACTTTTACATATCAAGTTATAATATATTATAGTTATCATCATACATATACGTAAATATGATTTATTTGGAGATTTGTTTATAAATTTAGTTCTAGATATTACTCCCGACAAACTTAATACGTATTTTTGTCAGTGTGATGTCATGACCCGCTCCCATCGTCTTGTAATTTAAGGAGTATCTCAATTTTAGTAATCACGTGACGTAATTTATATTGAACATTAAGGCTGAAAATATAAGATTGTAAATTTGGGAGTTTAATTGCTGTAGATAATTAGCTAGATTTGAAAATAAATACAATAAAAATATTGACTGGGATAAATTGCACCATTAAATGGTGTAGTTATGGATCGTATAAGCGACAAGGTAACGCTCAAATATATCAAATGTAAAAAATGTAAAAATGTTAGTAGTTAACTATGAAATAAATGATATGTATGGATATTTAAAACTATGCTACAATTGTTTCATAAATAATTTATTTGGGCGATAAGAAAATATGTTTGCTTACCATAGAGACAGTTTATCAAAATATAGGACAATAAAATTCGATAAATTATGCAAAAAAATGGAGACAGTGTCAATAACAAATCTATGGCGTTTTGGTTTTATTGTTTGAGAATGTGTTCGGTCATAAACAAGGAAGTAAAGTAAAGTAAAATATGTAACTTAATAATTATTTTTTTAATTTTGATATAAAGTACATATTCAGTTTACATGAAATAATCTTTTGATGCTGAGCTCTCTAAGTTGAAATCATAACCAAAAATATAAGACAGGTAACATTCATTTTACTTAGGTCATATCAATAACATTGTGAAATTTCTAAATCTTATGATTTCTTACTCCGATTGGAAAATATGTGTGGACGTAACATCTATTTTAAACATGCCTATTTATTTTAGAGAAATGATTATCATCATATTACATATGTCTGTCTATCCTATATCAGAAGAAGAAGGTTTGATGCTAAATTATTATTGGGTAAGGTACATGTATTAGATTAATATCTGTGAATAAGGCCCACACATTTCTTATTGTGCGAATCTTTACATGTCGGTTGCAGAATTTATAAACCTACGACTCCATATTGATTCACAGTTTGAAAAATCAAAGTTTGCCTTTTATAACCACATTTAAATGTAATATATAGCCTTAGGACTTGTATTCATAAGTAAAAAAATTGGCATGTTAGTGTAGCTATGTAATAATAGGTTGTGAATTAAAATAGTTATCCAACCATGTATATAATTTTATACGTCCATATTAATAAAAATATGAAAAATTATTTAATCGTCCATTGCCTAAGATGTAATTTAAGATAAAAGTGAATGTAATACATATATCACATCACCATATTCCTACTAATGTTATACTTTTTTTCATGTAAAATTTATTAGGGAATGTTCCACTTATCTGTTTCACGCTTAAAAGTTCAGATTTTTTACTACATCGCTCACCATTTAAGGATAAAAAAAGCTTTTTTCATTCAACATTCAACACAACATTCAAATTTACGTATTAATTTCGTTACAATTTCGAGCTAATACATAAATAAAGGAAAAAAAAGTAAACTCGTTTTGATATTTAAGTGGAATGTTTCATATGTTCATCTTTCGCATGTTACCGACTTTATCATCAACCCATTATTGCCCCTACGACTGCCTCTCAGCTGAATACGGGTTTCCTTTCTAAAGGAGCAAGGTTTATATTATAGTGAACTCTTAATATCCTCACGATGGTTTCCCTCGAAATGTAATTTATGCCCAATACCACTAGCAAGCGAAGAGTAAAATAAAGTAAGATTATGTTCTGTTCTGAGTCGGCCACTGTTCAAAACGTTTATGTCAAATGTAGACCTTTTTGCCGCTTATCTTGCCAGTTTAGTGCTTATCCTATTGTCATTAAGTTTTAATTTTGAGTTTTGACATAATCTTTTAGAATCCTCCTTGCATTTATGAAAGGATATAAAATGAAAAAGACAGACACTAGCAATGAAAATGACAAGATTTTATATTAGTCCTTAAAATATGTTAATGTATCACATTTTAAATTTTTCATTTTCATTTCATGTCTCAGAATGTCAATTCCTTCTTAGAGTAATTGGACCCCATGTATTTTTCTTATTTGCGGAGTATACATCGAATTACGTAACTAGTATATTAGCAATAACGAGAATGATTGTGTAACTTGAATACCACTTGATTAGAATTTGAATGAAATAAGGAAATATGTAAAGTCGTTAAAATTGAACGAATTTATATTATGTTTTTTCTCAATTTTAATTTACTATGTGTTAAATTTATATATTTCATTGATTTTTTCCCATATTTTGAAATAGTAATGCCTTTTCCTACATTCCTGAGATTGTGTTCAGTATTAGTATTAGTATTGTGAGTTCTATTATAATTTTGTATGCAATAAATAAATGTTCTATGCAATTTCATCACTATTCCTATCCCACATATCTGTCGCATAATTGATATGTGATTAAAAAAAAAATGTTGGAGTCATTTCGTTCACTTATTTTTACTTTATAATAACATTTTACTGATTGTAAATTTATTTAATAAGGCCATAGATTAGTAGAGATACTTCGCCGCCTTGAAATTGAATGAAGCCACAAACGGCTTATTAGTAAGTTCTTTTTTTGAATTCTTGACAAATAAAAACATTTTTAGAGAAAATTTACGAATAAATAACTAATACTGCGTAATTTACATAATAAATAAATATTTCAAATATTTAAGGGCCATTTTAGCACGGAGACGTCGCATGATTTTTACGCAACTGTTTTAATTCTCAAAACTGGGTACATTTTCTTGTTAGGAGTGAGTAATCTTTACTAATCTATGAATGAGGCAGTGATATATAAAGCAATATCACAATAAGTATTTGTTTACATGAAGAATTTGATCAGTATCAGAAATATATATTATGGATAGTGTTCAAGCAGCTTTTGTATATAACTTGTTTGTATAATCCATGTCAATATGCGTGTATCTGCTCAAGTAATTATCTAGCTCTTGTCCATCTTTCCTTATATGTTTTGTTGTTAGAGTATTAGTTCAATGTGAGTATATAAAGTATTGAGTATTGATAAGGACAATAAGATACCGAGGATGGCTAGTGGGTTACTACTTCTGTTTATATTGTTTAGAGTTGTGTATGCGATTCTTGATGATGGAATGCTTTTGTATCCAGAGAAGTTGAAAATTGGCGTTGAGTTAAGAAAAGGAAACGATTATATGGATTATAATCCCGATCATGTATCAAGAAATATATTAATTATAGACGTTCCTGAAGTTATAGTAGAAGACATGAAGACTGTTGTGGAAATCGATAGCAATTCCAAAATGGATGACGTTGGTACTGGACAAAATCGGAATGAGGAACTTATAAATGAATTGAATTTTAATAACGATTTAAAATACGGAATCTCATGGTAGGCAGTGTAGAGAAACCTATCATAGAATAAGATGTAAGAATATAAGGTGTTGTTAAATAAAGGGTTGAATTATATTTTTTGTTTCTATTTTATATCTCCATTTTTATTTGATTTGATTTGATTTTAATTAAAATCAAAGTAATTTACTAGATACATATATAATTATATATACGGTAAATATAATAAGGTCTTACACAATTAAATATATATTTAAGTACAAATAACTATTAATTTTACCAATGAATACCAAACTAAAAATTTAGATCCAGAATTTAAAATATTTTAAGTATATGGGGGAAGTCTTAGATCAAGACATGATGTGCCTAGCTTCTGACTAGATTTAATTTAGTACATTTTTTAGACGAAAGCATGTTCTTGAGTACTTACATTTGATTTATATTAAAAAGTGAAACAACATTTTTTGAATATATTTATTTTTTTGTGAAAAAAATTAAAGTTTATTGCCGTGGTTTATTGTAGGAAGGAAAATAAATACTAGGGTTAACGTATAATATAAACATTTAATAACCATATTAATGGAATGACTTTACAATTTATCTATGTTCAAATAATAAGGGTTAGGAATTAGGATATTCTTAACAATTAATATCGGTATCGGCCTTAGATAATTAGAACAATAGTTTAATTATTAATTATCTAAGGTATCGGCTATAAATAAATCATTATGTATTTGTATTTACACATTCTTATATAATATAATTATATTCTGTCTAAGAATACACTTAATCTATACAGTATAAAATCATTTTTTGGAATGCAACTTTGGCAGTACCTTTGATCAAAAGAATCGTCTGTACGACCTATGGTTAGCCAACCCAAGTGGGCAAGGTCTTAATTCTGCGATCTAAGCTGGATACACCATCATCCTTAAGCCCTTCGAAATCAACAAAGTCGTTATGCGGACTGTCTTCGAAAGCAGATCTCTTCTGAACTGAGTGCGTTGGTTCCGTGGTTTCTTCTTCAGGTGCCGTCACCTCCACTGGAATTACTGGCAGGAATTGAACGATTTCGATATATTCTACTAATGGCACGTCGTTTGAAGATACTGTAGTGGTTTCTGCGTCTTCTGGTACTGGTGATGAGTTGGTCGTGGCTATTAGAGTTAGAGTAAATAGGAGTAGCGTTTTGGAAGCCATTCTTCTTGAAATTTCGTTGCTGCTTATTATTTCTTTTCCTGTTTTTATGTTCCTTATACACTTCTTCTGTCTTCCAATTAATTTGATTTCTTCTTTGCTTTTGATTAATAGGTGACTTATTTTATCAATTTTATTGTCGAATGACGGATTCAAGTAAATATTTTAGATTCACTGTTTGCTGTCGTAAAACACGATTTGTAATGTTACCTTTGACTCAACCCAAAGGTTTTATATACAAGTGGACCTTAATTGTGCTAACAATAAATCTTCGAAATAGATGCATTCTAGCATCTTCATATTGGGAATTTGTTAATCAACTCTGTCAATGTTGTCAATGCCATTATGACCATGGATATATTGTTATAGATCGTTTAGTACAATTGTGACACACTATTGAAATATTTTTACCTTTAAAGTAATACGAAGTACTCGTAAACATAATACTTAGAATACCGTGATTCATCTGGTCTTTTTATGAAAATACCTTAGATCAACTCATGTAATGCGCAATACTTACATATGTTATTGTTGGACACACCTATCTACGTATGCATTTCTACAATACCTATAACTCTTTATTCTAATGCACCGTCATACATACCATACCTTAGCTATTAATCAGCAATGTTAATTGTTCTGTGTTATAATATGAAGGGTGTTGTTAGTCTGGTAAGGCAGAGACACTATTGTCCCTGTAGTTCCGGGACCAGAATAGGGCTACGGTATTCCCTGCCTGTCGTAAGACGCGACTAAAAGTGAGCTTCCGGGGTTGCGGACGGCAAGAGTGGGAGCTCGAACCGCCAGGCCATCAACCCCGGGATGGACGGCGGTATGTGTGGTCGCATACCGTCGTGAACACCAGATGGTGTGGTGAGTTTCAAGCTCACCTGGGCGGAGCCCGACGGGGCAACGCGCCCTGTGGACTGTGGACTCCGGTTGCGTTCCGTTGGAGATCCCGGAGTCCTCTACGCAGCGCCGAGGACGGCCACCGGGGGGGTTTTAGTGCTGTAAAAATCCCAGATAACCCTGTGTCGCTCCCACGGCACCGGGTACCTTTTTAAGGTTTCCCCTTCGTTAAAAAAAGGGCTATAGATACCTATAATAAAAATAAAAAGAAGATTTATTGAATGTAGCCGCCGCTCTGCAAAAAGGACTTGAGGTATAGTTCGCGAAGTTGTTGCGAGCAGGTGTAGTCATATAAATTGCTATGGCGCCGCGATTCATTTGTATATTCAGAGCGGACTAGCACTTTTACGCGGACTATACGCTCTCCTTCAGGAGGCACGCCTAACGGTGTCTAACATACTGCTAACAAGCATGTAGTCCACTTGATTACCATCGTCAATGTCATTTATGTGCACAGTGTATGTAGGTACTCCTGTCCTATCTGTGTCTTAACCTAAGTCTACCTACGAGTAAGAGTACCTAATGTGTACTTTAATACTTACTCCTCCCGGGCTTTCTGGCAAGATTCACTCTTACCACCCACAACATTGTAATCACCCTTTTAGTCGAATCTTACAAGACAGGGAATATCGTAGCTATTTTAGTCCCGAGATATAGGCAGTATATATAATACTACACAATACCTACGATAGTTTCTGTAGTTACTTATTAAAAAAACAACCCAACCATTATCTAAATTTGGATATGCTCGCATGACTTAGTGCTAATCATTTTTGTTGCTTATAATTTTTATCAAATACATCATCTATATTTGGTATTAGCGCTCTATTAGCACCTTCGACAGTCAAGGAGCGTGAAGAACCTATTAGACCAGTCCTCGCTTCTACAGAATACATCGCAGATACCTAGAACATATTGTTTCGATACGTGCGTCAGTTCTTGTTTTACAAACAATAATAAGGATTGTTTGAGTATGCATTTTCAATAAGTTTAATACGTTCTGTAATCAGAAAAACCGTTTATAAGCCGTGCCCGTGGGGATTAGGATTATAGTTCATCTAACTTCAGTGTTAAGCAAGATTGGATCGTTCGGATCAGTTGGAAATGCGTTCAATGTTGTTTGTCGTCGCGTCGCTGGCGCTGCTAGCGGCCTGCGCTTGCGCACCGGCCGAGGAGGACGTGATCCAGTACATCCCAAAAGAAGCAACACCATCAGTTACAGGAAAAGACGGTTCGGAATCTGGTGCTGTGGGAGGCAATTCTGGTGCTTCTAAGATTGCGCTAGAGAGGGCTCGTCGCTCCATTGGAGGTCAGGAAAGCGATCTGCTGCCGTCAGGAGGCGATGTAGATGCATCGCCGTTCGGAGAGACATCTCAACTTGATGGTCGTGGACGCATCAAGGTACTCCCTGCCTTCCTCGGTTGAGCCCTATATACGTGAAACCTATCAAAGAACACTGCTGCGAATGTCACTCGGCTAATGTTAATGATTGTCTTACTCTTTTTCTTAATATTGTTATTTCACGTTGTTTAAGCCCTTTAAACCTCTTCGTTATTGTATCTATTCTTAAGATTTTTGTTATTATAAAATATGTTTCAAAAATGAATTATTGTATTTTTATTACAAACCCACTCTTTGTTACGAATCATCGCTACATTAATTTCTAGCTGATAGGGTCTGACGGCCTAAGAGCTAGCCCACTTCCAGCGCGCAGCAGTTCTGCGGTGTTAGGGCGTGTATGCGGGCTAGCTTACATATAAGGCTATCTTAGTCCTCAGAAGTGGTAACGTATCTATGATCGGCTTTAGGTAAAACCTGTCCTATAATAAGAACTTGTCACAGATGTTCACGGGCGGTACTATCACAATATATCCAAGGGTTAAGAACATGACGTATGAATAATAGAATCCAAATTAAGTATATTTTTTATATCATTTGCATTTCTATCCTTTTTAAATTCACTATCAATATTATTACGATCTTACTCTTGCTAACAATAACTACAATACACTAGTTCTATGTTCATTAAATTGTCGTTATGTTAATCACGAGAAATCTAACTATGAAAGGTTTGATTGTGCATTTGTTTCATATATATGTTGAATCTGTATGTCCTTCTTAGTAGACTAGCAATTGTAGAGACATGAGAGTTATCGTAGTTATTTTATTACTGTCCTTCTTAAATGCCATGGAAACAGAAGCAAAAGTGATTGAGCTCGATACACATTCAGATAAAGAGTCGATAGACGATCGTATTGGAGAAGATAATAGTACTGGAAATTGGTCTAACGATAATCCACTAGACATTTCTGATAGTAAAAGCGGTAATCATGAAGTTTTTGAAACAGCAGCAAGTAATAACTACGTGTATCGTCCACTTTATGTGTACAGAAGAATTGAACACAGTAAACGGAGGATTACGATGTACAACGCATTTGCTGGCTAAAATGGTAAAATCAATATTAATAAATAATAGTTAAGTAAAGCGCGTATTATCATAGAGCTCTACGAATCAGATTACATACTCTACTTAATATAAGACGTAATATTTCATTAATTATTATTTGAACACATAAATTCAAAATAATTTATAACGTTTAGATATGTTTTTTTATACTCAATTTGTTTACCAAAATCATGCAAACATTAACACATTTATTAACAACCAGTCACGCAAACAAAAACGTATCTTAATTGCCAATTATTGGAAATCGTTAAGTTATCAACATTTATGACTTTCAAGAAACATATTTTAGTACATTTTTTTGTTAAAGACACACGAGTGCAGTATTATAATGGGACCCTTAGTTATTCACTTTTTAATTCTTATATTGGTAAGATTTTGTTAAATAAATCCATCGCAGGTAAAAAAAATATCTATAATAATTACTAGCTTTTTCAGATTCATATAATATCGGCTGGAATATCTCCAATACATGATTTTAGAAACCAGCTAAATTCCAAATCGGTAGGCGATAAATTTGTACTGAATTCTCCACATAAAGTATTGAAGCATTTAGATGATAGCGTGTTAAAAGCAACTAAAAATGTAACACACAATCCAGAAATGGAGGAAAATTTATACAAAATTTCGAAAGATTTAGTTTCTGCTATCCTTTCAAAGTTGGAAATACAAGACAAAATCACTCGAATTACTAGAGAAGCTCTTGACGCTCCAGGAAAAAATAAAGGTATTACTGCAATAGAAACGAGACGAATTCTTGATTATATCTCGCGGACTTTATCTGGGCATATCCTTACTATAACTAGAGAATCTACTGAACCTGAGCTTCATAGATTAGTTTATGGGTTAGCCCAAATTGCAGCTGAAGTATCGATTGTATCTGCTTTGAAAGATATTACGTACGCTACATCTTTATCTAAAAAACAATCCGTTGATTTATCTTTACGTAAGAAAAGATCAGCTCTAGAAGACGAGACAAATGTAATCACTACTGTATCACCAACTATTCGGTCACCTACCGTGTATAATATAATATTAAATAAAACATTACCTGTACGCGAAACACCTTTAGATCATACTACAAACAGGCCTATGAGCATTTTTGACGTGCCTGATTCACCCTTTTCTGTAATAAATGACAGAAAATCATTGCATATTCTGAATACTAAACCAGATACTGTAACAGTCAGAAAAGGATTTTTGAATCAAACAGCTTTGGACCTTGAAAACGGCTCGTCTATCAATGAAACAGAGGCAATAGTTTTGAATAAAAAAATTAATGGAACACATGTGACTATAAATAGTCAAACTTTGGAGACTCAAGAATCGAATGCACCGGGCCTCGTTGATGACTGGATCGACCCAAAACTAAATATTTATGCACTGAATCCCGATATTGTCGCTGAAATGGAAATGGAACCTGAAATTGAAGAAGAAAACATTAACGAAAAGAAATCAAAACAAAAATTAGAAAAGCTGGAATTGAAAGCGAAAAAAGCAATACTATATGCGGGTGATGTGGCCTATTTAACTGCAGCTAGCGTAGTGGCCATGAGACGTTCTTTGACGGCATCTATTGAAGTGCAAATGTCTGTGAAGCTAGCTAAGAATGGGATGTCTAATCACCAAGATTTAATGATGAACTTGGCTAAGACAGCTGCCCAGCAAGCCGGGAAAGAAGCAAAAAGTGCAACGTCTAAATCTCTTGCTTGTGAGCGAGTTATTAAGCTCGCAGTTAAATATACTGCGCAGTCTAAGGGCGCTAAACTAAACCATGTTGCAAATAGAGTTATAATGGACACACTATCATTAGCCACGCTCGCTAAGTCCATGGCTTTCGTGTCATCTGATATTGCAATTAACTCATTGTATCAGGCAACAGACGTCAAGCAACCCTCATAGCGTTATAAGGTATTTCGTGTTCATTCATGTACAACATGAATGTTATACTAATTGTTTTGTGTCTTATTAGTAAAGAAAATACAATATCACATAAAGTTTGTTTCTTTTTAAAAGTAAGTATTTTATTAAATAATTACGTTAACTTACGTTAACCCTGCTATGTAATAAATCTCCTTGACCTCCATAACCGTCACGAAGCATACACAAAGATATATTTGTCTGTGCAAAGCATACTTGTACATTGTCATTTTATACTACACAATAATTTTGATCGAATCAATTGTAAAAGCGCCATCTATGAGCGTGTATTACGTATGATATGGAAGACTACCTAACAAACAAATCATTCGGTCGTTTACATCGTAGCAAATATCGTACTTGTAGTTGTTATTACCGTTACTAGATGTCGCTACGTCGTCGAATAATATTCTTTCAATTATAATTTGTCACAATATTAAACGTTCTACTTATTAAGGCTAAAATTAAATTTAAATACCTAAAACAATCTGAATATCTTCACATTTATAAATAATTTCATAGTATAGTGTTAGTATTCTTAACAAAGTTTTCATTCAAGGCAGGTCAGTGACGCGTGTCTGTCATTGTACTTACCTGCAATGATTTATTACGAACTACTGAATCATGCGTAGGTCATGGTAATTTGCGACAGAAATAATTTGTAATCGTAATGATAATATCGGCTTATTGCCTATTTAAATTGAGCTCTGAACCGATAAAAATATAAACATAATTGCGTCTTTCTATTCTACTGATTTAAAATAAATTGACAAACTTGAATTTGTTTTTAAAAACTTTTTTGTACTAATACTTTTTTGTACTAGTACTAATAAAGGCAGTGGTCAATGCTATTATTTTTAGAATCTTACATATAGTGAAGTCTTACATAGGTGAATACTTGTTATTGCTCTTCCAATACACCTGTGCTTCACGGTGGCTTCAGGCATGTGGCCTATACATAGCGCTTATACCTACTGATAAGACATGCAATTAGGAGCAAGGCTAGGTGGGTCACATAACTCACATCTACCCTTAACTGGTCTTATGCCAAAAGAAGCAGTTTGAGTTAGTATGACACTACCTTTTAACAACGCTATCCACCGGGTCATTTGTAGATTTTTTTTTATAATATAGGAGTAGCAGACGAGCATGCAGTCCACCTGATGGTAAGTGGCTTCTGCCGCCCATGGATATCTGTAATCAACCACAGATACTTAGATAATTATTTCGTTTAATTATCTCAGCCCAGATATGATTAGATATTTCTACCTGAGGTCGACCCCAAATGCGTCGCTACCCCTCAGGACTAAGCTGGAACGCCTTGGAAAAGTCTGTCTCCCTTATTACCACACCCTTCAAAATGAAACATGGCAGCGCCTAATACTGCTGTTATTAGGTAGAAATAGGTGTGGCGGTGGTGCCGCCGGAGTCGAACAGTTACATCTCTCGCTCATCTCATAGTTAGAGCCTTGATTATTGTAGGTACCGTTTATGTATCAAATTGTATTAAACAATTAAGAATCACGTCCAAAGGTCGTCACCATGACACAAAACATCGGTATCTATCACTGTAGTACTTGGTAGAGCCTGCGACTCTACGTGCTTATCGGACCAACGTGTTTCGCAGAGGCTTCTAGTGGCCTTACGACGACAAATTCTTTTGTATACAATTGATTCTAAAAATTGTATTATTGTTAGGCATATTCTGGACATGAATTTTATAATAAAACTAGCTGATCCGGCAAACGTTGTGTTGCCATATAAATAAAAAAATGTTAAGGGTGAACACAACCCTTATCAATTAGGGGTATAAAAAATAGATAGTAGCCGACTCTCAGACTTACTGAATATGCATATAAAATTTGGTGTAAATCGGTAAAACCGTTTCGGAGGAGTACGGTATCTAACATTGTGACACGAGAATTGTATATATAAAATGTATGTATGTTGCGTTTAAGAGTTGAAATTTAACTTTTATATTTCAAATATATCAGCTCAGTGGTATCATTTTCGACCTAGTCGGATGGCCGGGTTCGAATAGCAGAAGATTTTCTAATCTAACCTATTCAAACCTTTTTTTAAAGTCATGTCATGGGAATGTTAAAAAATATTTGGTCGACTGTTTTACAGCGTTCACCATATTGCATTTATAATAATGTTATTATTCTAATCACGTATTGTATTCAAACCAAGTGCCTCTGGATGCATTTCAGATCATCACGATATAACCCTTAAAAACAGAAAATAACAAAGCATGTTACATAAAATTATATAAAAACGTAGGCACGTATTGATGCATTTTTTCATATTATATTTTCTAAAAAGTATCGAATTTTGTAACTTGGACCTGTTAAAAGCCAACTCATTGTAAAAAACTGTGATTACACAGATAATATTCAAATTCAAAATGATGTCAGTGTGTGAACTTTTGTGGTGTGAACCAATAAAATCTACTCAAATACATTGTACAACCACTTAAGATGATTACAATGATTACTTACTTTGTTTGGATATGAAATTAGATATTGACGTTGCATAGCTAATACATAATGACGTAGGTAAGCATAATGTACGTGATGCATGTATGAGATATATAGAGATTAGTGTGAAAAAAAAATAGGTACTCATTACATGGACCTAGTCCATCCCATAAAATCTAATTGATATTTGTTTTATTTTAATTCAGGCGATATTTACAAACTTATATGCAATATGGAATAAAATTCATTAAGATGTCCTATGGGAAAGGCAGTGGCGGATTTTTACATTTCGCCAGTCATTCATGTTTTGCCGCCCCTACTGTTCTCTACAATTTGATGTCCTAGTTCAATGCTGCCCAGACCAAACGCCTCTTTCAGTAAGGAAGGTAAATCGAGATTAATTTGCCGCTCCTAAAATCTACCGCCCTAGGAGGCCTACTCAGCCCATTAGTGTTTCAAACTCTTAACTGTCTACGTTATAGCATCGTAAAGTTTATTACCAATTGTTGTGGAAACGTACTCTTTGATGTACCTTACAAAGGTTGCGAACAATGTTGCAATAATATTGGTAATAATTAAAACTGAAGTTACTTTTACATTAAAATGTAACTGTACATTCAAAACAGAAGGTCATCCACCTCAAATATTTTTCAAGTTTTAACTAAAATAACGAATATGGAAAACGTTATTAAGTATTTTAGTCTCATAATTACTGTAACTTTTATATTTATTTTAGTCTCACGAATTAAAAAGTATAATGTAGTTTTTTATTCTTATATAGTATATGTAGTAGTAGAAAAGAAGCAAGCATTCTACCTGGTGGTGAGTGACTACTGCTGTCTATGGATCTGTACCCTTACCAGGAGTTTTTACGTTTCCATACAAATTCCAATCAGCGCCCTAGCCCTAGCGGAGTGTGTCAGAACTATGAAATCGTATTGGCCCATACGTAAACAAATACCAAAACAGTCATATTTGTCGAAATTTGAAAACTCCTGGTAAGGGTACCGTCATCAACCCAGAAACAAGATTCCTGTCTGACGTTGACCACATATACCTATTATACGTTGCTACCCTTGAGGGAACGCCTCGGATAAGTTTGGCAATTAAACAATTTAAGTAAACGACGTTGGCCTTCTAACAAAAAACTTAAAACTATACTCAGCAATGTGGCTTATAAAAATAATATTTTGTAAATTATTAAATAAATTTGGAAATCTAAAACTTACTCAGCCCTGGGTGTTCTCAATTTATAATTCTAATTTCAAGTTTAATTTCATATATATTTCACCCAAATAATATATACCTATATATGATTATTATAGATGATTATTATAGATGATTAGATACATTTTATTACAGTGGAGATTACTTTAGTAGAAAAGTTTTAATTAATTTCTTTTTATAGTCAGTATAATAGGGATACCTAATATAGACTTAACAAATATACTAATCATGGCAAATAATATTATGTTTTATAATGTTTCAATTAAGATGTAATTTAACTGTAATTACACAAATGTGTTGGTTGCTAAGCTAATTAAGTATTTTATTGTTTAATAAAAATATTATGTTGTTATAATTATTATTAGAAAGGTGTTTTCCATATTTTTGTTTTTGCGTTAATTTTTAGCCATACCTCTAATTATATGATAAACATAGTAATATTTATATACATGTTGTAGGTTTTATCTTAGTACTGAAAATGTATATTTTATAACATTCTCAGTCTTAAGTACTTTCGTATATTTTTACCCCACTGCCAAGGAAAGGTTATGTTTTTTAACCAGTAATCGATTCATACGCGAAGCTTGCACAAAAATAAGTATTCAGTGTAATGAAGCGTACCATGTTTAGTATTTTTTATTATTTAAATATTTGCGAGAATTTTGCTAGGATTTGAAAGGTAGAGTCAGTGGCAACTTGCAATTCATCTGTGATCGGTTGAAACTGATCTATATAGAGGTGATCACATATGTCTATAGGCAGTAATCACCTAACATCAATGGACCGAAAGCTCGTTAGCTACTCCAAATGTATACATAAAATCCCTTTACATTGCAGGCATGGTGATTCTTGCAGCAAACGCGTTGATTAGCAAAACATTAACTTTATGGTTAGGAAAGTTTATACGAGCTGTCGAGAGTGTTCACATAGAAATGGTTAGTCACTTTCTAAAAAATCTTCAAGCTGTTTTTTTATGAAACTGTTTTATTTTAGACTTGTTTGTAAGAGAAGTACCTAACTTAGAAACAAACTATAAAATTGTGACGATAAAAACACCCAAAATTGTACTAGGAGTAATAAATTATTTTAATAACAATAAGTACTTCCACAATAATCCGTCGTTGTAGCTTTCCGTCATCGTGAGGAAACCTGCATTCCTAAGAAATCTTTAAAAAAGTTTTTTAAGTTACCTGTGAAGTCTACCAATTGGCGGTGAACTATGACTTACATTCTCATTTTGAGAGGTGACCTATTTATAGAATATCACTCATATCTAAAACACGGGTAAATGTTAATTTGTTTACATTTCCATTCATCTTGCCAATTGTCATTTACATAGCAACTTCTTCGATTTAATGTAAAATACCATAATTGTACCTACCTCGTGTATATCCACTACATCCGTTGTATACCGACGTCAATAGACCGCCCATAACCAGTTAAACACTCGTTTTCCTCAAGAAAGCAAACTTTGGTCATCGATAACAAACATACTTGTATTATACCTACTTGAA
The DNA here is from genome assembly GCF_041222505.1 of Epargyreus clarus. Lineage (NCBI taxonomy): Eukaryota > Metazoa > Arthropoda > Insecta > Lepidoptera > Hesperiidae > Epargyreus > Epargyreus clarus. The sequence goes on along the minus strand of NW_027332231.1, from coordinate 6,548,748 downwards.
ATATAAAATAAGGGTCAGTCTGTTATTCTAAAATATACAAGTGTCATGATTTCCGAATTTAATAATTATTTTTAACCAATTTTATACTAAAACCTTATAGGTATAGAGTATCCGATCTGATAATTGTGACATTTCGAATTAAGAAAAAGGAAGAATAGTTGTCACTGTCAGTGTTTAAAAATGGAAGTTAGGGGGCGGGAGAAAAATACATTAGATCAATGTTATTTTATGTTATCCTGATAATATGTTGTGTTGAAAATGTGGAAATAAAGCAAACCAAGAAAGGTTCATTAAAGAAATAAGTGATGATGGAATTAAGATGAATCAAATATATGTAACAGTACAACCTGATGTGATCATTGAATAAATATGTACTGCATAAAGGTTGTTTTTATTACACAAGTACCGATATTTTGTGTTTACTAATAATTTAATGCGAAGATGCGTTGACATGCAAATTGAAAAAAATCATTGAAAATTAATAATGTAATTGAAGGAAGCCATTAAATGACTTAAACAGCTGCCAATTCTGTCAGCCGTTTAATGGATATCTATTTTTCAAACACGAAAATAATTGACAGTGACAATTGTCAAAAGGTTGCATTTTCTTGTTAGGAGCGAGTAATCTTTACTAATCTATGATAGAAGTTCAATAAATTCGCAAAATATTCAAAGACGTAAATTCGTGATTCGTGACGTGATTCGTTTTAACATGTTAGGCGACTGTGACTATCAGATTAATCAGGGTAATTAGCGGCCTACTAAAGTCGAATAAATAAAAATATACCGTTGTAAAAAGTAGATATCAAGGTTAGTTAAGGTAAAATCGGAGTTAGTAGAGTCGGCTAATTTAGTCATCTTAAAAAAAATTACAATATGATCCTAATTGTCATTTTTCTAAAAGATAGCTACTAATTCAATCGTACAGCTTAATCTAGCTCCGATTTATACTAAATAACTTATACATTATACATTATATACCTAGGATTTTTGCATGTAAGCGAAATCGAGGCTCCTCGTACAAAATAGCGTAGAACATGCTAGCACATAATTACCTTTGTAAGTAAAGTACCTACTCAAATAAACATAAACAGGTTTTGCTTCATTTTGTAGTATCCGGTTCTTAGATTATACTGGTAATTTACTTAACAGGATAAGGGCTCTTAGAATAGTTTAGTATGAATAAACGTATTAAGGAAACTAGTTTTTTATGTATGAAAATTTTCATCATCATCATCAGCAACCCATTGCTGACCCATTGGGCACGGGCACGGGTGTCCTCTAAGAATGATTTGGCCATAGTCCTTCGCGCTAGCCAATTGCGAGTTGGCGACTTCTCATACCTCTGAACTTTTTTTAAAGATTTTTCAGGTATGGTTTCGTCACAACTTTTCCTTCACCGTTTAAGCAAATGATACTTAATTTCTAATACGCACATAACTTTGAAATATCAAAAATGTTTGTGGAAAATCAGATTTCTGGGATTTGAACCCGATCGGAATCGATCAAGAGGCCGAATTTCTTAACCATTGGCTATTACTGCTTATAAACATTTTTTACAGTGCAAATTCTTTGAACGAAGTTGTTAACGAAATCAAAATTTAGGTAGTAATCAAATAAGTTTGGAGTACCTATAATCTAAGTCTTCATCGTAGCGTAAATATCTTTATTGTTTACACTTTTACATTATAGATAACCATAACTATAAGAAAAACTTTAAAGACGATGGAAAATTTTGCAATCTTTTCATTTCGTAATTTAATCATTATATACTGTAATATATTTTAATTTTGTTACAAAAAGTCGACTAGAATATTCCATTCGTCTATTGTTAGTAGTGTAGGTAAACAAAATACCTATAGGTTAATATTGCGATATTTTAGATAAACTTGCCACTTATTATAATTGTAATATAGGGAAATGATAACTTGTAGATAAAGAATTAGGAAATCCATAGATAAAATAAACACGTATCTAATACGCGTCTGCCATTTTTGTTGAAGAAAACATTCTAAACAATTATTGTTAACTTGCAATTAAACATAGTATTTGATAGTATAAAAAGTATAGATATTAAACGTAGTAACTTATGACTGTCTTTTGTATGAATGGTAAAACCCTTTGGGGATCGGTTCTGGAGGCTTATAATCATCATTTCAGCAGTAGTGTTAAGCACTGGTAAAGCAACTCCTGGGTGTGGTAAAGCCGCTCCTCTGACCGACCTCAGCGAAGACTTTCACGCTATATGGGTTCGATTTCAGATGTCCATGGGAGGCAGTGGCGACTTGCCCTCAAGTGGACTACATATTCATATATGAAAAATACATCATTACAATAAATATTGTATTTATTTGATATAGGACGATGTTGAGACATTTGTAGTTCTATGGTCCCGCAATTAATAATGGCCTTTATGTCTTGTGATACAAAATAAACGCAACTTTTTAATATAAAGGCCACGTGCATCTCAGGTCCCTACTGTTGATTTTATTTGTTATTTATCTCGGGTTCTATGGCCGCTAACCCTTGAAGGTGTCCGTCGAAACCCGTTTTACAAAGAAAATATTGCACTGACGCAAATTAGCTAGTTAACGAGGTAGGAAATTCTGTATAAATTACACTGCCATTTGAATTGAATACGGAGGAAATACTACATTATGCCTTAAATAATTATACATTTTAATTATACATACTGTATATTAACCTAATTATGTAGGACTGTAGGTTATTTGCAGTTTATTTGCAAGTAAATAAGTGCAATTTTCAAGGCTGGTAAAGTACAATAACAGAGATCTTGAAACAGTTTTAAGTTTTTAAGTAGTGTAGGTACTACTTGAAAATAGCTATTATTTTAACTCTATCTTTAACTCTAGCAAAGGAGGGGAAAATACCTATTCTCAAGACAATATAAATATGTTGTGAAGAGTAAAGATTCTAGAAAGATAATTCTTGTTAGATTGTGTTAAGTACTTTATATTTATTTTGACATATACATATAATATTATATATCTACCATATAAAAAGATTCAATTGTAGTTTTTACATACCTACTGTTATGTACGAGTTGGTACTTAATCTAATAGTAGGTACTCTAAACACATCATACTCGTATTATTTAGTGGAAAAATAAATAAAATGCGCAATTATAATTATCATGAAATATAATTAAGGTTACCTTATGCCAAATCTTATCAATCTACCAATGATTAAAAATATTTTTGTCTTTTACTTTTAAATTATGTATATCTGTGATTTTTATTAGGTTCTAAATTTAGCATTATAACAGCAGAGGTATGTGTTGCTGTTCTGACTTGAAGGGTGTGATATAAGGGTGGTTTCTAAGTTAAACCGCACTCATCACCTTAAGGGTAGATATTTTTTCTCTATTTGGGATTAAACATAGATGTTCATGGGATGCAGCGGCCACCTACGATCAGGTGGACTGTATGCTTATTTATCTCGGAGTGACTCTACTTGATCGTATGTCCTGATTCCCGAGAACACGACTAAAATAAACCAATTTTCATACGAGTTTATCTCTAGTAATTTGCGTTACATGAAATATACCTAATAAATGAAAATATTCCTATCTATACTAATATTATAAAGAGGAAAACTTTGTTTGCTTGTTTGATTGTAATGAATAGGCTCAAAAACTTATGGGCCGATTTTAAAAATTCTTTCACCATTCGAAGGCTACATTATCCATGAGTAACATAGGCTATATTTTATATGAAATATATTTGATAAATTGATTTTGAGGCGGTACAAAGTTTGCCAGGTCAGCTAGTATTCCTATATTTTCATATGCCATATAAGGTTTTGAGATTATTCTTTGTATGCTTAAATACTTACGTAGGTATACAGCAAAGTATACAAGGTGGTTGGTATTTGTTTAATGGTATGACGCATGAAGTTTTTAGATGTTTAATACTACCGTTGTAACAAGGTAACTCAATACAAATAAACAAGGTTTTTTAGTTATTAAAATTAAGTTATACAAAAACAAGATTAATTACAACGAAAACATATCGATGTAATAACTTTTTTACTTATATAATTTATAATTTCATAAAAAACTCATAGGATACTTATAAAATATTTTTACAAAGTTAAAAAAACTAATATAAAAACTAGCTGACCCGGCAAACGTTGTGTTCCCATATAGATAAAAAAATGTTAAGGGTGAACAACCCTTATCACTTAGAAGTATGAAAAATAGATAGTAGCCGATTCTCAGACCTACTGAATATGCATATATAATTTGGTAAAAATCGGTAAAAACGTCTCGGAGGAGTACGGTAACTAACATTGTGACACGAGAATTTTATATATAAGACAAGTAACTGTTTTTTAGTAGCTTAATAGGAAGGTATATCGTATACCTATTATTGTTTTTCTAAATTTTACATTTATGATGGTTTATAAAGAATTGATTGCTCTACCTGTGAAGGAAAATACTAAACGGATGAAGGTTCCTTATATTTTCAAGGTGCGCGTAATCTATTAAATCGCACTCGGCTTTTTAGAATCGGATTATTTAATATAATTTAATCGTACTTCTTAGGGTTCATTTACATCCGATTACAGACATAAGCGCGTGATTTGGCAGACTAAAAGTATTTTTCTATACAATGCGTATTAACGTATGTATTTGTATGATTTTGTTTACCAGAACTGACATGTTCAATGTCTTTAGATATAAAGACGATATACACGATGAAGATTATAAAATAGACAATATTCTTTCAAATAACACCGTTTAATCTTAACGATTACCCGTCGTAGAGTCAACCTACCCTGATGATGCCTTTTGGAGCGAAACATGTGTGGGTGGTTGTATGTATGGTGGTGTATATTTTTATTTCTTGCATCTGCACGCATCCTTTGTAGGAGGGGGCTAGTACATACTGCATGGTTTAAAATATACATTATACACATTGGAAGCGTATCGTTGCGAAGTAGTTTTGACATTAATTTAATAAATATACCAAGTTGGTAATTACGCTACGAGATCATTAATATGATTGGTATAGTTGTCATAATTAATTTTTAGTCCAATTAAGTTATATTCCAAAATTATAAATTAATTAACAGCACTTACCACGTACTGTAACTGCAGTTAGCCGACTTTACTCATTAATATTTCTTGTATAGAGCACCCATTGTGAGACTCAAGGTTTATTGGGGAAAATAATAATGTTTAATTGACACAAGTGCAACTTGAATTTTATTGATTTATTTAATTGTAGTACTTATATTTTATTATGTAGTTACTATTTTACGATAATTAATCGAAAAAGATTTGTAGATGAAAAAGCTTATTTAATCAGTAAGGATTAAGTTTCGATATAACTTTTTAGTACGCATTTAAAAATACAAGCCTATGTAGAGTATATAGGCGAATATGTTGCTACAATCCTTATGTGTAGCTATGACAAGACCATTGTTTTATGTATATTGCACAGTATAGAAATGTCGACGAGAATTGCAGTAATTACAATGCAGAGTAGTCATACCAGGTCACGTATTTTTTAGAAATAAATTCATACATAATTATAGAGCGCATTCTACGTCATGTATCACTCATAATAGGTGTTGGAATTTGCAATGATTATGGAAATTTACAATGCTACATCCAAGTTTTAAGTTACACAGTTTTATTTACTCTGTTGACTGTTCTAGGCATAGATGTATAACCTAGTATAAAATGTCATTGGTTCTAGGTAAATAACTTTACCCAGCGACTTAATTGTTACTAAATAACTGGTATCTCTATTCTCTATCTGTTGTTAGATATTTTTTCTAAAAATATAGGCTTGTTTGACCGCGATCTCAGTTTGCTTTCGTCTCACGCTCCCAACAACCGGTTGACTCTACACGACGCAAATCGAAAATGGACTTTGAACAGCCTTGATTTGACTCGTTTTGTTTGAACGCATTTAGTAATGCCAACAACATTTTTGCAGCCTTTTTCACTTTGTTGTGCGCAGATTGGCGACATTTTTTTTTGGTCGACGTATGAGTTATTTATTTTTATTTATCTATTTAGCGCAGTGGTTAAATATAATCGTAGAGAATCTTCGATCAACAATTTTTGAAGGTGGTAGAACCCTTTGTGGTTCGACTCTGGCGGCACCACTGCCACACCTATTTCTACCTAATAACAGCAGTGTTAGGCGCTGCTGTGTTCCGGTTTGAAGGGTGTGGTAAGGGAGACAGACTTTTTCGAGGCTTAGTCCTCAGGGGTAGCGGCGCATCTATGGCCGACCTCAGGTGGGAATATCTAATCCTATCTGGGGTTGATTACAGATGTCCATGGGCGGCAGTAGCCACTTACCATCAGGTGGACTGTATGCTCGTCTGCTACTACTATAATATAAAAAAAAACTTTCCAAATGGTGATACAAATTCAAGCAATTGGTATTCTGGATCGAAGTAGAGAATTCTTAGTTCCATCCCTTATTATGGTTCTTTAGGACATTCTCTATCTTTCTAGTTTTTGATTTCTCGTAATGAGACAAATTCGAAACCGGGGGAAAAGAAGTAAATATGGTAGTAGATAATAGGATGACTTTCTAGTACATTACCGAACACTGAATGAAACACCCCGTACAGTGCGACAAAACACAGACACTATAATTATAACACTTATGACCCTCATTTCTAGGGAAATATACAGAGTTATTATTTGAGTTAACCTTGACTGTTGAGGTGCCTTTTCCTAGGTATTTGATATTTACGACAAATTAAGATTATATTTTTATAAATCTTTTTTTAAATCAATAAATATTTATGTGTTTGTGTTCTTTTTACTCGTATTATATGCGGAAGATATTGTGAAACAGGATTAAGGAATTAATTTATTATTTAAGCAACCGATTAAATTATACAGGTTAAGATCATATAATTTGAGTCGTTTGAGTTTATTTATAAATATCGGTTATTTTTTACAACAAGCTTTATACATGATATGATTAAAATAGTTATAGAACATTTATAACATCTGCAATGGGGAAGTAGTAAATATTGATCTACATAATAAAAATTAAAACAGATTGATAGGTTAAATATACATATTTTATAGATTATAATACAGAATTAGAAAACAAATAAGCACCAATGACATATAAAAACTAATCATTGACTGCCACCCATAATTATTTGTCGTCAATCCTAAATAGCATTAGAATACTATCTGAGGTTGCTCGTAGATGCTTTCTTCCCCAGAAAAACACGTTGGAATGCTTCGTACCTGTAGTTACTTCGTTTCGAAATAAAGTAGAGCATGTTCTTGTTCATATATTGATTTTAATGCATTGAGGAGTAAGATAATGTTTAGAAAAACCTTGTTATTTTTGCGTAGTTTGATGTAAGTTCAAATATAATAAAGACAGACGTGTAATTATGTAAATAACACATTGTTACCTCATGTCATATTGTAATGCACGGTACAAGGTACACGTAACTTTATTTTAATTCTATCTTTAAAACGTTTAACCTGTTTCGCATATTTTAGGTACTTTACTTTATATGTAATTTTTAAAGGTTAATTTTTGACAAAATGACACTACTTAAGTCGTTATTAACCAGCACCATCTGTTTGTAAAAAGGAACTTATTTACGGTAAAATCTAGGTTTTAAATACTCCAAATTTAATTTTTAATTTTGTTTCCTAAATGATTAGGTAGGTCTTAATGTGCCTAAACAAGTATTAAAATTCATTATTACCTTTATTATTTTAAGCATATAAATAAAGGAGACCTTAATGTGTTTAAGAATCAACAGACCATAATATTGTGTTTTCACTAACATATTTATATTTTTGGTTTTAACAGACATAAGACAAGTATTCTAATATATGAACACAGCAACATATTATCAAAAGTTCACACTCGTAATTCCTAATATACCTACCACACGCAACGAGAATAAAAATATACGCGGTATTAAAAGCGAAAGGATACTCATTCACTGACCGACTGACATACCATTGTAGAGCTTAAGCTATTGGAGTTGGCACCACGAAATTTGGACAACGTGTTCATTTTATGATATAAGCAATGAAATGATTTTTGATAAGGGCCTTACATGACGAGCTTTAAGGGCGTTACATGAAAATTGAGGGTTTGTTTGAAAATCTGTCTAAGTTGAAGCAATTGTTTCAATGTTTTTATGGAAAATTAACGTAAAGGGTTAAGATAGGATTGATTTTTCTAGTTATAGTCTATGCGAACTAAGTCGTAGGTAATAACTAATCATCTCGAACCGTCCAGCAAGCGACTCCGGGAAGGACGGCGGTATGTGTGGTCGCATATCGTCGTAAACACTACATGATGTGGGAGGAGCGAAAACTGCTCCCCCAGGGTAGTGCCCGTTGGGCATCGCGCTTGGAGGGCTCCGGTTGTGTTCCGTTGGAGATATCGGAGTTCTCCAACAAGCGTTGAGGACGGCTACCGGGGGGGTTTTAGTGCGGTAAAAATCCCACATACCCCGGCGTCGCTCCCACGTCGTCGGGTACCTTTTGAAGGTTTCCCCCTCGAGAAAAAAAAAGGTAGTAACTAATCATAAATTATTCTTACTAAATCCGAGTACATGGAGTCTGATTACACAAGTCATTACAATTCTATATGGGTGAAGAATGGGGAAGAATGAAAACAAACTCGGCTCTAGATGATCTCAGTGTGCGATAATAAAATTATTAAAATCGCTTTGGATTGTTACTACGCTTAATATTTGAATTACTGCATTATTCATTTCAATAAACTTTTTGCTGTATATAAAAACGCAACATAAGCATATGTAGCAATCAGTACATTAATGCTAAAATATAACAAAATTGTACTAATTATGTATATTAATGCATGCATATCACATATTAAATGCTCATTAAAATGATACGAAAATAAATAAAACCACTTTGGTCCCTTTCAAAATTAAATTTTGTTTACACTAAACGGACGGCGGTTTGGTTACTTTATTTATATCACTTTATTCTGGAAAATAACCAGTGATACTTACTTACTTTAACGTAAGAAATCTTATCTCAGGCGTCTAATGCTTTTGTTCTGGTTAAAGGGTGTGGTAAGGAAAATTCAGCGCACTCCATCTTAATTCTTCTAGCAATGCAAGGATCGATTGACACATATGTATCTACTTGTGTTTTATATGAAGTTTGTTGCACATGTCCATGGCTTGTAGTGACCACCGTATAGTGGGCTGAATACTACTTTTATCAGATAAAGAAGTAGGCCTTTTTTTTCTTGACAAGGGGCAAAAAAGGTGCCCGACGATGTCGGAGTGATCCCGGGTTATGTGGGATTTTTACCGCACTAAAACCCCCCCCGGAGGCCGTCCTCATCGCTTGTTAGTGAACTCCGGAACATAACCGGAATCCTCCAAGCGCGATGCCCCGATCGGGCTCTGCCCTGGGGGAACAGGTTTCACTCCTCCCAAACCATCTGGTGTTCCCGGGGTCACTTACTCGACGGTTCGAGCTACCACTCTTGCCGCCCGCAACCCCGGAAGCCTCCTTTTAGTCTCCTTTTACGAGAGGCAGGGGATACCGTAGCCCTATTCTAGTCCAGGAACAACAAGGACAAAAGAAGTAGGCCTGGCGGTAGGTTTGGGTTAACAATAGTTATATTGTTTATACTTGTATACTTACTCGTATGTATGTATTTGTTTATACTTGTGTATGTATTTGTTCAAGTAGCTAGTTTTTGTAGAGTTATAGAGATAGGAATTTAAAACTTTTTTTTTTGTATTTATCGCGAGTTTGGAATAATTTGACGTTTATAATGCTGTGTAATAAATCCGCCTGACCAATAACTTTAGTGAAACTATAGTAGTTAGTTACTGACTTTAGTATGTAAAGATATTATTTGTTACTATATATAGGTATTATTCTGAAGAAAGAGCGACATATTTCATTTTGTGAGTAATTTATTTCACATAATGGGACTTTGAGAGTATAAACAAGAAAGATTTATGGACATTACATAAAGAATACTCAATTACTGGAAAGGAAAAATAATAATTATATGTTATACAAGTTATTATTGTACATCTATGTGACAAAAAATATATATTTCTGTGATAGTAATTTACGTTTATATTTCCAGTAAATGATATGTTATGTAACTGTTTTGGAAGATTCCATAGGTAACAACACAATGTTGTTGTAATAACAGCTCCATGTTTAGTTTTGTATTTTGTGGCGACTACGTTTTGTGGTTTGAGTAAATGTCTTAAAGTCTGTGCTCAAAGGAAGCTAGTTAGGTCTAGGTATATGGCCGATAATAATTTTATCATGAATTTATTTTTATTAAAAGCTATTGTGGCAGTGATTTTTATTCTGTGGCGCGGTGTGGTGCGGTGCGGTGCGGCCTGGCGGGAAAGATTGAGTTTTGGCGGGAAGCCAAATGTCATAATTTTCATTGTTATAAAGTATTTATGAAAAGGAGAATGCCCATTCTTGGTACTGATTTTTCTCATGCGTCAGAATGAAAATAATATTAAAATTATTTTTTGATTTTTTTACATAATTTGTCAATCAGAATAGTTTCTTTGAACAGGGGATTCCATTTAAGATAAAATAAAACGAAATGTTGATTGTTGTTCTTAAAAATTAAAATGGCGATATTTTATACTCGGAATTCAATAAGATCTAATAGTGTTTTGACTAATGATTTTTCTTATGCGTCAAAATGAAAGTAATATTAAAATTATTTTTTTATTTTTTTACATAGTTTGTCGATCAGAATTAGTCCAGGAGGAATTGGCGCATGAGTACCGAAAACTATTCCACCTCAATTTTTTTATGCGATCCTCTTTAAATTGTCCTACTGGTGATATAAATGCATGTTGCCATGGGGCAACCCCGTGCCATATTGTTTAAACTGAAATTGTTTAAACAATTGCAAGGAATTGTTATTTTTCAACCGGACAATTTTTTTTTATATTCTTTATTGAAATACGAATAAAAAAAGTCCTATGACTTTTCACGATAAAGTTAATATTTTTAGAGATATGAATTTTTAAAGGTTCGAAAAATCTCAAATTTGGGTACTTTTGACCCATGAAAAATATATTAAAAAAAAAAATATAAATAATATATTTTTTTAATTCTTTATACAATAGTTAATAATATTCTTAATAGAGACTTTTAAAAATTTAATTGTTTATACCTGTTTTATAATAGTTAATTTCACGCGCTCACAAGTATGCGCCGCTTACCTTTAAGTATCGCCGTCTCTCTCTATGATAATAACTATGATAATAACAAAAAAATAATATAAACTGATAAAAAAGTAAATTTTTAAAAGTCTCTATTAAGAATATTATTAACTATTGTATAAAGAATTAAAAAAATATATTATTTATATTTTTTTTTTTTAATATATTTTTCATGGGTCAAAAGTACCCAAATTTGAGATTTTTCGAACCTTTAAAAATTCATATCTCTAAAAATATTAACTTTATCGTGAAAAGTCATAGGACTTTTTTTATTCGTATTTCAATAAAGAATATAAAAAAAATTTGTCCGGTTGAAAAATAACAATTCCTTGCAATTGTTTAAACAATTTCAGTTTAAACAATATGGCACGGGGTTGCCCCATGGCAACATGCATTTATATCACCAGTAGGACAATTTAAAGAGGATCGCATAAAAAAATTGAGGTGGAATAGTTTTCGGTACTCATGCGCCAATTCCTCCTGGACTAAATAGTTTCTTTGAACAGAGGATTCCATTTAAGATAAAATAAGACGATATGTTGATTGTTGTCCTTAAAAATTAAAATGGCGGTATTTTATACTCGGAATTCATTATTTTAGGTTTTTAGGATTATTTTAGTTTTTTTTACCTACTACCTTTAAAAGTAAATGGAATACGTTAATAGAACTACATTATAGGTATCTACTATCAGTTAAAACTGACCATCAAGCTATCGTCGGATATTTTCGATTTTGAGGTTATGTAACATTTCGGTAAATAACTTCAGAACCCGGGTGCTGATCTAAAAAATAATTATTGGTGGTAGTATTTGCTTAATTATACATCGTCCACAACAAGTTTCAATTTGATGCAACTCTGGACGGCGGTCTATACTTTCATGGGCAATGTCCTTTATCATCTTCCTCTAAATGTTTCTTTTACTGTGATACACTCAAGAAATATAGCTTTATATATTATAGTATACATGCAAAATGTAGAGCGCCGAAGAAGAACGGGGCAGATCTTTTCAAATGAACATAAATAATATAAAGAATGTAATAAAATATTCATCTCATACCCACATGCAATATAAGACGTGTCTGCTTAGTTCTTCAGTGTCTTTATTTCCTTCTACAAAACATTGCGTGACTTATCTATTGTATCGAGAAATAAACTGCTTACATACTATTTCTACGAAACGGAGTTACGAGATAAATCTTTACAATAATCCAATAGAGAGGCTTTCCTGACATGTCACATAACGTACTTATCTATGCGTAGGTACTCAGAGTTGCACAATTCGTATATACAATCTATAATAAAAATAAATTAGAATGTGTCTGTACGTTGAACCGGAAAATGTCAAATAAATTATAATACGAGAGATAACATTTTATGAAACTTAGTAAAAAACATTTTGATTTAACTATTTGTCTATTTCTATGAATATTGCATCTAAGTAATAGTTTATAACTTAGTATTAAAATATTTTAAAACATACATACGAGTTGTGAAAATTATTTTATCGTCATCGCATTATCTTACTTCATAAATATGCGAATATTAAATTAAAGAATATAGGTATTAGATAGAAAATAATAGAATTTTAAATTATTATTTTAAAGTAGATTTTCGTGCCTAACTTTATTTAATTATTACCATAGATTAGTAAAGATTATTCACTCCTAACAAGAAAATGTACCCAGTTTTGAGAATTGAAATAGTTGCGTAAAAAAGTTATGCCACGTCTCCGTGCTAAAACGTCCCTAAAATATTTGAAATAATTATTTATTCATTATGTAAATTGTACATTGTAATTGAAAATTACGCAGTATTAGTTATTTATTCGTAAATTTTCTCGAAAAATGTTTTTATTTGTCAAGAATTCAAAAAAAGAAATTACGATAATAAGCCATTTGTGGCTTCATTCAAATTCAAGGCGGCGAAGTATCTTTACTAATCTATGATTATTACATAAAATCTCAACTCTTCTTAAACATAATAGGTACTCATTGTTGTCTTTTATTATGCTTTGTAATGTCAATATTAATAAAGAGGCAAAGTTGAGAACTAAACAATTTTTGTACACAATAAAAAGCCTAACTCGACCGATACGTGTTTCTAATCGCATCGCTCTCAGTAGGTACCTAATATAAGAAGTTATGACGTCAGCTCGGGTCACTGTGTGGACTTTGTACCTCGCGTACATAACGGCGCACTGATGTATGGAACTAGGTGTACCGTCTGATGGTGCCTTGTCACCTGCCGTACTGTTTGATTTCCACTCCAAGGCTATTTGTGGTAGAATGTTCGCGCAAAGTTCAAGAGAGAGTCACAGTCATATTTGCGCGCGTAGAAATCTACCAGTGAATACTGTTGAAGTATAAGCTTACGTTTGCTTTCTAATCTACACAAAAAGCGAATTGTAAGCGCCAACTCTTTAGACTTTGGTTGGTAGTCTTGTAGAGATACTACGAAGATTTTCACAAATTTTACAATTTGTTTTTTTTTTAAATAATTCTAGGTACAAATACATTTTTTTTAAATAATTCTAGGTAAATATTATAATAAGTTACATTGTAAATCAATCGTACATAACATATTGAATACGTTACAGATACTGACATTTATCCTATTTGAGGACGGAATCAGGTGGAAAGCATGTAAATGATTATAGCACCCACATAAATGCTAAATATGAGTTACTTACCACCGACGTTCTTATTAGTAAGTTATTAGTGATCGAAGCCACCGACTTATATAAATGCAAAATACGAGTTACCTTTGTATTTTTTTTATGTATACTATTATTATACCTTGTAAACTCATGCTCATACTTGAATATTAAAATAATGGACTTGATAAGATTACTCTAGACAAATAGGTATTATTAAAGGAGGTCGTAAAAATTTAAATAAGATATTATTTACCTACATTGACGTCATTTCTTTTCCATTCCATGTATTCGAAAAATAATTTTTGTTCTTCAATATTCAATAGGCTAACAAAGATTTTTTTGTAAAACTTTCAAAGACGATTAATGACTTGAATTACGAATATGAATTGTTTTTAGTATTCCGTGTCACAAGAGATCTAACCATTTAATTAATTAATTTATTATTGTATGTTCAAAAATACCTACGGTAGCTTTATTATGCTATTTTTTCAATCCAGACCAAATTATGTAAAGAAGAATCATGTACTTATCTATTAAGGTAGCGGTAAGTTAATTAAGCCATTCACAATGACGGTAACATAGACAAAAATACCACGCATAGAAAAAACACTAACTATAAGTTATTTTAATTTAATTAATTGATCGATTGACAGTATGAGCCTTATCACGTCATAGACATTGATATGAAAATCTTATCAATAAGTTTACCTATTCTAATAGAAATAAATATTCCGGAAAAGATGTTATATCTTACGGTTATCTATCTTACATACCATAAACTATTCATTTTTCTTATCTTAGGAGATTTTCAATATCACCTTGTTACTAAGCAGCATCAAGAATTAAGTAGCTATAGATAGTTATTCGTTTCCTGCTTTTACAATAATTAAAGCAATGATTTTTTTATTACAAAAAAAAAAAGAGTGACGTCTACGTATTTAGCTTCAAATGACGTGCAGATTTGGATAGATTATTCAATATTCATTGTTTAATATTCATGATTAAATCCCTATTCCAAATCTACAGTCACATTTTCGGGAATTTTCTGAAATGTTTTACTCGCAGCGACAATTTTATTAGCAGAGGTATAAATTGCATTTTTATCAATAAACGCTCGTAAAGATCGAAATTTCATAATTTCTTCGATATTTGGTGAGCAAGCATGGGATAGATAGATTATCAATAACTGTCATAACACAACATAAGTTAATTACCGCGGAAATCACGTGGTCAAGTCTCATAAAATCATTTTAGTGTGTTAAATATATTGCCCATCATAATAGGTTTGGAATACCGTATAGGAATGTTGTGGTATTGATATGTATCATTAAATTACAATAATTGTATGGAATTGTTGTTGGACTGGTTTGGCAATGACGTCATTGACATCCGGTTGGGTTTTCCTAATGTATCTTCTTCTGATGTAGTTTTAATACAAATAAGATTTATTCATGGCGATTCTTATGTAGATTAAGTGGACACCTGTGCTAATAACCTTATGACAAATAAATACAATGAAAGTTACGTGAATTGAAGTTTAAAAAAATATTACTATAAAACCTTTTCTGCTTTAAACACGACTAGCGTTCTATATTTTTAACTCTGAGTGCTACCCGGGTACCTTTATTTATTGCTGTTTTAAAGAATATGTTTTTATTTCTGAGTGATACTAAACTCTACTTTTCATAACTTTGAACGTTAGAACCCTTTATAGTTCAACTTCAGACTCGCCACTGCCACACTTTGTTCTGCCTAGCAACCATAGATCTAGCAACAGCACAGAACAGTGCTGATGTGCCCCGGTTTGAAGGGTGTTAAGGAATCTATACTCATCCGAGGAGTTCCAGCTTTGTCCTCAGGCGTAGCAAATCAACGGCCGACCGCAGATAATACTCTAGTTTGGAGTTCATTACAGAAGTCTATGGCAATAGCCATTTACCATCAGGTGGACTGCATGTTTGTTTACTACCTTAAAATTATAAAAAAACTGTCTCACAGTACCGGATTCTTCTACATATAATAAAATATACCTACATATATGCATATATAGGTATAGATATCTCACCGCCTTGTGATTGAAGGAAGCCATTAAAAGGCTTAAACGGCTGACAATTCTGTCAGCCGTTTAATGGCTGTAATTTACGTGGAATAATGCCGACATGCGCATTTAAGTAGTGAAAAACACGAAATCGAAGAAAAAACGCGGAGAAATATCGTTTCATTCGTAAATATCTAAAAACTACGTTTTTTTAATATTTTTCAAAAACTAAAATTGATGACAGTGACAATTTCAATTGTCAAAACTAGTTACATTTTCTTAAAAGGAGTAAGTAATATTTACTATTCTATGCATATAGGTATCTTTTACTAATATTGAAAACTTACACGTTTCTCATTTATATGTCGTTTAACAATGAAGCATATTATAAATAATTTACCTATTGTGACTCGAATGTAAGTCAATGAACGTTTAGGTACTTCAGTCATGAAGTTAACTAAAATGTCTTACTTAATTATTGTAGGTATATTATTACCCAATTAAACTTCACTTCAATGCTTACCAATGTTTCGAATTTATAATAATTTCACCGACTATTACGTGTTTAATGGTGCTACAATTTATTTGAAAAACAAAGTCATCATTTACATTAAATATATTTGAAATTGTTCCTCTATTTTTTTCTTTCTATGAGCACCAGCTTTATATTTAGTGCCAGGATTACATTTTGAACTAATACCTACATTAAATTTTTAAATTAATAATTGTAAGTAATAAATAATTAGATTTTCTACATTTGATTAGTAAGAACTTAGTAATTTTGTACAACTTTGTAGGTATTTTGTAATGATAGCCTATAAAATATCGTATTGTAGGTATAGATTAAATAAGTATAAAATATGTTATTTTCCCAACTTACGAATCTGTAAATAACAGATGTTTATCTCCAATGATACATATCGTAGTCACTAACCTCAATCACGGATATTGATTTAAACGTCTAGAAAGTGCGTACTGATAAAATATCCGAGATAACATTTTCAGACAGCATTTATTTTTGTAGGCTGATGGATCTACAGTTTCGTAGTTCGACCTTGCGTGCAATGTGTACGCATTAAAATAACTGCAAATCCGAATATATAATTCATTTAAAACTTCGACCTCGCACCTTATCTAAAGACCGGTTCAAATCACAAGTATCCGCGTCTGATTAAAAAAAAGTGCGTAAGTATTATACATTATTGAGGAATGGAATAAAATCAAAATCAGTAAAAATTATAATTTTTAAACTGGGTGTGTTAAGTATTGAAAATTTATATTCTATGTTCATGTACCAAGATGAAATGAATTCTTTGAAACAGCAGACGGTCGCAATTAATGATTTTTAAAGGTATTTTGCGCCATCGACGTCTGCTTCTGTACGCCTTTATTATCATTTACTTTAACGGTAAAGGATTGTATGGTAACCTACATGTGTAATTGCCCATAAAGTTTTCAAAGCAGTGTGAACTTTATGAATCCTCACTTTACCAGGGCATTGAACTTTGTCCTAAATCCTTTTTATTTTTGCAGGACACTAACAGTGATGCTATAACGGGTTGATGATGACGAGTATATTTGTAAATGTGTTATTAAATCTTAATAATTTCTCAAAATTCGATTACTTATAACTTTAAAATATTTTTTGTTTCATAAAATGAGTAGCGGATGTTTTTTACTTTTTGTTGATATATTAAAAACATAGGCTGGGAAAATTACATGATCATTTACACAGGGGAAAAAATGTAGAATGTAGTTTTAAGTATAAATATGTTCATGAAATGTTCTCGAATGGCGAATAAATATGTGTGGTCTATTCATGCCAAAAAATAGAATATTAAGTAAGCATAATAAGTAGGTGCGTATGTGTGTATGCCTATTCAATAGAATACGTGAATTTTAATGACTATGTAAGCGTTATAATGCGGGTTACTGACGGCTCATCTTTGTTTTGTATTAGATTCAATGTTATAATTTTTTTCTCAATGACTATTAAAGGACCTCTAGCGGCTTAAGGGTTGGGGGAGGGGAGGGTGGCCGGCCCTACCTCCGATCCTAGGGGGCCTCCAAACACTGTTGCTAAAAAAAGATTGTCAGAACTAAACAATCTACGAAATGTGTATCAGTCAGCGACAAAAAAAATCATCAATCATCGAATCACGGGCGAACTTTTAACACTGGGGGCCTCCATTCCAACTTTCCGCCCCGGACCTTCGATGATCTTAGTACGCCACTGGGGACTTGTCTATAGATACCTACAGATAAAAGGAAAAATACATATTTTTTTAATATTTATTATAGGATACAAAGTATACACATTATTTTTCAATAGAAGGACAGAGTCTTGAAATGTCTACTTTGTGCAAACAATAAAATCTTATTAATATTGTACTTGTCTACTATGGACCCAGAAAGTAGAATGTTAATAACATAATTAAAGTTTTCGTATGTAAATCTCCGTGTTAAATTCACATGACTGTACAATGAGTAGGTATTTAAACAATGTAGAGTCAGCACTGGCAGTAGATGAACAAATCCAATTATTAAATTACAATGCATAAGCATAGTAGATGCACTACATACCTAAGTAGAAATATTATATGGACATAAACGTATTATAGAGACATTTGGAACTTCGCTGATATTTTAAGATTGTGCTAGTTTTACTGCAGCAATTTTGATACTTTACAATGTTCACCAATTTCTTGTTAGTTCAATTTCAATTAGTTTCGTTTTGCGACTTATGCATGTTTTGGCGTGTAGGAGTTTGGGTAATTTGGATCTATTCGTCTAGTTACTTTTGGTGCTGACTGTACCGTCCGATAATATACTTAAACTTCGTTTTGAGTTTTGAACCATCGGGACCTCTGAACTGTAGATTACCTTCTGCCTTAATGCATTTTGATTACCTCCGCTATGTAGGTACCTATCATCTTTTTTGGATTAACTGATCAATTGTACGTATCTACGTATGTAGGTACTTCAACATCAATTATGTATCATGCGTTCATTATTATATTCATTCATTCATTCTTTCTTAGGAAGAATGTCCTAAAACATTTATTGAAGGAAGAGAGTACCTACATATAATTATTATAATGTCTTCCAATAGCAACGAATTTTCATCGAAGGCGTTGATTGTTTTGTTATCTACTTCTTGAAATTTTATCAAAATTAGACTTTGCAAGACAACAGATGAAGTATAACAAAAAGTAGTTTTTATATTTTTGTTCCCTGAAAGTTTTGGATTTTTCTGAGAGTTAGGTTAGCTAAGAAAATTATTATGACCACTTTCAAATTGAGTAATTAAATTCCAGCACATTTGATACATATTAATTAGGATGACAAGTCACTATATTCTGTTCAATTTTAATTTGTGCCTATAACCCTCAACTCAGTCATCCCTACACTACGTATCTATTTATTATCTAATGGTTTAATCTAATCTAACCAGGCGCCAATAAAGTATTGGTTCATAGCGCGCTATGGAGCGGCAGCTGTTCTTACGAAATAAATCTAGAAGTCTCTCAAGCTGTTTATACTGGCACGTAAAAGTAAGACGTGAGGCAAGAGCAAAATATTCATTAAGTCAATCGGATTTATCTGTTGGTGGGTGTGTACGGCAGTTACTTGTAATAGTCACAAATCGGATTGTTTACTTTTCCTACAAAATGTCGATGGCACGAATGGTGTTTTAATTTAGTCGCACTGCGTGCAATATCGTCAAGGTTTCGAGCACACCCACTCCGCGCCTTCTTTGTGTTGTGATTGTGAAGCGAGCGAGCGATCATTCCCTGCCAGTTTTTACAATCGATCGCACGTCGCACGCGATAATATTGTTACGCGCGTTACGCGTTATAAACGTAATAAATCAATAACAAATACAAACATGTATTCGATCGCTGAGGCCACCCTTGCCTTTGTTGTTCTCTACCTTTTCTCGTTCCTTTTCGAAGTTGTAACGGGATTAGTGTCGTCGTCATAGACACTAACGTGCATAAAATTATTTAAAAATGTGATATTATAAATTGTTTTAGGATTTAAAATAGATTCTAAGTTATCATAAGACAAAATATCAATGCAATTATAATTTTAAGTATATTATGCACTTAGATTTTTTGAAATATCTCTCAATTTCCCCTGTTGAACAATTAAATTTTTTGGTAAGTGATTTTCCATATTAAACGTGTTATTTTACAAGTCAACAATTTAAGAATTTTTCTAAAACACTTTTCGCTATAATTATTGAGCGAATAAATAAAATAAAACATAGGATACGTGGCATGGTTAGTCTATGTACTATTGCTGACGTTTGAAACATTTTAATATATTTTTTGGATTTTGAAATTAAATTAACAAAATATTAATCCATTCATTTTACAACGTGTAATTCCCGTCTACGTATTATGGGAAACTTTAAAAAGAATCTGTGTCAATGTCAAGTCTGTCGTAACGTGATTTTGACGTTGACTTATGTCAAAAGTGAGAAAATATTTATAGAGATTTGTTAATTTGTGGAGACTCGGAGAGAATGATTTTGATTTTACTGTAATAAAAAGCGTGAAATAGTGAAAATGAAGCTATTAAGCATATCTCGGGTACACTACAAATATTGCAAGTGTTTAAATAGACGATATTTATCATCAACTTCTTCCAAAAAGTGGCAAAGTGTAGTCGGTTTAGAAGTGCACGCTCAGTTGAATACAGAATCAAAATTGTTTTCTGGCGCTCAAAATACTTTCGGTGGGTTAGTAAACGATTGTGTGTCACTATTCGACGCCGCTATCCCGGGGACTTTGCCTGTGTTAAACAGAAAATGCGTAGAATTAGGAATATTAACAGCATTAGCGCTGTCGTGCAAAGTGAATGAGGTGTCAACGTTCGATCGGAAACACTACTTTTATGCTGATTTGCCGTCCGGCTATCAGATAACACAGCAAAGGGCACCCTTAGCTAGCGATGGGGTTATCAATTTCCAGGTATAATAGTAGGTTTATATTTACATTAGCAACTTGAAACTCCATTTCGAATATCTGTATGATTTCTGTATTACAAACAGTAATAGTATAGTATATAAGACACTGAAGTGTTATAGTAATTATAGAACATGTGCTCCTTTTGTCTGTCTTATCTGATTAAATGAAATATGTAAGATTCTCATTTAAGACATTTTGACTTAATTGTTAGGAAGAACACCCTATTTGATTTTACTTTCACCTAAGGTGCAATTAATTCCATTTTACACTTAATTAAAAACAGTGCTTTTTAGGGATATGATCCTATGCTTATGAGAACACCTTTCTTTTCCAGGTATTCACACCAGGAGTACATAAGAAGCCATACACCAAAAGCTCAAAGATAAAGCAGATCCAGTTAGAACAGGACAGCGGCAAGTCTCTCCATGACAATGAGTTGAAACGCAGCCTTGTAGATCTGAACCGAGCTGGTGCACCTCTCATTGAAGTCGTGTTTGAACCTGACTTAGAGGTAAGGTCATATTTTGCTTTGGCATATGTTCTAGTATGTTAACTAAAGGTGGTATAACCATTTGTGATTCAACTCTGGAGACACATCAGCAACACCTACTTCTGCCTAATAACAACAGTGTGTTCTGTGTTCCGGTTTGAAGGGTGTGGTAAGGGAGGCAGACTTTTCCGAGGCGTTCCAGCTTAGTCCTCAGGGGTAGTGGCGCATCTGTGGCCTACCTCAGGTAGGAATATCTAATCCTATCAGGGGTTGATTACAGATGTCCATGGGCGGCAGTAGCCATTTACCAGCTCGTCTGCAACTCATATTATAAAAGAAAATAATTAAAAAAAGTGTTAAGAGCTGCTGTGTTCTGCTTTGAAGGGTGTGGTAAGCAAGACCTATTTTTACTGAAGAGTTGTAACTTAGGCTTTAGGAAAACAACTTAGTCCACATATATGTCCCACCAAATGAATAAGTATATATCTAACTGCAGTCTATTTGCGATCCATGTATGTATGGCACGTATAACAGGAAAAGGACATATAAAATGACAGGATGCAAGTGGTGCCATGTACCAGATCTCATGCGGCCATAAACATGTGTAGCAATATATATAGCAATATTTATTTGCTATGATTTAAATTACATATCCATTTAAAGGTAAGACATACGGATAGATTGACCCTTTAAAACTTAAGTAACTCACAGGAAATATACTGACTAAATAAACTAGCCTTACTGTTCATATGAAGGTTATTGTTTTGTTAATTAGATTAAATACTTACCGATGTAGGTTTTAGGATAAGCTGCTTCCTGTTTGAATAATTACACTTGAAATAATTCAAGTAAACAATTTTTGTAGCATTCGAAATTATTTTGCAATGAAGTTGCATAAATTAAGCACTGTTGTGCAGAAATAGATACATAATGGTTAAGGCCTTTTAAAGTGTTTCGCCTTGATTACAAATATAATATAAAGTTTCTGCAACTTTCTTTTCCTTTATATTTATATTCCATTATATTAAACCTGGTCCTTAAATGTGTTCAGGTGGAGTACCTTTATTTAAATATGACCCTTTATGTTAATAAGTCATAACTTGACATAAATAGTCTGGGATTGAGTTATTATCGAGGGCACTTTAGAGATGTTGAGTTAAGGTGTGTGAAATCTACCAATCGGCATTTGACCAGCGTGGTAGACTGTCTTATTCTGAGAGGAGACTCTTTCTTCGAAATGGTACCGCAATGAATTAATTATGATGAATATATTGTTATATTCATTTCTCTATTAGTCAACTATTGGGTAGTAACATATGCTGTCTTATATATTTGAAACTAAATAATATGCTAAAATTTATTTGTTATTATTTCTAGGATGGCGAAGAAGCGGCGGCGTTGGTGAAGGAACTGGTGCTGATAGTCCAGAGGCTCGGCGCTTGCTCCGGCCGTATGGAAGAGGGTGCATTGCGCGTCGATGCAAATGTGTCAATACGGCGGCCAGGCGATCCTCTGTCTACGCGGACTGAGGTGATTATACTTACTTTTTATTACTCAAAGGAAGGAAGTATCCCGGTTCAAATCCCAGGAACGTTTGATTCTGTTAAGTTAAATGCGTATTAGTCAATAATTAACTCGTTTAAACGGCGAGAGAAACAGCGTGAGGCGGCGTGAGAGTTCTGTAAAAATAAGTTCTCAAAAGTGCGTGAAGTCTATTAATTCGCACGTAGTCAGTGTGGTGACTATGGACGAACTCTTCTCATAAGGGCACGAAAATCATGTCCAGCATTAGGACAATAATGGGTTTATACTAAAATTTAAAAGAAAGAAAGAAAGAAACATTTATTCGGATAATTGCAACACAAATGAGATACTATAATAGAGAGAGACAAAAAAAATAACAATAACCTAAAACAAAAGAAAAAAAAAATAAAACAACAACAAAAGGACAATAAAATGTACAATCAGTTATTACAATAATATGTGTTGCAACGACCACGAAAAGGGACAATCTCAGCATGTGCCACAAGCAGGTAAACTGCGTCGTGGCTCTGATTTTCAGTTTGCCCCCTGCGTCTGGGCTGCTCGGACGGCTGACTCATACATGCCGTCTGTGCCTTTTTATTTGCTAGTCTTTTTTATCGTTATGATTCATAGAATTTGTGTTATTTGTGAATTGACGAATACTGCGTAAAATGTTAATTATTATAATACAATTTGTAATGAAAGCAATATATTGAATTTCTTTTTCATTTCTATACCGCCCCCAGTGTATAAGACACTGAAACAAAATCTTACGATCTACAGAGATCGTTACATTTTTTAATATGATTTGAATAGCAAACGAGCTTGTTGTGCACCTGATGGTTAGTGGTCAAAGCCGCCCATGGATATCAGTGACTAGCTCCATATAAAATAGGTTCTACCTGGACTTGTTCAACATTTTTGGAGACCTTATGGTTCGAAAATATTCAACACGGGTTAGCTATTTACCAGTTGGCTATTCCTCCTCCAAGTAATATTGGAGAAGAGTGGAATAATGTTCCTCTTTTAGCATTATTCGCTATCTCTTTGACGAATTTGAAAATATCACCATTAATAATTTTAACAGTAGGTAGGTACTATATGTACATAATAAAATTATTTTGATTCAAGTTTTGTAATTAATGTAATTGTGTGATTTAGTACATAATAACTATTTATTGTTTGATAAATTTAGAAACATATATGAATTTATTTTATGGTTATGAATATGTATAATTTGGTGTTTAATTGCTCGAATTATAACTTAAATAGGTATTATAATACACCTACAATAAGTAAATATGAATTTAAATACAGCATGTTATTACCAGAAAGTATTCCATATATTTCCATGTTTTAATAAAATTAATGTAATGTTTATTTATTATATAATATACGTTGTATTGTTTCCATAATGAAATTGAATATAATTTCTTCATATTAAATATATTGTTTTCATAGTTATTGAATAAAAACTTTAATAACATAACAAAATTATATTATTATTAAATTAATGGCCATGATAAAATTTAAAATATTACGATGTTCATTATAGGTTATAAAAACCGCTTCCGTTGATTTTATCACTAACGAAATGCTAATGAAGATCTTTTATTTACAAAAACAATGTTCCAGAACTTTACATAGCCAAATAACTTTCTTCATATAAGATTTTAAATCTTATAAATAAAATATGTTTAATAAAACCTAAAAATGAATGGATTATGGGATTCGGGACTAAACAAAATGAGTTAAATAAACAAAAACGTGTTAAATAATTTGAATTTTTTAAAAGCTAAAAAATACACTTGGATAAATTCACTTTTTTTTTGTAAACTTCTAAGTTATATAAGTATTGGAATCGCGGCGTGTAGTTTAACGACTTAATGCTAATCAGTTAATCACGTTGTGTATACTCTAATCTCTTAGTAATGCAATTAGATATTGAACTCGTTTTTTCCTTATTTTTTTTAAGTTATAAACTGTCTGCTATAATATCGTTTCTTCAACGTAGTGATCCGCTAACTACCGCATTCTCCATTTTTCTAAGGTTCCGTACCCAAAGGGTAAAAACGAAATTCTTTTACTAAGCCTCCGCTGTCTGCTCATCTGTCCGTCTGTCACTGGGCTCTTTCTCTGGATCTATTTTTTTATTTAGTCCTTTCTTTGCTTTTTTTCTTATTTTTATTCGTTCTTTTCTTACAGATTAAGAACATCGCATCGGTCCGAGGCGTTGCGGGGGCGATCCGACACGAGATCGACCGGCAGCGAACGGTTTTGGAAAATGGCGGCAGAATCGTGAATGAGACAAGGTCTTGGGACGCCGTTGCTAGAGTCACCGTGCCCATGAGAGATAAAGAAGTTGTTCAGGACTATAGGTATGTTCATGAAGTATTCTATCGGGTTCGGAGGATCTTGTATAACTTAAGAAGCAGTTTTAGAGTTCATCGTTAAATAGATATGTATTTCAGATACAAAAATATCATAGGAAGGCGTTGGTTATTAGCTGGTGGAATGGTATTGAACGATTTAAGAAAACGTATGAGGACTGTAAAAATTTATAAAGTTTTTGCCACTGTTAGATAATGATGGAAATTATTTTTTTGATTGATTAAACAACTGTACTTGCTAGCAAACAAAATTTTTATTCGTTTTCAGTTTTCCTTATATATTGCCTAATATATTGGTATAATAGAAGATATTCGAAAACAAATGTAAATAATATTTTTTTAACTTGTACGATCAGCATCTTTATTGTGGACAATAAATATATAAAAGTCTGTATTTGTGTACAGGTATATGCCAGAACCAAACCTACCGCCGTTACGCGTCAATTTGAAATCAAAACAAGAAACACGAGACGTTCTCAGCGTGCCTCTTATTAAGGACATGATCCCAGAGCTGCCAGAAGAATCTAGAAGCAAACTCATCCAAGATTACAGCTTACGACCAGAATTCGCTATACAATTAGTTAATGAACCTGTACTATTAAAAATATTCCAAGATTTAACTGTAGAAAAAACACGTAATCCTACTAAAGTTGCAAATATTTTATTAAACGATCTTTTAACTGTTCTTAATAAGAGGAAAATCGATGCTTCAATGTGTCCTTTGACTAGTGAGTGTATAAGAGAACTTTTTGATCTGTTAGTGCAAAAAAGAATCAGCTTAGAAACCTGTCGTAAAACGTTAGAAGAACTTCTTGATAATGAACATCTAACTCCATCGAAGATTATCGAAGAAAGAGGATGGTTTTTAGTCACAGATGAAGCCGTTATAACCAAAATGTGTAACGAAGTGATAGAAAATAATCCAAAATTAGTAAAACAGTATAAAGACGGCAAAGTCAAAGTATTGAGGGCTTTATTAGGATTATTGGTTAAGCATTCTGATAATAAAATTGATATGTCACTTGGGGCTAAAATAATGGAGGAGATACTTAAAAAATAATAAGTTATAATTAAAATGAACTTGTTTTATTTACAACACTAGCTTATTATTTATTCCCAATCCTTTATGTGTATATGTAAAGACCAACAGCCTTTGTACTTGGTCTTGCCTTAATTTATAAGTTTCATAATAATAGGATACTTCTCAAAATAATATTCTGGACTTATAGTCGCCGCCTGGATCAATATCCGGCAGTTTTGCGTGACTTAAAGGGAAGTCTTTGTCATAGGATTTTAAATGGTATATACAAACCTAATGCTATATAAATCTTTGGTATATAAAAACCTTTTTCCATCTCTAATACTCTATGGATAGTAGAGGTGCGCAAAATATATCACTAAAGTCAAAAGAGAGAAATATATCTTTTTAACTCAGTATTACTTTTATTATATCACTCTTTTAGCTCAGTAACTCACTTTAGCTCAGTAGCTCTGTAACGATATAAGCGACATTTTATATCAGTATGGGCTCGAACACAAAACTGCGATGCGACGCGATGCGAATTCACAACGCAGAAAATTGCGATGCGAATTGCTGCGATGCGATATCGTGCGGCGTAGCGTCTCTCAGGGTGACCAACAACAACAACCACTGTGCGATGCGAATCAATTCGCAAGTTCTTGCGATGCGTCGAGGGAGCTCGCAGATTTTTGCGATGCGACGTCGCATCGCAGTTTTGTGTACGAACCCTATATCAGAGAATCAGATCAAAATATTTTGACAACATTTTTGATTACGATTAATTATACAAAACCGGCAAGAAATTATATATGAATTTCACAGCCAACACTATTTGTATATCCCTGTTTTCATATTTTTAGCAAAGAAATAAGATTTTAATTTAGTGTTTAATACGTAATTTGACTCAAATCAGACTCTCTCAGTCAGTCGCTCATTTGACTTATAACTCACTCGCGAGCGAGTATAAAACTGTTGAGTTGAAATAGATCTTATATCCGGAATCGTATGGACTTATGAACTCAACCATGTGACGCGGATATAAAGATATAATTCAAAATCGTCGGAGTTGATTAGCTCTTTGGTGAAGATATATATCTTTTATATCACTCGTTGCGAGCTACTCAATTCTAATGGATAGTAGTCCTATATATACGATCAATCGGAGATGCGATGCCGCCCCTGAGGAAAAAGAGCCTTATGTTCTCAAAATTTCTTTTATTTATTGTGGCAGAGTGATTTTTAGTCTGTAGTGCGGTGAGGCGCGGTGCGGCGTGGTGGGAGAAATTGAGTTTTGGCGAGAAACCAATTGCCATAATTGTCATTGTTATAAATATTTATGAAAATATATAATCTTCCTCCAAATGTTTCTTTTATTGTGATACACTCAAAAAATATAGCTTTATCGCTACCCTAAAGCAGAAATTCGTAGATGTGCTATTACAGTTAGACCGATAATAGTTTTAATTCCCATATATTTAAAATAATATATTAAAGTTTTTATTGCCGCTGAGTTTTTGTTAGTCGTTTTAGTTATATTAAAACCGGTAACTGGACGCTATGGATTTGATTTCGGTAGATAATAATTTATAGCTTTACATACATATTTAATTCCATATAGCTCATATAATATTTGCCTTGTAACATATTTCATATCATATGATATCAGCATCAAACAACAGCAGAAAAATATCCAAAATTCTTTCGATATATTTAAATTATGTAGTCCTTAACTCAGAATGCCTGACTCTGTTTCTGTTATTGTCACAAAACATAATCTGTATTTATCTGCCTACATTCCCTCCTGAGGACACCAACATGGGTGTATTGACTATAGTAGGAATATAAAGGACTTCTTGCTGTATAGAAGATGTCTAAGCCCAGCTGTGGATTTCAAATGTCTATAACTTAGGGTAATGAAGGTATGGTTGCGATACCGCCACATCGGAATCACATAGAATTACTTATACCAACTTCAAGTCACCTACCTATCTTCTACTTTATTTTCTGCTTCAGTTGAATTATGGCATAATTTAAGTCACAATAGACAAAAATGCTGAACAGTAACATACTGTTTGATGGAAGTCCATTGAAACAATATTTAACATTTTCCAGAATTTGTATGCGCGGCATGCGAGGTTGTTGTTGAAGATGCCACACGCGCCCCGAATATCGTAAATATCAGGGGTAGGCAACATTTATTTCTATTTCAAACGTATTACATTAAGCTGAAATGAGGTTACTTTGGCTGTATTTAAAAATAACCTGTTTTTTATAATATGGAATTAGCAAACCCGCATGCAGTCCACCTGATGGTTAGTGGCTAATGCCCTCCCTGGACGCTTGCATCTGCAATCAACCCCACATATTAAGATTATGTTTCTACCTGAGGTTGGCGAAGGTTGTAAGTATGCTAACCATGGGTTTTAAGTTACAACGCCTCGGATAAGTATCAATGTCTCACTCACTCACACAGCGGATCACATAAGCGCTTAACACTGCTTCTAGGCCGAAATAAATGTGGCGTTGGTACCCCCGGAATCGTGACACAGAGTTTTACCACCTTCTAAACATGTCTTTATAAAACTAAGATAAAACTTAAAGTTATTAAAATTAGTTTTTGTCTCATTTGGTTATGTACCCCTGACAATCCTCATTATGTCTTGGAACGTAACAAATACACTTACGCTTACAATTAGTGTTGAAGCACGTGCAGTTGCATTATGTGATGTCCCCGCTCCATTTACTTACTCCGATCCTGAATCATCGCTCGTAGCGTCATTTTAGATCAGACCTCGACAGCGATCATCCGTTATGTGGTCAAAAATCGTAGTAACTTTGTCACTTATCTCCAAAGTATTAGCAGAAGTGACTGCTCCAGGTATAGACAGAACGGTAAGCGATGGAGTGAAGAGCTTGGGATATAAAGTGGTGTATGGAGATGAGGATATGACGGTGATTAATGAGGTCGTCTCTGATGTGGAGAAACTAGACGGACTTAAAAGCAGGATTAACCTGAACGAGGCTATCAAGCCCTTACCAGCCGAAGATGTTAAGTGTCTGATGTCGGTGGACAGATACTGTTCGCGAGAGATGGGGAAAATGAAAAGTAAGTGAGATGTTATATCCTTTTGTAAATTTAGAAAGAAGTAGAATTTAAATGTTGCTGTGACACTTCTAGGATTGGCAACTATTGGTAACTGGTGTCGAGTTTGAAATAAAGTAAAACAGTTTCTGGACGAGTAGTCCTACATAATTGTTTAACGAAAAGTAAATTTGATAGTTAAGTCCCGTGCGTAGAAGAGAAATAAATTTTATTATCCAGTTCTATAGAATTATTCGGCGCTTACAACAGCAACATCAAAAACTTCTCTAAATGTAGTCTATTTAATGAATAGTTTGACTCCGTTTAAGCAAATGCTCCAAATGTAATACTTTTTGACAGTATGACATTTATTCTACTTAGGTGTCCTCATCCAGGCTCTTAAAGAGGAGTGCGTAAAGTGTTCAAAGACTGAAAAGGAAGAGGCTGGGAAGATTGTCGCGGCCATGATGGCACATGACCCGATCGCGTGGAAGCACTTCCTCACCAGGTACGACAGCTTCGGCAAAATTCAGAGGATTGTTGGATAGAACACAAGGTAACTCGAATATATTTATGTATAATAGAAATAACAATTGGATGTGTAGTTAAATCATCTGATAGTGAATGAAAGAAAATACTCTTAACTAGACAGCAGTGGGACAGTAATTGACGACGACTGTTCCTAAGTTAGATTCGAGTTTCTTCTGAGTGTTGGTTCTGGAAGTTTACTAGCTAATTTTATTACATTTAATTAAAACTTTACGATTTACTTACAAGAAACTTTACTTTACAAGACTTTACAAGAAACGACAGCTCATTAGAGAACGTTATCAATAAAGTTATCTGGATCTAAAATATTTGAGCAATTATGAGTACGATGCCATATATAGAAAGTTTGTTCGCGGATCCATTGTTATCCCTAAGTATAAGTTCTAATATCTTTAGAACGAATGTTGACTTAGCCTTTTTTCGCTTTATAGGTTTTGACTTTTAGGTATTCCAAAAATGTCTCATACTTTCAGATCAGCTTTACAAATATTACCAGAGAAGAAACCTCCAAAACTAGATAGCAATAGATATAAGGTTGTCGGTGATCCAGAATACATAGAGAATAGCAGAAACAGATACACGATGCCTGGCGTAAAAGTCAGAGTGAAGAAGTACGCTATGGAGAAGATTAATTAATAACATAAGGAATAATGCAAATAAGTTTAGTAACCGATTTGTATAGTACTTATGCTTGATTTTAGCGTTGACTTGCCTTGCTATATATGATAGATGGTTATTTTACAAAATATACAGTGGTAATAAATACATTTTTTACTTAATTGTATTAATTTCCTTCTTTAGCAACCAAGGATGAATACAAAACTTACACATTTATCGGTCTCTACACGTTTAAGATAGAATTTGTTCAAAATTATTATTAATATGTTGTATCTTAGGCATCTGATGTTACTATTATTGTACGCCTATGGAAATTATGGTTGATAAACTTACGAATATAATAGGAAAATTCTTGGATTTCGGATGTAAAGTAACGCCTGATACTGTTAAGTGGGCAAAGATGGTCGCCTCATGTGTAGATAGGCCGGCTTATACACACACGCACACTAGAGATGTGCCGAGTCAGGTCGACTCGAGTCAGCACTCGAGTACTTACATAAACTCGCATACTCGAGTACCAATAGTAATACTCGAGTACCAGTAATACTCGAATACTGACGATACTCGTACACTAAAACTACTACTCGTACAAGTAAAAACTTGATTAATTTTGTGTAGTGAGTGGCGGTTTTTTTTTGCTCTTCCGTGCTATTGGACTATGTTGTGCAAAGTACTGGAGTACTTTGTAAATACTTTGGACTCGAGTACTGACTCGATTATTTTTTATATGAGTACTAAAGTACTCGAATACCATCACATCATTAACGCACACATGCATGCTGGAATGCTTCCCTCTAGGATGAAAACGTTATATAGATAATTATCTGTACTGATTATGAGTAGACGAGTAGATTTAGTAATAAAAACTCTTTGTATTTGCGACTTTCGTTTCTATTTTATTAAATTTATATTTGTCATTTTGTAGTGCATTAATTTAATAAGTATACCTAATTTAAATCTAAATCATTTGATTACTATCTGAAAATTAATCACTTCCTTTAGTCCTTAGTTTCGTCACCGTCCATTTCGTTGGAGTCCGGTTTAATCGTACTAGATTTGCTATCTAAATACTTTTGCTTGTAGCTCCCATCAGAGTTGTACCTGAAATGTATAATAAAACAATAAGAATGATTGTGATACGTAGAAACTATTTTCGTAATTTTATCTCAGAAAAAATACATGCTATAAGATGGTTTCTGCAACATTTCTATGTGAGATCATAGAGTTACCTACACCAAGGGCGTCGCCAAGGGGTTGTAATGCAGCTGCTCTACAGCCCTCAGACTTTAGAGGTTCATAATCGACTTATACATTATATTGTGTTGCTAAGAGGCAATTACCCCCACTCATACAAATGCAAAAATCGTTTTGCACATCAATCCCCCGCGGTTGAATGGTTGGTGACGATCTTGGTTTGAAAACAAGTCCCGTCTGGAGCCGTTATTGACGGTGATTGATGTGTAAGTAGAGAGAAAGTACTTGAAATGATGTGTAATTGTATTAGTGACTTACTTTATTTCAAGCTTAGTCCAATCCCCGGGTCGGTGGTCAATAATATAATGCATCACTTTATCAGCGCCCTCTCGTTGACGATCAGTGCATTTTTTGCAGTCGTTGTCTATGGCGTCAGGGAGGTTGTCTTTGAAAAGTTAAGAAAGCAGTTATAGACCAGGGTCGATAATTTTTGAAACCAAAAAAAATTACAATAGAATGAAACCCATTGGAAAAGGAGGGAAATATGATCAAAATGAAAGGAAAAATAAATTACGGTCGATCCGAGTTCGGGAAGTGGGAGGGGGTGAGTTTTTAAGGGTAAAAAATGGTTTATCTTGATTTCCGGCTAAACTACACGTCCTATGCGAAAAAGTTCAATGGCAAAGTTGTAGGTAATAAAAAGATCTACAACTTTTGTATTTGCAATTTTTTCACATAACCTCAAAATTTGGGTGAAAAATTCAAAAAACCAAGGTTTTGGTTTTTTATTTATATCTTATTCAAAAAAACTTTTTTTTTTACGAAATTTGGTAAAAACTTACCTTATTATGTCCCAAATACACTGTAATTTATTTGATTAAAAATATTTATTTTTTCGCCTTATTTTCACTTAATATCAAAAAAGCACCCTAATTTTCAATCGAAAATTCTGACGTCAAAATATCATCTTTTTTCAAAAAGTTTGGGGGCTTTTTGTTCGTTGAAATATCTACTTTCTGATGGTGTAAAAAAAATATACATTACTATAGGAAATGTTCTCAGAAAATGCAAAAAATTGAAAAAAACCCAATTGTATTTATTGTCGATTCTCTTCTTGATAGACTCCACTAAACGATTCAAAGCTGATTTTTTTATTTCATACACTTGCTTGTCATCTGACTTATTGCAGGTTATACAAACAGATCCATCCATACTGATAATCTGAAAAGACAAAATTAAATTAATAATGCCTTCAAAGTTTTATCATGAGTATAACTAAATTTGTTTGTATAAAATAAACGAAATTACTATTTTTTATTCTTGTACTAAAATATCATTCAATTTTAATTTTTTATGTTATGTTATGTTAAACATACTATTTATGAAAGAAAATATTACTATTTTTATTTTAAAGTTGATTAATATAGATTAAAATACAGATTGTATTTACCTTGCTATGTAGATTCCAAACGATTTTTTGAATAAAGTAAATTTCTCACAATTCACTTAGAGTAACTGAGCCTGCACGTGTATTTTTAAAAACGATGTTGTACACTGCTCTGTATCTCGAATACTGGCTAACGGTTTTTACAGCTGCTACGAAATAGCAGGTATGTAGTAAGGCCCAGACCCTCCTAGGTCCGTCCCCACTTCTCTATGAAATAACTTACAATGGGCTAAAATTTACCGAAGGTTACTCAGGTATATAAAATATCTTAAAACAGCAGTAAATAGACATCTACAAATATTATTTAAATAAGATTCTACAACTTTTTCAAAATATTGTAGATGTCTTATTAAATATTAACTTTATTAACTTATTTGTTTGTTAATTATTGAAGTATATTTTAATTTGCAACTTTTTCATTTATCAATAAAACATGAAATCTTACGTTTTTTGAGTAATTAAAGTGTAAATTTTAATAAATACCTCAAAATTGTACATAATGATATAAAAATTTTTTTCGAATTTGGGTTTTTTTTTTTTCAATTTTTTGCATTTTCTGAGAACATTTCCTATAGTAATGTATATTTTTTTACACCATCAGAAAGTAGATATTTCAACGAACAAAAAGCCCCCAAACTTTTTGAAAAAAGATGATATTTTGACGTCAGAATTTTAGATTGAAAATTAGGATGCTTTTTTGACATTAAGTGAAAATAAGGCGAAAAAATAAATATTTTTAATCAAATAAATTACAGTGTATTTGGGACAAAATAAGGTAAGTTTTCACCAAATTTCGTATAAAAAAATTTTTTTTTGAAAAAGATATAAATAAAAAACCAAAAACTTGGTTTTTTGAATTTTTCACCCAAATTTTGAGGTTATGTGAAAAAATTGCAAATACAAAAGTTGTAGATCTTTTTATTACCTACAACTGTGCCATTTAACTTTTTCGCATAGGACGTGTAGATTAGCCGGAAATCAAGATAAACCATTTTTTACCCTTAAAAACTCACCCCCTCCCACTTCCCGAACTCGGATCGACCGTAATTTATTTTTCCTTTCATTTTGATCATATTCCCCTCCTTTTCCAATGGGTTTCATTCTATTGTATTTTTTTTTCATTTTTTACCATTTTTAAAGGCTTCGGCACTGGTCTATTATACTATTATAATGCTATGAAGTTTAAACTATATATCTTAAATACCTAATCAAATACCAATGCGAAGCATTTATTCAGGTATTTATTTAAATCTTAAATTGGTTAACCATAACGGCACGTTGTTATATTATTTACTAGATTTTTTGTTTGTGCAATAATTTCGTATTAATCTGAATTAAGATTTTGAAAGAGCTTATACAAGTAACGTCATGGTGTAGACAACAAAGGATTAGATTGGAAGACAACTACGCCTTACCTAACTTTGGTTAAATAAAAGAAAAGAAGGCATTAAGCGTAGGATTGATCATCATTTTATTAACTTATGAGTTATAATAGCAATTGCACACATCACACCATTTTATTTCTAAAAAAGTCAATATAAGCGCCTACTAACTTTTCAGTTCCTTTCCGTCAGGCGTGCAAGGTCCATTATCAAGTAAGCAGTTAACATAACCATTCAGTAATCGCTCACTGGCCAAGATTTCGTCCAGATTGACTCCATCGTATTTAGAGGTGTAAGTTGGATCGTCAGCTCTACTGCGATATAGGATATAAATAAATAGCACGGTGCTTGTAATAATCTTCATTGCTTCTGTATAAAGGGGCTGCAAATATAAGAGTTACATCTATAACATATAAATAGGTAGAAAATAGGTTAATAACTTTATTTAGATCTACTTTACTCGTAACACAATACTATAAAGCTTTGTTTTATTTGCCTAAGCATTTTAATACATTATATTAGAACGAAACTATTATTTTAGTTCCTTATATTTTATTGTTATTATAAAAGGAAATGTCAAAACTCTACAAAATATAGAGTTAGCAAATAACTGGCGCCTGTTCTTTCCAAATTGCAATGAAACATTAGATTTCCTTACATTTATTTTATGTACTTTTTGAATTAAAATCTGTTAGGGTAAATCGTGCAGGTTCTTATTATAATGATGGCGTAATAAAACATGGTACATAATAGAATTAAAACAAGTGTCGTTTCAGTCCGAAGTATCTATGGCCATAAATCATTTGTATTTTATCATTAACTCCGTAAGTGTCTATCTTACCCATATCAGTGGAAAATTGACACTCTCTATCGTAAAGTGTATTTTTTGTAATATAGGAGTAGCAAACGAGCATGCAGTCCACTTGATGGTAAGTGGCTACCCAGATAGCATTAGATATTCCTACCTGAGGTTGGCTACAGATGTGCCGCTACCCGTGAGGAATAAGCTGGAACAACTCTGAAAAGTATCTCCACCCTTCAAACTTGAATATAGCAGCGCCTAACACTGCAGTTATGAGGCAGAAATAGTTGTGGCGGTGGTGCCGCCGGAGTCGAATAACAAAGGATTCTACCACCTTCATATGATATTTTTTTACAATTTAAAATATCTATCTATGTTTTCTGTTTATATCTAATTTATTCAGCGTCGACGGTGTACATGTAATTATTCTTTGATTTATTACCGCTAACTACCATGTAGTCTAGATCTAGATATTATCACAATAGCCTTAATAACATTATGCAAAGCAATGCATACATTAAAACTAAGGGGTAATAATGT
This sequence comes from Epargyreus clarus, assembly GCF_041222505.1. Lineage (NCBI taxonomy): Eukaryota > Metazoa > Arthropoda > Insecta > Lepidoptera > Hesperiidae > Epargyreus > Epargyreus clarus. Next base: position 6,512,800 of record NW_027332231.1, on the reverse strand, counting down.
CACCAGTTAGGTTTTTACACTACGTAGTAGGTGTCATTGATATTTTTAGGAATATTATTATAATTATGAGTCATTCCAATTAATAAAATTAAGATATCGTTTTAAAAGATATGACGTATTCTAAGCCCACGTACGCAAATGCATATTAATTTGTTTTTCATGCTCTTCCGTCTTTAAATAATTTAAAAATATGCTAGAGCGATGCTGTTTTCTGGTTTAAAAGGTTTAGCAAGGAAGACACACCACCGAGGAGTTCCAGCTGAGTTCTCAGGGTTAGCGGCGTATCTGCGGCCGACCTCTAGGAATATCTCATCCTAAATGTGGCTGATTACAGATGTCTATGAGCGGTAGTAGCCACTTACTATCAGTTGGGTGCATGCTCGTTTGTATCATATTTCGATTTTTAAGGAAGATTCACACAAGGTACAGGGATTTCCAATTTTGAGACAAGTACTCTTTCCTCATCTTACTCATTAATCTTATTCAAATCTTACTCATTCCTTTTTTAATTGTATGGCTACAGAGAGGACTCTGAAACAGGTGTAATAACTTTTTATTTAATTGCAGGTTAACAGATGGCGCTTGATATTAAAATTTTTATTATAACATTTTATGTAACATATTATAAATGTTTTACAATAAAATTGATCAAAGATACAATATTTCTGTTAAAAGCAGAAAGTAGTTATAATATATTTAAATGATTTGTAATCTTACCAATATTTTATTCAGAGTTTTAGCTTATCACTGAAAGATCTACACTGAATATCTCAGGAACTGAAATATACCTCATATATATGGCTCGTGGGAGTAATAAGAGTACTTAGCAAATTATAGAAAACTATTCCTTAACTAGCCATGATTTGATGTTATCAAGCAAATTAGATTGTTGCATACTTCGTGATCTTTATAAGATGGGACATTTTATTTTTTTCAAATGCAATGTTCTTTTTCTTTGATTTAAAATAAATACCATTTTATACGCCAATATGTAAAAAAACGGTTTTTGAATTATAATTTGTTTTTTCTTCTCTACCAGCTGAAATGACTTTAAAGGAACTTCAACACAAAGAATATGAAATATTTAGTTTATGGATATAAAAATTAATTATGATCTTAAATTTCACATTTATTTTTTTATTTCATAGCCATTCTTACTAGCCACTAATGAATTAGCCATTAGTGGAAATTTCAAAATTATTATGAAACTACAATGATAAATAGTGCATGATGCAAAGCGATCTCATTGAGAAACTCTAATACTAACACTAATTTTGTTGGTTTGGTGTTGTTTATGTACCTACCTACACCTGTTTTTCTTTATTCCAAGAATCTCGTTCCGATCAAGGCGTTTAAACTAGAGTTACCACCCGTCCAACATTTGCCAGGACATTTCCTGTTGTGTCTTGTGTCCTGGGATATCCTTAATAGCAAGACATCCCGGATAACGTCATGTATTTAAAATGTTTAAATACACAATTAAATACAATGTTTAATTAATACAATTTACTACAAATACGTCCTGTTTTTGAAACTGAATTGTCCTGATTTTTCATCTCCAGATTTTATGTTTTGGGGTTCAGATGAAACATCTTTATTTGCCCAAATAAGATACAAATCTCTGTTGAAATGTGTCCTAAGGTACAAGAACCCTCTTATTTTATCATTGTAAATTTAATGGGGTTGTATCTTAGTTCAAAACTAAATATTCATTCAAAGGTTTACAAGGACAGCGATGTTATTATATAAGTTCTATTATAATCTGGTGTTTACTTTTATGTTCACGGGTCGAAATGACCTCACTACGGGTTGTGAGCCTTCTTCGAAACAAAACTTATAGATAAGCATGTAGGTATGTTTTTTTGTATCACATTTAAATTAGTGTAACGAAAAACAAATATGTAATGAGCTAATTTAATACAATATCAAATACATATCACATCACATTACATCATACATTATTGGTTTTTAGGGTTGCGTACCCAAATGCTGGAAGTGAAATCCACTTCGTAAGCCTTTGCAGTTCGTCTGTAAATTACTTGGTATACTTCGATGGGCTATATTTTATTATCATACTTGTTAAAGCCATCCATCTGTCAATCTTAAAAATATTAAATAAAGATAAAAAATCACAATCAACAATCTCCAAACAGGAAAAATCATGGCAATAAATACAAACGTCTAATGGTAGTAGGGAACCCTTAGTATGTGATTCCGATTCGCGCTTGGCCGATTTTTTAAACTGATAAATGTCGGTTGTTCATATTGATTTTCTTGTTACTTATACTCGGAAACTCGTTTATAAAGACAAGTTGAACTCGAAGATACTGGTTAAAAGGGTAACTTCCTGAACAGGAAATAGTTTAAGAGGAAATATCACGCGGCAAATAAAACCATTTTGGTGTTAAATCTTGACTTTTATGCTTGTGTTCTTACGAGATCAAAGATATCGGAAAATTGTATGCAATTTTCAAACAAAGAAATACACGTAAATGAACAGGTTAGATAGTACGAGACACTTCAATTTAGTCCTCAGGGATAAATCTGTTGCCGACCTCAGATAAAAATCTAATTCCATCTGGGTTTGATTGCTGGTAAACTTACCGGCGGTAGTGACTTAGACCGTGAATTAGAGCGATACAGCAATCGATGGTAGTAAGCATAGTTTACAGATGCTAAAACTTAAGAAACATAAATAACTATAATTGATGATAAGAAAATGGATTTTTAATCACAGAAGTAAATAGGAAATACAAGTTTATTTATTGTTATGATATATTTAGTTCGTCTTAATAGAAAATTCCACAGGTAATTTTAAATAACTGTGGACTTTACTTGATGCATGCATTATTGTGTTAGGAAACCGGTTCGGTTGCGTTCAACATCAAAAAGTAGGTTAGATAATCTAAAATGACACAATCCTTATAGGTATGCACTTTGTAAAGTTCATAAGTAATTTTGAATACCAGGCTGGTGGTTGAAACTCTGCTCTTCAATCGGTCCGAGCTTCATTCAACAATACCAATTGGCATGATGACCTTATTAAAAAAAAAGAATAAATGATTGAGAAAACACAATATATTGAAAGGATTCTCAAAAATGACTCAATTAAAAAAATAAGATTCATCATATTTTCAATTAAATAAAAGTATAAAATACTGCAGTCGGCTATCTTGTCTAGAGACATTCGTGCCATGAGCCAGTAAATTTTACGAAGTTGGACGTCCAGATATTTTCTTTTGGTCACATCACAAATTACATGCAATCGCTGTTACTGTCATTAGTAATATCGCTATAAACAATAATTTGTATGCTCTTTGTAAACAATCACCAATCACCATAGTTACCGTTCATAGACATTATTAAGTTTAGTTTTTGCAAATAGTTTTAATTAACAAAATACATGTACTATAAAATATGGTATATTTTTTATGTATATTATAATGTTATATTTTAATATTACTATTAAATAATTAATCATTACCATGTAGGTATTTTGGCTGGTGTAGAAACCAGACGATATTGTATTTGACGGCACATTGATATTAAATGTGATCGCTAACCATAGACTTATCGTATATGTAGAATGAAACTTGCTAACGAATAGAATAGAAAACGAATAGAGTGCAAAGTTTGTAACATGGCTAGCCCCCCTGAAACGCTAACGGGGCGCCAATGACGACATTTTTGGGTATGTCACTGAATTACTTGAAATTTTGTATTTGTTCTAACGTGACGTCACCAACGGACGCCATGACACTCGCGAGCGAGTTTTTGCGCTTAATTCAATACTATGAACTGCTATTATGAGCTATGAACAATGCTATTATTTTAATTAATACTGAATTTATTACCGAAATAATACGATTTTTGGAATCGGTAGACATGTACCTACCTACGTTATAAAAGGGGTTTTGTCATCATGCCTATTAATCGAAGGGTCCGAGATTTGTATCGCAGGTATACTCGTTACTTTATTCAAAATAGTTAATTTTCAATGAATTATTACTTGCTTTAATAGTCAAGAAAAATATCGAACACTTTTAGTCTCAGTACCTTTGTTCAAAATTTGAAAAGTGTCTAATATTCCAAATTTTATTTCCTTCTTTGGTGGGCAGAAATTAGTGAAGATTTATTATTGGTATGGGTGGAAATCTCTCTCAATTTGAATGGAGACTTGTACTTAGCAATACTGTCTTAGTAATACTGTCCATCCAACTCCACATATCCAACTGTGGACCGCATCCAATGTTGATTAACTGAAGGTGGTAGAACCCTTTGTGGTTCGACTCCGGCTGCACCACGACCACACCTATTTTTGCCTACAAACAGTAGTGTTAAGCGCTGCTTTGTTCTGGTTTGAATGGTTTGGTAAGGGAGACATACTTTTCCGAGGCGTTCCAGCTTAGTCCTCACGGGTAGCGGCGCATCTGTGATTGAGCTATCCGACCGCATCCAATGTTGATTAACTAAAGGAGGTAAAACCCTTTGTGGTTCGACTCATCTATTGCTGCATAATAACAGCAGTGTTAAGCGCTGTGTTCGTTGCGTACTGTGTTCTGGTTTGAATAGTGTGGTAAGGCAGACATACTTTTCCGAGGCTTTCCAGCTTAGTGCTCAGGGGTACCTTCAATGGCCGACCTCAGGTAGGAATATCTAATCCTATCTCGAATTAATTACAGATGTCTATAGGCGGTAGTAATCACTTACCATCAGGTGAACTGCATGCTCGTCTGCTACTATATTATAAAAAAAAATGTCAATCTACACAAGTCGATAATAATTAATATGTAAATAGCATGTCTAAGTAAATGGTAAGTAAGTAAGTATAATTCAGGGTTTCTGTGATTCTGAGAACATTACTACGCCTATCATGGCCATGTGCAAACTAAGGAAGGCAAATAAAAATCCCCATAGCTCGTTGTCTGCTAAAGGAAGAATTTGCTTTATTATCATTTTATCTCGTCACGTTTTGATCAAGATCATGCTGCTTGAGTCACGTTGAAGGTCATGTATGTTATGACAATTTCCGCCAGTAATTGGCCCTCGCTCGCTTAGCAATTTGCGAGTGATCTGCCAAATTAAGGAAAACCTAATGCAGTAGTTTGCAATGTTTCCTATACTCTAATGTTAACCGATCTCTTCCTGTAGTGAAGATAGGTCTGGGGTGAAGTTAGTAGATAAAGGTGAATGTTAGTAAAATATAACCCTAACCTAAGGCTAACCCTTCTTGAATATTTGCAAACCGCCCATAACCCGTGGTCATAGATAAGTATAGATATCTCACCGTGTAATTGAAGGAAGCCATTAAATGACTTAAACGGCTGACGATTCTGTCAGCCATTTAATGGCTGTCATGGTGTAAGTTACGCGGAACAATGCCGACATGCGCAGTTAATTGGTGCAAAAACACGAAATCGAAGAAAAAGTGCGGAGAAATATCGTTTCATTCGTAAATTATCTAAAAACTACATTTTTTTAATATTTTTCATAAACGAAAATAGATGACAGTGACAATTTTAATTGTCAAAACTGATTACATTTTCTTGTTAGGAATCGGTAATCTTTACTAATCTATGCCTGTGGTAGAGACAGTATGGTTGGACAGCGGGTGTATCACAGCCACACTCATTATTATAATGAAGCAGTTCGACGTTTCTGTTGAAGGGTGTGGAATCCAGCTGATTTACATTTTAGTTCTCAGGAGTGCTAATGCATCTGTGATCAAATTTAGGTAGAAATTATAACTCCCTGTTTTATATGGAGCTGGTTATAAATATCCACAAGCGGCAGCTTGTGGTATCACTTACCATCAGGTGGTATCATCTAAGGCTACAGCCTCGCGTGGGCCTTGACCTGGTCCGGAATATTTCTCCAGTCTGGTCTATTCTTGGCTCACTCTTTCCATTTCGTCACGCCCAGAGTCTTCAGGTCCTGTTCAACTCCATCTAGCCACCTGAGTTTTGGCCTTGCACGATTTCTTCGCCGATTTGGTTTACCATTTAGTAGACGTTTCGGTACTCTCGTTTCACCCATTCTTTCAACATATCCTGCCCATCGTAGGCGTCTAACTTTAATAACCTTGATAACGTTAGGCTCATCATACATATCGTAGACCTCGTGGTTGTATCGAGTTCGCCAAACCCCATTTTCTTGCACTACACCGAAAACACGTCTCAGGATTTTTGTTCAAATACTAGTAATGATCCCTCGTCCTCGTCCGTTTTGCTCAGGTGGTATGTTCGTTTGCTATTTCAACCTTATAAAAAACTAAACAACAGCTCTACCTGAAATCTCTATAAATGTACCCAAAATATTGTCATGACGGTGGTGTACACTGTACATCTTTTATTTGCGTCAAGCATGTATTTATAGACATTTTTCATAATTATTTACTAGGTATAGGTAAATGTAACTAATTAACATGAATGTTGCCCTTGCAGTCGTATTGCGTCAAAGGCCACACGGAGTGAACATTATGTATATTAATCATTTCACGAATTTATTTATCCTTATATTGCTGGTTATTTATAAGTCTCAATCTTATGTTTTAGTAAACATTTCGATTGGTGCTACACCAATGACACTGAACTTTTATTTATTCCTTGAATAATAAACAATAAGAGCTGATACCCTTTATTGTTATCTGTTTTTGTTTAATCACTCTAAAAATATTATTAATCAAGTCACCTTTCAAACACAGGAAACTCAATTAAAATCGGTTCATCCTTTTAAGAAATACAATGCCTGAGAGGAATACAACTACACAGATATGTAGTATGTACCTACATGCGATCAACTTATAACACCTCTCTTTTTGCGTTGCGGATTAAAAAGACACTTTAATATTGCCGAGTCGCTGATTCTATATATTTCAAACTAGTTTTTATATTTTGGTACTACAGTACTGGTAACCAGTACCTAATTATAACAATAATAAAGAACCCGTCTGCTTTACAATAACTAACTGTAAAGACATTATAACTATTTATTAAACCATGGTGAAGGGTAGTAACGTAGTCTTTGTCATTTCCACAATTTAGATGAATCCGACACCTCATCTATTATCCAATTTGTTAACCCGTTTAGGCTGTAGAGCGTGTCAAAGAACAAGATATACACAAAATATTACTACCAAAACTAAGGCTGAATAAAAAACACACGAAATGGTACTTAGGTATTTTAAAATTGAGATTTAAATTATATTTATATAGATGGAGACGTATGATCTTACCGCATAAGGCATGATTCATTCGGAAAAAGACGAGACAAACAAACAAACCGGTCATTTAACAGTTTAGTGTTAACTTATCAAACAAAGTTTTATGGTATATGCTCACGACTTGACTGAGAAGAATCAATATGGTATTCCAGTAACAGATCTTCCAAGTATCATGCTTGTTATTGGAATATGTCTTGACGCACTGAATTAATAAATACGTAATGTTTTTGTACATGTGTCAAATGCAATTGACAGGTTGAATGACGTGGAAATATTCGATATTCGCCTGCTAGTGTATGTAATGTATGTATGTATTGGCACGCTGTACACCCCAAACAGTTTAACTGATTTTAATCATTATGTTAATTTCAGATGTCGTTGAATTTGTAATGTCGGATGAAGGTGGTAGAACCCTTTGTGGTTCGACTCCGGCGGCACCACCGCCACACCTATTTTTACCTAATAACAGCAGTGTTAGGCTGCTGTGTTCCGTTTTGAAGGGTGTGGTAAGGGAGACAGGCGTTCCAGCTTAGTCGTCAGGGATAGCGGCGCATCTGTGGCCAACCTCAGGTAGGGATATCTAATCCTATCTGGGGTTGATTACATCCATGGGCAGCAGTAGCCACTTATCATCAGGTGGACTGCACTCCTGCACGTCTGGTACTCCTATGTTACAAAAAAAAGGAAATGTTCGTATTTAGTATTGTACATTATGTAGTATACTTTCTGTGTGAGTCTTTCTGTATATATGTATTTTATATATTACTAAATTGAATATATATTAATGTAAATCGTTTGTATAAGCAAGGTTACGACCTAGGTTTTAAAATGTTTATCGAAAAAAATACTAAATCGGATGTCAAACAAAAATATATCTTCTTATAAATTTTTCCATGTACTTGTTTCGTGGGCATTGACAAAAAGTGTATTCATAATTATGTAGTCACAGATAAGTATAGATATCTCACAGCCTTGTAATTGAAGGAAGCCATTAAACGGCTTAAACCGCTGACAATTCTGTCAGCCGTTTAATGGTTGTTCATGATGTAATTTACGCGGAACAATGCCGACATGCGCAGTTAAGTGATGCAAAAACACGAAATCGAAAAAAAGTCCGGAAAAATATCGTTTCACTATATTTTTTTAATATTTTTCAAACACGAAAATAGATGACAGTGAAAATTTCAATTGTCAAAACTGGTTATATTTTCTTGTTAGGAGTGAGTAATCTTTACCAATCTATGTAAGTATGTAGTATAAAATATTTCTACGTAAATCAAAAAGTAAATATAAAGTAAGCACATAAAATTATGTCTCAATATAAATTTGCGTTAATATTATGATGATAATCTGATGGTGGCGCCAAAAGGTCTGATGTGATGATGCCAGGTGTCCAAGGTGTTATATAAATAAAATAGAACCCATTACATTTAGCGGCGGTCGCCAGGTGTCAATTAACTTGCGGATCTCTATAAGTGTTTTTTATAGCTAAAACAAACTGCCATAATAATTATCTTAGACACAAACCAGTATCCAATATTGGCTTAAATTACAGGGATATAATTTAACTAAATTATTTTAGTAGACTTAGAATAATTATAAGCGAAAATACAAGTTATAGATCTTGAAGTATTGGTCAAAAAGTTAATAGCGGGTACGACGTCAATGGTCAACTGTTTAATTAACGAAATATCTCGAAATCTGGTTCTTTGGAATTGTAGGTAATGACCCAAACGAGTTTGATGATGTCCGAAACATCGTATAAAAGTATAAAAGTCAGTTCGGTAGATGTCCCCACGCTTTACTTAGAAAACGCCGAACTGTCAAGTTCAGTTTAGACAAAAAATAGTTTCCTCTAAAAAGGTACTCTTTTTAAAGTGCTCGTTGAATTATCAATTTTTAAATTTGGAACATTAATGTTCTGCGTCAATTTGTATTTTTTCTTCTTAATATTTAAAAAAAAATAAAGTGCTTGTTCAATTGTCTTTTTCGAATTTCGAACACATTAATGTTCTAAAATAACTTGTATTTTGAATAAAGAATACTTTTCTTTCATAAATTAATTTTGTGGTGTAGATTTTTTTTTTCTTAAAAGTACCTAGTGCTAGTTAGTAATATTAGTGTTGTTAGTTTCAGAATGAAGACTGTCGTCTGTTTGTTTGTCTTGATGGCGTTGGCCGTAGCGGAACCAAAAGAACAGTACACTAGTCGTTTTGACGGCATAGACATAGGCGAAATACTTGCTAACAAAAAATTACTTCACGCGTACTTAAAATGTATATTAGATAAGGGGAGGTGCACAGCTGAAGGAAGGGAGCTAAAATGTAAGTAGACTTATAGTAGAAATCTGCTTGTGCCTGTGTGTTACTAATCAATTTTAAATTTATTTCCTATTTGTATCTACCCGTAGATAGTTTAGGGAATAGCGAAATATTGAACGTTACTTTTTATTATAGAGTTATTAGTAATACTAAGTTCTATAACTTCTGATCTAAGTTATATCTTTTCTTATCTTTTAATCACTATTTACACACACTTATGAATTCATGTTTTTTTTTCTGTAGTGTTATATTGAGTGTGAGTGAGTGTGTGTTTGTTCACTTTTTTGTACTCTTGCGTCAAGAATATATTTATAACAAGTTTGAAACTTTCGTGTGTGTACTCGTATATTTATGTATCTGTGTTTTTATATTGATTTTTTTCCAATGCAGTTTTTTATTTGAGGGCATAGGTACATACAAAAAAATCTTACTAGTTCAGGACGTTATTACACTTTTAGATTTCTTTGTGTATTTTTACAATTTTGGCAGTAACATAATTCAACAATATCAACAGAATATGATGACGACCGATGTTCAAATAAATTTTCAAATGATCCAATTGCACATGACAATGCCCAATAATCGTGTAATTTTTGTTAAACTTTTGTACAATTTAACTTCCGTATTCCAGCTCATATCAGGGAGGCCTTAGAGAACCGCTGTGCCAAATGCACTGACACCCAGAGGAAAGGAACTCGTCGTGTTATCACTCACCTTATCAACAACGAGCCAGATTACTGGAACCAGCTGACAGCTAAATACGACCCTACCCATCAGTTTACTAAGCAATACGAAACTGAATTAAGAACAGTTAAAGCATAGGTTCATAAAAAAAGAAGAAAAGAGAAGGAAAAATACAATAATTTCAGAATTTATACGTGTTTAAGAGTCTTTAAGTAAAAGTATGTACAGAATATAAATACAACATTTGAAGGAGTAACTCTTATTTAAAAATAGTAACAGAGGATTGAAGAAAGAATATGCCGAAAAATTAATACTCCATTCCGCTTAAGGTTGGCATTTAAAGTTCCATCAGGATAATTTTTGCCATTTACATACCCGATATTGTATTAGTGACTAAGCCATCTCTCATAAATGTTATATGATTGTGGGTCCCAATTGTAAGGGGTATTATAATAAGCTTTTGTAAAATCAACTATCAAGATTACTTGAAGTTGAAGAAGTGCCATAGAAATACTCTTTAATATATTATAATGTTGTACAATCATTTTCAGAAGTTTTAAACTAAGAAGTACTAACTATAATTTAATAAAAACTAGTAAATAGTAACTATAATATAATTTGAATTAATAGTGAAGTTCATTTTCTCTCATTTATCCATAAGGCTTGTGATTTAATTTTGGATATAAGTTAATTTGTATTAAATTATTTCTTTAAAATTTACGTTTTATTTGGAAAAATAAAGTATAGTTTGTAATAAATAATACCTACCAATAAATACTGAAATAACGTTAGTTAAAGATAAACAAAATTCGGCGTCTAATACATATGTTTTACTGAGAAAGTACATAGCTTTCGCGTAGTATGCGTAGCGTGTGTACCTAATATGTAAATCTTAAGGTTTATGTACTTAATTCCATAAATATTTATAATAAACAAATCTTGGTAAAATAAAAACTAGGGATGCGCCGAATATTCGTTTGGTATTCGGTATTCGGCGTATTCGGCATCTATTTTTGCTATTTGTATTTGGCCGAATTATTCGGTTTGAGTATTTCTATTTTCTTGTATACACGACAAGGTACAGGACTAAAACACAAAACTTCTTATATAGGATTTATGTTATATTATTAGTCAAATTCAAATCCAATGAAGAATATGTTGAATAAAGCTAATAAAATAAAGCAATTAAACTTCAAATCAACATTTATTTTGAAACCTCAAGTCAACACATTTATTACTAAATGTTAGTATAGTCAACATTTATTTTAAACCTAAAATAAGTATTCATTTTTAAAACTCAAATCAACATTTTAAAGTGTGAATGAACACACAACTGGCAAATTGACAATAAAGAAATAGTAAACCGAATAATTCGGCCGAATATTCGGTTCGGTAAAGGTTAAACCGAATATTATTCGGTATTCGGTTATTCGGTGAAACCACTATTCGGCGCATCTCTAATAAAAACATACATGCTCCACACGTTTTCTACGGTAATGATAACTTCCGTTTTAACCAGAATTTTTCCTACACGATACGGACAAATCCTTGAAATCGCCAACAAATCACATTAGACGCGAATGATTCTCATTAGGCCTTACAGCTTAAGTTATTACGAAGGCCATCAGTAACTTGAAATATAATGCCATAGCTTAATGAGTCCAATTATAAGTAACATAACAGGTTCAAAGTTTATTGAATGTAAATACGTTTTTTACCTATTTTTGATGAACACGGATCTTTAGAGATGGGTTAAAAAAGTTGAAATGTTGACCTATTATTCATAATTAATCTATCCAACGTTTACCTTGCAAAGACCAAGATTTGACAATTTAAAGTAACCATAGATTTTAAAAAATTGATCTGTTACGTAAAATACTGGATATAATATTGAATTTGATTATGAAGCATTTATTTGCTTAAGAATGGGCATAAGTCAAACTAATGATTATATTGATAGTTATCCTTCGAATGACGTTGGTCATTCGAATTTGATGTAACTTGCCGCTGCGAAATCCTTTTTCGTATGAAAGTCTAATTCAAACCGGTTCAGTGGCTTCAAGGTTAGTCTCTACAAGATCGATGGTCAATTTGTGATAGACAACAGACAAATTATTTGTTTTTTTAGGATTCCGTACCGAAAGGGTAAAAACTAACTAAGCCTCCGTTGTCTGTCCGTCTGTCATAGGGCTCTATCTCCAGAATCGAAATAGATAGACACTGGAACTTTTTACAGAGCATGTATAATGGTGGTCGCTATAACAATAAATATTTTTTTCCTTTACTTACTGAACCAGGATGCATAGTTCAAATTTTCACAACGCATTCCCTTCTTTGGCTGCTATCATAAGAAATAATAAAAGTAAAAAAGAAGTGAAAATTTGATGGTACGAAACCCACTGTGAGCGGCTTCGACTTGCAGCTGGCTAATTATTTTTTTATGATATCAGCTTTGGATTCTAACTTGGTGGCGGTCCCAGATGCGTTACTATCCTAAAGGGCTATATCCTAATAAAAAGGCAGTGATAGCCTAGTGGTAAGAAACTTGGCCTCTCGATCGAGGGATCCGAGGTTCAATCCCAGGCATTCACCTCTGATTTTTGATATTATGTGTGTATTTGACATCGAATTTGCTAAAAAAAAACATTGTGAGGAAACGTGCATACCTGACAGATTAAAAAAAATCTTAAGGGTATGTGAAGTTTACCAATACGCACTTGGCCAGCGCGGTGGACTATGGCCTAATCCTTCTCATTATGAGAGGAGACTCGTGCCCAGCAGTGGGAGGATAATGGGTTGATGATGATGATATCCTAATAGGATTTAGTTGCAACGATTCAAAAAGTGTTTACTAAACATCTGTTTTAAAATGAATAACACTTTTGTTATTTGCAGAAATAACTGCAGCGGTAGTACTTTCGGAGTCTTTCTACGATTCCTTAAAATAACCACTTTATGGTCCACTAGCTGACCCGGCAAACTTTGTACCGCCTCAAAATCTATTTATCAAATGTATTTCATATAAAATATAGCCTATGTTACTCGTGGATAATGTAGCTTTTGAATGGTGAAATAATTTTTAAAATCGGTAAAGTAGTTTTTGAGCCTATTCATTACAATCAAACAAACAAACAAAGTTTTCCTCTTTATAATATTAGTATAGTTTAGGGTCCTATCCATATTAGTCAAGACAACAGTCTATAGTTAAATTCTGTGGAGATAGCATTAAAGAGATCTTTTACATGAAATAAGAACTAAGTAAGTAGAAATAAGTATTAATTAGTTACTATTACCTAAATACAAAATAACTTTAGGTAAACTTTTTATTTCAAAATGTAAACCCATGGTATAATGTATGATAATTATTATTAATGAATTCATATTGTGTTGGCAATATCTAGGTATTAAGAAAACCAAAATGTATACAAAATTTTGTTTGCTGGTGAACAGTTAAAAATGAAAAACAAACTTATTTCAATCAGTAGCAAAAAGTGTCAAAAATGATGAAAATTACATTGTTGATGAACATTTTAGATTTGTTTAATAAATAAGTGTCGGGCAGTATACAACATTTTAAAGGTGGTAGAATTCTGGACAGGTAGACTGTATGCTCGTCTGCTACTCCTATAATATAAAAAGAAAAAAATCTACAAGTAAGTTCATGATACGTATTCAGATATCTAATTCTAAATGTATTTGGGTAGAGTGGATGGGCTTCAGAAATTACGTATTTAAATTTATTTGTATGTTTGTTATTAATTTTTCTGTGTCTAATAAAGGTGGCTCTTATATATTTTTTTCGTATTTAACGGATATTTCACCTGATTTTAAATAGTCACTACCTCTCAGAATTCATTTGGAAACGTGTTGAAGTTGAAAATTTCGGCTCCTGAGAATAAGTTGAAACGCCTTATGTCAAACTCCCTCATTTTGAGTTTCTCAATCTTGAACAGCAATTACTAATTAGGTCGTAAGCCCATTAGTACCCAAATTACTGTTAAAATCAAAGAGCTGAAAATACCAAACAATATTTAAACTTTCACACTTATTTGATTAGCCGAATGTCATTATAACTAACTAAGCAACTATCTCTCAAATATACCCGCTGCATCGACCAGAATAAATAATCAAAATTGCAACATACACATATTAAATGTCAAAGCGTAATGAACGTTAATAAATTAATTCACTCAGTTAAAAAATCCCCTTGAAATAATTTGTTCTTAATCACAGGAATAATTGCGTAAACCAGTAAACACTAATCTTTTATGTATTAGGTATTTACGTATTACGTAGAATAGGTATAGATCTAAGAAGAAATTCTTCTCGGAAAAGGTTGTTTCCATGACCTGTAGACAATGAAATAATATTGAGCCGTCGATCACAAACGCTTCTAGTTAATGGTTAATTATAATAAGTAGTTTTTGTCACACGTCATGTTCTCATATAAAACCACTCATAACCACAGAGGCAGTGATCAGTTGAGAATATCTAATCAGGGTCTAAGCAAGTCACTGTACAGGTAATTGTAATATTCATTGCAATTGATAAGTTGTGAGCATAAGCCCGCGTTTTAGAAGTGTTTTTAAAATACGCTCCCTTAACTTCGTTTACTTATCGTTAGTACGGATAATTTTTATTATATTAAAATTTAATTGAATTTTATTAGTGTGCTTAAAAATATTAAAGAAATACTTAAAGTCGGTCTCTTTTCTTAACCGGTTATTTTTGAAAATACGCGCTTAACCGCGTCTTTACTTAACGTTAGTACGGACGCTGTCTATTAATTTTAAAATTTATTTGAATTTATTACTTAGTGTTCATTAAAAATATAAAAGTAATACTTAAAGTCGGGCTCTTTTCTTAACAGTAGTAAACAGTTATTTTTGATAATACACGCTCTAAACCGCGCCTTTACTTAACTTTAATACGGACTGTTTCTATTTGTTTTTACAATTTAATTTAATTTTGTTAGTGTTTATTAAAAATATAAAAGTAATACTTAAAGGTGGACTCTTTTCTTAATAGTAGTCGACGGTTATTTTTGAAAATACGCACTTTAACCGCGTCTTTGCTGAATGTTAGTACGGACTGTCTATTTATTTTAAAATTTAACTTAATTATATGTTAGTGTACATTAATAATACAAAAATAATATTTAAGTTCGGACTCTTTCCTTAGAGCAGTAAACGGCTATTTTTGTTTTAATAATAGTTAAAATTCTACTTTCATAGAAGTGTTCATAAATATATATAATACCTAGGGATACATAAGGCTAATCCTAATTCTTAACGTAGATATGGAACGGTTATTTTTATTTTATTTAAACTTCGAAAAATTAAATTAATAAAAGAAAGTGTTTATTAAAAGGAACATCCTTAAAAGTGAACATTTTCTGAACTTGCGTATAAAACGATTTTCGTATTCTATTTAAGTTTCGAAACCTCTACATTATTATAAGTGTACGCAAAAAAATATAAATAAAATAGGGCACTGTTACATAGCTCTATATTTTTTATTTGATGCTTAGTTTAGAAAAGTTTTATTAATTAGTTAGTGTAGATTAAATAGAGGGGAGATAATATTTAATGCAGCATTTTGATTTGTTTCTTAATAAAAGTAATCTATGTGATAATATAAATAATTTTGTGAAGTGCAGTTATGTTTAAATAGCAGTAAATTAGCAGTTAATCTTTTCTCTTATACCCGTGAATCCCGTGGCTTTTATTTGTCTAGCTCAAATCACAATACATTGCGAACATGTATAAGTATCTTTTCGAATTTATAAATGATATATAATTTCAAACTGTATAAATTTAGTATAATTATAAACGTGTCAACATATTTTATAAAATAATAAGTGAACAATTCCTATCATTCAAAAATCCACAAAAACATAAAAGTAAACATTATTTTGGAAGCACAGTCAATTACTCAAATACTATATATTTTATACATACATTTAAAATAAGCGCATATTAACTATTTAAGCAGATAAACATATTCTTCCAGCAAAACCATTCTCAAAATGAAGAGCTTCATCGTATTCTGCTTTTTCGCCCTCGTGGCTGTGGCCTTCGCGAGGCCTGGAGAGCATTACACCGACAAGTGGGACAACATCAACTTGGACGAGATCCTCAGCAACAAGCGCCTCCTGATACCCCACATCAAGTGCATCTTGGACGAGGGGAAGTGCTCGCCTGAGGGAAAGGAGCTTAAATGTGAGTACATTTAAAGAGATAGTTATTTATGGTGGTGTGATGTTATCAAGTATGACGAGATTCTTAGGAACTTAGTAGAAAGAAAATGTTCGCAAGAGGGAAATTATGTGAAATGTGTGAACATTTAAATGCATTATACTCTTTATTGTGCTGAGACTATACTAATTTAGATGAGGTTCTCAGCAACAAGCGATTCTTAATTCCCACCACCAAATGCACCGTGGGGAAAGATGAAAGATGCAACTTAACGGTCGAATAGAATTATTAGTTGATAAGGCAGAACTTTCCTTTCATTTGGAGTTATATAATATGTCAACTTAGCATCAATTGCAAAACCTCTTATTCGTAACGCAGTCAGTGTTTCAAAAAGTAAAATCTTTCTTAAGGATCCAAAATTTTTTTGTTATAGAAAAATATTTATTTATCATTTTATTTATACTGCCAAGGAAGAGTTGTCTTTATGTGAGTATTTTTATCTTTTCTTACCTTTATGATTTAACCTAGGGTCACAAACTCGTGCGCAGTATTGCATGCGTCAACGAGAACCTTGACATAAGCTATTGCTGAGAAAATACAAAACAATATTTGTCAAGTTATAAAATAAATAATACTAAGCGCACTTAACATATTGGATTGTATTGAATGTTTACATATAACTTTGAGTAGAAATCTCAATGAAATGAACTTGTATACAGATATTTGAACTATATTAGTAGATTTATTATGGCGGCACTGCACTATTTTTCGATTAGTATACAAAATCTAATTACTTTCGGGAATATTTTATCTATTTCGGGAATTATTTTAAAGGTAGAAATGCAAGCTTTCATGATTAGACGTTAGTGGTACCACAGCCACACCTATTTCTCCCTTATAACAATGCAGTGTAGGTTGTGATTTTGTTTTGAAGGGTATGATAAGGCAGAACCACCTATACGAGGAGACTCAAAGGGCCGAGGGCTTCAGTCAGGACTCCAATCTCACTTGGGGTTGATTACAGATGTCCATGGGCGACAGTGGTCACTTACCATTATGTAGACTGCATCCTCATTGTCTACTATATTATATAAAACATTCTACACGAGTTCAGATCAAAGGTGCTATAAATTAGTGTTATACATCATTATTAGTGTCAAAGTGATTAAGTAGAGTAGGTATTCTGAGTATACATTCATCTGGTACGTAGTCACTGTAATAATACTGTAATATAATTAGTGAGTGGAATTGATACGTTTATTTTTATGCACATATTAGTAGGCACAATCCTTATTTGGGTTACTTTAGTGTGAAAGTCTTTTACGATTGAAAAATTAATAAAAGCCGTACTAAGAGACAGACAAAATAATAAAAACAATATTTTATAATGATAATATTATGTCGAGCATATAGAAGTTTATTAGAAAAACTGTTATTTCCAAAATATGACCCAACACTAAATTTTTTAATTTTGAAAATGGCCACAGGAGAACGAGAAAACAAACTATGAAATATAATAAAATAAAATTCACTCCAAAAATATACTTTTTATTATATCGAATCATTGACAAGAATGACAAATCAGAAGAAGTAAAATAAATATTTTTCAGCTGCCAGCTTTATCATATACAACCTACTTGAATATTATACATTATGAGAGGCTTGGATTTGGATTCCAACACATTACCCTCCGTAATTATCCAGTGAATATTATTAAGCTACCGATTCCATTTTTATTATTATAATTGATTTGGTAAATTCCCATTTTGTAAAGTTTGTGAGTTGCAGTTACTTTACAGACAATATTAATAAGTTTATTTTATTTGCCTTTAAATAAAAATAACATTCAACGACAGATATAACTGTAGCCTACATAAATCTTAAATATTTTTACGTACAAATTACGAAATAATTAAACAATAAAACAAATACGGAATTTAAAACTTCAGTCTTGTATTTTTTGTGTTAAAATTAACTTTTTGCTATTGTCACGATCACTTAAACTTCGATTACTAAACCTCATTTCAATATTTTCGGTAGTTATTATGTTTAAATTAAAGTTATTTTAAGTAAAATAGGGTAGTACACAGGGTTTTAGGGCCGCGTTTTATCAATTTCACAAATTAAAATTTAAAATTGGTTCTTGTACCTAATATAAGATACTAATATAAGTTTTTACGTGATTGATGCAGGCAATTTATTTTATATAGGGGTGGACCGTTATTACCTGTTAATTTTCTTGAGCTCATTCATAATTTATCTCTTTTGGGAGGTAATTTATTGGTTACTTTATTGAATTTATATACAACTATACATACTTATCTGAGACCGCTTAGTCCTCTGGGGTAGCGGCGCATCTGTGGCCGATCTCAGGTAGAAATCTTATCTTATCTGTGGTTAATTGCAGACCATGAGTAGTAGTAGCTACGTACCATCAGGTGGACTGTATATTCGTTTAACACTCCTATATTATATAAAAAAAAACTTATTACTAAATGTTTTATGTTTTTTCTCAGCTCACATTCAAGAAGCTCTGGAGACTGACTGCGAGAAGTGCACAGAAACGCAGAAGTCTGGAACCCGTCGTGTCATCGGCCACATCATCAACCACGAGGCGGAGTACTGGAACCAGCTCACCGCCAAGTTCGACCCGACCAAGAAATACGTCGCCAAGTACGAGAAGGAGCTCAAGGAAGTTAAGGCCTAAGAACCTGGGGCAATATAGAGTAGTTCGAAGTATTTCTTCCTTATTATTGTAATGTGATTTTGTTGTAATAAATTATATATTTTGGCCATATAACTCTTTTTATTTCTGTTACTAAAACATAGTTAAGCGTTTGGACATCATATATGTGTGCCTAAAAACAAACCAAAAGTAAAAGACGGCGTATAACGTCAGATTATCGGCCAAATCCTTACATCATCAACCACGAGGCGGAGTACTGGAACCAGCTCACAGCCAAGTTCGACCCTACCAAGAAATACGTCGCCAAGTACGAGAAGGAGCTCAAGGAAGTTAAGGCCTAAGAACCTGGGGCAATATAGAGTAGTTCGAAGTATTTCTTCCTTATTATTGTAATGTGATTTTGTTGTAATAAATTATATATTTTGGCCACATAACTCTTTTTATTTCTGTTACTAAAACATAGTTAAGCGTTTGGACATCATATATGTGTGCCTAAAAACAAACCAAAAGTAAAAGACGGCGTATAACGTCAGATTATCGGCCAAATCCTTACATCATCAACCACGAGGCGGAGTACTGGAACCAGCTCACCGCCAAGTTCGACCCTACCAAGAAATACGTCTCCAAGTACGAGAAGGAAGCTCAAGGAAGTTAAGGCCTAAGAACCTGGGGCAATATAGAGTAGTTCGAAGTATTTCTTCTTTATTATTGTAATGTGATTTCGTTGTAATAAATTAAATATTTTGGCCATGCCACTATTTTATTTATTTTTTCAAAATTATTATTAACAGTAGAGGTATATCAACACAGGTATCACAACAATTATTACTCAGTTATTTCTCTTGTGTTGTACACATAAAAAATACAAAAGTGCAAGAAAAGTACTTTTTAGGGTAAAAAGTAAAGAGTAAAAACGGAACCCTAGTACTAAGACTTCGCTATCTGTCCGTTTGTCCGTCTGGCCGTCTGTTCGTCTGTCACAGGGCTCTATCTCTGGAACCGTAATAGATAGACACTTGAATGACAATACAACAAATGATTGATAAATGAATAGAAAATTGACAGAGGATGCATAATGGTGGCTGCTATAACAACAAATATGAAAAATAAAATAAAGTTAAATATTAAAGGTGATCTCCATGCAGCAAGCCAGTATTTTTCGGATTCTTTCGATTTAACTATTAAACCGAACTAGAAAGACAGTGGAAATTTTACAATACGTTTACTACTATAACTGCTATTATAATAAATAAATACAAATAAGAACAATAAAACATATTTTAATATGGTTATATTTAAGTAAAATATAATGAACATCTGGTGGTACGAAAGCCTCTATATGCCAGTTTGACTCGTACTTGGCGAATTATTGTATATTTTGGTGTGTTTATGAAATGATATGAGATGTATGAAAGCGGCAAACCTTACAGCCAATAATCATCGAGGAGTATATTATCAAGTAATTGCATGATGCTATTAGGTCATTTAACACTAGAAAGACGGGAGCAGTCATTTGACCGGATTTTCAATTTAAAAGTTTGTTTATTCCAAAACTTTTTGACTAAGTTTACTGATAATTTGTGACTTTTATTATTATGAAAAGAATCCTAAAAATTCATGACCAAAAGATTCTCAGGGTCTTTATTTACCTTTTAAAGTGCTGATATACCGACAAAGACGGCGACAGTCATTTGACTGCTGTAACTTAAGTATTGATTATAATTGTAATATGAGGGTGTTTTTGTAAACATTTGAATGGTTATGTTTTATTAGTCAGTCGCTAGAGTAACTGCCTTCATATAGTACGTATTATTTAGAATATTGTGAATAAATTAGTATAAAAATGTCTCGAAGACTAGATAATAACGAAATACTTCATTTATTGCAAAACCTACCAAACGATCAGTCGGAATGTGAATCTGAAATTGCAGTACTTGACAGCGATGATGACATTGTGTTACCTGCTGTTAGTTCGAACTCTGATAGTGCAGACTCTGACCCAGAAGATCAGGTACCCCTTTCGAATTTACGTTACGTTAATAACAATAAACGTGTTCGTGGCAGGGGTAGGGGTCACCGTTTGCTTGCCTGTACTGCTCACGAGCAGGATCGCCATTACACGGCTACAGACGGGACCACATGGGCACTTCAGACGGTATCAACTCCAACTGGTCGTCGGGCTCGACAGAATATTATTACTGAGCAAGCAGGACCTACATCATTTGCAAGAAGGAATTTCAAATGAAATGTAGCCGACGCATGGAGGGCTGTACAACAATTTTTTAACATTTTAGATCTAGTAGGAATCAATTCTTACATTATATATAAGAAATTTACAGTAATAAAAATAAAACGGAGAAAATTTATTTTGGATTTGGCGAGTGTGGAAATAATGAAATTGAAACAGTACTTTCCGGTTCTGATCCTTTATATGTAGAACCTATGCCTTCAACTTCTCAATCTTCGTTACCGATTATCCAAGAGAACCGAAAAGGGCGAGAATGTTATATTAGTAAATGTAAAAATAAAACTAATAAAGTATGTTATTCTTGTAAAAAGCCACTTTGTGGTTCTTGTAATGAAATTAAAACTTTTTAATGTAAACATTGCAATTAGATATGTTAAATAGTATAAATTATGAGCATTATATTACAATCATTAAAGTTCATAGTAGCATTTTTTATACAAATAAAGCATTTTCTGAATATGAGTACTTGCAGTCATTTGACCGCCCGCCGTCTTAGTAGGTAGTTAAATTTTGCCGTCTTTCTAGTGTTAATTACCCTATTTATTTTTTCTAAGCAGAAAAAATATTTCCTGAAAGCTTTCACATATTACTTTTCTATTATTTCAAGTATTTCACAAAATTATTTCAAAGTAACTCTTGTGGTAAGCATGTCACTAGTATATAAATATTAATAAGTAACTTCCTTATCAAATTAAGTTTGAAACCTATTTTAAAAGTTGACTCATTTGTATGCTTGCAATTAAACAAATATTTTGCCGCCGTTTACTATAAAGGACATATTTTTAAAATGATGTCATCATATAGGAAGCTTTCGGACTAAAAATAACGAAAACCTCAAAGCTATGTGCATTATTCCCACCACAATTCTACAAACAATTGGCCAAGTGCGTGTCGAACACGCTCATGGAGGGTTCCGTACCACCAAATTTTCATTTATTTTTATTTTAACACTTGAAAGCACTATTAGTCATCGATTAATAATGTGGTAATAGCAAAAAGCATTTTTTATTTCGAAAGATGATGAGTTTTATAATCAAGTGATATTTGAATACATTACTTAGAAAATTACCGGAACGAGATAAAAAATAATTTATTTTTTCGCGAATTTGGTTTTAAAGATAAGATACTCAAACAATACGTTTCGAAGATTACTTATTAAGACGTTTCAATTTAGTACTCTTTATAGTGTTAATGTACATTTATTTAATTTCCTAAAAGTTAGCTTCTTACGTAAATGCATTATGTGAGAATTAGCACTGCGGTGTGGTGTAAGTTTATGTGAATTCGCACTCAAACACAGAATAAACATAAATAACAAAACCAACCAAGTCACCAATTATACAATAATATAAGAGTTATTGTAAACATATAAAGAACCAATGTTGTATCTCGGACCTGTATTGTACCTACAGGTCTGAGGTAATTATTTAAATATTTCTGAAAAACCAGGGAGAGCTCTGAGACAGTACAATAACTAGGGGCTGACTCCACGAGGGGCAGCCAGGGGCGCCACGCTCAGGAGGTTACAGTTTGCCCAGACACATAAAAAAATTAAAAAAAATCTAAGTCTATGGTTCGGCCACAGGTGTTCTTCTATGATATTCCTTTCTTTTCTGAACACTATATCTTTTTACGTCCGTTATCATTCCGAATTATGCCTACCAAAGATCTAAGTGAGACAATTTATAGTAGGTAGAAATTGACAAATGACAATATTTGATATGTAAAACATTGAATAGATTGATTATTAATAATGGGCATTAGAGCGTGAACATCTTGTTTACATATTACATATATTATATACAGTCGATAACCTTTCTTTTTTACACACTAACAACTTTTTGCAATCTTAAAAAAATGTGCGGGTGCGTTAACCACTATATTTTTATATAAAAAAAAAATACTCGATATAGAATATAAAGTCGAAAAATTTTCCGATCTGATTAAAAGTCTGACGCAGAATGCTCGGTCGTACGGCAAAATGACGAAAAACAAAAAGTTAAGAAGCTTTACTTAAACGGTTACTCACGGTAACCGCACATTTTACTGAAACTTTTATAGAGGAAATCTCGCGGACAACGCTTATTTTATTTAAACATTTAAGTTCACAAAATTGTTAATTTATCTTTGAATTTATTGATTTTAAAGGTTATTTTTTCCGTTCCATTGCGATTTTTTTTCGAAAAATTTTGTTGGAATCGTCCAGGCTTTTGTTACGGTTCTTTATCCAAGACTTCTGGATTGGAAATTGGTTGTCACTTTAAATTTGGTAATATTGAAATTGAATACTATACAATCGTATAAAGGCTTAATACCTGATAGATCAGCACGATGTTTTTAAATGCATATAAATTTATAATAACCCACAATTGGCCACGTGGCCACTACGGCCTTTTCTATTCTTCCTGTAGCAAAAATGGCTTATAAGATAAAATGGTATCCGTATAAAATTTCAGAATAAACTTAATCGAACCTTACCGTAATGCCTCCTTATCGTAATCCAGTAATAACACAAAAATCTTCCTATATTTTTGTTTACAACACCAACGGCGACCAAGGAATCGTATATTCTCAGAAACAATTACCTACTGTCGCATTCAAGAATTTTCCATACGGTCGGCTATGACGTCTACAGTGTTGTGGGTCGATGCCTTTAAGGATACGATAGGTAAACCCGTTTCGGCCTTACCGGCAGTATGGAGTCGATGATCTAGTTACTATATAAAACCAGGGGCATACTGCGTTTTCATTGCAGTGTGACAATTCCTTCGTTTATTATACATCCGTAGCTGCCAACAATATAACGTAAGATTTTTTGACTCAATATCACTATTTACTTATAATTCAACAAGTGTGGTGGAGGATGGAGGAGGTGGTGGATTAAGTGGAGACTTGTTATATTAACAAAAGGATACATAACGCAAAATGTAGTGTTTAGTTTTGCTAACATGTAGTTGCAGGCATTGTTAGATTCTCTGAAAAGTAGTTTTGCTTAACTAAGACATTGCTATTGAGTTTAGTGGCGTCTTCAAAACGCGTCGCATTTTCAAAGAGATAAAAGCAGAATATTTGAAAATTTCTTACAAAACTTAGTTTAAGACAAGTAGGTAAGATAGATAGATAGGTATAAGTAAACATGAAGGGAAAAGAATATGTAAAATAATTATGAGACTAAAAACGCCTCATGAAAACTTTTGAAACAATACAATTTTTACCACCCAGTTTTGTCGGTAGTACATTGCTATTAGAAATTAGTCAGTAGCTAAAGATAAATGCAAACCTTACTCGTTCTCTAACCCCTTCAAACCAGAACACAGTAGCGCTTAACACTGCTGTTATTAGGCAGAAATAGATTGCTGCCGGAATAAGGAATACTACCACGTTTCTTCTAATTCTTTTTAACTTTCCTCAGAATGAACTTCATTATCTTCTTCTGTTTGGTCCTGGCTGCGTTAGTGAGCGCGAAGCCCGCGGGAACGTATACCGACAGGTACGACTCTGTCAACGTGGATGAGATTATCATGAACAAGAGGTTGTTGGAGCCCTACGTCAAGTGCCTGCTCGATCAGGGCAAGTGCACTCCTGAGGGCAAGGAACTCAAATGTGAGTGAATCTTTTGTTTAGTAAGGTTGTAGATGGTATGTAGCGGAAGTAACATTGCCTGTTTTCGCCATGTGACTGAAAGCTCGACCGCTCAATCGGGGGGCTCAGAGTTCGAATCTAAGACAAGTACTTTTGATTTTACAAAAGATGCACTGTGCGAATTGGTATTTTTATCATTTGAAAACATAACAAGATTTCGTATAACAAGTTAGTCTAATAAGGGTATTAAAGAAAAGAAAAAAAACAATATCCTTGCAGCTTAAAACTATAACCTATGTCACTTTGAAGGTGGTAGCACCCTTTGTGGCTCGACTCCGGCGGTACCTCCGCCACACCTATTTCTACCTAATAACAGCAGAGTGAAGCGCTGTTGTGTTCCGTTTTGAAGGGTGTGGTAAGGGAGACAGACTTTTCCGAGGCATTCCAGCGCAGTCCTCAGGGGTAGCGGCGAATCTGTGGCCGACCTCAGGTAGGAATATCTAATCCTATCTGGGGTTGATTACAGATAAACTTACCATCAGCTGGACTGCATGATCGTCTGCTACTCCTATATTATAGAAAAAAAACTCCCACAATTTAGACGAATCCACCGACACTTCAGTGTGTTAAAATGTGTCAAGCCGTTTGGGCTACAGAGCGTGCCAATTAATAAGATATACGCTCGAGAACATTCCCCTCCGCATTTGGGTAAAAAAGATAAAACAACATTGTCCTTGCGATTCAGTTTACTTACAGGAAATGTTTCGATCGTAATAAATGGTTTTATTACTATATTTGGTAAACAATTATGCTGCATGCTCGAGACACAAGAAGCGAAAGGTTTTATTCTGGTTTTGAACTTTTCAAAAACAATACGTCAGTTGACGATCATTCAAAATTAACTTCAGTAATAGCCTTCAACTGTTATAATAATTTTGTAGTTATTTTTTATAATACAAATATAAGTACTAGCATAGATAAAACTTTCGTTCCGATCATGATAAAATACATAATAAATTCTGGTTATAAAAGACTAAAAAACATGCTAAAAATATAAATAATTTTAACTATTTTTTTTTTATTATATTGTTTTGTATATGTGTAAAAAATCAGTGTTCTTTATTACCGTAACAGTCACCCAATGGTGTTGGTTACACATTTATCTCCCTTATCGGGTCTCTACTAAATTTTATTCACAAAACTACTTATACTTGCTGTGTTCCGTTTTGAAGGGTGCGGTAAGGGAGACATACTTTTCCGAGGCGTTCCAGCTTAGTCCTTAGGGGTAGCGGCGCATCTGTGGCCGACCTAAAGGAGGAATATCTAATCCGATCTGGGGTTGATTTCAGATGTCCATGGGCGGCAGTAACCACTTACCATCAGGTGGACTGCATGCTCGTCTGTTACTCCTATACTATAAATAATATAATACTTAATTAACATAGTTTATGCTCTATTTACAACAAAAAACTGTTTATTATGCAAAGTTTAATAACCCTAAGCTGTTACCAGAATTAACTGACGTTATGACGTCATAGGAAATTCACCGAGAGCCGGACAGTTCAAAACATCGGATTAATACAGTCACAAAAAATCGACATGATAAATAATATGTTAAGTTTTGTTTTTTGCAATATCCACCAGACATTGTAAGTGTTTGAATTTAATAAAGTAGAGCTTAAGCACTAATATGTTCTTAAATTATTACTAATGTGTTTAAAAATATAGATGTTGCGTAAGTTTATTGATTAAATTAAATATTTTACTTTATAACATTAATTTGTAATTTGTTATTTTATTGAATTAACCATGAGTCTCAATGATGCGCGTTGCACAAATTTCACTATTTCGGTTATACGTGTTTAGAGTATGGACTTCTTCCAATAATTTGCATGAAAAATGTCTAGTTCTGCCCCTGTGCCCTCCTAAGTTGTGGGTACAGTCCCGTGCCTTGTAATTGTACTTAAAAAGAAGTTTCTTAATACACTTTAACATCCCTCATGCCTGTTACATCTATAAAAGACATAAGTACCTATCTAAAGTTTTGTACATAACTTTATTTTTTCTTCCTTAACGACCCGCGTGGCGGAGCGGTCACCATACCGGTCTGACGCGCAGAGGGTCCCGGGTTCGATCCCCGGCCAGACACATATCTAAATTATGAATTTAGATTTCTGTTTCTGGGTCTGGGTGTTTGTCTATTTGTCTATGTGTGTGTCCATGGCACCCACGACACAGGGAATCCTAATGTGGGGCTGTGAGTGTAGAAAGTGTTTATTTATTTATTTATTTGTCACTACAGCGCACATCAGAGAGGCCCTGGAGAACTTCTGCGGCAAGTGCACAGAAACCCAACGTTCGGGTACCCGTAAGGTCATCGCCCACCTCATCAACAACGAACCCAATTACTGGAACCAGCTCTCAGCCAAGTACGACGGTGATAAGAAATACACCAAGAAATATGAGTCGGAACTTAAGAAAGCAAAGGCATAAAATAACTAATAATACAAATTGTTCGATCATATGAATGGGCGTGAAGACAAGATAATGTTAAATAAAACTTTCCAGAACAAATAGAAGATCCAGATTATAGTGTCTATGCTTAAGTCTATCACACACAAGAACATGCCTCATCGAATTGTGTTGCAAAAATTACATTGACTCTCGCTTTTAAAACATGGTAACAAAGCAATTGCGTCATCCCTGCGTTGTACGTAGGCCTTTATTTATTTATATTATTTTTAATTTTGCAATGATATTTAATGTGTTTCATCTTTTGTATGTGTAATATCAAACACTTAATTTAATACGTGTATGTACAGCTCTCATTCGTATCTTGTGATATGGTGATAATAAATATCTAAAAGTACATTTAAATATTATTTTTTATTTATAACCAAAACAATTAATAATATAAAATCTGTAGTAAATAAACCTATGTTTCTTTTGCAGTAAGACAAAGCCATATTTAGCAATTATTATATAATCCGTCATACTAATATGTGTGTATGCGGGGCGCTGACAGCGCTTACGTTGTAACTACTTATTAATCTGTGACAGCGCGACACTAACTTGTCTCATTATCTTAAACCAAAATCAAATCTTTCTTTGTGAGACACTTGATTTTTATGAGGACAATGTATGGAGGTCCTCCTAAAAAATCTTTTGAAATTTTCCTATAAAATAGTATAGGAAAATTCCAGCTAAATTCAGCGAATTATGTGACATACAGATTAAATGAGAGAAACACATTCAGTTTATTACATTTATTTATTGTTTATATTATTTACAGATTTGTGATGCAATGCTAAAAAGTTTTTATACTAAATTGTGATGTGTGTGTAACATAATATTGGCTGTGATAAGAAGCGTGTTGTTTTAGTGAAATTAAAGTTGAAACGATAATATGACTATATAACTACATTAGCACTATTACTGGCAGATTTATTAACAACGACACGATTTTAGTCGTCCGCTGCAAGGAAACCTTCGTAGATTTCTTTGTACTCGTCCTTAGGGTCATATTTCTGCTTGATCTCCTCCCAGTACGCAACCTCATTCTCTCGAATATGCTTTACCACTTTCCTTGCGGACTTCCGCTGTGTTTCGGTGCATTTCTTGCAAGCAGTCTGCATGGCATCCATTATGTGTACTGTAAAAGTCAAACATTTAAGTGCAAAAGTTGATTGAAAGGTAGAATCTTTGTGTTTCGACTCTGGTGACACTAGTGTATTCACTTTTGCCATCTAAAACATTGTAGAGAATTGGATGAACGTGGTATTCTAATACATGAATTAAACATTCTAAGGCGGGAGAGTTATTTGTGGTTCGAATCAGTACCCTTACCATGAGTTTTTACGTTTTGACAAATATGACTGTTTTGGTATTTGTTTACGTATTGGCCCATACAATTTTCAAGTTCTGATATAATCCGCTAGGGGCGCTGGCATCAATGTTCATGTTACTACAACTATGTTCCGGGTTGAAGGGTGTGGTTAGAGGAACATACTTATTCGAGGTTTTCCAATGTAGTCCTTAGGGGTAGCAACGCATCTGTGACAGGACTTCAGGCTTATCTGGGGTTGATTGCAGATAATCAGGACTACATGCACGAAAGCTACATTAATTAAAAAAATGAATAAAATAAATACGAAAACTCACGTTTAAGTTCCTTTCCTTCAGGAGTGCAGCGGCCTTGATCCAGAATGCATTTTACATACGGAGTCAGAAGTCTTCGGTTCTCCAATATTTCGTCTATATTAATATTGTCGTATCTATCCGTATATTGTTCTGCTGTACACAGTGTAACTACTGTTAGAACTAAACATATCACAAATTTTCTCATTTTTACTACGTATTAGGATAGATAAAGCTAGAACAAGTGACACTGATTACTTAGAATTAACTCCACTACAGGCTTTTATAGTAAGATGAATCTCAATTCGATTGCTTGTACTCATTGTCTCATTTGTTACGCAAGTACCCATTAATTAATAATCTACTGTTATTGTCCATTGTGTTTGTAACTATAAATGATTTCGATCTAATAAATAAATCATTGAAGGGACGGAAAGTTCCGTCTTGGCTTTTTATGTCTATATTTGCAAGGATGCAGTGAGGCGTCCATAAATAATTATAGAATGGTTTAAGACGAGCATAAACAAAAAAAACCTGACGTTATAGTCTACGAGTAAAAAAGTGTTCTTGTGTGAGTGATTGCCAAAAGTTTACTAAAAAGCAGTATAAACCGGTTTAAAGTCGAACGCATTTTGGATATCTACGAGTTTGCGTCGTACGTACAATAATCGTATTGTCGTACTTACTGCATACTTAACGTAACCATTCACCATACGTTTAGAACGAGACTGTCTCGCTTCTCTTGACTTTGTATTGGTGTCCAGAACAGCTCGAGGGCACGAAAAAGTCAAGTTTTAAAGAATATAAAACAAAGACGATTAATCAGCAAAATTATAAATAAGAGGACCCTTTTTCGCCAGTCACATTTCAGTTACTATTTAGTCTTCACGAACCTTTTTTCGTCGATAATTATTTATAAAATGCTTCCTGATAAGAAATTTCACTGAAGATTGCCAACGAAGATTGCCATTTTAAAGAAAAAATGGTCACTATATGCGCACTGAGTGCGGTTTACGTCAGATTTAATTGGTTGTTTGATATATTGTTCTGATGACATTAACCACCGAAGTTGATTTAAAAGATTTTTTAAGACTCTCAGAATGCGGCATCGTTTCAATATACGCAATATTTCCTTCAGTTCTTATTTCTGTGTTTGATGCTTTCAAATAAAACTTATCTGTTTTATGCACTTCACTCTTGATATTCGCAACATTCGGGATGACTTAATCGTAGGTACTATTATAGAAGTACAGTATTTTTGAAGATGGTAGAACCCTTTGGGGTTCGACTCTGGCGGCACCACCGCCACACCTATTTCTGCCTAATAATAGCAGTGTTAAGCGCTGCTGTGTTCCGTTTTGAAGGGTGTGTAAGGGAGACATACTTTTCCGCGGCGTTCCAGCTTAGTCCTCAGGGGTAGTGGCGCATCTGTGGCTGACCTCAGGTAGGAATATCTAATCCTATCTGGGGTTGATGACAGATGTCCATGGGCGCAGTAGCCACTTACCATCAGGTGGACTGCATGCTCGTCTGCTACTCCTATATTAAAAAAAAATTAAGCTATCCTTAAAGCAAACAGGCTACCTGATAAAAAGTAAACACGGTCATTTGCAACCAGAGATGCCAAAGCATCAAAGCGTATGTAGAAATATTTGGTAGCGTATCTGTGGCCGCTCTCAAGTAGGAATCTAATCTTATCTACTTATTTTACATACCTTATTTAGTTTTTTTTTATTATTTGTCCGTATTTCAGTAACAGAGTTTTAGATCGCATATTTACTTGTATGATTATATTAATGTATTTTTATGTTTAGATGGCATGTTAATGTTATTCTATTTCTGATAAACATATTATAATTCGAATAATGTAGAATTAATAAAATCATAAATAAAATAATTAAAATTCACGTGTTTCCACAAAAACCTTAACTGGGAGATCACGAGATAAACTTATGTTAATATATTTTTGTAATATTGTAATTATATTATTGTAAAAAAATTGACAAGGTCAAGCATTTTCAGTTGAGAATTAGGTACAATGTTATTACGAAATAAATCGCTCCACATTATTATATCGTTACTAGCTGACCCGGCAAACGTGTTGCCATATAAATAAAAAAATGTTAAGGGTGAACAACCCTTATCACTTAGGGGTATGAAAAATAGATAGAAGCCGATTCTCAGACCTACTGAATATGCATATAAAATTTGGTGAAAATCTGTAAAGCCATTTCGGAGGAGTACGGTAACTAACATTGTGACACGAGATTTTTGTATACAAGATAAACTGGGATTAATGATTAATTAAATGTAAATGTAATATAAGTTTTGAGTAAATAAAAAAAAAAGTTATAACACAAATATTTATTTAAATAAAATACAAAAACAATAGCGAATAAATATAAGAAATGCGTGCAAATGTTAAACCAAAATCATTAACATCGGAACAACTGTCAAATTTGAAATTTACAACACAATTTGGGTTTTAAGGCATTGGTAGAAGAGCCTTTTAGACGGAATCTTGTTATTCTAGTGGTACGCACATTTAAGAGGAATTATACTGAAGAAATATAAGGAAGATTAACAGTTTTTTTCTGTAAATTCCACTACAGTTTGATTCCTTCTTTCTTGGCGCGCTCTTCGTAATGTTTGCGCCATTTGCCAGTAGGGTCGTATTTCGCGCAAAGCTTTTCCCAGATTTCCTTCTTCTCATTGACCAAATGGTTAATCATTTTGGCGGCACCCTTCTCTTGGGCCTCAGTACACTTGCTGCAGCCAGTCTCGAGGGCGTCTTGTAGATGATCTGTTGGATAAAAGTCGATTTTTATTTTTTAAACTACACTTGTGTATACTCCTAAAGGTTTTGTGGGCAGTGATCCTTTGTGATTGGACTAGAGGAGCGACCTAATTCTGTCTAATAATAAAAGTGTTAAGAGGGTAAAGAAACATAGTTATCTGAGGCGTTTAAACTTAGTTCTCTTTATCATCTGTCATCGTGCATATTTGTATAGAGTAAATCCGTTAAAAATCTATAACAGTAACCCTTTGAAGACTATATAGTAAGTAGGAGTATGAATATAAAAAATAAACAAGAAGCAGTTATAAAAGTAAATATAGCGAAAATGAAGCTTGGAGTAATATTTCTTGACGAGCTTGTAACACTCCTGCATCACATTATCATCATCATATGTTTTAAATCGCACCGTTGTACACACATGGGTAAATTGTATAACATTAGAATAACAAACTAATATCCAATCTATCTGATGGTAAGCGGCTACTCCCATCTTATTATATTCTGTAGTCAACCCCAAATAAGACTACATTCATTCCTGAGGTCGGCAGATGCTTTGCTTCCCCTCAAAATGAAGTTGGAAAGCCTGGGATAAGTATATCTCTCTTACCATGCCCTTCACATCGGAATACTGCAGCGCTTAACACTGCTGTTATTAAATACTAGCTGTGCCCTGTGGTTTCACCCACTTTAATAAAAAAACAAGGGCCAAGCTAGTTCTAAAATATAAGTAGCCTAAGTTACTCCTTATTACATCAGCCAATAAAAGTCCCGTCAAAATCGGTCCAGACATTTCAGAGATTAGCCAGAACAAACAGACAGACAGACAGACAAAAATTGTAAAAAATGTTATTTTGGTGTATGTACCTTATGTATACTCATATCCATGTAGTAAAAAGCGGTTATTTCGATATTATAAAACGGACACTCCTATTTTATTTATATGTACAACATATGAACTGTTACATATGTAATCAACCGCCAATAGGATTGAAAACATTACCCTCCAATGGGTAAACTATGGAAATCCTTGTAGAGATACAGACTGTCATCAACTAAGAAACTAACTTTACTAAAACTAATTGAAATTTGGAGCACAAGAGAAACATATGTGGGTACTCGTTCCTATCATCAATCGAATGATCTAAAGTTTTACCTTTCAATTCCTTAGCTTCAGGAGTACATTTCCCCATGTCCAGCAGGCAGTTCACGTGAGCGTTGAACAACCTCTCATTTTGCATCAACTCGTCAAGATCGATGTTATCGTACTTGGAGGTATACTTCTCCCCAGCCAGCACTCCAGCTAGCACGCAGCACAGTACCAAGACTTTGGTAGCCATCTGAAACCACACGATTCAATACAACTATTAAAAAACGCAATCAAAAACTGAAGACTTGCTAAAAACACTGTATAATTAATTTGACACAAAATCTAATAAATTTCTGATTTTATAACTAACCATGGTTTCAGATATGCGTATATGGTTCAAGCAACTAAGTGTGACTTATGATGTACTCGGTTGTTACCTGTATTTATACGATCTTGCCTTCTGTCCGCACTGTCTAATTTGCCCCTAGTCTCCATTATGACTTTGTACCTGATGCATAAAAACGCGTACGTCTACAGGGTGATTTTAAATTTGAGTTTAAATTTTGTCGGTGATTTAAAGTTTAAATTTGCCTACGTAGATGTTGGGTGGTATAATTTGAAGGAAAAGAAAGAAAGAAAGAAATTTTGTGTACTTTTAATCTTTATTTTTTATATTTTGACGTCTTAATAGCATTCACAGTATTATTTAATGATTTTTAGAAATCCGCAAGTAGCGCAAGCCATATGCAATAAAATTTATAATTCAAGCATATAGCAATAGACAAGATTGGAAGTGGCGATTACAGACAGCGACGGTTCATTTTGAGGTCTTGATTCCGGTAAAGATAGGCTACAAAGAATTTGACACAAAAAGGATTTCCAATAAGAAGTAAGTATGTAGATATGAAGTCTCCGAAATGAAAAGTCTATGAAAAAAATGGAATGAGTGGCTTAGGTCCAATTTCTGAAATTTTGCCGATTCTTTCCTATTTCTTATTATTTAAAAATAGTTTTGTGTTCAGCATTTCTGTGTTCTTCAGTGATCACATAACATAAATGTACTCCTACCTAGTGTGTACCTTTTTTTTGTTAACAAGGGGGAAACCTTCAAAAGGTACCCGACGCCATGGGAGTGACGCCGGGTTATGTGGGATTTTTACCGCATTAAAACCCCCCGGTGGCCGTCGGTGACAGCGTTTGGTGGAGAACTCCTTGATCTCCTAGGGAACACAACCGGAGTCCTCCTAACGCGATGCCCTTCTATCGGGCTCTGCCCTGGGGGAGGGGATTTACGCTCCTCTCACATCCCCTGGTGATTACAGCGATATGCGACCACACAAACCGCTGTCCTTCTCGGGGTCGCTTGCTGGACGGTTTCAGCTCCCACTCTTGCCGCCCGCAACCCCGGAAGCCCCTTTTAGTCGGCTCTTACGACAGGCAGGGGATACCGTAGCCCTATTCTGGTCCCGGAACTACAGGGACAAGTGTGTACCTACCTAGTGTGTTTAGTTCAAATATTGGAATTTTTGTGTTCTTACTTCATACACAGAACGAACATATAAAATTTAAAATTGCATTTGGATTTTCGAACATGCTGTATATGAAAAATATATTAAGGGGAAACACGACTTTTGTATTCTTCCGTTCTTCCAAGACCATTTGACTACCTACCTCCTTGAATTTGTATGCAATTAAATTATGCTTTTTGTTTTGAATGTTTTATTGTATTATTCCTCGAACCTACATCGAAATTAATTTTAAGAAGTAACTTCTAATAAACATACGCCTTCATTTAGGATAAAAAATGTTAGTAGGTAAAAAATATGAAGTATATAAATTAATTTCATATATAAAAAGAATTCGTAACTAAATGTTAAAGTAAGACATTTTTGATTTTTACATACACCATAAGATTCGTCTTAAATAAATAACTAGGAATTATTTTTTAAATAAAACCTTACTGCTTAAAAATAGGCTATTCATTCACAATTTAGACGAATTCAACAATACCTTATATACGAAGCCATTTGGGCTATATACATGGAAATATATAAGTGTATATATACGCTCAAAAAACCTTACACACCACAGTTGGTTAAAAAAAATGAATTATGTTACTAAGGCAAAAAAAACATTTAACATTTTTTGTATCTAGATAGATTTTAAGCATGATAATAATGAATCGTTTTTATGAAGACAACAAAATCAGATTAACCTTAGTATTGTCTAATTAAATCAAGAATTTTGTAATGAGGCATTCATACATTTTTAGAATTTTGGATAAAGTAGGCATAGACAATCAGTTTAATATTTTGTACAATCAAAACTATTATTATCTTTCAATTAAAAATCTCCTGTCAGATATTTTTAAGACAGAATAAGGGAAGTGGTCACTGCCGCCCATAGATATCTGTAACCAGCTCCTTAATTATATAATAGGGGATTCTATTTCAAGCCGGTCATAGATGCATTATCATTATTGCGGTCGAAGCTGTTCACACCATATATCTGTCAGTCTGCATCCAAACCCGTTTCAACAAATCACGAAAGGCGACAGGAGTCACTATAGAAGTACCGGGTTCTTCCCCGGTTAAACATTGGTTCTACATCTTCCTATTATCGTTACCATAACCTGCTATTATAAGAACGGTACGGTAAATTACAAACTTTGTAGACTATTTATTTGAGTTACAAGTCCTCAAGAAAACTTGAAATAACCCCAGTGGTACTTAATAAATTCACTTTGTAAGGTATAATTTATAACTAATTAAGGAATCATAATGTGCGTAGAAAACATGATCGATTTTAGAAGAGTGAAGAAAAGTGTCATCTACGTTACTACCAATGGGTAAAAAATGTGAGCCGTCACGGGACGCCTGGCAGATGTGAAACATCGACATTATTTTGTAAAAGTAATATGCAGAAAAGAACATATTGTGATAGGAACTAAATATGTCATAATGATAAAATAAAATATTACGATGTTTTTCCAGATAACGATGACTATTTATTGAATAAACATTTATTTTCATTAAATACAAAAATTTACGAATTAATTTTAAATCGTGACTACTTAATTCGTTTAATCAGTGGTCGATTGCGCATGGCGACGCGTCGCCACACCGTACACACTACTGCATATAGACTGTATATATATACCATCGTATAGCGTGGCGTCGCCACGCCAGAAATCGGTTTTACGTGCGGCTATAGATGTTTCACATCAAAAGTACTTCCTAAATCGGTATAATATGTCAAACGTCAATAAATTCAAAATAGTGGCAGCTTGACGCGGAATGAAAGTTTTTGTATTCAAATCTAAAACCTTACGTATTTAATCTTTTTGTATGTCACGAAATATCCTTAACATGGACAATTGTACTGGTCACTATAAATTATTCTAGGTTTCGTGTAGATTGATGTTAATTACCACTGGTTACCCTTTGTAATTTCAATCTGGTAGCATTAACACATTTATTTCTGTCTATTCCGAGATGAAAGGTGTGTCAGGGAGACATTTAAACCAGAACATTTAGGTACTTCAATATAGTTATACCCCATAGCCGCATCTGGGACTAACTCCAGATTGGGAGAGCGCCATTTTTATGTGCGGCTTTTTTTATAATTTAGGAGTAGCAGACGAGCATGCGGTCCACCTGAAGGTAAGTGGTTTGTGCCGTCCATCGACATCTGTAATCAACCCCAGGTAGGATCAGATATTTCTACCTGAGATCGGCCACAGATGCGCCGCTACCTGCATGGACTAAGCTGGAATGCCTCGGAAAAGTATGTCTCTCTTACCACACCTTTCAAAACAGGGCACAGCGCTTACCACTGCTGTTATTAGGCACAAATAGGCGTGGCGGTGATACGGCCAGAGTCGAACCACAGAGGGTTCTACCACCTTTAATATACCTGAACCAGGAATTTCTACATAGTCTTTTGGGCAACGCATCTGAATCCAGGTAGAGCGTCAATTTTATTAAAGATTTATAGATTAGTGTAAAAATAAAACATAGTTTTCAGATTAAACTATTTATTTATGTTCTACATATCAGTCTTAGTATGTTCTCATTACTGTATTTTCGTACATAACTACTAAACTTTACTTGACCATTTTGCTTTTCATAATAATTAATGGGTGACAGTAGCTACTTATCATCATGCACATAGCTGTTTCAATTCCATAAAAATATCTTGGTTCTTGCTCGCTAAGACTTTCAGCATTTACTTATTTTATTCACCATCTACCAATGATTGCTATTATTATATCGGTATTATTGTTATTAACACTACCTATATCATGTTTTTCTGAAATTATCGCTACAACTAATACGCTATCCACGCCATCCAATTCTACACAGAACAACTATCTTATTATACAAAGGAATAAACAATGCCTCTTTTGAG
Source organism: Epargyreus clarus (assembly GCF_041222505.1). Lineage (NCBI taxonomy): Eukaryota > Metazoa > Arthropoda > Insecta > Lepidoptera > Hesperiidae > Epargyreus > Epargyreus clarus. Next base: position 6,475,429 of record NW_027332231.1, on the reverse strand, counting down.
TTACTGGTAATAAAATCTATTATCATATTAATTGTATTAATTCTTGCAGGTTTTCCCCTTAAGTGGCCGTTTCAGCTAAACCGCACACACTTACGGTGACGTAGGTACGAGCTATGTGACAAGTTACAGAGCATGTTATTATCGGCCTTTGACAAATGCGCACGGTGATTTGATTATTTGCGATGTTTATTGACGACCATAGCAGATAAGCTTATGCGTTGAAGGTAGACTCTGTAGTTTGACTCCGGCGGCATCAGCAACCCTATTTCTGCCCAATAACAGAGTTAAGTGCCGATTGAAGCATGTATTATAAAAAATATAGGAGTAGCGGATGGTAGTCTACCTGATGGAGAGTAGCTTCTGCCGCTAATGGACATGTGTAATCAAGTCCAGATAAGAGATTCCTGAGGCCTGCGGCCTGAAGCCTAATTTACCTTGTCTATTTATTGTTTGTTTATTAACTTCATTAAATGAATCATTTTATCAAACGAATCTAAATAAATGCAACTTATTACATGGATATAATATGGAAATAAAAAGCATATGGTTGCACTTCTGCATCCATATGCTTTTTAGATATACATATAACATTATTCTAAAAAGTAGTGACAGCCTAACGGTTTAGAAACTCGGCCTCTCCAACCAGGGGCACGAGGTTCAAATCCTAGGATTCAAACCTCTGATTTTTTAAAGTTATGTGCATATTAGAAATTAGTCATCACTTGCTTAAAACGGTGATGGAAAACATCGTGAGGAGACCTGCATACTTGAGAGATCTATATAAAAAAAATCTCAAAGTTATGTGAAGTCTACCAATACGCACTTGGCCAGCGCGGTGGACTATGGCCTAATCATTCTGAGAGGAGACCTGCACCCAGCAGTGGGACAATAATGGGTTGATGATGATAACAAGATTTGAACCCCGGACCTACATTGAAGCATAAGTCACACAATCACTTCTCTACACTTACTTATACCCAAAATATTGTATTTCCTGTAATTTACGATGATGAGTTCAAAAGTCAAAGCTCATTAAATTTTAACGATTCGTGCAAAATATAAGAATGGTATTTTACGTCAAGTAATTTTCAAGAACAAAGGTGGCCATCATACCTTTTTTTTCTGGGTTCCATACACAAACGCTGCCAACAAAACCCTACTTATTTACTGTCTGTCCAACCATCTTCGAGAGTAATAGGTATTGGAAACCAATGAAAAAAGTTGAAAAGTACAGAGTTTCCATATAAGAAATCAACATATTCGGCGTTTTGTTCGGGTTGTCTTTCGAACCGTACTATATTTAAAACATTTCGAGTTTTTTTAAAAAAAAAAAAAAATTAATAAAGGGAGATTGGGGATCGCATACTGTTTTTGCTCGATATTATTTATGACACACAAAATCGAACGTTAATACGGAACACTTCACTTTCGAGTCGGATCCGCACTTATCAGATTTTTTGTTGTATTCAGGATATGAAGTGTTTTCGAAATTAGTCATATTCAGAGTTTGGTTATAAAGTTAGGAGTAATTAGCAGACGAACCTATTTGAAGGATGCTGTAAGTAATCTTATAACACTTTGTGTCATATGACATTGGTTATATCAGTGGTATACTCCGAGTAAAACTCCTAGTCCGCTCTGAAAATATAAATGAATCGCGTCGCCATAGCAAATTGCATGATTACACCTGCTCGCAACAACTTCAGAGCGGACTACCAGTTTGGCGCGGACTATAACGGCTTATAGTTTAGTAGTATGAATATCGGTCTCTATATCTACGAGTATATTAGAAGTGCAGAACTTGAATCACATGCTCACAGATTAAAAACGGACCCTATTACTAAGACTTTGCTGTCTGTCCGTCTGTCACAGGGCTCTATTTCTAGAACCGTATTAGATAGACACGTGATTTTACAGAGAATGCATAACGGTGGCCACTATAACAACAAATACTAAAAATAAAATAAAGTTATCCCTGAAAGTTGAAAGTTGAAAGTATTTGAAGGCGGTAGAACCCTTTGTGGTTCGACTCCGGTGGCACCACCGCCACACCTATTTCTACCTAATGACAACAGTGTTAAGCGCTGCTGTGTTCTGGTTTGAAGGGTGTGGTAAGGGAGACATACTTTTCCGAGGCGTTCCAGCTTGGTCCTCAGGAGTAGCGGCGCATCTGTGGCCGACCTCAGGTGGGAATATCTAATCCTTTCTGGGGTTGATTACAGATGTCCATGGGCGGCAGTAGCCACTTACCATCAGGTGGACTGTATGCTCGTTTGCTACTCCTATATTATAAAAAAAAAAAAAAAAAAGTAGTTTGAATATAATAGAAGAATAAAATAGAATAGAAAAATAATGTATTCACGGCAAATGAAAAAAAGAACAAACAAAAAAAAACAAAAACATTTTTTTGGAATTTCCTTTAATACATACATTTATCCGCAGGATTCAACACCGGTGTTGGTGATATAAACACACAGACAAAATATTTGATAAGTTATTTATCGATACGGTAACTGTTATCATAGTGTGCTGGTAATGAAAATACCCTTTAAGCTTACACAAGTTGCGTGTTCCTGTCCTATCGAAACGGAGAGTTTTTATCAACATGCAGCATTGACAATTATGTTTTAATAGATTAACAATTAAGCGCGCAATTTGCGTGTAATTTGATAAATTTTGCTTTAAACGTGGTTGAAATCTTCACCACGCCACGCCTTGTGTGGTACGCCTTCATTTATACATATAAAAAAATACCTACATACTTGGTCATAAATGCGCAATTATATAACCACAAAATTTTCATGTTAAAAATATCAAAGTAAAATTTAGAGAATTAGAATTATGTACGTATTACCTATAATGTGGTGTTACAGTAATTTATTTTATTTCGTTGTTCCGTCAATATTTGATTGTGTGTATATTAACTAACACATTTGGCTTTAGCGGCGAAATATTTAAAGTTAGAAAAGAATAAAGTTTTAATTAATGTATGAAGTCTACCTTTCTGCATTACAAGTGTGTGGACGTTAGCCTCATTTGAATATTATGCCCGTGCCCATCAGTGGGACAATAACGAGTTGTGACGATAAATTGTTACATTACAGACTTGGACAAGGCCATTTCTGAGTAATATCTGAACCTGACCTACTTCTAATTGACTCGTTATAACCTGATTCTTATAATATAAAGTGATATTGTGATGTGATTCATCGTAATTACTGCTTCTAAGTCATACCGGTTCAATTAGTGTTAAATCAGATTCTTTACTAATGTAATTAACACAGCAGAAAAACAGTTACAAAAACTACTTTTTATGGATTTATGGATAACATTTTTTTACGAATAAAGTGGATGTTTATGATAATCGAGCTCGGAAAAATGTCGGATACAATGGTCACGGAAACAGACAGAATATTATACGCATGTATTTTAGTACTTAGGTACTATCTATTATGTTTGATATTATGTTTGACATCTTATATTTGACCCCAAAAAATGATGGAAGTCCAACCTCAGGCTCATTGTGAATGATATGAATAAAAAGAAAAGGCAGTTTCCTGAGGATTACGTTCATTCGTTACACTTACTCGTAAGTATATAGTAAAAGTGGTAGAACCCTACATAAGAATGCCTTTTTTTTGAGGGGGAAGCCTTCAAAAGGTACCCCATGCCGTGAGAGCGCAGGGTCGCTGACGGGCGGTTCGAGCTCCCACTCTTGCCACTCGCAACCCCGGAAGCCCCTTTTTAGTCGCCTCTTATGACAGGCAGGAGATACCGTAATCCTATTCTACTGCCGGAACAACAGGGACACATAAGAATGCCTAGTCGCTTCCGCCATACCATATTCTACTTGATGACAAGAGTATAAGACTCGCGTTACTGTATCATTATTTGAAAGGTGTTATAATATATACTAGGCGTTTAATCTTATCTCATCATCATAATCTTAGGAAGATGTTGGGACCACTTGTACACTTTTATAAAAATATAATATAAATCAAAATGTTAAGACTGTCGCTGTGTCCATTTTATTTGGTAGAATATAAAACAAGACAAAAATCAATAATATTATTTTTAATAAGTCAATAACAATAATAAGTCAAAGACAAACCAAAGACTAGACCTAATTCTAAACACAGGGGTTAATTATAGATTTCCATGAGCGGCAGTTGAATCCTCTTATAAGATAAACTATGAATTATTATAAAAACAAAAACCCTAACTAAAATTAGTCTATGGTTACTCCCGGAGTTTAGACGAATCCAATGACTCGTCTTGCCTTTAACACAAGCCGTTAAGGCTGTAGGGTGTGCCAAAGAATGAGAACACTTAAGTAAAAAATGCTACACACTGCCGCTATAAAAACACAGAGGCATGTATAACTTATATAAATTCTACTGATATAACTAGATATATTCAACCAAAAGTCATGTTTTGCGTCGCCACTTCTTGCATTGGGTTAAAGTTTAATCTGTAAAATGAACATTATTATTACACCAAAATAAATAAACTACTAAAACTACATGTTGATTAGCAGTAGGTAATTATAACTAAATTATTGTTATAACCAGCGTATCGTAAGCATAATCTAAGCAAAGTGCGCTTGTGAAACTAATGACGATCGATATGAAACTATGTAAATGTTATCATTGTTTTAGATTCTATTTAAGAATTACCGGCATTTCCCACGAATTGTAGATTTCATACTATAGTCCGATTCATAATTAGGTGTCCAAAATGTAAACAAAGGTGTTGACCTATCAAGAAAATATGTGTCAAATGGCAGTTTCTTATTTTTGACAATATTAAATTAATACATCGATAATAAAATAATAATCTAAATACATAAATTAAAATCAATTCACATTTTCCAATATTTATATTAACTCAATTTCATTTCTTACAGTAATAATAATAAAAAAACAAGATTTATGAGAGAAAATTAAATTGTAATAATGGTCACACAATTGGCATCCAACACATTTTATGTGCCGCCATTTTTAAGTTTCGTAGTTGACATAATTCATTTTTGTGATCGTGATCGAACTCGATATTTTTCTAGTTTTATTAGCGCGTTTTTTTTTAATTGTGTGCAGTTATTAAGTTTTTGTTTTATGTTGAATTTTGTGAAAATTTTCGTTTCTTCTTAATTTGTTAAGGTTTGCAATACCTGTAATCAAATTTTGACAATGACATTTCTTTGTTTACATTTTGGACACCTAATTATGAATCAGACTATAAGTATGTTTGATTGTTATTCGATCTTTGTCATTGAGTACGTGGTAATTTTGCGTTACGTGATAACATAGATTAGTAAAGATTACTCACTCCTAACAAGAAAATGTTTTGAGAATTGAAATAGTTGCGTAAAAAAGTTTTGCCACGTCTCCGTGCTAAATTGTCCCTGAAATAATTATTTATTTATTACCTAAATTACGTAATTATTACGTAAATTAGTTATTTATTCGTAAATTTTCTCTAAAAATGTTTTTATTTGTCAAGGATTCAAAAAAAGAACTTACTAAAATAAGCCGTTTGTGGCTTCATTCAATTTCAAGGCGGCGAAGTATCTTTACTAATCTATGCGTGATAACTACACTTTTCGGTACTACTTGTTGGTAAATGGTCATTACCACCCATGGGCTTCAGTATCCAACTCAACATAGAGGAGCTCTGCAGCCAATCCCAAACGCGTTGCCACTTCTTAGGAATAATACCACAAAATTCGTTATTATTTTGTGATAATACGGTCCACTGTACATGTATATATACATGTACAACTATGAAGTGTTATTACCTTGTCGACGGAATTATTCTGACTCTACCATAAACAAAACAAACAAACAAACGCTTTCTACACTCACAGCCTCCTAGTGTGGCTAGGATTCCCTTTATCGTGGGTGCCATGGACACACACATAGACAAATACACAAACACCCAGACCCAGAAACAGAAATCTAAATTCATCATTTAGATATCCGTCTGGCCGGGGATCGAACCCGGGACCCTCTGCGTGTCATACCGGTGACCATGTTCCATCATCTTACAGATCGTAATAAGATTTTGTTTGTTGACTGTATTTGTTATTATTTGAAAATTAGAGCGACTGCAACGTTTTCAAAATTTAGGAATTTGCATCATAGGTTAGGTACTTGCCAAATAGCATACCTACTTATGTATTTCTACCACATCTTATAGACTTTTTGTGTGATTGTGTTTTTATTAGCATTTAGTCTTAAGTATTATTTATCTAGTTTCGGGTCAATTTAGAGTTTTAAGTGATTACAGAACATGAAAATCAATGTATGTATATACCTACTCGTAGGTTTCCTCTCGAGATTTTTCTTCAAGCAAGTAACAATTTAATTCTAATAATATTACTTTTAAAAAATGCATGGGAGGTGCATGCCGGAAATTTGTAACTGGGAACAGATTTGAAAGTGAGACCTTCAATAGGGCAGATTTTCTATCACTAAGCGATCACTGTTCAATCTTACTTTGTTAATTAATAGTGTCAAATACCATGCTTAGTCATAGCATCGGCCATGCGAATAACTGGTCTGCCGCCCTTGTACTAAATTTTCCCACTTTATGCATATAACAGCCACGTCTTAACATTTGATTGCAACAACTACTTATCCTCATTGTATCAAGAACAGGAAACTAATTATGACTAAAAAATATGCATTTTATTCTATGTCCGCATTTATTTCATTTCTATTGTAAAATATAACAATATCTTTTTTAATTCGTGGCCTCGTGATACTAAATCTTTTTTTTAATCTGTTGACATTTATTATAAACACTAATAACTATGTACTTAAATTTGTTTTTTTTTTTTATTTTATAATTTATTTAGGATGTCTCAGCGGCCAGTTACCTACATTAAAACAATTAAATTATTATGAGTTATAATAATTATGTTGATGTTATTTTTATAACTTTAAATAAAATGTGTTTTGTCCAAAATTGTCCTGTATTTGTATGTTGTCTCATTTTTACAATGACTCTATTTTTTTTTGTTTCTTTTAGCGTATTCTATAAAATATTTAATTGTTACTGACCTTCTTTAGGACATCACATTTTATTTAATGACCAAATTATTTATTGTTCTAATTAATTCATTATTTACGCTTATTTATTTTAATTAAAGTGTGACTTGTTTGAATAAATGTAATATGAATTTGTTGAACACATATTTCTTTAAAGATAGGAACTAATTAAGTTATTTATTGGCGTGAACAATATCATACCGTTTAATCAAAAATATTAGATACGACTATAACAGTTAGACGAAGTAAGATAGGAGGTAGCTGCCAACGTTTTAAATTGGGTATTCTTTATAGTTAACCCTTTTCGACAACAATATCTGTAAGTGCACGAAACTTCGGACGTAATTACGGAAATTGTGTGCTACAAAATACAGAACAGATATACAGATACACAGATATACAGATGCACAGATACACAGATATACAGATGTAAGTATATACAGATATACAGATGTTAGATGTCCTACAAAATACGGAATAGTGGGCATGAGTTTAGTAGTACTTGAAAGGTGGTATAACCAATATGGTTCAACCGGGAAGGTTTCTGAACCCTTACCATGAGTTTTTACGTTTTGACAAATATGGACGGTTTTGGTATTTGTTTACGTATTTGCCCATACAGTTTCCAATCAGCGCCCCTAGCGGAACTTGGAAATAGTATGGGTAAAAACTCATGGCAAGGGTACTGTTCTGCGTTACGGTGGAAGGGCGTGGATGCAGACCGACTTACATTACGGGGACCATGTTAATCCTCAGGATTTACCAGACCTTAAGGTGGCTTGCTCGTATGCTACTCTTATAAAAACTTTTGTTCTAAGTACTTTGTTTGATTAAACATACAAACAAGGCTGGTATCATCGCTGCCAAACCATTGTTCTACCATTTTTAAATATTGCAACGAAAACCTTCACATTACAACACACATCAAAATAATTCGTGTTTATGCTCTTAAAATCTGTTTAATTTTGAATCAACGTCATACATTTTTTACCATTGAGTAGATACCTAAGTTCTTTTTGTTGGAATAAAACCTTGGCTGTAACTCACTTGTTACGTTAACACAAGTTTCAGAGACTAATTACAATTAAACTTGTTTTGGTGAAATACAAAAACTGTACGCGTAAAAACCAAAATTACATATATTTACTTCGTAATATGTAAATGAATGACGTTGGATGTTATAGACAGTATCTACAGTTATCTAAATCCTTTACAGCAGACATTGGGTAAGCCCTTGGGTCTAGTAAGCAATGCCTGTATAACAAGAGGATGGATAGGACTCCGGCAGTAGCTGGGTCTAGAACCTTTCCTTCCTCTAGAAGGTAGTCTAGGAAACCGGCAACGGTGACTAAAACTATCCCTTCCAGAACATAGTCTTCTTGTCCCGGCTGAGCCTCTCCACCAAAACCCGGTGAAGCTGGAAAAGCTAGAGCCACCAGTAACAACACATTTTGAAGAAATATATTTTGAGTATACTTATTTTCTAAATCCTTTAAAGCATATACAGATACCTACATCTACTTCTCATTCTCATTATACTTATTTGTATAATAAATGCTACTTGCTAACATTGACATCTAAACTTACAATTACGAGTATTTTATCCTCACAAATTCTCAGTGGAAACGTTAGTTTATTCGACGCTATAAGTTGTAAGGCGGTAGAATCGTCTGTGGTTTTACTAAAGAGCTAGTTCTGCATTCTAACAATGTTACGCGCTTCTGTATTCGGGATTCCTTTTTTTTATAATATAAGACGCTACGGACGAGCCTGCGGTCCACCTGATGGTAAGTGGGTACTGCCGCCCATGCCGACATCTCTAATCAACCCCAGATAGGATGGATATTCCTACCTGAGGTCGGCCACAGATGCGCCGCTACCCCTGAGGACTAAGCTGGAACACCTCGGAAAAGTCTGTCTCCCTTACCATACCCTTCAAATCGGAACACAGCAGCGCCTAACACTGCTGTTATTAGGTAGTAATAGGCGTGGCGGTGGTGCCGCGTGAGTCGAACCACAAAGGGTTCTACCACCTTCAAAACTACGGGTTTGAAGGGTGTGGCAAGGAACACATGTCTGTTTTTTCCGAAGCATTCCGTTTTAGATTTAGATTCAGGCGTAGCGGCGCACATGTGGCCGACGTTAGTACCCTTATCAGGAGTTTTTACGTTTCGACAAATATTACTGTTTTGGTATTTGTTTACGTATTGGCCCATACGATTTCCTAGTTCTGACACGATCCGCTAGGGGCGCTGATTGGAATTTGTATGGGCAAATACGTAAACAAATACCAAAACAGTCATATTTGTCGAAACGTAAAAACTCCTGATAAGGATACTGATATGAACTTATCTAGGGTTGATTACAGAAGGCCTTAGGCGGCAGTAGCAACTTACCTTTACGTGCCTGCATATGTTTGCTATGTCAAGTTCATAAAACAAAAAAAAACCTTAGAAAAATCTGTTTCCGTATGGAATATAATAACTTCAGGGGAATTACTTGTAGTAAACTACTCATTATTCACAGATTAATGTATTTCTCTACATCAATGCTTCTTTACATGAATTTTAAATGCTAAACATGTTAAACTGTAGAACCTGATTTGATTATATAAGATATTTATGTAATGTTATGTGCATTCTATAGTTCTTCCTGAATGTAAAAACTTTAGTTCATAAATAAGACTGCATGACGTAATGTAAGTAACTAGACGTCTATATACCTAATAATAATCTCTGCAATCTTTTTAATATCCCCGCTGTGGGCACGGATCTTTCTCCACGTCTTGAGGACTTTCGTGTAACTCGACGGGAGGAACCTTTAAAAGGCACAACGGGATCTAAGGAGAGACACCGGTTTATGTAGGATTCTGGATAACCGCATTATTAAGAAGACCTCCCCAAGACCTCTAATGGAACGCTACCGAAGTCCTTAAGTCGCACCGTTTGTGGGTTTTGACTGCGTTTACAACTGTTGGCAGTCACACGACCGTCGTCTTTCCTAGTGTCGCTTGTTCGACGGTCTATGCTACCATTTTTTCTAGTGACTAACTTGGGGAAGCCTTCCATCACGCTGCTCCATGTTTACGTGTATGAATTTGAGTGCGTAAATGCTTATCCAACTCCAGCTTAAAAACGTTAATTGACTCACAAACATACAAAAAACAGACGTGTTTTTTATGCTTTGATTTTATGGAAATAACTCCATATTCTCAAGAAATATCTAGCATAAGTACTTATTTCAATTTTTGTTGTTTGATTTGAAATCAAAATTTTTATCTTCCGTAGGTATGCTAATATTTTTATGATAGCCTTATTGTATGTTTTTTATCTATTTTTCTTTCGGTATTTTTTGTGTGTTGATTTCTTAGAGTTACATTATCTTTTAATAATCAGATTTATGTTATTTCCTCAAAAATATATAAATATTTCAGAAAATTTTAAACACAGGGCCACATTATTCACTTTATTTACACCCCCGAAATCTATACATTTACTAGTGGTGCCCGCGGCTTCGCCCGCATTTTAAAGAAATAATATGACATACATAAAACGGAAAATTTGTACCTGCATTGGAATGACAGCGGTGCCATCTGTCGAAAATTGGTGTTACGAACTCCCAAACCCTCGTGGGCTCTTGGACAACAATTTTTGCTAAAGATCATCACTTGATCAAATGCATAGTTTCCGATTCTATAACTACTTACGAATCAAAAATTAATTAAAAAAACCTTTTCCCACGAACTAAATTGTGAATCTAAACTATTCTCAAGTCCCCTTGAACACATACAAATTTCATCGAAATCAGTCCAGTCGTTTAGGAGGAGTTCAGTGACATACACACGCACATAAGTATATATATATATATATATATATATATATATATATATATATATATATATATATATATATATATATATATATATATATATATATATATATATATATATATATATATATATATATATATATATATTACTTATACTACATTTTTATTGACCGCTATTAGGGCCTATCAAAATTCAAAAGGGCTTAACTACACATAATATTTTTACACAAGAAATATAAACAATGAAGAAATATTATTTCGAGGGCTGTGTGATTTTATCAGTAATGCCCATGGAGTTTGATATTCATTAATTCATCCATATTTAACAATGTAGCCACAAAACTTGGGTGTAAAAAATTAATGAGTAAATTGCCTTGTGAATGAAGACAATGTGAGAGATAATACAACGGATAAAAACCGGTCAAGTGCGAATCGTGCGCGAAACATGATGCACAGATTAATAAACTATACTTTTCAAGTATACAATTATAAAAAAAAACTTTTTTTTCGTGATTCGATCGCGTTATATGACGATTAGAAATATAAAAGTTATATTAATACTTAAATATTATATTGTCAGTTTATTAATTTTAATAATATTAAATTGTTATAAAGTATTCAAATTATTTGTTAATAAATACATAATTTAAAGAACGTAAAATTTGCAGTATTGTAAGATGATTAATTAAGCTATTATTATATAATCTGTTAGTACATAAGTATACCTTAGATTATTATACAGATAATATATGAAAACCACTGGAACAAAATATATTAGCATAAAAAGGAAATAACAGTAAAAATAATCTGGGAAAAAGAAATGAAGTAAGTAATTATTAACTTAGTTAATTTGCTGGCTTAGTTCTATTAATAATATCACAAATCCTTGAGTTTTAACGTTCTCAAATAATAATTATGTAGTATTAAACAAGTAAGTCGAACTTATTAATTAATAAAGATTCAATGAATAAACAAACACATCGATTTCTCGTAACTGTCAACTGAATAAAAGACATGTTTTTACAATGCATATAAATAATTGATTCTAGGTACTGACTCCAACTTGAATGGGTTGGCTTAAGGCGAGAACATACTATTGAAACGCCAACCATCCGACGCATGGACGCGTGTTGAATTAAATATTTTTTTTTATGTTTTCTATACTAATATTATAAAGAGGAAAACTTTGTTTGTTTGTTTGATTGTAATGAATAGGCTCTAAAACTACTGGACCGATTTTAAAAATTTTTTCACCATTCGAAAGCTACATTATCCACGAGTAACATAGGCTATGAAATATATTTGATAAATAGATTTTGAGGCGGTACAAAGTTTGCCGGGTCAGCTAGTCTATGATATAATCACACCATTATCGCGTCACGTCGAATATTCATAATGTGATTCTGGTCATAGAAAATATGTATATAGATTTAATTTTTAAGGTTCCATGCGAAAATAACAATAAATGGAATGTGTTTCAAATAAATGTGATATATCAAATAAAAGGGTTTATTGTAGGGATATCAAATATATTTTGGTTATTCTTAGTTCTACGATAAAAAAATCTCGATGTTATTCAAAAAAGAAGACGAAAATTGACCCTTTTGTCGTCATATTCTGAAAAGTCTATATAATGTATATTCTTAAAAGAAAACGGTAAATTTCTTAAACTTAAGTGAGTTCGCGTAATTTTTCAGTTGGTAAATAAGTTGTTTTCATTTTAGATAATCAATATGCGAAACCGGCTTCACGCAATTTTAGCTCTCACAAGCGTTGAAAAGCGTGGCGTTTCAGCGTGGCGTTTCGATAGTATGTTCCCGCCTTTACAATCGTTGCCAACTTGGGGCTTTTTCCACAATTCGAATCTTGAAGCTTGCCAGACCAGCTTTGATTTATCAGTTATTTATCTTCGTGCGTCACTTGCTCTCATTTGTTTTCAAAGGAAATGTACTGTGTAATACCAAGTATGACGTTTAGTGTTTTTAGAGCTTCAGTTAGATTATATTTTATATTTTTAAATACCAGTTTTTTGAAGATTGACGTTCTGTGGTTAAGTTTAATAACTGTAAAGAATCTTGGACAGTGTTGATCATTAATTAAATGGCGGCAACATTTTTTATTCCATTTAGCAAAGGGGTGTACTTTGCAACACATTGTACATTGTTTATATAATGATTTTATTCATTATTTACGTTTTCAATACGACATAAATATACTGCTTATGTTCATTTGTTTACTCTTATAGAAAGTAATTTTCTAAAAAGTTGCGGTCTAGCTTTTGATGAATTTACGGTAGGACTATTGCTTTTGGTCAACGATTTCACTTCATGTAAATTTTGGCTTATATTTCGGCTTTATATTAAATAAATAATAGTTTCAAAATTCAAGATTTTGTCAAATAACCTATTGAAATTTAGACGAAAATTGTTTATAGCATTTCTTCTGCCTCTAAGCGCCTCAAATGTACCACTTGGCGCCTAGTGCCTTCGCTCTACCACAGGGCCGGCACCTGATTTAGCTAGAATTCGTTTAAATGGTATTAATTCTGGAAATATTTTGAGATGTGAAATAATACTGGATCGTAAATTAACAAAATAACTGATGTTTACAATCGAACCCTACTTCTACTCGTATATAGTAGACAAACAGGTTACCATTGCGGCACGTAAATTTTACCTTTAGTAAAATAGCCATTAATAACTTGGCAGGCACTTTTATAAATTGAGTAACGGATTTACCATTAAATATACGATGTTTAAGATATTAAATTTACAAATACACAGCATAAATTGCACAGAATATACTTGATAAATTATATGTTCATTAAATTTGAATTTCATCTTTGTAACTAACTATAACTCTGACACTGATTTGTAAGGAGGTTCGAGCCCAGTAGAAGGATAATAAGTGATGCTACTTGATGACGATGAGGATGATTTTCATGCTTCGGAGGGAATATTAAGATGTCGTAGGTTCCGATTATTATTTTCATAGGGCAGAAGTGGTTAAATCTCATTTGGGAGATTTGATAAATCAACATAGATTGGACCTTAATGTAATCCTTCCAAGGTAAGTTATGCGCGTATTAGAAATTAATTATCACTTGCTAAACGGTGAAGGAAAACATCGTGAGGAAACCTGCATACCTGAGAGATTTAAAAAAAGAAAAAATAACTCAAAGGTATGTGAAGTCTACCAATACGCACTTGGCCAGCGCGGTGTACTATGGCCTAATCGTTCTCGTTGACCCGTGCTCAGCAGTGGGACGTTAATGAGTTGATGATGATGATGTAATCCTTCCAACAAAACGCATTGATGCAGTGGAGAATAGTCATAATTTAGTTATCATGCAGAAATTATTTAGATTACAAATTGTGGAAAAATACAATTATGCAAAATAACTATTTAAAGGAACACGGCACGATAGTTAACAATGTAATTATTATATCTGATGAAAGAGTTAATTATATTTAGCGTGTCCTCGTGAGATGTGTCAATACTTGTTAATTAGCTGTTTATTTTAAAATGAGTAGCTACCGTCAAATGATGACTAATTTGCTTGACATGGAAAACCCGTTTCAGAAGGACGGCTTAGGGAAATGTCTAACGCAAAGAACAGATTAGGAGACTCTACAAGATTTTTTTATAAATTTCCCCGGCACACTACATCTTGCACACCTGTTTCTACCTTTTTTTTTTCTTTTTGTTGATGAGGAAGAAACCTTCAAAAGGTACCCTATGCCGTGGGAGCGGCACGGGGTTATGTGGGATTCTTACAGCACTAAAACCCCCCCGGTGGCCGTCCTCGGCGCTGCGTAGAGGACTCCGGGGTCTCCAACGGAACGCAACCGGAGTCCACTTGGCTCGTTGCCCCGTCGGGCTCCGCCCAGGTGAGCTTGAAACTCACCACACCATCTGGTGTTCACGACGGTATGCGACCACACATACCACCGTCCATCCCGGGGTTGCTGGCCGGGCGGTTCGAGCTCCCACTCTTGCCGCCCGCAACCCCGGAAGCCCCCTTTTAGTCGCCTCTTACGACAGGCCCCCTGCCTGTAGCCCTATTCTGGTCCCGGAACTACAGGGACACACCTGTTTCTACCTTATAATAGTGTTAAGAGCTGCTGTGTTCTGCTTTAAAGGGAGACATACTTATACGAGGCGTTAGTAACATCTGTGATCAATCTCAAATAAAAAAAGCTATTAATCTTATTTTGGGTTCATTACAGATTTCCCTGGGTAGCAGCGCTCACTCACATCAGGTTTCATGCTCATCTGCTATTGCTATATTATAAAAACATGACTTCTCATAACAATTTTATAAGGCAGAAATAGGTTTGAAGAGTGTGGCATCCATCGCCGATCGTGTCAGAAAGCGTCCAATATTTGGGAATTCTTTCAAATATATAGGCGTCCGTAACTCCTGCAAGTGGACTACATGCGTTATTGCATGTTGCATTCAAAATCTTATTTTTATTTGTTAATCCTACTATTTCTGACCTTGCCACTGACCAAGGTTTAATCACACCAAATGGAAGCACTACATGATTGCAGTATCTAAGGCAATGATAGAGTGTTATCAATAAATCTCTCACCTTCCGCATGACCTGCCATTGTTATCCCATCATAGTGAATCATTTAAACATGATCACGTCACACCATTGGTCAATGCCTCCGACTTAGGTATAAATGTCACCGGTTGCAGCCCATTCTCATAGTTCATTCAAGGGACGAGCTAGATTCAGTGCTATCATAGTGCTTATAAGTAAGTTTTTAAACAAGTCTTATTGCGACTGATTTTCTTATTTTTATGTCTGAGTATAGGTGTTATAAGTGAATACTATAGATATCTATTACACCGGTCTACAGAATTTTTGAGCATGGGTTATACATACGTTATTATTATTCCTTTTATACCTAGAAATAAGAAAAAGAACAGAAAATAGTTCTGAATTTACTTTTATGTGTACAAATTGGAAAATTCAAATCAATGAAAATATAGGGTCTTCTAACAAGGACTTCCGAACTTTGAAAGTTGATAACGGTCATCTTACTGAAGCAACATCTGTCAAATTAGTTTTAATTTATTCAGTTTGTTTTGCCAAATTACCATGGACGTTTATAGCATTCAACAACACGAACAAATAATAAAATTATTGTATCAAAAAGCTATTCTGTTCGGGCAACGCGTGCTACAATCGTCCTACCGAGAGGACTATTCGCAATCTGGTGGATAAATTAAAGTCTACTGGGTCATTAAATGATTGACTAACATTCGTATATCAACGAAACGGAAGATCTGCCGAAAACATCGCCGCTGTCCGTGAGAGTGTGCACTAGAATCTGAGACAGTCGATTTCCCGTCGCCCATAAGAACTCTGCCTTTTGCAGACCATAACCATAAAAGCCGTGCGGACATTTGAACAATGTTATATTCTACACATAATGGCAGCAATAAGTCCTTCAAACGAATAAAAAAGATCGATAATATATCACACACAATTTGTTTTATATAATTTTAAAGATAGGAAACGCTCAATAATACATGAAAAATGGACACAGTTGATTTATTAAAAGATACACAAACATCAATTAATGATACATTCTTATAACAGAAATTTTAAAATAGAATGCAAGTACTTATTAATCAACACTAAACAGTCGTTGGTAGATCCGGATAATATGTTTTCTTTGATTTTTTATCTTTGTGTGGATTCACAATACAAAAATAACAATCTATGCGATGATTACTGAGTATCCTCCAAAATCTTGGCACTGCAAACTTCATTGCTCTTTTTTCACCTCGGTACCAACCTACAATAAAACGTACTATATTATAACCTAATTAAAGTTATTATAAAATAGCTATTAAAATAAAAAAAAATGAATATAAACTCACCGTCCAGAATATTTCTGCAAGTGTTACCTGACACAATATGTGAGGCCCATTTTTTATCTTGATTTTTAACAGGTGTACAGTATACAGATGGAAGTAAGTTGGTATGCCTCGGAAATCTTTAAATTTGTACATAAATCGTCCTTTTTCTCTCATATTGTCATAAATCCGCCGCAAATATAATAAAATATGTCGGCGTCTCGTTTACAACATCTCGAAGTCATTTTGTACAGACTGATACAACGAAAAAAAAAAATGAATTACGTTATTCCACTGAAATAAGCAATCACTTACTTTCGTACACAAGGAGCGATGCAAGAAACACTACACTCCGCCCCCTTGCCACTCTTTTGACAACGTTAGTGTGCCAAGACCGACTTTATTGGACTCGAAAATAAAAAAATGTTAAATTGCTCTAATTTCTATAAAAGCAAATATTATCGATTTGTAATTTCATTTTTTTATATATATTTGCTTATATAATCAGAATATATTAAGTAAAACTCATGCACAAAAAAAAATTAAAAAATTGTTGACCTATGTTATCTATCTAATTCTATTATGAAATAGTTATTTCTTATTTAACTTGTCGATATATAAAACGAGTCTATTCGTTTGTTTGTTTGAGTATAATAATAATAAAGTTACTGTATTAATAAGATATTAAACTTTTGTGTTCAAAAGCTATACCTAGCTATATAGATATACTGCTATATATTTTAATAAACTTCTTTTAAGATTAAAGTAAAAACACTAATAAAATCCATTTTTCATAAAGAAGAAACCCCCAAGTGAGCCCTCATTTCAAGTACTAAGTAGGGCTCCTTTTGAGTGGCCACTTTAGGTTATCAGAAAATATAATAATGATAAATCGATTACTGATGTGAGATAAATTTTGAAGGTGGTAATGGTGGTGGAACCAAAGAGGGTTCTCTTTGGTTCGACTCCGGCGGCACCACCGCCACACCTATTTCTACGTAATAACAGCAGTGTTAGGCGCCGCTGTGTTCCGTTTTAAAGGGTGTGGAAATGGAGACAGACTTTTCTGAGGCATTCCAGCTTAGTCCTCAGGGGTAGCGGCGCATCTGTGGCCAACCTCAGGTAGGAATATCTAATCCTATCTGGGGTTGATTACAGATGTCCATGGGCGGCAGTAGCCACTTACCATCAGGTGGACTGCATGCTCGTCTGCTACTCCTAAATTAAAAAAAAATAAGATTAATATTACTTAAATAGCATATGAATAATTTAACTTCAATTGACGGAAGTTAACCGAATTAAAAAAAAATGCAATTTTATTGAAACAGCGATTATTGACTTTGTGAAAGAATTTTGGCATTTCATGCGAGTTACTAGCAGGACCAAATATAGCAGAGAGTACAAAACCCATAGCTTTTTTATACGATAGGGAAACGTCGATGCAGCCTACGTGATAGTAAGTAGCAACTGCCGCCCATACGCATCTGTAATCAATCCCAGATAGGATTAGAATTCTACCTCTATAGGTCAGTCACAAACGCGTTGCTTTCCTGGAGGACTAAGTTGGAACCCCTTGTATAAGCATGTCTATCTTACCACTCATATCAGATCAGAACATAGCAGCGCTTAAGACTGCTGCTATGAGGTAGGAATAGGTGTGGCGGCGGTGCCGTTGGAATCCAACCACAAAAGGTACTACTTTCAATGCTGTTATATAGCAGAAAAAGGTGTGGTGGAAGGGACGTATTCTCCCAGCTTCTTAAAGCTGTTGATAAAATATTGATTGTATGTAAGGTTCATTATCATACTACGTATTACTTATATTGTAATGTTTATATACAATAACACCGCGACCCTTCTACATGACAATAGCGTCATTATTCAAAGTAAGACAATAGCTAATCACAGCAATTATAGCTTCTTTGCGCTTATGCAAGTACCTGGTTTATCTATTGTATGGTTCTTGTAAGTTATATGATTATTCAAACATGTGGGAAATTTTGGATTTAAAGTTTACAGAATGCTATCCCTATGAAATTTTATATGAGTTTTTTTCTGAAAATAGTAGAAGGGTGAAAGCGGTAGTTATAAACTTTCATATTTACTAAATTTTTTTTAATATGTATTAGCCTAACAGATAAGCTGTCATAGCGTAGTGATTTGAAAGTCGGCCTCTCATTTGGGGGGTCCGTAGTTCAAACCCCAAGCACCGACCACTGATTTATCAAAATTATAAACGTACTAGAAAATATTTTATTACTTGCTTAACCAGCTAAGGAAATAAATGCAAGGAAACCTGAGAGTTCTAAAAATCTTATTTGTCACTTTTACAGTCAATTTAAAAGTTTCCAGGGTTGTCTGTTAAGTCTATCGAGCCTGTCTTAGTATCTATAGTAGATACTAAGATAGATAACCTTCCTGAATTAAAGAAAATATTTGAGTATAGAAGAGGCAATAACTATTGCTTTTCCTTTTACAGATCCATCATGAAGTTATTCTTCGTTATTGCTCTATCATGTGTCATGGGGGTGGCATATGCCGCCACCTACTCCGACAAGTGGGACAACATCAACGTTGACGAGATCTTGGAGTCGCAGCGCTTGCTTCGAGGGTATGTCGACTGCCTCATGGACAAAGGCAGGTGCACTGCCGACGGCAAGGCGTTGAAGGAAACTCTACCCGATGCGCTCGAACACGAATGCTCCAAATGTACCGAGAAACAGAAGACCGGAGCAGACAAAGTCGTTAGGCATCTCGTGAACAAACGCCCTGAGCTGTGGAAGGAACTGTCAACCAAGTATGACCCCAACAACATCTACCAGCAAAGATACAAGGACAAGATCGAGGCTGTGAAGAACTAAACTAGTTTAGAAGTGGAGTGGAAGGAGTCTCAAGGCACACAACTGCAAATAACAAGCAGATCCTTTACTTATCGGTACCAAAAATCTCTTTTTAATTATTAATTTATTGGATGTACTTAAACATAAAACATTGTAATAAAAATTGATTAAAAACAATGTTTTAACTCATTATCACATTGATGTTTATACGTTTTTCTGTTACCTCTGCAATATTGTATTACTATGCGCCTTACCGTAGGTACTAGATTTTTAATTGCTACGGAACAATTATTTCCTTACATATAGATCTATTTACATTCTACAAGGATTAACGATACACATCAACAAGAACTATTATCATGAACCTAATACGGATTAAAACACAAAACACGCGCGCGGCAACGCGAGCGGAACTGATTTATAATAATTGACAAGTTTTATACTTGAATGTAATTAGCAATTGAAATATAAAACTTCTAAGCATGTATTATTTACTCATGAAAATTAATCATTTCGTCGTTGTTCAAAGCAACGTTACATACATACATTTATAAGATTTTTTTATACAAGTAGCAAATGAGCATGCGTGCACATGCGGTACACCTAATAATACGTAGTTCATACCGGTCATGGATTTAGGTATTTAGTTATAAAGAGGATTGCTTCGATTCCAAAGGTTACCAAATCTGTCCATACTCCCTTGCCAAATCCTTCAAACCAAAACAGCGGTGTTTTACACTTAATTGCTATAAGGCCGGATTATTAAGGTCTACTTTTGATTCATAGTAGCACAATTGGATACTGCACATAAAAGATTTGATGGCTGACAAAATTAATTTTAATTACCTATTAAAATGTATTTTATTATTAATATTTAATAAAAAAAATGCTTTACTTTTTTCGTTAAAAAAAGTTACCAAAAATAATTGTATAAATTTAATTTATTTTCATAATACTTTTATAAAAGGTACTCGTTAAATCATTACAGCTTATGAATTTATTCACATATTAACAATCTAATCTTTCTCCTCTATGAATTTGTTGAAGTTGTCTCTATATTTTGTCTCCGGGTCGTACTTCTCTACCAGCTGGTCCCAGGATCCTCGGTGCTTCTCCATCACAGCCCTTATCACTTGTCTTATCAATTGCTTCTGTTTCGGGGTACATTTGCCACAGGACGTCTCTAAAGCTTCTGGTATTGCTTCTAAAATATGAAAATCATTTTTATTTTATATTAATATGGAATTAGAGAACGAGCATGCAGTCCACCTGATGGTAAGTGGCTACTGCCGCCCATGGACATGTGTAATCAACCCTAGATAGGATTAGGTATTCCTACCTGAGGTCGGCCACAGATGCGCCGCTACCCCTGAGGACTACGCTGGAACGCCTCGGAAAAGTCTGTCTCCCTTACCACACCCTTCAAACCGGAATACAGCAGCGCCTAATACTGCTGTTATTAGGTAGAAATAGGTGTCATCACAGATGCGTTACTGTTGCTCTTTTTACCACGCTTTTATCAGCTTGACCTGTATTTACACATGTTTTTATATATGTAACGGAATCTGTGAACTCGATTGTTACCCACTTTACTCGGTTAGTTTAACTCACAATTCTTAAAATTATCAAGAACCGATGACAATGCACGATTTTAATAATTTTGTCCTATTGTCCTTATCAGGATCATCCGGATTCATGATTTTCGAAGCGCTGTTTAAACGCCTTAAAGAATGTTTATGGCAATGTTACTGCTCGATAGATTGCAACAATTATTACTTGACTAACTATAATGTGGTTTTTAGTTTTTTTACTAATAAACTTATTTTATTGGACATTACAATATAGGTATATCAACAAACATAATTATGTTTAGGTATACCTAACGGCCGTAACAAATTATTACAATGCTATTAAATTCATTTGAAAACAATGTTCAAGGTTTCATTACGATATCATTGTTACTGACTAATTATAAAATGAACACTTTATGCGTTATATA
Organism: Epargyreus clarus; assembly: GCF_041222505.1. Lineage (NCBI taxonomy): Eukaryota > Metazoa > Arthropoda > Insecta > Lepidoptera > Hesperiidae > Epargyreus > Epargyreus clarus. Next base: position 6,453,835 of record NW_027332231.1, on the reverse strand, counting down.
TTAATTAAAAATCTTCCGTTTCCTTCGGCATATCGAATACGAGTAAGATTCCTTATAGATATTACAACGGCATGTAGCTGTATTTAATCAACGTCTTACGTATCAGATCCTTGAATATCCCGTTTTGAGTTTTACAAAAGTGGTCTTTACCTTTTTATTTTTTAATTAATAAAAATGAAACTTATAAACACCCATAAGTTACTGGGGTACATACATACTACTTGTGGTACTCAGCCATATAAGATTTATTTGACTGATGTTATACAGAAAGTTAATTTACATTTTTTTTCTTATACAATGTAGCCTATATTTAATTTATATTTATTTTAATTTATGTATATATTTAAATCTTATTTTATTGAAGAGACGTGTTACCACATAATATACTGCTTTAATAGGCTAGTATACTTACTTTTAAAATCCTTTGCGTCTGGTGTACAAGGGCCTTGGTCTAGAAAACATTTGGTGTAGCCTTGTAAGATTCTGTCATTTTCAAGCAAAGGCTGTATGTCGAAGTCATCGTAGCGAGAACTATAGAAATCTGCTGAAGCCACTGTTAGGAGAGTCCCAAAGATGACACAGAGTGTAAACATAGCTCCCTTGGTTTTACTATAAACAAAAATATGTAAGTATATGTATGTATGATTATTTTATACAACCACAATAACAAACATGACATCAAACAAACTATTTAATTTATAAATATGAAATCGTTAGTAACTCTATCTATTAGACATATTATCTATGAGCACTATTTGTGTCAATTAATCGGTATGTATTTTTTTATTTTCTAAGAATATTATGATCATGATAGTTAGCTAGGTAGCACTGTGGTCAAGTTATGGATCAGTATTGTATATTGATTATATTTAGAAAATATTGTTATACTGATGTAGAGCCAAAATTACAAAACTAATGTTTTTACTATTTAAATGGTTTTCTGTTCGATAAATGAACACCACCTCATAAAATGTGTACAATTAGACAATATCTACACAGTGTGTTTGCATCACGAGTCAAAATAAAAATATCACTATTGCACATTGTTAAAGTTTTGCACTAAAAAGTTTTCAAAATATTCTATGGCAGATTTTAGCCATTTCTAACAACTAAATGTTATTCGATATAACTGGCTAGTCTAAAATCACACTGAGCAAAATATGAATTTCTTATCGATATATTACGTAAGGTTGATTTGCAATAAATAAAATATATTTTATAGCGTGGAACCAGCACAGGTTAATAACATGGACACAAATATAACAAATCACTTGGTTAAATTGTGTACTTAGTAGTATCCACTGATATTTGTTATAGATGCGTTACTAGTCTACCCCTGATGACTTAATGGAACGTGTGTCGTATCTAGTCTTAAAGAACTACACCACATATGAAATGACCCTTTCATGGCCCACTAGTGGGCTCAGCTCTTGCCTCGACTAGAGGATACTTGGAGCATCTTCCGCCACTTTATCCAATACGCATTGGCACAGTATAAGGATCTATACATACTTATACTGTGGCTATGGTGAGGGAAGGAACGGATAGTAAAGCCGCAAATAAGGCCTTCAATAGAAATACTAACATACGTATTGCAATCAGAATGTGATACATAATTTCCGATAAATAACTGTGCCCCAAATCACGGGGTACTCAAACACTTAAAGTAGAAAATTCTACAAAACATACCTGAAAGCCTATTAATACAGTACTGTGTAAATACCAAGAACTTGACAACTCTCGTACTTATAAAGAGAGTCCTCTATCATTACATACATGGAAGAACATACAACCCACAATTACAGTCTTAAAGCCGTATGTAATATCCCCGTTCATGAAAATGTGTGAGTTGAGGCAGAAAATCAGTTGAAAGAAGATTTGTCTAAAATAAAATATAAACAATAGGTATACTCCGCATAAAACTGCTAGCCCGCTCTGAATATAGAAATGAATCGCGTCGCCATAGTAATTTGTATGACTACAGCTGCTCGCAATAACTTCAGAGCGGACTAGCAGTTTGGCGCGAACTATACCTACCACTATCCACAATAGGTAGTAACCTACAGATAGTTCGGAGTTTCTGTTCGGATATAAGTTAATTGAATGTATATTTCCTTAGACCGCTTAGTTATTTAAAATTCGCTTAAAATAACGTTTTTTTCAGAAGAACCATGGGTCTCTAATCAACCCTAGAAAGGATTGGAATCCTACCTGAGTGGTGGTAAATTGTTGGCGTTATCTTCGTCAAGTCGTCGTCGTATCTTCAAGAGTTCCGCTATTTTCAAAAAGACTAAGAGTTATTGAGCGTAGAAGAACTATTAAAAGCTTATAGGAACATCTATTTAAGTAAAGTTCGCTGCATGTTAAAATTTTTTGGAGTTTATTGGAGTTTACTCCTTAAGAAACGATTTGAGTTATAAGGCCCGGTACGGAAATTTTATGAGGAGTAAAATCAAGTGTAATAATGATCCATTACAATCCCTCCTTTTTATTACAATCATCATATCCTCTCAAAAAGGAAGTAGCGTTTTTAACCAAAATATGAATCAAGAGTGCTTTTATTAATTTAAAATACAGTAAGTTCAAATCCCATATGAAAGTAATTATTACAATAAAAATAATTAGCAATATATAAAACATTAAAACGTCATTAACTATTTTCTATTCGATATATATCATAATTATCGTTTGTAAGGAGTAAACTCCAATCGTGCGTCGTAGCTGATACACACACACTTTTGCTCTTACAAATCAAAACTATTAAGTATTAACCTAATTCATTCTTCTACTGCAACTTGTATACCATAGTATGATGTATTATTTCCCATAAACGCCATACGCATATCACAAATTATGTTGTCTATACTAACTGTTAGGTAAAGAGATTAACCATTTTCTGTTTGAAATAAAACATTATAAAAAATAATATTTAAGATTTTATTAATATTTGTTTCACTCGTGTTTTAATAAAAGTAGATATTTTGCATTAAATATCAGATAATTCGGGGTCCCCATAATCATTTTCGATTTTAATTATTTCTTAAAAACATTTTTATGTGACCATATCTTTTTATGTGTTTTAATAATTTTACTCTCCGTATCAAAATACTGGCCATTAAACATTTTTACAAATAAAAAATGTCATATCAGTCAAAGTGTACTCTTTGAATAAAGTCAGTTATTTAGATATTTATTTTTGGTAAAAATATATTTGTATCTTAATTTACGTGTATATAAAATCAAAAATGCCGGTCGACTGCCAGCGTTCTACATCTGGAGGGAAGGGAAATCTAGGAATGTTTATAGAGAGATCTCCGAAAATATGTGCTGCAGGATTACCTAGCGCCCAGCCGGATGACCGTGTTGGAGATAGTCTTCAACACTATCTACTGAAAGACGAAGTGGATGCTCTCATGAGTGACGCTATTATACCTCCACCTAAGCCCAGACCTCTTCCACCCCTGCGTCATCCATTACCACTAGATAAACGATTCGGTGGTCCCTTCGGAGATGTTGCTCAGATAATTAATCCACCAATAAAAACCAAGTTTCAAACTCTAGTTGCCGATCTTAAGGAAACTTCATATTCTTCCTATTGGACAAAACCCCTTGGTAAAGTTAAAGATCCCGTACCTATGTTGCCTGAAGGATTTGATGCAGCAGGCACTACTTTTGGCAGGAAGACACCATTCCATGGACGATTATATGACATTGTTATGCCAAAGGATCCTCCTATTGATAAAACAGCTGCTGACAAACAAGCTGGAAAACAATTAGAGCGAAACTACTGCACGCCTGCTTTTAATCCAGATTTAACTTTTGGTCACAGAACTTTTGTTGATAAACGAGGTACGTATGCCAAATGTTGCTTAACCGACGATAGAATTGTTATAGGTACTGGAGGTAGATGTATTGTCAATACAATACAATCCAATTTTATTGATGTGAATCAACCAAGAATAGGTGCTGTCCTGGCTCCAAATAATAATATCTTAAATGTACCCGATGGTTATTCATTTGGTAAGCTGAAACCACCAGATAATTTACCAGAGTGTCTCACTTTTTGTGAGTTGAATCCATACAGGGATTTAATTAGAAAATGTTTAAAGAATCTAAACACACTACGCAAGTGTTTATCGACTCGATTCTTGCCGTCTTTCTTTCGCAATTTTTATTTAAATCTTAAATATGTCGATGAAGATAAATCTGGCTGGCTACCGAATACTACAGTATACAAAATGTGTGCACACAATTTTATAAGATTCGATCCTCAGTTTATAGAACCTCTACTATCGATGTGGCAAGCATTTGATGGGTCGAGAATTGAATACAAAACATTTGTCCACGTAATTAATTATAGAGAACCATCGCCGGAGATACCAAAAATACTGGATGTCCCAGAATCTTGTCTAGACTTTAACACCACCTATAGTGATATGACGAAGCCTGATCAAGTGCCAGGCACAAGCCGAATGGCTGGACTTCCTTCAGGAAGATATTTCGATTTAGATTATCCAGTTACACCTGAAAAATGCTGCAAGGCTGACAGAACGTGTCTTCCCCATGAATCTGATATGAAATCTTGTTTGAACCCAAGTATCTTAACACTGTTCCATGTTAATCATAGAGATATGTATGCTAAACGTGAGCCACAGGTAGTGAGAAGGGTATTTGAGGCAGCTGGAATAAAATTGAGTGATGAAAAATTTGATGCTGTTTGGGAAAAAGCCAGAAAACATCACTCACAAGGTTGGGTTTGCTATGAAACTTTTCGTCGGGCTCTTAAATCAAGTAACGATGCGAATGAAAATAAATGAATCATATTATGTAGATTATTATTATTAGATAACCATAATACATTCATTAGAAATAAAAATCCATAAGTTTATAATAACAACACAGAAATAATTTTATTATGCTTTTATTACGTGTTACCAAAAATGATTAAATGTAATTTTGTTTTTAGCATGAGATGAGCACTGAGTTCTGAATCTTAATCTTTCAAGAAATCGTTGAAGGCTTCTTGGTATTTGCCATTAGGATCGTATAGGGCCACAAGTTCGTTCCAAATTTCGGGATGTTTGCTCTTCAATTCCTTAGATACCTGTTTACCCATTTGCTTTTGTTTATCCGTACACTTCGCACAACGTGTCTCTAAAGCTTCCGGTAAATTATCTAAAACAACAAAAAGGTTGACATTACAAGAAATAGCACATTTATCTGTTATTTATTTCATATTAATTAAATATACTTGGTGTTTCGCATTGGTTATTTTGTTGAAATAAACGAAGGTGAGTTTATTCACTGATTTAACGCAATTTTTGAAATATGTTTTTGATAGAAATGTAATTTATCGTATAGTAGAAGATCCGAAGCTAAGTCGAACTGCACCGAGCTGATAATAGAATGAAACTCATTTTATAACGAAATTAGTACATTGGGTAATACATTAAAAATGGGTTTGCTAAAAAAATCCTGGACAGGATTTTTTTTTTTTTTTTTTTTAAATTAATTTTCATTTTGCAGACAACCCTATATCAACGTGTTCACAATAAAACAGCGCTTCTACTGGTATAAAATTTTATCTATTATCATCATGAGTGAAAGTAGTTGCCAGCGAAATACCTGTTTATACCTGACAACCCAGTAGTTCGTCTACGTAAATAATAGGCAACCCAAAGCCTGCACATTCTGTATGTTTTTAACATTCACTCAGAATAGAATTTTCTTATTATCTTGATGTTGCAAAATTTAATTTTTAATTAAATTTTAATTTTTCAAAAAATAATTAAAATTATCCTGTCCAGAATTTTTTTAGCAAACCCATTTTTAATGTATTACCCAATGTACTAATTTCATTATAAAATGAGTTTCATTCTATTATCAGCTCGGTCCAGTTCGATTTAGCTTCGGATCTTAGACCAGTATTAATAATGAAAACAAAATATTTTGCTTATGTTTTATTTATGAGATCGATTCGTGGTGATAATATTATTTTGTCATAATTAAAAATATACAATCTGGGACATTTTAATTAATATTGACGTTGACATTGACTTCAGTATAAGACTGAGGTTGAATGAAATTGGATCTGAAATGTAATGCATATATTATTCAATATAATATGGCGCAAATACTAGTGCAAGATGTAAGGGGTAAAGGTAACGCAGGAAAATATATAGATAGATTTCCAAGCATATATGCTGCAGGTATCAGAAGCTTACAACCTGAGATACGAGTAGTGGATTGTTTGAAAGATTATGTAGTCCAAGATGTTGTCAATAAGTTCAAACACAAAACTACAGAATTACCGAAATTAAAACCTGCAAGATCTTTAAGGGAGAAAGATATGCGGAATGCGGGTCCCTTCAATGAAGGTTCTGACTTAATAAGCCCACCAGATAAGACGAAGTTTCAAGGGTTGGTTGAAGATTTAAAGAGTACTGTTTACAAATCATATTGGAATAAGGCAGTTGGAAAGGGGCCTGATCAAGCATCCTATTTACCACCAAATTTAGATATAAAAAATACAACATTTGGAAAAAAGACTGTACGACTTGATGACTTATATGATGTTATTATGCCTAAAGACATAGTTCCGAATGAACATTTATCCTCAGATCTTCCAGGGCGTCAATTGGACCGCAGTTATTGTAAAAATTCATATAATCCAAATTACACTTACGGTACAAAAACAAATTCTGACAATAATGGCAAGTTCATAAAATGTTGCCTGACTGATAACAGGGTAATAATGGGAACATCTTTACGAAAACCAATTATTACAGCACAAAGTAATTTCCAAATTAAAAACCAAGCGGGGCTCGGAACATGTTTAGAACCGAATGAAAATATAAACCATGTACCAAAAGGTCACGTATTTGGTAAAGTGGAACCAAAAGACAACATTGTGGGATGTTTTACGACTTGTGAATTGAATCCCAAAAGGGAGTTATTTAAAAAATGCTTAGCCCACTTAAATACACTTCGAAAATGTTTATCAAAAAGATTTGACGGATCCTTTTTTCTGAAATTCTACTTACAATTAAAATATTTAGACAATGGTATGTGTGGTTGGTTATCAAAAGATACTATTTACAATTTATGTACTAGTAAGTACATAAGATTTAATCCAACTTTAATTGAACCACTTTTAGTCCTGTGGGAAGCAATCAATGAATCAAGTATAGAATATAAAACATTTATTAATATTATTAATTTTAGGGAGCCTTTACCATGGCTCCCAAAGGTATGGGATATTCCCCCGGAGTGTAGTGATTTTAGTACAACATATATGGATATGGTAAAACCGTCACAAATTATTAATAGGACTGATAGAGCTGGTACTCCTTCCGGAAGATATTTTGATAAAGATTTTCCAATTACGCCTGATGGTTGTTGCAAGGCAGATAGATATTATCTACCTCATGAATCTGACGCAAAGGCTTGTCTTTGTCCAAGTGTCTTCACGTTATACGGGATAAGTCATCGCGATATGTATGCTCAAAGAGAACCAGATGAGATAAAAAGGATATTCAAGACTATTGAAAGGGATATGAATGAGGATACGTTTGGTACTGTATGGAAGGACGCTAAAAAGTATCACCCAAAAGGGCTAGTTTGCTATGAAACTTTTCGAAGAGCTTTGAAACAATATAAAAACAAACATATTTTAGATAAAAATAAGGCAAGACCGATAGAATCCAAGTGATTTATTTTAATAATTTAAGAATATTCTAATATAAGAATGCAAAAATGGATTGTTTAAGTAAAGGAGTTTTTATTTAAGAATAATACTATGTTCTTTGATTGAGTAAATAAATTATGTTCTTTAAGATATTCTATTCTTATTGAACTAACCCTGATTACAGAAACCTAGAAAGTGCTTTATATATTTTATATCGGTTGGAAACATTTCTAGCTATCGAAGGGCAAAAATAAAAATAAAAATTACCTTTCAATTTCTTGGCTTCAGGAGGGCAGGGCCCCTTGTTAAGCAGGCACTTCGCGTAAGAATTCAATAGTCTTTCATTTTCCAAAACTTCTGCTAAGTTGAAGTCGTCGTTGGAAGAATCGTACTTCTCATCAGCGAATGCCGCAACGGCAACGCAGAGGACAATAAGTGCAATCTTCATGGTGTAGATGCGTTCTTAGAGCAGAACAAAACAGTACAATCTGAACTAGAAACGTTACACACGTTTATATAGGAAACAAAACGAGAATTTATGTAGATTCTCGGAAAGGAAGGCAAAACATGTGATAATTGTCCAGTAAACATTGTCCTTGCTATACCTATCGGTGCATTATGTATTGGACGCGTAATCAGCTCAATCAACTGAATTAGATCTAAGAAAAATCTCAAGTAAATTATAGGGCGGTTGTAATTGGTTGCATGAATAATACCACAAATATAATGTTTCACGTTTTATTTAATAAATTATAAATGCACGTTTCTTATATAATTAAGGCTTATCAATGTATTTTTTTATAATCTATATTGCTACTCCTATGAGTAGCAGACGAGCATGCAGTCCACCTGATGGTAAGTGGCTACTGCCGCCCATGGACATCTGTAATCAACCCCAGATAGGATTAGATATTCCTACCTGAGGTCGGCCACAGATGCGCCGCTACCCCTGAGGACTAAGTTGGAACGCCTCGGAAAAGTCTGTCTCCCTTACCACACCCTTCAAAACGGAACACAGCGGCGCCTAACACTGCTGTTATCTTGTTCAGCAGTGTTTAATGATGCATTTTGTTTTTATTTTTCAAAACTTTGTGGCCATACAATCTTCTGTTTGAGTCATTTAAAATTCTTTAAGAGTTCAGACGTAAACACTCAGTTATTCAAATCACAAATCGACTTTAACTTTAATATAAATAAACATTATGTAATAAATGGCTAAGGCGGTCTTTATTTTTCTTAGTAAACTATTTCCTATTCTAATTGCCTGTTACTAGGAAGTTATAGAGTGCATCACGGTTTAGCTGAGTGGGGTCGTATTTGTCGAGGAGTTCCATGAAGCGGGGCTCGCTCTTCGCTCGGATGCCCAGTAACATCTTGCGGACAACCACCTTCTGCTTCGGTGAACACCTTCCACACGCGGTTTGTATGGTCTCCGGTAATACGCCTGGAATGTAAAAATACCTTTGTTACTACCAAGCAAAACAATTCAGCGATTCATTATGCTATAATAGACGTGATTGTGGTCTTTATTTTATCATATCTCTGTTAATATAAAAAGGTTTCTTTGTTTAACATCCCGCTTAGAACGGGTTCCGTTCCCTATGATATTTAAAAAAAATCTATCCCTCATTTTGTATTACAGACATGTAATGGTGTCCACCTTCACCTCGCTGCCTGGTTTTAACTTAAGTATAACTTTTTTTTTAAATTTACGTTGATTCATTACAAAAGTATATAACTTTTGGGAAATCTACTACGTCACAACGATGTATTCTACCGACCTAAATATTTAAGAAGTTTCAGGTTTTATCTCCTAAGTGTCCGTAGCAACCAAAAAACACTATATTAAGTATAGCTTTTAGGATACTTACGCTTAAAATTCTTGCCATCCTTCGTACAAGGACCCTTCTCCATCACGCACTTGTAGTACGCGAGCAAGATCCTCTCATTCTGAATGATGGAGTCAGCGTTGAAGTTGTCATATCGGTTGTGGAACTGCTGAGCTGAGGACACCACGATCACCGCCAGAGCGCATACACATATCAACCAAGAACGCATGTTTATCTGAAAACATATAAGTTGATCTTCAGTAAAATATTCATCATTACCATCATCACAGTACTGTCATATGACTGGGACCTCCTTTCTCCTTAGAAGGCTTTCTCCTTTAAGGCTTTTCTTACGATGTTCTTTTTAAAAGTTGAAGCAAGTGATAATTATTGTCGTATGTATATTTCGCGAAATCTGGGATTAAATAATTATTGTTTTTAAATAAATAAATGTTTATTTATTTTTTTAAAAGCTTTCTACACTCACAGCCCCACATAAGGATTCCCTGTGTCGTGGGTGCCATGGACACACACATAGACAAATACACAAACACCCAGACCCAGAAACAGAAATCTTAATTCATCATTTAGATATCTATCTGGCCGGGGATCGAACCCGGGACCCTTTGCGCGTCAGACCTGTATGGTGGCCGCTCCGTCACGCGGCGTTTTTGACATCGTAAATAAATTCAAGATAAAGGTTTTAGTTTGCGTCTACTTCAAGCATTATCATGTTAATCCTTATGTTAAACCTACTTGAACTTTTTATAAAAATTAAAACTTTACCATATGGAAAATCACAAAAAATAATCATTTTACAGAATAATTACATATGATGTTAAGTAGTATAATATCTTCCATAGTTGGACCTCAGAAATAAGACCAAGGAAAATATAAAAGTGAAGTAAGTATACATAAGAACATAATTTATATTTATCTCAATGTTTATGTAGTTAATCTCGGTATCACATAAAGTGTTATATACCGGTTAACCGTCAGGAAATTAAATTATTTCCTCCACTCTTTGTTTGTCATCAAAGGAAGCTGGTACTCGTATAATGACAATATGTCATTCTTTGATCCTCTTGAGTAACGTCTATAAGGATATCGGTTATTTTTATAAGGTACACTTAATTTATTTGCATGATATAATCAGGACAATGGCCGCGTTAAGATTACTTAGTGGCCCAAAAACCTCGTTTTTTTTAAATAAGTATCACCCATCTTAAAATATACAGTTTTCCGTTATTCGCAAACGCAGCCGCAAACATGTAAGATATATTATAAAATAATTAATGATCTAAAGGATGTATCAAAAAAGTAATAAAAAAGAAATGCAATCTTTTCCCGATAGTCTCTCACTAATGACGATAAAATTGAATAAAGTTAAGAGAAAAATCTTTTACCTAAATCTGTAAAATATTGAAACCATGAAAGAACTGCCATGCACTCTATAACTTTACTGCAATGCAATTTAAATTCAGTACTTTTATTTAACCTTTTCTAAACCGAAGAAATTTCTAATATTGTCCAGTACGACCTAAGAATAAGAATAGAATAACTTTATTCATAACAAATTTCACTTACAAAACTTTGTAATACAAAAACTTAATTAAAACTAAGTGCAAGTAAATTAAGTGTTGCAACTAGTGCCTAAGCTAGGTTAGACCTGTGTTGTAGTCACCAGTACCTACCCCACCCTACTTCGAATTAACAACATACAAATTGGTAAGACCTAAGACTTCCAATTAAATATTTTTACATTAATTTATTGTGATCCGCAGAATGTAACTTAGGAAATCTAAATCGTTTTTACCCAAATCATAAAGCAATTAACTTTTTTGTAATCTAACTTAATAACAAACAATAAAGGTACATTTGGAAAAACACATTCGAGTCGAAATTCTTTGAAACGTCTTGTTTACGTCTGACATTGAATAAAAACAGGAAAGATGCAACACATTATTATCATTTTAAACATTTTATACAATAAGTTACCTCCAAATTTCACTTACAACAAACAAAACGAAAGAAACCAAATAGTTACGTACGTACAATAGATCGATACTTTCACGGTTACTTGCACGTCACTTTCTAAGTCGGCAAATAAATAGTGATTGTACTTACTTGAAAGTGTCCTTCAGGTACGACGGTCAATGTCGGTATGGGAGCATCTCGGTGAGTGGGGTGTACATTTCTAAAACCAGTCGTGAGGTCGATGTAACGGGCCGCATACAAACGCCCGGAATAAAAGAAAGCGATCCGTGTTTATTGGCCGAATCAAACAACGCACCTTTCGGTTCATTTGTTTGGAGTCAATTATGGTCAAAATTGCTTGTATCTTTACAACTGGTTTCTTAATTTTACTCGAATGTTGACTATGTCCTGGTTAAGATTTGGGTTACTATTACTTACTTTACTATTAGATATTACTAAGCTATCCATATGGAGGTTTGGTTCCGTAGCATTATAAAATATTTAAAACTATATATTTTATCTAAATAGTATTAGTTATCTTAGCAGCTATAGAAGTAGGTATTGTGAAAATGTAAAGACTATATTATGGTCCCAAAGATAGAACTCTGTGAGAGACGGCGGAGGCTTAGTGATAGGGTCCCGTTTTTTCCCTTAGTTACGAAACCCTATACGGTATTATAGTGTCGTAAAAAACGTAATGGGATGACATTTTTTGTCAAAAGAATTTTAAAAAATATTTTCGATACTTTTGTGTGTGAGGGAGTTAGTAAAACTCGTCGTATTAAATCCAATCTGGGTTGAGTGAAATGAGTACATGTTTTTGTGGGCTTACTGCATTTACAGTTTTTTAATTCGGATATGGTGGCAATGCTCTCACTTGTTTTGTAAGGGTTTTGACCTAAATGTTTAATCCTCGAAGAATTTGAGAGTTTAACTCTTACAACCAACGCCATAAGATCATAATTGTCCTTAAAAAATCTATACAACGTATAATATTCCTAATAGAACGTGAATAATATTTGCGCCCCCTTTATCATGATGGCGGCCGAGGCCCAAGAGTTGTAAGTGTAAAGTTGAATTAAAGTTTGTAGACTTTAATTCAACTTTACACTAACCTTCATTACAAAAAATAAGATGCGTCCTAGCCAGGGACTAACTAGAGCGGCAACGCTTTAAGTGCTCAGTAGCGTCGATAAGCAGTCCACTAGATGGTAAGTGGTTACTGCCGCCCATGAACATCTGTAATTAACCCCAAATAAGGCAAAATTCCTACCAGAGGTAGATCACAAATACGTCGCTACCCCTAAGGGCTTAACTGAAATGCATCGAAACCGTATGTCATCACACCCTTCAAACCCCAAAACAGCAGCGTTTAACACTGCTGTTATGAGGCAGAAATAGGTGTGGCGGTGGTGCCGCCGGAGACAAACCATTTAGAGTTCTATCATCTTTAATAGTAGATGCTACTATAGATCACGCAATAGTAGCTAAATGGTGAGCGGCCTTACTGCTAGTAATTATTATAATGTCTTTATATAGCTAGGTATATTATGTACACCCTCGCGATGTTCTCCTTCACAGTTTAAGCTAATGATAATTAATTTCTAACTTTAATAAATCGTGCGTGTCTGGAATTTGATCCTAGGTCCCCCCGATCAAAAGGCCTAGTTTCTTAACCACTATGGAACTCGGAAAATAGACTTTTCTTTTTGTGATCTGCATTATCACCTTAAAAAAAAGAAAGGTTTTCAAAGCTATGTGAAGTACCTAACTACCAATATAGACTTGGCCAGTGCGGTGGGCTATGGCTTAATTCTTCTCATTATGAGAGGAGACCCGTGCCCAGCAATGGAACAGTAATAGGTTGATGATGATTATGTACATAATCATTTTACGAAGAACTGACAATACTTATTTATACTATCACATAAAATGATAACGCTGCATGAATATTTTCTGAATGTAGATCATCACGAAATTGCAGTAGATTATTTTTAATCGACTATATTGATAGTAATCCTTTGTATAACTATAATACTTAATTTTCCATTTACATTGATCGAGTTTGAAATTAGTTTGTTATTATTTTCAGTGATATATTTTTGATTACTGAACAAATTTAATATTTTTTATTAAAATGTCTACTTCCGGTATAATTTAGTATAAATGTACACAAAGAGTTCATATGGCGTAGTTTAGATATAATCCTACAGATTTCTGTATAGTTCAACCTCGATGGTACCACCGCTACACCAGGTTACACACTACACCAGGCCCCATAACAAAATTATTAAGTGCTGCTGTGTGGTAAGAGAGACATACTCATCTAAGGTGTTCCAACTAATCCTTCAGGGTAGCAACGCATCAGTGGCCGAGCTTTTGACCTTGGGTCGATTACAGTACCCTTATTAGGAGTTTTTACCTGATCAGGGCCCCTAGCGGATTGTGTCAGAACTAGGAAGTCGTATGGGCCAATACGTATACAAATACCAAAACAGTCATATTTGTCGAAACGTAAAATCTCCTGGTAAGGGTACTGATGTACCTACATATGCGACAGTAGATTCTACGAAATAAAAATTTGTCGCAGTCTAACTACAAAGTCCTTTAACAATTTATGTTATTTACTTCAGGTAGACTAGACAATCTAAGCATGTCTATCTTCGGTGTAGTCATAATAGCGATCGCAGCGCCCCTAGCGGCGGGTTACGACGAGATGTTTGACAAAATGGACATCGACAAGATATTGGCCAACGATGCGCTCTTCACCGAGTATGTCGAATGCTTCGTCGACAAGGGTCCTTGTAAGGCAGAACTTGCTGTTGAATTTAAAAGTAAGTGCAATAAGAAGTCTTGTCTTTCGACTCTTAGTAACTGTAGTATTTTTTGTTCAACATTTGGAAAAAAATCCAATTCAATCTACCTTTCCAAAACGTTTATTCAGTTACAGGTAGGCTGGAATATATTTTTTAGAAAATTAAGTATTATCCTTCTACTGTTTCTACTGTAATTATGATATGTCTTATATTTTGTGAATGCGTACATACATGCATGCGTACGAGCGTGTGTGCGCGCGGGTGTATATGTGTGTGTGTGTTTATATGGTTGTATGGTTATGGTTGATTTAACAATATTATTTAGAAAAATATTATTCCTTAATTAATATTTTCTCTTTTCTAGAAATTATTCCAGAAATAATAAAAGAGGCTTGTGAAAAATGCACAACTGTACAGAAGAGTAACGTAAGAAAATTTATAAACGCGATGTATAAACGGATACCTCATAAGGCAATTGCACTTCATCTGAAACACGACCCGACAGGAGAACATGAACCCAAGTTCTTAGCTTTTCTCCACGCCAAAGATGACTAAGGAAACATGACTGCGTTATCGATCATTTGACTGTGACACGAAATATTTCTTGTATGATCTACTTTTGGACTTTAATAGTAATAAAATTATGGTTAGAAAACTGAAAACCACGCTAAAATCGCACGAGGAAAATCGTTAATCCTGGCTATCCTGATGAATGGGACAAAATTATTAAAATCGTGTAATTTAATCGGTTTTTGAGAAGTGTTCAAAATTTTAAAATAATTGGACCGTTCAAAATGGGTAAAAATTTAGTTCAAAGATTCCGATACATACAAACAGGTCAAGCTAATAAAATCGAAGTAAAAACTATGGACAAATACATTTCTTTCAATTTCAATTCAATTTCATTTTCTTTTAATAAATTGCATGAGTTAAAATACCACATTTAAGATCCAGCAATGATAGCCTAGTCGGTTGAAACTTTTAGTAGCATAGTGAGCACAAAACAACGGCAGAAAGATGAAGGCAGTGACGACTGTGGCGATGATTCCTAAGAAGTCAATTTAGAAAGAGTTTATATGCATCATAGATTAGTAAAGATTACTCACTCCTAACAAGAACATGTAACCAGTTTTAACAATTGAAATTGTCACCGTCATCTATTTTCGAAATGTAGTTTTTAGATCATTAATGAATGAATCGATATTTCTCCACACTTTTTCGATTTCGAGTTTTTGCACCACTTAACTGCGCATGTCGGCATTGTTCCACCTAAATTACACCATGACAGCCATCAAATGGCTGACAATTATGTCAGCCATTTGAGCCATTTAATGCCTTCCTTCAATTACAAGATATCTACACTTATCTATGATATGCATTATAACTATAATTCCAAAGAGCAGTTGGGGTTGTTCTTTTTTATTTGTTCTTTGTTTTCAATAAACTTTAATACAGTTGTGTGTAATTAACTTATGAACTTTTAACCTATAGCTTAGGTTTATGGTTAGTTAACTGGAACTTAACTCTATGTAATAATTCCGAACTATTTATAAGTAATTAAATGATAATCGAATGGAATTATTTCTTGAATAGTTATGACAAATGACGATATGCGGTTACAAATAAAAACTAGATTCATGGTGTTTTAACAACTAGTTTGGTTTGTTTACAACAAGCAAGGGATTAATTTATTTGCGGTTAGATCTACTGGCTATAAAGTTGTTTATCATTGTGGTTCTATCTCTGAGATCGAAATGGAACATCTAACTGAGAGTCGCAAGCAAAAATGCTCAAAGCAAATTAATTCTGTTTAAATAATAGAGAAGTGACGAACGAGCATAAAGTCCACCATGGTGAGTGGCTAGTGCTGCCCATGGACATCTGTAATTAACCTCAAATAGGATTAGAGTTCTAGTTAAGATCAGCTACATTTGCATTATTACCCATGTGGACTAAGTTATTACGCCTCGAATAAGTATGTCTCTATTACCACTTACCACACCTTGGAACACAGCAGCACTTAAAACTGCTATTATTACACAGTACGTACCTATGGCGGTAGTGTCATTGAAGTCAAATCACAAAGCGTTCAACCACCTCTAACAGTCCTCTAGTCAATCTATCTATTGCATGTTTTAGATCAAAATATAGGATGCAGACTGTTATAACTGATTATATATTAGAAAGCTTCATATTTAAAATCTGTTATCGCATCTTTGAAATTAGATCAGATTTATACCGCTATTCGTCAGTAAAAGATGAGGCGATGGTGCCGTTAAGAATTGTTAAGCCATGTTTTATAAACTTATAATAATTCGCCAAGTACGAGTCGAACTCGCACATGGAGGCTTCCGTATCACCAAATATTTATTATTTTTATTCATTTTATTATTTTCAACAATACTTAGTTATATGACACCAAAATAGATGGCGTTGGGGCGATGATGAATGATACGTAAATAACGTATTATAAAATTAAAATAACTGTTTTAAAATATGTTTTATGATTCTTATTTGTATTTATTATAATACCAGTTATAGAAATAAACGGATTGTAAAAATTTCAACCGTCTTTCTAGTACGGTTTAACAGTTATATCGAAAAAATCCGGTTTGTTGTATGGGGTCCCTTTAATATTCAACTTTATTTTATTTTTAGTATTTGTTGTTATAGCGGCCACCGTTATGCTTCTTTTGTAAAAATCATGTCTCTTTCTATTACGGTTCCGGAGATATAGCCCTGTGACTAACTGACAGATGGAAATACAGCGAAGTCTTAGTAATAGGGTTCCGTTTTTACCCTTTTGGTACGGAACCCTAAAAGTAAATAGTAACAGTAATGGCAGCCACACACGATACAGTATACTTGCGCAAGCTTGGACTTGTACAAATTCACGTATTTCGGAGGCGACCACAAACGGCTCAAGCATGCTTGCACAAATATCATTTCACTGATATTCGTACAAGCGTGCGTACCTGCTCCATTTAAAACAATATCATTTTTTGAAAGTGAGCTACCTGGTTGTGTTGTTTTGTGCTATGGATGATGCAGTGGCAATAGTTGGCTTTATTTTAGCTACAAAAAAAACTGAAAACTCACAAGAGAAATCGAACAAAGACATGGCCAAAGACATGGCTCATTTCTGTAAATATTTATAAATTCTTCCATAATATCGCGAACTCCATGTCACTCGGAAGTCTCGTTCATTTTGGCGCAAAAACGACGTGCGTACGTGTAGGTGGACAGGTCCAGAACAGTACTGAAACTTGCCCACACACGTTCATGTAAACTTGCGCAAACCCAAATTTGCACAAGTTGAGAATTGAAATTTGGAACTTTTTAAAGAACTTGTGCAAGTGAACAACTTGCGCAATTATCTTCCAACACACGATATAGTATACTTGCGCAAGTCCAATCTTGCGCAAGTATACTGTAGCGTGTGTGGCTGCCATTACTCAAGTTAAAAGGGGATAAAAGTCAAACGTTACAGCTCTTGCTTTCAATGTAACTAGGTAATCTAGGTAAATAAATAAGTTTTGCTCGCCAAAAACGGTAAATTTGTTCTCGATGCACCTATGAGTAATTCGTGACCACATTTTCAATTCCTCTTTGTTACATAGAATAGAAAAGTATAACTACATAATAAGTACCTTGTTTTTTTTTTCTTTCAAAAACCTTCAAACCTTCAAAAGGTACCCGACGACGTGGGAGCGACGCCAGGTTATGTGGGATTTTTACCGCACTAAAACCCCCCCGTGGCCGTCCTCGGCGCTTTTTGGAGAACTCCGGGATCTCCGACGGAACACAACCGGAGTCCTACAAACATAATAAGTACCTACGTATCTCTACGTATACTCGTAGGTAACAGTCGCGGTTGTTTCAGTATTACCATGCTCAGTCAGCATTATAATTGCGTATGGTTCGATTTGTTCCATACAAATTGAAAATAAAAACTAATATATAAACGTTGTTCATGCCTATAATTGGCACTCATACGAGTCTTATTATTATGAATAATTCTATAGTGCACTACTAAGTACTATATTATGTATTGTGTGTGTTGCTGTTGGCATGTAAATAAATAAATTAATATCTAAGTATCTACTTGTTTTGTACACCAAACTTCTTAATACATAAAAACACAGCAAAAAGTACGAAATTTATATTAATAAAATCGAAATACAAATTTTACCGTTGCTTTTTGTTGTAGAATTGTTTTGTTTTAGCAAAATTGAAAAGTTGTTGCAACGGCATGTACCGTCGACTCAGAATTTGTAACGTATCTTGATACTTCAGTTTTTCTTTTGGAGTGCAGTTACTGCAAGATGTACTCAGCATTTCTATGACGTCATCTGAAATATTAAACATGCAATTACTTCAAAAACAAGTGCTAGAAATTAATGGTATACATCCTCCTCCTTGCGTCGATGTCCTTAATGCTGAGGGTCGAGACCCCCTCCACGGATCACCATATCCCGGACAATATTGCGCCAACGTTGCCGGTTCTCAGCAACGTGGATGGCTTCATGCATCTTGCTATTAAGAGTGGTGCGGATTTGATCCGACCAGCGCATCGAACTACGTCCGCGTAGTCTCTTTCCCTGGACTTTGCCGGTGATGACTATCTTCTGGAGATTGTCGCTACTCTTCCGGGCAATATGGCCAAAATACTAAAGGACTCGCTGCAGGCAGATGGTAGAAAGTCTAGTTGAGATTTTGAGATTCTTGAGTACTGACACATTAGTTTTCATAGCTGTACTGAATGATATACCTACATACATACACACCAGTTTTACACTGCTTTAAATTTATAGGACATCTTCGTAATGACAAGGCAAACAATTAGATGCACAACAGTGCACCTGATGGTAAGTGCCTGCTGGCTACCCATGGTGCCATGGACATTTGTAAAATCCCCAGATATTCCAGATTAGATTCCTACCTGTGGTTATCTACAGATGCGTTACTGTCCCTGAGGGCTAAGTTGAAATGCCTCGGAAAAGGATGTCACCCAACCTTTAAACTAGAATAGGTACAACAGCGCTCAACACTGCTGTTATCAGGCAGAAATAGACGTGGGGGTGATATCTCTGTTGTCGAATTATAAAATGTTCTATCACCTTCAAAGCTAGCTTCTGGTTTTAAAAACTTACTTTTAATCTCCTTATCTTTTGAAGTAACGCAATTATTTTCATCTAAAATGCAGTCATAAAATAATTGTGCACGAGTTTCGTTCGACAATATGGTGTTTATATCGAATTTTTCGTAATTATTTTTCTTGCACAAAATGCTACTTAGGTTCACCGTGAGGATAATATAAAAATATAAAACATTGAACATTTTGACCGAATTTGCAAATACTACACGACTATTTCACTTATGACTGTTACTTATTAATGAAGTTAGAACAATAGGCCTACTTTGATCGTAAAATATGCCTATTCAAAGAGCTATTGTTAATTGTTTGAGAACAAAGAGAAAATATGTCGCAAATTATGTATTAAGCACTTTATTTCTCCTCAATTTAAAATTTTATTTTCTTTTTAAATTCTTTTTTTTTTCAAAATACTTCATAAAAAGAAAAGGTCAGTGTTTTATGTGAGAAATAAGTTATTATCTGAGATTATTTTTTGTTTGAAAGTTTATTTATTTATATAATCCTGTGGTAAACGCATAGAAGTAAGTAAAATAAAAAAGTGCCTTCAAAATCTAGTTCTATTTAGAATATTAAGTCATTCGGTACAAAATCTCGTAAATAATAATATTGCTCTGACTCTACTATCATTCGAACGCCGTAACAAACTGAATTGTGTAATTTCCTGACTCAAAATATTGCTGACACATAACACACAGGAGTAAATAAGTAACTATTCTTGTATTACATATAAAGATAACTATATATATTTAAGTGCTAGTATTACATGTGTTATTTATGTTAGTTCCAATAGAAAGTATAAATAAAAACGCAAAATAAATCATATTAAGATGATGTCATATTTGTGATGTGATCATATTTGTGATAGTTTCAGCTCTATAGCAATTAAAAAGTCAACAACAGTGTGCAATGGCAAATTACGCAGGCGTTATTAATATTATTTTTGCCAGTTTGAAATAAAATTTGAAAAAATATAAATATTACTTCAAAGTGAAACTCAGCACCATTTTAGCAAAAGGGTAAAAGATAAAAAAAGTTGCTTTATACTGTTTTTACCTCTCATGAAGATTCCTTATCTTGTGTATCATAAACATAATAATATGATGACACACAAGCATGAATATAAAAACACCCAGCCCTGACCCAGGGCATAAACCCAAATTTGTCAATTGAAAACCTGCTCGGGATCAAACCTAGAACCTATAGTATAGTATATAGATAGTAGACCAGTATGGTAATTGGCATTCAGATAATCTATAATTGAGTTATTGAGATGAGTAACCGATGGTGTAATTTCTTCGGTACTTGCATTTAAATAAGTAATTCTAGAACATAGACTTAAGCAATTACAGATAATAACTGTTTTCCCACGTTTTTCCTGTCATGATCTACAAGGAACAACAATGATGCCGGTCATTGTTAAAAAATTGTGATATTATCCTTGCTCTAAAGTAATCTGCTCATTTCAGGCTTATTGTCTTATATATAAGCACTGGACATCGGCTGGTGGAGTGTTTTCCGTCTTTGTGTTATCAGGGTACGTGTTTTGTTTATTAATTTTGATCATATTTATCATATCATCTATAAATAGGTACATAGTATCATCTTCAGTTCAACATTAAGGTTTTTTTACTTGAGCCTCTGGCTGTCACTATTCATTAAGTTTATGAAGATTTCTGCACAATCTAGAGTTTTTTTAGCTCCGAGAGTGAAAGAATTATACATAGATAAGTATAGATATCTCACCGCCTTGTAATTCAAGGAAGCCATTAAAAGGCTGACAAAATTGACAGCTGTTTAATGGCTGTCATGGTGTAATTTACGCGGAATCACGAAATCAAAGATAAAGTGCGGAGAAATATCGTTTCATTCGTAAATGATCTAAAAAATAATTTTCTTTTTAAATATTTTTCAAACTCGAAAATAGATGACAGTGACAATTTCAATTTTCAAAACTGATTACATTTTCTCGTTAGGAGTGAGTAATCTTTACTAATCTATGGGATTATACGAAAGATCTATTAGAATATATAGGTACCATCATGTTGAATAAAATCATTTGGAAATGGAACAATAAAGTCGAATAGTCGTGCCAATATTTATATTTATATCTGTGCTATATTAAATCTTCGTATTTACATATAAATAATAAAATTTTCGTTACCTATGTCTCCAATCTTCTAAAATGTCTACGGGTTAGAAACATAATAATGCACATAATTAAGACTTTTGTGTATTTTGCCAATAAATGCTACATAAGCAATGCTACATGGCAATAAGATCAGCAGCACTAGATCAATCTAAATATATATAACTCAAAGGTGACTGACTGACATAGTGATCTATCAACGCACAGCCCAAACCACTGGACGGATCGGGCTGATACTTGGCCTGCAGGTAGATGTTATGACGTAGGCATCGGCTAAGAAAGGATTTTGATCAATTCTACCCCCAAGGGGATAAAATAGGGGATAAAAATATTACTTCTTAACGCGAGCGAAGCCGCGGGCATAAGCTCGTGAGATATAAAAAACTATTTATATAGTTTATTAGATCATTGCAGTAGATATGATAATAAAGTACAACATTAGGTTAAAAAATCAATAAATTCCTCAATGAACTATTATAAAAACCTTGATCTTGATAAAACAATAACAATGTAGTATAAACTAGAAATATTAGATTCCAGAATAAAAATATATTATAAAATGATACGGTTGGAATGACGCTAATAGCCATGGAGGTCGAAATAGTCACGAGTGACTTCATATTGAGTTTATATTATTTATTTACCATTTATTAAGTTGTATTTATTTGTATTAACTTACATTATGTGCTGTAATTCTCATTATATTCTGATTACATTGAAATTGCAATGTAAGAGGTCACTGCTTATAAACATCTGTAACCAATTTCTCATTATCCTTACTAATATTATAAATCCGAAAGTAACTCTGTCTGTCTGTTTGTCTGTCTGGTTGTCTCTTCTTCACGCCCAAACCACTGAACTGATTTTAATGAAATTTTGTACAAAAATAGCCTGAGACCCGAGAAAGGACATATGATAGTTTTTATCCCGGAAATCCCACGGGAATTAGGGATAGCGATCTAAGATCGATTAATCGGAGAATCGATCTTTTGGACCCAAAACATCGATTATTTTAATCGATATTAGTAAGGTTTGAATCTTAAACTATGCATTTGATCAAGTGATGATCTTTAGCAAAGTTGAAGGTACGAATTTTCAGTTTCATGTATGTTAGCATGTTATATTATTTCTTTTAAACGCGGGCGAAGCCGCGGGCAAAAACTAGTATAATATGGGTTCTACCTGAAACCAGTCGTAGATGCGTTGTAGCTTCTGAGGACTAAGAAGGTATTCATATGTACCTGAGTCAACCGGCATCCATACCCTTTACAATAAAACCCAAGAACTGCTTAACGTTAAAAATTCAAAATATACCTACGCTAATTGCTATTATTTGCTGTCTACCTACCTACCTCTTTTATTATTCACGATTTTTAATGCTAAGTGCTTTATTAATTTTTTCTCTTCTATCATTCAGATGCAGTCCAAATTTACTTTTTTTTTTACCTATAGTTATAGAAACAAATAAGTAAGTATATACTTACTCATTAAAATTTACTCTTATGAAGAAAACATGTTGTGCTTGACTTAAAAATAAAATTGTTATTGCGTCGGTCCTCATGGTCATGGACCTATGTAATTGTCCACAATAATTTTATGAAGAATCGACTGAATCGACTGAACTTATTAAAAGTAATATAATATTTAATCGCTCTATGAATATCCTGTAAGTACCATATAAATTACAAATAGATTTTAGAGAGATTTTGTTAGACCATCGATAGTAACCCTTCTGATGATGATATGAAGTTACATTTTCCGAAACATGTTCTAAATTTGAAATTGCTTTGATATAGTTTTGAAATGATGGATTTTTGATTACTAAACAATGTTTTATGCCAAAAATGAGTTCCGGTATCCGGTGTGGGTTACTATAAATATGTAGAACAAGTTCATTATGTATAGTTTGGACCGGAACATATAACAAAAACGCACAGGTACTTATCGAAAATTCATATTTAGTTGGCATTCTTCGAAATTTATTGAAAATTACCTTTTTTGAAAGTGAACAACGTATAGTAATTGTTCCTGTTAGATTATTATTAGAAATTTCTGTCCAACTTTATTTTAAACATGTACAGCGTTTATGCTTCAGTTAATCTTGAAAATACATTAAAATAATTCTGAATAAAATTAATTATAATTTACGTACTGCATCTTTAAATGTGACATGATCTCTATTGTCTAAGTACGCTTGTAGAGTTACACTCAAAGATTTTCGACCTTTTCACCATCCTACATATTTATTTACATTATTTTTAAGTCGCAATATATGTAAATTATAAATGTAAATACAGATTATACCTAAACGATAAAATTTTTGAAAAATGTATATTTAAAAAAAATTTCAGATCCATCACTACTAAGATCATCCATCATAAGTCTATCATTAGTAAGACCATCTTTAATAAATTGAAAATTTTATTTTAGGTAGAGTCCTTTCAGCTCAAGAATGTTTGTCCTTGGCCTGGCCATTATAGCGCTCGCAGCGCCCCTGGCGGCGGGTTACGACGAGATGTTTGACAAAATTGACATCGACAAGATACTGGCAGACGATGCGCTCTTCACCGAGTATGTCGAGTGCTTCCTCGACAAGGGTCCTTGTAAGGCAGAACTTGCTGTTGAATTTAAAAGTAAGTGCACATAATAACAATTTATAAGTATTAAAAATGCAAATATTTTTTTTGTTGAAACACTTCTCATATACCTTTCTGTGACACCTATCGAGTCATAAATCGATAGAAAAAAATATTAGGAAAGAAATAAGCATGAAGCAAGAGCATTTGTACAACTCAGTTTCTGTAATATTTTTTTTCCAAGTTTGTCTTATACAGCGTGTGTTAGTTAGTATAAAAGCTCTTTTATTGCTCCATATAGCTCAATATACCGATATAAGTACATTTAATTCGAATACGATAGTGAAATGAGCTTAAAAATATTTGCAAATATTGATGTTGAAATAATTTAATTTTTTCTCTTTTCTAGAAATAATCCCAGAAATAATATCAGAGGCCTGTGGCAAATGCACAACTGAACAGAAGGGCAAAGTAAGGAAATTAGTTAACGCCCTATATGAACAGAAACCGAATAAGGCGATTGCATTCCACCAAAAATATGATCCCACAGGCGAATACGAACCTAAGTTCTCAGCCTTCTTGCTTGCCAAAGATGACTAAAGAATCATGACTGTTTTCGATCATGTTGACTGTAACACCAAATTATTTTTAAGATATTGGCTATGTTTTTGGATCTTAGTTGTATGAACTATGTGGAGTATACTTACTTAATATTTATTTTTAAATAAATTGCATGTCCCGACATAGTGTTTCATTTTTCTCTGTGTGCAAATATCCTGTATGAAAAGGAAAATTATAATGTGCTTTACTTATCGTTAAAACAAGATACAACCTTAATTCAAATAAAAAAGTGTAGGTTTGGAATTAATAAGATATGAAAGTGATAGATGCCTTTGTGGTTCGACTTCAGAGGCACAACCGCCACACCTATTCCTGTCTAAAAGCAAGCAAGTAATAGCAGCAATATATCCCTGATTGGAGGGTGAGGGTAAACATACTTTTCCGAGGCGTTCCTGTTTAGTCCTCAGGGTTAGCAACGCAAGGTTTTAAAACTTATCTGGGGGGTTACAACCATCTCTTAACACAATATTATTTTAATCATACTTTTTTTTGCAGGAAATTTTTCTTTTTAAGGTAAATATGACAATTTCAGTTGGTTTTATACAATGAATAAGCGAAAAATTAATAAGGGTTTAAGTTTGTTCAACTGTGTATGACGGAATTTTTTACTGTTTTAAAGAGGAAATAATACTTTCCTAAACTATGATGGTTTTTAAAAGATGGTGGTAGGCCTCCTGGACTTGATTATACATATCCATGAGCGACAGTAGCCACTTACCACTAGGTGGATTACATGCTCCTTTGCTACTTCTACATTATAAAAAAATATACAATTATATAAATTTACTTTAAATGAAGATCTTGTCTATAAGTATGGTCATTATAGTTGAAGCCGCAAATTAGTCTTCAAATGTTTAAAATAAGAAATTATTCATAGAATAACATTTGTAATTTCTGGCACATTTTATTCAATGTTGTCATACGACTTCCTTGTTACAAGGAAAAACGGACACAATGGTCAATTGTACCTTGTACCTTACACGGACAATGTCTGGATAAGTATCAGGCTTACAATGACGATGACTTATAATTGATCACGCGATGTTCCGCGTATGACAAATCAGATTATTAAAAAACATTATATTTAGATTTAATCATCCAACCCGTGAGTACTATAGTTAAAGGTATTTTGTAATACAACACGAAAACGAAATTATAGTTCACTCAACAAAATAGCCCGTTGTATCTTTGGGTTAGATATAAAAAAGTAGTTTGTTTTCCGCGGATTCAGCTCGCAAGATTATAACCTTAAAGATTGGTACGGTAGCTGGTACCGTTACTAGACCTCAACCTCGAAGCCAGCGGGCAGCGGAGAAGTAAGACGACAGGAGCTTCACGTTTCTCGTGTTCTCAAAGACAGTGTGCGTGACGACATAACACTGCAATACCTAGCAATCCGGCCGCTGCCTTCAGGACCGGTCTCTATCAAAGTGGAGACGACCAGAGCAAAGAAGATACCCTTTCTTCGGTGGATATCATTCAGCGGAGAGGTGAGCCGTGTGCGCACTACCCGCTCGCCCCACAACGCTGGCCATCAAAAGCTTGCGCTAAACTAGCTCCGCTACGCTGTAACCAGCTCAAACCTTCGCATTGGTCGTAAAACTTCACCCGCTATGTCATTCGTCTTCGCATATCTTCGTTCTACTCCGCTTTGATGTAAACCAGCCCTCAAAAACAGGTCTGGTGCTAAGCCGCTGTCGCGCTGTCACCACTGCCGCTTCACTGCCCGCTGACTTCGAGATAAATCCTTAATCGAGTTACCGTTATCCACAGTAAACGACCAAATAACGGGTAACATAAATGAAAACAAGTTCTGATTACAATTTTAAAATGATGACACTTATAAAGAATTATAATAAAAGTGTCACATTTTTTCTTACTTTTATTTATATGTTGTGGTCTGAGTTCATATATAGTTCATTATCGTTCAGCAACTTCCGATTTTAATGTATATGCCATACATACATACAAACAGTGAAACACACAGACGATACGAAATTATCAAAAAACAAGACTATGCGGACACAATAGACACATAAAATTAGTCAAACATGAATTATTGCTCAAATCCCATAGCAATATGACGTATCGATCCGGAACATTGCGCAGTGTCGCAGTTTATACGAAATCATTATACAACGGCTTACGTCAGAGTGCAGTGCGCAACTCGGCCTCGCGGCACACAAACATACATGCTACATGCAATACTTGCCCAACACTAAATGCCGATTGCTCACCCAGTTCGAGTCTATAATTTGCAACTGCAGTCTACCTGCTCTGTAGTAGAGGAAGATACATTCACGGTAATGTGATTAGGGTATTGGTTAACGATTTTAGGAACTTATAGGAACGCAAACATCATCCGTTATTACTAGGATTTGTGCATTTAACTTTGTTTAATGATTAGTACGTTCAATGGTTTAAAATTTACGAAAAAAAAGTTTAATAATGACTAATACTGTTGTTGATAGTCATAAACTAAATGTTTAGCGGTATCGCGTATTTCTTCAAATCCCATCGTGATGACTATCTTAAATAAGACTGGAGTCCTATGCTTTATATGAGACATTTTAGGATATAGTTGGTTGGTATGAGTTGTAACGAAAACAAAGTATAAAGCGCTTGTATTCAGTGCCTTTAAGAGTCTACTGCTGTCCCATCGAATATAATATTAAACAGAAGAGAATAATTCATGTTTATCTGTAATAAACAAGTCATTTAATTAAAAATTCAAAGACCCGACTGCACTAAAAGGCTGAAGTAGAATTTCCAAAAACGGTAAAATAGGTCTTTCATTACAATCATTTCATATAAAAAACCTTTCAGCGGTTTCCCTTAGTTACACATACAATATATAAATATATATCATTGAGATGAATATAAACCAAATAAAAAAGACAAACATACAAGATACGCGCGAAAAACATAACCCTTCCTTGGCAGTCGGGTTATAAAAGAAGTTACGAGGATGTTCATAAGAATGGAGAAATAAATTAAATACAAAGACATAATTAATTATTATCTTTATTAACTAATTATAATTTTAATAAATAAACATCTACAACATTTGGACCGTGTGATCACCTTGGTGACAAATATTTGGAATAACAATCTCTTTACCAACATCGAATGTAATAACATTACAATTAAAATACCCACGATATATCGATAATATCGAGAAATCAATTTAAGGTGACCTCAAATAAGGACGTATCTGATATGTTTTGAGACAATCATAAGCTAAATAGAGATTTAATAGTCCTTACTGCAAAACACCGCAATGTTCAGAAGACACGAGAATGTTCTTACTGATGTATATCCTTACGTTTCTTTTAGGAAACCACCTTCA
This sequence comes from Epargyreus clarus, assembly GCF_041222505.1. Taxonomy (NCBI): domain Eukaryota; kingdom Metazoa; phylum Arthropoda; class Insecta; order Lepidoptera; family Hesperiidae; genus Epargyreus; species Epargyreus clarus. The sequence continues at coordinate 6,425,676 of NW_027332231.1, read as the reverse complement.
CGTTTCTCAACAAGGGTTTTATAAGGCCATTTAATTATGCTATAGGTCAAGAACTGAATTAATAAACCTGAAAAACTGGTAGTCATTTTATCTTGATTTTATAGCACTCTTATGTAAAAGGGCTAATTATGACCATCCATTTTTATAACATTGAGCGCTTTAAAATCTTAGCACTATTTATAGTGGGTTTTAATTGAATTGTATCCATCCAGTCAACAAAATTTATCAGTTTGAATTTTAAAACTGGTAACCTAAGGTCAATGACATTATCACTACACTTCATATTAAATGAGTTGGGATCTTGCAATACTAAATACTATGCTACCTTTTCGTCAAGTCATTGAACTGTAACAACTTGAATTGGTCCATTGGTTTCTTGGCCTAAATTTTACACCACCCTTTCTAATCTCAAATCAGTTTAAACCTTAACTAAGATTACACCTAAATGATAAATAACTTAGAACTAGTTTAGCTGCCCTGGATGAACTTGTCGAAGTTGGCACGGTGCTTGCCTGTAGGGTCATTCTTCTTCACAAGCTCCTCCCATTGCTTAGGGTGTTTTTGTTGGATAGCTTTGATAACTTTACGGATATTCACCTTTTGCTTTTCAGTGCATTTGGCGCAGGTGGTTTCTACGGCCTCCGGAAGGGTTTCTGTAAAGTTAAAACATGTTTAATATCATTTTCAAGTTTCATTGCTACGGTTACATTTAAAGCTTTACTTGAGCATATAATTTCGTTTGTTTCATCATTGATTTCCAAAATAGAAACTCTATAAAATTGAACATTTTAAAAACTTGGACTTGAATGTTTTCGAAGTATTTTGTTCCCAAAATCACACTATGTGAGAATTTGACGGAAAGCTGCGGAAGGCTAAACATAAAGCTAGCAATACTTAAGAATACAATACTTTTTTATAAATAAACTTATTTCCTACGATTCCACGAACATTAATTACTAGTCTAGTCAGTTTAACATCATTGCGAACTCACATACGTACTCGTAATTATATTAATTATGTAACGTGACAAACATTGACTGTGCTAAGTTCAGGGTCGTTTTTGAAACGTATATTATTTAATACACAAGCTGAGACCGCGACTTTGTTCGTGTGAATTTAGAATATAACTTCAATAACATAGCGCCATCTATCAAGCTCACAGAGCATATCGGTAAACTGAAATTCCCTGCTCCGTATATGCATACAGTGCTAGAAAAATGTATTCATTATAACTTCTAATAACTGTCATTTGATTTCATGATTGAAATAAAACCTAAATGTTAATTCACAGTATATACTGTGCATATATTATTAATAATTAATCCACTTAATTAAATTCAGTAGTTTTCAATCACACAAACCAACAGACAGGCAAAAAAATCTAAATGATAGAAATTGGTAATATTACTAATTCTCAGTTTTCGTAACTACTTTTATTACAAATATATTCGATGTACAGACACGCGAAGCTTACATTCTTATGATATTATGTAGATTACATATTATTATGATGTTGATGTAACCTGAACATAAATAATTCCATGACATAATGCAATAAAGTGTAATTGGTACCGAATTATTTAGATTTTATCAAAGTTAATCATCTATTCGAATCACATATGGGTAAATGGGTAAAACCCAGAGCTAAATCATGTAAAAGTATCCTCTGAGCCTTGGCCTCCAATCCTATAAATGAAGTCAATTATCCTGAGACTGCTAAAGGCAGAATAAATATGCACTTAACGTTTATGCACTTTGCATACAAGTGAGTAAGCCTCTGTCTGACTGTCTCAGAACCAACGATATTTTTCATAAGATTGAAGATTGGTGGCAAGCGGTCAATGCTGCCCATGGACATTAACTAACTTAATATGGGATCCATCTGGTACCTCCCTGGTTGAAGCATACGGGTTGTACCACTAATACAATGCCAGCAAGACAATTTTATCAGTGAAAAATGTATCCTATTTAATTGTCATAATAAATAGACTCATCAACTCGTTCGTTATAATCGAATCGTAACAAATGTTACAAATTTACAATTTTGGGATTTGCTAAAGGGTCTTTAAGCTCCCAAGCGTCCTTTTTTCGACGGCCAATAGATTGAGAAATAACTACAACTAAAGGATGGAAAATCAAACATCTACTAAATTTTATAATTATAGCATACACAACTACAAGAGGTTAGAAGACTATAATAAGTTATGAGTGAACTATACCATTTAGGGATCATTATGGATTACAACTAGCATTATCAGGCTCGTATCATCAGGATTCGTATCAATTCTCACTTACTTGTCGAAATTGTGTGGTAGGTAGGTAGCTATAGAGAATATATCAGTTAAATTTGAAATATACAGGGTTTATTTTATGACGATGGATAATGTCGTTTTATTCCTTATAGTGAGACAAGTATGTTAGCGAAATAACGTTGTGGTTAGTCCGATGACCATAAAGTGAGAATGTTTGAATATCAATTCTCTTTGTCAATGATGATTAATCTTTGCTTGCCACATTGTTCAACGTTTGTCGTGTCCAAATATTGATATCCTAGAAGGATATCTGTTATTGGATATCATATTTGTACACACATTTATACAAATGATATAATATATTCTAGTGGAATCTTTATGGACATTATGTCTGTGTAGTCCATTCCTTTCCAAAGGTTTTCATTTTAAGTTTTAAGTATTGAAAATTTATACAAATTATTTCATCCATTTATGTTAGGGATTTTTCTATCCTCAAAACTAACATAATCAGGTGAAATTTGTGAACTAAAAAGGAAACCAGTTATCACAATCGTGTGGTTGACGACTATTTTCAAAGATTGCCTTATTTCTAAAGATTAATATCTTTAACCGACTACAAAAAGAAGGTTCTGTATTCGACCGCTATGTATGTAAGTTTGTACCTATGACCGCGATATTTTAAAAAACTACTGAATCAATTTGATAGTAAGTACATCATATTCTGAACTTTCCGGTAAAACTCTTAACACTTAACATTACATTTAACGAAAGAAAAAAATAGACAACATACTTCTTAGATAATAAAAAGAACTTACTTTTGAAATCCGTCCCCTCGGCGGTGCAGCGTCCTTTATCGAGGAAGCAGTTGATGTACGACTTCAGGAGCCTGTCGTTGGTGACCAGGGTTTCCACGTCGAAGTTATCATACTTCGCATTGTACTTATCCGCGGCGTACACCGACAAGACCAGGCAAGCAAGAACCAGAAACGCCTTCATTTTGATTGGTTTAGACAGTTCTGGAAACAAGATTAGATTGTTAGTTGCGATCAAATAGAGGTGAATAATGAGAAGTGAATAAGAAGTATGCCTTGTCCCGAATTAAAACGTTGAAACATAGTAGGTAGCTACCTCCACTGGCAAGCGATCATGTTATGAATTAAGATTAGGCTGAGATGGAAATCAAAGGACACGGCGATTTATTCCTTCATTCATTTATTCATTTGAATAATTATTACTGTCGTTATATGGGTGAAATATCAATGAAACTCTACAATCAAAGTCGTGCTTGAATCTAGAGATTATCTTTTAAATATCAGACTTTTAAGATCTTGAAAATATAAACAGAGACGAAAATCCTTGTTTTGAAAGAGACAGAAGTAAAATACAAAATGAAGAAAAATAAGTCGTTCAAATGTTTTGAATTTAAAAATCTTTCACTGGAGGAATTTGTGGAAAATATCTATCTATTTTTCTTAGGAAATACCTATTTCCTAACAAAAATATGTCACTGGATTAAGTTATATCTGGTCCACTGTTACGTAGCACAAATCACAACGGTTGACACTGATTGCGGTTGCGGTTCATTCACCCACCTTTTACTCTCTATAGAGGTCCTAAAGAACTAGCTGCTGCCGAAAGCGACAGTGCTTTTATATCAACGTCGATAAACCCACTACCTTCGACGCCTCGCAGTCCAAACAATAACAAAGAGACGATCAAATATAAACCTTTCGCCAACACACTTATGAGTGATGGAAGCGAATCTTAGAAATTGTTCAGACCTTTGCACTCTTGTAAGAAACAGTAAATCTATCTTGCATATACGATATTACCACTGAATTACCAGGAAACCCATTGGGCAATATGAAATCCCCGACAGCTGTACACGAGGAAGGTTAGGATTTAAGACTTGAAGCTTTATCTTTATTTAATTAACCTAGATAGTGATATGACACGCTTATGTAACGATTACACAAAACAAAAATTGTTACCAAAGTTATGAACGTTATAAGTGACAATTGTTAGGACAGTAGGAGGATAAATAAATTATACTTATTGGTAAAACATACCTTTCTTCTTGTTTTTATTACTTTTATGTAGTAGTTTAGTAGGTCTATCTAGAATTACTTTGGCATTAACGATATATATCAAAATATGAGCAATTACGTATCTTGCAAGAGATTCAAGATTTAATCATAGTTTTGTATTATGTTCAACCAGTGATAGCCTAGTGGTTAAGAAACTCAGCCTCTAGCCCGAGGGGTCCGAGGTTCAAATCCCAGGCACGCACCTCTGATTTTTCCAAGTTATGTGTGTATTCGAAATTAATTATCACTTGCTAAACGGTGATGGAAAACATCATGAGGAAACCTGCATACCTGAGAGATTTATAAAAAAAAAAGAATCTCAAAGGTATGTGAAGTCTACCAATACGTACTTGGCCAGCGCGGTGGACTATGGCCTTATCCTTCTCATTCTGAGAGGAGACCCGTGCCCAGCAGTGGAACAGTAATGGGTTGATAATCATAATGATTGTATTATGTTCAAAGTGTCCGGAAAGATATGTAGATTTACTTATATCAGGCGTTTCAAGTTTTGCAGTTTTGCATCTGTAAGAGTGCACACAAATCGAACGTTCGTTGATCGATGCTTTGATCGATCGTTGCCTACGGATCCAGGTGCGATCGATAATTAAATTTCGTCGTAGTCTATTCAAAAGTATTTAAATGAGGATTGTGTGGTAACAATTAATGACCAACGTTGAATGATCGATCGATTGGAGATTGAGCACCTTCATCTAAATTGCATTTTCAGTTAGCCACGACTGTCTATCCAAGACAGTAATTATTTATAAGTAGTTAGTAGAATATTTAGTGGTTCAACTCTGGTGGTAGCACCATACCTGTCAGTACTGCAATTATTTGCCAAAAATAGGTGGCGGTGATGCCATCGGAGTCGAACCACCAAAGGTTCTACCGCCATCAGAACTCTTTACTATAATTGAAAATAAAGATTGACTACTTTTCATTTTCTACTTCCAGTTCATAAAAATTAGGTAAAATGTTATGTCATATTTTCTGTACGTGTCAAGTTAACTGTACCCTTATATATTTCCAATCAGTTCTGATACAATCCGCTAGGGGCGCTGATTGGAAATGTATGGGAAAATACGTAAACAAATACCAAAACAGTCATATTTGTAAAAACGTAAAAACCCATACTAAGGATACTGTTCATTTGCCGCTTCTATTGCATAAAAACGTTACAAAAATTATCAAAACAAGAACATGCGTTTTGTTAATCACGATACACTAGTTTGTAATCGACACGGATTTTCAGATTTCAATTATTCAGGTTAGCGGACCACCGAGAAACGGGGAACCGGTATATTGACGTCACGGATTTCTGTAATAACATTATTTCAAAATATTCAATCATATGCAGAACTAGGTCTTGTCCGTGGCTTCGTACCTGTAAACTATAACATAATTTATTCTAACTTTATTTCAACTGTGGAATTGCCAAAAAATTAAACATGTTAATTTTTATTTGTAATCAAAAGCCTAGATCTAAAATTGTATGTTGCTTATTGCTGAGGGATTTGATTACAAAGTTTTAATCCCTATTTTATCCTATCGGAGGTGAAATTTCCAAAACATTTTGCTTAGTGCTCGCATTGCTTATTTAATCTTCTTTCCTATGTACAAAATTTCATGTTTTACCTCGAACAACTCCATTTCGGCTGTGCGTTTGTATTATGTGTGTCATTCTCTCCAACTTTTATGTAAAAAATAGGCACAGAAAAACCGTTCTATGTACAGTGTCCTCTTTTGTTCGTCAAGTAATTTTTATGGTAACGAGTATGGTCAAGTTGAGACCACTAGGCGAACTACTTATATAAACTACGAGCTTTTGCCCGCGGCTTCGCTCGCGTTACGAAGTAGTATTTTCATCCCCTATTTTATCCCCTTGGGGGTAGAATTGATCAAAATCCTTTCTTAGCGGATGCCTACGTCATAACATCTACCTGCATGCCAAATTTCAGCCCGATCCGTCCAGTGGTTTGGGCTGTGCGTTGATAGATCACTACTCGTATGTCAGTCAGTTACTTTTGAGTTATATATATTTAGATAAGACTGACCTCTATTAGTGAGTACCATACCGATACCATAAGCCTTGGACCAATTTTATTTATATGTATAATTATGTAACTAAGAACTACGCTTTGATCGTATACAAATTAGATAGTACTATCAAGGCTAAAAATCCCTATACGTATGTGCGAAGTCGTAGAAGAATTATCACGTATTGAACGAACAATATTTGTGTTCATAGGTATTTGTATGGTTTCCTAGAAATCTATAGTCCTTTAGTGCTAAAATTATCCACAAATAAAGTTACTAAATATTTTGGTATCATTAAGTTGTTTTGGACCTGATAGCCTAGTGGTTAAACTCGGCCTCTTGGTCCGAGATTCAAATCCTAGGTACGCACTTCTGATTTTTCAAAGTTATGTGCGTGTTATGTTATGTTATGTGTTAGAAGTTAATGATGACTTGCTTAAACGGTGAAGGAAAACATCATGAGGAAACCTGCATATCTGAGAAATCTTAAAAAAACGCTTTCAAACGTATATGAAGTCTAGCAAATTGCATTTGGCCAGCGCGGTGGACTATGGCTTCTCATTCTGAGAGGAAGCACCCAGCAGTGGGACTGTAATGGGTCGATGATGACGATGAAGTTGTTTTGGCAATAGATTCATAACGCAATTGGAGCCACTGCGCACTGTAAATTGTAGATCTGTCGTATTTCTACTCATTGGGCTTTTTTTCATTAAGACGACAACGACACGGTCCTCTACGGACGCCTACTATCATCGACGGCAGAACGCCAAGTCGGTGTCGTATTGGAATTTTCATATATGTTTTTTTTTCATATAACATAGAAGTAGCAGACGAGCATGCAGTCCACCTGATGGTAAGTGGCTACTGCCGCCTATGGACATCTGTAATCAACCCCAAATAGGATTAGATATTCCTACCTGAGGTCGGCCACAGATGCGCCGCTACCCCTGAGGACTAAGCTGGAACGCCTCGGAAAAGTATGTCTCCCTTACCACACCCTTCAAAACGGAACACAGCAATGCCTAACACTGCGGTTATTAGGCAGAAATAGGTGTGGCGGTGGTGCCGCCGGAGTCGAACCACAAAGGGTTCTACCACCTTCAGATGCATGGTTCTCATGCATAGTTCTTACATATGTATTGTGTACATATGTAAGAACAATGCATGAGGATATAAATAACATCCTTCACTCAATAATTATGTTAAATAATGAAGGGTTTTGAGTTATTGCGGATCAAAAGTAACAAAATTGCTCTCGGTGTTGTGCTGTCGGCGCTTATTATTATGTCGTCCCAATAAAGAAGAGCCCTTTGGATTGGTCTGGTCGTGCAATTCATTATGAGTTTCTTAGAGTCATATGATGTTGCCGAAAGTTTTTCATAAGATCTTCGCTTAATTCGCCGCTGTATTAAGTACGTTGCTTTGATACTCGTAAGAAAGATTGGAGCAATGGCGTTATAAACGTATAAACAAATTAGTATACTTAATTGCAGAAATATTTCTGCTGCATACCAGGACCAGTATTATAATTTGAATATTTAAGAAAGGTAATGTCGAAATTTGTCTACTACAAAAGATTGATATAATTCGATAAATATTTGTAATGGGTGGTAGTGGTAGAAGTAGTCACTTTAAATCAAATTACCGCTACATATTCAGAATGCGGTCTTTACATTTTTATTTTTATAGTTTGTTTTTATAAATTGTTACTTGTAATAAACAACGTAGATAGATATTGTTGACGATGCTCCAGCAATTAGTTATTCTACATAGATACATAAAAACTGTACCTAGGTTGACTCAAAGGCAGATATGACTTTAAAAATTGGCCAAAAAATGAATAATTAGATATTATCATATAATTACTGCTAAGAAAACATACTTAATTTGAAACCGAAAATCCGACAGCATCAAAAATAACTTTGAAGGTATAAATAACTTTTCGAGAATGAATTAATTTGTGGATACAAGTTGATTCTTTCAAATGATGAAAACTACACACGTGAATATTCTTTAAAAATGTTTTCAAAGCTGTGTCTACCAATTGGCAATCGGGCAGCATGGCGGAAAATGGCTTAAACCCTTCTCAGTCTGAGAGGAGGTCCTTCCAAGCAGTGCGATAGTATGGATGGATAGTGGGATGGGTTGACGAGCATACACTTCATCGTTCATCATCATCATCATCAACTCATTATTGAGGAAGATTATACCATAGTTCACCGGGCTAGACAAGTGCGTATTGGTAGACTTCACATACCTTTGAGGTTTTTTTTAAACATACACTTACCAATTCCTAAGCTCTGGATATAACTCTTTCTAATGCGCTGAAATATTTGTTCTGCGGATCGAGTTTCTTCATCAACTGGACATAATCTTCTGGGTGGTACCTCTGGAAGGCTGCGAATATTCTGCGAGCAAATCTCTTCTGAGATGGTGAGCATTTCGCGCACGCCGTTATCACCACTTCTGGTAGAATCACTGGAAAACATTTAATTAAAGATGTTATTAACTGGAAACTCTAAGATTTTTAATAAAATTATTATTATGATCCTAACTTTTAAATTTTAGAGAACATGATATTTTTGAAGATTTGCGTGGAGACACAGGTACAATTAATTACTTCATATAAAGGAGAATGTGAATATATGTCGTGATATATTAAAAACATCTCAATTGCTCGATAATATTAGTCTAAAATCATAGAATGAACCATTATGTTATTTGATGGGCTTGATATACATGACGGATACCATCCTCGAATGTATAAAATTGTGTAACCGAAGAAGAGCTCCGAAAATTATTATTTAAAGCAGTTCATGTTTCAGTGGGTATCATTGGATAACACTCATCCAACCTTGTCGGTCGCTTTAAGGGCAGTTTCAAGACATTGGAGTCAGCCTGTATGTATGTTTGTTTGTATCTATATGTCTTAGGTTTCCCTCAGTTGTGAGTGTCATGTGCCCTTTAGGGACTACTAAAGTGCCCAACCTAATCCTCATTAAGCTAAGGCAATTCCTTAGGTTAAATGGTACTTTAATGTTAGAGAACATTATACTTTGGAAGACTTTCTTGCTGCGTGGAGACATAGGACCAATTAATAACTCAATATAAAGGACCCTTTGAGAGAATGTGAATATGTCGTGATATATTAAAAACATCTCAATTGCTCGATAATATTAGTCTAAAATCATACAATAAACCATAATGTTATTTGATGAGCTTGATATACATAACGGATACCATCCTCGAATGTATAAAATTGTGTAACAAAGATGAGCTTTAAAAATCATTATTTAAGCAGTTCGTGTTTCAGTGGGTATCATTGGATGACACTCACCGAACCTTGTCGGTCGCTTTAAGGGCAGTTTCAAGACATTCGAGTCAGGCTCTACGTATGTTTGTTTGTACTCGTATCAATATATCTTAGATTTCTCTCAGGTGTGAGTATCACGTGGCCTTTAGTGACGACCAAAGGGCCCAACCTAATCCTAATTAAGCTAAGGACGGTCCTTATAAGGTTACTTAATATAAGGTACCTGAATATTCAATTTAAGGTAGGTAATAAGGCTTTCGAACGAGTATTAAAAAGAAAAATATTATCCCTTTTAATATTTAAATTTCTGAAGTGTTAGAGATAAGAAGTTTTTGCGCCTTTGATTGCATAATTATTAATTTTTTGCACATAAACATGCGGTGTAATCATTGTTTACATTTTAATTTTTACGGGTTATAAAAAACTGGGTAGACTACAGTCAAAGTAGGTATATAATCGAGATTTGAAGGAGCAAAAATCACATTATCTTGATTACAAGGAAAATATTGCTAAACTTAATAGTCCGCCAATACCCAAACTATTAGTCTCTACCGATGCCTAGGAGTATTGTTTTTTATAATATACGAACAGCAGACAAGTATGCAGACTCCCTAATGGTAAGTGGATACTGCCGCCCATGGGTATCTGTAATCAATCAAAGATAAGAGTAGATTCCTACCTGAGGTCGGCCACAGATGCCCTGCCACCCCTGAAGACTAAGCTGGAATGTCTTAGAAAAGTATGTCTCCCTTGAAGGGTGTGGCCCTTCAAACCAGAACACAGCGCTGCTGCTGCTGTTTTTAGGCAGAAATAAGTGTGGCTGTGGTGGCGCTGGAGTCAAAATAAAGGGGCTCTACCACCTTCTGTGTTGCATTTAAGTAAATCGTAATACATAATAGGAGTAATCGTAGTAATCAAATGTCAATCGTAGCGAAAACCACAACAATACTGACGTGTACCGCAATAAAGATTGAATACGTCGTAATTATCTAGGATTCTATTATCGGTGATGTCAGCGTAACTATATCGATATAACTTACTCTTGATATAAAAGTCAAAGGAATTATTATATCAAGTTTAAAAAATAAATAAATAAACGCTTTCTACAACACTCACAGCCCCACACTAGGATTCCCTGTGTCGTGGGTGCCATGGACACACACATAGACAAATACACAAACACCCAGACCCAGAAACAGAAATCTAAATTCATCATTTAGATATCAGTCTGGCCGGGGATCGAACCCGGGACCCTTTGCGCGTCAGACCGGTATGGTCGCCGCTCCGCCACGCGGGTCGTCAAAGTTTAAGCATTCACTATATTTTGATTATGCTTTCATCTACGACCATAGAAGTAAAGACCTATTCACCTAAACTTTTGAGTTTTTTGTGGTAAATAAAAAGCTGTAGCATTTGATGGTAAGCAAGAATTGTAAATATTAATGTCTGTATATCCAACTCCAAATACTTTCTATATTATAGGCATAGATATACCACTAATAAAGACGTAGTATATCTATTAGAATTGAGTAGCTCGCGAGTGAGTGATATAAGTGATATCTTCACCAAAGAGCTAATCACTCATCAACTCCGACGATTTTGAATTATATTTTTATATCCGCGTCACATGATTGAGTTCATAGATCCATACGATTTCGGATATAAGATCTCCTTCAACTCAACAGTTAAACACTAAATTAAAATCTCTTTTCTTTGCTAAGAACATGAAAACAGGGATATACAAATAGTGTTGGCTGTGAAATTCATATATAATTTCTTGCCAGTGTAATTGTATTAATTATAGGAATCAAAAATGTTGTCAAAACATTTTGATCTGATTCTCTGAAATACTGATATGAAATGTTGCTTATATCGTTACAGAGCTACTGAGCTAAAGTGAGCTACTGAGCTAAAAGAGTGACATATATCACTGAGTTCAAAAGATATATCTCTCTCTTTTCACTTTAATGATATATTTTGCGCACATCTAATATCTATGATTATAGGCTTTACCAATAGGCTAAAGTGGTAAAAGCCGATCACACATGCGTTGCTACTTATGAGAACTAACATTGACATGTAAAATCCAGAACAGAACACAAATAACTGCTTTATTATTTATTTTATTATGTTATTATATTACAAACATAAAAAATAGTATGTACAAAGATGCTGCTTAATTATGTAAAAAAAATCTTCCAGCAGACCTGTGAGTGGGTGGTAGAATGGTAGTATCTGTTTCTCATTAGAAATAGGTTATAATAATAAATTAATTTTAGAACTTGTTAAAGGTGGTGGTGTGGTTAGGGAGACACACATTCCTGAAGCGTTCCAGCTTAGTCCACAGGGGTAGCGGCGCATCTATGACCGACCTCAGGTAGGAATATCTAATTCTATCTGGGGTTGTTTACAGATGTTTATGGGCGGCAGTAGCCACTTACCATCAGTTGGACCGCATGCTCGTCTGCTTCTCTTTTACTTAAAAAAGGTACTTACCTTTAAAAACTCTTCCTATTGGCGGGCACGGACCCTTGTCTAGAAAACATTCCAAGTACTTCTTCAACAGCCTAGGGTTCGTGAGAAAGTAGTCAACGTCGTAATAGTCGTATTTACGATCATAATACTTCTCCTGGGACACCACAACTATAACATACGCAAGTATAAAAACAATATGTTTCATTGTAATATTATTTAATGCTTAATAATTTTCCTGTCAGTGCTAAGGTTAAAGATCAGTTTTTTATAAGGCAGTATTTAAAATTTACGCGAATTAAGTGAATCTAAAGTCTTGTCACGTATTATTTATTTTATAGGACCGATTTTATCTAAGATGAACCACTCAAATGACTTAAGGATTATAAATTCCTCCTATTTAAAACGTAGAACGGTTTACTCTTAACCTTCAAACAAAAACGGAGGAAGGAGGCTCACAAAAACTTTAAAACTGCGAAGCCTGTTTATTCGAGAACCTCAATCTTCATTTAGTCACTGTGTACATATCCGTGCAATTAAAAAATGTAATCATCACACTAATCGACAACAGGTCCTTTGTTTGTACTGTTATGTCAGACTATACACTTTTTTTTGCACGTTTTTGACGTATCCGATTTAAAACGTGCAGTGACACATGGTACACATGGCATATTTTTTTGTCATAAACGATTTTCAAATTTGCTCCTAGGTTTAGGTTAGATTGGGGAAATAAGGAATTGTATTGCTCGGTTTTTTGTCGTCTTCGATTTAAAATCTGCTATTAGTTTGAGATTAGACTGGATGAACACGGTTTTGCACTGCACGTTTTTTATCATTTAGCAGTGCATGCTTTTTTTGCAGTACCAAACATCGCATGAACGGTGCCACTGTTTATTCGATATGATTATTTTGTCCCCAATGTTTGTCCTGCAAAAAAACGTGCAGTACAATGCCGTGTACACTGATCATAAGAGGTTATCGCGGAAATGATGGAACTGATTCTAATATTTAATAAACAGCGCTAAATAGGCTTGCATATGTAAAATAGTATAGTGAGGATCTCACTATACTATTTTACATATCATTATTTATTATTTACACAATAATAAAGCTAGAATGTTTGTGATTTAAAAATAGCTTCCATTTTGAAAAGTTCAATGCTTACTTGGGCAATTCCAAGCTGACTTAATAACGGAATTTTTACTATTTGTCTGTCTGTTGTGGCTAATAAAACAAAGTATTCGAACCTATTAAGATGAACGAGAACATTTTGAACAAAACTTATCTGAAAATGAAAAAATTGTAAACATGGAATCAAGCTACATTTTATCCTGACCGTTGAGACTGTGCAGTAGAATGTATTGCTGGATTTACGTGCATTTTCTGAATTTGGTGGACGCACAGCCGTGCCTCTAGAAATATAAATAGTGTAGAGTGGAGTTGAGTTTGAGTTTTGAAGATGGTAGAAACCTTTGTGGTTCGACTCCGGCGGCACCACCGCCACACCTATTTCTCCCTAATAACAGCAGTGTTAGGCGCTGCTGTGTTCCGCTTTGAAGGGTGTGGTAAGGGAGATATGCTTTTTCGAGGCGTTCGATAGCGGCGCATCTGTGGCCGACCTCAGGTAGGAATATCTAATCCTATCTGGGGTTGATGTGCATGGGCGGCAGTAGCCACTTACCATCAGGTGGACTGCATGCTCGTCTGCTACTGCTATATTATATAAAAAAAAGAAATACTGTGAAAAATAGAAAATTTTTCATGAAGTCTGCTGTGCTTAAATAGCTACAATTTATGCCGAAAATCTAAACCTTATAATTTTTCAGCATGCGAGCGAAGCAGAGCTTAGTAACTTGTCGTTGAAATTACAAAATTACTATACGTTGTGTTATTTAATTTTAATTTATCGTCTTAAAAGTCAAGGGAGCTTCAGTTGTTTACTTTAATGCATCTTGATAATTTATTGTTCAATCTTTTGATGAATAACTCAAGTCGTTTTTACCTTGACACGCTCGTAAAATCGAGAATGAATATGGCTATAAATAGCAAGTTGTTCATTATGTGCATCTTTTCATATAAGTGTAACATATCCTAATTGTAGACTCTCACGAAACATAAAAATAAAACTAATATTGATAATTGATATATTACAATTATAATAATTCGATTCGAAGGCCTCCTTACCTATTCCTGTCCTATAATAGCAGTAACTACTGCTGTGTTCTTGTTTAACAACTGTGAAAACGTACGGTGTTCTAACGTATTTATGAGGAGTTTGCCAAAGAGTCCAAAGCAGGTGAATATGCCCGGGGAACGGCTGTGCTCTGATACTGTCATTTCAGTGCTTCTGTATGTTATTATAGATGGAAGATATTGAAGAAACTTCGATAGCGTGATTCAGGGACACTAGTGGGGCTATCGTTGATATTTTAAGGATTTCTGTAGAAAATGAATCCTATGTAATATGTAGTACAGATATTCATAGGCGGTAGCCGGTCACAAATAATAATATAGCCTGCCTATTGGTAAGTGGTTACAACATTTTCTTTTTACTCCTGTTTATTAAAAAAAATACGTTGGCAAAATGTAAGACATATGCCATAAAATAACACGCCAATTATATTCATCGCGACATTAAAAATAACGATAATGTATGTTTATAAGTTTTTGTATCAATGCCTTACAAAAGGTTTATTACTTGCTTAGGTACCTTATACAAAAGCCCTTGTTTTTGTGGATACGAAAGAGACATATTAGTGTCGAATCTTATCTATAAAATATCTTATATATAAAATTCTCGTGTCACAATGTTAGTTACCGTACTCCTCCGAAACGGCTTTACCGATTTTCACCAAATATGCATATTTAGTAGGTCTGAGAATCGGCTACTATCTATTTTTCATACCCCTAAGTGATAAGGTTTGTTCACCCTTAACATTTTTTTATTTATATGGCAACCCAAAGTTTGCCGGGTCAGCTAGTAATAATAAGAACGGTATAAAGTTACGGGCAATCGCCTTACAAAGACGAGACGAGATATTTTCCACGTGCATTTGTTTTTTGTGCGATATAATTACTCGTATATATTCTGTATGTATCTAACTCAAAAAACAGTACATAAAAAGTCAAAGTTGATGTCTTAGGTGCTATTAAAGTAAAATAACAATTAAATTCGCAGTAATTCAACGCGTGCTATGGATTTTGAACAGAATGAAAGTGTCAACCACCTTTGTGGTTCAGCTCCCGCGGCACCTAATAAGAATAACTGCCGTGTTTAGCGCCGCCGTGTTCCGTGTTCCGTGTTGTGTTTGGAAGGATGTGGTGAGAGAGATATACTTTTCCGAGCAGCACTCGTAGTTCTCAGGGGTAGCGGCGCATTTGTGGCCGACCTCAGGTAAGAATACTTTTAATCCTATCCGGGATTAATGTCCATGGGCGCCAGTAACCACTCAGCATAAGGTGAACTAACTAAGTATGAAATTAAAGGATTTTTAAAAAGAATACGAAAACATTTTATTTATAAAATCTTTTTTTATACAAAAAAATCATTACTTATCTCAAACATTCATCATAATCTTCATCATGATATTTTTACGTTATTTCTTACAAACTATACTATTCGACAGTGTTCTGCAGTGCTAGTTATATTCAGTACTTCCTTTTATATCTGTGTGAATGACGTGACGTAATATCTCAGTATTTATTAGGCCTTTGCAATAGCTGCTTCGAGTGGGCCGAAGTGTTTTCCATCGGCATCGTACTTGGCCTTCAAGGCGTTGTATCCCTCAAGAAGGTTCTGCTTACTCACTGTAAGGAACCTGTTGAATATATGCATCTGCGCATCTGTGCATTTGGCGCAAGCTTGTGCAACTGCCTCGGGGAGGTCCTCTGAAATCAAATTAAGATTTTTGTGAGCATAAAAAGACTAGAATAGTATGAAGGAAGAGGAAAATAAACGTCTACAAATAGTTGTCTTTTTATAAACTTGACGTCTTTCATTAAAATTATAAATTCGAAACTTTATAAATATTAGTTTATTTATGATCTAAAATTCAAATTGGGGATGGCCCATTCAATGGATGAAAACTATTCAATGGATGAAAATCCGGACTAGGCTATGATTAATTTAAATTGAATAATTCGGCAAGTACGAGTCGAACTCGCACATGGAGGCTTCCCTACCACCAAATGTTAATTATTTTTTACTTATTTTTATTCATTTTTTTTCAACAATATTTAATTATATCGGACAACAATAGATAGCGTCGGGATGATGATGAATGATATGTAAATTTTCAACAATACTTAGTTATATGATACAAAAATAGATGGCGTTGGGGTGATGATGAATGATACGTAAACAACGTATAATAAAATTTAAATAACCGTTTGTCGTATGAAGTACCATTTTAATATTCAACTTTATTTTATTTTTAGTATTTGTAGTTTTAGCGGCCACCGTTATGCATCCTCTGTAAAAATTTCATGTGTCTATCTATTACGGTTCCGGACGGACAGACAGCGATTTTTTAGTAATAGTGTTCCGTTTTTACCCTTTGGGATTAAAAAGGATCTTTTTTATTTTCAAAACAACTTTTAATATAAAATCACATTTCACTTTTTTAATCTGCAACATTCTATTTTTAATCCAAACATGTTTGGCAAAGCAATAAAGCAAGTATTAATTATAAAAATAAAGTTGATCTTTTGTCTTTATCCGAGGTCTGTGAAACCATTTAAATTATCATAATTACGTTTACACTCATCGTACTTAGATATTAAATGTTTACGCAATTACAATATTATTTATATGTATACTTTTATTTTTATAAGCAACACATAATAATGTTTGAAAAAATCTATCTCTATCACGCGTCTGTACATATTATAAATGCTACTAACGCTCGTTATTCAAAATCAATCTATCCAACTTTTAAACCAAACATCTAAAGACAACTGTTACTTATATAGCTACCAAAAGTTACCTTGTTCAAGCATTAAAACAAGTTCAAGTAAACATTACTTACTTTTAAAGTCAGCTTGTACTTCGTCACAAGGTTGTTTGTCCAAAAAGCAGTCCAAGAAGGCTTGGTGTTTCGCCTTGTCAGCCAACACTGCTTCTATATCCAGGTCATCGTTCTCAGTGGTGTAAGTGTCCGCTGCCACCAGCGCCAGGAACCCGCAAAGAAGGACCACACACTTCATGTTTTGATTGCTGCAATGTGACAAACACTTTATAATGCATCTACCCTTACAAGCTAGTTAAGTGCAAAATGACTAAGAAAGAAGCAAACAGACTTCCAAAAAATCTTAATTAATTCAAAAAGAGTTTTAATATATGAAACTCCACCCCTGAACATGACTATAATTATTACCGATTTTGAGACCCCAAACCTCGCCCACGTAAAGTGAAAATATAAGATAAATCTTCAATAACTTTAGGCAAGACGGTTGTAGATTTCCATGAGCGCCAATTATTAATCTGGTAACTGATTTAATTATATAAAGAAACTTATTTTATAAACAAATTGTGTTATCTTGACTCAAATATACTCATACTAATGTGAGTGGCTTGTCAATAATAATAAAAATGTTATGCAATTAGGCACAATTGTAAGATGGGCATAATTTTAAGATGAAACTTCAATATTAAAGTATGTATAAAAGTAGATGCATACGTGATTTGAGGCAGAATTATTGTTCTATTCAATTGTTGTAAAGTTCTATGATGCCGATGATCTTGACTTAATTAATCATTTAAAAACCTTACCTAAGGATAGTCACGGCTCTTTCTCTAACAATTGTTTGGATGGCTCCTTAACTCAGCACTGCCTTTCTGGAACAAGTTAGACACGTCAACAAGACCTGAGCTGTTTAACGACAATACTTTTAAACTGATAATAACTTTGTAATAACAATATACAATGTTTATACAAAGCGTGGTCGTTTACTTAACCTTTAATCAAATTGTTTACAAAATGCAAGATACATTCACTTTTATCACATAATTTATTTATATGTTTGTACTTAGCACAGATAACAGTACAGAGGTCGTTGCCGTCAAGCCATTAGTCCCACTGCTGGGCACAAACCTCTAGTGTGAGAAGGGTTTACGTAACAATCCGCAACCCCAAGTGCGGATTGATAAACTTCACATACATATGAAAATATATATATATAAGCTGCAGGTATTTCACGATATTTTCCTTCACCACTAAGCAAGTGATAAATTGTAATAAGTTATTTTTTTACGCGGAGAAATCCTCATGGATTCCCTTCCGCCCGGGGGAGCGAAAGGGATATGTCGGACTCTTACCGACTGACATATGTAAAACTCCACGGCGTTCCTCTGAACGCTCGATGCCGGGTCGCGAGAAGCGTTAGCATTACATTCGCGACCCGACAACGTCAGCCGGCGCTAATTTGTAATAAGTATAGTTACTTATTACAAATAATTATAATATAATGGTGAAGGAGATATGCATAACTTTGAAAAATCAGAGATGTGTGTCTGGGATACGAACGTCAGACCCCTCAATTGAGACCACAAATTTAAAATTACCACTGCTTATTGTATACTCAGTAAATACAGATTATAATTACCGATGATGTAATTCAGTCTAATTAACACTATTGTATATAATGACACGGTTTATGATTTTGCACTGAACTCACTTACATTTAAGAAACAAATGAATTTAATTCGTCGGAGGCCGACCTTATATTCTCAACCTTTATATGTATGCATGTCTAGAAAACGGTCGAAAAAACAAGTACTTTTTCGAGATGTAAAACAGGCTCTGTGGATGTCATTGGACTCGGACGCGAGGTATCAAAATATATTTTGTATATTCGGTTGCTCAATGTCTCATAATATTAATTAGAGTATAAAGTACGTAAAGAGTATAATCATTTCGTTCTTCTGGTATATTTTTATTTAATAAAATATGTTATTGGTAACAACATTAAATAATAGGGCTAAAGTTTTGTAGCTGAGTAATTCTGACTTTTTAAATTTTGCTAATCTTCTAAAAACTTTTTGCCTAAACATTGTTAAAACAAATAAGTTTTCTGGAAATCTTATAATTTCGGTTAAGGAACATACGATTAACATACGATTTCATGAATACAATATCGAAATAATTAAAACAATTAATTTGGATGAAGCTTATTATATTTAATTTATTTTTCATACATAACTATTTTAAATCCTGTTTTATTAATAATTTTTGTATTTCTATTAGGTTAATATTGTAAAAAATTTACTACTAAAATAAATGTATGATGTAAAATAATTAAAACAAAGTTTTAAAACCTTAACTAAACTATCGTTTCGATATAGAAGCAAGTCAAAAACTCATTACATAATCAGTGAATCGTCAATTTTGTCAATCAATTTTCATACAATATTTTTGATGATTAATTTAGATTTTAATTAAAGTTAAAACAAAAATCAGACTGCTTAAAAAACCTTTTTTCTCCCAAAATTTTGATCAATTAATGACACTTAATACGTTACAATCGTTTAGGCTGCAGGGCCAAAAATTGAAACATGTATACACTCGAGAAACATAACCCCATCTATAAGATTGAAAAAACAAACACAAATTCATCTTAAAATTTTTATCAACCAAAAGTAACTATGTATCAAAGTGATTTTTGCATATTCAGGCATTAGCGATAACTTTTTCGAGGAGCGCGGAATATTTTCCCTCAGGGTCATATTTCTTCTTGAATTCTGTGTAACCGTCAGGTAGCTTCTCTTTACTTGCTTCTTGGAATCTTCTTAGCAAATGCTTTTGGGCGTCGGTGCATTTGTCACATGCCTGTTCATAGACCTCAGGTAGGTCCTCTGAAAATGAAAAAAAAAGTAAAATATGTAAGGGTATATTTTCATTACAATAGTTTTTAAATTATTTTATGTTAATAAAAGTCTATTTAATTACTGGTGAGTAGCAATCTATCGGAAAACTATATAAATAGAAAGACGAATATTATATATTAAAGAATAAAATATCATATTCGTAGAGTGGTTTGTCAGAGAAAATAAAGAATGGAGCTGTTATTGAATCTTCTATTATATAAAATAGTCCTTCAGAAATAATCAGCTTACACATATGTCATAGTCATGTCATTACACACATATTATATCTAGCGTGAAACAGTTCTTGAGTTACGATGGAAGAGTGTGGATGCTGCCTATTAACATATAAGGTGTTCAGCTCAGTCTTCAGCAGGAGTGATCGGTTTCAGAAAATCGCCTGTTCTATGTGTTTTGTGTGTTACAGATGTCTAAATGGGCGGCAGTAACCACTTGCAACCAGATGGACTGAAAGCTTATAAGGCTATCACTGCCTCTCAATACGCTACCACTATTACACATAATTATGCTATCCGCTGTTAGGTATCTATAGCTGTTGAAAGTAGCAGAACCCTCTGTGTTTCGACTCCAGCGGCACCACCGTCACACCCTATTTTGCCTAATAACAGTAGTGTTAAGCACTGTTGTGTTCTGGTATGAAGATAGACATACTTTTTCGAGGCATTCCAGCTTAGTCCTTAGAGGTAGTGGCACATCTGTGGCCGACTTCAGGTAGGACAACTAATCTTACCCGGGGTTAATTACACATGTAAATGGGCGGCAGTAGCCACTGAACATCCGATGGACCGACCTTAGGTCTACTAATCTTATCTGGGGTTGATGATGGGCGGCATTAGCCACTTACTGGGTGGATTGCATGCTCCATTGCTACTTATATTATACAAAAATCGAACGACTACTGTTACGATTATCACTGTTGTTACTGTTATTTATACTATCCACTGTTAGGTCATCATCATCATCATTAACAACCCATTACTGCCCCACTGCTGGGCACGGGTCTCCTCTCATAATGAGAAGGATTAGGCCATAGTCCACCGCGCTGGCCAAGAGCGTATTGGTAGACTTCACATACCTTTGAGAATTTTTTTTTTATAAATCTCTCTGGTATGCAGGTTGCCTCACGATGTTTTTTTTTTTTCACCGTTTAGCAAGTGATAATTAATTTCTAATACGCACATAACGTTGAAAAATCAGAGGTGCGTGCCTGGGATTTGAACCTCGGACCCCTCGATCGAGAGGCCGAGTTTCTTAACCACTAGGCTATCACTGCTTATTGTTCTGTTAGGTTTCTATATAAAACTTACTCTTAAAGTCCGCTTGCACGTCACTGCAGTCCTTTTTATCATTAAAACAGTCGAGGAAGCTCTGCAAAGTTTCCGTGTTTGAAACTATCTTCTCCACGTCCAAATGATCGTTCTTCGTGCTGTAGGTTTCGGCTGCGGCAAACGCCACTAACGCAAAAAGTACTACGATACTCTTCATTGTGAATTTATCTGCAATAAATATGATAGGTATAGAGAAATCTATAACATTTTGATCTAAAAATATGTATTTTGACAGCGTTAAATACCAATAATAACGCATGCATATTATTTCCATTAAATTTTATGGACATCTGTAAGCAACACAATGCAGCAATAAATAACAGAAGGTCGCAGATTCAAACCCTACCCCGGCACGCAAGTTATTTATCAACAGAAATGTATTTAACTGCCAAATTTGAAGTCCTTGTTTTTGTGGAAAGACAATAAGCTCTCTTAATATATCTAAAATCACCAAACGCGGCAAACCGGTATAGAAATGTGTGTTGCACTTAGGTTAACAATTTTTAATTATGCAAAGAGCTTTGTAATTCAAGAATACTACATATTTTACTACTAGCTGACCAGGCACACGTTGTTTTGCCATATTAATAAAAAAATGTTAAGGCTGAACAACCCTTATCACTTAGGGGTATGAAAAATAAATAGTAGCCGATTCTCAGACTTACTGAATATGCATATAAAATTTGGTGAAAACCGGTAAAGCCGTTTCGGAGGAGTACGGTAACTAACATTGTGACACGAGAATTTTATATATAAGATTGCGCTATACCTATACGAGAAAAATATGCAATGTGCTCACTTACATAAGTTTGAAGAAACAAGTTTTAATCTGTTCAGAACTTTGCCTTTTATACTCATTCCCGGACAGACAAGGTTGTTTATAATATTGTGGAAAAAACTTACCTACGTAGACAACTCTAGTCTTTTTATTTTCGAGCGTGACTAAGTTTTTAATAAGATCCTGTCAGTGAGCAGACTAAATATAGCTAAGTTTGTGTATTATGTAACATGTTGAATAGGTGCATAACATAGATAGTCCTTGAAATATTACGATTATGTTCCTTAGCGTCAGAAGTCCAAAGTTCCAAAAGTTCCAAAAGTCAGAGGATTTTACTTTTTGATTGACAAGGAGGTCTAAATCCAAGGTTCGTCAACAACTCATTACTGTCCCACTGCTGCGCACGGTCTCCTCTCAGTATGAGAGGAATTAGTGCATGAGAGTCCACGCTGAACAAGTGCGTATTGGTAGACTTTGGATACATATTGATTATTTTATATCAGTATGCAGGTTTCCTCATGATATTTTCTTACAACGTTAAAGAAGTGATAATTAATTTTGAAATATGCACAAAACTTTGAAAAATCAAAGGTGCGTGCCTAAAATTCGAACCTCGGTCGAGAGGCCAAGTTTCAACCACTAGGCTTGATAGCCTGAATCCAAATTTGTGGGATCGTAACTCTGATCCTTCGGCCGCCATCCTAAAAAAGGGGCAATTGATTTTCATGCTCTATCAGCTGTATTGCACAGAAAAATTGTAAGATCAATTATACATATTTATCCGGGGCGTTTCAACTTAGTTCTCAGGGATGCCAAGGCATCTGTGTCCAAGCTCATGACCCTAGTCTTATTTCGTTTTGATTATAGAGCTCCATGGAACGCACTCGCGACTAACCATCAGATGGACTGCTTGCACCCTTAAAACTAGAACAGAGGAGGGCTTAACACAGCCAGTATAAAAAATAGGTATGATGGTGATGCCACCGCCATGGAACCAGATACTTCTTTCAATAATTACTATTTAATAAAACCAAAGATAACAACAAATTCTCGCTGTCACTCTAGCAAGAGTTCCGAACAAAGTAAATAAATCCTAAATAAAAATAAATAATCAAAGTACAAACTAAGTATTCTTTCTTTACTATGGTAACTATAAATATATTTCATTAATTTCATTTTCATTTTCAAATTTTAATTTCTTTAAAGATATTAATAGATTAATTAATGAAATGATTTATAAGCATCATTAATGAAAATGTAATTAAATTCATTTTATTTATAAGATTTTCATAAGTAACTAAATTAAAAAAATAAGAAAAACTATCAATATTCTTATCAACAGTTCAGACGTTTACTTATCTTATCGTTTATATTATTATTCTCAATATTCTCTACTGTATTAAACAATGAAATCTATCGTGCAGATCTTCTCTTCGAATGACAAAAGGGTTAGATATACGTTAAATACCTATGTGAAAAAAAAAATGTGAGCCGTCACGGGACGCCTGGCAGATGTGAAACATCGACATTATTTTGTAAAAGTAATATGCAGAAAAGAATATATTGTGATAGGAACTAAATATGTCATAATGATAAAATAAAATATTACGATTTTTTTCCAGATAACGATGACTATTTATTGAATAAACATTTATTTTCATTAAATAGAAAAATTTACGAATTTATTTCAAATCCTGGCATTGCGCATGGCGACGCGTCGCCACACCGTACACACTACTGCATATAGACTGTATATATATACCATCGTATAGCGTGGCGACGCCACGGCATGCGTCGCCACGCCAGAAATCGGTTTTACGTGCGGCTATAAATGTTTCACATCAAAAATTACATCAAATATTAAATAATAAGCGGTGAATACTTTGTTGGTACATTTGATCGTAATAGCTACATTTAATGCATTGAGGCCATGGTGGCCAACTGTATCAATTTGAATGATTTAGAACAATTTAGGTAACTTAGCAACAATTTACTTACGCACCTAAGTAGGTTCATACTAATATGTAATTATTTCGTTCCGTTTATGAGAACAAAATAAATATATACCCGGACTTAATGTACTTTTTCATATAATTATCACTGTTTTAAAATTATTATATATTGTAAGACCAATCTGTATCTAGGATCTAGGATGTATCTAGGATGTACCAAGATGTATCTAGGACCAATACTCTTATACGCCCGTTATTAATAATCAATCTATCCATTTTTGCTACCAGAGATCGAATTTTGACAAATTTAAATTTTGAAAACGATTGATATGAAACAAAACATTGTATAGATTATTATAACCTTATTATTACCCGGTTATTATAACCCGTCATAGGCAGCAACGACTGTGTTGCCGAGATTCCTACCTGAGGTCGGCTACAGATGCACCACTCCTGAGAACTAAGCTGGAATACCTCGGAAAAATATATCTCCCTTACCACACCCTTCTAGAACCAGAACACAGCAGCGCTTAACATTACTGTTATTAGACAGAAATAGGCATGGCTGTAGTACTGCCGGAAACCTCAGAGGGTTCTACCACTTTAATCATTATATTATTTTTATTTTAATTATACTTAATTCTGCGTAATTTGGAACATATTCACACGGGTTAAGTTGCGCCTGCGCACGGATGTGTGTACATGAATAAATACGAATTATTTTCACATCACGCCACCTGTCAGCGCCTGATTAAAATTCACACCACAACAATATTCAGCGCTTTGTATTTTAATTTCTATCAGGTTAAAATATTATCTCGTCTATTGGGAAAAAATGTAATATTGTATGTTTATATAATACTAGTGGTGCCCGCGGTTTCACCCGCATTTAAAAAAAATAATATGACATACATAAAACAGAAAATTTGTACCTGCATTGGAATGACAGTGGCGCCATCTGTCGAAAATTGGTCTTACCAACTCCCAAACCCTCGTGGGCTCTTGGACAACAACTTTGCTAAAGATCATCACTTGATCAAATGCATAGTTTCCGATTCTATAACTACTTACGAATTAAAAATTAATTAAAAAAACCTTTTCCCACGGACTAAATTGTGAATCTAAATTCTCAAGTCCCCTTGAACACACACAACAAATATCATCAAAATCAGTCCAGTCGTTTAGGAGGAGTTCAGTGACATACACACGCACATAAGAAATTTATATATATAAAGATGGGAGTGTCAGATGAACATGCAGTGCATCAATGGTAAATGGCTATCGCCGCCTATAGGCATCTGCAATCAACCCCAGATAAGATTAGATTTCTACCTGAGGTCAGCCACAGATGTGCGCTACCCCTGAGGTCTAAGCTAGAATGTCTCGCTTCCCATACCTTTTAACCCAAAACACAGCTGCGTAACACTGCTGTTACTAGGCAGAGTTAGGTGTGGCGGTGGTGTCTCTGGTGTCGAACCACAAATGGTACTATTACTTTATACACATCTATAAATTTTGTAGTGTGAAGCAGTTCTGCGTATACTTGGAAGGACAGGCTTACGTATGAAAAGATAATCTAAATCATCAGGAGTGGTCTTTAAGGAATTGGCTAGAGTTGTTCATGGGTGGAAGTGAATACTTACCATCAAGTGGATTCAACACTATTTCAACTGTTAAAAAAATGTGGGAACTCTTGCTATGTCTGTATGATATTTCACTTCTTATTGATGTGAAACATCTATAGCTGCACGTAAAACCGATTTCTGGCGTGGCGACGCATGCCGTGGCGACGTGTCGCCACGCTATACGATGGTATATATATACAGTCTATATGCAGTAGTGTGTACGGTGTGGCGACGCGTCGCCATGCGCAATAACTATTACCGAAGTCACTGATTAAACGAATGAAGTAGTCACGATATGAAATAAATTCGTAAATTTTTGTATTTAATGAAAATAAATGTTTATTCAATAAATAGTCATCGTTATCTGGAAAAAAAACGTAATATTTTATTTTATCATTATGACATATTTAGTTCCTATCACAATATGTTCTTTTCTGCATATTACTTTTACAAAATAATGTCGATGTTTCACATCTGCCAGGCGTCCCGTGAAGGCTCACATTTTTTATTTACAATGATTGATTTTGACCTACTCAGGCACTTTACTCACCTACATAATTGAAATTCGTATGATACTTGGTAATTTTCCAAAAGTCACATCTAAAAACAATTAACTCTCTGCACAAGTAAGCAGTAAATACGTCAATTTCCATATTTATGGGATCGAGCGTGCAGAATCTTAATTTATATATGAAATATTCATGTTTTATTTTAGCTTATTGCTCATCTTTAAATAGAAAATCTGATAAAACCTAGTTTCAACAGGGTCTAAATATCGACAATAAAGGAATTAAAACTGCGTATCGTGAGTACCCGTTATATATTAAAACCAGCTTTTGCCCGCGGCTTCGCTCGCGTTACGAAGTAATATTTTTATCCCCTATTTTATCCCCTTGGAGGTAGAATTGATCAAAATCCTTGCTTAGCGCATTCCTACGTCATAACATCTACCTGCATGCCAAATTTCAGCCCGATCCGTCCAGTGGTTTGGGCTGTGCGTTGATAGATCACTATGTCAGTCAGTCCTTTGAGTTATATATATATATATATTTAGATTCCTAAAAGAAAGATCGAGTTGATTCCATGATGTAGATAAGTTTTCAAAACTTATACTATTTACTTAGTGTTTTGTAGTACTATTTATTTTACCTAATTAGTTGCGTTTTTAAGTTTTAATCTTTTAAGAGTCTATTAAACTTTCTCCTAAAAATTTATGAAGAAAATTAGACAAATTAATAAAGTCAATTGTATGAAGAATGTAGTTAGAGTATGATTAGGTTAGACCTCTAATAATAGCTAGTCTGAAGTCACCACAACTCCAAGTTGTAAAGGTGGTAGAACCCTTTACGGTTCGACTCCGGCGGCACCACCGCCACACCTATTTCTACCTAATAACAGCAGTGTTAGGCGCTGCTGTGTTCCGGTTTAAAGGGTGTGGTAAGGGAGACAGACTTTTCGGAGGCGTTCCAGCTTAGTCCTCAGGGGTAGCGGCGCATCTGTGGCCGACCTCAGATAGGAATATCTAATCCTATCTGGGGTTGATTACAAATGTCCTTGGGCGGCAGTAGCCACTTACCATCAGGTGGACTGCATGCTCGTCTGCTACTCCTATATTATAAAAAAAAAAAAAAAAAACTCCAGTTATTACTGCATTATAAAGGTAAGTAGTCAGAACATAATATATTTTTTATTTCAAAATGATACACATTGTTGTCAATATTGTTTGAAATCAGGCTTCGGGGCGTTGCTCGGGTACTACGTAGTCCCAAAACTGTGACAGTTCAGCTTCTAAGGCGTCGAAGTAAATGTTCATGGGGTCGTACTTCTGCCTGAAGAGCTCGTAGTCTTCGCGCAGCCTGGCCTGCAACCCCTGCAGGAACCTGCCGAAGCGCTGCTTCTGCGGCACATTGCATCTGTCACAAGCTCGCCTTACTGCGTCTGGAATTACATCTGAAACATAAAAAAATATGATACGTTTAAAACAAACATCAAAAATCATGACACGTTTAAGTTATTTTCAAATTTTTAAGTAGTTCTTCTTTTGGGGCATTTGGGAACACAATTATATTTATTTTTTTAGTAGCACGGAGTTGCGCGATGTAACACATAGTTAAAAATTAATTTGCATGTATGTATTAGTCTGTGCTTAAAACACCCCTTTTTTACTACATTACTTATCAACTTTTCAATTAAATACTCTTGTTTTGTAAATACAACTTAGAATTTGTTGATCTCTTGTTAAGTAGTTAGATATAGCAAACGATATTTTTGAAGTAGAAATAGCAACTCTACATTGTCAGACAAAATTTCAGCTGAACCGAATATCAGAAATTGGTTAAAGAATGGTTTGCAAGATTTAAAACATGTCTTACTAACATAAAAAAACATGTCAAGTTACATAAAAGGTTAAATTACCCTTAAAACTCTGTGTCAGCGAGGTGCAGGGTCCCCTGTCGAGGAAGCAGTCGGAGTAGCTCTGCAGGCTGGGCAGGTCCGCTATCACCGCGTCGATGTCCACGTAGTCGTCCTCCGTCACGTAGAACTGGGCGGCCGCCAGACTCACCATGGCGAATAAGATCACGAACTTCATTTTTCAACTTCAGAAACTAGAAAGCCTATGAAACCAAATTAAAACCTTGTTACATAATACTATCATTATTGAATTCAAAAAATATAATGTAGCAAAATAAAGAAAATTTACAGAACAATGAATAAAATATCATAAATAAATAAAATATTTTACTGATTATTTTAACAATTTAATTTATTAAATTTATTTTTTTATATTTATGGAAAAAAATATTGATTTTAAATAACAATTCGTAATAAAATACAAATAAAATATTGAAATAAAAAACTTACTACTTGTAAAATAACTGTGCGGTTGTACCAAGTCAATATAATATGTGCTCAAGATTTATTTCATTATTTATATAAAATTTCGAGGTTAATTAGACCAAAAATTGTTTATCACCATTTAGATAAAATTCTTATTGATCTGATATAGCATTATATGTAATTAATGTCCAATTATTTCATGTTAAGAATATGTAACTGTTACGCCGTTCATATGCAATAATGAGGGAAATTGTTGTGCTATGAAAATGTTAAAAAAAAGGAAACAAGATTTGTTTGTAGAATTTTTCTCAAATTTTCAGAGCCCATTTAATTTGACACCCAAATCAAGGGGGTGCATAAAATTAATTGATCCTCCATCTTGGGGCGTCCATCATATTGCATTAGGAATGACGTCACTATAAGCTAATCATACATTGTCATGTCAGACGCGTTTACAATATTTTAGCCATAGATTAGTAAAGATACTTCGCCGCCTTGAAATTGAATGAAGCCACAAACGGCTTATTTTAGTAAGTTATTTTTTTGAATTCTTGACAAATAAAAACATTTTTAGAGAAAATTTACGAATAAATAACTAATAATGTGTAAGAAATAAATAATTACTTCAAATATTTTAGGGACATTTTAGCACGGAGACGTGGCAAAACATTTTTACGCAACTATTTCAATTCTCAAA
Source organism: Epargyreus clarus (assembly GCF_041222505.1). Classification (NCBI taxonomy): domain Eukaryota; kingdom Metazoa; phylum Arthropoda; class Insecta; order Lepidoptera; family Hesperiidae; genus Epargyreus; species Epargyreus clarus. The sequence goes on along the minus strand of NW_027332231.1, from coordinate 6,396,415 downwards.
ACTGGGTACATTTTCTTGTTAGGAGTGTGTAATCTTTACTAATCTATGATTTTAGCACAAACAGTTGCGGTTAACTATTTTCAAATTTAGTTGCGGATTTGACCCTCACAAATACACGAACCAAAAAACAAAATTATTCTTTTTGTAAGAAAAATAAAAATAAAATGTAAAGGACTTCAGAACTATGTACTAACCCAACATTAATTTTTCAATTATTTTTTACTTTGTAGTGACATAGAAGTTGGTTGTATTTTTTGTTTAAAATGTTTTTTCACCCTTTTTATATAATTAAAATACTTAATGACAAAACTTACAAACGCACTAGTCGCCTCTACGATTTTTGAAACTTCCCCTCGATTTATCTGTCTGCCATCATCAAACTCTGATTTCTTTACAATGAAATCCTTCCATCAAAAAAATCATCAAAATCGGGTTCATAAACGACGATGTTATCCGCGAACAAACATAAAAAACACATGCGGTCGAATTGAGAAACCTCCTTCTTTTTTGAAGTCTGTTAAAAAAATTATAATGGTTTGTAAGATATCAAGTATAACGGTTGGTATAGATTTTGCTTTAAGGATGTGACGATCTCTAAATAGTCTCTAGTTCGGTATTTAGTTAAATTTCTTTCAGATGTTTATGTCAGTGTTGGTTTATGGAGTCGTTAAACTTTTACCTACTGTACCATTGCTGGGCACGAATCTCCTCTCAGAATCTTGGGGCTTAGGCCATAGTATACTGCGCTTGCCAAGTGCGGGTTGATAGACTTTACCTACTAATAAAAGCGTGTTAAAAAAAATTACAGGTCCAGGTAACGATTTTTATAACTCAAAATCACTTTTTTATCCAGAACAAAAGTTATTCAAAAAACAAAATGGGATGATTAATTTTGCACCACCTTATAGTAGCACAAAGTAACGACTCTTTCTAGATTCTCTCTTTCTACAAAACGCAATCGTAAAGTTTCTATTATGCATATCCATGATTCGTATATCAATAAAATTGCTTCAAACTAAAACCGGACCAAAAAATAGGGATCTATTTTATTATTTGTTTTTAGACGGGCGGTATTTGTTTGTATTATTTTAATTATCTGAAAACGTGCTCTGTACGTACTATTTTATCTTCTAGTGTAGTTATTAAAATTAAAAATAAAAAAGAAATTAGCAAACTATTTGACTTCTCCACTTAACATATTCGTAATTAATTAATACATAATAATGTTTTATTTGCATTGGTTCACATGATTTTAAGTCTGTCTGAAATTTGCACATCGAGTAAAAAATATCTTCCAACGTATTAAATATTTCAATACTTGAAATATGTATAACAATACTTGAAATATTACTATTGTATTTAAATTTTATTAACAAACTTCCGCATCCAAAACAGAACATACTTATTTTTTTGCTTTCTTTTTTAATCCGTTATTATCAACTGTCACGCTATAGTGACAGTATTATTATTATTTTACTAGCTGCGGTTTCACCCGCGTTAAAAAGAAACGGGGGCACAGCTAGTTCTAAAATGTAAGTAGCCTAAGTTACTCCTTATAACATCAGCTACCTGCCAATAAAAGTCCTGCCAAATCGGTCCAGCCATTTCAGAGATAAGCCAGAACAAACAGACATACAGACAAAAATAAAAAAAGAGTTATTTTAGTGTATGTACCGTATGTATATCCATATACATATAGTAAAAAGGTTATTTCAATATTAAAAACAGACACTCCTATTTTATTTATATGTATAGATCAGATAAAGTAAATTAATTCATACATAACAAGGTTTCTAGCTGAAGTCGATCACAGCCACGTCTATTCCCTGAGGACAATGGTCACTTTCAGCAGCTGAAAACTATATGATTCAAACACCTTTCAAACCTCATAAAGTTTAAGTAGAAAACAGCGAAGGAAATATACTTAATTATCTTTTATTCACAACAACAACTCTTTTGTCTGCTTAAAATAATATTTATTTAATGATAAACCACAATTACACGCATAAGTAACGACAATTTAGTAGGAGACGTCAGAAATCATCATCATCATCATCATCAACCCATTACTGTCCCACTGCTGGTCACAAGTCTCCTCTCATAATGAGAAGGATTAGGTCATAGTCCACGGCGCTGGCCAAGTATGTGTGTATTGGTAGACTTCACAAACCTTTGAGACTTTTTTTATACATCTTACAGATATGCAGGTTTCCTCATGATGTTTTTCTTCACCATTTATCAAGTAATAATTAATTTCTAATACGCACATAACTTTGAAAAATCAAGTTGCGTGTCTGAGATTTGAATTTCAGACCCCTCGATCGAGCGGTCGAGTTTCGTAACAATAGGCTATCACTGCCTTACTGATGTCAGAAATAGATATACGAGTAGCTATTTGGTTCTTCCAGTTTTTTGAAAGCTGAAAGCTTTGAGCTTTTCAAGTTTAGGTGTGTATTTTAAAAGAACAGGAATAAATATACAGGACTTTTATTTAAAATAAAAACCCGTTTGTCTGCTTTGAAGTAGTATTACATAATGAAATATAGTAACATGGTTAAGTACAATCATAACCACAATTTAACAGGAGATGGACTTCAGAAGAATATTGTAACATTTTAATTAACTTTCAGAAATGACGTGATTAGAAGTAATACAGCGCTGAATACGGCACATAGTTAGGAGTAGCGTGGGGTAAATAGTTCTGCAGTACAGCTTCTAGGGCGTCGAAGTAGATGCCGTGGGGGTCGTACTTCTGCCTGAAGGCAATGTACTCGTGGGGTAGGCGCGCCTGCAGGCCCTTCAGGAACTTGGCGTAGCGCTCCCTTTGCGGCAAGTTGCATCTGTCACACGCCCTTATAACAGAATCTTGGAGGATGGCTGAAACAAAGATTATGATAAATCCACAATTGTAACGTGTTTATTTTCGTTCTTTTAGTCCTTTTAGTAACGACGGTCACACATTTTCTAAAGATTCATTATATACAGGGTTACTGAAAATTCGATATATTCCCTTGGAGGGATAAAAGTAGAGCTCATTTGCAATAGGTTTTGTCATTAAGTACCCTAGCCGATAGTGATTTGTTTTGAGGTATTCAAGTTTTTGTGTTTTTATTTCTCTAAATACCGATTTCAGGCAAAAAATAAAATGCTCCTAAGTGAATGTCCTATTTTGATCCTATTTTTGTGCATAATCTTATACCTAACATCGCAACACTTCCTTAAAATGACAATACGCTGTAGTAGTACTCTTAAACTTAACGTTATGGAGGTCAATTTGCTAGAGTTCAATAAAAAAACCCTTTTTATTTCCACTTCAGAGAGAATTTGCATAAAAAGGATGTATGGAATGTATCGTACAAAATATTAAAATAATAGCCCTATTTCACTAGCTATCCAAAATGGTATAAAACTTTTATCTTAGTTAACACTGTTTAAAATGTTAACTAAGATAATGTGCTTTACCTGTGCGGAACAGCAAGACTCTAGTGCAGTTTGTGAATCCAAAAATTACTGATGTTCTGAATATTTGTTTTTAGCTAATAACTTTTTTATTTAAAAATATTACCGTAATATTTCGTAGCACTTTGAATATTCAGAGATTTCAGCCGCCCTTGAGAACTTTTTTAAAGATCGTCCAGGCTTAGGTGTCTTCTTACGTTAATACTTATCAAAACACGAAAACGCACTTTTTTTAATTAAGTGCGTATTTAAAAAATAGTAATGCGTGGATTTTGACCCTAGGACCCCCTATTGGGAGTCCGAGCGTCAATCACTATCTGTCTTTTCTGTCGTTATTACTATTTACTCACCTCTAATACTCTCGGTAAGGGAAGTGCAGTGTCCTCTCTCCAGGAAGCAGTCAGCGTAGCTCTGCAACGTGGGCAGATCAGCGATCACCGCATCGACGTCCACGTAGTCGTTTTCTGTCTTGTAGTAGAAGCCCGGGTCTGCCAAGCCGTAAGCCAAGCCAACAACAGCTACCAATAAGAGCAGGAACTTCATCTTTGCCAAATTTTCAACACTTGACTCCTGTGAAGAAATTTATTAAGGAAATTTGTATTTTACTTACATTTTCGGGCCAAGAAGATCTTTTCTCACTACTACTATACACTTTTAGGTTATTGGATACTATTATTGTGTATATATATAACTCAAAGGTGACTGACTGACATAGTGATCTATCAACGCACAGCCCAAACCACTGGACGGATCGGGCTGAAATTTGGCATGCAGGTAGATGCTATGACGTAGGCATCCGCTAAGAAAGGATTTTGATCAATTATACCCCCAAGGGGATAAAATAGGGGATGAAAATATTACTTCGTAACGCGAGCGAAGTCGCGGGCAAAAGCTCGTTATTGTATTTGATTAAGGTTACAAATGAGCACTCCACTTGATGATAAGTTATCACTGCTGACCATAAACATCTGTTACAAACTCCACCTGGAAGCCCAGGTTCAACTCAACTTAATAATCTCCCACCTATTCAATAAGCAACTTCCGGAAACGTAATGAATAAACTCTAGTTCGTTTCCATTATTCCCATAGACCACATATACTTTACTATACATAAACTCTACAAACTACATAAGGCGTACCCTATACATAACATATAACTAAAATGTCCTCAATGACCTATATTGTTTCTATTATATTCCGTAAGTATCTCTATGTAGAGTTTAGACTGGATTAAACAATCCACAAAGGAAGTATCGTAAATTATTAAATTATTTATTTAAAGAAAAAGCACCCCACAATATTATATACCGAAAAACGTTCAGAAACTTTTAGTATAATTATATTCAATTAATGTTTGATAAACAATAATTGGATTAATGTATGAACTTACACAGGGAAGCTGGCTTAAGATTGACTGATAAATGATATCCATAAGAATGGGTATATATACCCACTTCAAGGCTCTTGTTATAAGAAACATCGTATTACTTTTACTTATTTTTTACAAATGATCTGATTCATTTGTTTCTTTATTTTAGTATTGTAAACATGAATTACTAATTATACTAAGCTCTCTGATTTATTATTAATTATGTTAAATTATGCTAAACATAAAAAATGTCTTGTGTTAAGTGCTAATTGCATTACAGGACCTAATGGCTTATCAACGGAAATTTATTAGTGTGTCAATTATAACTTTAATATCAATAAAGTAATTAATCCCGTGGCTCTGCTAGGGCGGAGTAAAAGTTTATTGCCAATTTTATGAAACAAAAGTCCGAATTCAAAATTTTACATATGGTCATTACGACGATTTAGATGAATAATAAATAAAATGATTTAGATGAAGGTGGTAGAACCCTTTGTGGTTCGACTCCGGCGGCACCACCGCCACACCTATTTCTACCTAATAACAGCAGTGTTAGGCGCTGCTGTGCTCCGGTTTGAAGGGTGTGGTAAGGGAGACAGACTTTTCCGAGGCGTTCCAGCTTAGTTCTCAGGGGTAGCGGCGCATCTGTGGCCGACCTCAGGTAGGAATATCTAATCCTATCTGGGGTTGATTACAGATGTCCATGGGCGGCAGTAGCCACTTACCATCAGGTGGACTGCATGCTCGTCTGCTACTCTTATATTATAAATAAATATAAATATATTAAGATGGTTTAGCCGTTCAGGCTGTAGGGCGTTGCTGTCAGACCGCAGACGAGTGCTATTAGCGTACCCATGGTCCCGATAAAAAGCGTCCAGTGGAACACCGTGGGGTTTTAGCAGGTGGGAGTTCGGCATATCCTCTCCGCTGCCCCGCTGAGAGGAACCCATGAAGGGTTTCCCAACTAAAAAAAGGCAATGTAGAGCCAATGACATATGTGTAGAGCGTGCAAAAGTATGAGACACACATAGGTACATACGAGTACATAAAAACATACTGTCAATCGCTCATATGCTTTGGATGTATCGCCCCACGATATTATTTTGATCTGATAAATTCGCTAGATTAATGAATGAATTCTGGCACCCGCAACCTAACTATTTATTTTTACTTTTAGTACCTACGTAATTTGGATTATTAATAAGTAGGTTATATGTTATTTTTTACCATTAAAATTTCTTATTAAAGTGCATTTTCAAATTTTTTGATTCTTAATATAGAATGGTGGTATGGTGTGCTGTATTTTACTAGAAAAGTCCTTTATTTCATATGCATATAGATGTGTTAAAAAAAAAATGTGAGCCGTCACGGGACGCCTGGCAGATGTGAAACATCAACATTATTTTGTAAAAGTAATATGCAGAAAAGAACATATTGTGATAGGAACTAAATATGTCATAATGATAAAATAAAATATTACGTTTTTTTTCCAGATAACGATGACTATTTATTGAATTCGATTGCGCATGGCGACGCGTCGCCACACCGTACACACTACTGCATATAGACTGTATATATATACCATCGTATAGCGTGGCGACGCGCCACGCCAGAAATCGGTTTTACGTGCGGCTATAGATGTTTCACATCAATATATAATCGGCAATTATGTTGTGCTAGTCATGAGTTTATATCATATTGTACTAGTTACAAGCCCTTTCATTTGATATTTATGGTGAGGCAGTTATAAAAAATATGTAATAATCCGCCAATTTATTACGGCGGTTACTTGAATTTTCAATGCAATTATATATTGTAATGAAAATTAAGGGTGTGTACTAAATTTCATATCAAATGCTCGACAGAAAGCGACAATAATTTCAATTACTACCGAACTACTCGTAGTTCTACGCGCCACCATACAATTACTATGGGAGACAAAAAAAACGCGCTTTAAACAAGCCGCGGTCAAAATGTAACAATAAATCAGTCGCCTGAAAGAGTCACTAGTGCGTGCACTTGTATAGAAAGCAATATGTTTTATATTTTTGCGGTTTCAGTCTTGCGGTTAACCGCGCGCGTTTAATCGCAGTGCGGTCTCAGCCTAAAGCCTAAATGTGTAAAAGAGGTTACAAAGACTAGTTTTTTTTTATAATATGTTTATTGCTATATATGTAATACGCACAATGAAGTCGAAAATGTAACAGTTATATCGCTTGAAGGAAAATATGAATGAGTTCAGTTTTGCTCAATGTCAAATGAATTTTCGTGGAATATTCCTTGGTACTATTTATACCATAGTAGGAAAGTATTCTTTAAATTGTATAGTTTCCTTTAAGTACCTACTTGCCCTTTAAGTGCCGGTACGTAAGTGACTAAAATTCGTTAGTGTTTGTCCTCCTGAAGTTAAACAAAGTAAAAATATAAATTTCATTAATCTTGAGCTGTAGTTTTACCGTAATTTAAGTGCCGATCAGTAAAACTCTTGATACTAGAATTGCAAGGGTTAAGAACCAAATGCACATATTATTCAAGTATTTTCGAAAACCAAAACGAAAACGACAAAAACACTTTATTTACCATTAAAGTAACATCATTATTTTAAAAGTCCATGTAATGTAACATTTTACACAATGTCACAATGTTAGTTACCGTACTCCTCCGAAACGGCTTTACCGATTTTCAGCAAATTTTATATGCATATTCAGTAGGTCTGAGCATCGGCTACTATCTACTTTTCATACACCTAAGTGATAAGGGTTGTTCACCATGGCAACATAACGTTTGCCGGGTCATTTAGTATAATGTATGTGTAAGGTACCTACCCATTTCTCTACAATAATGACAGTGTGTACTTAAGAAATGGTACTTCTTAAAATTAAACAGCAGGTAATAATTAAAGGTAACATAAAATGTATTTATTTAATTTTATTTTCAATTAGTACGTTCAATAAACATTTCATCCATTAATTTTACAACCACAATTATATGGATAATTAATGAAAGCCTTTCAATATTCAGTAATTGTTTGTATTCTTAAATTACAGATGTTTGTATACCTTTCTGAGTGGCGGCTACCATTACTGACGCACAACGGTCGGCTAGTCTTGTGTAGTTCGCAAACTGACTACTTCCGAAGACCTACGCGAACTAGATTCAAGATTTCCAGCTCCATGGCTCGTTAGCCCTTAACTGAAGTAGTGAAAAATTTTTTTGAATATTTTATATAAATCAATAAGTTTATCCTGTTTTTAGTGTTCAAACATTTTAATCAATGTATTCCTTAATCTTGTCACATATACTACAAAATTAAAATCTACAAATTGATTAAAAAACGGCAGATCTTTCGCTCTTTTAGTTCATCTGTTTTTCAGTTCCCAACTGTTCGGTATACAACTGGTAGCAGACGAACTAAAAGAGTGAACTAGTTCGTTTGGGAGTCGCGAACTAAATTAAGCGATCCCAGTTGCGAGCTATTACGCCCAAAAGTATCGGCTAGTCGCCAAACAGTCGGCGACAGTTTGCCACCGTCGGGAATGGTCGTTAGCGCGAGCTGTCACATGTGTTTTAACTTAACTTAAACTAACTTAACTTATATATTTTAACTGTATATCTTTTAACTGTATATCTATATGTGTTTTGACTTAACTTTAGTTTGAGTTTAATTAACTCTATCCAGTAGCTTCGTGACAAGTATGCGTATAAAATAATAGAATGCAAGTGTATGGGTGGGACCCTTATAATGATTTTATGATATAGCTATACGTATACTTGTCTTTTCGTGTGTCATTGTACTCACAACACAGAGATTGTAAGTGAGAACGTGATTATAATGTTTTCTTGTTTAGTATTATTTTTTTATAATTGAACATAACGTTTAGTTATCACGAATAAATAAAAAAGTCAGTTGGTTTAATATAAGGGTTTATGATTTATTTTCAGAATAGTAAATTGTAGGTAGTATCAAAAATAATAATTTTTTTAAACACAAATTTTACAATTATTTTCTAGTAATGATAATAGTATGGGGTTCCATGGGGCAAAAACTTCGCAAGTTCAGCTTCTAAGGCGTGGAAGTAAATGCCGTGGGGGTCGTACTTCTGCCTGAAGGCCAAGTACTCGTGGGGTAACCTCGCCTGTAGCCCCTTCAGGAACTTAGCGTAACGCTCCTTCTGCGGCAAGTTGCATCTGTCACATGCTCGTATTACGGAATCTTGGATATTTCCTGGGAAATATACAAATCAATAACATGATAAAGGTATATAAAAAAATAATATTAAAATATTTCAAAAATAAGTAATATAAAGGTCTGTTTGTAACCTAAAAATAATCATCTAGTATCTGTATTGCGTGACTATAAAATATTGTTTTAATAAAAGCGTGTTAAAAACAAAAATAAATAATTAAATAAATTCATAGGTTTGTATATTCAAGTAAACATTCATAGGTACAGTCAGCATCAAAAGAAGGTAACATATCCAGATTTTTAAAAGTCCTGTGACCGAAACGTATTATATATGTCGCTTAACAAAAATAGCACAAGAATTAACATTTTAGGTTAATGTTAAAATTGCTTGAACACTAGTTAAAAGGAAGGAGGTATCATTTACTTTAGTTGCTGACTGTATTTTAGTGACGTTACAAAACAAAGAACACAGAGCGTATTAAAATTACTTTTTTGACAGTTGACAGCTACAACGAGCGGAAATCAAGTCGAAATCGAAAATCCACACGACATAATGACAGTATGATATTACAATTTTATAACGTGGTCTTTTAAATTATCGCATTTTAATGAAGCTAAAATAAAGAATAATTAAGACCGATTAAATTTAAAATAATTAAGAATCATTTTCATACTATTAAACACATGTCGCTAACCAGAGAGCCAATTACTAATATTCATAGTGCTTGCATCAAAAGTTTTGTTTGAAGATCCAAACAAAATTTTCGTTCCTTTATATATCTCATAAGAACTTACTAAATGTCATGTTTCTAGCATTAGTGAGTTGTGACAAGTATTTTACTGACTGCGGAGGATTTTTTTTTATAATATAGGAGTAGCAGCGAGCATGTTATCCACCTGATGGTAAGTAGCTACTACCGCCCATGGACATCTGTCATTAACCCCAGATAGGATTAGATATTCCTATCTGGGATCGGTCACATATGCATAATTATCCCTAAGGACTATACGCTTCGGAAAAGTAGGTATGTATGTTTTCGACCGTTGGTATCAACGCTCAAACGGCGTTATAAATATGCACATATGAGGTGTCGTTGGATCATATGTACCTTTAGTATGAGTTTTTACAAAAATGACTGTTTCTATATTTGTTTACGTATTCGCCCATATAATTCCAATCAGCGCCCCTAGCGGACTGTATCAGAAGTGATTGGGAATAACTTACTTAATAAGGGTACTGAATTGTGGGAGTGACATCAGGTTAGTTAATAATAAGGTTTCTGATTTTTTTTATAGTAATTTAGATAAATGTATAGATTTTAACTGTATCTATATGAGTTTTACTTACGTCTGTAACTCTCTGTTAGCGAGGTACAATGACCCTTCTCCAGGAAGCAGTCGGCGAAGCTCTGAAGAGTTGGCAGGTCAGCTATGACCGCATCGATGTCTATATAGTCATTTTCAGTCTGGTAGTAGTAGGAACTAGCCACTGCGCATCCCACTAAGGCGACAAATACGGCAAACTTCATTTTGAATCTGCAAAAGGATTTATGTTAAGAAGTTTCTGATTCTTAAAAAGTTAGAGGTGATATTTTTTTTTAGGGTTCCGTACCCAAAGGATAGAAATAGGATCATTAAGTCTGCTGTGAGTCCGTCACTCTGTCTATCACACTGTCTATCTATGTCGGTTCCAGAGATAGAGCCCTGTGACAGACGGACAGACAGTGGAGGCTTAGTAACAATTCCGTTTTTACCCTTTGAGTACGGGATCCTAAAAATATTTGGAGGACTATGTTTTTATATTGGCCACAGTCAGGATACGATCCCTTTACTTTATTTATACCTTTTCCTAACAATTGTTAAAATTGTATTAAATTTAAAAAAAAACATATTTCAGTTTAATAAATAAAAGTATGTTATTTTGTACTAAATTATAAAATATACAATTATTAATTATACAATTAAAGGAAAATGATTTCGATAAAAGCAGATATACTTATAATTTAATTAGACTAAACAAGTAATTTGATAATTATAGACAATTTGAACTTACAGTGCAGCTGAACTGACTGAGTTGAGATGTAGTGTGACTACTAAACTAAAATAAGTAAGCCTTTTTATACTAACTTCAAGGCTTAAATCAAAAAAATATCACTTTTACCTTATTATTTGTTTACGATTTATGTAATTATTTTTAATTATTTTCATAAAGTGTTTTCAAGTAATTATGTAAACAAATATAAAAGGTAATTAAGAAACCGGAACTGAAAACGATTTGCAGAATTAGATCGTAACCGACTTGTATTGTCACTATACGGTTGACACAGAGATCCAGGTTCGATAACCAATCAAGGAATTCAAATGACTGTGAGATTGAGACGAAAAATAGAAATAAATGATAAGGTATTCCCGTTTTTGCGCGGCTATAGTCACAACATAGTCAATTCCGAATGCTATTGCAGGCCAAAAACGTCCCTTATTATTTCCGCTTGTAGCGGCAAAATCATATGATAGATTTTTCCTACAGTTCATGTTTTTAACTGTCATATAAGGTAAATTTACTAAAACGTACTAATTTAGTCCTCAAGGGCGGAAAAGTAACTGTAAATTACTGTCAAGTATTAGATACTAAAATTTCTGCTACAAAAATGTTTATGTTAAAATCCATCTAGTCATTATAAATTTATTAAATTTAGCCAAAAATCGGATGTAGAAAAACACATAAATCAAATCTTGGAATCGCTAAAAATTAGCGAATATTAATAAGGATGAGATCAATAAATATCGAAATACTCTACCTCCCAACCACCGATAATTTTATTGTTATACCGTGAATATTTTTCAATCTTCAAAGAAATTGGCTCTTCAAATCTATCCGATTAATCTTGTAACTAAATGTTTAACTACATAGATACGAGTACATACTTACCTACAAATTATTATGATACTTATTCAGCGAATATAATAATCCGAATAATGGACATAACAAAGCATCTTCCATTTCATAAGTTTTCATAAAGGCATGTTTGTAAAAAATATTATTACAATGCCATATTTGGATGGGTACTATGCGGTAAAATACGCATTTTCGAATAAAATAAACCCAGATCGCTTTATTTATTTTTGAACCCGGTTTTTGAGAGTTGCATTGTCACGTAATCGTCGTATATAATAGGTAGGGCTGGATTAATTACAAAAGTAAGACGATATCATACACTTTCAACCAAAAAAAATAGATAGAGCCTCTGGAAGAAAAAATAAGCTTTCCTTTTGGTGACGCACATAGTCCACACAATAAAATAACTTTCGGATAAGTTGTAATTGTATAGGACGATATTATTATCTGGAAAAATATTCAAAATAATTATCGTGTGCTCACATACCGTATTAAAGTAAATTATCATTAGACATGTAGTTCGTATTCACTAACATGACGAAATCTACCATAGAATTCAAAATCGTATAATAATACTCGTAATATGTATTTTTGTATGTATGCAAATTGCAAAATTTCGTAAAGCTTTATCTATCTTTTAGTTTAATGTAAAAAAATATTTATTTTTGCAGAAACTACTGTTCTGTGATAAAATGACTGCTTTTGTTAATTTAATTCTTTACGAGTGGTAACGATTTATTCCTGTTACTTTAAAAAAATGTATTTATACATACCCTCTTTCGCTCCCCTGGGTGGAAGGGCATTCATAAGGATTTCTCCGCGTTAAATGTTGGTAGAAAGTATTTCTGAATCATCATCATCATCATCATCAACCTATACTGTCCCACTGCTGGGCACGGGTCTCCTCTCAGAATGAGAAAGATTAGGCCATCGTCCACTGCGCTGGTCAAGTGCGTATTGGTAGACTTCACATACATCTGAGATTTTTTTTATAAATCTCTCATGTAAGCAGGTTTCCTCACGATGTTTTTCCGTCACCGTTTAGCAAGTGATAATTAATTTCTAATATGCACATAACTTAGAAAAATCAGAGGTGCCTGGGATTTGAACCTCGGACCCCTCGATCGAGAGGCCGAGTTTCTTAACCACTAGGCTATCATAATATGGATTAAATATTCAGAAATAACTGCTGTTATTTCTGAATATTTAATCCATATTATGGACTAATGTGTAACATAACATTTCCATATTTCGAATATTAATAAAGGACAATGCCCATGAAACTATGGACCGCCGTCCAGAGTTGCATCAAATTGAAACTTTCTGTGGACGATGTATAATTAACCAATTACTACCACCAATAATTATTTTTTAGATCAGCACCCGGGTTCTGAAGTTATTTACCGAATTGTAACATAACCTCAAAATCGAAAATATCCGACGATAGTACCTAGAATGTAGTTCGATTAACATATTCCATTTACTTTTAAAGGTAGTAGGTAAAAAAACCTAAATTGCGTAAAAAAGTTTTGCCACGTCTCCGTGCTGAAATGTCCCTAAAATATTTGAAATAATTATTTATTTATTACTTAAATTTCGCAGTATTAGTTATTTATTCGTAAATCTTCTTCAAAATGTTTTTATTTGTCAAGAATTCAAAAAAAGAACTTACTAAAATAAGCCGTTTGTGGCTTCATTCAATTTCAAGTCGGCGAGGTATCTTTACTAATCTATGACTACAGTCAATACATATATAACCACAAAAAGTAGTACAAGTATTGACAAACACACACGAACTAAATAAAAATAAAACGGCATTGCTCTCAAACGCCAAAACGCTTTGCCATCCAATTTTCACTTTATAAAACGATTATCGATTGTAATGATATTATTTGCTTAGTCACAACACTAAAAGATCTTATTGAATTCCGAGTATATATAAAATACCGTCATTTTAATTTTTAAGAACAACAAACAACATTTCGTCTTATTTTGTCTTAAATGGAATCCTCTGTTCAAAACAAATATTCTGATCGACAAACAACTTTTGCTAAATGTTAAGAGTTACTTACGAGGAAGTTAAGTAATAAAATATTTTTAATAACTTGATCTGATTTTCAATTTAAAGTTCAGTACTTAGTTAAACGCTTTCGTAGAATACCTACTTTTTTAAATAATAGGAAATGATTAAGTATTTTACATTAAGTGGGCACAACCACCCACAATAATTAATTGTAACTCCAAATTAGACAGTGGTTACCAATAAAGCTTCGATAGTGGTAATGGTGAACTAGAAGTTAAATAACGTAGAGTCAGTGAAAATTACTTTTCTACACTAATATTATAAAGAGGAAAACTTTGTTTGTTTGGTTGTAATGAATAGGCTTAAAAACTACTGGACCGATTTTAAATTCTTTTACCATTCGGAAGCTACATTAACGAGTAACATAGGCTATATTTTATTTAAAATATATTTGATAAATAGATTTTGAGGCGGTACAAAGTTTGCCAGGTCAGCTAGTCTTTTACTAAAGTAGCAGCAATTGTGGTTAGTGGTGCCGCCTCTGATTAACCTTAGAGAAGATTTTAGTCTTCCCCATAGATTAGTTTCTATGGTCTTCCCTGACATTCGCTATAGATGAGTTGTTATCCTTATACATACATACATATACATAACTCATCGTTTATAAGGTAGGAATAGGTGATAAGGTGGTAACTCCGCAGACCACATAGGGTTTTACAACCTTTAATTAGACCTTTGACGAATTACGAGTACAATATCAAGACGTAGTCCTCGATTTCTTGTATTAAACTTCTAAATGAAATACATATTAATGGAAATCATTATTTATTATTAAGTACAATTATTATTTATTTCAATAACCATTAGATTACATTATAATCATTGAAAATAAGTTGTTGTTGTCTTTATTTTTTATACAAGTAATAATAAGGGAAAGTTACAAGGGTATTGTCGGTTAAATATGGAGCTAGTTCGGCTTCAAGACGATTGAAGTAAATGCCAAGGGGATCGTACTTCTGTCTGAAGTTAAAGTACTCTTGAGGATACTTCCTGCTCAACAGAAACAGGAATTTTGCGTACCGCTGCTTTTGAGGAATATTGCATTTATCACAGGCCCGTAAGATGGAGTCGCGGATATATTCTGAAAAAAGAAAACAATGTAAGGTATGAAGAAATGTAATTTACAATGTAAGAAGGTGGTAAAACCCTTTGTGGTTCGACTCCGGCGGCACCACCGCCACACCTATTTCAGCCTTATAACAGCAGTGTTAAACGCTGATGTGTTCCGTTTTGAAGGGTGTGGTAATGGAGACATAATTTTTCGAGGCGTTCCAGCTTAGTCCTCAAGGGTAGCGGCGCATCTGTGGCTGACATCAGGTAGGAATATCTAATCCTATCTGGGGTTTATCAGCCACTTATCATCAGGTGGATTGCATGCTCGTCTGCTACTCTTATATTATAAAAAAATGTTGGATTTGTAGCACCCACGCTTATATCTAGAGACTTGTAACATGTCGTGACGTGACAAACAAAATATTTTGGCAGGCACGGCCGGCCGGCACGGCAGCACGGCAGCACGGCAGGCAGGCCGTGTCTGCGTAGTCGAGTTACAAAGGATATAATAAGATTTGTGTAACTTAAATGCCGTACTAAGTGTTCCCCACATTTAAATGTGAGTCAGAAAGATGGAAGATATCAATTAAACATTTTATCGTTCTTGATGTCCTAAGGCATCTACGAAATAACGACTGTACATGCACATTTATAAGGTGGTAGAGTTTTTCTGCACTGGACCGCGATTTTTAAAATAAAACTTTAGGAGTGATAGAGCAAAAAGTTCTTGATGGTAATCGATTACGGTTTCCTATCCGTAACGATCACCATCCAGAACGGTTATTCCTCCTTCAGTTACAGTTGCGTTGCAACTCCTCAGGACTAAGCTAGCCTCATCGGTTGACTAGCTAGTATCCACACTCTACACATTTCGATCAAAAAAATGATGAAAGAAGAAATTAGCGTGACTGTACATTTTTTTATTATTATTTTACCTAACCTGATCAAACCTCACTGCTTCCACCTTTCAAGCTTATTCTTATTGGGATAATTATATAGATGATGATAAATTACTTACGTTTGTAGCTTGCAGCCAGAGAGCTACAGGGTTTCCTATCCATGTAGCAATCTAGATAGCTTTGCAGGGTGGGGGGATCAGCAAATATCGCGTCTACGTCGATGTAATCATTCTGTGTCTCGTAGTAGCGTGACTCCGCTACCACAAACCCTACCATCACGGTTAAGAGAAACACACACTTCATGTTTACCTAAAAATAAAATATAATTAAAATTGAACCATTATTCACATGTCATTCGAAGAAGTTGCGAAAAATCTCTTCCGTTGGCTTTGATGTTGTTTTTTTTATGAAAGTAACAATTACAGTCTACCTAATTTAAATGGCCACTACCCTCCGTGGAAATCTGTAATCAACCCCAGATAAGATTAACCAGAACACAACAGAACTAGAACACAACAGTGGTTAAATCCGTAGCCGACTTCAAGCAAAACTCTAAATGGGGTTGATTACAGATGTCGATGGTCAGCAGTAGCCATTTATCATCAAGGACATTCTCGTTTGCTGCTTCTGTATTACAGAAGGAACATCTTACCAATTGGATCCAAAACACATTAAAATTTGTTATAAGTAAATATTTTTTTAAAATTTCATGCAACAATAAAATCGTAATACGATACTTACAAACGTCAGATTCAACAGGCTTTAACAAAATACTTGTATTAAAAAGGTTCTATATATACCAAAACCTGACCAATATAAAAAATAACAAATAAAGATACCTTCATAATTCTCGTGTTATTAAGCACTTTATCTGATTAAACTTTACATCATGTTTGTCAGAAACTGATATAAGCTCATAAAACGAAGCTCATTAAAGTTTCAAAGATTCCTTGTAATTACTGAATGCATATCGTTAAAAATCAGTATGCCCGTCAAATTAAATCGTAAAATTTTTAGGTATGTTGTTTTTTATGATTTCGTCGATACATATGTATTTTTGGAATCCACTGATGGACATAAGCCCTTATGGCGCCATTTCAACCGGTCCTATTTCACAATTTCACAATGCGAGCAAAATACAGGTACTTTGCAATGATAAATTAAAACCATCGAAAATGTACAATCCTTACCAGTATTAGTAGTATGGTAGGTAGTATTGTATTGTACCTGTAGTTCAGGGACTGTCGTAGGAGGCGACTACAAGGGGGCTTCCGGGGCTTACGGGCGGCAAGAGTGGGAGCTTGAACCGTCATGTTTTTAACTGTCATATAAGGTAAATTTACTAAAACGTTCTAATTTAGTCCTCAAGGGAGGAAAAGTAACTGTAAATTACTGTCAAGTAGTACTAAAATTTCGGCTACAAAAATGCTTATGTTCAAATCCATCATTATTTTGTTAAGTTAAGCCGTAATCGGATGTAGAAAAACACAAAAGTCGAATCTTGGAATCGCTACAAATCGGCGAATATTAATAGAGATGAGATCCATAAATATCGAAATACTCTACCTCCCAACCACAGATAATTTTATTGTTATACCGCGAATATTTTTCAAACTTCAAAGAAATTGGCTCTTTAAAATCTGTTCGGTTAATCTTTTAACTAAATGTTTAACTACATAGATACGAGTACATACTTATTATTATGATACTTATTCAGCAAATGTAAAACCTGAATAACGGACATAACAAATCATCTTCCATTTCATAAGCTTTCAAAAAAAGATTGTTTGTAAAAATATTATTACATAATGTCATATTTGGATAGGTACGTAAAGTTGCGGAAGAAAGACGGTACTATGCGGTAAAACACGCATTATCGAATAAAAAAAACTCAGATCGCTTTATTTATGAGATATTTAATTATTGAAACCGGTTTTTACTAGTCGCATTGTCACGTACTCGTCGTACAGGTGCAGAGTTGGATTAATTACAAAAGTAATATGATATCATACATTTTCAACCAAAAATAATAGATAGAGCCTCTCGAAGAAACAAATAAGCTTGTCTTTTGGTGACTCACATAGTCCACACAATATAATAACTTTCGGATAAGTAGTAACTTTGTAGGACGATATTATTATCTGGAAAAAATATTTAAAATAGTTATCGTGTGCTCACATACTGTATTGTAATAAATTATATTATCATTAGACATAAAGTTCGTATTCTCTAACATGACGAAATCTACCAAAGAATTAAAAATCGTATAACAATACTCGTAATATGTGTGTTTGTATGTATGCAAATTGCAAAGTTTCGCAAAGCTTTATCTATCTTTTAGTCAGTTTTAATGTAAAAAATATTCATTTTTGCAGCAACCACTGCTGTGTGATAAAATGACTGCTTTTGTTAATTTAATTCTTTACTTCTTCTCTCTTCTTTCTTTTATTTATTGTAACAAAAAAAATTATATATAGAAAGAGGGTATCTTTCACTCTCCTGGGCGGGAGGGCATCCATAAGGATTTCTCAGCGTTAAATGTTGGTAGAAAGTATTTCTTAACATTTAATCCATATTATGGACAAGTGTGTGACATAACATATCTATATTTCAAATATTAATAAATTTAGCTCTGTATTATTGGTGTACATATCAAAGGTATAAAACTGAAAATACGTGGTCTTCGGTTTATTTTTAACTGCAGATAAATTCAAAGATTTTTACTAAATGTTAAGAGTTACATACCAGGAAGTTAAGTAATAAAATATTTTTAATAACTTGATCTGATTTTCAATTTAAAGTTCAGTACTTAGTTAAACGCTTTCGTAGAATACCTACTTTTTTAAATAATAGGAAATGATTAAGTATTTTGCATTAAGTGGGCACAACCACCCACAGTCATTATTTGTAACTCCAAATTAGACAGTGGTTACCAATAAAGCTTCGATAGTGGTAATGGTGAACTAGAAGTTAAATAACGTAGAGTCAGTGAAAATTACTTTTCTACACTAATATTATAAAGAGGAAATCTTTGTTGTTTGTTTGTTTGTTTGGTTGTAATGAATAGGCTTAAAAACTACTGGACCGATTTTAAAAATTCTTTCACCATTCGGAAGCAACATTATCCACGAGTAACATAGGCTATATTTTATATAAAATATATTTGATAAATAGATTTCGAGGCGGTACAAAGTTTGCCAGGTCAGCTAGTCTTTTACTAAAGTTTGGTTTTTGGGTCTATCTATCGCTGGGACGTCTTACCCTCCGGGCGCACATATATTGCGGCAATGACAACATAAGGGCGGTGGGCAGGAAATTCGGGTCTCGAGGATACCCTCTTTGCCCGGGCAGATTCTCAGGTGGTAAATACCCCCCGGATTCTTGATATTTATTCATAATAATATAATGTTATTTAAAACATAATAAAATAATGAACAAATATTAAAAATTTCTATCATCCCCCTGTTGAGGGGGTGATTCGGTAATTATCGCGTCGTTGTACCGAGCGGACGGTCGGCCCCCTGATGGTCGGGGGTCGCCAGCCCTGGGAGCTCCCGCGGGAGCGGGCGCCCCGTAGGTGGTCGATCGTGTAGGGGCGCGAACCCCTTTAAATGGGAGTATGGTCCGGCCTCCGCCCGCTCATACATTGAGCGTGCGAGGCGGACCACAAACTCCTCGACCGTTTCGATCTTGAGGTCGCGCCTCACCACGTCGTTCCTGACGTAGCGACCCGCCCCCACGATTGCTCGAAGGGCCAGGTTCTGCTGGGCCTGGAGACGCTGGCGTTGCGACCTAGATACCAACGCGTACCATGCCGGCGCCGCGTAGGTAAGTCGTGAACGAATGTAGGTCTTGTAGATCCCTAGTTTCGTCCTTAACGGTAACCTGGATGTAAGCACCGGTCGGAGCATCGCTCGGGCCGCTCGGGCCTGGTGGATCGATTGTTCCACCTGCGGGATCATATGCAACGAGCGATCGATGTTACATCCTAGGTATTTAACTATTGGCTGCCAAGCTACCTCCGTGTCACGGAGCCTCAGCGGAGCCGGCATGATACGCTTGCGGCTGAACAGTATTGCGACTGTCTTTCCGACATTGACAGCCATGCGCCACTTATCCAGCCACATAGGTAGTAAGTCGAGCAGACGCTGCATTCTCCGTGCAGCTAAGTCCGCTCGGCGGGACGACGCGAAGTACGCACTGTCATCTGCGAACAACGCGAGCATAACGTCGCGCTCCCAGTCTTCCAGGTGACCTTGGAGAGTGGGGGCGTCGTTGGTATACAGAGCATAGAGCCACGGAGAGAGGCAGCTGCCCTGCGGCACCCCCGCACGTATGGGCCTAGGGTCTGAGGCGACGCCCTCGACCGAAATATAAAACTGCCGCTCACTTAAAAACGATGCTATCAACCGTATCAGCGTCACCGGGGCAGGTGTATTCATCATTTTGCATATGAGCCCCTCATGCCATACGCGGTCGAACGCCTTCTCGATATCGAGAAAGACGCCGACCGTGTGACGGCCGTAGTTGAGCTCGGATGCTAAATGATGAATAACCCGCGTGAGCTGCAGCGTTGTAGAGTGACCGGCGCGGAACCCGAACTGCTCGTCCCTTATAGTAAGGAACGGACGCAGTCGTTTCAACGCCAGTCTCTCAAACAGCTTAGCTGTGGTTGATAGCAGGGTTATGGGGCGGTAGTTACCCGGGAGACGGCGGTCTTTCCCCGGTTTCGGGAGGACGATTACCTTCCCTAATTTCCAGATGGTCGGGAAATGGCCTGTGCGTAGGATGGCGTTAAAGACCCGAGTCATTGAGACAAGGGCCCCTCTGGACAGCATACCTAACGCCGCGTTGGGGATCCCGTCGTGACCTGGGGCCTTACGCCTGGGTAGACGTAAGGCCGCCTTCCTTACCTCAGTGGGAGAGATAAACTCGATCCCTTCGAGTGCCGGTGTCGGGTCACTAAGAAGATCCCCTACTCTACGCCCTACATCCTCGTGATGCGCGGAGGCTGACTGTGCGGGTGGATGGGGCGAGAACTGCTCTTCCATATACTCCGCAAGTATCTCCGCGCGGTCCTTCGCTGCGTGGACCCGCCTCCCCCCGCCATCTAGGAGAGGGGTGACGGGGACCTTAGCGCGAGTCAGCTGTCTATTGAGATGATGGAGAGACGTTTGCGACTCGCCAGCCTGGTCGATTCTCATCTCCCAGGTGGCCCCTCGCAGCTCCGCCATCTCAGCAGACAGCCGCTCGGCCAACGCATTCAGGTCGCGCTTGACCCGGGGACAACGTGTGCGCGCCCAGAGCTCGCGCAGCTTACGCTTCTTAGCGAGCATTTCGCTAAGACGGACTGGGAGTGGTGTACTGTAGCGGCCCGTCTCCACAGGGGACTGCGAAGTCGAAGCCGCCAGGGCATTAATAATTGAGGTTTGAACCGCCTCGGTGGCGGCTTCGACCCCCTCGGCGGAGGAGAGCGAGCCGCTAAACTTAATGGAATTTAAGGTGTTTTTAAACTTATCCCAGTCCGTCTTGCTGCGGAGTCTGGGGGGTTCCACACACGCCGCCCCAAGGCCAAGAACGACCAATATGGGCAGGTGTTGTGTGTCCAGGTCATACAACACCTCCACATGGACTGGACACGCGAGATCCTTGTGGAGTATGATGTCCAGGACATCTGGGCGGTGGGACTCGTCCGAGGGGATATGGGTAGGGGCCTCAGGACCCTGTACCTCATAGCCTTTAGCCTCGGAGTCTTCATACAGCTTCCGTCCCACGGGACTGATGACTCTGGACCCCCAAGCCAAGTGCTTGGCGTTGAGGTCACCAGCCACCAAGGTCGGAGCACCACCATCCATGATGCTCGAGATGTCCTGCGGGTCAAATTGGGGACCTGGTGGGCGATACGCCGCATAGAGTCGCAGGTCCCTTCCCGCCGCACTCAACGCTACCCCTATGGAGCGCGTGTGGGTGAACGGCGGGTGTGGCAATTCCTCGTGTACCAAGTCGTGTCGAACCGCAACCGCGGTTCCCCTGAAAGGAAATCCCGTGGGCGTCTGCTCGTCACGCCGGTACACGTGGTAATTAGGTAGCCTTAGATCGAGGCCTGCACGCAGCTTGGTCTCACCCAGGAGCACGACGTGAATGTCCTGCGCCTGTATGAGACCACGTAGCGCTTGCAGGTGTCTAGTGACGCCGCCCGGATTCCAGTACAGCACCCTGAGGGACGCTGCACTGGACCCCGAGGACGTCTGAGACAATCCGTTGCACGGCCGCAACCAAGTCCGGGTGCCGGGCCACTGCCTCGCAGATGGACTGCACTGCTGTGACAAGGGCATCTGCGGGCGTGTCAAGCCCGAGGGCACGAAAGGGCCGCGCAACGGCGACCGGTGTTGTGGTCTGACGGGGGCGGGGTGTTGGTCGCTCCTCCGGTTCCTCGATCCTTAGCCGCCTCTGCGGTCTCCTGCGGCCGGTGCCCTCCTCGACGACAGGCTGGGCCGGGAGTTGGGCACGGCGGGGGCGCGGAGCGGGCTGTCGCGGCTGTAGGGCCGGCGCGGACTCAGGTACTACCTGTACCCGGGCCGGCTCCACTGCCGGAGTGGGGGCTGGTCCCGCGGCCGGGTGCGTCTCTGGAGCCTGATGTTCGGTCTCCATCGGCTGGGGGGTCGACTCGGCGAGGGGTACCCGCCGGGTCTCCCTCTGGTTCCTAAGACGCGCGGCGTTCCGACGCCTGTTATGCCTTTTACGCTTAGCAGACGTCGGGCGCCTCGCCGGTGCCATTAGAGATGCACCGGCCGCGGGTTCATACTCCTCCACATGCCGCACTGGGGGCCCCACTGCGGTGGGCGGCGCACGGCTCCTGACTGGGGGCGCCGGAGCGGGTGCGGCGCCCCGCTGTTGACGAGGGCCGGGAATGGGTGGTGGTAGCGCGATGCTTTTAGCCCGCGCCACTCTCCTAAGAACCGCACATCGCCTATCATTGGCCATGTGCGGTCCATGGCAGTTGGCGCACTTGGCTTGGGCATCGCGCGGTAGGGGACAGTCCCGAGTTGCATGAGACTGCGCGCAACGGACGCACTTCGGCTGCTTGAAGCAGTTGTACGAGGCGTGGCCGAAGCCTTGGCAGCGGTGGCACTGGGCCGGGCCGCCTCGGCCCCTCCACGCCTCGACAACCACCCCCGGCATGTTAAGTAGCTCGTCCACCCTGTAAAGGCGGGCGAGCTCCTCCTGGCCCAAGTGGTCCATCTGCACGTGAAACGTGCAACCCGGGCGTCCTCGCCTCGGTGGGATGTACGTCCCGAAACGTACCGGAAATCCAAGCGCCCTGAGCGCCCCGCAAACTCTCTCCGGGTTCGTATCCGCCGGCAATCCCCACACAGCCACCTTAGTGGGGCGGTTCTCGCGCGGCGTATAACAGAACCAGGAGAGGTCTGGCTCTGTGCCTGCTAGGTCGGTCAGGAACGCCTGGACCGTCCGGTACTCTTCGGGCGTCTGAGGGATAAACCTTATCCCTCGTCCATAGGGCCGTGCGCTCGGCGCGCGACCCAATCGGGCTCGCAGCACCTCGAAGTGCTGCGTCCAGTTCGGGAACCGCTCCACCACAATGGGGGGGTAACCCTTAGGCCTGTCGTCTGCTCGAGGACCCTGGGATGGTCCACCAACGACGGGTGAACGCGGCGCTGCATCAGCAGCCGCTGTTGTCGGGGATGGTAAGGTGGGCGCACTACGTGGCGCCTGAGTTGTCATTGCCGCAGCATAGGTGACGCCCTGCCTCAAGCCACTAGGCGAGGCCGGATCGTCAATAACCCTATCCCTACTTACGCTTAACAATTCGTTCGCGGCTTCGCGGGTAGGAAGGGTAGGGGGCTGGGCGGGAATGGATGGGTTTTCGGTGGCCTCCGTGTGGCCGGACGGTGACGACCTCGATGCCATCTGCACATACGAGGTGGAGTCGAGGCCGGCCTCGACGGAGGGTGCCCTCGAGGGCGGGGGGGATGGGGAGGGGGAACGCGGGGGTGACCGGTGCGCGATGACGTGCACCGCAGCAGCAACCTCCACGCCAGCGCTCTGCTCCTCCACGCTGTCCTCATATTCTGATGAGGACGTTCCCGTCAATGTTTCACGCACCTGCACCTTCGGTGGTCTCTCCAGTATCGGGTCTGAGGGCGAGACCCGTCTAGGGATCTTACTCGCCCTCCTAGGTGGTGTTATGGGTGCAGGTGCTGTCGGCATCGGGTCTATCGGTGGCATATCTAGCCCTGGACCTTCCACGGGCTCGGGTTCTTCTACGGCTGGTACTGGGGGTGCGTCCGACTCCGGCCTGGTGGTCGGCAGTGGGACCTCCCGGCAGGCTACGCGCCTCCGAGTACCCCGTCTTCCCCCGCGCACGAACATCGTGTGCAGGGGGTCCTCCGCTGGACGAGTTGGCTCGCTAGGGGGCGCGAACAAGTCGCGCACCATTATGCGCCTACCCTCATCCAAGGATGTCGAGGGAGCGCCGGAGGACCGGCGCGTCTCCTCCTCCTTTTTCGGTCGCCGCGCGGCCATCCCCCCACCGGGTGGAGTGCGCTGGTGCAAAGCCCAGTGAGGGTGCCAGCGACGGACGACGGTTCTTCTTGACGCGCGGTCTCTCCAGCACACCCTTCTTTATCCAATAAAGGAGGGTAGTGTTCGGAGGCACACAATGGTGCTTTCTCACTCGCACCCCAAAGCAAGCCTGCGGAGGGTAATCGCAAAAAGATGGAATGGGGGGTACTCGGGTCTTACCTCTCGCTAGCGCGGAGCTCTCCAGCGGTAACCTGAGGTCTCCAACCGGGGGTCCTGCACTGCAATCCGTTTGACACCGAAATCCAAGCCACCGCAATCCAAGACACTGTAATCCAAGTCACTGCAATCCTGAACTGGGCCGAACGGAAACCGTATCGCATTCGTTAACTTTTGCGCGTGTAATCTTTGGGCGTTTGTGAGAAACGCGTTGGTTTTTGGGTCAAGCAATTGTGGTTAGTGATGCCGCCTCTGATTAACCTTAGAGAAGATTTTAGTCTTCCCCATAGATTAGTATCTATGGTCTTCCCTGACATTCGCTGTTGATGAGTTGTTATCCTTATATCCATAACTCATCGTTTATAAGGTAGGAATAGGTGATAAGGTGGTAACTCCGCAGACCACATAGGGTTTTACAACCTTTAATTTGACTTTTGACGAATTACAATATCAAGACGTAGTCCTCGATTTCTTGTATTAAACTTCTAAATGAAATACATATTAATGGAAATCATTATTTATTATTAAGTACAATTATTATTTATTTCAATAACCATTTGATTACATACATTATAATCATTGAAAATAAGTATTCGTTGTGTTTATTTTTTATACAAGTAATAATAAGGGAAAGTTACAAGGGTATTGTCGGTTAAATATGGAGCTAGTTCGGCTTCAAGACGATTGAAGTACAGGCCAAGGGGATCGTACTTCTGTCTGAAGTTAAAATACTCTTGAGGATACTTCCTGCTCAACAGAAACAGGAATTTCGCGTACAGCTGCTTCTGGGGAATATTGCATTTATCACAAGCCCGTAGGATGGAGTCGCGGATATATTCTGAAAGAAGAATAAAATGTTAGATTTCTAGGACCTCATTCATAACTTAGTACCTCAGCCTCAGTTATGAAACGTATTATGTCAGATAAAAAATATTTTTTTTATTATATAAAAACTAGCTGACCCGGCAAACGTTGTGTTGCCATATAAATAAAAAATGTTAAGGGTGAACAACTCTTAACACTTAGGGGTATGAAAAAAAGATAGTAGCCGATTCTCAGGCCTACTGAATATGCATATAAAATTTGGTAAAAATCGGTAAAGTCGGTTCGGAGGAGTACGGTAAACAACACGAGAATTATATATAAGATATTTTTCATAATAATGACAGGCATATTTGAACTATGGAAGATTTAATAAGATTACGTAGATGCTGTACCAAGCGCTCCCTTCATTTGAATATGACTCAAATCAAAGATCCGATTCAACAATAGACCAACGAAAGCCTAGGCGAACCGAGTCATCTAGAACAATAATGACTATAACTGCAAATTGAAAAGATAGTGTTGTTCATAAAATTAAATGAGCATACACCTGATGGTATTCGATCACTGCCGCCCATGGACATCTCTAATCATCTCCATAGAACAGGAGTTCCACTTAACGTCAATTGCAGCTACGTAACCACTCCTGAGAACTAAGGCGGTTACCTCATATGTAAATCAAACGGCGACTAGGCCCTCTCGCTGTTGTCCCTGTAGTACCGGGACCAGAATACGGTCTACGGAGGGCTACGGTATCCCCTGCCTGTCGTAAGAGGCGACTAAAAGGGGCTTCCGGGGTTGCGGGCGGCAAGAGTGGGAGCTCGAACCGTCCAGCAAGCGACCCCGGGAAGAACAGCGGTTTGTGTGGTCGCATATCGCTGTAATCACCAGGGGATGTGAGAGCGTAAATTGCTCCCCCAGGGCAAAGCCGATGCCCGATAAAAGAGCATCGCGTTAGGAGGACTCCGGTTGTGTTCCCCCTCGTCAACAAAAAAAAGGCCCTCTCGCTGTAACGTAAGAATTACTTCACCCTACATAATATAGGTGTGACAGTGGTGCCTCCCCAATCGAACCACATTGGTTCTTCCTTTTAAACTTCTTATTATAAAAAGATACTCAACCACAACAGTGGGACAAATAGAAAGATGATGATAAAATACTTACGTTTGTAGCTAGCAGCCAGAGAGCTACAGGGTTTCCTATCCATGTAGCAATCTAGATAGCTTTGCAGGGTGGGCGGATCAGCAAATATCGCGTCTATGTCGATGTAATCATTCTGTGTCTCGTAGTAGCGTGACTCCGCCACCACAAACCCTACCATCACGGTTAAGAGAAACACACACTTCATGTTTAC
This sequence comes from Epargyreus clarus, assembly GCF_041222505.1. Lineage (NCBI taxonomy): Eukaryota > Metazoa > Arthropoda > Insecta > Lepidoptera > Hesperiidae > Epargyreus > Epargyreus clarus. Next base: position 6,369,534 of record NW_027332231.1, on the reverse strand, counting down.
CTAAAAATAAATTATAATTAAAATTTAACGAACGACGATTAGCATAGCGTTCGAAATAGAAATAAAATTCCCACTGGCTCTGTTGTGTTTGTTTATGAGAGTAAAAACAAATGTGCAGTCTACCGAATGTTAAGTGACCACTATAGCCCATGGACACTGTAATCAACCCCAGATAAGATTAACCAGAACACAACAGAACTAGAACACAACAGCTTAACATCTGTGGCCGACCTCCAGCAAAACTCTAACTTTATCTGGGGTTGATTACTAATGTCGATGGGCAGCAGTAGCCATTTATCATAAAGTGCATTCTCGTTTGCTGCTTTTGTATTACAAAAGGATTATCTCACCAATTGGATCCAAAACACATTAAAATTTGTTATAAGTAAATATTTTTTAAAAATTTCATGCAACAATAAAATCGTAATACGATACTTACAAACGTCAGATTCAACAGGCTTTAACAAAATACTTGTGCTAAAAAAGGTTCTATATATACCAAAACCTGACCAATATAAATAATGGTAAAATAATAAATAAAGGTACCTTCATAATTCTCGTGTTATTAAGCATTTTATCTGATTAAACTTTACATCATGTTTGTCAGAAACTGATATATGCTGATAAAACGAAGCTCATTAATGTTTCAAAGATTCCTTGTAATTACCGAATGCATATCGTTAAAAAATCAGTATGCCCGTTGACTTTAATCGTTGAATGTTTAGGTATGTTGTTTTTCATGACTTCGTCCATACATATGTATTTACATATACATATGGAATCCACTGTCCGACATAAGCCTTTATGGCGCCACTCCAACCGGTCCGGTTATGTTGTGTTATGTTTTGAAGGGTGTGACAAGGCATACTTTTCGAGGCATTCCAGATTAGTCTTCACTGGTAGTGGCATCTATGGTCGACTTTAGGTACGACGCTAGGTGGTAGAACCCTATGTGGTCCGACTCCGGCGGCACCACCTATTTCTGCTTAATAACAGTAGTGTTAGGCGCTGCTGTGTTCCGTTTTGAAGGGTGTGGTAATGGAGACATACTTTTCAGAGGCGTTCCAGTTTAGTCCTCAAGGGTAGCGGCGCATCTGTTGTCGACCTCAGGTAGGAATATCTTATCCCATTTGGGGTCGACTACAGATGTCCATGGGCGGCAGTAGCCACTTACCATCAGGTGGACTGCATGCTCATCTGCTACTCCTATATTATAAAAAAACGCTAATATTATCTAGAGTTGATTAAAGATGTCCATGGGCGCCAGAAGCCTTACCTTCTTACTTACCTTCAGGTGAACTGCATGCTTGTCTGTTACTCTAGTATTCATCATCATCATCATCAACCCCTTACTGTCCCACTGCTGGGCACGGGTCTCCTCTCAGAATGAGAAGGATTAGGCCATAGTCCACCGTGCTGGCCAAGTGCGTATTGGTAGACTTCACATACCTTTAAGATTTTTTTTTATATAAATCTCTCAGGTATGCAGGTTTCCTCAAGATGTTTTCCTTCACCGTTTAAGCAAGTGATAATTAATTTCTAATACGCACATAAATTTGAAAATCAGAGGTGCGTGCCTGGCATTTGAACCTCGGACCCCTCGATCGAGAGGCCGCGTTTCTTAACCACTAGGCTATCACTGCTTTTCCTATACTCTAGTATTATAATATAGTAGTTCATCAGATGGTAACTTGACTTACACATACATACATAAGATAAGTAAAATAAAATCGATCCTTCAAGACTACAATTTTTTCAATTTCTAATCGCACTTAGAATAAGTAGGTACAACTCAATATATCGCTGAAAATTCCAAATAAAATCATGTGCTTGATATGAAATAACAAAAAATAATATCTTATATTAAAATATTCAGTTCCTCATGAAAAAATACTTATTCAGATTAATTTAATTGACCTTTACAAATTAATATCAAAGTTCAGTATCAATCTACGCTAATTTTTATCATTTGTCGTATGTATTTTACTCTTATTTAATTTAATTTTTTACTCCTTAATATTATAACATTTTGTATGAAATAACTACAGTTGATGTCGCTGTTTATGTAGTTAATTGCTGTGAGTATATATTTTTAAGTTTTTGGTGTTTTGTATAAAAACGCAACCCTGTTACTATGCCTACTATATTTGTAGGTGTGCTCCTCTGTAACAAGGCTCTATCCCGTGATCCTTAAAAGATAGATACTTGAATTTTCTACACCTGAAGTGTGTAATACTATAGCCGCTATAAAACAAATAAATACTTAAAGTAAAAACGTTAATAATAAAACCATAAGAGAGAGAAACTGTTGATTAACAAATATAAAACAAAAAATAATTGGTAGTACGGACCCTTCGTTAGAAAGTTCGACTGGTACTTAGCTAATTATTTCTTACCATAATTTTAATTTATGTTTTCTGTATCGAATTTGAAAACCATGAGCGAGGATGAAGGCAGATTAGAATTAGGCAGAAACTTAAAATGTGAAATAAATGTAAATGTTAAGTAATTATTCTCTTTAATACTCTTTAATTTTAAGATTTCCATCCTAAAAAAGCATCACTGAAAAAAATGTGATAATGCTATAAAAATAAGAATTTGAAGGTGGTAGAACCCGTTGTGGTTCGAGTCCGGCAGCACCACCGCCACACTTATTTCTGCCTAATAACAGCAGTGTGCGTTGCTGTGTTCCGTTTTGAAGGGTGTAGTAAGGGAGACATACTTTTCCGAGGCGTTCCAGTTTAGTCCTCAGGGGTAGCGGCGCATCTGTGGCCGACCTCAGGTAGGAATATCTAATTCTATCGGGGGTTGATTACAGATGTCCATGGGCGGCAGTAGCCACTTACCATGAGGTTGACGGCATGCTCGTCTGCTACTCCTATATTATAAAAAAAAAATAGTTTCAAATTCTTTATTTTACGTAAACATATTTTAACATAACAAGCTTATCTTAACAGTGATGAAGTGTGATGTTAGCTGATTTGCAACATAAAAATCAGGTTATATCAACATTTTGGATGTTTACCATAATACCTATTGTGATGTTTAGCGAAATTCAACGTCCTCAACATTTTGGGGGTCAGTAACATCTGGCGACGTTCTGCATTTTGACAATAGATGGCACCACAATACTTTGATCTAGATCAATCCTTTAGCAATGATCGTGGGATTGGGTATAAATTATTATTAATATTCCAGTAATCTTAGTTCCAGTTCTAGTCAGGAAGTCAATGCTTCGCCGGTTTTAAAGAAGACCTCTTTTGCGCTTTTCTTGAGTAATCCCATGTCCCATATACAAAAAGGTTCCTTAGAAAACTTCGATACCGTGATTCAGGATCCTGTAGGTCGTGCAGCGCCATCTTTTGTCAAGTTGCGAAATCAAATGTATAGTTAATCAGTTGCAGCCAAAAACTTGTCGAAGGACTCTATGAACTCTCCATTAGGGTCTTCCTTCTTCACTATATCGTTCCAGATTTGGGGCTGCTTCTTCTGGAAGGCATGGACCACGATGCGGACCAGCTCACGTTGTTTGGGAGTGCATTTGGCACAGGAGGTCCTTAGCGCCTCAGGTATGATTTCTGGAAAGAATTAAAAGAAAATATTTTTAGAGATATTAAATTCTATTATAAATAAATACATACAAAGACAAATAGATAAAATAGTATACACAAACACCCAGACCCTGAACAGATATCTAAATTCCTTGCTCAGATATCTGTCTGGCCGGGGATCGAACCCGGAACTCTTTGCGCGTCAGACCGGTATGGTGACCACTCCGCCACGCGGGTTGACAAAACATCTGTAATGAACCTTAAATACGAAGGAAGTTATTTAAGGTCAGTCGCAGATGCGTTACTAGCCTTAAATTTGATTGTCTAGTTACCACTCTTCAAACCAGAACACAACAGCACTTAACAATATGAGTAACATGCAGCAAGTATTATGAGGTAGAAGTAATTTTAAGGTTATGCAAAACGTTAGACGTTGACAGCAGTGATAGCCTAGTGGTTAAGAAACACGGCCTCTCGATCGAGAGGTCTGAGGTTCAAATCCCCGGCTCTGATTTTTCAAAGTTATGTGCGTATTAGAAATTAATTATCACTTACTAAATGCTGAAGGAAAACATCGTGAGAAATCCTGCATACATGAGAGATTTATAAAAAAACATCTCAAAGGTATGTGAAGTCTACCAATACGCACTTGGCCAGCGCGGTGGACTATGTCCTAATCCTTTTCATTCTGAGAGGAGACCCGTGCCCAGCAGTGGGACAGTAATGGGTTGATGATGATGATAATGATGAAAACGTTAGTAACTCCTGAAAAAAATGATTTGCTAGAGACAAGCAGCATTTACTTGAGCATTTACAACGATATTTTTCAAAAATCGGTTAAGCCGTTTACCACAACATTAACAAAACAAATAACTAAAATGAATAGCTTTCAACAGACACTCAAAACAAATAAAAAACCCAGCCATTTTTTGTTTACAAAATGGATATAAAAGCTTCTAAAAAAAAAAAAACTTGTTTGCTGCATCACTAAGTGTATGTTGTCATGACTTTGTAATATATCCTTAAAGGTCAAAAGGCATAATTAATGTATAGAGATCGAGAAAATAAAAAGAAAAAGGATACTTATGTGTAGAATGATTAATAGCTACCTACTCGTATTTGTAGCCATTAAAAATAATTTTATATTTCCCGTATCTCTTGTGTATCGACTGCTCAAACTATATTTACGCGTGTAGAGACACCATTGAGTATGTGTGTTGTCTAAATAATACATAATATGTAACTCTGTATTCATCAACTACCCATTACTGTCCCACTGCTGGGCACGGGTCTCCTCTCAGAATGAGAAGGATTAGGCCATAGTCCACCGCGCTGGCCGAGTGCGTATTGGTAGATTTCACATACCTTTGAGATTTCTTTTTTTTTATAAATCTCAGGTATGCAGGTTTCCTCACGATGTTTTCCTTCGCCGTTTAGCAAGCGATAATTAATTTGTAATACGCACATAACTTTGAAAAATCAGAGGTATGTGCCTGAGATTTGAACCTCGGACCCCTCGATCGAGAGGCCGAGTATCTTAACCACTAGGCTATCACTGCTCTCTGTAATATCCAAAACTCTGTATTATCTGTAATTAAACCGTTTCGCCAATCATGGTGTTGTCGGGTTGCGGGCGGTCGTGTCATGTGACCCAACAAATAAATATTATGGAAGGACAGTTACATCTTTAATTTGACTCCCGACATCGTGCCTCAATATTGGTGACCCCGACGTGATGGGAGAATGGTGAACACCAGGATTATGTGTGTTGTTTACACGCGATATAAGGTTTTTATTGGCGCGATTTGGAGGTGGTAGAACCTTTTGTGGTTTGACTCCGGTGGCCCCACCGCCACACCTATTTCTGCCTAATAACAGCAGTGTTAGGCGCTGCTGTGTTCCGTTTTGAAGGATGTGGTATGGGAGACATACTTTTCCGAGGCGTTCCAGCTTAGTCCTCAGGGGTAGCGGCGCATCTGTGGCCGACCTCAGGTAGGAATATCTAATCCTATCGGGAGTTGATTATAGAAGTCCATGGGCGGCAGTAGCCACTTACCATCAGGTGGACTGCATGCTCGTCTGCTACTTCTATATTATTAAAAAAAAATAAAGAAATAAATAGACTTCTATCTGATATTCGTCATTAATTTTTTGATTAATATTATTTATAGTAGAATGCTCTAAGATTACGAACTACTGAGAGACGAGAGTACGAACGATGCCGTCTTTATGAACTTTGTGGAGTTAATAACGACGGCATCGTTCGTACTATTATTATTATATTAACTTGTATTAGAAATCCAATTTGATACTATTTATTTACAGCAATAATAATTTTATCAACTCTCCTTTACAATCATGTAAATTACTTTGTTTATTTCAAAATTGCTACAGCAAAAATGACAGGCGCTTGATAGTCAAACTTTATTTCTTTTTTGAGGACATTTTAAAATCTATTCATTAAAATCTATTTATCACAAAATATTACTAAGAACGATTCGATTAACCAAAAATGAACTGACCCCCAATTGACAGGCTAACTTTCATAGACTAGGCTATCACTGCTTCTACGATATCAATTAAATGAACGCTTTCTTAAGTCACAGCCTCACACTAGGAATTCCTGTATACCTGTGGATACCATGGACTCATGGTACCATGGACACAGACCCAGAAAGTATATTTAAATTCATCATTCAGATATCAGTTTGGCCGGGGATCGAACCCGGAATCCTTTGCACGTCAGACCGGTATGGTGACGGTTCCACTACGGATCCTCATTGATTTTAAAATGTAAAAGAGATAAATTGATTAAAGAAATATAAAAATATGTACATACTCCTAATGTTTTGTCCTTCTTGGGTGCAAGGTCCCTTGTGAGCGAAACAGTTTCCGTAGCTTGTCAAGAGGCGTTCATTTTCTGCGATCTCTTGCCCATTAAAGTTGTCGTATTTTGGGTTGTAGGTCTCCCCAGGGAAAGCTGCAGCTGCTGCCACCAACACGCATAATACTAGGACAGTTTTCATGCTGAAAAGAGATAAAAATTTACTGCGATATTTGTATAGGGAGCGTATACATGGCATACATATTTATAGGCGTAGCAGATGAGAATCCAGTCCACCTGATGGTAAGTGGCTACTACCGCCTATAGACATCTGCAATCAACCCCAGGTAACATTGGTAACACCAGGTAACCCCTGAACTCGGCCATAAAACTGCCTCAGGGGTGAGGACTAAGCTGGAATGCGTCGGTAAAGTATGTTTCCCTTAAAACCATAACACAACGCTTAACACTGCTGTTATTAAGCAGAAATAGGTGTGACGGTGGTGATGCCGGAGTTGTACCACAGAGGCTTCTACCAAGTTTAAAATATACATAACGTAGGGATCTAATTTAGAGATGTATAGAAAGAGAAAACAAGAGAGCGAACAAGATCATTTGTCTACATACTTTTAATGTAAAAGAAATCCAAAACTCTAACAAAGGTCTTCTAATTTCTCATAGATTAATAAATAAATTGGTATCCATAGCGCTCCTACGCGGAAACCAATCATGTACCTACCACCTATATGACTTATAACATTTATAAAAACCTTTCTGTCAATATTTACATATCAATATGATATGTAAATATTAACAGAAAGTATTTACTGTTCCTTAGTTGATTCCTAGACTGAAAATTATTTTCTACTTTTTAGTTGATTTTATCATAAATGCGTGTTTTTTAGTTTTTTGAACTTTTATTTTAGTTATAACAAAAAGCTAAACAAGCATTTGTATTGGCCATTGTTGGTAGCTACTAGTTGATGCTTTGGTGTTACTGAGGACTACGGTAGTATGCCTCGTGCGAGTCGTGGTCAACTCATTACTGTTCCACTGCTGAGCTACTGAACACGGGACCTCCTCTCAGAATGAGAGAGGGCTCAGAATGATCGCCAAGTTCGAATTGTTACACTTCACAAAACCATAACAACTTTTTTTGTTTCTAGGGTGCAGGTTTCCTTCCAATGCTTTTCTTAAATGCTTGACTTAAAATACGCACATAACTAAAAAATTGGAGGCATGCCCAGGACTCGAACCCACGATTGAGTGGCTAAGTTTCTTACCAGGCTACCACTACTTTTTTAAGCACATAGCAACGCAACAGACGTTTTTATTAACGCTTATATAAATCTAATAAAATGGTAATCATAGACTTTTGTGCTATCTTAAAAGCTGTTTCGAGCAAATAAGTGACGTTGACAGTTGTAACATAATAATAACATGTGTGGAATATTCATATGTCCTATATTTGTATATTTATGTTTCAATTGTTGCAAATTTTGAATATTAAAATCAGAAGAAATACCTACATCACAAATATTGGCAACTAATTATAAAAAAAGAAACATTGCAAATTCCGACAATGATTATTTGAATCTTATTAGTCTACGAATAACTTGTTTAATCATAATGTGATCAAAAGAATTATCATAAAAACACTTGGCTGCTTAAGAATACCTATAGCCTCTGCATAATTTAGACGAATCCAACGCCACCTCATATTTTAAAGTCCTTTAAGCCGCTTGGGGTGCACAGCTTGCCAAGAAATGAGATATACATACATTTGAAGGTAGAACCCTTTGTGGTTCGACCCCATTACCCTTCGCAGTCGGGCAAAAAAATACCACATTTAACCAACATGGGTAGAAATGGATCCCATGTACCACCATCACCAAAAATCCAATAAACCGTTATTGATTCCACTGGTACAGTCCACGCCAAACTGCAAGTCCACTCTGAAGCTATTGCAACCAGGTAGTCATACAATTTACTATGGCGAAGCGATTCATTTCTATATTCAGAGCGGACTATCAGTTTTACGCCGACTATACCAAAACTCGTTTCAAACTAAAGGTTTCTCTATATTTAGATATCTATTGATCCCTATAATTATATAATGGAGTGCAACTTACATTGAAAGCTACTCCGATCCCAGCTATTACAACACTGACTTATTCGTCATCTAACAATCTTTTATATGATGTTACATGACCACACGAAATGGTCAGCAAACTTAGTGAATCTATACGATGGACGCAGGGCTGCCGATGTTTCTAAGGTTATGCATTTATTTCTAAAAAGAAACATTTGTGTCTATATTTTAAAAGAAGCAAATGAGTACCAGCCTATTTGTTGATGGTCGCTGCCGTCCATGGCCATTTGTCATCTTTGCCAGATAAATAAATAAATGTAGAAACCTACCTTAAATTGGCCACAGTTGCGTTGCTACCTTTGAAAGAATCTATAAGAATTGTATACCTAAAAATCTCTTACCTTACCCTTTTCCACACCCTTAAGAAATAGATGTGGCACTGGTGCTTCCTGAGTCGCATCATGAAAGGCTCTATTGCCGTTATGCGGTAATAAGTATAACGAAGATGTCATCAGAGTGTTTCCAATTCATGCCACTCTGTAACTACTAATGGTGGTAGAACTCTTAAGTCACTTTCTAAAACTCCTATTTCGAATACGTTGTAATCGTAGTGTGTAATCGTAGTAATCATTCGTCTCTTTCAAGACTTCCGACTTGAGAATAGCAACATATCTGTTATCGATATCAACTAACACTCCAGTTTTATATAAATATTTTTATTAAATGTCCTCGGAGATAATGTCCTAATTAAAAAGTAGGCAAGCGTCATTAATATCAATAATATCCTATGCACACAAAATAAAACAAATTAATCTTACAAAAAACCACATCAATTTACATGTGCATTAATTTACATTTGTAGTAAAACCACGATCTTAAATTTTTTTATCAACCTCCAAACATTTTAAAATATATTTTTTCATGGATTAGTATTTGACAGCCCTGATCTAGCGCAAACATTGCAGCTCAGCAAATCAACGCGCGCTGACGTGATTTACAAAAAATCAAAATACGCGAATGAAACGTGTAAACAGAATTATATAGATGGCATACAGGGTTAGCTCGGACGTGATAATTGCTTAATTCAATACCTGGGAGCTCGAAATAACAACTTATGTATGCAGTCCAAAAAAGTAGCTGCTATTGCATGGAATAGTAGCGTTTGTCAGTGACTTGGGGCGCGGAAATCATAATATAGGTAACTGTATACCGCCTTAGGGTTGATTTTCCAAAAACCCTGAAAACTTGTTTCATTATTCCTCAAAATTCCGCAAAATAGTCAGTTTCATAGAGCTTGCTTTAAAATTGACGGATTTTCAAACAGGTTTTTGACCCGTCGGGGTGAAGTATCATAAAATCCTTCTGTAGTGGTTGCCTTATAATCGACCTCAGATAGGACTGCAATCCAATCTAGGGTTAGGTATAAATGTCCATAGACAGCAACGATCACGTAATATCGGATAGACTTCGTGCTCATTTTACTACTTCTATTATAAAATTTAATCTATATATAAAATTCTATATATAAAAATAATAACTACAATAACCTTCATATCCAAGTTGATCTACTTAATTTAAGTTAATGTCTTGATTAGAATCTAGATTTATTTCTTAATGCTAAGCTAAGTCCGCCACACTATGGCAAACATTAATTTAATTAATTGTGGTCTAACTAGTATAATGCAAGTGTCCTACACGGGTATTTCAATTAAAATAAGAGCAATCGTTTATTTTTATGCTGTTCTTAACTCATTCGTCCTCCGGTAATACTAAAATTCGTGACTCCTTGCAGCATTTTTCGCTAATCCTTATAGTTTCGGATTTGGCCCTGAAGGCCCATTTGAGGGATTCACCCTGTATATACAGGGTGAATTTTTCAAACGGGCCTTCAGGGCCAAATCCGAAACTATAAGGATTAGCGAAAAATGCTGAAAGGAGTTACGAGGCCGATTTTGATAAAAACTAAAACTGCATTATTACTTTTTTAAAATAACTTTTTCCCTAGCCGGGAATCGAACGATTTCATTTTGGAAAAAAAATACACCCTCTATATTATTCCACTATCTGATAGTGTTGCTTATAAGGGTCAAAATCTGCGAAGTAATAATAAATGACAAACCAAAAGAAAAGCCGCAATTTTAAGAAAATACGTATTTTTTCATATTAATTTGGCAGTTAAGTTCCCGCCATTCATCAATTTAAACATTTCGCGTATTAACATTTTTTTTGGCTCAATGTTTCAAATCATTCGAAACGGACATTTTGATCTTGCAGGAATTAATATTTTTATGTCCGACTTAACTAAGATTTTTCGAAGGTTATTTTTAGGACCATTATAAAAGATTTAACTTGCTATGGATGGAGTTTCGTTTAATACAGATGTAAAGTTGACAATTTGCGAGAATGACTTTTTCGAGTAAAATTCGAGTGATTAATAAACAAAGAGATATAGAAAATCATATTTAACGTTAAAAACGAAGTTGTAAATAACAAACAATAAGAATTTACTATTTAATCAGTAATCTATTTTTATTAAAAAAAACAAATCTTGAAAACGGCGGTGACTTATTTGCCAAACTATTACTTTTTCATACTAAGCCGTATATCATGGTCATATCATCGAATAATTAGTTGATTAACCAACAAATTCTTCAATTATATGACTTATCTATGTTTCTAAAGAATTATACATAAATCATTTGTTATTAATAATCCTTAAGGATTAGTATGCCAGTGTATGGAAAAAAATGTATTTTTTTCAAAATTTTCCTTTTCCTTTAATTTGTCACATGACATTACTTTCCAGAATTTGTTCCTTATAAGCGACACTATCAGATAGTGGAATAATATAGAGGTGTCATTTTTTTCAAAACGAACTCGTTCGATTCCCGGCTAAGGAAAAAAAATTTTTAAAAAAGTAATGATGCAGTTTTAGTTTTTATCAAAATCGGCCTCGTAACTCCTTTCAGCATTTTTCGCTAATCCTTATAGTTTCGGATTTGGCGCTGAAGGCCCGTTTTAAAAATTCACCCTGTATATAGGTATTTGTATATATTTTTCCTTTGTAACCACTAGGTTTACAATAAAGTTTAAATAAATATCACTAGAAAATATATTATTAATAACTGATAAAAATTAAACGCTTTCTACAAACAGCCTCACGCTAGGATTTTCTATGTCGTAGGTGACTTAAACACAACAAAGACGGCTACACAAATACAAAACAGATATCTTAATTCATCATATCTGCCTGACCGGGGATTGAACTTGGAACCCTTTGCACATCAGACCGGTATGGTGATCGTTCCTCCACCGGTAGTCATTACATTAAGTAGGTAATGCAAAAGTAGGAAAAATTTTGCTTCCAAAAAACTATCATGATTCATGACTGTCTTTCCGTACTGTTTCCTAGAATTTATGATTATACTAGTAAGCCGGTTTTACGTCGTACTATAACAAATGTAAAAATAGCGCCACCTATCGATGTAAACCATCATATTTAAGCTGGAACTAACCATAGTCATCAAAACCTTGAGGAGATTGTATTTTTCAAGTAAAATCCACATAGATGTTACTTTAACGTTTTAATATTGTAAATCGAACATACAGTTTTTTGTTATTTTGAACCACATAGGCAAAGCCAAATTTAGTTTAACTTCATATATAGAGTTCAATGTACTTTTGGACTACAATATTTTTTTATATATTGTGATCTAAAACCAGGCAATAAAGCAGGAAAATGGCGTGTGGGAATGTTTGTACCTCAAAATACGAGTAAGATAGGCATTTTAATTTCCAGTTATCCTTCTAAAAGATTCTCTACTCGCAAAACGGTATAATGTATTATATTAAAATGGGAACGAATACTTTAAATGCATTTAATTTTAACATAAAATACATGTTCTATTTTTTGTTTTGCCCAAAAACTATATATTTACGAGTATATTATGTAGCTAGATGGCAACTAATTATGTCGAATTTATTTATAGGACAAAACTCCAAAATTAAGATGGAGTAAAGCGATTTCTTATGCCGTGTCCACGCTTGGCATTTTCCGCCAATTTCAAACATTTGGCTTGAAAAGTTTTGCTACAAAAGCTTGCAAACCTACACAAACCATGTCAAACTATCTATTCACACATTTGTTTTTGTGATAGTGTGATAACCATGCGGACGTGGAATTAAAAGTTACATAAACTATAGTATTTATGGAGGTTGTAGGGCTACGGTATCCCCTGCCTGTCGTAAGAGGCGAGTTGAGGGCGGCAAGAGTGGGAGCTCGAACCGCCCGGCTAGCGACCATGGGAAGGACAGCGGTATGTGTGGTCGCATTCCGTCGTATACACCAGACGGTGTGGTGATACAAACTCACCTGGGCGGAGCCCGACGGGGCAGTGCGCTGAGAGGACTCCGGTCGCGTTCCTTTGGATATCCCGGAGTCCTCTACGCAGCGCGGAGGACGGCCACCGGGGGGGGTTTTAGTGCGGTAAAAGTCCCACATAACCCCGTGTCGCTCCCACGGCACCGGGTACCTTTTGAAGTTTTCCCCCTCGAGAAAAAAAAATGAATGAAGATGCATTTTATTTACAGAATTACAAATGAATTTTGACTCATTTGTATTTAATATCATTTGAAAGAAAATGTCAAATGACAATCTTTGGTAGGCATTTGATAGATTGATTATTAATACAAGGCGTTAGTTAAATTTCTCCTAACTTCAAATCGGTTACGGTGTCTTAACCGATTTGTCAGGCATTCAGGCAATTTTAAAACGGGTGATTGGACTTTATGCTAGTTAATCAAATAAATTTGAAACCTACAGTTATTTTAAAACAGCACACAGATATTTCAACTTATTTAACAACACATAGATATGTGTTATCTTGTCTTAAATGACTACAAAAATAAATACTTTTTGGCCCCTACTTGTGGAATGTAGATAAGTGACTGTTTACATAACAAATGTCATCAGTTCATTCAAATAATCGTTCTTCATTGTTGTTTTATACAAATCATAAACACATTGATAAATTCTTAAGAGAAATTTACGTATGCCTATATTTCTTGCTGTGCCTTAAAAGTACTTTGCTCTTACTCTCTAAGGAATTTGACACAGATAATAATGTTAATAAACTGTTTGAGTTTAAAGGTTTACACCATTTGACTGACTTCATTTGTTCGACTTTTGAGGCAACCCGATAGTCCATTCATACATCCATCCATCAGCCTTTAAGAGTCTACTGCTGGACCTAGGCCTCCCCTAATCTGCGCCATTCCATCCAGTCCCTCAGTCCATCTGTTCGGAGGGCGTTCTGATTCCTGCCTAATAATAACAGTTATAAGCGCTGCTGTGTGTTTTAAAGGTATGATAAAATGATAAGTGAATTCATTATTCAAGAGTATCATCTGTGGCTAATATCAAATAGGACTTTAATCCTATCTGGCGTTGATTATAAAAGTCCATGGTTCCATTTGCGACACATTCAGACTGCACGCAAGCAAAAAGCTCAAAATGTGCTCAAAAATATTTTTATATTTTGGTTCCTTTTTATTTAAGCTTATTTTGTTACCTAATAAAATATTTAACACCAACTTCAAATCAGCGATGCTGATATTTTTTATGGTATATAGTGTTTTCGTTTTTCCTATTTTGTATAAATTACTGGTTATGTATATTTTGTAACTAATAAACTTTTTACCTTCGCTCAACCTTACTAAGAACATATGCATATAACCATATGACGTTATATTACTCGAATGTATCACAATAAAGGAAGCATTAAGAGAAAGAAGATTGTAATGTAATGAATATTTTAATATCCTTCCAAATTTTTAAACAATAAAGATGACTCGACAAAAAACCATTATCTTTCCTCCCCTGTCCTCACGCAACTTATCTCCGCACCCTACATCAAAACATCTCACCACTGCTTCGTTACAATTATTTTGCTAAATAAAAACAAGTATCAATTAATAAAAGAAAATAACCGTTGACGAACAAATGAAATAAACGTAGGTACATAATTTTTTGTCATAGCCTATTATCACAAGTACCTACCTAATATAAAAATATTATGAGAATTATACCGTTGGTTTCCTCAGAATTCTTATCGGTCACAGAATTATTCGTAGTGGCGGGCAAGGCCTAAGGTTATCCAAACACGACGTACAATTTGCTCCGTAATTATAAAAGACAAAGTTGTTCCGTTCTCTGGCCACTAACTAAGATTTTTTTGTGACGGAATCACTACCTAATCAACATGTCTAAGTTTACTGTAAGTATTATGTAAACTTTTTATAATATTCATCAACAAACTAGCTTAGAGTCTTCATGATATTAAGCGGAAACTGCCACCCATGAATATCTGTAATCAATAGGACTATTCAGTCTACATACTACAAGTCTACTGCGGCCCATGGATATCAATAATCAACTTTAGATAGGACTATCCTACCTAAGGATGACTACAGATGCATTACTACCTTTGAAGACTCAGAACGCCTCGTAAAAGTATATATTATGTCCTTGACGCCATTATTTATCAAATGAAAGGTTTTCTAGTGTACTTTCAACATATATAGTAATAATAATATACAATTGTACATATTCATGTAAATAGATGCGAGTAAGGAGATTATTTATTCGAAGCGTTATGTCATAAGTCCAAAGTTGAAAACATATAAGTACGTGTTTAATGACAAAATATCAGATAATCAATGTAAAATTTAATAGTATATACGGGGTATTTAAATCTAATTATATACTTTATAATTATGGGTATAATTATATACTTTATAGTTAATATAAGTAGTTAATGTTTATGACTAATTTTATTGACTGCCATCTCATATAATTTAGATAAATTGATGTTATTTATAACTTTTTATCTAAAGTTTATTTTTTCCTTTTCAACATTTTAAAACAAATGACTTATAAAAAGAATATTTTTGTAATTTAACACAAATGAAATAAAAAGCACAAAATTAATTGGCAACATATTGAATTTATTTATTTGATTAATTAAAGCATAGATTAGTAAAGATGACTCACTCCTAACAAGAAAATGTACCCAGTTTGGAGAAATTAAATAGTTGCGTAAAAAAGTTTTGCCACGTCTCCGTGCTAAAATGTCCCTAAAATATTTGAAATATTTATTTATTACGTAAATTACGTAATTATTACGTAAATTAGTTATTTATTCGTAAATTTTCTCTAAAAATGTTTTTATTTGTCAAGAATTCAAAAAAAGAACTTACTAAAATAAGCCTTTTGGGGCTTCATTCAATTTCAAGGCGGCGAAGTATCTTTACTTATCTATGAATTAAAGCTACCGTAATAAGTTACTTCATTTGACAGGTGCCAAACTGATATTGTTATAATTCTTCTTTTGCATTCATTACATTGATTTCTGGTTCAGATATTGTAGCACAATATTAGTATTTATTTTATTTCATAAAATAATCACTACATATGCAAATATATGCACAATTAATGACACTTTTTGCCCTCTACTTTAGAACTCAATGTCGTAACCGATTTGCCTTCTTTGTCTTTATTTAACTTTTACGAAGGTCCAAATAAAACCTAGACATACCCAAACAGTATAAGATAATATTTATTTTACTTATTTATGACATTGGTCCAAAGCCAATATACCCAAGGTCTAAAATAATAAAGATCGCCACAAAATATGAAAATAAAAGAAATATTAGTCATCTCTTAAAATAAATTATAGCTGGGGAATAGTATAGAAACAAAAAAAAACTTAAATAGACCATCAAGTAATCGCATTCTAAATACAAAAAGTTTTTTAAAAACCGGATTTTATTTTTTTAATAAAAATATAATTTTATGCAAATTGTAAATTATTAGGTACCTATGATATTCTGTTAAAATAAATAATTCAAAAAGTTTATAACAGAAATAAATTCCGGGAAGGGGGAAATTACACTAAATCGGGTATAATCTCGCGAGTATATTATTTTTATTTTCATTAAACGATTTTATTTTTCAGTTTGTTCTCCTTCTGGTGGCAATGGTTGCCATCGTAGCCGCCCGCCCAAGAGGTAAGTTTGGATAAATTTGTATAAACATTTTTTTACTGATACTAATTAATTTTATTATTTAAACCAGTTAATTTTCCTTTCAAAATTATCTCCAATTTCTGTTTTGATTTATATAATCTGCTTTAGTAAGCAGATTCGTGTCATTAGATATTATACATATTAAGTAGGTATAAAAAAATAGAGTTTTTAATCATACTCAACTTTACACGATAACTTCCCTAGGCGCTTTGATGATTAAAGGTCGACTTGGTTAAATTCCGAGTCCAAGATAACAATTGAATGACAAAATATATTTTCATTAATTTCTTGTGTTTAACAAAAAAAAAAACCCAATTATTTATCTATCTATCTATGTTCCTCGTGTCTGTCTATGTTACTCGTGGATAATGTAGCTTTTGAATGGTGAAAGAATTTTTAAAATCGGTCCAGTACTTTTTGAGCCTATTTATTACAATCAAACAAACAAATAAAGTTTTCCTCTTTATAATATTAGTGTAGATTAAATTATGTTAAGTTTTATTTTATAATTAAACTTAAATAAAGTAGTAAAATAGACAAGGATAGGTACGTACCTACTTCAGAGGATAAACGTAGTTAAAAATTGGCGATTCAAACTTTGAAGATTTTATGTATATGATGTTTTTTTTTGTGCGGACCATCAATTCTTTTTCTAAAATAAAATTACATTAAGCTACTGTCTTATAAGACCCGTCAAAATCGGTCCTGTCTTTTCAACGATTACCCGAAACATACAGACTGACTGACAAATCTTTTAATTATGACTATGAAATTAGTAGGTACCTAATAAATTTATTATGATATTTCAAACAGACACTTCAATTTTATTTATTTATAGAATAAGTCGTAATATATAAAAATATAAAGGTCTCCTATTGCTTGTTTGGTATATAACACATTAGGTATACATATGTAAAGGAAAACACGGATCTTTGGTTATATTTACTTTAATAACTAGAAGCATTCAGATAAATATTAGCTGTTGAACATCAAAAGGTCTTGACGTAATAGCTATTTGATATTGTTATTTTTTATTTGCACTCCTCAATAACTTTTAACTTCACAAAAGTATTAAATAATAGTAAGTATACCTTTGCAACACGACTTTGCCTGCGTAATCTTCTTAAACTATTTTTATTAAATAATAACCCGACTACTTAAAAATATATAGTCTGTGGTACTGCCCCATTTTAGACTAGTCCAACGACACCCCTTATTTAAAATCCGTCAAGCCGTTTGGACTTAAGGACGTGCCAAAAAATAAGCCAACATACACACATACGCTCCAAAAACATTACCCTCCCAGTTCGAGAAAAAAGGAACAACAATGTCCAATTGAATTGACCTTTTTGATGTATCGTGGTGCCTATTAAAGAGAGGTCAATTTGTAACTACTCCACCGATTTTAAATCGATTCGTTTAGAATCATTATCATAATCTTAACAGAATAACAATTTAGCCAGCTACATAAGGTCTTAATTATACATCATAATTATACATAACTACTTACTAATTTAGTAAATCCCTAATGTAGATATTTAGTTTTTGGTAAATCGTTAAATTTTAGACCACTTTTTAGCTGATTAAAATCATTGAAGATATTTGCTGCAGGGATATTTATGGAACTAGATGTGGCGGTGTGCCTCCGGAACCGAACTAAGAAGGAATGTACCTTATTTTCATCATCATTTTAATAACCCTTTGTGGTTCGACTCCGGAGGCACCACCGCCAAACCCATTTGTGTCTAACAACAGCAGTCTTAGCTGCTGTATTCTGGTTTGAAGGATGTAGTAAGTGAGACATACTTTTCTGAGGCGTTCCAGCTTAGTCCTCTAATAGGAATATCTAATCCTATCTGATGTTGATTACAGATGTAATCGGCAATAGCCACTTATCATCAGGTGGACTGCATGCTTATCTGCTAGTCCTATATTATATGAAAAAAAACTAACACAGTTCCATTTTTTGTTGCAGTTGATGTCAGCGGAGGTAAGATCTTTAACTTTAATTTAAATATCATACAAATACATTTTGCATAACTCAATTGTTGTAGATATACATAAGGTTGCCAGGGTCAGGCCTTAAACAGTCGCGTCCAACCAAATATTTACACGTTTAATATTTATATAGAGGTAATTTTAGGTTCAGAAAATAGAATATAATGTTAATCGACGAAGTTAACAGTAGGTAAGTATAAGATTATATAAAAAGAGTTCATATATCAAAATTAACATAATAAATTCTTATCCATAAGTTATCACCAATTGGTAATAATCCGAGATAGAGTCAATGTAAAGCGGGATGAATGTTTTTGTATGAAAATCTTAACAATGTCCGCTCTATAGCCTTATACATTTAATTTTTTTGAATCATAAGAAGATAAGTACACGAAACATAGTTTATAAGTATACCCATTATCCATAGATTAGTAAAGATTACTCACTCCTAACAAGAAAATGTACCCAGTTTTGAGAATTGAAATAGTCGCGTAAAAAGTTTTGCCACGTCTCCGTGCTAAAATGTCCCTAAAATATTTGAAATAATTATTTATTTTTTATGTAAATTACGCAGTATTAGTTATTTATTCGTATTTTCCCTAAAAATGTTTTTATTTGTCAAGAATTCAAAAAAAGAACTTACTAATAAACCATTTGCGGCTTCATTCAACCTCAAGGCGGCGAAGTATCTTTACTAATCTATGAGTATACCTACCTAACGATAAGGCAGACGGGCTACGTGGTGGAAAGCAGTCACCGTCGCCTATGGACATTTGCAACACCAGACGTCACCAATGCATGGCCGGCTTCGTGTATTTACAATGTTTACATTTTATTTTATTATATTGATTTAGCATACTATCCAATGTAATTACATAAGTAGATATATGAAATATTCTGACAAACTTATAATACAATTGTTTGTTTCATTTCATAGGAGACCCCGCTGCTGATGGATCTGGAGGTGGTAATTATTAACATACTTACTTTAAAAAATATTTCTATTACAATACGTTCTAAAATCATGCAGTACGCCTTGTAACCTAACTAAATGTTAAATTGATTATAGATGTATTGTAACCTTCAAGGACTAAGGTGACACGCCTAATTCTGCCTTCAAATTTTCAAATCATAATAGCAAGAATAAAAAAATGTTATGCCGACGCAGTCCGACTGCTGAAATAATTAAGGTGCAGCAGTCGAATATAGCAGCAGTGATAGCCTAGTGGTTAAGAAACGCGGCCTCTCGATCGAGGGGTCCGAAGTTCAAATCCTAGGCACGCACCTCTGATTTTCAAAATTATGTGCGTATTAGAGTAGAAATTAATTATCACTTGCTTAAACGGTGAAGGAAAACATCGTGAGGAAATCTGCATACCTGAAAGATATATAAAAAAAATCTCAAAGGTATGTGAAGTCTACCAATACGCACTTGGCCAGCGCGGTGGACTATGGCCTAATCCTTCTCATTCTGAGAGGAGACCCGTGCCCAGCAGTGGAACAGTAATGGGTTGATGATGAGTCGAATATATTTACGAACATAGTATATATAATATATTTATTAACGATAGAAATGGTTTATCTATTATTTAATTTACTTTGTTTGTCCACAGTTAACGTCGTCGATGGAGACCAGCAAAGTAAATATAGTTTTAATTTATAATAATAATATACACACGCATAATCCGTCATTGGCGATAAAAATAGTTTAAAAGTATATAATTATAATGCAAGGTTTGATTAAATATATAGTCATATATAGGTTAAATATGTATTCGCCGACTTCAGACGAATATACGTGAGTACGACCATAAATAATCAACTTGGTACTCGCCTCGACGCTCGTCTGTTCTCAGCAGGATCTACATCCTTATAATAACTAAACCTACGTTTATCAGTACAAATCATGTTTATGCGTCTGTTTACGTGCGCGGTGTTTACATACTCGTCATTGTTGAAGACGTTACTCGGCCGAGTATCTAAACCTGGCACAGACATCCACATTCAAAGTAAAGACATATAAAGTTGTCTTGTAACATGTTTGCTTGAAGTATAATATGCATAATAATATGATATCTAGATATGTCATATAGTCATTATCAAAATGCCCTAATTCTCCGTAAGACTGTAACATGGATGCGATGGAAGTGGAAATGTTTACATACAATGATCATAATATTTTAATGATTATCGATAGCCAATTTACAAACTTTTTGCGCTATCTACCGACGTCTGCAGTTTTTGTGCGATTCAAATGTAAAATTCTATAATGGTTTATTGAAAAACATTTAATGGTAGGGATATTCCATCAAATACATCAAGGTCGACAACACATTGGTAAATCCCCGTAACGACGTAAGCGATGATGATAGCTCATAATTAGGGAGTTAACATACAAACAAATTGGAAGGTGGTAGAATCCTTTGTGGTTCGACTCCGGCGGCACCACCGCCACACCTATTTCTGCCTTATAACAGCAGCGTTATGCGCTTCTGCGTTCTGGTTTGATGAGTGTGGTAAGGGAGACATCTTTTCCGAGGCGTTTCAACTTAGTCAGGGATAGCGACACATCTGGGGAGCTCAGGTAGGAAATTCCTTATTACAGATGTCCATGGGCGGCAGTAGCTACTTACCATTCCTATATTATAATAAACAATGAGTTAATATAGAAGGGAGAGTTCACACTGACCGTTAATGACTCTCGCTGCTTGTCGTTAGAGATCGACGACCGAACCGAAGACCGTCGCTCATGTGTTACCTCCCTTAACTGGTTATTTAGTTACCTATAATTTAAAACGTAATATTATTTTAATTACGAGTTCTAATGGTCTAAACCTCTAATGTTCTTGAACTCTTTGCTGTTTAAGGGCAGAAATAAGTTTGTTTTTATAATGTACTCGTAGGAGTAGCACAGACAAGCACGCAGAACACTTGAGGGTAAGTGGCTACTGCCGCCCACGGAGATCTGTAATCAATCCTAGACATGATTAGATTCCTACCTGAGGTCCGGCTCAGATGCGCCGCTACCCCTGAGGATTATGCCGGAACGCCTCGGAAAATTATGTCTCCCTTACCACAGACTGCTGTTATGAGGCAGAAATAGGTGTGGCGATGGTGCCGTAGGAGTCGAACCACAAAGGGTTCCACCACCTTCAAGTATGGCAAAGCTGCCTCCGGAGACGAATCATTTAATCGTGTGGCCATTATTCAATCAATATTGTTGCAACTATAAAATAGATTAATAATTATTTAATGGTATAAATTCACCTACGTGTAATTGCATTTAGTATTTGTTTGTATATAAATAACGTTTTATTGACCATTTTAGTGACTCTATATTTAATATTTCTTATTGCGTATTGTTTCAGTTCACGTTGTAGATGGAGACGAACAAGGTAAATTTAACATATCTTTTACATAATACCTGTAAATAAATCACGTGTTACTAAGGAAAGCAGTGATAGCTAATTGAAACTCGGCCTTTCAGTCAGAAGGCAGTTAAACGGCTTTTCTGTTGAATGGTCTAAGGTTCGAGTCCCAGACAGCGCATCACTATTTTTTTTTTTCAAATTATGTGCAATACTTGCGAACGATGAAGGAAAATATCATAAGGAAATATAGAAGTTCTTAAAAAGTTTTCAAGGTTATGTAAAGTCTACCTTAAAAAAAAATCATTCCTTGTCACCACAAAACTAACTGACTCTGACATAAATTTGGAACTGGCATTTTAAAAAATTTGAATTGAGTCCAATACACAGGACAGAACACACCTAGAAAGACTGAAATTCTTAGCACAGTATTTAGTACAATCAATGCTTGCTGAAAATTCATTTTCATATAGTAATGCTTATTTTCTTTTTCAGTTCACGTGGTGGATGACAGTGGTAAGGATTTTCATTTTTAGGGTTCCGTACCCAAAGGGTAAAAACGGAACCCTATTACTAAAACTTCGCTGTCTGTCCGTCTGTCCGTCTGTCACAGGGTTATATCTTCGGAACCGTAATAGATAGACACATGAAATTTTTACAGAGGATGCATAACGGTGGCAGCTATAACAACAAATACTAAAAATAAAATAAAGTTGAATATTAAAGGGGTCTCCATACAACAAACCGGTATTTTTCGATCTAACTCTTAAACCGTACTAAGAAGACGGTTTAAATGTTTACAATTCGTTTAATATTATAAGTGGTATTATAATAAACACAAATAAGAACCATAAAACGTATTTTAATATAGTTATTTTAATTTTATTGTACGTTGTTTACGTATTATTCATCATCACCCCAACGCCATCTATTGTTGCATCATATAACTGAGTATTGTTGAAAATAATAAAATGAATAAAAATAAGTCAAAAATAATGAATGGTGGTACGGAAGCCTCCATGTGCGAGTTCGACTCGTACTTGGCGTTATTTTAAATAAAATAGCTATATATTGGCTTTGTGTTATAATTAAAAAATAACCCTTTTTTCTTTTCAGGACCACACGCAAGAAACTAGTACTAATACTGTGAAGAAATGTAATTGAAATTAAGTAAATAATAATAATAGTACCAACAATAATATATCAGGAGTTCCTTAATGTACTCGTATGTATAACATAAATAATGTAAGATGATAATAAATTGCCATTTATTTTAATTTTTGAATTTGTTTTTTTTTGTGTCCATGGTACCCACAATGCAGTATAAATACTATTGGGGGACATTAAAAGCGACGAAGCGATATATGTTTTTGTTGTCTCCATACCCCAGCACCCACCACACGCGATAAATCCTATCGCGGGACAATAAATGTACAAAGCGTTATTATTATTTAATATAAAATAAAAAAATTGTCAATTCAGCGAGGTAATGCTGCTATTTTGGGTACACTTCCACGGGGCAGCGATTTGGCTCATTTATTTTATTTATAAATTTTAGTGTTAATTGTATTAGTTTTATTTTATTTTAAATAGTGTTAAATTGTTTATTGTTTAAATTTATATTGTTGTTAAACTTAAATAAAATCATGACTTCAGAAATAAATTAAAATAAACATGAAATATGTTTATGTACAAACGTACGAGCATTTCAGCAACGAAAAAAATACGAATTGCCCTTTATTTATATGAAGTCCTTTATACGACCTGGGGGCCTACCACCATGTTTTAAAACCCATCATAGTTCAGGAAAGTTTTAAAAACAGTAAAAAATTCCGTCATACACAGTTGAACAAACTTGAACCCTTATTAATTTTTCGCTTATCCATTGTATAAAACCAACTGAAATTGTCACATTTGCTTAATTAGTTACCTGCAAAAAAAGTAAAGAATTGTCTTCGCGCTTGATTGAGACCTCTGGTGACCCAGAGCTGGAGCTTACCTCGGTCAACAAATAACTTTGGCAATACACCGAGGTAATGCTGCTAGTATCTTGGGTACACTACCGCGGGGCAGCGATCTGGCTCATTTATTTTATTTATTATAATTTTAGTTATTTTTTTTATTACTGTATATATTTTTATTTGTTTTTTAATTTAGTTTAAGTTAATATTATATATGTTACATCTACTCTATAGTTAAATAATGATATTGTTGGTGTCATTAAAATTAACAAATTTATTTTTAAAAAAGAAAAAGTATGATTAAAAAAATATTGTGTTAAGAGATGGTAGTAACTCCTGTATAGTTCTAGTACGTGGGAACTACAGGTCCAATTTAGCGTGTAGCATCAGTACATGTGACCGTGGGTATTGGGCAATGAGGTCAAGTGCGCAGCATCCTCCGGGTGACGGCAATTACTATTGATTTAGAGCGCACGTCATCGTTATGGTGGGTCTTCACTTGACGTAGCCTAAAAGTAAAAATATATTTTTTTTTTTACGCTTTCTACACTCACAGCCCCACACTAGGATTCCTTGTGTCGTGGGTGCCATGGACACACACATAGACAAATACACAAACACCCAGACCCAGAAAAGGAAATCTAAATTCATCATTTAGATTTCTGTCTGGCCGGGGATCGAACCCGGGACCCTTTGCGCGTCAGACCGGTATGGTGGCCGCTCCGCCACACGGGTCGTCGCTATATATATATTTAAAGTCTGTATTGAACACGTGCCTACCCTGATGTCATTATTTGCCAGTATTTGCTTAATCGTCAACCCGTTGCTGCCTCAATACTGGGAATATGTATTTTTAATAATACAAGAGTAGAGGAACCTGCGATCCATCTAATGGTAATTATTCTGTCCCCTATGTACATCTGAAATCAATTCCACATAAGATAAGTATCCTACCTGAAGTCGACCACATACCACCGCCACCGCCGAGGACTAAGTACTCGTAAGGTCGTTTGTCCACCGCACCGTCACCGAGCCGATACCAAGAATGAGATTATTTCGGGTCGATTTAAATATTTCGTGACGGCGATAGGTTTCGGCGACGGTTTTTCTACCGCGACCGATATGGGCGGTTTATTTTGCTCCAGCTGTCACGCGAGTGACGGCAGTGTATGGACAAGTTCCAACGTGTTTTATATTGCCGGCACATCGGCCCGTCAAAATCTCGGTACCGGTGTAGCGGTCACGCCGATCTACTCGAAATATCGGCGGCCGGGATAACTGTGCTCGGGTGACGGACGTGCGGTGGACAAGCGGCTATAGTAAATGTATGTACGCTACTTCGGCGCCGTCATTAATTATCGGTATCGGCTCGGTGATGGTGGCGGTGGACAAACAGCGTAAGTCTCTCCTACCATAACCATCAAACCAGAACACAGTAGCGCTAAATACTGCTGTTATTAGGCAAAGATAGGTGTGCCTATGGTGCCACCGTAGTCGAATCACAGAGGATTCTACGTTTTTTTTTTTCGTTTTTAGGTCCAAAGTTTTTATGTTTTTGTTAAACAAATGCTCCACCCTGACAGATTTGCTTCGTCGTCAACCTATTCCTGTCTGCGAGTGACCAAGATGTGAGTGTACTATAAAGTGGTACAATTAATAAGTAGAATTAATGGTGCATATTACGAGCAATGAAATCGAAATAGATACAAATATACCCTCAGCTTCATACATGACTTATTTTAAAAAAATAGTACCAGTTTAGTATGTTCCCACCTTAAAAGGTATATATGAACAACATAACATACATACCTATATGTAATTGTTTTTCATCAGCAACCCATTACTGTCCCACTGCTGGGCACGGGTCTTCTCTCATAATGAGAAGGAATAGGCCATAGTCCACCGCGCTGGCCAAGTGCGTATTGGTAGACTTCACATACTTTTGATATTTTTTAATTTTTTAACCGACTTCAAAAAGGAGGTGGTTATCAATTCGGCCGGTATCTTTTTTTTATGTATGTACACGAATTACTCCGCCGTTAGTGAACCGATTTTAATAATTCTTTTTTTATTGTGTAGAGACGAGCTGGAAGTTGGTCCCATTTAAATATAGTTAGGATCCATCGATGGGTTCTGGAGAAAATGAGGGGAACTCCTCCACCCATGTAATATAACAGCCATAACTTCGCCGTTTATGAACCTATTTTAATGCCTTTATTTCGTGTGTGGACTATTGCTACAAGTTGGTATTTACTAAGGTCATACATTGTAATCAACTACAAATTTATTTTTAACCTTACCATAGTATCTGGAATAGATGTGACCTTGAGGAATTATGTTGCAACGGCACGTCTGAGGCTAATTCATGACCCCAATGGAACTGATAAAGTGAGTAGCTGTTATTAGCTATTATTAAAAATAAATATATAAAATAAGAATATACTTAGATTGAGGTTAATAGGATTTTACGTTACCAAACTTTTATGCAGTCCATCTAATCATAAGTGGTGATATTTCTAACCGACTCCATAAACAATAGGTTCTACGTGATCATGGACGCGTTGTCGCTCTTAAGGACATAACGTTCCAGCTTAGTCCTCAGGGGTAGCGGCGCATCTGTGGCCGACCTCAGGTACGAATATCTAATCCTATCTGGGGTTGATTACAGATGTCCATGGGCGGCAGTAGCCACTTACCATCAGGTGGACTGCATGCTCGTCTGCTACTCCTACATTATAAAAAAAATCAGTATCACCTCACATCCACATCCTGCCACCAAAAGGAACTGCTTCCTCGATCGAAACATACTTGTTCTACTATCTTTCATTTGATATTACCTTTAAAGTTGGTAGAACACTCAGTGCTCTACTTCAGCCTAATAACAGCAGTGTTGAACGCAGCGTGGTAGTTTCAAGGGTGTGGTTAGGGAGACATACTTTTTGAGGCATTCTAGCTTAGTCCTCAGGGCAGGCGCATCTGTGGCCGACCTCAGGTAGGAATATCTAATCCTATCTGGGGTTGATTACAGATGTCCATGGGCGGCAGTAGCTACTTACCTGGTGGACTGCATGCTCATCTGCTACTCTATACTCTGCTGTATAAAAAAAAGAAAAGTCACAAATCTTATCAACTTTTTCCTCGAGGATAACATCACATCTGTGATCCTCATAGAACACTACTCCGAATTGAGTACAAATGTCCGTGGGCGGCAGTACCACTTAATAAACTAGTTCAGTTAATGATTAATGGAAATTGCAACTAAAGTACCTACATAAACACTGTTGCCACCGAAAATGTACATTGTCTGAAGTTTGGACTAGAGCAAGTATGGTCAATCTTTTGAAACTTGTGGGCCAAACTTATGGATTTTTAGGATAAAAAATTAGTTTCCACTCTCCTCTTGCAATTTAAAGGTTAAGGCCATAGTTTACCATGCTCGCCAATTGCAGAAGATTGGTAGTCTTCACACATCATTGAGAACTTTAATTATTTGAAAACTATCAGGCATGTTAGTTTCCTCACGATGTTTTTCTTCACTGTTAAAGCGTGTAATAACTATTTGTAGCTTATAATTTTACTGAGGTGCACGCCTGTGATTCGAGCTCCGGACCCTTAACATGAGAGACTGATATTTCAAACCACTAAGCTATCTGCCGTTTCATCAGCGAAATATAATATTACTAGCTGACCCGGAAAACGTTGTGTTGCCATATAAGTAAAAAAAATGTTAAGGGTGAACAACCCTTATCACTTAGGGGTATGAAAAATAGATAGTAGCCGATTCTCAGACCTACTGAATATGCATATAAAATTTGGTGAAAATCGATAAATCCGTTTCGGAGGAGTACGGTAACTAACATTGTGACACGAGAATTTTGCATATAATAATTAAAGAGTTATGATACTATTAACATGTTATTGTTGTCTTCGCACATTTATGTATTGTCATGTGAAATTCTGAGAAATATAAAATTGCAATGAAATTGCATACGATCAGTAAAGTCAGCAAATATCACGGTTACTCATAAGTGGAATTTATTACTTAACCTTGAATATCTTGCAAGGGGGTCAAGTCCAAGACATTTATCGAAGAATCGTCGATCAACAAAAGCATACGATAATATTCACTTGATAGTATTCTACGCTACACTATGTACACAAAGTATTTACAACTTTCAATACATTTTAACAAAAGACAATACATTAAATTATACAGTAATTGCATTCTTTCATATCAAAGTGACTTTTAAATATAGAAAACCCTTGAATGAAATAACGCTATAACCAAACTTTAAGAAAATAATAAAAATATTTTTGAAATAAAAAATGAGAAATCTTAACTGGCTTAAGTAATCGAACTAAACGCAACTAAATTAAATATTGTATCATATTTAATTAAATTAAAATTAAATTGAATTTAATTTAATTTATTATCCTTGACTCTACAAATAAACATACTGTATTTAAAAAAAAAAATTAAACGAATGTAAAGATATATCTACGTGGACATACCTGCTGATACAACAAAATATAAATCAGCACAATATTGTAACCACATAACGTTTCTAGATACCCAAGAATGTTAAGTGCATATTAATACCTCAACCAATCAATGATCATTAATAATAATGTACAAACAATCCCATATACGAGCATCACGTATTATAATTTCCTAAGAATACTTCACACTGGACTATTAAATGACTTAGATTATATCAATTCACCTTTTTACGATTTCCAAGGAATAAAACATTTAGTTACTCTTTTTTAATTGGATGAAAACTTGCTTTATTAAGTTACCTATTCATAATATCCTTATTTTTCTCTTTACTTTAACCCTTAGGCTATTGTTACACTTAAATAGTAATAATAGCCTATTTACAAAATTGCTTCACTTGTGGTGCAATAAAAGAAACAATTATGCGCGAAGTTCCCAGTATGCACGTGAAGGAAACACATGAGGAAAATGTGTAGAACTCGTTTATTAATCAATCAGCCGTTAAGTCACTAGTCGAGAAAACGAGCACTACAAGGAAGTACACTACACGCTACACGCAATCCTATCTCAAACGTAATCTAGTAAACAGTATCTTCATTGTTACAAAAATATAACAAACAATTCCCAGTTGTACCAAATGATGCGTCTCCAATCAATCCCAATGACATCACACGCTAAAACAGCTCCAACTGACTTTAATTGAGAACGACAGTGGGGCGACATCTACGGCTGTTACGATCCGAACTCGCTGGCTACACGCGTGTGTCATATCTTCAACTGCGCTAAATAAAATTAAAAATGCCCACGTTAATCGCTGGATTTATCGCCGCCATTGTTCTGGTAAGTCGATTTTTTACAACTAACTTGTCATTTAACAGAGGAGTGCATTACATGTTTTTTGCAGGCACTGTTCGTAATCGCATGGATAACGTACTGCATGTTCTTTAAGGAGCGTCATAAATCGGAAAGCTATCAGTACGATATATCTGACCTGCGTAAAAGGAACTACGAACTGGCTCAGGAACAAGAGGAGCAGGTGAAGACGAAGGAAATCGCGGCTGGTATCTTCATATTGCCGTCTCGTCAGAAACATAAGGATGAGTATGACAAGCGGCCTGATTATCCAGAGAGTCCAGCTCCCAGATTGGAGCCGAAAACAGATAAACTAATAGAGATATTCGAGGAAACTCCTAGCCCAGCTGACGGCAACAAATGCGTCGGCTTCCAATTAGACTCGACGTACCAGAGTGACGTATAGATTTGCATAGCAGTAGCACTACCATGAGTTTACAAAAGTATTACTCGCTAGCGACTGCGTAAAATAAATGTATGAAAAATTGTACAGCGCCTCTGGTGGTTACTCGTAGAAGTAAAATCCGTAGTGGCGTAACTCGATACGTAAATAACCTATCGAAATCAAATCGCTAGCGAATGTCATTATGATCTATTGCCATACAAATTCGGTCCCATGAGTCATTAATTTGACAGACGTTGTCAAGAAATACCGTAACGATAGTAATTATGTTATTCACTAGCAAAATGACAATAGTTTTCTATTTACAATTTCTATAGTGGCGTTTCTATGCCAACTCATGGTAGTGCTACTGTTGTATAATCTACAAGGATCTCGCTTGCATCCTCACAATGTAATTTTGCGTTGTATTGCACTTTGTGTTACTTATTCTTTATAATAAAGGACTGTTATTTAAAATGTTGTTTCAATTTAACTTACATTTTATTAACACAATACAGAATAAAGTCATTGTTTCTGGAACTTAAACACAATATTTACGTAAATTAGCGTATAAGTACACTTGAATATTTCTTAGTATAACAATAACTTACTTATATTGATTGCATTGATACACAGAGGTAATCAACTCTAATGTAATACAATCCCTTTTACGTGTAAGTGTGTCAGTAGACTTGCCACTAACGGGTTTTCCTAGAAACATAAATTAAATGGATAAGTTTTGCAGACTAGCGAAACCGAACTAAAAAGTGAATTCGAATATCGCTTTCTAATTCTGAATATATTATAACACAATTTTTAATTTAAAAAATAACACTTATTTTTAAACGTTAGTGCAACTGTTATGAAACATATTTATACGATACGATTAAAATATTAGAATAAAATGTATAATTATTTCTAAAACAATAATAGGTACATATTCCAGTTCCTACCTACTTACAGTAAAAATGCAATTTATTAAAAAAAAAAGATAAGGCTGAATAAAAAAATATATTTGTCACAAAGTTAACTCATGAAAAAAATATATATCAATGCGATCGTAAGAACTAGTTTTTTTGACAGCTGCAACCGCGACACAGATACAAAATAGTGTCACAAAAACTGATTACGAAGCAAGGTTGTTAATCCCGGCTACGACTTTGTCGATACTCTTGACAGCAACTTCAGCAATACTTTCTTCTGTGTTGATAAATTACCATGGTCGGAGACAGTCGCTGACATTCGCCGAAACGAACTATCGCTCATATGTTGGTACTATATGAGCGACACTTACCCCAACTTAAATATGAGGCTGTTTTTTTTTTTTTTCTTTTTTATTCACGAGGGGGAACCTTCAAAAGGTACCCGACGACGTGGGAGCGACGCCGGGTTATGTGGGATTTTTACCGCACTAAAACCCCCCCGGTGGCCGTCCTCAACGCTTGTTGGAAAACTCCGGGATCTCCAACGGTACACAACCGGAGCCCTCCAAGCGCGATGCCCAACGGGCTCTACCCTGTGGGAGCAGTTTTCGCTCCTCCCACACCACGTAGTGTTTACGACGGTATGCGACCATACATACCGCCGTCCTTCCCGGGGTCGCTTGCTGGATGGTTGGAGCTCCCACTCTTGCCGTCCGCAACCCCGGAAGCCCCCTTTTAGTCGCCTCCTACGACAGGCAGGGGATACCGTAGCCCTATTCTAGAACCATAGTAGCCTAACTACAAAAATCATGATTTAGGTACAATATGGAGAAAAGTATGTGTAACATTTTTAAATTACGAAAATACAGATAGGCCAGTCTGGTTCTACCAGCCTTATATTATCTGCTGTTTCTAGATATTTAATTGTAAGTGGTAAGCATAGATTAGTAAAGATTACTCACTCCTAACAAGAAAATGTACCCAGTTTTGAGAATTGAAATAGTTGCGTAAAAAAGTTTTGCCACGTGTCCGTGCTAAAATTTCCCTAAAATATTTGAAATAATTATTTATTTATGACGTAAATTACGCAGTATTAGTTGTTTATTCGTAAATTTTCTCTAAAAATGTTTTTATTTGTCAAGAATTCAAAAAAAGAACTTACTAAAATAAGCCGTTTGTGGCTTCATTCAATTTCAAGGCGGCGAAGTATCTTTACTAATGGTGTTAAGTATATCGAATAACCACAGCCTTTCACCATATGTACCGAGAAAGCCGAGAAACTATGTACTTTACAGACTTAATAAATTTGAATGACATTAATTTGCAACTTTACTAATTAGATTACTTTAATCCACACATAATGCTGGATAAATACTAACAGGTTTCTATAGAAATCGCTGCATCATACACAATGAACTATCAACTGAAGGTTACTTGACAATACACAAATGTTGTGTACCCATGTGCTATTTACAGAATGTGTGAACTTATCAAAGGCTGTCTATAAAAAGTGTTCAAGTATGAATCGAACTAACACTCGCAGGGTTCCGTATTGCATTCCGTAGTAATAAATACACAGTACAAATTTTAAGTGTTCATCTATTACAGTTTAATGTCTTTTTTATATTAAAGTAGAAAACGAGCCTTCAGTCCATCTAATGGTAAATTGTTACTGTCGCCCATGGACACCTGTAATCAACCCCAGATATGATAACAGTCCTCCAAATCAATAAACCCGTTAAAGTTTTATAGAATTAAAATAAAATAAAAAATTAACACTGTATAATTTGAAAAACGAGATTTATATTTTTTTACTAAAAAAATCAATTTATAACTTACATATTACATAGTTTATATATTTAATAAGCAAATAATGCAACCTGTAAAAATTAAGAAAAAATCTATGTCCATTTCTTTTAATTTTAAATATTATTATAGTTTATCACAAAATGAATGAAATAAAAAATATATTGCAATCAATTCGATCATCTGCATATTTTTTGTCGAATGCAGCCGCGACACAGATAAAAAATATAGTAAAAACAGATTACGAAGCGAGGTTCTTGAACCCATCCGCGATTTTGTCTATGGTGCTCTTCTCTGTTGGTTTGAAGACGTGCACCACCGCGTCTCCTGCATCAGATATGGTCCTGACGACATCGTTCCAGGCGTTCTTCATTGACTCCATCACGTCGCGCTTGGACCTCGAGGCCTGCTCCGCTGGTCCTGCCAGCACGTACGCTGTGAACAACTGAATATTTTATATACAATTTAATTGATATTGAACTGAAAAACTTAACACCATTAACAAATTACATAATAATTATCCACCAAATTCATCCCATATATTACATTAATCTAACAATGCTACATGTTATACGTTAAATACTCGGATTCTATGATCATAATATAACCAAATAATATTCCCTAAAAAGTAACTGTATAAAAATGATCTTTAAGTGACATAAATTTTCAGATGACTTTAATTGGCCCCATATTTTAAGTGACGATGACTTCAACATTCATTTATTCATAGTAAAGATCATGAGATTCAAGTAAGAATCCAGCTTGTAGTCCACCTGATGGTTAATGGTCACTGCCGTTCATAGACATTTATGGACAAGTCCATATGGAACAGGGAACCTTGGAAAAGTATGTCTTCCTTACCACACCCTTCAAACCAGAACACAGCCATGTTTAACATTGCTGTTACCTATGAGGCAGAAATAGGTGTGGCGGTGGTGCCGCCGGAATCGAACCACACAGGGTTCTACCACCTTCAAAAACCTATTAGTTATTTATAAGAATATTATCTGCGTAGTCATAACGGGATGTTAATAATATTATCCATCAAGTAATTCGTTTGTAATGGGCAGGTTCCTGTCATGAACACTTCATATAATGCGTCATATAAGTGTGTTGGGTGATACATTCCTTAAATTGTCTTTATTTGCTTATTTATCTCCTCCTATATTTGTATTTCATAATATAGAGATCATCTTCATCATCATCAACCCATTACTGTCTCACTGCTGGTCACGGGTCTCATAATGAGAAGGATTAGGCCATAGTCCACCGCGCTGATCAAGTGTGTATTGGTAGACTTCATAATATACATTTGAGATGTTTTTTTATATAAATCTCAGTTATGCAGGTCTCCACACGATGTTTTCCTTCGCCGTTTAGTGATTTAAGCAAGTGATAATTAATTTGTAATACGCACATAACTTTGAAAAATCAGAGGTGCATTGCCTGAGATTTAAACCTCGGCTGCCCGATCGAGATGTCGAGTTTCTTAACCACTAGGCTATCACTGCTATCAATTGATAGCAGAACGAGTATTAAGTCCACCTAATGATACCTGGCTACTGCTCCATGGACGTTTGTAATCAAACCTAGCTATGATAAGAGTTCTTGAGATCGCCATAGATGCGTTAGTAGTCCTGAGGACTAAGTTGGAATACCTCAGACATGTATGTTTCCCTTATCATATCCTACAAAGTAGAACCCAGCAGCGCTTAACACTTGTTATTAGGCGGAAAGACGTGTAGAGGTCCTTCGATTTACATTTGTTTATTTTAATCGTGACAGCCAACTACTGTTCTATTGCTGATCATTGCTCTCAGGCCACAATTCACAACTTATAGCATAAAAGTTTTCTCGCTGTTTTCCTTCACGGTTCGATGAATCAAATGAGTATGGGCTTCGAAACCCGAACCTACCTACTACCTAACCTAACCTATTTAGAAACATACATTTTAGTAGCTATAATTAGTTAATCTGTCCAATATTATAGTCAGCGGAAAATATATTTGCAAAACATTGGATAGATTGGTTTCATTAATAAAGAGCGTAAGTTTGTAATTCCGCTCAATTTGTGAACAAAGAAGATGTGTCACAATGACAATGCTTACTACCAATTGAATCATCTTGTAGGTACAGTCTTTGTGGGTCAGTCAAGTTGTGGTTGTGTTCAGCTACTTATGAACACTTGGTTATATAGGTATTTTTGAAACCATAATCTGTTCACATGCTTTTGGAGCTGAATGTACCTGTTTTTTTTTCTTTACTAGGGGGAATCTTTCAAAAGGTACCTGACGACGTGGGAGCGACGCCGGGTTATGTGGGATTTTTACCGCACTAAAACCCTTCGGATGGCCGTCCTCAACGCTTGTTGGAGAACTCCGAGATCTCCGACGGAACACAACCGGAGTCCAAGTAGCCATGTAATGTTAGATGTTAAGTAAAACGAGTGAAGGTTAGAGAGATACTGACTTTATTCTAATAAATCACATGATTTTATATTGTGTCTTACACTACACAAGCGTGATGCCTCCATCGGGCTCTGCCCTGGTGGAGCTGTTTTCGCTCCTCCCACACCATCTGGTGTTCATGACTGTATGCGACCACACATACCGCCGTCCTTCTCGGGGTCGTTTACTGGATGGTTCGAGCTCCCACTCTTGCCGCCCGCTACCCCGGAAGCCCCCTTTTAGTCGCCTCTTATGACAGGCAGGGGATACCGTAGCCTTATTCTAGTCCCGGAACTACAGGGACAAGGAGCTGACTGTACCTTAAGTTACATTTCTGCTACCATTGACATTCTCAATTCTATCTTATAGCAAATATGAATGGCTTTAAGTATTACTAACTTACTTAATCTAAATATATAAAACTCAAAGGTGACTGACTGACATAGTGATCTATCAACGCACAGCCCAAACCTCTGGATAGATCGGGCTGAAATTTGGCATGCAGGTAGATGTTATGACGTAGGCATCTTCTAAGAAAGGATTTTGATCAATTCTACCCCCAAGGGGATAAAATAGGGGATGAAAATATTACTTCGTAACGCGAGCGAAGCCGCGGGCAAAAGCTCGTATTTAATATAATGTGGCATTCTAACTTAATCTTTAACAGCATACAATTGTGATTTACGACTAATAGGCCTTAACTGTTTTTTTTATGTATAAGTACTATTAGTTTTACAGAATATTTCACAAGAATTACGAAAGTAACTATCAAAACAACGAAGTTAATAATCTAAAACCACTATAACTTTAATTATGACATTGCCTATTAGACTTATGTAGAGCAGTGTTGATGTTCTAACCTATGCTTAATGTACCCTCACCATGAGTTTTCAAAACATCCCACAATTTTACGTTACGTTTACTCAATCCATTATTCTGTTCCGCTTCCTTCAGTAGACTGAGTAAACCTAACAATTAGTAAGTGCTCAAGTATTTTTGTCTGCCTCACATGTTCGCAAATAAGAGAGACAAAATATAAAGCACCATTTTGTCAATTTAGACATTTAATGTAACTGACACTATAGTTCTGATACAATCCGCTAGGGGCGCTGATTGGAGTTTGTATGGGCAAATACGTAAACAAATACCAAAACAGTCATATTTGTCAAAACGTAAAAACTCATAGTAAGGGTGCTGTTCATATCAGTAGGACTACCATGAGTTTACAAAAGTATTACTCGCTAGCGACTGCGTAAAATAAATGTATGAAAAATTGTACAGCGCCTCTGGTGGTTACTCGTAGAACTAAAATCCGTAGTGACGTAACTCGATACGTAAACAACCTATCGAAATCAAATCGCTAGCGAATGTCATTATGATCTATTGCCATACAAATTCGGTCCCATGAGTCATTAATTTGACAGACGTTGTCAAGAAATACCGTAACGATAGTAGTTATGTTATTCACTAGCAAAATGACAATAGTTTTCTATTTACCATTTCTATAGTGGCGTTTCTATGCCAACTCATGGTAGTGCTACTGTTCATATCAGAATACGCTCGCTCTATTATAATTGCTCTAAGATTGTGATTAATCAACGTCACTTGGAGTGCATGGCCTTTTGCTCCTACGAGTATAAATTAACCAAATTCAGTTATCCATGAAACGTGATATCAATCATAACACATACTTCATTATGTATAATGCTCCAAGTAATGCGTAAGTAATTTATGAAATTTAATCATCCTTTTGCAAAATCACATACCAACATGTACAGCCATGATACGTGCGTACATGCACGTAATATATATGCGAAGATGCGTTATACCACTCAAAATTATGAGCAAAATACAACGTTGAGAATTCATGGAGTATTTTGCTTTAATAATATCTAAAGCAATCGTGCATGCAGTCCACCTGATGGTAAGTGTCTACTGCCATTCGTGGACATTTAAATCAACCCCAAATGAGATTAGAGTTAGTTGCTACCCCAGAAGACTAAATTGGAACACCTTGGATAATTAACTTCCTTACCACACCTTTTAAACCGGAACACAGTAGCGCTGAACACTGTTGTTATTAAGCAGAAATAGGGGTGCTGATAGTATTTCCAGAATCCAACAACAAAGGTTTCAAATATGTACCTAATAACAGATGTGTTAGGCGCAGCTGTGTTCCGGTTTGAAGGGAAGAATAAGGGTAAGGGAGACAGACTTTTCCGAGGCGGTCCAGCTTAGTCCTCAGGGGTAGCGGCGCATCTGTGGCCGATCTCAGGTAAGAATATCTAATCCTATCTGGGGTTGATTACAGATCTCCATGGGCGGCAGTAGCCACTTACCATCAGGTGGACTGCATGCTCGTCTGCTACTTCTATATTATAAAAAAAATGAAAATTTAAAAAAATTACACACATAATAATACAAATTGCCATCTTGTCAGTTTTAACACAAAAAAGCTAGAAATAAATAATAGATGTATAGAAAGGAAAACGCTCCATGAGTTGTCAGTCTATGTGTTAAGCATACGGCACTGCTCAAATTATTATTTTTCACGTTCGTAATTTATTCATTAGTTTTCCCATGGCCTAATTAGATTATAAAAAAATAATGAAGGTAAATTACATTAAAAAGTATTTAGGTTCAAATGTATTTTATGGTTCCGTGACGAAATAATAACATGTGGAACCTTTATTATAATTTCGTCATGACTTCAGTAGCGCCTAGTAACATTGGAACAAAGTAAATAAATAAATAATAGAAGATTAAGGGCGCAAAACTTAAATTTTGTAAGAACACTTATGATAATGGTATATTTTGAGCCCAGAACAGGGTATAACTACTTAATTAAGTCTCTCTAATTTTTAACCTTTCTATTTGGTCTTTAAATATTATGTCAGGCTCTACACAAAAGAAAGTAGCACATTCATTTGCTAATGAAATATTATAAACCAAATAGAAAAATATTATACTTGAAAGAAATTAAAAAGAAAAACTTTGGTTTTTCTTCATCCTGTTTTTGCATAAGTTTAAACAATAAACTTTAAAAATGTAATGTTTTAAAAGTGTCAGGTAAAACTTACAATACAAAGCAGGAACACGACACGGTAATCCATTGCTTGTAACACTTTGGATAAGTCGCTTTAATAGACCTTAGGGAGTGCTTCCAGTGCAAAACTCTGGCTCCTACTACACCAGCATAAGGATAAACAGGAAACGGTGAATTTGATTTGCCACGCATGTTTGTCAATCAACGAAATAACAGGAAAGGACGGCTCGACCAACCGAAGCGCTGCGATTTGTGTATACAAAATATCAACCTAAAATAAAACAATATTTAGATTTATAAAACGTTGTTGTTTAAAGCCTTACTAAATACATTTACCTAAAATAGAAATGTTTATAAGATGTTCTACCTCATTAATAATTTTAAAAACCTCATTATCAAATTGTATTATTGTATATTGCTGCCTAATAACAGCAGTATTAACGCTGCTGTGTTCTGCCTTGAATGGTATGGGGGCATACTTTTCCGAGACCTTTCAATTTAGTCCCCCTTCAGGGGTAGCTGATCTGAGGGTGGAATCGGGTACGGGTCTTCTTTCAAAAAGAAAGGTTTATGTCATAGCTCACTGCTTTACGATGTTTTCGCCGTTTAAGCAATTTCTAAGTTATGTGCAACATAGAAAATCAAAGGCGTGTGCAAAGAGTTTTTTTTCTCTGTGGCAGGACTTTATAATCGGTCCTATTGGAACCTATATAAAATTATCGTAGGAAAAGAAATTTTAGGCGACTGTGTTGCGTTTTCCTTGTATCTGTAGGTAGTAGGTGTAGGTACTGGATTTTCCTACTTTATGCCATTCTTTAGCATTCTAAGTACTCCACCTTAATATACTCGTATAAAAATAATAATAATAAAATGGTTCATCTCTTTGCGTGCGACGCAATTTTGAAATTAAAAATTACTAATTGTTTAATCGTAATACTCACACCAATGGCAATTGTGAAATTAAAAATTACTAATTGTTTAATCGTAATACTCACACCAATGGCAATTGTGAAATTAAAAATTACTAATTGTTTAATCGTAATATTCGCACCAATGATCTTATCTTTAAGTAGGTACTTGCTAAGTCTTCACTTATGGATGATAAAGGACAAATTTAAAAATCACTGTAATAATTATTTTAAATTTATTTCATCCGAAAGTATTAACAAAAAACTGTTTGACACTTTCCCATACATCAACTACATAATCTTCCAGCGTCTTGCCTAGAATATGTGATCTAGTTTTCGATCTTAACCCACGTGATGGATTAGAATCCTCTGATTCATGTGACTCGCTTGATCCATGAATCCTATGATTATTTTGCGACTCATCTGACTGTTTTGTCTTTTCCGACTCGTTTGACTGAATTGACTTAATGATGTTAATTGATTTGTGACGTTTCCGAATATTAAATTGAGTTCGTACAATCTGTAGTAGGAATATCTAAAAAATATACAAGCCATTGTTAGCTTACTTATAAATCAAAATCCAATAACTGTAAAAGATAAATTTTGTAAATACATCAAAGAACGCCCTAAGGGGTGGTGCACATTTTAAACAGAAAGAAAACAATAAATTTTAAAAATTGAACTTTGAATAATGAAATGCACATGAAATACTCACTATAATAAATAAGAATAAAATATACTTCATTTTTTAACCAAGTTATAACGCATACAACAACAATTTGTATCTACGCATTACTTACATTATGTAGCGGTAAAAATTACCAATCAATTTTATCGATAAGATATTATGCTCATGGTAGTAGTATAGAATCGAGACTCATAGAGATATGAGGTTCAATATAGGTTTTTTTTATAAAAGTAACAAATAAGTGTGCAATCTATCTGTCGAATACATATGAATACATACGAATATAAAATACCGCAAACCAAAAAATATATGTCCATAGACGAGACATACTAGCGCATGTTCCCAAAAATGAGAATTCTTTGAAGGCACTATTATATTATACTGTATAGGTGTGTAGTTACGGAATAATGTGAAAGCGCCAAATATGCCTAAAACACGCATCAACTGACAGCTATCCAGTAAGACACAAAAGACATATTAATGCGAAGGAGGCATCACCGCCCCACCAGTTTCTACCTTATAACGACAAAATACTGTGTTCAGGTCCAACTTTTTCCTCCGAAATAGTAATGAACCTGTGACAGACTTAGATAAACTTATCATCCTATTGGGATTGATTAGAGGCAATGTCTACTTACCATTAAGTCGACTACGTTTGCTACTTCTATAAAAAAAAATAAACATAATAACATTATGTGTATCATGTTATTGACTAATTTTCCAATTAGCATACGTATCATTAATGTATCCGGTATTGCCATCAAAAAGTGCAAGAACCTTATTATTATTGCTTGCAAAGTGCAATCACCTTTATAATCAGCAAATTACATAGTTCTGTATGCATACCTGTAATCAAATTATATTAACAAACAATGTTAACT
The DNA here is from genome assembly GCF_041222505.1 of Epargyreus clarus. NCBI lineage: Eukaryota > Metazoa > Arthropoda > Insecta > Lepidoptera > Hesperiidae > Epargyreus > Epargyreus clarus. The sequence goes on along the minus strand of NW_027332231.1, from coordinate 6,329,224 downwards.
TAGTGGTAATATTTTTCTCACTCTGGAGATATAGGTTCGTATAGAAGCCGTGGAAAAAGTCTAATGATATGCCTGACTCTGTAAAGTTTTCAAAACTCTACAAAATCCAATTAATTAATCAGGCAGAATGATATTGCTATTATAACTTCAACCCTTTCTAAGAATATACCTATGCTCAATATACAAACAATAGGGTTAGATTACACGTACCAGACCCAGAGTACGTCAGGCGCGTGCCGTAGCTAACAAAACGCTATTATAGGTATTTTATTATACAATGTGTAACATGTTTATTTCTACCGAGACACGGCTGCACAGACACTGGACCGTGACCGTCATAATATTGTAAAAAATATATTATTTTGTCTAACACCTGCTCTCGTCTGACACTTTTAATATCAGATATAAACGTGGTCTAAGAGTTGAGGAAGATGACTGATACGATACTATGCACCTCCACACTATAATTGGTATTTTATTATCAATAACAAATGAGGGTGTAGTCCAATTTATGATAAGTGGTTACCGCCTATGACCATCTGAAATCATCTGATTAAGTTGGAACCCCTTGTTTATGTTGCCATGTAAAGAAATAACTTAGAATGCGTCAGGTAATATCTTCCTTAACAAATCTTTAACGCAATAGACGAAACATAAAACTTTTGTTACTAGACATAAATAGGTGATGCGTAGATCTGCGGTACAGTCGATTATGAAGTGTACCACAATTAAATTTGATTGATTTAATTATGCATTTCAGATAAATTAACAAGGATGCAGGGTCATTGTCTGATGCAAAGTTGTCCTCATTACAGCAGTGAAACAAGTAAGCCCACCCATGGTAATTACATCGATACAAATACCTGGTAATCTTTATCAGCAATTTTGATACCAAAACAGTATATATTGTTGCATTTACGCACATTAACCACAGAAGTGCATCCTTCCCAAATTACAAAATGCGTCAGGTAAGACGACTAACGTGAATTACATACATACAACATTACTATTACAAAATTACAAGGTGAATTCTACAAGAAAAAAGTTAAAACACCAAAATTGTAAATTATTTTATTTGAGATTGTAAGTTTTTTTATGTGTGTGAATAGTTTACCTGATAGAGCCTGTAATCATATATTCTCTGGAGCATATTTATATTTAATGATGCTCACTATCCCTTTTAATGTTTATGTAATTAAACTGTACTGACTAATGTAACTGTAAAATAAATTTTTGTGGATATATTCCGCATAAAAGATAGACGTTACTTAAAACTGATGTACCTACCTACATACGACATTTATTAAAAAAACATACTTCAATTTAAAAACAAATGATATTTCTAAACTTATTATGTTTTTCCAGATTCTCATCATCGCCTTCGTCTTTGCTGTCTACTTGGCGGAGACATCACTAGGTGCCTCAGTGGAGAGGGTTCGCAGAAGCGCCGAGGAGCCTGCCAAGCCTGAAACCGACTCCCAGTCCCCTGCAGTAACGAACATAGCCAATTCAGCTTCCAGTAGCAACAACATGTTCGGACCCTTCGGAACTATCGTGAACAAGAACCCTCAAGAGTTTTTTGAGATGTTTTCAGCAGCCTTTAACAAAGGGTTTGATAACGTCCCCGGCGCTGGATCGAAGAAGAATTAAGAGAAAGAGTACTTATTATAATATGTTCGCCTTGTGCATGAAATGGCCTGATTTGTGTATTCGTTTACTGAGAATATTTATGAAAATTAAATAAATGATTATTGAAAAATGTGTATTTATTATTCAAGTTGTTTCTTAATTGACAAGGTGTTATTTTGTATGTGAGGATCAAATCTTGCAACTTAAAGTCTCATCATACCGTATCTATTTATCAGTAGCTTTTATTACTTATGAAAATAAAGGACTTGGAAGTTTAAAATAATGTTATTCCGCCTAGGAATAAATTTTATCATACTTCTTAACCTTTAAAATACGCGTATAATGATAATGAAGCTTATTCGTATTAATCAAATATCATATTTAAAATATTTTTTTTTTCCTTTTAATTCCTATTATATATTTCACCCGCGTGGTTTCGGTCACAATACCGGTCTGACACGTAATGGGAACCGGGTTCGATCCCCTACCAGAAAAAAAATAATATTTCTGTTCTGGTCTAGGTGCTTATGCATTCCCTTTGTGTGCGTGCACGGAACCCGTCATACAGGTAAAGTCCTAGTATGACTATGAGTGTAGAAAGCGTTATTTATTTATAGCGTTATACCTATATTAAATTATTGCGTATATATTAGTATTATAATTAAGTTTTCAAATAAAAGTGTGTTATATATTACAAGGGGGGAAAAGGGGGTATAACTCTGCGAGAAAATACTGTAATATTTTACCTAATACCAAAGATAGACTATCTTGGTTGAGATAGATATATTTGTGCTACACTTTATTATTCTATCTCGTAATATTTTTCCTAATATCGAAGCTACGCTAACTCTAAGTAATATTTAGGCTATACTTTATGATAAATAAAAAGTTAAATCATAGTTATCTTTATTAAATTTTAATTATTGCCCCCATTTTGTCTAAGTTGAAGTCACGAGGAAAAGTTACATTGAAGACATTGATGCTACCTTATGTCGGCAAGGGATGCGTTACTAACCTTTAAGAACCTTAGCAAAGTGATTCTATCTTATCACACCTTATAAAGTAGAACACTGCACTTGCATTTCTATTATTAGATAGCCAGACAGATAGATAGTTTTAAACTCTCTCTTCCAATGGAGAGGTCCGAGATTCGAATCTCCTGTTAACACCATTCTTTATTTATATGTTAAATGGTGAAGGAAGCCATCGTGAAAACATACATGCCTGAAAATTCTTAAAACAAAAGTCAAGATTCTACTGCTCGGTACTTGGCCAACGCAGTGACCTTAACGCCACTCACGAAGAGTCGTCGAGTGGATACCAAGGTGTGTAAAAAGAAACCTTGGGAGGCAACCGGCACGATGGACCGATGACCTGGACAAAGTAGCAGGCCGCCATTGGATATGAACGGCATGCGATCGAGCCTCATGAAAACACCATGAGAAGACCTATACCCAGCATTGGGTGAAAAATGGTTGAAGAAGAGAAGAGAGAGAGACGCCCAGAATTGAACCTCACGGGACTCTACAAACTTTAAAATTTATTATTTACCAACTTTGATGATGGTAGAACCTTCTGTGGTTCGACTCCGGAGGCACTACGGCCACACCTATTTCTGCCTATAATAAAATACGTGTTCAACGCTGCTGTATTGTGGTTTGAAAGGAGACTAACTTTACCTAAGCATTACAGCTTAGTCTTTAGAGATAGCGGCGCATCTGTGACTGACTTCAGGAATCCAATCTTTTCTGGTGTTGATTACAAATGTTCATGAGCGGCAGTAGAAACTTACCATCAAGTGCATTGCATGCTCGTCTTTTATTCCTATGATAAGAAAAACTTTCATTATTTCTTTTTAATTGAAGCACCAAGTTAAAAGTACAAGGACATGTACGGTGATTGGCTTAATTATTACTACACGTATGTATATCTACCGCGACATGGCTACGCAGACAATGCACCATGTCAGTTAAAATATCGTGAAAAGTATATTATTTTGTCTTATACTGCCTCTTATCTGACACTTTTAATGTGTGTGGATATTAACGAGATCTAAATGGTTACACACTTCAAACATAATACTCAAACTAGTCAGGTCAGTCAGGAATGCATTTCTACCTCTGATAAATTTGAACGCTGAATGGTACTAATGTTTAGAACTAAAAACGGGTAAATAAACCATACCACATTTGTAACACAGTAACTAAACATAAACCGTTTGACATAAATAGGTATCTTTGATGCGTAGATCAGCGGCACAATGGAACATGAAGTGTACCACAATTAAATGTAATTGATTAAATTATGCATTTCAGATTAAATTACAAGGAAATACAGGGTCATTGTCTGATGCAAAGTTGTCCTCATTAGAGCAGTGAAACAAGTAAGCCTACCCATACTAATTACATCGATACAAATACATGGTAATCTTTATCGGCAATTTTGATACCAAAACAGTATATATTGTTGCATTTACGCACATTAACCACAGAAGTGCATCCTTCCCAAATTACAAAATGCGTCAGGTAAGACGAATAATGTGAATTACATATACATAATTATTACGGCAAAATTACAAGGTGAATTTTGGTTCTACAAGAAAAAAGTTAAAACACCAAAATTGTAGATAATTTTATTTGAGATTGTAAGATTTTTTATGTGTGTGAATAATTTACCGGATGGAGCCTGAAATCATATATTCTCTGGAGCATATTTATATTTAATGATGCTCACTATCGCTTTTAATGTTTATGTAATTAAACTGTGTACTGACTAATGTAACTGTAAAATAATTCCTTATTCTTCATGTGCCTCTTCACTACTGAAGATTGGCTGTTAGTTCCTTGAACATCTTTCTGTCCATGGCCAGGCGAAACAGTTGTTCGACAGAAGTGATGCCTGTCCACTCCCTGACGTTTCTCAGTCACGACCATTTCCGGCGTCCAGCGCACCTCTTCCTTCCAGGTTGCCCATCAGGATGAGTTGTAGCAGATTATACCTATCGTGCCTACACTGATGTCTAAACGTGCTAAACTGATGTACTTACCTATATACGACATTTGTTAAAAAAACATACTTCAATTCCAAAAAATGGACAGTTCTAATAAATTCATTATGTTTTTTTTTCAGATCCTTATCATCGCCTTCGTCTTCGCTGTCTACTTAGCGGAGACATCACAAGGTGCCTCAGTGGGGAGGGTCCGCAGAAGCGACGAGGAGCCCGCCAAGCCTGAATCCAACTCCCAATCCCCCGCAATAACGAACATAGCCAATTCAGCTTCCAACAGCAACACCATGTTCGGACCCTTCGGAACTATCGTGAACAAGAACCCTCAAGAGTTTTTTGAGATGTTTTCAGCAGCCTTTAACAAAGGGTTTGATAACGTCCCCGGCGCGGAATCGAAGAATTAAGAGAAATAGTCCTTTTTATAATATGTTCGCCTTGTGCATGAAATGGCCTGATTTGTGTTTTCGTTTACTGAGAACATTTATGAAAATTAAATAAATGATTATTGAAAAATGTGTATTTATTATTCAAGTTGTTTCTTAATTGACAAGACGTTATTTTGTAATTGTGTGAGGATCAAATATTGCAACTTAAAGCGTCACCATACCGTATCCATCTGACATTAGCTTTTATTACTTTTGAATAAAGGACTAAGAAGATAAAATAATGTTATTCCGACTAGGAATAAGCTATATCACACTTATTTACCTTTAAATGACATTGAAACTCCTCGTCTAAATCAAATAATCACATATCATGATAACATGTTTTAAAACCTTGAAATTCCTACTTTGAAAGTGCAAAAACCTGTTGTTCGAATCCGGAGGCACCACCATCCCGTCTATTGCTGCTTAATCACAGCAGTGCTAGGCACAACTGTGTTCTAGTTTGAAGGTAGGTAAGAGAGACATACTTTACCGAGGTATTCTAATTTAGTCCTCAGGTGTAGCCGCGCATCTATGGTCGACCTCAGTTAGGATTCTAATCTTTTCTAGGGTTGATGAAGTTCATGGGCGACAGTAGCAACTTAACATCAAGTGGATTGCATACTCGAATTTTATTCCTATGATAAAAAATCTATTATTATTTCTTTTTAATTGAAGTACCAAGTTAAAAGTACAAGGGTATGTAGGGTGATTGGCTTAATCATGGTTTCATTACAGCAATTAAACAAATGGGCCTATTCATGGTCTTAATAGTGTCTTTGGATATGCACAAGATAATCTTTATTGGCAACAACGATATCAGAAAGGTATATATTGTTAACTTTACACACATTCTCCACAGAAGTGAATCCTTCCGAAATTAAAATGCATCGGGTAAGAATTTTAATTTACTAGAATTTAAAAATCTTTAATTTTTGTAGACATTTACAAAAGCTAACACAAAGATGCACTTTGAAGGTACTGAATGTTCAATGCATAGTAGGTACTATATAGGTATATAAATACATTTTAGTCAGTGACTTACGCCCGTTACTACCTATTAATAAATTTATTCAGTGATTCTAAGGTGTAGTGGTAAGGCATACTTATCTAAGGCGTTCCAATTTAGTCCTCCGGGGGTAGCGACTCATGTGGCCGACCTCAGGTACTTAATCAGATAGTCCGCTCTGAATATAGAAATGTATAGCAAATTGTATGACTACACCTGCTCGCAACAACTTCAGAGCGGACTAGCAGTTTGGCGCGAACTATACTCAATCTTATGTGGGGTTGATTACAGATGTCCTTGAGCGGCATAAGCCGCTTTCCATCAGGTGGACTGCATACTGCTATGTTATAAAAATAGTTCATCAGCCTTATCGTTACAAACAGTTATAGAAGGAAGGCGACAGTAAAATAACATACTTTTATTGAGCAAAAATAATTCCCCAAATTTATTACAATTTCCAGATCCTCATCATCGGCTTCATCGTGGCTTACTTGGCGGAGAGCACACTGTGTGCTTCAGTGGAGAGGGTTCGTAGAGAAGAAAAGAAGGATCACAAGGAGTCTGAAACCCAATCACCTGGAATCACGAACATAGCCAATTCAGCTTCCAGCAGCAATGCCATGTTCGGACCCTTCGGATCCATCGTGAATAAGAACCCACAAGAGTTTTTTGAGATGTTCTCAGCAATTTTTAACAAAGGCTTCGACAACGTTCCCGGCTTTGGACAGAAACAGTAGCAAAGACATGTTCTTTATTATATGTTGGCGTTGAGCGTCAAATGGCGTTAACTGTGTGCTCATTTACTGAAAACGTTTATGGAAATTAAATAAATCATAAAGAAATGTACATTGTATTTTTATTTCACGTTCATTTAAATTATTGGCTGATCATTTACCTAATACAAAAAGTACAAATGTTTAAAATGAAAGTTAACTGACACAAAAACATCCAAATTGAATTTGTCATAATATATTAATTAACTCTACTTCTTAAACAAGTAATTAATTAAAAAAATCAAAAACCCGACTGCACCAAAAAGGTTGAAATAGAATTTCCAAAAGCAGTGAATTAGGCATTTCATTATTTTTATCCAGAAAGCCAAATACAAGGTTTCATAGTAGGTGTCTGCTTCAAAAACAAAAGATGTTCAAACAATATTATCCTATTTTATCCTCGTAGTGCTCATTTACGCTATATAAAGAACCTATGTATAAAATTCCAGCACGCTTAAGTTCCGCGGTTTCCCTTTGCGTTGATCTCTGGCACAGTCACTCACACATTTAGTCAGACAGTCATCTCGATGTGTATATACGAGTATATATGTACTAGCTGACCCAGCAAACGTTGTATTGCCATATAAATTAAAAAATGTTAAGGATGGACAACCCTTATCACTTAGGAGTAAAAAAAATAGATAGTGGCCGATTCTCAGACCTACTGAATGTGTATATAAAATTTGGTGAAAATCGGTGAAGCCGTTTTTGAGGAGTACGGTAACTAATACGAGAATTTTATATATAAGATATATTATTTAATGTATGTGTATGTATCTCCTCTTAAATTCCTTTATTTTGACACCCTACTCAATAGGTTTGTTTAACTTTTTTTTAAACGTGTTACTATTTCGCGAAAAAATCCACCATTTACGGTCTATAAAATATATAACTTCAGTAAATCAAAATTTTGGTCATTATTTTACCTCGTTAGAGGTAGAATTTCATTATTTTTATCCAACAAGCCTGATACAAAATTTCATAGTGTTTGCTTCAAAATTGACGTTTGTTCAAATGAACTTTTAACCCTTATTTTACCCTCTACGGGGTTGATTTTTCGGAGGGGGATAAATAAGTGCGTCCTTGTTCCTACTCAGAAAGCCAAATACAAAATTTCATAGTAGTTGCTTCAAAATTAAAGGATTTCAAAAAAACTGTTTTCCCCTATTTTACCCTCTTAAGGGTAGAATTTCCAAAAGGCCTTTCTTAGTACTTATTCAAGCTATATAAAGAACCTATGTGCAAAATTTCAGAACTGTAAAGTCCTTGGTTTACGCTGTACGTTGATTTCTGAAAAATTAAAAAGTCTTTTAGTTAGTCAGTCAGTCAGTCACCTTGCTGTTTTATATATATACAAATATGTTTTTATTATCTCCATTTAATTTCCTTTCATTTGATACCCTACTCGATACTACTCGAACTTTTTTTTTTAAATATGTTACTATTTCGCGCCAAAAATCCGCCATTTTGATTTTTTTTTACTAACACCTATCTAAGGACACTCGGGTCATTGAGACAAATATAATGACACCTTAACTGTTGAAATTCATCCAGCCGTTTGTTAGAGCGGATCAAATAAAGAAAGACAAACATACAAGATACGCGCGAAAAACATAACCCTTCCTTGGCAGTCGGGTAATAAAAATACGCGCACTATAGAAACCAGTATTAAAATATTGGCATAATTAATTAAAATTCAACATAATTTCTTCATAATCTGAATCAGCGACAAAATCTATATGATATAATTCCTATTGCAAGGAACTCTGTTATAATTTTAATTTTAAATCACTATACTAGATTTTGTTTTGAAAACAATCCCTAAGAATACCTTATATATAAAATTCTCGTGTCACAATGTTCCTCCGAAACGGCTTTACCGATTTTCACTAAATTTTATATGCATATTCAGAGAATAGGCTACTATCTATTTTTCATACTCCTAAGAGATAAGGGCTGTTCACCCTTAACATTTTTTTTTATATGGCAACACAACGTTCGTCGGATCAGCTAGTAGAACCTTCAAAAGGTACCCGACGACGTGGGAGCAACGCCGGGTTATGTGGGATTTTTACCGCACTAAAACCCCCCCGGTGGCCGTCCTCAACGCTTGTTGGAGAACTCCGGGATCTCCGACGGAACACAACCGGAGCCCTCCAAGCGCGATGCCCAACGGGCTCTACCCTGGGGGAGCAGTTTTCGCTCCTCCCACACCATGTAGTGTTTACGACGGTATGCGACCACACATACCGCCGTCCTTCCCGGGGTCGCTTGCTGGACGGTTCGAGCTCCCACTCTTGCCGCCCGCAACCCCGGAAGCCCCCTTTTAGTCGCCTCCTACGACAGGCAGGGGATACCGTAGCCGTATGCTAGTCCCGGAACTACAGGGACACCGCGCCAGTGGGCGCTATCGACGCCTACGGCGTCTATAGCGCCCACTGGCGCGGCGGCGCAATCGGCGCGCTCCCTGGCCCGTTTGGCGTCCTCTTTAGCGTGCATAACGCGGTCGCAGAACGCCACCACGCTATCCCACGCTTCGCCAAAACGGACCTTCGCCGCAACAACATTCTCCGGGGAGAGGTCCGGCCCAGTAATAATATACCTAGATTTAATTGTGGTTTAAGAAACCTATCCATAAGAAAGTAGGTACACTATCTAGGTACATTTTATCTCGACTTACACGCACCTCCGTGTTATATTTCAGGAACTTTATTTTTTTGCATTAAGTAAAATTACTAAATAAATAAAACTACTAAGTAAAATTTTATTTTGGAAGTAAAAGCTTATGATTAAACTTTTGTCTCGCTATGATAAAATGGATCACCGGATTTGTGGCAAGAATCTACATTTTTTTATTAAATAGGGATTCGTTTTAATGGTTTTAAATGATATGGAACTTTTCCAAAAAATAGTTCTTTGTAGGCAATATTTTACGAAACGGAACACACCAGCAAAGATTTGCGAGAAAAGAAGTTATTTTAGTTTTTTGTTGTTATCCGTTAATTCAATATACTAATTCAATAATAGGGATTAATACATGGCTTAATCTATTTAGTAACAAATATATTTAACAATATTATAAACAGTGAAATTATTCCCCTTGAATCAACTGTTTCTGACACTATAATGTGATTTTAAGAAAGGAGATAGATATTAAATCGACGCCCGCTCTATCGAACAGAAATACAATGGATTAATTAAACACGTATATAGTCAATTGCTCATAGTACAGCGGTATTACAATAGGGACAGCTTCTACACACCTAGCATTTCACAGCGCAGGCATTTGCAAAACGGAAGCGCAGACGTCGAAAAGCAGCAAATACTACATTACGTTTTTATTAGTATTACAATATTGTCCCCGGGATTAAGTTATTCTAAATAAAATGTTGTTAAAGGAAAGTCATCGTTAAATAAGGATGTAAATCCATTATTTTTTGAGATAGTGGTCACCTCACCACGTGGACAAAACGTAGATTGATGACTTTGATACTAATAAAGATGTATCGTGGATTTTTCACCTTGAGAGATTAGTTCAACCGCCTTTTCTAAGTTTAGGTACTTATATTCCACATCTTGGTAGCCACCAAGGCAGGACACAGCCCTTAAAACTGATCGTATTATACAAAAATAGGTTTGGCAGTAGTAGGTATATCCATAACTGAACCACAAAGGGTCTACAACAACTACAGTGCTAAGAGTTAATTGATTAAAATATGCATTTTAGATAATGCAAAAAGGAAACGAAGGGTTATTGACTGGCTTAATTTTGTTCTCATTATAGCAAACAACTTTAGCCATAATGGTATTTATTGCATCGATGCAAGTGCATAAAATAATCTTTATTAACAAGATCGATACCAAAACTGTATATATTGTTGAGTTTTCACAAATTTACCTTACAAGGAAATCTTTTCGAAACAACAAAAATGCGTCAGGTAAGAAAATACTACTGTATTAAATATAAGTTTAAAAATTCAACAAAAATTAAATCTAATTTCTATATCACGTGAAGTAAATATTTAAAACAATTTTGGTGCAGTACAAAGTTTTAAAGTTCATGTCACTTTCTTAAATAAATCCACTTATAAATGTTCCAGATATCTCCAACAAAAGGAGGAATGATGATTATGACATAATGTATCTTAACCAATTTTTCTAATATCTTGTCCCCATCATAGTTAATTCATTATTGTTCTACTGGTCCCGACAGTATACTGATAATTACGATTTTCCAGGTCTTTATCATCGGCTTCTTTTTGGCCGTCTTGGTCGAGAATTCACTATGTGCCTCATTGGAGAGAGTTCGGAGAAGCACTGAAGAGCCCGCCAAGGGTGAATCGGAATCCCAATCTCCTGGTATAACAAACATAGCTAATTCTGCTTCCAACAGCAACAACATGTTTGGTCCATTTGGTTCAATCGTGAATAAGAACCCACAACAGTTCTTTGAAATGTTCTCGGCAATCTTTAACAAGGGCTATGACAACATTCCCGGACTTGGATCGCAGCACTAAGAAAAGCCGTACGTTTTAATATATTGGTCATATGCATGAAATGACGTAATCTGTGTATTATGTGTAGAAAAGTAATCGATCGAAATTTAATATATGAGAAATTAATATTAATTGTTTTTCATTACTTTTTTATTTATAGCGTTTAGATCTAGTAGATCCAGGGATAGTGAAGTTTAATTAAATTAAGGTTTCACAAATAATTTAACAGATCTAATTAAAGAAGTAAAAATATTACGTGCCAAAAGTGAGAATTAAGGTAGATCAAAATATACTAGTCAAAAAGTTCTCATTTACATTCTGAGTTAAAATTTTATTTCTGAAGGAATCGCGAATAGTCAATATTAGAAACATCAACATCAACATCAAATCTAGACGAATTTATTACTACATGTAGTCATATTATTTGCACACTCATAATTCAATTGGATTCTAGATTTTTCATATTATTTTTATCTTGAATGATTCATACTTAACACATTTAAAAATGCATTTTAGTGTCTGCTTTCATTGACCTACTATAGACCTGATATTTCTGTTTACAAATGGCGTAAAAATGCAACATTCAATATGTTATCAGGAACAAGACAATAATAAATAAATAGTTCAATAACGTTCTAATCTTACAATAACTTTACCTTAAGTAACAACTAGAAGGTTAACGAAATATAATTTTATATAAATACCGAATGTGAAAGATCACTTGTACGTTCAGTCGACAAACCCCCTACTGAAATGAAGATTGCTAAGGTAAGAAAAATTAAAAAAAAAACTAATATTAGATCATTGACTTTATAAGTTTTCTAGTTTTAACCAATCGTCTCATTTTTTCATATTTTAGGTCACTATTATAACCCTTACTGTACTATTAATTGTACAGGAAGCAACCCAAAAAAATATACGTCAACGTCGAAGTTATGGAGGATACGATAACAAATACCCAAGCAAGGGCAGTTACTTAAGCGATGGTGGTTACTCTAATAACGAGGATAACCTGAACAACTACGATAGTCCAAGCAACGAAGATAATTATAACAGCAAATATGACTCAAGCGGAAAATATATACCAACTAGTATATATAATCCAAGTGGCAAATATAATCCAATCGGTAAATATAGTCCAAGTAGCGTATATAACCCAAGCGATGGATATAACCCAAGCGGTGAAGATAACTTAAGCGGCGAAAATAACCCAAGCGACGGCTATAACCCAAGTAGCGAAGATAATCAAAGCGGTAAATATAACCCAAGTGGCGAAGATAATGTAAGCGGCAATTACAATCCAAGTGACAAATATAACCCAAGTGATGAAGATACTCCCAGCGATGATTCAAATGGTTACCCAAGCAATCTAGACGACCGCTCTCCAATTAAATTCCCAACCGATGAATCGTCCAAAGATTCTAAAAGTGCACCAAAATCAAAGGAGCCTGTTAGCACAATTTCTGCCTCGAACAACTCCAAAGTAAATAACATTGCAGAAATCGTCAATAATATAAAAATACCCGCGAGCTGTTCTGCTGAGACAGGGCAAATTATAGAGTCCATAGAAAAACAGGAAACTTCATGAAGATATCATAATAATAATATTCTTACATAATTAATTAATTTTACTTATTTATATTCATATATGAAAGATCAATTTGTAAACTTGGAAAAGTTCATTTTATTACATTGTCAACATATCTATTACTACTATATAAAATTATAACAGACCATTGTTTGTGAATTAAAGGTATATAAATAAAGTAATTGAGCTATTTACATTTTATCTGTTTGTTCTCAAAACTACAATCTGACTAAACAGTAAACATTGCGTTTACTGGTTAATAGTTATTTAAATCAATTAACTATGTATAATCTGAATGTGGTATCTGCCACTCAAAGGTAGAGTAGGCAGCTACAATTTGAACCGTAACCCTATTTGAGATTGATTATCGATGACATTTGAAACTATTTTAGGAGATTTGAAATACGGGACCCTTAGTATGAGTTTTTACGATTTTACAAAAATGACTGTTTTGGTATTTGTTTACGTATTTGTCCGTACATTTCCAATCAACGCCCCTAGGTGATTGTGTCAGAACTGATTGCAAATATATGGAAAATATGCAATCATAAACAAAACTAGTCATTTTTGTCAAAACGTAAAAATTCATACTAAGGGTACTGATCTCTTTACTCGCTTCAAGAACGTAAGTCACATAACCGAGTTTACAACGCTTGGTTTTTTTTATAATATAGGAGTAGCAGACGAGCATGCAGTCCACCTGATGGTAAGTGGCTACTGCCGTCCATGGACATCTGTAATCAACCCCAGATAGGATTAGATATTCCTACCTGATGTCGGCCACATATTCCCCGCTACCCCTGAGGACTTAGCTGGAACGCCTCGGAAAAGTCTGTCTCCCTTACCACACCTCAAACCGGAACACATCAGCTCTTAACACTGCTTTTATTAGGTAGAAATAGGCGTGGCGATGGTGCCGACGGAGTCGAACCACAAAGGGTTCTATCACCTTCGAAGGTGGAGTTGCCATATGTTTTAAAGCTTGTTTAAAGATCTCTCAGGTGTGTAAGTTTCCTCCGATGTTCATTTACAGTTTACAGTGATAATTAATTCATAATATCCACGTAAGTAACCAATAAATCAGAGAAGCGTGCTTGGGATTTGTTCCTCAGACCGCTCGATTGAGAGGCCGTGTTTTCAACACTTGACTATCATTACTATAATATAATTTCGTACAGGAAAAAAATGGTTTAATGAGTCTAGACATGAATTTATCTGCGCTTGAACCATTTGCAGGTTTTTGACTTGAATTTTACTGCATATGATATTAAAAGAACCTGAAACTGAACAGGTTTATTAATAACTAATTAAATATTATAGTAATGAACTGATAAATATTAACATAAATTTGTTTTTGGGTACACAAAAATAGAAGATATGCCAGATCTATATATTTAGAAGCAAATGCGAATTTTGTACAAAACAAAAAAGCCGTAGATTTGGTAACATCCCTGAAATTTATAAATTAAATTTTATAATGGCCATAAAGGTATTTAATTTTTATATCATATTTTAATTTAATTAATAAGTATAATAATTTTATGCAGTTACTGAGATTAAGTTTCTAATAAATAAGTTCATTGTAGGCAAGTACTTAGAATTAATATCTAAGGTGGTGCTAAAACTCTGTATAGGTCACACCTATTTCTTTTTAAAGCAAACGTTCTAAATATTAAGGCCATACATACATAAAAATCCACTTTAGTAAAGATTCTAATCCTACGAGTATTTGGACTTGATTACAAATATCTATGGATACTAATGAATCTTCACACTCGCATGAACTATATTTTCCTTTGTAATATATGTCGCTGTTGATGATGTTAATGATGTTGTTGTTTATTATAGATGTTGATGTGCAAATTATTAATTATGCCACTTAGCATCAGGTGGTCTATATACTCGTTTGCTTTTTCAATATTATATTATTTTCTATAGCTTTCTATTTTATCTATAGCTACATAAGACACACCATAAGCCTATTTACATAACTTAATAATAAATGATTTTTTTTCAGTTTAATATTTTCGGCTTGATCCTCTTGTTGAGCGTGATCGGCTGCATTAGCTGTTCCAGCCTTGTCAGGGCAAGAAGAGGGTTCAAATTCCCTGATTTTTCGAAGTACCCGGGTAGCTCTGGAAGTGGCGGTGCCGGTAACGGTCAAAAGAACACTGCGACCAATATAATAAAAGCAGACGATTCCTTAGTCAACAATCTTGGACAAGACCTGTTAAATTTCAATGCCGTTGGTATTCCCGATTCCGGTAAAGGATCCAAGAAGTGATCAGGTTCCAAATCAGATCCCTATGCATCAATTTGGTAATAAATTTATTGTCAAGAACAATTTTGTATATTCTAAAATTGTTTCGTTAATGTTTTATTCAGTTGTAACATTGTTGTATACATTTTTTATTATATTATGATGAATATTATATGACTTTGTTTTCTTTACTAATTATTTATAGTCAGGTAGTATTCCCGGAGCGCTATGACATGAGGCTCTTCAAAAAAGGTGCATCACGCATATCGTACAAGCCCAGTTTAAAGATATAGTATATGTTTCTACAAAAGATATTCTTGTAATATACTCTTAATATACCTCGATGACTGCTATTTATCGGTTTTGTGCAAAAATACTTGTAGGCGAAGATGACAGAGCCAAACATTACTTATTTTCAGTATCGCAAAATTTGTGTGAAATAGAGTCAAGTTGTTATATACTGTGAATGTATGCCGTAACACCGATCGTATTATACAAAATAGGTTTCGCAGTAGTAGGTATATCCATAATTGAACCACAAAGGGTCTACAACAAAACTACAGGGCTAAGAGTTAATTGATTAAAATATGCATTTTAGATAATGCAAAAAGGAAATGAAGGGTTATTGACTGGCTTAATTTTGTTCTCATTATAGCAAACAACTTAAGCCATTAATGGTATTTATTGCATCGATGCAAGTGCATAAGATAATCTTTATTAACAAGAACGATACCAAAACAGTATATATTGTTGAGTTTTCACAAATTTACCTTACAATGAAATCTTTTCGTAACAACAAAAATGCGTCAGGTAAGAAAATACTACTGTATTAAATATAAGTTTAAAAAATCAACGAAAATTAAATCTAATTTCTAGTAACTCTAATTTTTGAAGTAAGAGAATATTTAAAACAATGTTGGTGCAGTACATAGTTTTAAAGTTCATGTCACTTTCTTAAATAAATCCACTTATAAATGTTCCAGATATCTCCAACAAAAGGAGGAATGATGATTATGACATAATGTATCTTAACCAATTTCTCTAATATCTTGTCCCCATCATAGTTAATTCATTATTGTTCTACTGGTCCCAACAGTATACTGATAATTACGATTTTCCAGGTCTTTATCATCGGCTTCTTTTTGGCCGTCTTGGTCGAGAGTTCACTATGTGCCTCAATGGAGAGAGTTCGGAGAAGCGCTGAAGAGCCCGCCAAGGGTGAATCGGAATCCCAATCTCCTGGTATAACAAACATAGCTAATTCTGCTTCCGACAGCAACAACATATTTGGTCCATTTGGTTCCATCGTGAACAAGAACCCACAACAGTTCTTTGAAATGTTCTCGGCAATCTTTAACAAGGGCTATGACAACATTCCCGGACTTGGATCGCAGCACTAAGAAAAGCCGTACGTTTTAATATATTGGCCATATGCATGAAATGACGTAATCTGTGTATTATGTGTAGAAAGGTTATCGATCGAAATTTAATATATGAGAAATTAATATTAATTGTTTTTCATTACTTTTTTTAATTATAGCGTTTAGATCTAGTAGATCCAGGGATAGTGAAGTTTAATTAAATTAAGGTTTCACAAATAATTTAACAGATCTAATTAAAGAAGTAAAAATATTATGTGCCAAAAGTGAGAATTAAGGTAGATCAAAATATACTACTCAAAAAGTTCTCAATTACACATTCTGAGTTAAATATATATATATTAGGAACATAGATTCAAATCTAGACGAATATATTACTACATGTAGTCATATGATTTGCACACTCATAATTCAATTGGATTCTAGATTTTTCATATTATTTTTATCTCGAATGATTCATACTACTTAACACATTTAAAAATGCATTTTAGTGTCTGCTTTCATTGACCTACTATAGACCTGATATTTCTGTTTATAAATGGCGTAAAAATGCAACATTCAGTATGTTATCAAGAACAAGACAATAATAAATAAATAGTTCAATAACGTTCTAATCTTACAATAACTTTACCTTAAGTAACAACTAGAAGGTTAACGAAATAGAATTGTATATAAATACCGAATGTGAAAGATCACTTGTATGTTCAGTCGACAAACCCCCTACTGAAATGAAGATTTCTAAGGTAAGAAAAATTAAACAAAAATTATAGTGGATCGTTGACTTTATAAGTTTTCTAGTTTTAACCAATCGTCTCATTTTTTCATATTTCAGGTCACTATTATAACCCTTACTGTACTATTAATTGTACAGGAAGCAACCCAAAAAAATATACGTCAACGTCGAAGTTATGGAGGATACGATAACAAATACCCAAGCAAGGGCAGTTACTTAAGCAATGGTGGTTACTCTAATAACGAGGATAACCTAAACAACTACGATAGTCCAAGCAACGAAGATAATTATAACAGCAAATATGACTCAAGCGGAAAATATAAACCAACTAGTATATATAATCCAAGTGGCAAATATAATCGAATCGGTAAATATAGTCCAAGTAGCATATATAACCCAAGCGATGGATATAACCCAAGCGGTGAAGATAACTTAAGCGGCGAAAATAACCCAAGCGACGGCTATAACCCAAGTGACAAATATAACCCAAGTAACGAAGATAATCAAAGCGGCAAATATAACCCAAGTGGCGAAGATAATGTAAGCGGCAATTACAATCCAAGTGACAAATATAACCCAAGTGATGAAGATACTCCCAGCGATGATTCAAATGGTTACCCAAGCAATCTAGACGACCGCTCTCCAATTAAATTCCCAACCGATGAATCGTCCAAAGATTCTAAAAGTGCACCAAAATCAAAGGAGCCTATTAGCACAATTTCTGCCTCGAACAACTCCAAAGTAAATAACATTGCAGAAATCGTCAATAATATAAAAATACCCGCGAGCTGTTCTGCTGAGACAGGGCAAATTATAGAGTCCATAGAAAAACAGGAAACTTCATGAAGATATCATAATAAAAATATTCCTAGATAATTAATTAATTTTACTTATTTATATTCATATATGAAAGATCGATTTGTAAACTTGGAAAAGTTCATTTTATTACATTGTCAACATATCTATTACTACTATATAAAATTATAACAGACCATTGTTTGTGAATTAAAGGTATATAAATAAAGTAAAGTAATTGAGCTATTTACATTTTATCTGTTTGTTCTCAAAACTACAATCTGACTAAACATTGCGTTTACTGGTTAATAGTTTTTGTTTTTTTTTATATAATATAAGAGTAGCAGACGAGCATGCAGTCCACCTGATGGTAAGTGGCTACTGCCGCCCATTGACATCTGTAATCAACCCCAGATAGGATTAGATATTCCTACCTGAGGTCGGCCACAGATGCGCCGCTACCCCTGAGGACTAAGCTGGAACGCCTCGGAAAAGTCTGTCTCCCTTACCACACCCTTCAAACCGGAACAAAGCAGCGCTTAACACTGCTGTTATTAGGTAGAAATAGGCGTGGCGATGGTGCCGACGGAGTCGAACCACAAAGGGTTCTATCACCTTCGAAAGTGGAGTTGCCATATGTTTTAAAGCTTTTTTAAAGATCTCTCAGGTGTGTAAGTTTCCTCCGATGTTCATTTACAGTTTACAGTGATAATTAATTCATAATATCCACGTAAGTAACCAATAAATCAGAGAAGCGTGCTTGGGATTTGTTCCTCAGACCGCTCGATTGAGAGGCCGTGTTTTCAACAATTGACTATCATTACTATAATATAATTTCGTACAGAAAAAAAATGGTTTAATGAGTCTAGACATGAATTTATCTGCGCTTGAACCATTTGCAGGTTTTTGACTTGAATTTAACTGCATATGATATTAAAAGAACCTGAAACTGAACAGGTTTATTAATAACTAATTAAATATTATAGTAATGAACTGATAAATATTAACATAAATTTGTTTTTGAGTACACAAAAATAGAAGATATGCCAGATCTATATATTTAGAAGCAAATGCGAATTTTGTACAAAACAAAAAAGCCGTAGATTTGGTAACATCCCTGAAATTTATAAATTAAATTTTATAATGGCCATAAAGGTATTTAATTTTTATATCATATTTTAATTTAATTAATAAGTATAATAATTTTATGCAGTTACTGAGATTAACTTTCTAACAAATAAGTTCATTGTAGGCAAGTACTTAGAATTAATATCTAAGGTGGTGCTAAAACTCTGTATAGGTCACACCTATTTCTTCCAAGAGCAATATTTGAAGCAAATATTAAGGTCATACATAAAATCCACTTTAGTAAAGATTCTAATCCTACGAGTATTTGGACTTGATTACAAATATCTATGGATACTAATGAATCTTCACACTCGCATGAACTATATTTTCCTTTGTAATATATGTCGCTGTTGATGATGTTAATGATGTTGTTGTTTGTTATAGATGTTGATGTGCAAATTATTAATCTTGCCACTTAACATCAGGTGGTTTATATACTCGTTTGCTTCTTCAATATTATATTATTTTCTATAGCTTTATATCATATCTATAGCTACATAAGACACACCATAAGCCTATTTACATAACTTAATAATAAATGATTTTTTTTTCAGTTTAATATTTTCGGCTTGATCCTCTTGTTGAGCGTGATCGGCTGCATTAGCTGTTCCAGCCTTGTCAGGGCAAGAAGAGGGTTCGGATTCCCTGATTTTTCGAAGTACCCGGGTAGCTCTGGAAGTGGCGGTGCCGGTAACGGTCAAAAGAACTCTGCGACCAATATAATAAAAGCAGACGACGCCGTAGTCAACAATCTTGGACAAGAACTGCTAAATTTCAATGCCATTGGTATTCCCAATTCCGGTAAAGGATCCAGTAAGGGATCCAATAAAGGATCAGGTTACAAGTCAGATCCCTATGCATCACTTTGGCAATAAATTTATTGTCAAGAATTTATTACTAAATTGATGTAATCTTTTATTACCAATTTTTTGTAATCTAAAAATTGTTTCATTAATGTTTTATTCACTTATAACATTGTTGTATATATTTTTAATATATTATGATGAATATTATATGACTTTGTTTTCTTTACTAATTATTTATAGTCAGGTAGCATTCCCGGAGGGCTATGACATGAGGCTCTTCAAAAAAGGTGCAAAAAGAGCTCTCCTTCAAAGCCGGCGATGCATTGGCGACTCCTCTGGTGTTGCAAATGTCCATAGGCGACGTTAACTACTTTCCATCAGGTAGCACGTCTGCTTTATCGTCAGGTTCAAATATAAAAAAGGTAGTTGCATCACGCATATCGTACAAGCACAGTTTCAAAATATAGTATATGTTTCTACAAAAGATATTCTTGTAATATACTCTTAATATACCTCGATGCAAATAGATGACTGCTATTGATCGGTTTTGTGCAAAAATACTTGTAGGCGAAGATGACAGAGCCAAACATTACTTATTTTCAGTATCGCAAAATTTGTGTGAAATTGAGTCAAGTTATTATATACTGTGAATGTATGCATGTCGTAATGAAGTTTAATTAGTCGTAAATTTAATTAGTATTTTTATAAGAAGTTCCAAGCTCTGGCATCCTAAATGATTGAAATAAAATTCAGCAATTCAATCAAACAAAGTAAACTTGGATCTATAATGTTTAATTATTTGCCTAGCCTAGTCACTAAAATTGGGTTCCACGTTTCGTTCCCTGACGATGAACTTTACTGTGTGATGCATAGACCACATGCGGTTAACCTGTGGTCAAACATTACCTGTGGCTGTCTATATGACGACAATATTCCACACTACAGTCTATAAAAATAGCTTAGGTCATTAAACGAAACACAGCAAAAGAGATCATAGATTCTTACTGAATGAGCAAATACGATATTATGACAACTGCAAATTAAAACTATTTGAACGACTTTTTAAACGACTCGCAGCATCTCTTTCGGTATGCATTTAATCAACAAACCTTGAAAAATCATTTTAATGTCTTATCGAATATCCATAAAATCATATATAGGGGAAACTGGGGACACTTGATCCTTACGGGAGACTTGGTACACTGGATTTACAGAGCTTCTGTGAACACAATATAATTTTAGTGTGGCAACATTGGTTGTCTATGATACGTTATAACTTTCTAAACTTGGTACTCTTGTCCAATTTGATATATAAGCAGATGGCGGATGATTGTGTGTTTCGTGTCGCAGGAAAATATTTTTCGTAAGTTTTCATTTTGATTAAATAATTGGTTAGTAATCTTATTTTGGGTAAGTAACACTTTTAAACTATTCATTATCTATGTTTTTAAACGTATGTTACATAGAATAGTGTTAATAGTAGTCGATTTTTTTACAATATCTTTTTATAACCACAGTATAGCTAGGGTACACTTGGTACACTTTCTTATGGGAGATATGATCCCCCCGCATCAAGCATCCACTAATGTTTATTTTTGAATAATTTCAGGGTTCAATATGCCTAGAGTATATAAAACAATAGAAGGTGCAGGAAAAAAAAACAACCATAAGATTCTGTTATAATAGGAACATTAAGTAATGTTAGCTGAAAACATAGTTACTCGTACTCGTATATGTGATTTATCAAAACAGTGGATATGTTGTTGTTGTTGTTTCTACTTTATCTACTAAGCAAATAAATCAATGATAAATCAATTTTAACATATTTTTTTTTTCATTTTGGTATCGTATGAAAATATAGGAGACTTATTTCCCTCAGGATCAAGTGTTCCAGAGGGGGGGGATCAAGTCAGACATATATATGGGACACATGGTATCATTCCCTATACAAAGTTTTCGTGGGCTGGTTACAAAATTTATATACCAATATCATTAGCTTTTATACTTAGTATAGCCAATGAAATTCCACGTATTCCAGTACCAATATATCTAAAATCGGATCAATATTTACCAAATAGTGGTCAAAAAACAAAAGGGGGGATCAAGTGTCCCCAGTTTCCCATATCCGTCCTCGCCGAAAATGTAATGGTAATGCTTCTCGTACACCGAGCGTCCAGAGGAACGCCGCGTAGTTTTATTCGGTTCAAGTCCAACATACCTCTTCCGCTTGTCCATTAGAATTTATCTGCGAAAAAAGTTGAACCAAGTGCTTGCTTGTTAACACAATACGCAGTCGCAAAATAAAAAAAGAATCCGGTATTTACTCACCATAATTGTAATCAGTTTGTCAGAATACATATCTATTTGACATAGTTTGTCTATTATATGGAAGTCTTAGGCATCAGCTACTGGCCTAGACGTTTATCGCTGACAGTAAGCCAGTTGATCAAATGTTTTATAAGATAATACGATTGAATATTATTCAGTAAGCCAATTGAAAGGCGCCATTTAGTAAAGAGGCTAGCCCAGACCAATATTTGTCTCTGTAGTTTCGGGACCAGAATAGGGCTACGGTATCCCCTGCCTGTCGTAAGAGGCGACTAAAAGGGGGCTTCCGGGGTTGCGGGCGGCAAGAGTGGGAGCTCGAAGCGCCCGGTAAGCGACCCCGGGAAGGCGGTATGTGTGGTCGCATACCGTCGTACGCCCCAGACGGTGTGGTGAGCGTCAAGCTCACGTGGGCAGAGACCAACGGGGCAGCGCGATAAGAGAACTCCGGTTGCGTTCCTTTGGAGATCCCGGAGCCCTCTACGCAGCGCCGAGGACGGCCACCGGGCGGGTTTTAGTGCGGTAAAAATCCCAAATAACCCTGCGTCGCTCCCACGGCGCCGGGTACCTTTTGAAGGTTCCCCCTTGTAAACAAAAAAAAGGCCACAAATTCACTTTGACCGCTGTAAAAGTATACGGCGTTAAATAAGTGCCATCTGATCTTAACAAACAATAACCTGAACAACAACCGTATGAGGCGTACATTTGTATTTTCTAAATTATCTAGATGGTCTTTAGCCTACAAAATCTTATGCTATGATTAATAATACCTTGTCAAACCTAGGCTTCAGTAATTTTACTGGACTATTTTTCTAACTAGCAACAAGATGTTAAATGTAACAAATGGTTAGAACATAAATCTTGACAGATGAAATGTGATAATATGACAGAATTTAAAAACGTTGTTTTAAAATACATACTTTAATAAAAATTCTGATAACAAAAATTAGTTAGATGTCTACACATTAATTTATTTATAGGTAGTTGAACCATTTGTAGGTTTATTGACTTGAAAATTAACGGCATTTGATATAAAGAAAACTATAACTAAACAAGTTTATCAATAAAAGTTAATTAAAGAAAACATATCGGGTAATTAAGTGATAAATATTAACATAAATTTGTTTTTCGAGTAGTTCGATAGAAATAAAAGATACGACATATCTATATATTTAGAAGCAAATGTGAATTTTTAACAAAACGATATAGACATAGAATTGGAACCATCTCGAATTTTATAATGGCGGTGAAGGTATGGAGTTTTTTATAATTAAAAAATTATGTTTCTAATATTTTTATGTAAGATGATGGTAGAAGTGTTGGTGCATAAATCACGCCATTTCTGCCAACAGCAGTAATTTGAAATGCTGTTAATGTATTTTAATTTGATGTGTATGGCGGTGCAAAACCATAACTCCGAATGTTCTAACTTATTTTCCAAGCAACCGACCGATTTGAATTATTCCATTTCTATAATTATTTAATTTTGGACTTGATTGCAAACGTACTGTTAAAAGTGTCTAATCTAATGTACTTCCCTACAAACGAATACTTACATGAGAACTGCATATTTATTTGTTACTTTAATAAACACATACTATATTTTATAATTATAATGAATAACTTTTGTGTACCTTGTCATACCTTTTATGTAAATTACATAATGCAATCAATTATCATGTTTTTTCAGTTCAATATTTTCGGCTTGGTCCTGTTGTTAAGCGTGATCAGCTTCATTAGCTGCGCTAGCTTGGTCAAAGCGAGGAAAGCAAGGAGCTACATACCAGATTATCCGGATTACCCTGGTAGTTCTGGAAGCGGCGGTGCCGGTAATAGCCAACAGAACAGTGCAGCCAATGCAATCAGCGCAGACAACCACTCTGAAGTCAACAATGTTGGACAAGAAGTGATAAATGTCAATGTCGCTGGCAATCCTAGTTCCGGGGCCGGATCCGAGCCAGGATCCGGATCCGGATGGAATGCTCCTGTTGAAAAGTGCTAATCAACAGCAAAATTAATTACTTCATTGTTTAACGTAATTTTGTTAATCTAAAAATTGTTTAATTCAACTTTTAGTTTTCATGTTGTTTTTGTTAAATTTGTTTTTTAATATAGATACATGACCAATATATTGTTTTGTTTTCTTTTAAAGTAAAGGGGTTGCATCATGTTTATTTAATACAAGTACCACTAGATCCGTTTCAAAACATTCATGTTGCTATTATTATTAAAACAAGTAATAAAGTGTACATTTAAAGATAAGAAAGCGACAAGGGATAATCAGACAGTGCAGGCAAAAAGCAACATCGTATAAAGGCAGCGAATAACCACATACGAGTACATCATAGTAAATACTAAGTCGGTAGTGAGTCACACTCACGTGTTTGAATCATATTCATATAAAGAAATAAATTTGAAAACATGGTTAGTAACAAACCCAACTTTAAGGTTATGTGACTGTTTTTGGCATCAAGTTACTTATTATTTTTTTTGTTTACGAGGGGGAAACTATCAAAAGGTACCCGGTGCCATGGGAGTGGCACGGGGTTCTGTGGGATTCTTATCACACTAAATCCACCCCGGTGGCCGTCCTCGGCGCTTCGTAGGGGTCTCCGGAATCTCCAAAGGAACGCAAGCGGAGGCCTCTTAGCGCGTTGCCCCGTCGGGCTCCGCCCAGGTGATGATGACGCTCGCCACACCGTCTGGTGTGCACGACGATATGCGACCACACATACCGCCGTCCTTCCCGGGGTCGCTGACCGGGCAGTTCGAACTCCCACTCTTGCTACCCGCAACCCCGGAAGCCCCTTTTAGTCACCTCTTACGATAGGCAGGGGATACCGTAGCTCTATTTAAAATTATTGACATCCAATAATTTAAATTTGACATTGGATTATTTAAATTAAATGATAGGACAACAGAGTGCACCTCTGGCAAATTATTTAATTTACAACCATTGTCGAATGGAAATTCATTTATTAACATTGACATATCAATAAACAATTATGTAAATAATTCATATGAATATAATAATAATAAGCAAATTAAGAAACATATTTCAAATAAATGTCTTAATATCGATAAACTTAGTAATAATAAAACTAGCAATAAAAAGTCTTCATCTCTAAAAATATTGCACCAGAATATCCAGGGTTTTTCAAGTAAGGAGCTGGAACTGGAGTTATTTTTAGAGAGCAATCATTATGATATAATTTGTTTAACAGAGCACTGGTTAAAACAAGGTGAAACACAAATAAACTATATAAATCACTTTATTGCTAGTTCGTTTAGCCGTGAGTCAGCTATCCATGGTAGCTCATTAATAATAACTCGTAAGGGTTTAAAATCAAGAGAACGCTTGGATATAGTGGGGCTCTCGGTTGAACGTGTTATTGAATTATCATGTGTCGAGCTGGATAGCCTTTTTGTGGTTAGCGTGAATAGGCCCCCTAACATAGAAACATTTTCTAGATTTGAAGGTGTAATGGAAAATGTTTTGGATATTATTTGCAAATGTAAGAAACATGTTGTTGTTTGTGGTGATTTTAATGTAAATATTTTAGAAAACACCACATTGAACGTAAAATTACTTTCCTTATTTAGATCATATAACTTAGATTATTCTTTTTTTGAGCCAACCAGGGTGACTTCATCCTCTGCTACTTGCATTGATAACATTTTCTGTAACTGCTCTGTAGTTGAAAAATCTATAATAAATCATATTAAATCTGATCACAAGGGGCAGTCTATCCATATCCAATATAACATATCCAAGGAAGGGAACATAAAGTTTCTTCATAGACCAATTACAAGTCACCGCTTATTAAAATATAATAAAGTGCTACTAAATAAGTTGTCAGTTCTGAATCATAGCACTTGTGTTAATAATTTATATTCTGCATTTTTCTCCACGGTGCACACAGAATTTAAAAAAATATTTTCTGAAGTTAGGTATGAAAAGAGTTCTAGACTTAGTTTTTGTGAATGGGCTACTAAAGGTATTCGTCTAAGTAGAAGTAAACTTTTCGAGCTTTATAGTGAAAGAGAGAATAACTGTAGCCCTCACTTTATTGAATATGTTCGTAAATATTCAAAAATATTTAAATCAGTTTGTATGACGGCTAAATCTAAGTTCATACATAGTCAAATAAAAAATGCTGATAATAAAATTAAAACTATCGGGAAAATAATTAATGCCGAAACACGAACTTGCAGATTAAGTAACAGTAAAGTATCTCTTACTACTGAACGTGGTCAGATTACCTCGGATAAAGAAATTGCACAAGAATTTGAAACTTTTTTCACGAATATACCATTTAATACTACAAAATTTTTAAAATCATCCCCAATTAAAGCAGTGACCATTCTTAAAGAGAATTTAAGTCAGTGTCACATTAAATTTAAATTTAGACATATTTTAATTAATGACATATTAAAAGCTTTTAAAGAATTAACAGTTAAAAATACAGAGGACATTCGGGGAATGTCAGTAAAAGTTTGTAAATCAATCATTAAAACTTTAGCTCCCTACTTAGTCACTATTTTTAATATGTGTGTTGATCAGGGCTGTTTCCCTGATTTAATGAAACATAGCTAAATAATTCCATAGTTTAAGGCAGGTGATACTAAAGATCCCAACAATTATAGACCTATCTCAGTACTGCCTGTTCTAAGTAAAATTTTTGAAAAGATTCTTTTACACCAAATGTTGCTTCATTTTAAACTAAATAATCTTTTACACCAAAAGCAATTTGGCTTTACTAAAGGCCGTTCTACCACAGATGCTGGTGTTCAATTGCTGCGACATATATTTGATTGTTGGGAACAAGCACATGACGCTATAGGTATTTTTTGTGACTTGTCTGAAGCTTTTGATTGTGTTGATCATAAAACCTTATTGTTAAAATTACAATATTATGGTATTCAGGGGAATTCTCTAAAGTTGATAAATTCTTATTTAAACAATAGAGTCCAACGAGTGCAAGTAAATGGAGCATTATCAGCAGGTTCTAATATTAAAATAGGTGTACCTCAGGGCTCGATCCTAGGTCCGTTTCTATTTTTAGTTTATATAAATGATTTGCCAAATGTAGTAAAGGAATTATCTGAGGTTGTTTTGTTTGCTGATGACACTTCCTTGGTGTTTAGAGTAAAACGACAATCACAGGATACGAACAATATTAATGAAACTCTTTGCTTGATTCAGAACTGGTTTGATGCAAACAACCTACTCTTGAATTGTAATAAAACTAAATGTAAGAAATTTATACTACCAAATGTAAGAAGTACGGGGATGAATGTCGCTCTAAATGGTGAGACTTTGCAATTCGTCAATGAAACTGTTTTCTTGGGGATAACCATTGATTCTAAACTCCAGTGGGGTCCCCACATCTCTGCTTTGTCCAGCAGACTTAGTACTGCAGCTTTTGCAGTCAGAAGAATTAGACAGTTAACAGACATCCCCACTGCCAGACTTGTCTATTTCAGTTACTTTCACAGCATTATGTCTTATGGCATTTTACTGTGGGGTAGTGCTGCTGACATAGACTCTATATTTACTATTCAAAAAGAGCAATAAGGTCAATATAGAGTCTGCGGCGTGGTGAGTCCCTAAGAGAACGGTTTTCCACTATTAATATATTGACGGTGCATAGTCAATACATTTATGAAAATATTATGTATGTAAGAAAACACACTGATATGTTTGAAAAAAATAGTAACCACCATAACTTTAATACCAGAAATAGAAATAAATTAGCAATTCCTAAACATAGATTATGTAAGGTGGCTAGATCTTTTATGGGCAACTGTATTCGCTACTACAATAAAATACCCGACCTCATTTTGAATCTCACAGAAAAAAGTTCAAACATGTCGTTAAACTAACGCTATTTAAAAAAGCGTACTATAAAGTAAGTGATTATTTGACTGGCAAAACGGTGTGGTCTGAATTAGCTCCAGCTCCACATGTACCATTACGTTAAGTTAACATTGTCAAAAACATTTTTTTTTTTTAAAGATGTGTGTTATGGAGTTTCTTTCGCCGCTTGTTCTCCATAACGAAACACCTTTTGAAGTGGTGGTAGTTGTATTGACATTCAAAAAGTGCTATGTAAAGAACATATTTTGAATAAAAAAAATTGATTTGATTTGATTTGATTTATTCTGGCCCCGGAACTACAGGAACAAAACGTACCTAATTCATACATTTGATAGTGTCTTATACCTTATACGAGTATATGTATATCTCAATTTTTTGGCTCGCCCTACAGCTCAACAAAATAACAATATATGAGATGTCATTGAATTCGCCTGATTGTAAGTTCTTTTTTCTATATTGATTATATAGAAAATATAGCCTATAATGGTAGTCCCAAAATTTATTTTAAAATGTAGTAAAATGAAAATGTGTTTACATCTTCGTATCGTAACATGACCGCGCAGACACGAGCAGTGCCTGTCATAGTATTGTAAAGAAAAATATTATTATGTCTGACACGACACGTTCAATGTAAATATAATTATAGTTTAAAAACTAAAAACCACACTAAAATCGTAAAAGGAAAAAAAAAAAAAGATACCGGCCGAATTGATAACCATCTCCTTTTTGAAGTCGGTTAAAAATCGTTAATCCTGACGATCCTGATGAAGAAAATTGACAAAATTATTAAAATCAGGTATTGTCATCGGTTCTCCATAAGTATTTAAAATGTTAAATTAATCGGACCGTTCAAAGTGGGTAAAAATTTAGTTCAAAAATTCTGTTACATACCCACCTACATACATACATACATACAGGTGAAGCTAATAAAAGCGTGGTAATCTGGTAATAAATGACGCTCCCCTTCGACGCCGAAGATCCGAAGTCCTAATAGCGCTGAAGCAGAGCACAGAATGAGGTTCCCACCAAAATTATGTGGTATCTTTTTTAGGTGGTTTAAAGGTGGTAGAACCCTTTGTGGTTCGACTCCGGCGGCACCACCGCCACACCTATTTCTACCTAATAACAGCAGTGTTAAGCGCTGCTGTGTTCCGGTTTGAAGGGTGTGGTAAGGGAGACAGACTTTTCCGAGGCGTTCCAGCTTAGTCCTCAGGGGTAGCGGCACATCTGTGGCCGACCTCATGTAGGAATATCTAATCCTATCTGGGGTTGATTACAGATGTCCATGGGCGGCAGTAGCCACTAACCATCAGGTGGACTGCATGCTCGTCTGCTACTCTTATATTATTAAAAAAAAAAAACAATAACAAGAATGCAAATTAACAAAAATAACCAACTAAAACTTATTTTAATTTTCTTTATTTTTTATGTCCCATTTTAACTTGATACTTTCTAGTAGTTAAAAAAACAGATAATAATTTAATACTTACTTTAACTTATAACAGAGATACAATATCTACCTAACTAAATTAAACAGGTTTTAATGAGAACACTATTAGAAAATTACGCCTACTAAATAGTATATAATGAAGTACTTTTCTATTAAGAACATTGTTTGAGGGATCTTTAAGAAAGATGGCAGCTAAGGTATTTGCGCCTACCATATTATATTTATTTATTTCTTTTGAAAGATAGTAGAAACCGTGTGGTTCGACCAGCCAAGTACCACCGTCTCACCTACTTCTACTCCTAGTCATCACCACTTAACGATGTATCTCTCTCTTTCGTTATATTATATATGAGTGTGTGCGTGCGTGTATCGCGGTTTGAGCAGGCAAGCATCATACGCGGCTTTGTTTTATAAATATAAGAGTAGCAAACGAGCATGCAGTCCACCTGATGGTAAGTGGCTACCATGGACATCTGTAATCAACCCCATATAGGATTAAATATTCCTACATGAGGTCGGTCACAGATGCGCGGCTACCCCTGAGGACTAAGCTGGAACGGCTCGGAAAAGTCTGTCTCCCTTACCACACCCTTCAAACCGGAATACAGCAGCGCCTAACACTGCTGTTATTAAGTAGAAATAGGTGTAGCGGTAGTGCCGCCGGAGTCGAACCACAAAGGGTTCTACCACCTTTAAGACGGCTGGTTGCATAACCTCAATATTTCTATTTCCTTACTTGTTTTTTATCTAAATCCACGTAAGTTATGTTTACCATTTACCATATTAATAATTATTTTTTACAAACAAAACTTTAAACATATTTCAGACACTCTTCACAATGCTGCTGATCAGTCTCGTCGCTTGCCACGCCTGGGTAATTAAAGATTTGCCTAGCAGCTCTTCAGATAGCGCCGCTAACTCGACATCAGTCTCCAACGCTTCTGCTGCAAACAATATTGGGCAAGTGATCAATAATTTGGATGCACCGGGGAGCTGGAATATATCTCCCAATACTATACAACAGTCTATAGAATCGTATAGAGTTGGTAATGCACTAGCGTAACTATTTTATATATCAACTCATTTGGTTGTTATATTGTTTCTGAACGTATGACTTATTTCAATAAAGCTTTTAATCCGGAATGGCGGTTTCTATTTACCCCTTATTGATTCTACATAGTTCATTGTATGTCTTAAAATTAACCTTAAAGTATATGATTGAGAAGCTGAAGGTATTTTTTTTATTTATTTATTTATTTATTTATTGCAAAATACACACACAACTTACAACATAATATAAGAGATATGTGATGCCCTGAGAGGGCGTCGCAAAAATACTAGAGAGCAGCATTACATTACATTACATTACATTACATTACATTACATTACATTACATTACATTACATTACATTACATTACATTACATTACATTACATTACATTACATTACATTACATTACATTACATTACATTACATTACATTACATTACATTACATTACTTTATAAGTCTCTATCTAGCAACCTTCTTACAAATACGTAAGTATTAATTGGCTTTTACGTTTTAGATTAGGGGCACCTGTGCATCATTAGATTCAAACATGTAAAAATCAGATTTTCCATACTATCATTTTATCTTAGATATTCAATGTCCATTCCAAGTTTTATGAGAATCACGTGAGCAGAAGTTTAGTTATTATAAATTACTAGCTGACCTGGCAAACGTTGTGTTGCCATATAAATAAAAAAATGTTAAGGGTGAACAACCCTTATCACTTAGGGGTATGAAAAATAGATAGTAGCCGATTCTCAGACCTACTGAATATGCATATAAAATTTGATGAAAATCGGTAAAGCCGTTTCGGAGGAGTCCGTATTCCTCCGAAATGTATGTGTACTGATATGAACATGTATGTGTGACTGATATGACTGACTCCCAAACAGCTTGACGAATTTTAGTTACTTAATAGACATAAAATGCTTGCATAAAATGAGTAGGCAGTATACAGGCAGTATACACTGCATACATATATAAATGAGAGTATAGCGATAATGCAAAATTAGATTAAATTATCTCAAATATTTGATGAATATAAAAAACCATATATACGGTCGAATTGAGTAACCTCCTCCTTTTTTGAAGTCGGTTAAAAAACGATTTTTCTTATAGTTATACTTATTTTGATCGATATTTCAACTTGGCATGGTCCGCCATTTTAGGAGTCTTAGGTTGTAGGTACGCCGTATTGCATTTAAATAACCATTGATTATCATCCAAACCAAGTGTTTATGTAATTCAGCATCATCGATTTAAATTATTTGTTTTCAAATCCAACTTTAAAAAAAGAAACCTTTTCATTCGATCAAAAACAAAGCGAGGAATTTTCCACACCAAGGTACTGATTGACTCTATGTCATTGAAGTTTTTATAAAGGTATTTTACGTTTTATTGTCCGATTACATAGTATTTGAATAATCGTCAAATAAAAATAGTTGATAATAAAAAATACGCAAAACTGATACATAATTAAACATTTTCCTTTTAAGTACCTATAAAATCGATAGGTCCGTTCCCTATTTTACACTATTCGTAAAAAACAATGGCGTCTAAGGTGAGTTTAAAAAAAGAAGACGTATAAATTATAATCAAATTACTTAACATAGAATTATTCCAAATTCCAAATTATTCCAATATTTTTTAAGAAATTTAAAATATGTAGTGTTCATAAAACCTATCACCAACAACTGTTCCACTACTGTAGCACTACCATGAGTTTACAAAAGTATTACTCGCTAGCGACTGCGTAAAATAAATGTATGAAAAATTGTACAGCGCCTCTGGTGATTACTCGTAGAACTAAAATCCGTAGTGGCGTAACTCGATACGTAAAAAACCTATCGAAATCAAATCGCTAGCGAATGTCATTATGATCTATTGCCATACAAATTCGGTCCCATAAGTCATTAATTTGACAGACGTTGTCAAGAAATACCGTAACGATAGTAGTTATGTTATTCACTAGCAAAATGACAATAGTTTTCTATTTACAATTTCTATAGTGGCGTTTCTATGCCAACTCATGGTAGTGCTACTGGGAACGAATCTCCTACCACTTCCGTTCTTGTAAACTTCATATACCTTTTAAAAAAAAATTAAAGAAATCTCAAGTGTGCAGGTATTCTCGCGTTATTCTCCTTAACCAAATATGGTTAAGAAGAATAACACGAGAATGTAAAGTTATTTACTTTTAAGTTATTGCTAGTGATAAGTGGGTATTATAATAATAATACCCAAATTGAAAATTATTTACTTTTAATATGCAAATAACTTTACATAACCATGGTGTGTCTGAATTTAAACCTCGAAGCCTGCAATGAAGAGCCCGAGTTGAAAACACTATAATCCGATTCATAATTAGGTGTCCAAAATGAACAAAGGTGTTGATCTATCAAGAAAATGTGTTTCAAATGGTAGTTTCTTATTTTTGACGATATTAAAGTAATACAACGATAATAAAATAATAATTTAAATAAATTAAGATTAATTCACATTTTCCAACGTTTATATTAACTCAATTTCGTTCCATACGGTAATAATAATAAAAGCAAGGTTTATGGTAGAAAATTAAAACGTGATAATGGTAACACAATCGGGATCCAAAACATTTTTTGTTCCGCCATTTTTAAGTTTCGTAGTTGTTATTTATTTTCGTGATCGTGGTCGAACTCGCATGGTTTCTCGTTTTCATAGTGTGTTTGTTAAATTGTGTGTAGTTATTATTTTTTTGTTTTTTTGTTGAGCTTGTTAAACTTTTTCTTTCTTGTTAATTTGTGAAGGTTTACAATACCTGTAATCGTATTTTGACACTGACATGTCTTTGTTTACATTTTGGAGACCTAATTATGAATCAGACCATAGGCTATTACAACAATGAATAAATAAACACGTTGCAAAACCTACCCTTGTGTGCGTTTATTTGCATTACATAATAAAATTATTTCTTTCTTTCTTTCATACTTTCTAATAATAAAATATTTATGTTCCAGTTAATAATTTCGACAATACTTTTCTGTTGCTTGGCCAGTGTGAGCTGCACCGGCGGCTGGCCATTCTGGGAATGGATGCAAGGGAACTCAACACTGCTTAATCCTGAATATCCTTTATTTGATCTTAATGCTACTATTACATTTTAACGACTTTAAATACAACATGTAATTTATGTGAATATATACATATAATAGTCTTTTATTAATAAACTATACCTTTATTTTTAATTTAGTATTTAAGTTACCTTTAAAGATTTTTAAAACAAGCTTTATAGTTACGTCATTTGTTTACCCTAGTCTTTTCATCAAAACCGTTCATTTCATACCCATACGATGGCAATACATAAAAAAAAATTTGTCTGCAATTGTGGAGCGTCCGCCATCTTGGATTTGAATGACGTCACTAAACTAATGACGTGTTAAATAACAACCAAAAGTTTATGCAAATGTGTATCTACTATAATACAACCACTCAGACACGTAAGTATAAATTTTATTTTGTTTATTTATTTCGTTATTGTACGTATCACCACAAAGTTATGGTACAATAGGGCAAACTTAATGCCTGATGGCATTCTCTACCAGTCAACCCTAGGTGTAAGTAGAAAATTATATATTTATATGAAACTGTAAAAATATGAAAAGGTGAGTGTAAAAATATGAAAATCTGAAGGTGGTAGAACCTTTTGTGGTTCGACTCCGGCGGCTTACTTCTGCCTAACCACCGCCACGCTTATTTCTGCCTAATAACAGCAGTGTCAAGTGCTGCTGTGTTCGGTTTTGAAGGGTAAGGTAAGGGAAACATACTTTTCCGAGGCGTTCCAGCCTAGTCCTCAAGGATAACGGCGCATCTGTGGCCAACCTCAGGTAGGAATATCTGATCCTATCTGGTGTTGATTACAGATGTCCATGGGCGGCAGTAGCCACTTACCATCAGGTGGACGGCATGCTTGTCTGCTACTCCTATATTATAAAAAAATGAAAATATGTTTATGTCAAACAAGTTTGTCCAGTATCCTTATAATAAACCATACATCTGAGCGCACTAGACGTTGATTTCAGCCCATCAAAGCCACACATAGGTATAACCATAGATTAGTAAAGATACTTCGCTGCCTTGAAATTGAATGAAGCCACAAACGGCTTATTATAGTAAGTTCTTTTTTTGAATTCTTGACAAATAAAAACATTTTTAGAGAAAATTTACGAATAAATAAATAATACTGCGTAATTTACATAATAAATAAATAATTATTTCAAATATTTTAGGGACATTTTAGCACGGAGACGTGGCAGAACTTTTTTACGCAACTATTTCAATTCTCAAAACTTGGTACATTTTCTTGTTAGGAGTGTTGTTTTTCAACATTCTAATTCTAATTTTGTTAAGTGTTATCGAAATGAGTACCAACTTTCTACATACATTATGCATGTTATTTTATCATATTAACAGTAATTGTATAAATACATTTAATGTTTTGTTTCTTCACATTCAAACCATGGCAACTAAGGTAAGGTAACTGAGGTAAAAATTATATAAATTACTACAAATAATTAAAATATTAACTTTACTTATTTACATACTGAATCTATATCATTATCACAGTAGGTTTTTTTTTTATAATACAAGGCTAGCAGACGAGCATGCAGTCCACCTGATGGTAAGTGGCAATTGCCGCCCACGGACATCTGTAATCAACCCCTGATAGGATTAGATATTCCTACCTCAGGTCGGCAACAGATGCGCCGCTACCCCTGAGGACTAAGCTGGAACGCCTCGGAAAAGTCTGTCTCCCTTACCACACCCTTCAAACCGGAACACAGCAGCGCCTAACACTGCTGTTATTAGGTGGAAATAGGTGTGGCGGTGGTGCCGCCGGAGTCGAACCACAAAGGGTTCTACCACCTTCAAATAAATAACATAATTAATGATCGCGAAAAGTTTTCTTACCGTTGATTTCAGTTTAAATAGACGTGTGTGTTCATCGATGTTTTTAAAAAAAACTCAACTCCACATCTCTAACTAACTGTGCTTCTGATATCGATATAAGAAAACAGTTTTACGAATATCAGCTTCATAACTGTTTTCGAAAAAACTGAAATCGACGATATTTGCTACTTAATGTTAATGCCTATATTTAAACCAATGTTTTGATATTTTCAAGGTTATCGCGCTCATCATAATATCATGCCTGATCAGCACGACCACAGGATGGTATCAAATATTAAACTGGTATAAGATCGACGACGACGGTACAAAGACGTCAAATAATGTTGTCAACGCCGTGTCTTCCAGTGATGATTCTGCTGTCAACAATATTGGTCAGATAGTCATTAATGATGACGATTTTAATATTTATTAAATAACAATCAGTGTCTAATCTGCAATGTAATATGTTCTAGGTCAAACACAATATAACCTTAATTTTATGCAAGGTGGATGGTTATTTTATTATGTCTTTAAAAACATATAGTTTCTTAATTTATTATTTTATTCCACGTTAGTGATACTTTCACTCTTAAACTGTCAGCCATATCTGATGATAAACTTATAATCTTTGTGTTTATTTATTTGCTTCTTTTATTTCCTATTTGCTATACATTATTATACAAATTAATCAATAATATATAACATATATTGGAAGTGTATTAGAAGGGTATTGGAAGTGACCGCTGTATTTACCCAGGTACGCCGAGCTTGTGTGCCCAAAAATGTATAAAAAAGTTCAGTAGGTAGGTATATGTTCAAGGCATAAAAATATATAAGATGTATTGTAAGACATGTTGAAAAGTTAAGAAGGCACTGTTATTGGAGTTTACTCCTTAAGAAACGATTTGAGTTATAAGGCCCGGTACGGAAATTTTATGAGGAGTAAAATCAAGTGTAACACGAAAAGTTGAGGCGTAACGGAAACCAAAATATGAATCAAGAGTGCTTTTATTAATTTAAAATACAGTTAGTTCAAATCCCATATGAAAGTAATTATTACAATAAAAATAATTAGCAATATATAAAACATTAAAACGTCATTAACTAATTTATTTACATTTTTGCATAAATTAAGTTATAGGTTTGATCATTTATAAACACTGTGAAAAATATGAACATTGGCGCCATAATATGATTAACAATCTTTTATGAACGTTTTTAAAGAAGAGTAACATATAAAATCAGTAAGCAATTGAATAAGATATAATATTAGCAAAATAAGTTTTTAACATAAAGAGGCTTTTGTAAGTTACTGATATATTAATTTAACTTATAAAAATGGATGCATTATTGATCAGCACCATCTATCAACGATAAACGGGCAAAATCAAAACAGTATTATTTAATATTTATTACAGAATTATTGCTAATGAATTATGTTCAAAATAAGTTATATAAAATTAGCAATACGTTTTAAATGAATTCTAGAATTATAAAACATTCAGAAACAATGCAAATTACATATAATAACATGTTTATTGAGTCTCATATAAATTTCATCCGTAAATTGCAACAAGGATATTTTATAGATGGCAAAGAAATTATAATTATTAAGTTTTAAGTTATAAAACGTTTAACATTGTTTTAAATATAAATAATTATATTATATTAAGATTTACTTTAATATAAACAATTATATTAAGTTACCATTATAATATTTGGAACCAAAATACATAGATTGATAAACTTGCAAACTTACAATTTATAAAACTTGCCACTAGATGGCCCTATTTTATATTATTTTGTAACATACTTTATGTAATACGCATTATTGAAGTAATATAAATAATCCGAATAATTACAGATATATGTTTGTTTCTCTTATCATTTTAGCAGATGCGTTCATTTACCTACCCTTTTTTCTATTCGATATATATCATAATTATCATTCGTAAGGAGTAAACTCCAATCGTGCGTCGTAGCTGACACACACACACTTTTTTTTTATACGCACTAGTCACAACAAAAGTCATTAAGCCTTTTCAGCGAGACCTCCAATTAAATCAATACAAATTGCATTGTTATGACTATATTCTGTAACGCAACACAAAATAGGCTAGTTGAGAATTTTTCAAAAAGTAGTTCATATTTTTGCTTGCAGTCTGTTATACCCAAAATATAAATATTTAAACAAAAAACAAACGTTACATTGGTTTATTTTACATTTTTATGCAACTATTTAAATTTTCCGCCAAAACGGCCCGAATTGTCATGGCGTCTAGTATGACATCACCTCTTCCGAAAATTCGGATACACAACTGAGAATTTGAATGTAAAGTTAAATCGATACGATACGAACGCCGCTTAAAATGACTTCAAAGTTTTACAAAAGCTGTGATTTAAAAACAGGGCAATCTGCGCAATAAAAATACCAAGTGAATTATTTATTTACGTGACACATAATCTTTGTAAGGTAAAATCATAATAATTAGGGAAATACTTGTAGATCTAAACGTGTCCACGGATCATGGCCAGTGTTGGCAACCGTACGATAATTATCGTACATGTACGATAATTTGATACCACCGTACGATGTACGATTGCGAGTCATTATCGTACGCAAATGTACGATAATTGGCTACTTGACACTTTTTGGGAAACTGTTTTAATGAATTCATATACGTATTATATATGCCTTTCATTGATCATTTTTTCGAAAAAAGGGCTATTTATTAATAAAAAATATATTTTTATTACGGTAAACGGAACGTTACGCCAAAACAGGCGGTCAAGTGTCATTTCGTAGCGTGACGTCAACACATTGAAAATATAGAAATAAACTTCGATACATAAATACATATTCTGTCACTGTAAGTATGCATAAATAAATTTAATAATTGTTTGATTAACTTTGAAGCCATTTAATTTTCGTAACATTTTTGAATCGCACAAATTTTCGCGCCATCCCTCACGCGTGCATCGCGCCCGGGTGCGCGGTGCACCCATGTGAAAATCATAAAACTCGTAAAATGACGTGTCGGACCGGTCGGGCGGTCGAGTGCAATATAAATTTATGATAAATATCTATTTTCATTAATAACTAACGCGTTCTTATGAAATGTACGATAATTTTTCGGCAGATACGATAATTTTACGCCCCTGGTACGATCAGCGCCATCTCCCAGGTTGCCAACACTGATCATGGCCAGTCAGTAAGGCCACGCTTTTTTAAACAAGGATTTAAATAGCCATCAATCTGGTACCGTTTATTTTAACACTAATTAATTTAACATTACATTATATTAATTACAGTTGCCAAATGACGAACTATTTTGAGTATTATATGATTATGCGTCACAAATCATCATCATGGGATAGGTATGCTTACATTATAAATTTTCGGGCAAATCATTGCTAATTGTTTAAATAAATCCTTCTTCCATTTTAAATAATTATAGGAATCTTGTCAATACGTCACAAACTCTCAAAACATTAAAATATTCGGCGGTAATATTGAATTACAATAGCAACAACAACATGGTTACGAGGAGGTGACGTCACGCGTTCTGATTAGTGTTCGATGACACTTATCAATGTCTTTATTTTCATGTATTTATTTTGTTGAAATAATTAATAATCGTAGTATATTATAATAATTAATCTTGATTTCCGTAATAGTTAACGTTCATCAATTACGTATAACATATTTTTTTAATATTTTGATTAGTGGCAACTAGTCTATTTCATATATAATTCTCTTTAATCTATGTCAATACTTTTACATTGTTTCTATTGCATTATTGTATTTGTATGGATATTTAATAAAGATAATTATCACGTGACCATATGTTGCATTAAGATCTTAAAAACCAAGTAAACATGTGGCTCTCATAGTGATGGGATTCCAAACTCAAAGTACCAAGATTTATTCCACTAGGCTACCACTATCCTTTTTTTTTTTGTTTACGAGGGGGGAAACCTTCAAAAGATACCCAGTGTCGTGGGAGCGACGTAGGGTTATGTGGGATTCTTACCGCACTAAAACCCCCCCGGTGGCCGTCCTCGGCGCTGCGTAGAGGGCTCCGGGATCTCCAAAAGAACGCAACCGGAGCCCTCTTAGCGCGTTGCCCCGTCGGGCTCCGCCCAGGTGAGCTTGGCGCTCGCCACACCGTCTGGTGCGTACGACGGTATGCGACCACATATACCGCCGTCCTTCCCGGGGCCGCTGGCTGGGCGGTTCGAGCTCCCACTCTTGCCACCCGCAACCCCGGAAGCCCCCTTTTAGTCGCCTCTTACGACAGGCAGGGGATACCGTAGCCCTATTCTGGTCCCGAAACTACAGGGACAAGGCTACCACTATCCTACATTTTAATTATTAATTGAACTGCAGATAAAAATGCAGTTAAGTTTTTTAACAAGTATACGGTTCTAATCAAAAGTATTCATACATACCATTAAGATTACATACACCAGTTTAATGATAAAAATTCTAAACTTACATATAGTAAAATATTAATGGTCGATGTATTCGTAATTTTTTTTTCAAAAGTTCTATATAAAATAGCGGGATTACTCTTACCTTATCTAGATTTAATACTTGGTAAGAAATAACTAATTAAATTTCTAATAAAACCTTTCAATTCAAATTACTGAACAGATTATGTCGAAATTTTACTTTATGACAGGGATTTTTAAAAACATAGTATGTATATATATACAAATAAATAAAGAATTGAAGAACAATAAAGTTTGCGAAGTAGTTTATCAAAATTATTTTTAATCGATCCCTATTAATTTTATGTGAAGTATTTGAAACAATGCGAGAACCACCATAAGCACAAGCTAGTAGTCGATTGTTATAAAACGGGACGAATAACATTAAATTGGCTCTTATTTATTTCAATAAAAGACCGAGATGAATAAGGTAAGATCAATATTATTAAAAAATAACATAATTCATATCTAACTGTTAGTAGTTACCAATTAACATAACTGAGAACATCGCGAGGAAACCTTTATTTTTTTCTTTTTCTTAACGAGGGGGAAACCTACAAAAGGTACCCGACGACGTGGGAGCGATTTCGGGTTATGTGGGATTTTTACCGCATTAAATCCCTCTCGGTGGCCGTCCTCAAGCTTGTTGGAGAACTCAAGGATCTCCGACAGAACGAATCCGAGACCTCCAAGCGATTGCCCGATAGGGCTCTGCCCTGGGGGAGCAGTTTTCGCTCCTCCCACACCGCCTGGTGTTCACGAAGGTATACGACCACATATACCGCCGTCGTTCCCGAAGTCACTTACTGGACGGTTCGAGCTCCCACTCTTGCCACCCGCAACCCCGGACGCCTTTTAGTCGCCTCTTCCGACAGA
This sequence comes from Epargyreus clarus, assembly GCF_041222505.1. Taxonomy (NCBI): domain Eukaryota; kingdom Metazoa; phylum Arthropoda; class Insecta; order Lepidoptera; family Hesperiidae; genus Epargyreus; species Epargyreus clarus. The sequence continues at coordinate 6,288,196 of NW_027332231.1, read as the reverse complement.
CAGGGGATACCATAGCCCTATTCTAGTCCCGGAACTACGGGGACAATTGCGAGGAAACCTGCATACATGAAAGATCTTTAAAAAGTTCTTAAAGATATATGAAGTCTACCAATACGCACATGGCTGGTGGACCATGGCCTAAACCTCTCGCTCTGAGAGGAGACCCGTGTCCAGTAGTGGGGCAGACAGTTACAGTAGTATAAACTTAGAGAAGACCAAGCGCAGCAATGGGACAATAATGGATTTACGACATTGAAGGTGGTAGAACCCTTTGTGGTTCGACTCCGGCGCCACCACCGCCACACCTATTTCTGCTTAATAACAGCAGTGTTAGGCGCTGCTAGGTGTTTCGTGTTAGGTGTTCCGGTTTGAAGGGTGTGGTACGGGAGACAGTCATTTCCGAGGAGTTCCAGCTTAGTCCTCAGGGGTAGCGGCGCGTCTAGGGCCGACCTCAGGTAGGAATATCTAATCCTATCTGGGGTTGACTACAGATGTCCATGGGCGGCAGTAGCCAGTTACCATCAGGTGGACTGCATGCTCGTCTGCTACTCCTATATTATAAAAAGAAAAAAAAACAAATCCATACCCTTGTTTTCAGATGAAGTTCATCGGATTTTTCCTGCTACTTTGTTTGATTTACTGCTCAAGCCAGCGTATCAATCTCACAGATACATTGTATAAAACAGTTAAAGACATTGAAGATCTTCTTCACGACGGATCCGGTGTCGTATCTGAAACCAATGACACTCTCGCGAATATTATCAACCGTACAGAAGGTTATGTGCCAGAGGTTGATATATAAATTTAAAATGGTAAATAAATTAATGGATCGAACTGGATTTATCTAGATTAACTTTATGTTGTCATTTCTGATCTAGACGGAATAATTACTTATGTGCAAATAAAAAATGGCCCTGTAAATCATTGTAATTGTATCAACGTTCAAATCAACGTTGGATGGACTATATAATAATGTATCATACATGTATAGGAATTATTGTCAACTTATAATATATATTTCAACTAAATTTGGCGTAGACTGTAGAGTATTAGAAAGTCTTATAAATCAGATTTTATCTATACTTATATTATAAAGAGGCAAACTTTGTTTGTTTGTTTGATTATAATGAATAGGCTCAAAAACTACTAGGCCGATTTTAAAAAATCTTTCACCATTCGAAAGCTACATTATCAACGAGTAAAATAGGCTATATTTTATATGAAATATGTTTGATAAATAGATTTTGAGGCGGTACAAAGTTTGCCGGGTCAGCTAGTGTTATATAAACACATACAGGTCGCTCGCAAACTTAGATAAAAGCAGATTTAATAATAATTGTTAAAATTCCCTGTGATGCAAGAAGTAATTATTTAGCTTAAAGTTTTTATCATTATCTTTTATAGTGGTTAAATTATTAAAATTGTTGGTTACATGTAATTGTTTCACAAATCTTCCAAATAAACTAATTTATTATATCAAAACAGTGTATTATTTTATATTTTGATATAATAAAACTGTTAAGCTTCATGTATTTAAAAATAATTATGCAAAAATTATTTTTATTACATTCAGTTATCCTTATTACGTATAATCTGGTATACATTGGTTTTTTCAAAATCATTGAAATAAATAAAAAAAACATAACTCATTTTCTCACACAAGGCCATAGATAAAAAAACACTTTAGTCGATGGTAATTCTCGACTGCACTGATAATCCTAATTGCAGTTTTACTACAAATAGGTTATTTAAAGTGTCTCAGAAGTAAATCTTTACCAGTCGTTTGAAATATTGCAAACTTAAAAGCAATCTTGACACAAAATGTATTCCGTATTACTTTTACTCCTATATTTCACAAGTGTTCACGGCGAGCATTTTGAAGAGAATAATGAAGGTGACAATAAATTGAACCATGAAACGGACGATCACTGGACTCCGGTGCTAGGGCCTTATGGAGGCCGTATTAAGCAAATAAAACCTAAGGACACTAAGGACGATGAAAAGGTCTACATCCAAGCAAGTGGAGGTTCAAAACCATACTTTCCATATCCATATATATCGGGACTCTACACGTTCCCATACTATGGTTATGTCGACGTACCTTCGGTATACACGTATCCAGATATCAGTTTGTTCTTTAAAAACGACAACAAAGATAAGGCTCCTCATCCGCATACAGCATATTAATACAAAGAGGCTACATCAAATCTAAACAGGTATTGCAGAATAGAAACTAATTAAAATTACTATGATAACATTTACCGATTGCAATATCAATTTTTTAAATACTTTTTATAAATTTGTAATGAAATATCGCTTAATGATATCACAATATTAGCGGATTAGCGGAATAAGAACTTCAATCCCTTATAATATCTGTGATTTTACCTACCTATTATATAATAATAAATTTCCCTGATTTTGATGTTGTGATTTTCATTAAAACTATGTCCTCCTATGTCGTATTATATCTCAACGAGCTCAAATCTAATATACTCGTACGTTAATATACTATTTAAAATTAATTTTGAAACGTATGGTTCTTTTTTTTGTTCCTAAATGATGTGAGCAAATGACACGACAGCTCTACATTGCTATTCGATTTTTAAAATAATATTGTGATACTGCACAAGCAGGAGCAGAAAAGTATTACAAAAATATTGCTTAAACAAAATATACTAGAATCGAATATCGAAATCGAATCAATGACACTAGAATCTACACTCGAATATATAATAATTAAAGATCTTACTGGATTTTGTTTTATGAATGCAACTCTACTTCAATTTCTTTTGCTATAGTTATCAACCAGGCGCCAAAAAATAAGATGTAATATTTTTTCTTTTCTTTTATTTTAAGTTTTAATTTTTATTCTTCAATAAAAAATAAAAGTGTTATAACAATGGTTATATTATTTTTATTCTAATTTATTAATTTTATTTTAAACTTACATAAAACACAAAAAATCTTTTAAAATAAAGTGTATAAATCTTTCCTCGAATGGTCATCCTGGCCTAATACAAATTATTAAGAAAATAAAAAAAAATTAAAAGAAAAAGTGAATTCTGGCGGGAATAACGAGTGAGTATAGCGGGAATAGTGTGGGAGTTTTATCAAGATTCTGAGCATAGATTACTAATCTATGGTTCTGAGACTTGGCATGCTGAATTTAAAAATGTGAAATCTCCGTGTTCGATAATATGTGATTTTTACTTTTAACGTTTATTTTTCAGAACATGATATATAATAATATTTTATTATTCATTGATGATTAATATTGAAGGTGTAAAGTGATTTTGGCGGGAAACTAAGTGTCAAACTATCAATGTCGAACGGCACATACATGTTATTGACAATGCGGTTAGAGCAAGTTATAGCACTTAAATAATTTTCAAGGATATCCGAATTGCTATTTTTTTATTTAAAGGACTGAACGTAATATTTTATAAACAAAGAGATAACTTTATACTTTCCATTCCGATTTACATTAATATTTTAAGGAAATAAAATCATATGTAAATATTTATAAAATAATATATTATAAAAATATGATTTTTTGACAGGTGGTAGAACCCCTTGTGGTTCGACTCCGGCAGCACCACCGCCACACTTATTTCTACCTCATAACAGCATTGTTAAGCGCTGATGTGTTCTGGTTTGAAGGGTAAGGGAAACATACTTTTCCGAGGCGTTCCAGCTCCTCAGGGTTAACGGCGCATCTGTGGCCGACCTCAGGAATGAATATCTAATCCTATCTGGGGTCGATTACAGATATCCATGGGCGGCCACTTACGATCAGGTGGATTGCATATTATATACTCGAATATAAAAAAAGGTCAAGGTAGGAAGTTTTTTTTAGATTTTGATGCGGTCTTCTTTTTTCCCCACTTTAACCCCACCAGGTTAAAACTAATATAATATGTATATAAAATGGCTTAGTGATTTAAACTTCTTCGATTAAGCCAAAATCTAGAAATAAAAATTAAATCTAAAGAGCTTTCTTAGATATAAAAAATACCTACCTAAGTAAATAGATTTACAAATATTCAAAAACATTTTTATATTAACATAAAATATAAATAGAAGATCAGTAATACAATCTAATTGAAATAGGGAAATTCCCTCTTTGTTGGAAATATGTAAAAAATATTCTTACATCATAGTAAGTAAATATTGTCAAACTTTATGACTTAAATTTCTACAGAATTCATAAGTCAAATTAACAACACATTATGTTGTGTGAAAAAACGATTCTCAAATTATATTATATTTTCTTATAAACTGAATCACATAATTAAATAAATTCAAAGTTTAAATTAAAAATGACTAAAAAAATGACATTTTAACCGAATTAAAAAAAAGAAGGAGGTTCTCAACTCGTCAATAGTTTTACTACTTCGAATGAGGTCGCAGACGCCGTCTACTTTATAAACCGGTGATAAAGTCCTTAGCGCAATAGAAAAGCTGATAAAAGAAGAACACAATATAGTTCTTATATTCTAATACTCTAGGTAAAATTGTTGGAAAAAATTAAAAAGAAAGATGTACAAATTTGTTACAATATAAAAGATGTTGTGTGATAATATAAAGAATGAAACAATAAACATGGTTAAAGTAGATGTCTTTAGAGAAATCGTTTTTAAACTCATTTTGACAATTTTGAAAAAAGAAACAAAATAAAAGATATATGTAAATCGGAAATGTATGATTTGAATTCTTCATGCCAATATTTAAAAATTATCTTAACTTAAAATCACTCTATATTATACGGATATGTATAAACTTTGAGCATCCCATTTGTGGTAGTTTACTTATTAGCAGATTCGGAAAAACACGATATGTCAACCAATTGTACTATATAAGACCGGGCTAATATATGTCAAGTATTAGATAAGATATCGGAATACCAATTGAACTGAACATGGCTTCATTTAAGGTAATATTTTTTTTTATGTGGAAATAATTTATTGCCCAAAATAACACAATCCTTCTTATATAACTATTAAAAAATTGAGAAAACAAGGCAAGAAATTTCGGAATTCAATGTGTATGCGTGTGTGTGTGTGTTATCAATAATGACTAAAATATTTATTTAAATTTAAATATTTACTGTAGACAGGCTTCAATTGTAATATTTCATTATATATTGTTAACAACAACAAATGTGACAAGTGTAATATTTCATTATATATTGTTAGAAATATATTCAAATTATTTAATTATAGTAATATTTAAATTAATTATTTTGTGTTCTTCGTGATGTCTTATTTTTAATATAATAAGTTCCCATTTATATAGTCACTGGCTGGTACGATTATATGATTTGCATAAAAAAAGAATAACCTCTCTTCCTTTAGGCAGTCGGTTAAAAAGAACGCTTTTGACGTTGGAGTTGTATTTTGCGCGGGAATTAAAAGTTGTAAATTGGTACAAGAAATAATTTTATTTTTTAATACATATATGTTATTCAAGATTATACTTTATATTACAAATGTCCTATCTCAAGTTTAACTTTAGTATATAACATTTTTTCTTGCTGTTTTAAATATTTTAAATTGAAACCTACATTAATACATGATAACGTCGTGTTCATTAATTAATTGAACAGTGTATTAGGTACAGAAATCTATAATATAGAAACGTGTAAAAACTAAAAACCAGTTTATGAGTTTATTACCGACAGATATCTTATTAAATTCTTTAACTTTATTGGATAAAATGATTTAGGTGTACCTATATCCAGGAATATTTGGGCATGTACCTCCTCTACCAATATCTTAACAAGCTATACAGATTTTTAAAATGTTTCATAATGATAATAAGATAAATGAATTTAGGTGTACTAGAAATAATTAGATTCTCCATCATTAGATCTCTAAGATTGAATTTGACTATACAATTAAAAGTACACGTTTAGCAGTTCATATAAAGCGGATTGCAGTCATTTACTAAGTACTTTATCCTTAATCAATAATGCCTTCATTTTTAACATACAGCAGATTCACTAAAATATTTGTATATTTGCAGATTATACTAGTTTTGGCTGTCATGATGGCTTTAATTGCCATTACCTTCGCACAAGGAAGAGGCGGCTTCGGAGGAGGTTTTGGAGGTGGCCAAGGCAGTTTTGGCCAGGGCGGATTCGGTCAAGGAGGTTTTGGTCAGGGAGGTTTCGGCCAGGGAGGTTTTGGCGGCCAGGGAGGTTTTGGTAGAGGCCAAAGAGGTTTTGGTGGCGGCCCAGGAGGTTTCGGTGGCGGACAAGGAGGTTTTGGAGGTGGACAGGGAGGCTTCGGCAGACCTGGAGGATTCGGCAAACGTTAAACCATGTAATCTTAATTGTGTGAGAAAATTATTCTACTGGCATACAATGGATGGACTGATACTGGATTAAACTTATTTTTTTACCAAATAATAATAAATTTGTTTTATTTAGTACCACAACTCTTTTCAAAGTAAATAACCTCATGATAACCTAGCTAGGTATCAGAAAGTGTCTAGCATATTACTTTTTTAACATTGTCATGTATTTTTAATTATCACACTGACTAATGACCGATTATTGAATTAAGCAGCTATGTAGATATATTTTTATTAGCACGAAGTATAAGTGTTAGATACCATTGCGCTATAAAACGGAACTATATGTTTTTGTTAAATAATCTTCAAAAATGTCTTTAAAGGTGAGTCGTACAATACTTACACGTGTAAAAATGTGAAGATTGAAAGTGAATTATGGTCATTAACTTATCTTTGGTTATTTTTAAAGTGTAAAAGATAAAGCTGTGATTAAAATCGAATAATTAATGTGTTTAATAGTGCGTCGTTTTAAAGCCTCCCAGTAGAGTGTGTAGTGTATTTCAAAATGTAGTGTGATATAATAGTAGGCGACATAATAATATAAAATGACTAAACATGCCTAATTGATTTGTAAATTTTATTAATCTGGCATTACCACATTGTCAAATTAGTCTGTTGTATTTTTTTATTTATTTTAAATACAAAAAAGTAATGACGCAATTTGAACAGAATAAATAGTAGCAATAAAATGATTGTAAATAGAATATTATTACTCCGTATTCATGTGTATCGTTGTAAGTTTTTAGTGATGTAGAAAGCAAAGAATAATTTACAAAATTATTTAAATTTACAACTAAATAAACATTAATACCTATTATACCTGGTTTATACCAACTGTTTTAATAATATTTATTTTATAATGTTCCACGTCTATCACACGCAAAAATTCACGCAAAAATTATCCATGCATGTTTCTTAATTTCAGGTGAAGATTATAGGGATTTTCTTCATCATGTACGTTGTACACTCGACACAAGGATTCATACTGCCGCTAGAAAATTTTATATCAGATATATCTGACAACGTAAAATTCGACATAAAGAGCTGTAAGAAAACTTAACATTATAATGATTTTAGGAATATTTGTAGCAATCTAAGTTCATGGCATGCTGTTTTCTGCCTCAATTTCGACTTAGAGGTGCATTATTATTTAGTTGTATGAAAGCAAAATTGTACGAAAAAGAATGTATTAATTTAATTGTAGGTATATAATTTTAGTGTTACATCGTCTACTATGGATAAAACATCATCTGAGACCGAGACCTAAAACAACAACCTCCAGTACAACATCTAGTACAACAAGCACAACAACAAGTACAACAACAAGCACATCAACAACAACGACGACAACAGGTAATTATTACATCGTATATTAACAATAAATATAGTGTATTGTTTTCTATTGAAATAAATTTATTTACTCGAATAACGACTTTGACGTCCAAACTGAGGTCTTAACACTGTCCGTAAACTACTGCTATGCATTTAAATTAGGGACAGAAATGCGTTTTATATGCCCTAATTTAAATGTTTTATCTGCATAAAACTGTAATAGCATTTAATTCGAATACGTTACTCTCGGTTCCTAATTAATTTATTATTAATTATGAATAAAAAGGTATTAATTTCTCTTTTTTATTTTACTAAGCGGCGCCGACACCAATAGAAACCACAGGTAACTATTCATGTGATATGATTATAAAAGCAAAAATAATAGTAATATTACGATTAAAACTGCTTCATAATTATTTTGATTGAGACATTAAGGGCAATATCAATTAAGTAATTAATAAAACTAAATTTAAACGAAATAAAAAATAACGTTATTTTTAAACAAACAACGACAACTACGTCATGTCCCACAAAACCTACTACTACTCCGACTGAAAGTACGACCATAACGACAGAGAGAGGTAAATAATTTAATTGAACACAAAATGAAGGTCGTATACTTATTGGTATTAAATTTATAAACATATTTTCTTTTCCACGAAGAAACAACATCCACCACTCCAGGGTCCACTGAGTCTACAACTACTCCCACTGAAACAACAACTACAACCACACAGAAAGGTAGAAAATTGTTTTTTATGCCATTACAAATTAAATTTCTTTTTTTCTTAACATGTATTTACTTTTTGTGAAGAAACAACAACTAGTACTCCATCTACAACTACTCTCACTGAAACTACCACTCCCACAACAGAGACAGGTACAAAATAGTTTTATTACTTTACAAAACAGCTTATATTTTCTTAAACATGTATTTTTTTCTTTGAAGAAACAACATCTACTACTCCAGGCTCCACGGAATCTACAACTACTCCCACTGAAACTACCACTCCGACAACAGAGACAGGTAGCAAATACTTTATTATTCTATCACAGATGAGCTTATATATTTTCTTAGCTATATATTTTAAACATGTATTTTTTCTTTGAAGAAACAACATCTACTACTCCAGGCTCGACGGAATCTACAACCACTCCCACTGAAACTACCACTCCGACAACAGAGACAGGTAGCAAATACTTTTTTTATTCTATCACAGATGAGCTTATATACTTTTCTAGCTATATATTTTAAACATGTATTTTTTTCTTTGAAGAAACAACATCTACTATTCCAGGCTCGACGGAATCTACAACCACTCCTACTGAAACTACCACTCCGACAACAGAGACAGGTAGCAAATACTTTTTTATTCTATCACAGATGAGCTTGTATATTTTTCTAGCTATATATTTTTAAACATGTATTTTTTTCTTTGAAGAAACAACATTTACTACTCCAGGCTCCACTGAATCTACAACTACTCCCACTGAAACTACCACTCCGACAACAGAGACCGGTAGCAAATACTTTATTATTCTATCACAGATGAGCTTGTATATTTTTCTAGCTATATATTTTTAAACATGTATTTTTTTCTTTGAAGAAATAACATCTACTACTCCAGGCTCGACGGAATCTACAACCACTCCCACTGAAACTACCACTCCGACAACAGAAACAGGTAGCAAGTAGTTTTTATTACCTTACAAATTAGCTAATATTTATTTTTAATTGTTTCAAACATGTATTTGTTTTCTTTGAAGAAACAACATTTACCAATCCAGGCTCCACTGAATCTACAACCACTCCCACTGAAACTACCACTCCTACAACAGAAACAGGTAGCAAATAGTTTTTATTACTTTACAAATTAGCTTATATTTATTTTTAATTGTTTCAAACATGTTTTTTTTTCTTTGAAGAAACAACATCTACAACTCCAGGCTCCACTGAATCTACAACTACTCCCACTGAAACTACCACTCCGACAACAGAGACAGGTAGCAAATAGTTTTTCATTCTATCACAGATGAGCTTATATATTTTCTTAGCTATATATTTTAAACATGTATTTTTTTCTTTGAAGAAACAACATCTACTATTCCAGGCTCGACGGAATCTACAACCACTCCCACTGAAACTACCACTCCGACAACAGAGACAGGTAGCAAATACTTTATTATTCTATCACAGATGAGCTTATATATTTTCTTAGCTATATATTTTAAACATGTATTTTTTTCTTTGAAGAAACAACATCTACTACTCCAGGCTCGACGGAATCTACAACCACTCCCACTGAAACTACCACTCCGACAACAGAGACAGGTAGCAAATACTTTTTATTAATTTTACAAATTAGCTTATATTTATTTTTAATTGTTTCAAACATGTCTTTTTTTTTCTTTGAAGAAACAACATCTACTACTCCAGGCTCCACTGAATCTACAACTACTCCCACTGAAACTACCACTCCGACAACAGAGACAGGTAGCAAATACTTTTTTATTCTATCACAGATGAGCTTGTTTATTTTTCTAGCTATATATTTTAAACATGTATTTTTTTCTTTGAAGAAATAACATCTACAACTTCAGGCTCCACTGAATCTACAACTACTCCCACTGAAACTACCACTCCGACAACAGAGACAGGTAGCAAATAATTTATTATTCTATCACAGATGAGCTTGTCTATTTTTCTAGCTATATATTTTAAACATGATTTTGTTTCTTTGAAGAAACAACATCTACAACTCCAGGCTCCACTGAATCTACAACTACTTCCACTGAAACTACCACTCCGACAACAGAGACAGGTAGCAAATAGTTTTTCATTCTATCACAGATGAGCTTGTATATTTTTCTAGCTATATATTTTAAACATGATTTTTTTCTTTGAAGAATCAACATCTACTACTCCAGGCTCGACGGAATCTACAACCACTCCCACTGAAACTACCACTCCGACAACAGAGACAGGTAGCAAATACTTTTTCATTCTATCACAGATGAGCTTGTATATTTTTCTAGCTATATATTTTTAAACATGTATTTTTTTCTTTGAAGAAATAACATCTACTACTCCAGGCTCGACGGAATCTACAACCACTCCCACTGAAACTACCACTCCGACAACAGAGACAGGTAGCAAATACTTTTTCATTCTATCACAAATGAGCTTGTATATTTTTCTAGCTATATATTTTTAAACATGTATTTTTTTCTTTGAAGAAACAACATCTACTACTCCAGGCTCCACTGAATCTACAACTACTTCCACTGAAACTACCACTCCGACAACAGAGACAGGTAGCAAATACTTTTTTATTCTATCACAGATGAGCTTGTATATTTTTCTAGCTATATATTTTAAACATGTATTTTTTCTTTAAAGAAACAACATCTACTACTCCAGGCTCGACGGAATCTACAACCACTCCCACTGAAACTACCACTCCGACAACAGAGACAGGTAGCAAATACTTTATTATTCTATAACAGATGAGCTTATATATTTTTCAAGCTATATATTTTAAACATGTATTTTTTCTTTGAAGAAACAACATCTACTACTCCAGGCTTGACGGAATCTACAACCACTCCCACTGAAACTACCACTCCGACAACAGAAACAGGTAGCAAATAGTTTTTATTACTTTACAAATTAGCTAATATTTATTTTTAATTGTTTCAAACATGTATTTGTTTTCTTTGAAGAAACAACATCTACTACTCCAGGCTCCACTGAATCTACAACAACTCCTACTGAAACTACCACTCCGACAACAGAGACAGGTAGCAAATAGTTTTTATTACTTTACAAATTAGCTAATATTTATTTTTAATTGTTTCAAACATGTATTTGTTTTCTTTGAAGAAACAACATCTACTACTCCAGGCTCCACTGAATCTACAACAACTCCTACTGAAACTACCACTCCGACAACAGAGACAGGTAGCAAATAGTTTTTATTACTTTACAAATTAGCTAATATTTATTTTTAATTGTTTCAAACATGTATTTGTTTTCTTTGAAGAAACAACATCTACTACTCCAGGCTCCACTGAATCTACAACCACTCCCACTGAAACTACCACTCCGACAACAGAAACAGGTAGCAAATAGTTTTTATTACTTTACAAATTAGCTAATATTTATTTTTAATTGTTTCAAACATGTATTTTTTTTCTTTGAAGAAATAACATCTACTACTCCAGGCTCCACTGAATCTACAACTACTCCCACTGAAACTACCACTCCGACAACAGAGACAGGTAGCAAATAGTTTTTATTACTTTACAAATTAGCTAATATTTATTTTTAATTGTTTCAAATATGTATTTTTTTCTTTGAAGAAATAACATCTACTACTCCAGACTCCACTGAATCTACAACTACTCCCACTGAAACTACCACTCCGACAACAGAGACAGGTAGCAAATACTTTTTTATTCTATCACAGATGAGCTTGTATATTTTTCTAGCTATACAGGGTGAATTTTTAAAACGGGCCTTCAGGGCCAAATCCGTAACTATAAGGATTAGCGAAAAATGCTGAAAGGAGTTACGAGGCCGATTTTGATAAAAACTAAAACTGCATCATTAGTTTTTTAAAATATTTTTTTCCTTAGCCGGGAATCGAACGAGTTCATTTTGAAAAAAATGACACCTCTATATTATTCCACTATCTGATAGTGTCGCTTATAAGGATCAAATTCTGGGAAGTAATGTTATGTGACAAATTAAAGGAAAAGGAAAATTTTGAAGACAATACGTATTTTTCCATACATTGGCATACTAATCCTTAAGGATTATACATAACAAATGATTTATGTATAATTCTTTAGAAACAGACATAAGTCATACCATTGAAGAATTTGTTGGTTAATCAACTAATTATTCGATGTTATGACTATGACATACGGCTTAGTATGAGAAAGTAATAGTTGGGCAAATAAGTTACCGCCGTTTTTAGGATTGATTTTTTAATGAAAATAGATAACTGATTAAATAGTAAATTCTTATTGTTTGTTGATTACAACTTCGTTTCAACGTTAAATATGATTTTCTATATCTCTTTTTTTAGTAATCACTCGGATTTGACTCTAAAAAGTAATTCTCGCAAATTGTCAACTTTACATCTGTATTAAACGATACTCCGCCCATAGCAAGTAAATCTATTTTAATGGACCTAAAAATAACCTTAGCTAAGTCGGACATAAAAATATAAATTATTGGGAAACAAAACGTCCATTTCGAATGATTAGAAACATTGAGCCAATAAAAATGTTAATACACGAAATGTTTAAATTGATGAATGGCGGGAACTTAACTGCCAAATTAATATGAAAAAATATGTATTTTCTTAAAATTGAGGCTTTTCTTTTAGTTTGTCATTATCATTACTTCCCAGATTTTGATTCTTATAAGCAACACTATCAGATAGTGGAATAATATAGAGGGTGCATTTTTTTTTCAAAATGAACTCGTTCGATTCCCGGCTAGGGAAAAAGTTATTTTAAAAAAGTAATGATGCAGTTTTAGTTTTTATCAAAATCGGCCTCGTAACTCCTTTCAGCATTTTTCGCTAATCCTTATAGTTTCCGATTTGGCCCTGAAGGCCCGTTTTAAAAATTCACCCTGTATATTTTAAACATGATTTTTTTTCTTTGAAGAAATAACATCTACAAGTCCAGGCTCCACTGAATCTACAACTACTCCCACTGAAACTACCACTCTGACAACAGAGACAGGTAGCAAATACTTATTTATTCTATCACAGATGAGCTTGTATATTCTTCTAGCTATATATTTTAAACATGATTTTTTTTCTTTGAAGAAATAACATCTACTACTCCAGGCTCGACGGAATCTACAACCACTCCCACTGAAACTACCACTCCGACAACAGAAACAGGTAGCAAGTAGTTTTTATTACCTTACAAATTAGCTTATATTTATTTTTAATTGTTTCAAACATGTTTTTGTTTTCTTTGAAGAAACAACATCTACTAATCCAGGCTCCACTGAATCTACAACCACTCCCACTGAAACTACCACTCCTACAACAGAAACAGGTAGCAAGTAGTTTTTATTACCTTACAAATTAGCTTATATTTATTTTTAATTGTTTCAAACATGTTTTTGTTTTCTTTGAAGAAACAACATCTACTAATCCAGGCTCCACTGAATCTACAACCACTCCCACTGAAACTACCACTCTGACAACAGAGACAGGTAGCAAATACTTATTTATTCTATCACAGATGAGCTTGTATATTCTTCTAGCTATATATTTTAAACATGATTTTTTTTCTTTGAAGAAATAACATCTACTACTCCAGGCTCGACGGAATCTACAACCACTCCCACTGAAACTACCACTCCGACAACAGAAACAGGTAGCAAGTAGTTTTTATTACCTTACAAATTAGCTTATATTTATTTTTAATTGTTTCAAACATGTATTTGTTTTCTTTGAAGAAATAACATCTACCACGCCAGGCTCCACTGAATCTACAACCACTCCCACTGAAACTACCACTCCGACAACAGAGACAGGTAGCAAATACTTTATTATTCTATCACAGATGAGCTTATATATTTTTCTAGCTATATATTTTAAACATGATTTTTTTCTTTGAAGAATCAACATCTACTACTCCGGGCTCGACGGAATCTACAACCACTCCCACTGAAACTACCACTCCGACAACAGAGACAGGTAGCAAATACTTTTTATTAATATTACAGATTAGCTTATATTTATTTTTAATTGTTCAAACATGTGTTTTTTTCTTTAAAGAAACAACATCTACTACTCCAGGCTCCACTGAATCTATAACTACTCCCACTGAAACTACCACTCCGACAACAGAAACTTCAGGCTTCACGGAATCTACAACTACTCCCACTGAAACTCCCACTCCCACAACAGAGATAGGTAGAAAATAGTTTTTATTATATTTAAATCTTTTGTGCATATTTATCTAAAACAGGTATGTTTTTCTCTGAAGAAACTACATCTATAACTTCAGACTCCGCTGAATATACAACGACTCCTACTGAAACAACGACTCTACCTTCAGAAAGTGGTTGAGTTTATTTTTGTTTTTATTTGATTTCATGTAAAATTATATTTTTTGTAATAAAATAAAACTCACCACTCTTAAACCACAACTACACCAACTAAAAGTACTATCGAGTAGTTACTACAAAAGCAAGTTATAATTCAATTAATTATAATTAAAATATTATGTCACTGTTGAGGGTCATAAAATAAATAAATTAAAACACAGAAAGTCATCACTGCTACTCCTATATATGTTTAATGTAACAAAGATTTATATTATTACAGCGTCTACAGTCACAACAACACCCGATACCACTCCATCTACAACTGAAACGACAACGACACAGACCGGTATTATTATGAATATTTCACATAACATATTACTCGCAATTTTTTTGTTACACTTTTCACCTTACATGTAGGTATATAATTAACTTTCAGAGGAAACAACTACTGTAGCCTTAACTAAATCTACACCAAGTAACACAGAAACAACAACGACCCCCACTGAAACCATTCCTCCTACTACTAAAACTGGTAAATAGTGTAAACGACTACTTATTTTTAACTTTACCAATTTATTTTTGTTTTACATTTTTTATCTCAGGACTACATTCTTAGTTTTGTTGTAGCTATTAATTATAAAACTATTACAATAGCATCATATATCAAGCAAAATATATACAACCTTAGACTTACAAAATCAGAATTTTTCAGACTATCATAAATATAAAGAAATAAGACGTAAATTTAATTTATAATACAGTATTGAATCTAATGACAAATAATTAATTGTTGCTATTTTAAAAAATGCAAACCACTAATACAACAAATTACCTTTGACAACATCTTTACTAAATAATTTATTTTATAGAAATATCAATATCGCCGCTGTGTCCTTGTGAAAGCACCATCACACTACCAGGTACTCGTATCGCAATAACTTTACATACTAATAACCAAAGCATCTGAAGTTCAAGTATATCATGCAAAGAGCATTGAAAAGTATTATATTAGTTTAACTATATTATAAAAACATTCGATTAATATCAACTTAAACAATACAACTAAAATGTATATTATACTTACTTTTATTTCAGTGATTAATCACATAAATTAACTTTAACCTATATTAAAACAGAACGATAAACGGATCTTTCCTGGTATATTACACCTTCAGAAAACTTACAAATTATACGTTACATATTTTAATAGAAAGAAAAATGGCATGACTACTATTGGGCATCACCGTAAACAAGTACTGTAACAACAATACTTTTTACCACCCACAAAAATACAATTACAAATATTACCACGCAAATACTTACTACCACTATTAAACACATAACTGATCTGGGTAAGTTTTACTTCGCTTTATCCAGAGCTGCCTGGGTAAATTGCCGTCAGTTAGTGATAACTATTGTAAAATTTAAAGGGACGGAGTCAGTAGTTAATATAATGTTACTGTATTACTTTCTTCAGGTTCAACTGAATCTACTCCAACTCAGACTGAGTCAACTCTCAGTACTAAAGAAACAGGTTAAAACAAATACACTATTTATACATTAACTTAGGTTATTACTGTTGTTTATATTGAAGGGACGTAGCCAGTAGTCAATATATTTTACTATCTTCAGGTTCCACTGACTCCACATCAGAATCCACCGGTACTGAAACTACTACAACTCCGACTGACACTACTGTCAGCACTACAGAAATAGGTTAAAACAAATACACTATTTATTAATCATGAACTTTGGTAATATGTTTATATTAAGGGGACGTAGTCAGTAGTCAATATAATGTTACAGTATTACTTTCTTTAGGTTCTACTGAATCAACTCCAACTCAGACTGAAACAACTCTCAGTACTACAGAAACAGGTTAAAAATATGTCATTTGATAACAATAAGCGTTTTACTCATTGTTATTTATATCAAACTCAACTTATTGTTACTGTCACCAAGAGCCACTGAATCTACAATAGAATCGACTGGCACAGAATCCTCTACAACTCCAACTGAAACAACTATCAGTACTACAGACACAGGTTAACCAAATATGTCACTTCGTAAGGATAAGTTATTGTAGTAGTAAATTGATATGTACTTGTAAGTAACGTCATTAATAATAATGATTTATTGTTTTCAGAGTCAACAATTGCAACAACTTCAGGTTCCACTGAATCCACAACGGATTCGACCATTACTGAGTCTACCACCACTCCGACTGAAACTACTGTCAGCACTACAGAAACGGGTTAGAAAAAAACATTTTTCTAGTATAAAAAAATTAAATGACTATATACATGTACTATAAGAATAGCTGATGTAATAATACTTTGTCCAGGATCTACTGAATCAACGACAGAATTGACCAGTACAGAATCCATCACAACTCCAACTGAGACTACAATTAGTACAACAGAAACAGGTAAACAATTACCATTTCATATTTATTGTATGTCTTAATCATATTTTGTTAATTCAACAAAATTTCCGAAAACAATAATATTATTTTGTCCAGGTTCTACGGGGTCTACATCACAGACTGGTACAGAATCCACGACTGCTACAACTCCGACTGAAACCACTGAATCCACAACAGAATCCACCGTTACTGATACTACTACAACTGCGACTGAAACCACTGTCAGCACTACAGAAACAGGTTAAAAATAAATACGGCATTTATTAACGATAAGCATTTACTCATTGTTATTTACTTCAAACTCAACTTATTGTTGTTGTCACCAGGGCCCATTGAATCTACAACACAATCCTCTACAAATCCAACTGAAACTACTGTCAGTACTACAGACACAGGTAAACTAATTATGTCACTTCGTAAGCTATAACTTATTGTAGTAGTAAGTAGTAAGTCGATTCTATCTCCAGGATCCACTGATTCCACAACTGATCTCACTAGTACAGAATCTACCATAACTCCAACTGAAACAACTATCAGCACAACAGAAACAGGTTATAACAATTATCTTAAGTATTTCATAATAATAAACTTATGAACTTAGTTTCGATTGGTATGTGACAAATATTAAATATAATCTATAATATAGTATTTCTATCTTTAGGTACCACTGAATCTACAACAGAGTTAACCAGTACTGAATCCACTACAACTCCCACAGAAACGACTATCAGTACAACAGAAACAGGTTAAAACACTTATCTTTTTTCAATATGTTAAATTTTCGTAATCATTTATAATTATTTTCAAGTTATGTATCAAATATTTAATATAATGTCACTATCTTTAGGTACCACTGAATCTACAACAAAATTAACCAGCACTGAATCCACTACAAGTCCTACTGAAACGACTATCAGTACAACAGAAACAGGTTAAAACACTTATCTTATTTCAACATGTTAAATTTTCGTAATCATTTATAAATATTTTCAAGTTATGAATCAAATATTTAATATAATGTCACTATCTTTAGGTACCACTGAATCTACAACAAAATTAACCAGCACTGAATCCACTACAACTCCCACTGAAACTACTGTCAGTTCAACAGAAACAGGTTAAAACACTTATCTTATTTCAACATGTTAAATTTTCGTAATCATTTATAATTATTTTCAAGTTATGAATCAAATATTTAATATAATGTTATCTTTAGGTACCACTGTATCTACAACAGAATTAACCAGTACTGAATCCTCTATAACTCCCACTGAAACTACTGTCAGTTCAACAGAAGCAGGTTATAACACATTTTCTAATTTCGATAAATTAAATTTCTGTAATCATTTTTTTTTTCAAGGTATGTAACAAATATTTAATATAATGTTTCTATCTTTAGGTACCACTGAATCTACAACAGGATTAACCAGTACCGAATCCACTACAAGTCCTACTGAAACAACCATCAGTACTAAAGAAACAGGTTATAACAAATTTCTAATATCGTAATGTTAAGCTTGTGTAATCATTTTAATAACTATGAAGGTATGTAACAAATATTTAACATAATGTTACATCCTTAGGTACCACTGAATCTACAACAGAATTAACCAGTACTGAATCCTCTACAACTCCCACAGAAACTACTGTCAGTTCAACAGAAACAGGTTATAACAAATTTTCTAATTTCGTTAAGTTAAACTTCTGTAATCGTTTTAATAATTATGGAGGAATCTAACAAATATTTAATATAATGTTACCATCTTTAGCTGCCACTAAATCTACAACAGAATTTACTAATACAGAATCTACTACAAATCCCACTGAACCGACTATCAAGATAACAGAAACAGGTTAAAACCAATATGAAATTTTGTAATGATTAACGCTGTAATTCTTTGTATCTATTATTCAAACAAAAATATCTATTTTTATTAATGCACCATTTCCTCTGTTTCCACAACAGTACCATCTAGTACAGAATTTAAAACAACTCCAACTCCTACCATCAGCACTACAGAATCAGGTTTAGTTCACTATGTCGTGTTATCAGATGTCGTTATTCAATATTTATTTGAATTACATATCCATGACATTGATTATTTTTAGAAACAAAAATCACTACAACACCAGTTCCTAGTGATTCAACGACTGAATCAACAACGACACCAACTGAAACTACAACTATGACAACACAGACTGGTAATGCCACGATAATTTACATCGTTTTGTCATTATTTGATATTTTAATTGAAGCAGAGTAAATAACGCCAATCAAAGCAATATCGGAATTCTGACAATGA
Source organism: Epargyreus clarus (assembly GCF_041222505.1). Classification (NCBI taxonomy): domain Eukaryota; kingdom Metazoa; phylum Arthropoda; class Insecta; order Lepidoptera; family Hesperiidae; genus Epargyreus; species Epargyreus clarus. The sequence continues at coordinate 6,268,695 of NW_027332231.1, read as the reverse complement.
CTTTGGTGTAACATTTTGCCAATTAAACATATTTATACAAAACAATTTTAATATTCGACTAATGTCAAAGTCACTAACACTACTCTGAATTTACTAACTCAGTGATAGATTAAATCTCGACTAGAATGTTAAAAATAAAGTTAAGACTTAATATATCACTAATAATATATCACAATATTGTTGAAATCTTAACATTATTGTTAAGATTTAATATATCACTTATTGTACTGAAACCATAATTTTTATTTTCTAGAACCGCCAACAGATACAACATGTGATGATACTATAGTCATCATAGAGACAGGTACAAAACATTAGACACTCGTACAAAATTTACATGATATATGAATAACGAAACATACAGTACAATTTCATCTCATATATTTCTTTCTTTTTAGAAATAATTTTAACAGCACCGTGTCCCTGTGAAAACACTACACAATGTGCAATATGAGCTTCATTGCAGAGAAGAGAGAGAAGCGAACACATGGATTAATACTTTTAATAAAATAAATGTCTTATATAGGTTTAGGCTACCTACTTAATGATACATTTAACTTTGGATATACTCATTCCTACCCTCCCATCTAAGCTCCTACCTAACTTTAATATATATGTAAAGCAACATCGCAGCTTGTATGGAAAACAAGTAAGTTATATAATGAACGCGATGTGTTACTTACGATGTTATAGTTTTGTAATTGCATATTTGCACACATTAATGGTGACAAACTAAAAAAAAATTATTATAAATAAGTAGTACCTATATTAGTAGATCATTATAAAATTAGTAATATTTGTAAAAATATAAAATTATACATGCGTTTTGGATTTCCTTTTTTAAACTTATAAGTTCTTAATAAATCACTACAGAATCTACCATCATCTATCAACGCACAAACAGGTAAAACACAATTGTTATTTTACGTTTAAAAATAATATATAAATCACAATTAATAATGATAAGAAATACAATTTCAATTTTTTTTCAGATCCTCTTACCTCTACTGCAACTACAACTACACCTACTACAACAAAAACGTGTCAAAATACTGTTATGCATATTTATTTTCTTTCTGCAGAGGAAACTATTTCCACACCAAACTTCACTGAAACTACAACTACACCCAATACAAAGTCTCGACTACAACTGAAACCACTATAAATCAAATATGGGACAATACAATTTTTCGAACATAGTTATGCATAAAATAATTTTTATTTATTTTTACAGAGAAAACTACAACCACGACGCCAGTCTCTACTGAAACTACAAAAAATCCTACTACCACGGAACCAACTACAACTGAAATACCTACTACGACTACAATCACTACAAGAAAAGGTAAAAACACATAATGCCGAATACATATTTAAAAAACCGCCATCAGATTTTTCAAGATTCCAAATCATTTATTTAGCCTGATTCTTACGCATCATAACAATCAACCCATAATAATAAACCTTATTCTTAACTTGTCTTATTTGTCTTTATGCTAGTGGTACAAATAAACATTTTGACTTTAAGCAATGATAATGTGATAAACTAAGTATATTTTTAGTAACAACATCTACGACTACTACGACAACGCCTAGTCCTCCCGAGCCGAAAAAGAAACATAAGAAACGTAGGAAAAACAACAAAAAGCCCAAACGAGGTAAGAGTAAAAATATAATCAAATTTTAACAAATTAATAACCATACGAACTTGACTCTTTCCACACTAACATATGGACCGAAAATTTACAACACCCTACAGAATTATACTTATAGAGTAAGATCCGATAAAGCCGATAAGAATAGATAAAGACTATATATATGTTACTTGGACAACTATAAAATGATGTTTCCTCTGTAGCTAGACAGTTTCGATAGTCAATAAAAGTATTTAGTAATTTATTTTAAAATGCTCAAATTTATGTACCTGATCTGCCAAAGCCACTATCATCCAAACTCTATAGTCGCAGAACGTTTTCATGTGTGTTGGGGTCGTGCACAGACAAACTATCAGCTTTTATAAAATAATGAAGGTCTGGGGGCCGCGGGCTCATAGGCTATTACTTCAAGTTTCGTGGCTTATAAGATCGGACACATAGGTACATTTGATTTTAATTTAAGAACGTAAATATACTCGTACCATTATGTCATATAAAAAATGTTTGCATTAGGTACACGTAAAGCATAATCATCTAGATTTAAAATTCGAGCATTCTTGATAGTTTGATTAGTATCATTATTGCATTCATGTTTGGAATAGGTATTTGTATTTTTGGAAATATTATAAAAATAAAATATCAGTTCCATTCGATTACGTTATACTGAATGTCAAAAGCAAATACTTCTGTTAAACACGAATGGTTGTAAATGAGAAACTTCTTCAGCCGGGACTTAGGTTATTTACCTATTCGTTAACTTTTTAAAGTGAGAAAAATAAGATACTGATTTTGAAGTCTAACTAAGTGCATATTTTGCTAAGTGTTATATGTATGATAATTTTAATTTTATTTTCAGGTCAGAAGAAGAATGGGGAAGATCTAATTTTATCAATAAGTATATAAAATAGGAAGTTTTATGAAAGTTATATATGGGAATTTCTTAAAGAATATAAGTAACAGCTTCCATATTACATGATTCGAGCAATTTCAAGACGGAAGTAATAATTGATACTTCATTATCTTTGGAAAATACCGCGTTTGAAGAACGAGTCCTAAATAAAATAATTCAAAAGTCAATTACGTAACAAATTAATTATCATCCATTTCAACTTCCATGAATTTAGTCTTCCGTTGTCAAAGATGAGCAAAGTCAACAACAACAAACACTTGATGGCCTTAACTATTTTGGAAGAATAATGACAATTTAAATTATGTTATTTGTTGATGATGATGTTAAATGTTTAATTATAGACGCATAAAGGAATACATACTGAATATAAAGATATATAATGGACACAAAAAGATTACTCTACCCATAAGAAGCTCCGAACCATATGTTACCAAAGTAGGCAATTACGATATTTCCAAAAAAATGACTTGTATGAACCTAGTATGATTCCTTAATTATGTTTCTAACTAATTTGTTGATAATTGTTTAATTTAATAATAAGTGCAATAAAAATTTGTGGTGTGACACTGGTGTTGTTGATTTGTAAAAATAGTGTTCCAAAGAATTCAAGGAGGAGAAAAAAGGATTGAAACAGAAATCCAGTCACATTAGGGCTTTGTATCTCAACTTTTATTATGATTAAAAATAACTCTTGTGTTTTTGATTATTTATACCTTAAACCTCTATCAATATGATCGTTTCATAACACTTGATTTAAAAAATCGTGCATGCATAAAGTCGAACTCGCATAAGATTTTTCTTTTTTATTTTGAACATTTATTACGTCTTATAGTAGGTTAATATAGCGGTATGTATGAAATATGTGTAGGTCTTGTCAAAATTTAAATTAATATAATACGTATCTACAAGACTTAAAACAGACAACAGAGGCGTAGTAATAGCTGTGGTAATAGGGTTCCTTTTTACTCTTTGGCAACGGCACGCTAAATATATTAGAATTATAAGTAACTATATAGGCTTTGGCAAGAGACCCGAAACTTCTGTTATTTATGTTACAATAAATAAAAACATAAGGCATTATTTATACTGTTTTTGGCACTTACATAAAAACAAAACGGGGATTTTTTGAATGACAATTATAATGTCAATGACCCAAACGTTTGGTTTTTGTCAGGTATCTATGACGCAAATCCAAATTAATTGGCGTGTGGTAGTTAGTACTAAAAATAGAAATTCTCATCTCTACCAAAGAATCTAAATTTGTTTACCTGGTGTCCTAATTGGATTCCATATTTTAAGTGTTTAAATAAAAAAATAGGTATCGTGTTTTCAAAAAAGTATATTAAATGCGAGATGCGAGTAACTTTACTGCACAAATGAACTTAATGTACTTACTTATACATATTGTATATATTTTTAATAAAACTTTCCTACATATTATCCCTGTAAACTCACTTCACGATTGATCCTCAAGTGAGTCCGTTTGATCGATAAAAATGAAACATTTCTTATAATAATTTTCTTTCGTGCACATTATAAACGTAGGGGTAGCAGATATTAACTGCACATTACAGAATAAAACCCAACAAAAACTTTTAAGAGACGTGGCTGAAAATAAGTTACGGACGCAAAATTCTTTATACTCAAGGCCCTTTACTAAATATGTCCTATCGATAGACGTAGGTCTCTCCTCAAGACTTGGCTGTGAAATAAAAACGAACCACGCAATAGATTAACATTAACACTGTATAAAAACTTAGTAAAAATGTATTTTAGAATTTCTTTCGACGCTTCGTCATAATAACGAAACACCTAAGAATTCTGTAAAGGATCTATTTGATTGATTTCTTTGCCGCTTAAGACATGCCCAACCGTGGGACGGTAATGAACATTTAAAGATGTGTAATTACAGATGATTCATGCGGCGCTGAGGTTCTGTTTTTTAGATCAAATGACAATGAGATTCTTGTTTAGATTCAGCAGTAATATCGCACAAAGCTGTGAATTTTAACAAGTTTTCCTGTAGGCATTCCGCGGTCAATGATTCTACAAATAATGTTCACAGATTAAAATATATTCCAGATTGTTACGAATAATATAAAATTGTCTGTACCTACCTACCATTATATAAACAAAAATAAAAACTGTATTAGGTTTATGTGTAGTACACATCACTAAAATGGATCCGACTTAGCATTCCGTTATAAATCCGGAAACTAACATCTATCACATGAAGAATCAACACGAGCTTTTAACACTGCTGTTATTAGGCAGAAATAGGTGTGGCGGTGATGACGCCGGATTCGAACCACAAAGAGTTCTACCACCTTGAATGTTTAGTAGGTTAAGCTCTCCAATGATTCATCAGGTAGCATTCATAGGATAGCCTTCCATGTAATTGAAAATTATTAATTATTTTACTTGTATATATTATGTATATTGTATATTTTATGTAATTTGTACGTCAATTATTGTTATTTTTAAGCTACACTAACGCATTAGGATTTTTTTCTTGTAATGTTAGATGTAAGTTGTGAATAAATAAATAAATAAATCAGTCAATCAGGACAAGTATTTTATATTTAATATAGAGACTTAGGTACATGTAGGTTGTTAGATTACTTATATTTTTGGTCTTACCAATTAATTTTCACTTTTTTTCAAAACCACGCTACAAATTAGGAATTTGTTAGAAAAACCCACGAATAATGTAACTAAGTTAAGTGGACGGGTTTGAGAACCGCATATTTATGACGGAATGGATTCCTACAAGCAGGATTCCCAACTTTGATACATAAAATTGTATATAACGAAGTTTTTATTTGCCTAGTGATCCAGTATCACGGTCACACGTCTTATTACGATGGCGTCTTTTAAGGTCAGTAGAGATTCATATATTTTTGACCCTACAAAAATGTTCTAAATTATATGTAAATCCTGTTTCTTATGTACTCTGTTTTATAGAATGTTTTCTCATCTAGGAATAGTTTAAAATGCCCTTTAAAATCATTAAAATAAATAATGGACTCTAGGACCTTAGTTATATTGTTAATTCTTTAACATTGTTCTATAACACAAAATTACTTATCACATTTTTGTAAAGGAATTGTCATTGTATCTAATTAAATCATTAGCGGAAAGCTAAATTATTTTCTTATCATTTACTTATTCTTAATTTAGGTACCTATTAAAAATTAAGATAAACCTTACTAATAAAAATAATTTATACTTAATTAATATTAAGAATTACACTTCCAATAAATTCGATAAGTGCATACCTAATTCTGTGAATATGTTTTCTTTTCAAATTTTTCTTCGTAACTAGTATAATGGTTAAAATTTATTATAAACTAATATGAACAATATTTTTCCAGATTTGTGTAGCTACACTTGCTATTATTTTATCACTGATCTACACTGCATCTTCGCTCCCACACCACAGCCATGGCGGTTGGGGTGACCACCACCACGGAGGATACGATTTCGGATACGGTCATGGCGGCAGATACGGCCACGACGGATACCACCATGGAGACTACGGCCATGGCTACGGACATCACGACCACGGCTATGGACATGGTTATGGCGGCTACGGCGGATTCGGTGGCTTTTGGTGATTACTTTAGACGTTAAAACAATTATCAATAATAATATACTTCCAAATGGTTTGTGATGAGAACGTGACTTTTAAATAAAACTAGTTTTGTACGTATTTACATATTTTAATCATTTATTCTAATATCCTAACTTATTGTAATGTTAGCGTTTCCACAAACTGGTTTAGGTTTGGCGGATTGGTGAGCATCTGTGATAATAATTGAAGCATTACCGAACCGAAATATAAAACGAAACGTGTTCCTCTCATGAATAAGCCTGGGGGTCCAGTCTTCCCTGGGGATTCAGGTATTGGGACTTCCACAACTGGTGGTATTTCTAGCGTAGGAGGTGCAACCGGTGGCTCCACTTTAATCTCTTCAACCACTTTCGGAGCCTGAACTACTGGTGCTTCCACTTTTACGACGTCCACTGGAAGTGGTACATCCATTTCTTGTACAGGACTTGCTACTAAAGTGTTCAAAGGAACTACACTTGATATATCTGTGTGCATTATTGAACTACTTTCTATGGGTTTTTGTATAGCTTCAACATCTACATACGTATGCAATGGCTGAATAGGTTTCACTGATTCTTCCGAAGCAGGGACCACTGGTACGACCTCAGGTACTGTGGGAACTGGACTGACTACGACTTCTGGACTCACAGGAACCACTGCTGCAGGCTGCACAACACTTCCTGTCGTTTGTATCGATGGTGCTATTATAATACTAGGATTCACAGGCATTATAGAAGTATGTAGAATACCACTTGCTACGTTTTTTTGTTCAGTGATGGGCGATACATTAATGGCTTCGGCATTTTCAAACACTGGCGCCGGATTTCTTATTATTTCTCCTTCTGAATTAAGATCCAAATTTTGTTTCACACTGGTAAGAAGTCCGGGATATTTACCTTCTTCATTATCGAAAGACACTTCATTAACACTATACAAATTTTCATTAACTTGTCTCTTTGCGATATCATGTTTGAAACCAATCATTTTAAAGGGAAACCACTTCTCTTTAATAAACGATATGTGTTTAAAAGGTATAGCACTTATTTCCATCTCATAGTTCTTTTTTAAACTCAGTCCTTTGAATATTGGTTTGGACGTTATCAATACGTATTGAGTGGTGAAGATTATCACAAACAGCTGAGGAAAGAAATCAATAATTCATTTTATTGAAAGAAAGTTATAAGAAACACGTTACTTTTTGAATAAATAGGCACATTACCTGCTGAAGCGATTTCATGGTGTTGAGACTAGAATTATTACTGAAGAATCATAATAGAGATCCCTTATAAATAACAATTTTCTCGCGTAATTGGCATCACGATATTTTCTTCGCCATTAAGTAGTGAGATGGCCTCTTGGAGAGCACGCTATGAAAACTCAACCAGGTTAAGGTAACGCCTTTGACATTTAATAAAAAAGGAGCAAAAATACTACGCTTAGCTCAACTCCTTGTATTATTCTATTATATTCGAATCGTAATCCTTATTCTCATAATTTCCAGCTCTCTTATTTATAACTCTATTTTATTCTCATTATTATTCCTTGCTAGATATGATCTGTCAATTAAGAACGTTATCCGATTTTTTTAAGTCTATTATATAAGCTGTAGTTCCCAACGCATAACACATCAACACATGGCCAGTGATTGGCAGATTTTTTACACCTTTGACAACTTTTGTTAGAGAACTGGATTTTTAACCTTAATAACAAGTGATAGGTAATAAATTTGAAACAGTTATGTAACCCCAGATCAAAGTGTGACAGATCGAAATTACACAACCATAAGTACAGTGCAGTTAAGTCTTAGTATTCTGCTAGCAGTGCTATAACTATCCAATGTTCTTCCCCTTTTCTATTATAGTAATTGTAATTCTAAGAGTGTTCCAAACAACGCACAGGTATAATAACAATTACTTTATACTCAGTATTCTCACTTCTTTTTGACAAACAAAATGATTAACATTATTAGCAAGAGTCTAATTTCACATTTATTCAAATTAGGCATTCAGTCGTATTCTCGTCTTACAATTATGAAGTCAAATAAGTCGTTAGTCTTGGTAATAATATCAACTTATTTTAAGTTGAAAAATGTAATCTCATCGACCACCTTTTCGGCACATTGTAACACATACTACATATGTAACGGGTTACAGGCTTACGTTCGTTATTGATAACCAAACTATGTAATGTTTGTCCTACCTAAGGTTGACATTTAACAATGTCTTCATATCTCTGTCTTCAATTTACAAGTAGGTAGGTACTTCCCAACACAAATTACCAAATTTCGATCGTTAGTACTACTAAATTGTAAGATTGATTATTAACATCCAAAATATTCGACACGTTTACGTGTTTATGTACTTACTTATTGTTACGTGTCTCGAAAAACATTATAGTAATATTTTTGTTGAGACTACCTCGTTCATTCAAGGTTCACTAGATCATAAAAATGCTCTATAAATTCCCAGTAACATCGAGACAAAACTTGAACTCGTTAACAATACTAATTGGTTAAAAGTAGGACAATAATTGCAATTCAGGTGTAAGGACAGATGGCCGTGATGAGCATGCAGTACAAACAGAAGTATTCGAAAGTACCTCCTTATCCGGTTTTGAAAGCACGCATGGAATATTTATCAAATTTCGTTTACTGGAGAAACTGGTTATTTAAAACTTTAGGTAACCACGGAAACCAGAACTGCGTACGTATTGCATAATGTTTACCAACATTGCGTAATATAAATTCTCTTTTGGCTACAACCTGTTGTTTTAGATCAGAAATAGAACAGCACACATTGTTAATGAAGGTTTTTTATTATAAAATAGAAATAGCAAACGAACGCGCAGACCACTTGATCGTAAGTGGCTGTTGCCGCCGATGGACCTTTTTTATAATAAAGGAGTAGCAGACGAGCATGCAGTCCACCTGATGGTAAGTGGCTACTGCCCCCCATGGATATGTGTAATCAACCCCAGATAGGATTAGATATTCGTACCTGACGTCGGCCAAAGATGCGCCGCTACCCCTGTCGACTAAGCTGGAACGCCTCCTAAAGTATGTCTCCCTTACACACCCTTCAAACCAGAACACAACAGCGCTTAACACTGCTGTTATGAGGCAGGAATAGGTGTGGCGGTGGTGCCGCCGGAGTCTACCACCACAAAGGGTTCTACCACCTTTAAACCTCTGTAATCAATCCCACATAAGATCAGAGTTCTTCATTAGGTTGGCCACATGTGTTCCTATCCCCGAGGACTGAATAAGACGCCTCGGATAAATATATCTCCCCTACCTCCTCCTTCAAACCGGAATACAGCACTGCTTAACACTTTTATTATTAGAAAGAAAAAGGTATGGTTGTGATGCCTCCGGAGTCGAAATCACTGTGCTTAGTCCGAGTCAAGATGCACCACCACCAAGTTTTGTGATAAGAAAAGCAATCAAGCGCAGCTGTATTCGGTTTGAAGGTTTTGGTTTTGTTCACTAGATATTCCAACTTAAACCTCAGGGGTAGCACCGCATGTTGAGCTGACCTCAGTTAGGAATCGAAATCCTCATGTCTATGGTAGTTGTCATTTACCATTAGATGTAATGCACGCTACTACAGCTTCAAAAAAACATCCATACATTTTGAACTGTAAACAAAATTTACAATAATGTCACGTACAAGAAACTACGCTCTTTGATTGACAGCATACGTAAGTAATATTGCTATGTAGCTCACACCACTCCTTTCCACAAGAAAGTCAGTGGTGGTTACACCTACCACAACATCGTCAGTTGCGGAAGGAAGCAGTGTGAAGTGACATCTCTTAACAATCGTGAAATAGTTTAAAATCGTATAACATCAATCAAATGAAAATCCATACCGTTTCGATTTTTTTAAGTTGTTGAACAGAAGTTTATTTCGCCAAATTGTGTTAGATTGTAATTACATTAAATTTAAAGCACCGGTTAAAAAGGATATAATAGTTAATACTTAAATAAAAACGTGTAAACAAAAACAAATAATTAACATTGGAATGGAACTAGTGTAATTCGATCTTGAAGGGCGATAACTCAAGGTAATGATTCCGTTGATATCCATTTAGACACTTAGACAGACATTTAAAATTTTAGTATCATTACTTCAAATGTAGTCATGTAATTAATTCTATTCATAGTTTGATTACGGCATCGTTGGCACCAATTTCTGTATTTTATCAATGCTCGTGATTGTTTGGTTTTATACAAGTGATACAGCTATCATGCAGTTCATAATTCCATCCGTTGTTTAGACAGTCCATAGATAGGGAAGGACATATAATAAAATATCGAAAATGACTATGTACAGAAATTTCAGGCGATATATCGATCATTCATAACATATTATTATTTAAGTAAAAGGACCTTTTTTCGCCGACAAGTACAACCAAATACTGATATTCCTTATTTTCAATATATCGTATCGGCAACCTTTATATCGATTTAATATCCTTGCATCGTGACATTTCGAAAGACGAAGACGAAAGATATACCTATGTATGTTATCAACTGCAAATAGATCACAAAACCGATATTGCTCTTAACGTTAAAACACCGTATATTACACACACACTTTAATCCAGAAACAGTATGCACTCTACGTGATTCGACTGTAGACACGTATCACCTTTATTTCAGCATTAAAACAGGAATGTACCGCTTTTTCAGGTGTAATTTTAGATTATTTATATTACTCGTTAAGGATAGGCCACAGTAGGTCATCTTTAAGTTATACTCCCATACTTAAAGAAGAACCCTCAGTAGTTTGACTCCGGCGGCATCACCGCCACACCTATTTCTGCCTATTACAGCAGCGCTGCTATGGTTTGAAGGTTGGGGTGAGACATACGTTTTCGAGGCATTCTAGCTTAGCCCTTAAGAATATGTGGCCAACCTCTTGTAGCAATATAATCATATCTGGGGTTGATTACAGATGTCCATGGGCGAAAGTAGCCACTTACCATGAGGTGGATTGCATGCTCGCCTGCTACTCTTATATTATTAAAAAAATATATTCACGTTATTTTGACATAGGCTGCAGCAAACATTTAACAAGGATAGTGCATATTTTACTACTTCTGTTACATACGTAGGCATATGTTAATGAGTTTTGTCCACAATTTCACATTTTAGAGCGGTTATATAACTAATTAAACGATAATATATGTACCTACCTCTAAGCTCATGCAAAATTAAGTAAAGAGAAAATATTCTACTGTTCTATTTAAATAAACGTAAATAACAAGTGCAGATACTTAATCTTCCGCCCTGTATGTATGTCAGAAAGTAATACGATAGTAATTACTTCAAGGGACCATAATAAAACTTTGTTGATGAGAATGTATTAATTTATGAAATATAAGTGTGTTATTTTTAACAGAAAACATTTCAAAGGGCTGTAGCACATATTTATTTGAAAAAATAAGTATGAAATGGCTTATTTCTAATCAGAATAAAATTATTGTTAATGTTTTAGTTCTCATTTTAAATATTATTAATTTATTTTAGCTACTTTATTATTTATTTTTTGTCGTTTATATTTGGTTTTGGAATTGATTGGTGAAAGAAAGGTACAAGCATTAAATATAACTCTTTATCTTCCTCTGATTATCTACTGCAATACCTAATAGATGTCGTTGTACAACATAACATAAGCTTATAATTTTGTTACTCATATTACTCATGTACCTATATATTTTTGTTATTTCCAGGACCATGTCTGCACAGAAAATTCTACTAATCGTAATCATCGTCACCTTGTTTTATCAAACAAAAGGTGACACACTCGACGATTTCCTGGAACGGCTTCTGGGAGGACCACCAAGCTCCTCCAAGCGAGGGATGTCCGACATCATATCCAGATATCTCGATTACATGTTCCCTAAAGACGACTCAGACTCATCTATTATGAAGGAAATCTTTACATTACTATCCGAAGACCGACCGCCAAGTATTGACAGCCAATTAACAGCTCTAGATTACCTACTTAGATGAACTCGTAAATAGAGCGAGAAGGAGAAACTATAGTTTCGAAAGGAAATCAGTGTAATAGTACGGACGCTATGTAATTTCATCGACTAGAGAATGTGTAAAATGTTCCCACGATGTGAACAACAGCGCCTTGGACTAAAACATTATACAAATTATAGTATTACCAAATATAAAATATGTATTAGTAATACATATTACATATTAGGAAATTAATCAAAGAACAAATGTTTAAAACAAAATGTTTACGCTTGCCTAGTATTATAATTAAATAGCTTATTATTAATTTTATTGGAAGAAGTAACATAATAATATTATGTTTGTTATGAATTATTTATTTATGTACAAATGTATACCAAATGTTAAGTAATTTATTAACTGTTAAATTATGGATTATGTTATTGATATGTAAAACTGTATCGGTACGCCTAACTAAATCCAAAAGTTTCAATGACATCACAAATTTAATTTAATGATGAAATAAATAGTTGATAAGAAATATTTTATGGTATTTTAATTCCCAAATACCTATTAATTAAAACACTAATTAAAGTAATTATTCAGGTACCATCTTGGAGATGGACCTATATTATAACGTTACAAAACTTCCAAAAATACGATATATTCATGTTTAATATATGAAACATTACATATTGCAGCATAATTTTATATAGATAAAATATGTGAAACTTATTAGCTATGCCCTCATAGTGGAGTGCCTAGAGCATTAAAAACCGTAAAACCTCGGATAAGAGTTATAGTGAATGAATTAATATGATTGATGACATGTTTTTTAAACTATAAATTGCAATATTATCAATATTTAGAATCCATAGGGTAGTAATATGCATAAAATCATAGCACAAATGTCCACACTATTAAATCCTAATTTATTGAAAAATATCGAAAATTTTACAAACTATTCTAAAACACACAGTTATTCGCGAAATTCTAAATGTAATAAAATCATTATTTCGGTTGTGATGCGCCTGTTAAAATCACAATGCAATTTGACAGCTTTACCAAACTTAGACACCCGAACCAAAAAGCAATTCATCCAGTTTTATATCACAAAAGTTAAAAAGTTAAAAAGTATTTTTAATACTCGATTTCAAAATAAAATACATATAATGTCGCGCTCTCCGTAGTTCAAATCTGGCACCACAATCTCGTCTTTTTCTCCCTTATTGTTACCGTATGTACAGTCAACTCTAGAAGTAGATGAGCTGATGAAGTTTCTAAGAATACCTATACACCGAGCGTTCATAAATAGCTGAATACCCCTAACATGGACCCCCTTAGATGAACATCGTAAAGCGTCAAAAGCTGAACACCGATATACGTACAAAATAGATAATGTCATCGGTCATCGTTCAGCTACTTTTGACACTGAAATACTTTTTTCATAATATAGGAGTAGCAGACGAGCATGCAGTCCACCTGATGGTAAGTGGCTACTGCCGCCCATGGACATATCTAATCAACCCCAGATAGGGTTAGATATTCCTACCTGAGGTCGGCCATAGACGCGCCGCTACCCCTGAGGACTAAGCTGGAACGCCTCGGAAAAGTCTGTCTACCTTACCACACCCTTCAAAACGGAACACAGCAGCGCCTAACACGGCTGTTATTAGGTAGAAATAGGTGTGGCGATGGTGCCGCCGGAGTCGAACCACAAAGGGTTCTACCACCTTCAGCTAATGTTAATCTACTTTTGAAACTTTACGATGTTTTTCTAATTATAGTGCTACTTGTGTTCAAATGTGTGTGTAAATACTTGAGTGTTATATGTATTTATGAAACCTTAATAAGTTTATCTACTTTTGGAGCTGATTGCATCTTATGTGCATGTGTGTTAAAGGGTTTAAAGGCACGTGTATTTTATGACGCATGTCAATTTATTCATTAATTGCAAATAGCTCAGCTTTTTCTATAGTCGCTTCTACACACTTAATTTGTTAAATATATAAACATATAGTTTTCCTTTTAAATTAATTGATGCCAGGTAATGTGGATACCATAATATATTATTTTAAAATGTCCATAAATTATTTGTTTATGTAACTACACGTACAATATTATTTTTGTCTATATAAGTGTCAATATAACGACATAATCGATAAAAGAACGGCAAATTAGAAAAAAATATGAATTCTATATATTTCACAATAAATTTTAAACTTTTTACACAACAATAAATATTTTTTTGATTTTGATATATCAACCTCTTATGTAAACGTTTTCCTACATATTTGTTGTTTAGGTGGATTATTTGTTTCACTCTTTGGGGTAAATGCCACCAGTTTGTCCTGTCCATGTGTAGACAACTCTATTATTTCAGTATCTTTGGAACTGTCAGGGGGATAATTCCAATCTGGAGGTCTGCGTGAATTTGTGAATGGCCCTTCAAAATAACCGCATTCCAGCCGGTTTCCTGTTAGACGGCATCCGTTACCCAACATAACTCCACCTTCAGCAATGGGTTTTCCAACGTTTTTGTCGAACCCACACAAAACTCGATCTCCGACTGTCCTGCACATTTTTCCATCGAAATCGTACGGGCAGCAACGTTTCCGTGGCCTCTCTGGTTTTAATTTTGGAGGGGGCGATGATTCGGAGTCCATAAGCTGATCAACATTGGGATCTGCTGGGTTTCCTGGACATAAGCAACTCCTTGCTGTGGTCATAGGAAATGTTACTACATAAAACTGAAAAATGATATCACTTATAAAATGAATGACCAAAACGAAACGCAAATTTCGGTTCGAAGAACTTACCATTTTGAATCTATCATTTGCATATACATACATCTATGCGTTTCTCTTATCACAAATCGACTAAGGCAGTAGTAATTAATCAATCATTATAATGTACTGTTGATAGAAAAACTTACTTATAATTTACATTTTGTACAAGAATTTGTAATTATCTTTACATAATGATAAAACACAATGGTCAAGATTCTAGACAGAATCTTTGTATTTTGTACTACATTATAGTTGAAAAATGTAGAACTTTTGTATAGGATTACGCTGAAACATATTATAGGCTATGTCTTTAATATACCTTACACCAGCCTTATATACCTAACACCAGCTTACATTACTCTCCCTCACAACATTTAACATTACTATCCAACACAACAAACATTACTATCCAATTCTATTCTGATTAATTTTACATCGTGTCACTTTTACAAAAAAAAAAATATTTTCAAAATTCAACTTTCCAATTAAATTTTCATAATTTAAGTCCCGTCGCGTAAATTAAAGTATAAATCATATATATTATGTATATTAGGTTTCTTTGATACATTATTTTGATTCTATTATATAACAGGAACTCATTCCAATAATTTAGAATAAAAATACAAATTATGTATTTCGGAATTTATCAAGGAATTTAGATTTTACAAATAACCGAAACTTTTCTAATTTTGATTCTTGAACCAACGATGTGTTTGATTTTTTTAGTTTATTTTTATAATCTTTTATAATGTCACGAAATTTTTTCATATCAATTTTCTTAACATCAAATTTAGACAGCTTTTTCAAAAACGTTAAGCTCAATTTATTGTTATTAAAATCTTCTTTCATCATTTTTAAAACTGCTTGCTCATATCCAGAAGTGGACATTTTCTTAAATAATTTCTTAATTTTATTTGTACGTTGTGTATTTTCATAGTCTTCTAGAAGTTTATTAAATTTATCCCTATCTAGATTTTCGATATCCAATTTAGATCCTGTCTTTAACTTTGCCAGATCTACCTTTCCTCTTTTATAATCCTCTAACATTTTGTTTAAAATTATTTGTTTTGATCCAGTAACAGAAAACTTTTTTTTCAATTCAGTTGCACTTAAATTCTTTAACAACTTGGAATCTGTTTTAAAGTCCGTATATAGCTTACTTAGCCTCTCTTTACTTTTTAGATTCAATTTAGATTTTATACTGTCCATAAGACTGTACATTGACCACCTATTATCAAAGTCCATGAGTGAATATCGGTCCAATTCATCAGTTATAGCTTCTTTATAAGACTTTAAGTTTTTATTTCGAAATAAACTAATAACAGATTTTTTATCCTCGTCATTAAGGTCTTGTGATCGTTTGTTTTTATTTCTCTTAAACATGTCTCTAATACTACCAAGATTGTATCCAGCTAAATCATAATCATCTAGATGGGGATCTGGCGATCCAAATACTTTTCTTTTTATGCATCGTTTAATTCTTCTACAGATCCGTCTACGAATTCTTCGACAACATCTTTGACAGCATGTCAATTTTTTCTTCTTTTTGGTTTGTGTTTTTTTATTTTGCTTTCCTTGAGATCTCTCAGTCCCTGTAAGCAATATAAAATATAAGTGTAATTAACTTGATTTCTATTTAAAAGTTTGTTTATTGCATTTATCTGAACATACATTTACTTATACAAAAGTAAATAAAATGGTAGAGAAACTGGCATTAAATTTTACTAGAATCTCAATACATAGTTTCTAATACCTACGCACAACAACTATACCAAATGGCATAGTTAATCGTCTAATACCATTATTTTATAAGCTCCGTCAACCATTGTTCTTCAACTGGATGTTCCACTTTTATTCATGGGTTCTTCTCTCAAAGTGAGAGGGGTTTTTGCCATAATTCACCATGCTGGCTAAGTACTAATTGGTAGACCCCACACCTTTGATATTTTTAATAACTCTCAGGTAGGTATGTATGTTTCCTCGCGATGTTTTCCTTCACTGTTATAACAAGTAATGCATAAAATTCTGATACCCAGCATTCTTACCTCGTTTGACCATCCTTTTGAATCCATCATCGTGTAATAAAAAATCGGTTCAATTTTTGCAATGAGTTCTTTGAATATTTTTATAATGGATCTTGCTGAACGGTGTTTACATAACACATCATTTTCTGAAATGTTTCTTAGTAAGTGATAAAGATATCTCATAAGATTACCCCATCTTGACTAATGAGACTGTCATTTGACAATGACTTATGTTGCTATACAGCTAAGAAATAGTTTATAAACAGAGACGGAGTATAGAGGTAAAGAATACCATATCAATGTTCTCTTTTATAATATAGGAGTAGCAGACGAGCATGCAGTCCAACTGATTTTAAGTAGATCCCACCGCCCATGGATATTCTCAATAACCCCAGACAAGATTAGTATCCTACCTGAGGTCGGCCACATGCCCCGTCACCACCGAGTACCAATTCAACCAAAAAAAACCAAAATCACATCATTAATCGATACGTAACTTGCAAATCGGTATTAACTGATAATGTAACCAGTGAGATAAATACGAACATTTTTATTTATTAAATCTTTTGACCAAAAAATATTTTTCAAATACTGAAACAATAATGATAGCTCCGCCGAATGTCGATGAAGGTGGTAGAACCCTTTGTGGTTCGACTCCGGCGGCATCACCGCCACAAATATTTCTATCTCATAACAACAGCGCTGCTGTGATCTGGTTTGAAGGGTGTGTGGTAAGGGAGACATACTTTTCCGAGGCATTACAACTTGGTCTTTAGAGATGGTGGCGCATTTGTGATAGACCTCAGGTAGAAATCTAATCTTATCGGGGGTTATTTAAAGGTATCCGTGGGCGGTAGTAGCCACTTGCCATCAGATGGACTGCATGCTCGTCTACTACTCCCATATTATAAGAAAAATGTCAATCATCTCTCCTCTCCTCGCCTCACTTTTCTTCACCCACCTTGTCACCGCACCCCACTATATGAAAGCTCATCACTGCTTCGCTATAATATTATAAAAAAATACGTATGTTGCTATTTAATACTTGAACATTAAGGCTAAAATAGATGTAACGGCGGTGTCGTCAAATACCAACCGCAAAGGCGGCTTTAAAAAATATATTTAGCATTCTAATTTGAAAACGTTTTTCAAACTACATATTAGTGATAGCTATATATACCGTGACCCGGATCTCACCTGCTATGTTATAATGTGTACGCCCTATCGAATAATTATTACAAAAAATACAAAATAAAAACATTAGGAAGATGGTGATAATTTTATTGCTTTGGAGTCACGAATCAAATAAGATTTAAGGTTTAAGGACGTGTACTAATCGCGATTGATTCACGTGTACATATCAGTAAATCTCGTTCATCTCTTTTCAAACTTTGTATGTAAAAGTTGGACTAAAATATAATCGTTTAGGAATGGCCAAGCAATTTCATTAGATTCGTGAGACGATATTAATATTAGAATTTGCTTTGAAGAAGAGCAGTAGCCTAGTGGTTGAAAATCGACCTGTGAATCAAGAAATCCGGAACTTCTGATTTTTCTAAGTTATGCGCCTATTAGACATCGTGAGGAAACCTGTATACCTGAGATCTTTAAAAAAGTTTTTAATGGTATGTAAAGTCTACTAATATACACTTACAGAGTTAGTAGGCTACGAACTAATCCTTCTCATTTTGAGAGGAGACCCGTGCCCATCAGACCAGCAGTGGACAATGGGATGACGACATGAGCCATATATGCCAGTTTCTTTACGATAACCATTAATAAGTAAGCTTTATTGGTCCCATTTTATGAGTACCTCATTATGAAATTATAAACATAGAATTGTAATAACTTAAAACCTAAAAACATACCCGTATACATACTTCTTTTGCTCACTCTACCAGCACGATAATTTAAAATTTATGAGCGTGAAATAATTACTAAGTCTCGTGTACTTACGACTTTCCTCATATTTTTTACGAACACAATGTCAATATGTCAGTGGCATTTATGGTAAGTTATTTTACACTATTAACGAAATCGAGGTGATGTTTTACATGGATCGGTAGGTAAAAGGCGGTCATTATCATCTCTCACACTCAAACTATTCTCTCGAGCTCAAGCATATCTCTCGAGCTCAGAACACAAGTACGTCAATATTTCAAAGGTTATTTAAAACATAACTTGCAAACGATGCCCTCTGTCTCATTTACCGCAAGGTACTCTAATGTACCTTGCGATATGTATCATCAACCCTTTACTGTTCCACTGCTGGGCACGGATCTCCTCTTGTAATGATAAAGGTTAGGCCATAGCCCAACGCGCTGGCTAAATGCGTATTGGTAGGCTTCACATATCTTTGAAAACATCTTTTTTTTTGGAAGATTTCTCAGGTATGCAGGTTTACTTACGATGTTTTCCTTCACCGTTATGTATGTATGCGATATAATGCGATATGTATGATTTTATTTAAATTAAATTCCAAATGCTACGAATTATATTTAAATTGTAATCTTATTTATTCTTGTATACACATGAGGAGTATAAAAACATATGTATGTTTGCCAAAATATTTTAAACAAGAACATCATATAACAACATTTGGAAAGTAGATAACAAACCAACGTACAACATGAATTTCTTCTAATATGTATTAAAGCGTCAAATATTTTTCAGTATTGATGAAGAAATCTAGATTTCACAAATGATCGAACCTGCTCCAGCTTAGAATCTGTAGCAAACTCTATATTTCGTTTTTTGTGTTTTGCTTCATAATTTTTTATAACTTTACGAAATCTTTCTTTGTCCATTTTCTTCAGGTCTAATTTTGACAAGTTTTTCAGAAATGATAAACTTAGTCTATTTTTATTAAAATCTGCTTTGATTCTTTTTAAAACTACTAGCTCAGATCCGGTAATTGAAAACTTCTTTTTTAAATCAGCAGCACTTATCTTAAATAATTCATAAATTTCATTCGTTCGTTGTTTATTTTCATAATCCCGTAGAATTTTATTAAGTTTATTCTTGTCTAGATTTTCGATATCTAATTTTGATCCTTTGTTTAAATCTTTTAGATCTAACTTTCCTTTTTTATAATCCTTTAGCATATTATTTAAAGTAGCTTCTTTTGACTTTGTAATAGAATACTTTTTCTTTAATACAGTAGCACTTAGATTACTAAGATTGCCTTTACTCAGGTTAAATTTAGATTTTATATTTTGAAATAATGACCTTTCTCTCAAATCCATAATACTCTTCATGGACCATTTATTTCCAAATCCCATGAGTGAATATCGGTCTGCATCATCAGTTACACTTTTTTTACGAGATTTCATGTGCTTATTTCGAAATAAAGTGACGATAGATTTTTTCCCTTTACTTTTCTCATTAAGGTCTTTTGTTTGTTTGGTTTTATTAAAGAAACTTTTAATTCGTCCACACATACGTCTACTTGCACTTCGACATTTCTGACAGCAATTCAAGTCTTCTTCCATTCATTTCTTCTTCCATCGGGATCTAGCAGTCCCTAAAATCAATAATAAACTTGATTTCCTTAAAGTTGCCTTCCGGCTCTTATATTTATATAAATGGTCACATATACAAAAACATCATATCAGGGCAGTAATAGCTAGTAGGGCAATGATAGCCTACTGGTTAAGAAACTCAGCATCTCGAACGAGGGGTCCGAGGTTCAAATCCCAGGTATGCACCTTTGATTTTTTCAAAAATTATGTGCGTATTGTAAATTAATTATCATTTGCTTAAACGGTGAAGGAAAACATCATGAGGAAACCTGCATACCTGAGAGATTTATAAAAAGATCTGAAAAGGTATGTGAAGTCTCTCAATACGCACTTGACCACCGCGGTAGACTATGGCCTAATTCTTCTCATTCTGAGAGGAAACCCGTGCCCAGCAGATAGTAATGAATTGATGATGATGATGATATACAAAGAAGATAACAATAAGGGTGAGAAGAAACATAAATGCATAAAGGTAAATAAAACTGTCGAAAAATACATAATTATCTTGTGCCTTATGGTAGAACACTTGATTATTGAATTCAATATACTGGAATTATCTAAAACTAGAACTTATTCTCGTAAAATGCAATAAAATAAAGCCACCACCACATGTTTATTACCTTTAACCATTCATATGTCCTTCATCACTCAATAAATATGTCGTTTAAATACTTTAATTAATCCTGTTATATAATTTTAAGTAATGCTTTAGAAACATGTTTATAAACACATTTTTTCCTCAAATCTTCTTTGGCAAAATTTCATAATAATATTACATATTGACTAATAGAGTCATATGTCATTAATTTACTGTTGACATATACAGCTAAAGTCAAAGATATTATACTAATAAAGACGTAGTAGTACATCTATGGCTAAAGTGGAAGTAATCTATGCTTGATCCGACAGACTTGGCGTATGTCGCAATTGCTCTACGAACTCAAGTCAAACTCTCTATCCACATGTTTGAATTTATGGCGGTTTAGCAAGTGTGCGGACATGGCGATACCATTCGCCGACATAAAGATATTGTTGTTGACTTTTTTTTAATATAGGAGTAGACGACGAGCATGCAGTCCACCTGATGGTAAATGGCTACTGCCGCCATGGACATCTGTAATCAACCCCAGATAGGATTAGATATTCCTACCTGAGGTCGGCCACAGATGCGCCGCTACCCCTGAGGACTAAGCTGGAACGCCTCGGAAAAGTCTGTGTCCCTTACCACACCCTTCAAATCGGACCACAGCAGCGCCTAACACTGCTGTTATTAGGTAGAAATAGGTGTGGCGGTGGTGTCGCCGGAGTCGAACCACGAAGGGTTCTACCACCTTCATATGTCAGTAAATATATATACATACATATATTTAATTAAGTTACTACGCGTAACGCGACATAATTTAATTTAGTTACCAATAAAATTAGTTTCATAAGACCTTCGAAAGATTGTATAACCCAAAATTAGTATTTATCTAGATTCGAGTTCTTCCTTTTTGATAAATTTTAATGCACATAACCAGTTTGGTTCAACAAATTCACTTCAACTTTGAAGGACTTTTCTTGGTTATTTTTTTGCTACTAACAACAGTATCTAATAAAATCCGAGAAATCAGTCATTATTATTATAATCAGCACATTTTGGCTATGTTTTCAGTTGGATAACATCATAATTACTTTTATTAGCTCATTAACTTAGGTTTATAACTTTAATGTCGGACTTCTATATACCCCGATGATAGCACCTGACGAGATACCTAAGCTCCTTAAATAGGGCTTAACAAATACATTAGATTATATCTCCTCACAATAATCCCCTTATTGTGAGGAGATATAATCTAATGTATTAACTAACAAATACATTAGATTATATCTCCTCACAATAAGGGGAGGTTTGGTACATACTCAATCCAGATTGGGTAGACCAGTACGGATTAGTCTCCAACCAATACTTAGTGTTGTAAGTTGTGGTAAGGTAAGTTGTTCATAAGATTACTGACACGGCTTAACGACTTATTAAATTATAACTACTTGGACAAATGGCTCAACATGCCCTCCGCTGGACGGTCGCATGTGCCTTAGTTAGGTACATACCATATTATTACTACATTACTATGTAGTTCTGCGAAGATGTAAAAAGCCAAGTAGAGCACAATTATACAGACTGGTGGAAGTAACAAACACTATATTCGTATTTACTCATGTGAGTATAAACGCACACGGTTATACTCACATGAGCACACGTATGTTAAAGAATAAGATAGACTCTTACACGAGTGCAGTAGAGTACCTATTAGGATCTTTACTTCAATATATTTCTCTCAAGTCACGTCTATTTGCATATTATGTTTAAATTTATGTAGTGATGGCCCATTTTTGTAATATCTAATTTATGATCTTAGTAGTTCTGGACCCCATCTAAAAACTCTTTTATATCGGTAATATATCGTTTTGCAGACTTATCTGATATCAGCGGAATTTTTAACCTTCATAAACACTGCTCCGAAGTTGGGTCACATATTGTTTGACCCTCTTAAATATGAAGCCCTCAAATTCATCAAGAAACCCGACCCATCCGTTTTACGCACTTCAAAAGTGTTACGGAGATTCTTACGAACAGGCGATAAATCTGATGACACAACAAAAAAACTTTGCAAAGGATATGATTACGACGATACAATATGCAAATCAGTGGGCGATAGAGCGATATGTGGTTATAATAAGAATTTGGGTGAACTTGAAGACTCTACAGTGTTCATAGACATAGGTAAACTAGATACAACAGCGAGATATTATGAAAATAGGCCAAATTCAAGCAGAATTATATTAAATTTTAATGAATAACATATATACACACATACATATATACAAAGAAGCAGTGATAGCCTAGTGGTTAAGAAACTCGGCCTCTTGATCGAGGGGTCCGAGGTTCAAATTCCAGGCACGCATCTCTGATTTTTTAAAGTTATGTGCGTATTAGACATTAATTATCATTTGCTTAAACGGTGAAGGAAACATCGTGAGGAAACCTGCATACCTGAGAAATCTTTAAAAAAAAAGTTTTCAAAGGTATGTGAAGTCTACCAATTCGCACTTGGCCAGCGCGGTGGACTATGGTCTAATCCTTCTCATTCTGAGAGGAGACCCGTGCCCAGCAGTAGGACATTAATGGGTTGATGATGATGATGGTACATACATACAATGTATAATATAATGTATAAAAAAGTTATTTCTTCTTGCATTCATTTTGTTCATTTATTTGCATTGAAAATCACAACTACAAAATATTCAAAGTTTATTGTTTTACTTATTTATTTTATATTGATTGCCCAAAGGTGAGGGATGTTTCATACGCGGCGACAGAATAGAATGTGGTTATGTATCAGGACCATTTCTAAACTCTCGACGACCTCCTGCGGATAGTGAACTTAGATCAGAAGACTCCCAAAAGCAACGAGATCCTTTCATTAACAATCCGTCAATTGAAACAACCTCAATAACACATGATAGAACAGTTAGACTGACAGCTAAAATAGAGGCTACTACAGATACAAGTAGCGCAGTAACTGAAGCTACTAAAACAGAAACACAGAAACACACGGAGAGTCATGTTTATAATGGTGATACTAGTAAAAATGATAGGACAACGCCAATAATTAAGTTAACTACGATCTATTCAATTCTGACAACAACCATTACTTCTAGTAGTAAACCACCAATAACAACTACAGAACAAAGTACAAATAGTGAAAAAAATAAACAAAGGTGTGTAGAAAAACAGGATCATATATTTTGTTATGAATTATAAGTAATTAATTTATTTTTATTTTGTTATTTTTACACCCTTCTTTTCTAATTGTAGGCTAAATAGTCAAAATATTTTATAGCCTAAAAAATAGGTCATTTGCACAAGTAAGCATCTTCTTAAAATAATATGTAAATAGTTTAAAAAGTAGAGACTCAGACTGGATAGACAATATAGAGATCCAGGGCCGAAATTGAGGTCTAGGGGCTTTGGCAACAAAGGAACGGGAGCCCCTATTATTTTTTTCGGAAATTTATTACCAAGAATAAAAATTATACCAACAAATAATGTAGTTATTTCATGAATGCAAATACAAGTATTGTCGGTAAAATGCAAAAAAGACTGCCGAGAAAAAAACGCTAAAGTTGCTGACTCATGTAATTATTATCTTTACTTCTCTTGTAGGGGCTCCGGGGCAGTAACCCGGCCTGCCCTCTCCAATTCAGGCCGTACTTCTAGCGCCAATGAAGGCGTCATTGCCCACTTTGAGAAACAATGCTTAAAATAGGCGACACTGCTTGACGTCAATTTGAAGTGAACATTTACCACGATTTTTAATTTAGAACAATTGATCATCTGTTACGATTTCCTTGTACAAGCAGATCCTGGTTTACCTTGAAGTCACAATGCTAATCTTCTTAAAATATAAACTTTTGCGTATCGGGCGCGGCATGTGAACATTTATTATGCACAAAAATTATACACAACACAAAGACGTAAAATATCAACATTCCAAAGTATCCGGGAAACTGTTACACACATTAATTATCTTACACAGATTATTAATCTTCTCTATATACATAATATGATAAGAATGTAAGCTTTACGTGTACATTAAATACCTAACTATAACAACCTAACTGTAACAATAGTATTTTTTAATATTTTATCTGTGTGTTTGAATTCGAATCACGTCAAAGATACTAAAATAAAACAATATACTATATCAGTAATTATTAAAAGTCAGAAGTAATTTTTCTATCATTACATGACCTGTATTCCGGTGGAGAATTTCAGTTTGTATACTCCGTAAGCTTCAAAAAAGGCGTTGCAGAATTGACATTATATTCTGATACCACGCGAATTCACAGGCACAACTCGGAATAAATATAGGTAATATAAGTTTTGTTTAAATATAAGAGTAGCAGACGAGCATGCAGCTCACCTGATGGTGAGTGGCTAGTGCCGCCCATGGACATCTGTAATGAACCCCAGATGAGATTAGAATTCCTTCCTGACGTCGCCCACAAATGCACCGCTACCTGAGGACTATGATGGAATGCCTCGGATAAGTAAGTCTCCCTTACCACACCCTTCAAACCAGAACATAGCATTTTTTAACACTACTGTTTAGTCAGAAATAAGTGTGGAGGTGGTGCCGCCGGAGTCGAACCACAGAGGGTTCTACCACCTATAAGACGTCGAAGTCGTCGTCGACAATCCATTCCTGTCTTACTGCCGGGCTCGGGTCTACTCTTAGAGTGAGAGGGCTTAAGGCCAAGGGGTCCACCCGCTTTCCAAGTGCCAATTGGTCGACTTTACCTTTTGAGTATTTTTTTAACTCTTTGGAGTTCATCTTAACTCACGATGTTTTCCTTCACGGTTTAAGCAAGTCATACCTAATGTTTCATTTCTTATACGCACTTAAACTGAAAATCAGAGATGCGTACTTAAGATCGAATCTCGTACCCACCGATTGAGAGGCCAAATGTCTCGCCACCTTGCTCGCAGTATTAATATATTACATACCATCTACTTATAATGGTAGTTATTACTATGAAAAGTTATAATAACAAATATTCAGTTTACCGTGTAGCATTTACGCCAGTTAGTAAAAATGAAACTTAATTAATTTTGGCTACCTAATTACGGAGTTTGTCAAATATTGTATTGAATAGTTGTCATATTTCAAGCCTTTGTGTGTAAAAATTGGTTAAATTGTTTATATAAGGTAATTTCCTCTTTAAGTTATCTTACTTAGTCCGAAAATGCATGTGTATCTCTTTCTGCTTTTATTTAAATTGTATTTTTGCGTAAACATGGCATATTTGATAGTGATTTATGAATTACACTGTTTTTAATTGACAAATATTTTCGCCCGACGATCCCAATTTTCTAATACAGCAGGTACAATTATCAAGTCTGTACTGCATCCCGGATGTACCGATGAACTCAGTTCACCCCGACAAAGATCGTCCGTTCTAGTGTCGCAATAACACACCATGTGCTAACCTTCATAATTGGTGAAGGGTATAAAAATCGATGACCCGCAAGGGCCACATGACGCAGCGGTCATCATATGAGTCTGTCATGGGTTCCAGGGTTCGAACTTTTTTTGCAATACTGAATCATAGATAAGTATCTGACCGCCTTGTAATTGAAGAAAGCCATTTAATGGCTGTCATGGGGTAATTACGCGGAACAATGGAGACATGCGCAGTTAAAACACGAAAGAAAAGAAAAAGTGCGGAGAAATATCGTTTCATTTGTAAATGATCTACAAACTATTTTTTTTATATTTTTCAAACTTACGGTAAATGGCTACTGCCGACCATTGACATCTATAATCAACCCCAGATAAGACAAGGCTCCGCAGAGGCATTGCCACCCTTGAGTACTACTCGTAAGTTGGAACGCCTCTGATAACTATGGCTCTCTTCACACTGAAACACAACGGCGCCGATCACTGCCGTTATCTGTCACAAAACCTAACACAAATGAACCGAAGTTGTAATGACAAATGAACCAATGTAACCTCCATCATGAAACGATTACCTAAAATGATATTAAATAATAAATACACATATGGCTTCGGAAAAGGGTTGCGTGTTTTTCCGAATTGCCAGCTTGGCTAGGCATATAATTATATCACTGCCTTTTAAGCTCCGAGAAATATTTTCGAATCACATGAACCATAAGAACTTCCATAAACCCTAGTAAAACACATGCAACATGACATGACATGAATGTTTAACTATAATTTAATGATGTATAAAATTAATTGAAATAAAGTTGATCGATCAATAAAATATTTTTATGAAGTATAAAATTAATATTAACTCATTTTAATTAATTTGTACTCATCACTGAGTTAAAAATTTCGTATTTAATACACTAACATAATACACTATATAATTCTCGGAATTATCAAACGGCTTTTTATAATATAGAAATGGAAAACAAATCGTGTTCACTGCAGTCCATGGCACGATAGGATTGAACTCCTACCGCAGATCAGCGATCACACGATGCTACCCTGAAGACTAAGTTGCAACGCCTCGTAAGTGGGTAAATCTAACCCGTCTACGTCTTCTATGACTATCAAAAACCGCGTATCTACGACGTGGCTTCACATTTAACTTAGCTTTGTTTTAAGTCAAAATCTGTCAAAACTGGATCTCGACCCTGCTTCGAAAAGCAAGCAATTCTTGTGCCGTACCGTACATGTGTGGCGATCACATCGGTTCTTACCTACGTCCAACCGCTTAGTCACATTCAGATGTGATCATATAAATAGGTGGCAGTGGACCACCTCTTAACATTCTGACGCTCGTTTTCGGAAATCATCAACATGAAAACCGTGAGTAAAATAATATAATATAACATTAAAAATGTTCAATTATCATTTACTGCCGAGTATCTTTTAGACGATTTTTTGTGGTCTTTGTATTTTTAAGCGTATCGAAATACTAATATTTAATAAATAAATACGAGAATGTTTCATTAAATATGTAACAAAGCTTAATATGAAATTAATTTTATACTAAATACTTATGTGACAATTAAAAATAATGTGAACTCATAAAGGTAATATAATATATACACTGAAACAAATGTATAAATGTATTAAATTGTATTAGAAGGGAAAAACGTATATTCTACGGTGTTTGTTTTGAATTCATAGCGGAGCAAAGGATTCTAACCAAATTCTGAGTGCAACAAAAAACTCAATGTATTGTATGAAAGAAAAGTTGTATGAAAAATACTTTTGAAGGCTACTGATACATACAAGTACATTATCATATTCTAGTACTATTTAATAATAATTTTCCTCTATGATAAAATAAAAAATAAAGCGCTTTTACAAATGTTTTATGAATGTTTTATGAATGAATTAGGTATATTAAGTGGTATCAAAATTATTTAATTTGATTTAGCAATAGTAAAGAAGGTACAATTCAAATTGTTTTTTTTTTATTTGTACATTTAGTAGGCGCATTTTTGCAAAGCTTTAATTTCCTTTCTTAAGTATTTTGTAATAAGAGATCATAAGTTTTCCATCGTATTTAATTACATCATAATCATATTTATCATTTGCGCGCTTAAATTTTTTCCTAGGGTTCCCAATATTTTCTTGCAATCTGAATTTGTTGTTGAATTTTAAAGAAAAGTAAATTATGTAACAAATAAAAGTCATAACTTTTCTTTATGAGATTCTCTAGGACAAAAAATCTATTCCAGTCGAATTTATCACATTAACAACAATGATAAGGTTGTAATAAGTGACGCACTCCAGTAAATAATAATTTATTGTGTACTCACTTCTATGAATTTCAAATAAACAAACAATAAAATTATATTATAACTATTAGAGTTACAAATATGTATCACGCGGACGTAAACCAATTTAAGCAAATATAGTAATTAAAAATTTGCGATCAAAATACTAACCAAAGCAAAATACTATATTATTCAAACTAGCCGCTAACATTCAATACAAGCATTTGATAGTTGAAAATCTTTTCTATTTCAGTTACTGTTTGTGGGATTCCTCGTTTGCGTTCTCGTGGCATACGTGTCAGCGTTGCCTTACCCTGGATCTGCTCCTGATGAGTTACTAGTACCCGCGGAAAGTGCGTGGGGTGGCCGCGGATATGGATACGGCGGTTGGGGGGGATACGGCGGCGGTGGGGGATACGGCGGCGGTTGGGGACACGGCGGCGGATGGGGACACGGCGGCGGCTGGGGACACCACGGCCACCACGGCCATCACGGCCACCACGGCCACTGGGGAAGGCGTTAAAAACAATAAACACCAACTTTAATAACTTTTGAAAAATTGTGATTAGGACATGTAACATAAATTTACGTTTAAGCCTTAAATCTGTGATGTGATTTCTACTAAAATAAAACTATAAAATTTAATCGTCTTTTTATACTTAAAACCAACTAAATTATGCTAGATAATTAAATTTATAATATATGAATAATTCACTGAATAATGTTTTAATCATTATTGTGCTGTGAAAACGAGAACTATGTATTTCTATTTATATAGATAGTGTTATTATACTAATATTTTGTTTACATTTACTAGGTAAATATTACCGAACTTTTTTCAAAAAATCTAAGTCGCATGAGTATGCAGTCTACCTGATGCTAAGTGCGCTGCTGTCCATGGACATTTGTGACCAATTCCATATAAGTAATTGTTTTACCAAAAGCCAATGACAGATACGTTTCCACTCATGAGAACTAAAATAGCCGCGTCATATGCCGCGCCGGCATCCACACGCTTCCATGGAACCGCAAGGATTCCTTGACGCTTGAAAAGATGTGGCAGTGTTACCTCCCCAGTAACCCCAGTGAACCCTACTGTGCCTTTTAAATCGATGGGTCCTATGTATATGGGCCGAAATGCAAAATTACAACTTTACAGGAGAGGCTTCCAAAGTTTAAATTTACTATAACTTCAGATTGATAAAACTGAAATTTAAGAATCTTTGCTTGATTGCTAAGAGAACTATCCTCCTCATTTATACTATAGTATTTTATATATACATTTATTAGTTTTTTTTACGTCACATTGGCCCTTGTACGTTCGTTTTTGTTATAATTATTTTTCTTTAAAAACACCCTAAAAGGGCCAATGAGTCATATTGACCTTTATACGCGTATTACTAATTAGCATAAAGTATATAATTATATATTTTTACGAATAAAATTTGAAGTAATTACAAAGGTTATCATCGCTATTTTCTATAACATCGTCGTTTTCATAACCTAAATCGTTTTTCTGTGCACTGTTATTTTCATTTCCCAATGCCAAATTCACTAAATTTCGACTTCTACACAACTTAGCGCGATAATAGGATGACATATTTTGCTTATTAAACTAAATTGTAACCCAAAAACAACAATTATATTTTGTATTCGTCACAGTGCGGCAGTTGCTCCGTTCAACGTATAAGTGTCAAATTAGCTGATTGGTCCAAACCATAGAAAAAACGCGAGGGAACTCCCCGCGTATAAGTCTCTAGCTACTCTTAGGACCTTGTACGTTTAAATTCATGTTACATATGCCGTTATACTGTGATAAAAAATCGTGTTTCTATGCAGAAATCGTTTTTTTTTTTAATAGCTCATATGATTAATTATATCGATAAGATGCGTTTACCATAAATAAGTCAAAATGGCCAAATTGTTAGTTTGGCCCATATACATAGGACCCATCAAAATATAGAGAGCTGTCTCAAGCACAAGTACAAGTTTATAAAACAAACCTATAATGAACCCAAAAATAAATGTCAAAAACATAAGTAAATGTCACAATGAATTAAAAACCACACATTTATATTTTGGAGACTAATAATACAATTGTTAAGAATTTAATAATAATAGTACATATACTTTTGGAACACTTTTATCATTCATCGTTTGTATTTGCAAAACAACGTAACTTACCTAAAATATTATATTTAAAAAAGCAAGTAGGTACTTACTTAAATAATACAAAAGAACTACCCCAACTAAAAAACGTTGAAGTTCTTGAAAAACCTGAATGTACTTATTTTAACAAATTAAAACAACGGCAGAAAAAGTGGGGAAATGAAGTTCCCGGAATCGCACCACAAAGGGCGAAATCAGTTCTTCTTTTAAATTAAAATCCCATCAAGAGTATAAATTTAAAACTGGAAGCCAAATTTAATATTGAGATTATATGCGACTGTCAATCTCTCCAATAAAATAATTGAGATCTAGATGAGTGCCAACTCCTGAAGATAAACTTGAAATTTCAGTTAAAATAATACAGAATATTGTAAAATAAATTTAGAAAAAGAAAAAGTCATGTTTCTCCTTACTACAACATTTCTTGCTATTTTATAATATATGCTTGTACTTTTAACGCTCAATTATTTACACACAGCATTTCATTTAAATACTTTTTTATTTTTCTAACGAGGTTGCTCCAATAAAGTAGATTCTTACTAAATGTATCCCTTTGAAGTAGGTCAATCCAGCCAGTAACAAATGTACGAAAAAATAATTTTGCTACTTAACGTTAGAATTAATTGAGGTCAAAGATCAGAAAGAGACAGACAAAACAATATTTTTTCGCTAACCAAAACTAATAATAATTATAGTGTACCTAAAAAGACGAAAGCTCAGCA
Source organism: Epargyreus clarus (assembly GCF_041222505.1). NCBI lineage: Eukaryota > Metazoa > Arthropoda > Insecta > Lepidoptera > Hesperiidae > Epargyreus > Epargyreus clarus. Next base: position 6,237,019 of record NW_027332231.1, on the reverse strand, counting down.
ATAAATATAAAATATTACACAAAATTACACACTATACGAGCGATTATAATCGGAAAAACCTTACGTAGGTATAGATTATAATAACATCTTTACCTATTATGAATACAAGTAATGCTCTATGACTTTGGTGGAAGGTTTACACCTAATAAATAATTGCGTAAGAAACGTACGTGAAAATAAAAATAAGAATAAAAAAGTATCAATTATAGAATATATATATAGAATATATAATTATAAAGAATAAAAAAGTATTAGAATGGCGTTTTGAGTGTAAGAAAACCATTTCCATTAATTCATATGCACACTTATTTGCAAAAAAGTAGCGTGGCGGAAGTTTTAGGCTTCTCCTCCTGTGAAAGACCCGTACTCACCAATGGGACATAAAAAAGTTCGAACCATTTAAATGAACGTAAAACATAATCCATTAAATTTTAATAAATAAACGCAACTTTTAATTTAATTTTTTATTTTAATAAATAACAAATTTTAATAAATTACAATTATTATATATAATTGTAATTTATTACAATTATTATATTACAATTATTATATACAATTAATAACAATAATATTAATTATTACAATTATTATATATAATTGTAATTTATTAAAATAAGATTAGTCATAATGATAGCGCATATTATTAGCGCTATCATTATGACTTATCGATTTGAGTGATTGATTAGTGACTGCTTAAGACGTTACTTTGAAATAAATATTTCTGGTGACTAGTTTATTTGCAATTTGGACTTGTCAAAAAATTTAGACAAGTTTCTTAAGAATACGATAAATGGTGCGTTTTTCCTCGATTTGTATAGCATTGTAATAAGGTGCTAAATTAAGCCTTATAATTTTGTTGTATTTATTATTTAATGAATCTGAATGAGTAGGTAAAGAACTTTGTCATTCCCTTCAGCCCAAACACCTTAACGGATTTTAACATTTTAGGTGTCGTTGGAATCGTCTGAATTGTGGGACTAACAGACTATTAATTAAGTTAGAAGTCCCTCCACACCTATCCTGACATGCAAACTGAAATCAACCATACATAGACGCACCATATTGAAATGGACTGAACGTTTGCGGAGATTAGCATGTGTGCTTGCTAACACAATGACACGTGATTTTCTTATAATATTATGTATAAATATTATATGACTCTATTATTTCTAGTCTGATTGACGTACTTTTGTCGCAATTCCACAAACGTACCTATAGTCAACCTTTATAGTAAACCTATACGTAGTTCGAATTTTGTTTCTGTTACCAACCTTATCACGAGCAATTTAATTGTAGGTATCATAATATTTTGAAGTAGCTATGTATAAGTTGTTGTAATAAAAATTGGAATCCAAAATCACGAAATTTCTATTCATGTCTCGCTTACTCTCTATAACGTGCAAGCGAGAAACATATACGAAAACTGCCGTTTCAGCTTACATTATTACTTGGACCAAGTTATACACCGGTTGCTTCCAATTAAACCTGTGATGATTACTTAATTGAGATCTAATTATCGTGGTTTTGTTCATGAGAATAAGATGAGCATACGTATTAACGGGTATGTACGTAGATATGAGGAAATTCAATTAATATAAATAGAACCACACTGAAGACCGTTTGGTACATTACATCCCGGAATCTAACAACATGAACACGGTAAGTAGAACAATCTCATTGTCTTAAAATATTTATGTTACATGATTTAATTTTACAAGCATTTAATTAAGTTGTTAGCGCCCATTTTAGAACGCTTAAAGTACTTAAAATAAAAGAAGTTGTAGAAATATTTCCGTTATAATTATTATTATATTAGGTACTGGTTACGTCCAAGGTTATCAGAGTATTTCTAAATAATCAACATTTCTACAGTAATTTATCATAACAATATTATCATCATCATCATCATCACGTCAGCCTTTATCATTCCACTGCTGGAAATAGGCCTCCCCTAGGGTGTGCCACAGCACCCGGTCCTGCGCTGCTCATCCAGCCACTACCACCAGCTTTCTTTAGGTCGTCGGTCCAGCGCGCCCGGGGGCGTCCTACACTCCGTCTGCCGATTCGTGTTCGCCATTCGAGAACTCGCCTGCCCCATCGGCCATCGTGGCCGACGGTTCTGCGACAATATTATAGAAACAAGAAAATCATGTACACTACGTATCTACGACCGAAAATAAAAAAATATAACAAAGTATTAACAATTTCTTTCTTTTCAGATTTTGTGCCTCGGTTTGTTGATGTGCGTCTGCATGGCGTACGCATCCACGTTGCCACAGCCACTCACTGGCGATGAAGCACAAGTTGTACCTAAAATACAAGAGAAGGATCTTCTAGAAGCACAAGAAGCGCGTTATGGTGGCGGGCGTGGATATGGTGGCGGGCGAGGATATGGTGGCGGGCGCGGATATGGTGGCGGGCGCGGATATGGCGGTGGCGGGCGCGGATATGGTGGCGGGCGCGGATATGGTGGCGGGCGCGGATATGGCAGTGGCGGGCTCGGATATGGCAAATAGTAGCTAAATAGTGAAATTAATCCCTAACAACAACTGAATGTAAAGGATGATTTATCAGCGTAATCTGTGATGTGATAAAGTTTATAAAGTTATAATAAAATTTTACAAAAATTGTGTTTTTATTAATCACAATAATATATATATATATATAAAGCTTTAATTACAGAAATTTTATAGTTTGACAACCAAGAAGAAATTTATCATCAACTAAATACATAGTTGCATAGCATTTATCTACAATGCCTCCATTTATTGATGCACAATGTTGTTTATGTTATGAATAGCAAATTTAATGTACTGAATATGTGAAATAATTTATTTTAACATTTGATATCTATTAAAACAAGGTAGCGTGAACAACACAACAAAGACAGACATATGCCGTCACGGACTTTATTGTAGTCGTTTGTTATTTTCATGTCGGTAACACTGCTGATTTGTGCGGCGTACGCCGATAATTTTCCAACGTATTCAACAACGATCCTCATACTGTATCCAATTTATACAAAACCAGCATAAATTAAGCACTAAAACCTTCCTGACGAATCACTTCATCCATTACTGAAAGTAATTTAAAAATAGATTCAATAGTTTTTTATTTTCTCGCGTTCAGGCAGTCGACGGAGGCCGGCAACCTGATTTCAAAATGTTTATATTATAGATAGATATTACAATAGAAGTAGTAAATCTACCTTTTCTTGTTTACGAGGGTTCAAAAGGTAGCCGATGACGTGGGAGCGACGTCGGGTTATGTGGTTTTTTAACCGCACTAAAACCCCCCTCCTGGCCGTCCTCAGCGCTGGGTGGAGAACTGCGGGATCTCCGATGGAACACAATCGGAGTCTCCGAGCGCGATGCCCCATCGATCTCTGACCTGGGGGGATCAGTTTACGCTACTTCCGCACACCTAGTGTTTACGACGGTATGCGGCCGCATACCACCGTCCTTTCCCCGGGGTTGCTTGCTGGACGGTTTGAGCTCCCACCCTTGACGCCTGCAACCCTAGAAGCCCCCTTTCAGTCGCCATTTACGACAGGCAGGGGATACCGTAGCCCTGTTCTAGTCCCGGGACTACAGGAACAAAGTAGTAAATCTACCTGTAATAGACTATTTAGAGTTATATAATAAAGTGTAATATTTTTTATATATTAATTCATACTAGTAGATAGTTCATTTTGTAAAGACACGTGGTAATCCCACGTCCACGCCTATTTACTCGCTTGCATAAAATATTAAATCAACTCCTCATTCATGATACACACATAATTACTTTTATATACAAGTTTTTGTCGATGTCAAGCAAAAAACGGAAACATATCAACATCATGTATCATTATATCATCAAAAGTAATTGATAAATAATGCTTAAACTTTTACAAAACATTGAACTCAGTTTTTACAAATGTTAACGTCATACGGTTCGCATTTAGTTTTTACACTTTTATTTTTTTACACATTATTACTGACACAGGCATGTAAGCCTTACATTATAAGCCACTCCAATGGATACTCATTACCCATTATTGAATTACAAACTTCTGGTAGCCAAAGTCTTCCTCTAGAAGGAACAAGTATGCTGCAGTTACTGCTACGCTTAGCTGTCAAAAACGTATAGTTATTGATACCTATAATACCTATAACTTCACTATAAAGAAAAATTACCTAGTTTACAACATTAAAAAAATAGACGGATTTTCCAAAGACTGACATTATTTTGTCTAGAAATTGCCCGTGGATTACCTCATAGGTGGTGGGTAAAAGGGTCAAACATAGTTTAATAATAGCATAGGAATGTTAAGATCATAATAAATTGTATGAATAAAAAAAATATAGATAGAAAAGTAAGCCTAATTTTTAGTTTTTATTGCATCCCTATGAGCATTCGAGAATCCGTTCAAGTTTGGAGCGCTGTAAAACCTAGATAAATAAATAAAATGAAACAATTATATAGAGGAAATTGTTCGTTGAAAAACCCTCTACAAAATTGCTGTGATGTCATTTTATTGTAAAATGAACTGAAAAAAAGTTATAACCTCCAAAAGGAAATTTGTTACAAAATTTTCATTTATTTTTGTTTATAACTTTTTTGTTGGTCACTTGACGATAAAAAGTAATAGAAATAAAATTGTAGGAAATTAAATCTGCTACATTTTATGTTTGATTAAATTTTCTGTAGGGTAACTAGTTTACGAGATACAGCGCGAAAACCCTTTGCACCCCCTTTTCCAAGATGGCGGCCGGGGGACAAGGGTGCCGACCCCACAAACTTGAACTTAAGCTTCTACTGACCCCCCCTACACATTAAAAAAATAAAATTGCGTCCTCTGACAAATGCACACTAAGGCCTAAAAAATGTAACATTTCAATGGACTATCATCCTTATGAACACTTCATTACTTTAAAAATCACACTTAATTCTAATACAAATATAACGTCGTCAAAGCATAACGTATTTCATGATTCAAACAACAAAACAACTTATTTGTGTTTAAAAAATGTAAGCCTGCTCACCACAGTCAAATAATAATTGAATACGTATAGTAAGTCTTTATTTAACAAATAAGGCAATGTTTGTTAACCGACTTCAAAAAGGAGGTGGTTATCAATTCGGCCGGTATCTTTTTTTTTTATGTATGTACACGAATTACTCCGCCGTTAGTGGACCGATTTTAATAATTCTTTTTTTATTGTGTAGGGACGAGCTGGAAATTGGTCCCATTTAAATATGGTTAGAATCCATCGATGGGTTCTGGAGAAAATGAGGGGAACTCCTCCACCCATGTAAATATAACAGCCATAACTTCGCCGTTTATGAACCTATTTTAATGCCTTTAATTTCGTGTGTGGACAATTGCTACAAGTTGGTCCCATTTAAATATGATGAGGATCAGAGTGGGTTCTGGAGACAAAATATGTAACTCCTCAACCGATGGGTATAATTGAGTTTTGTTTGACGATATTTGGTGTAGGTTCTAATGAAATTGCAAAACCAGTTTATCATTGACTATTTAAGGGTCTGATAATGTGGTTCGGAGTCAAACTATGTAACTCCTCAACCGATGGGAATAATTGAGTTGTGTTTAAACATATTTGGTGTAGGTTCTAATGAAATTACAAAGCCAGTTCATCATTGACTATTTAAGGGTCTGATAATGTGGCTCGGAGACAAAATATGTAACTCCTCAACCGATGGGAATAATTGAGTTGTGTTTGAAGATATTTGGTGTAGGTTCTAATGAAATTGCAAAGCCAGTTCAACATTGACTATTTAAGGGTCTGATAATGTGGCTCGGAGACAAAATATGTAACTCCTTAACCGATGGGAATAATTGAGTTGTGTTTGAAGATATTTGGTGTAGGTTCTAATGAAATTGCAAAGCCAGTTCATCATTGACTATTTAAGGGTCTGATAATGTGGCTCGGAGTCAAATTATGTAACTCCTCAACCGATGGGAATAATTGAGTTGTGTTTAAAGATATTTGGTGTAGGTTCTAATGAAATTGCAAAGCCAGTTCATCATTGACTATTTAAGGGTCTGATAATGTGGCTCGGAGACAAAATATGTAACTCCTCAACCGATGGGAATAATTGAGTTGTGTTTGAAGATATTTGGTGTAGGTTCTAATGAAATTTCAAAGCCAGTTCATCATTGACTATTTAAGGGTCTGATAATGTGGCTCGGAGTCAAATTATGTAACTCCTCAACCGATGGGAATAATTGAGTTGTGTTTAAAGATATTTGGTGTAGGTTCTAATGAAATTGCAAAGCCAGTTCATCATTGACTATTTAAGGGTCTGATAATGTGGCTCGGAGACAAAATATGTAACTCCTCAACCGATGGGAATAATTGAGTTGTGTTTGAAGATATTTGGTGTAGGTTCGAATGGAATTGCAAAGAAAGTTCATCATTGACTATTTAGTTAGGTTAGATTGGAACATATAAGATAATATAAAACTAAGCGAGCAGGGCGCGGCAGCGCCCTGCGAGCGGGCGGTTCCAATCAATGTAAATTCAGACCTTACCTTCATTCATGATCACGTTTTTGCAATTTTATATTGTATTAATATAAATGTTAGTAGGTATGTCATCACTAAAAAGGGTGAAAAAAAAATTTTAACAAAAAATACAACCGACTTCTATGTCACTACAAAGTAAAAAATAATTGAAATAAATGTTGGTTTAGTACATATTTCTGAAGTCGGCGCTCATATTAGACACGCTGTTTACATCGTTATCCAACTAAATATATTGAGCGCCGACTTCACAAATATGCACTAAACCAACATTTATTTCAATTATCTTTTACTTTGTAGTGACATAGAAGTCGGTTGTATTTTTTGTTAAAAAAAATTATACATACACTGTTGACGCCACAGACCTATATCTAAATAGATGACACATGTACCTTTATTTGTATGAAAACCAAGCGTGCTACTTTTTTCCGATCGACTGGCACTTGTCAAGAACGTTTTAGAGATAATGGATATAGAATTCTCCGTCAAATAGAAAATCGATTCAAAAGTCGTGTCGATTCTTCTATAAAAAACGATTTTGAAATCGCAAATGAGCAGAACAAATTCAGTTTTGTTTGATTGGGACCAATATTTATGCCCGGTCTTTAATCCATCTCTCTTTAACCTTGACATCACTTGGAAACCTGTAAATTTAATGGTAAGTATTTTGAACAAAATAACTAAACATAAACATGTAATTAAAACAAAAATGTAATAAAAAAATACTTAAACGTTACACGTTTAACAATTCAGTTAAATAGTTACAAAATATTTATTAAGCAAATATTATTCATCCATTTCCAAAATCGATTAAATAATCGAGAACAAGAAACTGGCATTTACAACACCAGTTACTCAATTTGAAATAACTAATGACAATTGTCTTTGAGCGACGAGAGCAAATATCGATCGTTTTACTTTTCATTGCGGGTTTTAATACATAAGCTTTGTAACTTTATAACCAAAACTGGCAATGTACTATTAATTATGAAAAACACATTCGGTTACTATTTGTCTTTGTAAAACCACAACAAATTTTTAATAATTGATTATAAAATAAATCATAAATATTTTAAGAAAAAAATTACTTACCCATAAAAGGAAATATTTTCTTTATCACTGTAATATTTTCTTGTGGAATTTGTACAATTTATTACCGCGCAATTCGGCATATTTATTGATGTTAATTGACATCCGATGTCAATAAATGTTACTTTCGGACTAAATGACATTTCATCAAAGTGAGTTGAATCCACCTCCTTATTTCGAGGTTTTACCATGCTAAATCGTACACATGCGGGATCTATTTAGATATAGGTCTGTGGTTAACGCGTTGTGTGTCTAATTTTGACGCTTGACAATGTTCGTCTAATTCTGGCAATCCACTAGCATTTTAATTAAATTTAACTACATATATAGGTATTTATGAAATCTTGATCTGTTCATCTACTTCTGGGGCTGAGAGTACTTCTGTGATAGATAAATCTTGTAACTAATTTTTAAACCAATTAACACCTAAATGGTTGCGATAAAACTTTGCATACACGCTTGGTTTGAATAACATTGCATGATTAGCTTTGTGACGTCATAATACAATACAGCGGTCAATATTGTTTTATATAGCCCTTTGATGTTAGTATCAAATGAAAAGGTTTTCAGACGTAAAACTTAACGTTACTAAAAAGCTTCTTTTAAAAACTTTTCCAAACTAATTTTGTTATTAAATTATATCCAATTCACATATTCTTACCTTACTTACCTTTAAATGCGTTATACTTTTTAGTAAGTCACTATTTTATCTTGTTTGCAATTATTATTCAAGTTGCGTTTACAAACTTTATGTTCTTTGAAAGGTATGTACTATGAATGGAAATGTAGAAAAAACTTTACAACTTCTTTCTAAGAGTTAGTGACGCATTTTCGTTTAAGGAACACTTTTGGCTTAAGAAGTAAATGTGTTGCTACCTATGAGATCTAAGTTGGAAAGTTTCGGATAGGTAAGTATGTCTGTCTCCCTTATAACTCCCTTCAAATCAGAACACAGTAGTGCTTAGCACTGTTGTTATTAAGCATGGCGGTGGTAACAAACTACCACTTTATTTTTCTATCTTTGGCATAATTCCAAAGATATTAGCAACGTTTTCTCTTTGAATAGCAATTCCAATTCATTGAGCGAAATGCGTGCCTGCACCCGGATCACCAGATAAGAGGACCAAGGGAGATAACACGTTTTTTTTAATACCTGTACAAATCCAGATAATAATATAGATATTCGATATAGCAATGTTGTTTCAAGTCATTCAAACACATCGTAGACCAAGTACCTTCAACACTTCCAGTTAAACCTTTGATGATCGTTTAATAGACCTCTAATTACCTCGCGATTCTCTTTATAAGAATAAGATGAGCAATTGAGCATACGAGTACGTCTTAACGGTTATTTACCCACTAAATTCTGCTCAGTCATCGGGTACGCCATTTTATATAAATAGGAGTCCACTGAACACTATTAGATGCATTATAGTCCGGAATCTATCAACATGAACACGGTAAGTACAAACATTACTTGATTGTCTACCAAAAATATGGATGACTAATATGCGCAAATTGTTCTAAGTTCATTGTACTTAACAGATATTCGTGGTATTTTAAGTACAAATTGTTTCTGAATATATGAAAAGATATTTAACTTCATAATTTAGTTGTTAGTTGTTGTATTGATGATTAAGTTATTAACAGTTCTGATCCGATTTCATAATTTATGAATATTTTACAGACCTTGAATAATTTATTATATGAATAGTTCCGTAAACACTTTATATTTACAATGTTTACGAATAGAAGACCAAGAAATGCTAATTTTGTTGTTAAAATTATTTTTGTTTTCAGATATTAGCCCTTGGTTTGCTGATGTGCATCTGCTTGGCATACGCATCGCCGTTGCCACAACCAAATCCTAAAGACACAGTGCTAGCACCAGCTATAGCACAGAAAGAAGAACTATTAGAACCAGAAGAATCTCGTTGGGGCGGTCGCGGATATGGTGGCGGACGCGGGTTTGGCGGTGGATTTGGTGGCGGACGCGGGTTTGGCGGTGGATATGGTGGCGGACGCGGATTTGGCGGTGGATTTGGTGGCGGACGCGGATTTGGCGGTGGTTATGGCGGAGGAAAAGGATTTGGCGGTGGTTATGGCGGAGGAAAAGGATTTGGCGGTGGCGGTGGTTTCGGCGGTGGTTTCGGAGGTGGTTTCGGCGGTGGTTTCGGCGGTGGTTACGGCGGTGGTTTCGGTGGTGGATATGGACGAGGCGGAGGGTGGGGACGCTAATTTATAAGTATGTGATGTGATGTATTGGTCATAAATACCTAGTAGGTAGTACAATTAAATGTAAATAATGTATTGTAAAAGTCTGCGATGTGGTTCTTCATGAAGAACAGGAATAAATGCTTACAAATAATAAACTGTGTTTCGAATTATTCATATTAATAAAGTAGAGATCCAATTATATAAAAAGCATTCAGTATGAAGTATAAAGAGTTAAATATCACCGTAAATAAAGAATCCATTCTACAGTTAGGCACCTATAAATATTCATAAGCCACAGAGGTTTTTTTTATAAAAATACTATAGGACTTACTGCTTTATTTGTATTTGACTAATTATAATGCCAAATAAGCTGTCGGCCAGTTTGCTACCACCTACTATGCACTTTGCAAAAAATATATTTTCTCAATCATTTTATATGTGGTATAATAGCTTTCCGAAGATTTTTTGTAATGGTTAAAAACAAGAATATATCAAGATCATTCATCATTTATCAAAATTTTTGACATCAGTTATTCTTGTTATAAAAAGCGAATTGTTTTTATGAATATTGACGTCATAATCGTAGTAGGTGTTTTATTAATACTCTTACAATATTAACATAATCATTTATATTGTAAGATTTATCCAATAGCTCCTTTATATAAGTATTCTTGACCAAGGTTTTCTCTACAAAGGGTTTTACCGTAATCACCATGTATGCTGATAACATGACATAAGGTTATTAAAATGTAATCTGGGCTTCTATCAATGATGGCATTTTCCAGAGACAAAATATTAGTAGCCATTTTTTCAGAACCGGTTTATTTACAATCGACAATAGAAATAAAAAAAAACTACGTTGTCGTTAAATTTAAAACCAGTATTCGTAAGAACACGTAAGAAAACCGGATTTTTCATAACCGTCTTAAACTGAGTAGTTGCCTTCATTTAAATATTATTCACGTTTTAAGAGTACATTAACTTAATTGTTATGATTAAATCCATTGTTCTGAATTCTTTCTTATCACCTATCTTTACGCACGTGAACGTGGGTGATAAAATGCTAAAATTGGTTAATCCAAAATTACCATAGCACAAAAAAGTTAAAATTTGTTGTGAATTTCCTGTGATTCCCCGAACACATACCTACTTAAGATAACCGGTTCTAGAATCTTAAATGACTGGAAAAACAAAACCAAAATATGCACACAAAATCGATTTATAAGTTTTATTACTCATTAAGTGTTTTTATTTAAATAATTGAGGGTCACTGTGCATTTTTTGCATCGTAATTATATATTAAAATTTGTAATCTGAATAAATGGGGTCGTGAAGTCAAAGTATGATCGGCAACCATCACGCTATAGTTAGGACGTATTATTTTTAAGACTAATAGTCGTACGGGACTGTAGTAGAATACTATATTGTTGTTTGCGTTCCTTAATAAGGCGGTCTTCTTTATATCGAAAGATGCACCAGATATATAGTAATACGTTTATTGGTAATTGTGTACACGACGACGACATGACAAACAAGACAGAATATAAAAAAGCACTTCCACCTAGTGCGTGACACCACACTAGTGACGTTCCATAACAAATACTATACTTTTTAAAGTCAAATCAAACTTTATTTAAAAGTAAGATTTTGAATTAATTTGAAAAGCCGTATATTTTAGTTTTTCACCTTGAAAGTCTTGCATTTATAGTCTTCCTCAAAATTTCTTGCCTTTCCATCTATACAATTTATACTTTGTTTTTTTCCGCGCCATCTCGTTTTGAACTTACAAAACTGTTCAAGGTTGGATGCCTTAGAGTCAAAAACCAGTAAATACCAAGGACGGTAACTCAAAATATACTGGCCTATGGCCTGTGGCTACAAGCTTAAGTACTTTAACACACGTAGATACTGGACGATATGAATAACAGGCGATATAGTTATACATAAGGAAGTAATTGCGGTTAAGGAGTACTGGTTCTATAAAAATATAACCTATTGTTAAACGTAACGATGTTAAACCGTTGAAAACTAGATAAATATAAAAAAAATAAGTTTCGTGTGTGTTTTAAGTCAATCTGAATAAAAAAAATATTTAAGTAAGATTTTATACACATTTATTTTCGAAATTATTAGACTTCGTTTTGAAAATAGACTAAGTTTGAACATCATATTTCTCAATGTCTCACCTCGCCATATGTCTCACCCTTCAAACCATTGTAGCAGTGCTGAACATTGCTTATAAAGCAGAAGTAGGCTAGTACCTCTGGACTCAAACCACGATGGTTTCTATCACCTTCAACCGCTTGTAAATATAAAACCTAAGTTTCGAGTTTACCTAAGAACCTAGTTTCTAGTTTAGAAAAAGAAAGCGAGATACAATTCTTTTTATACCAAAATAAATCTTTTAAGTTTTTAAACCCATGGATGGGATAAAAATAGTATGATTTAGTAAGTCGCAATTAAACCATCCTACTACTATTATAAAGGCGAAAGTTTGTAAGTATGGATGTATGGATGTTTGTTACTCTTTCACGTAAAAACTACTGAATGAATTTGAATGAAACTTTACCACAATATAGCTTATACGTCAGAATAACACATAGGCTACAATTTTTTAGGTTTTTAATGTGAGGTCGTAAAAAAAACACATTTTTTGCGCTTACATTGCAAACGCTGACTGAATCCTACAAGATAGATCAAAACAATTTACTACAGTATTGTACAACTTAAAAAGGTCTACAAAAAAGTCCGTGATGGTATATGTTTATCTCTTAGGAATAACCCATAATAACCATTTTTTATCCTTTAATTTGTACGAGAAATAATGGCTTATTTACGAAGCGATTTTAAGCAATACAGTATTAATCCTTATCCAATTAAGTATCTTAAATACATTGTGCATTTAATAAAGATCAATATGGCTTTTTACAGCATGTAAATTAAATAAATATTTTCGAAGATATCACAGATTTAAAATGCAGAGTCATAGCAATTTCGGCGATAAATACAGTTTCGGTGATAAATACCGGCAGCGACGCCAGGCGAACGGGGCGTGGGGGGAGCGGGGTAGGTGCGGTGGGGAAGAAGTGGCTCATCGCTGAATGCGCGACCCGAACGCGGGCAGACGCGTGAGGGCAGACGTCGTTGACGGTTGTGTCCGTTTTGCGAATTTTTGTTCTACTAAGGTTCTTTGGTAAAAAGTAAGCAAAATTTAGGCAATTTATCAATTTCAAGCGTTGACATACTGACAAGTAATTTAAAATAAAGAAAAGAAACAAATAAATCTACAGCGAAATAAAAATTTAAAAACTACCAGCTTTTTTTTCAGAAAATTCCACCTAAAATACTTTTTAGAGTTAATTTTAAAGAATAAGTTTTTTTTTGTAATCTTGATAAAGAATTTATTGTAAAAAACTGCGCTAAGTTTTATTTGATGATTTTACGAATTACTTCATTGATAATTCAATTACTATATAGATAGGTTACTTACAGTTAATTATAACAAATTATATAAATAGGTTAATTTTAACAAATTACTTCATTGATAATTCAATTACTATATAGATAGGTTATTTACCGTTAATTATAACAAATTATATAAATAGGTTAATTATAACGAATTACTTCATTGATAATTGAATTACTATATAGATAGGTTAATTAAATAGGCAAGGATTGCATTAAAGTACAATCATAACAATAACTACCGTACTGTATTTTTTGGAAGTATAGAAACAACACGTACTTAAGAATTATGCCGCGAAAGCGTAAGTCTAATCTTTCCCAAAGCTCTAATAAAGCTCGAACTATGAAAGTAGCTAGACTTAACGAGACGTTTCCACAAGCCGAACTGCGAAGGCTTAAACAAGCAGAGCGTGAGGCAGCTCAAAGAGCTGCTGAGACACCAGAGCAGTCCCAAGATAGACGTCGACAGCATGCTGAGTATCTAGCATCTCAACGGGCTGCAGAGACACCCGAACAGTCTCAAGCTCGACGTCAACAGAACGCTGAATATCTGGCATCTCAACGGGCTTCTGAGACACCCGAACAGTCCCAGGATCGACGTCGACAGCATGCTGAGTATCTAGCATCTCAACGGGCTGCGGAGACACCCGAACAGTCTCAAGCTCGACGTCAACAGAACGCTGAATATCTGGCATCTCAACGGGCGTCTGAGACACCCGAACAGTCTCAAGCTCGGCGTCTTCAGCAAGCGAATTACATAGGGTCCCAAAGAGCTACTGAAACTGTTGAAGCTGCTGAAGCTCGCAGACGCGCTGTTGCTGAAAGGGCACAACAGCGAATATTTACAAGAAACGCGTGGGGAGTATTCGATAAAGCTGCATTTGAGTACGATGAAACTCTTGATTACGAAAGCCACAAGCTTATAAAAATAGAAGCGATGAATAAAGAATGCAGATTTTGCGGTGCTCTTAAATGGAAAGAGGAAGCTGCAGGCATGTGTTGTTCGGGAGGAAAAGTAGTTCTTCCTTCAATAGACGAGCCTGTTGAACCTCTTAACCCTATACTTGACATTGTGCACTTAAATGCACATTAGAATCAGATTTTTTTTTTCGGATAATGCGACATCGAATCTTACTAATAATAACTGAAAGCGAATTATCAAACGTTTCTTTATGTCAGAAAATGAAATCAATATCTGTCTCGTTCACACATTGTAAATGGTAAACAAAATAGCGAGCCGTCATTCAGCGCCTGCGCAACGCTCTCTAAGAATCTTATTTTATCTGAATGAAATTAAGTTATATGTACGAAATTTATATAATCTTACTTTCTACAAGCTTTATGCAATGTTTTGGTGATATTTTTTTGAGATATAATGTTTTGAATATATAGTAATTCATGACTTTTGTTATGTGTGCATTAAAATGCACACTGCCAACGACATACAATATTACTGTTTGTCAATATTGTGTCTTTAAATGCACACTGCCAACTTTGCTACTATATACTTAGGTTCTGCACACAAGGTAGGGGGTTGGGTGAACAAAGTTCAGACAGAGTTTTTTTTTTTATAATTCATGACTGAAATTAATATTTCCCCGTTTCCACTCAATTCCCAGTCCTTAGCTTGCAATATTTTTTTCAGATGACTGGAGGCCGAAAAATTCTAGCTTTGGTGTCTAAATTGCGTAATTAAATCGGATGTAGAATCCAGCAAATCCCTAGAAAGATGAATTCCAGATGTCTAGGTCTCATAAAGACGTCCCTGAACTCAAGTCCTGTCCAATCAATAGCGTCTTCTGTCAAAAATGTAAACATCTCCAATAATGATGATTCCAGAACATCTGCAATATCAATCCCAGATAAGACCAAATTCCCACTTGAGGTCGGCTATAGATGCGCCACTAGCCCTGAAGACTAAGCTGGAATGCCTCAGAAAAGTATATCTTCTTACCACATCCTTCAAACAAGTGGAATAAAGTCCAATCATACGCTCAAATTTAATACAACATTCTAACGGAAACATGGATGCAGGTCTAAACAGACAAGTCGCTTTATAGCGTACAAATGTGATAGGCCATTGTTAGTATTGTCCTCACAGATCCTGGACATCTTCGTTTGTAATTCCTGGTTGCTGTTTCGTCATGGGAACAGCGGTAAACAAAAATTATTGCCACTCAAAAAGTTTCGAGTCGCTTTATGTGGGAACTGTGTTTTTTTGGGAGGAGGTCTTCTAATCTCTCAACTCAACTAAAATATCTCAAAACTTGTTGACATGTCATAACTTCCGAGACTTTTATCTTTAGTATTTTCAAAATGTATGATATTTTTTATATTTTTTAATTATTTCTTAGTTTAGTGAGTACTTGGCGGTGTGCATTTAAAGACACATATTTTTTTTCTCGTGAACCTGGCAGTGTGCACTTAAAGACACATACTATATTCTGAAAACTGAAATTCAGAGATTTTTAATTTTATTTTTCCTAATATCCTTATAACCCAATTAACGCAGGGAAGTAGCAAAAGTATAATTTTTTTAGGATAAAATTCTCTGCCAAGTATAGGGTTAAAGAACTTTTTTCAAATGAAACAGATGAGTCTCGCCGTTTTTTAAAAAACATAAGAAAATACAATACATGCTTCCATATGACATCTTTTGGAGCTGATAACATTGTGTCGATGCCAGGATTTTGCCCGACTTTTACAATCCAAGGGCAAATATACCACACAATTGGCTCTTTGCTTCCTGCTGCTAATACGCAACCAAAATTTTTGCAAGTTTATTTCATGGGTGATGAGGAAGCACAAGTTGATAGGCGTTCTGAGTACGTACCAGGTGTGGAAAGAAACACAGTTCAAAAAATACAAAAAGTTCTACATGATCACAACGTTTTAGTGCATGAATTTAAAATGGCTAAAGATAGAGTGACTAGCGATAATTACAAGGTCGTGATACACCCAGATCGTGTACCACGTGGTGAACACGGAAGACGATTCAATGCCCCGACCACAAACGAAATAGCTGCCGTAGTAGTTAGTACTGAACAAACTGCGTCTCGGGACATTGTTATTCAGGCGCACGATGGCCGGCTTACTAGAGTTCCGGACACTCATAGATTTTATGATGCTCTCGAGTACCCGATAATTTTTTGGAAAGGACAAGAGGGGTACAGTTTTGATATTCCTCAGACAAACCCAGTTACAAAACAGCCTATACCGAACAAAAAAGTGTCGTGCAAAGACTTTTATGCGTATCATATGATGGTACGTCGCAACAATTTTAATTTATTGCTTCGATGTAGGCTTCTCTTTCTTCAGTTTTTGGTGGACATGTATGTCAAAGTGGAGAGTGAGCGCTTAAGGTTTATTGCTTTAAACCAAACAAAACTGCGAGCAGAAAACTATATACATTTACAAGACGCGGTCAGGAATGATGCGGATTTAGATCCAAACAATTTGGGTCAATTGGTAATACTCCCATCGTCATTTGTAAATAGCCCGAGATATCTTCATGAGTACACGCAGGATGCGTTCACATACGTGCGTAACTACGGGAGGCCTGACCTGTTTATTACAATGACATGTAATCCCGCTTGGTCAGAAATTACTAAAGAGCTCATTCCAGGACAAAATGCAACAGACAGACATGACTTAACAGCCAGGTTATTTAAAATAAAAGTACAAAAATTGGTTGCTCTACTTACAAAAGGTAAAATATTTGGAGATATGAAGTGTTTCATGTACTCGATCGAGTGGCAAAAAAGAGGTCTGCCTCACGTGCACTTACTGCTGTGGTTGACGGAAAAATTACGCCCCAACCAAATTGATGAAGTCATAAGTGCGGAGATACCAAATCCAGAAAGTGATCGAAAACTCTACGATACTGTAACCAAAAATATGATTCACGGTCCCTGTGGTGCACTAAATCCGTCATCACCATGCATGAAAGAAGGAAAATGCACCAAAAAGTATCCAAGGGCGCTTTTAAAAGATACTCAAACTAACGACAAAGGCTATCCTTTGTACAGGCGTAGAACACCAGGAGATGGCGGCCGTACGATAACTCTAAAAACCCGAGGTGGAACACAGGAAGTATTGGTTGACAATAGCTGGATTGTCCCATATTCTCCTCTTCTGTCTAAAATTTATAACTGTCACATAAATGTAGAGTTCTGCAATACGGTACAGGCGATAAAATATATTTGTAAATATATAAACAAAGGCAGCGACCAGGCTATTTTTAACATTCGACAGCAAGGGAATGTTAATATTGACCCGAGAGATGAGGTGCAAACGTATCGAGCCGGTAGATATGTTAGTAGTAACGAAGCAGCGTGGCGGATCTTGGGTCTGCCTCTGCATGAAAGACACCCAACAGTCACTCACCTTGCGGTTCATCTGCCTAATGGTCAGCGGATTTACTTCACTGAAAACAATTTTAGAGAGAGAATGGCCGCACCACCTAAGACGACACTAACTGCATTTTTCCTGCTTTGCCAAAATGACGCATTTGCAAAAACATTACTTTATGTTGACGTACCCCGCTACTATACATGGAACGTGTCGTCGAAAGAATGGAAACGTCGTTTACAAGGCACACCTGTCGACGGCTGGCCAGGTGTGAAGGCAGGAGATGCTCTTGGGCGCATTTACACAGTGCATGTTAGTAACTTCGAATGTTACTGTTTGCGAATGCTGCTGAATGTAGTACAGGGCCCCACTAGCTTTTTGGATCTAAAAACAGTTGACGGCCAAGAACTTGAAACTTTTCGACAAGCGTGTGAGAAGTTGGGGTTGTTGGAAGATGACAACCACTGGGATGCCACAATGGAAGAGGCAGTGCTGTGTCGCTCTCCTTCGCAAATAAGAGAACTATTTGCAATATTGATATGCACTTGCGGTTTATCCAATCCTCTTCAACTATGGGATAAGTATAAATCTGCATTATCGGAGGATATCTTGCATAGATTTGAAAGGATGGATCAAGTCAACAATGATCTATGTTTCAATGAAGCACTGAGACATATAGAGGACAAAATAATAACGATTTCCGGTAAGAAATTGTCTGACTTCGGTATGCCTACACCAGAGCGTCGAGGAGAGTTGTCGACCGATTTGATCAAAGAGCTAAGCTACGATATTGCTTTATTAGACGCTCAGGTCAGCGAAACTGAACCACGCCTGCTACCCGAACAAAAAAACATTTATAACAAAATATTACAACGAGTTGAGCTTGACAAAGGCGGCCTTTTCTTTCTTGACGCCCCGGGCGGTACAGGTAAAACATTTTTGCTTAATTTGCTTCTAGCAAAAATTCGTAAGGACCGTAAAGTTGCATTAGCGGTGGCTTCCTCTGGGATCGCTGCAACATTGCTGAGCGGTGGACGAACGGCACATTCGGTTTTTAAATTACCTCTTAATCTGGTGAGCGAAGAAACCCCAACGTGCAACATCAGTAAGAGCAGTGCCCGTGGCGCCCTCTTGCAACAATGTATGCTGATCGTGTGGGACGAGTGCACTATGTCACACAAACGCGCCATTGAGGCGCTTGATCGCTGTCTACAAGATATTCACAGCAATCGAAAGTTGATGGGTGGTGTGGTAGTGTTATTGGCAGGGGATTTTAGACAGACTTTACCTGTTATCGAGAGAGGCACTGCAGCAGATGAAATTAACGCATGTCTAAAAGCCTCATATCTGTGGTCTAAAGTTGAAAAGCTTTATCTTACCACTAACATGCGAGTCCAGTTATTCAGCGATGTCGAATCAGGAGCATATGCTCAAAAACTGCTAGAAATTGGTGAAGGCCACCTAAACACCGACCAAGAAGGTATGGTTCTTTTTACACAGCAATTTTGTCATGCTGTGGAGACAGAAAACGAACTTATTGAACAAGTTTTTCCGAATCTGCAACAAAATATTCTTGACGAAAATTGGTTGTGTGAAAGAACCATATTGGCACCAAAAAATGAGACTGTTGCGAAAATAAATAAAAAAATCTTGGCCGAAATAAACAGCGAAACATCAGTGTATAATTCCATTGACACAGTTATGTCATCCGATGACACTACAAGTTATCCCGTAGAGTTCCTAAACTCTTTAGAGTTGTCCGGGGTGCCATCACACAAGTTGGAATTAAAGGTAGGTGTACCCGTTTTGTTAATGCGTAACCTGGATGCGCCAAGATTATGCAACGGTACTCGGTTGCGAGTTACCGAATTAGGAAGGCATATAGTGAAGGCTACAATTTTAACTGGAGAAGCCAAGGGAGACAATGTTCTTATACCGCGCATCCCAATCATACCCAACAACTTGCCATTCAATTTTAAACGCCTGCAGTTCCCATTAAAAGTCGCATTTTCAATGACGATCAACAAATCGCAGGGTCAAACCTTGAAGGTAGCAGGCCTACATTTGGGCACGCCATGTTTTTCTCACGGTCAGCTCTATGTGGCTTGCTCACGTGTTTCCAAAGCGAAGAATCTGCATGTTTATGCTGAAGGAAAAAGATCGTTAAATGTAGTTTATAGGAGCATACTGCAGTAGCTACCTATAGGCCTATGATTAGGGCTCTGCAGTGCTTAGTTACCGTATTTCTTACTTATTACTAGAAGACGGGACGAACCTGAAGTCCACGCGAACGAAGTCGCGGGCAAAAGCTAGTAATAAATATTTTTTGCAGTGACCACCTAACGATGTTATTTTTAAGGCCAGCGTCACCTCAGAAAAACTTGGTAAAGGAAAATCGTTACCATATCATTTTCATTTCCAACGTGTTATGCTAATTCTTGATTGCTAACTTAAACATGCTTTAGATTATGAACAAGTTTCGCGATAAGAATAAAAACAACGCAAATCATAATAATTTCAATTCGGGAAGTCCCTGACCACAATATTAAAATCAAGTATTTATAAAGTTGCAAAAAAGTGTGTAAAATCAGCACAGTTCATGCCTTTTCTTTATTTATCCATACATAAAGAAAATTAAAAAGGAGACTTTAATAATCATCTTCGTTTTATTTTCTTAAGGACGTATCATCTTTGACATTCAATATGTTATATTATAAAACTTGTAGCAAAATACGTTCTGCCATTTCCAAAATGTACCTCAATGAACAGAAACAAACCCGTTTTGTAATACTGTAGTTAAAGATATATATTTATAGATCTCTGAGTCTGGATCTGTTAAATTTTCAGATATTTACCACGCAAAGAGCTGAACTGAAATCATCAAGTAAAAAAATAAACTATAAAGTGGAGAATAGAATTCACGAAATCATTGACAAAGAGGTTTAATAATAGTATGTTTAAAAGCCGTTGTTCATCGTTCAATACCATACACATCTTCGATAATTAAACAAACCACAAAGTCATTTACATATATGTTATTTCTTGTCGTAAAACAAAGATGTAGGTGACTAATGACGTTCGAGGGAAATCCGTTGTAAAATCAATATTTTGAAGAATTTCTTGTCTTCACGTCTTGAGTTATTTTTATAGTCCTATTTGCTTTTATAAGTTAATCTATTAAGCCGCTGGAGTAAAGTAAGATTCGGGAAATTAAAAAGTAATCAGGTATTTATTCAATAACATGCGGTGATAGAATAGTGGTTCTTGGGCTCTCAATCTCAGGGTCCAAGGTTTCCGTCCTAACCTACTTCTAATTAACGTCTCTCTTACTTTAACGGTAAAGAAAAGCTTCATGTGTAAACGTCAACGCTGTTGTAGAACACTAAGAATACTTCTCAAAGGTTTATGAAGTCTACCAAGGTTCATAAGCACTGTTTTTAATCCCTCTTATTCTGAGAAGAGACCCGTATCCCCAAGCTAGACAATAATAGTTTGACGACATTCAAGAACGGCCTGATAGAGGACCTATCAGATTCTTACATATTACCTAAAACACATATGCCTATATAATACATATACCTAACCATACAGCAGCAAGCAGCCACAAAAAAATTTCGTCATCAACCCATTACTATCCCACTGCTGGACACGAACCTCCTCTCAGAATGAGAGGGATTAGACCATAGTTCACAGAACTGGCCAAGTGCGTATTGATAAACTTCACACACCATTGAGATTTTTTTATTCTCTCAAATATGCACGTTTCACGATGTTTCACCGTTAAAGCAAGTAATAATAATTTCATTCTAATAAGCACATTTTATTTGTTTATTTTACTTGATTCAGAATATTCATAGAACGAGTTTGACTCTTTTAAGATGACAACATAATCATAATTAATGATTCTAGGTATAAATAAACCGTTGTTTTTAAAGTACATATAACTCGTTTTTGATAAAATACTACAACGTTATGCTAGCGGTTTTTCAAAAGCATCTCTATCAATTTTAACGACAATCTGGGATAATCTTATTTTAATCTATAGGTGATTTAATTTATTACTTTTAATTTATTTTACTTGACCTTTAAACGTTCTTGGATATTGTATAAATGTTAATAGTGAAAAAACACAACTTTGATAAAACATAAGAAAAGAGAAACAAAATATTTGCAGGTGGTCATGGAGTCATGGTTCGAATTTGGAAGCACTACCACCATACCTATTTCATCGATAACAATAATGTTAAGCGTTGATGTGTTACGGTTTGAAGGGTGTGGTAAGGGAGGCATACATTTCAAAGGCTGTGTTCAACCTAGACCTCAGGGGTCAACAACGCATCTGTAGCCAATGTAAGATAGAAATCTAATTTTATGTGAAGTTGATTACAGTTGTCCATGGGCGACAGTAGTAACTTACCATTAGATGGTATAGGTGATAGGCATAAATAAAAGTAGGATTTAGTGGGATTAGAGGAACATTAAAAGAAAAAGCGGAAAAATCCGATGATAATTTTAATGACAATAGTTTGAAGGAAGAAATGATATGGAAAAAGAAATATACATTAAAACCTTCTGCGCTAACTAAAATAATCAAAATAAATATGAATTGCACCATATTTGTTAAGTAGGATGAAGACATAAACCACAAATGGGTACCTATCAGTAGTAATCTGCGTCATTACAAAACATAACTTAAAGAATGACCGAGTACGCTGATGTCTTTACTTTTCCTAATTATTAACATTGGACTGACTCATCTTACTAGAACTTCTCAATAATATTTTTGTGTATTTAGACATAATTAAGTAAATATTTAATATGTGCATCACCGTGCGTCGACGTCTAAGCTAGACTATTTAGTATTTATTGAAATGCAATGAATTGTAACTGCTTTATAAATAATAAATTTATTTTAAATAGATTGCAAAAAAGGAGATTTTAGTACCGTAATTTTATTTTTCGCATAGAGCTTAAAAACCTTTCATTTGATTCCCATATGATGAGGGTGTAAAAAATAAATGGTTCGCCATATCCGATTGAGAATGACGTCACTTATCGTGCATTGCCATCCAAACTCACTTCTTATACATCCAAATTAACAGAGCAAGTTAAATTATAGCTTGTGAAATCTTAGTTATTTACAAAACCAAAACAATTTTTTTTCGAATAGCCAACCTAACCTAACCTAACCCTAAATTACACAAGCTTCACGTCCAAAACTCGTTAAATTCGATATAAAACCATAACAAACCAGCAATAGTAGTAATTTTAAGAGAAAGTTTAAAGGAAACGGTAAATGGATACAATTTCGGTGCGTAAAGGATTTTATGACTAGACAAACGACTCTATAGTAATAAGGGCTTTCACTTACGTAATCTTTGAAGGACCGACCTTGAACCAAAACAAATATAAAAAGCTGACCCAAATGTAAGAGAAAGCATTTCTTATTTTGGTATTGAACTATAAACACAAAATAGAAGCTTTCAAAACGGGAATATAGTGCACTGGACCATGGACATAAAAGGCGTGTTAAAAATCGCAGTACGTATTTCATATTATTATTTAAATGTTGATACATTGTTTTGAATATATACCTTTATTGTTATTATTAGTACTAAAAATCCTTTAAAGCCTGCCGGCGACTTAGATCATGTGGATTTTAGGTTAGGAGTAAGTCATAGGGTCAGTTTAAGTAAATTAGATATGCAAAGTTTTATAGAGATCAATCCAACGATGTTACAGTTTAACCACCTTAACGAAATAATATACCAATAAACGTTTTACATACCTGTAGGTAATGTGTACTTATCTATCGTATTAAACGCAATAGCTTCAGCTGAAATACATGGAAACTATTACGTGCATGATGTTTAATTGTAGAATAAAAAGCCGAGTACGGTATTTAACTCAACCACTAATAAGAATCCATATGGTGTGTTCTTCATTTCACTTGAAATATTTTATTATCTGTGGTACTCGTATGTTTTATTTGATTTGTGGTTTTAAATAATTACTATAAAATGAATGTGTTTTATATTCTAGACATATTATCGATCATATTTCTTGTTATTCAAGGATTTTGATTGATCGTTTTATAATGTAGGTAGATGCTTCTTCGATTATAGGTACTGATGAAGACAATAAATGGCTAATCTTTTATACGACTATAAAAATGTTAGCTAATAGGAAACTAATACATCTATTATTGAGTCGGTCATTAACTTGTTTTTTAGCATTGGTATTGCGAGCTTGTGATGATTTATTGGTTTATTTGATTTTTTAAATCGCTTTTGTTGTTGGACTTATTGACTTATAAAATGCCGTCAATTTGTAACTGGATATTGTACTTGAAATCATGGCACAAATTAGAATAGGGAGACTAATTAAATTAGAGGGAAGAGTCCAGTAGTCGCAACTCAGGGACTCTATGACTAATAAAATATAATATAAATGAAACACAATTAATCTTATTATTTAACATTAAATCAAACAGTTGTCATATATTAAGGAACATCTATAACCGAAAATAAAACAAGAATCTCGAGTTGCGTACCTACTGAAAGCATTCATACACTTCATGTACTGTATTTAAATAATAGCTGACCCGGCAAACGTTGTGTTGCCATACAAATAAATAGTATATAATAGTATAGTATGAAAAATAGATGGAAGCCGATTCTCAGACCTACTAAATATGCATATAAAATTTGGTAAAAATCGGTAAAGCCGTTTCGGAGGAGTACGGTAACTAACATTGTGCATTTATATATAATATTATTATATCATTTCAGTTATTGCTCCAGCTCATAATATCGCAAAATTTCGTGGGTACTGCAGTACTTGATCCGGTCCTACATTTATACCCTAGTCCACCCTTGATACCTTCAGATAATGTTGAAGAAAATGTACAATGGACTCGAGCCTCAAGGTCTACCAAAATATCAGATACAACGGAATCAAGTAAGACATATTGTTATGATCACTATCATTATATATATCAACATCAAACCGTAAATAAATGTATTCAACTCTTGAGTAAAGTGTATTCTCTGAATGAGAAGACGTATTTATTTAAGAACTATCCTAATTCCTACTTTAAAAAAATAAAATGGATTATTCTTTTTCACGAACAAATTTCACTAACTCATCTTGTGTATTCTTATATTCACTTGAAATGAATGTTACATTGTTAATTATAAAATGTATGTTGTATACGAATCAGGCTTACTAACTCTATATACTCATTGATTCATATTATTTTCAGAAGACACTACAGCAGCAACATCTACCGCAGCGGAAGTAGAGTCGTTGGAAGGCGCAGAGACGTTTTGGCCAAGACTTCGTTCAGTTGATTCTACATTAAAACAAGTGCATATACCAGTCACTTTTAGTTTGTCTGGCATCTATGGTGGTTACCGAGGGAGCACCGGAGTTATAGGAAATACGTACGCAAGTGTTGGTGGTACAAGCCTCTTCAGTTATGGGAAGTCAGCACTGGCCGGCAGTGGGTATGGAAACTATGGGTCCGCAGTACGCATATATGGAGGGAATAATAGCCCAGCGTGGACTGGATGGGGCAATGGGAAATGGGGTCATTATGGCAAGGGATAACGGTCCTTATTTATCCTTCACAATTTGTATTGAGTATTGACATTTAAGATAAAGAATATTAAAGCATTGATGAAGGAATTTAATTGATAATAGTATTAGTTATAACTAAATTTTAATTAAGTAAAACAATAAAATATATTACCTACGTACATCCTCACTATGTTACATGTAAGTTTTTGTTCAATCTATGTAGGTACCCAATGTTATTTTTAAGCGTAGTAATAGGTAGATAGACTACTTATTTACCCCTTATGTCCTCTACGAAACCTCAGATTAGCTCGTAAAAATGTGCAGTTTATATGAAATCATGTCCATTGTAATATAGGTGCAGTCAGGTAATTTACTTCAATAACAACACATCGCAACTACAATAAGTGTTAACGAACGAAATACGTAATAACTATGTAAAGTTTTATAAACCATTAATGATCGCATATTCTGTACTTAAGTTATAGGAAATACCGTAACTAATGCAGTGATGATCAATATAATCATCAGTCAACTTCAATATTAGGTACTTATTGTTCCCTTCGCAAATATTTTTAAAGTACCTACTTAGGTACTGCAAAGAAAAAGTCCCTCATTTATTTTGAATTGTAATTTTTTTTTTAAATCATAGACTATGTTGAAATTAGTAAGCGTGGCCCAAACTAAAAATCTCGACATAAGATAGGTACCTCTACCTCAAGTCCAATATATTGCTTATTTGCTACACAGAACATTAATTTGTTTGTTATTTGTGTATTAATTTATATTATCTACAGCGACAAACAATAATTATAATTAACTCAATATTACTCGTACTATTGAAAGTACCTAATATCGTATACGTATGTAATGTTCATCAATTTAGACATAATTATCATAGATCACGGCCCTGCCACCAGGCATCCTCTGCAAGTAATATCCTATTATCCTGACAATCAACCGTCAGCCGTAATAACAGCGTTTCCTGTGCTATCCAATTTATATTCCCATGCGACTACGATTACATCCATTGGCCATTGGCTTCAAGCTATGTTGGCCGCTGTTACGTTTTTATTCGTTTTTCCGACGCTACTTTTAAGTTCAGGGGAAGGTAACATACATTTATTAGAAGATGAGGTGGCAACCGCTTTACGTGCTTGTTCTTATAACGAAAGCGAGGTCCCGAAACGGAACAATGGAAATAATCGCCAACGTCGTTCTGATGACTATAACTCCCAATACGGGTACCAAGTCCCTCGAATAGACAAAGCGAAACAAAACAATGATCTTAACATATATGACCACGAAAGACGAAACTCAAGTGAAATCTACGTCTTAAATGGAACGGAAAACGATATTCCCAGAGTTGGGTCTAATATGAGCGTTAAGTATGTAAGATCGGCGACTATACCGAATGGAAGCACCTATAATAATAACGGGAATTGGACAAGGAATAAGCGAAGTAATAGTCTAATTGATAAATCAGACCAAGACCAGGTTAGTAACTTAAAATAAGTAACAAGGATAATACTAAGTACCTTTCCTGCAGTCCATGGGGCACCACTAATCCCCTTATTCGACCACTCTTATATAATAAGTTCTGTGGATTCAGGTAAAACGGGTTTTACCTGAATCCACAGAACAGTTTTCTTGACTCTTGAATAGTTTAGAAAATACTAACTTTAAATAGGTTAATTATTTTTTACAATAAAGTAAAATAAAGTTGTAACGTATTATTTACAAATGCCTTAAATAAATACCTAATATTAGGTATAAGGAATGCTCGTAAAAAAACATGGTGTTGTTTTTTTCAGTGTCTCAGTCAATGTGTATTCGCCAATTTACAAGTGGTAAGGACATTGTAGTTATTTTCCAAAGACTGACAATAACAATCAATAAATAACATTCAACTATACAGTACCGATAGAGCGGACACGGGGAGGAAAAGTGTCAAACACGAATCATTACCAATTGGTAATATCGTCCTAAACACCTATATATCAATTGTCAATCGCTCCCAAGTGGTATCAGTATGAATCAAGATGTTTTTGTATGTAAAACTTGACATAGTCCGCTTTATGGCTAAACATACTTAACAATTAACAATAACCATATAGATACACTTAAATAATACTTTAAAATATAAAATGTATTTATTGTACCAAGAGTTATAAAGACCAGACAAATTACATTTAAAATTGAAAAAAGAAAAAAAACTATTTGCATAACACGTACACAAAGTTCTCTTAGATTGAGTAGGTAGTAGGTACTTACCTACTACCTACCTACTACCTACTCAAGTAATTGAAGAAGCCACAGTATAAATAAAGATGATTAAGACTGATGAGTCATGTAAACAGGTGGATGCACGGGGAATCCCGCGAGAGGCTGAACTGTGGAACAAGGTACAAACGGCGCTCACGTCACAACAATCTCGCACTGTGCTCAAAGATCAGATAAGAGCTTGTTTTCAGGAGTTACAGACTGGTATTTATTGTTTGATAATTAGCAATCCTTACGTAATAAAACCTAGCTTATTTAAAGTCGAATGTACTCGATCGACTAACTTGTATTTCCATATAAGTACGGCATTTTTTTACCCGTTGTTTGTTACCCGAATTTCAAATGGGAACGAATTCGGAACTATTTGACCTCAGCTTACCGCAAAATAATTCTGATATGATAAGTATTATTCTTACAGAGATTTTTCGCTGACCTATGTGTGTTAGAATAGTTAGAAACTTCATAATGGGCTATAGCACAGTATAAGGATAAGGATATAGTGACCACTCATCATCGTGCATCCAAAAAACCTGCTGAACAATTAAAATCTGTTTCATTTCAGAGACTGAAGACAACGGCTGTTCTTATTCGAACAAACTTGAACGCTGCCTAATGTTACGATTCTCTGATCGGAAAATAAACTTGTAACACTAAAACACCATCTACTCGTATTCAATCAAGAATCATTAAAAATGCGGTTACTCAAGATCAGTGTTTTGCAAGATGACTAACATAATAATTGTAATATACACAAAGCTTTCGATCGTAGAAATAGAATTAGGCGTTATGAAATATGTTATCTTAATATTAATAAAACAAATCACGAATTTGATATTGGTACTTATATTTTTAACCGACTTCAAAAAGGAGGTGGTTATCAATTCGGCCGGTATCTTTATTATTATTTTTTTTATGTATGTACACGAATTACTCCGCCGTTAGGGGACCGATTTGAATAATTCTTTTTTTGTTGTATAGAGACGAGCTGGAAGTTGGTCCTATTTAAATATGGTTAGGATCCATCGATGGGTTCTGGAGAAAATGAGGGGAACTCCTCCATCCATGTAAATATAACAGCCATAACTTCGCCGTTTATGAACCTATTTTAATGCCTTCAATTTCGTGTGTGTACAATTGCTACAAGTTGGTCCCATTTAAATATGATGAGGATCAGAGTGGGTTCTGGAGACAAAATATGTAACTCCTCAACCGATGGGTATAATTGAGTTTTGTTTGAAGATATTTGGTGTAGGTTCTAATTAAATTGCAAAACCAGTTTATCATTGACTATTTAAGGGTCTGATAATGTGGCTCAGAGTCAAAATATGTAACTCCTCAACCGATGGAAATAATTGAGTTGTGTTTGAAGATATTTCATGTACAATATAAAACTAAGCGAGCTGCGAGCGGGCAGTTCCAATTAATGTAAACTCAGACCTTACCTTCATTCATGATCACGTTTATACAATTTTATATTGTATTAATATAAATGTTAGTATGTCAGAAATATGTACTAAACCAACATTTATTTCAATTATTTTTTTACTTTGTAGTGACATAGAAGTCGGTAGTATTTTTTGTTAATTTTTTTTTGTTTAAGTTATTCACGATCCAAAAAGAATATACGTACTTCATATAATATTTTCCCTTATATAACTCAAATCATTTTATCATAATAACAATCACAGGAGATAAATAAGTTCAGTTCGGTTCACCTGTAGGTAGTCACTGCACCTATGTTAATGGCCATGTTTATATACGTCATATTATATAGCAAGGGCTGTATCTGAAGCTCATCAGCTTGCTGGTGTCATCACACCAACACTGGTTTGGTAACCCGGAGAACTAACATGGGTCCCTCGTAAGACGGCCGATTAATCTTGTCGAACTATTGCCAAACGGCCTTTTTTTTGTTGACAAAAGGTACCCGATGCCATGGGAGTGACGCTGGGCTATGTGGGATTTTTAACCGCATTAACCCCAACCCCCCAACCAACCAGATATTTCTGGATTTAAGTTTCGGCATTTTTTTTATTAAATATTTTAGTTTTGTAAGAATTAAGATTCACATATTTTTAATTAAAACCTCTATAATAACAATATTCACTTAAAAAGTCCCCTGCCAATAATGTTAAAGCAATTTTTACAAGCGCGAAATCTCATCATGTATTTTTTTTTTATTATTAAGTTTTTACGTCACAAATCACAGATACAGTATTATAGGATAACCAGGATATGCAAAAGGTTGAGGGTGATACACAATGGGTTCATCCAAACTGACATTATTTAATTCGTGAGGCAATATTTGTTTTGGTAGTGGAAATTCTTTTAAATGGTTTGAAAATCTTGACGCCTGAAAAATAAGATAGGTAATACAATTTTACACAGCGACTTTTATCTGTGAATATTTTATATTTGTTGGAACGGTAAGACAAAACAGATCCATAGGAGCATAACAATTTCATGCAATTTAGTCCATTACATATAAAACTTGTAGTGAACATTTTAAATTAATTATCTTTCAAATAAATATAGATACTTGACTGATTCTTTTCCTTCCTTACTATTTCTTCCTTGCTTGACTTACATGAACAGAAAATTTTTCATCCCAAATAAAAGCTAACAAGAGTATGGCAATACACTGAAAGTAATACATTGCGATATAAAAACAGTATTTTACGGCAGAAATAAAATTCACATTATATTAAAACGAATAATTTTATTAAAAGATTTATAGTTTATAAGCACACTTCAAATAAAACAGTTGTTTATGTAGCCTTACATAAAAGAAGGGAAAGAAAAAGGGGTTTTATACTCAATGAAAAAATATGGGGTTTTCGCAGTGGGATAGCGGTGTCATATTGCCAAAGAAATGTTAATTTTCGATAAACCTTAAATAAGCTTTACAAATTGATAGAGGACTATTCTTATTCATCATTAGGTACGAATACGGATACGAAGGGAAGGTATACGCTAGAAATATTTTTTGAAGTAATTAATGCATGCAGAAAAGAGGTGACGAGGCTAATGAGCTATCAGATTAATTAGACACTTAGATACAGCTTGGTGAGTGAGGAAACGAACACACACATATAGTTTTATTACAATAAAGGATATTTTTATATTAAGATTTAAGGTGCAACACACACTGAATTAGACGGTGACTTTTGGAAGCGAAATAAAAAATAAGAAAGCAAACGTGTTGCATATCAAATGAAAGGGCTTGCTGTATTGATCTCAAACAAATATATTTTTTGTTATAGTTCTCTTATCCCTATTGCAGAAAATTCTTTAGGAATTGGAATCATATATTTGGTGTCGCCATCATAAGTTTATAAGTTGATACATCCTTTTCAAAATCCAGTCCAGTAAGATTATCTAGCTCCTCTAATGTAATTTCAGCTAGAGTCTTCCACCCGTCACGTTCGGCTGCCTTTTGCGATTCCATCGATGTCATCCAAGCACAAGTCATGGGGACTTTATATTCTTGACATAAAAGTCGCCTGCAAAATTATTTTATTTACTTTCAAGTTAACTCGTAGTTCGACTCTGTAGGTACTCCTTTACCAACAGTGTTAAGCGCTATGTCGCTCTAGTTTAGCCTCGAGACCCTAAATTCCATGCCCACCGCCCTTATGTTAACATTGCCTTAGCATATAAGAGACCCGGAGGGTATGACGTCCCAGCTGACTGACTGACTGCTCTAGTTTAAAAGGTGTGGTAAGATAAAGAACATTTAACGAGGAGATCCAAATTGGTCTTCTGGGTTGGCAACACATCTTTAGCCGACTTGGTAGGACTGTAATCCCATTTTGGATTAGTTTTTGACGGCCATTAAATTTGTTAATATTCCGTAGCATCATAGCTTTACCTACGATATAAGCTCCCCTGGCAAGATTTAGTTTGTACCCCTGACATCATTTGAATTTTGCGCCTGTGATAAAATGCTTGTAAAGGACTTCATAGCAAGAGCACTGTAGTAATAAAATTAGTTTTAAGTAATACCTACATTTAGAAAATTTTGATGATCTTATTTTTCTACAACTCTACATCTTTTTCCTTATGTGGCTTGGTAAAATTTAACAACACTTTATGGTGTCGAATTGTTGTTTTGTTCACATTCACAAAATTCAAAAATCACTGTAATAATTTTTCAATAGTTACCTTTTTTTGTGTACGAGGGGGAAACCTTCAAAAGGTACCCGGTGCCATGGGAGCGACGCAGGGTTATGTGGGATTTTTACCGTACTAAAACCCCCCGAAGGCCGTCCTCGGCGCTGCGTAGAGTCCTGAGCGCGTTGCCCCGTCGGGCTCTGCCCAGGTGAGCTTGACGCTCGCTACACCGTCTGGTG
This sequence comes from Epargyreus clarus, assembly GCF_041222505.1. Classification (NCBI taxonomy): domain Eukaryota; kingdom Metazoa; phylum Arthropoda; class Insecta; order Lepidoptera; family Hesperiidae; genus Epargyreus; species Epargyreus clarus. The sequence continues at coordinate 6,205,153 of NW_027332231.1, read as the reverse complement.
CGTACCACGGTATGCGACCACACATACCGCCGCCCTTCCTGGGGTCGCTTAACGGGCGATTCGAGCTCGACTCTTGCCGCCCGCAACCCCGGAAGCCCCCTTTTAGTCGCTTCTTACGACAGGCAGGGGATACCGTAGCCCTATTCTGGTCCCGAAACTACAGGGACAAATAGTTACCTACCTTTGTATCATCATTTGACTAGTAATCCCGAGGCCTCTGTAGTCAGGACGAACCAAAATTTCTCGTCCATCGTAATACTTCTCATATTTTTCCTTCACTGATTTCGGAAATTGTGGCGAAAGGACAACAATTATATTAGATAATGGTTGGATTTCTTTATTTTCGTGTTGAATTTTTCCCTTCTGTTAATAAAATAGAATATTACTTGCAAAAAATCTACAATTATTTGCTAAATCATTGAGTTTATTAAGGATAAAATTCTCATACAAACCTTTGAAATGAAAATTCTAATACAAATGCTATTAAAAAAAAACAGAACTGTAATATCCTACCTTCGAAGGATATACTCATAAAACTCAGACCTTTCTCTACAAAAGTATTTATCTATGTCTTAACTAAGTAGGACCTGAAAAATATTTTATATTTATACTTTACCTCGCCTTTAGAATCTTTTAAAGAGGACGCCATCAACAGTACCGTGGATACGGCAAGTATTTCAGCAAAGTCATCAGATTCAGTATCAAGACAGCAGACAGCTATTTGAGGGGGGTTCGACTCGTATGTCCGTTTTAAAATAGTTTTATACTCTTCTATAGCTTTTTGGTTTTTGTACACTCCTATAAATAAATAATGTCTTAGTTAAAATATTAGGCGTTATTAAAAAAATAGTTAAAAAAATTAAAAAAAATGTTATAACCTGCAGCTTTGTGGCATGATTCATCCCTAATATAGGTCGTAAGGAATGTCATCAAATCATCCATTCTGTGTTTGGGCAGGTCCTGGATCCGCAGCTTAACAATACTTCCATCTTGCCTCTTTGATTGAAATCGGATCCAAACCTTTGGTTTCGTCTCTGAAGCCATATTTCACTTCTAAATTTAATGTAATTCTTGACTTATTAAGCCGACAATCACGATCTGAATCAATCTTGAAAATAACCGCCAAAAATTAATAGACTACCAATTTGCAGTACTCTCCAGAAGAAGATAGTGCTCAAATACATCTCTAAGTCATTACGATACCTTTATATACCTTTTTTATACTGATAATTATCTATAGCCATTATCAAATCATTACAGTTGATAAAATTTGCTCACTCGAGAGATTTCACGGATTTATTTGTTTTTTGTTCGAAATCCTTATTATTTTTCTCATAGATTAGTAAAGATACTTCGCCGCCTTAAAATTGAATGAAGCCACAAACGGCTTATTAGTAAGTTCTTTTTTGAATTCTTGACAAATAAAAACATTTTTAGAGAAAATTTACCAATAAATAAATAATGAATAATTAATGAATAATTGTTTCAAATATTTTAGGGACATTTTAGCACGGACACGTGGCAAAACTTTTTTACGCAACTATTTCAATTCTGAAAACTGGGTACATTTTCTTGTTAGTAATCTTTACTAATCTATGATTTTTCTAGAATAAATTTAGTCTTAGTTACTCTTTATAACATCAGCTATCTGTCAGCAAATATCTCCTTAAAATCTGTCCAGCGGATTCGGACGTTAGCCAGAACAACTAGACAGACAGACAAAAATTTAAAGGGTGTAGTAATGGAAACATATTTTTCAGGGCCATTCCAGCTTAATTCTCAGGGGTATAGCATCTGTGAGTTCTGTGACCAAACTGAGGTAGAAATCTAATTGAAAACATTTTAAAAAGTTAAGCGAGTCTTTATTTGAAATTAACAGCAAATGACGTCACTAAATCTAAATAGATAGGTATTACTTCATTTCAAGTACGCCTGTGTTTTAATTTCTGTTAATACTAATGTAATATGTTCCTAATGTTATTACATCACCACAGCAATACACACAGTAGTTTATAACACAATCAGGAAATTTACTTTATTAAGTAAATTTCCTGATTTGGTTATAAATAACCACCATTTTACGTAACGTGGTTAATTCTCTGTAGGCACCTATGTATTTATACATTGGAGGACTTTCCTCGTCCGATAGTTCGAATCCTAACCACCACATTGAGAGTTTATCAATATTTTTTTTATAATATGGGAGGAGCAGGCGAGCATGCAGTCGACCTAATAGTAAGTGGCTACTGCCGCCCATGGATATCTGTAATCAACCCCAGATAGGATTAGATATTCCTACCTGAGGTCGGCCACAGATGCGCCGCTACCCTTGAGGACTAAGCTAGAACGCCTCGGTAAAGTATGTCTCCCTTACCACACCCTTAAAACGGAACACAGCAGCGCCTAACACTGCTGTTATTAGGCAGAAATAGGTATGGCGGTGGTGCCGCCGCAGTCGAACCACCAATGGTTCTACCACCTTCATTTATACATTGGACGACTTTCGTCGTTCGGTAGTTCGAATCCTAAGCACCGCATTGCTTGTTGTGTGCATATTAGAAATTAATGATCACTTGTTGTGTATGACGGTGATTGAAAACATCCTGAGAGTTTATAAAAAAAATATATCTCATATTCAAAAGTGTAAAGTATATTTGCACTTGGCCAGTAACTACCTATAGCCTAGGCCCCGCATGGGTGTCCCTGTAGTCTCGGGACTAGAATAGGGCTACTGTATCCCCTGCCTGTCGTATGAGGCGACTAAAAGGGGGCTTCTGGGGTTGCGGGTGGCAAGAGTGAGAGGTCAAACCGTCCAGCAAATAACCCCGGGAAGGACGACGGTGTGTGTGGCCGGATACAGTTGTAAACACTAGGTGTGTAGAAGGAGCGTAAACTGCTTTCCCAGGGAAGAGCCCGATTGGGGCATCGCGCTCGGAGGACTCCGGTTGTGTTCCATCGGAGATCCCGGATTTCTCCACCAAGCGCCGAGAACGGCCACCGAGGGAGTTTTAGTGCGGTAAAAATCCCACGCTCCAACGTCGTCGGGTACCTTTTGAAGGTTTCCCCTTCGTAAACAAAAATAATAATAATAAAGGCCCCGCATGGGACGGTAATGGGTTGACGACGATGACGACTTTCCTATACATATTATTATGTATAAAATTTTCAAAATATTACTATAACTAACATCTTTGTGGCATCTTAGCTCTTAAACGGATGAATCATTTTTGCCTGCAACTTCGTTCGCGTGGTTTCAGAATATCACGTATTGGCGTGATATTCTGTGTGTACAATTGTGTAAGACGTAATCAAATTGTATAAAAATCTTAAATTTGCACTATTTTCACATTGTTTAATAGATTATAGTACCAATCCTAAGGTTACTTATAATAGTCCAAAATATAATATATATTTCATTACTATAGCCTTTTAAATTCATAATTGTGATTAAGTAGGTACATGTGACAAATATCTATACAGTATTAAGAACTAATGTATTTTTAATGATTCAACATGACAAAGCACCATAGATAAATATATCTATGGTGCTTTGTCATGTTGAATCAGTGCTTTGCAAAGATTTATTATCCTACTTAGTATAATAATACTAAGTAGTATAATAAATCTTTGCAAAGCACTGTATCACAATGACTCAGAGATACACGTATTAGATATAATATATGTAGATAATAATTGGTATGATAAAGGTAGACTTGACTTGGTAGGTAGACTTAATAAGGGTGAATCGGTTTCACAAAACACAAAAACGTTTCTCAATTTTTAGCCCGTGCCCAAAAAAAGTAATGGGAAAGTACAGAACCCAATTACTAAGCCTTTTGCGTGTCCGCCCGTCGCAGGGCACTGTCTTCAACTGAAATACCTAGATTTTTTTTGACTAATTATTCATTATACAAGAAATCGCAGAGTGTTTTGTTTATGTATTGGAACCATGGAAGTTAGCTTTACATTATTTAAAATTATTTTGCAGGCCACTATGTCAAGAGTATAAGTCCCGATGACTTATGCTTGCATGACATCAATTAGATCTCAAAAAGCCGCTGAATGTGAGGGGTGGAAGGCTTTAGCTGAAATGACACTAGGGGAGCTAGTCAATCTTACAGGACTGGATTTTGGAAAGGATGTATCAACTTATAAACTGATGATGGCGACACCAAATATCTGATATATGATTTTAAATATGCTGGGTAGATGTTAATGTTTGTTGCTTGTTCATTGAATGCTTTTAAACATACACTACAAACAAAAGGAAGGAAGGAGAATTTGAAAATATTTGTTCCTTATTTTACATGCCAAAAAAGCTAACACACATGGCACACATGTATGGCAACACACTAAAAGAAACACATTGCAATATAAACTATATTTTATGACAGAAATAAGATTCACATTACATTAAAACAAATCATTTTATTCAAATTTGTAGTTCATAAGCACACTTCAAATAAACCCGTTATTTAAGTAGTCTTACATAAAAATGGGAAAAAAATGTGTTTTACATTCAAAAATATTGTTTACTCATACACCAAGCAAGAAGTGTTCAGTTATAATCATACATCATCTTACAATAATTGTCTTATGTATACCTACTGGTAACCATTCATAAAGCATCTTCATTAAGGGATTACTTTCTTAAGTCATAATTCAAGGGTCATTCACAATGCGCAATCAAATACAATTATAATTTACACATAATACTTGGCAGCATAAAGTTTAATAATAATAAGTAAAAGTCACTGTTATAAAATATAAAAGGACAAATCCTTATCAGTGTGCTGCTGGGGCAAGAATGGATAGTGTTAAGGTATTAAGTTGCAATGGGGACTTATTTTGGCATACTCTAGGTTGTGATTGTATGTGCTTGGACCATCTGCACACATGCATCAAAGATTCTTGCTCGGAGACAGTGAGGTTGTCCTGAAATAGAAAACGGAATAATGTTAAAGTTACACGCATTAGAACATTCAAATCACTCTACTGTAAAGTTGTGAAAATGCACTTGCACCAGTTTACGTAGGACCCGTCCATATGTTCATCCGTCATAGCCAATTTCCAAAAACTCTGACTGACAGAGAAAATGCAAATTTAAATTGTAAGCCTGAATGAAAGAGGTTTTGAAGGTGGTAGAACCCTTTGTGGTTCGACTCCGGCAGCACCACCGCCACACCTATTTCTACCTAATAACAGCCTATACCTATTTCTACCACACCTATTTCTACCTAATAATAACCTAACACTTTAGGCACTGCTGTGTTCCGGTTTGAAGGGTGTGGTAAGGGAGACAGACTTTTCCGAGGCGTTCCAGCTTAGTCCTCAGGGGTAGCAGCGCATCTGTGGCTGACCTCAGGTAGGAATATCTAAACCTATCTGGGGTTGATTACAGATGTCCATGGGCGGCAGTAGCCACTTATCATCAGGTGGACTGCATGCTCGTCTGCTACTTCTATAATATAAAAAAAAAAAAAAGGTTCTACTTTGAAAAGTTACTTACAATTAAAGGGTATAAAACATGGTATGCTGCAACATCAGCAACTGTTTCATAGCTTCCTGTCAGATAAGTGCTCTTTTCTAAGGACCGGTTGATTTCCTGTAAAAGAGTATGAAACAATGAAATTAAATAGGTATATTTATTTTATGCAAAGAAGTAAGCAGTCCACCTGATGGTAAGTCCTCAATGCCTCCAATGGACACTAACTCCATAAAATACATGGTTAGAGAAAACTACTACTAATCAATATTTAAAAATTAAATATATTGGATAATAGATTTCAGAATTATTATTCATACTTATATTTTATCTTTTTTTCTTCCGTTTTAGTTTCTGAGTAGCATATTGGTACATGTTAAGTTTTATTCTCCAGAAGAAAAACGAAATAAAGACAATTATAGTACAATTTATGAAATTATCAAATTTATGTAAGTGCAACCCATGAATCAATGTTATTTCCATGCATAGAAATTAGTTGTGTATTAATTAGTATTTAAACATAAGAAGTGTTAAGCAATGTACTTATAAAAGCAAAGTTACTTGTAGGAAATTCTTCGCGAAGACCGGGTTGGAGGCCGCTTGGTTGCCATACATTGCAATATGTTCTAACCACTGATAGCAAAGGAGTGTTTGCTCTCGACTCATTTTCACTGCGCTCCTCTCCGCCAAACGCAGTATGATACTAGCGAAACCCTCAATATTCTCATTATCAAGCATCGTAGTTAATACCTATAAAGAGTAAAGTTTTATAAGGAAGTTTTAAACATGCGGCGAGCACAATATTCATTATAGTAAATGTTACCCGGTCTGTATTATAACACACAGTGCCTACTGGTGTGTTTAGGTATTTGGCAACTGTTTTCACAACGTCCATATTGATTAATCAATGGATATATTTTAATAGATCTTTTATTATTTATAATTTGTAAAAAGCTTTTCATTTACAACCAACAAACACGGGAAACCTCAATGTCATCAATATTATTTGACATTGACAATCGCAATTCCACAAACCTTAATCGACAGATTCACAAAAAGGGTTTATAACTTATACTCCTTGGTCAAAAGTAACGTCTTCGTTCAAATCAACGTATCCTTAATCGCCAACTGGAAGCACATGTCTGGAACTGGAACTGGAAGCAACTGGAACATGTCTGCAACTGGAAGCTATCTGCTGTAATTTAGTATAAATTAGCAAGTTACATTTTATAAATCATATTCTTTATATAGAAGAAGAAGATACATTTATCTCTAGCTATCATAACTAATACAAAATTTTATTAAAAATACTATCTCTTCTCTATAGTAAATGACAATGACATTGACACTTGACATTTCACATTTTCTTTGACCTATTCATATTTGTTGTACATTGTGTGTGTTTTGCTCAGTTTTGCTGTTATTACCAGCAATTACTGAATAACATAATTATCAAATAAAACTATACGCTAATTGTAAATAAAACAAGGGATATTAAGTTTAATATAAAGTACCGAAAAGTTTAAACTCGTTATCTTCGAAACAGAGTACAGTGATAGTATTCGCACTAGTTTGTGTTAAAACTGATGAATAATTAAATCTAGAAGATGCTTTGATAGCTTTTCGTAGTAATTGTCGAAGGATGGACGTAATGCAACCGTGACACAGTTGAATATTTTCCCTTAGTGCAATAAATTCAGTCTTCATGTTGACTTTGTGCCACAACTACTTTCGTGTGACTCCTAATAACAAAAACAAGGATAATGCACAGAATTTCAGTAAACGAAAATTTGCTTTCGGCATTTTCCTTTTGCTTCTTGTTGTTGTTCTATGGGTATTATCATCTGAGTTGACAAAGGTACATACTTATCATATTGGAATCTAATATCAAACGTAACTATACCCTTACCATGAGTTTTTACGTTTTGACAAATATGACTGTTTTGGTATTGGTTTACGTATTTGCCCATACTATTTCAAATCAGCGCCCCACCCCTATCAGATTATATCAGAACTTGAAAATTGTATGGGCCAATATGTAAACAAATTCTACATAATATAATATAATACAACATAATATAATATAATATTACATAATGTAATATTTGTCTAAACGTAAAAACTCATGGTAAGTGTACTGGTAACAGTTCTGTTTTAATGACAATTATTGGTATTTTTCAGTATATATATGTAGAGAAAAAGCTGGAACGACCATTCCTTGTAACATATGTACGGAGTTCACTGTTATTTATTTATTTATTAGTGCTATGCTTCGCACCACCAACTAGAGATCCTTGTCGACCTGCAGATTACACTGTAAGTTGTATAACTAAACTATATTGAAATGATTATAATCAACACCTTTTGGCAAATGACTATTTTACAAATAGATGATTTGGCCTTTAAAACTTTATTGTTATGTTTATTGGAAGTTTAGAGCAGTGTTTTAAATACTTTATTATATTTCAGCAATTATTAGAACCTACAGCTGAAACAGATGATGAAAACTTTTACAATGAATCGACAAATAGCTTGGTAAGTTTTAAGATAACATAATTTTTAAGAAGCCAAAATTAGACATAATAATGTGGAGAAGTTTACCCTCCCACAGTAAATGCCTGGATAGAATTTTTTAACATTTATAGCGTTGCTATATAAATATGCTATAAATAAATGATTACTAATATTGAAGGAAAAATTTGTGAGGATTTTACCAGGCTGAGAGTTCTATAAATGTACTTAAAGCTTAACACCAGAATCACCATTCTTATAAGAAACCCATGCCCAACATTAGGGTAGTGTGATAATAATATTTTATAGATCTGATCATTAAGTTATATTGCAAACAACTTCCTAATTATTCCTTAATTCTATCAACATGTGTTAGTTGTCACAATAAATAGAATATTTCAAAGTGATTACTATTATATATCCATATCTTACACACATTATATGAAAAGAGTGAGACATATAAAAATGCTGCCAATTCAGGTTATAACCTTTATTGAGACAATTCATATACACATTTTAAAATAGCATAACAATGTTCAGAGTGCCTCAATTAGAGCATCAAACCTTGATGTAGTTAACATTTTGATGTGAAAACAATGACTCTTCAACTACAAATAGTTTATCTCTATTAGTTTTTGGGATACTGGAAGTCAATGTTTAATGTTTTATCACATAACTCCTAATGGACAGTGTGATAAATAATATTGAGTTGTGATATTTGAATTAAAAAGTATAAATTTTATAGGAGTTTTCTGCCCAGTTTTTCCCCTTCCTGATTAAACATATGTGTGGGTAAAAATAGTATTATATAAGGAAAAATACTTACTAATTAAAATATCTAATGGTCCCAGGATAGGTCACAAAGTTTAAACAGTGTAAAAATAAAACTTACCCAAAATATAAAATAAATATTTGAAGCACAGATATGTTTGTGGCAAGCAGCAATGTAACAACTAAAATACAACTTTTTTGAATGTTATATCTAAGTGTTGTTCAATACTTTTGTAAAAAAATAATATTTATTTCAGGGTGATTCCACTTTTGTGCCAGTCCGGGCGGGAGAGACAACAGATAGTGATGATGCGGCTCCAAGAGCTGTACGATTTAATAAAGTTGCAGAGGTACATAAAATGACTTAAAATGTATATTCTAAATTAGGAAATTCGCGCGAGTGCACGGAGCGGGCGCCCGCCGCGTTTTTTTATAATATGCGAGTAGTATGTAAATATTGTATAGGTAGTATAATATAATGTAGTATAATACAAGCATGCAGTCCACCTGATGGTAAGTGGCTACTGCCGCCCATGGACATCTGTAATCAATCACAGATAAGATTAGTTTCCTAACTCAGGTCGGTCACACAGACGCCGCTATCTCTGAAGTCTAAGCTGGAACGCTTCGGAAAAGTATGTCTCCCTTACCACACCCTTCAGATCAAAACACAGCAGCGGTTAACACTGCTGATATTACGCAGAAATAGGTGTGGCGGTAGTGCCGACGGAGTCTAATCACAGGGGGTTCTACCATACACTTGCGTCAGTTAGAGCGGACGCCATAAATCAGTTTTTGATTCTAAATTAACAAGTTTAGGTAACATTTAATGATATGGTTAGTAATTAAAACACAATTCTGTACTGTTACATCACATAACAATAACAATATATGTTTGTTTATGTTATCTTAATTGTGTACGTGTTGATAACAGTGACTAAATAATGTAGTTTATAATCTAGTGCTGTGACAAAGTAATGTTACGACTCACACCATGTATACTTGTTGTTTTTAAAGTAATTTACATACATTGTGATAAGGTTTATTACACAGGGCTAGTATCAGAATTTATTTAAAGTAAAATATGGCTATGCAAATCAGACATACAATAAGATACAAATGTAGATCTATCGATAATGCCGTCGATATGTAATATAGCTGGTGTTTTAAGGCGGATGTCGCCTTTTGGTAGGTGATAAAATTAACCACATTTTTTATCCATTCTCAATTAAAGTCAATATCAGCATTGAAGATCTTTTCCTAAGTACAATAAATATCACATATTGAACCTGTGTGTTCATGTGTTTGAACTTGTTGACTAGATCTTGAATCCTTGCTAGCATATTTCGACCGGCTGTTATTTCTAGCGGACTGCGGGGGAGGGGAGGGGGGTCGAGGGGCGGTCGGCCCCGTATTAGTATAATATAAAAATAATATCTACATAACGAAACACCTAGTGAAGTGGTGGTAGATGAATGACATTCAAAAAGTGCTCTGCAAAGAACCTATTTTGAATTTAAAAAACTTAGACTTTAGAAATTTGAATGGAGTCCCCATTCAAATTTCGTCCCGGGGAACCGATAACCTTAGTCCGCCACTGGGCGCTGTCCCCAGGTGCGCGTGATGTCTGCGGCGATGGCGGGCGAGGCGCTGCTGGCGCGGCTGTCGTGGGCGGCGTCGATGCGCGCCACCGAGTACGCGCAGCGCCGCGCCGCCGCCGCCGCCACGCGCAGACACCTGCGGCTCGCCGTCGTCTTCTGTATACCGGTTGGTTTATTACTCTTAACACGGTACAAATATCTATATATATATAGATCCTTATACTGTGCTCTTAACGTTCTAGGGTTACGTACGGCATGAACTGAACCCGTATACGAACACTTGTGCGGCTGTCACAGCATATTTCCTTTGAAACTACTAGACCACATGACTGGAAATCTGCTTTTTAAGGCCCCCTTACCCAAAGGATAAAAACGGAACCCTATTACAAAGCCTCCACTGTCTGCCCGTCTGTCACAGGGCTCTATCTTTTGAGCCGTAAGAGATAGACACGTGAAATTTGTACCGTGAATGTATAACGGTGGCTGCTATAACAAAAGATGCTAAAACTAAAAAATCATGAAAATAAACGGGGTTGCCGTGTATTGTTATTTTTCGGCGTTTTAGCTTTATCTCTTGAACCGTAATAGGTAGACCGTTCGAATGTTCACAATGCATTTACTTCTTTGGTTGACTTCATAATAAATAAAAAATAAAAGCAAATTTGATGGTACGGAACCCTCAGTGTGCGAGATCGAGTCCGCACTTGACTAATCATTATATTTCCGTTCTACAATAACCAAGAACGGAACGGATGTGTATCGAAAATTTAGTCGTACATAGTTTGTAACGAACATAAACTCAATTTTGTTTCAGTGGTTCCTATCAAACTATCTCTATCGACTGAGCCTGCTTCACACGTCGACTTGCTCAGCGACTATATACGTATCGACGACAGGGGCGTTCACCCTCTCTTTAGGGGCAATATTCGCCCAAGTACCACAAGACCGATTCACAATGTCCAAGTGCCTTGCCGTCTTACTAACTGCGGCTGGACTCGTAAGTAACTGTATGATAATAATTTATGAATATATTTCTAATTTAGTCGAGGTTCATGATAATTTTCTGGAGGTTAGGAGTCAAGGAATCCAAGTATCAAAAAATATCTTGGTCATCATTGATGTTTTATATATCAGCGTATTTTTCTGATGTCGCCCCATTTTCTTCAACATTTTAAATGACATCTTCAGCCATCTGATCCTATTATCAAACCATCCCTTATATTTTGTTAACCAGCGCATCATGATATCTTACATAAATTCTTGCAAATTTCGGATGATCGGCCAGTACTTAATTTTGCAGGTGGTTGTAGCCATATCAGAGGGCCATCAGACTGACTGGACGGCGGTGTTAGCGGCACTGGGTTCTGCCGTGTGTTACGCGATCCACTTGATGTTATTCCGCCAGGAGTTACGACGGGGGGACGGGATCAACTCGTTTTTACTTGTTGGTGAGTTCAACTATGAATTGATTAAAATGGATTTGACCTTGCCATGCCATGAAGGATGAGATTTTTATTGTGTTCCATTTAGATGGTTCAGGGTTATAGGCATTACTTTTTCTATCACGGTGCACCTGAAGAAGATGTTAATAACTCTAAAAATACTCTTTCAATTTGAACAGGTGTGGTAGGATGTGCGTGTGGTTGCCTGGCGTGGATCGTGGGCGGGCTACTGGCGGCCGGCGGCGTGGAGCGCGCGGAGCTGCCCCCGCCGCGGCTGTGGAGCTGGCTGCTGCTGGACGGCGCGCTGGGGCCGCTGCTGCTCGAGTCGCTGTGGCTGTGGTGAGTGTGCGGCACTGTGCCGGCCGCGGCGTGGAGCGCGCGGAGCTGCCCCCGCCGCGGCTGTGGAGCTGGCTGCTGCTGGACGGCGCGCTGGGGCCGCTGCTGCTCGAGTCGCTGTGGCTGTGGTGAGTGTGCGGCACTGTGCCGGCCGCGGCGTGGAGCGCGCGGAGCTGCCCCCGCCGCGGCTGTGGAGCTGGCTGCTGCTGGACGGCGCGCTGGGGCCGCTGCTGCTCGAGTCGCTGTGGCTGTGGTGAGTGTGCGGCACTGTGCCGGCCGCGGCGTGGAGCGCGCGGAGCTGCCCCCGCCGCGGCTGTGGAGCTGGCTGCTGCTGGACGGCGCGCTGGGGCCGCTGCTGCTCGAGTCGCTGTGGCTGTGGTGAGTGTGCGGCACTGTGCCGGCCGCGGCGTGGAGCGCGCGGAGCTGCCCCCGCCGCGGCTGTGGAGCTGGCTGCTGCTGGACGGCGCGCTGGGGCCGCTGCTGCTCGAGTCGCTGTGGCTGTGGTGAGTGTGCGGCACTGTGCCGGCCGCGGCGTGGAGCGCGCGGAGCTGCCCCCGCCGCGGCTGTGGAGCTGGCTGCTGCTGGACGGCGCGCTGGGGCCGCTGCTGCTCGAGTCGCTGTGGCTGTGGTGAGTGTGCGGCACTGTGCCGGCCGCGGCGTGGAGCGCGCGGAGCTGCCCCCGCCGCGGCTGTGGAGCTGGCTGCTGCTGGACGGCGCGCTGGGGCCGCTGCTGCTCGAGTCGCTGTGGCTGTGGTGAGTGTGCGGCACTGTGCCGGCCGCGGCGTGGAGCGCGCGGAGCTGCCCCCGCCGCGGCTGTGGAGCTGGCTGCTGCTGGACGGCGCGCTGGGGCCGCTGCTGCTCGAGTCGCTGTGGCTGTGGTGAGTGTGCGGCACTGTGCCGGCCGCGGCGTGGAGCGCGCGGAGCTGCCCCCGCCGCGGCTGTGGAGCTGGCTGCTGCTGGACGGCGCGCTGGGGCCGCTGCTGCTCGAGTCGCTGTGGCTGTGGTGAGTGTGCGGCACTGTGCCGGCCGCGGCGTGGAGCGCGCGGAGCTGCCCCCGCCGCGGCTGTGGAGCTGGCTGCTGCTGGACGGCGCGCTGGGGCCGCTGCTGCTCGAGTCGCTGTGGCTGTGGTGAGTGTGCGGCACTGTGCCGGCCGCGGCGTGGAGCGCGCGGAGCTGCCCCCGCCGCGGCTGTGGAGCTGGCTGCTGCTGGACGGCGCGCTGGGGCCGCTGCTGCTCGAGTCGCTGTGGCTGTGGTGAGTGTGCGGCACTGTGCCGGCCGCGGCGTGGAGCGCGCGGAGCTGCCCCCGCCGCGGCTGTGGAGCTGGCTGCTGCTGGACGGCGCGCTGGGGCCGCTGCTGCTCGAGTCGCTGTGGCTGTGGTGAGTGTGCGGCACTGTGCCGGCCGCGGCGTGGAGCGCGCGGAGCTGCCCCCGCCGCGGCTGTGGAGCTGGCTGCTGCTGGACGGCGCGCTGGGGCCGCTGCTGCTCGAGTCGCTGTGGCTGTGGTGAGTGTGCGGCACTGTGCCGGCCGCGGCGTGGAGCGCGCGGAGCTGCCCCCGCCGCGGCTGTGGAGCTGGCTGCTGCTGGACGGCGCGCTGGGGCCGCTGCTGCTCGAGTCGCTGTGGCTGTGGTGAGTGTGCGGCACTGTGCCGGCCGCGGCGTGGAGCGCGCGGAGCTGCCCCCGCCGCGGCTGTGGAGCTGGCTGCTGCTGGACGGCGCGCTGGGGCCGCTGCTGCTCGAGTCGCTGTGGCTGTGGTGAGTGTGCGGCACTGTGCCGGCCGCGGCGTGGAGCGCGCGGAGCTGCCCCCGCCGCGGCTGTGGAGCTGGCTGCTGGTGTTGGATCGTGGGCGGCAGGTGGAGTGAAGTGGGTGAAATTGCTTCCTCCGCAGTTGATGAGTAGCAAACAAAAGTTGTCAATTTCTGATTAGAAATTTCAGGACAAAAATTTATAGAGATAGTCACAACATAGTGGTTTAGGTTCACTCTAGATTTTGGCATGAAACAGCCCAAATAACTTATTGTGGCCACTTTCCGCATTACTGAATCACACTATCACAGTTTTCTCAACATCTTACTTATATCTTCGAGTATGTACGAGTTCCGAACTGAGACTGGTGGAGCATGGCTGCCCCCTAAGCTATTTGCCAGATAACGACCTGTTCGGAAAAACAATGTTGAGCTGTTTGTACGTTCCGCAGGGGTCGTTCGCTGACGTCCTCCCGTTGCGCGACGGCGACGCTCGCGCTGTGCATGCCGGCGGCGGCGGGCGTGGCGGCGTGGCGCGGCGGGCGCGGCGCGGCGGCGGCGGGCGCGCTGCTGGCCGCCGCGGGCTGGGCCGCCGCCGCCGCGGGCGACGCGCCGCTCGCCTGGCTCTGGGACCGATGGCGGAACGCCGATGGATTCACGTGAGTCTATTTATTTAAAGGTGTAACGCTAATGTCAGAAGCAGAAGCCATGGTAATGCGTGGGTAGGCGGGCGAGGCAACCAGGACACACAAATGAACACAACGATTTACAAATCACTACATACAGTACTTTTTATTCAGTCACTTATTACCTACTTAAATTTAACAAAATGAACAAGTTAAAGGTGAAGTTGAAGGTGGTAGAACCCTTTGTGGTTCGACTCCGGCGGCACCACCGCCACACCTATTTCTACCTAATAACAGCGGTGTTAGGCGCTGCTGTGCTCCGGTTTGAAGGGTGTGGTAAGGGAGACAGACTTTTCCGAGGCGTTCCAGCTTAGTCCTCAGGGGTAGCGGCGCATCTGTGGCCGACCTCAGGTAGGAATATCTAATCCTGTCTGGGGTTGATTATAGTTGTCCATGGGCGGCAGTAGCCACTTACCATCAGGTGGACTGCATACATAAAAATAAACATTTAAACATTTTCTTCATATAAAAAATTCAATACACATTTTCTTCACTTTTTTTTTACCTTTTCTAAGAAAATATCTCGCAATATAAGTGTTACTTATGTAAAAACTACAAAAAATTAAAGTACCACTATTTAACTTATTGTAAACGAAATTTAAATGTAGCAGAACATGTTATTCTTATATAATTGTCTATGTTTTTTTTTTATTTTTGATCTAATTGAAAACTATTTGTTCCCAGGGCAATAAGAAACATTTCTGAGTTGGACGAGCAGTCGGAAGCGCTGATGTCGTCGGACGAGCCCACGTAACCCACCGCCCCGCGGCGCTTGCGGACCCTGTTACTAGTCTATTGTGTACAGCATTTATATTGATAAGTGGAATCTAAAACATAGGCCTACGGAGCGCATGCTACGTTTTGTTGAGCTTTTTTAATCCATCGGGTTGAAGATAGGCAGCCCCGGATCTATAATTTTTTAAGACGGGGCAAAATGAATGGGGCTGAAAAATGCCGCCCCCGACCACTTATGTTTATTTTTACCGAACTATGCCTACGCGCCTCGCGAGTAATAATGTTCGTGCATAGTGTACGTCAAAGTTAAGTAAATGATGAGTTATACATTCGTTTGTAAGGTGTGAATTTGCCGCCCGGGGCATAGGCCCCGGCTTGCCCCCACCCCTCCCCCCTAGATCCGGGCCTGAAGATAGGTGAATAACAGGTAAACCAGAGGAATAACTATTTTGGTTCAACTTCTATGGCAAACATATTTCAGTTGTATAACAGCAGTGCTACGCTGTTAAGTTGATTTGAACTATGTGGTAACAAATGCACTTACCCAATTGACTAAATTTATTTACCCATATTTATTTATTTACCCAATTGACCCAATTGATTAAATTTGACGACCCGCGTGGTGGAGCGGTCACCATGCCGGTCTGACGCGCAGAGGGTCCCGGGTTCGATCCCCGGCCAGACAGATTTCTAAATGATGAATTTAGATTTCTGTTTCTGGGTCTGGGTGTTTTTGTATTTGTCTCTGTGTGTGTCCATAGCACCCACGATACAGGGAATCCTAGTGTGGGGCTGTGAGTGTAGAAAGAGTTTTTTTTTTAGTGTAGAAAGCGTTTTACCCAATGCATTTTCCACAAGTACTCAAGGGTACTCACTAGACAAGGTATTAGAATTCAATAATTAAGGGTAGCAACACATCTATGAACAACCTGAGGGTAGACTGTAATCCTATTTTCGGATGGATGAAGATAGACAGCAAATAGATAACTTAGGATCAAGTGGAAAAAAGGTTTTTGATTCGATCCCTTTAAGTGGGCAAGGCCGAATCTGCTATAAAAGTCTATTATATTTTGTTGAGTTATCATTACCCTAAATGAATATGTCAATTCTTTACGTAGAGTAGGAAATGCGTACACGCCTTCATTGTATACGCTAATTTGCCACCATTTGTAACTTTATTACTGTTTTCGACACAAACCCGTACTAGGATTCGTTGCACATAGTATTACGACAAACAAAACACAGGTTTACTTTTCAATTTAGTTATGGGACCCGTATGGTACGTGGTTTATTATTATGGTATACGGCATAGTTTCTTTTACATATGGATCGTGAGACTTCCGGGTAGTAAAACTTATGTAAAAAAAAGAAAAAATATAGAGACTAACATATTTTTATTAAAAAAATATTAAAAGACATTTGTAGGTACTTAATTATGTTTTTAACTGATACCTAAATAAGAAAATACATGAAAAAACTATACATACTAACGGTGCCATTAAAAAGGGTAGAAAGTACTGGTATACGATAATGGGATTTTTTTTTATAACATTACATAATTAGAAAATAATTACGTCACAGGTAGCCGCACTATTGGTTAAATCGATATTATTAAAATATTTTTTCCTGCATTTAAACAATTAAGTTCTAAAAACTTATTTTTAAACAATACCTAACATGATTGTAATTTTATTTTAATTGAGAAAATAATAACACATAACTAGTTTCAAATAATAATGTTTGCCTTTTTAATTCAATTATAATTTATAATCACAAAAATAATTAATATCTTTAGGTATTTGGTAAGCATAAATAGAATAATATTTTATTTGGATCTCACTTTGTATAATAAAAATTAGATGTTAATAAATAGAAATTTTGAAAACTTATAAATGGGGTCGAATAAAGAAATAGATATTCAAAATGTAGCATGTGCAAAGTGCCCTAAGCAATCGTCATTCCAATTCAGTATGTAATAGTTAGCTTATTGGTATTTTGTGAAGTTTGTAGCACCTTATTTATGTAAATAAAATCTGTAAGACTTTGTATTGCGTATAATAAACATGATGAAAAAAGTAACTAATTTTTCTCAAGTTGTACTACAAAATAGTAAATAATATAGATATTAATTTCACTTCAGAGATTTCAATTATAGGAATCTGTGTAAATTATTGATCTCTCCATTACTGGTATACTAGCCAAGCCCAACATCCATAAAATAATTATAATTTATTGATGACTACATTTTTTCTAATACATCTATATTACTATATAGAGAAATTTCCACCTGAATCTTATGTATGGATAATAAAAAAATGCAACAAATATCATCAAGAAATCTAGAATGTTTTTATAAACATATTTGAAATCACAAAAGATATAAAAACCTATTCTTTATTTAATTAAGTATAATTTTATCTTAAATTCATATATTTATATACTTTTTCTTTCAGTATATTAATAATTATTATAAGTAATAACTCGAAACTGAAAGGTTGAAATAATTTAGATCATTATTTTCAATTATATATTTTATCACTACAAATGTTAGCTACTTTACCTCGAATGATTGTAAATAACTTCTTAGACATGTGTATTATCTCAATCTTCATCATCTTTTTTCATACACATGTAGTAGAAATTAAAAAGTTAAATTACATAATTGATATCTGGTAGACTATACTTACGCTAAATAGCGTTTTTTACACTTAGAAAACCATAACATATACATGTTATAAAAATATTTGATATTCCATCTATAGTGTCTTTCTAGATATTTTGTTGTAATATATGTAATATACAAATAAACATACATAAACTAAAATATCTATGTAGCTACTAAGTAAATTATTTAATCTGATTGTTGAAATATTAAAGTACATACTTATTGTAAATTAATAAAATACAAAACAAAATAATAACATTAACAGGACATTGAAATGATTATTTATACATACTGTGTATAAATTCTATTCATATATTAGAAAAAATAAACTTATTTCAATTTGATTCCGTTTGAGAAATTAGTATTTTTACAATATTGACCTGATTTTTAATAATATGCTTACATTAGATTTTTAAAATTGACAAGAACCTACATGATAATATTGGAGATGGGTAATATTTCAAATTTTAAACAATACTACATACATAGTGATTACAAAATAATTCTATGTTGTAGAAATGTAGATGATACGATTACCAAATATTCTATACAATTTCTAGCCGTTCTGATTATTTTATTTTCATTTACAACTACATAACTGTTTCTGATATCTCATTAGTGTAACGTTGACAAAAAATATTTTATTTTTAATTATATTCGTCGGAATAAAATGACACTAAAAGATAATAAACCTTATTATTATCTAAAATATTAATATAAATACTCGATTGCACATTTCGTTTGTTTGTTATGCAACAGTGTTGAGTGTCACAATTTTAGAAGTCTTACACTTATCACTATACATTATGCTTATAACACAGTATTGTAACTTATGATTACCTATTATTTTATGTTATGTATGATAGACATGGAATTTGTATTATATTTCGTTTATGTCATCTTAATAGAAAAATAAAGTAACTGTATATTTATTTCTTTTATTAAATCAAAACCATCAAGTTAATTGTATATCCTGAGACATCATTCCCTTTACATGCTACTGCCACTACATAACAGTGGCGGATAGTTGCGGTCTCGCGAGTTGTAAAACATAATGGCTATCTCGCAGCGGACTGCTGTGTTCCGGTTGTAAGGATGTGGTAAGGATACATATTTTTCCGTGGCCGAACTCTGGTAGGAATCTAATCCTATCTGGGATTAATAACTGATGTGCATGGGCGGCAGTAGCCACTTACCAGGTTACAATGGTTACAATACTCTTTGCACTTACTATCAGGTGGACTGAATGCTCGTTTGCTACTTTGTCATGAAAAATACAGTTATTATTTGGTTTGTATTGAAAAAATATTTAATAATTTCTATGTTGCTTAACAAGGAGCGACAAAATATCATATTCAGTCGCTGTCAAGTGTCAATTCCAATCCAATTGTCATTGTCACAATTGTTAGGTTATGATACATTGCTCGGATTGTTAAAATAATGATATTTTAAGGAAAGATATAATTATTCTTTATAAAATGAGCCATTTCATAAAATTTGGCATAAAACAGACTTTGCCTTTATGGCGGTGTACGTCTAATTCAGGCAAAAATACGTTTGTTCAAAATGTTTGTAAGTACAGTAGTGCAACAAACGTTCCCCACAATGATCTGAATCTTACCGACTGGGAGACACTGAGTAAAAAGAAGAAAATCAGTAAGGCTATGAAAGCTTACTTAGAACGGGCTAAAGAACATGACGAGTTCATGAAAAAGCAGGAGTTTGAATACAGTATCGGCAAGCGACACGTCGCTAATATGATGGGAGAAGATCCTGAGACCTTTACGCAGAAAGACGTGGATCGTGCTATCGAATACTTGTTCCCCAGCGGTATTTACGACCCCGCCGCCCGGCCTTTAATGAAACCACCACAGGAAATTTTCCCCGCCCGAAAAGCAGCAGAATTTGATGAAGCGGGCAGACCACATCATTTCCTTTTCTACACTGGTAAACCTAACTTCTTCAAGCTACTACACGATGCGGCGGAAAATATCAAACAACTGCAGAATTTCGAAGATAAAGTTATAAGAAAGAAAGCGACACCAGACCCAAATGCTAGTCTAGACATAGGTAATAGTGTATGGTTCACAAAAGACCACCTTGAGCAAGTATTAGTGGAACAAATCACAGACTTGGAGTATGACAATTTTAAATTAGTTATGGAGAGACTCATTTCCTTGCCATACTCATACAGATGCCAGGACTTCATTAATAAATATAGAAAACAACTTGCTGCCCAAAGATTTGCATTAGAAATTCCCAAGCCAGGTTATGATAGTGACGGCCGTGCTTTTGTTACAACTTATGAATGTCTTAGAAAGAAAGCACGAGGTGACGTCACTATTCGATCACCCGGAACAGGAAAGATTACAATCAACGGAAGTGATATAACATACTTCGAAGATGTCCAATGTAGAGAACAAGTTATATTCCCCCTAATTTTCACTGGCATGCAAGACCGTGTTGATGTGGAGTGTAACATTGAAGGAGGGGGTCCATCCGGTCAGTCTGGAGCAATAAGATGGGGTATCGCATGGGGCTTAAGAAGTTTTGTGGATAAAACTATGTTGGAGGCTATGCAAGTAGCTGGTCTGCTGACTCGCGACCACCGGCGCCGTGAGCGCAAGAAGCCAGGCCAACCTGGAGCCAGGAAGAAGCCTACATGGAAGAAGCGATAGTTAATAATCAAGATAATTGTGTTTAGATACTGATAAATAAAAAAATACTATTAAATCATGTCATTTTATTTGTAACATTATCAACTTTTCTTCCTAAAATTCTTCTTTACAGTCTTCCTTCTACCACCAATTTTCTTTTGGAACATTTGACTTTTCCTTTCTTTATTGTAAACTCGCTTTTTCATAACAGATTTGAGTTCTCTCCTATCTTTGTGTGCTTTCCCTTGATTGTTTTGAGTGAAAAATAATAAACCCTCTGAAAAATGGAATGCCAATTTAAAATTATACTTTCCAATTATTTACAAGAAAATTGACACATTGCAATAGTAAACAATGTAATAATGCATACACCCAACACTCCAAAAATATTTTATTTGCTATCAAAGAATACACATGATCATTATGACACAAACTTGCATTGATATTAAAATATGCAATTTAAAATAATTTATAGCTTTTTTACCTCATTAGTTTTTTACAAAATCTTTTTCTATCATAAACACATACTTCATGATGTATAATACCCTATTACAGGGGTTCCCAAAGTGTGCGCCGCGGCGCCCTGGTGCGCCGTAGAAAGTAAAGAGGGGCGCCGTGAGTCGATCCTCTAATCATTGGACACCACAAATATTGGCGTTTTGGTTATCGATTCAAAATGAATATCCAAATTTAACATCCAAAGCATTAAAAAAATTCATTCCGTTTACAACATCATATCTATGTGAATCTGGGTTTTCAGGTGTAGCAATGATAAAGAACAAATATCGCTAAGGATCAATGTGGAGCAAGAAATTAGAGTAGCAGTGTCAAGTCATATTCCCCGCTTTGAAAAACTGCGCGGAGATCACTTAGCTCACCCTTCACATTGATTTGACTGAATACATATCGTATATTATTTTTGTTATCCTCAAGTCTTTCTTGTTGTTTTCCGTTTAAATTATTTTATAATAACGTATTGTACAATTGCATATTGTGGTGTTTTAAATTCGTTTCGATCAACCTAAGGTAACTACTATTAGTGTAGTTACCTATTTCTTTCGACTGTCTTCTTCAAATAGTTAGCTAGGACAGGGCACAGGGCGCTGTGAAAGAATATTAAACTTGTAACTGCGCCGCGGGTTACAAAAGATTGGGAACCCCTGCCCTATTACATTACCTTTAAGTCTATCATCAGATTCTGAGAAGAATAATTTTTCTCTCCACACTGGCTTTGTCTCAGTAATTTGTGGAGCAACTTCTTTTTCTACTTTAGTTTCCTCTTCATTTTCTGAGTCTGAAGAATCATAGACAAATGGGTTTTTCTCACCCGGATCTAATGGATTTCTTACTTTCTTCTGTTTCGTACTTTGGGGTATTTCATGTTCAATGATTTGTTGTAGTGTTTCTAAAAGAAAAAGTATTTATGATAACAAAAATGCTTCATAAAATAGTATTGTATTGTTAATAGGTATTACATCATAAATAATACCTTCATCATCCTCAGCAACATCCTCTTTACCAAATAAACTCCTCAAACTAAATGAACCTGGTTGGGCCATTGCTTCTTTTAATGTATCACTGACTTTATAGAATTGTTCTTTTGATACTTCAACCTTTTCAATTTCTTTTGGTTCCTCTTGAACAGGTTGTTCTTCAGCATTCTCTTTAGATTTTTTCTTTTTCGATTTTTTTGGTTGTTCCTGTTTTGTGGCCACAGGAGCAAGAAACTTGGCATGTTCTGGCTGTGTAGGATCGAATCTCAACATGCCTATCTTAGATCTGAAATATACATTTAAATAAGATTTCACAGATATGCATCTTGATAAATATCACTTAAAATTTATCATCAAAACCAATGCATTTAATACTGTACAAATGAGAAATGTTTTTATTAATACTGTACAAATGAGAAATTACACAAACACTTACTTAGTCTGCTTTGTTGGATCTTGGGGTTGTTTGACTTTTATTGGCACACCAAGAACATCTTGTAAAATATTCAGCTGTTTGTACTTTTCATCCACTTGACCCAATTCTACGTCTTCATCATTATTTTCAACTATATTGGGTTCTTCGTCTGACTTATCATCTTCAACGAATCTTTCATCTAGGACAAAACGTTTATCAGCTTTGTATCTGGATTGCATATCTAAAACCTATTTAAAATACAATGAGAATATATAATATAATGGCATTACATATAGGTTAAACAATGTAATTTTCAACTGAAGTTATAAACATTGGATGAAAGGGCAACATTTTTTATATGACAATTGAATTATAAGCAAATTTTGTTTTATAACATGTTTTATAATATAACTTTTTATAACATGAATGGTGATGATATTATTATTATATACCTTTTGTCCCTTCTTGCCTTCAAACTGTTTCTTTATTTCGAAGTTAACTTCATTGTCACTATCATCATCTTCATCAAATAATGTTTTGCTCTTTTTGTTTCTCACATTGTTTTTCACATTTTCAGTTTGATTAACTGGGAGTCCATTCTGTGATTCTTGTGTAGTAACTCGTTCATCATCATCGTCAGAGAATATCACTTTCTTATTTGGTACTTTATCCTGTAAATAAAGTTTTAATAAAATACATTTTATATATTAGTAAGTGGATGTATAGGTACAATATGAATTTAAATGAAGGTAAATCTGATCATAGGCCATGAATTTAATAGTTCCATAACTTAGTGAAATGGAACTATCTAAAAATGAAAGAATCTGTATAAATATTGCTTGAATATTCATATTATCAAATGAAATAAATTAGTGAGATATTTATAACTACGACACTGTTGATAAAGTAATATAATTAAATGTATGACATGTGCGATCTCTCACTTACAATGCCAATCAATCCCGATTTAATGATCATTTTCTTTTGATTAAATTCTTGCCTCTTCTTTTTCATGGACTCCAATCTTTTCTTATCTGAATTTTGTTTTTTATCATCAATTTCTGGGATTTTAAGCCCATCTTTTGAAGAAGCTTTATCGTGAAATGTATCTCCTACATTTGTTTCTGATATGATTTCTTTATGTTCTTTCTCTTTTTTTCTAGGTTTTTTCTCAAAACCATTCTCGTTTACTGCATGTGTTGAATCAAATTTTCTTTTATGTGAATTAAGGTTTATATTCAAAGGTTTAGGTATGACATCAGTACTGGATGGTTCGTTCTGAAATTAAATTTAAGGTTTAAAATCTTATCAACACTTATTGATTTTTTTAATGCACACAATCAAAAAAATGAATTTATACAAACGTGCACTAACATATTATACAGTGAAATTGTTTTTGGGCCCAGCCCGCTCTACAGACCCATGTCTAATAGTGGGAAAGTAATGGACCAACAAACAGCTGCTGTGCTCTTCTGTGGGACACAATGAGGCAGTAATTAACGTAATAGCTGAAGCTAATAAATACCTTTTCAGCTTCCTTTCTCTGAGCTAGTTCCCGTTCCCTCTGTAATCGCTCCAAGAAGCTCTCACGGGCTTTTGTTACATACAGTTTTGTACCATTAAAATTTTCATATGTAAAATGTTTTATACCTTAAATCACACAAAAATAAAAACATAAGCTAGTCTGACTTAAACTTAGCCTCACATCAAATATAGTTCACAAGAAATAGAAAATATTTGAAATGTGAGGTTACAATAACTTTAAAGTGTAATATAGGGCATATGTTGACATATTAATGTTTCGGTTAATATGCCGTACTTACAGGATTCTATATCGTAATTTGAAGCTGACAGAGTCACAAAGGCAAATGGTTTCTTATGGTTCTCAACAGCAGACTTAGTTTTAATATCCAATCCTGTTATTTCACCAAAAGCGGAGAATGCTTCCCGCAATTCATTTGCATTCACTCTATCTGGAAGATTCCCAACAAACAGACGAGTAGCCGGAATCATTTTTGATAAATATGCTATTGGTAATTTGTTGTTAAATTTTTCTCCATTTGAATCCAAAATTACATTATTTTAAACCAACGTGGTTTTGACATGTCGTGGTAGAATTTGACGTTTTTGTAAACAAAATGTTGACAACTGACATTTCACAAACGACTTTTGAAGGTCAGTTCTTCAGAGTAAAAATAATTGATTCTTAGATTGAAAATTATTTTCTACTTTATACATACATACATACCACCCTAGCTAATAAAAGCGTGTTAAAAATAGTCATATTCATATTGTCTTATTATTTCAAAGTCAGATCAAGTCGACGCACTAAGCAAAGAGTATAGTAGCCCATATACACTAATCCCAAGTTATTATGTATCGTTTTTTATCTAGGAGGGTAAAATTCCACGACTGTTAATGTAAATGTTGTGGTGTGTAGAAAATCAATCTCAATTCTCATTGATACACATTGATGGATTAGGTAAACATATTATATTAAGAAGTCTGTGACATGCCCACATCTTTTCTCTATTAGGCTGAAAGGCAAAAAGCCAAAGCCGTAAAACACCATAAAAAAAGCATCTTTTCTCTATGGTCATGTCCGTTGTAGCAAACGTCAATTTAAAACGTAAAAAACCAAACGACGCTCGCTACTCGTTAACAGAAGCTAGAGATTCTTATTTTTTAATATTTACAGTGAATAAGCAAGATTTTACCATAATATTTACTTTCTTAAGAGAAACCTTGCTTGTTCTATATTTAACCATGTCTGACAGTGATGATGATTCGTTACCAAACAATGTTTTTACATACCAAAATGAAAATATGGTAATAAACTTCGGAATAGTGTTTTATGTGTTAATGTGATTTAGTTTGTGTTATTGTAATATAAAACAATATTTATTTTTTGTTACTTATGAAGTTCTCAACTAGAAACCGATCAGAATAGTACAATTTATCTCATAAAATTATAACTATAGTTTAACTAAGTTTACGTTCTTTCAGACGATCTGCGCAAGAGGTCCAAATGTAAACAGTGCCAATATAACTGGATCAAGTTTTCGTAATAATGTCTTTTCACATGTTTCACATTCTCAAATGCCAGTAAACTTTGGGCGCCAAAGGTACGCCGGATCGAACTTCGACCAGCGAAGTATGTACTATAGAAGAGAGACGTCTCCAATGTCTTTGAGAAGTGTACCTGATTTTGGACCTAATTTTAATCATTCCACATACAGAAATGGTATTGGTTATCAAAGATCCATGTTAAATGGAAGAGGTGGATCAGTTATGTCTGATCGCAGTATTGGTAAGCATTTTATATATTATTATGTACTTATCCTGTCATGTTTATATTTCTATGAAAAGATTTACCCCTTGGAGTAATGTGTCATACTTGCCAGGCAGCTATTGATATTACATTTTGTATATTTTTTATAAGTCTTGTTATAACTTTTTGTTTCTTTCTCTTTGTGTGTGAAAAACCACCCAAAACATAGTGCCAATATTAGAATACACATGGAACTCAAATTCAATAGCAAGAAAGTCTAAATATTCATCATTAGAATTTCCAATATGATAATGCCAGAATTTTTTCGAGAATTACTAAGTATGAACTTAATAAAATATATTTTATAATAAACTGTTTACTTGCAGACTCCACAGCAAGTGTCAGTGTTGCAGATATAGCATTTGCTTTCAAGAACAGAAAGTTCAGTAGACACGAAATGATGATACTAAAAGAAGCTTATAGCAAATTAATAAAATCACGACAACGAAAAAGAATTGAAAAGAGACGTAACATGAGGTTGTTTCTGAAGGGAACTCGTCGTAAATCTGGAGATGAGTCCAGTGAAAGGGAAACGGATTCATCAATGAGTAACGATGACTGTAGGTCAATTAAGTCAACACTCACAAAGGAAGTGATTCCAGGGTTGAGAAACATGAGAAATGTAACTCATTATAACACAAATCTTGAAAAACAAAATGAAAATGAATTGTTTAGAGATTGTACAGACAGCATTAAACAAAACACTATGAGAAATATGTTTTCCAGAAGCTGTATAATGACAAATTTGGGTACAAGGGAAAAAAATCACGATACATCTATAATTAAAGACCAAAACCAATCAACTGTACAAAATACGTCAGTAATGACCCAAAAAGAGAGGTTTACGAAGGGCTTTGTTTTGCCATCACAGAGATTTAACAAATCTGCAATTGGGCAAGCTCAAACGAACAATAAAGCAAAAATGGCAAATGCAAGAAAGGAATATGCTTCAAAAGTGGCAGGACCAGAAAGTGATTGTGATTCAGATGAAATTAACGAAATATTTCCTAGAAAAGAAACTCAACAAGATTTAAATGGTCAAAGGAAAAGATTACTAGATACTGAAGGTGCATGTTATTCTGATAAGAAAAAGAGCAAATTGAATTCACCAAACAGGTTACGTTCAAAACCTCAGGAACCTACATGCAATACAAATTCTAACAGTAAATCTAATGACTTCGTTTTTGCCAAACCAAAAATGCCAATCAAAAAATGTTCCCTTAGAAAAGATTTTGGCCCTGAAAAGTTACTTGCGAAATCAAACGTCCCTCCAATAGCTGAGGCAGATGATTTTAATACTGAAGTAATACAACACAATGTGTCTAAACCCACCGAAACTAACGAAATGGAAACTGCTGAAAACGATACACACCCAGAAATTCAACATTCTACAAGTGATGTATCAATGAGACCCAGTTTTATAAAACGGAAATTATTTACTCAGAAACTAGATGTGGCCGAAAATAAAAATCTCAGTTGTGATAGTATAGCAGCGAATAGCCCTCAAAATAATATGCGAGAAAAAAATAAGGCTAGAAAACTTGTGACTTCACAATCATGTCTAAGTAGAGATGTTATGGGCGAAGACAATAATGTTTTAGACTTAATACATAAAATAGTGCCACCAGACCAAATAAATTTGACAACTGTAGCGAATAAGACAGAATTGTGTAATAGTCAGTCGAATAGAGACAGTAGTGAAAAATGGGACGTCACTGCAGTTATTTCTAATGGGAATTTTCAAGATGTAAGTGATACTTACACGGATGAGGAAATATTTAACCCACCTCATCAGGAACAATCAAAAAAGACAAAGAACTCTGTAAATAAATTAAAAGAAGTGCAACAATGTAAAATTGTTGTAGATAAATTAAAACAGTCTACTGTAAATAAATTGCTTAAAGAAAATAATAACTATGAATTGCCACATTACAAATTGGCTGCTGGAGGTAATAAGATATTTTGTAATAATATTCTTAGTAAAAGCATCATATCGACCCCTCCTATGTATAATATCGTAACCCACAAAAGTACCTTTTCGTTTTCGTTACATAAATTGCCTTATTTTAATGTGTTTTATTGACACAAGTAATGTTATTAAGCGTATAGAATATATATACCAAATTTCATTAGAGATACCTGCAGAAACGCAGATTTTATTCGCATTTTAGCATATTTGAAACTTTTAAATGCTCTCCTGTAAAGTTGTCAAGATATTATACGTAAGAAGGGTCGATATTGTTATAAAATGGGTAATGAGATATAAATAATATTATATTAATAGTGTCATTAAGTCATCTTGCTTTATTATTACAGAAACAAACAAGAAACGTGTAACAGACTGTGTGAAATCATTTTGGGATACTGACTTTGAAAGCGATGTGGAAAATCATGTTGCAACTACATGGAAGACTAACATTCGAAAAAATCAAGGTATTTATAACTTAACGTCATGGTTTTATACAACTTGTTTTTAACTTTAAGGATTTTTAGTTATTAACTATATTATTTTCTTTTCAGTATCAACAACTCAAAAAAGGGAAAGCAATCAAGAGGATAAACTTAATATTAGTAATAAAAAACCATCAGTTTCAAAAGGTATTTTAACTTTAAGAAATTTTCATAAGGATTCTAAATTAAGTGTTAATGCAAAATCTCAAACAAATGTTATTGATAGGGACAAAAAAGTAACTGAAGTCGACAATTCAAAATCAGTAGTTGTAGGAAAAGTAGATGTTGCAAAAGTAGGGAAAAGTAAAGAGACTAATACAAAATCTCAAACAGGTAATAAGAAGAAAGATATTGCAAAAGAAAATGTTCCTGTAACTAAAAAACAACAAGAATCTGGAAGAACACCAAAGTCAAAAGTTTGTACAGATTGTGTTAATACTGTTAAACCCAAAGATACCACTAAAAAGTTAAATACAGGTGTAAAATTGAATAAAAAGCAGGGTACTGTAGAAAATGACAAACAAATAGCAAATAGTTCCATAAGTAAGAGTAAGGTGACGGGAAAGACTACTCAAAAACCCAAGGGTAATAAAAATACATGCACTCCACCATCCAAACAAGCTAAAAAAGATCCTTCAAAGAAAGTAGCTAACAACGCCTCAAATAATGATGAGAAGCCACAAAAACCAGTTGTTAATGTAAGAGTTCAACCTAAAAGAAAGTCTAAAGAGAAAAGCTTTTTACAATCTCCCAAACCAAAAACCAGCACAAATAATACTAAAGCACAGAGTAAAAAAGCAACTACCAAATCTGCTAAAGAATCAGCATCTAAACATATTTCATTAAATACTTTAAACACAAGATCAACTAGATCTTCTAGAGAAAAGCTTTCTTTTAATTCTAGTGGATGCGACAAGTCTAGTATGAACATCAGTAATATTTCAAACAGGAGTTTAAGGTGGCGACAGAGAAAGATAAATGAATATAAATGATGTACAAGTTACAAATTATTATCATGTAGAATATTTATAACTGTGTTATGTTTATTAAGTAAAATTAATTAAATCAGGAAATACACTTATTGTATGTAATACCTTCTCTGTCTTGATCTTTTTATACAACTTTATTTATAGAGTATAATTATGATTATATTGTAATATGTGTAATGTTCGAACATAATTTATAGCATATATTAGCAACCTAGATAGATGTTATGTTATTGTATTGACAAAATGTGTTTTTTACGTAATATATAATGACTTATATTGATAGACATAGAAAACTCGCCTTTTGGAGGCAACAGAAATGTCGGCTGCTGCGTTCTTGCTTAGTGTCTTATATCGAAAGCAAAAAATAACCTATTGTTATTAGTATACGCATCGTCTCCATATGCTTTAACTATATATTTGTATACCAGAATTATTATTTTTACATGACTGGGTGTCTGGATGGACTGATTTTTACATGTGCGCTCTTCCCTTATAGACCAAAGCAAAGTAGCGTAGTAAGAAACGTAGTGTATATTTTAACTAATTCAAAGTAATTTAAAATTTACATTTTAACTATTAATTAAGTTAGCTATAATTTTGGAATACTTAAAATAGTCGTACAAAATATATTTAGTGTTTTTCAGGAATTTGTCAAAACACCAACTACGCCTGCATTCTAATGTTATTATTATAATATAATGTTATTAATGGTATTGTACATACATGGATTTGTTTTATGTAAATTGTAATTTGTTTTATGTAGGATTGTAAATAGATATTTCGATTTCTTAATGTCATTAAAATCGAATGAATTTTCAATTAGTAATTAGTAGTGAACCTCGAAATTATTTTTGGAGTCTTGTCTATTTTGAAAAGCGTGTCGGCCGTCATATTTCATATAATATAATTAATAAACTGTTTTTTTAATTGTTGTTTTATTTATAACCACCATCTAATTTTAATTTATTTAATATGTGCAAAAAAGGTTTATGCACTGACCATGTGCATAAACTTAGAACTAGAAAAGACAAATTTCGATCTTTTGCATGCAAAATTTGGGTAGATTGAAAACGGGCTTAGGTAAATTATAAACACACCATTCTGCCACAATTATCTATGGATATGATACAGGAAATAAAACTCAATTTCTGTAATTAATGAAGTTATTTTATTTGATAAGACTTACAATCTGAAATTCAGAGGCTTTATTATCTGCAGTTAAGGCAATTACGAATGCTATAAGTAAATAAATTAATTATTTTTATATCTATTTAGTTTATTCAGCGAATAACGTCTCTTCTCGCCAACAAGTCGTTAGTAACTCTGCAACGTATTACGCTAAAAACCATTTCTCTTATCAACTTAACAAAGGTCTTCACAATATTAAAATAATTTCTATGGTTAGTGAAATTAGTGCGCAAAAATGAGTCTTGTATTTATTATCCTAAAGGGTGGTCATGT
Source organism: Epargyreus clarus (assembly GCF_041222505.1). Lineage (NCBI taxonomy): Eukaryota > Metazoa > Arthropoda > Insecta > Lepidoptera > Hesperiidae > Epargyreus > Epargyreus clarus. The sequence goes on along the minus strand of NW_027332231.1, from coordinate 6,174,380 downwards.
TATTTCGGCCCTAAATATAAGTAAACATTTTACACGCTAATTTGGAACAAGTCAACTACCAAACCACGACACTTCATAAGTCGCCAGTCACAATAATCACTAAATAGAGTATGTATTCAGATCTATTTTTACAATCACTCTTTACGGGGTCTATGATGATGTTAAAATTTAGGACCAACATTATAAATTTTAGCCAATATCCACATTATAACAGAATTAAACAAGTAACAGTAAATCTCTTTCATATACAACAACCTATTAAATGCACGTTTACAAGGCGCCAGTGGCCCAAAAATGATTTTTCAAGACATTACATAAAGCACTCCCTTTCACATCTCATTACCAGTGTCGGCCCGAGGGCTGGGAGATTGTAGCTAACGTCCTAAGCGGCAGGAAACTCAACATATTCCAATTATTCAATGTCGAAGTATTTTGGCATTACCGTCCACTTAATACTAATTTCCACTAATACGTATTGGAGTACCATGATGGACTGCACCCCAGTCACAGTGCTCATCAGTAGAATTGCATAAATATGCATAGCAATATCGTTAAATTCAACACAACGTGATTATTATTCATAATTCATTTTAACGTGTTATGGTGTTGAATAAAGACGCCAAATAATAATGGTAGCCCACCCAAAAACCGACAAGGGCCGCTACTGCACATTGCACATCAAATCAGCCACATCACCGTCCAACCAGCTCACATAATTTAAATACATAATTATCAATATTACGAAACGAATCTACTTAGAAAACATGCGGAATTAGAAAGGAATTCTGTCAAGATAGCTCTCTCCTAAATGAAACAAAGGAATGCACTTAGATATGACACAGCCACCTGATCTTTACTGCTGTTTAATCATAACGTTACCATGTTACTTACATATTATATAAATATAAACTTTTGTCAAATCCATATAACACTGATCAATGTAATTGTAATTATATTATTGTGTTATAGGTACATGTAATGTTAGGAACTTTACGTCATAAAGTACAGCCATTTCAGGGCCACTGTTTCCATACTAATAATAATATTAATCTTACACAGTAAACTGTTACGACTCATTGGCTGTGAAATACTAAGCACTCGATGTTGTCGTTGGTGTAAAGCGAGATAATTTCGAGTTTATAATATACAAAGAGCACTATGATACGCGTTGACGTTGTGTTGTTCAATACTCGTCTTCCTCCGGGGGGTGGGGGTTGTCACCGTCTATTTCCTCGGGAGGCGCGAATCCATCCTGTAAATATAACAAGAAATATTTCAAACACAACCTTACACTAGGAGGTATAGTCCGCGTAAACTGCTAGTCCGCTCTGAATATAGAAATGAATCGCGTCGCCATAGCAAATTGTATATCTACACCTGCTCTACACAACTTCAGAGCGGACTAGCAGTTTTGCGCGAACTATAAAAAGATGTAAGAAGAATTGGTCAGTTGCAAACATTTAAGTTCTGCTACTAAGCATAATTTCTCCATACAACTCATTATGATTTCAAACAACCCTTAAAACTTAACTATCCACCTATAATAGGCTTTAATTCCAAGGAAGCCCTCCAAAGAGCGAAAGCGCGTGACATTTAACCACTACACCACTACTAATACTATAAGTAGTAATCAAAATGTCTTCTTCCAAGAGATTGGAAGTGTTATTTTCAACCATGTGCTCATATCTTTAACTGACTTTGAATAAGTCTTATTATTTTATATGCCCCCCATATTAATTTTATTATTATTACTCTAAAGTGAAGATACAATTTCGACATCCACTCACCTCAGTTGCATATAAGATATCCAAAATCTTTTGGACAATAGGAGCGTTCTGTTGTTCTTCCATCTCTTGGCAGATCACTTCTATATCCCGCAGCTTGCCAAAGTAAAAGTCCCGTTCCTTTTCCAGGCCGTCAACTGTTGCTTTTAATTCGTTAACCTGCATGGAAAATATAATCAGTATGCGGAAAAACTCTATAGATATTTCACAACAAGGAAAAAACGGAATGAAACGCAGAAGATTTTCATCAAAGTGATATACTCATATATACTTGGGTGTGTTTTAAAAATTCAAATTTTAACACTCGGACAGTTTGATAATTTTCCTTTACACATAACTAAATAAAATTAATATTTTTATCTTAAATTTTAAATGAGAAAACTTTGTGAATTAAAAGTAATAATGCTGTGTCAAAAAAACTATTTAAAAAAAAATCATATGCACATACATATTCTAAATTTGTAATAACCCTAATTTCGAACAGAGAATTCTAATAAAATGTATTCTATCACGATTTATTTATCACTATTGTATATTAATACAAGCAATATATTTGATACCTTCCATAAACCATGATCTTGCATAAACTATAAGTAGTTAAGTAGTTAAAACAATGATTGTAAAACAAAGAAAGGCGTTTAATTATTGATTCATAACTTATGAATCATAACATCTTCATCTTTAAGTCTTTGTTGCTCATATTTTGTTGTACTTGTGATTAACAATAACGTTTATTTTTCTTCTGAGTAATATGTTAATACCGCTATTTTTGTGAAAGACGTGTTACATACGAACCATTTAAATGTTTACTGCTAAGTTAACATGTGATAAATACTGTTCATTATACATTTATCAATTCAACCAATTCGCGCTACACTTGTGTACCTAATTAATATAACCGTTAATAATCATATAAATGCAACATGTGCTGCAATTTTATAATTAACTGATAGCTCAAAATAAATACTTTTATAATATCATCATACAACATCATAGTAGGCATTTTTAGTATCATATTTTTACCATGCCATAGATGCATAGATATTTGCTATTTATGATAGATACCTCAACTTTGCTGACACACAGGCTATTCCAACACAAAAATAGATTATTTAGAGGAAAAACGGTGCATATGCACGTCAATATGAGGAAACGCGCGCGGTTGCTAATTTTGAACTAACGACTAACGATAGTATCAGTCAACAACGGTAAATAAACAGGTGGGCGCGACCCACATTTCGTACGACCAAATCAAACTAGATCCACATCCCCAATAACAATTATTTAATTTCACATGGACGATTTACTTTGAGGTCAGTACAACAAACTATTCATTTAATCAAGTAATATCTGATATAGAAATATTTTTTATTTATTATCATTTAAGTTTGCAGTTCGTGTACATAAGAGTAACGAGGTATGCTCATGACCATTTAGTATAGAGAAATTAGCATCATGGTTAACAAATAAAGACATGTAACATTTCTAAACTTCTTCTAAATAAAGGAAAAGTTACTATAAAATTATACTTTAAGAATTAAACAACACAACCATATTATATTCCGGAATTTTAATAATTTGAGTAAATTTTCTTTGAGTGGTCTTCGGGCTTATAAAATATTCAACCATTCTGTATAGTCTACTCTACCAATCCGCATGCGGCCAGCACGGTGGAATATGGCCAAAGCCTATCCCACTCTAAGAGGAGACCAATACCCAGTAGTAGGACAGTAATGGGTGGGCCACTCAGTGTACAGATGGTTACAAATATCCACATACATTCACACGAAAACCATTACCCATCTGAAGCAGTTACATTGAGGGTATAAAAGGTTTTCCAAAACATGTAAATTAATAACTATGTTCTTAAATACAATATATGATATATAATTATATACCAATATTTAAGAAAAAAATATTGTACTAACTGAGCTAGTTACCTGATGATTCAGCTCATCAACTACTTTTGCATCTCCCTTGGCACTCTGATTTAGTCTCGACAAGTTCACTGGCGGAGACCTCACTGTATTATTAGTTGTCTTTGCAACTGAAAATTGAGAAAAAATAATGTAAATACGAAGACGATTAGAAAATTTATATAAAATTCTTATCAAGCAATTTGATAAATGTAAGAATATTGTTATTTGCATGAATAGGCTATATGGATTTAAAATGTGCTATATTGTTACTGTACTTGAATTAAATTAATTCGAAGGTCATTTTATAGGCACAAATAATTAAATATTTACATAAAGATGGTTAAGGTGAAAATAAATATATATTATTATGGTAATATGAGATAACATAAAAGTGACATATAAGCAATTAATGTGCATGTTTCTTAATAAGTTAGCGTTCATGCGAGTGCTTCCTAAATGTATGTAAATTAGTATGATCTGATGTATAAAGTAGGACTGGACAGTGGACAGGAAAAGGAAATATAATAATAATATAATCTAGAAGAAAATTTAAAATAAACAAAATTTTAGAGAGCAATGGTTCCAGCCAATTTGAAACAGAAACATTACCATTAAGCATACAGATATTTTAAACTGCATATAATACAATTATAGTAACTCTCATACATAAATATAATTGAGAATAGTTTGCAAAGCAAATCAAGGATCGAACAGAAGAATATAGTTCGCTCCAAACTTTATGACCGCTCTGAAGATTCTGGTACATCCACTCGCGGGCAAAGAACACCCTGCACTCCCCTCCACCCACTGGAATATGTACTGCGCAGCGAAACGCGGCAATCTCCGAACGGCCATAAAGTCTGTCGATACGTATAACTAATAAGAAAACAATAGTACTGGTTTGGGGTCGGGCCGCGACCTTGGCGACGGGCGCCGCGGGCTTCCTGGCGGGCGCGGCCGCCCGGGGCGCCGCCGCGCCGCCGTGCCCCATGGGCAGCCCCTCGCGCGCAGCCACCGCGTCATACTCCGTGCCCCCATAGTTGGCATCGAAAAATTTCTTGAACCATTGCAAGAACTCAAAATTGTCTTGGAATCGACCCTTCACCAGTTTGTCAATCGGTACTATCTACAAAAGAAACAAAAGGACAGGTGAACGAAAGGGGAATCGAACAGTTCTAATGTGGGTGCTGGCTACCCGCGTGACAGATCTACGCTTATGATCTAACGTGGTGCACTTGGAGATGTCGGTGAGCGCCATCTAAAAAGGAAACGTTTACTCTCGTTCGATCGTTTGGAAGTCCAATTGCGGTAACGCTAATGTGGCAAGCGACATCGCCGGCACGCATTAATACTCTAATTATATCCAATGCGCATAATTTAGCTCGACATGCTGCGGCTGCATGTGACATGCGAGAGTATCGATAAATCTGGTAGGAATGTGCCGATAGTGCGCAAGACAAATTCTGGTAGTGAAAATAGGCTTGCAGAATATCTGCACATCGGCAAATCAACGAGATTATAGTCTGATTCATTATTAGGTGTCCAAAATGTAAACAAAGAAATGTCATTGTCAAAATACGTTTACAGGTATTGTAAACCATATCAAAATAATAACATGGCACAAAAAATATTTTGGATCCCAACTGTGTTACCATTATCACATTTTAATTTTCTACCATAGACCTTGTTTTTATTATTATTACTGTATGGAACGAAATTTAGGTAATATAAATATTTGAAAATGCGAATTGAACTTAATTTATTCAGATTATTATTTTATTACATTAATATCGTCAAAAATAAGAAACTACCATTTGAAACGTATTTTCTTGATAGGTCAACACCGTTGTTTACATTTTGGACACCTAATTATGAATCTGACTATAGTCGTCGAGTATAATAATGAAAGTAAAATAAAGTTAGGCTGAAAGGCAAAGAGCCAAGGCCGTAAAACACTATTTAAAAAAAAAAATAGTCGTCGAGTAAAGGCCGTAAAACACCATTTAAAAAAACAAAAAATAGTCGTCGAGTAAACAGCGGCAACCCAATCAACATCCCCAAGTGCTAGGTGATGGCGCATGCGGCGTGGTGTCGGCGAGCGAGCGGGATGCGTACTGCTGGGCTGCAGGCGCGCGGCGCGGCGCGGGCGCGGCGGCGGCGCGGCGGCGCACAGCGGCACGCCGCTGTCGCACGCGCCCGACCCGATCGTGAGCCCGCCGCGCGCCTCGAACGCGTCATACTCCCGCCCGTCATAGTTAGCGTCAAAAAACTTTTTAAACCACTGCAAAAACTCAAAGTTGTCTTGAAACCTCCCCTTTATCAGCTTGTCCACCGGTATCACCTACAAAATTGTTTTCGTTAACCCGCTGAAAACTTACACAAATGCATTCTCTTTGAAATGTCAGAACATAATATTTGCAGTATTGTTTACATGAGGAAAGCTAAAACATGTAAATTAGATATCAAGAGTCAATTTCCTGCTTAGTTCATACAAGTTTGAAATATAATTAACAAACATATTATGTACATGTATGTATTTGTAGAAATGATAAATTTATCATGAACTCTTCAAATTCATTAAACTATTAATGAAAATATTTTTATGTAAACGATATAGGATGATAGGGTGACACTGCCATTTCAATCAAATGTTTATCTATTTAAAGAATATTACAGTAAAAGATCAGCCTATTATTTTTTAACAGATTATGTTGCTTACTGTTCAAAACTGATAGAAGAACAGCAGTAAATCTATGTATGTCAGGTCAAATCACTACCTATTAACACACATTATGAAATTAATGTTAACCTGATTACTGTTTTGTTAATTATTTTACTGAAAATATAATGGAACTTCAAAAATGCAATTCAATAATTAGCATGAAATTGCATTAACATGTAATAAACATAATACTGAACTTTTATTCACTTTTATTTACTTATAAGTATGTTTTAAATTATACTCGATGTATTATAACTATATTTTTTATATTGGAGATATATTTTTAATGTAGCAAAGGGTGTTTTTCGACTGGTAATTAGTATACAGGAAATTCAAATAGCAAATGAGTGAAATTATTGCAATGAGGACATTTACACAGTAAATTAATATATCATCATGTTTTTACTGTGTAACCCTATACTTTTACTGTGATGATCCTATACTTTTACTCAGAATTATTGTTTGTTATTTATGCGAATCGACTGATAAAAGATAAGATTGACAGACAGGGCCTTGATAATGGACAAAATTGATATGTACCTTGTCAACAGCCATTTTTTTGAATGCCGCTTGTAAAATTTTGAAGTTCTGAATATATTCATGCTCTAGATTTGTCTTGAATTTGATCCGTTTCATGGGTACACTGCCGGGGAAGAGCATGTCCATGAACTGACAGTAAGCCGCTCCGGTGCATAGTTCCTCAATTTTGGCGAAGTTCGACTGCAGACAGTCGTTCACCCATGCGAGCATATCATGCCGCGAGAGGTTCTCCGACGTAACATTCGTCGAATACACATTCACTGCCATCTCGATTTAGTTACCACCTAGAATCAAACAAGGAACTCACTATCGCGTTCCAAAATTACAATACCGGCTCATAACCAGCCGAAACGCCGCTTGGATAAAAGAAAGCCGATCTAAAAATAGGTCGTGGCACGAACCAAAAAAACAATTTCTTGACAGCCACTTAACTTCCAGCGATGTATAGGTTACGATTAGCCCATTAAAACTTTTAAACACATTATAAATAAAGTTACGGCGTACTGGAATTAACAGTAAACGTAGTCATAACCAATCCAACGGCGGATGTGGGTATGGTATGACAGGAGACGACTCATCAAAATCTAACGTTAACTTACAGTATAGTCCACCATAACAACACAAATAATTTCACAATAATCGTTCTATACATACCTTTTACGACTAATTCCTGATGATTTAAAACAAAGTATGCGTTAATTTCATGAGCAGTGCATTAAAAAAAAGTTGATTTTTTGTCCGGAACGCTCACCTTCTGGGGATTTTTCATAGACAAAATATTTTTTAAGCATCATCAAGGTTAGAGGCAAAGTATATAAAATTCATTATTCTGATTAATCATCATAACTCTATGAAATATTTACAACATTAACGTTAAATAGTTTTACAGTTTGGCAAATTAAATATTGTATATAGGTTAAAAGTAATTTATAATAAATTAATCTCTCAAAATAAATTTATATTTTATTTTATAATGCTAGAATATCAAAAAAATGACTATATACCTTAAAACCAGATTAGTAGTTAGAAAACCCATATGTTGGCTTGCTATATATTACTGTCTTCTACAATCAGAGCAAACACATTATTTTTTTTTGTTTTATTTTATTAAGCCAAAATGAGTGAATCCAAAACTACAAATGGAAGCAAATAAAAAAAATACAGATTGACATTTCAATGTGAAATATCATTCTGTTCTAACTAGTGATGCAATATTGCGATACACGTCGAGATATAGAAAAATCGATGTTCTTAAAATGTCTGCAATGGGCGTTAAACATCTAGAGAATAATTATTAATATGTCTCAACTAAAAATCATTATTTACTATTTAAAGTATAATATAATATATTAGTGAATAAGCTATTCTTTCTGTAGTTTGATATTCGAGAGAGTTCAGAGAGATACAATTTAAACTCTCTCTACTTATACACCTATTAGGTTTTTGCGTCATTATATACTTCAGAGGTATTTTAAAATCATATAAAAATCATCAATTTAAATAAAGTTGTCCATAGTCTAAAGATTACCAGTTTCATAACGTCACATAATGCAAAAATAGATTCATTGACGTGCCTTACCTCTTAAAAAATCTAGATTCGTTGTATTGAATTCATCGAGCGTTACAGTTGCAGAAATGATCTTTTTGCTTTATAAATCTAATATCTATGATTAATTTTACCTAAGTGTCATCATTTTGTTTATAAAATGATATAATAAATATGGCGGAGCGTGTTTTCAGCTCATTGAGTAGTAGTAATTGAAGGGAAAAATTAATTAATTCATTGTGTATACCAAGAGCATCAAGATATAAACATTGTATTACTTTATCTTTGCATTATTTACTATGGACAGCTAATGATTTATACGACAAAAAGTAATAATCGATGTATCGATATTTCCGAGAAAAAGATGTATCGTAATTGTCAATCAAACCCTTCCACTCACTTTTGACACTAAGTGTCAATTTGAATAATCTTGTTTTTATTTTATCAAAACATTTGAAACTTTAAAAGGTGATGGGGTGATAACGTGACTGAATTAAATTAAATCATTTTGTTATTGATTTAATTAACGTAGGAATGACATTATTATTGTTCTTAAGTATTACGTGTGTTATGTGCGTTAAAATGTATACATTTTATAAGTGAAGTTTAAATTGTTATTCGATTGTACCGCGGTTTTTGTTTGTATGAAGTTAGAATTATAAACATAACATTCTTCAGTTTTATTTTGAGAAGAGAAAATGAGTCAAGATGAGGAGCCAATTACGGAATCGAATCGAAATAGCTACACAATTAGTGAAATACCGAGCAAACCTTTTCGCATTACGATGGAATTTCCATTATTCTTTACAATGTTATCAATGTCCTTGATGAGTAAGCATGTTTACCTTTCTGTTAATATCTAAATTTCTGTTAATTTCTAAACAAACAATAATATCTGTATTGATTTGGGGCAATACATGATAGTTGCGGCGATATGTTACTAAATTGGAGTTTATTGTTTCTGTTTTGTTGCTTATATTTTCTAAATTTATTATATTATTATTTCTAAATTATTAATTATTCGTTCTAAATTCAATTAAGACATATTACTCTTACATTTTTAGTTTATTTTTTAATCTTTTATATATCATTTGTGATTAAAAAAATGGAACATAATATGTTTGTTTCAGTAAAGTAAATAAAATCAGTTCATATGTTTAAACAGTAATTTAATTTATTTTGGGTCTTACAAACACAATAAAATACAAGTATTGCAATCATACATTATTAACAACTACTTTTACCTTTAAAATACCCAATGTGTATTATTCTGTGTTATTTTTGTTTTAGTTACTGTTATAAACAACATAATCCTGTACAGAACATGTGTGCATTCTCTGAACCACTCCCACGAGGAATGCAAGATATTCCTATCACCGGCCAAAAACAATATGTCTCAGGAACTAGAAGACGAGGTACAGAGCTATGCTACCTTTGTGACCATGCTGAAAACTACCATAGAGTCTGTAGCTCCTGCGATTCTTTCATTTTTCCTGGGTGTCTGGTCTGACACACATGGCAGGAAACCATTAATTACATGGCCCCTTCTAGGTGAGTTAATTGAATAAATATTGTCCAATTTACATTAATAATTTATGGTACTTAAAGCATGTTGTCCCTACAAAAGGCTCCACCTTTGATGTCCCAATTACGATTATCTTGTGTTTCAATTTAATCTATATAAAACAATAAGGATAGAAGTTGCTATAGACAGATAACAATTTGCGCGTATAATCAAATGATAATTTATTCAGAGGATGGTAGTTTGGTGATGTAAATTTTATGAATGTTGCCTATTATAAATATCAAGCAGGCTTTTTATAGTTTTATATTCATCATGTCTATTTTTGTATACTATAAGTGCATTATTAATTGAAACTTAGTTCAATTCTGCTAGAAAAATAATAAGTAGGAGTATTAAATTACATAACATAATTAAATTATACTTGGTAACTGAAATTACAGTATTTAAAGTTAAACATATGTTGATATTTCAATTTTCTTATAAGATTAACTGCTTTAAAATCAGAATTTAATATTCAAAAACATGTTTATTTATTTATTTAGTTGCACCAACAAGGTATACACCAACAATAAATATAGGTACAAATTTTCACAAGGCACAAAACAAGTGTAACAAGTGTTTGTATACCGATCTCTGATCATCTCGAGATGTTAGGTATGGATTTCTCTCCCACTCTCAATTTCGGTCGCTTCATTGAGTCCCGAGTCAAAACAGCTGCTCGAAAACTTAGCATCTTAAACAAAGTGAAGCACTTCCTTACACCTATGCAAATGCTTACGCTGTACCAGGCGCAAGTCCGTTCGTGTATGGAGTACTGTTGTCACCTTTGGGATGGTACAGCTAAGCATCACTTAGAGGCACTGGACTCGGTTGAGGAACGGGCCAAGAGACTCATTGGGGATGAGTCGCTAATTAAAGCCAGGCTCCAAAACCTACAACACCGTCGGCGTGTGGCTCGTCTTGCGGTTTTCTACCGAATTCATTTTGGGGAGTGTGCGCAACAGGTTCACGATCTAGTTCCCCCAGCCCCATTCTATCTTCGGACGTCCAGACGCACGGCAGGCTACCACCCCTATCAAGTCGACCTTCCTTTGGTTCGTACGAAGCGTTTTGCCTCGTCTTTTCTAATACGAACCGCCAAGGAGTGGAATGCCCTGCCGGCTTCTGTGTTTCCCGACACATATAATCTAGGAGTCTTCAAATCAAGAGTGAATAGGCTACTTCTAGGCAAGCGTGGCACATCTTAGGCCTCATCGAAGCTTACCATCAGGCGAGATCGAGGCCAAGCGCATGCCTATCAACTAATAAAAAAAAAAAAAAAAAAAAAAAAACCTCAATTACAGGCGCAAACAACAATGGACAGAGGATAACAGAAAATAATGAAAAAAAAAAAGATTTTTAAATAATTACAAAAATGTTGTATGCTATAGTTAATCTTGTATGCATAAATTATAATATTTATATAATTAAACAAGTCAATATTGATGCATGCATAATGTTACAGATATCAGCGTATCTATAAACTTGTGATAATAATGATAATAATTGAAATTTAAAAATACATGTATTAACACTTTCTACACTCCCAGCCCCACACTAGGATTCCCAGTGTCGTGGGTGCCATGGACACACACATAGCGAATACACAAACACCCAGACCCAGAAACAGAAATCTAAATTTATCATTTAGATATCTGTCTGGCCAGGGATCGAACCCGGGGCCCTTTGCCGTCAGACCGGTATAGTGGCCGCTCCGCCACGCGGGTCGTCTATATAATCATTTATAAGGTCGTATTATAATAATTTATAAGCAGTCATTGACAAATTAGTGTATTAAGTTATTAATGTAAAAAATCCTGGCTGCATCTAACCTTGATCTTTAAAAATATACGTGCCATTAAACAGGACGGCTGAATTAATGAAGCTAATCGTAAAATAAAAACAAGTTTTTGCCCTCGGATTCGCCCTATGCGCGGTTTTTACATAATATCTTTTATACATAATTAGGGTTCCATAGTCTGTACTAAGAATCCACTGTCTGCCATACTAAGAATCCACTGTCTGTCCGTCAGTGCATCTGTCACAGGGTTTGAATCTCTTGAACCATAATAGATACCTAGACATTTAAATTTATACAGAGTAGTTTATTAAGGGTGGCCGCTATAACAACAAAGACTAAATAAAAAAAGTTAAAAAAAGGGGGGTCGCCATATAATAAACTGCTAGTTCTCAAAGTTTTTCGCTTATGTATAGAACGGTAATAGGTAGATAGTTAAAATTTTCAAAATGCACACAATGTCACATCACATAACTTTTATGGCTATTAAATAATACTATAAATGAAGAAAAAAATAAAATTTGCTGGTAGGTATGAAACCATCCGTATGCGAATTCGACTCGCAACTTTCTAATTTATATACATACGAATAAATAAAATTGTAGTATCTCTTTGTAATGTCAAAATAACAGCTTTATACGCATTGCATATGAAAGAATAAAAATTTTCGTTTGTCTGTCTTTTTGTTTCTGCTAATCGGCTGCTACTTGGCTAGTTGTAAGGAGTAACTTGGCTTTAAGAAGCTTTAAGCTTTTGGTGTTCTCCGTAGTAAAATTAAAACCCATGATGTCTCCAGCTTTTTTACACTTTTTTAAACGCGGTTCAAACCACGGGGTGCAGTTCGTTTAATAATCAAAAAAGTAAAAAATAGGCAACACCCCTTAAAGCTTTTCCGAAAATTTAATTAAAATTAAACGTATTCTAAATTTCCGCGTTAAGAAGATGGAGGATAGTAGAAAACATCCATATAATAGTATCGGTAGAACTCGCCCTTAAAAATATCTTATGCACAAACAGTACCTAAATATTTTTAGTGAAACTTTTTTCATATCATGCTGTGTAAATCAGAGATATCTTATGCGAGAAATGCATATATAGAATGTAACATACTCTTTTATCCAACAGTATAACAGTAGTATTATATTACGTATATTGTGCCCTTTGGGCCTTGTTCCAAAACCGGTACTACTTTGATTCTTTGTTTCACAACAAGCTGGTACAACTTTAGGACTTAGGGTTGACCTACAGCTGACACTGCACTCGACTACCTGAGCAGATAGTTAACTACACTTTGTCGATATATTTATAGTCTTATAACATTTTGTAGTTAATGTACAAATGTGATTTAATAAGTGAATTTCGTATTTATTGAAAAGTATATTATTTTAATTTATAGGTAGTCTTCATATTTTTTCTACGATTATATTAGCACTAGTTTTTTCCCGCGGCTTCGCCCGCGTTTAGAAGAAAATAATATGACATACTAACATTCATAAAACCGAAAATTCGTACCTTCATTAGAACGACAATGGCGCCAACTGGCGAAAATTGGTCGTACCAACTCTGAAACCTTCGTGGTCTCATGGACAACAACTTTGCTAAAGATCATCACTTGATCAAATGCAAAGTTTACGATTCAATCCTTACTAATATCGATTAAAATAATCGATTGTTTGGTCCAAAAGGTAGATTCTCCGATCAATCGATCTTAGATCGCCATCCCTAGTTCCCGTGGGATTTCCGGGATAAAAACTATCCTATGTCCTTTCTCAGGTCTCAGACTATCTTTGTACAAAATTTCATTAAAATCGGTTCAGTGGTTTAGGCGTGAAGAAAAGACAACCAGACAGACAGACAGACAGACAGAGTTACTTTCGGATTTATAATATTAGTAAGGATAAATAATAAATATAAATAATAAATATAATAGTAAGGATAAATGTCTTTGAAATAAGTTGAAAATCACGGACCACTCTTAGTGCCGCCGCGGATCACCCACTGTCCCGCGAAACAATTATACACAAAGAATTTGATAGTGGTCAACTCGTGTCGAATGTTTTCAAACTGCCCATAAGACTTTTAAGTCTCTTTTATTTAATGATAAGAACCGAGATGAACGGCTTAGCATAACCTTCGAAGCATTCCGATACCAGTGGTCATCCATCCAACTTCCAAAGCGATCAAACTGTAATGCCTCGGAAAAGTAGGTCTTTCTTACCTCACACCCTTCAAACTGGTCACAGCAGCGCTTAACACTGCTATTATTAGGCAGAATTAGGCAGAAATTTGTCGGTGGTGCCGCCGGAGTCGAACCACAGAGGGTTCTACCACCTTCAACATAAATTATATTTGACCTCTAATGAAATATTTTTAGGTATGTCCGTGACTGGAGGCTTGATCGTGGTGTACAGCATGATGGAAGACTTAGGACCGTGGTGGTATATACTTACCCTTCTACCCGTGTCGCTTGCTGGTGGCTTCACGGTACTTTTTACTGGAGCGTATTGCTACATGAGTGACGTCACTTCTACAGAGCACAGATCACTTAGGTAAGGCTGATTACGATTTTATTTGATAAAGCTACATAATTATTTTACTTGCTCTTAAAATCTTGGCGAAGTGGGCAATATACTACTATAATCAGACATGCTTTCTACGAAAGCAGTACTGCGTACATTTCTAATGTTACTTTGCCTTTCAAAAAATTCCGGGTTCGATTCTCGGTAAGAGTTCTTTTGCGGGCCTTATATAGGTATCTATATTGGGACTTGTTTTCCATTCCACACTTGATATTGAATTATAAAATGGGGCTAAGAAAGGAAAGCGCCATTACATCAATCCAAGTGTAAAATCACTTACTAATATGATTAGTTAGAATAACTAAGTAAGTGGAACATATTAACATGAATAAAATGATTTTATCTGCAAGTACTTCGTGCCGATTGCGTGCAGTTTGGGCCATTCTGCATGCAGTCCTCTGACCTCGCAAAATGAGGTCACAGTTCTCCGTATGAAACATTTATCGAAGTATTTGGTTGTTTCGTCTATATTTCGTGTTTCGTGGAATGGAAGTTAACCGTTTTGTTAATAATCTGAAACATATGTTGAATTACTTTATCGACGTGATATGGACTGCTTTCGTTAATTATAGCGTTATCTTTATTTTACAATAAAAGCGAGATAGGGTCCTATCTGAAATCGGTCACGTCTCAGTTTAATCATTGTAACCTTTACAAACATGATAAAGGTAGTATCCGAAATTTGTCAACAAAAAAACAAAAAGGTCCTCTTGTTTTAAGATTTTTTTTCTTTTTTGCCTATACTAAGGGGAGGGGGATGAACTTACGCCCCCCATTAAGTAACGCATCTGTTATCAGACTCATAGTGAATCCCTTTTCTATATGAAGTTGGTTACATATGTCCAATTGTCCATGAGTGGCAGTACCTGCTAGCTTTTTGGTAAAAGTGGACATTTGTAACCGAAATGAAGTATTTTCTGAATTTAAGGAGAAATTTATAAACCTCATATCACTATAGTATAGCGTGTATAGCATAGCGGGATTGAATATCAGGAGCATCTTGTGAACTATGTGTTTAGTATTTTATAAATTACGTTAGATTTGAACTTTAGGATATAGATATTTCTACCTGAGGTTGGCCACAGATGCGCCGCTACTCGCGAGGACTAAGATGGAACGCCTCGGAAAAGTATGTCTCCCTTACCACACCCTTCAAATCAGAACACAGCAGCGTTTAACACTGCTATTATGAGGCAGTAGTACTTGTAGTGGTGGTGCCGTCGGAGTCGAACCACAAAAGGTTTTACCACCTTTCAGGATGACTTTGTAAACATCGTTCTATTTGAATTTTATGACGATTTTATAAACTAAATGCCATTTTTTTCCAGGATGACAATATTAGAAGCGTCTGTGTCTGCGGGCAGTGTGATAGGGTCGCTGCTGTGTCCAAAGCTGATAGCGCTAGTCGGAAATGTGTATTTGCTCCTGATATCGAACACGCTAGTCGTTATAGCGTATGTGTTCACTGTCATCTATGTTAGGGAGTCACTTACTGGAGCTGTTCAGGTAAAAACAGATTTTGTAGGCACTAACCGTTTTTTTTTATCAAGTATTCGTTACTGTTTTTATGGCTGTAGATAATAATAACGATATCATCGAAATATTGAGTGTGTATTTTCCAAAAACTTGAATGAGCCCACGTATCACGTATGTTTTGAAAACTTTTAAAAATATACTGTGTTTTGAACTATGCAATTGCTATGAAACCATGGATGTTATCAAGCAAAACTTGGGCTACCGTACTCATTATATTGACCTATTTCTGTTACTTAAAAGAATAACATGTAAACAGTAAAAAGACAAAAATAAATGTCACGTCTTTAAAAGTTACGTAAATTTGAAGTTGATATTTTTACTCAGAAGAAGTATTTTTTCTTTATTGCATTTATATGCTTTATTTCAGGGCGGTTTGTGTTCAGTTTTGGACTTGAACCTCGTCAGGGAAATGTTCAGAGATTGTTTCAAGAAACGACCAAATCGCGGCAGAACTCAAATCCTCTTACTAGCTGTTGCGAACAGCTTAACCATATTCATATTTTATGGTTTAATGAGTCTAGATTACATGTACACGAGAGAAAAGTTGCATTGGGCTACCAAGCAGTATACAACGTATTCGGCAGCCAGTACTGCTATAACGTTCTTCGGATCTTTCTTCGGAGTGATGCTGGTGCAAAAGTACCTTCGTGTTAGTGACTTGGCGTTCGCAATTATTGCGTTTTTGTCAGCGATAGCACACTATATGATCAAGGCATTCGCTGTCACGACTTGGCACATGTATTTGAGTAAGTCTATAACTAAACTTTGACTAAGTTTAAACTATTATGGTCTGTTTGATGTAGTGACCGTGGTTATGGCCATTTGTAACACTGATGGAGTCATCTTTTTTGGAAGAGAGCTTTTTTGCATGCTGTTTGAAGAGCCCGGAGAGCTGTTAAGTACGACACAACATAAAATCAATATTTATACATCCAAGATTTCTAGATTGCTATAATGTCATTTTAAACAAAAAGTATTATTTTTTTAAAGGAATGAAAAAAATTATATCATTTGTCATTATAATATGTAAATTATAAATCGATTTGACCTTTAAATTATATCGTAGGTGCTACGCTACTCTATTTGGTTGGACTGGTAAGGCATACTAATGAAGTATTTCTTAGTCCTCAGGGGCTGTTACTGCATATGTGATCGATCTCAGGTAGTTGTCTAGTTGCAAATGTCCATGGACCCATTGAAGCTTTAGTTATAGGCTAAATACTGATATTAATTTCGGAGGCCCGTGCTCGATGGGTTACTAAAAATATTTTTTAAGGTGGTAGAATCCTTTGTGGTTCGACTCCGGCGGCACCACCGCCACAACTATTTCTGCCTTGTAACAGCAGTGTTAAGTACTGCTGTGTTCTGATTTGAAGGGTGTGGTAAGGAGACGTATTTTTTCGAGACGTTCTAGATTAGTCCTCAGGGGTAGCGGCGCATCTGTGGCCGACCTCAATTAGGAATATCTATAATCCTATCTGGGGTTGATGAAAGATGTCCATGGGCGGCAGTAGCCACTTATTAGGTGGACTGCATGCTCGTCTGCTACTCCTATATAATAATAAAAAGTATGTCATAAAAATGTTATTTTTTCAGGTGTCGGTATAGCGATGTTCAAGGGGCTATCATCTCCGTTGATAAGATCACTCCTAACCAAGATACTACCAGTGGTAGACATAGCGAAGGTGTTCGCGCTGATGGGGGCCTTGGAGGGCGTCAGTCCGCTAATATCGCCGACGTTGTTCAACTCGTTATACTTTGCCACAATAAAGATCTTTCCCGGCGCCATCTATATACTGTGTAGTGCTATTACTGCTGTTTGTGTCGTCTTTTTAGGGTAAGTAGTCGAATTTTCGTATCATTTTCTAGTATTTTTGAAAAAAAAATCCGTGTAGCCAAATTGGATCAGTAGTTTTTAAGGAAAAGGTGGACATGCAAACTTAGATACATACAGCGGTCGAAGATAGAACCTCGTTTTTCTGAAGTCCGTTAAAAAGACAAACGCATTAATTCTTATCAGAGTTTCTAAACTTAGAAAAAAAAATAGTAACTGGTACTTGTCTTTGCATTTTGATGCCGGAAATAAAAAGAAGGCGTGCCAAAGAATGAGACATACATGAGGGCCGGATTTAGCGGAGGGCAGGGGTGGGGCTTCAGCCCCTGGCGCCTCCTAGAAAGAGGGCCCCCAAAATATATCAGATCTTATAAGCATCTTATAAGATTTTTTTTAAACAGTTTTAAGTGTTTGTCCAAACTAGCGTTGAAATAATTTTATTTGTTTTGTTTTATTTTGACGGAATAAATTTGTTTGTTTTTTTTAATTAGGAAATTAATTGATGGGCCTCTATACCTCTAAAACTAGCCCTGTACAAACATAAGCTCGAGGAAAAAGAAAAACAATCTAGACCACCACAGTTTCGTGACCACGATTCGTACAACTGGTTCAAAATATCATCAGTAAAGCATTGAAACCGCATATTGTGTATACGCGTTGAATATTAAAAGGTAATTGTTATTGTTTCAGAATCGTGCAATATTATAGGTGGAGAACAACGTCGATTACCTACGAAAACTTAACTCCGGGCGACTCAACTTCGTCTTGATAATGTAATGTGAGATCACAGAATTATTTCAAATATTCTTATACGTTATCGTAGGTATATATTATATACTATGTATTGACATATCAAGTAAGGACGGTGGGGCTGCCTTTAAAATTGTCCAAATGGAATGTGATATAAAATGAGAGTTTGCTACTGACGCTTAATAAATAAGTAGATTCAATTAACGTGTAAAAAAACATGGCCTTCTTTTTCCAAAAGAACGTTATTGGTAAATTCCGAAACTATAAGGAATAGCGGAGTAACTATTTTTGATTGAAAATGAGCTTTTATTTAGACTGTCATCTATAATTATGTTCTAGAATTTGATATTTATAAATGACACTATCGGCTGACGCAGTAATTATAGATGTGTTTCTTCATAGTGAACTCGTTTGATTCGCGATAGGGAAATAAATTATAATAAAATAAATATGCAATTTTAGTTTTTATAAAAATCGACCCCGTCACTCTTTAATTTCTTAATTACTCTGATAATTTTTCGCTACTCTCTATACTTTCGAAAAAAAATGAAAGCATTACCCAGAATAACTCTTTTAAACCATTAATATGTATTTGTATGCACACATTGCATGATTTTATGCGTTTGTATAATAATGTGATAAAATGACGTTTTTATATGTAACCGCCTTAGTATCTAAGTCAGTGTATTTTTTAAATAAATTGAATATACCAAATTCTGGTAGCATACCATATTTTAAAACTATAAGAGAAGAATATAAACTATTTTTGGTACAAATGTTCTCGCCTATTTCGTACATTACTCCTAGCTACTAGAAGGGTAAAAAGTTTATCGTTATTTTTATTAAATTAATGTATTAAAAGGTACGGTTGTAATTTAAACCATAGATCGACGAACGACAGTGATCACTTACCATCAGATAATTAGAACATATTTTATTAAGTTGTAACGTCACAAATCAAGTAATAAAGTAGTCTGCCTGAAAACACTTTTGACCCCACAATCCGAGTAATGTGGAGAACTAACTGAAAATATAAGATCTCGCAATAGTCATTATTACTGCCAAGCGGGTTTAGTTTTAAGTTTAAATAATTAATACTGTTCTTTTAAATATTGTTTACAAATATTTGGAAATGTTAAATCAATAACTGAAGCAAATCATTACAGTAATTAATTAATAATTAACATAGCTGCCAGTATTTCATATAAAAGCCTTATAGATATAGTTGACTTTTATCACTACTGTGAGTTTTGTCTTATCCAAAAAAATCCGGAAATGTAATGAGGTAGTTCAGCTACCGAAAAGAAATTTCCGGACTAAGTATATTAAATCTTAATTGGCAGACACAACGCGTAATTTTTAATATGCGTCAAGACCATATTTCTATTTGACTTGGTATAATTATTTGTATTACTTATTTAACAAATAAGCTGCATATATTAAAGAAAATAGTTTACGAAAGAAAACAATCGGCCGCTGGAAATTGATTTAAGCAATATTTCTTTTTGTTGCTATTTATATATTTTAATTAGAGTGAGATTGGCACAAAATTGTACTATAATTTAAATTTTAAAAATTAACTTTATTTTATTTATAAGGAAAAGTCTTGGGCTGTCCTGCATGTATCATTATTTTTTTTATTTTTCGTTAGTACAACTGCTAGTACCTGTTTTTTATTTGAATATATTAAAAGTAACTTTATAATTACACATGAATAATGTATAGCAAAGCCTTATGATTATTATAATGGTAGATTTCTAAGGTTTAATTGAAAGAGACAAAGTAGATGAACATTTTTACACATAGATTTATTATGTTTGATGTCATGGGATTCGGGATAAGTAAAACTTTGCGGTGCTGTTTTTGGATATCAAATTAAATTTATTATACTGACTATGTTTAAAAGTTTTATGTATTTTAGTAGTAAGTCGTTTGTATGGGAAATACAATCGTGAAATATGATTTTTGTTTTATTTTGGAATACCTGCAAACATAGATAAATGTAATGGAGTAGTGTCATTGTTTTCGTCGTTATTCCTAATTTTATATCCCTGAGGTATGTTTATTGTTAAGAAACTTTCGAAATTTCTCCTTATTTTATTTCTATACTTTAAGCTCTGAAGATGTGCATAAACTAACTCAGTTCAAACAGTATCAAACAGATAGAGGGAAGACTTCCGCAAAGATGTGACACAAGTAATTGTTATTGCTTATTATTTAATGTTATTACATAACAATGCAATAACAATTAATATTATAAATATTAATATGAAAATAAATGAATGATAAACAATAATGAGCGAATGTACAAAAAGATAACAGAACACTTGACAAGGTGCTTATTCCTAATTACTGATGAACGATGTAAGTTATTGCATTGATAACAGTCCTCTCAAGCTCGAGGTCCAGGTTTAAATACTATTTATCACTAATGAAATTTCAGCCAAAGAGCAAAAGTTAATTGTTTATCACTTGATGAATCAATATCGAGCAAAACGTATTATAAACCTACGAGTAGATATTGATAGATTTAGATAATAATTAATAAAATACAAAATAATTATATAAAAATGCTTCAAATTAGGTCTATGACTACAAAATTAAACTTTGAAATTATAACACCTGTTTTTTTTTTATATTTTACCTATTTTTTATATATTCAGTGTTTATAAATAAGTAAGTATACTACACTAGTCTGGTGGTCGTAAGGTTTACTAGACTGCATTTCCCTGACATATAGTCATCGAAATTTGATTTTGGATTTAAGCGTTAGTGTATTTGTCGTTGTGTGCGTTTATTAAACCCACTAGATGATCCGAGCATAAGGACTCAAACTTATGAGTATAGTAGACTTTGTTTATTATACGTTTCCATAATGTTGCACATAGTTTTAGCGCCTGTATTTTCGCGTAAGCAACCGAGTAAGTTAGTATACATTGCTTAGAGTGCATTAGCTTTCGACTGTGTTGAATTATGACTAATTTAGTATCAAACAAAGAACAGAGAATAAATTATGCAAAAAAACTCAATGTATGGCTAAACGTTATAAAATCATTTGATATAACGCATAATACAGACAGGTGATAAGAATTGATAAGATTAGCACTGTTTGTTATGAGCGCATTTTATTATTTTGCACTATTATGGTTTGATAGTGTACATTTAATGATTGACAAAATGGTCCTTGGGATTTGCTAAAGGAAGTTATATAAAAATATCAGTCTCTTGTTGTGTGCGCTTACGTTCACATTGATTTATAGTTTATTGTCGTTTAAAAAGTAATAAGTGTTGTTTGTTGTTTATGTTGTGAGCGAAAATGATTCGGAATCAAGAAGATGATCGACTTACGGACGAAAACTCGAATATTAATTCAGGAAATCAGATACAAAATAAGCCATACAGAGTTACGGTGGAATTTCCTTTGTTTTTCATTATGATGGCAACTATGCTTATGGGTATTTGAGTATATTTTTATATAATATTAATTACAATAATAACGGTGTACTAGGTAAGATATATTTCTGTGACTCAGCACAGTTGTTCTATAAAATGAAATATAAAATTAAAGTTAGTGTGTTGATGCTATAACGGTAATGGTGGTGCCTTCTTGTTTCTACCTTCTATATTTGGAAAGTTTTATAAGGTTAAACTTCCGGAAAGTATTTTGCCAACTTTTAAAACTTGTTAGTAATGCTAACTAGGTACATCTGTGCTCTGTGCTCCACTTCATATGTGCTCGCTTTCTTGTTTAGTCCAAGTAGCATTTGCCGGTTTTATTAATTTATGCCATGCCTAGATAAAAAATACGCCTTGGAAAATCAAAAAGACGTCTTTCAGATTATTACGATCACAACGTCACCATCGAAGAAATAAATAAATATTTTCTACGTTCTATTTATAAATGAACATACAAAGCATTATCAAAAGTGGACATATAAAATCCGTTTTAGAAGTTAAAATGCAGTGTGAGTCACAATTAATGTGTAATACCTTTATCGACCAAATTTACGACGAATAATTGAATGCGTAGTACTTAGGTATGTAAGAAGTAACTATCTACTTATTATTTACCTAACGTAAATTTGTAACTATTTACTTACTTGATTGCTACAACGAGGTAAATCAAATATATAAATAATAGTTTTTATCGTGGTAACAAGTAAATACGTAAAAATTTACGTACTAAAGGGCAGTGGGGGTCTTACTTTTGAGACCCTGGTCATTCTAGGATGACCGAAATGTAATTGTAATAGCCAACTGATGTAGAGTTGTAACATCCCGTGAATTTTGTAGTGAAATCCGAATAGCATGATAGAACCGACGAGGTTGATCACAAACACTGTAGATACGTTGCTATATTATCAATATTAGGCATGTTAAGAAACAGTCTGTAAAGTATTTTTGGCAATGGAGAATACTACCAGGCGAAGCGAGACGAGGAGGCTATGTTTACCTAATCTAAATAGATAAATATTGCAGGTGGCTATTTTTAAAATAAAGTAAGCTAATTACAACGAAATTAGTCAATTAAAACTGCGATGGAAAAAATAAGTTACAAGCTTATCTTAGTCTCTAGTTCCACTCTCAGCATAATTGATTCAATCACGCTATATTCTCTATTATGAATAATAATTCAAAAATGCGGTTAATTACTTTAATATTAATTTACTTACACTATGTGATATTTTTAAAAGTATTTTCTATCATGTTTTAGGTTCAGCCCTCACCAATATTATTATGTACAGGACATGTGTGTATGCCTTACACCACACACACGAAGAATGTAAAGGATTCCTTTCTCCAACTAAAACAAACGAAACCAATTATTTAGAGAAAGATGTTCAAAAATACACTACTATGGTGTCTACTGTGAAGTCAGTACTTGACGCGTTAGGACCAGCTATTTTATCGCTATTTCTTGGAGCATGGTCCAATAAGTATGGAAGGAGGCCTCTTATAACATGGTCACTTTTCGGTAAGGTAACTTAATGTCAAAGATAATTTGAGTCTGACCAATAGTCTTTTTACATTACCTACATATAATATGTAATATCCTATATGTATAATATGTAAGAAGAGAGAATAAGTATAGTCCACGTAAAACTACTAGTCCGCTCTGAATATAGAAATGAATCGCGTCGCCATAGTACCTAAATTGTATGACTACACCTGCTCGCAACAACTTCGGAGCGGACTAGCAGTTTGGCGCAGACTATACCTACATATAATTGTACAAAATAAATTGTATGATATCGGTGACAATAATAAGTATTATTTTTTAGGTATGACTTTAACAACAATGCTGACCGTAATTTATACCATGATAGAAACTTTAGGTCCATGGTGGTATATTGTGACAATATTACCGACGGCCTTAACCGGGGGTTTTGTGGTGCTATTCACGGGCTCATATTGCTATATAAGTGATGTCTCTCCTCCTGAGAAATCAACGCTTAGGTAATATTCCATACAATTAAAGTCTACATGCCTATTTAGGTACAAAGTAAGTAGGTAGGTACATACACTGTTTATGGATCATTCATAGATTAGTAAAGATACTTCGGCGCCTTAAATTGAATGAAGCCGCAAATGGCTTATTATAGTAAGTTCTTTTTTTGAATTCTTGACAAATAAAAACATTTTTAGAGAAAATTTACGAATAAATTAGTAATACTGCGTAATTTACATAATAAATAAATAATTTATAATAATAATTTTAAATATGTTAGGGACATTTTAGCACGGAGACGTGGCAAAACTTTTTTACGCAACTATTTCAATTCTCAAAACTGGGCACATTTTCTTGTTAGGAGTGAGTAATCTTTACTAATCTATGGGATCATTATTAAAGTTACATTGAAAATAATTGTTTAATTGCAATCGTAGTAATTTTCAACCAACACCTCCCTTCTATCAATCCACATTATGTCGCGCATTTAAATTTATCTTTTGAATATAAAATTGGATAGGTACCTACCACGCGTGAACATGGTGATAAGTTGACCTACACATACATATTTGTATCAATACATTTATATATTTTAAATCAAAATAAGCATTACGTTGCTTCATTTATAGGATGAATAAATAAGTTAGTTAAGAGAACTTTTCTATCGCACACTCGCAACTTGCAATTTTTTAAATAACTCCCGCCAACGAGTTCGAAATACGAATAGCTGAAATGAAAAGTGTGCATTTCGACTTATTAACTTATTCACGCCTGGTTCGAAATTGTCTACTCAGAAAACAATGAAGATAAAAATGAAATTAAAACATGTAGGTGCTTTATTAGGTCGGTAAAAGTAGATTATACACAATTTAGCTGAAGTTACACATAAACTGAATACAATAGTGCTGTAGTACATGAATATAATACTCAATTTTTTTAATTATTTTGTAGGTATTTGTTTTTTTTATTTGTAAAAGAACAGCAAAAAATATACAATCTTTCAGGATGGCTGTAGTAGATTTTACAGTTTCAGCGGGAATGGTAGTGGGATCGTTAATAGCAAAGGATTTGATTTTGTCAATTGGAAATGTATTTTTACTTTTGTTTGGAACGGCGTTAAATGTACTAGCATATTCGTATGCAAGCATCTTCATACCAGAATCTTTACCTGGCGCTCTAGAGGTAACCTGTTGTTATTATATTTTTGTTACACTAAGTACTATTTTAAATACAGTGTTCAACTGCTTATTCACTTGTTTGCAGGGTGGGTTCACTAAAATTCTCGACATTTCTCTAGTGAAAGATATGGCACGTGAGTGTCTCAAAAAGCGACCGAATAACGGAAGAGCACAGATACTTCTCCTCACAGCATCGAGAATAATTTCAGTATTCGTTTTATACGGAACATCAATTTTAGAATATATGTATACGAGAAAAAAGCTACAATGGGCACTTTCAGATTACAATATATTTACTGCGGTAGGGACAGTGATAGGCTTTGTTGCCGGTTTCTTAGGATTAGTTGTAGGCCAAAAGATGTTACGTATTAGTGACATTATCTTCGCAATATTTTCGGTGGCTTCAAAAGCCACTGAATTCTTTATTAAAGCATTTGCAGTTACATCGTGGCAAATGTATTTAGGTAAGTTTCTTGTGGTTTCCTCACTACTGAATTCATAACAATTACTTAACATAGCCTAGTAGTTAAGAAACTGGGTCTTTTAATTGAGGGGTCCGAGGTTCAAATCACCACGCACGCACCTCTAATTTTTCAAACTTATGTGCGTATTACAAATTAATTATCACTTACTAGACAGTGAAGGAACACATCGTCAGGAAACCTGCATACCTGAGAGATTAAAAAAAAACTCAAAGGTATGTGACGTGAGTGACGTCTATCAGTAAGCACTTGGCCAGCGCGGTGAACTATGGCCTAATCCTTCTCATTATGAAAGGAGACCCGTTCCCAGCAGTGGGACGTTCATGGGTTGATGACGTCTTAACAGACAATTAAATTTCAAAATACGATTTCACTCTCAACCCTCACTGATCAAACACTCTCCTGCTTTACTTTCTGCAATGTGATCTCTCTGTGAAAATAATGTTAATATTGCTACAAACTTTATAAAACTAGGCAGTGCAATCAGAAAAACGACCTAACCAGACGGAAATCACACACATTTTTTCATAAGAAAGTACAATTCCGATTTAATGATGATGTTCAATTCTCACTTTCCAGGTTCGGCAGTTTCAATGTTTGATGGACTATCTTCACCTTTGATAAGATCGTATTTGTCGAAGAGTCTATCAGCGGACGACATAGTTAAGGTGTTCGCGATGATGTTCGCTCTCGAAGGTGTAACGCCCTTGATCGCTCCCATTGTGTTCACAGCAGTGTATACAAGTACCATAAGCACTTTCCCGGGAGCTTTCTTCTTGTTAAGTGGAACATTGACTTTTATATCTGTGATATTATTAGGGTAAGGATAATTTATATCTGAAACATTATTTAGAGTTTTCTAAGCGCCTCTTGTCTACTGTTTTCCATGATGTCATAAGCGACAAAAAATTAAGAATGCCATTCAGACAATATTGTTCGTGCTTTGACAGTTTACCTAATCTGATTATTTATCTAATAATCAGATTAGGTTCTCTACAGCCAATAACATTTTACCTTGGTTTGTTTCAGATTAGTTAAATATTGCTCATCTAGGAATAATCAAATGGACTTCCAGCCTTTGGATAATGAGGACGTCGACTGTGATGAAAGTACTTAAATTATTGGAAGTATTATATAAATATAAAAAAGTATTATAATTATATTAAATAACTTAATACCTAGTACTGATGGTCTTTAGATGGAAAAACCCAACGAACACGTTTTTTCTATAAATTATATCAATAATACTAGAGTGAGGAAAACAGTGAACATATGTTATAGGTACCCTATTATAAAATATTATCTTATATGAATCTGCTAGTTTTGTGAGTCATGCATTGGTACTGATTGTTCACAACATATTATATTGTATCTACCTATGACGCGCATGATATCTAATTCTCTTAACGATACCTCGTTCATGGTTAAAAATAACTGCCTGTAGGATATTTTACTGCCGAACTGAAAGGTATTTTTAAAACTTGAAAATCATCACTTTATAATAAATAGTCGTCGTCAACCCATTACTGACCCACTGCTCGGCACGGGGCACTCCTCAGAATAAGAGGGATTAGGCCATAGTCCACCGGGCTGGCCAAGTGCTCATTGGCAAAGTTGACAAAATGTATCATATTTTTTAATTTTAAAAATGACGGTCCTTGTACTTTTTATTTCTTCGTAAATACTACAGAATTAAATAACACAAGTAATTAGAATTATAGCTCCTTATGACTAATATGACCCTTCAAAATGCTCTCATATTCCGGGGAGAGGAGAGGAGAGTGCAAATGGGGTATCATCTCACTGAAATTCGTCAAACAAATAAAAATGAAAAATAGTCGGTAGATAGCTTGTCAATGAAATAAGCCTTAGAGCGTTTTCAGATTATCCGATCCGATATCGGTGTCGGACGACGATAGCCGACATCCGATAGCCGACACCATGTGCTATTTTCACATATTTCCGACAAAATCGTTCCGATACGGCCATTTGCTCGATAGCTTAGTGCGGACAGGTCATCATGGCAGACTATAATAGAAAACTTTATTTGCTGTATCTCTTATATTTGAGACGCAAAAAAAGATCTGTTCACAGACAGTATTGGATACATCCTATTGTGGAAGCTAGATATTCAGAGGGAGCATTTTACACTCTTTTTAGCAAGCTACAACACGCACCTAGAAAGTTTTTTAATTACTTTCGTATGAGTGAATCCACATTCAATTATTTGCTAATTCATCTCACAAACAGTATCAAGAAACTTCTCGCCAATTATTGTCTCGGAGTATTTTATTTTTATATTCCTCGTGAGTTTTATCCCACAAGCATGGTTTAGATTCTACCAGTTCAATTAATGTAATTATATCGTATTTAAATGATGACGACGCCATGATGACAGCCAAACTAGTAAACAAGCTCAAAATGGCCGCCGCGCATCGGGCTCTACGCACACAGAGACAATTTAGATACACGTAGAGCACACATACAAACATTATCGCCCGACGGCTCACGGGCGTCCGATGGTGTCGCCAGCATATCGCTGTCGGCTCCGATATCCGATATCGGAACGGACAATGTGAAAGGCAGGTACATGTTTCATACATTTTACTTACCCCGATATCGTATCGGCGTCCGATACCGATATCGGATCGGATAATGTGAACACGCTCTTACCTGCTTCATACCATTAAAAGCTCCGACAATTGCTCCGATACCCATGACCAGGCACCCTGTATATAGATTTGCTGTGACTCATATTAATACAGAAAAGTAGATGATGGGAATTGATAAGATTAGCGTTGTTTATATTGAACGTTTTTTATGTTTTTATACTGTTATGGTTTGGTAGGGTGACAAAATGGTCTATGGGTTTTGCTAATGGAAGTTGTACAGAAATCAGTCTTATGTAGTGATCGCTTACAATTACTATAATTTATAATCTATTGTCATTAAAGTAACAAGTGTTGTTAAGTCATTAGTTATTTTGTAAAAGAAAATGATTCAGAATCAAGATGATCAAGTTACGGATGAAAACTCAAACTCGAACATTAATTCAGGAAATCAAATACCTAAGAAGCCATACAGGATAGCGGTGGAACTTCCTTTGTTTTTTGCTATGATGGCATCAGCGCTTATGGGTATTTTAATTTTAAATACATTTTTAGAATGTAACGAACACTTAGTACATTTAATTAATAATTGACAAAATAGTCCATGGTAGTTCGACTCCGGCGGCACCACCGCCACATCTATTTCTACCTAATAAAAACAGTGTTAAATACCTAATAACCCTGCTATGTTTGGGTTCGAAGGGTGCGGTAAGGGAGGTATACTTTTCCGAGGCGTTCCAGCAAAACCGGTAAGGTTTTATAGATGATGATTCATCAGTCATCTTTAATTGAATATCTTGAATTTGCTTTAGATAATCGTACTCGCTGATTAGTAAAATACAAAATAACATATACAAGCTCCACAGTAAGCCCTTACTTAGAGATCAGGGACTATAAAGTTTTAATTTAAAATTATGTCTTCCCTGGCCTGTTACCTACATACCGAACTATCTTCTTATGTCCTTGTCGGTAAATGGTTTTGTGGTAGTAAGGGATCAGCGTGAGATGCCGAAATAAAGTTGTCTTCATTTAGAAATATGACTGAATTTAAGTGTTCGTGTATTTTTCTTTGTCTACGTGTAGGGTACCCACCATACAGGGGATCCGAGTAAAGGTATATAAATAACCCATAACTTATGAGTGTAGGAAACTTTGTTTATCATGTAATAGGTACACCATTTATTGTTGATGAAGGGGAAACTTACAAAAGGTACCCGATGCCGTGAAAGCGACACGGGTTATGTGGGAAATTTATCCACTAAACCCCCCTAGGTGGCCATCATTAGTTAAAATAGAGGACATTGGGAACGCTGCCGGAGTTGTTGAAGTGTCGTGTTCTGGTCGGGCCCTACCTTTGTGAATATTTGCGCTCACTACACGTTCAGATATTTTCATACATATGCCGCCACACACACCATCATCCATCCCAGGGTCGCTGGTTCGGCTGGTTCGAGTAAGAACTCTTGCTTTCCACAACCCTGGAAGCTCCTTTTTATCATAAGCATCCTCATCTTATCATAAGCAGGAGATACTGTAGCTCTGTTCTGGTCTCGAGACTACAGGACAATCATGCTATCTACTAATGTTAACTATCCACAACATTTACACCATATTGTGGATTATTTTTAGCACGTGTATTTTCGCGTAATCTACCGAGAAGTATCTTACATAGAGTGCAATAAGTGGCATGGAAGTTATTGCGTTATGACTAATGAGAATCTTAACGAAGTAAAGATAATGAATTATGTAAAAAGACTTATAGACGTATGACTAAACACAGTAAAATAATTTGCTATATATATTAATACAGACTGGCGACAACTATTGATAAGATTAGCATCGTTTATAATGAGCGGATTTTTATTACTTTACACTATTATGGTATGGTAGAGTACATTAAATGATTGATAATATAGTATTTAAGCTTTGCTAGAGGAAGTTATCGTTCCTAAAAATAACAAGTGTTGTTAATTGTTTATTTTGTGAAAGAAAATGACTCGGAATCAAGATGATGGACCTACGGATGAAAACTCGAACCCTAACTCAGGCAATCCTAAGAAGCCATTCAGGGTTAGGCTTCTTGGGTGTCTGATTGGATCGGTGGAATTTCCTTTGTTTTTCGCTATGATGTCAACCTCACTTATGGGTATTTGTTTTTCAATAATTTTATTTTTAAAATACAATGAAATTAGACAAATCAAATTCGTCTTTACAGATGGAAAAATAGTTTCAAGCTTAACCTGGTCTGCGGTTCCAGAATAACTGATTCAATCACGATTTATTTAATAAGTGATAAATCAATAATGTTGGTATAAACATACTTATATTCGTACCTATATGATATTTTTAGAAGTCTTCTTTCATGTTTTAGGTTCAGCCCTCACCAATATTCTTATGTACAGAACGTGCGTTTATACCTTAATCAACTCACACGAAGAATGTAAAGGATTCCTTTCTCCAATTAGAACCAACGAAACCCATTTAGAAATAGATGTTCAGAAATACACTACGATGGTGACTACTGTGAAGTCTGTACTTGAGGCGTTGGTGCCAGCTATTCTATCTTTATTTCTAGGAGCATGGTCCAATAAGTATGGAAGGAAGCCTCTTATAAACTGGTCACTTTTTGGTAAGATATTATCATTAACTAGTGGTGCCCGCGGCTTCGCCCGCATTTTAAAGATAAATAATGACATACATAAAATAGAAAATTCGTACATTCATTGGAATGACAGTGGTGCCATCTGTCGAAAATTGGTCTTACCAACTCGCAAACCTTCGTGGGCTCTTGGACAACAACTTTGCAAAAGATCATCACTTGATCAAATGCATAGTTTCCGATTCTATAAAATGTATATAGACAAATGATCATTTTCATATAAATAGATAGATGATCGATTAACATGGATAAGTAAAGTAACTGTAGGTAAATTATAAAATCGAATTTCGATCTTCTGGGTTGAAAGATCGATTCATTGAATCGATCCGTTACTGGAGATCGATTAAAATAATCGACTTTTTGGTCCAAAAGATCGATTCTCCGATTAATCGATCTTAGATCGCCATCCCTAGTTCCCGTGGTATTTCCGGGATAAAAATTATCCTATGTCCGTTCTCGGGTCTCAGGCTATCTTTGTACAAAATTTCATTAAAATCGGTTCAGTGGTTTAGGCGTGAAGAAAAGACAACCAGACAGACAGACAGACAGACAGAGTTACTTTCGGATTTATAATATTAGTAAGGATAAGGATATAAAATGTAATATTAAGGATTTACGTAATTTTGAGTTGAGTATTTTTGCAGTTTCCGATATATTCAATATTTTCTGTACGTCCGATCAAAAATCACTCGAATCCAGAATTTAGTATCACATTTTAAATACCTAATGAGTAAGATCAATAATTATAGACAATAATGGAATCTGCAAGAGATCGATAACAATAACGAGAATTATTTTCTAGGTATGACTTTAACTACACTGCTGACCGTAATTTATACCGTGATAGAAACTTTAGGTCCATGGTGGTATATTGTAACAGTTTTACCGACGGCCTTAACCGGGGGTTCTGTGGTACTGTTCACGGGGTCATATTGCTATATAAGTGACGTTTGTCCTCCGGAGAGAACAACGCTTAGGTAATATTCCGCATTATTATAATATAGGTAGGTACAGGTAGATATTACAAAGTGCATAATTACTCTATTTTTGATTGTAATAGTAAATTAGGTATATTTTGGTTTAAGTTTGAATTTATCCTTTATTATAAAAGCTATGGTATAAAAAAATTGGTACTTAGTTATTTATACTTAGTAGTCAATTGTATAGCAGCAATTGAACGCTTCAATTTGCAAAAGGCAGCAAAAATATAATACACTCTTTCAGGATGGCTTTGGTAAACTTAACAATTGCAGTGGGAACGGTAGTGGGATCTTTGATAACAACGGATTTAATTTTATCAATCGGATATGTATTTTTACTGGTCTTTGGAACGGCGTTAAATGTACTAGCTTATTCGTATGCAAGATTCTTCATACCAGAATCTTTACCTGGCGCTCTAAAGGTAACCTGATGTTATTATAAATGTAGTTGCACTAAGTACTATTAGAAATGCTGTGTTCAACTGCTTATTCACTTGTTTGCAGGGTGGGTTTACTAAAATCCTCAACATTTCTCTTGTGAAAGACATGGCACGTGAGTGTTTCAAAAAGCGACCGAATAACGGAAGAGCACAGATTTATCTTCTCACGGCAGCGAGATTAATTTCATTATTCGTTCAAAAGGGAACGTCAATGTTAGAATACATGTATACGAGGGAAAAGCTACAATGGGCACTTTCCGATTACAATACATTTTCGGCGGTGGGAACAGTGATAAGTTTTGTTGGCGGATTCTTGGGGATAGTTGTAGGCATAAAAATGTTACGTATTAATGACATCATCTTTGCAATTTTTACTGTGGCATCAACGGCCACTGAATGCTTCATAAAGGCATTTGCAGTCGCAATATGGCATATGTATGTAGGTAAGTTTCTTGTTGATTTTATTTAATTCACAAATTATTCGATACAATAAAAAATCATTATTCAACGGACATTTTAATGTCAAGATGAGATTGTACCCTCACTCGGCAACCAATCCCCTTATGTACTTTCTGCAAAGTGTTGTATCTTCCATCAAATACAAGTATTACTTATATTCTTAATATAACCAAGTATGTACAGTACTTCATATATCTGACATTATAATTAAGATTATGTATTCAAAATAATCATTTTCCAGGTTCTACAGTTTCTTTGTTTAATGGACTATCGTCACCTTTGATAATGTCATATTTGTCGAAGAGTCTACCGGCGGACGACGTAGCTAAGGTGTTCGCGATGATGTTCGCTCTCGAAGGCTTTATACCTTTGATTAGCCCCGTTGTGTTCGCAGCAATTTATACAGCATCCATAAGCACTTTTCCAGGTGCTTTCTTCTTGTTAAGCGGCATATTGGCTTCCATATCTGTGACATTATTAGGGTAAGGATTATATATATCTAAAATCTAAGTTAACAATTTCAAATTATTCCTAGTTCAGTTCAGTTAGCATTAATTTCTATAGCAACAGTGTCATATCTTGGAATTTCACTCTTATTTATCTTATATTTTATTTACTGTGCATAAAATATTATTTTCTCTTCAGCCATAACAACATTGTACCTTTGGTTTGTTTCAGATTAGTGTTATATTTTCGAAAAAGCGGTCAGGGCGGCCATTGAGATATCTTTTTTTATTAAAATGAATTGTTTCCACGACAGGAATTATCATTTGATATCATTAGAATTTTCCCTGATTCACTTCAGGGGAGAGTTTTGATTTCACAATGGGTTTCAGAGCATCATAGAACCGCGAATGGATACGGTCCTATGACGCAAATCTTTCCGGGGGAATAAAATGAATAAATAGATAAAGATATATATAACAATATAGTTAAATATTAAATATTGATTGTTATATTCATAGCTGTGTATCCTGGTGTCATGTTGATATAAAAATAATGTAGTCTTATAATCTGCCTCATAAGTCTTGACTGTGAGCGATCCCTCAAGGAATTAAGAAATCGTGCCTTATCGCATCGCGATATGATACGCTACGATGAGACATGTCCCGGTCAGCTCACTATTCATGAGGTCAGTCAGAGACCATTGAGATACCTAGATAAATATCTACTTGTATTTACTATCCCGGATTTATAATACTTTTTTAATCGCTTTACAATATAAATCACTAATTATTCAAACAGAGTAACATTCTATTTTACATCACTATTCCACAGAATTGTCCCGAAATATGTGGGAGTAAGAACAAGGATGAAGTGTAATAATACCTAAGATATATGGTACATCTTTTTGTACTTGCACGACCATGAGGACAGTAAGATTTGTATAATTTCGATTATGTATAGTTTTGTATACTTTTGAGGAAAATGATAAAATAATGATTATGTGTGTAATGATATAGACAGTTTTCGCTACTTTAGAACTACATCCAACGCATTTGTTGTATATTTGAAAACGCTTGATAATATTTTCTAATTCACTAATTGTTAGCAATACTCACTGATTAATTTGTGTTGAACTTTGCCATTTGCAATGTTGTAAATTGTAATAGACTAGGTTATTACCTAATTCCGCATATTGGAAAGGTATAGTCCATTCCAAACTGCTAATCCACTCTGAAGTTGTTGCGAGCAGGTGTAGTCATACAATCTGCTATGGCGACACGATTCATTTCTATATTCAGAGCGGATTAGCAGTTTCACGCGGACTATACCAACTTCCTCTCCAGTGTAAACTAAAGGGCAAAATAAATAAAAACTTCGTAATAAGGTGAAATATTTTATTCACAATGTAGTCTTTTACAATCGGAAACAAGCGTTTTAATCTATAAAGGTTTTTTTTAAATGTCAAAAAATATTTTAATGTCTAATACAATGATACAGTACCGCACGAAACATGAGCCACTGCTAGAGTAGTGGATAGCGCTTAGTAGTCGAAAAGAATGGTTACACTGTATTCACGGAAATGAGTTAAACGGACACAAAAGGGAATGTAGATCTCGATTTGTTTCAATTCCCTTTCACCTTTAGTTATATTTGGACAGCGACTCGTAATGTAGCAACATGGTAGATTATACTCCAGGCTTACCCTAATTGAAGGGCCTGCGACATGTGGCTATCAGTACTAAACAAGTCAGTCAGCCAGCTAGCCAGCTAGCCAGCCAGCGAAGGTGCATAAGTAGCGCTCATTCAACTAAATCTGTGCATAGTTCAGGCACTAAATGAATCTCTTTCGGTGAATACATTATATGACTATTATTGCTCATTTTTAGCGATTGTACATCGCGCACTACTTTAAAAATACTTCAAGTATATAATACTTCAGTATATAAAAAAATACTAGCAGTTACACCACCGGCCATCAGAGCTCATTCTGTGCTTAACAATATACTTAATTTGTAATATTTTGTCCTTGACAAAACTAGCTGAGCCCAACCTTCTGCCAAGCCAGCCTACTACGCATACCCTGAAGTTGTTACGAATAATGTTATAATTAAGCATGTTTTTTTTCTTTCAACAGAAATTATGCCAAGCATATCGATATTTATGATGCCGCATTACCAAATTACACAATGCTAGAACTAAATTATTGAACATATAAGGCCATTTATGCTTGCACTCACAGTACAAAAACTTCATTTTTGTCTTTAGTGACTGATACTGAAAAGTAATGAAAATATTTTATTGGGACTTGCATCCAATATAAATTACCGCACATGAAACAAAACGAAAAACCTGCACCATTTATGCAGGATTATTAATATAACTGTACGCAGACGAAATCACGGGATCTCTTTGGAATATACAATAATAATACTATTATTGAGACTAGTAACGAATTACTTGTATAATTTAGAGTTTCAAAGTTTGTGAAACTTAATGAAACTGTATTTTTTTCTTAATTTAAATATGTTGATCCAAACGTATGTTCGATAATGTAGCAATAACAATAAAATAATCTACTGAAGTCTTAACATTTTTTTCATTTTGTACCAACCGAATGCTGCAGTTATTATTGTACACATTTACGGCTTTGTAATAATGCATTATGCATAACCTATTCTACTTATAATAATAATCACAGGCTATGTCAATATAAAATCTATATTGATAGGTTATTTTTAATTTGTACAGAAAAGTGCCTGTTGTTTAACAGACATTTTAAATTCAAGAGTAATGTATGAGAGAAGCAAATTCAATGACAATTGTATGGCTGCCATACTATAATCCGTAGTTTTATTTATGTTGATGTTTATGATAGAGATTCTACATGCACTTGTTACGAAGCAACACTTAAAACTCAAAACATGCACCCAATTATTTATACTAAGTCATATCTATGCTTTTATATGCCGTGAAAAATGACCTTAATGTTATTTAAAAGATATAAAAATATATATCATGTAACTCTTTTAATGAGTATGACTCTTATAATAGTATGAGTAGGCCATTTTGAAAAAAATTATATACATAAGAAAAATCACAAAAAAATTAAAAACTATTTCTGACTGAAACGATAAAAACATTTTATGGTTAACTAATTTTGGATATGTTTTATTTATTTTGTTTCTTACGCCTTTTTCGTCTGCACTATTTATTTCAGTAGATCACAATAAAACAAAAAATACTTATTTATAGTGTAATTAACTGTGTTGCTATTGGTACTGAGTTTACAAGGCAACACAGAAGGATGGCTATCTACCCAAATCTTGAGTTATTTCATCCGAATATAATTGTTTAGGAAGCTTGTCATATATAGATGCATGGAGTTAGGGGTTGCTCGTAACATACTAATGAGGATGAGTGAGAAATGCGAAACGATAATAACTAACGATTTGATACATATAAGACCTGTAAATAAAGTTTACAAATAAATGTTAACCTAAATGTACCTATTTAAAATTTAAAGTGAGCAACTTTTATAATACACATCACAGATTTAAGTTACACAATAAACAATGACACTTTTGATCAATTTCTGGACTGGCTTGTTAATAGTGAAACGTATTTTTATAATATCTATGAATAAAAAATAAAGAAAACTTAACACTCTAATAGTTAAAAATAAAAAAAGAAAACAATATTCTTGAAGAACCAAATTAACACGTTAAGTACAACTAAATGATGTATGTAACTCCCCAAGCAAAGGACTTGTGCAAATACATAAAGGTGTCAAACAAAATAAGTAAAAAAAATCAGGTTCGGAATATATGTCTGTGGCCCGATACAAGTCAACATACAAATATAATTGGTCACACATACATCAATTTAAAAATCAAACAATATTTCACCTTCTTAGTCTGACCACACGGTATCTAGATATATTATCTTTGGAAAGTGTATTATGAAGATGGCTCCATAATATGGTACGGAGTTAGAACTTATGTTACATACTAATTCTAAAATACTTGTCACATTAAAACACAGTCTTGTACAAGAGTAGGAGTAGAACACGTATATCGAGTAACTCATGGATCACACAAATGTTAGAGTTGAGGAAATTTTGTTCACACTAAGCCACTTTGAATGGGCTGGCCATACGAGCACCAATGTTTATACACGCACCACTAGTTGCACGAATATCAATCAAACAAACAAATGGTCAGTAGACACTACCGCCAAAGGACACTTTCAAGAAGTCTCTTATATCTACCATTGCTCGTCGGGCTCCTCCCCCTGTAGATCAGGTTTAGCATTGTTAAAGTCCTGAAATGTAAAAAAAGACTATTAGGAATCATGTTATGTCATTGTGTTTATTATAAGCCATTAAGGCCATCTATAAAGTATGTCACAGGAATTTTTGATTTATGAGCCTTGCGCTAATTGTCATATTCGTGAGATCCTGAATGTGTGATGTCACATATTTTCCATTTTTACACTTAGATCTAGGTAAAATTAAAACAGCAATATTAAAGTTTTTACTAAAAATTTTCAAATGACTAGGAGTAGTCATTTGAAAATTTTTAGTAATTATTTTTAGTAATTAAACCATTGTTACAGACTATCTCACTTAGTTGACCCTTAACCTGTGACGCAATTTACGGATGGCCGCTTATTATTTATGTTATGCTTAAGCTTATTCTTAAAAAACTGATAAAAATATATGCAGAATATAATTGACTATAGAAAACCTAAGAATATGGTGCGATAAAATTTTAAGTAAAACCATGCACTTGCAAAATTATTTTTAAAACAATTGCATGGTGGACTATAAAATATGAAAAAATATATGAAAAACTAAGAGACTATGCAAAATAAATCATCAGCGTTACTTTTTTAATAAATACATGAACTTATTAAAGTTACCTTAGTCCACGTTATTGTTTGCTTGGACAATTAAATGCATGTAAAATTTGCTTTATCATTTATTTAAAACATTTTAAAAACTTCATAGTAAAATCTGTATATCATTATTCATCATTCTACCATTACAATGATTTATATTTTGACTATTTACATTATTGCAATAGTAATAATGTTCATACTTTTTAGTTTGTATTATATCACCAGTCATTTCCGAAACTAACGAAATTGTGTTAATATGTATTAGTTGGTTCCAGTTTCAAAGTTAACTTTAGTCACTACATGTGTCGAGATATAAAATTTTATTTGTAGCCAAATAAAACGATCTCCAGTTCACTACTACATCCAGAGAGGCTTGGTATGGATAGCTATGGATGGATATGGAAGCAACGTATCTGTGACCTACCTCCAATGAAACACTAATTCTATCTGGGGTTGATGGGTGGCAGTAGTCACTTACCATCAGGTGGAGGGCATGCTTAGAAGATATATGTAGTTATAAAAAAACATAAATATACTGACCCTAATATCGCTGCCACCATACTTGTTGCCCTTATAGGTGGCAGTGCCGCCGCCTTTCAGGAAATCTGGCACGGGCTGGTCAGCTTGCTTCAGAATCTTCGCCAAGTCTGCTACCAGGTCCTTATCCTGTTAATGAAATTTAGTGTCACAAAATGATCGCAGTTCTATTTACAGTCATAGAACAATAGATGTATTTATACTGTAAGATGTCTACATATATATGTTCACAGATCTATATATTTATATTTATAGACATTTCAAAGTGGTTTAGTCTCACATGTAGTAATTATGATCAAAGGATAAATTTGAAACATGATTATACTGATGAGCTATATTACTGAACTGAGTATTGTAACTCAGTTTACCAATGAGTAAAAACTGTTAGTCCGCTCTGAATATAGAAATGAATCGCGTCGCCATAGCAAATTGTATGACTACACCTGCTCGCAAAAACATCAGAGCGGACATGCAGTTTTGCGGGTATTATACATTAGTACTGCTTTAGCTATCGCCAATGAAAATATGAAAAGTGGATGTTGCTTGTGTTCGTTGCACAATTCCTTACCGAATCCTCATCATAGAACGAAACAGCCTTTCCACGGTTGCCCACGCGACCGGTCCTGCCGATCCTGTGCACATATTCGTCTATGCTCTTCGGCAAGTCGTAGTTCACGACAATGTCAACATTCTTTATATCTATAAGTAAACAATAACATGAATTAAATATCAGTAAAAATAAATAATAAAATAATGTAATGAACAATTTGTAATGTGTATTCAGAGAATTTAGTGGGTAAGGAGTGAACACACACTATCCAAACATACAGTGTTATTTATTATAATTAATAATCTCCACATTTGACAAATGACGCACACATTAGTTACATTGAGGGTACAGTTAGTCCGGGGGAAGGTGATGTGCCTTAAGTGCGTGATGACCTACTGAAGCTATATTTCTAAAATTAAAAAATAGAAAACAAAAATGTTTTAAAATGAATGTAGTCCATCAATCCGCACATAGCCCATACCCCTTTCATTGCGAGGGAACCTGTACTCACTACCCTACCAGTAAAGAGCCAATGACGGAGGTCACTTGAAGTGCTACGTATGTATACTCATAGGACCCACCTAATCCCCTGGCGGCGACGGCGGTGGCGACGAGGATGTAGTGGCGGCCGCTCTTGAAGTTGTGCAGCGCCTCCTCGCGCTCGCGCTGCATGCGGTCGCCGTGAATGGACGACGTCAGCATCTGCTGCTCCGACAGCATCGCCGCTATGAAGTCCGCGTTACGCTTCGTCTCCACGAAGACCAGGATGCGTTTGCCGTCTGAAAATTGCTTAACGTTACGCAGTTTGTCCACCGCCACCGAGCCGACGGCGCCGAAGTAGCGTACATACATTTACTTTAGCCGCTTGTCCACCGCACGTCCGTCACCGAGCACAGTCATCCCGGCTAGACCGGCACCAAGATTTTGACGGGCGATGTGCCGGCAATATAAAACACGTTGGAACTTGTCCACGCTGCCGTCACACGTGTGACAGATGGAATAAAACAAACCGCCGATATCGGTCGCGGTGGACAAACTATCGCCGTCACGTCATATTAAAATCTGCCCGAAATAATCTTGTTCTCGGTATCGGCTCGGTGACAAGTTTAAATTGATGAATGGCGGGAACTTAACTGCCAAATTAATATGAAAAAAATATGTATTTTCTTAAAATTGAGGCTTTTCCTTTGGTTTGTCATTTATCATTACTTCCCAGATTTTGATCCTTATAAGCAACACTATCAGATAGTGGAATAATATACAGGGTGTATTTTTTTTTAAAAATGAACTCGTTCGATTCCCGGCTAGGGAAAAAGTTATTTTAAAAAAGTAATGATGCAGTTTTAATTTTTATTAAAATCGGCCTCGTAACTCCTTTCAGCATTTTTCGCTAATCCTTATAGTTTCGGATTTGGCCCTGAAGGCCCGAAAAATTCACCCTGTATAAGGATGCAAGAAGTGGAACTATTATAAAAAATATACAACAATACACATAAAAACATACAGTGTTGCAATATTGACTAGCCAACTCTATGATGTCGAATATTAGAATTTTTGTAAAAAAAGGATCTTTCGTAAATGTATCGTTTCGTATTCTATTGTAAAAAAAGAAGCACGACTTCAAAAATCAGTTTAGAAATAATTTATGTATATAACAGTACTCACTGTTCTCCTCAACAAGTTCGTTGAGCTTTTTCCGTTTCTCGTACTTGCTGACCTGATGGAAGATCTGTTCCACATCGGTGCTGGCCCCGCCCACTATGCCGACGGCGACGAACAAGTAGTTGTTGAGGAAACGCCCGGCCAAATGTTGAATGTCCTCAGGGAAGGTCGCCGAAAACATCAGTGTTTGTCTTTGGCCCTGTATAATTTGTTTAATTCATTATATTTATTATTTTACAAGGTAATTGCAATGAAAAGTTTGAAGGTGGTACAACCCTCCATGGTTTGACGTTGTTGGCACGATTACCAACACTAGTCCTACTTTGTGATAGCAGCATCAAGCACTGCAAAGTTCTCTTTTAAAGTTCTGCAAAGGTAGTTACAGCATTCCAGCTTTGACCTTGAGTAGGACCTTCGTCCTATAAGGATTTACTTTAGAAGTGTGCAGCATGGTAAGTATTGACCACTTACTGTCACTACATTGTATGTTCGTTCGCTTACTTCAATTTCATAAAGAAAGACACTGTCAAATTAAAAAAAACAACAAGAAATAAAACAACACAAATGACAAATAATTTTCAATCGTTTCACTCACACTAGGCACCATGGTGGGGTGATCCATCATCTTTTCGACATTGGGCATAAAGCCCATGTCCAACATGCGGTCAGCCTCATCGAGGACCACGAAGCGAATACCGTCGAAGGAGACACGGTTGCGCTCCACGAAGTCGAGCAAGCGGCCAGGCGTCGCTACCAAGATGTGGCAGCCTCTCTGTGTAATGATAATGATAAAATAAAATTTATTTACAAACATGTTTTTCATAACATCACTTTGTTTTCCATTTCCTTCTAAAAAGCGTCGTTTCACTTGATACTCAAGCCATGAGGTTGCATAAAAAAATTGATTTAGAATGAGCGCATTATAAACCAAGTTAAATAAGAGCTGGTAATAATAAAATTAAAAAAAAAACTAGCCAAGCCCCTCCTCAAATGATATATCACAGAGTACCTATTTGTGATGAAACACTACTGGAAACATAATTTTATTGAGAAGTTGCTTACAGATATATTGTCTCCTTGGTGACGAACTGCAGTGCCACCGTACGCCACGGCGATCTTCAAAACGGAACCATACGAAAACTTGCGAGCCTCATTAAATATTTGTAGAGTGAGCTCCCTAGTAGGCGACACAATAACAACCTGAAACATATTTTGAATTTAATATACGACATATAGGTTGATATGAAGATATTTTTAGAACTCATTTTTTTTATAATACAGTAGTAGCAGATGAGCAGTCCACCTGATGGTTAGTGGCCATGAACATCTGTTGTCAATCACAGATAATATTAGTTTCCGACATAAGGTTGGCCACAGATGTGCTGCTACCACTGAAGACAAAGCTGAAATGGCTCGGATAAGTATGTCACCCTTACCACACAATTCAAACCAGAACACAGCAACATTATACACTGCTGTTATTAGGTATTTAAGTAAATTTATACTGACCTGAGGTTGCGCACATCCATTTGGTCCAACGACAAGTTCACGGCTGTCTTGTAAAAGGGTATTGATTATAGGAAGCAGAAATGCAGCCTGAAATATTAAGAAATATTCATTATAACACATTGAAAGGTAAGACTTGTATTTTGAGCAATAGTGTATCAATGTCATTTTTATTCTACTTATAACATGCAAGCAATATGAACACATATCTACAGATCACAAGAAATATAAATACTATTGCTTGTCACAAGTAAAATAATAATTAAAAGGTATATTTACAGTCTTTCCCGATCCAGTCTGCGCACAGCCCATAAGGTCTCGGCCACTCATAACGATGGGTATAGCATGCTTCTGAATAGGCGTTGGCTTTTTGTATCCAGACTTCAATATGTTATCCAGGACATACTTCCGAAGGTTTGCCGTTTCAAAGCTGTCTATCGCACGAGGTGGATTTTCGCCACTAACCTAAAAAAATAATTTAATTTTGAGATATAGTTTTATCGGTATTTTACTGCCGTTATAACGTCGTTTAGGTCAACTGTAAAAGATTTTGGGGTCCAATGCGATATTACAATTAACTAACGCTATAACAAATCAAATAGAAACGAGTAGCATTTCGGCGTGAAAATGTCATTTCAAGTAGTTTTTGGGGCACTTTATTGATTTGAAATTAAAAAAAAACTGTTCTTATACTTCTATACCATTCTGAGATAATGGCCTCCCATTCTGAGAGGTA
Organism: Epargyreus clarus; assembly: GCF_041222505.1. Taxonomy (NCBI): domain Eukaryota; kingdom Metazoa; phylum Arthropoda; class Insecta; order Lepidoptera; family Hesperiidae; genus Epargyreus; species Epargyreus clarus. The sequence continues at coordinate 6,131,215 of NW_027332231.1, read as the reverse complement.
ACCTGTGCCCATGGGACAAGTAATAAGTTGACAACTACAGGTACTCACTTTAACAGCAATACAGTCAAACTTGTCAAAATTAATCCCGGAGCTGATGGTGCTGCTGAATATCTCCTGCTCGTTGTCCGTGGGCTCCGGAGGCACGTACGTGACGGGTGCCTTCTTGTTCTCGTCGTCGGGTGCTTCGCCCTCGCCGCCGTCCGCGCTGGAGCGGCCGCCCCGCCCCCCGCCGCGCCCGCGACCTCGGCCTCGCCCGCGCTCACCCCGCTCTCCCCTATCACCCCTATCGCCGTCATCGCCGTAACCATCACCTTTATGGGCAACAACAATAACAGCAATAGGGTAACAATGGTGATTATATGCTGATTGTTTATTGGGTAACATCAATAATAGCCGGTAGTGTAAGACTCCTGATTAGTTTTTGAATAAGATTGGAAGTTGATGAGGGAAGTATTTGAAGGTATGCCATCAAAATGCAGACTGCTTTAAGTTAGAAGTGGGTGGCGAACCTTTTATACTTAATCACAATCGAACCATAATGGTTAAATAACTGAACTAATTTTCAAAGTACTTACACATTTTTTACTTTCATTATTGTTATAACAGCTATCATTATTTAATACTCATTTTGTGAGAATTTTAAGTGTGTACCTATTCAAAGTCACGAGATAAAGACCAATGACAGACTGATGGATAGTTGGAACTTAGCAATAGGGTTCCATTAGAAATCTTCAGGTAAAAAAATGAGAAATTCCATATTTTATTTCACATGCCATGAGAACAAGTGTTTAAAATATAGTCTAAGAAGCACTTAATCAATATCTACAAAGAACTCAAGTGCTAGACACTTGAGAAATATGAGACAAGTGCCAACAAAACAATATTTAGAGTGTGAGTTAACATAAAAAATTACTAGCATAAGAAACAGTCTATGCATGTCTATGATACTATTTGAATTTTCAAAACTTCAAAATAAATACCTTGTTATTCCCTATATAATTTTGTCTTACATACAGAGATACTTAGTATGGAGTTTCACATGTTTTAATTACTTATTATGAAATAATCTTATGTATTATGTATTTATGTATGTTATGTATCTATATTAATTAAACCCTGTAAAATTAAAAGCCTCTAGTGTTCAATATGAAAGTAGTTTAGGCCCATACAAACAACCAATCATTTATAAACCTAAATAATATTTAGAAAAATCTATAAAAAAACAGTTACTCAATAGATAAATTATGTGATATTTATTAAGAAAGTGTCTTAACAGTGACATACCATTTGTATCAAAGTCTCCGCGGTCTCTATCCCTGCCGCCGCCGCCCCGGCCCCCGCGGCCGCCCCTGCCGCGTCCCCCGCCCCTGCCTCCGCGACGCTCGCCAAAGCCGTTGCTGCCTACATCCTTTGTGAAATCTGTAATCATTGTAAGGACCCTCAAATTTAATTCACTACTTCCTAACAAAAAATTACTTAAATACTTAATTTCTAACTCTTCTGTATTGCTTTTTTTGTATACAAAAACTTATTAATTAAAAAAAATGCATGTTTTTAAAGAAGAACTCAACTTCATAATCTATGGTACTGAATGCTCGTTGAATGTTAATGTAATAGAAAATGTGTGTAAAAGATAGTATACAAACTAGAACAGTAATGGTATGCTTAGACCAGAAAATCCATAACATATCGAAAACAACATTAAAAACGTTTTGTTTTTTATACATTGAACTATTTCCTAAATTGTAACATTGGTTACAGATAATTGCATCAAGTATACATACCACCAAAGTCCTCTTGAAACGACTGAAATCCTCTTCCTCGTGACAAACTGTGACCCTCATCTACCTCTGAGCGATCATTATAGCAATTATTTGTTGTAGGAGGTGGAGGTACTACCTGTAAAATACGGACAAAGAATATGCTTAAAAATGTTGCACCTGGCATAGATAATATAAATTTTATGGTAACCTGTGAGTATGCCCCACTGCTGGGCACAATACTGAGTATCGGAAGAAGCCTACGCTCAAGTCTTATAACAAAGTCTTATTAGAAAAATGATCATGTGGATTGAATGTTTTTCATCTAGATAATGACTGATAATTCTGCACATGAATGTTACTATAAAGCCTTTTGTGTAACTTGAAATATGAAATGAACAATGAAATTATTCTTCATTGTATGTTTGCACCAATCAATCATTTTCAGATAAACATTTTATGCCTATGTATGGATCTTATGCTGAACAAAGGTTAATGAAATGTGATCCTCTTATTATAAAGCTGTATTAAGTAGTGTCAAATTCCGTTATTTAAATATTGAAACTGTAGTCCTTTTTATTTAATTTTTACTTGCAAAGTCAGCAGATGAAGTTGCCATTTTGCATATTAGTTTATGAATGTATGAATATATAAATTTTGATGTATCCTCATTTTGAGAATCGACAAACAGACAAGATGTATTACATTAAAACTTACAATTTCAGAAGCATCATCCCATTCGTCATCCATTATCTGTAAGAGTTATAGTTTGATATAATAAAGATACAGAAAGTACTGTACGCATACAAGTGTATAATTTAAATAAAAACAAATCCAATCGAATTTAAGTTAGTCAAAAATACAAGCTAGCTTTTTACAACTTTGTTGATTGAAAAAAAGTAGCTACTACAAATTTTGCAGAGCAATCATTGAGATAACATAAAATCTAATAAGACCTAGCTTATTTGTCGGTTGACAAAATTCGCAATGCCTACCCTACACTTCAAAATAAAATTAAAGAAGTAATAATAATACGTTTATAGTCCCCTAGACCAATTGAGATACAATATTTTAGTAATTATTACTGTAAGCATACAGATAGGTGATACTGAAGACCTTTAAATACATTTTTTTTAAATAAAATATATTTAGACAAGCAACAATACGATCAGATTTTAAAAGACCGGCAACGTAGATTACACGTGCTTGAATTAGCATTTGACAACAACCCTTAATTCTATTATACGTAATATCGTTTATATTTAATACTCACTGCTTAAAATTGAAGATTAAGTGAAAATTTACCGAGTTCTAACGATATAATAGAAAACAATTTCAGACAAAGACGTCAAGGCTGATCTATGGCGGCGAAAAAGGGAAGGAGGAACAGACTAGCGATGCGCGATTGTTACTAAAAACAATCGAATTATTCGATTGTTATTGTGTTCGATTGTATTCGAATAACTATCGAAATTCTTCGATTGTATTCGAATAACTATCGAACAATCGAAATTCTTCGATTGTTGGTCGATTGTTCGATTGTTCGTCGATTGTTCGATTGTTCGATTGTTCGTCGATTGTTCGATAGTTCGATTGTTCGTCGATTGTTCGATTGTTCGATAGTTCGATTGTTAGTCGATTGTTCGATTGTTCGTCGATTGTTCGATTGTTGGTCGATTGTTTAGTACACGCAAAACTAGTAACAGCGCAGTCAAGCGATACGCGATTGTTACGTAAAAATGGAACTATCGAAGCTATTTGGTTGTTGGTCAACTATTTAGTATACACAAAGCTACTAGCAGCGAGGAGCCACTAATTTCTGTGTTTAAGAAATCTGAGTCAGTCTTATATATTTGGTGGGGGAAGCGCACGTGCGTCGTGCACCCTTCCGCTGCTTTGTTGCATTCCGTTATTTAATGGTGCGTCCACACCTTGCTTCTCGCACTGCTCACTGCGCCTCGTGGCCACACACTCTCACACCCTACTCGCGTTGTTAACATTATTTTTCTTCAAATATATAGTATTTCACATAGTAATTTTAATGTAACTATGAGTACATAATTTTTTGTGATAACTTTTATCTATAATATACGCTAAAAAGACATATTTTATATTTTCTGAAAATATTTTTCTATAATATGCGCCATGGAGACGTATATTATATTTTTCAGATGACCTTTTTGAAAACGTTGTTATGAAACGAACTTAGGGGATGACTACGACATCTGGATTATCGATGATACTCCATAGTATTTGATACAAAATGATTTATGGTATAATTATTTCTCAACACAACAATATATAGTACAATTGACTAAAATGTAATACAATACTTTACATTTTCCAACCAGTGGCAAGTGACGATAACTTTGCAACACGACGCACCTGCACATTGTCCTGAGCACACGCATGTGGCCGCGCGGTATAATTTGTATTCGGTCGTCGATTGTTATTCCAAGGTCGATTTTTATTCGTACGTCGATTGTTATTTCAAGGTCGATTTTTATTCGAACGTCGATTTTTATTCGTACGTCGATTGTTATTCGTACGTCGATTTTTATTCGAACGTCGATTGTTATTCGTACGTCGATTGTTATTCGTACGTCGATTGTTATTCGAACGTCGATTGTTATTCGAACGTCGATTGTTATTCGATTGTTTTTTTGTTACTACGAATAAATCGACAATCGATTGTTGATTCCGTCGATTGTCGATTTATTCGATTGTTTTTTTTAGAACAATCGCCCATCGCTAGAACAGACAGAATTTTTAATTTACAAAAATACAGATGGAACGAGTGTCTATGGTTTAAATTAGTGAAGTGAAGTTTAGATGTGGTATGGTTGGATAAATTATACAAAGAGAATATAATCACTACGTTTTAAAATTATAATGCTGCTTTAATCCATAGAGGAAGGAGTTTTTATTCAATATAATAAAATAAAATTTGTTAACTATTCTACACATCAGAAATCATATTTTTAAATTTAATTATTATGTTTTTTGTTGCATTAAATAAATATTAATCCAAAAATTCATAATAATATAAACGTTTTCAAAATTGTTAAATGTTATTTAAATAATTCGCATTAATACAAAATGAGAAAACAGATTATGCATAATTGATAATTTTCAAATACTAATTTACGAAATCACGTTTATTTTCCTGAAAGTTAATTTATAAATAATTTAGTAATAGTAATAATATTCTTAATTAATATTATTAAAAATTTAAACTGAGCGCTCTCTGTCTATAACTGCTGCTAACTGATTTCATACTCTTTTGGTTCACTAGCGCCATTTTTTGGGGGTTTTTGAGCTTTTATTTACAGATTTACAAGTGAATACTTTTGCAAAAAAAGTCTCCATATGATCTCTTTAATTCTACCACTCCATGGAACTCAACTCCAAAGCTCAACTCCATTGATGTTGTGGGCGTGCTGGCAAAGTTGTAGGCAAGTTGTAGGAATATTGTAAGAGTACTCAAAGAGTACATAATATTATAGGTATGCCTCTATGGTATTCTTCACAGATAGGAAAAGATTCTATTTGGTTTACATCCTGGCAACATTTTTGTTTAATGTCTCACTTTATTTTATCTAAATAACGCAGTCAAAAGTACTCTGTGATCGTAGTGCAAGGCTGTAGTGGTAGTGGTGACCTTACAAAGGTTTATAAATAAACATTTTGACTATGTATTTAATTCAATCATTGATTTATTATGTGCACGGGTTATTGTGGTCGTAATACATGATGAATGAAATAATGAAGAAGCTTTCAAACGTTCTCTCTTACGTGTTAACTTAGATGGTGTAAATGAAATGATTGTTGGCGTCTAGTCTGCGGCGCAAGTTTACAAAATAAACGATGGCCGATATGGAGCCAGTCAAGGTGTCGGTTGTGACTGACCGGACACCCAACATAATACCCTGTTCGAGTACTTATACTGCGGAGGAGCTGTGCATATTTTTGTGCAAGAAGCATAACATACCTCCGCTAACGCGTACTCTATTTGCGCTCAGAATCAAGGGTACGGACTATTTCCTCAAAGATAACAGCAAAGTTCTCTCCAGCTCTAGGGAATATGAACTTAGAATCCGGTTTAAGGTACGTACGATCCTTTAGTAGCTTCCAAATTGTGTTTTTTATCTCTTCAACATGATTGAAGTAATGTTATATTGTCAACAGACTTGTACTAAATACATTTCCTATTAGGATTAACTGCATGTGTTATTGTTGAATAAATTGTCCGAGAGAGCTTCATTCAATCAGATCTCAGGTCATTATCCAATTGACTACAATTAGCTTTCCTGACATGTCTCATAAATTTAACTGTAATCATGTCAAACTTATATGTCTACATAAAACATGATGTTTTGAGAATTCTCAAAGTTTATGTTGATTTTATTCCACTTATAATTCAATACAGAGACTTCATGTAAAATACAATATCTGATAAGAGACTCATGAAATGGTGCAATAAAAGTTTAACTGTTCGGTCTTGTTTAATATCTATTACTAAAAATTAATCTATCAAATGTTTTATCTCACAAATATTATTTTTTGGGAATTTCTACTTACGAGAAAATGTTAAACTTTGACGAATGTTGGATAGATTAATTGTTATTAATAACAAATTCTAGTCAGCGGCTGATATTGCTTGCTTAGAATCATTGGTCAAATACTTGGCCATAATTATGTTATGTTGATTATGTTGATGTTGCATAGATTATGTGATGTTGGCCCACAGGTACCAAGACTTGGTCTGCTGATAACATTAGATGAAACCACTTATGATTACTATTTCCAACAAGCGAGGAATGATGTTAATGACAACAAAATACCAGAAATAAAGTATCCAGAACATAAGCAGGAGCTTCTGGGGCTTGGTATAGCTGATATGTGAGTATATATATTAATAATAATGTTACACTAGGCATATTATGTTAAAATTCTGACATGTATTCTAAACTCACAGTCCCACACTAGGTATCCCTGTATCGTGGATGCCATGGACATACACAAAGACGAATACCCAAATATCCAGACCTAGAACAGATACCTAAATTCATAATTTATATATATTATTTTGAATGTCTGGCCAGGTAATGAATTAGGAACCCTTTGTTTGTCATACTCAAATGGTGACCGCTCCGCCACAGGGATAGTCAATGACGTGTATTGATTAATTTTGAAATTGAGTTGACCAAATAATGTGTTACATTACTTATAGTTTTGGACTGTAAGAGGATACTAGCTTGTAATGGTTATTGTTTGCTTGTAATATAGGTATAGTTTTATAATCCCAGGTTGTATAATCAATATAATGTTTAAATTAACAACAAACAGCTTTACCAACTTTCTTGCAATGTACATAGAAAAAGAGCCTCTAATTCTTATCCTCATAAATTGAAATAAATCTGTTCTAACTTTACTAAGAATTTAGTAAAGTTCTATAAGACCTTTTTATCCACTCTACAAAGGCACACTGCGAGTAATTGTTTAATTAATATGAAATTGATAAATGTCATGAAATGGAACATGTGACGCTTATTGCTTTATGCTATCTATTATACATGATTCATAATAGTTTTTATCAATAATAATGTCATAGGTTAAATAATACTCAGATAAGAAAAGAAGATGCTCAACTGAGGATAGATTATCACTAACACAGAAATTAAATACTGCATATTATAATGTATTACAAAGTTATTGTTACTTTATAGTAAAAACATAGACATAATGAACGACAACATATATAATTTGGCTCGGTTACTAAGATTTTTATGGTCTAATTGAGAAATATATTGCATAGTATGTTATTATGCAACATATTTTACAACCAGAGATAAGATTGGTGAAGAATGTGTTATTTGTTTAAATCGTCTTATTTGTCCATTTAGTAATTTAAAATTACAAGCTAATATTATAAGCCCTAATTTGTTTCAATCTTGCTTTTGAAATGAAATATTATAGGGGACCATAATTGCTGACCTAGTATTTTAAATGTAAATATTTTTTTTACTTTATGGTATCTTTGTAGTATCTTTAGTATCTTGTATAATTGGTATTAATGTGGTTTCTTTAGTTGCTGAGTTCATTGGCCTTGGTATTAAGTATTTAGTATATATATTGATTTAGGGGTACCCAGAGTATTTCCCACGCATTGGTTAATCAAAATATCCTTGTTTTCTATTACTACTGGGTACTGATTGTCATTATGAACTAATTTTTATGCCCTGTCACATTGAGGAGTCGTTAAAAATAATCTAAAATTATATTAAAAGTTTTTCTGACATTTGAAAAGTATCCATGAAATTTTACCAATTTGTTGAAATTTTAAATATAGTGAAAATTTACTTAATTTCTGCGTTGATGGAGACTGTTTAAAAATAAATATATTAATGTTAATAATTACAAATTTATTATGTTAAATATAGTGTTATGAATGTATCAAGTCTGCCAATTACTGGAAACAATAGACTATTAAAAGTTAATTGATCACCTGTTTTGTAAGCACAATGGGTATCACAATTAATCAACTGGTATGATTTCTGTTTGACATTGTTTTACATTTAAATGTATGAGTATAAATCATGGACACAAATCATAAATGCAACAAGTAAAATCGTTAAACGTTATTCGTTAAAACAATACATTTCGTAATTTCGTTTTACGGCCGTAGCAGACTAGCTGTTTTATATAAGAAGTATACCAAATGCGCATGTAGTCAAGCTGGCTACTGACGCTCATGGACATCTGTAACGCCAGATAGAAATAGATTCCTACCTCAGGTTGGTCACAGATGTGTTGCTATCCCTGAGAACTAATTAGGATGTCTTGGATAAGTATGTCTTGGATAAGTATGTTTGAAGGTGGTAGAACTTTTTGTGGTTCGACTCCGGCGGCACCACCGCCACACCTATTTCTACCTAATAACAGCAGTGTTAGGTGCTGCTGTGTTCCGGTTTGAAGGGTGTGGTAAGGGAGACAGACTTTTCCGAGGCGTTCCAGCTTAGTCCTTAGGGGTAGCAGCGCATCTGTGGGCGACCTCAGGTAGGAATACCTAATCCTATCTGGGGTTGATTAAAGATGTCCATGGGCGGCAGTAGCCACTTACCATCAGGTGGACTGCATGCTCGTCTGCTACTCTTATATTATAAAAAAAAAAATGTCTACCTTTCCATACAACAGCGATTAACACTGCTGTTAATAGGTAGAAATAGGTGTGGTGGTGGTTCCTAAACCTTATAGCTACTTTTTGCAACGGGTTTACGCTACGCGTTTTCGTGATTGCACGTTGGTCGCGGTATCGAAATGCGCGCTTAAGCGGTCCTATTAATCGCAGCAAGTGTCGAAAAGTAGCTATTACAGGCGTTTAAACTTTTTAGTGGTGTAGTCACGCTCGCTGCATGTATCGTCAGAAAACAGTCAAATCGCAGGTCCTTGAAGATAGAGTAGCATGTTTGCTAGTGCCACTATGCTTTTTTAGATTATGTATATATTAAGTCAATCTATTTAAGTTACTTTCGTTATGATGACGACTTACCAAACAGCATAAGTAATAAAACACCATTTTACCGGTAAAGTTTTAAGAACCAAAAAACGGCGTAGGAATAAATATTCTGTGAAATTGTCACATAATGCAACGTTAAGGTGATGAGTCAAATTGTAATTTATGATAATCTATACAACATAAAGCTTGGTCGGGCTAAGGACCTTGAGAATGAGAACCTGTTGGACTTGAAATTATTTATTTGTCTACCTATCTTCAATAGATTTTTTTTTCTAAAAAATCTAAATACACACATTTAATCATAGCACATTTACGCGGCTGATATTCAAGAAAGTTTTTACGACCTTCGTGGCGGAGCGGTCATCATACCGATCTGACGCGCAGTGGGCTCCGGGTTCGATCCCCGGCCAGACAGATATATGAATAATGAATTTTGATTTACGTTCTGGTTCTGAGTGTTTGTGTATTTATCTTTGTGTGTGTCCATGGTACCCACGACATAGGAAAGGCTAATGAAATATTATTTGTATGCCGAAAGCGAAATACAAAGTTTCATAGTAGGTATCTGCTTCAAAATCAAAAGATGTTCAAACAATATTATCCTATTTTATCCTCGTAGTGCTCATTTACGCTATATAAATAACCTATGAGTAAAATTCCAGCACTCTAAAGTGCAGCGGTTTCCCTTAGCGTTGATCTCTGACACAGCAAAACTACTCATTTAGTCAGACAGTCATCTCGATGTAATATATACATATATATGTATGTGTAATCTACCCTTTTAATTTCCTTTGTTTTGATACCCTACTCGATAGGTTTGGTATTTTTTTTAAACGTGTTACTATTCGCAAAAAAATCCACCATTTACGATCTATAAAAGATCTATCCGGTGATTATATTACCCCGTTAGGGGTAGATTTTCATTATTTTTATCGAACAAGCCTAATACAACATTTTATAGTGTTTGCTTCAAAATTGACGGTTGTTCAAATGAACTTTTAACCCTTATTTTACCCTCTACGAGGTTGATTTTTGGGAGGAGATAGATAGGTGTGTCCTTGTTCTTACCCAGGAAGCCAAATACTAAATTTTATAGTAGTTGTTTCAAAATTAAAGGATTTATAAAAAAACTGTTTTTCCCTATTTTAGCCTCTTGGGGGTGGAATTTCCAAAACGCCTTTCTTAGTACTTATTTACGCTATATAACAAACCCATGTGCAAAATTTCAGAACGAATTTGTAAGATCGAATCAAATAAAGAAAGACAAACATACAAGATACGCGCGAAAAACATAACCTTTCCTTGGCATTCGGGTAAAAAAATAAACATAACTAAATGATTATTATTTTTTCTTACGACACAGGACTCGTGCCATTGTTGAAGAGAAGTTACCACTGAATGATGTAGTGAAAAACTACAAGAAATATATTCCCAAAGTTATTGTGAAGAAGCATGGACCGTTTCCGAAGAAATACGCGCATCACTACCTTCCCGCACTTTGCTCTGCTGGCCATAATGTGAAGTATGTATTACTATCTTGCTATTGTTTGTTTGATACCTGAAATTATGTAAGCTGTGGTGGTGTCGTGATCTTAATTTTGCATCTCATGCTACGGCTCTAGAGTTCGTATGTCAGGCAGGTCTTAAACGCTGTTGGGCATTAAAAGAAATATTATTACTTTATTTCACGGTGAAGAAAAGTATTGTAATATAATTGGCGAAAAGTTTAGGGAAGGAGACCAACCACAAAACGCATCGTTCACAGAAGCCATTTATATATTTTATCTCTACTTTTTCCTCAATAACCTGTATTACAGATGGGCGCAATCGCATATTTGCATTGTTTTATTATCTATATGCTAATATTATATGCTTAGATACCAAATAAATATTTCTATTGTTTATACTGTTGGTATGTACTGTTTTACAGAGGAACATGCAGTCAATCTAAAAAATAAATGTATTCGGTCACCATTGATTACTATGATTATATAATATTTTTTATATCAGAGGTTGGTGTGAGATATTTTTACATTTGATTCAACATAACAGTCCAGTATGGGATAATCCATAGCGTTAAGTGGCGACTAAAAAAGTGAGGGCAATTGTAGTATAACAAAACCCATCATTATATATGATGGTTGTATATCCGTCGTATAATTTGAATATTTTATAAAACTGGCGTATCTTGTAGGAATACTTTATGAGAAGAGATATTAGAGTAGAGTGTTCTAGAAGCTTCCGAAAAATGTACTAAAATAATTATTTTGTTTCTATTTTCAGCCACATAAAAAATCTCTACCTACAACAGTTGTATGGTCTGGCACCTAACTATTTAGCGGAGGAATATGACAATGTGATGTGGCAGAACGGAGCTGACGTGGTCCCGGTGCGGTTGATCGTGGCACCCTTTCACCCCCATCAACCAGGCATAAGATTGTATAATACATTGAAGAGAGACGTGAGTTTTATTTGAGTATTGTTAGTCATAAAGGTTTGAAGAAATTGGGTATCTTCGTAAATGGGTCCAAGCTTCGATTCCCAGGCAAAGCTGTGTTTTTTAAACTGTGTTAGAAGTAATTATCAATCGTTCTAACGGTGATGGAAGAAATCGCGAAGTAATCTACACGCCTGAGAGTTCTCAAGAAAAAACTCTCAAAGTCTACCAATTACGCACTTAACCATCGCAGTGGGCTATGCCTTAATCCCTCCCTGTCACTCTGAGAGGAGACTTCGTATTTATCATTATTAGGGATCTTAAGTGGCTTTTGTATTGAATTATTAATATTGGCTAATATAATAAAATACCACAACATATCATGAATGACTGATAAAATTGTGAGATCTAAAGTAACTCCGGCTCCACATGCTGTATTAGCTTAGGTTGGCATCATATAAATCTTAAAAAGATAATTTGCGTAGTTATTTCCCGCTTCTTCATAATGAAATACGGCGGAAAGAAGTGGTAGGTCATGGAAGTTCCAAAACCTGTAAAAATTACCATTGAATAAAATATTTTTATGTTTAGTAGTGTTGAATAAGGTAGGTATTTGTATTTTTTTACTTTTCTGAAGTTGGCCGTTAGGTAATGTTTTTAGAATTAAACTCATCTTTTTCCTGCACGTCTTTATAAGGTTGACTAATTTTAAAAATAAAATAGTCCAGTCAAAACTGATAACATCCATTGAGACATGTTTGCCTATGTTTAAAATGTTGCGTGCTCATTACGTTTGGTGATTATGTACTTTCTTATCTTATCACCGAAAAATGTGGATGCTCTTCCTTCTATAGGAAGAAGGGGTCAAAAATAAGGGAACTTTTACTTACGTATTATTCGAATGTTAATGTGAAACGATTACTTTGCTGATTATTTCTTATATTAAGACATTGGTTAGATTATTTTAGGTTGTGCACAAAAATTGTGCGTAAGAAATGTTTACGCTCATTATGTCAAGTCACGGCGCTTGTATCCTATTTAACCTTTGCAAATCTGACCTTAAAATTTAATAGTATAACAGGTAGACTACTTAACTTTTTAAAAGTAACTTTGAAATATTACTTTACAATGGTAAGTGTTCCCGGGAACTGTTTGATCTGGTGCCTTTGTCATCATTCCTCTAACGCACTGCACTACTTGCCGTAAGATGAAGTTCCATTCTCACCAACTGGACTCGCGGTGGTCCTCCACGGTTCGGTTTGCATGGACGTTCTTGCCACGAACGTGCAAGATGTGGAATGAACTTTCTTCTTAGGTATTCCCGGAGCGCTATGACTTAGGGCTCTTCAAAAAAGGTGCAAAAAGAGCTCTTTTCCAAAGCCAGCGATGCGTTGGCGACTCTTCTGGTGTTGCAAATGTCCTTAAGCGACAATTACTACTTTCTATCAAGTAGCCCGTTTACCTCTCGTATAGATATAACCATACAATATATTGACCTTGTATAAAATTACTTTTCAGTGGTTTCACGTGTGTACTATAGAAGAATTGATATACTTAACGAGGAATGGTGACAACTCCCTAGAGGTATCGAGGCGGGGCACTCCGTTGTTTTTCAAATTTAAGTGCGACGAACAACTGTCGTCATTTATATCAGTTTGTGATGGTTACTATAGGTAAGTATCTATTACAAATCAATTTTATATATGCGCATTTAAATGAAATGTGGTAGAACCAGTGTAGTTCGACCAGGGATGTACCACCACACCCAACTTTAGTTTTTTTTAAATATAATATAGGAGTAGCAGACGAGCATGCAGTCCACCTGATGGAAAGTGGCTTCTGTCGCCCATGGACATCTGTAATCAACCCCAGATAGGATTAGATATTCCTACCTGGGGTCGGCCACAGTTGAGCCGCTACTCCTGAGGACTAAGCTGGAACGCCTCGGAAAAGTATGTCTCCCTTACCACACCCTTCAAACCAGAATACAGCAGCGCTTGACACTGCTGTTATAAGGCGGAAATATGTAAATATGAAATAGTGCCGCCGGAGTCGAATCACAGACGGCTCTACCACTTTCAAAAACTCCCTAGCGCGAAACAGTTCTTGATTTTCAGTGGAGGGTTGTACATATCTGCTGACTTGCATAGTTATGAGGCGACTGTCTTAGTCATCAGGGCTTCTGTTGATCCGCTTCGGTTATAAGCTCTATTGTAATGTTGATCTATTTGGGTGTCAGTGACCACTTACCATCAGGTGGACTACATACTACTTTTCTACTTCAATCTTACAAAAAACCTTAATTCTTAGGATAGGTTCCTTGTTAATGTTTTTAGCGACATCCTCGCTGACCTGTATTGTACCTATAGTAATCGATGTGTACGTTAATATGTTGGTTATTGTTCACAGGCTGATGGTGAAATGGACATTCAATTTATCCAAAGATGACGAGACTCCATCTCTGAAAGAGTTGCAAAGGACGAAGTGCCATGGACCCGTTGGGTACGAATAAAACTAAATGTTTAATATTTACAAAATCCTTCTTCTTTTTGGCATTGACATTTTCTAAATTTATATAGGTACCTATTAGTTACAAAAAAATAATAATTCTAAATAAAACATATGCCGATAGTGTATGTAACCGTAAATTATGAATATTTTAGCTTATTTTCATGTTTTTATTTCTAAAATACACACGAGGTCCTTATTATTCAGAAGTATATCATTTTTTTATTTTTCCAGTGGTGCATTTTCATACCGAAAATTAGACGAGAAACGTGGGAAAAAACATGGTTGCTACATTCTACGACAGTGTCAAGATGATTACAATGCGTATTATTTGGACGTCTGTAGTAAAAATAGGTAATCATTGCGTTTATAATTAGCAAGTAGTGAAATTATCATATTTTTAAAAACGTGTTTTTAAATGATAGGGCAGATAAAACGTTTACATACTAACAAAACCAAATACAGTAAAACCCGTTTAAGACGATTTCATAGGGACCCAACCAAAAATGCGTCTTAAGCGAGAAAGCGTATTAACCGGGATAAGGAAAATAAAACTTATCAATTATGCATTTATTGATTACCATATGATTAATCAAATCAGGTAATTATGATTCCCTGATCCATCGGGTGTTATTTGCTTGTCGCATTTGGAGGTAAATCAACAAGCTTGATATTCTTTAGTTCAATACCTTTCGGATGAGCGGGACAATTATCAATGAATAGAATTATGCGTCTACTTTTAACCTGGAAGTCTTCATCTAAAAATTTTAACAAGTCGATGAAACAAATTCCGGTCATCCAAGCTCGAGATTGTGATCATAATATTATGTTACAGGGAGCGATCTTAGTAGATTTATCGTTCGGCCAGTTACGAAACTTTATATACATTTTCTTTTATAATTATTATGGTTTTATCTTTGTCATCGTTAATTATGTTACTGATGATTACTTGAAATAAAACCCTCGAGTATGCACATATTGCATTTTGCATCATGAACATAGGGTTTTGTTCCAATCTATGTTAAAATCATTATTAATTTAAATTTACAGCTCTACAGAGACGTACAAGATGGAGTTCAAAGGCCACGGTTATGTCTTCAACGAGAAGGAGGAGTATTACAGTATTGAGAGGCTAGTCAGTTGTCACCAAAATCCTGAAGGCAGGATTTTTCTAAATGAGTGTATACCTCCATCTGAATATGGTATGTATTGTCATCCTACTCAGCTATGTTATAAGCTTCAAGGGTTTACTTTTTCAAAACCTTAATTGACGTTTTATGAATTTCTCAGATTATTGGTATTAAAAAGATCTTGATTTAATATGCGTGTAAAGGGCATATGAAATATTAAGGTCAGATATTCTAAAACCTAAGCATTACTAATAAGCATCACTAAATCTTATTAGTTGTACGTGTGAATTTCTCTAGACTTGGATTTCTCTAGACCAGGAAATCAAAACCGATACTAAGTCGAATCATTGATTACATGGAATATAAATATTAAGTCTGCTAAATATTTTTTATTATTCTGTGTAAAATAAATAAAAAAAATAAAAAATAAAAAAGCCTTTTATTCCGTGCTCATTACATCTTTACAATTTACAGTTTTACAATTTTTATGTATTAAATTAAATTAAATTATTAAATTTAAATTATTACATTTTTTACTTATATTATTAATCAGCTTAACGTAATAATAGGAACTGCTAAATTATAGTTACATAATTACATTACATACATACATACATGTAATTATGTAATTATTCTGTGTAATTGCTTCTTAATTGTTGTGATGGTAAATAAAATAACAAATTTGATCTACATTATTGTTACAGACAAATCTCAGTTACTACTGTGCGGCGAGCCGGTAAAGAAAGGCGTGCGTATCGACCAAGCGGAGCTGCAGGAGATACTCAAGGATAACAAGAGTCCTCGCTGTTTGCCTAACAAAGACATTTTGTTGTATACAGGTATTGTTTTCAAGTATACATGTAAAATACACATAAGTAAAAATAATTATTTGACGAATGAGTGGCACTGTGGCGATATTTTAATAAAGGTGTAATATTCAGTTTTGATGATCTTATAATTTTTGTCTGTGATAAGCTCTGTTAATTTGACCTTAATTATTGAAAAAAAATCTAAGAAAATACTCCTATTTTTCTTGTCGCATATTCATAGATAAATGATGAATACAAACATACTTAGAAGGGTAACAATGCATGTCTAATCTAGTAGATGTGTTTAATACTGCTTTCATTGGATTTTTTTTATAAGATTAAAGAACGCTGTCTTGCATTTTAGCGATATTTGCATAAATTTGCAATTTCACGAAATTTGGCATTATTAATGCACTAAAATCATTCCTGAAGGCAATTTATATAGGGTTTTCTTAAAAAATGATGATTGTTTAAATTTTTGATTACTTTTACAGGTTCTGAAAAAGTAGGCTCAGCTAATATTACAGCTACATACAAAGCCCTCTGGAGGCTGGACGAAACAAAGAAATTAGTAGTTGCATTTAAGACACTACAGCGTGAAAAAGCAACAGACTATTTGAAGGTAATTTTCATCAAAGTAATTATAACTCTTTAGCTCTTTCTATTTCTTATATTTATTTGTAATGAAAAAGAAAAAAATTCACCCGGTTTTTTGTACGTTACTTTATTACGTACAAAAAACTTACACAATACATACGTAAATTTTTATTCATCATCTTTCGTAACTTTTCATTAATTTCACAGGATTTCATCGAGTTAGGTAGCAAGTGGGCGTGTGTGCAATCCAGTTCGATCGTGCGGCTGTACGGAGTGACGCTCAGTTCTCCAACTGCTATGGTTCTGGAGTACTTGCCATATGGACCTTTCGATGAATACCTCAGGTTAGTTTTTATACTGCAACATGTTATTGTATATTACATAACTTTGTCTAAATAAGATCACTGTTTAATAAGTAAGTATTAGCAATGGTTTCGCAAGCCGCCCTGATCCTAAGGAGTAGCACATTACGGTACCAGCGTAAGGAAATATAATGTATAATCATTCTAGATGGTGATTCTTCACCATTTAGTATATTGCCTAAAAATGACCGTTATAATTGAGATTATATATGAGACGTGCGTAGTGTCGATGCCGGCTGGAAGCGGCGCGTGCCCGCTTCCCACTGTTCGCTAACCGCTATTCGCTGCCTGCTGTCCGTTGCCCGCTGTTCGTTGCCTGCGTTCGACTGGTTCGGCTGGTCCGGGTCGGAGCACTCGGGGCTCAAATATAGGCTTATAATGTAACAAGATATGTACGTGTTAATATGCAAATATAAATGTTTACATGTGTGTATGTAACGTGTATAAGGCTATAATATACATGGGGTCGTCGCGATGACTTTTCTTGCCGCCGCGGAGCACCACAGTCCCGTCGTAAACTGAACAAACCGTTAATCCCGCTCCACATTCTCGCGAAAATCTTGCGAGAACGCGAGAAAAACCTGATTCGTATCGGTTCCACATTCTCGTTTCTCGTGCTTTTCTTGTGTTCTCGCGAGATTTTCGCGAGAATGTGGAGCGGGCTTTACAAGGGTAACTGTTACTCCGCCGCCGCGGCAGCGGTGCCTTTCACATTGCTGCGTCGAGAGTGATCGCCCATAACGTGTCCGCGTCGGTCGCAGGGAGAACCCGGAGCGCGTGAAGCCGCTGCAGCTGAAGAAGGTGTGCGCGGGGCTGGCGCGCGCGCTGTGGGACCTGTCCGAGGCGGGCGTGGTGCACGGCGCGCTGCGCTGCCGCCGCCTGCTGCTCGCCGCGCCGCTCGCCGAGCGCGCCGCCGTCAAGCTGGCCGGGCCCTCGCTGCGCCCCTACACGCAGGACGAGTGAGTACCGCCCTCGGAGTGGGATTTTTTATAGAAGAGCATGTAGTCCACCTGATGGTATGTGGCTACTGCCGCCCATGTAAATCTGTAATTAACCACAGATGCGCCGGCCGCAGATGCGCCGTTACCCCTGAGGACTTAGCTGGAACGCCTCAGAAAAGTATGTCTCCCTTCCCACCCTCTTCAACAGCAGAGTTTAACACTACTGTTATTAGGTTCTAATAAATGTGGCGGTGGTTCCACTTGAGTCATAATAGTTTTTATAATAATTTATTTATTTTTAGTATAATCAAAGCCATCAAATTTAAAAATTAATCATATTACGTACAGGCTTAGAATCCGCGCAAAACTTCTAGTCCGCTCTAAATATACAAATGAGTCGCGTTGCAACAGCAAAATGTAGATATTAGCGGGACGAGGACAGCGCGGGACCCCCCGGCACCCGTCCGCTGCCAGCTCTCGTCCACGGGTACATAGCTGTGTTAGTGTGCCCTTACTGTTGGTACGAAGTATATTATTATGCTTGTAGTAGGTGTGCGCTAGGCTGACGCGCCCGCTGTGGGACATGTTCTATACGCAGCCATTAAGCTACTGTGGCCCTACTAGCAGAATCATTGTGTACAGGCTACAGTCGCGCGCGTCTTATACACTGCAGTTAAAGGTGTGTGGCGTTGTGAAAATGAACGGGCGTAACCTCGTCAACTTGACGAGTATTTATAGTGTCTTTTGAGCACTTAGAAAAATAGTTCAGAGATTTTTTAGTGAGGGACAGAAGCGACAATTTTTTTTTACTTTTATTTATTTGCTTTTTAATGTAACCAGAGCTATCAAGTATAAAAAATTAATATTATGTACGGCGTTATCGGTCTACAACCTAAATATACCTATACGAATGCAAATTGCATGTTATTTAACCATTTATGTTTTTTGCAGTGTTCACTGGATCCCAGTGGAGTTCTATTCTGACATGAATCTCGCGAAAAGATCCGTCTTGGGTGACATCTGGGCTTTCGCAACTACGCTGTGGGAGATATTTTCCTACGGCCAGTCACCCAACGACACCAATCCTGTATTAACTGCAAGGGTAAGTGAATATTTCTCATTGAGCATACAAATTTTATTTTATTCGTTTGATAAGCTTAATATACCTGTTCTTTAATATACCTGTTTAAGGTTTTCAATTTTTAAGTTTGTAGGGCTTACCGAGCAATAATATGTCTAAGTAGGTATGTTGGTGAAATAATTGTATTTTGTTAGGCATAATAACTTATTAATTCACCCGTGTACAGTTAACGGGCAAAGTAAGTGTAGTAAGTTTTTTTAAAGGAACCAAAGATTACAAATATTTGCATAATATTTCGGAAAACCTTTTTTCGTCTAACCATGGAATGATAGTGGATACATAATATATAAAATGAGGGCTGACGTAAAAGTCAATAAGATGGTAAAAAATGATAAAAAAACCCAATCGCCAGAAATTAAAACGCAACGTAGAACAACTCAGACCAGTAAAGATTTTGATTCCCTTAAAAAAGTTATACTAATAATAATATTCTTTATTGTACCCAAAAGTAGAACACAAAATAAAAACATAAAATTTTAAACAATACAAATGACGGTCTTATCGCTTAGAGGGGATGAATTAAAAGAATAGGGAGGGTGCAAATCTTAAATATAAAATTCTCGTGTCACAATGTTAGTTACCGTACTCCTCCGTAACGGCATTACCGATTTTCACCAAATTTTAAATGCATATTCAGTAGGTCTGAGAATCGGCTACTATCTATTTTTCATACCCCTAAGTGATAAGGGTTGTTTACCCTTAAAATTTATTTATTTATATGGCAACAACGTTTGCCGGGTCAGCTAATAATATATAATAGTTTAAGGACTAGTTTTCAATGTGTTTCGGAAGCTACGGTTGTTGATATGTCGTGTCGTTCCCAGAGCTACACGATGGGCGAGCGGCTGCTGCGTCCGGCGCGCTGCCCGGGCGAGATCTGGGCGCTCGCGCGCGCCTGCTGGCAGCCCGACCCGCCGCGCCCGCAGGAGATCATGCGGGACGTCAACCACATGCTGCACAGAGGTACCACACACACACAACACGCGGCCTGTACACACACACACAAACAAGCTCGCACGTGGGTGGCGCACACAATACGCCTCCAGTGAGCACACGCAACAAACTCATAAACGAATGCAAACAAGCAGTCAGTCACACATGCGAACGCACATCCATTCACAATCATACGCGCTCACATAAGTACACTCACATGCGCAAACATACATTTACTCTCACACGATCACACTTAATTTGACACACATGCGTACACATACAATAACACTCACACGCACTTACATATATTCATGAAAACATGAGTATGTTTTCATTAATATATGTGTGTAACATATATACACATTCACTTAACTATTTCTGCCTTATAGCGGAATCGTAGTACTTACTGTTGCTGTTTAGTTTATTTGAAAGATATAGTTGTGGTTTGTATGGAAAGATTACTTTATCGATAAAATTAATGTCTATATTATGGTACTCACAATAACATTTTATTATCTATACTCTTCACAGAATATGTACCTCTCCATGAATATGAGGAACCGAATATACCTTTGGATCATCATATGGAGCACGCAGATACTGTTTCTAGTAAGTATTGTTTTTATATCTACTTTCATTGTTCAATCACCACATCTGCCAAATAACTCTTTTGTATATTATGTCCTCAATATAAAAATTAAAATAGTAGTTGATTAATTATATCCGGGCAGTAGAACAAACATTTTGTCAAATTTATAATATTAGGAAGGTCTTTTATTGTTTTTATTAATTTTTGTTGTTCTTGTTTTAGGTGATAGATTTATACCAAGCGAATCCAGTGACGCCGCGAGTAGTAAATCCCTAATATCTGATACCAGTGTGCCGTCTATGAATGGCACATTGTCGGACCAATATGATAATCCAGTGAGTATTATTAATCACAATGACAATACCATTAATGAATATTTGAATATGATTCGTTCCAGATTGAATAGGAGTCATTTGTTTTGATCACGGATGCTGTGTATATTGATAGATAATAGTAATAGTCCTGTTAATTTACTCCTCTAGTGGACTTGGCTGTAAGTTGCTACTGCCGTCCATTAACATCTGTAATCGACCCTAGATAAGATTAGATTTCTAAACGAGGTTGGCAATAAATACTTGGTACTTCTGAGCACCAAGCTGGAACGCCTCGTAAAAGTATGTCTCTTTTTATGTTACTCTTCAAACACAGCAGCGATTAACACTCCTGTGATTAGGCGGAAAGAAGTGTGGCGATAATGCCGCCAGTGACGAAGTACAAAGGGTTCTAGCAATTTCTGTACAACTAAATAAATTTTAAATTAAACGAATCTGCTCTGTGCCGTTATTTTAGGTTCTAGCAATTTCTGTACAACTAAATAAATTTTAAATTAAACGAATCTGCTCTGTGCCGTTATTTTATGTGCCGTTATTTTAAAAGGAACTTCAATAGTGAGTCAGTAATAGAAGAATGAGGATTATGACGAATAACGTACAGACTAGGGTTGTTGCGAAAATCAGCATCAGCATCCGCTGATTATCAGCTTTCTTTTAAATATCAGCATCAGCATCCGCATCCGCAACAAAAGAACTGATTTTTAATGCTGATATTGAAGTTGTAACGTGTTCGTTGAAGGCGGGACCGAGCTTAAATCACGTGAAGTTTTAGCCAATCACAGACGGTTTATAAACATAAGTTGTCACTTGTTCCCTCATCAAATAATCATTCGATTGTATTGACAACGTAATTTGGTCAGACATCAATGACTTTCGATCATAGTTCAATCAATCAATAACAGAATTATGTATTCAATTCATAATGCCACATCCAGTGAAAAGTGCAATATGACCAAATATTTCGTTATTGAACAAAGATACGGCACAGTGTAGTATTTTGTAAAAATAAAAAAAAACAAATAAATGCCGACTTCTGTGTCACTGCAGAGTGGAGGGAGCTGAAGTGGATGTTGGTTTGGTACATGGTTCTGAAGTCGGTACTAAATATCTTTCGTTGGATAACGGCGCAAACAGCGTGTTCAATATGAGCGCCGGCTTCAGAGATATGTGCTGAGCCAAAATTTGTTTCAGTTGATTTTTGCTTTGTAGTGACATGGAAGTCGATTGTATTTTTTAATTATTTTTTTTTCACCTTTTTAGTGATGACATACTAACAATCTTACAAACGCATAATCATAATAATCATAATCGCACTAGTCGCCCTTACGATAACCAATGGAACCACTATAATGTGACAATGTGACAATAATGGAACCACTTTGGAAATATCTTTTTTTCCAACAAAACAAAAATCATCCAGTTCGGTTCATAAACTACGAAGTTATTCACGAACAAACATAAAAAATAACATATATACGGTCGAATTGATAAACCGCCTCATTTTGTGAGTTCGGTTAAACAGACTATTCTCGTAAGGGACGTACAAATACCTCAGTATAAAATATATTTATATTTAGTATTTCTAAATATCAGCATCAGCATCAGCATCAGCATCAGCTGATATTAATCTGAAAAAATCAGCATCAGCATCAGCATCCGCTGATCTAGTAAAAACCTGCATCAGCAACAACCCTGGTACAGACCAACTTATCGCATGCAATTCGTTCACAGTTCGGTCAATTCGGCGACAGCAAGAGCTCGGTGTCGCTGGACAGCATGAACGCGCTGACGTACGCGCTGCGCGGGGGCGTGGCCGGGAGCGGGGCGGGGGGCGGCTCCGCGTGTGGGCGGAGCAGCCGCGCCAGCGCCGGCGTCGACGACGGAGAGTTCGGAGGCTCCGCCCCCCGCCTGATGGAGTCCATCGTGTCGCAGGGGAAGACGTACCTCGTCACGTTGACTAAGAAGATTGGCAGTGTGAGTTATCTCTCTCTTATTCTCTCTAATTTTCTTAGCATTAAACAATCCGGTATGGATTGTTTCGTGTATATTTTTCAAGGTTACTTTAATCACGCTATATCAAAAAAATGAGAATGAATCTATAATATGATAGCATTTTCTTACATTTGAAAAAGAATTCAACCGATTGAATTTACTTATTTAACTATAATAAATAATAATCTACATTTTATTTTAAAGAACTTTCACTCAATATAAATGATGTATTTTTTTAAATACATTTTAATAGACATAAATATAAAATAACATACACCATGTAGATAAAAACATTATTATCAATATTGTAGGGTAACTATGGACATGTATACAAAGGCTGGATGGAGCGCGACAATCAAGAATCTCAAAGAAAGGAAGTGGCTGTGAAAAAATTAACGAGGCAAGAGTCTGAAAGGAACGGTAGTCTGTATGAAGATTTCAAGAACGAACTCGAAATTATGAAGGTAAACAGTTAAAGTATAGATTCATCTTGTTATGCGACGTAGGATGTTATTCCTGTCGCGCGTCAACATGTGCGAAGAAGTTTCGACACACTCGCACACGTGTCCCAAACACATACATGAATGATGTTAATGTGCATGAAACGATAGCATGTAAGTGACACTTATGAGGGTAAGATGTGCGTTTGGGCGTAAACACGTGCGACCTTTATCTGAGAGTCTGCTTGTTAATGATATGTAATAGTGCATTGATTTCTACAAATTTACATTATTTATTATAGCAACTCACGTAGTGCAACGGTCGCCATCTATAACGCGGAGGGTTCCAGGAGGATATGATCGCATATAAATGACAATGGGATGTTATGTTTTGTGTGAAACTAAGGAAATATTTATGTTACAACTTAGTACAAATTAAATCTAGGCACTTTATATACGTTCAAATATATCATGTTATTTATTTTCCAACAGTCGCTACAACACATCAACATAGTGGAGATCCTGGGTTACTCGTGGGACCACGGCTCGGACGTGCTCATAGTAATGGAGTACCTGGAGGAGGGGTCACTCAACTACTACCTCAAGTTTCAGGGGGATAAGCTTCGGATCTCACATTTGCTCAAGTACGCCAGGGATATTGCTACGGTGAGTGGGTACTTCGAAATGGTTAAAACATCGACTTTTTTGTTGTATCTTGTATAGTCCGCGTAAGACTGGTAGTCCGCTCAGAATGTAGAAATGAATCGCGTCGCCATAGCAATTTGTATGACTACACGTGCTCGCAACAAAGTTGGTATAACTATTTATGATTCGACTCTGGAAGCACGAACGTCATATTCGTGCCCAATAATGCCTATTTATGCCAAATGAGTGGTTGCTCGTTTGTTATTTCTATATTCTAAAAGAAAAAATAAGGAAAAAAGCGCATGCTGCTGGTAATAAATGCTACTTATGGACATGTGAAATCAATTTTGGAGTTCTATTTAAGGTCAGTCGCCGATGCATTGCTGCCCCTGAGGATAAAAGAGGATCACCTGGAGTAAATGTCTCTATGACAACCTTCAAACCAGAATACAGTAGCTCTTAACATTGTTGGTACAGTGTGTCAGTGTTATAACTTAGAGACGTGTAGAATTTGTATCACCTTTATTAAAAAAAATAAAATATATAGGCCTTGTTATGGAAATGTCTTACAATTTTTCGCTTTCCTTTCAAACTCTGATCCACCGCCGCAATAAAAAAATGCTATGGCTGATGAAGTTCCTTTACGAATTGTTCACAGGGCATGGATCACGTGTCCGCTAAAAACGTAGTGCACCGGGACCTCGCGACTCGGAACATCCTCGTGGTGAACAAGTACCACGTCAAAATATCCGACTTCGGCCTAGCACGGATCATACCCAAGGAGGAGAACGCGTATAGGATTAAAACTGAACGATTGCTGCCTATCAATTGGTAAGTATTTACCCTACTCGATGGTGGAGGAATAACGTACAAGTTTAATTAACGTAAACGTAATACAAGTTTGTTTTTTTGTTGCCAAATGAAACTTGTTCGATTTCCGATTAGTGTAATTAGTTTATAAAAAAAAATCTAATAATGCAGTATTAATTTTCATCGAAATCGGTTTCGTAACTCCTCTAAGCATTTTTCATTTATTCGTAATCCTTATACTTTCGGATTTCACGACATGCACACTTAAAAAAATCACTGTATATTATTTTAGTGGCTATAATGAATCGGTTGCGTCCGTAGGTACGCGCCGGAGTCGGCGGTGGAGCCGTGGCACTTCTCGACGAAGAGCGACGTGTGGTCGTACGGCGTGACGGCGTGGGAGATCTTCACGCGCGCGCGCCAGGAGGTGCCCAAGTTCGACACCGAGCGCCCGCGCGAGCGCGCCTCCTGGTAAGCAGTATGCTAGAGACCGCGCCAAACTTCTAGTCCGGCGGGCCACCGTTACACCTATTTGTAATGTGAAGCAGTTTTCGAGCTTCGGTGGATGGTGTGGATACCGGCTGATTGTTTGGGTGGTGGTCGAAGGCTTTACTACTGCAATATCCATTTCTAGCGTGAAGTAGTTCTTGAGTATTATTGGAGGGGTGTGGATGCCGACTGACTTACATATGAATCGACCATCTTCTCGGGGGTGGCAACGCTTCTGTGATCGACTTCCGATAGAACCCCTGTTGTTTATGGAATAGGTACAGATGTCCATGGATGGCAGTGATCACTTACCATCAGGTGGATTGCATGATCGTTTGCTACTTCTATCTTGCAAAAATATAGTATACTAAGAAATAGATATAATAATTATTACCTAGTGGTATGAACTTTAGCTTCACACACGAAGGGTATTTAATAATAATACGAGTTGCTAATTTAATTCTTCATTACAGCTTCCAAATACCGGAGGGATGCCCGTCCGAGATATTCAGGCACCTAATGAAAGACTGCTGGGCTTTAGACCCCACCATGAGGCCCAAGTTCATTGACCTCATTCACATGTGCAAGAGATTCATGGACGAATACAAATGAACCCCTAACAACGGTTGTATCACTGCATTTACTTATTTGACAAGAGGTCACAGTTTTGTGCCTGCTTTAAATGGTCCGATTAAGTGCCATTAATACATTTTCTCGTGTTATGTCAAGAAAAGCCTGTTTGCTAGTTAACTATTGACTCTGTATGGCTAGATTGATATAAGAGGAGATTGCAACTACACATGACAGATTTTATGACGTCATTCGTTAAGTGACGTCACACGTTGACGAGAGACTATGGATTTTTGTTGGTTTGAAATAGAATGGGAAGTGTTGCCAATTTTTTCCGTTAGGCCATTTTCCCTGTGTGCCATGTTTAAATTGTTTGAATACGAATGCGATAGACATTGGTATACAAATACATGGATTGGAGTAGTTTTGGGAGATATAATTGATAATTTTCAGATACATACCTTGCCAAACATGAAAATACGTTATTATACTGGATAAAAATTGGCAATACTTATCATTTTACTGAACTTTAATATTGACAAGAGACAATGGTTGCATTGGCTTGAAATATTAATAAAAATATATAATGTGCACAAATGAATAGGCCATTTTTATACAAGTCGTGGGCTCTAAGCCATAGAGGCGTATACCATACCGCTACTTTTTAGGAGACAGAAAAAATAAAAAATAAAAACATTTCTTGTAAATAATTAACTTATTATTATGATCTATTGGAGATTATGTTTTGACGAATTTGGAAACGAATGACGTAATAAACCAAAACGCGGCCATTTTTATACGTCTCTATGGTTGAAGCCCGCGAAGTGTGCTTCATAAATATAATATCTGTATTGCATTCGCCAACACATGCGATCGCGGATATAAGAAAATATAGACTCCTAAATAAACACAAAACCAACGAATTGATTTGGACTCTAAATATTTAGAATTTGTTACAATAATTAATTACTGACGTGTTTGTTATTTCAGATATTTATTAACGATTTATTTATAGGTAGGTATATATTTTGAACGATTAGGGAATGCTTTTTATGTCCACGTGTTTTTGAAATATATTTATGTATTATGTCAATGTCAATTTTGAGCTTTTCCGTCCCATAAGCAAAACACGAATACAACGAAGTAGATAGGATTCTGAAAAAAATGTTAAATTTTACAGTTATATTACTTAAAATACAGTTACTTATTATTATCTAAATAATAGAAAAAAAAAACACAGGTAAGTATCGGAATTACAAGATTACAATTTTGGAACCTGACTAAAGTCAACTTTTTTGAACTTTACTAGAAAAAGTAGAAATTCATATTTTATTCAGTAACGTTGAAAAGCGAATATCATTTGCGACTACAGTTTACAAGAGCTTTTGTTTACTTTACGAAGATTTTTTTGTAACGTAAGCATTTTGTTTGAGAAAGGCAAATCGCGTAGTATAGTATATGTATAGAAAAAAATATTCTTATGTATCTTACATACAGAAAAATAGCGGTTTTATTATATGATTTACTAAGCGTAATTTTGCCATTTAAATTAAGGTGCGATTAGGGTATAGCATACGAGTTTCTTGCCCGTACCGTATGTAAAATTTTGAAACTGTTCCTTGTAGTAAATGTATTACTAAAATATGGTATATTGATCGTACTGATTTTGCGCTTGTGTCATCTCTTTGGTAAACAAAATTTACTGATAATTTAGAAAAAGCAAAAGGTAAACGCACACGAATTGGGCGTGAGTTTCAATTAAATACCGATTAAATTTTCTTACGAACTTTCTGAAATTTAATAGATATACAATATCTTTGTCTTTATTGTATACAATAAATGTATAGGTACGGACAAATTATATGAAAATAAATTATTCACCTATATGGTGACATGTGTACTCTTTGTATCTCATAAATCACATGATTTTTATAGTTATTTCATAGTTGTATATGTTAGCTATTATATGCTTGTTGCAAGATTTTGTGCATAGCTTAGTGGTAGGAGTATACTTGAATGTATTGTGTATATACCTTATGTACGATTTTGTGGTTCCTTACAGCATTTGCCTTAGTAACTTTATGTAGTTAACCTGTAAATAGTATGTTGTTTTGGATTTTATATATTATTAATATTAATATTATTGTTTTAGTGCAATCGAGTTTTATTATAGTAAATATTGCATGTTTTGTACCTTTATTATCCCAAGGTTTATAAGGAATTTCTCGAATGAGTGTGAAGTAAAGATTATTTTATGTAATGTTAACTTGCGTAAGATATTTTATCGCATACGATTTTCTCGCCCACTTCATTCGAGAAGATTTTGTTAAATCACGAAAACCACATCATATATTTAAATATGGCCAATTTTATTTTAAACAATTTAGATGTGATTGAAAATGAATTACTTTAAATTAAACAAATATTATATGATGCGATTAATCTTGACCAAATATAAATTGGATTAAAAGAATACTTGCCTATTGTAGATCATTGTACCAAGTTCTTTATTGTCAATTGTAGGCGTTATTTCTGAGATTACGGTGAGGTTTTAAATTTGCTAGTCTTACCATTCTCAAATGGTCATGAAGGTGTTTCATAATAATATATTTTACGTATGTATATGAATTTGGTAATAATGTAAAAAAGCCTTATTAGGATAATTTGTTGTAACCATGTTGCTTATAATATGGACGAGGTTTTAATATAAACACGTTAAATCATTTTGTTTATATAATTTACATTGTTACAAATAATGGCTGTAATAGCAAAATTACGAAAATATGTTTTCTAAACTTAGTTATCTTTTGACAGATTCCACATAATAGGCTGTTTAGTAATGCATACAGTTCTAAAATAAATCAATTTGTAACTAGATATACTATCAATAAATATTGCAATTAATCTTATTGGAAACAATGCAGTAAAATTTGAATCGAAACATGTTTATTATATTTTTGGTTTATTTTTTTTTGCATTCTAATATTTGTAACGCCTGACTTTATTGTTTGGTTATTTCTTGGCCAAATGAGAAATGCCGCAAATATGAATTAAATATTTGCAATCTATTCATTATGTATTTTGATTATAATCTATTAAATCACGTGTCTGTATAATCAGATCAAATAATATTTCGAAAAGTTAAGTATGGTATGTAAGTAAATCGCATTTTTGACAAGTTTTATAATGTATGTAAACATTACTTTGAATATTAAACCAAAGATGATATTAAATTATCGTTTAAATGTAATTGTTAGTGGGGTTGAACAATTTATTTTAAGAGTACCTATGTGTAAGTGTAATAAAACGATTTATGTATATTTTTTTGTAATGTTATTATAAGTTATGCAATCACTGTTGTGACAATTAGTTTTATTGGATATTTCATTGACTATTTCACACTGAAATTTGTAATAATGTTCATAGAATTTATTGTAATATATATTTTAGAGTAAAACTTGAATTTTAATGATGATTGAATAATGTGATTTGATTTCGGTATTGTGATTAAATAGACTGAGGTGTTAATGTAACGCGGTGCTAAGATAATTGGCCTTATTTGCTTTTTATTAGAGTATCACTTTTGTTGAATATACTGCACGTTGTATACACGCTGTCATTTGTTCCAATGATTAGTTAGCGCATACTCTTATTCTATTTGATTAAAAAGTTCTTAAACTGTTTGTCGTTACGTATATTACGACAGAGATTTTGAGAGAAGTAAAAGGATATAGGACACAAAAATATCCATCCCATCCTAAAATTTAAACGATAGTTTAACACTACAAATGTGTAAGGTGGTTGATTCTACAAATATGTAAGATGGTAGTAGGAGTATAGTTCGAGTACACCTCTACCATGAAACATTTTTGCTATTCAGTGGAAGGCTTTATGTTACGGATGTCCTTAGGCGACAGTGGACCAGGTGGACTATACACTTGTCTGCTATTTCAATTCAAAAAACCTTTGATTTCAGTGGCATACTAGGATTGAAGTTGCTGTATTGCTAATCTATTGCTCGTCTATTTACCGATTTTTATTACAAGGTACAGTCACAAAAAATCTTCATTTGCTCGTGTGTTCTGGTTTAAATGGGAGTCATCATTAACCCATTATTCTCCCACTGCTGGGCACGGGTCTCCTCTCAGAATGAGAAGGATTAGGCCATAGTACACCGCGCCGCTGGCCAAGTGCGTATTGGTAGACTTCCCACACCTTTGAGTTTTTTTTATAAATCTCTCAGGTATGCAGGTTTCCTCACGATGTTTTCCTTCACCGTTTTAGCAAGTGATAATTAATTACTAATACGCACATAATTTCGGAAAATCAGAGGTGCGTGCCTGGGATTTGAAACTCGGACCCCTCGATCGAGAACCCGAGTTTCTTACCCATTAGGCTACCACTAGGCTTAAATGGGAGTATATTCACAATATTTAATCGTTAACTATTCATTTGGAACATATTTGAAACTACATGGTAACACAATTGGCAGCTTATACTTTTCTATATATTTATACCGTTTTTTGACTATTTAAGTTTTTTTAACTTAAACATTTTTACTAGTATCATTATACTATAAATTGGTGCTTTTTATGGTACTAGTATGTTTAGAAGTTTATAAAATAAATTATGAATTAATTTTATGCCTTTAATTGCCGTAAATGCTTGTTCAAAGGGAACTCGCAGACGCGAGTGCGGTCGCAGTCTCGTGATTGGCGGTCACATTGCCAGCTGTTTGTTCTTAATTTGGGAATTATAATCCCGCTATCCCGTGGGATAGCAACCGCAAACGTCGAAATTTAAATTGCCTGAATTATTTTATAAAATGTCGCGTTTTGTATGTAATCACTTCAATGCTATATGTTTAACATTTCGGGACCGTGCCCGCGATTTCAATGTGAGTAAGTGACTCGCACGCAAACTAAGTCGTAGGACTACGTTGGTGCTTTTGTATCGCTTTTCTATGCAATGCTCTGCCGTTTTTATATATTTTTGCCCCGTTACCGTTTTCAGTGTTATATCATGACTACTTATAAGTAGGAATCCGTGTAATTGTTGTGTTTAAATCGATGTAATGGAAAATAAAATTGTAAATGATTTTTAAATAGTGCTTTCAGTGAAATGATAAATTTTACTATTTACTATGTGTCTATTACTGCTGTATATAGGTACCTAGATGTATAATAATTTTAAGTGTATGAAAAGTAAGTTTATAATTTAGGACAAGATGTTTCGAACAATGTATTACATAAATATTTAGTTATAAATTATTTATTTTACCTCCTAAATGCCATTGACAAAGACAAAACATTATTTTATTTATTCTATCCTTTTAGAATGACAGAGATAATGTTCCAAGCAATAATAGTTGGCTATTATTTTTGTTATTAATAAGAATTGTATTGTTATGATTGAATTTTGATGAGCTTTGTTCATATTTATAACTTGAAATAAAAAATATCTTCATTTATTCTTTAAATATTATATTATTATCTATTTAGTTATTTATACAATAAAACTGTGTGTTACATTGAGCGAAATTATGTCGAGTCTGTTTATTTGCCATGAATTTTACATATTAAATAATAATTGGGACATTATAAATTTCGTTTTTATTTATCCTCTTGAACAATTATATCTCTATATGATACTACATTTACCAAAATGTGACACTATTTTTTTCTAAGGTATGCTAAGAGTCATATCATGGGGCTTTTAAATAAAAATTAAGCTACTAAAATCCACCTGAATTTCCTTAAATATGAACTCTTTAAACAACATCTACCAATTTTATATTTTAGTACCACATAGTCTCGTCAAACTGACGCAGACTAAACATTTTTATGTTAGAATATTGTAGACATATGCCTCCTGTTGCACAAGATATTACGACAGTGGCTACACTGTTTATGTGGCAGGCTTACTTGGAGGTTTCGGATGTGTTCAGACAAGCGTATGTAGTGATTGATGAGTGTTTGTAACAGACCACACAAATGTCTATATGACTGGAGAATTAGCTACAAGAACTTAGGCGTGCAGGTTTCCTGGCAATGTTTTCCTTCACTGTTAACCGATTCCGTGCGGATGGCACAACAGTTGTGCCATGCCATTTCTTTTGTGTATGGCGGGTGGCACCCGAGAGGTGCCAAAATTTGAAGCCATAAAACTCGAATAAATTGACATTTATCAAAATTGTTCTGAAACAAAAGTGTCTTTATTTATCACGTAGTTCCTTCCTAGAATGTCAGTTTCAGCAGATCACGTCATTTCACATACTTAAGGGATTGTAAACCTTTCAAAAAAATATATTATGTTATTTTGCAAATTATTGTGATTGTATTACTATAATAGTACCTTCTTTTCGTTAATAATAAGCCAATAGAAACTGGATTAAAATATTCGTACTTTGGTGTTTATCTTTGTCTTAATAAATAGCGCAATCAATTTCGATATTCTATTAGAAACCTATCCATTAATAATTTAAATTTTTATTCTAAACAAAACACCAAAAAAGAGCTATCATAACGCTCTCCACGTCTCGAATGTTCATATTTAATTCTATAGTAACACTAAAACAATCAATTCATCAAAAACTTACAAAAATGTTTACAACACCTGATAGAAATAAGACAGTTAGCTTCCATTTCCGTTATTACACGTAGATAGTCAGTTTTGTAAACACTAATCGAACTGTTTAACCATTCAGTTTCGCTTTTGGGTGGCTAGTAAACTTACAGCACGTGGAAAAAGCAAAAAATACTATAAGTTACAATTCATGGCGGATGGCACCTTAGCGGTGCCATCAAAGTCCCTGGCGTTTGGCACCACAGTGGTGCCACGAAATATTTGTTCGCCGCCAGGCGTTAAAGTTTGTCCAAAAGGCCGCCGCATTGAATCGGTTAAGCAACTGACGGTATATGATTCTCAAATAATTTCGAAATGGTGTGCCTGACATTCGAACTTCGATCTACCGGATAGAGGCAGAATATCAAATTACAATACTACACTGCTTTATAACTAAATACTTAATTGAATATTACAAAATTTATCTAGTAGGTGCCAAGGAACTATGTAGCACTGGTCTCTACTCGAATCCTCAATGCATCATCATCAAGCATTTGCTTATAATGACCTCCTATACTAATACATGGACTTAATGCATCGTCAAGCATTTGCTTATAATAGCCTCCTATAACTAAGACATGGACAGCCGGAACCGTGTAACTGTCTCAGTTACATAATTTATAGCCCGTATTATTCCTCACTAAGAACAACTAAGTAACGTCGGCTCAAAACCTACCTATATTTTAGTGGCTCTTTGGGGGTCGTTCAAGTATTACGTAACGCAATTTGGGGGGGAGGGGGGGTCTTGTGAAACGTTACGATGCGTTACAGGGGCGGGAGGGGGTCTTCCTTAATACACGTTACGTAACATTTTTTTAATAAAAAAATAGGGAATTAAAACTCCTAAATTGGCAACCCTTTTCATTTACGTTTTACGGGAAATCCCTTGAATGAGTAAATATGTAAGTAAAAGTATCCCAAGGATAAAAACTATAACATAACTTTTTAGCGAGCTTAGGGTGAAAAACTTGAGTGTTACGTAACGTTAGGGGGGGGGGGGGTATAGAAAAACGTTACGGTGCGTTACAAGGGGGGGAGGGGGGGTCAAAAATCTTCAAATATTGCGTTACGTAATACTTGAACGGCCCCTTGGCTATTATATTGAATTATTTCACTGGATTTTCTTTAAATTAGTTCCCAAATTTACATAATTACACGATACTGTACATACAAATCTGGATTGAAATTTATTCGTGGAAGAAATTCAAACCCTTAGGAAAATATGTCAATAATATTTATTTATCTTGTAGATTAACATTCCAATAATAATAAAAATCGGAATACATTTCGAGGTAATTATCTATTCCAGATGAAAAACGTATGCAAGGTACCTATTACTTTCACGCGAACGCAAATGTATTTTTTAAAAATAAGCAAAATGTTCAGATATGTCGCTCAGCAGCGGTCTATTAATAAACAGTAAAAATATACATAGAAGGAAAGATCGCATTGTAGAGATACTTAAGAGAACTCTTTTACCGGGTCATTTAATATCTTTCAGTATAAATTCTACTATAATATTGCGTTCAAGACCCCCATTGTGTACACAATACGACGTATCTAAATCAAACATTAAACTTTATAACGAAAATACTGTTTTGTGAGGTCACAATATTATTATTATGGTCTTAAACTTTATAATTTAATAGTACATTTTTATGAGACAAAGGCTACAAATTTTGACACTAAAGTAAAACAAATGTTATAGGTAGTGTTTTTACCATTCTTTTATTAGCTTGACCTGTATGTATGTATGTATGTAACGGAATCTTTGAACTCGATTTTTACTCACTTTGAACGGTCAGATTTATTTCAAATTTTGAACAATTATCAAAAACGATGGCAATACACGGTTTAATAATTTTATCCCATTCTCCTCATTAGGATCGTCAGGAATCAGGATTAACGATTTTCCTTGTGTGATTTTAGCGTGGTTTTCAGTTTTCAAACTAGGTATTCATTTAGCTTTACCAAAATCCCAAATGGTGTCATTTTTATATAAAATATGGCGTGAGAGAAAGGTAGTCTTTAACCTGGATGGAGATAGCTAGTCATAGCTCTGTGAGTTCTCTCCCTGTATTGTAGCTC
Organism: Epargyreus clarus; assembly: GCF_041222505.1. Lineage (NCBI taxonomy): Eukaryota > Metazoa > Arthropoda > Insecta > Lepidoptera > Hesperiidae > Epargyreus > Epargyreus clarus. Next base: position 6,096,499 of record NW_027332231.1, on the reverse strand, counting down.
TGGTAAACACGGAATCTGGTATAGGTATGTATCTATGTATGTAAGATACACCGCTGTTTCCACAGTTGAGGCTTAGTAGGATTAAAAGTTCGTTGGGTCCTTTGGATTGGATTAAATTTGTGGGTGCAGAAAGCGACTTTGAACCAGAGTTATGCGATCCTTAGGTACTTGGAAACCACATAACAAAGCGATGCGCCTAACTCAGTTGGGTTAATGATTCATGTGCGGAAATAGCCTAATACATAATTTAAGGGTGATATACCTACCTAATATATTTGATAAGGTTACCTACATGTTCAAATATTTCCGGTACAATTGATAGGCACTCGATTGGTTCCTTAATTATGTGTGCCTACTTGTACAAATTGCACAGATCTGAAGTGCAATTGATCATGTGATTCGATTGGACACTTACGTACGAGGATGTTGCGGAATTTAGGTACATGGAGATTCTGCGTATTGGAAATTATTTCGTCAGGATTTTGACGATTAAAAAATATCTTTGATCTCCTTATAACATAGGTACTTACTCTAATCTCTAATGATGATTCAAAACTTTTTTAGATAAGCTAGTGTGTATAGATGCTTAAAAATTGTAAAACCTTTATTTAAATTTATTTAATCCATCATACTTAAACCCATCTCTATATTTTGATTTGATTTGATATCTTAACTATTGGTATGTTATGTGCGCTAACATATTCTTAGGATATTATTTCCCTAAAATACACAGCACAGATAGTGGAATAGCCAAGAAAACTATAGTTCGGAACAAATTAAACGGGTAATGAAGAAACTTCGATCTTCAACGGAGTGCGGTCTGTAGCAAGAATGCGCAAACTTTGCACATAACGTGCTGTGTAGACACACTTTATTTTATGGCACATTATTTTCTAAACTGACGACAGTTTGCAGTATTCTGTATTGTAAAGTTGTGTCATAAGTATGAAATCAAAGCATAGCGTGATTCACGTTCAAATATTTTAGTTTTATATTGCCATTTGCATAATGTAGTGCCATTGATATGAATATCGGGTTTATGGATTTTAATCAAAACTCACTTTGATTTTAGTAAGAAAGTCTTATATTTTATAACTGACACATTATACTGTAAACATCCTGTTTTGGAGTAAAAGAGTTGTTAATATTGCGTCAGTAGTTCCGAAAATTAGCGCGTAGGAAGGTTGATACTGGCAGGTAGCGAGAGAAGGAAGTACGGGTAAGAAGAAAAATATTAGACTTGAACTGTTCTTTTACCATGTGTTATCGAGAAAAGAAAAATATGAGCGGAGAAAATGCCACTTGTTTTAATATAAACCACAGAGAGTTATATTTTATGGTAACGACAAGCGTTAAACTATTTTAGCGCTTATTCGAAGAAGTTGTGGGCGATGGTAGGTATTTGTGTTCGCTGTTAAATGTTATATGTTAAATACAATGTTAAATATTATATGCCTATATTGATAATAAAGCTAACTACATCCCTTTCAAACGGGATGGGGTCAAAGCTTGTTTTTATTTGGATCTTTGATTATTTTTCCTGAAAAGATAGTGCTTTAAAACCGTTAAAAAAATCACTGGTATTTTTTTTTTCTAGATATATTTTAAAAAACCGCTTATGTTTGTGGAGATTTAATCGTGCAAATTACATACCCCTGGTATGTGCCACATACCGTTGTAAACATCCGATGGTGTGGTGACTGAAAATGCTCCCTAGGGTAAAGCCCGTCTTGTCGTCTCGGGAATAGAATAGGGCTACGGTATCCCCTGCCTGTCGTAAGAGGCGACTAAAAGGGGGCTTCCGGGGTTGCGGGTGGCAAGAGTGGGAGCTCGAACCGTCCAGCAAGCAACCCCGGGAAGGACGACGGTATGTGTGGTCGCATACCGTCGTAAACACCAGATGGTGTGGGAGGAGCCAAAAGTGCTCCCCCAGGGTAGAGCCCGATCGGGGCATTGCACTTGGAGGACTCCGGTTGTGTTCCCTCGGAGATCCCGGAGTTCTCCAACAAGTGTTGAGGACGACCACCGGGGGGGTTTTAGTGCGGTAAAAATCCCACATAACCCGGCGTCGCTCCCACGTCGTCGGGTACCTTTTGAAGGTTTCCCCCTCGTAAACAAAAAAAAAAAAAAAAGTAAAGCCCGTCCGGGCAACGTGCTCACAGGACTCCGGTCGCGTTCCTTTCGAGATCCCAGAGTCCCCCAAGTAGCTGTGAGAGCGGTCGGTACCTTTTGAAGGTTTCCCCCTCGACAACAAAAAAGGAAGTCATCAAAAAACTCGATTTGAATACATAGGTAGCTGACATCAAAGTTAGATTGAAATCGGACTGTTGTGAAGTTATTGGTATTTTTTTTAAACTGTGACAAACTGAAATGTTTATTTTATTCTTTTTTCCCGGCTTTGAGAGCATTCGTTTGACTGTTTCGTTGTCCCATACTTTTCAATTTCAACTCGAACGAAAGCTGGAGGTTATTTCGAACATAGTTTGGATTTTATTATTTTCAGTATTTTAAAGTAAGAACGGGTTGAAAAAAATTGCATATAAAAGTTTTAAATACTACTTATTGCTGTCATTATTGGACACGTGTCTAACTTCAGAATGAATGAGTCGAGTTCATGCAACTTTGAGAATATCGGCGTGAAAGTTTAAGCATATAGGTTTCTTCAAGATCCTTAGGCCTAAACAGTGGATGTGGACAGCGTTTTTATGCGGTAATTTCAGTTATTTCTAGTTATTGCTAGTTACACATACAAAAGTTTGCTGACGTTCGTTTCGATAGAAATATAGGTACGTTCATAGGACTTCGAAAAATCTTTCATAAATACGCTATAAAAGATTTTACTGGTTTAGTTATAGAAAGAAGTTTTAGGTTATTGCCTTTGGTTACATAATCTTGCCTATCCGTGTAAAACGTCTAAATTATGTGAGCGCCCCTCGATCAACCAATATTTGATCGAGTGTCGAGCCTGTAAGCCTTAAACATTTATGTTTGCTTTGTTTCGTGCACAAATGTGACTGTTTTTGCATACGTAAAATATTATTGATAGCTTCATATTATTTTTGTAATATTATCGTGTCGAAATACGCAACGGAAAATAAAGAAAACATATTATTTGAACTGAGCGATTAAAGTTTTTATTACAGAATAGTTTCGTTTGCTTAACAATTTTGAGGCAATGATAAGATTAATGTAGTTTCTTGATTAAATTTCTTGGAAATTAAATAAATAACAATTGTTATTATGATTATTAATTACAATTTATGAGTACGTCTAACGCTTATGAAAATGTTTGGTTTCCTCGAACCCTTATTTAAGTCAGTCTTATTGACTATCAAAATAATTTTGTTAATGTTGAAGTATACTCGTGGGGTTTGGATGGGACGAATTCAACCTCTTTTTTTTTTTTTTTTATAATATTGGAGTAGCAGACGAGCTTGCAGTCCACCTGATGGTAAGTGGCTACTGCCGCCCATGGACATCTGTAATCAACCCCAGATAAGATTAGATATTCCTACCTAAGGTCAGCCACAGATGCGCTGCTACCCCTGAGGACTAAGCTGGAACGCCTCGGAAAAGTCTGTCTCCCTTACCACACCCTTCAAACCGGAACACAGCAGCGCCTAACACTGCTGTTATTAGGTAGAAATAGGTGTGGCGGTGGTGCCGCCGGAGTCGAACCACAAAGGGTTCTACCACCTTCAAAACCTCTTACATCAATTACGTGTTATTTTATATAAACTGTTCTAATATTGTTAATTTAATATTTAAAATATTTTCCTCTCTATTTTCGTAGCACAGGCGTCACATTATTTCAGGTGTGGTTTGATTGGCTGTACCCAAAACATTCCATCTGATTCCTCGGAACATCAGAATAGAACACCACCGATCCTGTCTTTCAGAAAAAATGTTATAAGGGTTTTTTTCTCGTTTTCTAAGCAGTATTTATTATAAAGCAGTTGGGAATTAAACGAATAAGAAAAACTTTGCAAATAGATATCAAGTTAAACTTCCAAAACATTTTTCGCAAAAGCTTAGTGTCACACCTGAGACCGCTTTCGTTTTTGAATTAAGCCAGATACATATCTATATACATAGTATTGGGATGGATCGGGCCTTCTTCTAGGTTGTTTTTCACCAGGTATGTGCGAGGTAGCTACGATAGGGATATATGACAATTCCATCAATGGGATTGCTTCATTTTCATTTGTTTAGTTCAGCTCGCCTCTAGTAGTTAAGACGTTTTTGGTTCGAATGGATGCGACCTAAATCGCATTCGGTGTAGCTACGAAAATTCGTAGCACATCTTACTCGCTTACCTTAGTTTAAGGTACTTTGTACACCTTTTGTTACTTCGAACATCTCTAGTGAAAAGGCACCCGCAATATTATTAACATCGTAAGAACAGAGCGAAATGATATGCATACGCTATTTATTCCTGTAAATGTAAACTGTTATGGAACCGATACTAACAAAATGGGTGCGAATATGGCGCCTCACAACGTATCCAAACAATAATATGATTTTAGCTTTACGTTTACATAAAGATTAACTTTTATTTAGGTATGTAATAATGGCGCTGTGAAAATTGTTGTTGTAAAAAAAATTGCTATTTATTCACAGGTATTTTTGTAGCGTTGGTATAAACAGGAAATCCGCTGGGACACATGTAATTATGAACGCTGTTTCTATACAAAATATGGAAAATGGGCCAGAATTGAAAAATATATATTTAAACGTGCCGGAAAGTGCGGGATGTAGAACTCATAAAACTTTGTGAATATTGTAAAGAACTTTGCGTATCTTCACCTTTCAAGTTAGCAAGAGTGTAGGAAGAAACATTTTTTGAGGATCAAAAGGTCGAGGTAGCATTGAGTATTATTTATACATTATGAATTTATTTTGTACAAAGCTTCACTTTAAGAAATACTTTCATAGAGTAATGATAAATATTTTAAGGATGGAATATTAATATACTCAAATTAGAAGGTCAAATGACTAATTGGTGTATATTTAATATATTTTCTTTTTAACACGACTAAATCAGAACACAGCGGCATTAATTTAGGTTAGAAATTTTCGTGCTATAACACAAAAATGGGTGTAGCAATGGTTGCTCTATATCTTACTTAATGACGGTTTATAGTGACAATATGAAGTTTATTACGTATAAATCTATTACTGACTTTGAAATACTGTAGAAATAAAAAAATATCAGTAGCATTACCATGAGTTGGCATAGAAACGCCACTATAGAAATGGTAAATAGAAAACTATTGTCATTTTGCTAGTGAATAACATAACTACTATCGTTACGGTATTTCTTGACAACGTCTGTCAAATTAATGACTCATGGGACCGAATTTGTATGGCAATAGATCATAATGACATTCGCTAGCGATTTTAATTCTATAGGTTTTTTACGTATCGAGTTACGTCACTACGGATTTTAGTTCTACGAGTAACCACCAGAGGCGCTGTACAATTTTTCATACATTTATTTTACGCAGTCGCTAGCGAGTAATACTTTTGTAAACTCATGGTAGTCCTACAGGTAGACGTAGTAGCAGACAACAGTTACTTTATAGCTAGAATAAAATGAAAGTCTCAGTCGTTCTGCAAATATGAGGACGCATTGCGCCATGTGAGTTGAATTCTAACTGTTTTACAGTTGGAAACTTCCAGTAATACTCTTTAGTACGAACAGATGGTTCATTTTGAGTGAACAATGGCGACCACACTTGTTAAAATCCGAAATGAAAAAGGAGAAGTATTTGCTAGCTAACGACTACACGTTGCGATATAAATCGTAAAAGATTTTCTCATTTTTCAACAGACAAAAGAAAAGTCCCAAAAGAAATATTCGTTACAAAGATAGCAACACAAAACAATAACCCTTTACAACTCAAGTGAAGCACAAAAGATACTACGTAGGCTACAGTGTCATCTCAACAGTTTGCTAAAAAAGAAATCTAATTAATAAATGGATATTGGTAATCGTACGTACATATGTAAATTACTAGCTGACCCGGCAAACGTTGTGTTGCCATATAAATAAAAAAAATGTTAAGGGTGAACAACACTTATCACTTAATGATATGAAAAATAGATAGTAGCCGATTCTCAGACCTACTGAATATGTATATAAAATTCGGTGAAAATCGGTAAAGCCGTTTCGGAGGAGTACGGTAACTGACATTGTGACACGAGAATTTTATATATAAGATTTATCACTTGTTATAAAAGTAAAGGAAAATATTGAGGGCTAACCTGCGCACCTGAGAATTCTTTAAAAAAAGGTGATTCACGCACCTCTGAGCTTTCAAAGTTATGTGCGCATTTGAAAATTAATTATCATTTGCTTTAACGGCAAAGGACCTGCATACCTGAGAGATTAAAAAAACTCTTTCATCTACTTATGTGAAGTGGCCAAGGGCGTATTGATAGCAATACGCCCTTAGCCAGCCCGGTGGAGTATAGCCTAATCCTTCTCATTCTAAGAGAAGACCCGCAATGGGACAGTTATGGATTGACGACGTTATGCGAATGTTTATTACACAATAATATTTAAGACACTTCATTAGACGTGATGTCACTCGTCAATTTTTAATGTATTCAGTATGTATCAATTCATACATTCATTTTGTATGTGGTTTTGTTTAATCACCTACAACTTCCTTTGAGCTGAATTATTAGTAAAGTCTTAATGAACCCGGTAATGTATGCATCAAAGCTTTCGTCAACATAAGTTCTCCCATTAGATAAGAGCTCAACGGCGATTACCTCGTAACATATGTACGCTCACACATATGGTGCCTTGCCTCTTTGAACTTCACCTATTTCGATTTCATCCTGCGTTAAATTCGCAAATTAAGAGCAATTGATAATAGATACGTATTAAACGTATAGCCAACGTGACTATTATCAAAGATAAAATTAAGTTTTGTATGTCTAACTCAGATATGCTGTCACCACGTAAAGACATCGCGTAGGTAAATCATAACCTAATTTTCAAATTAGACTTCATATAAAATAGCAGCTTATACTATGATATAAGTCAGAAGTGCCTCTTAAGTCTTAGTTCCGCAGTCCAACTACAAGGATTTATTCTTTAGTTGAACCGCAAGGAATCCTTAAATTCCAGGCTTGTTCTCTTTTAGAAACTTTTATTTGAATGACCGGCTTGCCTTGTTAGTTTGGATGTACGAGTATGAGAGAGCCAAATTTTGCAACTGAATTTGAAACTAGTCTAGTAGAAAAAAGTAGATTTTTTTTTGCATATCAGTTAAGTTTGGAGGACAATGCATGATTAACTTAGTGATGGAATCTGAAACCAATATGATTGACGCTCTCAGATGTCGAATTATTTTTTAACTCCTAATGATCTAGATTTTTAATGAAAGGAATTTTTAAGAATATAATTTATCTTATTTTTTTTAATATAAATGAAATACATTTAATAAAATAAATTTAATTTTAATCTTGATTTCATGTACGGTTTCTTTTTTAACTTTACTTAATTTCAAAATAACGAACTACAGTAATGAACATAACCAACTTACCGCACATTTACCGTAGTATTTCGGTTTAAAATTTTGGTTAGTTATTGTAAATATTACGGTGTTCATAAAGTTGGTACACAAAGTAGAATATCGGCGTAGAGCCTCCCCTGTGGCCTCATTATTTTTTTTATTACACATATTATAAAATCAAAAGAATTGGCTTTCGAAAATATATAATTTTTATTAAAATTATAATACATAGAATGGTACAAATTTGAATTTTAAATACAATGTCATTTTCATTATTGATTTGAAATACTCTGTTGATGATAAAATTATACACTGTTTAATTCAAGTCAGTGTCGTATGAAGTTCACGCGAGTGTAGCCAAAAGTTTGGAAAATCCAAAAGTGCACGCCTCATAATCTATTTTTTTTTTACAATGAAATTGATTATTTGTAAAAGTGTATATTATATAAATATACAAATACACTCGTTCTCATGTGCCAAGTTCTTGTACTGTCTCAAGAGCTTTCACGGTGTCACTACTGTTGAATTGAGTAGTAATTTAAATTAAAAATTTAAATAATAATAAATGGAGTAAAGGAGATCCAGGTGACAAGTATAGTGTAGTATAAAGAAACAACATGTGAATTTAAAATCTTTTTGTTTAAAAAAATCAAAATTTTAGAGGCTCTTTATGAGAAAGCTGTTAAATGCTCAATAACAATCGACTCAAATGAAAACAATTTGTAATCAAACCCACCTCCACCCTCATTCCACCACTACAAATCTATCGAAAGTTTTAATCTAGGTAATTAATTAACAAATTAAGAGCAGAGCACGAAAATAGAAAAACACCTCAATAGTCAATGTAACTTTACAGTGTCTTGTAAAAAAGTACCATTTATAGATATCAGATGGAGTTATATTCACGAGGTTACAACTTAAGATTTTACATTTGACTTTTTTTTTTTTAATTTTTTATTATTTATTTATATTCAATAAACAAATAAAAAAAATGATTTTAAAGAAGTTTAGCAATTTTTTTTTTATTGTTGTTGTATTAGTTTTTTATAAATAATAATTTAATGACAGTGAATTAAACGCTCATATTGACTAAGAAATTATTTCGTGTGTTACTTTAGATAATTAAAAAAAATTTATTCCGATACGATCATTTTTTCGACCAATTTTGATGCCACATAAACCCGTCCATACACGGACGTCCAGAAAAGATTATGTTTAATATTATTATTTACTATGTTAAACAAAAAAATTGTTATTAAAATATATTTTATGTGCCTGATAAATTATTTGACTTGATATTAGTGCACTCAAATTAACCTATAAGTGCAATATAAATAACAAATAAAGTTTGGAAAATCCAAAAGTGCACGACTCATAATGCTCATTTAATTATGAAATATAAAAAAAAAACAAACTTAAGTCGTTCAAAATTAATTGCCGAAAAAACAGCTGTAGTAGGAAGAAGGTACTGCACAAGCGCCCCTGGTGGAATAAATGTACATAATATCTATAGATATACAGTCTTGTAGTTTTCGTTTTTTATTAATTGCAATTAAACGACACTGAATTAATTAATCATTCGCATTCAGTGACCTACAATCGTCGATTAGAATTAAAAAAAAAAAATTAACTCAAATGATGGATTTTTTCACAAGTTACAGTGTTTTCAGGTTTCACACATGACGGACAGGAAAATTTTTTGACCTATTTTGGTGTTTTTTTCCAATTCTATTGCAGTAAATCAAATTTTAAAAAGTATGGAATTAATCTCCATTAAATTATCTCGACAATAGTATGCAAAATATCTTGATTCCGTGAATTATCAAGGCTATAATAATAAAAATAGCCGCCAAAATGAAGCGAAAAAAAATTTTCGATCGTAAAGCACTCTCTGATGCTTCGCATCATGAGTCGTGCAAAAAACAATTTCAGTTTCGAGAAAACTGCTTTTTTTGAAATGTCGAGAGTAGAGCACAACCTCAACGCTTCGCTTATGAGGCGTGCAATATGAGTTATATAAAAATAATATAGAATAAAGAATTTTATTTCATTTATACTCTTATCAATTCGCTACATGTTATGTACAATAACATAATATGAGTAGTTAAGCGTTTAATCAACGGCATCTAATGCGTGCATTTCCCCGTCTTCATGAAGCTTAACCCTTCCATTAGAATTATAGAGGGTACTGGTGATCGATCCTTTGATAAGGCTTAATTCTAAATAACCTTGCGCTTAAGGGATTAGCGCAACCGAGTTACGCGAAATCCAGTAAATATTAGAACTTGGAAAAATAAGAAAATCAATTTTACAAACATTCGCTATTTATTTTGAATGAGCTCTACAAACTCCAATGTTTGCCTTCGTGCGCTTAAAGCCTCGTACATTTTAAATTATCATGTAAAACTTCTAAACAAAAGTAACCATAATTTACTCCATTTTGACGTGAAGTTGTGATAGATAAAATTAAAATGTGAGTGAGAATGTGTGATGCGATTACAGATACATTATTATTCCGAAGGGCTCAGCGTGACCGCTTTATAAAAGTAAATCATTGATACTCCTCTTGAAATCAGAATTTATTGAGGTAGAATTTAGTAAGGTGGTGATAATGTAACAGCAGGTGGACGGCTTGACTGTCTTGGTGAAGAATAGTTTGAAAATTGCAGCTACGAAATACATAAATTCATGTTAAAGGGAATTTGTAAAGAAGCTTTTTAGTAATGTCATTTTGTTTTTCGTATGATTCTGATATAATCCCTTACATTTGATACCGACATCATTAGTGCATAAAAATAGTTAATCCACCATTTTGTAGCATCCATTATTAATGACTTCACTAAGTTAATAAGGCATTGTCATCCAAACGTGTATGAAGAAAATTCAACTTAATCGTTTCAAGCTAACTAGATTAAAATTCAGTGACCTTACGTAAAAGCTAACAAGCCAACTTAAAAGCTTGTGAAATTTGTGGAATTATTTTCGCTGTAACAGCAACTTACATAGTGGTCCACCTACAAGTTTCTTGTGAATAATAAAGGTTATTTCAGTACCATGGTGTAGTATTTTATGGGTGTATCACAGCACAATAACGCTCTTCTTTCGGTCCCTAGTGGGCAATACTTTATAACTAGCTGGCGGCTATACCGCGTGAAGTGAAGTCGGATGCCAAAAGTTATAGCTATGTATAATGTTTAGGATATCAATAAGTATTTATCAGTAAGTTATATAGGTAATTGTATCAGGCGTTACTTTTCTGAAATCCATGCTATTAAGTTAAGATTAAAACTACTTTGCAACAATCCGCTGCAAATATGTATGATGGTATATATTTTAAACCATGCAGTATGTAGCTTACCGTAACGAACGTAAGCTTAACGTTTAACCGTCGTAGAGTCAACTTCCCTGATGATGCTCCGTTTTGGAGCGAAACACGTGTTGGTGGTGGTATGTACGAGTATGGAGGTGTATATTTTAATTTTTTTGCATCTGCACGCATCCTTTGTGGGAGGGAAGGTGGTACATACTATGCAGTATGTTTAAAATATATACCATCATACATATTTGTAACGGATTGTAGTAAAGTAGTTTTAATCTTAACTTAATAGTAAGTTAAATATTAGTAGGTACTAGTGTTAAAATATAAATATTTATATTTCTGTGATTTTATAATAACTAAGTGCATAAATAAAATAGATGAATGATTTCCGAAGATACTCGTATTAAATATATTACTCCTATGTTACAGACCGGACAATTTTTCTACTTCCATTTCACACTGATTTTCACCTTGGATAGGTTTCTGTACGTTTTAGTAATTAATTTAAATTTCAGGTATTTTTTTTAGACTTAGTTACATATCCGTGGAATCCGCGTCACGGAATATTATTGAGTGTTAAACCTACAAATGTAAAAGGCGCTAATAAAATTAATTTCAGTTATACGATTTCTATACTCTTCTTAAAAAAAGTTTAGTTTAGGTTAAAACACATTGCTTCACCAAACGTTTGCATAACATACTTTGAATATCGGTGAATATTGGGGTTGGAACGTGCTACGGAGCTCAATATACGTAGCGACACGCCCGAGGCGGTGTTCGGTTTTATCTGAGGTTCGGATAAACGTTTATGGTAATGAAGTGGCGAATGGGCACTGTAGCTTACTGTTTATTGAATAAATACCTTTTTCTATACTGGGATTTTTGTGGCATGAAGGTATTTATATAAAGAAATGGTTGAAATACTAAGTGTGTTCTTTTTTAGTACTTTGGCTGACGAATCTATGGCTGTTTTAATTAGAGTAACTGGTAGATACAAAACGATTATGTAGTCTACATGAAAGTAAATGGCTACTATCTGTGGTTAACCAGAGATAAGATTAGATGCATACCTGAGGTCGGCCATAGACTAAGCTACTCTTGAAGACTAAGTTGAAACGTTAGGATATGTATGTCTCTCTTACCACACCTTTCAAAGACTACACAACAGCGCTTAACGTTACATACATACATACGTACGTACATACTTGTTAATTTGTCATTAGATTCCATAGAACTATGTATCACCAACTCTCAACAAGTCTCAAATCATATCATTATTATTTGCCAAAATTATTTATTTTACGTTACTAAAATTCTCTCCACTCACCAAGGGTTGACTGCTAGAGAATGCCATCAGGCATTAAGTTTGCCCAGTTGTACCTTAACCTTGTGTTTGTGTTACAATAAATATATAAATAAATAAATAAAACCTAATAGAGTTCCTATATTTCCACAATACCAATGAAATATTGTTTTCGACGAAAAACAATTGTAATAAAATCCATTAAAGTTCATGCCTAAAAATACAATTATTGTTTGTGACATTTGAAACGATACACAAAAAATTAATCTCTTCGCTTTGGTATTTGTGCCGGGCATTTATAGAACATATATACATCTAAACAAATACATATAGATATACATGTATGTATGTCCTTTATAAATTATGAGTAAGTGTTCATTCACACGGTTTGTGTACATTGGCCGTTGGATATGGATTTTAGAAACATTTAAAATAAGCTGTTTATTGTTCTTTAAATTACATTACGGATTTCTTAACCTACCGAATCTTCTTAACCTAATCTATATACTCTTATCTATAGGAGAGCGGTTAGTTATTGTGATAGAATCGGAATGTTCAAGTTTTAACTTGTTGCAGACATTATAACTAAAATAAAGACTAACCACTATTGTCATTTATACATTTTTGTAAATATTGCCTAAAAAGTGATTAAGACGTGCCACCCAATTGCTACGAAGCTCAATTTCAGCGACACGCCCCGACCGCTAATCGATTTCATAACTGTATTGTTTGCCAAGAACCTTATTATAGGCACAATTTACATTTTTTAGGGCTTAATTTGGACGTTCCAATTTAGCGCTTTTTATTAGTTCTTTTTATAGCCTTTATTTTAGGGTCTGTTAATATTTACTTTGGTAATTCTATGAACCTTTTTTTCAATGGTTAGGAAAATTAATGAATCACTTTAAATTCCAGTACTTAACTTGAAGAAAATGATGATAAAATATTGTTACTAAGTTGTTTATTTAATAACCGATGTTCTAATATGAAGAAATTGTATTGTAAGCGCGCATGCGTAATGTGAAATGGTCACCATCGAAGCTAATCAAATCCTAATAGAACAGAAGTCATAATATAAATCTATGATGGGACTAATAAAGAACACCTCTTATTATTACTTGTACTAAATGTATTATATGTAGATACCAAAAAGGGAAAGATAGAAAATCTAAATTATTTTCTTATTACAAAGCTATGTAGCTAACAGGGAATCCATTGAGAAAATTCAAAGAATTTAATCTGAAATATCACAAAGACCGATTATGAAGTATTGACCCCACAGTAGTATGTGCTTAGAATTACATTTCCTGGAACTCAAGTGCCTTACGTGACATTTAGGTATGCTATTTTAAAGCTACATAGAAAAATCCATTTCCGCTTCTTTATTTTTATGATGAGTAAGTATAGTAAACAGGATTGGTTGGGATACAAAATTGTCAATTCATTAATTTTACAGTACTGTACTTTAATCAACAAGTTGGTAACAGAAGCACTGCTACTACTACTTCTACTACTACTTCTTAGTGCCTACTGTTCAACTGTTTTAAGCATTTGTTCTCGGTAATCTTCAGGATTAAATTGGGATGATTCCGTGAGGATTAAGTTCGAACCCGTCCTGTTCATCTTTCTCCATGTCCTTTACCCATCCAATTTCAAAGCAGGAGAAATATCACTATAACCAAAAGGATCACATTAATCTATAAACATTATATCAACCTCTAAAACCAAAGAGCAAGGTCGCGGATGAAAGCTAGTACAAAGTACTTTATAAAAAGCGACTCAGCTCAATCGCTAATCGATGTCGAGACTGTATTGTTTGCCATGATCCTTATTATAGTCGTTCTCCTTTATATCCTCTTCCATTCGATCTTATAATGTTTTATTTTTATCTCGAATTTAGGCTTTCCTTTTCCATTTACAGTGGCATTATGCCCTAAGGGTTCTTGCGTGTACAAATTAACGATATGATTACAAATTAATGTACTATATATTAGGCCAGCGTTTCCCAGCCTTTTTCAGTCCGTCCGTTAGGAAATTAAGCACAGTTTTCACGGACCCCCTTAAAAAAAATAAAAAGTAAAAAAAACGGATTAGGTATTTATTTGAGTTACAGAGTTACAGATACAAAAAAACAAATACAGAAGTATGTGGTTGAAAAAAGCAGTAAAGCGGCCCTTTTGCATTTAATAAGCGATTTATGTATGGTCAGACAGAGATGACACCGCGGACCCCCATACATATACTCGCGGACCCCTAGGGGTCCGCGGACCACAGGTTGGGAAACGCGGTATTAGGCTTTTTGGGGACATGTGAGACTCATAATTCTCAGTAACCAATTATTGGATATTTCAGTACACATAATGAAGGCTCCAATAATGAAAATAAAATATATCCTGCGTAATTAACTTGGCAGTGTTCTATTTATTAAGGAATTCTCGTTATTACTTTCTAGTAGGCCAAAATTGGCAAATATCGATATTTCGTAAAACGGGCTTATAATGGGCGTAAATCGATCGCTAACCTTGGTTTTACCTTTTATTATTAACCTATTCCTGTTTCTCTGCCTAACACGGGTAGTAAAAGTGGTTAGTAAACACGGCTAGACTCCATTTACCTCTGAGAAAATTTCAAAAAGAATATTATATCCATGAAGCTAATCTGCGATTAATTTGCATAATGTTTTTCTTCACATTTATATGCCACGTTTTTACTATATATTAATGTTTTTTTCGCGTTTTAAGTAAATAGTAATGCTTTAATTGTGACGTGACTTGGAAAAATAAATGTTGCGGATCTCGATTGGAAGACCAAAATTTATATCACGGGTTTGATGTTTGATACTCTTTGAATGTTTCCTTTTTTTAAATATACGTGGAAATAGTAGCATCCCTTTTCAGAATAAAACATTACGTTGTTAGCGGTAGGACCGAGTTTGACCGTTAATTAATTTCATTAACGAGTTGTTTGCCCATGGCAGGGTCTCTTTTAACCAAACACTTCATTATACTCTAGTGACCTAATACGGCAGGCATTAATGACATTTATAATGAAGTCATTGACCGGCAGTGGCTGATATTTGGTAGACACACGCAAAAATATATAAAGGTTTTTTTTTTAATATAGGAGTAGCAGACGAGCATGCAGTCCACCTGATGGTAAGTGGCTACTGCCGCCCATGGACATCTGTAATCAACCCCAGATAGGATTAGATATTCCTACCTGAGGTCGGCCACAGATGCGCGCCGCTACCCCTGAGGACTAAGCTATAACGCCTCGGAAAAGTCTGTGTCCCTTACCACACCCTTCAAATCGGAACATAGCAGCGCCTAACGCTGCTGTTATTAGGTAGAAATAGGTGTGGCGGAGTGACGCCGGAGTCGAACCACAAAGGATTCTACCACCTTCAAATAAATTAAATAGGCCCTAGCTTAACTTTTCTTGTTTCGAATTATTACAACTCATATTACTGCTTTTCATTAGTTTATTTAAATTCATATTTTAGTATGACAATTATTTTAAATTTTAAGCAAATCTAGACGCACAACCGTGCGTCTACCAAGTTGCGATGCAAGCAATTCTAAGGACGCACACAATGACTACACGAAACATTTCAGCGCATTTTTATGCCTATCATATGTGGTTTCTTTGAACAGTTATACTTATAACTGTTACCTATTCTTGTAGTCTTCTCCTTTCTTCTATTTTAGTGTGACGGAATAGTGAAGTAGGTATGTAATTCAAGAATGATTTACCTTCTTTGGCAGTGTCAAATCGGCCCTAGTATGGCCCAAAAAGCTTCATTTCATTTTGAGTAATGAATGATGACACTTATTACGAGACGTTTAAGTTTAGTCATAAGGAATCGAACGTAACTATAGCAAATCTCAAATACGACTTTAGTCTTATGTGGGGTTGATTACAGATCTATTGGCAACACTGCAACAGTAGCTTATTATCGCATCAGCACTCTCTTTTACTACTTCTATATCATAAAAAGCTACAAAATAATACAATATCGTCCAGACTTAAATACAATCGTACAGGAAAAGTTAGGAAAAAGTCCAGCATAGCGAGTAGAAATTAATTCGGCAGAGGGCGCCTACCGAAACGTGTCTGGATAAGTTATCCTGTCCCGCTTCAAATGGTAATTGACGACGCCTTGTATTTAATGTTATAAAGCCTTTGAGCAAATCCATGTCACAAAGTTAGGTTGATATTACCTAAAACAATCTGGATTATCCAAAATGGCGACAATTCTATTTAGCTCTTGTTTATTTATTTGTTTTTCAGACTTCTTTTTCATTTAACTGTAAACACATTTATTCTAGCATGAAGCAGGTCTGTGTTTTGGTAAAAGGGTTTTTAAGTTATTCGGCGACTATCTTTTTTTCTTAGGGGCAACGTAACTTTGTGGCTTTAGGTAGAATATGCTCTAGGTTAGGTAGGTAAGTGGTGTTGGTCAGTAAACACTTATCTTTAAGCTGCAAGCAATGCTGCTCCAATTTATAAAAAAAAGGAAACCTTAGTCGTTTAATACCAACCACTAATTATGATGCCAGTTCTATTGAGGATCGGTTAAATCGTAGAAGTCGATAAATTGTCCGCCAGTTAACCCGTTTGCCAAGTTTGCTACGATTCATGGCTAACATTGTAAACAACGGTGTTTGTCTTTATATATAAAGGAAGCATTGAAAGTTTGTCAAATTGTAAATAACACGATTTATCGTGTAACTTGATTCACTACTAGCATTGAACCAAAATAGACTATGTTAATCCAAATCACTATCGACAAATGCTATCATGCATATGTATGCAACGTAACATGCATATGGATAATGCAAATGCATGCTTGCGTATTGGTATCGACACGAATCGGGCGTTACTAAATTTCTACTCAATCTATTCCATCTTTTCAATCTGTTCAATCAATATTAAAGTAGTAAATGCAGTCCACCTGCAGTAAGTTGTCATTGCCGCCCATGGACATCAGAAATCAACTCCAGAAATGGGTTTCTCACGATTCTCCAGCCCCATTCTATCCTCGGATGTCTAGACGCACGGCAGGCTACCACCCCTATCAAGTCGACCTTCCTCTGGTTCAGAGGAAACGTTTGCTTCGTCATTTCTCATACTAACCGCCAAGGAGTGAAATGCCCTGCCGACTTCTGTGTTTCCCGATAAATATAATCTAGGAGTCTTCAAATCAAGAGTGAATAGGCTACTTCTAGGCAAGCGTGGCACATCTTAGGCCTCATCAAAGCTTACCATCAGGCGAGATCGAGGCCAAACGCGTGCCTATCAACTAATAAAAAAAATGTTGTAAATATAATGTCATCTTTACAATATATGTAGTACAAGATCACTAGGCAGATATTTGTGACAATAATGCTGCCAGATTGCTACTCTTCTCGCTTCTGAGAAAACTTTTGATTTGGTCACAACAATATTAAAACTCCTAACTCGAAACAACATAGTCAAGGCGTTAGTACTACATAGTATTTTCTAGTTACTTATTGTTGGATGTACAAGTAGATCCAACAATAATATTATTTAGAAACTCCTAGTATACTGGATAGCAATCTCCTTATTCATGACTGCAGACCTAGTTAGACCTTTGGGATCCTGAGATTTCGAAATAGGTGACGCAACTGAACGAGATCATGTTCCTAAGGGAGCACGTCTCAATGACATAAGGATTTGATGATTGCGACTTCTATTTTCTGAGATATATAATAGATTTTAGTATTTTTGTTATATTCCTACTAGTACAAGTACACATGCAGTCCTTCTGATGGAAAGTGTGTACTGTCGCTCAAAGACATCTGTAATTACTCCCAGATATGATTATTCTTACTTGAGATTGGACTCAGATACGTTGCTACCCTTGAGGACTAAGTAGGAACGTGTCAGATAAGAATGTGTCCCTTACCTCACCCTCCAAACCGTAACACAACAGCGCTTGAAACTACTACTTTGGCAGAGATAGGTATAGCGGTGGTTTCTCCGGAGTCGAAGCATAAAGAGATCTACCACCTTCACTTAGGTACATGAGAAAGATATTAGTAGTGAAATTAATTCCCTAACACAAGCTCCCAAAGCAATCTTGGTTTAAATACAGCGTATTCCTGCACGCTACAAATCATTACAAGTTTTATTACTCAGTTGAGAATCGACTGTAACATTCTCAAAGTGTATTAAGATCGAATTGATGGTAACATCGAACATCGCCGTAGACTTTGGCTGGGTCACTTTCATCCTTAAAAAACAGTTTCGAGATGGTAGCAACCTTTTTGGTTCAACTCTGGAGATATCATCGCCACACCAGGTTGTAATAATAGCTGCTGGCTTCTGCTTTGAAGGGTGTGCTAAGAGAGACATAGTTATCAGAAGTGTTTCAACTTATTCCTCGGCAGCAGCGAATGTGTGATCGGCTCCAGGTAACATCTATCTTTTCTAGGGCTATTAAGCACTTACAATCAGTGGAATACATGCTCGTTTTCCTTCTTCATTATTAAAAAAAATATTTTAATAGGTATAGCAAACGAGCTCTCAGATCACCTTTTTTATAATATAAGAGTAGCAGACGAGCATACAGTCCATCTGATGGTAAGTGGCTACTACCGCCCATGGACATCTGTAATCAACCCCAGATAGGATTACATATTTCTACCTGAGGTTGGCCACAGATGCGCCGCTACCTCTGAGGACTAAGCTGGAACGCCTCGGAAAAATCTGTCTCCCTTACCACACCCTTCTAACCGGAACACAGCAGCGCCTAACACTGCTGTTATTAGGTAGAAATAGGAAAATCACATTTGTTCATCTTAAAATAATAGTTTGTTTTAATTTTTCGAAATTACATGCTTCAAATACAAAGTGTTAAAATGGAACGAAATATTCATATAATGTAGGAACATATTTCCTAAATATGATATGTGAATTTCTGTGGGCAGCATACTCGGGTACCTAATAGGATTATTTACGAATTCAGACCGTTGTTTACAATTCACAATTGAAGCTTTATCACATTAGCAAGTTTTCCGATACGTTTATAATTTGCATGTCTACGTCATTTTAACTTATCTGACTATGTTGATATATGAGTGTGTAATTTCGCACTAATTTAGTTCAATATAAGAGTAACTATTGTTCAATATCGATGATATTGGAGAGATAATCCTTTTATATGAAGTACTCTACAATTTTATTTGCACAAAGTTGTGGCTCATGGAAAAAAACGATTAATAAATGTTATGGTCAGATAAAGAGATTAGATATAGGGCTGTATAGAGATTGTTAAGATTTTCATGCGAAAACTTTCACCCCACTTCACAGTGATAACAGATTAGCATTTACGTATTATTTGTATCATAATTTTATGTTATTCATTTTTATCCGCGTTTTAGTAGATACTATTTACTACAATTAAATATTAAGTAGGCAAGAAAAAAAACAATCTTATTTCAAAACCGCACACAATACTACATATACATAGCATATACATAGCAGACGAGCGAGTCCATTTGATGTTAAGTTACTGCTGCCCATGGACATTTGCAGTCAACACTAGACACACCCAGAATCCCACAGCTGTGGTTGGTCACTAATCCGCTTCTATTCTTGAGAACCTTGAAAACCTCAGGAGAGTATGTCTCTCTTACCACATCCTTCAAACTAGAACACAACAGTAGCACTACCATGAGTTTACAAAAGTATTACTCGCTAGCGACTGCGTAAAATAAATGTATGAAAAATTGTACAGCGCCTCTGGTGGTTACTCGTAGAACTAAAATCCGTAGTGGCGTAACTCGATACGTAAAAAACCTATCGAAATCAAATCGCTAGCTAATGTCATTATGATCTATTGCCATACAAATTCGGTCCCATGAGTCATTAGTTTGACAGACGTTGTCAAGAAATACCATAACGATAGTAGTTATGTTATTCACTAGCAAAATGACAATAGTTTTCTATTTACAATTTCTATAGTGTCGTTTCTATGCCAACTCATGGTAGTGCTACAGTGCTTAACTGCCGTTAATAGGTGTAGTGGTGGTGCCGCCGGAGTCGAACCACAGAAGGTTCTACCATCTTTAAAATACAATGTGCATATAATTGTAGAACGTCTTAGTGGCCAGATACGTTCGTATGTCATTGTACGGTACCGGCAAAAATATCTACGCTTAGAAATAACTATGTTTAGTTAGCAGTTTGCACAGCATTCGTAAGTGCGAAGTGACTGAAATAACTGAAGCCGTTGTGACGTTGTGCCCGAGAGGCTATTAATATTATTAGGAATGTCGATAGTCAAATTGTCAAAGTCTCAAATTCAAGGTGATTTTGATGGATGTTGACACTTTGAAAAATGTGCTAAGGAAAATTTATGGGAGGCATTCCGACTTAGGTTCATCATCAACCCATTACTATCCCACTGCTGCGCACGGGTCTCCTTTCACTATGAGAAGGATTAGGCCATAGTCCACCGCGCTGGCCAAGTGCGTATTGGTAGACTTCACATACGTTTGAGATTTTTTTTATAAATCTCTCAGGTATGCAGGTTTCCTCACGATGTTTTCTTCACCGTTTGGCAAATGATAATTGATTTTTTAATACGCACAGAACTTTTAAAAATCAGAGACGCGTACCTGGGATTTGAAACTCGGACCCCTCGATCGAGAGGCCGAGTTTCTTAACCACTAGGCTATCACTGCTCGCATACCGTCGTACGCACCAGACGGTGCGGCGAGCGTTAAGCTCACCTGGGCGGAGCCCGACGGGGCAACGCGCTAAGAGGACTCCGGTTGCGTTCCTTTGGAGATCCCGGTGTCCTCTACATAGCGCCGAGGACGGCCACCGGGGGGGTTTTAGTGCGGTAAGAGTCCCAAATAACCCTGTGTCGCTCCCACGGCATTGGGTACCTTTTGAAGGTTTCCCCCTCGTGAACAAAAAAAAGGCTATCACTGCTATCTCCGATATCTTCATTATTAGGTTAAGCGACGCATTTCTAACTATAACGAGTTACCATCAGTTGGACTGCAGTTTCGTTTGTGACTTTTATTTTATAAAAATAATTTCAACGGGCTTTATTCGTGTACACAACGAGAATACAATAGGAGTGAAGAATAAGTGCCAAGAAAGCCGCTCTAGTACTCGTAGAGACAAATATTTTCTTTATTCACAGAAATAGTTAAGGGGTAGCAGACTAAACATGTAGCAGATGTATTTAGATAGATTTTAAGTATCGTTAGGAAAGTAGGACGGGAGTCCTGATTTTTATTTTTTTTCTTCAACCAATTATTTTACCACTGCTGAGTCTTATTTTAGACTTTTTCACAAAGTTCTTTCACGATAACAAGTCGTTCACCGTTATAGTATGTGATAATTGATTCTAAGTAACTATTGGTAATTGATTATAAATGATAATAGGTAATACGCGCATAACTGATTGAACCTCTCCCTCTCAGTCAAGAGGTTAAATCCAGGTTCAACCATTATCTTTGCATCTATACTGTTTGTCTTATTTATTTACCCTCTGAAAAAGAAATCATGATCTCAAATTCAGTATCTAAGCTACGCTCAATCCTAGGGTTGTGACTGGCGTAAGGATTAGGGCGAAAAGTTATAGACTAGTCTCGGGCATCAGATGTGATAACGCTAGTGCGTGGCAGCCCTTAAATCCGCTCGGTTTCAGTCGCGGTCCGAACGCACAACACGGCGAGCGTCGCGCAACCCGCAGCCCGTTACTGTTACTTATATTATCTATGACTTTACGCAATCTAATGTGTTTTAAGTGATTTAAAACGTTATCAATGTAGTTCTAATGTATTGATGTAAAAACTCAAGTTCTACCAGTGTATGTCATTAGCGCTGAAACTTTCTGAACTTTTCATGTGTCGTGTTTTACCGGTGAGTAACGTTGAAGTTTTATTATGTTTGGAGAGAAAGTAGTTTAAAAGTTTTTTTGCTATTTTAAATATATAATTGTACACCGATTAAAATATGTACAGCGGCTTGATGATATATAAAGTATAATTTGAATTGATATAAGGTAAGACAGCTAAGATTTGGATTAAAAGTCATGTGAACCGATTTAGAAACTTTTTCAATAAGTGAAATTAAAGGTAAAAAATACCTTTTCAAAAAGTTAAGTAATTTAAATTTTTAAAAAGTAGACGTACATAAAATCTATTTTTTATTGGTACACAAATAAAATAATACAGGCACATGTAACAATAGTTACAGTTAATTAAGAATAAATATTTATAGCTAATTAAAAATATTACATTAAATTTGTTTCGCCGTTTCACATATTTCTTTCGACGTAGGCCTTAATGTAAAAGGGACATGTATCGATGAATCGATTACACACACGACGCACGACTGTCCGCAACTGTCAGTGTCAGTGGAGATTAATGATGTGTCTTCGAAGGTTCGCTATAATGAAAAACGTGGAGGATACATTTCCCGGGAGGTATATAGTTTGTATTTTGGTAAATTGTTAAATATTAAAAGCTTTTTCTGACTTTATATCTATTCGTACTTGGCTAGTAAATAAATAACGCTCTCTACTCTCATAGTCCGACTCGAGAATTTTTCCTTTTTAACGACATGGCAACCCCATGGATACACACAAAAAATACTAAGACTGACAACTAAATTCATCATGAAGATGTATGTCTAGCCGGAGATCGAACCTTAAACCTATGTGTAATACCGTAACATTTTAATTCTGAGAAAATACCTGTGTTCAAAAATTCCAGACATGATAACATGTACGGTAGGTTGACAACGAAAAAACCTTGTTCAGATACGCGATGAAACCAATATTAAAATTTTATCGCTAGTATGTAATTTACTACCGATCAATGTTTTATTGGTACCTAGATAGCTTCTAACTGTTTATATTCGTAGGGTTCATTATAAAGACTGTGTAGAAAGAAATTGGCAATTTAAAAGGATTTTTACCTTATTTTAAATTCTATCAACAATTATGTTATAGGTATCCTACCTATAACATAATTGTTGATAGAATTTAAATAATGTTTCATTACACATACTTTAAAGTAGGTTTGACAGTTTAGTGTTAATTGTTATCATTATTGTTTAATAATTAATGAATTTGAAGTGTAGCGTCACTTTAAAGACTGGTCACATCTATCAGCGTCTGCTGAGATAAATGATGTTCATAAAATTTAAAGATGAAATATGATTCCAACGGGAGTTTGGTATTCATTTCCCTCTTTAGTTGAATTTATATTTTTAGTTTTGAAAGTAGGTATCGTCCGCGTAAAACTGCTAGTCCTCTCTGAGTATAGAAATGAATCGCGTCGCCACAGTAAATTGTACACCTGGTACATGAGTACACCAGTTCGACATACTATTAGAGCGGACTAATAGTTTGGCGAGGGCTAAACAACTGATGTTTTTTTTTCATATCTTTAAAATATGACAAGACTGATGACTTCTTGATTGTATAAAAATATTTAGAATACTGACGTTTTTGACGTTTATCAATCAATAGTCAAATCAATGATAAAGATGAGGCGTAGCGTCTTTTTGAAGACTGATACTCTTGCATCAGTACCTATTGAGATTATTGACTTCCTGACGAAGATCCGGATGGTAATAATAAAAAATACTAAGTCCTATGGAAGTAAAATTACTTTATTACTTATTCCATTATATTTTATTAATCGATCAAAATATTTTTCTTAATAGGTAAATAATTTATTGGAGAGTATTTTCGTAAAATTTGATGTTTACATGTTATATTTCTAATTTCTTAAATGTTTCATTATTTATCAAGAAGCATGAAGGGCCTTGGCAAATTGGAGTCTTACAGTAATAAATAATTAATAGCAATGATTCATAATGAATCGCTTCAATACACAACGTCTGGAAGACGGCCCGGAACCGTCAGTTAAGATTAATGACGTCGTATCACTTCGAAGATTACGACATCAGAAAATGGGACATAATATTTTCTATATTGTTTAGAAAAAAAAAACTCAAGAGTCATGAAAACTGAATTTAAGCGTTTTGTAACTATAAACCTTTTTAATATATTTTAACAGTAGTAGTAGAATCGGCGTGGTTTTCATTTTGCATTCATTCATGGTGGCATTTCATTCAACTTATTCCTTAGGTGTCAAGACGCTGTCCCTGTAGTTTCGGGACCAGAATAGGGCTACGGTATCCCCTGCCTGTCGTAAGTGTGGGAGCTCGAACCGCTCCGTAAGCGACCCCGGGAAGGGCGGCGGTATGTGTGGTCGCATACCGTCGTACGCACCAGATGGTGTGGCGAGCGTCAAGCTCACCTGGGCAGAGCCCGACGGGGCAACGCGCTAAGAGGACTCCTGTTGCGTTACTTTGGAGATCCCGGAGCCCTCTACGCAGCGCTGAGGACGGCCACCGGGGGGGTTTTAGTGCGGTAAAAATGATAAATGATGTCAAGACGCATCTAAACTTCAAATAATGAATTATTTGCATTTGGTGTCGTCTTTATAGGTTTCAGTAGTCACATACCATCAAGAGGGTATGCTCTTTATTACTTCCAAAAGTATTTCTTTTGACAAATGGGTGCAATTGCTTAGACAAACAACATTCTTAAATTAATTCATTAATTAGTTATTGCCGGAAAGGTAATATCACAAAAGTAACGTGTATAATAAAATTTAAAAAGTATTTACCAATTTATAAATGTACTCACATGTTTAAATATAGAGCTTCAATACCATATGGAAATGCTCGATTTAAGCATTTTGTTACTATGCGTGAGAGCGCCCCAACTGGACTGGATATTATATAAGCCCAGCTGAATTTATTTATTGTAGGGGACATTCAAGGTCTTAGTGTTTGGAAATTTAATAAAAGCGGAGACCATGTCAGTATTTAAATTTAACGGTAAAACCCTTTACGAATCACGTGTGCTATTGTCACATTTTTTTCTAATGTAAAAGCAAAAACACTGAATAATGCGAGCCAAGGGCATTTGTAACCGAATTTTAACAAAGGGAAAATGAGTATGGTTCCATCGGGGAGGTACCTTCATTACACATAATTCTTAGGGTTAAGCAATTTTCTACGTTTCATGGGAGAGAGGGATGTTGATTCTTTACTTATGAGGCGACCATATTAGTTGCAGGAGTGACAACTTATCTGCGATCGACTTTACGTACAG
Organism: Epargyreus clarus; assembly: GCF_041222505.1. Classification (NCBI taxonomy): domain Eukaryota; kingdom Metazoa; phylum Arthropoda; class Insecta; order Lepidoptera; family Hesperiidae; genus Epargyreus; species Epargyreus clarus. The sequence continues at coordinate 6,071,168 of NW_027332231.1, read as the reverse complement.
CGAACAAGGCGTTGAATAGAATAACGTCACGCTATCATGAATTGTCATCCAAGCCAAAAGTGTATGCAAAATTTCTATCTTTGCTTTAACATTGACGGAAAACGTTTTGATGGCAACCTAACCTAACCTAACCTACTTCTGAGAATTCCAAATATATTGGAAAATGTACGTGATATTACAAAAAATAGCTTATACTATTTTCTTCCAAAAGTATTATTTACGAGCAGCAACATATAATTAGGCGACGATGATTAAGCAAAATAGCAACTATGTCTGCTCGACTATTTGACGTAAGGGTTCGTTTTTTACCCGACTGCGTATGTGTGTATGGCAAATTTTCAGGCAAGTCTTGCAAATTTTAACATAATATTACGGATTTTAACATAATAATATTATGAGGTGGAGGAGGTCGTTGGATGCCTAATTTGTGGGAGGCTATCTTTAAAGCTATATTTAAATAATTCACTATGACTATGTAGTATTTTCATTATCCTCAGTTATATATATATGTTTAATAAGAGATATTTATTTACAAGGGCATGCCATTTTAGAGTCACTTATCTACAGTCATATTAAGAATATTGGAATAGGAGGCCTTTTAAGAAATCATAGATGGATATATATTGAGCAGTGATAGCCTAGTGGTTAAGAAACTCGACCTCTCGATCGAGGGGTCCGAGATTCAAATTCCAGGCACGCACCTCTATCACTTGCTAAACGGTGAAGGATAACATCGTGAGGAAACCTGCATACCTGAGAGATTTATAAAAAAAAAAATCTTAAAGGTATGTGAAGTCTACCAATACTCACTTGGCCAGCACGGAGGACTATGGCCTAATCCTTCTCATTCTGAGAGGAGACCCGTACCCAGCAGTGGGACAGTAATGGGTTGATGACAGATGTGAAGTCTACCAATACGCACTTGGCCAGCGCGGTGGACTATGGCCTAATCCTTCCCTTTCTAAGAGGAGACCCGTGCCCAGAAGTGGGACAGGAATGGGTTGATGATGATGAGATAGATATTGTTATATTACCTCTGTATTGTCTAGATATTGTTTCTGTAGTCGCATTCAAAACCGGGATGTGCCAAAACAACTCAATGACGTCAGCAGTACTTTTCCGCATTTTCAACAGGTATCAAAGTGACTTTATTTCTAGACGTTTTATTTTTATTAACCTCCGCCTATATCGAGGATTTGGTATTGACCTTCCATTCGATCTATCAATTCGTGCCACACATGTATCAATACAGGTCTGTGATTCGTGCCGACGAAGGATGTATTAATATCGTATATTTATTTAATACGAGCTATGCCGGCGACTTTAGCTAAAGTAACGTATACGTAAGTTTAGATAGAGACTAGCTGACCCGGCAAACGTTGTGTTGCCATATAAATAAAAAAATGTTAAGGGTGAACAACCATTAGCACTTAGGGGTATGAAAAATAGATAGTAGCCGATTCTCAGACCTATTGAAAATACATATAAAATTTGGTGAAAATCGGTAAAGTTGTTTCGGAGGAGTACGGTAACTAACATTGTGACACGAGAATTTTATACATAAGATAATAGATGTACTATTTGAATGACTCACGTTATCACATAATCACATTAAAGTCAAGTTCTGTAAAATTAAATTAACTTTTTGTAAAATTATACTTCATTTCCTTTATATGATTAAAATGAATATCTTTTCGGTAAAACAATAATAACGTACGTATATTCTTTGGATAAATATAATATCAATACTCATCATCAGTATAATTTCTCGGAATCATTCCTTTTGTATTGTCATTATTTGTTCGTGAAAGGTATATTACGGCCCTAGCGGACTAGCTATTTACCATCGTCGTCTCGCGTTTTGATGACCTCACGTTTCTGCGACCGGCGTTTGATCATGGTTTCGAAAACGCGCGTTTGGGAGGTATACGAGCGACAGTACTCTAATAACCCGTGCTGACGTCACTGACAGTTTTTAAATATCGGCGACTTTTTTTAAAACGCTTTTATTAGCTTGGGTTGTATGTATGTATGTATGTAACTATGTAACGGAATCTTTGAACTCGATTTTTACCCACTTTGAACGGTCCGATTAATTTCAAATTTTGAACAATTATCAAGAACCGATGACAATACACGGTTTTATTAATTTTATCTCATTTTCCTCATCAGGATCGTCAGAAATCAGGATTAACGATTTTCCTTGTGCGTTTTTAGCGTGGTTTTTAGTTTTTAAACTATAATTGTTATTAAGTGACAGCTTACGACATCGGCTACGGTAGCAACTTCATAAAGCCATGTCGCGTTTTTTTACTGCGATTTGCGTTCAATTGCAGTTCAATTGCAAAAAAAGCCGTGACTAGATCTTAAACGTTGCACATTGGAGTTGAACTTGATCGTTGCACCGTTCGAAAACCAACTAAATCGCCGATCACTGATGCGAGTAGCTAGTTTGCCGGGGCCCTTAATAACGTCGTTCACAATTAATAACACGTGCGTGAACTTATGGAACCCATTTGGAGAAACGTTTCTCCAATTTGTTTCAGAAAACATTATAAATATAATAGAGTTAGTCAGCCATTGTTTCGAATTAATTATTACAAAACTATAGTACGTTAGTATTACAAAAGTTAAGTACTAGCTTTTGTATGAAATATTATCGTCTTCCGAAAATTTTCTTTTCCACGTTTGTTCATGCGAATTAAATATATTTGAATGAAGTTTCTGTGTGTCTGTAGCATCTATGGCACTAAATCCTAGTGTTAAAAGTATAAAAAGCATTAAACAAGAAAGGGGTTATTGTTGTAACAAATAGTGAAGTATAGAATTCCATTCCGTATACCGACAAAAATGCACTATTCTATTAGATCACTATACCTATAATACAGTACTTAAAAAATTTCGCTATTTTACTGACAAACTCAAAATTTTGTTGTTGTTTTATTGTTAACGTACTTGTGAAATACTTCATTTTAATGTCATGTACCTTACCCTAGTCAAAGTTACTGAAATAACAAAGCACTAGAGGATTTATATAAAAAAACAACCGACTGCTTAAAATATAGCTTATACTAGCTGACCCGGCAAACGTTGTGTTGCCATATAAATCAAATCAAATCAAATCATTTTTTTTTATTCAAAATAGGTTCTTTACAGAGCACTTTTTGAATGTCAATACAACTACCACCACTTCACAAGGTGATTCGTTATGCAGAAGAAGCAAATATATATAAATTATATAATAAATAAAAAATGTAATAGTATAAATAAAAAATGTTAAGGGTGAACAACCCTTATCACTTAGGGGTATGGAAAATAGATAGTAGCCGATTCTCAGACATACTGAATATGCATATAAAATTTGGTGAAAGTCGGTAAAGCCGTTTCGGTGGAGTACGGTAACTAACACTGTGACTGGTGACACGAAAATTATATATAAGATTACTCCCATATTTTAGACAAAACCCTTTGGGGGTCGAATAATTATTTTATGTTTTTATGTATATTAAAATGATTTATTTTTTATTATTAGAAATATTTCTTTTAATTATAAGAGTAGGGGACATGCTTGCAGAAACAGGTGTGGCGGTGGTGCCGCGGGAGTCACAGTCGGGTTCTATCACCTTTCAATTAATTGAAATTATAGATTGGTCAGTAATTGAAATCGTAAACAATATGCTTATGAGACATTATGAGGCATAACCGATCGTGTCCGTTGTCATTATGTAGAATGTTTATGAGAATATGAGCTTTTGCCTGCGGCTTCGCTCGCGTTACGAAATAATATTTTTATCCCCTATTTTATCCCCTTGGGGGTAGACTTGATCAAAATCCTTTCTTAGCGGATGCCTACGTCATAACATCTACCTGCATGCCAAACTTCAGCCCGATACGTCCAGTGGTTTGGGCTGTGCGTTGATAGATCTCTATGTCAGTTAGTCACCTCTGAGTTATATATATTTAGATTAAAAGGTAGATTTTTAGTAGATTCTAAATGCCTATTATCAAGTATAATCACAAATTCGTAGAAATTTCGTTGCAGTAAATTCCAGGAAAGTTAAAAAACGACTGCGTACATCCCACATACTATCATCTTCCCACATCCCATTGATTTATGGATTAAAAACGCTTTATATTACAACATAGAATCGAGAAAGAGGATGATATATTTATTACGGTGGCTTCCTACGGTCCATGAATCTGTGGCTTTATGCCAGGAAGGTAGTCGACCACGAGCCACTAAGCTGAAGTTCAGCTGAAACTTTTACGTTTTAAATTGGCAGTGCCGCCGGCGGGACTGTTTTTCTATTGTTTTATTTTAGTTACAAAGTTCCTAAGGGTACCGATAGACCTATTAACGAAGTTGTAAGATAAATAGTACACTCAGAAACTAGTTTAAGTTTCGAAGTAGCTAGTCACTCGCAACTTTTCACTATATGCCGATTAAATATAACTGAGCGCTGGTAATGTTTCAAAAGTGGGGTTTTTATTGACTCTATCATCAGTTTTATGTAGTGATATGAAATTGATTCTCTCAATAAAGGGCCCAAAGTTCGAATTCTAAGCATGCAATTCGAATGTCGCCAAGTTTTCTGTTAATTAAATATTACTTGCTTTCACGATGAAGGAAAGCATTGTAAGGCAAATACACGCTTGAGAGTACTCCAGAAAAAGGTATTCTGAAGAACAAGTCTACCAATCCGCACTTTGCTAGCGTCTTGGCATATGATCTAAACTCCTGTCACTTTGAGAGGAGACCCATGTCCATCATTGGAACAGTAATGGATTGACAAGTATCATATTTTTAGGGAGGAACAGTTTTATCGACGATCCGTATAGCGTAGTAGACATTAGTTTACGCGTAAAGGTTTTGGATTTAATATTCAGTGAGGCAGAAACCTAAATAATAAAATTTTCTTATTTTTAAGTTTGTTGATAATACCAATGATGCAGGCACCTTTACTTTGGGCTTAAAAAACCTTATTTATCGCTCATTAGGCTATGAAGAATAATTTCATACAGTGATAGGAAAACGTATGTAGTTTAGAGGTGAGGCGTATATACTGGAATAGGTTCAGAGACTACGTATTTTACCGTACTAAGTAGCATCTAATACAACTTTTAAAATACTTGATCCAGCTAGCCTCATCTTGTACCTACTACGGGCAGCGGTACCTGCGTCCAGTTACACCTAGACATTGTCGGATCAAACAATCTGTTTGCTCCGACAAACCGAAAGACGAACTAGCTTCCTAGTCCAAGACTAAGTACCTAGTGAATCACTAGATATTTCCAAAATGTGTCCAGATAGTACGCTTGTCGCGTACGTGAGCCATAAATAATGAGACTTTATGAGACTAGGTGAAACAGGTACTTGGATCACGTTTTTTAAATTACTAGGAACAGGTATACCTAGTCCCAAATTTAATAAAGTTACTTCCGCAATTTAAATAAATCCCAGGACACCCATATTTTTACATCCATCAATCCGTTTGGGGTGTAGGGCATGCGAAAAAATGTTATAAAAATACATACGAGTACGCTTGAAAAATATTACCCTTTTTGCCCATGTTAGTGCGGTAAAAGGTGATGGTTTTTTTCATGTAAAATCGTTTGGCAGTAGGAGTATGTTCAAGATAACTTAAAATATAAGAGTCCTTAAATGTATGTATTTCAGGCATAATTAAATAAAGATATTTGCTCTTTTAAAAATAAAATCTGAAACCTCTGTCGTAATCTCAAAGTCGTAAAGTAAGCGTAACGTTTCCTTAACTCTGTAGGGATCTCTGGTACGAAAAAGGTTCTATTTTAAAAGATAATATATATTCGTACCTATTTTTATTATGTAAAGAGTAGCAGACGAGCATTCATCCATCTTATGGTAAGTGACTACGGCCGCCCATGTATATCTGTAATCAACCTCAGATAAGATTAGATTCCTACCTGAGGTCGGCTACAGATGCGCTGGTACCCTATAGCAGTGTTTTTCAATCTTTTTGTATACGCAACCCCTTTACGCGATGAAAAGTTCTCACGACCCCCTTAAGACATAGCTAGACAAAAATTTTGTAATTTAGATGAGTATGTTTACCTATCTACAAATGGAAAGAAGTAGTCTCTGCCTACCCATACGGGAAAAAGGCGTGATTTATATGTATGTATGATACCTATCTATTAGCCTTCTTAACAATTTAAACAAGAGCCTCCAAGGGAGAGAAGAATATACTTTAACAGCTAAAGATAAAGTGAAAGCATTTCATTTAAAATTTCGTTTGTGGTCATCTTCTCTGGTCGAGTAAGGTATCGCGACCCCCAAGTAAGACTTCGCGATCCCCCCGAGGGTCAAGACCCACAGATTGAAAAACACTGCCCTATAGTATTGAACTGGATAGCCCCCGAATAGTATGGCTTCTTTACTTAACCCTTCAAACCAGAACACAGCAGCACTTAACACTGCTGTTATTAGGCAGAAATAGGCGTGGCGATGGTGCCGTCGGAGATTCTAATAAATATCCAGTGGTTTTCTCACTGATTCGTGAGTTTTAATGGTTGTAAAATAATTGACTATTTATTATGATAGATAATCTCAAAAGATATCAATTTCAGATAGTTCACAAACAAATTCACAGAACTTCTAGTCAGTTGATTGTTTTACAAGACTTCAAGCTAATCTCGATATTAAAATCTGTTAAGTTTACAAAGGTTTCATTCATTTAGCATTTACTAATTTGGAATTGTTGGTCATTTTTTGACATGACTTCGAGCATTGATTGATAAGTCTTTATTGCTAAAAATCATTATAACAAACAGTTATATTTAAGTTGCTACTGAAGAGTTGAAATGTAGCTTAATGTAGCATTACTTAATTAAAGATATTATTATATATACTTAATAAAATTACAAAAAGTAATATTCATAAGAATAATGATAATATTTTTTTAAAAGTAGACAAAGTATATCAGATGTGAAAGTACACAAATCTATACATATTTCTGCTTTATTTCATATTTTTTATAAGTTTGAAATAACAAAAGTAATATGTCCATTTGATCACTTGGTAAGTAGTCACTGCTGTCCATAGACATTCCTCCACTCCACTCCACTCCATATGTAAAAGGGATTCATCGTGAAGCCGATTACAGATGAGTTGCCACTCCTAAGGACTAAGATGGTGGCCTTATACACAAGTTAGTCGGCATCTATCCCCTTCTACTGAAACAAACTGCTTCACGCTAGAATAAGCGAGTTATAGTTTTAATTGTGGTAGAAAGTTCATTTCCATGAATATTGCTGCGATCTGCACATGAGACATTCCAATTTAATCCTTCGGGATATAATTCAATTAATCTGAAGTGGAGTTACTATTCTGTTTGCAATTGGGATGCACTCACTTGTTTGATAGAGAATGAGCGATTTCATAGTTTGTGAACTTTTATTATTGTAGTCGTCAACAACCCATTACTGTCCCTCTGCTGTGCACGGGTTTACTCTCAGAATGAGAAGGATTAAATAGTCAACTGCGTTGACACAAATGCGTATTGGTAGACTTCACATGCCTTTCTTTTTTATAAATCTCTCAGATATGCAGGTGTCCTCATGATGTAATCCTTCACCGTAAAGCAAGAATAAAAAATAATTAATTTCTTTCTAATACGCACATAACTTTGAAAATCAGAGGTGAGGATTTGATCCTCGGACCCCTCGATCGAGATCGAGAGGTCGAGTTTCAACAACTAGGCTATCACTAAAAATAACTGTTATTTTTGTAGTATCAAACCATTATTGTTCCACTATTAGGAATGGATTTTCTCTTAGAACGATAAAAGTTTAGGTCACATTATGTATCAAGAGTATATAATAAAATGTATCTAGGATTCGAACCTTGGACCAACCACTCAACCCACTAGGTTAACTTGTGGTTCAACTCCGGCGGCACCACCGCCACACCTATTTCCAATGTTAGGCGCTGCTGTGTTCTGTTATAAAGGGTGTGGTAACGGAGACAGACTTTTCCGAGGCGTTCCAGATTAGTCCTCAGAGGTAGCGGCGCATCTGTGGCCGATCTCAGGTAGAAATATCTAATCTGTAAGGAATATCTAATTGATTACAGATGTCCATGGGCGGCAGTAGCCACTTACCATCAGGTGGACTGCACGCTCGTCTGCTACTCCTTTATTAAAAAAAAAGGAATCACTGCTTTACCTTTTACCACTATATTTTACAGTATAATTTAAGATATAATTTCGTTCCTTTTACCAGTCACTTATTAAAATGAATCCCGACCATATACTAAAAATAGCTTTAATTTGCATTACAAATGAGATATGGTTCATATATTAAATGCCTACGATACGAATCCTACACATATCATTTCAAATTAATGTATCCAGTGGTTATGGATGATTAATAGCGGATATGCGGTGATGTTTCAATCGATCGCTTGAATACAGTGACATTAAATAACTGATACAATTGGGTGATTTGTTTGTACCTTTATTACGTGCGATTTTCTCTTAAATAGACGTTGACACTCACAGCCCCACACTAGGATTCCTTGAGTGCTATGGACACACAAAGGCGAATAGAAAAACACTCAGACACAAAACAGATATCCATATTCATCATTATTGTCTATCTGGCCGGCATCAAACATAGAACACTTTGCGCGTGAGACCGTTTTGGTGACCACATCTGCTTAAATGAGAGAAGTCACAATCTTATATTTTTTTGAAAATATAAGATTGTGACTTCGTGACTGTACAGTGACGCGTCCATGCCGGGCGTTCGGGGAGACCTATGTTCGGTGGTAAATTTACGTTATAAATTTTCGTTATAAAATAGTGGTGGATTTCAGGGAATTCTACAATGGGTCCTATTGTAGGTTTTCTCTTCTATCAAGATCTTCTTTTTAAAATAATTTAATCGTAATAGTTTTATTATCGTAAGACTTAAGTAGCTTTAGTAGTATTTAGTAGTGATATTTTAGGAACCTTATCTCTATTTTTCATTTTATAAAAATCAAATATGGAAGCAAGCAAGATGACTATTAAAACAATATAACTCAGACCGGAGTGCTTCACTATCTAACATATAAATATTCAAAAAGCTTTAGAAGTGTATTTGAATAACATTTTTTCCCTTTTTCACAACTTCAACTATAAAATGTGCAAAAAATCATCGAGAATGTAAATACACTCTGAATACGCAGACATGTTACAAATTACAATTTGTTTTTGTAGTGTTTGGTTAGTACAAGCTTTTTGAGCGAACAAAAAGCGAATAGCAAACATAAATAAATAGAGTTTATGGGACGAAGTTCTTACCGTGGCTTGCGGTAAGTTAAATGTGAGTTGAATACTATAAAATGTCAGGAAAAAGCGCTATGCGGCTTTCTTTCTCTGTCTCTTACTATTATATACGAGCGTGTGTGCGTGTGTGCGAGTATCGAGATTCGAGCAGGCGAGCATCGTGCGCGGCCGGTTGTAGAACATCAATAAAAGCCTTGGAATTTTGTTAAAACTTATTTATAATTTGTTTTAATTCACATCTGCGTTATATTATTTAATTAACGCAATGTCACAATGAATATTAATGAATTTGATCCTGATTATCTAGTTTTCCCAAATAACGTGTGTTTTATAGTAACACTAAGATCAATGAGGCATACGCATAATGTGCAAAGAGTAGTAAATTTACTAGTCAGATAAGAATGTTTATATTTGGTAATTCATTTCATCTTGTTTATATCTTGAGTATATTAGGAGTGTATATCCGTTTGCTATTGCTGTTAGGACGAAGTAAACAAAACCTAATATAAACGATTAGGTCATTCCGATATAGTGATACGGTAAATGTATGAGCATTGGTACCTACTAGTACATTTATGAGATCTATAATGATTTATGTAAATGCATTTATATGATAATATTTAATAACATGTAGTATGTTGGTGCTCTGCCTAATTAAACTCAAACCAACAATTATTGAAATGAAATTAAAAATTGAAATTCACATTATATTTTAAAACGTAGTTATTTATAGCGCTGGGCTTTAACTGCGGCTTTCATCTTATTTAGATTTGGTGACATTGCGATACTTATGTTGCATATACAGAGGGATTTTGAAAGGTGGTAGAATTTGTATAGTTCGACTGGGTAAGTACCACCGCTACACCAATTTCCAGTGTAAAGCAGTTGTAAGTCTTGGTGACTCACTTACATATCTCCGTTCTCGGGTATCATCGGGTAACAGTAAGAACTTATCATCAAGTCGACTACAAGCTTGTTTGATACTTCAATCCTATAAAAAGGAGAAAATAATGTCAAAACAAACGGAATTGGAGAAAAATTGTAAAAGGAGAAAATAATGTCAAAACAAACCGAATTGAACAAAAATTGTATCTCACTCACTTCTGCACACTCTTAACAGAATCGTGTGAAAAGTTACAAGGTGAAGTGATTTAGGAAGACTGGTTTTATTCCATCTATCGCAGATTGTAGCCGGCACTTGTCCCAAAAGTATTCAAACGTGCGACACCAAGTGCGGCGTAACGAAGTAACGTTGACTCCACACACTCGATTTCTCGTTTAATTAAAATAAATTTATGAATACAGATGCTTTGTTTTTATCTTGTGCCTAACACATTTTTAATTATGCATTGCTGCGAAAATACCAGCTTTTTACAAGATATAGGTACAGGTTCAATTTTTCTAGTGAGCGAGAGATGATGAAGGAGTTACGAGGTCAATTTTGATAAACATTAAGACTGCAACAGATAAAAAAAAATATTTTCCTATGAATCCAACGAGTTACTAAAAAATATACGTAGGCCATATGTGGAGGGTATTATTGGGTCTTCATATAATGTCGCGTATAAGGATCAAATTCTGGGTATAATTTATAAGAAACATTATTATAGTATGTAAATTAGTTTTGTTTAAATAATATAGTCGAAATAGCAATTATTTCAAACTACTCAGGCAGTCACTACAGTTTATCTAACATTTAGAGGTATTAAAATTCAATATTTATTTACTAAAGCCGATTACAAATATAAACCAAATATTTAACAAGTACAGAATACGAACCCTAAAGTTTAAAATAGTAGCTTCAGCACTGAAAGATGAAACAGCAACGTCGACTATATATAGCAAGAGAACCAATTTGCTTTAAAGTTATAACAACAGTTTGAAACTGGACCAACAGTTTAACTCAAAAGGGATTTTTAAAATTAAACCAGGGGATAAATACATAGAGGCTACCTCGATGGAAAGTAGTTACTAATACCTATGGGCATTAGCGGCTCTAGAGGAGACCCGGGCTTTAAAGAAGAGCTGCTTTATGGATGGCACAGGATTTTGCGACTACCTTGCGTGGACTACATTCGATACCTTACACGTCCGTGTAAAAAATAAGTCACAGAATTAAGTTATTTTATTGACCTCTATGAGAACACTTTTCTTGTAACCTAGATCCTAACTTTCGCACAAATAAAAAAGAAAATAATACAGGTGTGTGGAGATGCCATAAAAATGTTGTGAGGCCCAAAAGTTGTTTACGTAAATTGGGACCTATATCCACCGAGAAATATGGAAAAGAATTTCTCAAGGAGGTTTTCCCTGTCATTTGTACGTAAATGATTACACTGCCTTTCATGCAACCATTACTAAAGTATACCTCAAAACGAAAAAAAGTAAACACATCTAGATAAATATTTATCAACACATTACTGCTTATTTTGTGAATATCGGTCTCGTTTATGTTAATAAGATTGCAGTAGCAAGGGTGTCCACCATGTTAAGTGATCATTGCCGCCCGTGGACATCTGTAACATACCATATAGAAAAGTGTTTCCAAAACTGATCACAGACGCCTCTCCTGAGGACTGGGATACTCGCCTCATAAATGGGTGACTCGGCATCCTCGCCCTTCAACTGAAACACAACAATTGCGTCACGCTAGAAATAGGTGGTGGTATTGACTTGACGACTTGGGTGGCGAAGAGCGGTCCGACGTGCAAAGGGCTACGGGTTCGATCTCCGGTCAGACCGATAACTGAATGTTGAATTTAGGTATCTTTTCTGTGTCTGTGTGTTTGTGTATTCTTTGTGCATGTTCCTGGAACCTACGTCACATAGAATCCTAGTGTGTGCCTGTGAGTGTAGAAAGCGTTTAGACTAATAGGCAGAAGTTAAGACCACTGAATTCTATAAAAATATATATTTCGTTTACATAAAACAAAATATAAAAACATAACTATTACACCGAAATAGTTGAAAAATGTCCAAGAAAATGGAATTTCATATAATACAGGTACCTACCGTAAAATCGTTCCATTTATTACTGTTAAAACATAAAAATGAATGCAGGTAATATGATAAAATCACATGGTTTCCCATTTCCTATACTCTTTGCTTCTAATTTAAGTTAAAGGAGCAATTTATAAGAGGAAGCCATTTCAATAAATGAGTGCGATTTGGCAAGCATGGTAATGCCTTCATTATACAGTGACATACATCCGTTCCTTAGACTTTTAAGTGCATTACATTATGAGATTGGACTAGATTCGATAAAGAAAGGATAAAAAAAAGATACCAGATGCTTGGATACCAGCAGTTAAAATTGATAGATTCTAATAGTTACACTAAGTTCACCTACATTCATTTGTTAGAGAGTTTATAAAAACACTAGAATACAACTGCTTAAAAATTAACCCTATGTCTCCCGTACAATTTAAATGAACCCTTTTTTTTTGTCGAGGGGGAAACCTTCAAAAGGTACCCGACAACGTGGGAGCGGCGCCGAGTTATGTGGGATTTTTACCGCACTAAAACCCCCTCGGTGGCCGTCCTCTGCGCTGCGTTGAGGGCTCAGGGATCTCCAAAGGAACGCAACCGGAGTCCTCTTAGCGCGTTGCCCCGTCGGGCTCCACCCAGGTGAGCTTGACGCTCGCCACACCATCTGGTGTATACGACGGTATGCGATTTATTATTGAATCCGCACTAATTACTTTCCCGACGTTCGGTCCGCAGGGAGTTGGTCAATTTCGGTCATTCGCTGTTACCAAAGGCTTAAATAATTAAGCATTCGGGAACTTTAGTAAGTGATTTATACCGCTCTAATAGGAAAAGCTTATTACGGTATCTCAATTACTGAGACACAGTCTGAGTTACTTAAATTACGTATGTATACGTACATATGTATACGGGTGTTTTCAAAACTATTTTGACATTTTTATGTAGGTAAATAAAAGCATAACTTTGTATTGGACTTTGTGTTACAACATATATAAAGGGCAAAGTGTTGCTCCCTGTAGTTATTATTTATGAATGGGAGCATTGGGAACTGATAATAAACAACAATCACTTTAAAATAATTAAGGTCATCGTTATTTTAGAAAATAGTTGTTTTAAACTATACCTATTGGCATATTTAAAATGGTATAAAATGAAATTGCTTTATTTTGATTCAAAGAGAATGACAACGAAGATAATAGACCTCTCTTATTAGAGGTCAGATACAGATGTTCGTGGGCGGATACGATAATTACCTAAAACAATATCTCTTTCGGTAATATACAGGGTGTCCCGTAAATACCACGACAAACTTGGGGAGAAGATAGGTTAGTATCTGACCTCTCTGAGAAAAAAAAATTGCCTTAATAAAAGTGTCACAGTTTTTTAACTATCCTTATTATTACCTTTCACAATTACGTCTATGTGGGATTATATTCCAATTTTATTTATATCATAAGATTTGAGTCATTTCAAACTTAGAATCCGAAATCAATCAAATAAAGTTTGTTGCAGGTGCCGGCAGCCATTACCGTTTGGGGAGCTGACAGGATAATTTATTAAAACGGAGGCAAATCGCAATAAAGAAGATGTCAAACAAATCGCAGACACTTTTGGATATATTCCAGGAGATTCTCGCCGCATCCGGCAACTCCTCGGACAGCAAAAGCATTAATGAGACTCAAATTTTGTCAGTGTTGAGAGAAACAGCGACTAAGAGCAAAGGAGGCGAGAACATCGGCTCTGTTTTAGTCAAAGTTGTCAGCGATGTGCAGAGCAAGTACAATCTCTCTATCAAGACGGAGACTTGCACCTACTGTGAAGGAGACTTCCGAGACGTTATCGAAACTTACAACAGCATCCATGGATATGTCAGTTTACTGGTAAGTGCTATTACATAAGGAAGTAGAGGAAAATACATACCTTATCAGCAGATTTCGTAATATTACAGTTCACTCATCGGCAGTTTTGCGCTTTTTTCATGACAAACAGTTAAACAAGATAACTACGTTAGTTTGCATGCGAAAATAACCAAAATTAATGTTATTCCTTGCTTTTGAATTGAATATATTTATTATTAGTATTACTATCAGTGTTTTGACAAAAGGGACCAAAAAGGCGATAATAACGGTTTTTTTTAATTATAGTTTTGTTAGAAAATTCTCAATTTAATAAATAACTTACGAAGATACATTAAGTACGTTGTGAGATATAAAAATAATGATAATAATTATACATAGTTTAAAAACTAAGAACCACGCTAAAATCGCACAAGGAAAGTCGTTAATCCTGATTCCTGGTGATCCTGATGAGGTGAATGGGATAAAATTATTGGAATTGTGTATTGTCATCGGTTCTTGACAATTGCTCAAAATTTTAAATTAATCGGACTGTTCAAAGTGGGTAAAAATCGAGTTCAAATATTCCGTTACATAGATACATACATACGTATATACAACCCAAGCTAATAAAAGCGTGGTATTATGGGGAAAAGGGAATAAGACTTACATATTTTTCTAAAGATAACAAAAGGCGTTGCTATCCTGAAAGTTTGAGAATCTCATGTGCCGTTGAAAAACATATTGACGGATCGGTAGGTCTAACACCCCAAGCGGATAAATGACGGATGGAAGGTTATTTTTAGAAAATACATAGGCAGATTATTTTGTACCTAATACAGTATTTCCTAATAAAATCAGCGTATTTTGGAAAAATATCACTCGTCTATACAATCAGTATAGTGAGAATCTATATAATTTGACTGAAAAAACTTGAACTTGCATGAGTACCGTCCTAATAATGATGCGATGTTAATATCAATCAGTTGTACCATTTATCGTAGACATTAAGGGTTGGTTGCACTGAAGGCCCGTTTAAAGTTTGCGTTAAGGTTGACGATAACAATAATTTTGGCGGTAAGTTGAAGAAGACAATAACGTTAATCAACCGAAATTGTCGGTTAAAGTTAAATGTTAGTTATAACGTGATTCAAATGTAATTAATATGGTGCAACCCATGGTGCATAAATTTCCTAACTGTAGATTTGATTGCTTTTTTGTTAATGTTATAGATTTTTTTTAATATAGGAGTAGCAGATGTGCTTACAGTCCATCTGATGGTAAATGCTACTGCCGCCCATGGACATCTGTAATCAACCCCAGTTAGACGGCCATAGACGCTGCCCCTGTGGACAAAGCTGGAACGCCTTGAAAATGTCTGTTTTTCTTACCACACCTTTCAATCCAGAACACAAAAGATCTTAACACTTCTGCTAATAGGCAAAAATAGGTGTGGCATAAAGTGTTCTTCCACCTTCAAAAGTTACATGATGCAATCCACCCTGAGCATTTTGGACCAGCTAAAACAAAATTCTAGGAAGTTATACACTTAATCTAAAAGTAAAACTTTACTTAATTATAAATTTTGCAATTAATGTTTTTTTACGTTACCATCAAGGATATACATTCACAAACTTAAGATAATACAGTTACGGTATTCGCACTTAACATTGTTATTTTCGGAGTAAATTTCCAACTGACAGGTCACGCCAAATTTGATATTGTTTATGTAAAGTAATTCATGGAATTCTGTTAGCATATTAAATCAGTCACTTACTACGTTGTATATAGCCTTTGTGTACTATACAGATTGTAAATGAAAAATCAAGAATGTCTATAATATACCTCATCATCATCAATTCCCTATTGATGGTCCTGCTGATGGGCACTGGTCCCTGAATTTAGGTCTTAGTTCATGCCGACCAAATGTGGTTTGGTAGACTTCTTACGATTTTGAGACCCCTTTTTATAGAGTTTATGATGTTTTACTTAACGCAAATAACTTAGAAAAGGTAGAGGTACTTACTTGGCCGATATTTGAAGGTCAGACCCTAGTACAGAGGTCCAAATTCCTACGACTAGGCTTTCACTTCTTCCCAATATGTTATCACTGCTTAATTGAATTAAAATACCTACTTGTAACATTATAGTTATATTTCGAATTACTTGAGTCGGCAGAATAATTAAGGAATAAATAAGAATTTGTACTCATACTTCGTATCATACTTCAGAAGTAAAAATTAATTGGTTTTCTGAAACGAATCAACGAAATCACGCCGATTGTAACTCCAATTACATTTAGAAGAACAGTAGCGTTAATTTGCCTCATTTTTAATTAATTCTGTACAGAAATTGCTACAGCGTAATAGGCACTTAATATTGTCCTCATTCATGTAACAATGCGAAAAAAATTATGAAATCTACGCCTTATTCTGAAAGCTCAAATTGCACTAATTAAATTTAATTATTTATAACAGTTCAAATGAGGATTTGTCTTGTAATGCTACAATTGATATGTACATTATTAAAGAATATAATTCCAAATTTTGGGTTCCTATGTGTCTTTAAAATTTATATGTGTGATGTGTGTGAGAAAATATATACAAAACATATAATAAAATCCGAAATATATATTTTGGGTTAAATAAATGTTGATTTAATTTTTAACTGTACATTATATTGATGGTAACTAGAAAAAAAACGAAAAAAATTATAATAAAAAAAATACGTACGACAGGTAGGGAGTCCTTACTGCATTTTGAATAAGTCCCTACTAGGGATTTATTCAAAATGCTGTATATTCTTGGAAAGCTCTCGTAAAATTTTAACCTTATACATATATATATTTTCAAAATTGTTTAAACGAAGTAATAACTTTAAAAAGTAGCTCTTATTTGAAATCACTGTCGTTTCAAAGTACACACTGAATTTAGAGCGTCATTATGTTATTATGAACAAATGAAACGTTTAAATATTAGCGAAGTTAGCGGGCGTCTTATTCTATTGCTTTCAATTGTTCCTCTGACCCTTTAGAGCCACGGAGGTTGTTATTGTCACGTTTCGAGGTTCGGTGCTAAATATTAATTAGTATCCACGTTTTCAAACAGTTCAAATTGTAAATCCAATTCAATAAGGTTCATATTAGGTGACCAAAATACGGTTTAAGCGTGCATAAATCTCGTATTTACTACTTAGAGCTATTGTATTGCGACAGCATTTGTCTCACGGCTAATATGTAAGCGACAAGCGATAAAACAGCTATACAAAGTTATCTGTATTATGTAGACTGTAGACAAACTTATTTTTTGCTAATAGGTCGTACAAAATCGTACAAGTCGTACAAGCTAGTACATAGCGACAGTATACTTTTGAATTGCACGCTATTATCTTCTTTTGCAAAATTAAAGAAGTAGTTGGGCATGCAATCTATCTCATGGTAACTGCCACTTACGGACGCCTATCATGGATACCAAGTAGGATTGGAATACTACCTGAGACCACAGAGGTCTTGCAATAGCGTCTGAGAAATAAGCTAAACAACCTCGTGCGTTTATGTCCCATATGCTTTAAAAACATCATCGGAAACTTAAAGGTATAACCTTTAAGTTTGTTTGAGCAAAAGGTTACATCGCCTTTAAATTATTACCTCTGATTGTTCTTATATTATTAAATGTGATCAGAAATTTGCCTTCACCTTTAAACTTATATCTCTACGAGCTTTTGCCCGCGGCTTCGCTCGCGTTACGAAGTAATATTTTCATCTCCTATTTTATCCCCTTGGGGATAGAATTGATCAAAATCCTTTCTTAGCGGATGCCTACGTCATAACATCTACCTGCATGCCAAATTTCAGCCCGATCCGTCCACTGCCCTAGGCTGTGGGTTGATAGATCACTATGTCAGTCAGTCACCTTTGAGTTATATATATTTAGATTTCTTATTTTATCCGATCTCATGATAAAACTGCGATGACAGATGACATTTGATTTTCCCGTTTATCCTATTCGATGGCGATAGCATAAGTGCACGAAAGTGCGGGGGAGTTAATAACAACTTATGTTACGAGCTGACGTTTACGTTTAGAAAATTCGAATTGACGAGTTGGAAACGGGGGTGGGCGTTTAGTATGTTTACGTTTATCGAACAATTACTGGGAAGTGGGAGTAAACAGTGAAAAGGTCCTCTGCGATGCGGCTGTAAATTCACTAAGAGTCAAGGTTTTTAGAGCTTAAGAGGTTTGTTCCTGTTGAATTGTTATATACTGAATTTTATAGAATGAAACTATTTCGATTAAAATCAGTGAAAAAGTGTATATTAGAAATCATGACCATATTTTTGGGACAATAATATTTTAATGATTTTAAGTAGTAGAATCTTTCGTGGTTCTAAGTCGGCAGCGCCATGGTCATCCCTGTCTGCCTATTAACATCCTTCTCAAGTGCTTTAGGTGGTAGAACCCTTTGTAGTTCGACTCCGGCGGCACCACCGCCACACCTATTTCTGCCTTATAACAGCAGTGTTAGGCGTTGCTGTGTTCCGTTTTGAAGGGTGTGGTAAGGGAGACATACTTCTCTGAGGCGTTCCAGCTTAGTCCTCAGGGATAGCGGCGTATCTGTGGCCGACCTCAGGTAGGAATACCTAATCCTATCTGGGGTTGATTATAGATGTCCATGGGCGGCAGTAGCCACTTACCATCAGATGGACTGCATAATCGTCTGCTACTCCCATATTATAAAAAAAAAATGCTATTGTGGCGTTTTGAACAGTGTAATAACATTATTATGTAAACAGTATAGTTGTAACCCACCTCGGGTAGGAAACCAATACTATTTAAGGTTGATTACAGATATACATGGGGTAGTTGTCAGAAAGCCGAATGAATCATGAATATTGAATTCAGAGGAACTTTGTAATATATTTATAAATACTTTTGTTTTGTTACTGAGGATTATATCAGAATTGTATTCCAATATAGATCGTCAACGTCAAATTTTTAATTCTTTAGACAGCGGGAATGGGAACTGTCTGTTAACACTGACTTTATTTGTTTCTTTTATAATATTTCTGTTCCAATACGACGATGTTCAAAGGGGATTAGTTTTAGCCTGGTTTTCCTGGTAATTCCATTTATATAATTGAAGTTGCAGATGAGCATGCAGTACGACTGGTAAGTGTGGTCACTGCTGCCCATGGACTTCTGTAAGAGCTGCATATAAAGCTGCGTATGTAAAAGGTGTTCTACCTGATGCCGCTGTCATTCCTAAACAGGAAATGTTCGCCTCGTATATAAGTTTGAGGGAGACAGACTTTTCCGAGGCGTTCCAGTTTATACCTCAGGGGTAGCGGTGCATCTGTGGCTGACCTCATGTAGGATTAAATTTTAATCAAATCCTACCTGGGCTTGATTACATGTGTCCATGGACGGCAGGAGCCACTTACCATCAGGTGGACTGCATGCCCGTCTGCTACTTCTATATTAAAAAAAAATTAGCTGGCAACCTCAAATAACAGGGATACCTCAGCTCATTTGGGATAATTTGGGTTAAGAGTTTATCACTTCTTTCTACGTCAACAACACTGGTGAAAACAAAAGTTGTTACAGATGTCAACGAACAAAAGCCGATATATTAACCTGTTCTCTACAGGTAAAGGGGGAATATCCTGACGTAATTCCGACAATAGCAGTCAGTCAGTGGCCATTAAACGTGAAACTGGATACACGTGAATGGACCTATACAACGTCAAAACCGTGTTAGTGAACTGTTCATATATTTGTGTAGCTCTATTGTTTTCGTTCGTAGTAAACAACTAGCTTTTGCCTCGAACTTCGTACGTACATGTGACATAATAAACTTTCAAACCCCTTGTTTACGCCATTATTCGAATTTTTCTGTAGCTAGAATATTATTAGAAAAACAAAATACCCGATTTCTTGAAAATACTTACAAGTATATCACTTTCACAATATAGACGAATCTAATACTAAGTCATGTATACGGTAAAAATGTCTCATACATACATACAAGCATACGCTCAAAAACATTACCTTCCGCAGTCTGATAAAACACTTAAAATCATCTCTCATGAAATTATAGGCTCATCAAATTCCTGTTAATACTTTGTTGCGTTATATAAGGACTTATATATAAAATTTCAATTATTGAGGGCCAGCCGATACGGCTGAATTCAGCTGTGCGTTTGATATATGGATGAGCCAGCACCTCTTTATGTAAAATATGGTCACTGCCGCTTTTCAAGACAGACACAGAAAACAGAATCCAATCGAAATGATTTGTGTGATATGTTCCTCATATTTAGGTATTAGGTAGCTAGAAAGGAGAAATCATAAGAATATTCTATTAAGCCCGATATCCAGAGGTCAGTATGAAAATCTCTGTCTGAGAGAAAAATTGAATTTGGTTTTTAATCAAATTATGTGGAGGTTGTGACTGATTTTACATGCAGAATGGACTGGCACTCGCCAGTCGTCATGTTATGACAGTATATTTTACTTGTCTGTAAGTTCTATATTCGGCAAAAAACCATTCAGATCAGAAACTCTATTTTTATAAATTATTTTATTATTATTTATATTATCTGCAAATAGACAATAATTATACTTAATTACTTAATTAACAATTAAAACGATCACACACGTGCATGATGATACAGACAGTACAGATACAAGTACCTACTCATTTCTTATCCAATAAATAATTGTTTTAAAATTATTAATTACAAAATATCAAAGTATCTTCTAGTTATACTTAGTTCAGTCGAATAAATATAAGGAAAATACCTAAAACAAAATAGACTTAACATTAGGTGAATTGCAAGCTCGTTTTCTGTTTCAATTCTCTATAATTAAAAATATTCTTTAAATCTTAATTTAATGAGGAGAGTTCTAAGGATTTAAAAAAAATTTTGTTACTTTGTACGCATGGTTCACCCCGAGGTTAAAATCGCAATTTTGACTGTGAAAAATAACCCTTTGATCAACTCTCGTGTTTGTGGTCAACTTGTTTCCAAAATTTTGTTCAAAAAATAACTTTCATACTTTCCATTTATTAACAGTTTGTCCATTTTTCATTGTTGCCTTTATCCATATTTTATATATTTTTTATTTCATAGATATAGTCAATATATAATATACTTATGAATCACTAAAATTCTTTTAAACAAAATAATTATATGGGCCTTTCAAAATAAAACTTGTGAATCAGTGAAAAAATGGGTATAGCTTACCTACCCATCTAAAAAAATCATAATAAATGTTTCTTTTTGGAAAAAATTGAACCTAAACCTATATTACTATTAGGTTTCCTAAATCAACTTCCTTTTTATTTAAAAAGCGGCCAAATAATTTTATTTCCGAACATCCCATCATAGTTTAGCATGGTGCCTCTTCCTGTCATTTTTTCGTACGAAATCGAACCATTTTTTGTGGGGTCGAGTCACGTTTGGCCTGTCAATAACTAGCTATAAATGATTAGGTAGCTCTACTTTTTCCGGGAGAAATCTTGTTGGTACAAGCATTTATTTTTCGGCAAAATAGTTGCACGTAGGTAGAACCTCTAGGTTCGTATAAAATATAGATCTGACCTTTCACTAGACATATTTGTTTGGAGACAGTTTTAAGGTAACATACCAAATATGGTCAAATTAAAATATAAGTAATATGGATGCGTCAGATTGGGCTCTATGTATGATGAAATTATTTTGTAGATCATTAACCGAGTCGAAAGATGGACTTAGTATTTCTATCTTGACAACTTTTGGTTACTAGCGATAAGAAATTTATATTGAGATGTTATTTTAATCCTCTACAAATTCTGTGATGGTTATAACTTAAAAGATATCCGCCCTACGTCTAAAGTCGCTTTTCTTACGATGAGAGCATTACCAGAATATTTTTTCTATGTACCAAAACGCATGGCTGGGTTGCTGCCGTTGCCGTTTGCTAATCAAAACGTATCTTCCAACATTACGGTAGCAGCACATAAATAATAAAACCAGCGAAGAAAGCTTTTGAGAAAACGTGGAACAATTTCCTTTTTAATCTATGTTGACGAGTCACGACAAGTGACTGGCGTTGTTTACGCTTGTCTTAACTTGAGCACTTGATGTTGTTAACGTGTTGCTGTGCGGGTAATTTTAAACGAATACAACACAGAATAAGGTTAGTTTATGTCTACAGACATTAAATACTTGACACGGGCCGTGGCAGACATAATCAAAACGCACGGCTGTGTGTTGGACAAATTTTATCAGCTCGAACGCTCTAGCAATGTATATAGGGTGAATTTTTCAAATAGGCCTTTAGGGCCAAATGCGATACTATAAGGATTAGCGAAAAATGCTGAAAGGAGTTACGAGGCCAATTTTGATAAAAACTAAAACTGCATCATTCGTTTTTTAAATTTTTTTCCGTAGCCGGGAATCGAACGAGTTCATTTAAAAAAAAATATAAGGATCAAATTCTGGGAAGTAATGTTATGTGACAAATTTGTTGTCAATTTACGTAGAACTAACACTTTAATTACATTTCAACTTAATAAGCACAGCCACATTACTAACGGATTACTGACTCTAAATTAAAGGTACTAAGTCATGGCTTACTATTATTTTTTGCATTAAAACTGAAGAATTGAGCGAGGCACGCCATCTTCACTATAATCTCATTAGATATAATAGTTTACCATGCTTAATGTGTTCTGTATCGCGTAATGTTATACTAATGTAGTGCTTATTAAGTCAATTCACGTTGAACTAACACTTTAATTACATTTCAACTTAATAAGCACAGCCATATTACTAACGGATTACTGACTCTGAATTACAGTGATTAAGTCATGGCTTATGTTGAGTTCGGTAATCTTACTCAAATTATAAATGGGAAAATTAAATTTCAATCGAGTACAAAATTGTGTATTTAAATAAAATGAATTAAGCATAGATATACATTGTATCGTGGAAAAGGTAAATAAAGGATTTTACACTTTATTAAGAAATCATACAAATAAGGATGCAAAACAGCAGAAGTACATGTAGTGGTGGTGCTACCGTAATTAAAGTAAGGACCCTACCTATTTTAATGAAGGAAATCATAACTTTTCTTGATACGTAATATTATTGTTATCGTTATAAGTCACGGCTTAAATAATACTAACTATACATTAAACTATCAAAAGAAGTCGTGGCTTATAGTTATATAACACTTAGTAATAATAACAACAGAATCAATTATGTGTTAATAACAACGTTAACGATAAAACCCAGTTTGGGTCAACTTTCTCGAAGTTTAGATTGGTTCGTACAAATTACTCTGTGAGATTCTATCTAGGATAAAGTGGCCCTCGAGACTCAGATTCCGATCGTCTGCCAGGGAGACAATTACCTCTGTGGTATACGAGACCAAATTCGCAAACTATTTGAAATTATTTTGTACGGATCAAAAATTTTATTTAATTGGTCTTATGCTCCTTATTATTAATCAATACGTCTTCTATTCAATGTTTGTCTATTATCGCATGTTAAAAATATTATCGTCGTCAACCAATTACTGTGTCACTGCTGGGCACAGATCTCTCAGAAAGAGAAATAATAGGCTATAGTCCACCGTGCTGGCCAAGTGCGTATTGGTAGACTTGACATACGATTGAGATTTTTTTTATAAATCTCTCAGGTGTTCAGATCTCCTCAGGATGTTTTTTTTCGCTGTTAAAGCAAATAATTCATTTCTATTCAAACCTGGGCTTCGAATGAGAGACCAAGTTTCAACCACTAGGTTATCATTACTTTAATCCAATTTTCATTTAATCGAAATTTGATAATGTCTATTATGAACTTTCTAGAATCAGATCGATCGATTTATGGTAGGTAAATCGTTAGATGGATTGATTATTAATAATAGGCCTAAATCTTTAATATCATATATCAATGATATAAAAGACAGAAAAAGACATAACTGGTCATAAAAATCTTGCATTTCTTGAAATATCTCGTAAAAGGATTTTGTGAAGGAGCTACTAATAAAAATCTTTTTTACGATCTTTCACATATACGGCGTAACCAATATAAAGTTAATGTAATGTTAAATGATGACGGTGTGCATTTTTTCTCTTTTAAGTCTCGATAAAAAATAACATAGTTTGAGTATTTTGCCTCAGGTATATCTTTATTTCACTGTGCTTAAAAATAGGTAAATACTTAAATAATGATTCGCAAACTTTCTAATGATACGATGCCTTAAGTGAAAAAATGTAATTTAATACATACCGTCGTAATCACCAGATGTTGTGGGAGGAGCAAACGCTCCCCCAGGGCAGAGCCCGATCCGGGCATCGCGCTTGGAGGACTCCGGTTGTGTTCCGTTGGAGATCCCGGAGTTCTCCAACAAGCGCCGAGGACGGCCACCGGGGGGGTTTTAGTGCGGTAAAAATCCCACATAACCCGGCGTCGCTCCCACGTCGTCGGGTACCTTTTGAAGGATTCCCCCTTGAAAAGAAAAAAAAAGATTGGCAATGTGTGTTTAAAGTACGAGTATCTCCAAATACTTATTTCATACTTATAAGTTTTACCTAAGTAACATGTATTCTTATTTTACTTAATCGGACGTTCGATATAAATTATACGTTATAAGCAACAAATAATATTGGTTTTTAAATCATCACTGAACCAACAAGAAAGTTACATCTATCTCAGAATTACAGTTTATGAAACATTTACAAAATTTTAGACCATTTACTTGTAGAATGTAATTTGGAGCGCGTCCTGGTCCTATTTTGCCTGTCCCTTGAACTGTTTCGAATTGTTACTCAGGAATCATAGAAATTTCTGTAAAAGAAAATATGTCTACTCCCTACGAAGTCTTCTATCTTTGTGTTATACACAAGTGTTGTGTCAAGTGGAAAATATTAAAAAGGGGATATCATTTTAGCATATAACAGCCATATTAGCGAAGAAAATAATTTGAGAATTTATTTTTAATACTTCTTGATGAATTTATTTTTAATACTTCTTGAAATTGATGTAATCTTAGTTGTGTTGTGCGATTCCTTAGCTGTAATAATACTAAGAGCACTTCTGTATCGAATCTCGGCTTAGAACGTTTCTAGTACAGAGGGTTTCGGACCACTGAACGTTGAATATCTCAAGCAAAACAAGATACGGTAAACATAAAGCGTAGATATTGCAAAGGGACTATGTTTGAGGGAAATTATATTGAAAATACTTAGTTCATGGTCATGATATCGGTCTTACTCGTATGTATACCGACGTCGAACGACAAAGGGTTCTACCACCGTCAACCTACCTTACCTTCAGTTAAGGATAAGTATGATAATTTATGAAAAATTATGTATTTCTGGCATATATCATTACTTCTTAAATTTGAATTTGATAAATGACTCCGTTAGTAGAATAATATAGAGTGCGATTTTTTTTTCAAAATGAACTCATTGGATTCGATTTAATAATCTGATAATGCAGTTTTAGTCTTTATCAAAATCGGCCTCCTAAGTCCTTTCAGCATTTTTTTGCCAAACTTTATATGTACTTGGAATTGGCCCTGAAGGCCTGTTTGAAAAATTCACCCTGTGTATTTTTGCATTGCATTCCATAAAATAATTACTTATACTAAAGGGTACCTAGTAATATAATACCTCGCGTACCTACTATCAAGAAAATTTAATATAACTCCAGTACAGCATCAAAGTCAACTATAAAAATCTCATAGACATTATTAACTTCAGCCTCTATACTAGATAATTGGATCAAAATCAAGTTAATATCGGCTATTATATTTTTCTCAGTGCATTTAATAGAACGGAAACAAAATACAAATAAAGTTGGCTCTGGAAAATAGCACTATTGTTGAGATTTGGGTATTTTTCCGACCATATTTTACATAATTGAAGGTGGTAGAACCTATAATAGAATAGGTGTGGCACAAAGTGCGCCAAACCTATTTTTGCTTATTAAAAGTAGTGTTAAGCGCTGCTGTGTTCTGGTTTGATGGGTGTGGTAAGGGAGACATACTTTTCCGAGGCGTCGCAGCTTAGTCATCAGGGGTAGGCTCCTCTTTGGCCGACCTCAGGTAGGAATATCTAACCTTATCTGGGGTTGATTACACCAGGCTCGTATGCTACTCCCATATTACAAAAAAAGTTTTTATATTGTCGCATAAAAATATGACCACAAAATCATAATTTAATTTATCATTTATCAATTTTATTTTATTAACGAGTAGTATGAACATAATATTCCTTTAATTACATTTATAATAACTGACTATATAACTGACGAGCACTTGATTTTTTACACTCTAAACTTGTTTAAATACCTTACAAAAAGATAATTAATTTAGGTACACAAGATAGTCTTTAACATTCTTGATTGGGACCCTTGTTGAAGTAACAAGAACTTGCATTTCAGAAACTTTCCGTTAATTTATAATTAACAAGGGTCTCGTTGTAACTTCGCTTGAGTTTATTCCTTTATTTGTAACTTCGAGAATGTTTGATTAGGATAAGCACTATAAATCAATCTGTCTTACAAGAAGGGCTAATGAACATAATTCGATTGTTTGTAATGCTTCGAGTTGGTAGGAACTTTAGTTGTTTGAATAAGTAGGCACCACCGTCGTACCGATATACGCCTGATAATAATAAGTTCTGAGTTCTACTTTGAATTGTGTGGCGGGAAAACCTGCACCAGGTATTCTAACCTGGTCCTTAGGTATACCAAAGTATACGTGGCCGACCTTAGGACGTCAGTACAATCTGGCGTTGACTAGAAATAAAATAAAAAATAACGAATAAATTGCTTTCTACTCGTACAAAAGGTGGTGGTACTCAAGGTGGTAGAACTCTTGTGGTAAAGGTGGTAGAACCCTTTGTGGTTCGACTCCGGCGGCACCACCGCCACACCTTTTTCAACCTAATAACAGCAGTGTTAGGCGCTGCTGTTTTCCGGTTTGAAGGGTGTGGTAAGGGAGACAGACTTTTCCGAGGCGTTCCAGCTTAGTCGTCAGGGGTAGCGGCGCATCTGTGGCCGACCTCACGTAGGAATATCTAATCCTATCTGTGGTTGATTATAGATGTCCATGGGCGGCAGTAGCCACTTACCATCAGGTGGACTGCATGCTCGTCTGCTACTCTTATATTATATAAAAATACAATCACAGTCTATGTCTAGGAGAAGCGGATGCCACACAGATTGCATGCTTGTATGATACTTCTGTTTTATAATAAAATCTGTCGACATTATTTCTTTGCAGCACAGATATCAATCAATATAAATGTCGACTATAATCGGCTCATTTTTGGCATTTTCCCGCGATCTGCCAATATAGAGACATAAATTACAACTTTATATACTTTATGTTCAATAGTTTTGATTTAATATTCGTCTGTGAGTTATATTTTTCAGCATATATTTTATGCAATATCTTTTATATTGTAACGTTTACTGTCATAGTATCAAAAAATCACATTGTTTTCAAATATAAGCTCAATTATATTCCGCGTAAAACTGCTTGTCCGCTCTGAATACAGAAATAAATCGCGTCGCCATAGCAAATTGTATGATACACCTGCTCGCGGAAATTTCAGAGCGGACTAGCAGTTTGGCGCGGACTATACCTACTTCGCTTTATACGGGCGTCATAGATATACATAGCACACAAAACCCAGACCCAACAGAAATCTATTCTCATTTAGATATTTGTCTGGCCGGGGATCGAACCCGGGACTCCCTACACGTCAGCCCGATGTCCGCCCCGCCACGCGGGTCGTCAACTAAGTTTGTCTTTAATTATTTCTATTGTATTAAAATGTTTGTTCTGTTAATGGAAATTTTACTTAAATCTGAATGAACCGCGCCCGATACGTAGGCGTGAATTATTTTCGCGTTGAAAGATCTATACAAGAATATTTTGACTGAATCTGACTTTCTCATTATAGTTTTACCTTGAACACTTTACATACAATACCAATACAATTTATAGGAAAACAATGTCTTGTATATTTTAATAGTCTATTGGCCAGCGCGAGAGAGTATTACCTAAACCCCTTTTTTACTCAGAGATGAGACGACCAGTAGTGGGACAGGAAATCACGGACACTCTATGTCAATGTTGGAAACTTTTAAGAAAATATAGATAGTAATTTCGAAAACACAAGAATTAAATCCACCGGCTACCACGGTTATATGATCGTAACCATCCAAAGCAAAAGTGAAACGAGCCATACACTTCACACCTTTATACTGTTCTTCTTATCTTACTCTATCTTTGCATTATTATTAGTAGTTAAACGCTATCCACGTGGCCACGTGACCAGCACCCTCTCCCACCTGCATTTGAAAACAATGCACTAGACAGTTGAAGCAATAAGCCCTCAGCTAACGTGCTATTTTTAATATCGGCAATCGACTATTTACCTGCGTTTATTAAGTTTGTAACGAAATGCTTCTCTCCGCACTCATTAGGTCGTCGGTTGGTTATTTTGGACGTTCGAGCAGCAACGCGAAATTCAAAACGCGATGCAGTATTGAATCAGTCGCAAGAACGCGCGTTTTCGATTTAGAGAGAATCAAGTCGCCAAACGTGATGCGACATCGATGCAACAACTATAACAAATAGTTGACGCCAAAAGTCACATGTCTGCTAGGACTATAACTCAATATCTATAAAGTTCATGTAATTGACATTGCTGAACAATTTTGTAATTTTGGTATTGTTGGAAATTTTGTGGCTCACGAGTTTGGACTAAAATATTCGCTAAATGATAAATCTTTACGTATTTGGACAAGTTCTGTCTGTCTGTCGAGTTCTGACGAAATTGTAGCGCAATGCTATTTTTATTACGCGAATTCTTCGTACCTGGGAATACTTTTCCGAACAATATTACGATATTCGTACATACCGTGGACGGAGGATACTGTAATATATATATATAGGTATTGCAGCAGTGATAATCTAGTGGTTAGGAAACTCTGCCTCTTGATCGAGGAGTCCTGGTTCAAATCTCGGGCACGCACCTCTGAATTTCAAAGTTATGTGCGAATTAGGAATTAATTATCACTTGCTTAAAAGGTGAAGGAAAACATCGCATGGAAACCTGCGTACCTAAGAAATCTTAAAAAGAAAAGTTTTCAAAGGTGTGTGAAGTCTACCAATACGCACTTGGGCAGCATGGTGGACTATGATATAATCCTTCTCATTCTGAGAGGAGACCCGTGCCCAGCAGAGGGGCAGTAATGGTAATGACGTTATCTGTGCTTAGTGTAACTGCAGACAAAAATGCTTCGCAATCATCATTCCGTTTCCCATTTCTGGAAACTACGTCTTTATTAAAATAGTTATAGAGATAAGGAAATTTTATCGAGTAAGTTCCTCCTAAATCCGTAGCTCTATATGTGATTGTGATTTCAAATTTCAGATTCAAGTTGATGTGAACTTTTAATGAATATTGTGTTGAAAGGGTGGCGTCACAATTACTTAGTTAATTAGGGTAGTAGTAGGTAGTTAGTTAGGGTATATTAGTTAAGTTAAGGGGGTTAGTTAAGGGATGAAACTAATTTTCGATAATGCTTTTGTATGCTGTTTTAAAATGTCTTTAAAAGGTATTCGGAGGTATAAAGGCTTTTTTATAATTTAGGAGTAGCAGACGAGCTTGCAGTCCACGTGATGGTACTGCACTACTGCCGCCAACTGCCTACCGCCGACATCTGTAATCAACTCCAGATAGGATTAGATATTTATATCTGAAGTCGGCCACAGATGCACAGGATTAGGCTGGAACGCCTCAAAAAGTTTGTCTTCCTTACATGTACCCTACTACCCTACTTACTTACCCTTACCTTTACCTTTACCATTACTTTAACATTGCTATTATGAGACAGAAATAGATATCGCCTTGAAAGGTGTTGCAAAGAATGTTTATCACTATCACATCTACTAGATCGCTAGAAAAAAGAAAAAATATTGGAAATTCGATAGTAACTTTTAACATTAACATTTTTAGTACGTTCTTATTAATGTCTTGATTTGTTTCAGGTGTGTCTCATAGGAGTGCTGGCGAACACCATGAACGTGGCCGTGCTGACCCGGCGGGACATGGCAGCCGCTCCCATCAACCGCCTGCTCAAGTGGCTGGCCGTCGCAGACGTGTTCGTCATGCTCGAATACGTACCCTTCGCCATCTATAAATATCTGGTAGGTTTGTTGTACCAATGACAGTGTGACAGCTGATTTGTACGGATTGTCATCACAATCTGGAAGGAGTCAGAACTTTTTGTGGTTAGACGGTTGTGGCACTGCCGTCATACCTGTTTCTGCTTCTTAACAGCAACGTTAAGCGTTGTTCAGTTTGAAGAACAATAAGTAGAGATGCATGTACGTTTGTTGACGAGGAGCAACCTTGAAAAGATACCCAGTGCCGTGGAGCGACAATCAGTTATGTGGGATTTTTAACCACTAAAAATGCATCTGTGTCCTGATTGAAGACTTTTGGGACGGTAATGAGCATAAATTGCGTAGTGCTTTGTTTTTTTTTTAATTTTGATAAAGTTATGAACTTAGTGCTATTGCTAAGCATAATTCACTACACTAAGCTAATAGTCACTATTATATTATCATATAATTTAGGGATGACAGATTTCTCCAGCATATGAAACACAAGTGAAACTTAATTTCACATCAGGGGGCCTAGCCAAGTTGACATTCTACAGTCGCTTGCGCTGTAGAAACGCTATAGAAACGCTAAAATGTATGAAATTATCAATGATCACGTGATCAAAATAGCGAAGTAGAAAAGTCGTAGCCAAGTTACACGATAGAATAGAACGCTAGCGATTCTACAATGCTCATGTCATTGCTTTTTTCCATACAAATGACAATCTTTGACAACCTTTCAACAACCTTTTGACTTTTTTGTCAAATTTGTTAGCGAAGCGTATTCTAAGATAAATGTCATAGTGAGCGATCGCGCCGACCCTGTAGAAAACGTAAACGCTAATAAAATGGAGGATATTGTATCAGCTGTTTGTTACTTCACGACGCGCTATCACTGCATTATAGACTTTAATTACTTTTGATCATTTGAAAATGTATACTTTAAATGTGTTGAAATTTGAATATGGCTCTCTATAACTAGGGTACCCTAAAATATTATAGAAATGTATTACACAGTCGTTTTTCTATTTTAAATTAATAGGAGCATATAATATAATAGATAGATACGATAGAACATAGAGTTATTCCAGTGTTTAAATAAAAATATTGTCTCAGTTTAACTGTTTTATTGCATAATTATTAATGCTTCTCATATTAGCTTTACTTGTAACTAAACCATTTATTTACAACCTAAAATAAAATATAATATTAATATCTGTATCCTATTTTTCATTATTATCTCCTGATTCAATAGCAATCTCCCTGTCTAAGCATAAAGCTAGTGGTTATGAGGTTTAACTTGTTGGCATGGCATGTGTGGTATACACCCAGTGGCATTTTCATTTATAATAATTGCCTCCTTGGAATCCGCTCCTACGATGGAAGAAGATCCTGAGTAGCCCTCCTTTTGATGAGCTTTAAAGTGCGGGTGGAATTCATAAGTTCACTAGCAAGTTCATTGAAGTGTCTTTATATGAACGAGTATATGATTTTAGTTTATTTGTCACTTTCTCTCTCACCGTTGTCTCTGTGGCATAAGCATTTTCGATTGGAAGCGCTGTATGATGTCCAAGTTTGAGTTGGATGCGGTTCCCCCAAAGTTCGGATCCATATGACCATATCGGTTTTAGTATGGATTTGTAGTGGACAAGTTCGTTGCTGAGAGACTTTCGTTCCATGAGCCAGTAAATCTTAACAAGTTGGACGTCCAGATATTTTCCTTTGGGCATACGTATCCTAAATTACAAGTACAAGTAGGTAATTTTATACAAAATACATGCAATCGCTGTAACTGTCATTAGTAATATCGCTATGAACAATTTGTATACTCTTTGTAAACAATCACTAATCACCATAGTTACCGTCCATAAACACATTATTAAGTTTAGTTTTTGCAAATAATTTTAATTAATAAAATACATGTGCTATAAAATATGGTATATTTTTTTATTTATATTATGATGATATATTGTAATATTACTATTAAATAATTAATCATTACCATGTAGCTATTTTGGCTGGTGTAGAAACCAGACGATATTGTATTTGACGCCTAATTGATGTAAATGTGATAGCTAACCATAGACTTATCATATATGTAGAATGATATTAGCTAACGAATAGAATAGAAAACGAATAGAATGCAAAGTTTGTAACATGGCTAGCCCCCCAGAGATTCTTGAGAATCCGAAAATTCAGTTGACCTATTTCGTAACACCATATTCAATAGTGTCACTATATATACATATTATATATCACCATATTCTATATATAAATTGAACATTCTATTGTTTAATAGGTCGATCTATAGAACACACCCTTCAATTAAACCCTTGTGAATAGAAATTCGCCTAACTGTATTGTATCTTCGTATGATTTTGATATTAATTACGAAGCATTTGAATAGGTAGCTATCACTAATAGAGTGAACTGGTAGAGCATAGTATATTTTCCATCTATTTTTTATTTAAGTACACACAGGCTAGTGCGGGTGGTTGGAACTACTGAAAAGCTGAAATTTGCCTACTAATTACCTACGCACTTAGCTTTGAACAATCTGTCGTTTCTGGGATATGAAAATCGTGTTATTTAATGAAGTGAAATAAATGAAACGAATATAGAGGTGAGGCGTATATACTGGAACAGGTTCAGGGACTAGGTATTTTACCGGACTAGGTAGGACCTAGTCCAACTTTTAATATGTACCTAGTCCAAGACCACATTGTACGCGTGTCGCGTACACGGACCATAAATGATAAGACTTAATGGGACTAGGTGGAACAGGTTCAGAATAGGGCTACGGTATCCCCTGCCTGTCGTAGGAGGCGACTAAAAGGGGGCTTCCGGGGTTGCGGGCGGCAAGAGGGCTCGAACCGTCCAGCAAGCGACCCCGGGAAGGACGGCGGTATGTGTGGTCGCATACCGTCGTGCACACCAGATGGTGTGGTGAGCATCAAGCTCATCTGGGCGGAACCCGACGGGGCACAGCGCAAAGAGGACTCCGGTTGCGTTCCGTTGGAGATCCCGGAGTCCTCTACGCAGCGCCGAGGACGGCCACCGGGAGGGTTTTAGTGCGGTAAGAGTCCCACATAACCCCGTGTCGCTCCCACGGCACCGGGTACCTTTTGAAGGTTTCCCCCTCGTTAACAAAAAAAAAAAGACTTTATGGGACTAGGTGGAACAGGTTTCTGGATCACTTATTTTTAAATACTAGGAACAGGCATACCTAGTCTCAAATTTACCTAGTACAACCATCTCTAAACGAATATAGTAGAAGTATTTTGATTTCGGGTATTTGTATCTACAGCACATAATACGCACACATAATAAGCAGAAATATAGAAAAAGTCCAACGTCGGGGTCGCGCGAGTATTTCAGCACTGTTTTATGTGCCTTTTATATCTAAAACTTCTTAAATCTAAATAAAGATATCTTGCTCAAAGAGGATTACTTACAGAATTGGAATTCGAACGACAATAGGATTACATCGCTCCATTTAAAGTGTTTCAATTATGACAAGAGAAAAATATTTCTTTTAAAATGGAGATACAAACTGTACCTAAATTTAGGGATAGCGATTCTTTTCGAAAAAGATCGATTCAGGAATCGATTCGAATCGTAGTGCAATAAATCGCTTCACAAAAAAATCGGGGGACAAAGAATGCATTCTCCAAAAATCGATTTTCGATCTTTTCAGCTAAAAAGGGCGAAGATAGTAAAAAATAACCACTGAAACTGAACATCAGGACCAAATAACCACTGAAATACGTATCGACGGACTTCAAAAAATCTACTTTCGATTTTCTAGAATGAAAGATCGATTCACTGAATCTATCCATTACTGGAGATCGATTAAAATAATCAATTTTTTGGCCGATAAGATCGATTCTTCGATTAATTGATCTCAGATCGCCATCCCTACCTAAATTATTTAAGATGGAGCTTAAGCTGGTGTTACACATTGTTATTGTTCTCATTTATAAATAATAAGTTACACATTTATAAAAGCTTCCTAACTTCAGTCTAGACGACGTAGATTGATACTAAATAGAGGTTAGTGACCTGCCATTTAAAGTTCTTCAATACGAGTACATTAATAAATTCTACTTTCGAGTCATTCAAATTTGCATCGTATACAAAGAGAGTTGTACAGTGTACTACTTAAAAGGACTGCTTTGGCATTCGCGTTCTGCGAAGATTAAATTGTTAGTCATTTTGAATCTTGAGCAGCTTTAAAATCGAATAATTTGTATCTTTTCGGAGTCTAGGATTCTGCACGTACTTGATATTTTGTTATTTAATTGATGTTTTTAATTGTTGTTGTTTAATTGTTGTTGTTGTTGTTAATTCTTGATAGTTTGTTAGTTAAACTCTAGTCGAGTAAATATAAGACCAAGAGTGTTTGTGTAGTGTAACAGTTTGTAAAAAAATTACA
This sequence comes from Epargyreus clarus, assembly GCF_041222505.1. NCBI lineage: Eukaryota > Metazoa > Arthropoda > Insecta > Lepidoptera > Hesperiidae > Epargyreus > Epargyreus clarus. The sequence continues at coordinate 6,036,425 of NW_027332231.1, read as the reverse complement.
TTAATAACATTTACATTAAAAGCACACACTTGTAATTTTATACAATCGTCCATTGCAATATATATATTTTCTTATTTACTCTTTATTGACCATGTTAAAAACAGTGTGGTACAAAAGGCGGACTTAATGCTAAATAGCATTTTCTCCCAGTCAACCTTAGGGATGTGCAGAAAAATTGAATAATGCAATAGTTCGTAAATAAAACACTGTAGGTGTAGGGCGCTCAGCATGTCACATTACTGCCGTCTGTTTGATTGCATACTAACTGGGAGAAGTTACCGACGTCCCAATTAGTCGCCAGGAGTGATACATGTGTGATCGACTTTAGTTTGTCGTTATGTTATTGTTCTACTGCTGAGCACGGTGATCATCTCATAGTAAGAGGGATTTAGTCTGCCACTCAGGCCAAGCGCAATTTGGTAGACGTGACACATATCTAAGAACTTTCTTTAGAACTCTCCCGTACGTAGGCTTTTGCACGACATAAAAGTGAAACTTAGTTGTGATAACTAATTTTTATACGTACTTTAAGTACTATACCTCTGAAAATCAGAGGTACGTGCTCAGGATTCGAACCACGCACCCCTCGATTTAGAGACCTCGTTCCAACTACACGTGATTGCGTAGCGGTTAAGAAACTCGGCCTCTCGATCGAGGGGTCCGAGGTTCAAATCCCAGGCACGCTCCTCCGATTTTTCAAAGTTATGTGCGTATTAGAAATTAATTATCACTTGCAAAACGGCGGTGGCCTATAGCCTAATCATTCTCATTATGAGAGGAGACCCGTGCTCAGCAGTGGGACAGTAATGGGTTGATGTTGATGATGATGATGATTTCAACCACTAGTTTATAGCATTTGATCATCATCCGCGATCGACTTTAGGTTCACTTCTGTTATATTTAGATGCGTTAAATCAGAATGTAACATTACGTGTCAGTATGCATGTGTGTTTCCTTATTTCGTGAGTGTTAGTGTGAATTATATTTTTCGTAGGATCACGAAACATTATGTTACCGTTTTAACATTAAATTCATTCATACAGGCTCATTGCTATTACATGCTATGCTCATGCTATTTCAAACAAAAAATGAAATCTTAACTATCAGAGTCTAGGAAATGTCACTGTAAATATTCGGTTCGCAATTTCTTGTCTATTAAAATTTGTATAAAAATACTTCAGCTCGGACTTTCAACAAAATTGCCTTTGACGTTTTACTCGGTGTCGTACCAAAAAGTAAATTGATTCTGCCTTTATTTTCTTTCGTTTTCGCTGTCCATCTAGTATCGCCCATGTTCGTTGAAGTACGTGAAGTGTTAATTAAGTGTGTTGATGTAACTTATTAGATGTCCACAAGCGTGACTCTAGATGTGAATAAACTCAATTGGTGTAGACTTGACAGTTTAGTGGTTTGAAATTCCCAACTTTCACGCTACAGATCTAGGTTTAAATCCTAGGCGCCCATACATAACATTTCTCAAAGTTATGTGCGTAATAGAAATTTACTATCATTTGCTAATAGACACGAATAAAACCACAAGGAAACCAAATAACTTGATTAGACTTATAGATAGATTGTTATTTGTTCTGTCTTTTTTTTGTTAACGAGGGGGAAACCTTCAAAAGTTACCCGGGGCCGTGGGAGCGACGCAGGGTTATGTGGGATTCTTACCGCACTAAAACCCCTCCCGGTGGCCGTCCTCGGCGCTGCGTAGAGGGCTCGGGGATCTCCGAGGGAACGCAACCGGAGGATGCTGTTGTATTTGTGCTGTCTAGGACGGATACCACTGAATTTCATTCAAGTGGCATAATTTTGAATGAGCATATTTTTTATCGTTTACCTCAATTACGTGGTCTAAATTTGTGTCTAGGAGACTGTCATATATTCTGATAATATATTCTATGAACATTTCAACTTTTATATATTTCCGTTATAACGTTCATTACTTACCATTTTTCTGAAAAAAAAAAAACAATTTCTTTTACAATTCTTAATTATAATTCCGCAACTACGAATTCTAACATGAAGTCTTTATTACAATATTTTATTCCACCCATTACCATTTTATTAGCCGTTAAATACAAATCGTTTTATTATTATACCTTGCCTTTGATTTCTCTAATTTTCTTTAACTTGGGAATAATATCAAAGGCGCCGTGTTTAATCTCATTATTCTAAAATTTTACGAGGGTTGTTTTCGTAACTGAAATAAGGTCATGTTTAAATAAAGTTTAAGGTTTTGACTTAGTAACAAGTCTAGTCAACTATTTCGCTATAAAGGAGATTTTATGAAATAGAAATAAATATTTTTTTAAGCGATTTTATAAAACACATTTTTCTTTTAGATTCCTCATTATTTAAATTTGTTGATTCATTCTCATTTAAATTTGTTAACACAAATGTTTAGTTTCTATCTGTTTTGAAATAGGGTTGGATTTAAAAAACAGAATAAAGTTTTAACCAAATATACTTTTATGCAAAAACAAACCTTAAAAGGCATCGCAGTGTTTTCTGATTGTCAGATGATGACCAGTAACTGGGGTAAGTAATGATTGTCGCCTGGGAATTTGTGAGTCAAAATGACATCAATATCTCTTTATCCTCTTCGTTGCTCTTGAAAAGCATTTTTACGCCTTTTTAATTTTGTGCCATGAGTTCATGAAACTTTATCACAAAAAGAAGGATGGTTTTTGAAGTGGATTATTTAAGTAGGCTAAGCTAATTTAATGGGTTGTCAAATTCATTGAGATATGGTTATTCAGGGACCCGCGAGAGGTAGATGAGCCTATAATAGGAGGCTCTGTAATAGAACCAGTGCCCTGACGTGTGTCCTATTAATTTTTTTCTCCTATATATTAAGTAAATAAGCACGCACTTTTACAGCTTAGCAAGTCTTTTCTGTTGATGATATGTTAACGATGTTTGTTTATTTCTTAGATTTTGCCGGAAACACTGGACTTCCCTTACTCGTGGGCGATGTACCTGCTATTCCACATGCACTTCGCACAGATTCTACACACGGCGTCCATCTGCCTCACTCTCTCGCTCGCTATCTGGAGATATCTGGCAATCAAGTGAGTATAACTGTGTCCAATATTTGGAGGTAGGTAAGCATATGACGCTTTGCATTTTTCAGCAATTTTTTTTCATATGTTTCATATTTCATATGTATTAGGTTTACCTGATATCATTCACTAGTGCTGCCTTTCCTACTTTATATTGAAAATGTCGTGTAAACCAGAAATATATAGTATTTTATTTACACCAATATTGGATTAAATATTTGTCACGTTTGATTTGGATCTTTCTGATATACCAATATTGCTATACTGTATTCTGTTTTTCATGATTTTATTTAGGAAAATCCTGATCCAAATATTTGTCATATTTGTATTTAGACATTTCGGTCTCAAGCAATATTGCTCTTTTGAAGGGCTGGGCACGATAGACACACTTACATAGCTCCTTGCAACTTAACCCTTAATAATGACGCTCTCGTGACCCGTTTAAATATGTCCCACCTATTTGGGACCGATTTGAAGAATGTCGAAGGGCAAAGCTTTAATATCGCGTCTGTTTACTCCACCCAAACTCCTAATGCCATTCTTTCTTATCAATTACTTTGTACCCAGACCCGAATAAAAATATTTTCGCTAGTATCGGTGTAAAGTTGATACTTGTTGGAACCGGGTCTATAATGTATAAAGCTTTTGTTCCCAACAGAGCATAAAAAGGGAGGCAATAAAATCACCGGAGAGGAAATTGTTTTCCGTTGTTAGAGAGGAAACACGGATTATTACTTATTCGTCCAGAAATATTTGTTTTACGATTAAGAAATTACTGCTTAAAATCATTTTTTGTTCCATGAAACAGTCTTGATCGTAATCCAGATTTGGATTTAATTAACGCAAGTAATGTGCTATTCAGTAACGCATCTCATTATCAGGATAGATTATTACTCAAAGTTTCGAGAAATGGATATATACGAAAGTTAATTTCTTGATTCCAATTAGCATAGCTTTTGATTGGATAAGCAGATTGGATGATTTGTAAGTGGAAAGGGTAACGAGAACTTTTACTGTCTTTACTTATCAAAACAAACTCGTAAAATTGAACTCTATGATATTCGAACTTGAATAATCATAGATATAGTTTTGTGTACGAAATAAAATATGTTTACTAAATGAAAAACATATTAATTGAGTGCTATTTTTCGAGTTCGTATGTTACGGTAAGTTAAGTGAAGACCAGAAGTAACCACAGCACTGTATTTATTTTGTGTTGTAACTTATTTTAATTTAAAAAAATAGTTTTGGTACTAAATCCGTAAATCGAATGCTATATTCTGAAGATATGTCTTATGCGTGTACAGGTACTCTGATAGAAGCCATATACTGTGCACGGAACGCCGGTGTAGCATCGCCATACTCAGCAGTTTCATCCTTCCTCCGATTTTGTGCATTCCCACATTTATGGTAAGTAAACATAATTATGTTGGGTATTTTTGTTTATAATGTTGAAGTAGCAAACCAGCATACAGCCCACCTGATGGCAAGTGGCCACTGCAGCCCATGGACATCTGTAATCAATCCCTGATAAGATTACATTCCTATTGAGTCAATTTCAATTAATATGTAGTTGTTTTATACGACAAAGTCATACTAACATTACTTAAAAAAAATAAAAAGTTATAAGTATTAAATAGTTTTTTTTTATCATGTTCTGTATGGCAAGGTGGTTATCAATTGGTTGGATTTGGTTGGTTATTGGTGGTTGTGGGGTTAACACACCTTGGCGTTTATTTATTTTTTTGCTTTTGCTCGACTTGGCGGAGTCACTGCCGGGCCCCCAGGTTCTATAATTTTATAAACAATGGAACAAAATAATGAAAAAAAAATGTTTTTATGTTCTTAAGGATTTCGTTGGCGTTTCCATACGATATATTATTAAATTGTGCAGAGGTTTACAATCAAACTAAGAATGTAAATTGTTTTTTTAACATAAGCACATGTGACGGGATTAAAATACATAGTTCTACATATTGCATTTATTTCGTTGACACTGTCTTGTGCAGATAAATAAATCAATTTTGTTTATGTATGTACATTAATTATTGATTAGAATCATTAGACACTTAAGATGAACAACAATCTTAAATACCTTACTCAAGTTTAAGAAGTCTAAATTAAAACGTCTGGGTCTAAGCATCCATCGTCTGAGAAGAGTTAAGATTTAGTGTACTTCTGAGACTGTACATTAAGCAAAAATGCTAAATTACACTTCAGACTTAATTAATTTACCAAAATTCCACACTGATTTAATTATTTATTATGTTCGAGCTGGTATTTTCTATTTCAAAGTTATTTATTAATTTGATTTCAAGGAATTAATCCAGATTGATATAATGTGATTGCTTTATATACCTATCTACCTATTGAATATAAATTAATTGTATTATTATAATGCGGTAATATATGCTGCTATAAAGTAACTGCACTTATTTGCATGTTTATTGATGCGATATTAAAATATCGAAACCAATTTATAGTTCTGTTATCTATCTATGTATATGTATGTAAGTATGGTTCGTAAGCAGCTACACTGATTATAACTAAACTTTTACGTGAGGGTACTATAAGATTTCTTATTTAAATAAAAAAAATATGCGTGTTCGCAAGCATAGCTACAAGGAAAGCTAGTATTTAATAAATCCTTGAAATATTTATACTTGAAGATTACTTTCTACTTAAATGTGCTAGGTTTTACAACTGTATTCTCTTGCTTAATTTCTGGCTAGGATTATTTATTTTATTTTATTTGGAATCCCCAGCGAATCATGTCAATGAATATATAAAGCTCTTATTTACTTGACGAGCTTTTATTTAAGTTTTCCTGTTAGTTCCTATATATCTGAGGGTGAAATCTTGGAACTAAATGTTTAATTAATTTAGCTGAAGTTAGGCATAGATTTTTTGGTTTGAATGATAACTCAAAATGGTGGACCTATTATTTTTATGTATTCACAAGATATGGGTAACAAATGAAGGATTTTTTCAGACGAATACGAAAAAAACGACGTTAGTAGAAAGCTTGTTTTAAATATTTATATTTTTATAGCACTGTCTTCTAGGTAGGTATATACTCTGGTGGAAGTATATTTTACTGAAAATCTCTTTACGTATGTCGATGTGGTTATTTAATTATTGCAATTATATGTTAGGGGTATAGTTTCAAGAGTAATTGTAGGTATTGTAGTCGGTAAGAAATTAAACTATGTTACCATATGAGAGAAAATGTTTGTGTACCTTACGAATTGTTATACCGACGATGACACACCCATTATACTTACGATTGCAACAATGGAAATATGTTAGAAACTCAGATACCTTCATGAATACGAATTCGCACAAAGACATTATAATCATTCCTGCACAGTTCTTCGCAAATACACTGCAGCGTTTATCATACAATGCAAATTATCATCGAATGAGTTACAAACACTTTGTTTATTCCACAGGTATTTGATATTCACACTAAGGACGTTAGCGATATGAACGGGCATACTGGGACAGCGTATCATGTGGATTCAGACAGCCAGGGGACCCTGTACCAAGTCAATTTTTGGGTTCACGCTGTTCTGATAAAATTACTGCCATGCTCTATCCTGACAGTGATAAGCTTGTGGCTGATAAGAGCCCTGTACAACGCCAATCAACACCAAAAGAATCTAAGAAACTACAGCGCTTGCCCAGCCGCTGAGAAGATGGTGAAAAGACAGCACAAAGCAGATAAGAGAACGGATAGAACAACTAAGATGTTACTGGCGGTGTTGCTCTTATTCCTCGTGACAGAGCTCCCTCAAGGGATCCTAGGCCTCATGAGTGGATTGCTCGGCTGGTGCTTCTTCAAGAAGTGCTACAACTTGTTCGGCGAGTTAATGGATTTCCTGGCGTTACTGAATGGTGCGATAAACTTCGTGCTCTACTGCTCCATGTCGCGGCAATTCCGACAGACCTTCAGGCAGTTGCTGCTGCAGCGACACCTCGCTAGATTCCTGCCGCCCACTGCTTCTCACTCGGACAACCAAAACACGTATGTATTTATTTTTAGTGTAAGTTTCTTTACCAAATAAAGTAAGAGCGTAGCTTACCTATATCTGTTATATAGAGGTTACTCAAGAGTATTATTCCATATTTAGTTTGTTGTTGATATCGTATATTGAGTGTGGGCTTCATGTTTTCACCAAATAGAGTCGAACTTACTTATTCATCTTTTTATAGACTTGGCTTTTTTTTTATTAGCTATTCAAGCTTCACAAAGGTTTACGTTCGTTTGTCAACACACAATTTATTATATGTGAGGTAAATAATATGTATGAGGACGATACGTTTATAAATAGATAAAAATATTGTATAGCAAATGAATGAAAGCATATTTATTTTTGGAATAGAGTAGAATATAATAACGATTTTTCCTGTTACATTTCTTACATAACTTTCCTGTTTTGTAATCCTAACACACGTGTAACGTGAGAGTCTGAAGCACCTTAATTCACACATGTAGATTAGTTACGCTTGCGGTCACAAACCCGCGTGATAAGAAAACTCCTTCAGTGCATAGCATATGTACTTTTTTTAACAACCTTCAAATGTTGCGGAAGCGACACGGGGTTATGTGGGATTCTTACCACACCAAAATCCCCCCGGTGGCCGTCCTACTCCTCTCGTATTCTGCTCCCAGAATTACAGGGACGATGGCACATGTGCCTACAGAAGGCGTTTTGCTTATCAAATATCTTAATTAATAATGTATGCCTCTTAATAATGTTATTTAATGTATGTCTCTTTGTTGGTAGCCTAAACGTTTAACATTTTAACAATTTTATTCTAAAATAAGAGTTAACATTCTTCCTGCACGGAAAAGATAAAAAGGTAACTACAGCAGAACTTCTAAAATGAATGTCTATGTGAGTAGCAATAAAATTGTTCATGCATCCGTTACATGATACACGTGTCTCAAAGTGGACGGAACAAAGCACATACTGTTTTAGACACGACTCGAGTCGAAATGTCAGATTTTATTGTTTCCAACTTTCATCTATTTTCATGGAGAACAGATCTTAGAATTGAAATTTAAAACGGGTACGTTTGTTGGTTTTCAAACCAGAGTTACGTAAATATATCTTATATATAAAATTCTCGTGTCACAATGTTAGTTACCGTACTCCTCCGAAACGGCTTTACCGATTTTCACCAAATTTTATATGCATATTCAATAGGACTGAGCTACTATCTATTTTTCACACCCCTAAGTGATAAGGGTTGGTCACCCTTAACATTTTTTGTTTATATGGCAACACAACGTTCGCCGGGTCAGCTAGTATTATAATAAAAACCTGTTTTCACATAGAACGCGTTAGAATTAGTTTTACCTTTTATTCAATATAGAGCATTAGTTAATTCTAGTTTTAACAAAGACATTTAGTAACTGGTTTAACTAGGGGAGCTTAACTAAAACGGGTATTAATTATATATAGCATATATATTATTCCTATTTTCTTTGTTACTGATTAGTCATTGTTTAAAGAGACAACAGAAATAAACATTTCTTTCTTTCTCACATTCTTTCTTTTTTCATGTTCTCCTTTCTCCCTTTTTTGGTTTTCATTTTATTTTATTTTCTATTTATTATTATTATTATTTTTTAGTATGGTTGTACCGCCTTCAATTTTTCTGCACATCACTACTTGACTGGGAGAAAATGCTATTTAGCATTAAGTCCGCCTTTTGCACCACACTGTTTTTAACATGGTCAATAAAGAGTAAATAAAAAAATAATAATAAAATTTACCTTTACGCGAACTTGCAGTAACTTCTTAGATGTACGAGTATGACAGCTTAACTTAATAAATAAGTTATAAACTTAAAAATGTTAATACATTTTTAGTGAGCCTTAGAATCTTGTACAATTTGTGTTTTTAATCAATATATTTAATGAAACATGAAAATGAAGTATGAATGATATGCTTATGATAAAAATAAAAGCGTTATTAAGTATACAGTATTATTTCAATACCCCTATCATACAATGAGAGGCCATATAAATCATTTTTCTTTTGTATGAAATTCTTATTCAATTTTTATACACAAAAATTATAGTTTGAAAATATTTTTTTACAAGATTATTGAACATGCTTGGTTAGTACAGAATATGGGGGTTGAATTTTGCAACTGAAATTTAAACCAGTTAACCCCAACCGATCTAGTTGAAATGTTGCACACACGTTTAGTAAATTTGTGACGTCATACTAAATCCAATATGGCGGAGGCCTTAACTTGGCTGATTAATTATCTTTATGTACCCCCATAGATTAGTAAAGATACTTCGCCGCCTTGACATTGTATGAAGCCACAAATGGCTTATTTTAGTAAGTTCTTTTTTTGAATTCTTGACAAATAAAAACATTTTTAGAGAAAATTTACGAATAAAATAATTAATACTGCGTAATTTACATAATAAATAAATAATTATTTCAAATTAACAAAATAATTTAGGGACATTTTAGCACGGAGACGTGGCAAAACTTTTTTACGCAACTATTTCAATTCTCAAAACTGGGAACATTTTCTTGTTAGGAGTGAGTAATCTTTACTAATCTATGTGTACCCCTATGACATTTTTCTGAAATAAGAAAGAAGTATACAAAAATACATTACGTTACTAAATCTTGTTTCTAGTAAATTTTCTAATATAAATTTATTATATTTTAATATTGTACATGTTGAGCGTGAGTTTCAAATAAGTAGCTACTTGGAACTTGCAGACAGCTATTTTGATATTAATTTGTATATTTAGGTCGCAGGGCCTAGGAACATTCAAGGACTGTCTAGCTAAGTGTATGTAAAGGTCAAAATTGGATTTATATTACTGTGTACCTAAATCATTTCTTATCTCATCGAAGACGAGTACTCTATGAATTAATCTGTCACCAAGTCTGTATTATTTCGTTTATATGTTTAATGTTTTCATTTCTTTTGTGATAGGGCTGATTTTCTGCGTGGTTGATATTATATAAGTGTTATATCACAAAGGCCCAATTAGTCCTTTTGTATTTTAGGCTTCTTTTATAGGCATCTGTAGACATTAAGTGTCAGTAAAATATGTCTACATGTTTATCTACAAATATGTATAACATGTAGACAAAATCTGGAGGCACGGCAGTGCCTCCGCCAAGTCGAGCCAAAGCCAAAAAAGCGGCACGGCCGTAGCATTCTTTTCTCGAAGCAATTCGGCCCATTTTTGACCCCCTGTAACTTCTTTGTTCATGAAGCTATCATCATCAAAAGCAAGAATCATACTTTTCGATAGAATATTTAGAGAGGCACGGCTACATTACGGCGGATAATAATATGTTGATACACGTTTAAAAGAACACTATTTTGTCTGCAACTTATTTATACTACTGCAAATTATTTATCATCATTAAGGTATGCTTCTTTAATTGAGCCATTGTAGTAGATAAATTAGTACGACAACAACCAGCGGTACTTTTATTTCGAGGAAAACTCGAATACGAATGCAAAATCCATTTTTTTCGTTATTTTCGCACATTTTTTACCTCGAAATATCGGATATACATTTTGATGGACATCAAAAACTATTAACGATTCTTTATTTGATAGGTAAATCCTATTATGCTTTCGCGTACGGAGAATTCAATGTGGCAGATGTTTCATTGGATAGTTTCGTCAAATATTTTGGTCCGCTCCGAAATTTTTGTACCCTTAATATGAGTTTTTACGTTTTTACAAGCATGACTGTTTTGTATTTGTTTACGTATTTCCAATCAGTTCTGCTACAGTCCGCTGGGGGCGCTGATTGGAAATGTATGGTAAGAGTACTGCAGTAAGAAGTTGATTCTGATTTGAAGGCACAGAAAATTACAATTATTTTTTTACTATCCATCGCTAACTCTCTGACAGTAACGAGAATATCGAAAAGACGTATTATTTCGACACAAAAAGGAAAGTTTATTCGTTACTTTAGTTCATTCTGTTAGTCTATAACTTTTACATGTTTATGCTGAAATTGTTAGACTTTGTGGTAGTTACGAAGTTTCGGTACTCAATGAAAATTTGGAGATGAAAAGTAAAGACGTGTTTCTTTGAATATAGTTGAAATATAACAGTATATTAAAGAAAGATAGACTTTGTTCATTCATTCGAATAATAAATTGATTCGTGCTTGCTTTTCGTAATAATGTTAAGAACTCAACACTATTACTTGAAAGAAGTAAGTAGTTTTTGACATTAAGACTTACGTGTCTTTTATATGATACTGTTTCTATAAGGTAGGTATATATTACAAATTTTTTGAATAGTCTGTTGTCATGATATAATCGATTATAATAATTGTTATCAAACTACATTGAGGAAAAAATAAGTGGTTCATAGATATCTGAAGTATTTTATATACACGTGTAGGGTGCCGATATTTCCGATAAGTAATTCCGTGAAGTGTTATAAAAATGATATTCTATTGTTATTTTCATAGATTTACGAAGGTTACCTTGCTATTTTACCTGAATACGGTCTTAGCTGTACTTGTTTCTTTTTTATTTTCTATCACGATATGTCTATATGATTTGAAAGCCTGTGATATTTTTAGCTTTTGTACTTGTAAGTTATAAACGTGGTAAAGCTCTTTGTGGTTCGACTATTTTGGCTCTATAACAACCGTATAATATTTTTTGTTAAGGGTGGGTTAAGGGTAAAACAGTGAAAATATACTTCAAAATTAGCTTGTATTAGCTTAGTATTAGCTTAGCTTGTATAAGGGATTCCAAATTAGTCTTCAGGAGTAGCAAGGTGTCGGTGATCGATCTCGGATGGAATTCCTATCCTATTTGTGTAACAGAGATGTACATGTATTTTTTGTCTGTCTGCTATTCTATACAAGCTAATTTTGCGGTATAGGTATGAAACTTGGACTTTATGGGTAACGTTTTAATTATTTTTTTATTTAGGGTAACAGCCATAGTAACAACAATTTAAGAATCTTAGTAAATTTCATTTTTCTTCAAATTAGTGTGCCTACATATAATTATGTTCAACAATCGACCGCTACTATTCGACTTTACCTCAATAATATTTACTTAAGGTAAAAATCAAAATCATGCTAGGAGCTAAGGGAGACTCGCATGAATCTTAATAAAAATAAATCAATTAAAATGAGAAATAGCTGACCTGTTTCGCCCTTTTTGGTGGAGGGTGCGGCGTTTGATCTTTTCATGTTTTCATTTAGATTGGAATAATATTTAGAGCACCTTCGTAGAAAACAACATTGTTACGGTTAAACAAATTATTAGTGATATTAACAAATTTACCGTATTAACAATTTATTAACAACAACCGCTTCTGATTGTTACCCGGCTGAGCTTCAGGCTCGCCATCAAAACCCGGTCAAACTGGAAGGGTAGTTAGGGCCATCAGCAACTACGTACTTCGAAAACAAAATCTGAAAGTGTGCACTTAACCGCTACAAAATGGTGATGCTAGTTAGCCGAGCGGTTTGACGCCTCCGTAGTTAAATGTTAGTGCGTAGGAGGGGTAACAGTGATTAGGTAAGGAACTAGGTGTATATATAGAGTAACATAGATTTTGTCTTGAAATTGAAAATTTGTGCACAGAATTGAGCGTGGGCAGAGCTGCCAAGTGAATCTCGGGGTAAATAATGTTTTTCTCGTATGCCTTTTATTCGTACCAGAATAGGTATGACATTACATTTTATAGAGCATAATATACATTATTAACATTGCTGTATCGAACTCTTTAAAGAACGCGCATTGTAATTTAAATGAACATTTTGATGAAATAAACAATTTGAGAGGAGACTTGCTGAGTGCTTAGATGTTGGTACAATAATAGTCGATTGACGATGACGAAATAAATAAATAAATAAATCGTTGTAACCGTAATACCAGATTAGCCTTGTAACACCTTGATAAATGTTACTTACTCCAATATGAACTCATTAAATTAGAAAACAGCTGCACTTAAGACTGATTTAAGACTGAATCACGAAGGCGAAGAGTCGTACCATTTACTCAGTATTTCCCAATACCGGAAAAAGCCTGAAGCTTACTTCACCACACCGTTCCAATACAGATTAACGGTAATAAAAATAAGTAAAGGAATATAAATCAAACAGGAAAATATTGCAAGAAAATCTTTTTGCGACAAACGAAAAGGTATGACACGTGTAACCTGCCAACCCATATTAGTGCAACGTGATGGATCATTCTTATCAAACCAGCGGCTGACATGAGCTTTACACGGCAGTAGGGATTTAGGACGCTGAGAATGAGGTTACTATTTATTTATACTGCCAGGGATAACCTAGTGGTTAAAAAAAGGGAGACGCTTTCTGTACTTACACTAGGATTCCCTTCATCATGGGATAGGCTTCATGGGTACCATGGACACAGACGAAAACACCATGAACCAGAACAGAAATCTTGATACACCATTCAGATATCTGTCTGGCCGGGGATCGTACTCGGGACTCTGCGCGTCAGACCGTTGCGCCACGTGGGTTAGATAAAAACTTGAACTCCCATTCGGAAAGTCGAGGTTCATATCGCAGGAACCTCTGATTTGTCAAAGTTATGTGCGTATTAGAAATTCATTGCCTGTTTTTGTATATTTTATACCTTTACTACCCTAGCAATACGTTTTACTTGGAAAAGTTCGTAAATAAGTAATTACAAAATAAAGATTACTGTGTATCAGTAAGCCTCTTGCGAAAAACACTCTCAAACCCTTATTTTCATGGATTATTCCTCCAAATAAAGATTAAATTGGGTTTCCACATCAGTTTTTCGTAATTCTAGATCAAAGACCAAGTCAACAACCTTGTTATTATTCTTATATAAATAGTAATATGAATTCTCGTGGAATTCTCCACTGATTTTGTCACGAAATCGTCGCCAAAATGCAAACATTTTAAAACCGAATGACATTTGAATTGTGCTAATCAATTCAGCGACGCGGATTGATTAGAATTCGGTATTGTATTGATTTGCTTGTATAAAAAATAAACACTTTTTATTTTCACACCGGTAATAGAGACCCGTGACCCGCGCTATATACGCTACCGCGCTACCCGCGTGGTAGTGTCCCCATACCGGTCTGACGTGCAGAGGGTTCCGGGATCGATCCCCGGCCAGACAGATATAAATATATATATATTATAATATAAGAGTAGCAGACGAGCATGCAGTCCACCTGATGGTAAGTGGCTACTGCCGCCCATGGACATCTGTAATCAACCCCAGATAGGATTAGATATTCCTACCTGAGCTCTGCCACAGATGTGCCGCTACCCCTGAGGACTAAGCTGGAACGCCTCGGAATAGTCTGTCTCCCTTACCACACCCTTCAAACCAGAACACAGCAGCTCTTAACACTGCTGTTATTAGGTACAAATAGGTGTGGCGGTGGTGCCGCCGGAGTCGAACCACAAAGGGTTCTACCACCTTCAAATACGATGAATTTACGTGTGTTGTTTGCATATTCTTCCTTGTGTGTGTCCATGTCACGCAAAACACAGGGAATCCTAGTGTGGAGCTGTGAGTGTAAAAAGAGTCTTTAAAAACTTGTTTACACTGAGTAAATATGTCATCAACCCGTTACTGTTCCACTGCTTGGCTTGTGTCTCTTCTCAGCCTAAGACGGGTTTAGGCCAAGTGTGAATCAAGTGTGTGAGTTGTGTGACGTCACACAACTTTGACAACTTTTTATTTCAAAGAATATTCAGGAGTAAAGGTTTCCTTATAATGTTTTCGTACACCGTTATAGCAAGCGATAATAAAATTAATGTCAAATAAGCACATAACTTTGACAAATCAAATTATTGGAAAGTGGACTTTGAGAGGCCGAGTTTCATTCACGATTAATAAATTGGTCTCGTAATAACGTAGGTATCTTGAACAAACGAAATAAACACAATGTCAATATTCTGCTAAAAATAAAATTCAAATGGAGTCTCTATCAATGAAAACGGTGACCTATGTGCGAATTGCGAATATCTGAATATATTTGAAAGTAATTCAAGTATGTCATATCAATGCACATAATATTCTGTTAATTTGCTGTATACATTTCGTTGTTTTTTCACTTAACGTTCTGTTGTATGTATTCAAATGGATCGTATCAAAGACGGACTTTCTAGTCAGTAGTAAGAGATAAAATTAAAGTGTCTGGCATTTTTAAATTGATTATTTTTGAAGGAGCTTAGAAAATTCATCTTACTAAAACATACAATCACTTCGTATGCTACACGGGCTAATTTTATAAAGTACCGCTGAATCGATTTGATAGTTTAAATAATAATAATAATAATAATAATAATAATCTTTATTGTATCCAAAAACAAAATACAAGAATAAAAACATACAAATATTGAACGATACAAAAGGCGGCCTTATCGCTAAGACAGCGATTTCTTCCAGGCAACCTTAGGGTGAGGAGTTAAAGAGTGGATGATTATAAGAATAGGTAGGGTGCAAATAAATAATAGTTAAAAATCTACCTACATAACACATAAAAACAAGCGTAAATTTGAAATATAATTATAAAAAAATAAATAATTGACATACTTGATATACATACTTATAATTATAGAGTAACTAATTGTAAATTAAAAATTAAAAACAAAAATTAATACTGTTTTAAAAACTTTTAACTTTTAACTGTTTTAAATGTAGGTAGCTAGTTTTATTTACTTTTTACCTAAGTACGGGAGGTAATAATTTTAGATCGATGAATATATAATTATGATGTATGTCTTATTCTGTAGCACACCATGCAGAATGTCTTGACATAATTAAATATATTAGGGGTCGTTGGATTCGTCTAAATTCCGGAGTCTCTTAGCTATGTTTTACTTTTAGTTATAGTTATTTTTATAATATAAGAATAGCACACATGCAAGCATTGCACCGGATGCTAAGTCGCTGCCGCCCATAAGCACATTTTTTTTTGTTTTCGAGGGGGAAACCTTCAAAAGGTACCCGACGACGTGGGAGCGACGCCGGGTTATGTGGGATTTTTACCGCACTAAAAGCCCCCCGGTGGCCGTCCTCAGCGCTTGGTGGAGAACTCCGGGATCTCCAATGGAACACAACCGGAGTCCTCCGAGCGCGATGCCCCGGTCGTGCTCTGCCCT
Organism: Epargyreus clarus; assembly: GCF_041222505.1. Classification (NCBI taxonomy): domain Eukaryota; kingdom Metazoa; phylum Arthropoda; class Insecta; order Lepidoptera; family Hesperiidae; genus Epargyreus; species Epargyreus clarus. Next base: position 6,020,198 of record NW_027332231.1, on the reverse strand, counting down.
GGGGGGAGCACTTTACGCTCCTCCCGCACACCTAGTGTTTACGACGGCATGCGACCACACATGCCGCCGTTCTTCCCGGGGTTGCTCTTCGGACGGTTCGAGCTCCCACCCTTGCCGCCGGCAACCTCGGAAGACCCCTTTTAGTCGCCTCTTACGACAGGCAGGGGATACCGTAGCCCTATTCTAGTCCCGGAACTACAGGGACAGCCCATAAGCACCTGAACCGTTACCATGAGTTTTTACGTTTTGACAAATAATCCTAATTGGATCCTAGTTGAAAATTTTAAATTATTGTTACATTAGCTTAGTTTGTTTAATTATAATTAATTTAAATTGCTACACCCTTACAGGGTTTCATGCCACTGTATTAAAAATTTGTAACACCTTTATATGTATGTGATAACTGCATGATGCAATAAAGATTATGAAAGTTTCGTCGTTCGTTCGTCGTACAAAGCAGACGTGTATAACTTTACATTTAAAAATCAATAAAAAGTACTCGACAAATCTAATCACTACGTCCCTAGTAAATTGCGGTTAAAATTGTGAACACAGTGCTTCGTAATTACATCGTTACGCATCTACAGCTGCTACAAAGTTGAGCTCCCCGCTGCCCGTGCGCACCCCCGCGAGAACAGGCGATTGCTATTTTTTACTCGCTCACGCACTGCATTAGCAGGTACGTAAGACATGAGTGTCCAGCGGACACCTCCTAATAATCCGCTACTACCCGCAACAAGCGCATCGACTGCGCGCGCTGGATCGCAACCGGATTTGTCAAAGTTAGGAAATCCTAATATGGATACGCAAATTACATATCGAAAACGTAAACAGCGGGAAGTTCATGAATGTGAATGTTCAACCGATCTAAAGGAGATGCGACTGGAGATGTCTCGTATAAGTTCGCTATTGGAAAAATACACCGAGTCACATGACCAAGTTTTGCAAAAAATGCAAGAAAATATTACCGAAATTAAGAACCAAATTTCTGATATGAAATCATCTAACGAACAAACCATACATGTTATTCAAACAAATGTAGATAAAGTCTTCACAGACATCAACGATATTAAGTTATCTACTTCCAGCCTACTGACGGAACAGAAAAACATAAGAAGCCACGTGACTCGATTAGAACACTCTATAACACTTGGTGAGAATAAGATAAAATCTCTTGAAACGGACCTCAACAATTTGAAAGATTCGTCACTCACCACACTTACTAAGCCTGAAAACCAACTATTCTTAGGTGAACAAATAATTCAAGAGATCCAGAATCGTAATGCTAGAGAAAAAAATATAATACTAGTGGGGTTACCCGAACCAACTTCTACGAAACTCGAAGAAAGAATGGCGAAAGATGAAGCCGATGTTTTAAATATAATTTCGACAATTAATACAGATATTCCAATCCCAATCAAAATTTTTCGAATTGGAAAGTACGATCCGGGAAAAAACCGTAGCATTAAGGTATGTTTTGATGTAGTAGGACCAGCAAAGCAGCTCCTCCGCAATAAAGGTAAACTTCCAAAGGGAATTCGAATGTACTCTGATCAAACTCCAAACCAAAAGAAATTCCTTAAAAATTTGCAAGAAGAGTTAAAACTGCGTGAAAATAATGGTGAAAACGGACTTACTATTAAATATGTAAACGGAGCACCGAAAATAGTACACTTAAACGCAAAAAACTACGAGCAATGAATAAAACTCCTTTTGATAGAACCTTGAGTACAAATACCTACGAAATACTAGACAGCTATAACAGTATTACAAAAAATAAATCACGTTTCACATTCTTTTATCTTAATGCCCGCAGTATATGTAAAAAAGGAAAATTTGACGAACTTAAATGCATTCTCCAGACTATACCAAATACTGTACATGTTATTCTCTTGACCGAAACATGGATCCGCACTGAATTGCAGGCGCAACGTCTCCAACTCCCTAACTACACACACTACTATAATTATCGAACAAACTCTGCTGGAGGCGGTGTATCGGCATATGTTCACAACAACATTAAACACAGCCTGTCCGAGTCTAAGTACATTGGAGGAAATAACTATCTTTGGGTAAAACTAGAAAAATTCGCTCTTGAAGTAGGAGTAGTATACAACCCAGGACATACTGACTTTAATGAATTTCTTGCAGAATACGAATACCAACTAGAGCAAAGACGCCGTGCAATTGTATTTGGTGACTTTAATGTTGATCTTCTATCGAAAGAAAAAAAGACAAAGCAGTATAAACAACTATTGAAGGAATCCGGCCACATAATTATTAATAAAGTCAGCAAAAAATTTTGTACTAGAGAAGGGCAAACAAGAAAATCAATTTTGGACCATATCAGCACTAATTTGAAAAACGACAACTTTCACATGATAACTATTGACTCCCCATTTTCAGACCACAAACAAATTTATTTGGAAATTAAGAAAGTAAAACCACCACCTAAGATATCTACTACATATAAAGCCATAAATTACACTAAACTACAGAGCATAGTAGAAAAAAGAAGATTTCAAGAAGTGACAGATGATTACACTACATTAGAAAGGAAGATTAAACATTGTATAGAGGACAGTGAAGAAACTAAAACGAAAATTCTTAACAGACCGCAAGATGATTGGATAAATAGAAACATAATATCTGAAATCAACAAAAGAAATGTATTGTGGGTGGAGCTCAAGAAAAAACCGAATAATGATATTTTGAAGAAAGACTTTAAAAAAAAAAGTTACGAAGTATCTAAGCTGATTCAAGATACAAGAGATTCATACTATTATAATAAATTTACTCAAAACATTAAAAATCCAAGAAAAATGTGGGATTTAGTAAACACCTTAGCGGTAAATAAAATACAACAAAATTGTGCTCCTCCAACGCTAATATTTGATTCCAGGGAAATTAAAGACCCCAATAAAATATGCGACACTTTTAACGAATATTTTTCATCAATAGGTCAACATTTAGCATCTCAAATACCCAAAAATTTCCATGACCAACGCAAGCAAGCATTGCCTTTACCAAACGATTCTCAAAGCTTACAAATGTCATCTTTAAAACCATGTTCTCAACAAGAAATTTTAAATATAATTAGTCATCTTGATTCAAACTGTAGTGTTGGTGTAGATGGCATTAATACTAAAACAATAAAATGCCTAAAATATGTAATATCAAACAAATTAGCTGACTGTTTCAATAGGTTGTTTGACGATGGTAATTTTCCCGACACATTAAAAGTCGCTAAGGTAACACCAGTATATAAATCCGGTCCAAAAAGTGATCCAGGTAATTATCGGCCTATTTCTGTGTTGCCAGTATTGTCAAAGATCCTCGAAAAACTCTTGCATACACGATTACAAAATTACTTAGATTCAATTAACTACATTTCTAAACAACAATATGGTTTTAGGCCCAAAAGCAACACACTTACAGCTACAATCGACCTTGTTACTAAAATAAAACAAAATATCGATAAAAAGAACATAGTTCTTGGTATATTTATCGACCTTAAGAAGGCTTTTGATACTGTAAGCCACGAACTACTTTTGCAAAAGCTAGAAGTTCTTGGAATCACTGGAAAAGCTTTACAAATGTTCAAATCATACCTAACACAAAGATCGCAAATAGTTAAAATAAATAGCTTTCAGAGTAAGTCATTGCCGATAACTTGCGGTATTCCTCAGGGATCAATTTTGGGACCATTGCTCTTCTTAACCTATATAAATAATATACAAGAACTAGGTCTAAATGGTCACATTACCCTATACGCAGATGATACTTGCTTGTTTTATTTTGGGTCATCCATACATAATCTGATTTTAAAAGCTCAAGAAGACTTAAACATCCTACAAAACTGGTTTCAATACAATTTACTAACTGTTAATATCTCCAAAACTTGTTATACTCTTTTTAAGGCAAAAAACAAACAGATACCATCATACACACCGCTTACAATAGACAATACCCCTTTGCAAGAAAAACCCAGCCAAAAATATCTTGGTCTACATATGGACACTTACTTATCGTGGAAAGATCATATAAAACACATTAAAACTAAATTGATAACATTGAGTGGGTCGCTACGTAATATAGTGCGGTGCATACCACGTAATTTTCGCTATAACATTTACAATGCACTAGTAAAACCACACCTGACTTACCTTATAGAGGTATGGGGATGCGCGGTAAAAACAAGAATAAAAGAACTTCAAATAATACAAAATAAAATAATCAAATTAATTTTTAGTTATAAATATCTAACGCCTACAAAGAAAATTTATGAAGAAACAAAATTAATGACAATCAAAAAACTTTATTTCTATAGCATTTGCATTTTCATACGTAAAACACTAAATAAGAACATCCATACTAGCATAGCGTTCCAGAAACAGAAACACGTCACAATACGCAGCACGCGTCGCGCTAGTTTTCTCGTTCTACCCAAGCCGCGAACAACGTATGGCAAAACAATGATAACGTATGAAGGAGCACAATTTTACAATAGATTACCTTTGCGTTTAAAAAATGTAGAATCACTAAATGTATTTAAGAAGGAGTTATCTAAATACATTATTAACAGTCAGTTTTGTTAATTAAAAATAATGATTTAAGTTTAAGAAGTTACGTTTGTGAAACAGTTTAAATCGTTTGTGTAATATTTAAAATGTAAAGAGGTTTCAATTAACATTAATGTTTGTACAGTGCGACAACGAACTTGTGTATTTTTTCTTATGAATTATGTTCTCATGTAAGTGACGAATATGTCTTTTTGAGAATAAATATCTTTAAACCTAAGATTATGAAAGATGAAAGATGAAATATGACTGTTTTGGTATTTGTTTACGTATTTGCCCATACAAATTCCAATCAGCGCCCCTAGCGGATTGTATCAGAACTATAATGTCAATAACGTAACATTAAATGTCTAAATTGACAAAATGGCGCTTTATGTTTTGTCTCTCTTTTTTGCGAATATGTGAGGCAGACAACAAGACTTGAGCACTTACTTATTGTTACTCAGTCTAGTGAAGCAAACGGAACAGAATAATGGATTGAGTAAACGTAACGTAAAATTGTCGGATGTTTTGAAAACTCATGGTAAGGGTGCTAAACACAGCAGCGTGTAACATTGCTGTTAACAGGCAGAAATAGGGGTATAGTTATAGTTGATGTCAATACTCTTTAAAACTTAATATACGTAAAGATAACAGAATATTTTTGTTCCAGTGCAAAAACTTCGGTTCCGTGAGGACGGATTATGAAGGAGAATGCTCCCGGCGTGTGTGAACATTTTCTTTAGACTCGTGAGTGACGTGATATGTGATGGACACAACGTGTTACTGAAGTGTTATGACAGGTATAACGTGAAAGGTTATAAGTCAACAGAATATATAATATTAAGTGCTGGATAAGTGTTATGATAAACGGTGTATCATTAAAGGTTGTAGGTAAGTTTGTGATTTGATAGTGTTTTGTGACGTCATTAAGAACGAATGAAGTGTTGTGTTAAGGAACTTTTGGGAATACTTGATGTGATGTGAACTTTATTATTTATTAACCTAGTAAATAATTGTTGAGTTACTTTTAAAGTTATTAAAGAACCTTAATAGTTATAACGTATTCGATGGTATCGGTCTGAGTTCGATCTCCGGCCAGGAAGATATGTACGTAAAACTTGTCGAAGCGGCAATTATTTATAATAATATTGCCTATCCTATACGCCATGTAAATATTGGTTCTGCAATGAGGCAGAATTTTACGCATTTTTTAAGTATATACGGAGTATCTGTAAGCGAAATTGTTATGTTGTAAAAAAAAATAAAAATACTTTGGCCATATTATAATACTTGAAAATGTGTGTTTATGATTAGGTAAGAAAATTATAATATTTCACCGTTTGTAATTTTGAAATTTGTGCCATCAGGGAATACGTGTGTCAAATGACAAATTTGAATAATTTGGCGCGATGTGTCGACACGTCTGTGTATATAATTAGGTTTAGTTATTAAGTTAAATAACATGATACGCGTAAGATTATGTATTTACATATAAACTTAATTATAAAATAAAATATAAATGTGAGAGGATCTGAATAAATTGAAGTGTAATTCGTTTCTTATGAAGTGTAAAAGAAAATTTTGTTAGAAATGTGTATTAACTAAGTTTAAGTTGTATTATGTTGATAGGTATATCCATAGATAAGTATAGATATCTCACCGCCTTGTAATTGAAGGAAGCCATTAAATGACTTAACCAGCTGACAATTCTGTTAGCCGTTTCATGGCTGTCTTGGTGGAATAATGTCGACATGCGTAGTTAAGACACGAAATCGAAGAAAAAGTGCGAAGAAATATCGTTTCATTCGTAAATGATCTAAAAATGACATTGTTTAATACCTTTCAAACAAGAAGATAATTGACAGTGACAATTGTCAAAAGGTTACATTTTCTTGTTAGGAGCGAGTAATCCTTACTAATCTATGGGTATATCATGATATAATCACTTACATCATGCTAAGTGCAAGTGCAAGAAAACTGGAACATTAAATTATATTATCATCAAGTCCGTTAAATGGAGGCAATGTTAATATCATGATTCTAATGATATTGCGTTATTGTAGGTAACTAAGCTATGGAGATGTGTCAAGTCCACTAATAGAGTCGCGCAATTTTGGTAGGACGAAATTTCATTGAATGAAAAATAAATATAATTTAAAAAACTAAAAATCACGCTTTTGTGATAAAATCAACTAAAAAGTATAAAATAATTTTCAATCTAGGAATCAATTAAGGAACAGTAAACAGTATCATTGTGAAAAAGTGGGGTGCTCCATTTAACAGTTTTCGAAAAGCGCCACACACTTTTTCTGTTATCTGTTATTGAAACTAAAAAGCAATAATTGTTTGCAATCTAGTAACTTTGCGATGAACTTTCTCTAAGGCGCTCGAATAATCTCGCTTGCGGATTTTGATAAGGACAATGGTACAAAGTTATTTTCAAAGTGGATAGAAATCAAAGATTCCGTTACGTAGTTACATAAATACATACAACCCAAGCTAATAAAAGCGTGTTGATAACAAGCAAGCATATTAGAGTTGAAAAACATCGATAGCATTGCTGCTTCGCACATCTTTTTTCGAAAGGCACTCTAAAGCTCATATGGATAAAAGGAGCTAAATGTAGAACTTAATTAAGGAGTTTGCGATGCGCTTTAACTACTATGCTTAACTAGATCACCATTTTACGGACGGAAGTTTTTTGAATGAGATTATGAATCTTTTTGTGATTTTGTTCTATTTTTGTATTCATGTTTGAAAACATTGTTATGTCCGATCAAATATAAATATAACATTTTCTGTAGGTACTATTTTGCCTATAATAATTGCATATTCAAGTTTGATTCCGGAGTCTTTTCATCTTCTGGTTCTGGGTGTTATCTGTATGGGTGGCCACCGCATCCACAACACAAATTATATACTACTTCAGTACGTACCTATATCTATATTGTAGAATCATCTAATTTCATGAATTAATAATATTAAGCGTAAATGGTTACATAAATTTTCTAAAAAAATGTAAATACATGTATTATGTATATAAGAGCCATAATATATTTGATTCTTAAAATAAAAAAGCAGTAAATAAATTCAACTCAATTAATATTACAAAATTGGGTTTACGATATAGTACTTAGCAGAACTTAATGCCTAATTAAATTTATAATTGGCTATTTTATCCATAAGTAATGACAGCCTCTTTTAATGACTACATGATTACAATCTCAATGAAAACTAGATACGAAATATTCCATCTACTTTTCCATTTTCAGGATTGCTGTAAATAGAATAAATAATAATCTCTAAACAAATACATTTAACTATATATAATATTAGCAATAAGCCGGACAACCGGAAATGAAGTGTCATTCGCAATTTATTACAAATTGGTTTTGAAATTTAATTCAAACGTCAATCAATTCAGGATGGTGTCAATATGAAGGAAGATAGTATTTTTGTATGAAAATTTCCCAATACGCTTAAATTTCCAAATTCCATTTATACAGCGGATCTATAACTGTATACTATTAAATATCTTTGACTGTATATTTCGATGTAATATTTGTGCCCACTACCGAAATAGGTGACAGAGATAAACTCAATAAACCGGGCATGACAGGCGACAAGTAGTAATAACATGTAATCAGGACCCTTATCGATCTCGGTATCTAGTCTAGTAGCTAAATAATGTTTACTCGTAGATATAAATAACCTTTATAAATAAAGTCTAGTGGATCTGTTGAATTCGTTTTTATCCATTCATTAGTTTAAGTACTGCTGGACATTTTATATGCTCTTCATTTATACATGTTCTCTTCACAAAACATAGCTCCGTAGTTTGTGTATATCATAATCGATTTTCAAAGTTAAGCAACGACGAAAGGGATCAGGAAGGTGATGGATGACCATTAGTGGCAGTTACATCATGCGCACACTTGGTTTAAAAAGGGTGACACACTGGCTTCTAATCCGTTATCGGAGCGTAAAGGAGTTAGACGCGTGGCTAACAGTAGCATATAAAAATATTTCAGTCAGCTAGCCAGTCACACTACTTGGATGTGGGTGGTGGTGCCCGTATGGGCCCTTTTCCTGTCTCATGTTAACGCCCCTCCCTCTCTCACGTTAACTCCCGGTTGTCCTACCTTTTTTGTTTTTTTTTCGAGGGGGAAACCTTCAAAAGTTACCCAATGCCGTGGGAGCATCATGAGGTTATGTGGGATTCTTACCGAACTATAACCCCCCCGGCTGTGGCCGTCCTCGGCGTTGCGTAGAGGGCTCCGGGATCTCCAAAGGAACGCAACCGGAGCCCTCTTAGCGCATTGCCCCGTCGTCCACCCAGGTGAGCTTGACGCTCGCCACACCGTCTGGTGCGTACGACGGTATGCGACCACACATACAGCCGTCCTTCCCGCGGTCGCTGACGGGCGTTTCGAGCTCCCACTCTTGCCACCCTTAACCCCGGAAGCCCTCTTTTAGTCGTCTCTTACGACAGGCCCGGTTGTCCCACCTGCATGCGCGCTAAATGCATCCTATCGTTTAATACGCCCACTCAAGCGGATCGCAAGAAACTACAGCAAGTGTATGTGTATGTGAGGAACGTGCGTACGGACGTAAACATGAGCGATAGGAAAAGAGCCTTATTAGATGACTTTATAATTCCCTGAAAGACGCTCTTGTATTCTTCTTTAGTCGCCACCAGCATAATAAGAGGGAAAAGTGGCATAGATCGACATCACTACCACCAAGAAAGTGCTATGTACATTGTACACTTAAATATTTTATTTGCAAAATATTTAAATATTATGTAAAGTATTTACTTATTTGTAAAATAAAATATTTAAGTGTACATAGTATTTTCTTCATTTCACTATATACTTAATTAGGTCTCATGATAAGCATTTTTAGATGCTGATATTTTGACCCAGTTTCAGGGATCGGGTTCACGAGGAAACTGTTTAGTCGAGAGCTGTTGACAGGAACTAATGATAGAATTATTTGTCTATCGTTCGCCTAGTTCGTTTGTTTTGGATACAATAAAATTAGCCTATAATAACGATTATAACGAGTCACATACGTACGTTATCGCGTCGAAATACTATCGTCCCACTGCTGGGCATGATTTCGCTCTCAAAGTAAGTGGGTTTTTACAATTTTTCTTTAAGTACTCCCAGGTGCTTAGATTTTCTTCGCCGATTCACGATGTATTGCTTCGCCGTTATAGTAAGTCATAATTAATTTCTAATATGCACCCTTTATAATAGCTCTATAAGACACGTAAGTTACTAAACTGAAAAGCCTAAAAAGTAATTTATTGTTCCTTGTATAGTCATTTAGATATTCTAATGTCTAATGTTACCTAAAATAGTCTAATGTTACCTAAAACGGAATTTCGAATTCAGTTTCTATGATAATAAAACAGTAGTTTTCTGCTTGAAAACCATTGTAAAATCTTGTATGAAAACAAGTAATGAATAAATGTTCTGTATAACGTGGAGATTGCATTATTAATAAAATGTTTCGAAATAATAATTTATTCCAGACTTTAATTAAAATACCCGGGATAGTCCAGCTCCGTTTATAATTCCCCTGAAAATAACTGGTTTCTTGAATTAACGTTAAATATTAAATATTGTCATTTCCATGAACAAATGTTTTTGTTCAAGTTTCATTGGATGCCGATAAACAGCGTAAGAGTTTAGTCATCATTATAGCAAGTGATAATTAATTGTTAATACACAATCTTGGAAAATCCGAGGCATGGGATTCGAACCTCGGACTTTCCGATTTTAAAGGCTTTCAACTTACAACTGCTTACCAACGTAAAAGTTTTTCTGTAACGTAACACTATAACACCTATAATTTAAGTACATAATATAATAACTAGCTTTGTATAGTCTCTTTTTGATGTTGTTTATGTATTTAGTTGTTTTGCCATTTAAAAAAAAATCATATATACAAACATTAGTTTTGAACATGTAGATTACCAAAGAATATATTTAGTTTATTTCAACATAGTAATAAAACATCTATTAATGTCACCTTTGTTTCGAAGCGATTGTATCAAAACAATTTTGGAAATAAACCTATTCGGAAAACAATACCTTTACGCCTCGAAAAGGCTTTACAGTGGAAGTTTTACAATGTTGTTTTCTATTTGGAAAAATCCAGGCATTTGTCTCCGTTTAGACTCGGAAACATCAATACAAACACGTTGTTCAATTTTATTTCTGAACAAATCTCTTTTACGAGGTTTTACACAGCTTATAACAGTTTTTTATCCGAATACGGAATATTTTTTAGGCGTAGATAGATATCTATTCTCCCTCCGGCCGTATTCGATGTTACAGGCACACATTCGACGAGTGGTGAGCGAAACGAGGGAAGTGGTCAGACACGTAGTGTGGCTACGTTATTCGTCATTGCGCTTACCTTGAAATTTATTAGTTTTCTACCGCGAGCCAAGGTAGGGGATTGAGTGGTTGCTAGGGCAATATTCGTGGAAGCGCAAAGAGCAATGCAAGAAGGGTAGTGTAATTGTAGTTTAATGATCATTTAGTTTAATGATCATTTAATTTAATGATAATTTAATGATCATTTAATTTGTGTGATCGTTTGCTAGATATATTACATAATGTCCCTGTAGTTCCGGGACTAGAATAGGGCTACGGTATCCCCCGCCTGCCGTAAGAGGCGACTAAAAGGGGGCTTCCGGGGTTGCGGGCGGCAAGAGTGGGAGCTCGAACCGTCCAATATGCTACCCCGGGAAGGACGGCGGTATGTGTGGTCGCATACCGTCGTAATCACCAGATGTTGCGGGAGGAGCGAACGCTCCCCTAGGGCAGAGCCCGATTCGGGCATCGCGCTTGGAGGACTCCGGTTGTGTTCCGTTGGAGATCCCGGAGTTCTCCAACAAGCGCCGAGGACGGCCACCGGGGGGGTTTTAGTGCGGTAAAAATCCCACATAACCCGACGTCGCTCCCACGTCGTCGGGTACCTTTTGAAGGTTTCCCCCTTCAAAAGGTACAAAAAAAAAGATATATTACATAAAATAGTAGGTCTGTACTACGTAAGTACTTCTTTGTAACTGTCTAGACTCGGTTTAATTAAGGTGGGAGTTAAAAATGGTTTATTCCTGGGCATTTTTTTTAAAAGCGCTTTTAGATTGATTGTACCTACTTTCATTCGTGTGTTCGCAAATAACTTCGGTTAAGATCCGTAAGAAATATTTCCTACCTAGCTATGATATAAATATCTTTAATGACAAGTAATAGCGTTATTTTATAGTAAATATTTATATTACACGTTAAAACTTGATAAGTAACTTGTATTTGTTTGTGTACATTTATAAAGTTACTGTGGTATCGTAGGTACTATCTTAAAAATAATAATTATATTAAAAGTGCACAAAACTAAACCAAACGGTATTAAACATTTCAACGGCTAACTTTAGTGTTTTTAAAGGAAATAACATCTCGTGTTTAATATTTAATTAAAACGTATCGCTTAGAGCCTTAGATTATCATTGAATGAACACTTTGTGTAACGCTGTCTTTTTCTCTTATGTTAAAATGTACGTGGCGTTTACGAAAAGAAAATGTTTCTTAAAAGTTATAGTGCATATTATGGTGCTTATGAAATCGACAGAAATATTTAATATCCAAATGCATCTATTGCAGGGAATATCGTACATATGAGCTAAGAAGCTTGTTGGTACCAGAGGGAATAAAGTTTAAATTGTGGAACTTCCACGTCCCCATCAAAAGAGAATTTATTAGACTGAATTAAAGTTGGAATATGACTTCTGTTATAGTATTTGAGTAGTGATCCCCAGTTTGAATACCATGCCCTACTTCCGAATACGACTTTTGCTCTGGATAAAGGAGGAGACATCGGCATCTTCCACCAAGTTGCGCCAATGTGAATTGGTGAAGATTTAAAGTGCTTAATATTAATTTAGTTTTGGAGTTACAGAGAGGCTACCATATTTTATGAATACCCTATGCATCAGTTAGCCAGTTCGTTAAATGTTAGACGCTATATATTGTTCAGGAAACTAGTGGAACCGCAACGTTTAGTAAGGAAACTAGGCATTTAATTGAACGCCTAATTAAGAGTAAGCTGTCTGCAGCATTTATATTAGAATTTAAATAAATATTGCTACCGAGTAAGTATATATAAGTATATAGTCACACTAGCTGACCCGGCAAACGTTGTGTTGCCATGTAAATAAAAAAATGTTAAGGGAGAACAACCCTTATCACTTAGGGGTATGAAAAATAGATAGTAGCTGCTTCTCAGACCTAATATACATATAAAATTTAGTGAAAATCGGCAAAGTCGTTTCGGAGGAGTACGGTAACTGTTTGTGACAGGAGAATTTTATATATAAGATATTATGTGTATTCGATATGAGTCGTTCATTTATAAGGTCTGAAAGGTTTTTATTTGCTCAATTAAGATGTGGGTGTACATTTCTACCAAGTTATATAATTTAATACTAATCACAAGGTCGCGCAAATATAAATATGTTTACTGTATTTCTGTAGTTAAACATTTTGATGAGAAATAAATAATTATATTTGTAACACACCTTTGTATGTGGCCTATAAATATGTTTGACAATATAGAATTCCAGTATTGTTTCTATAAAATAATGTCTTATTCGCTGTCTCAGTATTTCAGGAAAATATTATTTCATCTAGTCTATTAAATAAGTTTATTAATAAATTTATCTAATAAGAAATTATTTGTACAATACCATAAAATGAAATGGAAGCCATTGTAATTGTAATTTATTGTAAGTAAAGGTTCTTATTCTTAAGTGGTCTCTTTTGTGTAATAATTAAAAATGTTCTGATCATGTTATAAAGGACATTACAAAATTAGAAGACTACGTTTACAGAATAAATATGTGGGAGAATGCTTCATTTCATATATATAAATATTCCGTTTTTAAAATCACATGATATTAATTTCGAACTACCGCTCCGTATTAACAATTGGCTACCTGTATCATGGTATAAAAAAGGCAACTGTCAACAGATCAGAAGTTGTCCAATAGTGGGCACGGCACGGTGGTGCTCTGAACTGTTTGGTGTTTTGCTTGGGTGTTATTGTTACTATAGTGGCATTAACGCTTATTCATTTAATTATTTTAACTATATTTTTATAAATATTATTTAAATTAGTTGAATCGAAATACCATTGTAGATACCGGCGCGCCCACAAATAAATATTTTAAATTAATTTGTAAAATCATAAGTTGTAAATAATCTACATATTAAAGAATGTAGTTTATAAAATTGCTTGTCTGTTAAATATATAAGATTAATGTCTGCTTTATTATTATTATCTTTTGTATTACCTAAAATTAGTGAGCATTTTTAACATTAAATAATGTTATTACTCGAATCTTATTTGCGATTTGTAAATGAATGTCATTAATTGTTTTTAAATGTGTTGCATCTTTATAAAAATAAATGTTTATATCTAGCTTGACGTTTTATTTATCTTATTTAAATACATTGTAGTATCCTCTTTTTAAACATAAAGATTTTTAAATTACTTAAGTTTACTATTTTAAATTGTTGTTTTATTAAAAGTAATGGCGGAGAAATATTATTTTATCGCAAGTTGCTTTTAATTTTGTTTGGAATTATGGTAGCAATTACATATTTGATTATTATTATTTTTAACAATATTCTAATCAAAACTTATTATTCTTGCAAACGGAACTTGTGTTATGAAGGTGATAGAAAGTAAGAGGATATAACTATTCCTAACTTTAAAGCGCTCTTCAGAAAATAATGTATTTTGTATGTAATAATTCGTTCATAATATTAACTTATTATTCATGTCACTATCATTAGGTCATTTACTGAGATAAGGGCCGATATTAATGGCACTAAAATATATCTTCAACAAAGAAAATAGAACGTGACAAATTATGAGGTAAATGATACCGCAGCTCGACTCAATGGGGGAAAGACAAATTATCCATCATAATTATTATCCCCAATGGAGTCGTTATTGCAGAAACTGACTCCGCATCTATGTATAATAAGAACATCCAATAACAACTTTATAAATCAGCACTCATATAAAAATCTACGTATAAGACATAAAAAAATAACTTAACCTAATTATTACGAAAATAAAATCTCGACTGCTTAAATACATAGTTTATGTTACTTCCACAAATTTTCCTTACTTTCCACAATATGTGAATCCAACGGCACCAAATATGTATGTAAAATCAGGCCATGCTAAATAATGAGACATGCATAGATACATACGCTGGATAAACATTACCCTCCGCAGTCAGATAACTATATAATTGACTTCTAAATATTCAACTTTTTCAAATTCAAATCTGAGTTATTCAAAATTGATTCATATAGAATACTTTTTGAAAGTCAACAAACTACCACCGCTTTGGAAGGTGTTTCGCTAAGGAGAAGAAGCGGCGCAAGAAACTCCATACGTGTGCAAATTTGCATTTTTTTTATAATTATACCTAAACGATGAGGCAGACGGGCTACCTGATGGAAAGCAGTCACCGTCGCCTATGGACATTTGCTACACCGAAAGAGTCGCCAATGCATCGCCGGCTTTGGAGGAGAGCTCTTTTTACACCATTTTTAAAGAGCCCCATGTCATAGCGCTCCGGGAATCTGCATCTTTTAAAGAGTAAATAATATACATAGAGTTTACATAGTGGTACATATAATTAATTATTGATGTTGGAGCTAGAGTTGTTACCATGTTACCATGCGTACATACCATGCGTGCATATCATGTTACCATGCGGATTTATCATTTAAGTACTGATTTACATTATAATAAGCTTTTTTGCATAAAGTTATTTTTTTAGTAGATTTAAACCTTTTCTCGGATAGATCGATAATGTCTTTTGGTATTTTATTGTAGAAACGAATACAGTTCCTCATAAAAGAATTACGCACCTTGCTTAATCTAAATTGGGTATGACTAGTTTACAAATAAATATAGTCACTAAAAATAACAATAACAAATGTAATTTAAATGTAACATATTGGTTCTGGAATACGTCTTGTAAGTATATAACTCATACACCCTTCACACCAGAATAAAGCAGCCCTTCATAACAGTGTTTTAAGACACAAATAGCTATGGCGGATGGCGGTATTGTATATACATAAAAGTGAAATAATCGAATGCTAAATGCTTTTGTAGATTTTCACAGAAGATCATTCTATAAAGTAACACAGACTAAAATAGGTTCACACGTTTTCAGTATTTCACGCTAAGAACATTCTAGTATAGCTAATTGCTTTTATCTAGGGGCTGTGAAATCTGAACTAGACTTGGGCACTTAAAGTATTTTCTTTCATTCCTTCTTATATTTAAACGCCCACATACAAATTGCACACGAGTTGGTTTGATTTTGCAGCAGTGATAGCCTAGTGGTTAAGAAACGCGGCTTCTCGATCGAGGGGTCCGACGTTCAAATCCCAGGGCACATCTGATTTTCAAATAAATGTGCGTATTACAAATTAATTATCACTTGCTTAAACGGTGAAGGAAAACATCGTGAGGAAACCTGCATACCTAAGAGATTTATAAAAAAAAAAAATCTTAAGGGTATGTGAAGTCTACCAATACGCACTTGGCCAGCGCGGTGGACTATGGCCTAATCCTTCTCATTCTGAGAGGAGACCCGTGCCCAGCAGTGGGACAGTAATGGGTTGATGATGATGATGGTTTGATTTTAAACAGTGTTCCACTTTTGTCTTCTATTTCAGGGGACATATTACTTACATGACGTGCTTACTTATTTCGAAAGGCAAACAAACAGACAACAATTTTGGTAATTATTTTTGTTACAATTACCTTATACATCCATCCATATGCATCGTGTAAGAAGCTATTATTTTAATATTTCAAACAGATACTTAAAAAATATTTATTTCTAGATGTAATAATCTTACTTAATAAACAAGTCAACGTAACTAATATTAAGTAACATCCAGTAATATAAATAATTACATAACATGTAATATAGGAAATTATTTGGCAAACCCTTAAATTTATCTCGGGTCTATTATTAGGAGCTAATTAAAGGAAAATGACGATCTTGTTGTTCAAGTTGTTTATTTCAGGCCCCTTTGGTGTTAGGGGTATGTAGAGCTGGTGACCTTCGGTGTGATAGTTGCTTAATTAAAATTTTGGGGCAGTATTTTGAACGGAGTAATCGGGTATTAATTATACGTAATAATGGGCCAAGTTGAAGTCATATATACAGAGGGTTCCGTAACAAAAATATAGTTTTTTTTTTAATTTTATTTTAGTATTTGTACAGCAGCTACAAAAAATACTTGTATTGTGACAATTTAAAGTGTTTATTACGTTCTATGGATTAATTATTAAACTTCGTGAAATATCGTGTTTTTGTCAATACCTCATTTTTTTTTTTAAATGTAGTAGATTTTTGTAAATTTTACTCCTTTCTCAGTCATGTACGTTGACATCAACAGGATTATTACCTTTACAATTATATAGGCACATACTATTAATCATAATATCTATTTACTTTGTATCCGTTTCCAAAATTCTCAGGTGACTTGTATTCGAACACGCAAACCTCAAAGACATATCTAATATGGCGTTTGAATATTTCAATGTCTCCGGGGATGAAATGTATCTATTTCCTACTTTACGGAGGTTGTTATTCCATATCAGCACCTAAAGGTACTAGTATTTCCAGTTTGATATGATTTTGTAAATCATGTTCGTCTTCACAGGACAGGTAGAGCCTTCCCTTCCCCTTCCTTTCCCTTCTTATCATAGCAGATCCGTTTCTGCCTCTGAGGAACAAGTAAGAAACTCTCAGTGTTTTTCCCTTAGCACACCCTTTAAACCAGAACAAAGCAGTGCTACACTGCTGTTATAAGGTAGAAACTGGTGTGGAATTTATCATCGAAGTCGAACCATGAAGAGTTATATGACCTAAAGGTCTAGGGTTAAAGGTGAGTTAAAACTCGTATTAAGTTTTTTGATCGCCGGTACGAACAGAATATTAAACTTGAAAATTTATATACAAAAAACAGTTGAAAATAAATATGAGTTTATTTCTATTGCAATTATAAAGCGAAACATGGAGGCACCTGGTATTAAAGTGTCACAATACATCTAATCAACTTAAGCTTTCAAAAGCAGGAGAAAATGAGTTATTAGAGGTTTAGTTACGTTTAACTTTTTAGACGTGGGTGTATATTCATCCATTAGGAGCATTGCCACCTACGCTAGGCTAAATCGTCGTGTTTATGTAATCTAGACCAGGATATCTCAAAGTTGGCTCTTTAATCTAATCCTATTAGGATGCCTTTCCATCTTAGACGGGTGAGGCAGCGATGGTTTGGATCTGTATACAATGTTCAGTGGGGTTGTTTGATTTTTATTGAACAAAATTAATTTAAAGAAAATAAAGTAATCCTATCGGTGGTATTGCCACATGTTTGGCTTAGCTATCTCGCATATCTCTCGTGGAAAGGCACCCTTAGAATTCAAAACAACCTCGACCCCGCTAAAAACTTTTATAAATAAAAAATAAGTTATATTATTGTTACTAGCATAGGTTGGAAGAACATACAAACATTTAATGGGCTTTGTCTGAATAAAATGTATAATTAGACAAAAACACATGAACATGTGTTGTTAATTTATATGATGAGTGGGTTTGTTTCTTTTAAATTTAAATTGTAAATTAGGTTGACTCGTCAGCCGTTACTTATTTTTTTATGTAATGCTGTATCCCAAGCAGGGTTGTTGCTGATGCAGGTTTTTACTAGATCAGCGGATGCTGATGCTGATACTGATTTTTTCAGATTAATATCAGCTGATGCTGATGCTGATATTTAAAAATACAAAATAATAAATATATTTTATACTGAGGTATTTGTATGCCCCTTACGAGAATAGTATTTTTTAACCAACTTCACAAAATGAGGCAGTTTCTCAATTCTACCGTATATATGTCTTTTTTATGTTTGTTCGCGGATAACTTCGTCGTTTATGAACCGAACTGGATGATTTTTATTTTGTTGGAACAAAAGATATTTCCAAAGTAATTCCATTATAAGAAAATAAGGGTCTGATGACCAGATAAATCGAGGGGAACTTTCAAAAATCGTAAGGGCGACTAGTGCATTTGTAAGATTTTTAGTACGTCATCACTAAAAAAGGTGAAAAAAATTAATTAAAAAATACAATCGACTTCCATGTCAATACAAAGCAAAAATCAACTGAAACAAATTTTGGCTCAGCACATATCTCCGAAGCCGGCGCTCATATTGAACACGCTTTTTACGCCGTTATCCAACGAAATATATTTAGCACCGACTTCAGAACCATGTACCAAACCAACATCCACTTCAGCTACCCTCCACTCTGCAGTGACACAGAAGTCGGCATTTATTTGTTATTTTTTTTACAAAAACTACACTGTGTCGTATCTTTGTTCAATAACGAAATATTTGGTCATATTGCACTTTTCACTGGATGTGGGCATTATGAATTGCATACATAATTTTGTTATTGATTGATTGAACCATGATCGAAAGTTACCAAATCTCGTTCCAACCACCAAATTTTCGTTCCTCGTTCTGACCAAATTACGTTGTCAATACAATCGAATGATTGTTTGATGACAGCTTGTGTTTATAAACTTCTGTGATTGGCTAAAACTCCACGTAATTTAAGCTCGGTCCCGCCTTCAACGAACACGTTACAATTTCAATATCAGCATCTTTTGTTGCGGATGCTGATGCTGATATTTAAAAGAAAGCTGATAATCAGCGGATGCTGATGCTGATATTCGCAACAACCCTAATCCCAAGGGCTACGCGTACCCCACTTTGAGAAACCCTGATCTAGACCTTACTTGCACACAAATAGCTTGTGACGCACAACTTGACGACAATGAGTAGTAACGTAATATTTAACGGTATTTATGTACTAAGGGCTCGGAGATTGTAATGGAATATGATGTAAGCGGCCGTTTGCGAAATAAGAAACATTATGCCGTGGGCGAATTGCGATTAATGAGGAAATATAATTACGTAAATAGCCAACGCGTTATAAAAATGAAGGAAAATACCGCATTAATGGGAAACTCTCTTGGGTTTATGTGGGTTTATCTATACTAAGATTATAAAGAGGAAAACATTGTTTGTTTGTTTGATTGTAATGAATAGGGTCAAAATGTACTGGACCGATTTTAAAAATTCTTTCACCATTCGAAAGCTACATTATCCACGAGTAACATAGCCTATATTTTATATGAAATATATTTCATAAATAGATTTTGAGGCGGTACAAAGTTTGCCGGGTCAGCTAGTATTAGATAATACAGGTAATATGTTGAAAGCAGTTAATGAGTAGAAATTTCCCGTTAAGGATTTTGTATTTGTACGGTAGATAAGATGAAATTATACATTTATTTTATGTGCCAAATTAACTAAGTTGGCATATGAAAACCAAAGTTGCTAGGTACGGTAAACTTATCAAGATCAATCAACTATAGTTTAATTTAATCGTCATTGTTGAGTGTAATGTTTACGTCAGTTCGACAGGCGTCTTAAGCTAGCAAGCAGATTCGCCTGAAGACTGAAAATGATCTCAAAACTTATGAATGTAGAAGGCAAACAAAATATCGAAAATTGTAATTATACTAAAATGTATGAATTACAATTATGAAACAGTAAGTAATAAATCAGTATTTTCGAGAAGAGCTATTTCGATAAATACATATTATACATAGTCTATTATTAAACATAGTTGGTTAATAATTGTAGATATATGTAATAATTATAGAATTTGATTTGTTGATATAAAGTGCATATCTTATATGATTGTTGAAAAATATGAATACCCTTTGTGGTGCCTTTGTAATTTTCATATCAGTATAATATATAAGTATAATTATAACAATATATCATTTTAGACAGAAATATGTGATAATGGTAGTGCTCGAATGAATACACATAACTCTTTGTTATACCAATATGTACAAATCACGATTATAATTTTAAGACATAAGAAATGTCTTGGTTTCGACACAACATTTCTAGTGTAGAAAGCCAAAATTGAAAAGCAAACATCGTATCACTAGGATGCCTCTTCTAGTAAGGGCCTTTTTCCTATCACGGGGGACACGCTCGCATGCATGTCACACCCCCATGCGTGAATTAATTCGCCGTAGTGTCCTCGCGAGAGACGTGAGTGATCCGCGCATGATTGTTTTTTTTATAATACTCGTATAGGAATAGCAGACGAGCATGCAGTCCACCTGATAGTAAGTGGCTACTGCCGCCCATAAACATCTGTAATCGACCCCACATAGATTATATATTCCTACCCATTGATCTATAACTAAAGATCCGCCACAAGCGGGCAAAACTTGAAACATACAAAATACGGCAAGTGGTGTAAAACGACTCCAGCCAAGTCCAGTCGCTCTCGCGCGGCGTAGTAATACACACGAATGTCTCTGAACACGTTAAACGTCATTGTTTTGAATTTAAAGCCTCAAAATGCCTTCTTGTGCAATGCGTAAATGCAAAAATTATGCTCGAAAAAGAAACAAACTTCATGGAATCACCTATCACACGTAAATGAAGAGAAATTATTAAATTTTGTTTATTTTTCGTGTTCGATCCGCCATGATTACGTGAGTAACCAGAAAGAGACAAAGTATGTTTTTTGTCAATGAAAGTGATAAAGACGCAAAATGCATGGTCATAGATCAACAGAACAGAAGTGACATTTTATTGAATCTGACGATGTTCATATGTCGTATGTTATAGTTTAAGATCCCACTGCTTAATTTTTATATTAGTGTGTTTTTAGTCAAAATATAACATTTTATGGTTTATTTTAATAAAATAAAATCGAGATATGGGAAATTCTGTATCCTAATCTTTAAATTTCCTTCGATACCTGTGGTAAATAATAAAAAATATTACCATAAAATTTATATAGGATAGTATACGGTATTTTAAAATTTCTTTAATTAAATAAATATTTCAATCATTAAGGTCGTATTTCTTCCTTAACCTAAACATAATTTAATAAACAATCTTTGTATAGCTAGAAATTAATCCTCAAAAAAAACACGGTAAAATTAGAATCTTATATATAAAATTATCATGTCACAATGTTAGTTACTCTGTACCTACTCCTGCGAAACGGCTTTACTGATTTTCACCAAAATTTATACGCATATTCAGTAAGTCTGAGAATTGGCTACTATCTATTTTTCATATCTCTTAAGTGATAAGGGTTGTTCACCCTTAACATTTTTTTTATTTTTATGGCAACACAATGTTTGCTGGGTCAGCTAGTACATTTATAAAATTTACACAACTTTGCAATTAATGGTCGTGTGTAAAATAAAACTGATAATAATAAACATAGATTATAAAGATACTTCGCCGCCTTGAAATTGAAATAAGCCACAAACGGCTTAATAGTAAGTTCTTTTTTGAATTCTTGACAAATAAAAACATTTTTAGAGAAAATTTACGAATAAATAACTAATACTGCGTAATTTACATAAAAAATAAATAATTATTTCAAATATTTTAGAGACATTTTAGCACGGAGACGTGGCAAAACTTTTTTACGCAACTATTTCAATTCTCAAAACTGGGTACATTTTCTTGTTAGGAGTGAGTAATATTTACTAATGTATGATAATAAATATAAACAATTTTTAAATCGTATATTTTAAACCAGTCGATACATCTGTATAGATACATTCTTTCAAATTATATTTTTATATAATAATAATTTATTTAGTTAAACTGTACTATAACATTTCTACGTAAACGACATACTAAAACTATTATCGACAGTTTTGGACATTTTTTACCTTCTGTTCCATTATTTCTTTGTCTTTGACAAGCATGCGGATCAATGGGAAAGCCACCATACGTCCCGTTTTTACGGGACAGTCCCTTTTTTCGATACTTCGTGCCGTTGTCTCCGAAATGAACCGATGCCATTGTCAATTAAGTAACAGTAAATAGTATAATTGTTAAAAAAAACATGGGGTGCTCCATTTATCAGTTTTCATAAAGCGCCCCACATTTTTTGCACAATTATGCTATTTACTGTTCCTTAAATGATTCCTAGATTGAAAATTATTTTCTACTTTTTAGTTAATTTTATCATAAAAGCGTGTTTTTTATTATTTTTAACTATATTTTTTCAAGTAAAAAGTATTTGACATAAAAAAATCGATGTCCCGTTTTGACTGAAGTAATCATTGGTCACTATATTCCATGGTCAATATTTACGTTTGCGTACACTTGAAACGCAAGGTCAAACACTAGTTGTCTTTTATTATCACATTGTTCTAATAGCTCTGTCCCTTATAGAACATTTGTCTATGTAGTTAAAGGTAAGTAAATTAAAAAACGTGCATGTGTGCTATCAAAGCAGTTTCGCTCAAGTTTTCTCTTAAGTTAGTGGGCGTATAACGTGTCTAGTATAAAATGTCATTGTTCCTACCTGATTTCGGTCACAGATGCGCCGCTACGCCTGAGGATTAAGCTTGAACGCCTCGAAAAAATATTACTCCTTTACCACATCCTTCCAACCAGAACACAGCAGCACTTAACTCTGCTGTTATGAGGCAGAAATAGTTGTGGGGATGATGGTGCCGTAGTCGATCCACAAAGGATTTTACCACCTTCAAAATAAACCTGCAATTGCATCCTGCAAGTGGTGTGTATGCGGACGAGGTCCGCACGCCGATATGAATCTGCGTGATAGAAAAATGTGCACATAGTTCCCGTAAACACAGCGTACGTATTCGTTTAAACTGAATTCCTTTAAACATTCCTTAGTGTCAGCGATTTCAAACTTTTATTTAAAAGCTTGTTCATTCCAAATCATAAAACAGTACCCTTACCATGAGTTTTTACGTTTTGACAAATATGACTGTTTTGGTATTTGTTTACGTGTTTGCTCATACAATTTCCAATCAGCGCCCCTAGCGGATTCTATCAGAACTATAGTGTCAGTAACGTAACATTAAATGTCTAAATTGACAAAATGGCGCTTTGGTCTCTCTTTTTTGCGAACATTTGAGATAGACAAAAAGACTTGAGCACTTACTTATTGTTACGTTTACTCAGTCTACTGAAGCAAACGGAATATAATATAATGTAAACGTAATGTAAAATTATGGAATGTTTTGAAAATTCATGGTAAGGGTACAGACTCTATTTTATTTGATATGCATTTCAAGTTTTAAGTATATGCAGATTTAAAGTATTTTAGGAATAGGAATGTAAATATATAATTTTCTGGTAAAGATAATATTTGAAAATCATTTTAAATGTTAATTTTGCGTTATCAAGTTCTGAATATTTATTTTATTCTATGAAAAGTGCGTAAGTTTTATTACTTAAATGATATGTAAATTGCGTAAGTGCTCAGTTGATTTCAAAGCGGTTAACACACAAAGATAAAGTCAAAAGTACTCCTTCCAGACTGACATAAATTATCGTTTATTCCAAGAATATCTCGAATTTGGCATAATATTTTAAATCTATTTACATGTGGTCGTATTTTTCAAGAAAATTTTAACTGTCTATGTCTACCTATTACTCAGTAGATAAAACGAAAAACTAAGAAAAATATCGGTTACGTTTATGATGATTCCCAATTATTTCCAAAATTGATTTATTTTTAATTTTTGTTGTTATAGTGACCACCATTATACATACTCTGTAAAAATCAAGTTTCTATCCATTACGTTTCACGAGATAGAGCCCTGTGACGGAAGGACATACGGACAGATGGACAGACAGCGGGGGCTGAGTAATATGTTTCCGTTTTTGCTTTTTGGGTACTGAACCCTAAAAAATAAGGCAATATTAGTATATTCTTCATTCAACAATTCAATTCATACTAGTATGTTCTTCATTCCACATTCTCCGCGACATGTTCATGCAAGCGTTAAGTGTTAATCACGTACCACGCATATTTGAAGGGTTAGTCAACACTGTACTTCACGTGTGATTACGAATAACAAAATAATTTTGAAGGTGGTAAAACCCTTTGTGATTCGACTCCGGCGGCACCACCGCCACACCTATTTCTACCTAATAACAGCAGTGTTAAGCGCTGCTGTGTTCCGGTTTGAAGGGTGTGGTAAGGGAGACAGACTTTTCCGAGGCGTTCCAGCTTAGTCCTCAGGGGTAGCGGCGCATTTGTGGCTGACCTCAGGTAGGAATATCTAATTCTATCTGGGGTTGATTACAGACGTCCATGGGCGGCAGTAGCCACTTACCATCAGGTGGACTGCATGCTCGTCTGCTACTCTTACATTATAAAAAAAGAAAAAAATAATGTACGTTCATATAATGCACTAATTGTTAGTACATATTTCCACATTTCTTTGTGATTAGTTATGGGCCAAAATTTGAAGGGTTAACCAACACGGGAACTCACATCTTGTTACAAATACCTATAAAGTTTGTATTTTAATATAATGGACAAATTGTTAGTACCTATATATTTCCACACTTGTTTGTGTATATATATGGGCCAAAATTTAAGGGTCCTCAACTGATTTTGAAAGGATTTTTAAATATAAGATTGGAAAAGCGCAGCCCTTTATGGGAAAAAGCTATTTTTCTAAAAATATTTAGAATTCCGGGTTAAAAATTGAAAAATCTGTGCATGTGAGTCTACTGGGAAATCGCATCGGGAAGCTTTTCTTTGTACTTAAAACATGACATTTTTGCGTCGTAGCATCGAAGCGTCGAAAGCATTGAGCATGTTGCTCACTCAATGTTCAATGATTTCAGTCACTGATTAAAGGAGGTAGAGACCTCTGTGGTTAATGCCTTCAGCACTATCGCTGCACCTATTTCTTCCTAATAACTTCTGGTTTGAAGGATGAGGTAAGGGAGACATACTTTTCCGAGGCATTCCAGCTTAGTTCTCAGAAGTAGCGACGCATCTGTGGCCGACCTCAACCAGGAATCCAGTCTTATCTGGGGTTGATTACAGATGTTCGTGGGTGGCAGTGACTTCATGCCGGTCTGCTACTTTTGTATGATAAAAAACTCTTCGACTTCTATTATCGGCTCCATCATCAGAGGATAAGAGTGCCGAGTTCATTTACCGAGACAGTGTTTGACCTCAGGAGTAAGTTGGAATGTCTATTATAAGTATTTTTGCCTTACGTAGTATCTTGGAAGGATGTACCTTTAGATACCAAGACACTACGTACGTACTCATACGCGAAAATTGGGAGATATTTTATAACAGATTGCACAAATTCTGAGGAAATAAACAAAATCCTTGTATAATAATTTTAAGGCATATGCAACACCAAGCAAAAATACGGATATCGTAGCTTATGGAGACTCGAGCGAAATTAGTGATTAGTGAAATGAGATGAGATAGTGGGAGTAAACCATGTTTCCCAGATGGTTTTAGTTTAATATAAACTAAGGCTTGCATAATCTTAAAGGTATCGTCTTGTAGCAGAGATGAATGCCAATTAAGGGAGTTCTCGTGTTTATTTACTCATATTCAACGTTCTGTGCTCCCACGTGGCGTATTATTTATCGTTGCATATGCATACTTGTTTGCATAGGTACTTCTTTTATGATATGTTGCGTCATTTCATTTTAATTGGATCTATTCGATTGAAGAAAATTGAAGTGTCTGTTTGAGATTCTAAAATATATTCCATTCTTTATTATTATATAAATGTTGTTTTGCTTCTCATATATTCTAGACAAACTATCAAACCATTCGAAATATAGTTTTACGCAATGATGAGAAATATTTTATTAGGACATAACAATATATACTTTGTAGTTTGCACCTTCAAAATATTAAGCGTTGCTGCGTTAGTATTCTACTTATTATGCGCTTAACTACTCTATTGCTGGGAAAATGCTTTCCTCATTACTGAAATTTCAGAGATCATGGAGCGATTTTAAGCCGTCTCAGTGGATCACGATGCTTGTTTCATTCTAAAACTCATGAGATCGCAATTTTACGGTCGCCGCCGCGGCTATGTAGAAGCCGTGGGACGGTCGCAACGGAAACAGCAGACAGTCGCGACACAGCGGAAAATTACGCCATGAAGACGTCAAATGTCGCTTACCTTACCTTACTTACATTTAAGACGCGTAAAAATTTGAAAATGTCTTAAAGTCCCGCGTCCTCGCTCATCGGCGACTAAAACCGTTTCGTAAATTAGGCCTCACGTACATAGCACTCGTTTCTTCAATTGCTGGAATTCCAGGTTATTTTTTCCTTAGGCTCCAAATATATTCCTGTTACATGCGCTTTATTTTCCTGTTAGTTGATAAAAATATTTTTTATTAGTGAAGAGTTAAGGTCTCATATTTTTTTGATGTTTTTCGATAAAAAGTCTGCATCCTTTTAGAATAAGTGTAAACACTAAGTTAATGTCAATTAAAATAAGTTTTCAAACTCATCTAAAAATCATCCAGATTAAATCTTGGAACCTTAGCAGGTAATATCGTCATCTGAACTATTTAACAATTCGAACAATCTTAAGATAGTACATTATGTGCCTGGCAGTATGATAAACTTTAGCGGGTCTTTACAAAGCAGGTAGAGTTTCGCGTTTGTGGTCGTTATCTCAACTGAGAGTATGTTAATTAGGAAAAGCTTCTGCATTCATGGTTATAGTCTCTTCCTTGTGTGCGTTGTGCCTTTGTTTATGTTGCCCATTTGTTTACTTTTGTGTTGCCGTCTCATAGTTTCTTCTGTTTCCTGTTTCTTGTTCTTCATCGCTTTTCCTGTGCGAAGTTTCGAATTCATTCAAAAATAGACAAATAAATTACACGATAATAAGACCTCAATGAAGTGGTTATACTTACTTCTTAAGCTTCTACTTAAAGATTCAAGATCGATAAATGATCAATTTTAAAATTACGAATTTTTTCATAGTTTTTAATGAAAATTGTAGTTGATTCAGGATTCGAATTCAAGATTACCTATTTTGGGTAAGTTATTTGAGTATTTTGATTATTATTATTTTAATTATTATTTCTTTAAAGGTAAAAAAAATATAGTGACTAAATGAGGTAACCTACATCGCTGAGACTTCTTTATCTTCTTAAGAATAAAGTTGGAGCACCTCATACTTCTATTTTTGTCATTAGGAGCTAACTGTCTTAAACTAATACACAGTTAAAGGCTACAACAGCTCTAATACTGATACTGTCGTTGTAGTGATAAAGGTACCACAAATCAACATCCAGAGAGCGTAAGGCTTTTCGTGTAGAATAGATTTGGTACTTCTAAAGACTACGTTATAAGAAATTTGTACTGTATTGCGTATTATAATTATAAGCAGGTTTATTTATATATTTATTTATTTATACTTTATTGACCAAAACAAAGTTGTGGTACAACAGGCGGACTTAATGCTAAATAGCATTTTCACCCAGTCAACCTTGAGGATGAGCAGAAATAAATTGAAGGCGGTTCAATAAAATAGAAAGATATAAAAAAATGTTATGAAGATGTCAGGTTGAAGATTAGGAGAATCTACTTATTCCTTTTTGCATGTTACGGCTTAAATAGATATTTATTTCTTATTTTTTACTTCTCTGAAATAAATCATTCGTGGGTGGTTCTCGTAACTGCTTCAGTTGCGAAGTTCTTCTGCTTCAGTTATTCAGGTAAGAAATTAACTAGACTAAGAATCAAGACTGAGAAATAGACTGAGAATCAAGAAATAAAGTTGTATTTTAATGGTTCTTGTTTATTTGAGCCTTTTCTCAAATACAACATTATCTTATAAATATATCTTATATCTTGAATAAAGTCTTTATGTAATTGTAAACATAATAATAATAATACTTATAAAGGGTAAAACCGTTTTAACAGAAAATTTACTTTTGGGTTAACCTTAAAAATACTTATTATTTTTATTGTTTGAATTAAAAATAACACATAGTATGTATTATATTTCATGTGTAATGTTGGTAACTGTTAGCGATTCATTATGAGAAAATATTAATATAATACTACAAATGGATCATTTATTATTTGCGCACTATGGTTAAAATAAATAAAACCACCGTACACATTTCTAGTCAAACTTCATCAAGTTTTATAAACGAATCTCAATAGTTATCGAACTTATCTTCATTATTCTATTCAAAAGCTTTTGACCTGTCATAAAATATAATTATATTCGACAGTAAAAATATGAAGTTATGACCATTCCGCCACTGTTCCGAGAAAAAGGCGCATCCGTATTAGGCGATTTGTTTGTGGCTTTCGACTAACGCTGATGTAGTCCACCTGATGTTAACGGGTTAATACCACATTAAGATTTATCTATATAAATCTTCAATTATACTACCTCTGAGTATATTTGAAGGTGGTAGAACCCTTTGTGGTTCGACTCCGGCGGCACCACCGCCACACCCATTTCTACCTAATAACAGCAGTGTTAAGCGCTGCTGTGTTCCGGTTTGAAGTGTGTGGTAAGGGAGACAGACTTTTCCGAGGCGTTCCAGCTTAGTCCTCAGGGGTAGCGGCGCATCTGTGGCTGACCTCAGGTAGGAATATCTAATCCTATCTGATGTCCATGGGCGGCAGTAGCCACTTACCATCAGGTGGACTGCATGCTCGTCTGTTACTCTTATATTATAAAAATTTAACGTCTTTTACAATACGTTTATGTCAATATTAACAGTAATTTTAATCAGAGAGAGCAAAAGAGTAAGAAGTGTTGCGACTTAGTCCTTACGGGTAGCATTGGATGTAGACTTCTAATCTTATTTGCAGTCCATTATATATGTTCATGGCTGGCAGTGGATTTTAACCACCACGTGGACTGAATACTGCTTTAAAAAATCGTTATCTGTACTATCTGAGGGTAAAGATGAGCGCCTCATAAGCAAGTGATCCTGATTGAACTAAACTGACCACACAAACTGAGCGTAATCAACGCGTCAAAGCAACAAGCTAAGCATTATCAGTTATTCGCCTAGTGTGAACACGCCCTAAAACTGCGTGGAAGGGTGTCTACAAAAATCGATTAATTTCGGAGTAACGCTGCGCTTGTGTGCGTCACGTTATGCAAATTTTATAGCGAAATATTTCATTCGGTAATTTTTATAGCTAACTCGTTACCGTAAAACACTCATTCATATTCATGTCACAAATCCTCCAAGTACTACCGAATTTTATGGAGACGAAACGGAAACAGTCATGGTATTTTCAAAAAAGCTTGTAGAAATGAAAAGCAATTACAACATTGTGTCGCTACCTCGGAGGAGTAAGCTACCTCGGAAAGGTATGTCTCCTTTATACCATACCCTTCAAACGCAGTGGCGCTTAACGCTTCCGTTATTAGGCAGAAACAGGTGTTCAGGCATCTGTTCTTGTCTGGGGCTGACTGCAGATGTCCAGGGGCGGCAGAAGCTACTTAACGCTGCGGCTACTATTTCTATATTATGTACTAGCTGACCTGGCAAACTTTGTACCGCCTCAAAATCTATTTATCAAATACTAGCTGACCCGCCAAACTTTGTACCGCCTCAAAATCTATTTATCAAATATATTCATATAAAATATAGCCTATGTTACTCGTTGATAATGTAGCTTTCGAATGGTGATGGAATTTTAAAAATCGGTCCAGTAGTTTTTGATCCTATTCATTACAATCAAACAAATAAACAAAGTTTTCCTCTTTATAATATTAGTATAGATTATCAAAAAACATGTGGGCGCAGGCAAATAGGACAGTAGGGTTAATTACTTCATTTATAAATAACCTACGAACAGATAAGTAGTATGAAGACCACAACAGCGGTAAGTGAAATCGCAAATATTGTTTTACCACCTAGAACTAAATGTAGACCCGAACCCAAATCTATCTGGTGAGTAACAATAAAAGTAGCCACAGAACTTGCCCCAATCACAGATACTATTGTACAAATACAAACATTCAATCAGATAAGAGATTAAATATTTAACAATTGGATGAAACTCAGTATTAATTGGGTTCAATACAAACTTTACTTAATACGCCGTGGGCTACATCTGATCTGATAAAACATTGAAATCCATTTTAATTGCATTTGTAGTAAGCCCATATACATAAGGAACATATTTCTGTAAAATATGATGCGAGACTTCGTAAAACAAACGCAAGGGTTATTTTAGCTGTTTGCTTTTCTCTAATTTGTTTCCATAATGTAAATGGACCCGTCGGCTTCTATTCGGATATTCCTACATTCGCTAATATGTCTATTTTACTCTAATACGACGAAACAAAAGCGAGGGTTTTGATTTTGACCGGCATATATGTATTTGCGTTCCGTTTTTACTACCTATCATAATTTGACCAATTAGGTAGCGTTGAAAGCGCCTTGAGTATACATGACGTCACAGTAAACTGAATATGGTGCCTTCTAGGGGCGTAAAGTCATGAACTAAAAACTTTCTTATAATTTTCTCGCCACGAACTCTCAAGGTGTCATTTGTTGAGGATACGTCGTTTACATATTCGTCATTGTTTGGAAAATTATTCGGCAGATTTTTCAGGAGTATCTTGTTCTATTACAGACGACACTCAAACGTATGGCAGGTTTCATCAAAAACCCATTACTGTTCTAGCTGAGCTTTCTAGAATGAAAAGGATTTAAGCCATTGTCCGCTACGTTGACCAAGTGCGGATAGTTAGACTTCATACATTTTTAGGTAACGCTCAGTCTTGTAGATTTCTTCGCAGTGTTCTACACCGATGAAGCAAAAATCGATTGAAAGAAAACAAAAATAGTTCTTTGTGTCTGTTGGCTACGCCTAGGGGATGAAATTCGGCTTCTCAATGGGCGGTCTGAAGTTCAAATCCCAGACACCTCAGATTTTTGAAAAGTTTAGTGCATATTATAAATTTATTATTGGGTGAAGGAAAAGTCATGAGACGACGACTGAGAGTTTTTATTTAATAAAGTTTTGAAAGGTGTGTGATGTCTACCAATTCGCACTTGGCCAGCGCGGTGGACTACGACCCAAACTCCTTATCATTTTGAGAAGCGACCGTGCCCAGCAGTGGGATAATATCAGGTTGCTGACGACATCTTCGATAAATTAGTAAAATCAGAGGCCTAGAATTTTAAAACTATGGAACCCCAACCTGAGACGCCGAAATTAATTTTACTGCTGAGAGGATTATATGCGTTATCTACATTTCTTACAGACATAGATTTGTCTGCGTGCACGTCATTAGTCAGGAGTCCGCAGCAACCATGATGACCCAGCGCGGTTAGTCTTTGATAAGTTCCAAATTAGTTCCCTGTTTCCAGCGAGAAATGGGTAATTTGGAATTTTACTTACGAGTATTCTTCGCAACGTGGAGTCGAAAAAATAAGGGTTAAAATAAGCCTATATATCAAACGAGTATGCAATTGGCTTGATGGTAAGTGGCTTTGCCGCCTATGGACAAATCTGAGGTTAGTCATAGCTGCGGAGTGATGACTAGTTTAGAACACCTTGTCTCCCCCCTTACAACACCCTTTTAACCAGATAAGGGTACCTTTTAATAAATGGTTTTATAAGGCTGCAACAGTGACGATGGTGCCCTTAGGGGCAAACTATAAGGAGTTCCACTAATTTTTAAGGCGTACTGATATACATAGACGACATAGTGATAGATATCACATCTATAGGGTGTTCTACACAAGTACATAGTCCCGATGCCCGTACGGTATATTCAAGCACTTCAACCAAAAAATAAAGATAAGGCCCTTGAACAAAATGTAACCATACAATACAAATCATATCGTTTGCGGTCAGCATGAAACGGAATTTCAGATAAGTTATTAAACTTATGTTCTTTTTTAAAAAATAATTCTCGAAACAAACTGATATTCTATGTTGCCAATTTAAGCAAATAGGTATAACTTGACATCTCAAAAAATTACATTCACGAAATTGCGCCGAAATTCAATAATACAATTGCAAGTTATGCTTTTATGTTGTGTGCTGTGCGGCTTTATCTTACTTTTTTTATCTAAGTGTTATCACAAATCATTTTTCTCACGTCCCTAAAGTACCACAGAGCATCTGGCGTACCCTTACGGTTACGGTTCGAAAGTCAAACGTACTGGTAGGAAAATGTGGACGTGCGCTTACAATATTACGGTATCTATCGGTACGGTATCAGACCAAAAAAGGAAGACAATGTAATAAAATAAAAATTACAATATAGTAGAAATTTAATAATTCTTGAAATCATTAAAAAATGACTAAGTGCATACTTAAGGAACATCTGACGAAACTAGAGGTGAAGGATTTAGTAAAAGAGACAAGTCCGTTTGTCCGAGGCGTTCCAACTTAGTCTATAGGGGTAGCAAAGCATTGTCCCTGTAGTTCCGGGATCAGAATAGGGCTACAGTATCCTCTGCCTGTCGTAAGAGGCGACTAAAAGGGGGCTTTCGGGGTTGCGGACGGCAAGAGTGGGAGCTCTAACCGCCTGGCTAGCGACCCCGGGAAGAACGATGGTATGTGTGACCTCATACCGTCGTACGCTCCACACGGAGTGGCGAGCTTCATAAGCATCTGGACGGAGCCAGACGGGGCCACGCGCCAAGAGGACTCCGGTTGCGTTCCTTTGGAGATCCCGGAGTCCTCTACGCAGCGCTGAGGATGGTCACCGGGGGGATTTTAGTCCCACATAACCCGTCGTTGCACCCACGGCGTCGGGTACCTTTTGAAGGTTTCCCCCTCGTCAACAAAAAACAAAAAAAGGGGTAGCAAAGCATGTAGTCTCTTCAGGGGTTGATTATAGATATCTATAATCAACCCCTGTGGCCACTTATCAGGACTATATACTCATTTGTTACTTCTATGTTATAAAAAATGTGAGCCGTCACGGGACGCCTGGCAGATGTGAAACATCGACATTATTTTGTAAAAGTAGGTAATATGCAGAAAAAAACATATTAATTTTTTAATGTTCATATTTATAACAAATAAGAAAAAACTTTCGTGCGCTGCACGCCATCAGCTGATTTTGAAATACAATTCTGTCAGTCTTAATAAATTTATTCTCTGAGAAGAATGACATTAAAATTAATTAATAATTTAAAAACATTGTATGCAATGATTTTTATGTGAATTTTAATCTACCAAGATAGTAGATTTTACATTTGCTGGCGCTCAAAACACACTAAATATACGCGTGCTTAATGCACAGATAAATGCATACTTTAATTATAAAAAAATAATTAACTTACTGATGACTTGATGGTGTGTCATAGTGTGATTTTGCTTTCTTTGCAAAAGGCTGATCACTTTCACTCTCTAAATTATCACGGTCAGACATTTTATTATCAGAAAAATAAGCGGGCAATACTTAAAACATACAAAATACGTCAAGTGGTGTAAAACGAGTTAAAACGACTCCAGTCGCTCTCGCGCGGCGTAGTAATACACACGAATGTCACTGAACACGTTAAACGTCATTATTTTGAATTTTAAGCCTCAAAATGCCTTCTTGTGCAATGCATAAATGCAAAAATTATGCTCGAAAAAGAAACAAGATTCATGGAATCACCTATCACACGTAAATGAAGAGAAATTATTAAATTTTGTTTATTTTTCGTGTTCGATCCGCCATGATTACATGAGTAACCAGAAAGAGACAAAGTATGTTTTTGTCAATGAAAGTGATAAAGACGCAAAATGCATGGTCATGCATTTTGCGTCTTTATCACTTTCATTGACAAAAACTTTCATTGATTGAATTGAACTGTCATAGATCAATGAAAAAAAATTCATTGTTCTATGACCATAGATCAACAGAACAGAAGTGACATTTTATTGAAGCTCACGATGTTCATACGTGTATGTTATAGTTTAAGATCCCACTGCTTAATTTTTATATTAGTGTGTTTTAGTCAAAATATAATTTTTTATAGTTTATTTTAATAAAATAAAATCGATATATGGGAAATTCTGTATCCTAATCTCTAAATTTTCTTCGATATCTGTGGTAAATAATAAAAAATATTACCATAAAATTTATATAGGATAGTATACGGTATTTTAAAATTTCTTTAATTGAATAAATTAACCTAAACATAATTTAATAAACAATCTTTGTATAGCCAGAAATTAATCCTCAAAAAGACCACGGTAAGATTATATAAAATTCGCATGTCACGATGTTAGTTACTGTACTCCTGCGAAACGCTCTTACTGATTTTCATCAAAATTTATATGCATATTCAGTAAGTCTGAGAATTGGCTACTATCTATCTATTTTTCATATCTCTTAAGTGATAAGGGTTGTTCACCCTTAACATTTTTTTTATTTATATGGCAACACAATGTTTGCTGGGTCAGCTAGTACATTTATAAAATGTACACAACTTTGCAATTAATGGTCGTGTGTAAAATAAAACTGAAAATAATAAACATAAATTAGTAAAGATACTTCGCCGCCTTGAAATTGAATGAAGCCACAAACGGCTTATTAGTAAGTTTTTTTTGAATTCTTGACAAATAAAAACATTATTAGAGAAAATTTACAAATAAATAACTAATACTGCGTAATTTACATAATAGATAAATAATTATTTCAAATATTTTAGGGACATTTTAGCACGGAGACGTGGCAAAACTTTTTTACGCAACTATTTCAATTCTCAAAACTGGGTACATTTTCTTGTTAGGAGTGAGTAATCTTTACTAATATACGATAATAAATATAAACAATTTTTAAATCGTATATTTTAAACCAGTCGATACATCTGTATAGATACATTCTTTCATCAAATTATATATTTATATAATAATAATTTATTTAGTTAAACTGTACTATAACATTTCTACGTAAACGATGTACTAAAACTATTATCTACAGTTCTGGACATTTTTTACCTTCTGTTCCATTATTTCATTGTCTTTGACAAGCATGAGTATCAATGAGAAATATACGTCCATACGTCCCGTTTTTAACGGGACAGTCCCTTTTTTCGATGCTTCGTGCCGTTGTCTCCGAAATGAACCGTTGCCATTGTCAATTAAGTAACAGTAAATATTATAATTGTGAAAAAAACATGGGGTGCTCCATTTATCAGTTTTCATAAAGCGCCCCACATTTTTTGCACAATTATACTATTTACTTTTCCTTAAATGATTCCTAGATTGAAAATTATTTTCTACTTTTTAGTTAATTTTATCATAAAAGCGTGTTTTTTATTATTTCTAACTATATTTTTTCAAGTAAAAAGTATTTGACATAAAAAAATCGATGTCCCGTTTTGACTGAAGTAATCATTGGTCACTATATTCCATGGTCAATATTTACGTTTGCGTACACTTGAAACGCAAGGTCAAACACTAGTTGTCTTTTTTTATCACATTGTTCTAATAGCTCTGTCCCTTATAGAACATTTGTCTATGTAGTTAAAGGTAATCGTCGCCACGCCAGAAATCTTTTTTACGTGCGGCTATAGATGTTTCACATCAAAAAAATATATGTGGTAGAAAGTAGATTTTAAATACAAAGAATACAAAGGAATTCGTTAATCGATAGGTAGTTCTGTAGATTCTTTCTTCAACTGCAAATTTTAAATACCGTATATACAGTATGGCAGATTTTTACAAGGTAAAATAAAGGTTTTATGAAAAACACAGCGCTTCTAAGAAATAAATCTGTTCTAGTACAAGACAAATTCCTACCCAATCCCGGGATATTGCTCGGCGCATTGTGAATAGCATACGGGCCGTGGAATCTCCAGGCATTCAATCTTGCTTTGTTTTCTTTACAGGATACTCTTACCCTTATTAACTATGGAATACGTTACATTTTATCCTGGATTTTTGACAAAATACGGGTAACTATGATGACCATAACCTTTTTGCATACAGAACATTGTTACGGAATTTATGAGGCGAATAAAGTTTGGTTATGAAAGTTTAAAGACGTTGGTACAGATAATGGGTGGATCCTGTGCACGAATGGGTGAGCAACTTTCAACTTGTATTTGGTTACTTTGACGAGTTGTGAAGCTTATATTGATTTATCTTTATTAATTATTTTATTATTGATATTGTTTATTTTTATTCATTTATCAGAGGCTATTGATAGTAAATTTCGCTATGTACCTAAATGTGGGATAGTATTTCTAAGCAATAGAAGTAAACGCTTGCAGTTTACTTGATAACCAGTGGCAACTGTTGAATCTTTATAATCAACCCCAGATAGCTTGAGAATGCTTTCAAATTAACCACGCGGAACACAATGGCACAAACTGAACATAGTTGAAGGCACCCCTAAAATGTGACTAATATTTAAGGTTAGCTTGGGATGCTTGGGATGCGTTGCTATTTCTAAGGAATAAGTTGGAACGCCTGGTATCAGTGTGTCTCCCTTACACTTATAAAAAAATTAAATACTTTTCGAAAATAATCATACAGAAATGAGTGATTTGTTAGTTATAATAATGCGGCATATGAACAATAAAGGTCATAGACATATTATATTACGAACTATAAATAGGACTCCTACCTGAGATCGTGGTTGTGAAGTCTATGAGGGTCTAATGTACTTTTAACGAAATTGGAGACAATAGGAGATAATTAAATTATTCACGCTTGAAGCTTAATTCTATAGTGTTTTGCCTGAAATATTCTGTATTATAAAATAAGGCTATATACTAAAGTTTTCGAATATGTGAAGATGAAAACAGTTTTTGCATAAAATAAGTAATGAAAACCGTAAACTTTTCTCGCTCGTCAATTACATCGGAATAAAAAGTATAGTCATTTCAGTTAGTGCGAAAATATGATTACAAATTTGATTTTAAAATTTCAACACTACAGATAACATCCATAGGAAGTTAGTTAAAGGTTTGTAAAATGGACAGATTCTTATGTTATAGACACATTCACATGTAAACAAACTATTCTACTTTCAAAATATCTAGGTTAGTAGGTGCACAGAGGAACAAGGATCATTAATTTTATCTTCCAGGATATACATATGCAGGACACATTCGAGTCGATTTTTCCGCACCACACCAAATGACAAAATAGAGCCGTTTTAGAGATAAACCGGAGACAGACGAGCAGATGGACAGATAGACAGACATACAGACAAAAAAATAATTATTGTCTTTTGTTACAAGTATCTACATATTTCCTTAGTTAAAAAAAAACGGATTTTGTTTTCATCTAGACAGGATCATGATTATCTTGTTTCGACAAAAGCTACTCGTATTTTAATTTTAATAAGTTTTAGTTTCTCTCTGAGTATTTTATATTTAGCAGCCCCCAATTTTTTTGGGTTAATTACAACTTAACCTCATTTAATTCTGCCTCATCTCACTTTAATCGAAGTAAACCTTACATTTCCATTATATTTGCTTCAAAATCTTCAAAAGATTTGGGTTGTAGATAACTTTTTGTTCTTAGTTCAGTTACTTTTGTATCATACAAGTTTCTTAACTTCATCTCCAACCGATTGGTTAATGTAAGTTTTTAAATTCAAATTTTAGATTCAGTGAACCGAATGCATAATTTACTTAAAATCTCTAAGGTATGCGGGGAATAGTAAAGTTATTAATACTATTGACAGGATTTCTTATTCGTGAAAATTCTTCGCGCCCGGAGTCAACTGAGACCATTGAGACTTCTATTACCTTTGAGCGCCCGTGTACTATTTAGAAGCTTTTGCGAAGAACCGACAGGTATATAAGAATAACTTTATTCATAACAAAGTTCACTTACAAAACTTTGCAATACAAAAACTTAATTATAACTAAGTACAAGTAAATAAAGTGATGCAACTAGTGCCTACGCTAGGTTAGACCTGTGTTGTAGTCACCAGTACCCCACCCTTCGAAGTAACAACATACAGTATAAGCATACATTATACTATCGGTAAGTTTTTAAGTTATTAAGATTTATAGTATTGTTAGTACTTGAAATACGTATGTGTATGTATGTATGTATGTGTGTGATTGTGTGTGTGCGTGTGAGTGTGTGTGTGACAGGTAGACTAAAGAGGAACACTTGGAAATAGAAATACTATATCGCATTTACAAAAGTCATTTTTAAAGAACTGGCGTCTAATGAAAATTAAAATTTGATGCATACAAAGCAGCAGTCTATTACAGAAACGTTTATTCCAAGGTGTTGTGATCTGGTTTAAAGATTGTGGTAAAGGAGACTTATCTTTCCAAGGCATACCGTGTAAAAGCTAGTTGCTATGATGAAAAGGCTAGTTACTTTGCTATGATTTATTGATCCACATTCAATGAGATTATGACAATACAAAATAGAGATAGATTGAGTACACGCGTCGCGGTAGACAGTTAATTGCGTACTGAGGTAAATTGCTTATGACGACCGCGCGCGGGGCTCAAAATGCTGACAAAACACTAATTATTATATGTACGGTATTAGTCCGTACATACCGTCTTAGTCGTTCAGCGGCGCATCTGTGGCCGGCCTAATGTAGGAGCAAAATCTTTGCGGGAATTGATCTCAGATGCCCATTGTCGGCAGTAGCCACTTACCATCACGTGGACATTTAGGTAGACAGGTGGTGGTGGTAACATATAGGTGGACTCGTCTGCTACTCTTATATTATAAAAAATACACTTATTTTTTTGTAATGAAAGAAAGTGTAATAAAATAAATAGCGACTCTTTTAATATATAGATTCTTTATAAAATGTTACTTTTTTTCAAATGTTTGTGAAAGTAGATAGCTTTTCGAACTGCATTTCCGCGTACTGAAAGTCGTGACTATATCTTAATCTTTAGACTTTGGTGTTATTTATAGAAGGCAGTGAATGGAACTTTTTATAGTAGGTAAGCATTTATATCGTGAAAGGTTTTTTTTATAATATATAATAAAGAAAGAGCACTGATAGCATAATCGTAGAAACTCGGCCTCTCAATTGAACAGTCTGCGGTGCGAATCCCAGACCTCTGATTTTTCAAGTTATGTGCAATCAGAAAAAAATATTATCACTTGGTGGTGAGAATATCTGTTCGTCTGAGAGTTTTTAATATATGGGTGTGTGAAGTTTATCAGTTTTATTTTTGTTTATTTTTTTTATAAACATTTTGTTTATTTATTGTATACCTTTTATAGAATCTTTATAAATGGCATTAATGTCAACTTGAAATTAACTAAACTAGCCCATAAATCGTGCCCCTATTAATGATAGTTAATGAAACTGATAGCCACGAGAGACTACTGTACCCAGGTGTAATGCGGCAAATTGCAGGATTAAGAGAAAATTGGACTTTGCAAAGGACTTTGGAGATAAATTTAAATTAGCCGCGTAAAACTAAAACGTATATGTCACATTCATGTTGTTTAAATATCTTTAAATAATGTCATACGATAATGAGTTATTTTTAGTGCAATGGTATTACATTTTTATTCATTACTAGCTGTGTCCCGCGGTTTCATCCGCTTTATTTCTTTTTAACGTTCTAAAGTATAAGTAACCTAAGTTACTCCTTATTACTACTTTATTGAAAATTTTTGAAAAATAAATTTTTTTTTGGTGTATGTACCGTACGTATATTCATATGCATGTAGTAAAAAGCGGTTATTTCAATATTACAAACAGACACTCCAATTATATTTATATGTATAGATTATTAACCAACTGCGGAAGATAATGTGTTTCGAGTCTACGTTTCTTTGGCACGCTCTGTGATAAAAAGCTAAAATACTTGTAAAAGGCAACGTGTTTTTATTTAATACTCAAAATAAATAAAGATATTACTTATGCAAAAATATATGATATTTTGTTGAAGCTGTGAAAAACCAAAGCTCTAGTGGTTTTTAAAAAGTTTTTAAGAGGTTCTTTAAGTTCTATTTTAAGTCTTTCCACGCCTTTTATCCCGCGCCCTTGTTTGCGAAGTGCGCAATATTAACGAAACGAAAAAAACATTCAACATTTTGTTGATTTGATATACATACAGTGTACATTTGTATTGCTTAAATAACTTACTCGAGTCATATTATTATTATAAAGTGGAAAAGTCTATCTAGTTGGCCAATTGGCAATTTTTCTTTTCACACACTTTTTGTTAAACTAAACTTTTAAGGTGTAGACTTTCTTACGAG
This sequence comes from Epargyreus clarus, assembly GCF_041222505.1. Classification (NCBI taxonomy): domain Eukaryota; kingdom Metazoa; phylum Arthropoda; class Insecta; order Lepidoptera; family Hesperiidae; genus Epargyreus; species Epargyreus clarus. The sequence goes on along the minus strand of NW_027332231.1, from coordinate 5,979,468 downwards.
GTTTTTAAACGTCATTAACTTGTAATACGCACATATCTTTGAAAAAGAAAGATCAAATATTTTCTGTAATTTAAAACTACGTTTACTACGTTTTAATTTCTTTGCTAGGCACAGAACTGTGTAAAAATTTAAACCAAAAATAAAGTTCCTTATTTAATAATTTTATTATTAAAGTCAGAATCGGGAACGTGTCTATAAATTATGTCGCACTAGTCGGAGGCAATCTAGTAGATAACAAGGTTGGACAGCGCTTATCGGCTGATAATAACGCCGCGAGTAATAGCTGCAAATATTTTACATATTGAAAATACATTCAAATGAGTAACCAGTTAGTTTAAGACTCATCGCCTATCGCTATAGATACGAGCGATATTGCGTACGCTTTATAATATAGGAGTAGCAGACGAGCAGCTGATGCAAGTGGTTACTGTCACCCATGGACAACTGCAATCAACCCCAGATAGGATTATACTCCTACCTGAGGTCGGCCACAGATGCGCTGCTATCCCTGAAGACTAAGGTGGAATGTTTCAGGACAGTATATTTCCCTTAGTACACCCTTCAAACCGGAGTACAGCAGCGCCTAACACTGCTGTTATTAAGTAGAAATAGTGGTTGCGATTGTGCCGCCCGTGTCCAACCACTAAGGGTTTTTACCACCTCCAGAATACAATCTCGTCGAGCTACTTAATCTTATGCCGCTCGGGCATCCAATTTTTTGTTTAGCGACCACTTGTTAGCTGTACAATTGTACATCTAATATATAAAATTCTCGTGTCACAGTTTTCGTTGCCATACTCCTCCGAAACGGCTTGACCGATTTTCACCAAATTTTATATGTATATTCAGTAGGTCTGAGAATCGGCTACTATCTATTTTTCATACCCCTAAATGATAAGGGTGGTTCACCCTTAACATTTTTTTATTTATATGGCAACACAACGTTTGCCGGGTCAGCTAGTGATTTATATTATTCGAAAAATCTCCCATAAGCTACTGAATAGTGTCGTGATAACCAATTAATCGCTAAAGCTTCTAGTTACTTAACCAATTGTGTCCAGTAGGTGGTCAGCCTAAAGGTGGAATAAACTTGGCCAGTAAATAATTCTACTCGGTAAGTAATTCTGTTAAGGCGTTTGGGCGTATCAAAGAATAAGACATAATAATATGCTAAAATCATTTTTCTCTGGAGACGCCTAAAAAGGAATTATATAATCATTTTGTCCTCGAAGCAAATTTCCATTTTTTGAGCAAATAGAGCTTTTTGAAAAAATAGAGTGCGCGTAACTCAAAAGTAACGCCTCTAAAACACAATTTAGTAATACAAAATATACCTGTTTTCATGTCAACAACGGGAGACTTAAAAGATAAAAGCAAACAGAAGTATTCGGGATAAAATCTTTCAAATTTTCGCGTTTCAGCGAGGTATGAAATATTTGAGAGTCTCGAGTGAGTTGAGAGCGGTTGTTCTCATTCATCACAGCACTTCTCAGGGTCAACTTGAGAAATGGAGAATCATCTTACTTGTGTAAGGATTTTTCACGGCGAATTGTTTGCTGTAATAAGTTTCATTTGTGGTTGCATTTCACTGTCAATGAACTGTGTGTGTGAACTTAATTACAATAGGTAATGTGACACACACTAGATATAAGCTGTCTTACTGCTACTATATATATACATACATATATTAAATAAAATTAGAATAAAGTATTTTTTTAAGAGTAGCTGACGAGCATGCAATCCACCTGATGGTAAGTGGCTACTGCGGCCCATGGACATCTGTAATCAACCCCAGATAGGATTAAATATTCCTACCTGAGGTCGGCCACAGATGCGCCGCTGCCCCTGAGGACTAAGCTGGAACGCTTCGGAAAAGTCTGTCACCCTTACCACACCTTTCAAAACGGAACACAGCAGCGCCTAACACTGCTGTTATTAGGTAGAAATAGGTGTGCCGGTGGTGCCGCCGGAGTCTATCCACAAAGTGTTCCAGCACTTTCCGTCTTCCTTGGGTCTCATTTATGTGTATAAAGCTCATACCAACAAATTGATCAAAAAGTTTTTATTTTCGACACTTCTGAACGAATGCATCGCAATATGGAGTATGGTCATCTTACAACACGGAGGCAATGTGTAAATTCTAGATGGATGTCACATACCATCAGGTAGAATATACGAGTTTGGTGGTTTGATAGTTCAAAGTTCTTTCATTTTTTTTCTTTTTTTCGAGTTCCTTCTCTTTGTGAGAAAAATAATTGCTCTCTTGACTTTTTATTCCAAATAATCGGTATTTTTGTTTTATTATTACAATCCCCAACAAAGCTGGCCCAGCTTTGCTCGGATGCAGTTACTTTCAAATGATATGACAATACCACAATGATATTGATTGTAGGTAATGCTCGGAAAGGAAAAATACTAACTGTAGTTTTTAAAGTACTCTAGGCTTGTAACTGAAATAAATATGTACTCTACATTATTTCAATTACAATTACAACAAGTACATAAATACTTCTCTCGCTAAGTCTTGTTTTATTATTGTTCCCAGTGCTTTATGGAAAGACGGAAATTAAAATGCAGTTTTAATTACTGCACAATATTTTATTACACGGGATTGTTAATGAGGATTTAGTAAGCTCTTTGAATGTAAAAGCATTCATATTTTTACGATTTCTTGTTGTGGATTGTTTCACAGGCTACTTTTTTGCAAGTTTATGAAAAATCTCGTAACATCTTTATGTTCTTTAGGAAAATTCTTTAATTTTCCTACTGCTTTGAAATTAATTTCTTATACATATAAAACTGAGAGAGAGAGAAAGAAAACTATTCGAGTGCTCAAATTCCTCTGGGGACTTTTGATTGTATTAATTATTACACAATGTCATTCACAGATGTTTTGTGTTGCTTTAAATTTGTGATTTCGGCTATGTCCACTAGATGGAAGTGTAAAATTTTCCGTTTATTTACGCTGTTAACAATTTTTAATCACAGACCTGTATTTGTTTTGTACCCAATAGGTCTGTATTTTTAATACTATACCGTGACGAAATAAATAAAAATGTTTATTTGAATGCTTATTTTATTTGGTACCTACTCGTATTCAACAATTCTTACGGAACCAGTATATTATTAACAAAGCAGCAGACCTATTGTTACAAGTTCCACTTCCGGCAGCTCGCTAGCATATCTTATATTAACGTATTTATATTTAATCGTCTGTATTTAATACTGTGTAATAAGAATTTAGAGTGATTATTATTTTATTTATATTTTATAATTTTGTAACCAATTACAAGTAATATTTAATTTTTTGAGTTCCACTTCCGGGGCTTCGCTAGCGGTCCTGTTTATTAAAATATATTTATTTAATATTAAATTTAATTAATAATAATAATTTAGATCACCAACTTTATTTTATTTGTTTTGTAAATGATTAACTAATAATTTATATCCGAGATTATAAATACGGATGTCGGCCATTTTAACACGCTTTTATTAGCTTCAGACGTATGTATGTTGGTATGTTGGTATGTTAGTATGTAACGGAATCTTTGAACATGATTTTAACCCCCTTCAAAACGTCGGATTAACTCGAAATTTGGCATACTTATTAAGGACCGATGACAATTCAATATTTTAAACATTAATAGTTTTGTACCATTGTCCTTATCAACATCCTCTGGATTAACGATTTTCGAGGCGAGATTTTTCAAACACCTTCAGCAAAGTTCATCGCAACTTTAGATTGCAAATAATAATTATTGCTATTTAGTTTCAATAGGCGTAACTTTTATATCGTGATTTTTAGTTTAGAAAATAATAATGTTATTTCCCTATAACTCAAATGTTCTGAAACATATCTATAATGCGCTCTTGTAGAATGATTTTTAGGATTCCGTACTCAAAGGTTAAAACGAAACCCTCTCCGGTCTGTTCGTCTGTCGTTGGGCTTAATCTCTTAAATCGTACTAGATAGACACTTGATTTTTTTACAAACGATGAATAATGGTGGTCGCTATAACGAGAAATACTAAAAATTAATAAATAATTATAGTTCAAAAAACTAAAAAACACGCTTTTATGATAAAATCAACTAAAAAGTAGAAATTTATTTTCTACTTTTTAGTTGATTTTATCATAAAAGCGTGTTTTTTAGTTTTTTGAACTATAATTATTTGTAAGGTATTAATAAACTAACCGTCGAATTGAACGCATCTTTATTTCAACCTTTCGAGTGGAAGTGTGAAGGGATCACACTATGTACAGTACAATATGACTTTACAATAAATAAATAATAAATAAATAAACAATTAATAATTATTAATTGTATCCCCTATATTCCAAAATTTGTTTAATTTTGTAGAACTTAAAACAAATTCAGTGAAATTTGGGCGCCACCAGAAATACAGATTTTAAAGATAATCTTACATCATATCAAATACTTTATTTTTATAAACGAATAACATGAGAAACTGACATGTGTGCGATATGCCACGCATGCGGCAATATCGCGGGTATTTCATATCATTTCCATGCATTGCTGGCTAGGCGAATTACCTGTCACTCATGTTATGCATGCCTACAAACTACGAAGATAAGTATTGAGTCCATGCGTTTCTGAGATGTTTTTTAACCTGGTTTTGTCTGCGACTTTAGTTATTTCGTTTTTCCAGAGCTGCTACTATTAAGTTTTAAAGTTTTACCGTTAGTTGTTCTCAAAACGAAAAAAAACATAACTCTTCCTTGGCACTCTGGGAAAAAGCTTTGTTCATCTCACTTATCACATTAATGAAATAAAAATAAAACACAATTCAACCACCATAAGTATAACAGCAACTTTATTGTAATTTACAATTTCAATATCATAAGCTTTTGTTGCCCATAATTGTGAACTAATTTTCGGGAAATCTTTATATACAGTAAGCTGTATGAATTTTGTCACAAATAGTGACTCCGTAATACCCTTAACTTTTCGTTAAAACTATTTTTGAAATATTAATACCATACAATTAATAACACTACAATATTGAAATATATTAATAATTCCAGCTACATGTTATTTCCAGACAGATTATTTATGGAATTTACTTTATTTACATGTTCTGCATAAACATGACTTCAATAATAAATATGCGACTTTAATGCGAAGTAATGTATAAATAACACATTATTACGATATCGGTTACGATATTGCTGAAAATTTTAAATTAATAGAATTTCTGTTACATTTCCAGAGAACAAAATGAAAACATTTTTCTCCTGATAAATAAGTCTAGGCGAGTGAGTTTTCAGGAAATGAGAATGAAGTTTCAGCGGTTCCAGGTGTGGAGTTAGCTAACTCGGCGCCTTTAATATAACGTAGAGTTTGCATTTTGCTTCTGACATAACCTTTTGTAGTTATACCAGCAGAGTGAATAGGTGTCATTACTCATGGAGATATCTTAATTCGTTTTAAATTTAAAATTATTTGCCTGGGCTTCAAGATGAGCAACATTTTATATTAAAGTTAGGTGACTGCAGCCATGGCTACACTTCATGGACATATTTGAAGTAGTGATAGATAGATAGGTTGATAAACTCAGTCTCTTATTCGAAGGGTCCGAGGTTCAAATCCCAGACCTCGCACCTCTGATTTTTAAAAGTTATTTGCGCATTACAAATTAGTAATCACTTGCTTAAACCATAGTGAGGAAACCTGTATATGATACCTGAGAAATCTAAAAAAAGTTTTCATATATATGTGAAGTCTACGAATACGCACTTGGCCAGCGCGGTGGCCACAGGCTTAATTCCAGGAGACCCGTGTCCAGCAAGTGGGACAGTAATGCGTTGATGTTGATTTGAAGGTTGTGGCATGTTACAAAAAAATATTATAACATTTTTTCAGGTGTGTTCGACTTAAGGTATGATGTCCATTGTATTTATAGGAAATACCACATATTCATGGGTCATAGTGAGTGTTGACTTCTCGTGTGTGCCGAAGTTTCCTTTTCCTCATACTTGAACTTTATAAAAAGCCCAACACATAAATAAATGCAGGTAATTTGATGTACGTTTCAATATAAGATGGGTAAAGGATTAACTAGCCGTCAACCAACACTAGAACAGTTTTACAAAGCTACTATTAGAAGACAAATATAAAACGGTGGTAGCATCACATTAAAAAGCTTAGAATTCTACCACTTTCAAAGTCTAGATTTAAACAGAAAATTTAAGAAACATGCGGTGGATTTCGTATTAAGTAAACGTAAATTTAATCTTTGCCTACCTTTAAAATGTAAGGCTTTCCCGGGTTCTATCTTCTTATTTTCCGCTTATTCAAAACTTTAAGAAAATTGCAGAGAGCTCTCGGAAGTAAATATCATCACGGTTCTATTTTACATGCCAGAAAATACTAGTTTCACTGAAATGTTATTATTTTGACGATGTAGTGTTTCGCAACAAACTACTGTTGCCAAAACCCTACATTATCGTCTTCGTACTTTTGGCAACAAATTATTCTTGCCAAAAGGATACAAAGCGGGAGTGCAAGTGAAATAAAATAAAACATTTATATTTGTTTTTAAAATAAATATATTTTTGTTAATAAATACCGAGGTATATAGTTTAATGATACTATATTTATTAAAAATCGTACTATGTTGGTATATATTTAATAATTTTGAAATAAATGGTTAAAAATAAACAATATCGTTAGAAATACTTTGTAAATAAAAAGGTATTTGTAAGATACATATGTCTACATACATTATATGCTATGTTAGAGTTCGAAAATTGTGATTATAAAATGAAGTTTTGAGCATAACACTTGCCGAATCATTTGGTTATTTTGATTGAGTTTCTATCCATCTCACATCAGAATTTGTTTGAAAAAGCTTTTTTCGTTCACATTGATACTTAATCTCTAAGACATTTAGACAACTAGTGCCATTTATTAAGGCTCCGAGGTCACGACGGTTTTACTTGAGTCGTTAATACGATTAATCTCAACAAGTTGCCTCACAATGTCGTCCAGAAATTGACTAAAATCGCACGAAGCTAGTTAGTTTTTTTCATTGGCTTTCTTCAAAAATTTAAGCATCGCGTGCTGGTATCCAAATTCATCGTGAATAACATCGTGAACATGATCTTCAAAACACATCAATTGATTTGCTTTGAGAATTAACACGCCGCCTATAAGTTGATCGTTAGTATATTTGGTGTTGCAAATTTTAGTCACTTGCGACTTAATCATGGCCGACTTATAAGTTGGTATTATGTATAAAATATGAGCGATTAATTACGAGTATCACCGTGCAATACAGCCGTTTGAGAGAATTCGACTTATGCAAATCTTACGTTGTTAATCGCTAAGAGACAGTATCAATGTATACGTTTCTTTACTTAAATTTGAGACTGTTTTTCTATTGACTTTATATTTGGTATATGCAATATCTAGGATGTTTTGTCTAAGGAGCATATTTGGCAAGGAACTCATTAAGCTCAGCGTCGTGTTGGCCATCAGCGTTGAACTGTTTGGACAGCTTGGCCCAGTCCTCAGGCAACTTCTCCATGATAGCCTTGATGACCACGCTCACCAGCGACTTTTGCTGCTCACTGCACTTGCCGCAAGATGTCTGCACCGCGTCAGGAATCCATTCTGAAAGAAAAGGTTTTGGTTATTTAGTGCGAATTGTACAGTCAGCTACAAAAGTAGGTGCTTCATTCATACATAAGTAGCTAAACATAACCAGCACCATAATTAGGTGAACGTTGCAAAGTTTCAAAAGTGGATGAAGACAATAGTGTCAATGAACACAAAAGTAGCTGAGCAGTGACATATCATATTAGTAACGTTAGTTATTTTGCACATACGGTGTCCAGCTACTTTTGACACTTAAGTGTTCATCTAATTTTGACACTTTACGATGTTCATCTCATTATGATGCTAGGGGTGTTTAGCTACTTATGAACGTTTGGGTGTATTTTTGGAAGCCGACTGTACCTCCATAAGAGAAATGTAAAGTAAATTTAACTGCATAAGTAAAGAGAACTCTACAAATAAAGTAAACTATCCAAGTTTTAAAGTGGAAGAACCCTTTATAGTTGAGCTGCAAAGGCATCACCATTCCTAGTTCTGTCTTATTTCAGCAAAGTTGGCGGTATTCTGGTTTGAATTTTGTGGTAAGGGAGATATTCTAATTCCTTGGGAATTTATTTTCAAGACGGTCTTTAAGAGTCCTATTAAGGGTTCATTGATCTAGATGGCAATGTTCACTTAAGATCAACTTGGATGCATGTTCAGATTTTATTAATTAAATAAAAATCTATTTAATTATAGCAGATATAGTTTTAAGTTATCGAGTACTTCTTATTTGTTTTCTCCGAATAATCTGTCTTATCAAAAAAGTTTTTTGTTAAATAGCATAGTGATTCATATTGTATTTTTAGTATGGTTGCATCTGTTACAACCAAGGTATAACAGGGCTGTTTATATTCTTGGGTGTCGTGACAGCAAATAATAACACATTTAACGCTCTGAAGTGGGTCAGGAAGGGGTTGCCATAATATTACCAAAAATACATATCGTGCACGTTTCCATTATATATTATTAAGAAAACAGTGTGCCAAAACGCGCAGAATAACTGGTTCCGTGGACCATATATGAATAGTATGGAAAAAGGTTTAATCTGTGTTCTGGGTTGAGGATACATCTTAATTTAGACGTAGCAATGCATTTGTGACCCATCTTGGATAGAACTCTAATCTTGTCTTGGGTAGATTGAAGATGTCCATGGAGGTCAGCAGCCACTTACCATCAGGTGGACTTCATGCTCGTTCTATACCATAAAAGTCTTCATTGCTGTAGACCCATCTAAGTATATTATAAAGTTTCTATTCAGCGAGCGGCCTCTAGTAAATATTAAAAAGGAACCCTATTATTTGATCCGTCAATCATAGATAAACTACTAATACATATAATACGATATTCTCATATTCACTGCGCTCGGTTGTTTGTTATAAATTATTCATCAATTTCACAGGAAGACATTCCATCTAGATTACGCGCACCTAGATTTAATCCGTTAATCGCCTCCTACGACCCCACATTCATGAATGGAGGGAGATTTGCTATTCAGAAATGACACAGCTTAAATTGAGATTCGAGCAGACGAGCATCGTGCGCGGCTGGTTGTATAACTTCAATTCTGAATGTATGGAAATTTCGTTAAAAATTATTTGTTTTAAACTGTATCAGAGGTTTTACTGCGTTTAAAAGTATAAATCCTCTAGTCCAGGTTTTTAATAGTATGATGATGTAATAATAATTTTCTAAAATCGAAGTAGCTTTAGGTGGCCAACCAGTTATTATATCTATACACTGTTATGATAAGGGTACTAAAGATTTTCTGAAAATCATGGTACTAAAAAGCTTATTTTAAAAAATGTTAATAGTATTTACTTATCATTTAACCCATTAAAATAAAAAAAAGATATTACGATGATAAGTAAGAGGACGAAATCATATTATGACGATTTGATATACTATGTTTAACTTAATATGCATTTTTGTACAAATTTAGTGTCATTTGAAAGAAAATTCATATATATTCAGAGTGTCAGACCATTAAAGATCTTTATTGCCGAGATATCGTGCAAACCAGTCAAATAAAGTATGTAAAGAAGGTACTAAAATTGATATAGATATCTTAATAAATAACTTTCATCTTAATGTCGTTATGTAAATATATTTGAAGTGTTGTCAAAGCATTTAAAACTATCTATAAGTACCTACAATATTTTAACACTACTGTAAATATGGCTAAGTGCTGATTGGTCCACTCTACATATTATGTTTCAGAATTTTTATTTATTCTTTATTTCTATAATATGCGGATTCCAGCTTAAGGAGCTATCAATGTGAAGACCCAGGTTCTTCACGGATTCAGTAAACGGAATATGTGTACCGTTATAAACAATAAGTGGTAATGAATCCCGATCTACCTTGGCCAACAGTCTCTAACTACTAATAATAATAGCTTGGCCTTTGGCGGGGTTGACTGACACTCCATAGCGCAAATACCAGTTTAGGAGAGCATTTCAATTATTGTTTAACTAATCAATTGCGCTATGTAGATCCATCCACGTCAGCTTGAGCATAAAGTTGTAAATCATCAGCGTACAGATGATACGATTCATTCATCACTCAGATGAAAAAAAATAGTAATGGTGACTAGAATAATTAAAAGAAGTCTTAGTTAATTCAAAGAGAACCTTAACTATTTACGTAGTCCAAAACATGTGTGATGGAGCCAATAAATCTTTTTGTAGAAAACTCTCAGATATGTAGTATTTCTCCATTAATTCCTATACTGTTAAAACACGTAGATGAAATTTAAATCATAGTATTTTATTTTGTATACAATAATTTACTGTACCTTAACGCCACTTCAAAAATGTAGAATATTACAAAGGTGGAACGAATTGCCTAATGATATTATTTGTCACTCACTAATTATATTAATTACAAACAATTAGTGTAGCAGTGGAAATATAAAACAAACATTTAATATTGATTATGTTCCTATGATACTTTACTTAATACATTCAAGAAAACCTAACATTGTTTTCTTTCCTATAACCGGAAGTATCTTATTATGCCAGTCTCAATTCTTTCACGCACGTGTTTGTTGGGAATTTATGAAAATGGGATATTTTCGTACTTTCTATTTATATTCGCAAAATGTTTTCCGAGGTAATAGTGAGAATATTTATTTCTGGACAAATATTAGGAGAGATAACAAGGAAATATTGGATAAAAATGATGTTTTATGTACGAACACACGAAGACCTGAAATGAAAAAGCAATTTTTCCTTAACTCCTTTCTTCTGTATTAGACCTCTATACTCAAAGCTAGACTATTTCATAGAGCAATTCTTTACAATCTTTCAAAATCGAATGTCGTTAAATTGGGATGGTGTTGTCGGAAATTCGGAGGAAATTAAAAAAATAGCACCATGAATATTTATGATTTTTTGTACTACGATTAGTTGAGGTTCTGTTTGAATTAATTAAGACTTCTATTAACTACTAAAGTTACCATGACTATTAATATTTTTAACTCAGCGTACTTCACTGTGTTTACAATTGTTAAGTTTATCAGGCAACCAATCGTACGAATGGGCGATAATTTTTTTTTTTTTATAATATAAGAGTAGCAGACGAGCATGCAATCCACCTGATGGTAAGTGGCTACTGCCGCCCATGGACATCTGTAATCAACCCCAGATAGGATTAGATATTCCTACCTGAGGTCGGCCACAGATGCGCCGCTACCCCTGAGGACTAAGCTGGAAAAGTCTGTCTCCCTTAAATATATATTTTTATCAAGGTGTAGAAAGTACGAGTAGATATTGAACTTTGTTGCCAATGTGTAATTTTCCCAAAGATCACATATTATGAAAAACATTATGAGAAATCAAACCCAACATTGTTGAATAACATTCATATTTGAATATTCATGCCTTATTTATGATGTAGATACCTCAGCTTTACCTTTGCTTGATTGATGGTGGCATCAATCATTTACATTGGTTGATTTAAGGGTAACGTATGCTTTACTTTTCGTATTTTTCTGTTAGGATTATAATATTAATATTGGATACATCTGTCATCCAAATTCAAAATACATTTGTTAGAAATATGTATATTAAAATTACATTATTATAGTATTATATTAATTCATTATTTGTGTTATTTTTATAATAATACGCTTCTATTTATATAGGTACTGGCTGGTAGGATTGTATGAGTTAGCATAAAAAAGCAAAAGAACGTTCTTGACGTTTGAGTTGTATTTTGCGCGGGAATAAAAAAGAGATTCTTTTTTTGGTTTACGTATTTTACTTAAAAGCTACTTTCCAGTAAAATTCATTTAAATTAAGCTCAACAATGTGTAGTAACGCACTCAATATGTCTATCGCGCTGTCGACTTTATTTATAAGTGATATTTAAAGTAGAAATTGCTTTAATTATCCAACACATGAGTGCTACGGCATACGTGTAGACACGAGTAGGCGCCGACGTAAGAATAACACAGATAATATTAAATGAGTGACGTGAACTGAAAGTAATGTATGATACAAATGATAATAAATTTATATTAAAGAAGTTTCTTGGATAACACTTTTAGTAAAGTCATTTTGTTTATAGTTTAATGGGTACTCAATTGGTAGGGTTAACTAAGTGGATTAAAATTCAGTGTCAATATTTTCCCATCATAACTTCCTCTTTTTTTTGGGATAAATGATTGCTATGTGTATTTCTGAATCCCTGACAACGTGAGTACAAAATTTTATGATTATCGGTTATGTAGCAAAAGTTTGAAAGTGTAACAAAGAAAAATACACATTCGTATTTACATTTATAACATTAAGTTAGGATAATTACATGGCATGCTTTTATTGCATTTCGCATTTTGGATGTATTGTACTGTTGTTGCTAATAAAGATAGTAATATGTAGTGGTTCAAAGGAACCATCTTTTTTTTAATATAGGAGTAGCAGACGAGCATGCAGTCCACCTGATGGTAAGTGGCTAGTGCCGCCCATGGACATCTGTAATGAACCCCAGATAGGATTAGATATTCCTACCCGAGATCGGCCACAGATGCGCCGCTACCCCTGAGGACTAAGCTGGAATGCCTCGGAAAAGTATGTCTCCCTTACCACACCCTTCAAAACGGCACACAACAGCGCCTAACACTGCTGTTATTAGGCAGAAATAGAACCTGTATCAAAAGCAGAAGTTTTTCACATAATACAACATCGATTAATCCGGAATACTTTTGAATATAATAAAGGTTCACTTACTCTTGAAGTCAGAGCCTTCAGGCGTGCACTTTCCTTCGTTCAAGAAGCATAGGACATACGCCTTGAGCAGTCGGAGGTTGGCGATGAGCTCGTTCACGTCGAAGTTGTTGTACCGATCAAAATCTTCATCAGGCCTGGCTGCCACGGCCGCTACGAGTGCGAGAACGATCACGAGTTTCATGGTGAAACTGGAAAAATATTTTAATGTTGAGATAAAACTACTTTATGATACGACCAATATGTTTTTTATAATATGGGATTAGCAGAATAGCTACTGCCCCCGATGAATATCTTTAATCAAATAAGATTGGTTTCCTACCTGACGGTTACAGATGCTTCGCTACCCCTGAGGACTAAGCTGAAATGCTTCCGTAAAATGTAGATGTCTTATTACTTTACACTCACCCTTTTAACACTCAGGCGTGTAGGTACCCTTACGGTTGTCCCTGTAATTTCGGGACCAGAATAGGGCTATGGTATCCCCTGCCTGTCGTAAGAGGCGGCTAAAATGAGCGGGAAATCCCGGAGTCCTCTACGCAGCGCCGAGGACGGCCACCGGAGGGTTTTAGTGCGATAAGAATCCCACATAACGCCGTGTCGCTCCCACGGCATAGGGTACCTTTTGAAGGTTTCCCCCTCGTAAACAAAAAAAAGGTACACGATGTTTTCCTTAACCTTTAAAAACGAGTGATATTGAATGTATAATACGCCCGTAACTTGTAATAATCGGATATTCGAGAGCTTAGGGTTCTGAACTCCGACCCTCTGATTGATCCGTGGGCTGCCGCCCACCTACTATCAAATTGACTGCATGGTCATTTGCTACTTCTATACTGCACATAATGTAACGAATACATAATAATAAACCATTAAAGATTGTTCCGTATATGTTCGCTTCCGTTAACCAAGGTTTGCTCACTGTATGTAAATTATTAAAGAGCTTTAGCTAAGTTAACGATATTACTGTCCTCAGCTCAGTCATAATCCTTTCAGCGAGAGGTTACGCTTTGTATCGGCATTTTAGCGGCGAGGTCTTCTAATCTAGCTAGCTGGCTTAATCTCCAATACCATTTTAAGTGGTATACTTAACAGATTATGCGTTTGCTGTAGCTTTAAAAATTATGAATGGTATTAACGTATACTCGTAACTTCTAGTATTATTTTTAAATGTAATTTTAAGTTGTGCCTTACTTCGAATGTCCTACTTTTTGGTCTGGAATACACCCCAGAAATAGGAAACCTGGGAGATATCTTCGCTTTTTGAGATTATTTGAGATAGGACATCACATCCGCATCAGATGTTTTCTAAATGGTATATAAGGTTAAACATGTGCTGCGGAATTATAACAACAGGGATTAACTTTACCTGCGAAACATGAAATTTGAAGTAAATGCAAAGTTTCCAATAATTTGGAATTAGATGCTACATTGCTACATTTAATTTCTTTGTACTCTTTTTACTAGTGAGTGCTCATTTGTATAGCTACCTATGCAATACTTTTTTCAGTTAAATTTATTCTTAAGGAACTTATCTTAAAGTCCTCATTTATCAAGATAAGTGCAATATAAGTGGATTGAGATAATCATCATTAGTGGAGTTAAATTATAATAATTAAAATTAGTAACGGACACAGTTTATGCAAATTAATTGTATTGTTGCAAACGAGCAAAACAATTGAGTTAATTAGTATTCAAATTAAGTAGAAATTTCCACAAGTACTTAGTATAAGCTATAATTAACGAGCCACAATTAATAATAATGAACAAAAACAATATAACTTTAAAATTATGTAATTTTAAGAGTTAACCGTCCGGAATTAATTGTGATTTTCGGTTACTTTTCTTATTTACAGTCACATTTATGAATTACTAGCTTTAGCCCGCGGCTTCTCTCGCGATCAGAGGTCGATGGCAATAGTTGTGTTACCTATCCGTCGGGAACAATACCTTTTTCGGGATAAAAGGTATCTTATGTCATTTTCTGAACCCCTGATAGTTAAGACATGAATATTTGAACAACCAAACAACAAAAAAAACTTATTTTTATATGTATAAGGTTCTATGTCAGTTTAGGTATTAACACCATTAATAATTATTGTGTTGTTTTATAATACTATATAATAAAATTCTCGTGTCACAATGTTAGTTACCGTACTCCTCCGAAACGGCTTTACCGATTTTCACCAAATTTTATAAGCATATTCAGTAGGTCTGATAATCGGCTACTATCTATTTTCATACACGTAAGTGTTAAGGGTTGTTCACCTTCTTTATGTATATGGCAACACAACGTTTGCCGGGTCAGCTAGTATTATATAACTAGCAAACCAGTATGCAGTCCACATGATGCGTATGGAGATCTGTAATCAACCCCAGATAAGGAGTCCTACTTGAGGTTGGCCATAAATGCGTTGCTACTCCCCGAACTATATTGGATCGTCTCGGTCATATATCTCCACAATTATATGGACTATCCATATCTGCACAACAAATGAACTTTAAATGGCGAAGAAGTGAATTCCAGAAATGTTACACGTAAATCAAGTTTGATGTAAATATTCTTACAATATAAAGCCTAATGTCAGGTTCACTTCAATTTAAGGAAATCTGCTAAAGATTAAAAAGTCCAAAGTGTATTTGTAAATATACAAAAACTATTATACATTTTTCTGCACATCCCTAAGGTTGACTGGGAGAAAATGCTATTTAGCATGAGGTCCGCCTTTTGCACCACATTGTTTTTAACATGGTGAATAAAAAGTAAATAAATAAATAAATACCTACTATAGAATTGTATTGTGTATCATAAATATCGACAGATATAAAACAAATATCACTTGCTATAAGGGTGAAAGAAAACGTCGTAAGGAAACTTCACGCCTCAGATAGTAGACCCGTGCTCAGCTGTGGGTTAGTAATAGGTCCACGATGACAAATTTGATGGGATGATGCTATAGTGATTTTCTAACGTATATCGCACGTTCACTTAGAAAATATAAATGCCATTTTCCTCTCTTAATCATAATAAAATATCAATATTACATACCACTGAATACACCAACCTCTGAAACAATCACTGTAAAATATCTAATAATTAATTAAATTTTAATTACCTTAAGAATGTACTGAAATCCGACTTAGTGAGAAGCTTGATTCGATATGCAACTTAATTACATTATTATCCATTTATATAGTTTTGATGATTATCCTTGACGCTCGTCTTTCGTAGACATGATCATGTAAACGGAAAAAAGAATTAAGTTTTAATTATAAAGCGCTGTATACACCAACCGTCTTGGATAATAAAGGCGCATATTGTTGTATTAAAGGCGCTAACATACGCGCGACAATAAGAGCCGGTCCACACGGCGCGTTGCGTTGCGTTGCGTCGTCGCAACGCAAAGGTTTTGACGCATAGCCGGCCACACGGGCGTTGCCTCAACGCAGCGTTGTGACGACGTAGTCGTAACACTTAAGTAATCGTCGCAGTCATTCTATAGAAAGCATGGATCGGAAAGACGTCTAGCATTGCTGCTATGCCTACGTCACCGTCAAAAATCGTAAAAATAATCGAGATCAGCTTGCGTGTGCGTTCCTTATACGACGCATAAACAACTGAACGCTGCCGCTCCGGCGACGCAATGAGTACTCCCCCGCCCGCTTCGTCTCGGGCGCTGCAGTTCAGTCGCGTATGCGCTGCGTCGACGCAGCGCATCGTGTGTACACTATGATTATTAGTATGTAAAACGACAAACGACGCAGTGACAGCGCTACGTCGACGCAACGCTGACGCAACGCGCCGTGTGGACCGGCTCTAAGCGACACGAGCGAGAGCAGGCTGTGCCGATCGGTGCCGACAGTCGTTCTTCATCAGCACCCATTACTGTCCCACTGCTGAGCACGGGTCTACTCTCAGAATAAGAAAGATTAGGCCTTAGTCCACCGCGCTGGCCAAGTGCGAATCGGTAGACTTCACTTTGAACACATTTTTTTAAGATTTCCGAGGTATGCTCCTTATGATGTTTTCCTTCAGCGTTTAAGAAATTGATAATTATTTTCTAAAATGCACATAATTTTGAAAAATCAAAGGTGCGTGCATGGGCTTTGAACCTCGGGTCCCTCGATTAAGAGGCCAAGTTTCTTAACCACTAGGCTATAACTGCTTTTGATTAATTATAAATTGATTTGATTATCAAAAGTCGTTGAACGTTGTTACTAGTCTAGCAGCAGTCGCTAGTAGGCTGCTAAGAACAGTTGGCGACCATTAACGGTCTTCAGCGACTGCCGACGACTGCCGCCGACAGTCGCCGCTGTTATGAACAGTCTCTCTAATATTAAAAGAGGTGCTATCCTTAGAACAAGTAGTGCATGGCATGCATATCAAAATTGTTAACATTTTCTTAAGTCATGCATATTTGCACGCTACTAAATCGGTTTTTAATATTTACTACTCTTTTTGAACTTTGTATGGACTATCGTATGGATATTTACATGAAAATATGTATAAAAATATAGTTATTCAAATTTATTCGTTAAGATATAACATCTTTAATACGTACAATTAGAAGTAATGAAAGTAAAATGCAATTAGTCAATTTAAAATAATATGTCTAATTATTTTACATTTTAATTAACTCCCTTTGTGTATTGTCTGTTGGGGTGAAATTTAATTTGAGTATTGATTTTATTTGAAAATTAAAAACATATCTCCCATTACACTACCGACAAACATATAAAAAAATGTTTGAGACCAAAAATCGAAAATAGCAAGTAAATTCATTTAAATAAAGAAATTCTTGCATTAAAAGTTATATTATACTTTTACGTATCTATAATATTTTTCTATATGTATAGCCTAGAACTGGGGTAAAAACATTTTTATACGAAGGTCTATTCTAGAAGGGCAGTTTTTACTACGCTTTTATTAGCTTGGGTGGTTTGTATGTATTTATGTAACGGAATCTTCGAACTCGATTTTTACCCACTTTGAAAGGTCCGAGTAATTTAACATTTTAAACAATTATCAAGAACCGATGACAATACACGTCTTTAATAATTTTATCCCATTTTCCTCATCAGGATCGTCAGGAATCGGGATTAACGGTTTTCCTTGTGCGATTTTAGCATGGTTTTTAGTTTTTCAACTATAAATATTCTTTAACTTCCATAGGAACGCATGTATATACGTGGCTTAATCTTAAGCAACGTACTCACGTGTTGCTTTATTAACTATTCACATTATCTATCATATTTTTTAGAACTTAGAGCTTGGAAAGTGTATTACATATTTTTTACTGACTTTTTTGCAGACACTCGTATTAGCATTATCTTCCATGTACGAATACTCCAAAAGTTTATAGAACTCTAGAGTGTATATATAATGTATATATGGAGTATGTACCTATGTACTTAAGTAATAAATAATGTAACGGTTTTTATTAATCATATAGTAGGTATATCTGATGGGAACAAAACGTACGTACATGTTAAATTATTATTTTTTAGTACAATATGTATTGTTTAGGTAAACCGTTATTTTTAATCGTTATTTAATTAGCTATTTAATTATAATATTAAAATTCATTAATCATGTAACGCTTTACTTATTTTATGTTCATATTTTTTAATTAATTATTCATAATGATATCAATATATTTTTTCTCTCATATAAGTTTTATTAGAGAAAATTCCTTCGGTTAACCGAAGCGATAAATTAATTAATTCCTTTATAACTTATGAAATCAAAAATGTATCATCAACAACTCATTATTGTCCCACTGCTGGGCATGGGTCTCCTCTCAGAGTAAGAAGGATAAGGCCAAAGTCCACGGTGCTGGCCAAGTGCGTGTTGTTGTATTACGGATCTGGTAGTTTTGAAAAAGCGCACATCAAAAATATATACTTACCTAAAGCTTAAACTCCAAATATTCAAAGTGGAAAGCTGAGCCACACAGTTTGTACAGTTTAAAAATATTATTCGTATAAAGTCATACGAATAAAAATGTTTAATACAAATATAAGCAAAACCGTCATAGCAAAGAAATCTCACACTTGATTAACTATTGAAATATGCATTGTTTTAAAAAAGAGTGCATTAAAATAACTTTTACCAAAAATTAATCAAGAAAAATAAATTACAGTTTAATATTTATTGTCTGCTATTTCAATAAAGACGGTTGTTGATTAGTTGAGAATCTTTTCTTTTGTGTTTCAGACACGAAAGAATTTCATATTTTCTTGATAGACAATATGCAAAATAATTAAATGCTTGAGAAGGCATAGGTATCTAATATAAGTAACAATGAAGAACATGAGAGAACTATGTTTTTAATTTAAGCACTTATTATAATGACGCCGGTGTTCCAAAACTAATACTTTAGGATAGGCAATGTAACGTGTCTAGTGGTTGATATATATTCAGCCTCTCAATTAGGGGCCTGAAGTACGAATACGTGGTTTTTCATAGTTATATGCGAAATAGAAATTAATTATAACTTGTATAGTAGCGAAGGAAAACATCGCAAGGAAACCTACATTACTAAGAGAATTTCAAAAACATTAAAGTTGGAAAGGTTTTTTTTTATAATATAGGGGGAGCAGACGAGCATACAGTCCACCTGATGGTAAGTGGCTACTGCCGCCCATGGACATCTGTAATTAATCCCGGATAAGATTAGATATTCCTACCTGAGGTCGGCCACAGACGCGCCTCTACCCTGAGGACTAAGCTGGGACGCCTCAGAAAGGTCTGTCTCCCTTACCACACCATTCAAACCGGAACACAGCAGCGCCCCACACTGCTGTTATTAGGTAGCAATAGTGGTGCCGCAGGAGTCGAACCACAAAGGGTTCTACCACCTTCAAGTTAAAGTTAAAGTTAAGGTGTTTGAAGTTTACCAATTTGTACTTGGTCAGCGTGGTGTACCTGCTATGGGCGTAAACCCTCAATAAGGTTACCTTCCTCAGTGTTTGACGTAACGTTATTCATCTGTTGAAAATAAAATCTTATTTATAAAATTCTCGTGTCACAATTTTAGTTACCGTACTCCTCCGAGAAGGCTTTACCGATTTTCACCAAATTTTATATGCATACTCAGTAGGTCTGAGAATCGGCTACTATCTATTTTTCATACCCCTAAGTGATAAGGGTTATTCACCCTTAACATTTATTTTTATTTATATGGCAACACAACGTTAGCTAGTAATCTATACTGTGCGCCGGTTTATTTAATTATGCACATTGCACACACTTCATTACAGTATTTTTTTTACTAACAATATGAACCCCTTTTCAAGTTTATTCATGAAATCTCTTTCCATTCTACATTCTATAACTCGGTTATATAAAGTGTATGACCATCTTCAGTGGACGACGCTTAACCCATTAGGATTTACGTGATCCAGAGCAAATGTGACTGCAATAAAATACACTAACAATATGAGCCCCTTTTCAAGTTTATTCACGAAACCTCTTTCCATTCTACATTCTATAACTCGGTTAGATAAAGTGTATGACCATTTTCAGTGGACTAAACCCATTAGGATTTACGTGATCCAGAGCAAATGCTACTGCAATAAAACACGTAGCTGCAACGACTGATACTAAATGTAACTGTTTTACCTTTATTCATTTACGTTAAAAAGCTTTCACCTTTCTGCAGTATCGCTGCAATGTTTCGGACTTTTCCATTTGTATTTATATAGTCACGTAGTTTTATTTTTGTAAATATTTACTGTGTTCATATAAGGTACGGTCGTCACTTGTTGTCAAAGTGCATGTTTGTTAGCTATATTGCTTGCCTTCGTCGAAAGTTTTTCTAATGACAGAAGATTTTTTTGTACCTATCTAAAAATATAGTTTAACGAACAGTCGGGTAAGCTATGTTCTAGTTTATTTAAATTACAAATACACATAACACGTTTAATTAATTTAATTAATTAATTAACGATGAACCATATGCTGAAGATAGAACTACGGCGTTCGTAGAGCATATTCTCTTTGTCTTGTCATACTCTTGAGATTCCGATATTAATTAATTAATGCAAATATGAATTGTGCGTTGACGTTAATAACTTCCATTTGTATAAACGTTAATAGCAGGAAAAACGATGCTGACTTGAATTTTCCCGATATTTTCGTGACGTTTTCCTTAACAGGAATATCAATTATGACATTTGTGATATTTTTGCTGACTGCTGCGCTAAATCTCATTGATGGGCACTAGCTGTTTCATATAAATCTGGAGCTCATCATCACCATCGTCATAATTAATCCATTACTGTTAATTTTCAAGAAGGTTTAAAGACTGTATTCCGATGATAACAGCCGGTACCGACGCTGTATCACAACCTCCAAACCAACGAAGTGTGCATAAAATTTACTTTTGAAAAGTGCCGCTTCCTGCGGCCATTAGAGTGACAACGGATTATGTGGGATTTTAAGACACTGAAACCCTTGCGGTGGCCGGCGTTAGAGCTACGTACAGGACTACGGGATCTCCAAAGGAAGGCGACCTCATAAAAAAAAGTCCTCAGATCTCAGTGCACGTTCGGACTTTTCCCAGGATCAACATACCTTCGAGTATTTATGACGATATGCAATTACATATACCGTCGATCTGGAGTCGTCGAGCGGCTCCAGCTGCACTACTACCGCTCACAACCTCAGGATCTTTGGTCGCACCTTGCGATAAGGAAAGGATAACGCAGCTCTAATCTGGTCTCGTCATTACAGGGACTATCTACAAGAATGGAATTTTGGTAGAATAATTGTGAGCTGACTTTGGTGACCCTGTCGTCACACCTTTTACTTAATACCAGTAGTTTTAAGAGCTGCTGAGTTCTGGTTTGAAGGGTGTATGAAGGGAGTCATACTTTTCCGAGGCGTTCCAACTTAGTCGTCAAGGGCAAGTGGCGTATCTGTGACTTCAGTTAATAATATCTAATCCTATCTGAGGTTGATTACAGGTCGATGGGAGGCAGTACCTTCTTACCATCAGGTGGACTGCATGCTCGTCTGTTACTTCTATATTATAAAAAAAAGGTTATCAATGATTACGCTTAACATTAGTTAACATTGAACATCGCCATGTAAAAATTGCATCAAGGTAAATTATTACGTAGATTTATTTTATGTAAGCCGTTCCTTAATTACACTATTATTTAAATTAATTTTTAGTTAATACATTAAAATATTTACTTAAATTAATTATTACAATTATATGCTACATTGTCTATTCACTAGCACTCACTTTTTTATTAAGTTTAGTCATTATCGAGTAGCAGAAAAACTTATAATGATCAAATCAAAATATGTACTTGAAATATTTATTTATGGTGTTCTATCATAAAATTACCTAAGTAGGTACATTTTTCAAAATTTGATATTTTTCATGCCACTTTTTTTGTCAGTTAAGACTTGTAATTCAATATTATTTAGAAAAACATTTGAGCTTATTTCTTATGTCTCATAGATAATTATGGTAGACTTTTAAATGACGTATATTTTTTATGTTCTCTGCACATATCGAAATATAAATTCATCATTTAGCTGTCAGCTTGATCAGGAATCGATCCAGGAACTTTCTGCGTGGTATACCAGTTCAGTACTACCACACTAGGAGATTTCATTTCTAATACGCACATAATTATTTATAATGTGATCATATAACTATGATATTTCATTTACAATTCATTCCTTAGCTCTTTAGCAACCTCAACAGCCAGCCTATTTACAACATAAGTTATTTACTAATTTAGGTACTTTTGCATTAATTACATCCTCTTTACGTCATTAGATTACTACTGCCGCTAATAGACATTTGCAATCAATCCCAAGTAAGACTAGATTACTGCCTGAGATGGGTCGCTATCCTTGGCGCGTCTCAGATAAGTATGTTTCCCTTAGAACATCCTCCAAAGCGACACAAAACAGCACTTGACACTGATGTCATTAGGTAATGAGTACGGAATCCTAAAAATCATTCTACAAGAAGGCATTATAGATATGTTTCAGAATATTTGAGTTATAGGGAAATAACATTATTATTAAACTAAAAATCACGCTATGACAGTTATTGAAACTAAAAAGTAATAATTGTTGTAATCTTTGCTCTGCACTTTCTCTAACGCGCTCGAACAATCTCGCCTCGAAAATCGTTAATCCTGAGGATGTTGATAAGGACAATGGTATAAAATTATTAAAATCGTCTATTGTCGTCGGTTTTTCATAATTCATCAAAATTTTGAATCAAACTGAACGTTCTAAATGTATAGAAATTGGGTTCAAAGATTCCGTTACTTAGTTACGTACATACCTACATACAACCCAAGCTAATAAAAGCGTGTTAAAAATATAGGTGTTGCGCCTTCACCACTGGTGATATATTTCAGATAAACACAGCGAATAAAAGATATTGTATGAAATCAATAAAATAAATCGTAGCGCATCCTATCGCAAACTCTATTTCCGTGAAACCATATAACATTTCCTTCTCCCTTTGATACTCAGGTCGTGACATTTTTCTAACGGCGTACCCTTCTAAAAGTTCCCAAATTCTTTCGTTTATGGAATCCGGTGGTTGAAAAAATATAGCTGGAAGTTTTGACAAAAATATTCATAGAATTTTTAAACGTTACCCGTAAAAATATCTACACCCAGCACAATGAAGTACTTTTATAGTATTTCGGTGTGAAAAATTATGGAACCCAAAATTAATACGTATCATTGTTTATTTTTCTGTCGTATTTTTATATAAGATAATTTGTAATATTACACAGCAGTATGCTATGTCATAGTCAGAAGTGTATGCTTACTTATCTATTAAATCCTCTCGTCAACTCTCATTAACCTTAAGATTCTAGTTCAATTTAGGGTTGACAATTCGAACTAAAGTTAACAAGCGTGGCATATAGGGGCGCGTGTCATGTCACGCATGTTTACACGCGTGTACAGCCGCGTCCGTGTATCTTGCAAAGTATTGTTTCACTTGACGACCCGCGTGGCGGAGCGGCCACCATACCGGTCTGACGCGCAAACGGTCCCGGGTTCGATCCCCGGCCAGACAGATATCTAAATGATGAATTTAGATTTCTGTTTCTGGGTCTGGGTGTTTGTGTATTTGTCTATGTGTGTGTCCATGGCACCCACGACACAGGGAATCCTAGTGTGGGGTTTTGAGTGTAGAAAGCGTTTATTATTATTATATCGTAAAATATGCACACGAAGTCGCGAAGAGATTTCTGCAAGTTAGTTCACGTGTGCTTGTGAGACATGACAAATTGCTGCGAGCTAATTAATTGGTGCTTGTGAGAAACCCGTACGGGCGTAACCCGCGGGACAGGAAACTGGCCCAGGTTTCAATTGTATAGTTGTAGTTAGACATCCCTCTACATACTTAAGTACTCTATAATCTTCGTAAGTGTCAATAGCGACCTTGTAAGAGGCCCAAGGTTCAGAAAAGGCTAATCACAAGACATCGTGCTCTAAAGGAGGGCAGCTTAATGAGACCGATCACGATAAGGTTCCAGTCGAATCAGCGGGAATTAATTCTGGTGAAGAGAATTAATTAATTCAGTGGGGTCGCCCTTCAATGATGACCTGATAGCGGCTTCATCTTAATAAGGGGTTGATCTTCATTTTCGGAAGTCTTAATTTGCATGGGTGTCATTCGGCCTTAAGAGGTTGGTAATGTTTATTCAGAAAGGATTTTAAGTTGTTGATATGTAGGTCTTTTTCTTTGTCACGTTCATTCTAGGCGGCTTGATCGATTATAACGTATGAGGTGTCGCTAGATTTGCTATGGTCTCAGGGGTGTCCGCCTACTTCAGATATCAGGAGCAAAGACTCACCTAAGGTAGGCAGGATCACCTAAGTGTTTGAATAAAGTTAGTTCATTTTATTTAAATGGTACACAAGAATTATTATAATCAGCAATATTCTTCTAATTTGATTGATATGCTCGTAATGGATAATTTTAGTTGATATTTCAAATATGTTGTTGCCCATAAGGTGTTAGCAACAATTTATAGATGTTACTTTAATTTTTCGTTAAACCAATATAGGAACGTTTAAATATTAAGCAGAGATAAATTGTATTAAAAATATTTGCACGTGTAAGTATTTTTCATTAGAGTAAAATTCCAAATGGTTAATTTACGATGTAAATGTTCTTGTAAGGGAAAAGTACTAAGACATTTGTCGTGCGTAATGAATGCGGACACGAGAAGATCAAATCAGCGAATCATGCGAAGGTCTTCAGTTACCCTTGACTGCTTAAGTAACGTATCCTTGAATGCTACAGAGTTAGCAAGAATTGACGAATGTTCAGTTGGACATCTGTAACTAACTCCAAATAAGATATGTGACATCTGTACCCTTACCAGGAGTTTTGGCATTTGTTTACGTATGGGACAATTTGTATGGGAAAATATGGGCAAATTTGTCGAAACGTAAAAACTCCTGGTAAGGGTACTGAAGATGAAGAGAAGAAAGAGCGACTGTCCCGTACTCTTTAAAACAAACAGACATAGACTTATTCTTGCAACAGTGTTATACAACAATTCGATTCCCTGACATTACATTTTATTTATAAGTAAAACAATAGCGATTAGCTGAAAAAGTTTTTAGACTGTGGTAACTGCATGTATTTACAATACTTAACTGTTCGAGTGCCAGGCTCTGATTTTTCGAAGTTGTGCGTCTGTGCATATTAAAAATTAATTAACATTACTAGCTTATGGTGAAGGAAGACATCGTGAAGAAACATACATGTTTCATACGTACATGTTGGAGAGGATTCTTTAAAGAAAGTTCTCAAAGGCGTGTAAAGTCCACTTATACGTACCTACTTGGCCAGCACGGTGGACTATGGCCTAAATTACTCTGAGAGGAAAGTCGTGTCCAGTAGAGATACAATAATTGGCTGACGACGAGTTACCATTTTTATAATATAGAAGTACCAGACGAGCATGCAGTCCACTTGAAGGTAAGTGGCTTCTACCGCCCATGGACATCTGTAATCAATCCCAGATATGATTAGATTCTCGGCTACATATGCGCCGCTACCGCTGAGAATTAAGCTGGAACGCGTCGGAAAAGTGTATCTGCCTTACAATTAACTAACAATTATCTATAATTGTATACTATACACGATACTATACACGAAGAAACTATATATAACTTTAATACAATTAACGACTCGTATGGCTCAGCGCCCAGTGCCAACTTGGTAATGCACTTTGGAAGTCTTTAGCGACATACTTATGCATATGTGTATGTATTCAGAAGTTAACTGGTGCAAGATGAAGAAGTTTCATGATCATTATACGGTTCTAAGCTTGTAATCCGGCCAAGCACACATTTTTATTATTAGATATTGTTTTAGGTTCGGTGTTTATGTGTTCGTCTTTATATGAATTCTCTTTTGAATCTTTTGCCTTCATTATTTATGAATTTAATTATTACTAGTAACCTGTGCAGTGACCGAAATTCGAATGTAAATTAAATAATATGTAACGAGTATTATATACGAGTATAAGTAGATTTTAGCTTGCCGCACTACCATTCCATATTTACTATAAAACATGCCTATGCAAAGATCTAATTCGAAATCTGAAGTTTTCGATTCACGATCAAAATATATGTCGGCGATATCCCACTACCGCACTATATTAATAAACTGAACAAAACGACTTTAATATGAGATTAATTTAATATGAGACTTTAATATCACTTTTATTTACAATTCGGGCAGAGTAATGGCTTACACGACTGATTAAATGCGAATGAATCACGCTCTACCAGCGCGTGGACTTAAATACTACTCAAGTGACAAACAGCCTAAGAACTACCCTCTCACGTCACTTGTTTTGTTATAACAAGTGACGTGATTCACAATAAATTTAACTATTAATAAAATAACATTATATTTAAAATATTGTTTTAAAAATACGAGAATAAATATTTAATATTATTATAATTCATATAATTTATTTGGTATGACTAACAAAGTGTGTTGAAGTACTACCGGAAGTCGTCCATATTTTAATCTAAATATTAATTCCACATTCACAATCAAAATTAACATGATAAACATTAATATTATATATTATAAAATGTCTCGCCGCCCATACGGCCATACTGACTCAGCGCGCTCTCTGCGCAATTCTGGTGTTACAAAAATAAACCCAAAATAAATATAACAGTTATCAAATGCCTCGCCGCCCATACGGTCATACTGATTCAAGCGCGCTCTCGGCGCTTATTACAAATGAAATAAAAATAATAAATTTCTTTTGTGAACTTAAAAAAAGAGAATCAATAACAATGAAACATTTTACATGTAAAACAAAAATATAACATTTCCTTGAACATAAAAAAATAAAAAAAACATTTTAAACTAAAAACATAAATAAAACATTTCTTTGAACATATAGAGAGAAAACAAAATAATAAAAACATTTTAAACTAAAAATAACAATAAAACATTTGTTTGAACATAAATATTTGTAAACTTAAATTAGAGATAAGATAAACAGTATTGCAATATGGTACCAGTAAGCCCCAGGATCCAAATCAAACCAACCATAACAACCATCACCCATATTGGGATCAAGCTGACAATAACCGGCATCACCCATCCTGGGATCTAGCCCCCAAGACCGGGAAAAGGAAACGCATGGTGGCCAGCCAGCGTCAGGGAAAGGAAATGCGGACAAGGCAACAACAACACAACACAACACAATAACACACATCGGGCATCACCCATCCTGGGATCTAGCCAACACACAAATCAGGCATCACCCATCCTGGGATCTAGCCTCCAAGACCGGGAAAAGGAAACGCATGGTGATCAGCCAGCGTTATGGGAAAGGAAATGTGGAAACATAGGCATCACCCAACCTGGGATCTAGCCCCCAAGACCGGGAAAAGGAAACGCATGGTGATCGGCCAGCGTTATGGGAAAGGAAATAAATAAAGCGTAGTTACAAATTGTTTCAAAGTTCTCATTTACCCAGTGCCCATACGGCTCCACGTGTGCAAATTTCCATCTTTTTCTTTATTTTTTTTTTAAAGATAATAATTTGTTACAAAAATTGAAATGAAGGTTCAGCGGTCCAAATTGTGGCGTTGTGGCACCCAAGGACCACGCGCACCCCGACCACTCACTTGTAGCAGGTATCGACAAACCGCCCCTATGTCTCTCCAGCTAGTGCCATCTCATACTTAGCGCACTCAAACAAACCCTTCACTGGCCATCCGCGGCATGGCCATCGTGTAAGTCAAACGTCCTCGTGTGCTGTTCCTGTAAGACAGAAAAACAAACGGCGAATATTAGAATTTCCGCTCGGCCAATCCTGACTAACTCGTGTTAAGATTATTCGCCACGCTAAAACTAAAAGACTAATGATGAATAGTTTATTTCAAATCACATGAATCTCTCAACGCACAATACAACCGTACTCAATTTCGACCTCTTTTACATTACTATCACTTTTCTAATTAAACAAAATTTTACACAAAATCGATCGGTCGCATTGTCTGTATAAGATTCCACATTTTCTACAACACCATTTAAACAAAAGAATTAGTCCCTTAACATTAAACTCAAACGCGTAAAATAAATTCCAACGAACTATTATTATTATTTTTTTTTTGTTTTTTTTTTTTTTTTTTATAAACTAAGAGCTTAGCTGACCAATTCCTTCTAATTACTAAAATTACTTAGACCAAATACATCAAATAATTAGAGACATTTAACCACTACATGTGATTGATGGATAACCCAGTAACCTCTTGTTACTTTTTATTAACGCAAATCCACTTACATGAATACACATAGTTTCTACTGAAACTAGACCTCCGCCATAGCTGCCTGCCCACCGCATAATACGGCTACACGACAACCTCTGGTACAGTCCGATCAAAGTGCTTACTCAAGTTCTCAAGTAATTATTGTGTAACTACTTTAAATAAATTTAGTCAGCTTAGCACCAATTACCCCGTTATATACCCTATTTGTATATATAAAAACAAAATGACAGAAGTCTGGAAGTTCATCAAGGACATTAAAACTCAAAATTTAAATGTTCTAACCTAAATCACTTTCATCTTGGTCAATACAACACACCGTTAAATTCAAACATGAGCGCCACTGAACGCTATGGTATCGTATCTTCGCTGAACCCATATCATAAACACATCTATTGAGCCTTTACACACCAGAGAGACACCATTGAACAACGTGTAGACTATTAAAATTGCATTAATACGACAAACTTCAAAAAAAATTTTCACAAGAAATAATGAGTACTCGCAAAAATCTTAAAATTCGTAATTCGTAAGTAAATTCTTTCCCAACAGTGGTCATATTCTTGTAGCCAAATTATTAACAAACCGTCAAGTAACTCAATTTTTAAAGTATAAAGTCACTTACCGAAAAGGCTCCTACCAACTCACCGCCTTAGTTTTACCAGTCAAAAAGTATCTTGGTTTAACCAGTCTAAAAGTATCCGGCCTTATAGCGACCCGTAACATTTGCCACCTTCCGGTACGTTCGCGGTCAACACAAGTCCAGCGTTGTCGCAATACCACTAATAAGCAGCCATAGTAAATTCTTATCCTGTGAACACTCAAACATTAGGTGAACATTATAAAATTACAAGATAGGAATAAATTGAAACAATAGACCATCCAAGTGATTATAAGTATCAAAATGGCAACGTGTCGCCCGTATGAAATAAACGGTCATACTAGACCAGGGTCCACCCCAAAATTGCACTGCTCCATACGCTCAGTCCCGCCATAATCAAAGCATCCAACGGCTGTCAAACGCTTTACCAACGGCATGGCTTCCTAAGGCTTCGTTCAAAGCAATCCCAGGAAAATCACCAAACACGCGCGCCAAATGTGCGCGCCATTGCCCCGAACCAATAAACGTCACCATTGATCTCCATCATGACCATGTGGACACGTAGGACCATCCCACCGCTGCTGTCGGCGATATCCCACTACCGCACTATATTAATAAACTGAACAAAACGACTTTAATATGAGATTAATTTAATATGAGACTTTAATATCACTTTTATTTACAATTCGGGCAGAGTAATGGCTTACACGACTGATTAAATGCGAATGAATCACGCTCTACCAGCGCGTGGACTTAAATACTACTCAAGTGACAAACAGCCTAAGAACTACCCTCTCACGTCACTTGTTTTGTTATAACAAGTGACGTGATTCACAATAAATTTAACTATTAATAAAATAACATTATATTTAAAATATTGTTTTAAAAATACGAGAATAAATATTTAATATTATTATAATTCATATAATTTATTTGGTATGACTAACAAAGTGTGTTGAAGTACTACCGGAAGTCGTCCATATTTTAATCTAAATATTAATTCCACATTCACAATCAAAATTAACATGATAAACATTAATATTATATATTATAAAATGTCTCGCCGCCCATATATACATGAACATGCTAGGGATGCGGGTCTCTAAGACGAAGAAATTAATGCACCTCATTTATATAACTCAGCTGATTGCATATCATGTCGACATACAACCTGACAGGGACAGAGATATACCGTCCTGAAGTGGATAGTGGACACCTAAGCATACTATCAATCATAACTTCACGTTAACAGAATCCAGGGATATTGGAATACAGCTTATTGTCTATGATGGATTACTCATATGGCTACTACCCGTTCTTATATAATATTCGCTTAAGAATTTTATGTGATATAAAGTGAAACGGTTACTGCAGTCTTTATACTGGATATGAAGATATGAAGATGGCTATTAAGTGTATAGAAAATGAGTGAAAATTTATCACCAAAACTAATTTAAGTATTTTGAAGTAACTTTTGATAAAATGGAAAATATTTTTAGGGGAAACATACGAGTACTATGTTGCTTTGCTCCAATCCATCCATTGTACAAACACGCCTTGAAAATAAAACGATTCATCATTTTAATGTTTTTTTTAGTTAGAAAACATCAAGGTTGGATAAATGTATGGTACTTTCTGTTACGTATAATAAATTTCCTATTTTTCCAACGGACGAGGAAAAATACCGGGAAAGGTGATGTTCCATAAACTTCAAAAATACCATCAGGCACCAACCTTTAAAGGGCACCAGTTGTAAAATAAATCACACTCGGGTAGGCTGACTCTACCTTAATGAATGCGACCCTTTTTAATTAAAATACGACGCAGCATGCCCTATGAAACTGACAAATCGGTGCTCACTGAAACAGGTCAAAACTGAACAAGGAAAACACAATATATATTATGTAATACGAAAAACTAACTTATAAAGAAATGCTTCTCTCCGAGAATCCTATGTGAGTGTTACTATCCACCCTGAGAAAAAAATGAATTCTTAATTTTCATCAATAATGGTAGAATTAAATGCGGAAAAGTTCTAAAACTTCAACGAAGTGAAGGTCATGTTTGTTTTCGCCGACAAATTTCCGAGATTATTTATTCTGAACCACTCTTAGTATAAATTAGGACTTTCTTTATCGTCAAAAATGTTCAGAGACTAGATGAACTTTCAAAAGGCTCAGGCCCACGCTTTCCCTCTAGACACCCCCTTAACTACGCTTTGATAAAAAATCGACTGTATTACGGAGATGAACAACAGTTTCTTCGTTCAAAAATGTAGATGTAGCTTAAAATAACTACAATTGAGTTAGAACGGGCATGATTTTAATAAACGGTTTGGGAAAGCCAGGCTATAACAGATAGCTAACAATAAAGGTCTGACATAGCAGTTAAGTTGGGCCTCTACTATTGGTTCTCGATTGTCGATATTTTCAAGAAATACGCAGAAAAAGGAATAAATAGTATGGATTTTGGTTTTACCATTTTGGGTTTCATTCTTATTCTGTTATAAGTCATATGTAATGTGGTAAATATTACTGTAAACAAATAAATTATAATTCAGATTATAGAGTCTGCTAAACGGCATCGTGGAATACGGCATATGACTATTGACTATGCCTCGTTGTTGCTTAGAGGAGATCCGTGTCCAGCAGAGGGAAAATAGAGGGAGATTGATAAATGAAATAAATATTTTCAAAGGTTTACTGATTTTTACAACCAGTTACTGTGCAATTTCAAGTACAAATGCTCTTAAATCTACATGAAAATGTAAAGATGGCTGAGACTGGATATTATATAACTAAACGAATCGCTTAAAATTAAAAAAATCCATAGATTTATTATTGACATGATTTATTATACTTTAATTAAAGTAATTTAATTCAATGTCACTCATAAAGAATATAATTATACGGGAAAAGAGATATTTAATAAATTGTTTTTTTTTATTAATGTTAATAATTATACTTATCTAGTAAATTTAGAATTACTCTTTGTATTTATTACTGTTAAAATAAATGATCACATATATTTTATTTGACTAAGATTGTGCGAGGATTATTAAATGGTATTTTCATTATTGTAAATCCTTTTGGCGACCTCTGGTTTGCACATCGCTGGGTATAGCTTGTTTTTAAGATAGAACATTTAACTCTGATTAAGTGGAGGTACACAAAGTTCATACAAACCTTTTAGGGAACTCGGGAAAGGTAGCGTCATAAAATTGTCCTTGACCAAGACTAAACACCCTTTTTTTATTCGTAATTCCCATCCTACACATGGTTACGAACCTTCGAAACACTAGAGAGATGAAATCATAATGAAAATTCTGTACTGAGTGAGGTAATTATCTTAACACGCTTTTATTAGCTTGGGTTGTATCTATGTTTGTATGTTGTATATATGTCACGGAATCTTTGAACATAATTTTCACCAATTTCCACAGTTCTGACTTGATATTTTAAATGTTACAATAATTCCATTGGCAATTATCTATGTGAGAGTTATGAACCGCAGCACCCCACGCTATTTACTCTGAATCGAAACTATTTACTCTTAAACTCTTTTTCATTAAAAATATTTTGTAGTTTTTATTTCAATTAGCAATAAAAGCGTGTTTATTTAGTTTTTTTAAACTATTATTTATTCTCACTGCATAAAAGTGAGAACTGGTGGTAATCTAAAACCTGGTCTGATAACATTCTTATCACGGAGCGCATTCTCACCCCGCGCACGGGCCAATTTACATTTTCTTCAATTTAGTGAACTCCCCTGGAATTTCTTATTGATCTTCATAGGAAACAATATTTCGTCGAGGTGTTTACAACACCATAGCTATTTTAAATGCAACATTTTTGAGTTTTTGCATATTTGGCTAGAAAGTTTCTGCGTGAAATGTTTTAGTAATTTGTTAATATTATTTATTTGCTATAATTTTTATATGTATTCAACTGCTAGGTACGGGTGTCTTCTCACTACTGGGGAGCACTAAGCGGTCTGTTCAAATAGCTACCAATTTAAAGATCGTTATCCTATGATAACAACCGGAACCGATAAGCGACGTCTTAACGGGTCCTTTGCAGTAGGGCAGCACGTGATATTTTTTCTACTAATGGTCACCCATCCAACATCCAACTGCCGTGCTCCACATTGCTTAACTTTGTAGAGCGAGTGAGATCTATACAAGCTGTGGAGCTGTGCTAACCAGGTTCCACCAACTAATTTAGAATTATCTACTTAAGTAATGATTCTGTTTTTTGCTCTTCTTTCTTTTTTTTCTTCTTTCTTATTTTTCCTTTGACAGGAGGAGAAAGATTAAGGTCAATATGCACCACGTAAATCAAGTACCTACTGTGAGACTTCACACACTTTGAGAACTTTATGCATACGTGCTCTCAAGTATAAAAATATTCCTCACAATATATTCCTTAACTATTAAAGCAAATATCTTTCTAACATGCACCTAACTTTAAACGATCAGATCGTGCTTCGGATTCGAACCTCAGACTTGCCGTAAAAGTTATTTTATACATAAAATACGAGTATATATTATGTTTATTGGAAACAGTACCTACCTATTGGATACATAATACAGGATGGCGCAAAATTAACCACCCTATTTTGTTTTCGAATAACTTTTGTACTGAATAAAAAAAATGATTCTGAGTAATAGAAATCGTTACCAGGAACTGTGAGTTTTTTTTGATAATTATAAAATATGACATCTGTCAAGTCTTCCACCAGCGTTGATACAAATTTACGCCTGTTGTATCATATTTTAACGACTTTCCTTAAGATTTCGATTTCGAAAAATCGGGCGCAAATTTGTGACAACGCTGAAGACACTTAATAGATATCATATTTTTAATTGACAAAAAAAATTACAAGTCCTGGTAAAGATCTCTATTACTTAAAATCACTTTTTTTTATTCAGTACAAAAGTTATTCAAAAACAAAATAGGGTGATTTATTTTGCGCCACCCTATATATCCTTAGGGAAACTATCTAAGAAGTTTATTATAAGTAGGTAATAATCTAATCATATTGTACGGATAAGTTGCTACGAGTTATTTATTGAGATGGCTATGTCACGTTTCAGATGAGATATTTCTATTTTATAACTTAAATAATTTTCCGGAATCAAAATCACAGCTTAACATTTATGAAAATACCACTTTTATAGAATGGAGTTATAAGGAATTGTTGTTCGACTCCGGCGGCACCACCGCCACACCTATTTCTGCCTAATAACAGCAGTGTTAGGCGCTGCTGTGTTCTGGTTTGAAGGGTGTGGTAAGGGAGACATACTTTTCCCCGGCGTTCCAACTTAGTTCTCAGGGGTAGCGGCGCATCTGTGGCCGACCTCCGGTACGAATATCTGATCTTATCTGGAGTCGATTACAGATGCCCACGGGCGGCAGTAGCCACTTACCATCACGTGGAGTGCATGCTCGTCTGCTACTCCATATTATAAAAAAATAATGTTTAGACGTCTAGCGACTGGGAATTGAACCCGTAACATTTTGAGCTTCACACCAGTACGCTCAGCGTTTCATCACATATATTTAAAACTTGTTATTTTCACAGGTACCTAGTTGTGTAAACATTAAAAAAGAAAACAAGTACCTACAGATAAATTATAAGAACCTTAAATTAATAATGTAAGCTTAATTCGTCTACTTAAAGGATCTTTCAACCTAATTAACTTCTACTCAAAAATTCCTTTTCACCTAATAAAACTTTGTCATTATCGTTATTTATTACTAATGGCACAACTCATGTGTGTACAAAAACCGTCTGGTTTCAGATGAAACCTAATAGAGTGGTAGTCAAAGGTGGTGGAACCCTTTGTGGTTCGACTCCGGCGGCACCACCGCCACACCTATTTCTACCTAATAACAGGAGTGTTAAGCGCTGCTGTGTTATGGTTTGACGGGTGTGTTAAGGTAGACATACTTTCCTAGGCATTCCAGCTTAGTTCTCAGGGGTAGAGGCGCATCTGTGGCCGACCTTAGTAGGAATCTAATCCTATCTGGGGTTGATTACAGATATTCATGGACGGCAGTAGCCATTTACGGTCAGGTGGACGGTATGCTTGTCTACTAATCTTATATTTTATGTAAAAAATAAGAGCTTTAATTAATAATGTAAGCTTAATTCGTCTACTTGTATCTTCATTACCTATTTCTACTAGTGAATTCTTTCATGATGTAATAAAACTTTGTCATTATCTCTCATTATTAATACTAATGACACAACTCACCTGTGTATAAAAACAGTCTGGTGCCAAGTGAAACCTAATACCTTCCAAATGAAAATAGCTCTCATTACTTTCGCCGAGGCACGTGTCGCTACGTGCCTACTCGTAATATGTGGTAAAACTTAGGTATAAAAGTTCAATAATATTGCTACGTACTGAAGATTTTGTTAGTGATCTATTTACTTCTACTAAGAATTATGAAGCTTGAACAATAAATGATAGAGAAAACATAGTTTAAAACTTAGATCTAGAAGTTTTTGTACAGCTATTCTTGGTTTGTTGCTAATTAAGGAAGGAGTTTTAAACGAATCCCCTAAAGGGAGAAAAAAAATTATAAACATTAATAAAAATGCACGTGTAAATAGTAAAAAAAGAAAACGTAAAGTTTAAAAATAACTTCTATATTTATTTTGATTTCACTTTGGAATCACATTAACCGATTCTAATGGGATTTGCCCAGAAATAAGTACGTATATTTTATAGGAGAGCCTATATTTATAAGCGCCCTTAGCGGACTGTATCAGAACTGATTGGAAATGTATGGGAAATACGTAAACAAATACAAAAACAGTCATTTTTGTAAAAACGTAAAATCTCATACTAGGGGTACAGCAGTGGCAGTATTTTCAATGTATACCTTGAAAATAATTTCAACTATTAAGAGAAACTACTATTAGTAATTGCGAGTGCGTCTAAATGTAGATTCAACATTTATTTGATGAAAATAATGGTTTAACTTGCGGTCGCAATGCCTACCCACTCGTTTGCAATGTGGTTGTTGGATAAAGCTAAATTAAATTGCAATACATTTTAATTCAACAAGAATAGTTTTGAATCTAATAGGTACTAAACTAACCTTCATGTGTACCTACTTAGTTTGCTTATAACTTTAGTGGTCCTTTACATTGTTGATGTTTCGAAGCTTACTTGTGATCTTTGAATCTGTGATATGAAATGTTTGTCATTTTAATTTATTTAACAGAATTCTCTGTAATTTGATATAAAAACACCTCTACTATACATATTCCTATGTTATTTATATACCGACATTTATATGTATACATTTGTATGTAGTACTAATTTTAATAAATAAGCGTTCAAGCAATCTGCTTAGTAGTAGTATAATAAAGAATAGGAATCTATATTTTATCTGAGGTTGATTACGATCTCCATGGGCGGCAGTAGCCACTTACCACCAGGTGGTCTGCATGCTCGTCTGCTACTCTTACATTATAAAAAAAAAGATCTTCTGGCCTCCATTACAGCCCAGTAGTGGGACGGTAAAAGATTTCAGATTTTTACAAACTTAAATTTTGGCGTATTCGTTACTACTTTTCTAGGAAAACAATAATATACGAAAGTATATTATTGGAAGATTCCAAAAAAATAGTCGTAGACATTAAACTCCTTTGCATTTTCACCTACGCGCTGTTTTCAAATAGGTCATTACCCTCTACTCAACGGTGAGTTAAGATTAGATACCTTTCATCTAAAGTTTGTAACTCAGAAAGCAGTAAGAAAAGTTAGTGTCCATCGTCACGAGAATAAGTAATAGATTTTCGTATAATTGGAAGGAGTCAGAAAGTTTTTCAACGAGTTTGTAATGAAGACTTATTATGATTTAGGTGTCAGGAACTTGCAGACTCCGCGTAAGTTTTTAATGATTCTTTAACTACATTAAATGAATTATAAACCCAGTGTTTTATATCTGGCACCGCAGAAGGTTTTAATTTTAAGCACATTTTATATTTTAAAACTACGAAATTATGTGAAATGTGTAACTTTATATACGGTAGAGCAAATTATGTTAAAATATTTTGAGGTTTTATTGCGATGGCCTCGTAACTAGTATTTCTGGGTTATTATAGCAGTGTCCAGTGTCGTTCCCAGCAGTGGGACAACAATAGGTTGATGATGATGATGACAGCAGTGTCAAGTGTGTCAGTACTATGTTCTCATTTAAACGATGTGGTAAGTTACATTCACTTTTATTAAATTCAGATTAAAAGGCTAGAACCAGTGGGGTTCGACTGAGGAGTTACCACCTACACAATTTCTACCGTACAGCAGTCTGCCTTTCAATGCAAGAGTGTGGGTGCCGGCTAACTAAAATACAAGACGACATCTTAGTTTTCGGGAATGGCACAAATTCTGTGGTTGACTTCAAATAAAAATAATAAGTGGTCATGCCGCTCAAGAACATCTGCCGTTCATGAACATCTGTGACCAAGTCCAAACAGCTTCAAGTGGTACCACCTTGATAGAAGTATACTGACTCTACAGCTCCTCTTCCTACTCCTTTTCCTCTGTTGCTGTTTGCTTATGGAACAAATTACCTTTGTCCATACGCCGAGCTAATTCGCTTAACGAATTTAAAAGTCAATTGAGGAAATTTTATTCATAAATTGCTTTTTTATTTTTTTTCCTTTTTGCTCTCGTCATTTCCACATTTTAGTTTTATTACCTTTTTTCTGTTTATTATTATTGATATTTTTATCTGGATGTACTTTTGTTCTTTTTTTCTTATGTTATTATTATTTACTTTAATTCCATACTACTTTACCTGTTATTAATACTACTGTAAACTTATTCTTTTGTAAATGTGCAATAAAGTATATTATATTCTATTCTATTTATAAAGAGCTATTTGGCATTCCCTACAGAAGTGCATTTACTATCAGTGCATGCTCATCTGCTACTCCAATTACACAAAGAATTAACCTGGAAAAATACCACTTCTCGTAAGTAGTTCTTGCAATCCATTAACTACTCTTCTCAGGCATTTATCAGTGTCTTAATGCTGACATTAATTAATACGCCCACGAAACTTCGATTCGTGAATTCAGTACTATAAACGATTCGAGCTCGCAGATTACTTATGCTATTGACTCGGTAATAAACTTGCTTGGTGTTTTATCATGGACCATAACTTTGCCGAATAAATACGCAATTTAGCTCCATTTATTGGCCGTTTCGTGATATTAGTTATACCTTTGGGGAGCGGCTTGTTTTACTCTTTACAAAGTTATGACGTCGACTCACTGTATCGTAATAGCCCTATTATCACGCACCGTGATATCATGGAATCCTAGTACATTTTAAAATGATTTACGATTTTTTGTCTAATACAGAAGTAGTAAATTAGTATACGGTTCATTTGGTCAATTCATCTTTTGTAGTCCTCCCTGAGGTCAACCACAGATGCGTTGTTATGCCATAAGGACTTTGTTGAAATACGTTGGATAATGTTTTCCTTACTTACACAGCAGTGCATATCACTGTTATATTTTGTTACCAGTAATAACAGTGATACGCGCTGCTGTGTAAGTATGGTGTCATCATAGTAGAATCACGAAGGATTCTGCCAGTTTGTGAAAACGTTATGAAAACTTAACGCTTAAGAAAACTAGGTGCAGTTTTATAGGAGTGTAGGAAACTCTACCTCTTTCGATACTTTAGATGTTGTTAGAACAATTTTATAGTTTACATATTCAAAAAATAATAAACTTGTAGCGACCTTATATATTGAGCCTCGAGCTAAATATTGTATATGATGCATACAGAAATCTTGTCCCTTGTTTTTGATTACAATATGAAATCTTAATTACGATATAATTGGTTTATAGTGAACACGTGTCGTCGATGGTGGCGTAGCACTTGTGACCGGCTTCAGGTTTTAAGAACGGAGTAAGGGAGACAATTAAGTCGTCAGGGGTAGCAACGCATCTGGGGTCGAACCCAGATAAGATTTTTCTCTCAACTGAGATACCTTCAAACCGGAACACAACAGCATTTAACACTACTGTTATTAAGCAGAAATAGGTGTGGCTTTAGTGCCTTCGGATTCGAAGCGTGTAGGATCCTACCACCTTTTTAATCGTTAAACTGTTGAGGAACATATATCGATTTGATACCCTCAGCTTATCTTCGTGGGCAGTTACTAAACAACTTGTTTAATTTTGTTCTCCTTTCGATAAACCTGGACGTGACTGAATTATAAATGTTATCATTTAAGTTGTTTGTCATTTTATTTTCGCAACGTCCTCTCCTACAGTTTATTGACAGATATCTCATTATAAATGAGCAAAATGTTCAAGTTGTAGCGTTTATTTACCTAAGTAATAGGTTTAAAGGTGGCGAACCGATCTCTTTTAGATTTTCTTATAATGTAAAAATAGCAAACAGCATTTTTGTGAGAGAAATATATTTTCATTTAATTTCATAGCAAACGCGCAGCATGCAGTGTGCCTGATGGCGACTTCTGCCGCCCAGTGACATCTGTAATCAATCCTAGATAAACTTAAAATCCTACCTGAAGACGGTTACTCATATGTTGCTTCCCCTGCAGACTAAGTTGGAATGACTCGGATAAGTATGTTGTATGATAAGTAAGTAAGTTGCCAAACCCTTAAAGCCAGAACACAGTGCTTAATACTGTTATTAGGCAATAATAGGAGCGGCGTCGGTAGCTCCCGGTGGAGATCCCGGAGCCCTCGTGAACAAAAAATAACAAAACCTCCAGAGTCGAATCACACAGGTCTCTTAGATCATCTATAGATTCGTTCATAGATCTGTGATCAACTCGAAATAGAAACTGAAGATGCCTTGGCAGTCTTAGGTCCAGACTGAATGATCGCTTCATCTATAAGTCAGCCGACTACTAAACCTATCGAAACACATACATTTTACTATTATAAACAGTCATACGCAGCATTCCTTTTTCATTGAGGCTATTGAACCAGCTTACTTTTAATTTTATTTCCCTCCATCGCTATTGATAAAGTGCAGTTTAATGCGTTCCGTACATACAACATACAGTATAAACCGATCATATATTGCTCCCTGATTTATTGCTTCGCTGAGGCAGGTGAAAAATGATGTGCCAATATTATTCACTGCTGCTATATTGGTATCATGATCCAGACTTTCGAACTAAAATCTATTTTGCTGAAGGTAAGATCGAGTTTGATGTAGCAGAATACGGCAAGGATAAGGTAAAATTGCATTTTCTAAGGAATAAGCGGGGTCTTTAACGGTACTATGTCATGAATATTTTCAGCCATATATGTGACATCCTTCCAAATGTCGTCACAGTCCTGCGGTCATCAAGAAGATGGTAAGGTATAGGTATAAGGTGGCGGTGAGGTGGAACCCCCTTCTATAGAAGATAAATCAGATTAAGGCTTAATTTACGTAAGGAAAGAAGTAAAGTAGGCCCCCACTTAGAAAGGATTTTTATACACCACGCCTAAAGGACTTAAATAGTGGCTGAAAATATATTGAATTAAATTAATTTAATATAATTATTAAAATTAGCTCTATGAAACTATTTGATTTTTTCGTAGCAAAAATAAAACGCTTATTTCATAGTTTTTGTAAAATATTCATCCATTGGGAATTTGCTTAAGGCGTGGAAAGTTTGTCGGAAGTTCCGCTGATTTTAGAATTATCATTTTTCGTTAGAAATAATGGAGAATTTGTAACCTATAATAATAAAAAGTCGATAAACAATTTAAAGGCAAACAGAGCAATAAAAA
This sequence comes from Epargyreus clarus, assembly GCF_041222505.1. Lineage (NCBI taxonomy): Eukaryota > Metazoa > Arthropoda > Insecta > Lepidoptera > Hesperiidae > Epargyreus > Epargyreus clarus. The sequence continues at coordinate 5,938,414 of NW_027332231.1, read as the reverse complement.
TATTCAATCATCCTGTTTAAGATTCCTTTTAGGCGAAACATTGATACTGTTCGTCCAACCAAATAATCCCTGGGATAATTTAGGCTTTTATGTACTCAATTACGTATTTCTATTGATACATCCAAATGAATAGTAGGTACAGGGATTCACGTATCACAAACGTTTGTGCGCGCAAAAGTATTATTTTGTTTCAGTGATAGGATTTTATTACGAAACTATTTTGATTTATGTATTAATGTTGTTATATTGGCATTTTTTATGAAAACAGTTAACGATCGTTACAATATAATTTCTACATGGATTCGAGTCACAAATACAATCCCTAAATAGATACACTACAGCTAGATATGTACGTACTAGGGAAGCCATGATTCTGAATAAATCAAAACCACAAAGCGACCACACGCGTCATCGTGCATGAATGACCGACTACTATATCGCAGATATGTTTTTGTGGTTTTTAGCGTCTATATTAATTCTGTATTACGTTTTTGGTATTCAGTTTCTGCATCGAACGTTCAAAATAGCTGTGAAGGGCACTCAAACGCGTGTAGCAGACGAGCATGCAGTCCACCTGATGGTAAGTGGCTACTGCCGCCCATGGACATCTGTAATGAACCCAGATAGGATTAGATATTCCTACCTGAGGTCGGCCACAGATGCGCCGCTACCCCTGAGGACTAAGCTGGAACGCCTCGGAAAAGTCTGTCTCCCTTACCACACCCTTCAAACCGGAACACAGCAGTGCCTAACACTGCTGTTATTAGGTAGAAATAGGTGTGGCGGTGGTGCCGCCGGAGTCGAACCACAAAGGGTTCTACCACCTTAAAAATTAATACATTTGTGCCGTCCACCCGGTGGTCACTGCCGCTTGTGGAAATCCAGCTAGTGTTTCCAGCTCCATATAGGATATGATTTTACCTGAAGCCGGACACCGTTGTCACTCCTGAGGACTAAAACTGTGTCCTGTTGTGTAAGTTAGCCCGCATGCTCAAACTTTAACTGAAATCAATAACTGCTACACGTTAGAAATAGGGACATCCTAGGTTGATCTATTAAAGTAGGCGATGCATTGGCGAGTCCTCTGGTGTTGCAAATGTTCATAGGCGACATTAACTACTTTCCATCAGGTAGCATGTCTTTATCGTTAGGCTCAAATATATAAAAAAATCTTAGATCCCGTAGCAACGGCATTGCGATGCAACGTTGCAGTTTTAAATAAAATAATTAATACTGTTTCCTGTAAATAGAAATTATGGTAATACACCATTTTATTAGCGTTAACGTAATTAATTATACCTTATTTTATTAGCGTTAACGTACAGTACCTTGTAATAAAATGTATTAATATAGATATATTGAAAGTCGGTGCAGGACTTCCGTACCGTTATCCTACTATCGAGCTTTATAAGAAATGGGATTTGCTAACAGTTCGTCAAATCTTTATCCTTAATACCATACTCAGACAGCATTCCCAGCTGGTATATGACCCAGATTTAGTAAGATTCAAACGCAGAAAAGGAGACGTTGCACCTACTAAATTATTCCACACTAGCCGATCCCGCAACTTCTTTTGTTATCTTGGCCCCTTTCTATACAATCGTCTAAATTCAAAACTCAATTTTTACCCACAAAATTCTAATAAATGTAAAAAAATCGTTACTAGTTACTTAAAAACTCTCTCCTACCAAGAAACTGAAAATCTTCTACATACCATAATTTAATGTGATCTTCTTTCTCCTATTAGCAAGAGACTTTCATTTATCTCATAATTTCTTATTCCTTACGCTTAATTCACGTACTCTAATGTAAAATCCATCCATACATGCACTGTTAAATGCACAAAAACCGACACACACCCGCACACACATTCTACCACATATGTAAACATACCCATCACACCCATCATACACCCATTCATACACTCACACACTTACATGTACACGTACACACACATATGCACTTATACACACACGTCTACTTGCATTCACACAAATGTTTATTATTTAGTCTTCCGCGGGAGGGCACTGGTGACCTGTAATTCAGGTATTTTTTACCTACAATAGGCACCAGTCTCTCACTACGTAAGGTTTAAAATATTCATATGTTGTAATCATGCAATTTAACATAAGACCTTTTTGTGAGAGAAATAAACTATTTTCATTTCATTTCATTTCATTTGCCTAATAACAGCAGTGTTAGGCGCTGCTGTGTTCCGGTTTGAAGGGTGTGGTAAGGGCGACAGACTTTTCCGAGGCGTTCCAGCTTAGTCCTCAGGAGTAGCGGCGCATCTGTGGCCGACCTCAAGTAGGAATATCGAATCCTATCTGGGGTTGATTACAGATGTCCATGGGCGGCAGTAGCCACTTACCATCACGTGGACTGCATGCTCGTCTGATACTCTTATATTATAAAAAAAAAAAAAAAATTCTACTTGAATCTTATAAAAAGAGAAATCAGGCCATTTGAAGCAAGACAACAGTAGCGTTAAAGCAAACCATTTGCAATAAAATATTGAAATCAGCAGGAAGAAACTAACGATGATATATGATACGCTGATGCAAATAATGTATGGTTTACGGATGACAAATTATTTTACGACATATCGCAGCGTATTCCGATCTTTACATATGCCCCCGTAGTAGCCGCATCCATGCATAGGTTTTTTGCTTCATATTGGGGTAAAAATAAGTGAAGTAAATTTTTAAGATTTTTCTACACTATGCAACTATTCAGCGAAAAGGTTTTACTATTATTTATTTGAATAAATTTGGAACAATCAAGGCCTGTTTCTAGTTATACTAATTGCAGCTAAATTTTCAGCTAAAGCTTATTATAAATTAACTAAGCATTTAATAATAATTTCACGAATCTAATTAAATTAACCAAGTAATTATCTCTCTAATTAGTAAAAAGGAAACAATTTGCGCGACGTTTTTGTAATCGCAGTAGAGTCAAGAATACCACGATAATTAACGTGCCGGATATATCCTTGAAGACAAATAATAGTAACGTTTTGTGCAAGGATTGCAATTACTTTTTTATAATATTAAAACATTAACAAGTATACAGTTTACTCGATAATAAGTTGTTAATGCTGCCTAAGGACATCTGTAACCAAGCCCAGTTGCGATTAGATGTGGTTATATGTTGCTTGCGATTATTGATTTCCTCATATTAGCTACAGGTGTATTGCTACCCCAGAGCATCATCAATCCATTACTGTCCCACTGCTGGGCGTGGGTCTCCTCTCAGATTGAGAAGGGTTAGGCCATAGTCCACCGCGCTGGCCAAGTGCGTTTTAGTATACTTCACATACCTTTGAATTTTTTTTTTCCAAGGGAAGTAGGTTTCCTCACGATGTTTTCCTTCACCGTTTAAGCAAGTATCATCGATTTCTAATACGCACATAACTTTGAAAAATCAGATGTGCGTGCCTGGGATTTGAACCTCGGAGCCTTCGATCAAGAGGCCGAGTTTCTTAACCACTAGGCTATCACTGCTTTGCACTCCTGAGCACTAAGTCCAAATGCCTTACATAACCTCACTTACCACTGCCTCACTTACCATACGCTTCAAAGTGAACACAGCAGCGCCTAACACTGCTGTTATTAGGCAGAAATATGAATGGCAGTGGTGTCACCGAAATCAAACCACAACGGTTTCTACCATTTTCAAATCACTCACCTCAAAGAAACCTATATAGTAACCTATAAGATCAATATAAACAATAAACGTGTTTTAATACTTTTATTCAATATATTATTTAAAACATTCATATAACATGTTACAAATGATAAAATGCATATCAATTAATATTTATCCTTACTTTATATTAAAACATTCGATATGTACAAAACCCGTAAGGGTTATAACATACATTTAGGACATTTTCTGAGCAAACTCTTGCCTTCGTGTCAACAACAAATCACTATCCTATTCGATATGATGGAACTTCGTACAAGAGAAACCTATCTCGTTTTAGCACAGATTAATCTTATTGGTATACTTATAGAAGAACATATTTATCGAGTGTAATCATTGTCACTAAACGACTTACAGATTTAATTACGCTCTATTAACTATACTTTTGTTCTTTAGTTTATATTATATGATTCCATGTAAATATATACATTTTATTTCATTACTATTTACACGTATTTTTTAGATATATTATAAGGAAACATAAAAAAACTATTTCTAAAAAAATAAAACAATAAGTACCTATATAACAATATCTACCTATAAAAAATTATTCGTTAAAATAATTAATTCGTCAATAACTGTCATGTTTTCAATGAATAAAATATTATTAAATGATGCATGAAATTATCGGTACATATTACAATAACTTATTTTGCTGTTTGTGCATTCGATGTATGTATTCTGCACTTCGGTAATAAATTCTTTGATTTTTTTATAATAAATTACACTGTAAACTTAAAAATACACTAAATAAAGCTGGAGCTTTTCATGTACATTGTTTATTTATTTCGGTAGGTACTGATGTGATTCTTAAAAATACATAATAAATACAACATATAATTCCTAAAGAGTCAGCAATATCTAAATAATATATTTTACATTCCATAATATAACCTTACATCTAATTCTAAAATAAAATTAATTGTGTGAACCTTAAAATTAAAGCAGCATTTTCACATCTTTGGTGTTGACTTATAACAAATCGGATATTTTCCATACAAAATCGCTTTCATACAGATACGATCAAAGAATATGAGAATATCTTTTACAATCAGTTTCACATCGGAAAACTGTAAAAAGCATACACGATAAATTCCCGAGAGCTGTGTTCTTCACGACAAAGCATCATGATTGTGGAACTTTATGGCACAATTCTCTAGCTACAAATAATGGGGTAGTTTGTTCTCTCGATTTCAACACAGCACGATAGAAACTGGCGATGTTTTTGCTACTTTTAACAAAGGATTAGTTGTCATTCTTAAATTTGCTTAGCACTTTTTAAAATTATAATGTCATAAAGTTATACGTAAAAGTCTCTTAAGTTTTATATATAAAAAATGTAAACACAGGATTCCTCGTGTTGTCACTGCCAGATGTCTGACCGGGGATTGAACCCTATACAAATTGCGTGTCATGTTGGTATGTGTTACAACACGGAGAGCATAATAGCATTGTTATTATAAATATTGTTGTTTATTTAATAAAAATATATGAAAATATCTCAAACTAATGATAATCTATTGTGATTAAAAATAAGTGAACAATTTCGTTGCTAATTTTGTTACTATTGTGCATAAATGAATTATTCAAATTTTATCCAAAATTTGGCATTGAAGCATATAATTTATTACATTAAGAAATCTTTAAAAGTCACCAGCGATTTTTACAGCGAGTCTAATTACTCCTATCTTCAATCTATTAAAAGAGAATTAATTTACAGTTTAATTATTAATTATGCTAAAATGCTTAATTCAAAACATCTTTTATAATAGTAGGTAACATTTAAATTTCTTTGTGGTTATTTACCTAAGAAAGTTTGATATAGTTTTATCTTTTACATTCAAATGTGCCGCTAAAATATTTACTAATCTTCTATCTCACTAATTCTGTATTTGAAGCAACGAATTTATTAATAATTTTGTTCCTTTTATTAATCATATTTGCTTTTCAGTCACAAATTAGGCACTTATACTCAACAAAATATAAATATGGTGTATGTGAAGAAGCAAAAAACTTACAAACATTCCTCATTGAAACTTTTTCGCTTTGTCGTTTGTTTGTTTAACACGATGGCTTCCGTATAAACCCATCATGCGACAAATCAGGAAAGCTTGTACAAAAACAGTATGTTTTTCGGTACAAGAGAGCTAAGGAAAGCTTTCGACCAGAAATGAGCGATAGCTCGGATAACCGGTGTACGAATCTGAGCTGAGCTACTCGAATAAAATTTGCTATAAAGATACTTAGCGACACGGGTCACGATCCTTAGCTCGCATCCATAGCTCCATTCCTTAGCTAGCATCCTTCTCCATAAAACTATAAAACATACCTTAGCTACCAGAGGTGAACTAAGCTGAACAAATAAATCTTATTTGGTATGTGCTTTTGACACTCATCTATAGCTTAGCTATCTCATACATCTCAAGGTGGAAAGGCACCTTAACCTGAATACTAAATTACCTGTCGTTCTAATAATATGTAATCCCACTATTACAGCTTGGGTTGGCAACTGTTCATCGAAGCGGAACCTATTTCTCGGGGCGTGGAGGATACATAATTATGTACCTCGAAGTGCCTGAATAACATTCCATATAAAATAATATTATTTACATAGCGGTTGTACTAATCAAAAGTATTTTTGGCCAGAATGTGTAGAACTGTAAGACATGGAATTTCCATGACAATGAAAATGTGTGGAATGTTGGTGTAACGTGAATTATTTAACGAACTATTTTAGTCTAATTTAAAATTAAAATGGATTTGACCACGGAAAGCATTACCAATCCACAAGTAAATACTTATATTATATTTTACCAATTCTTCAAAAAATTCAATATATTATTACCTTATGTGGTTGTTGTAAGCCTTTAAATATAAATCACGTTGCACTACAAATAGCAATAATAATTATCAACACATGAAACATAATCCTCGAGTGAAATATTCGAAACATTTATTTATTTTAAGAGGCTTACGGCTTCAGAATACAAATAACAGTATTTTTAATCAACGCACTTAATTTATACCTTTAATAAATATTGTGTGATATATTTTTAAGAAACAACGGTGTTAAAAACGAAATTAAGTCGGCTTTTCGTCCGTTGACGTAATTACAAAAGCAATAAACCGAAATTATTGAGCAGGAAGATTGGGCTATTTATTACACTTTTATAGCTTTCTCAAAATACTACAATGATTTCAGAAAATGTGCTGCTATAAAATTTATTTTGTATTTGGGAAGCGTTTAGAAAAATCATACAACGTCGTTGATACATTAATGTTTCGGATCTGATTTGTTAAAATAACTTATTTAATGAAAACATTAATTGGTAGGTTATAGCACAATAATACGAAATCATGGAATTAAAAACTATTGTATCAAAAATTATACCGATACCGCATCAGAAAGGAATAAATCCGAAAAAAGACACGGCTTACAAATATAGCCAGGGCAGTTGCACAAAGAAAATAGAGGTGGGCGGAATATACAGCAGATGCCAAGATAAAAGATGGGGAAGAAGAGTTCTGGAGTGGAGGCCTAGGACTGGACGACATAGCAAAATTAGCGGGTAAAGCTTGGACAACTCAAGCCCAAAATCAAAAAAAGTGGCGTGCATTAGAAGAGACCTACACTCACCAGTGGGTGACGAATGTTTAAGAAAGAAAAAGTATCAAACATTTGACCTATTTGTCAATATAAGTATGTACTTTTGTAACATTCGATCAGTCAGTAATCAGTTTGGCTGTTTTTCTTACAGGAATATTTGAATAGTATGTGTCCGCAATGGTTTTATTATTTTCTCATCATTTAATAATCTCTCAGTTTTGGTCACCACATTTTTTAAAAAAACGAGAAAATTAAAAATTATATCTTCATAAGTATAAGAATTATGTTTGCTTTCATGTCTCTGTTAGATAGCTGTACTTTTATAAACAAAGGTCAAATTAGAACATACAAAATGATAGATTATTTAGCGATATTTACAAATACATGGCACCTTTATTTTAAACAACGACTAGTTTTACAATCACGTTTACTTACAATATGTAAAAGCAAGCTAAAAATACATAACTCATAAATTTTAAGTGTTGTTTAAAAATTAATTACACCACAATGTAATACTTTCGAATATGTAATTTTACAACATAAAACACATTAATTTAGTGAAGTTTTACAATCGATTTAAAAATAAAATAGAATTTTTAAAACAAAATAGTGAAATATTCGTGAATATTTTCTTAACCTATTTACGGACATAATTTACTTTTAATTACTTATTTTAACACGTAAACCACATGTACATGATCAGCACATGGTTATGTAACATACCACGGTTTACACGAAGTGCTGCATTATGGTCGCGTGTTTCTCTTGTACGCCTCGTTTTCACGGAATCGATGTCTTTACACTGCAATAGAAAATATTTTTAGTTTAATGATAATGTAAATAAAAGTAACATACGAACATGCAAACACAGCAGCACTTAACGCTGTTATTACGAAGAAATAGGTGTGGAGGTGATGCCCTGTGTTAAATTTAACCGATAAAAGTATTATAAAATCATTTCAATTTCATTGCAATGATTCATGAATCTAGGTCAATATTTGCATAAAATTATCATATTGCGAGTAAACGTTATAAAATAAGGCTTTTGTAAAATGTTCGAAATATTATTCAATTAGATTGTAGCTCAAACCTGGAAATCATCAAAATTTCCTATGTAGTACACAAAGAAAGTTGTCTCATAAGTATAGAGATGTGCCGAGTCAGGTCGACTCGAGTCAGTACTTGAGTAGGTACTAACATAAACTCGCATACTCGAGTACTAATAAGTGATACTCGAGGACTAGTGATACTCGAATACTGACGGTACTCGTACACTGACTCTAGTCTTATGTACCTTATATAGGCAAATTGTGCAAGTAACAACCATTTTATTTTGTTAACCGACTTCTAAAAGAAGGTGGTTATTTAGTGAGTGCCCCTTTTTTTTGCTCTTCGTTCTATTGGACTGTGGTGTTACAAAGTACTCGAGTACTTCGTGCTAACTCGAGTACATTATGAATACTCTGGACTCGAGTACTGATTCTATTCTTTTTTATATGAGTACTAAAGTACTTGAATACCAAAAATGGCCGACTCGGCACATAATTAATAAGTACCTTGAACTATAGGGCAATAATATAAACGAAATTCAATTTCAGATAAAATGTATTCGAAATTACGTTCCTACGAATTGGGTCCAATATAATTGAATCAAATTGAAACCTAATGTAATGAGAGCATTCAAATGATATAACTAAGTTTTGTCGTTGGCTTTACTTTGTCTGTGAAATATATAAGAATATGTTCATTTTCATATAAACAATTCATCCCTTTTAAGGTTATTGTAACGCAGTGATAGCTTAGTGGTTAAGAAACTTCGCCTCTTGATCGTGGGGTCCGAGGTTCAAATCCCAGGTCACTTATTTTTCATAGTTATGTGCGTATTAGTAATTAATTATCACTTGCTTAAACGGCGAAGGAAAAACATCGAGGAAACTTGTATACTTGCGAAATCTTAAAAAAAAGTAGAGGTATGTGAACTTTACCAATTCGTACTTGGCCAGCGCGGCCCGTGCCCAGTAGTGAGACAGTAATGGGTCGATGATGATGATGAAGATAAGTTAAGACCCAAAGTAATATTTAATTATATTTTTCGTTAAACTCGGCCGATTCACTGAATTACTTATAACTTTAATTAAACAAGTTAAAATTAACAATTTGCATAGGTATAGGCAAACCATTATAATTAATCAAAAAGATCACAAAATTAATTTCAACCGGAGCTTTCCAAGAAAGTTGTACACAAAAGCTCTCATTTCTTTAATTCTGGGAATTTGTCCAAGACTTTCCCTTTCCGATAAACAACTTGTCATGTTGTCCCCAAAATTAATTTTCTTTAAAGTATTTGCCCAATGACTTGAGTATTTTAATAGAATTCTGAAAACAGGGACGAATTACACCCCCTTGTATAAGTTAATTAATTGTTTTTAATTCAAAAGTTTTGTGTCCATAAACAGTTTCAAGTAGATGTTAATACAAATTACTAGGATTAAATAGTCTTTCTTTTTCTCTTTGTTTCTTATCAGACTTTCGTTGTTGTTAAAAAGAAAATGGAAATATAACACTATCAAACGTCGGCTGGCAATATATATTTTTCAGCAAGTCTGTGAATAATTTGTAACAAAATATATGTATTTGTACTCATGGAACTGCAAATAAAATAAATGAGAATGACTTTCGTCTTACAAAAAGGTTGCCAAATGGTCAAATAACTTTTAAACTACCAACTCGATCGTAATTCACCAACACCTACGGATTATGCAACAAAATGAGTTTGTAGATCTAGTGGCCTGAAGCATTTTGTATACAAACTACATATAAACATGCCTATTTCTATTATATAAGAGAAAATAAAAGCGATACATACGTGTTCAAACCATCGGAATGCGAAGGTGCCGGTGGGGGCCACCGATGGAGGCGAGACCTCCACATCATTTGCCGGAAGGTCATCCGGAACTGGCGGGACATCGAGCAGTATAGCACGAAGTTGATTGCCCCGTTCAGCAGAGCCAGAGCATCCATCAGTTCTCCGAACAAATCGTAGCAACGCTTGAAGAAACATCGGCCAAGTAATCCACTCAAAAGGCCGAGAATCCCTTGAGGCAGCTCCGTCACAAGAAACAACAATAAGACTGCTACAAGCATTTTCGTCGTACGATTCATCCTTTTGTCTCCTTTACATTGACGCTTCACTGTCATATCACTCGTAGGACATGCGTTATACACACGGATTTTCTTCTGGTGCTCATTCGCGCTGTACACCTCCCTTATCAGCCACAAACTTATGACCGTGAGTATAAAGCAGGGCAGTAACTTTATTACGACACCGTGTACCCAGAAGTTTATTTGGTACAATTGACCTTCCTCGTCTGAATCCACGTGATATAGGATCATTGGGCCATTCGGCTCTAAAACAACTGCCGTGTGGATGTCGAATACCTGTTGATAATAATCGCATTCTATTTATAAACTAAGCCACAAATTAACAAGGATTCGGGCATTACGTTTTATGAGAGCTAACCCGAATAAAATTTTATATAGTCCTTTTCGCCTCGTAATTCTTTGCTTTACGCAACAAGATCAAGTGAAAATCTATTTCATGCGAGATTAGGAGATTAGTCCCTAATTCCACAATTACTTTCACGGAAAATTAAGCTTTAGGGGTCATTTCGGAAATGGCCTGTCTCCTGTGTGTGGGGTCGTATAAAAAGTGTTCCTTTATCCACGACTCGAAGTCATTTAGTCTAAGAGGGTAAAAATTCTTGACGGTATATTCAACAAAAACATTTTCTTTAGAAAAGAATAAATTGAGGTCGGCGCGTGTTTAATCAAGGGGAAAGATTGTCTGCATTGGCTACAGTTACCCCATTGTTTGAGCATTAAATTGCTTTTAAAAACGGTGAATCGGTTACAAACTGTTAAAGGGTAAAACGCGGCTAACAAAGTAAACGCCTGGGGTAAGGTTACTCATAATGTATTGTTAAACGAATGAATTATATGAAGAATAGTAATATTTCAGAACATTATATTTATATATCGAAATATTTACTTCTACATTTACAACTTATGTAGATTTTGTGATAGCTTCTATTTCTAATTGATTTCATTTTCTTTTCTTTATGACATCCTCTGCTTTACTTCTTGAATATTAGGTATTTCTTAAAGTAGATAGCTAGGTAGATAAGATAGATAGGGAAGCTTCATTTCCCATTGACCTTTTTCACCAAAGCTGAGTGGGCGAGGTGTGCAATAAAAATACTATATCTACACCGTTAGCATATTTTTAGCTCTCATTCGTCAAAGGTTGCATCGATCTATATAAAAACAGTTTTGTTTATATATCTATATAAAATCCGTTTGTATAAAGCTAATCAAATAAATGTAAAATCAAGCAGTGGTTTGGTAAATTTGACAAACAACTATAGTTAGCTTCCTCGGAAATCTCTAGTGAAAAATAATTCTAATTGATGTTTCCATGCATTGTACTCGTATAGTCCGCGTAAAACTGCTAGTCCCCAGTGAATATAGAAATGAATCGCGTCACCATAGAAAATTGTATGACTACACCTGCTCGCAACAACTTCAGAGCGTACTAGCAGTTTGGCGCGGACTATACCATGGTACATACATTGTATATCTTTTTAATTTTTTTTTATAAATGTAAAGTTGGGTGAAATAAAAATTTGGTAAAAATAAATACTTACCATGAAAGTGGGTATACACAGTATAGGCGGTAGGAAGAAGCTGCTCAGTATAGCGGTACTACATCGCCTCTCGGTGCATAACACATGATTCATGTCTGAATATCTGTAGACAAATTTAAATTATATTAATATACGCCATTAGGATAGAAGAACAGTCGTCGTGTTTTTACAGGATAGGGGAAAAACAGACTGAAAGCTTTAGAATACTGTACCCTTACCATGAGTTTTTACGTTTCGACAAATATGACTGTTTTGGTATTTGTTTACGTATTTGCCCATACGATTTCCAATCAGCGCCTCTAGCGGATTGTATCAGAACTATAGTGTCAGTAACGTAATATAAAATGTCTAAATTGACAAAATGGCGCTTTATGTTTTGTTTCTCTTTTTTGCGAACATGTGAAGCAGACAGAAACACTTGAGCACTTACTTATTTTTACGTTTAGTCAGTCTACTGAAGCAAACGGTAGGACTACCATGAGTTTACAAAAGTATTACTCGCTAGCGACTGCGTAAAATAAATGTATGAAAAATTGTACAGCGCCTCTGGTGATTACTCGTAGAACTAAAATCCGTAGTGACGTAACTCGATACGTAAAAAACCTATCGAAATCAAATCGCTAGCGAATGTCATTATGATCTATTGCCATACAAATTCGGTCCCATGAGTCATTAATTTGACAGACGTTGTCAAGAAATACCGTAACGATAGTAGTTATGTTATTCACTAGCAAAATGACAATAGTTTTCTATTTACCATTTCTATAGTGGCGTTTCTATACCAACTCATGGTACTCGTAATGCTACGGAACAGATTGAGTAAACGTAACGTAAAATTGTGGAAGGTTTTGAAAACTCATGGTAAGGGTACAGAACTCCGTGTGTTACCGGATTTTGGTGACTCACTCCGTGTTGATAATATCGTATCATATATCATATATTTTATTGTTAATGACATTTGGTACAATTATTTAGGAAATTAAGTTCGCTCAATACCCTTTTTAAAGCCTACTTACTAAATATAAAATAAAATATAAGTAAACAAATATAAATGTAATACACAATACACATACAATAATACATAAAATCTACATACATCGACTTCCGTTACGCGTGACGTCATCAACGGGACACATTCTTACACCTTTACTTTTACATCTGAGCTACTTACCGACTTATCAAATTTTTCCCTGTAAAGCTCTACTCTCCTGTAAAGTGTAAAAATGTAAAATTCAACTTTGGAACTTACTTTATAGCAACATATCGCCACACAGCAAGTGATAGCGTGAGACATATGGAGGCTGTGTGGAAGATTTGGGCGAAGTGCATATGAAACAGCAGGTAGACGGCCCATTTATACGGCATCTCCTTTTGTCCTGGTAGTACCTGGGGACAATATATTCTGTCTTAAAATCTTAAATTACCTGACGAATGCGCCTGATGGTAAGTTCAATGCTCTACATGTATTGCAATTTACTCCAAATATTTGCAGTAGATGTATAAGAATAATAACACTATATAGCACTGCTGTTTAAAGGTCTGTATAGTATTCGAATATTATGTATTAGTTAAGAGGAAATGAAATATTGTGCAGAATTCAGTTATGAACACCTGTATAAAAGAGGTAAGTAAGTTCAACCAGTACTGTACCCTTACCATGAGTTTTTACGTTTTGACAAATATGACTGTTTTGGTAGTTGTTTACGTATTTGCCCATACAATTTCCAATCAGCGCCCCTAGTGGATTGTATCAGAACTATATTGTCAGTAACGTAACATTAAATGTCTAAATTGACAAAATGGCGCTTTATGTTTTCGTCTCTCCTTTTTGCGAACATGTGAGGGAGCCATCGTCACTTGAGCACTTACTTATTGTTACGTTTACTCAGTCTACTGAAGCAAATGGAATAGAATAATGGATTGATTAAACGTAACGTAAAATTGTGGGATGTTTTGAAAACTCATGGTAAGGGTACTGGGCAGATTTTTACTGTCAGATGCGGATTTTAGATCATACTCGACTATGTTGGCCAAGTGCCGATTAGGAAGCTTTACACCCCTTTGAGACCTTTTTTACTACTCTTAATAAGTGTAGGTGTCGGGTATGGGCATATAACTTCGAAAAATCTAATATACGAAGCATGGTCAAATGGTCTGGTGAGGGCACCAAATCATTTGACACCACTAGACCTTAAATGCTAGCCTTAAATACAGCACAATAAAGCCATTTCAAATACATTTTTTCTATTGTCGCAATGATAATGCATACATTACAGTGTAACACAGGAGTTCTTAACTAAAAGAACTCTATATGAATGCAATTGGTAAGGGAGAACTCTACATCAGAGAGCATGGGAACATTAACAACTGTTTCCAGCTCTACCAGACATACGCTCCATTTAAAACGTAAGAATAATAACCTCGAGAAACTTTTTGTTTTTCTTACATTAGGATGTAAAAATTATAATGTTAATGTTCAACAATCGTTTTGAGGGTATATTATTTTAATGGTAGAGTGCTTTGCTTGTCTGCAGTAGAAGGTTCTAGGTTCGATTCCAGCCTGTAGAAACGTAGAAAGGAATTTATATGTTGGTTATCTGTGACGTTTGTTCTAATCTTAATCTTAATTTATTTAATTTCAGGATTTACATTTTTGAAGTTTTTTTGCACATTTAATAAAAATGATTCAAGACATTTTCATTTTAATGTTACCTATGCGATTGGACTCCGGTACCACCATCGTTATGACGATTAGGTAATTTCTTAGAGGGTTTTAGCACTCAGTATTCGAGTTGCCGTATTCACTTTGGAAGGGTGTGACAACGAAAAATAGACAACAGAAAACATAATAAAAATAATTAGGTTAGTTAACTCCCCGCCTACGCGTACAATCACTAAAGTAATTTACTTTATGTTGGTGCAAATACTGTTTCACAAAGGTACATAAAATAATTATTTTTATGTAATATCATCACTGGAAAGGAAAAAATTAACAAGCAAAAGAGCCACAATTTACAAATACACGGCATATAAAATCGTTAAAGTAGTTATCAGTCGAAAGGTTATGTAAAACATATACGTCCATTAGTATACAGAAGTCCCCATTATGACAAGTTGACGATAGCATACAACTGTATTCGTATTATAAACTTAAAATACCTTTATCCATATAGAAAAATTAAATCGGACTTTAAAATTCGATTTGCTTACTTCTTGAGAAGACATTTAATTTATTCCTTTACCTTTCAAATACGCACTTTCTCTAGATGTTTTATTAAGGCCTGTATAATTGATAAGTCCTTGTAACTTCAAAGAGATCCGAATATTCAATTAAATGGTTGACCAAAAAATTTAAATTATATAATCTACTTAATAACAAAATAAATTTCATTTTATATTTTACACATCTATCTATCTATATAGGTATAAAAATAAATGTTTGTTTGTATGTTCTTTATAGAATCGTTAACTATGTATTTGATCATGTGATGATCTTTAGCAAAATTACACAAGAGCCCACGAAGGTTTCTGAATTGGTACCACGAATTTTCGCCAGATGGCGCCACTTTCAAATGTATTTTAGTTGGTGACGTAGCAACGCGCTCTGTACCCTTAGTATGAGTTTTTACGTTTTTACAAAAATTACTGTTTTTGTATTTGTTTACGTATTTGCCCATACATTTCCAATCAGCGCCCCTAGCGGACGGTATGACAACTCATTGGAAATATATTGTACAACTAGTAATAATATATTTCTCGTAAACTATTCTGAAGTGCAATTACTTATTCAGTATTAGCACAGTTGATATCAAAAGCTTGTTTTTTAATAAACACTTAAGCACTTATCTTCTCCTATTCATAACTTGAACATGGCCCATTATCTTTTGTAAGTTGATAAGATAATCGATGACGTCACAAATGGCCATTTCTGCTAAACTTATCAGAGTACAGATTAAAAAGACATAAAATCCGCAAATAAAACAGTTCGTTTAGAAAAATAAGTCTTTGTAATTCCTAGTAATTTCAAGTCGATGAGTTTTATCTAGAAGCTTCTCATAACTTTAGGTGCTTACAGGTTTAATATCTAGATCGCCGTCATTTTTATCTTTTTATCATTATTATTTTACCGAGAAGTGTTTACGTAGAACACTGACACGTGTAATGTAATATTATAAGTGTTAACAGTTTTACGAGCTTTTGCCGGCGGCTTCGCTCGCGTTACGAATTAATATTATTAACTAAGAAGATTTATACAAACTTTCATCCCCTATTTTATCCCCTTGGGGGTAGAATTGATCAAAGTCCTTTCTTAGCGGATGTCTACGTCATAACATCTACCTGCATGCCAAATTTCAGCCCGATCCGTCCAGTGGTTTGGGCTGTTCGTTGATAGATCACTATGTCAGTCAGTCACCTTTGAGTTATATATATTTAATATTAGATTACATTAGATAATCGCTATACTACGCCGTAGCCTCTTGCATTGTCTACCTTTTACGTGTGCTTTTACGCTTTCTGACACATCTCTAGGAAGAGAAGAAAAGTTTGGAAAATCCAAAAGTGCACGACTCATAATGCTCATTTAATTATGAAATATAAAAAAAAAAAAACTTAAGTCGTTCAAAATTAATTGCCGAAAAAACAGCTGTAGTAGGAAGAAGGTACTGCACAAGCGCCCCTGGTGGAATAAATGTACATAATATCTATAGAACGAAAACTACAAGACTGTATTTGTAGTTTTCGTTTTTTATTAATTGCAATTAAACGACACTGAATTAATTAATCATTCGCATTCAGTGACCTACAATCGTCGATTAGAATTTAAAAAAAAAAAAATAACTCAAATGATGGATTTTTTCACAAGTTACAGTGTTTTCAGGTTTCACACATGACGGACAGGAAAAATTTTTGACCTATTTTGGTGTTTTTTTCCAATTCTATTGCAGTAAATCAATTTTTAAAAAGTATGGAATTAATCTCCATTAAATTATCTCGACAATAGTATGCAAAATATCTTGATTCCGTGAACTATCAAGGCTATAATAATAAAAATAGCCGCCAAAATGAAGCGAAAAAAATTTTTCGATCATAAAGCACTCTCTGATGCTTCGCATCATGAGTCGTGCAATTGTGTCAGTTTATTCTGACACTCAGTTTAAAACATGACAGATTTTTTTATGAAATAAAATTAATACGGAACCACCTCATGGTTAGTGGTCTCTGTGCCCATGCGTATCTATAGTTCACGTTAAATAGCTTGAATTTCAAGATAGGCCAGAGGCAATACTACTCTTGAGACATAAATTGGAATGAATTGTATACTACCTATGTTTCTACTTTTCCCTTTAAACAGGAATAAACCAGGACTTATATTGTTCTTGCTAAGTAGAAATATGGTTTTTCCATGGGTTCTAGCCATGGGTTTTTCCAAAATCGAATCACAACCTTTTTGCAGTCACAGGCAGCAATTTCATTTTTTTTTATATAAGACTAGGTGACCCGGCGAACGTTGTGTTGCCGTATAAATAAAAAAATGTTAAGGGTGAACAACCCTTATTACTTAGGGATATGAAAAATAGATAGTACTTAGCCGATTCTCAGACCGACTGAACATGCATATAAAATTTGGTGAATATCGGTAAAGCCGTTTCGGAGGAGTACGGTAACTGACATTGTGACACGAGGATTTTATATATAAGATATATACCACGACACATACAACATTCGTATTTAATGATTTGTGTACAAAAACAATACCGCGTAAAATTTTGTAAGGTCAGTCTACGTTTCAAAAATATATTCCTTTTATTTCATCCCCCTTCATTGCTCAACCACTAACCAGGTACTTATGAACAAAAGGCGTGCTCCGGCATAAAGACGAGTCAGCGTCAAACCACTACAGCCTTTATTGCCGTCGGCCCAGCTCAACAAAACCCTTAGTTAAAGGTGGGGCATTGTTATTTTTATTATTAATTATGCGGCAGTAATATTTTAAAGAGCTCTTATATATTGTATATTACAATGAAATAAATAAAAATCAATTTAAATTTCATAATTAAACATAACCTGTATGTATGTTTTTATGTATAATTTATAAATATTTAGTTTAAATGCATCATGTACATTGCATAAAAATGGATTATTACCCATAATACAAAATTATCGCATTACAGAGACATACATTAACTAAATGGGTCGAATGTGTAGGCAATGACATAAATTTTCTTGTATAGTCCATTCAACAGGTAGAATTCTTAAACTTGAAGTAAATCGAAAGGATTCTAACTTATCAACTCATTAACTCATCAACGTTACTTACCAGGTATCTATAGACGGCGAAGGGGACATACTCCAGCATAACGAAGACATCGGCAACAGCTAACCACTTCAGCAACCGGTTGATTGGCGCCGCGGCCAGGTCTCGCCGCGTCAACACCGCCACGTTTAACGCATTCGCAAGACTTCCGAAGAAGCACACCTGAAATAAGTATTGGCGTTAGTTCAGTTGAATCAGGTTTTTAAAGCAAATATTAATTTATTATGTGGAAGTACTATGTAGAGCACACCTAACAATAGAAGCGACAACATAACATTAAATTATTAGTATTATAAGCATCGGTATTCGATTAGTGAGGTTAGGTTAGGCTACATTATTTAAAAAGCTTTTCTTAAATTGAATTTGATTCAGGAATAAAATACATTTTTTTTTATAAAAAACGAAGATTAAATATTCTCGTTAATAATTAATTATGAAAGTTTTTAATATAAAGGATAATGTGGATATATGGGTCAAATTAAAATTTCTTTTTTGTTAAACATACTGAAAATCCTTTATAAAAAACGTAACAATTTATTTTTTGACTCGTTAAAAGTTAAAGATTAAACGGCGATTTCGTAAGTCCAATTAAATTAAGATTTTGTTGCCATATTTTCTCCTAAGTTATTTTGTTGCAAAAAACAGATATTTTATATATTCTGTCTTCAATATTTCCATTTTCCCTACCTAGCAGGTATCTTAATTAGACGCTGTAATTGATATAGACAAACCCGATATTATAATTATGATTTGTAAGGTAACTGAGAAAATGTAAACGAATTTCGAAAATAGATCAGTTTTGCTTCATAAAATAAATTATTCCATCAACACTTTTAATGGAGTGTCGATAGATTTAGAGAGTGCGTACAACACCACATTATTCTCATTATAATTTAAACATTAAAGTGTATGTCGGTACCAATTTGTATCATGAAAAGCCGCATTATATTTTGGAACTGATTTTCTACTTCAATTTCTATTTTAAATGTCCTCATACATTACGGCCCGCGTAGGGGCGCGGTCACCACATCGATTTGACGCGCAAGCCGTTTCGGGTTTTATTCTCGGTCAGACAGAGAACTAAATGATTAATTTAGATTTCTATTCTGGGTTTCGTTGTTTTTGTATTTGTCTATATGGGTGTCCATGGTACTCACGACTTAGTGAGAGGCTGTGGGTGTAGAAAATGTCTTATGGGGAATCTTATTGAGGGGCTGTGAGTGAAGAAAGCGTCTTCTTCGCCTTCTTTATTCACGTCGTCGTTACGTGAAGATGTCATTTTTTCCCTTTCAGTTTATAAAAAAATAAAATTATCCATTGAGCATGGATGTCTAAAATAAGACGATTTCAGGCTTTAATCCACTTCATTGGCCAAATGCGATTAGTAGAGTTTACACATCATTGGGAACTTGATGGAAAACTCCAGGTACATAAGTTTCCTCACGATATATTCCTTTGGCGGTAAGTGAAGCAACATGATTTTTGTTTATTTTTTAATAATATTCTTTACTAAATATTCCTTATCAAATGATTACTGAAACAGCCAAGCTGCGAAAAATAATTGATTAACCCAATAACTTTTGTGACCGAAACATAGTGTCATAGGTTTAAGTGTCTGATTGAGCGACTTAAGAACGATAGAAGATGCCATACCTATTATTATATTCACTTAATAGTACCCAAGATGTGTAATGTATTTATGAAACTTTGTTCAAGGTTAATTACACAGTCAAGTAATTGAGACTATTACATAATCATAATCATTGCTATCATCATACATAATCATTTGCCACTTATTTTTCCTACGTCATTTTGTCCTACGTCATATAAATTTTAAATGAATATACCGATACTTTGAAACAAATTATTAGTCTAATACGTTATGTTATACAACAACAATAACGCATTAATAATATATTCATAGTACGTATCGTGAATTAACATTAAGTATTTATTTAATTAAAATTTATCAACTCTATCAAAAGTTATCGGATGTATGCGGAGCGGATACTACCGGTCTCACGCGCAAACAGTGTCTGGTTTGATCCCCGGCCAGACAGATATCTAAATGATATATTTAGATTTGTGTTTCTGTGTGGGGGTGGTTGTATCTGGGTGGCGCGTGTGTCCATAGTACCCATGACACAGGGAATCCTAGTGTGGGGCTGTGAGTGTAGAATGCGTTTATATGTTACTCTTATAAGCTCGACAAGCTATGACGTAACCTATCCGGCCAAAATGCGGCTACTGTAAATATTGTGAGAAAAATTGTCATTAGGGGAACCATTAAACGATCCTAATTGATGTTATTGACGCAATTGACGGCCTTGTTATTCACGGTTCATTAACGGAACATTTTAATCTATTTCTGACAGTAAATATATTTGCTTTTAATTTTGTTAAGACTGTCTAATATTTGGAGATGATAGACCTTTTGTTCCTGCTTTGTTAGTTATACTTCGTTTGTCTAAGAAATGGGTTACGAGGCAGTTTGTTTTATTAAGCAGGAAATACTTACTAAAGTAAAGAGGACGGTATCTGTGAAATTGATATTCTTTTGCTTCGTTTAATAAAGAGATAGGTGCAATAACTTCTTGACACCAAGATCATTTATGTCTAATTTCTTAAAGTAATATGGAAATGTTATACCAACTTATTCATTAAAAATATTATTATAGATCGAAAACAAAAAGATTACAATAATTAAGTTATGTGAATCTTAATAATTATTGCTAACTAGCTTTTGCACGCAGCTTCGCTCGCTGTCAAAAGTCGATGACAATACAATAATTTGAAAATATTGTTCATAAGCTCTACAGGATAAAAAATAAGCTGTTATCTAGCTATCGGTAACGGTATTTTCTCGGGAAAAACTACCCTGTGCATTTTTTTGAACCCCTGACAACGTGTGTAGAAAATTTCATGTAAATCGGCTGTGTAGTTAAGGTGTGAAGCAAACAAACTCAGTAGGGTAATATGAGTATTTATATCTTTCATAACTTTCTGTCTCTGTTGGAGTAAGATTATTGTAATTGTGTGTAAAACTTGCTACAGTGTAATAGTAAATGAAAGTATGTATCTAAATGTAAATGAGGACCACGAGAACTAGATGTGTACTGCCGACAAACTGCCCTACAGTTTGGCAGATTTTAAATTATGTTTTTATTTTAAGTCTTGTTTATTGAATAAATTAAAAAAATGTTATTAAGACGCATTTGAGTTATATAATAGAAGTAGCAAAGGAGCCTATCCGAAGGCAACTGTTGATAGACATATATAATCAACCTTAGATAGGGTTAGGGGCGTACCTGAGGTCGACCACATACATACGCAGGATGGTGGATCATTGCCTAAGTTTTTCATCGTCTGCCTCGTAGGGTATAAAAGAAACATGACATCAAAGTTAAAAGCATACGTGGCAATAGATATCGTAAATCTCGCATGACAAAATCACATACGACTTTCTTTGTAAATCACATCTTACCATTATGCTTTTGATTTGGGCTCCACCTTTGTTAGTTGAAGCCGCCTTCACATTTCTTTAGAAATTCAATCTGAGTGTCTGGCACGAACATTTTTAGAGAAACAATAGTTTATTTTGTGTTATAGTTACCAAAATTAGGAACTCTTCTTAAAGTTTTTGAAGCTTTCTTGTTTATGATTTAGTTATCTAGTATACAATTTAACTATGTCCTGTGCCAATTGACTCGTATGACGACTAACGTCTAGTATTTCTAATCCTACTAATATTAC
Organism: Epargyreus clarus; assembly: GCF_041222505.1. Taxonomy (NCBI): domain Eukaryota; kingdom Metazoa; phylum Arthropoda; class Insecta; order Lepidoptera; family Hesperiidae; genus Epargyreus; species Epargyreus clarus. The sequence goes on along the minus strand of NW_027332231.1, from coordinate 5,916,330 downwards.
AAATTTATGAAGTTAACTTGAAATTAAGAGTTTGCAAGCAATACCTGGTGGCATGGTGTGTGTGTGATGCTTGTCAAATTCTAATACACTGAGGAATCCAGAGTTTAAATCCCAGGCTCACATCTTTATTTTTTCAAGCATAAGCTATAAATATTCGCTTTATTTATTTGAATTTATTTATTCTCTAATGACCATACTAAAAAAAATGTGGTACAAAAGGAAGACTTAACGCTAAATAGCTTTACAAATGAAGGAAAATACCACGAGAAAACCTATAAATCCAAGATTTTCATGATATTCTCAAAAATGCCACATTAATCAACAGACTTAGCCTTAGACTTAGTCTATAGCTTCTCATTATGGTCTCTTGCCTATGTCTGCAGTCGCTGATGATAATAATTACGACTAGACTGCAGTGGTACATTAACATCAGCTGTGACAAGGCCGTTTAATATACTGTTAGGCGCAAGTCGGACAGAAGCGAGTTGAGGCACGATCGGCGTTCAGTAAACTTACCATGAGTTTCAAAACATCCCACAATTTTACGTTACGTTTACTCAATACATTATTCTGTTCCGTTTGCTTCATTAGACTGAGTAAACGTAACAATAAGTAAGTGCTCAAGTCTTTTTGTCTGCCTCACATGTTCGCAAAAAAGAGAGACAAATTAAGCGCCATTTTGTCAATTTAGACATTTAATGTTACGTTACTGACTAGTGTCAGAACTATAGTTAGTTCTGATACAATCCGCTAGGGGCGCTGATTGAAATTTGTATGGGCAAATACGTAAACAAATACCAAAATAGTCATATTTGTCAAAACGTAAAAACTCAGGGTAAGGGTACAGATATTAAGCCCCTTTCACATAAAGTTTACTAATAACAAAATACAAACGTGATGTTGTGCAAAGGTGACACTTGTATTTAATGACAGTTTTTGAAACCTGTGCTGTATCCGTGCCTGGTTTACGGCTCACGTCACTTCTGCGTGCCCACGTCTATACTCATAAAACAACTACGTGATTATTTACAGCTATCATATCATACACAGCACAATAGCAGTGATAGCCTAGTGGTAAAGTAAACTCTTGATCCAGGGGTCCGAGGTTCAAATCCCAGGCACGTACCTCTGATTTTTCAAAGTTATGTGTGTATTAGCCGTTAATTATTACTTGTTTAATCGGTGAAGGAAAACATCGTGAGAAAACCTGCATACCTGAGAAATTAAAAAAAAAATTAAAGGTATGTGAAGTATACCAATTAACCTAATCCTTCTCATTCTGAGAGGAGACCTGTGCCCAGCAGTGGGACAGTATTGATGATGATAATGATGATAGAATGAACAAATAGTTTAAAAAATACATACGATAAGACTGACGTATCCATGTATGCTGTTGTAGGCGAGGATAAGATCCCGAAAGTTCCCTTCGCAGTAGTTGCACGTCGGTTCACTTGGCTTCGTCAAATTCAGTTTAGATCGCCACCCGTCGACTAGTTTGACCAATGTTCCGAAGTCAAGGCTATCCGTGTGTTTTGAAGAGCGCTCTTTCAACGCGGATAGGAACTGCGATACGTCGACATTGCTGCCGTTATCGTTTGACTCCTCGGTAGCCAAGAGCATCTCCTCAAACAAATTGGATAGAGCTTGAGTTATGTTCGACGTGTTCTCTTCGAAAGCCATCCCTGAAACAAAGTGTTGAATATAGATTGGGCTTTTCCTTATAGCGACGACACGACACCGAAATGCCGTGTCTAAATGCACGAAAAATTAATATTAATATACAAAATAATTAATTGTACATTTTTAAGCTTTGCTATTGCTTTATGCCCACACGTCCACACGCTTGGCAGTTTCCACAAACTTCAAACATCTACAAACGTTTGGTTTGAACAAAAACTATGCTACAAGCTTGCAAACCTACACAAACTAAATTAACTCTATCTACAGGTTTGAAACTGCGACGGTTTGGCAAACATGCGGACTCGGCATTGGATAAACGAACCTAAACCTCTGTGGTTCGACCCCGGTGGCACCACCGCCACTCCTATTTCTGCCTCATAACAGCAGTGTTAAGCGCTGCTGTATTGTAGTTTGAAGGATGTGATAAGGCAGGCATACTTTTCTGAGTCATTCCAACTAATTCCTCAGGGGTAGCGGCGCATCTGTTACCGACCTCAGGTAGGAAACTAATTTTATCTGTGGTTGATTTCAGATGTCCGTGGGCGGTAGAAGCCACTTACCGTCAGGTGGATGCAGGCCACCTGACGGTTGGTCTGTGACTCCTATATTATAAAAAAGCAACACTTGCGGCTTAGATATTATGTCTGTGGCGTCGCGTCGACATCGTGTGGCGTCGTGTCATGTCGTCTCAAAAAAGCCCATTCGCAGCTTTTAGCCCCGCTTTGTGGAGCGAACAACTTTCGGAAGTTGTTAACAGTTTTCTCGTTTTACGTAAGTTTTGACGCGAAACGTATCCAACAAGTAAGTTGTGCGCAAAATATTCACATACGTATGCTTTTCATAAAATACTTTATAACTTCAGTAGTACGTAGATAGTTCTATGTTCGTGATCCTTTGTATATTTTATAAGTTAATCGGCGTGAATACGTATTAGAAATTATCATGAAGGGTCCCGTGTAAGACAATATCATATTTTTCTATAGTTATAATATTTTGTTTGACAGGTAAGTTGACTACGCGGCTGTATTACGATCAAAGATGTATTATACTAATACGTCAGTAGGATAATATATCTATGACTACGATAAATATAAACGTCAGTCGAATACCTTTAAACGAGCAATTCTATCAACGATCTCGGAAACGGCTCCAACGATTTTCTTGAAATTTTGTATGTAGGGGGTTTCGGGGGCGATAAATCGATCTAGCTAGGTTTTATTTTCCGAAAATGTCGTTTTAACCGTGTTTTCATCGAATAAAAACCTGCTGCAATATCATTAGAATACGGAGCTAAATTTCGGTCGGGGAAATTGGGCGCCTTATGGGAATTTCGAGATCCTTCTTTTTGTGAGAAAAATAATTGCACCCGTGAGTTTTTATTTCAAATAATCGGTATTTTTGTTTTATTATTACAACACCGAGCTCGGTCATCTAGGTACTTATAAGAATACTTTTATAGGTATTTTATAAGAATACTTTTAGTCTGCGACAAGCGTCCTGTACCCTTACCATGAGTTTTTACATTTTGACAAATATGACTGTATTGGTATTTGTTTACGTATTGCCCATACAATTTCCAATCAGCGCCCCTAGCGGATTGTATCAGAACTATAGTGTCAGTAGCGTAACATTAAATGTCTAAATTGACAAAATGGCGCTTTATGTTTTGTCTCTCTTTTTTGCGAACATGTGAGGCAGACAAAAAAACTTGAGCACTTAATTATTGTTACGTTTACTCAGTCTACTAAGGCAAACGGAACTGAATAATGGATTGAGCAAACGTAACATAAAATTGTAGGATGTTTTAAAACTCATGGTAAGGGTACTGTAGATGTAAATTTATTTATATTTATATTTATTTATTAAATTATATTCACGAAATTAAATGAATACGAAGGCTGTTTAGTTATCAAATAATGAGTTCAGTCACAGCTGTCTTAACAATAAACGCACCTCATTATTCTTAATTGATGTAAACTTGGAATTATATTAAGAATAATATTGAACTTTGGCGTAAAGTTTTGTTTTCGGATATACAACAAATTCGCTGTAATCATGAAATGTCGTAGTTATAAACGTTACAAACAAACAAACGTAACAAACTTTACAAGAGTTACAAACATGACAGAATACGTAAGAAAGCCGCGGTTGTGATAAGGGAGTAATGCAAGCGTCAGCTGTCGACTACTGTCGGTGACTACTGTCGACGTCGACAGTCGACGACTGTCCCTACACGTCGCTCGCGATCAGTACCCTTACCATGAGATTTTACGTTTTGACAGATATGACTGTTTTGATTTTTGTTTACGTATTGCCCATACAATTTCCAATCAGCGCCCCTAGCAGATTGTATCAGAACTATAGTGTCAGTAACGTAACATTAAATGTCTAAATTGACAAAATAGCGCTTTATGTTTTGTCTCTCTTTTTTGCGAACATGTGAGGCAGACAAAAAGACTTGAGCACTTACTTATTGTTACGTTTACTCAGTCTACTGAAGCAAACGGAACAGAATAGTGGATTGAGTAAACGTAACGTAAAATTGTGGGATGTTTTGAAAACTCATGGTAAGGGTACAGTGTTGCCAACTCTACTATTTTACAGAAATTATGTATTATGTTGTATATAGGCATTTGCCATGTTTGCTTTCAATGTTTTCTTTTTTATCCTCTTTTTTTTGGTTTTATCGTATCATCTACTATTTACAATAAAAACAGTTTTTCATTTACAACGTGATCATTTAATAATGTATATAATACGAATATATACATTATTTTTTTCTACTGTATGATACTGTACTGTAGGATGATTTACTGTTTTTTATTACTGAAGTATTGGCAACACTGCTCGCGACCGCAAGCTGCAGCCGACGAGCATCGCCGACTGTCACTGACTCTCATGAAGAGTCGCTGGCGAGTGTTTTGTGATGACTGATCACAACTACAACACAGCTAACAACTGTCGCAGCCAATCGTTAGCAACTGCCGTCGACCGTCGGTAACGGTTGCCTGCGCGGGCTGCCATTCATATATCAGCGCCCTTACGTTGTTGCAACATTTGACACAAAAGGGCAGTAGACTATTCCAAAACGCCAGATAGGTCAAGCAAAAGACGCGCCGGTTTACACAAAACAATACAAACATTTGTAGAGTTTTGTACAAACATAATTTGACATTAATGTCAGCTTATTTACAAATGTATGCACATTCCTACAATTTGTAGCCTAATAAAACGTTTTAAATATAGTTCAGCTGATAAAAAGCAGAGCGAGTGTAATTTTGGAAAACGTCTATTTCTGTGAAGGTAACTTTCAACAGAACATTTTCTATGTGTCATTTACATGTGTCATGTTTTGTTGTAAACTTTTTTCGTTAATTACATAATAAGCTACCTACGTTGACATTTCGTCTGGATAACACCACTTATCTTCCGAACCAACGATTTTTGAAGCGATTGAGAGCAAGTGCTAACATCATGTATTGGGTCTCGAATCCAGACTGTTTCTTGTGTAGGTACGTGTCTTAAACGTAAAGCCGAGAAGCGACCAACAGCATTTTTTTGAGATATCACCTACTGTAGTTACAAGATTGTATCAATTCCTCCCTAGCTCATATTAATCTAAAAGAGACCTGAACAAGTAATTGACTCAAAAGGGTCGAATAGTGAATGAATAAAGCGCCTACTTTCAAGGAACACTTTATATCTGACTAGTTTTTGCCCGCGGCTTCGCCCGCGTTTAAAAGAAAATAATATAACATACTAACATACATGAAACTGAAAATTCGTACCTTCAACTTTGCTAAAGATCATCACTTGATCAAATGCATAGTTTACGATTCAATCCTTACTAATATCGATTAAAATAATCGATGTTTTGGGTCTAAAACATCGAATCTCCGATTAATCGATCTTAGATCGCCATCCCTAGTTCCCGTGGAATTTTTGGGCTAAAAACTATCCTATGTACTTTCTCGTTTATCTTTGTACAAAATTTTATTAAAATCGGTTCAGTGGCGTGAAGAAGAGACAACCAGACATACGGATAGACAGAGAGAGTTACTTTCGTATTTATAATATTAGTAAGGATAAACATAGTAGAGTTCTCGCAGTTAAGATTTTGAGGGAGTAAAGAAATTCTTGGAAGAACAGAAAGAAATTGTCTTTTTCTAGATAAGCGACTTCTCCTGCTAAGAAGCGGTCATGTGTACTAATACATGACCGCTTTCAACCCCAAAGATCGCATCTAAACATTATCCCGTTACAAAATATCAAGGTAATATTATGTGATCAAGTGCAGTTGCAATAAACAAGCTTCCCTTTTGAATGTCAGTAACTTCGCTGACTAGTATACTTTGACGCATCGTTGCATCTTCTGCTACGATGAACACGCCTCTGCTGAGATGAGATTTAGATACATAATTATGTTGTTATATAATAAATAGATTACATGCATATTAGGTGAACTTCGTGTGACTGACTCTGATATTAAAAACTATTAAAATTATGGAAAAAACGCATGTCCAACCTTAGACAATAGTATTTTCTTATCTGAAATTGATTACAGATGTGCATAGGCGGCAGTAACCACGCTTTGAATACAGGTTTGTTTGCTAATATAATTAGGTAATCCAAATTTAATTTCCCTATTCAATACTAGGAAATGAAGCTGTTGAAATACGAGTAGGTAATACATTCCTATCAGTTTGAGCTTCAAACCATATTCTAATTTTCATCGGTGTATGCTATGATTATTATCGGTAATTTGGATTGCGGTATACCGAAGTGGATATGTGGCTTGCTGGAATGTGAATTGATCATTAGAGTTGTATCACTTTGGAAGGATTTTGGAAATTCAAACGTTTCGCTATATAGCTTTGGAGACTGTAATTTTAAATCAATTACCAATATTCAGTGAATATTTATCTTAAATATAAGGTAAATATTTAAGATAATGTTCCAATTTTATATGGTTAGCACTCGACATTAAGACATAAAATTGTTTTGTTGTAGTTGTTCTCTATATCTATGAGAGATGACATTGTTCGTGAGAACTGGCAACGCACCTGTGTTCAGCTTCAGTTGATAACAGAAGGCACTCACCACATATTATCCTGAAAAATATACAGTTTTGTACATGAAAACTGAGCCTGTTTCGTTGACACCAAGAGATACAAAAAAATGTTTATATATCCTTAAATATTTTTATAATTGTATGCAATAATAGGAATAGGTAATGAAAAACTGTGCACCCGGCGTCCAAAATTTCGTACAAAATATTTTTTTTATTAAAGTAATTTGGTAGTAACAATTTTCCCTTTGTCCGAAATTCAACACGAAAACGCGGTCATGATTGCGGATGGATCCTTTATTTACTTAATTTCGCTATAACAATTTACATTTAGAAACTCACATACAATGATTGGTAAAGTTCTCTGTAAATCGCTTCACCGATTGGAGGCTGCTTCATCAGGGACGACGTCGGCACGACACGGCACCGATGCAGTCGGAACATCTGTCAATTCTGACAGTGTTGGCCATTCACACAAATCTTAATAGATAGCGTATCACTACCTGCTGAAACCAGGCGAGCCAGTTTTATATCTACTGTAATTTCAGAAAAGATTTATGTGAGATAAGTAATGGCAAATCGATTTTAGGACCATAAAATATAAGATAGAAATAAAAAAAAAACTTTATCGATACTCAGTTTTCTGATATAGTTCGGATACTTATATTGAAAAAAAAATGCATAATAACGACCTGTACAGTTTGTTATCTATCAAATCTTTGCTCTATTTTGATACACGATATAGCTTTTGACTGTGTTTTGACTTTAGTACTTTAAAGTGGTGTGTTCTGCTTTGAAGGGTTTAGTAAGGGAGACATACTTTTCCGAGGCGTTCCAGCTTAGTCCTCAGGGGTAGCGGCGCATCTGTGGCCCACCTTAGGTAGGAATATCTAAATCTATCTGGGGTTGATTACAGATGTCCATGGGCGGCAATGATCACTTACCATCAAGTGCTCGTGACTGCATGCTCGTCTGCTACTCCTATATTATAAAAAAATATATTATTTACATATTTATTGTAAAAGTAACACAAAGTTATATTACAACAGGGCAGACTTATTTATGTGTTTGATGCCGTTGCCGTGTCGTGCCGTTATCATCCCAAGAAGAAGCAATTATCTCCACGGTATCGGTGGCACCGCAGTGCCGCTTGTTAGTGACGTCACTTTTCTGTTGTGCTGTCGGAAATAATTCGTTGCTATTGTTGAATTCAATTCACACATTGAATTCAAGTCCATTCAAACACTACCTAACCATACAATATGTACTGATCTAACTTGTTGTATCTAATTTTTGAAATAACATGCCATTTTTTAGTAACAAATTGGTCATGAATGCAAATTGGGCATGAATACAAATTGAACATAAATATTAACCGATTTTTTTCCACCCATAGTTCGAAATCTATCAATTATCACTTTTTATGAATACAAAATCGGATTAAAAAGATTTTTTTATGAGATAGACTTAGCAAACGAGCATGTAATGCACATGCTGGTAAGTGGTCACTGCCGCCAAAGGACATAATATATGTAATCAACTAACTGTATAATGCTTGCTACACTAACAACCCCACCCTATGATTCTCTGTATCGTGGGTAGGGTAGGGCGGGGCTAGTTGAGCAGAGAGGCAAGTTGGGCAATCAAAATATCTCGCAAACTATTCACCGTACGCATAGACATCTAATGGCGAAAAGAAGGAGTAGTAGGAGAGGTAATCATCACGCGATCGGTAGAGCCGGCTGGATGAACCAGTAAAGCTCACGTGCGTTTTGTTTATTTTGTGACCAAAAAGTAAAAACGTCGTTTATCGCAAGTTTTCGTCTGTGTTAGTCAATAGACATTTGTTTTCAATAAGGTAAGTGTTAATCTTTCAGAGAATTATTGTATTTTTGATATGTGAAGTTGTTCTGGGTATATTTATTATGATTTTTTTATAACCTCACTTTTGTTTTAAAATTCCGGGTTGGGGTTAGTTGAGCTATAGTTGCTCAACTTACCCCACGAGTCAAACAACTAAAGTAATTGATGTTTCACTATTAATTATTATTATAAAGTAATTGATGCGTTACTAAAACTAATAGAAGAAAGAGGAAAGCTGCAATATTAATAGACACTACCGAAAAAATGCTTTAGAAGAACAGCAAAATAAAACCACAAAAAAGTTAAGAAGCGAAAGAAGAAAATGGATAAGAAAAAGATGAAGGGTGTCTGTAAAAAAATAATCCAGTCAAGTGAGGAACGTGATGATGATGATTATTCCTGTCTGATTTGTTGCGAAGGCTATGCTGAAAGTTTACCAGGAGAAAATTGGATCCAATGTCAACCTTGCAGGGAATGGGCACATACAAAATGTGTTCCAGGTGCTGGTCTAACGTTCGTTTGTGTCTATTGCAACAGTGACATCGACGATTAAGTTAAGAACTTATTAATATATATTTTTTAAGATATTCAAATCTGATTTGAAACAAATAGACTGATTTTAATCCTTTCTCTTATAATACGTTAATGTTTTATTGATTCTAATTTTGGTTAATTGTTCTAAGAAAATAACTTTAAGTGTTGTTGTTCTGTAACTAAAAGACGATAAATAAAGAGCTGATTGTCAAACACATATTTTAGTTGATCCCTAGTCAACATTGAACATGATATTCTTAACGTAATTGCACGTGCTCAACTTGCCCCATACCCTTGCTCAACTTACCCCACCAATGGGGTACATTGAGCATAATTGCCTTCCTGCATGTAAATAGCTGCAGCTCTTAAATTCGCCTACTTACAAAAAAATACTATGGACACTTTTGCTGAGGGATAAATTACGAATCCATCAAGCCGCTTAACAACTCATTGAGACTTATCATTGAGGAGCTATATCCGTTCAAGTAAAAAATTGCTCAACTAGCCCCGCCCTACCCTACCATGAACACAGACAAATTCACAAACACGCAAACCCAGAAATCCGAGTAATCATTTAGATATCTGACCAGGGATCGAACCTGGGTCCCTCTGCGCATCAGACCGGTATGGTGACTGCTCCGCCACGCGACCGGGAACCAGTGGTTTTTACCTCAATTATGCGTTACTACTCCTGAGGTCCTAATATGATCGTTTCTGTAAGTCAACCGGCATCCAAATACGTCCAAAAAACGCAGAACTGCTTTACGCTATAAACCGGTGGCTTTATAACTAACCATTACCCAAATTACTCTACAATATTGACGAACTAATTAAATCTGATAGACAGTTATGAGGTTTAGCCTAACCACATAGTACGACATTGACAAGTTAATCTGTGATAGCAATTATATGGGCTACCGACAAATCAATTACTGACACCTTCATGTCTCACCCCAGTGTCATAATAGTGTAAATTATAATATTGAGGGAGATGACTCTATCAAATAGACTGGATTGTTTATCCGACTTCATAAGATCATATTTTTGAGTGTATGTATGTATTTCTTGTATTTCTTTTTTATAATATAGGAGTAGCAGACGAGCATGCAGTCCACCTGATGGTAAGTGGCTACTGCCGCCCTTGGACATCTGTAATCAACCCCAGATAGAATTAGATATTCCTACCTTGTCCCTGTAGTCTCGGGACTAGAATAGGGCTACGATATCCCCTGCCTGTCGTAAGAGGCGACTAAAAGGGGGCTTCTGGGGTTGCGGGCGGCATGGGTGGGAGCTCGAACCGTCCAGCAAGTAACACCGGGAAGGACGACGGTGTGTGTGGCCACATACCGTTGTAAACACTAGGTGTGTGGGAGGAGCGTAAACTGCTCCCCCAGGGAAGAGCCCGATTGGGGCATCGCGCTCGGAGGACTCCGGTTGTGTTCCATCGGAGATCCCGGAGTTCTCCACCAAGCGCCGAGGACGGCCACCGGGGGGGTTTTAGTGCGGTAAAAATCCCACATAACCCGGCGTCGCTCCCACGTCGTCGGGTACCTTTTGAAGGTTTCCCCCTCGCAACCAAAAAATAAAAAAAAGATATTCCTACCTGAGGTCGGCCACAGATGCGCCGCTATCCCTGAGGACTAAGCTGGAACGCCTCGAAAAAGTATGTTTCCCTAACCACACCCTTCAAAACGGAATACAGCAGTGCCTAACACTGCAGTTATCAGGCAGAAATAGGTGTGGCGGTGGTGCCGCCGGAGTCGAAACACAAAGGGTTCTACCACCTTCCTTGTGTGTCTCATTCTTTGACACGCCCTGCAACAGAAACACCACGTCGGATTTTAACGTATGAGGTGTCGTTGGATTCGTCTAAACTGTAAGAGTCACAAAGTCTATATTTCCCTAGTTGGGTTTTTGTTGTAATAATTTGCAGTAGTAAACGGACATGCAGGCCACGTGACAGTAAGTGACCTCAGCTGTCTTGGGACATTTAATAATTAACCATAGATAGCATTACTATCTCAGCTAACGTCTGTTGCAGATGAATTGCTATCCCTGATGACTAAATTATCATGTCTCGTGAAAGTGTCTCGCTCTTACCTCACCCTTCAAACCAGGACACAACAGTGTTTAGCACTATTGTTATTAAGTAGAAGTGTCGCGGTGGTGCATTCGGAGTCAAACCACGATATTGGCAGGAAATATAAAGGTATTCACATTGCATTTTGTGAAGCAAGCAATATTCTAGAGAAAGGACATTCTCCAAGCAATAGAGTTAATGAAGTTCCGGGCCAGATGCCAGTAAAACGAAGCGGGCTAAAGAACTAGTTACAACGCTGTCAGTTTCATAACGTCTCCCTTTGGCCAAGATCTTCGTGTTATTACTTATTACAGTTATTACAGTCGAAATTCTCACGTGTTTTCCTGTATCACAGATAATAAGTTGGAGGTGTTTATGTATTTTTTTTCATAATATAGGAGTCGCACACGAGCATGCAGTCCACCTTATGGTAAGTGGCTACTGCCGCCCATGGACATCTGTAATCAATCCCAGATAGGATTACATATTCCTACCTGAGGTCGGTCACAGATGCGCCGCTACCCCTGAGAACTAAGCTGGAACGCCTCGGAAAAGTCTGTCTCCTAAGGGGTAAGCCACACCCTTCAAACCGGAATGCAGCAACGCCAACACTGCTGTTATTAGGTAGAAAAAGGTGTGAATTATATTTATATTTAAGAGGTATAACGGAAATATAATACGATTTATTTTTTCATTCAGGTGCACACAAGGATTGCCCGCGTTGTCGGTGTCATGGTCACACACAAAGATGAATACTTCCTTAGACTGGACAAGGATCGAACCAGGAACCTAGTGCATGTTAGCGTATTTAAATCGAAATTAACAATTTTATATCGTTTGTGATTTTTATATTATCACGGTTTTATCTGACTATTTTGTCGTAAAAATCCTCTACTTGACATAAACTACCCTTAAAACAACAGTTATAAGATGCATTTCGTGATAAATAGATTTTTTGTAGAAAGACGCTACCCTCCTGTCTCCTAAATTACGTCGCTTATAACTCACGAGTAGTGAGGCAATGTTAGTAATCTATACCGACACTCCTACGTTTCTATTTTTAACCAATCCGTTATTTTTGTTAGTACCCACTGGCAGAAATCATATTGGATTTGGCTGTTTGTATAAATAATCAAACGTCAATCATCCGATTTAAATCATTCTATTATTTCATACGTTTTTTGACTTATTTGTATAAAACATCCTATTTTAAATCCATTTTATATCGTTATATAAATTAAGGGATACCTCTTATTGACTACTGACCCGCTTAGCATATTGGTCTGACACGCAAAGTTCCGAGTTTGATCTACATAATGAATTTAGATTTCTGTTCTGGGTCTGGGTGTTCATGTAATTGTCACCCACACCCATCCAGTGTTATGGCACCCACGACACAAGAAACATCCTAGTGAGGGTACGGAGGCTAGTGGAGAAAGCGAAATTTATTTTTTATTTTATTTATAATCATACTGGCTGACCCGGCAAGCGTTGTGTTGCCATATAAATAAAAAAAATGTTAAGGGTGAATAACCCTTATCATTAGGAGTATGAAAAATATATAGTAGCCGATTCTCAGACCTACTAAATATACATATAAAATTTGGTGAAAATCGGTAAAGCCGTTTCGGAGGAGTACGGTAACTAACATTGTGAGACGAAAATTTTATATATAAGATGAATTTAGATTTCCCTGGACCGGGGTGTTCGTGTATTTGTCTTTGTATGTGTTCATAGCACCTACTACACTATATACATTACACACAAGAAAAGTCCTAGTGTTAGACTACGAGTGTAGAATGCGAAATTTATTTATTCAGCGTATTTTTAGTTAGCGAATGTTGATGCATAATATATGAATATGAATTTTATCTTGCGTAAGTATCAGACAGAAGTGTATAAGTCTTATTATGTAACATTTATTTATTTTTAACATAATTCCCGTAGGAAGCAACCCGCGCGTGTTTTTCCAATTCATATTATTTTCGGAATGATACATAACCTATGTTATCCTTGAAAACCTCTCAATGATATGGATTAAGTTACGTAAAATATTGTAAGATATATTTTATTGTTATGTTTTGGTATCGTGTCATTGAATATGTGAGTTATTTTGGAATTACATTACACAATCATAGCATTATAAGTATCATTTTATTTCAATGTGTAGAGAACAATGTGTGGTTCGTGCCCCCACTCTTTCCACCCCTATAGCGACCCTGGGAAGAACGGCAGTATGTGTGGCCGCATACCGTCGTTCACACCAGATGTGGCGAGCTTTATGCTCAACAGGGCGGAGCCCGACCAGTCAACACGCTTAGAGGACTCTCGTTGCGTTCCTTTGTAGATCCCGGAGACCTTTATGCAGCGCTGGGGACAGTCACGGGGGTGTTTTAGTGCGGCAAGAATCCCACATAACCCCGTGTCGCTCCCATGGCACCAAGTACCCTTTAAAGGTTCCCCGTACCTCGTTTACAAAAAATGTCTCTATTGTTGGGAGAAACCCATGCCCAGCAGTGAAACATAAAAGGGTTGCAGCCATTTCCCTATTACTCTACCCACAATGTTTTGGTACAATTTTCCTTTACTCAGCTAAAAGGTAGGTATTTAAGCAGGGGTTGATGTCATAAAACTTTATATGGTTCTATCAGGGAAGTAGATACAAATACATTGCTACGTATATGGTGAGTATGGACGCAGGATTTACTTGTAATTGCCTTCGTAATACTACGGAGGCGGCTACGAAAATACACGTAGTTTTATATGACAGCTACGAATTACTTACTAATATGAGGCGTTATAACTTATTCTCAGGGATTTTAGTATGTGGCCTATTTCAGATAAAACTGCCGATCTATCTAGGTTGATGAGAAAAGTAAGTATTTAAGTGTCTACGGATTTTGTCCATGAACCTAGGACTCTCTGACATGTTTTACGCTTGTTAGATTTTGTAATTGCCAATTAATAAGCCTGAGTCTTGGCTTCCTACTTCTACTAGAATTGGCAATATAAAGCAATAATTAATATCACTTATCTGTTACATGAAAATTTTTACTTTATTTTTATACATATTTTTAAGCTATTGCATAGCTTTTATCGCGGGCTTTGAGCGCGGCGACCGAATCGAGAAATTCCGTAACGAAAATTAATAACACCTTTGTTGGATATCAAGTCTCCGGGCAACCGAGTTGTTGACTGTCAAGCTGTCAATAGAAAAATATGGATATAATTAAATAAAGTATTATTTTACATTCCTTATTATTTTATTTGATATTGGCGACGAGATGTCGAATGAACTAAAAAACAATAAGAAAATACGAGCCACATTACGTGGATTAATGAAACGAACCGAAAATTACATTTCGGGAATAGAAAAAATTGACAATGAAGAAATAAATATACGACTGAATTCTTTACAAGAAAATTTGAAAAAATTCTACGCGATTCAAGAAAAAATTGAATGGCTTACAGAAGAAGAAAATTTAGAAGAGGAAATAAAATACAGGTACGAATTTGAAGAAATATATAGAAAGCTAAAATTTAAATTTTTGAATGTACAAAAAGAAAATAATCGGCTAATACATGAATGTTCTTTTATATCGGCAAGAGCGGAAGTTTATTTGATAAACTGTTAACTGTCAAGGCACGCTTGAGACGTACACCTAATACGAAAGGGTTATCACCTTATCAGTTAATGTTCGGCACAGAGGTAAGAACCTATATGCATGCCTTATTTAAGAAATCCGCCCCACTATCCATATTACATTACAATGCACCGCCAACGAAGGAGTTCGGACAAGGTGATAAGGTACAAATCCGCAGTTACACCAACCCAGGAGTTAAATGGGAGTTCGGAGTCGTCATCCGAAGATTCGGTAGACTCCATTATGAAGTCAGAACTGAAAATGGCATACTGGTGCGCCGTCACCTTGACCAAATGCTGCCGGCGCCCCTGGTGGTGTAAGTAAAAATAGCGGTGGAGGACTGTTGGATATCAAGTGCCTGGACACTTGTTGTTGACTGTCAATAGAAAAATATGGATATAATTGAATAAAGTATTATTTTACATTCCTTATTATTTTATTTGATAACCTTGATTCGTCAACTTGAACACAGATGGCAGTAATACACATTTTTTTATAATCCGTGCGGAAATCTTAAAATTGCGTGAAGTATATTTTATAGCTGATATTTGCAATGTCTTATATAATGTAGATATGATAAAATAGTGGATAAAGATGTATTAATGTAAATGTTGATGATTATGGAAGAATGTATTGTATTTCTGGAATTCCTTCTGAGCGTTTTCATAGCATAAAAAATGCTATGTAATAGCTTTACCGCGGCAGTCTCCGAGCGCCACACGTATTATTTATTTATCCTATTGATATTCGCATATTCGAGCATATAAAATATTATGATTCTGATTATAGTCGAGTAAAGAACATACGTTTGAGCAAATATGAACCCCAAATAATCCCAACGTTATTAACTTTTCTCGTTAAAACTGTCGTGATACAAAAATGTATTTTGAAGTAATAAATTATATCTAGTACAAGAAGAATCGAATATATTTCATACGATGTCGGAAATAAACTTCATAAGTCCTAGCACCTATTCACTGCTATACATTAACATAAATAACAACAAGTTGTGAGTAATATTTCTTCTCATATTCCTGCTTCGGTCTCTACAGTCTATAACTCATGTACTCTTCAAGAATAACGATATAACGCATATACTGTAGGTAGTTATACATTTCCT
The DNA here is from genome assembly GCF_041222505.1 of Epargyreus clarus. Lineage (NCBI taxonomy): Eukaryota > Metazoa > Arthropoda > Insecta > Lepidoptera > Hesperiidae > Epargyreus > Epargyreus clarus. The sequence continues at coordinate 5,900,341 of NW_027332231.1, read as the reverse complement.
AGGCAAACAAATCAAATGGCCCCATTAATCTTCAAAGTGATTTATTTCCCCCCCTGCTGTATAGCCGTATGAAAAATTACATACCAACACAACATTCATGACTTAAATGTGTATTTTATTTGATTTTTATTTGATTTCCATTCTAAAATCTTAAAGCCGTCTAAAGTTTCATATACTGTATGTACTTATACATTTCTTAGGCAAATTAATGAAATGGCCCATTAATCTTCAAAGTGATTTAATTCCCCACCTGCCGAATACAAGTATGAAAAATTACATACAAATACAATATTTATGACTTAAATGTGTATTTTATTTGATTTAAATTCTAAAATCTAAAATCCGTCTAAAGTTAAGTTATATACTTCACATATACTTTTCATATACTATATTTACTTATATATTTCCTAGGCAAACAAATCAAATGGCCCCATTAATCCTCTGTGATTTATTTCCCCACCTGCCGTATAACGTATGAAAAATTACACAACACAATATTTATGACTTAAATGTGTATATATATTATTTGATTTTCATTCTAAAATCTAAAAGCCTAGTTTAAAGTTTAATCTAATATTTATGTTGTAACAGTTACATTTACAATAGTTTGAAATACTCTTTATCGGATCAAATACAATTATTAATTTTATATGTTATTTGTACATGATTGCAAATATTAAATCTTGAAAATCTAAACGCGATAATATAATTTTATATTAATATTAATAAACTGTTTATAAAATAATGAATATGTACACTTTCAACCGTAAAGGACCTATGAACATCATAGCTTGGGTTTGTTTCGACATCCTTCCGAGTTGAAAATGTGAGGTATTCTATTAAGGTTATTAAGGTATTCTTTGAGGTACAAGTTGAAACGACTCATGTACCTACTCGTACAAAATACCTACATAAATTGTCTGTACCTTACGATTAAACCAAAATTGTGAGTTATGACGATTGACATTTGGCAGTCGTTAATAGTAACAATTGACAATTTAATTTGAAGTTGGTAGAACCCTTTATAGTTCAACTGCGGAGTTCAACACCACCGCCACACCTATTTCTGTCTCGGCACAGCAGCGCCTAACGCCTAACGCCGATAGGAGTAGCAGACAAGCATTCAGTCGACCTGATAGTAAGTGGCTAATGCCGCCCATGGACATCTGTAATCAACCCCAGATAGGATTAGATATTTCTACCTGAGGTCGGCCACAGTTGCGCCGCTACCCCTGAGGACTAAGCTGGAACGCCTCGGAAAAGTCTGTCTCCTTTACCACACCCTTCAAACCGGAAAACAGCAGCGCCTAATACTGCTGTTATTAGGTAGAAATAGGTGTGGCGGTGGTGCCGCCGGAGTCGAACCAAAAAGGGTTCAACCTTCACCTTCAAAATACGAGTAAATTAACGAAAACTCACAAATTATCATACGATAATACCTGTCATTACACATATCCATCAACTATCAATACCTAAGTATAAAAAGGCGTGGCGAATAGAATACAACGACGAAATACTTAAAGTGCTATTAATTTTCTCATAGACGCGATACCGACGTATAAAGTTAATGGCGATACTTAATATCGTCTACGTGTGAGGCTAGGTCAGTTAATAAAGTTCTGTATCCATGATATATATGGACCTATTGTATACCTGTATAGTAAGCGATCGTTAAGTTCGTAAACAGTAAGTTAAGTATCAGACGTTACTTTGAGTAAATACATTTAATAAAGTAATGATAAAAACTTCTAAGTCACCACAGTATCAACCAAGGGCGTCCAGAAGAACACCGTGGGGTTTTAGACGATAGGAGTCTGGCATATCCTCTCCCCTGTCTTTGCGGCTAAGAAGAACGCACGCAGGGATCCCCCACATAAGAAAAGATAAAAACTACTTTGCAACAAAATTTCCTAATTTCCCTGATGTTCTCATCAGGAACTCATCATCATCATCAACTCATTGTCCAAAGCACGGAGCTCTTCTGAGATCAAAAAAGGTTTCGACCTTTTACAATGACCAAATGTAAATTAATAGACTTGAGAACGTTTTAGAGAATTTTCCGGCATTTCCTTCAGCACTAAAACGTCTGATAATAAATTTCCAATATACCCATAGCATCCAAAATCTGTGATACTCAAGGTCTTTATTACATAGTTAATTTGGTAATGGGCGTTTTGCTTAAAACTTCTTTAATTTTCAGTTTAGGGAAAAAAGTTATATAAACATATTTGTAGGCTAAACAGTTTGCTACAAATTATGACTTTGCAATTTTTTTGTAAGACGCATAGTTTCCAAGATATCCCGAAAAAAGTGTTTTTCAATAAGGTGGCCGGAGGACCAGGGTGGCGACCCCACAAAAATTCAGATTAAGCTTCTATTGCCCCCACAAATGCCCCAAAAATAAAATTGCGTCCTCTAAAAAATGCAAAGCTCATGTAACATTTCAATTGACTAATAATTTTAAGTAGACGTGTTTTTATTTCTATGATGACTATTAATGTAGGAGAAGCTTTTATAATTTTTTTATCATAAAGATACTTAACTAGTATCTCGTAAAACTTCTTGCATAATTGAAAGATTTGCCACAAACGACTTATATATTTAATAAAGTATTCTGTTACTAATTCTCCTTACAAAAAGGTTTACATTGAAAATGGGGACAAATTTTACTTATTTCGCAAAACTCTATTTCGAAAGGCAATTATTTGTGTCGAGTAAAGTGTTTACAAAGCTTTTGCTATAACAGTAAATATACAATAAAGTAATACAAAACAAATTGACTATCAACATAATAATTTAATTTAGATATTCGTAGCTTATGCCCGCGACTTATGTTTTATTAATAAATAATCTATACAATCTTAACAAAAATCGATATTTGACAATTTCTGCATACTTGAATTTATCCAATTTAGTTCCTTAGTTAATATTAACAACGACCTCTAGTTTGCGTGGTGTCCCTGTAGTTCTGGGACCAGAATAGGGCTACGGTATCCCCTGCCTGTCGTAAGAGGCGACTAAATGAGGGCTTCCGGGGTTGCGGACGGCCAGCGGCCCCGGGAAGGACGGCGGTATATGCGGTCGCTTACCGTCGTACGCACCAGACGGTGTGGCGATCGTCAAGCTCACCTGGGCGGAGCCCGACGGGGCAACGCGCTGAGAGGACTCTGGTTGCGTTCCGTTGGAGATCCCGGAGCCCTCTACGCAGCGCCGAGAACGGCCACCGGGGGGTTTTAGTGCGGTTAAGAATCCCACATAACTCTGTGTCGCTCCCACGGCACCGGGTATGTTTGATACTTTCCCCCTGGATAACAAAAAAAGTCTGCGTGGTGGCCCCCATTTAAGTAAATTTAATATTTAAGAAGAACCAGTATGGATTAGTCGGAAGGTAACACCGCCAGACCCATTTCTAGCGTGAAGCAGTTTCTGCGTTCCCATGGAAAGGTACAGCAAATTTGAACATTTTATGTCCGTTTTAATTCTAATCAAACTCTTTTAAAAGGTATAGTCCGCGCCAAACTGCTAGTCTGTTCTGAATATATAAATGAATCGCGTCGCCATAGCAAATTGTATGACTATACCTGCTCGCAACAACTTCAGAGCGGACTAGCAATTACGCGGACTATAGACTGATTAGAAATAACTATGGTAATTAAAGGCAAATAAAATACATCTATGGCAGTACCTATTTGCGCGATATTTCAACAAACAATGTTACAATACCAAAGATACCGTATAGAATAGGAATAATGAATGTTTGCAAAAGGTATTGTGAACTCACTTTTCTTCCAATTCGTTTTTTCGAACGTGCAAAATATCGAATTGAACGTGAATGTGAGGTGTTTTCAGAACACTCGAGCAAAAAATGACGCAAAAAGAGCTCTTTTTCAATTCCAACGATGCATTAGGGACTCAACTAGTGAGAATGTTTGTATACGATAGTGACACTTTATTTCTATAATAGTAGTAAAGTAAGTGCTACTTTTAAAATAATAAAACGAATTCGACTCCCAGTATATATTACAATTTCATTGCGCAAGGCAATTGAAATTAAGAAACATGGTCGTGTTTTAATAATAACAAATTTTAATTTCGAAGGTTCTACCAATTCTTTGTGGTTCGAAGGTATCAATGCTACCTATTTCCGCCTAATAACAGCAATATATAGCGCTTCTGTGTTCTGGTTTGAGGGAGGTATAGGACACATACTTTGTTTTTTTTTTTTATAATATAGGAGTAGCAGACCTGATCGAACCACAAAGGGTTCTACCACCTTCGATACTTATTCGAAGCGTTCCAATTGAGTCCCAGGAGTGACATCTGTGGCCAACTGGCCGTCCTCAAATAGCACTGTAATTTAATTACGTATGTAAGGAGATAAGCGTACCGAACGTCGAGTTTCAGTGTTATCGAAATACGAAATCACTTATCCTAATTTCAATCATCTCAAAGCCATCTTAATAGTCTACTAGGTTTGAATTCGTGACCTTGGTACCTATTTACTTTATATAACAACATTATAGTTGGCCTAGATCTTACTATTTGAACAAAATAAGAAACTTTTTCTATGAACCTACTCGTAAATAAAAATAGCATATTTCGGTCACAACATATACAATAATGCTATTGTTATTTGTTATTGTTATAAGATTGCTTTTGTAATTTGAACAAATGAGCAACAATCTAACTCATTCGGCATCTAACTCTACGGTGAAACGAGTCATTTAATTTTAAAATGCTATTTAAATATTATGATTAAAAATTAAATATATGAAATTTGGCGAGACTAATCCGTAACTAATTATTCCTATAACAAACTTCATTTATTCCTAAATAAACGTTATGTTCATTTTATTTGCTTTTCGTTTGTAATTTTAAATAACCCGGAGTAATTTGTAATATTTACCTCATAGTCCGCAATAGCCGAGCTTACATCCTTAATACATTCACATTTACTTAATACTGTTACATCCCTAATAAACCAGGTGTGGTAAGGGAGACATACTTTTTAGTCCTTAGGGGTAGGACATCTGGGTTTGATTACAGATGTCCATGGGCGTTACCATCCGTGGACTGCAAGCTCGTCTGTAACTCCTATATTATAAAACAAAAAAAAAACTTGAGAACATTATAGAAACCTATCAGGCAAGCATTCCTTTTCTGTTAATTCAAGTGATCTCATGTCTACATTTACAAACAGTAGCGCGTGCCTGGAATTCTAATCGAAGTGGTAGACAGACGTACCACTAAACTATCAGTGTATTATAATAGCTTTACTTGGCGAAATAGCTATGCAACTGTATGCTACTAATCATCGATCGAAGGATTAAATAATTTATAAGCAACAGTAAATCTTATATATAAAATTCTCGTGTCACAATGATACTTACCGTACTCTTCCGAAACGGCTTTACCGATTTTCACCAAATTTTACATGCATATTCAGGTCTGAGAATCGGCTACAATCTATTTTTCATACCTCTAAGTGATAAGGGTTGTTCACCCTTAACATTTTTTTATTTATATGGTAACACAACGTTTGCCGGGCCAGCTAGTATTAATCGAAAGATATTATTAGTTAAAGTTAAGAAATTTTATAACATTGAATTAGCAAACCAGCATGCAGTTCTTCACATAGTGGTCTATGGTTACTGGTTATGGTTACTGGCTCCCAAGGCACCGGGTACCTTTTGAAGGTTTCCCCCTCGTAAACAAAAAAAAATGGTTACTGGCAGCCATGGTCAACGAATCGACTTTATATAGTACAGTTATATAGGTCATATTGGACGTCATATAGGTTCTGTCTATTCTAAAGTCACTTATACATGTTCTGCCATTCCTAATTGAGTCCTACCTGAGTGAGTTTCCCTACATCTGTTTCTATTATAATAGCCGTATTTTCGCAATTTTGAGACTTTTATTTTTAGAGACATAGAGCCGCTCCAATAAGCTGCTCGAACGCGAATTGTTCAATAAAAAAATCAAGTTAGTTCAATGCCGAATTGGATGTTTTCGTGTCGCTACTAAGACCTCCGGAAAGATTTAACGATTATTGATTAATGTTATCAATTGGGACCTTTGGCTTTAATAGTCTTCTGAGACACGAAAACGCGTATGAAAATAACCATTACTTTTCCATGAAATTATCTTTACATATTACTCACAATAGTTACTATTGTGGGTACATGTGTATTTGATATATTTCGGTAACCCTCTTTATAGGAATAAAGCAGTTGTCATCCGATCTTTCTAATTTCATTGATACTACAGTTACAATCAAAACAAACCATGGAGCCATCAGCAATTCGAAGAACACGCTTTTAAATAAAATACCTTTATCTGTGTTCAGGTTACTTAAAGATATCGAGTAGTTTTACTACCCACATAAAAATATATGACCTTTCGCTACATCTCAGCAAACATAACAAATAAAATTTTAATACCCATGCCTTCAAAAGACACATTGTGCTAAGTAAATACTTTGCTGATTTCATTGTTTTGTCATAGTCACTTTTTATATATAATATTGGTTTAATAGACGGATACGCTGAACATCAAGCCCACCTGATGGTAATTGGCTACTGCCCATGGACATCTGTCAACCCTAGATAAAATAAGATTCCTACCTGTAGTCGTCCACAGATTCTCCACTACCCCTGAGGAATAAACTGGAACGCCTCGTAAGAGTATGTTTCAGTTACCGCACCCTTCAAAGCAGAAGACAGCAGCGCTTAACACTGCTGTTAACCAGAAATAGGTGTGGCGATGGTGCCGCAGGAATCGAACCAGCTTTAAATCACTTTGTTGCCTTTTAAGATATAAACCTTATACCGAAAACTAATTCTAAGTACAAGTAAATATCCTCCCACGCAATATTTGTAAATTGGGAGTCGATTGATGTTTCCTATAGAGCAACTATAGGCGAGCTCCACAAAAGCGCCTTATTAAAATATAAATCGAATCTTCTAGCCTTTGTCCAAGAGGCAATAGAGGCATTGTAGGTACCTAGTAGTTTCATTTGCCGTTGATACTATTAAATAAGAGACAGAGAAAAAAAATAAAAGAAAGAGAATTTGTAGTTAGCTGCAAACTTGTAAAGTTTTTTTTACTTTACATTTTCCCCCAACCAGTGACATAAGTTAAGCCGGCGGCCGGCTTATGTTATTTATTTGTAACTTTACAAAAATCATTGCACAATATCAAATTATATAACCGAGTAGTGATAGGCACAGAGATAGCCTAGTGGTTAAGAAACCCGGCCTCTCGACCGAGGGGCCCGAGGTTCAAATCCCGGGCACGTTTGATTTTTCGAATCTATGCGCCTATTAGAAATTAATTATCACTTGCCAAAACGGCGAAGGAAAATATCGTGACACCTGCATACCTAAGAGATTTATTTTAAAAAAATATCAAAGGTATGTTAAGTCTACCAATACGCACTCGGCCAGCGCGGTGGATTATGGCCTAATCCTTCTCATTCTGAAAGGAGATCCGTGCCCAGCAGTGGGACAATAATGATTGATAATTATGATGATAACCAAGTAAAGTCTCTGTTACCTACTATTACAAGTAGGTAACCCTTTAGTAAGTTTATTAGAGCCATACTAAACCACTAGTAGAACTAGTTTAAATGTAAACAGATGTTCGTTAATATGAACTGCTTAGCATCTCAAAGTAAATAAATTATTTAGTCTGTTCACAGTAACACTGTTTACGATATCTTGCGCCTACGAGAACATATTTATTACTTATTATAAAATACGAAAAGACTACTAAAATATGTATTTCTGGAAAAAGACTATTTCAATTACAAAAATATATAATTTTATTTAAAAAAGCTTCCACGTGTTTTCATTACATTATCGACTTACTGGCCATTAGTGTAGAATACTCGTTACTCCAATATATAATTGATGCATAATAAAAGCTTCTTAATTTATTTTCGCTGATAGTATTTAATAGGACTGAAGTAGCCGACGGACGCCTAGATTATCTGATGGGAGGTGATCAAAGCTGGCCATGACAATGCCGACCAAACTAATTTAGAACGCCTCGTATCTTACCCTTATCACATACTAAAAGTATAAGCCGAAATATAAAGTAAACGCCTAAGTAGCGTCACCTTACACGTAAGTAAACAACGACGCTCGCAATAAAAACAATAAACAACAAACTTACTTTCGTCAAGTTATTCGTGCATTCTGATTCACAGCACTCACATATTCACAGTTCTAACTTCACAATCACCGAACCCGCTACACCTCGTAATGTCACGTTCGTTCGCCAGCTCGCGATCAACTGATATACAACTGTGTTAACAAGGCGTCTACGGATTTTCGAGTCCAATTTTCTGTTTGCACCTCCGATTTCGCTCTATAAATCGGAAATGACGGATGGACTAAATGAACTTGGGTTGAAATACGACGTATCTTTTATTTGGGATATAAATATAAGTCTAGTGTGTAATTCATGCGCCACGGAGCTTTAGGTAAATAAATTAGTTTTCATTCTACAAAAAACATTGTATCTTAAATATAAAATGTATTTTTTATGCTTATATTGATAGTTTATTGGTATTGAATTCGGCCTTTCCCACTAGAGGTTTGAAGTTCGAATATGTGAGATCTGGTTCAGGATAAGCAGTTTTTAATGAGCTTGAAACGTCGGCTCTTATTGCATCTTCCTCGAGCCAATTCATGTTATGAAACTAAGATTATACGACTCGAAAACTACTTTATTTCATAGCAACAGGAAAGATAGGTCTACTTAAACAGTTACTTAGCAATAATTGAAACAAAATCTAACTTAAAACGATGTGTAGAGTCGATGGTACCATGAGAAAATCAAATTATGTAGTGATATAGTATGACATAGCTCTTACGACGTCCATTAAAATCATTAATGCACCAAACATTACAAATACTTAAATATAACAAATATATTATTCATCGAATATAATTTATTAAAGTGGAACTCTAAAACAATTAAGTATGTTTTCGTGAAAATAGCTATTTAAAGATATATCTACATCAAGCGTATAATTCAAAGGAACCTATTGTTACATTTGAAGCCAAGCTTCATCAAAGTAGACCCCGGAAGTTCCTTGACCGAGGACATTGTAATCCCCAGGAGAATATTCTGAAGACTTCCTTAATTTCGTTGCCAATTTTTATCCTTAGTACAATGTTCTAAAGATTTTCTTAATTTTGCCGGGAATTGAATATTTGAAGTTTGGTAGATAAAATTCGTGTTAATAAAATTATGGAATAAAAATTAGTGTTACAACAGAAACATTATGAAATTTCAAACTGTAAGGTTTAACTCTTTGTGCTTCCGTTGCGCTCGCACCGACTCTATACCTATTTCTGCCTTATAACAATGGTAGAAACCTGGTTGAAGAAGTGTGTTAGGACATACGACAAGACATTTCTTAGTCTTCGATGTAGCGACGTAATAAACGACTTCATTTAGAACTTTTCATCAATTTGCGATCAAAGTTCAGCAAGAAGTGGCTATTTACATCCAAAAAGATTGCAAGATTCTGTTTTTCTTCTATTACGTATATTACCTAATGAAAATATTGTTTACGGACCAAAATAGGACAAGGTTCCTGAAATGTATTACAGATGTGTACCTCTGAGGACTGAGTTAGATCTCGCGTAAATAAAAGTCTACGTCATACGTGTAAAAATACTCTTATCTATTTTTCCATTCGAATTGAATGAATCAAGACTCCTGTTTATCGTAGAAAGTTTCGTATTCGATTTTTTCAACAAAATCCGAAAAGCTAGCAACTATTTTTAATCCCACTGCTTACCCAATCAATCAACCGTGTTAATGTATGTGTTCTCATAGATGTTTTGATAAGCACGTAGGAACGTATATTTTGCGCAAAAAATTAAGAAAATTTTCTTAGGCTTAGATTCAACATTTTAGTAATTAGTTAAATTCTCGCGAAGATTTTTCAAATTAAAACCATACGGGAATGTGAAGTTTTATATTTAATGCGATATGAAAAAATTATAATATATGAATAAGGCATAAAAAGTAATATTTTTAGTATTTAAGAGTGAAGCCGTCAAAGCACTTACGATTACAGCGTTTATTTTTGAGTGTAATAACGTATACAGTAGCTGTTTTATAAAAATACGAGCTTTTGCCCGCGGCTTCGCTCGTGTTACGAATTAATATTTTCATCCGCTATTTTATCCCCTTCGGGGTAGAATTGATCAAAATCCTTTCTTAGCGAATGCCTACGTCATAACATCTACCTGCATGCCAAATTTTAGCCCGATCCGTCCAGTGGTTTGGGCTGTACGTTGATAGATCACTATGTCAGTCAGTCACCTTTGAGTTGATATATATTTAAGATTGTGTAACGTTTATTTGTAGTATACTTATTTACTGACTGAGAGACTTACGCTGTTGGTTTTGTAACTTTGCATCTGAATATTTAGATCGATATAAATTTATTCATGGTTATCGGTTATAAAGTAATTTTAAGAGAAAAAATAACACATTTTAAGGAAACTTTCAAACCAATTTTTTTACCTGAACCTTACGATACGGCAGCACGCCACCTGATGGAAAATATTCACCGTTACGTTGGACATTTGCAATATTAGAGAAGTCCCCAATACATCACCAGCTTTGAAGAAGAGCTTTTTTTGCACTTTAGGAAGACCTCAGGAAGAAAACATTCAAAATCTTACAACTGCGAAGGTCCAGTAAAAATACTGTTGTTTTCTTTTTGTTCTATACAGTCTGGTGCATACGTAACACGTTTGACTCATGCCCAGCTGTGGGACGTTAGTAGGTTTATGATGACGTGTTAATGTTAGACTAAAGTATCCAATTTTATCGGGAAATACGCAACGAAGTAAATGAAAATACGATAAAAGCTTATGAAGATAAACGGAAGATAAACGGATGTATATCGCAGTTTGATGATGTACCTACGAGTTTATAGATATTATATAGGTAGGTATATACGTATATTGATTTTTCGCATGTCTGTAAGTATATAATTATCATGATGGAATTGTAATACGTAGGTTTACTAGCTTTTACTGTAGATTTACCGAGGTGTAGTGTAGTGTAGAAATTAATACTTACTGTAATGCGAAACTACATCTAAATCGAGTCTTCATTGCATATTTTAAACAAACATTCGATTGGGTAAGTGATGTCACAAAAAAGAAATATTTTTTTAATATTAAACATATTGAAACATTTACAACATTAAACATATTGAAACATTTACATATATTAAACATATTGAAACATTTACAAAGTAAGTAAACAAGTATACCGTATCTGCGACGTATATTCAGTTGAAGTTCACTATTAACTGATGAAAGGGAATAAACATTATGGTTTCATCAGTCAACGTTTAAACGTTAACTACGTATTTTCGGTTCACATATACTCTGTACGTGTAAACATACGGTGTTTGTCTTATTTTAAAATCATGCTATTTATTACTGTTTTACATAAAGTTAGAAAATAATAATTAAGTTAGCAGTATATAAATAAATTAGTAAGGGGAGTAAGCTCTTCGCAGTACACTTTAATCTAGTATTTCAATGAAGGAAGGTATCATCGTCACCAACTTCTAGAGTAAAACATTGCTGCACTATTATTATTAACAACCCATAACTGTCCCACAGCTGGGCACGGGTTGTTCACCGCGCTGCCCAAGAAGACTTGAGAATTGGAAGACTTCACGTACCTTTAAAAACTTTCTATTTTTTTAAGAATTTTTAGGTACACAAGTTTCCTAACGATGTTTTTCTTCACTGTTTAAGCAAGTGCTAAAATTTTATAAAGCTGACTATATAGTCAGCTTTATAAAATTTCGTGCTCAACGTCGTGTATATACACAACGTTGAGCTAAACACACTGACAAACAGATAACCTTTATATGTATATTAGATACTAATACGCACAATATTCTAAATTAAACGAGGATTATATTACTCGACATTTGGCCTAGAATCGTAACTTATTCATAGGTTAAGTCGCACAACAATATTCTGGATCGAGAAAGCTGTAATTAATCCCTATTGCTTAAATGTTTCAATCTTGACTTACTAAATAGGTCACTAAAGACCTTTGTTCAAATTAATACGTAATATGTGTATTAAATTGATAATATTTCTTGATCTATGAATTATATATTAAATGAGTTTGCATTATTTATTGTCGTGGCTTGAAAGATTTTTGACCTAAGACGCGATGGGCAATTATTTAAGTTTTATACGCAGTTTGCCCTAAATGTGACGATATATGTATAGTTAACCTGAGGTAGAGCTCCACTCAGATCGGTAGAAAATACTTACTATTCGAGTATTCGGGCTGTACTAGACACTAGACAGGTAAGTAAGTGGTGCATAATATGTTTTTTACAGATGATATGATTTGATAATAAATCTATTTTACAGATGTAGGTAAGTTGGATAGTAGTAGAAAAGTATTTCTTGTACTAGGAGTAAATAAGTACTGAGGAGCTGACCAATTTATTTTTTACATAAATCAAACGAGGAAGTCCAGTGGAATGATAGTGTATTAGCGAACTAATAGTAGGCACATACGAGTACCTATTTAATTTTTTGCTTACGCATAATCCATCAAGCTTCCATTAATTTCATTCCATTGTAAACAATATGTCTTTGAGATATTTTCGACTTACTCACAAGCTTCTTATATACGCAGAAATAATAAGCGCTCCCATTTCATACAAATTCATACAAGGTCCTCTGCTTTGTAGATTAACATAGGTTTTAACAGTAGGTACCTACAACGTAATATTGTTCTTATTATAATATGTAAATATCTATGCCATTATTGCGCAAGTTATAATGTAGTAAAGTTATATACACATTATTACGTGTAATGACTAAATTTTTATCAGTACAGGTACGTACCAAAAAAAATCCAATATTGTAAACGTTATACTTAAAATAAAGAACCAACAGTGACTTTCAGATTCAGATTCAGATTTTTTTCTATTGTATCTTTTGGGAGGGTCTTAAAAAGCTGGATGCGTCCACACGTTGCTTATATTATAAAACAGTGCAATAACGGTTTTAACTAAAAATCTATCAATTTATTTTTCTGATAATCCTGAAAAACTATAACATTACAAGTCATTTAACTCTGCCTTGGTATTACTAACCCTTAGCGAATCTAGAATCGAAGGGCAATATGTGAAAGCGTTTTACAGCCGCGTTGTGCTCTTATGGCCCATTACCACGGTCAATCGCTGTTTACATTCCATTTGACGGTAACACACTTACCCGGATTGGTATTCTTACGTGTTTACAACTGATTCCATCCCTTACAAGTACTTTGGGGTCGTATAAGTGATTTTGTGAAAACTACAGTTACTTACATTCACGACAAGGCCAGTATTAAAGAAACGATTTTTATTTTTTTTATCGCAGAAGCCAGAAGGACTAATGTTTTTTGAAGGATGGTAATGTACTTATGTATTTGGCATGCTCTACCAACGGTTTAACGGAGCCAAACATATGAGGTTTAATTTAATTTCTTCCAATCGTAGAAGCGAGATAGACTTGCTTATAAGACTTTAAAGGCCTGTTAGATAAATAAATAAGTGAGCAATTTACTACCTAGATTTTTTTTATAATATAGGAGTAGCAGACGAGCATGCAGTCCACCTGATGGTAAATGGTTACTGCCGCCCACGGACATCTGTAATCAACCCCAGATAGGATTAGATTAGATATTCCTACCTGAGGCCGGCCACAGATGCGCCGCTACCCCTGAGGACTGAATGCTCGTCTGCTACTCCTATATAATAATAAAAAAAACAATACATAACATGTTTCGTATCTTTCAGCTATAATACATTATTTCCGTAATTCTCAGCGTATCATGAGTGTATATTTTACGTTTCTGGCATTTTAACTGGTACTTAGGGAACCTCGGAACATTAAATCATGTACGTGAGAGCGGAACACACCGCAAAACTTGCTTACAAATAACTCAATCTAGAACTCCTTTATAACTTACTAGGATTTTTATTATGTGCTGAAATTTGTAGGTTGTAAAACCATTGTTGTTTTGTCGCTAAGATTTTAGCAGTAAAGTATCAAATTTGGGCTCTACGAGGGGCTAATCAACCCGATACAGAGAATAACGCTATCCTCATATAGATACAAGAAACAAAATGTAACGTAAAAAAAACTTGTGATTTAATTATAGATAAAACCTTTTTATTATAACCTTTGTAAGTACAATCTGCATCTACTTCTAACTTTTTAAATCAAGTTTAATAGTATAGCTTATAAATTTAGTACATTATAATACGATACCTCTTTATAACAAGTGTCAGGCGCTGCTGTATTCTGTTTCATAGAGGTGGTAAAGGAACGATACTTATACAAGGTAATCCAACTTATCTTGACTTCAGGGGTATCGACGTAACTGCAGGCGACATGCTGAGTGATGATCCCTCTTTGTGCTTTACAATGAGTGTCAGGCGCTGCTGTATTATATTTGAAAGATGTAGTAAAGGATAAATATTTAAACGAAGTAATTTAACTTAAAACTTCAAAGGTAACTACGTAACTGCAGCAGACGTACTGAGTAATGAAGTTTAGCGGAGTTAACACTTTGAACGCTTAGGGCACCACGTTCAGATTATCTTTGTTTCTCTGTGCACCCGCAAGTAAAGTTTGTGTAAAAGTATTATGTAAAGACACCTCTTTGACCTACATAAATACTTGTACACAAACACTTTCATGTCAAAAATTAGCTATCTATATGGCCGGAAATTGCATAAACTGCAAGTTAACGATGTTTTAAACCATATATAGGCAATTGCCGGCCCGCGGACCAGCTGTGGCTCATCTTAACGTAGGATTCAGCCCGCGACATGTTTTAGGGGGTGCCAAAAAACTTTAATATTTTCTGCATCGACCTATTTTCTGATCAGTAAAAATCTACTTGAGCCTGGGACGGTACTTTTGGGGGCGGGCAAAGGCCTTTTTGTTCTTCCATCGACCTATTGAGAGAGCTTAAACCCACTTTACGCCTTTTTATTACGTAGTAGCACATACGTTCATCAACTTCGATAATATCCTTTTTGGAGGCAACTTTTAAAAGGTTTCCAAAAGCCTTAAATCCTTCATTACGAAAGGTGTAAACGAGAGTAAGATGGAAACGGGTTAATAAGAAATAATTTCAGGGACGTGAGAATCGATCCCAATTAGTTAAAAAAATTACTCGTCTTTATTTTCCTGTTTCTCTAATAAAACAATTTTCCCTACTTACATTTCCAAGAAATAATTACGTTCTAAGTATTAGATATTTCGCTTCATCGCGCCGAGGATACAATTTACGAACAATAGTTACTCAGATAGCAATTTTAAACAAATTGTGATGTTCATTAACGTTACGAAAATTAATTAATTTGCTACGTTGTTACGTACTTCGACTTCATATTTTAAAATTTATTTAGATAACACGTATAATACGCTACGTTATTGTTTTTCATTACTTTACGTTTAGGGCCGTTTTAAGGAATTTGGTGGCCTCTGGGCACACAAGAATTGAAGGCCTCGTTGGAATGTAATAAAAGAAAACATTCTTTTTTATAATAGGAGTAGAAGATGAGCATGCAGTCCACCTGATGGTAAGTGGCTACTGCCGCCCATGGACATCTGTAATCAACCCCAGATAGGATTAGATATTCCTACCTGAGGTCGGCCACAGATGCGCCGCTACCCCTGAGGACTGGAGCTGGAACGCCTCGGAAAAGTCTGTCTCCCTTACCACACCCTTCAAACCGGAACACAGCAGCGCCTAACACTGCTGTTATTAGGTAGAAATAGGTGTGACGGTGGTGCCGCCGGAGTCTAACTACAAAGGGTTCTACCACCTTCAGAAATAAAAACACTACCACATAAAACCTTCATAAAAACACTACCACATTATAATTAGTTAGTTCTAAACTAAAAAGTTTAAATCTAGTGACTTAAACTAAATTTGTATTTTTATTTAAAATTCAACATTCTAATTTGTCATGTAAGTGAATATAGGCTTTTCGGGGACGGTCCGTGAGTACCCTTAGGGTAAAGACGGAACGTTATAGTGTTGTCTGACCTCTGTTCTCTCAAATATCACCTCCTTTGAACCTTCCTCTTTTATATCAAAGCGCCAAAGTCAACTAAAGCAGCGATAGTTTCAATTTTGGTTTCTTTGCTAAGGTCCAGGATTCAAATTCTAAGCTAACATTTTGATTGCGGATAACCCAGCAGTGGGATGTAGATGGATTTATTAATTGGAGAAATTTAGTTACTTATCGTAAATTGCTCTATCTCTGCATACGTCTTCGCATTAATAAGGTTAATCTCGTTTTATATTACTCATAATATTAAATAATAACACTTATTTTCATAAAATATTGCAAGATTTATAATATTTGTTATTTTTTTCAATACTAATTGCAAATCAACATGGCAGCGCATTTTATAACTCAGCTCTTGTGAAAGGAAAATTTTTACTTGATTACGTCACTAATGGAAAGAAAACTTCACTTAAGTGAATTTGATAGTTGCCAGATGAATTAAACTTCAATATTTCATCTCTACTTCACTTTATAACTTCAGTTCGTTTTCAGTACCTCATACAACTTTCGTTATAATTCAAGACAATTATTTGCATACAAAGCTTTGCTTTGTGGCTCCTTTTCGCTCTCTGGACATAATTGAGTTTCAGTCTTTTGCGCCTCTGTTGCAGTGTAATTAAAGTTTCTTTGTACAAAAAAGTAGATTGTCTAGATGAAGTTTGTCACTTGTGATAAGGGAAAGGGGCTTAAATAAGGCGTTTCAACTTAACATATACATAACGATTTTAGTGTAAATTTCCTCTTACCAGACATTATTTGCGCTTCAAGCTCTTAACATAATTTGTTGAACCATAATATTAGAGTAATAAATATTTATTTATTATAAAATGCATATTTTTTATTCTCATTTTAGTACAAATAAAACCCTGTTCTTATAACTTTGTCTAAATATGAATTTATTTTGAAATTCCCAGTTTTATTAGGATATATAAATCCTATATAAAATTAACATAAGAGACGCACTGCATCGACATAAATATTGATGTTAAATTTCTTTTGAAAAAACCTACCTGGTGTACATGGCATGGGTGCATACATGGCATCTTAAGCGCCACTCGTCATACGCAAGTCGGCGCATATACATAGAGGGCGACGTCTAGAGTGGTAAGCGGTAAGATTGGCGGACGATTGTCAAACTAAAGGCGATACAGAAGAAGACTTGGCGTGGTGTCCTGTGATTCTGGTGTGTGTGTACGCGTATATGTGTAAAGTGTTTGTGAACTCGTACTTAGAATATCTGATTAATCAAATAAGCCCTAGCTCTCAATGTAATAACCGAGCGAGTTATCTTCCAGCATCATCATCAGACCCTGGATCTAATCTAAGACCAGAGTAAATGCCAATCAAACGAATTTAAAGTTGATGGGATTGGATCGCATAATAACACAGTTTTCATGGCCACCTTCCAGCATCATTATCTAACCATGAATATTCGAATTGTGTTAATTTTATAATACGGACACATTATTCTAGTCATTAGTAAGTATACAAGTATTCCGATGGCGTTTCTGTCATAAGCATGTTAAATTACTATATCATGACTGAGCAAAATTTTGGCATAATAGATCAGAGTTCTTGGGTCATGCAAAAAGTTTCATAACAAAATATCACCTGAGTGCTGGAGGATCATCAGTCATGTTGCAAATATATTATGTTACTGCGGAACATAAAATGTGACGGTGAAATGGAAACTGTGTCCTTTAGCAAACCAAGTAAGCTTGTGTTATGCGTATGTGTTGTGTTATGTCTTCGTATCTCATTTTCACGTATATATTTTAACGATATAGATTAATAGAATTTTAAGAAATAAAGAATTGTTTGTAACTTTTATAGATAATCATTTTTAATTTTTATTAAAAAAAAAAAAAAAAACTAGTAACATTGAAATAAATTCCTTCTAACTTCAAAATGGTGTTTCGTCATGGGTCATCGAACTAAATAATTTGAAACCTTAAGTGACATACGACCACTGTGACTAGAAAGTGCTATCAGGCAGTCTGTTTGCCCTTTCGTACCTTAACTTTCTGTTAGTGTAAATAAATAAAGTGCCTAGAATCCCCGTTTGCTATAAGGCACAATATAGACGTACTCTAGAACAGCGTAGGATCTACATTTGACTTCTAACTTCTAAAACAATCTGATATTGTAAACATTTACGAGTATAATCACGTAGTACCGCTTTTTGCCAAGTCGTAAAAATACACTTTATGCAAATTGTAGGCAGTTCTTACAGAGACTTGAAATAGCAGAAATATAAAAACTCCGGAGACATTGCCTTGCTTAAGTACACATAAAATTGGATGAGAGAAATTAACACACTTGGGACTATGTTCTATGTAATTCAAGCCTACACTACACCGTAGGTACAATTTACAATTAATCTAATAACTTGAGAGAGTACCCAATTATGTTAATGGAACACTCAGTTTTCAGCAATCCTTGTCGCCTCGTGCGTGCTTAATATTAAAAATATTTGTATGTATAGAGTTATTTCACAAAAATACTTTTTGACGATAAAGGAATTAAAAAATCGTATAAAAACAAACTCTTCTTTAATCAGGTCACGACAAATTTCAATAATATGTTTTGTTTAATGTGTGTAATACAGCAATCTAAATTTTAACTGCCTATATAAAGGGTCAAATAGCTTTTAAATGTAGGAAGTAACCGAAAACAGCTGAGTAGATGAACAAACGGCTTAGCAATAGATTTATTTTTGTAATCAAAACAACAGAATTTGTAACGTGAGTGACACAATAGGAAAACCAATATTAAAAGTCATAAGAAGCCTGTTAAAATAATCTGAAGACTATTTTACAGTCGTTCGTAAAATGATTTTTGCTCGTTACATAAAATATTTGACATTGAACTTGGGACGTCTTGTCACAAAAAGAAATAAAATTCGAATAATATTTCGTTACAATATTAATGGCCGCTTTTAAGGCTTCTGTTCCTTTTATTACGTTTGTAGAAAAGTTGTTATTGTATATTTTAGCATATATGTGTCACGTACGATAATACTAAGAGTGAAATATTTGTAAGAGGTTTTTATATAAAACTAGAAGTGCCCGCGACTTCGCTCACGTTAATAAACAATGACATGACATACATATAACTGAAAATGTTTACCTTCATTGAAATGACGGTGGCGCCATCTCTGGAAAATTGGTCGTACCAACTCAAAATCCTTCGTGGGCTCATGCACAACAACTTAGCTAAAGATCATCACATGATCAAAAGCACATTTAAGGATTCTATAAAAGACATAAAGACAAAGTCATTTTTATAAATATAGATTGGAGTAGGAAATGATCTTGCTTGTTTAATGGTGATCACAGGCAAACATGGCCATGTAAGGACAGATGTTACCTGAAGTTGATTTTATAGATTCGTTGCCACTCCTGTACCCTTACCATGAGTTTTTACGTTTTGACAAATATGACTGTTTTGAACAAATACTGTTTACGTATTTGCCCATACAAATTCCAATCAACGCCCCTAGCGGATTGTATCAGAACTATAGTGTTAATATCATCAGCAACCCATTATTGTCTCACTGCTGGGAATGGGTCTCCTCTCATAATGAGAAGGATTAGGCCATAGTCCACCACGTTGGCCAAGTGCGTATTGGTAGACTTCACATACCTTTGAGATTTTTTTTTTATAAATCACTCAGGTATGCAGGTTTCCTCACGATGTTTTCCTTCACTGTTTAGCAAGTGATAATTAATTTAATTTTGAAAAATCAGAGGTGCCTGAGATTTGATCCTGGGACCTCTCGATACAGAGGCCGAGTTTCTTAGCCACTAGGCTATCACAGCTATAGTGTCAATAACGTAACATTAAACGTCTCTCTTTTTTGCGAATATGTAAGGCAGACAAAAAGACTTGAGCACTTACTTATTGTTACGTTTACTCAGTCTACTGAAGCAAACGGAACAAAATAATAGATTGAGTAAACGTAACGTAAAACTGTGGGATGTTTTGAAAACTCATTGTAAGGGTTCTGAGGACTCAGATTGCCGCGACATTTGTAAGTTGACCGACATTCACATCCGTCCGTCCTTCTTCTGTACTTCCTCAATTTAATACGATATTTATTTATACCAAAATAATTACCCACATACGTTAAATCAATTTTTTTTCGTTAAAATACCTTTTTGACCTTTAGTTACTAACTAAAGTTTCATGCTCCTTTGCCAATATCAGAGTTCGTTATTAACTAAAGTGGAAGTAGAAAATCAAGTCTCTACTAGAAAATCAGGTAAGCGAAGTTTTAGCAAACTATTCCTATAACTCCATTGATTTACCTTTGCCACCTGGCTGGAATGCCGCCGCTGGAATGACTTTCATGCTCGTTATTAAATCCTCCAGTAACCAAGTAACCAAGTAGGAACGTCTAAGTATAAGACACAAAACCTAAATACGTAAACATGAAATTATTTCCACAGTATATAACCTTCGTATTACAGCGAAATAACGCTATTATAAAAATTAATTATTCAAACATATTTCTCAATTTATCCACCGACTTCTATTACGACACATTAATTATATCTCATACAAACAACATTGTTGTTTATACGCAATCTCGTTATAAACTCAACTCACTCGATTGCCGACGGCATTCTCATTACCAAGTGTAAATTTACTTGGAGAACGACAGTGGGTCAGGAACGGATAAATTACTGAAACAACTAAAGTCACTTCTTCTCTGAGTAATTTATCTGTTTTATTCGCTCAGAAGTAGTTAAGCTGTACAATTAAGGCGGAAACTCTAGATCTGTTTAGTCTTCGGTTTGTTAAAAGAAAATACTTTTCTTTCTTACAAAGAAAGCCAAAACCGAGAATGCAGGTCAGTTGATAGTAAGCGGTCACTATTGTCCATAAAGAACATTAAGAACAATGATTCTACCTGAAGCCAATGACAGATGTGGTGCCCCTCATGAGGAATAAGATCCTCTCACTTCTGTAATCAACCCCAGATAGGATTAGATATCCTACCTGAGGTCGGCTACAGACACGCCGATACCCCTGAGGACTCAGCTGGAACGCCTCGGATACGTATGTCTCCCATACCACACCCTTCAAGCCAGGACATAGCAGTAACACATACATAGAAGTAATAGGTGGGGCGGTGGTGGCGTCGGAGTCGAACCACAAACTCTTCTGTCACCTTCACATATTCTGCAACCTTCACAATTATGTATGTAAATCAGCTACCGTCTTCACTCTTCCACCGAAGCACTAGGACTCTCACGCTATAAATAGGTATAGCCGTGGCACCTCTTTAAAACGAGGAAATTCCCATTAACGCCTCTGTTTACTCATGTACGAAACGAATTTGAAGTTAAATGAACGAATTATTTGTTTAAGTCTAAACCCATTGTTTCATTTACCCGCAATTGACAATTGTTTTCCTTTCAATTATTTGACTGGGGTTAAACAAATAATACACACAATGTATTATTTACATTTAACTGCGTGAAATGACTCAATTAACTTTATTTATTCAAAATACAAATAATACACCTACAATCCGTCATTAATCATTAGATTAATGACAGTTCGTAAGGTTCTTATACATTCTACTGCCTTTTAAATGTAGTTTAGATTAATATCTACCCCGGAGAATAATCGGATAGTCTTATATATTGTACGAACTTTTACCCGCGGCTTCGCTCACGTTACGAAGTAATATTATTAACCAAGAAGATTTGTACATACTTTCATCCCCTTTTTATCCCTTTGGGTGTAAAATTGATCAAAATCCTTTCTTAGCGGATGCCTACGTCATAACATCTACCTGCACGCCAAATTTCAGCCCGATCCGTCCAGTGGTTTGGGCTGTGCGTTGATAGATCACTATGTCAGTCAGTCACCTTTGAGTTATATATATTTAGATGAAAGTTCGTTTTAGGGTTACCTCTGACAGGCCGTAATATTACGGGCAATATGAGGGATAATATACGGATAAACTGGCACCCGTACACCGTGAGCATTATTTATGGCCGGCTCCGTAGAGGTGTGTCGGGTCTACATCCAGTACAGAGAAGGCAAGGGTCTTCAAAAAGACGGAGTGACACGGTTGAAAGAGACGTGCGGTCCGTTATTATCCGTGATTCTCCGCCGTCTGTAGATTTACTGACCAATACGCGTAGAATAATTCACTCGCTTTAAGCTCTATACTTGATATACCGCTGACACATAGTACAACCTTTAAAACATTGTTAAGTAAATACATTATCAACAGTCTTATTTAAACAGCCGCAGGCCCGCACCTAATTAAAAGATGTAATTACGAGTACATGACATAGGTTCAATGTAGGATTTGCAAGAGCACGATATTGGAGCTAATGTTTTATTAATTATATGTAAATATGATAGCATTTAAAAAAAGGCAAAAGAGAATAATTATTATTAAAAAAAAAAAGACAAACCCACTGAGTTTCTTACCGGATCTTCTCAGTAGAGGTCGCGTTCCGATCCGGTAGAAGTTTAAGAAAATATTGTAACTGACAATTTGTAAGTGCCGCCGTTGGCCTATACAAAATAAATATATTTCATTTCACGATCCGGTAACGTTTGTCGGCTGTTTATTAGACACACTATCTGCTACGTATGTTAACTGTAGATGTGAACTGAGCTTTATACATCAAAAGTCATTTCAACCGTGAAGAGCTTTCAAAATTCAATTTTGTCACGAAAAGTTATAACAGCTTTCGACACATGAGCTGCGGAGAGCTTCGATATACGGCACCCACGAATATCCACTATTACTAACTCGCATTTCCTTCAAAACTTTTCTTTTATAAGAAAAGAATTAGCTTCAGCATATTGAACAGGATATTATGAAGACCGATGAAGATTAAGTAAGCAGCTCTAATACAAATA
Source organism: Epargyreus clarus (assembly GCF_041222505.1). Lineage (NCBI taxonomy): Eukaryota > Metazoa > Arthropoda > Insecta > Lepidoptera > Hesperiidae > Epargyreus > Epargyreus clarus. Next base: position 5,877,291 of record NW_027332231.1, on the reverse strand, counting down.
TTGGCATTATCGGGATTTTATTAACTTTAATTCTATTTTTGAAATTTAATATCTCAGCTTCATTAAAGGATTTACCCAAGCGTAGTGCCGTCGCCAAATATAAAGGATGAATGTACTCACAAATACAATGGATGTGTATGTGTGAGTGAGTTTCAATTTAACAGAATTATAATAAAACAAAAGTTTAATATACCAGTATTAAAAATTAATTTGTATTATAATAGTAAAGGTATTCGGGGAATGTAGGTTACATTCTCGAAAATGATGCCATGAATTGCAATTTTAACGGCTATTTTTGAAAGAAGTAATTTCCAGCTCCAAATAATATTTTGTTTTTAACTGACTACGGAGGGAATTTTTTGTCGATGGTATGAATGGCTCATTATTTGGCCGCCCTGCGCCCCGAACGGCCTGACGGATTTTTATAAATATATCGTTGAACTCAGGTTTATTGTTTTTATAATAGTTCTCTAGTTATAACATAGGAGTAACAAACAAGAATGCGGTTTGACCACACCCATAGGTGTGGTAAGGGAGACATACTTTTGCGAGGCGTTCCAGCTTAGTCCTCAGGGGTAGCGGCGTATCTGTGACCGACTTCAGATAGGGGTTGATTACGGGTGTCCATGCGCGGCAGTAGCCACTTACCATCAGGTGGAGTGCATGATCGTCTGCTACTCCTATATTATATAAAAAAAAACTTGAAGCCGGCTAAAGTTGCGTTGCTATCGGACGAATCCTGAAAACGTCAATTTGAATATTCCGATCATTTTCAAAACTTCAAAGCTCAAGCGATTTTAATACAACACAATTTTAATATTCATTAACTACAGAATTGTACAGAATACGAACTAACGTATAATGGATAAACGTAAATATAAATTAGGTCAAGTATCCATAACGATATGTCCCAAACAAAACGGTTTGGATTTCCGTGAAATCAATCCCCACTCGAACGACCTACTCATAAGTCGGTCATTTAAAGTGAAGCTACGAGTCCATTTCGGATTGAATACTCGTAATTATCCGGAAACCTGTTCAATAGGGAAAAGGATATCCGGTCCATATTCTAAGCAGGTTCTTTTGTTGATGGTCATGTCTTTTGATCAATTTAGTACTCGTAAATAGAGCGTGGGGTTAATATATAGAAGGACTAGTTTTTGACCGCGGCTTTGCCCGCGTTTAAAAGAAAATAATATGACATACTAACATACATAAAACTGAAAATTCGTACCTTCATTGGAATGGCAGTGGCGCCATCTGGCGAAAATTGGTCGTACCAACTCTGAAACCTTCGTGGGCTCATGAACAACAACTTTGCTAAAGATCATCACTTGATCAAATACATAGTTTACGATTAAATTCTTACTAATATCGATTGAAATAATCGATTTTATGGTCCAAAACATCGATTCTCAGATTTATCGATCTTGGATCGCCATCCATACTTCCCGTGGGATTTCCGCGTTAAAAACTATCCTAAGTCCTTTCTCGGGTCTCAGACTATCTTTGTACAAAATTTCATTAAAATCGGTTGAGTGGTATAGGCATGAAGAAGAGACAACCAGACAGACAGACAGACAGAGTTACTTTCGGATTTATAATATTACTAGCAGAACCCGCGGCTTCGCCCGCGTAAAACAATATTATATGACATACAAATAGCTGTAATCGTAAATTTGTACCTAACAATTTTAACGATAAAGTAGCATTAATATTTAATTAATAAAAGATTTTTTTTCGTCACTGTGTACCTAAATTGGTCAAGCTTTCTTCAGAAACATACACAAAAACTCTAATTAGTGGACTGTAATGAAACTTACTTTAAAATATAAGTTTCATGTAGGATACAATAATTATTATTTTCCTATTCCATAGGAACCGTCCATGTTACGAGTATATGGGGCCTTACGTACAGCGGTTCTTTCCAGGGTCTCTGGCTGGGCGGTTAGAGCTCCCATTCTTGCCGCCCGCAACTCCAGAAGTCCCCCTTTAGTCTCGTACGACAGGCAGGGGATACTGTAGCCCTGTTCTAGCCCAAAATTTTAATCCAAGATCTATGTATCTACCACATCACCATCACTAATCCACGCATACCCACCACAACCATACCCCACGGCAGGACAAAATGTTGGCACGCAGTGTGTCCAAAGTAGTTGCAATGTACCTAATCAGTATACCAAAATGTAGGCTAAATTGAATAAACTTACGCATTATCATATATGAAATTTGCACCCCTTCAACGTTGTCGTGTATTTGTCTGAATAGACGTTATCTGAAATTTCACGTTTCTAACTTCGAACCTAAAAGATTCCCGTATACATACATACATATAATACTTCTTTTACCTCCATAGTAGAATTTCAAAAACATTCCTATGTAGGTACATATGCATCAATAGATACTTTATCAGAAAATTTCTGAAAGATAATATTCAACACCAACGGTCGGCAACCCGACACCCACGGGTCGTGTGTGGCCCGCGACTTTCCCTTGTGGCCCGCGGGTCTGCGCCTTACTAATAATTGGCCAAGTGCAAGTCAAACCCGCACCTTGAACCAGACCTTTACCAGAAGGTGGTGGAACCCTTTGTGGTTCGAAGCCGGTGGCACCACCGCCACACCTATTTCTACCTAATAACAGCTGCGTTAAGCGCTGCTGTGTTTCGGTTTGAAGGGTGTGGTAAGGGAGACAAACTTTTCCGAGGCTTTCCAGCTTAGTCCTCAGGGGTAGCGGCGCATCTATGGTTGATTACGGATGTCCATGGGCGGCAGTAGCCACTTACCATCAGGTGGACTGCATGCTCGTCTGCTACTCCTATATGTATTATAAAAAAAAAACCTGGAGGGTTCCGTACTACCAAAATTTTCACTTTTTTTTAATTTCTAGTATTTAATATTGCAGCAGCCATTAAAGTACACACATTGTGAAAATTTGAACTGTCTACCTTTAACGGTTCAAAAGTTAGTTGGAAAAATATCGAATAGCAGTTTGTGTTGTATGGGGACCCCTTTTTGTTTTCAACTTTTTTTTATTTTTATTATTTGTTGTTATAGCGGCCACAGTTATGCGTCCTCTGTAAGAATTTCAAATGTCTATCCATTACAGTTCCAGAGATAGAGCCCTGTGACACAAGGACAGACGGACAGACAGCGAAGTCTTAGTTCCGTTTTTATCCTTTAGGTACGGAACCTTAAAAAACCGCTGTTCTGCACTTCAGCACGCGCAATACATTCCCATGTTAAAAATATATGTTACGTCGGCCTGTGGAATTTCGCCCTACACTAAACTTCTCTGCTTTTTTCTTCTATGTTATTTTTTCAGACACGCCAAAGGAAGTAACTTCAATAACGGTTTTTAAAGAAACTTTCTTTACTAATAGTACCCCAATGGGGTTGATTGTTGAGTTGCTAAAAATGCTGAAACAGATGTGTGAACAGAAAGGCATAATGCGTACACCCTTTTATAGCCGTCTTAAGGGTTGATCTAAAAAAAACAGTGACTCAGATGCTTTATTGAGTCTAATGATAATTTTTCGTAGTGGTTGCTTCCAAATTAACGGATTATAAAATAAAGTTCCAACCACTATTTAACGTCCTTAAGGGTTGATTTTCAAAAAATGGAAACATAAGTGATATATTATTTACAACCAGAAAGCAAAATACCAATTTTCATAGACTTTGCTTCAAAATCTGCGGACTTCTAAACGAAGTTTCCACCCTGGTGGTGTTAAAAAAGTTCTATCATACCCAACCAGAAAGCCAATTACCATTTTTTACAGTCCTTGCTTCCAAATTAACAGTTTTTAAAATAAAGTTCCATCGCCTATTAAACGTCCTTAAGGGTTAATTTTTCAAAAACGGTAAAATAGGTGTTCTATTATTTTCAACCAGAAAGCAGAATACTAAAATTCGGTACCAGAAAGCTAAATCCTACTTTTTACAGTCCTTGTTTCCAAATAAACGGATTTAAAAATAAAATTCCATCCCCTATTGAACAAACTTAAGGGTTGATTTTCCAAAAACTGTTAATTAGGTGTCCTAGTATTTTGAATCAGAAAGCCAAATAACAATTTTCATAGACTTTGCTTAAAAAGCCGCGGACTTCTAAACGAAGTTTCCACCCCTATTTTACCTTCTTAAGGGTAGATTTTCCATAAACGGTGTTAAAGAAGTTCTATTATTTTGAACCAGAAAGCTAAATGCTATTTTTACAATCCTTGTTTCCAAATTAACGAATTTTAAAATAAATTTATATTCCCTATTAAGCGAACTTAAGGGTTGATTTTCCAAAAACGGTAAAATAGGTGTTCTATTATTTTCAATCAGAAAGCTGAGTACCAATTTTCATAGACTTTGTTTCAAAATCTGCGGACTTCCCAACAAACTTTCAACCCCTATTTAACCCACATTAGGGTTGATTTTCCAAAAACGGTACAATTAAAGTTCCACTATATCTAACCAGTAAGGCAATGACTAACTTTCGTAGTGCTGGCTTTCAAATTGGCAAATTTTAAAATAAGATGTCAACCCTTATTTTACCAACTTAACGGTTGATTTTCCAAAAATGATGAAATAGGTGTTTAATTATTTTCTATCGACAACCCAAATACCGATTTTCATACAGTTTACATCAAAACTGGGGGACTTTCATACAAACTTACAACCCTTATTGAACCCATATAAGGGTTGATTTTCCAAAAATGGTAGAATTAAAGTTCCACTATATCTAATCAGTAAAGCAATGACTAACTTTCGTAGTGCTGGCTTTCAAATTTGCAAATTTTAAAATAAGCTGTCAAACCTATTTTACCAACTTAAGGGTTGATTTTCCAAAAATGGTAGAATAGGTGTTTAATTATTTTCTATCGAAAACCCAAATACCGATTTTCATACAGTTTACATGAAAACTGGAGGACTTTCATACAAACTTACAACCCTTATTTAACCCACATAAGGGTTGATTTTCAAAAAACGGTAGAATTAAAGTTCCACTATATCTAACCAGTAAGGCAATGACCAACTTTCGTAGAGCTGGCTTTCAAATTGGCAAATTTTAAAATTAGCTGTCAACCCTTATTTCACCAACTTAAGGGTTGATTTTCCAAAAATGGTGTAATACATTTTTAATTATTTTTAATCGAAAACCTAAATACCGACTTTCATAGAGTTTACATCAAAACTGGGGAGATTCCATACAAACTTACAACCCTTATTTAACCCACATAAGGGTTGATTTTTCAAAAACGGTAGAACTAAAGTTCTATTATATCTAACCAGTAAAGCAATGGCTAACTTTCATAGTGCTCGCTTTCAAAATGGCAAAATTTAAAATAAGCTGTCATCCCCTATTTAACCACCTTTAGGGTTGATTTTGGAAAAACCCTTAGATTAGATTTTTATTATTTTAAATCAGAAAGCTAAATACCAACTTTCATTCAGTTTGCTTTAAAACTGACGGACTTTCATACTAACTTTCAACCCCCATTTAACCCCCTTAACGGTGGATTATCAAAAAATCCGTTCTTAGTGCGCATCTACATTACAAAATGAGGCTATATTTCAAATTTCATGATTGTAGCTTCAGTAGTTTAGTCAAAACCTTGATTAATACGTTTTGAACGTGAGTATCTTTTCGCTTTTATATATATAGACTAAGGATAAGGATAAGGATTAGTAAGGATTGGTAGGTAAATTTCACATTATAATAAGGTTTTGGTAAAAAAACATCTTAAAAAGTCTTACAATTCTTAATATATTTAGTGTAATAAGAATTATCGACGCTTTGAAAAAATCCCGTTATTTAAATATTTAATTCGCCTTTGAGTCAAATTTTGTGTTTTATTCATAGCATTTACTAACATTTAAACATGTGCCTAAAATATTTTTTGAGAAATTGGTGTTGTATTTTTGTTTCTTTGTTAGATTTCAATTTACTTTCAAAATTTTGAAGCCTTTGTACCTTGCACGGAAAGTACCCCATTCAATCTACTATTGAACGTCAATCAACATTTATAAAAGTTCATAACCAAATTACAGCAGACAACCGCAACTTCATTAAGGCAATTAAAGTCCATAATTACAAAATTTAGCGTTCAGCTCATTATGTAATGTACAGCGCGTGAGTAATATTTACTTATTGGAAAACTTCAACACATTTTTTTTTTCAATTTATACTGGGACAAATTTCTAGAAAAATCAAAGTACAAATACGTATTTAAATGTACTCTTCGTAGTTCACATCGTGAAAGGACTATCCCACAGACCACCACGCTGGCCAAGTGCGTGTTGGTAGACTTCACACAGACATTTTTAAGATCTCTGTGATTTCTTCACGATACATTCCTTCACCGTGGAAACAAATGATAATTATTTTGAATAAGAACATAATTTCATCACATAAAATGGTGCATACCCCCGGCTTGGAATTTGGACCCCCGACTGTTTCATACGCATGAAGAATCACGCAAGAAGAAAAAGAACGAATATAACACTTATACTCGTAAATAACATAGTTATAACTTCTTTTAAAACACACAAATATAGTTTGATCTAACATACAAAGCTTAACGGTTTTTTCGAAATATTTCGACGTATATTTAGGTAGATTGCGCTATCTCTATGGAGGCCGGAACAAATATTGGTCGCAAACAGATTCAACCCCCGATATGTAGTCCACTGTGAATATTGAGCTTTAAATAACTGAGTGCTCTGAACGGGGGTACATTTTGACCCTTTGAAGGCACGGGTTTATGTTTAAACCTGTAACCTGACCTGTTGGTCAGCCTTAATGACATTAGTAATTATCACTTCCACGTTAAGCAATTGTCATGAGACCTGTAACTGTGAAATTGACGTAAATTTAGATGATGAGGGTGATGATGATTATGATGAACATTTGTGTATAAATTTAGAAGGTGGTAGAACCGTTTGTGGTTCGACTCCGGCGGCACCACCGCCACACCTATTTCTACCTAATAACAGCAGTGTTAGGCGCTACTGTGTTCCGGTTTGAAGGGTGTGGTAAGGGAGACAGACATTTTCGAGGCGTTCCAGCTTAGTCCTCAGGGGTAGCGGCCCATCTGTGCCCGACCTCAGGTAGGAATATTTAATCCAATCTGGGGTTGATTACAAATGTCCATGGGCGGCATTAGCCACTTACCATCAGGTGGACTGCATGCTCGTCTGCTACTTCTATATTATAAAATAATAATAATAATAATAACGGTGACAATAATCCCACCAATGATTAACATATCTTATAGAGTTGGTATTATTATGCTGATGATAATTGCCATTTTAGGGTTGTTTAAATACAACCCTAAAAAGATCATGATGAACATGTTTTTCATGCAGACAATGGTAGTAAAATTGATGATGATCAATATTACTCTGATGTTGGTGATGGTGGTGACGTTGAATATGCTGATGATGATGGTGGTAATTAACGATAATATAACATTACATATTAAAAGAACGTGTGTTCCTTATCGTGATAAATAGTTTCATTAAATCATCAATAAAATCATAGAATAGCGAACTTTCATTGTACATAAATTGCAAAATTAGCTGTCTACGAACCCTTATGTACTACTGCCAGTAACAATTTATTACATCTTCAGGTGCTGAATTCCAGAAGGAAGCCAACTATTGCCTAACAAACTTTATTGTTTATAGTATCAGGCATTACTTTGCGGAAATCCACTAAATAAAGTTAGTACAAAACTACTTCGTAGTCGTCGAAAGTTAAGAACACCTGCAGATTGTCGTAGACGTCTTTCTCTCTTCATTTTCCATTAAAATTTGTAGTATACGGTAAAACTTCTTGAGTACTTTGTATAGTAGCAAACGTTTTTGACTATCATTATTGTCCACTGCTGGGCACAGGTATCTGAGAATGAAGTAGATTCAGGGCATAGTCAATTGAGCTGGTCAAATACTCATTAAAAGTCAGTTTGAGATATTTTTTATCTCACAGGCATTTAGGTTTTCTCACAATATTTGCTTTTTCCGTTAAAACTATTTCAAAAAAATCTAATTTATAAACAATTCTAATATAATAATACTAAAACTTTCCTTGCAAAATGTGCTTTCAAATAACCATCCAAATTGGATCAACAGTTTTTGAGAAAATCGCGGACATACAAACTTAAAAACATACATATTTAGCAGTCGAATACATAACCTCCTTTTTTAATCGGTTAAAAAACGTAGGCCTTGGATTTGAACCCTGGCACTCTGAAAGACGGATATTTATACCACTACACCCATTGCTTATTACGCCTATGGGATTCACCATAAAAGCATCCGTTGACTAGATTACCGAAGTTTCCACTTACGTGCACTTCATTAGATCCACACATTTGTAAGGAGCGCAAAAGCTCGGCCCTTATGGAGGCTTCCATTAACTTCCCCATCTGTTTTTCTTTGACCGACACTTCTTTCTTTCCTAATACGAAATACTCAGCGTAGTAAAAACAAATTGAAATTATTTATTATGTTACTTGCAATTCCAATTTAAGATCTTGTCAATGTAACAATATTTCTATACTAATATTGTAAAGAGGTAAATTAGAGGTTATTTAACTTTGTTTGTTTGTTTGTAAGGGCTAATCTTCGGAAATACTAAGCCGATCATGAAAATTCTTTCACAATCAAAAAGCTACACCATTCAGGAATGCGATAGGCTATATTTAATAATGATTTAATAAAAAGCGGGTGAAGCCGCGGGTATTGCTAGTGTTATATAAATGAATAGGTAATTTAATAGCCTTTTGTTCCGAATATCGACCTCTCACATGAAGATCGCATATTACTAAAATGTTTAATAGTATTTAATTACTTAACAAAACAGAGGATTTCATTCTGAAAGTTCACTTAATTCGATAACATTTTCTAACAATAGTAATGTAACAAATATTTTAAAATACTTATCTACAATAAGAGTGGGATATTTATTAAATTAAACAGGAGTTTTGTTTAAAGTTAATCATAGATGGTTTACTGGCCTTCAGGACTAAACTGAAACGTCCCATACACTTATCTGCCTAAATAAATCCCTTCAAACCAGGACACAGCATTAGTATGTCTGTCAGTCACATGATCAAAAATATATTTATTTCTTAGCAATATGTTGATCCCTTGTATAAATATAACAGTAATATACATTGACACCGACCAAAATTAATTTGTTATAGGCGGCCTTAATCTTTAAGTCTAGCTGACCACCACATTGCGATAAAGATGAGAGATGGAGTACTAATAATAGGTTGGTATGTTTTTCAGAAAAAAACTTAGGTATGTAGAGTAAACAAATGTATGTCGCCATCAACCAGGTGAATTAATAGTCTGAAGACGACAGCATAATATTATTAGAAAGTAATGAAGGGAATACGACGAAAAACACACAAATTTAAATGTAATATTCAAATAACCTTACCCAGACCTGTACCTTTGTCGTGTTGCAAAAAACTTGATACATGTTTAACAGTTTTTAAAATACATAACATATTTTAGTTAAATCAAAAACCAAAACCTGCTGACGATACCTTTTAAAGCTTTTTTACAACGTAAGTTATAACTTGTTTGATAGTATAGTTTTGCTTCTACTCTAATGAAATTTAGTGAAAAATACAATCTAAATCTTCGCTTCGCTTCGCCACCTTAGTGGTTAGCCACTTTTACTGACCGTGCGGAAATACCAGTAAACATAAATAAAGTTAATGAATGGAAGATGTTATGCTAAGCCGCGCTCTAAGTCGTAATAGAATTAACGATTCTTGGAGTATATCCTATGGGTTTTGAGAATTCAATTTGTATAATGCTATAAAGGAAATGGGAAACATTACGAGAAAAATAACCACAATAGATTATTCATTTGACTTTAATCAGAAGATATGTAAAGCATACTTCACGCTCATAAATGTTTAGGTGGTTTGTTAATGATTATCTCCAATGATCTTTCCAAAAGATTGTAACACACAGAAAATATGCAGCTGCAAAACATTATTTTCTGTCCGTAACAAGTCCGCAAGAGAGGGAGCTCGAACCGCCCAGCTAGCAACCCCGGGAACGACGGCACCAGTTCACCAGGGCACAGCTTACCAAAGCACCGTGCTCAAATGACTCTGGTTGCAATCTGCCGAAGATCCTGGAGTCTTCGCCATAGCGCTGAAAAATCCCAGGGAAGGTTTTAATGGACAAAATCCCACCAAACACGTTGGCAACGGGTTATGTGAAAGTTTCTCTCTCATCAACATAAAAAACCATTACGTTATGATGAACCATTAGTCGAAAATGTGTAAAGCTGAAATAGAATCATACTCCCACGCCAGTGATAATTACCACCGTAGGGCGGGCAGACAACCAATTTACATACGTTTGGAAAATATTGAGTAAGCTTTATTGCGTTAGCATAATAATTACGTTTTGTGACGGACAGAAGAGCCATCTGTTAAATGTTCTTTTTTTTGCCATTTTTATTATTTCGTATTAGAATCGTATTAACCACAAATATTATTGGATATGAAAATAGCAAAGTATTACGCATTTCGAATATCTTATACATAAAATTCTCGTGTCACAATGTTACTTACCGTACCTCCGAAACGGCTTTGCCGATTTTCACCAAATTTTATATGCATATTCAGTAGGTCTGAGAATCGGCTACTAGCTATTTTTCATACCCCTAAGTGATAAGGGTTGTTCACCCTTAACATTTTTTTATTTAAATGGCAACACAACGTTTGCCGGGTCAGCTAGTAGTTAGATACATATAGATTATCCATTGCTTTAACGGTGAAATATTTTGAGGAAATGTAGGTACCCATAAAATTCTCAAAGGTATAGAAGTCTTAGGTTCCTAGGCAAACGTAGTGTGGGACGCCCTCCTGCAAGGTGGCGTGACGATCTGCGCCGGGCGGCGGGAACCAGCTGGATGAGGAGAGCCGAAGATCGGGCTCAGTGGCGTGCCTTGGGAGAGGCCTATGTCCAGCAGTGGACTAATGTGGGCTGAAGATAGATAGGAGTCTTGCAGTATTCTCCTTGGCCCGCAAGGTAGATAATAGCTCAGGTCCTAATCCTTGTCATTTTAACGTTGTTTTAGCGAAAATTTTCCCCAAAGGTAGCAACCCATCTTTGATCGGCTTCAGGCAGAACTGCATAACTATTGTCCCTTTCAGATATCAATTGTCAATTAACGGCACTTACCATAAGGTGAACTGCTCTACTTTAATTTTAATAAAATCATCCATCCATCCATTAGCCTTTTGAGGTCCACTGCTGGACATAGGCCTCCCCTAATTGGCGCTACTCCAACCGGTCCCGTGCCCTTTGAAGCCAGCGGTTTCCCGCGGTCTTTTCAGGTCGTCGGTCCACCTGGTCGAAGGGCGGCCTGTACTCCTTTTACCTACGCGTGGTCGCCACTCAAGGACCTTCCTTCCCCACCGGTTATCGGTCCTCCGAGCGATGTGGCCGGCCCATTGCCACTTCAGCCTGCTAATTTTGAGAGCTATGTCGGTAAGCTTAGTTCGTCTACGGATTTCATCATCATCATTTAATAAAATCACGGTAGCCATTAAACGTGGATACAGTATTTAGTCACTTCGTAATAAAGAACACTGTATAATATTTCGGATGACCCTCGTCAAAATTGGCGGCGGGTACACAATCAGCTTATTATGCAAAATATTTCATCCATTGACTTTCAAATTAATGTTTAATATTTTGCACAAAGTTTCAGAATGCGAACAATAAGGAAAATTCTGCTCATTTTGTACTCGTTTGTATGAGTGAAACACAATTTGTGAGTGCCATTTGTGTTATAAATGAATAAATGAAATTCACACACAAACACACGAATAAATGAAATTACACTCGAATTTAATATTTTGAGCTTTATAAAAACAAAAATACGCGATCTGACTCAAAAATCCTAGATAATAATTACAATTTCATAATGTTTCTATAAGTTGTAGTAAATGTTGCTCTCTCTCTCTTCTCGAAAGTCTGTTAAGTAAGGTTTTTATGCGTATTTAGAGACTTATGTCCTTAGACCGAATTATTTCAACAAATTTTAAAGGTACATATACAAATTCATGTAACTGAAGTGTCTATTTACTACGTATAATAAAATAACTATATTTTAAATTATTTTAAATATTGCATTATTTTGATGATTATACACTTGTCATAAAAAATAAAATAAATTAAAAAGATTTATATGTCTTAAGTTATTATCTATACAAAAATTACGCCGTGGCCGCTTACTGCTAAGTACAATATATAACTCAGCAGCGTCAGGATTTACTTCCAGCTGACGCTGTGTGGCCAGGCCTTAATGACCTTAACCCTTTTTTAAGTGACTCGTACCCAGCAGAATTAGACATGTAAGTATGTAATATACTAAAATAGTTTTTTTTTATACTCCTTACATTTGTTTTCTTAAGAATAATTCTGACTGAAAATGAATCGCTTCCAGCAATCAGTTCAGCATTATGCCTTCACGATAAGCGTCGATATGATAATTTTATGTACGCTCAAATAGAACATGAAATCTCTAAAAATATCGTGAATTTGTTATTAGATAACATTGTTTACGTTTGCCGGTCTAGACTAGTGATGAATGTGCTAGGGCAGTCTAGCCATTCCATGTCTGCCGCAGCGGAAAGATAGATGCCGATATTACATCAATACATCTTTCGACAATTAAATAGTTTTCTATTTCTTAGTATGGATCGGATCGAAAAGGAAATTAACGTATTTTTATCATAGAACTATAACATATACAACATATAACATGCATGCATTTCAACTGATGATAAGCTACTATTATCCATGAACATCTGTAATCTATCTTAGAGGTCCTAAATTAGGTCACTCGCAAATACGTTGTTACTGAGTAACCTGAAGACTAAAAAAGATGTTTTGGATGCCATTGGCATGACGACCATTATATAATCACAACAGAGTCAAAACAGAAACATAAAGTCATTAAACAGACCTGTCATCGCGAGGATAGAACTCAAGCCCACTGCACGTCAGACTTATCACCCTGTCAGGCATGTCAGAATACGTCCGTCACGCTAGTCGTCTAATATAAATCACAGGTGAACAGTTATGTTATGAAAGGCTATATGTACACATACATATCAGTGATATAGTTTGGCTTCCGGCACGGAAGACGAATTCGCCGCGCCTATAGATGCCTATAGGTACAGGGTGCAAACTTATGCTTTAAAACATAAAATACCTAATCGATTTTGTATCATTTAAAACGAACAAAATCATAATAAAAAAGTTTTATTCAATCATTCCAGTAAGTTAATTATTAAATCGGCTTCATTAAACGCGGATCGAGGTGAAATAAAAACACAAAGGAAATCTTTAAACCGGATGTAATTAAGCTCGAACAGGAAGTAAAACGAAAATAAGTAAGTTGATATTCTGAAAAGGTTGAACACTTCCTTAATACACCTATAAATATTTAGATTTTTTTCTTTAGTTATCCCTTCGCTCAAGAACAAGGAAAAAAAGATAAAAGGTTGAATAAGGTAGAACCCTTCGAGGATCGACTACGTAGGACCATTGTCAAACCTATTTCCGCCTAATAATAGCAGTATTAAGCACTGCTGTGTTCCGCTTTGAAGGGTGTGGTAAAGGACACATACTCAGGGGTGGTACGCGTGTAGCCGATCTAAGGTCTCTTAATCTTATCTGGGGTTGATTACAAATGTCCACGGATTGCAGTAGCCACTAATCATCAGGCGGACAGCATGCTCGTTCGCTGCTCTATATCTTCTATATTATAAGAAAAAAAAAAGTGGGACTATTTTATAAAAAGCGCCACGCTCTTTATGTTTATATGCGTCTATATTGTATGTAACCTCCTATTATCCTACAAGGATAACGAATGGCGAATATTTTTAGTTTCAATTTTTTTAAAGTTTTAAAACCTCACTAGTTTGTGACAAATTAAAAATTATGTATGTGTACAAATAATTCTAACGTTTGACCCATCTTAAAGTGACTATACACATCACAGTGTTTTTCATGGATATTTTTAACTGTAAATTATACCTGTTACGTCCACTTATAGCCTAAGTTCACGTGAACAAAGTCGCGAGCGGAAGCTGGTATAGATATATTCCTTTTTGGAAGCGTTAAGCACCACTTTATTTAATACTATCTTTAAATCCAACGCCCTTTTGAAGTTCAGCTAAATCATGTTTAATGATGCTGAAAATTGTGAAGTGATTCCAATGGCGTATTTGATAAAATATGAACTGGGGTCATTGAATTTTCTCTTAGAAATATAAAAACGCAATGATAACAAAAAATCGCTTTTTACACTTACAGTCCCTCACAGGGATACCCAACGGGTGTCATGGACACACACAAATACAAATACACAAATACTCAGACCCAGAACATATATCCAAATTCATCTTTCAGATGTCTGTCTAGGCCAGAATCGAATCCGGGACTCGCGCGTCAGACCGGTATGATGACCGCTCCGCCTCGCTGCTCGTTTAAACACTACTAAGCCTAGAAAATTTAGTATTTACCTACCTACAAATAAAAATGTACCTCAGGTGGACCCTGACAGAAATATTCCATGGACATTGGAACGCTTTGTGTATAATATATCCCTGTCGTGCGTGTTTAAAACCACACGCGCGTCCTACCCGCACGCGTGTCACTTGTATTTTTTTTATAATATAGGAGTAGCAGACGACCATGCAGTCCACCTGATGTTAAGTGGCTGCCGCCGCCCATGGACATCTGTAATCAACCCCAGATAGGGTTAGATATTCCTACCTGAGTTCGGCCACAGATGCGCCGCTACCCCTGAGGACTAAGCTGGAACGCCTCGGAAAAGTATGTCTCCTTACCACACCCTTCAAAACGGAACACAGCAGCGCCTAACACTGCTGTTATTAGGCAGAAATAGGTATGGCGGTGGTGTCGCCGGAGTCGAACCACAAAGGATTCTACCACCTTCAAAATGTATCACCTTCATATTGTATCCTGATGTTTCATACGGATACGCACACGAGTCGTGAAAAAACTATACTGACATAATTCTTGCGTGTTAGTTGAACGCGCGTGCACGCTTAAACACGCGCGACACGAAAGTGCCCTTAAGTGTTATTCTTATCACACGTTTTACCAAACCAGAATATAAGCGATGAACACAATATATAAATTGATAATAATATTGTTGGTAGTAATAATGTAACACAATTTTCAAAATTAAATCTTCTGGGATTAATTACAACTCTAATACAAACGTTTACTTACAAATAATTAAATGCATCAAGATTCCAATGAATAATATTGATTGAAAAGGAAAGTTTAATTTTTAATTAAAATTTATATCCGCTGTCTCGGTTCAAGCAATTTATTAAGGTCCCCTTAATCCATTTAAGAATTTAAATTCACTCAAACTCTTCAAATTCATTTAACTCTCGCCAATACGAGTAGGCTGTACCGCTTATAATTTGTTTAGGCTGCAACTTATTTATTTATTACTACTGGTAATAGGTTTCTCATATTTTTCAATTGTTTTTTTGTAGTGCTTCATCATCATTATCATCATCATCAACCCATTAGTATCCCACTGCTGGGTACGGGTCAACTCACAGAATGTGAAGGATTAGGCCGTAGTCCACCGCGCTGGCCAAGTGCGAATTAGGAGATCTCACATACCTTTGAAATCTTTTTTTTAAGATTTCTCAGGTATGCAGGTTTCCTCACAATGTTCCCTTTCACCGTTTAAGCAAGTGATAATTAATTTCTAATACGCACATAACTTTTAAAAATCAGAGGTGCATGCCTGAACTCGTAATTTGCACATCAGACCCCTTGATGAAAAGACAGAGTTTCTTAACCACTAGGCTATCATGTTTTTTATTGAAGTGTTAAGTATGGAAGAAACGTTCTTTTCTTTCATTCTTTCATATCTAATGTAATAATACCTACTCAATATAACTATAGTAAATTTGCTGTTTCAAAATTGAAAAATAGTAGAATTACAAATTAATTACTACCAGTTAGTTACCAGGACAGTAGAACCGCTAGACCTACATGAAACAGTTCTTGCAACGAAGGGAGTATACTGTAGACAAGGCTAAATCACGTTCCAAGCGACAGTCTTAGTTCAAAATATAGCAACGCACCTATCTAAACTCAGCTTCAGGTAAAATCCCTAGATCTAGGTTCTAGATGGAGATCGTTACTATCGTATAGATATCTCACCGCCTTGTTATTGAAGGAAGCCATTAAATGACTTAAACGGCTGACGATTCTGTCAGCCATTTAATGGCTGTCATGGTGTAATTTACGCGGAACAATGCCGACATGCGCAGTAATTGGCGCAAAAACACGAAATCGAAGAAAAAGCGCGGAGAAATATCGTTTCATTCGTAAATGATCTAAAAACTAATTTTTTTAAATATTTTTCAAATACGAAAATAGATGATAGTGACAATTTCAATTGACAAAACTGGTAGCATTTTCTTGTTAGGAGTGAGTAATCTTTACTAATCTATGTAGGCAGCACCGATTACCCATGATGTACCATATCTACCAACCAACTAAATTATCTTGTCTTGCGTGATAATAATGTACCTAAGCCTTTGACGAGTATGTGTAATTATCGTACATTCCTCCCTTGAACAATTAAACACGTTAGGTGCTTCATTTTAATTGAAACGTTCGGGTAATATCAAATTATTATAGCTGGCGCGTATGTTTCAAAATTTGTTTTCATCAATGTAATTAGTTACCCCACATTAATTAACCTGTTCGACGCGTTTATGAAAATTACGATACATGAAACATAATAAAACATTGAATAATTTGAAAAATACAAAATCATAGCATAAGTTTAAGATGTCATAATAATAACAAATTTGTCACGTAGTTAATGGTGAAGGAAGACATGATAAGGAAACCTGTATACCTCAGATATCTGAAAAACCTAATTGAAGGACGTAATTATTAATTCTGAGAGGTGACCCATTGCTGGATGGGCCAGCAATGGGACAGTAATGTGTTCTTGACGATACAATGTTAATAACATTCCAAGATGAAACCAAATTAGTACATTTGTTAAAAAAAAGTAGGTACTCGTATGTGAGATAGTGAGTAACATTAGGGCAATGTGAATAAGTTAAATGTAGCTTTATCTTTAACGGAATGTGAATAAAATATTATGTTTTCCTGAAGACCCCAGAGGTTAGTGTTGGACGAAAAATCGAGTATGTTCTTGCTACAATTTTATGTGTATTTGTATTATTATATACTTGCCGCATAAGGTATTTTTCTTTCTCCTTCTAGTACGTACCTACTACATTAGTAGTTGAAAAGTGAATTTCAGAATTCTTAAATATTTAAAAATTAATTATAATTTGGTATATCCTTTAACATTTCAAGGTTTATCACGCAATACTCATAAAACATCTAATGTAATTGTAAAAAAAATCCAATACGTACTGTATTTACAGCCAAAATATATTCCACCAAAAGACACTCAAATATAAATGTGTCAGCTTGTGATCAAACAAAATGTACCCTAAAATGATTCCTTCTTACAAGACCGGTATCACGTACGTTTGATAGCATATCGATGTCTGACTGTTCAAAACACGCTGTGTCATAAAATCGAGTCAGAAAGGTGTAAAAAGATACCTTTGAACAATGAACTTTGTAATATATCTATCTACGCACATAACTACTACTACAATTCATACTTAAATTTCACGATGAAGTGAACGGGGTACATGACAGAAAGTAGTCACCGTCGATTATGGTTATTTGTAATGTCTGAAGAGTCGAAAATACATCGCTGGGTTTAAAGCAGAAATCTCTTTATCTGGAGGCACGGCAGTGCCTCCGCCAAGTCGAGCCAAAAGAAGCGGCACGGCCGTACCATCCTTTTCCCGAAGCAATTTGGCCCATTTTTGACCCCCTGTTACGTAAATTTCCAGAAATCCTTTGTTACGCTATGTAACTTCTATGCAGGTAGCAGATCCCATTCGGATACGAACACCTTAGAGTGAAAGGGGCCTTCGCAAATGATTACAAAGAAGACTCTGTTCTCTATATTTTTGGATATTCGAAAAGATTTGTTGTGGTGAGATTATTATTTGATTGATTTATTTATAATGCAATAATGTTTAGGTAGTCGCCGACCATAGATGGATAGATGCGTACCAGAATATAAATAACCCAATTGGATCACAGAACCTGAGAAATAAGTAAGCACGCGGCCTTTATATCTCTTTCAAACACACTTTAAACCATAATACAAAGCGTTCACACTGCTTCTATAAGGTAGGTCGTGGTACAACTAAAGCCAAACCACAAACATCTCAAACTTTTAACCATGGGAAGGAGAAAAACGTGACCTTTAGGGCTAAAAGATGGGACAGTTTCATAGAAACTCCATAACTTTTCATTGGTGACCAAACTGGGTACAATTACATTTAGGGTGAAATTGTATAGGACTAGGCAGTTTTTTTCTCTTAGGTCTATACGGTACCCAAGGGATATACCCAAAAACTTATCCGGCCCGATCCTGCAATTCCCAAATTCACGCAATTCTGTTCATTTCTTTAATGTAGAAACGAAAAATATACATAAAAACTACGTTAAATATGAGTTTTCGTGGAATAATTTCCTTTATTATGAGTTATTATTATGGCGACGAAAACCTTATTGACACTTGAACGACTTCTTAAAAATAATAGACTTCAGTAGCGTGGGAAGCTTATTTTATGCGTAGATTTTCAGTCACAAAACAAATACAGGTCTGTGGTTTCAGTACTATTTATAAGATTGAATAATAACGGTTACAAAATTTTCGAAGGTGGTGGAACCCTTTGAGGTTCGACTCCGGCGGCACCACCGCCACACCTATTTCTACCTAATAACAGCAGTGTTAGGCGCTGCTGTGTTCCGGTTGGAAGGGTGTGGTAAGGGAGACAGACTTTTCCGAGATGTTCCAGCTTAGTCCTCAGGGGTAGCAGCGCATCTGTGGTCGACCTCAGGTAGGAGTATCTAATCCTATCTGGGGTTGATTACAGATGTTCATGGGCGGCAGTAGCCACTTACCATCAGGTGGACTGCAAGCTTGTCTGCTACCCTTATATTATATAAAAAAAAAAAAAATCTAACCTTGGTTTAACCTTTTATACTTTTTAATACAAAATCTGTAGGGTTCTTTGAAACACAAAACACTGGTCGAGCCTCGTTGTTATGTAATCTTATATATAAAATTCTCGTGTCACAGTGTTAGTTACCGTACTCCTCCGAAACGGCTTTATCAATTTTCACTAAATTTTATATGCGTAATCAGTAGGTCTGAGAATCGGCTACTATCTATTTTTCAAGATTGTTCACCCTTAACATTTTTTCAGGTCAGCTAGTAAGTTTGTAAAATTTTATTAACAAAAGGTAATCTCTCAAAAATTAATATTTTATATTGAAAATCTAATACTAATTTATTTAATCTGATCTCAGTGGAGCGAGGAAAACAATATTATACTCGGCCAATTACTAAGCAAATAATAAAATAGGAGGTGTAATCCTTAATATTTTGCGAATATCGAATTGAAAATAATATTATAGTAATGCATAAGTAATTTTTATAAAAAGCACAATCGTAACTTTGACGTGATGAAATATTTTTTGAAACCTAAAATTATATCCACCATCTCATTTAATAAGTAAATACTTAGTAAATACATTTAATAAGGAAAGGGTCCTGCTCATCCCGTCTTAAGCAATTACAGGCTTAAGGAATACAAGATCTTAGGGCCTCATTGAAAAATATTAGTTTACTACGTCTTACACTTATTTACTTAGGTATCTACTGTCGCTAGGAGTAATAACAAGCAAAAAAATTTTTACAAAAAAATAAAACCGACTTCTATGTCACTACAAAGTAAAAAATAATTGAAATAAATGTTGGTTTAGTACATATTTCTGAAGTCGGCGCTCAATATATTTCGTTTGATAACAGCGTAAACAACGTGTCCAATATGAGCGCCGACTTCAGAAATATGTACTAAACCAACATTTATTTCAATTATTTTTTACTTTGTAGTGACATAGAAGTCGGTTTTATTTTTTTGTAAAAATTTTTTTTCACCCTTTTTAGTGATGATATGCTAACGTTTGTATTAATATTATGTAAAATTGTATAAAGGTGATCATGAATAAAGGTAAGGTCTGAATTCATACGGATTGGACCCACCCGCTCGCAGGGCGCTGCCGCGCCCTTCTCGCTTAGTTTTATATTGTCTTATATGTTCCAACCTAACCTAACCAATTCAATACGAAACACTATAGGCGAGGCTTTATGAGATACTAATTATTGGCTAGGTTAGGTAGGAACAGATAAGTAAATAAATCAAACTAGGTGGTAAAACTCTGCGAGTGAACCGGTCCAATTTACATTAATTCAATAGTTAAGAAAAGAAAAAGGAGTTGAAGGTCAAATTTTTCATCATATGTCTCTGTCTAGCAACTTCATTACAACAAATGTATATTCTATATACTTTACATGGAAGGGACATCTGCATCATCAGGATTGAAGAATTAAAGGTTATATCTTCCATCATATGTCTCTACTCAAAGACCTCATCACTCTTCATTATTCACATTTTATATTTGTAAGAAGTGATTGTCAAGTTACTGTTGTTTAGGCCAGCAGTGTCCCTGCGTCACTAGGATTGAAGACTTTACGGTCAAAGTTATCAGGGTTAAGACCTTGAATTTTCATCCTATGTGTCTGCTTAGTGACGTTAATACATATATGAAAGCACAAAATGGCTAACTCCTGTGGTTTAACTTGGAAGCACACCAGCATTATCAGAGTGAAAGAGTTGAAGGTCATTTTTTTCATTACATGTACCTGCTTAGGACCTGTAAAATATGTGTGAAAGCACTAAATGGCTTATTCATGTGGTTTAGGCTGGAGGTACTTCTGCATCATCAGATCTAAGGAGTTGAAGGTCAAATTTTTCATCATATATCTCTGTCTACCAACTTCATTACAACAAATTTCTAATCTATATACTTTACATTGGAGGCACCTCTGCATCATAAGGATTGAAGAATTGAAGTTCATATCTTCCATCATATGTCTCTACTCAAAGACCTTATCATATATTCGTAAGCTCCAAATGCCTAACTTGTATGGTTTAGGCATGAGGCACCTCTGCATTATCAGAGTTAAAGAGTTGAAGGCCAAATTTTCCATCATATATCTCTACCTATCAACCTTATTAAATATCCATAATTTCCAAATGCCTAACTAGTATGGTTGAGGCAGGAGGCACTTCTGCATTACCAGGGTTGAAGAGTTGAAGGTCGAATTTTCCATCATATCATGTTAATCTAGATACTCAATGTTCATTTAAAGTTTCATGAGAATTGAGTGGGCAGAAGGAAAGTTGTCATAAAATATGTAAAAAGCAGGGGTAGTGATGATGAGTTCCACCCCATTACTTAAGTTCTAATCATCAGAGCATACTAATGTTATTACTATGGAAAGTACCGCAACAAAACACCCTTTTATATGAAAAAAAGAAAATTGAAATTGGTTAAGAAATACTCGAGTTATTGAAGTTTATACCGGGAAAGAAAAGAAAGAAATCGGGTTTTTCCAATTTCCCGGGAAAACTGGCGAAAATTTTCAAATTTCCTCGAAATGGGACCCCCTGTGAAACTAGCCGCATATAATGGTGTATGAATCATGTCGATCGGTCGCGGCATCGTGAAAAAATCGCCGAACAAACATAAAAAAAAAATATATATATACGGTCGAATTGAGTAACCTCCTCCTTTTTGGAAGTCGGTTAAAAACCCAAAATAAATGATGTATAAATAAAGATTTTATAAGTAGTTAATGACTAATATTCGAATTTAGAAATTTTGGTAGAAATAGTGGATACGTATCGTCTAAGCCAATATATTGGTCTTTCGGGCCCCTTCTTGAATTCGGTCCCCCAGTGCCCTTAGGGTAAAAACGGATCATAGTGAAATTGGCTCTCGTAGTCTCGTAATCTTCCAAGATTCGATGTTAAACATTTCGTTTCCATCCTGCCTCACTGAGCTGGATTATTATAAGCATTTGCTTATAATATAATAATCCAGATATTTTAGAAAGGATTAACAGATTTTAGTACAAATTTTCTCTCATTACTGCAATGTTGCCAAATTGTATCAATACAGCTATTCTGAAAGTGGTAGAACCATTTGTGGTTCGACTCCGACGGCACCACCGCCACACCTATTTCTGCCTCATAACAGCAGCGTTAAGCGCTGCTGTATTCTGGTTTTAAGGGTGTGGTAAAGAAGACATACTTTTCCAAGGCGTTCCAGCTTAGTCTTCAGGGGTAGCGGCGCATCTGTGGCCGACCTTAGGTAGGAATATCTAATCTTATCTGAGGTTGATTACAGATGTTCATGGGCGGCAGTAGCCACATATCATCAAGTGAACTGCATGCTCGTCTGCTGCTCCTATATTATAAAAAAAACACTGGTATGCTCCGTTCTCCTTACTCACTAAACTAATCATCGAATCTGAATTATTACATTACATTGAAATGTTACTGGTAAAGGAGCGCCTTAGTTGTCAACCCATTACTGTCCCTCTGTTGGCCCCGGATATCCTCCTCGCTGATCAGCTCTCACTCGCTGATCATGGATCGCTGATTAGATTTAGGTTATAGTCCACTCCGCTGGACAAATGCGAATTGGTAGACTTCACACAGCCTTGTTTCGAATCCTCAGGTTTCCTCGCGATGTCTTTATTCATCGTTTAACAAAATGATAATTATTTTTAGATGAACGCATTAATAGCAATCTGCTTATTTATTTTTTTTAAATATGTACTTGGAAATGTTTTCATAATAGTAACAGAGATAAAAAATAAATTAAATTTTGTACAAAAATGTATTAATAAATAAAACCACATTATAATCGTAACATGTATTAATTTACATTTGAGATTATTTTCCACATACAAATTTGAAATCAAAAATATTTGTTCCCGCGGGGTAGCTTGCGTAAAGGGTCGAATCGTTCGACTTCCCAAGAGTCAAAGGACTTGATATTAGGGTTGCCAGATTAAATATAAAAGATGTATAATATACCTTTATGTCTTCTTGTTTCAAAAATATTCATTGTTCTTAATAAAAAAATGTCATTTACCGCTTTAACACGCAAGGTTTCCTTTCCTTTTTTCGCACTGACACTATATTGTCATAGTAAAGAAAGAGTAGTAGGTTAGCTAAGGGTTCGTACACAAAACTGCGATGCGACGTCGCATCGCAAAAATCTGCGAGCTCCCTCGACGCATCGCAAGAACTTGCGAATTAATTCGCATCGCACATTCCTGCGATGTTTCGTCACACTTGTTGACGCCATTTTTAGTTCGTCCTGAGACAGCGCGTGGGAAAAATGTACAGACCTATATTTGTTGGGTGGGAAGACGTATGTAAAAAAATGACTAAGTACGTCGTTGACTTTTTTTATATTACTGATCGAGGAACGCCCTGTTCTTTGGGAAACTAAATATAAAATAAATGATATGTGATAAATGGATGAACCCAAAAATTTTCTTTGTTACTCTTTCCTGTATCTCTTAAGCAATAACAAAAGTGCACACTTGTTTTTACGATCCATGTCACGACCTAATTTTCAATATACGTTCCGTACGGTTGACGGTTATCGAAAGAATGGTCACCCTGGGAGACGCTATGCCGCACGATATCGCATCGCAGCAATTCGCATCGCAATTTTCTGCGTTGCGAATTCGCATCGCGTCGCATCGCAGTTTTGTGTTCGAGCCCTAAGGCCTGTCGGCGAGATAATTACCTACTCTTGCAATGATGCATAGGGTTGTCACTTTTATTTATCTAAACACCTTATATGACGAGTACTTTTATTTACAGTCGTGTAACACCTTGTATACATTATGTTAGTAAATATATAACTTGTACGAAGTAAACACACCCATAATCGGACCAATTACATATCTGTGAACTCAAATCCTGAATTCAGAAAACGGAATGCGCGCGATCATACGCGTGACGCAGCCCGTACTGAGGCAACTCTCGGCCACTCTCCTCTATTTGATTGTGTGCGTAAAAAGTGCGTGCTTACACGGCGCCCGCTACTTACGCATACATTCAAACCGGCGGATTATATGAAGCTGTGCTACTACTCTTTCTTTACTATGATATTGTAATCATATGTACTAAATATCGGGCTATTAAGTTAAAAAAGGGACAGCATTCACGCAGTATCGTATAATGTACATTGTAAATACTCCTAAGTTTTGGCTAATGCCTACTATTACTTTCTGCTTTTCCATTTTTACATCAGGCAACCAATATAAATATATTTCTTCGTGACCTACACAAGCTTATTCTACCCGTTGTAACAGTAAATGTCTTATATCCAAAAGCAACATAAGATCAATTCCAAGCAAAACGTCTATTTACATTATACTTATTGATATATGAAACATGTGACATTTCGGATATTTGTAACATATAATTTACATACATCTATACCATTCCATTGTACATCCGTTTCCTTATATACACAATTAATTTTACAACAAATTACAATTTCACATCCAAACTTAACTATATTGTCAAATAACGTAAAACTAAATGTTATAATTATGTAGGATTTAAACTTAATCCCTCAATTGTGATGTATGAAAATTACAGCTGACTTTATCGTTGTTTCGATTATAAGGATATTTTCGATAATATTCAATATTACCACTAAATGAAACCTTAATTATAATTTAACCCACAATACAATTTTTGTATTATATACACGTTTTCCTATTTAATAAGTCTCTGTTAATTTAGTTTCTTTGGAGGCTTATTACATAATGAGCACTCACATAAATACACATTTTTTTCATTACACCGAAGACCAATAGTATTGAAAATCCCAGTGTCTTATGTAACAAAGATTCAATTTCCATAACAGATGTGACAAAAGGCGTATTGTCCACCCAACACTATGCAAATCTTACCCTCCTCTCTCCTTACGTTAAATTTACGAGGGTCCAAAAATGCCTTTATTGTATCAACATGATTATCTAAAGGCTGGATTTACATTTGTGACTTTATTTCGCCTCCCTTGGGATCATATTTTGGTCGCCCGGTCCATAAAATTTGAATTCCGGTACTTTTTCTCGAATTATCTCGGAATTCTTCGTTATTTCAGATTTAAAAGTAAAAAGTAAATTTTATATTTGTAGGTATTAGAAATTCATTTTATTCGTTGCCTTCGGTACGGTGATTTTTTTGTAGTAGTAGTTGTCATTACTTCTGTAATGATAAATTGGTCTCCGGTGTGTTCAGCGGAATCCAATTATTAATCTATCGACGGTTTCAGTATTCATTTTAAATCGAGATATTTTATTAATTTCAATAACTGCCTTCACGAAAAAATAATTATATTTACTTAAATATAATTCACCTTACGTTTCACAAAACGATTGTCCACTATAACTCGAAAATCTAATGTTTTTTTCAAATCGTCATCAAATAATGTTTACAACATCACACGTTCACAAGATCCACATGAATTAGAACTGCGGTTCAGTTATATTGTAATAGTTCATATCTATTGATCAATACACGAACGCCTCTGAATTTTCTCAATATCGTTGAGATTTATCGTTCTGTGTAAACCAGTGAACCGGTGGTTTTGTTGCAACTTTGTTCGTTACTTGTCCTAAACTAATTCTGGACTCTCCTTCAACTGAACTCGATCATTGTATCATTTCGCTTAAATTGTTCAAATTTTTTTCATTATTAATAATAGAAGTATAGGTATAACATCTCAACATTTGTTTGTCCCACATTTTGTGACTAACATTTAAACGACTAGAATTTCATCGAATCAGACTAGATTCGATGAATTATCTAAGTAATGTTTACGCATTTCGTCTTCGTCAGTGTAAATTAACCATCTTGTTTGGCATTGACCATTAGATCTTAGCAATATTTTAGAAGTCAGCATAATTTATTTGTTGTCATTTGCGTCTTCGTCAAAATCAATTGTAAATCGTTTGTAGGTTGATATGCACGACTAGAAATAAATAGTAACACTTTGTAATTTGCGTAATAAATTTCTTCTCATATATGTAGGTATACTCGTACGTCTTTGTCAAAATCAAATCTAAGTCGATTGTAGTTGCATATCCATTCCAGGACTACAACTCAAAAGTATTTTATAAGTCAATTGGTATTTTTTTGTAACTTCCATATTTTCCGTGATCAAACATAAGTCGTCTGTAGTTCGGTGTGGGAGCTTGCTCGAGGTGTGTTAACGCAACGGTTCCTCATAATCTGTCCAAAAGTCGTTCGGAACTGTTTGGACATAGAACAGTATAGCACAAAATTTATAGCTCCGTTGAGGAGGGCGAGGGCATCCATCATCTCGCCGAACAAGTTGTAGCAGCGCTTGAAGAAACATCGCCCCAATGTGCCGCTCATCAGGCCTGGGAATTTAAAAATAATTAGGTCAATTAAAAAACAATGTGTAATAAAATAGTATTAAGCCGTACTTAAGTAATAGTACTAAATTAAGAAGTAGCTTGATAATAATGTTAATGTTAATAATTATTGAAAAAGAAATGAGATTATAATAATACTTTCAATTGGAGTTTCATGCAGAACATATTTAAAGTTTTTAATAGCTTTATTAATTAAAAAAATCATAACCTCGTAACTCATAATAACGTTTCAATGCGATTAAAAAAATAGTAATTCATGAAAATATTTTAGAAATGCTACATTTCTATATCGAGAAACAAACTAAAAATCCTAATATATTTTAAATGAATATCCATTATTTGCTTAATTCTTATAAAATCTGACATTGTGTTTACATTCAGTCCCTATATTATAGGGATATTACGAGGTTTCTCCGCTTTTACAAATGTATATTGCATAACTAATCAAATTCTGTCACAGACAGATGTTGGTCTTGCCTTAGTAATGCGTAACAAAGTGCTTGTAGTATAAACTGCAAACGTGAGATGAAAGGAAAACCCCATTTGAAATTCGGATTTAGAGGATAACAGCAGTAGATTCTTTTTTAGGATATCTTCAATCTACTATTATCCCTTTAGTGGGGAAAGATTTCCTCAAGAAAAATTATGTCCATCGCTGGCCAAATTCACGAATGTCCACTGTACACACTTTAAAAGATTATAAAGAGAATGAAAAGATGTACGATGCGTATTTGAAAACCTCATGATGGTTTATTGTTTGCTTCACCGTCAAAGTTAGTATAAAGAAACTTTTACATGACATATAAGTATCAAAGGTGCTTGTGATTTGTTGGGGATTCTGCGGAGCACAATTGCGGTAGTTTTAATTTGTAACCGGTGGTTTATTATCTTCAAGTACGAATTGTTACACTTCCTACACTTTTGAGGTATCACTTACCTTTTTTTTTTTTTGTTTACGAGGGGGAAACCTTCAAAAGGTACCCGACGACGTGGGAGCGACGCCGGGTTATGTGGAATTTTTACCGCTAAAACCCCCCCGGTGGTCGTCCTCAACGCTTGTTGGAGAACTCCGGGATCTCCGAGGGAACACAACCGGAGTCCTCCAAGCGCAATGCCCCGATCGGGCTCTACCCTGGGGGAGCACTTTTGGCTCCTCCCACACCATCTGGTGTTTACGACGGTATGCGACCACACATACCGTCGTCCTTCCCGGGGTTGCTTGCTGGACGGTTCGAGCTCCCACTCTTGCCACCCGCAACCCCGGAAGCCCCCTTTTAGTCGCCTCTTACGACAGGCAGGGGATACCGTAGCCCTTTTCTATTCCCGAGACTACAGGGACAGAGGTATCACTTACCTAGAATGCCTTGCGGAAACTCTGTCAGCAGGAACAGTAATAAGACAGCAACAAGCATTCTTGTCGTGCGGTCGGTTCTCCGTTCAGCTTTGGACCGTTTCGTCGACTTCCTCGTAAACACATTCCCATTGGTATTCACGACCGCGTCTGCAGGACAAGCATTGTATCCTTTCAAGGCCTTTTTTCTGCTATTCGCGCGATATAATACTCTGATCAGCCAAGCGCTGATCACAGTCAAGATGGCACACGGTAGCAACTTGATGACGACTGCATGTACCCAGAAGTTGATCTGATACAAGCTGTTTTCGTGATTCGAATCGACGAAGTAGACTTTCGATGGCCTACTTTCTAGTGTAATGTCTTCGTGTATCGTGAATACCTGGAAAACAGAGATTATTTGATATTAATAATTAGGATTACCTATTTACTTAAAAGTATTTAGAATACAAGTACTTCTATAATACATGAAGCTCGTACTATATGTTTAGTTCTCTCAATATTTCTCATTAGTTAATGCTTAATAAATATTTTCTACTACTACTTCAGTTATTTTTCGTTCAGATATAGGAAGTAGAGTTTAAGTGGTAAAAATACAAACCACACATGCGGTCAATAAATGAACAAATGCGTCCGCATAAGATTTTATGGCCGTAATATTTCACCGCTATAAAATGTTTGGCGGTTTTGGATTTTTACGATTTTAAGATTTTAACGTAGAAATTCTAGATTTTAACGGAGGTGAACGTATTTTTAAATACGCCTTCCGAAATCCTTTTTCTTTTTTTTAAAGGAAAGTCGGCACTTCAGGCATTTTTAAGATTATCGTGCATTTATGGATAGTATAAACACACTTTCTTAATTAATACTCGTAAACAACTTAAAAAACATAAAAAAGTGATACATATTTTGTTATTGTGTTTCCACTAATCATGATTTCAATAAGTTTAATTTTAAACTTATTATATAAAAGTGTGCCATGAGTACTCCTTCATTAATACATGTGGGCGTGAATACTCCATTTAATAATTATCGAAGCAATATTATCACGTAGGTACTAACAATACACAAGGCTGTAATTTGAAATATTTTTAAAACGAGCAAATCGTTTTCTCTCTTAGCTCTATTTGTTTTTAAATAGTCCTAAATCTAAATTTGCATCAAATCTTATCTTATCAAACTGTCATGTGCAAAGCCTACCGCATTGTATCCCGACGACGTGACGACTGTCTTATGTGGGACAGAAGAACTTCTAACTGAGGCATGGCAAAGTATTTATGAGCAAGAGAGACTGAGCGATCATCTGAGTAAAGATCTCAAATAAAATCGAAGTTTTCAGGAGACATATAGTCTACCTCGTACCTCGCAAATAGCCGTCCATGAACCATGAATTTGTAAGTAATTCAAGGTAGGATTGAAGGCAACATGCCATAGGCACATTGCTATTTTTGAGCACTAAACTGAAATTCTTGTACTTGTACTTATACGAGTAAGTGAACTTTTCTTACCGCGTTCTTCAACCCAGATCAAAGCAACTCTTGACACTACATGCTATTAGGTACGCAGAAATAAAAAAGAAAATCATGGTGATAGTGCCACCACCTGAGTTCAATTGGTTCTACCACGTACATCGAAGTAGACGACTCATAACTACAATGACGCACTCTAAGCCACAACAACAACAATAAGGTAACCTTCTTGCATATTTACCGTCGTAAAAAACAAAACCACAAAAAAGTAAAGAGCACAAAATCACCCGTCACGTAAATCTCGTACTGCAATCGGAATCAAAGTGCTCTTAACGCAATAGGATTAGGGTCTCGTGGATAAGAAATCGATTTGCCGAAGGCTAAGGTGTGAATCGTAAGCCTTGGGCGGTCCCGATAATTGTTTTCCTTCACGCCACCCTCACCGTAATCAATCATTTGACTAAGATAATTCAATTACTTTATAGTGCCTTGTCAACTACATTATGGATTAAGAACTAAGAATTAATCAATTATAGTGATATATTATATAACAAAGTTTTACCGCGCCTCTTTCAGTCAACATAAATCAAGTCGCATAGTACTGGATATATAAACTCCTTTGCAAAAAAAACGGGCACCTTACACACACACTTTACCTTAGCTTTTCTATGGGTAAATATTATTATATTTTTAGTATGTCATTAGCTTGGATGACTAGAAATTTCTTATTATCAATGAGAATCTAGTTTTTTAACACTTTTATCCTGGTATCGGTGTTTTAGTCAATGTAAACAGAGAGCCGTGTTAAAATGGACATTTTTATGGGTATAATGAAATTAAGACTACGAGTATTTTTATGGTATTTTAATAAAAGAGACATTAAAAAATAAAAATTAATAACGAGTATGACCTCCTCTTGCAGCGATTACGGCATGTAATCGTCTTGGCATGCTTCCCACCAGGCTTTTGATGGTGTCCTGTGGAATGTGTTCCCACTCAGTCGAGATTACACGTTTAAGCTCTCTGATGTTTTGTGGAGGTGGTTGGACAGATCGTACTCGCCTTTTTAGGAGGTCCCAAACATGCTCAATGGGGTTAAGGTCGGGGCTCCGCGCTGGCCAATCCAAACGACGAATACCGACCTCTTGCATATAAGCATCTACGTCGCCAGAACGGTGGGCCCGAGCATTATCGTCCATGTAAATGGCATCTTCACCAATTACAGTCAGTGCGGGTTGTGCATTTTGAGAAAGGATTTCTGTTATGTACCTATGCGCATTTAGTGAGCCATTTTCTATGAATACTATCTCGGTACGATAGTTGGAAGTTACGCCCGCCCAAAACATAACGGACCCTCCACCATAAGGGGTGATTTCTTCAAAACACACATCGGCATAGCGTTCCCCTGGTCTTCGTAACACTCGCCGACGTCGGTCCTCACCATGCAGACAAATTCGAGCCTCATCGGAGAAGAGTACGCTACTCCAGTTACCTGGTGTCCAAGATAGGCAATTTCTAGCGAACCTCAACCGCGCAATCCGGTGCTCACGGAGTAACTTGGGGGCCCGCGCTGGTCGTCGACTACGTATATCAGCAGCTAAAAGTCTTCTCCTCACAGTCCATAGGCTAACTTGTGCTCCTCGTACCTCTTCAAGGTTTCTTTTGAGGTCTATGTAACTGCATTTGCGGTTCCTCAGCGCCTGAGTCACTAAAAAGCGATCGTCTCGCGGCTGTGTGCAACGTTTTCTCCCAGAACCTTGCCTTCTCTGAACGGAACCTGTCTCTTGGTATCGAGTCCAGGTTCTTTGTACGGTTGAACGACTCACGTTTAACCGCTGTGAGACGTAACATTGGCTACACCCCTCTTCCAGCAGCGCTATAATTTTACTAGCTCTCATTGCTTTTTCTGCCATTACGATAGACACAAAGATATCTGTTTTAAGTCACAATAAGGCAGAATTATGCGATAAACATAAATTGTTGTACTAAAAATAACGAAAAGTTACTTTTAGTTGCTTGATAACCTTTTAACCGCAAACCCGCGAAAAGTGTCACAAAATGAAAAAGGGATTAATAATTTAAAAAACAAAAGTTTTGAATTTGGAATGAACTTTTTTTCATACCCAGACTCTTTATTAAGTGCCAGTAACATAGTTTGGCTATTAAAACCTCTGAAGAACTAAATTATTACCAATAATGTTAAAAAATCAAACCCGCCCGTTTTTTTTGCAAAGGAGTGTAGTTTATAAGGCAAAGAAGATATGCAGGGCTATGTGCACTTCGCTTATAGCCCCGCGTCTTGTATAGATCTCAAATGCAAAGTTAAGCGACGACCGGCGCAGTCGGAATTTGGATGGGTGACCGCTAGTGGCAAAGATTTACGTGCGCTTGTCGATCGTCATTTTTGAACTGCAGTCTTCAAACCTCATCGGAAGCCTGAACACATTTGACTCGTAATTGCCGTGATCAGATACTCGTGATTAGTTTTCAGAAAATGGTAAAAATACTGAAATTCTCTATTGGTGGTAGAGAGCACTTGACATCAGGTGGGCTACGAGCTCGTATACTTCTGCTACATAGGAATAATGTTCACCTCCATTTAAGTTTATTTCCACGAAACAATATCAAATGACATTCATACAATCTACTTGAATATTGGCCGTAACCGTACAAGTTTCCAACTCGAAGGAAAAATATCAATATCACAATAATTCCTTTGTTCTTCATTTCATTTGTAAACACCTTGAGGGGATTGTAAGATGAGAAATCATTATTGCAGGCGAAATTACAATGGCCCTCGCGCAAATTGAAAGAAGCTTTTTAACATTGATTCTTTCAGGAAACAATGAACCTGGTTTGATTTATGTAACAAAAGCATTTTACTTGATATTAAAAGATCATTGCACCCTATGAAATAAAACACGTGTAAAATTCACGAACAATTGATCTTTCGCCTTACGATACCGAATAGCGGTATTTAGTTAAAATAATGAAATCTATCTATTACCTATACACTCATAGATTAGTAAAGATTACTCACTCCTAACAAGAAAATGTACCCAGTTTTGCGAATTGAAATAGTTGCGTAAAAAAGTTTTGCCACGTCTCCGTGCTAAAATGTCCCTAAAATATTTAAAATAATTATTTATTTATTATGTAAAATACGCAGTATTAGTTATTTATTCGTAAATTTTCTCTAAAAATGTCTTTATTTGTCAAGAATTCAAAAAAAGAACTTACTAATAAGACGTTTGTGGCTTCATTCAATTTCAAGGCGGCGAAGTATCTTTACTAATCTATGTATAGTGTATACATAGTCATATTCTACGCGTGCGTGTTTATTAAATTAAAAAAAACTGTTTCGGACATCATCAGATCTCTTGTATCATTGAGTCAAAAACATCATGATCAAGCTAGATTAAATTATTCAAATCGTGTATATGATACCAACAAACAAACAATAAAGTGATTAATTTGTGTGTTCTGGATCTGGGTGTTCTTATACTTGTCTTTGAGTGTGTTCACGACGCTCAAGAATCCGAGTGCGTCATTATAATTCTAGAAAACTTTATTTTCTTTTAGTATAATAAATACATACATACATAGTACAATACGTAATCCTTTGAATACATCAAAAGCTGACTGACTTCTAATTAGCTATTTTAAATCCCTAATTACAGTTAAATTTGTCGTAATTACCATTAACGTAACCTAAGTAAACAAATGGTGTTATCCAGCAGGTGGGATATTGGCTATATACAGTTGTAAGTGTGGGAAATATAAACAATGGGGGACCCTGTGTGTAGGCGGTGGTTATTTCTGACATAATACATACGTATACTACACATACATGGACTCCTACCATTACGAAACAAGAAAGGAATTATCTGAAATAATATTTTACATAAAATAGGCTAATAAGCTAATAAGCTTTTGCTCACAAAAGACGTTGTTTTTTTATAAGGTTGACGTAACTGAGGAGCTGTCTATGAAAATCTGTAACCAACTCCATATATACTCCATATTACCTGAAAAATACCAGCCATGACCTAGACTTTCATTTTGACTAAATAATTAAATTTATAATTTTGCACTAACAAATAATATTTTCTCGGATAAATAACCAAACTTGTGTGATAAACGAAGCCATGAAACCAACTAATATTACATTAAACTCGGTAAGATGTTATGGTGTCGGAAGCAGAGAAGTTTCTCGTTTAATTAATCAAGAACTAATATAATCAGAGTAACTAACTAACTAGGGATAATTTGCGAAGCGGTTATGATCGTGGTTGAAAGGAAGTATGTTCGATGAAGGTTTTCTGATTTTCTAAATTAAAACAGTGTTTTACACAGAAGAATAGTAATACATATTGCAAACGGATTTTTAAAAGATTTCCAGGTAAAAGAGTTCTGAGTTCTCTAAAATTAGGTAAGCGTGCTAGTAAAGTCTACTCTACTCTACTCTACTCTATACTTGACCAGCGCGATGGCCTAAATTCCTTTCACTTTAAGAGAAGACTCGTATTAAGCCTTAGATAATTAAACCAACTAAGGTTACCTACTTAAGAAAATAAGGTTACGAATTCTGTCTTGAGTAACGGTAAAAATGAGTATACAAACACTTAGACCCAAAACGCACAAATTAATCATTTTGGCATATAGTCGTATGGTGACAATAATTACCTAACGAAGTATGTATTACCTGTAGGACTACCATGAGTTTACAAAAGTATTACTCGCTAGCGACTGCGTAAAATAAATGTATGAAAAATTGTACAGCGCCTCTGGTGGTTACTCGTAGAACTAAAATCCGTAGTGACGTAACTCGATACGTAAAAAACCTATCAAAATCAAATCGCTAGCGAATATCATTATGATCTATTGCCATACAAATTCGGTCCCATGAGTCATTAATTTGACAGACGTTGTCAAGAAATACCGTAACGATAGTAGTTATGTTATTCACTAGCAAAATGACAATAGTTTTCTATTTACCATTTCTATAGTGGCGTTTCTATGCCAACTCATGGTAATGCTACTGAACGATTATTGTTTGATACAAACACTCGGTTTGAACTATAATTTTATCTAGCTTGATCATGTATGATGTATTTTGACTCAATGATAAATGACAAGAGATCTTATCTTAACAGCAGTGAGACAGTAATGGATTGACGATTACTTCCTCGTTCGTAAATTCAATCTGTACGTGTATATCTCGTCCTAATACATTCAATTTTCAAAGTCGGCATGTTTAGAAAGAAGGATTAAGTCCTTTATTCAATACGTTTTCACTTTTTACGGAATAGTTAGTTGCCTATGTTTCAAAAGCATAAGATATGTTTCGAATAAATAAATACTTTTTGAATTTACAAACACATTTTCTTACTTTATCTATGCGAAAGTGAATCTGTTTGACCTTCCGTTACATGGACTGTACGATACTATTCTTTGCATAAGGCTAAACTTTTTCGCAAAACTGGTAAAGAACTAGGTGAAGGTGAATGTTAAACACATTAAAAATCTAAATAACTTCGATAACAGACAGGCAGACTTACATGTGTCCCTGTAGTTCCGGGACTAGAATAGGGCTACGGTAACTCCTGCCTGTCGTAAGAGGCGACTAGAAGGGGGCTTCCGGGGTTGCGGGCGGCAAGAGTGGGAGTCGAACCGTCCAGCAAGCGACCCCGGGAAGGACAGCGGTATGTGTGGTCGCATACCGTAGTAAACAAAAACGTCGAAAACTGCTCCCCCAGGGTAGAGCCCGTTGGGCATCGCGCTTGGAGGGCTCCGGTTGTGTTCCGTCGGAGATCCCGGAATTCTCCAACAAGCGTGGAGGCCACCGGGGGGGTTTTAGTGCGGTAAAAATCCCACATAACCCGGCGTCGCTCCCACGTCGTCGGGTATCTTTTGAAGATTTCCCCCTCGAGAGAAAAAAAAGGCAGACTTACTTGAGGATCCGGAGTAGGACTATGGGTAAGCTACTGGGTGATTGATGAGTGGCCCCGACTAATTCTTATAGCTCAATATTTTTTATTCTTTAACACTTAATATTAAAAATTAAAAAAATATTCTGGTAATTGTATATAACAGCATATTTATACCGAAGGCCGATAATTGCGTCCAGTAGTTTATTCGTTAACGTAAAAATATACTCTTTTTACACGCTTTACATTATCTTCACTTGTATGTTTGTCAGTGAGTAACTCAGTTTTTCAGTAGAAAGAGATCAACATACATCCTTATCTTACTCTGCATACTGAAATAGAATACCGAAAGCTTTTTAGTTGATTTTATCATAAAAGCGTTTTTTAGTTTTTTGATCTATATTTATTATTCGAAGAATCACTTTACTAGCAAAGACCACGCTTCGCCATGAATCAATCTGACATTAATTATTGCAGAAGTAAATAAAAGTATTCCAGTTGATGCATTTAGCGGGAAAACACATTAAATTTTATACTAGGTAGGTATGACAATTTGAAATACATTCCTATGGGAACTTCCGGGTAAAAAGAATATTAACATAGTCTATACAAATTCAACGTTGTGTGAAAATGTGAATCCATCAAGTATTTTTAATTTTGTAGATATGAAAGAAACATGACATGACACATATATGAAAGAAAGACGCTTGGAGTTCGGAACCAATTTCCGGGAACACGCACAGTTCTGTATTACACGAAAGATTTCATTTTGTTTTCTCATATTATATAATTACATAATTAGTTTAATATTATTATATAATTAGTTGAAGGTGGTAGAACCCTTTGTGGTTCGACTCCGGCGGCACCACCGCCACACCTATTTCTACCTAATAACAGCAGTGTTAAGCGCTGCTGTGTTCCGGTTTGAAGGGTGTGGTAAGGGAGACATACTTTTCCGAGGCGTTCCAGCTTAGTCCTCAGGGGTAGCGGCGCATCTGTGGCCGACCTCAGGTAGGAATATCTAATCCTATCTGGGGTTGATTACAGATGTCCATGGGCGGCAGTAGCCACTTACCATCAGGTGGACTGCATGCTCGTCTGCTACTCTTATATTATAAAAAAAAAAAAAAAAAAATAACATAATACTTACAAAATATGACGGTATGCAGAGTATTGGTGGTAGCAGAAAACTGCTCAGGATCGCGAACGAGCAGCGGCGGTCCGTACATAGCGCAGGACCATATGATGGGTACCTACACAAAAATCATATTAGGCAATTTTTATTTATTTTAAACGTCTGCACAATAAAGACAGTAATATTTTCGAGTGTATGATTAATTATTTATGTTTCCTGTGATGTAGTCTAAACGGCTCGATTAATTTTAACATGAGGTTAATTAAGCTAGACGCTTTCTCACAACCCCACACTAGGATCCCTGTATCGTGGCTGCCATGCACACACACATAGACGAATACACAAATATCCAGACCCAGAACAGACCTCTAAATTCAACATTCAGATATCTGTCTGACCGGGGATCGAACCCAGAACCCTTTGCGCGTCAGACCGGTAAAGTGACCAGGAAGTAATGTGGGCAGACTAGGTGTCGGCACGAGAGACTTTGAATGGGTAGATTATTTTGATTTTTCCGGCACGGCCACTTTCGACTAATTTACGCTATCGTGTTTTACATTTCTGAAAATCATTTGTCTTAAATAATAAATGAGAAATCAGAAGAGAATCTTCTTCGCAAAGTTTGTAGTTGTCACGAATTTTGTGAATGCTAAATAACGGGTTTAATTTTTAATATTCAAATACCATTATCTTTGTGTTTGTTGAGCGTAATCGATTGTTTGCTATGATAAAGCATTTTAAGTGGTGCGCTACGCACACACGGATATTCATTGGAAAATTTTATACTTTGCATTTTAAAGCTATATTCATGTACTCAGATATCTCGAGGTTCATTTTATTAAAAAAAAAGTTTTGAATAATTATTAGTTTATTAAAATGTAATCATCATCAACCCCTTACTGTCCCACTGCTGGGCACGGGTCTCCTCTCAGAATGAGAAGGATTAGGCCATAGTCCACCGCGCTGGCCAAGTGCGTATTGGTAGACTTCACATACCTTTAAGATTTTTTTTTATATAAATCTCTCAGGTATGCAGGTTTCCTCACGATGTTTTCCTTCACCGTTTAAGCAAGTGATAATTAATTTCTAATTAGCTCAAATTTATTTATCTAGATATTGGTTTATAGATACATCAAAGCTTTATCATTGATTAATCCAATTAATGTCCTAGATCTTAACATACAAATTACTTGATTTTTGTGGCAAAAGAACAATAAATAAATTCTAATGGTACATATTATAATTTTAGAAGAATGTAATTTTCATTGAATATAAAAATAATAAATTTCAACGCTACATGTACGCTAACTTTATACATACATATGAAAACTTCTAAATTGGTTTATATTTGGACACTTGAGAGCGATCAATTCTCTAACCCAAAATAAAATATACATTTCAAAATAGAAAACAAAGCGACGTAATATAACATTGAAAGTTCATATTATTCAGAATAAAGTATAATTAAATACTAACTTGATAGCAATATATCTCCAGATGGCGAGCGACAGTGTGAGCAGGATGGAGGCGGTGTGCAAGATCTGCGTGAAGTGCATGTGGAACAACATGTACACCGCCCAGGAATATGGCCGATCTTCCTGTCCCGGGAACAACTGCCAACAACAAAATTACTAAAACATATCACAAAATACAGGAATGTAATAATTGTTAAGAGTAACGGGTAGCCAGCTTTTTTATATAATAGGAGTAGCAGACGAGCATGCAGTCCACCTGATGGTAATTGGCTTCTGCCGCCCATGGACATCTGTAATCAACCCCAGATAGGATTGGATATTCCTACCTGAGCTCGGCCACAAATGCGCCGCTACCCCTGAGGACTAAGCTGGAACGCCTCGAAAAAGTCTGTCTCCTTTACCACATCAGAAACCAGAACACAGCAACGCTTAACACTGCTGTTGAGGCAGAGGCAGCATGAGGCAGAAATAGGTGTGGCGGTGGTGCCGCCGGAGTCGAACCACAAAGGGCTCTACCACCTTCTAGCTCTAAGTAGGACCTAATCCGACCAGAATTTGAAGCCAGCTTTCACACCAAAGTTGGTCTTGGACTTCATTTTAGTTACAGTCCCAGTATAGACACTGATCGGGATCTGTAAATAGATCCAAAAATAGATAGTGTCCTTAGTGGATAAAATTAAGAACGTCGAGGCTTTGAAGTTTTTAAATACGGTTCTTAATCGATATTTATTTGAACGTAAGTATTAGTAGTAAAGTAAATGGGTCTTATGGTTACACAGAAATCTCATATGTCAGTGACAGATTTTTAAATTAACCACATATCAACCTCTCGCAAAAAATCAATGTTTATATCGTAGAAAATTTAATAAGATTTCTCGGTAAAGTATACCTCCTGTACGTTCTCAATATATTGGGGAGGTTAAATTCTAGTAATAAATCTTCTACCGTTCAATCGTTGCTTATATGACTTCATATCAATATTCCTCGAAGGTGCTTCTCATCTAATGGACGAAATTTAACTTTATATTTGATTTTCATGATATTGAAATAAGTTTTCTCAATTCCGAGAAATTGAAATTAAATGCTATCTGTTGTACACTAATACGTTTTTTGCTTAGAATTCATATCATTTTATACCTTGATCAAAAACTCTGCTCCAAATTTCCATTTTTATGAAACTGTTATAGCAACTACTACAATCAGCATCCTTAATATCTCCAATCAATTGTAAATCTAATTTTAATAACTTAAATTTTTTTGTAATTTATGTAACTAAAGCTTTTGATATCCATGTTTATGTGATATCGTTATAATACTACACCCACCTATCAGCCGACTACAAATCGACTGTAAAATGTCTATGTCTACACAAACATATGATTCCAAGACTTTCAACGGAGATAAATACAAGAAGAATGCATTTTTCTTTCACTTAAATGCCTTCCTATCGTTCGCTGTTTGCATATGTATTTGTATAGATCTAGTCTTAACAATTGTTAGACCTATTCAATTGTATTCAATTTTTTGGTCACTTTTGAGCTCGCAGCTTCTTGGCCGTAGGCCCCGTCAGGCCCTGGCCCGTGACATTTTGCCAGTCCTACCACCCTATAGTTACGCCACTGCCTTCCACTACTATTCATGAAAATAACCACTTACCAAATAACTGTATATGGCAAAGGGCACATACTCCAGCATGACGAAAACATCAGCTACTGCCAGCCATTTCAAAAGACGATTGATGGGCGCTGATGCAAGGTCACGTCGTGTCAGAACCGCAACATTTAACGCGTTCGCTAGACTTCCGAACAGGCATATCTGAAGATTTAAAAGTTTATAAATAATAATAATAAATATTTATTAAAAATAAATAAATAAATAAATTACAATCAGTAGAGATGTTTTTTCCTGAGGATACCTAATGGGAATAATTTCAGTTATCAAAATAGTAACTTTTTTAGATTTAATTTATTGTCATGTTCGAATGAAAGTGATGATGAATGGCAAGATTATTTACATAGCTACAAAGACTAACTACAAAAATTTTATTGGCTTTAAAAAATCTGTTGTTGAGATTCAACTAGTAGAAGGTACCGGAAAGGAAAAGAGTAGAAATATCTACAAAAAGGAATGAGATGCCATCAAAAACAATGCTTGTAAAAAGATCCAAGTCTCGCCATTCAGTTCTTCTACCGTAAAAAGTTTTGAGATCTATGTAAAACCAAGCCGGTAAATGTATGCAGTCCCTACTTAAGGGACCTTCAGTCTTAAGGTATTATCTCACTATCTAACCTGACAAGATCTCATGGGACCATACCAATATTAAAAATCTTCTATGTTCTAAATAAATTGACGTGGCAATCGTACTAATGTAACCTGTGTGATGCGATATGATAAGATGAAAACACAATGTGACTTGCAGTACGATTGCCACGTTAATTTATTTAGAACATAAAAGATTTTTAATATTGGTATGGTCCCATGAGATGTTGTTAGGTTAGATAGTGAGATAATACCTTAAGACAGAAGGTCCCTTAAGTAGGGACTGCATACATTTACCGGCTTGGTTTTACATAGATCTCAAAACTTTTTACGGTAGAAGAACTGAATGGCGAGACTTGGATCTTTTTACAAGCATTGTTTTTGATGGCATTATTATTTACTCTAAACGACATTTTGTCTATGAAGCTATTATGAGGATTGAGACTAATGTAGTGGTGTGGTAATTAAATATTAGAAAGCTTATAACTAAAGTAAAGTTAGAAAGAAAATGAGCTGATGATTTTCAAACAGGTAAACAGATATCTTAAGTCTTAGCTAATAACACTCGATCAAGTCACCTTTCTTACAAAATAAGCTAAAATTAAATTCGGTACATTTGTTCCGATGGCATAGACGAACACGCAGATACACACATTAAACTTATTACACAGCTCTTTTGTACCGAGGATGGCGTTTTAAAAAAAGGTTTTTGGGATAACACATATTAAGTTTAACCTACGAAGCGATAGAAAAGAATCAGTATTCAATAAAACATAGGATATGTGAAATATCTCACCAATAAGCTGACGTATCCATGTATATTGTTGTAAGCGAGAACCAAGTCCCTAAATTCTCCGGAGCAATAATCGGATCGAGAGCATTCCTTGACAACAGATATATTATACTTATTCCGCCAACTCTCGAGCACTTTCAAGACTTCGCCAATGTTACTGCTATTGCTGCCTTTGTGTTTCAAAAGGGAAATAAAACTGGTGTCTTCGAAGAAGTTGTAAGTGTCATTTATTCCGAGATATGTCGAGTTGTACTTGGGTCGGGTGTCGTCGTCTGCTAGCATTGTGATCGCGGACGACTTCTCCTTTGTTCATCACTTAACACTGCTCGGCACTTGCTTCCGTAAACGGCTTTATTGATATCATTCGAGCCGCGTGTGACTAGAGCACTTTACATTCTGTTATCTGTGAAAGAAAAAGCACATTCTAGTACAAACTTTAGTCATAAAGGGTCCACGAAATCCGACTCATGAATACACGAAAAATACTCAATAAATCTAAAAGACGAAACATTACCATAATCTTTGTTGAACTTAATGCTGTCTAAATTCAATGAACAAGT
This sequence comes from Epargyreus clarus, assembly GCF_041222505.1. Classification (NCBI taxonomy): domain Eukaryota; kingdom Metazoa; phylum Arthropoda; class Insecta; order Lepidoptera; family Hesperiidae; genus Epargyreus; species Epargyreus clarus. The sequence goes on along the minus strand of NW_027332231.1, from coordinate 5,835,760 downwards.
TTCAGCAAAATTGTAATGAATTATTAATACTTGGAAAAATCGCGACGAACTTTGCGCCAGTTTATAGTCTATTATTTGTCTATTTTATAAAAGCACGATTGTACTGAAAATGGTCGAATAATAACTATTATTGTTCTGTATTCTGCGGAATTCGAAGCTGGCTGTGCCTTGGCATTTGCGGTCCGAATGAACTCGATTATACACGCCACAGCGGGTTGTTTCGGTATCGAGGACTGCAGTTTACATAACATACTTTGCTTCTAAAATAGACGTCTTATAAAAGAACAACATCTGCAGTATTCAATAGGTATCTCTTTATTTTCACTTTCCATGAAACCGTACACTGATCTCTAGGTTTTTTTTTTTACCATAAAACTGAATATTTATTGCTATTAATAAATAAAATAATAATACCCACATATTATCGTTAAAATTAATTTATTTGTAATTTTAAAATTTGTCTAGGTTTGTAAGTTTAGTTTCACAAGCCAATTTTAACTAAATATTTGAATAATAACGAAAATTGTATAGGCAAAAAAATCTTCTTTGAAACAAAAAGGCAAATAACACCTTTGAAATTAGTGCAATATTTGCATAAATCTTAATAAATGACGTCACTAATTTAATCAACTTATTTTCATAGATACCAAATATATATTTAAAATTTCAGCTCAATCGGTTAGAGTTAAATGATTTAAAATTCAGATGCAGGATTTTACCCTCAAATACCTAAATATAAGGTAACAAGACAAGTAAAAAAATCTTATAAAATTAATCCCTCCCAACTCTTTGCCTCTGCTGACTTGCCTAAGAGAAAAAATTATGCAAATAAATCAGCATTTAATTTCGCCTCTTCACGGCTTCAAATTATTCATTGTTCTATTTTTGGCTTCTGACAAATTCCATAATTACAAAATGGTAATCTAGAGCCATGACACGATAATAATAAAAAAAAAATAGTTTAATACGCTAATAACAATTGTGATGTCGGACATTCAATTGCCGCTATTAAGCAATATCAAAACATAAGTACCACAAACACTAGGTATATAAATAGCTAAACTGAGGGTCCGGACGCGAGCAAACGCTGTCGAGACCGCGGACGAGTGCTACTAGAGTACCCGTAGTCCCAACAAAAGGCGTCCAGAGGAACAGTGTGGGATCTTAGCCGGCATATCCCCTTCGCTGCCCCGCAGCCGAGTGGAACCCATGAAGGGTTTCTCCACGAAAAACAGATACCTTTTTTTATAACATAGGAGTAGCAGACGAGCATGCAATCCACCTGGTGGTAAGTGGCTACTGCCGACCATGGATATCTGTAATCAACCCCAGGTAGAATTAGATAGTCCTACTCGAGGTCGGCCATAGATGCGCCGCTACTCCTGAGGACTAAGCTGGAACGCCTCGGAAAAGTGTGTCTCCCTTACCACACCCTTCAAAACGGAACACAGCAGCGCCTAACACTGCTGTTATTAGGCAGAAATAGGTGTGGCGGTGGTGCCGACGGAGTCGAACCACAAAGGGTTCTACCACCTTACCACCTTATATACATAGGTAGATCCACCGCGATCAACCACAGCTAGTTCAATTAATACAAATAGTGTATTAGTAAATCTAAAATTTACTAATACGCTTTTTCTTATATACGAACCCTATATTTTATTCTCAGTCTTTAGCCTAACCTGTGTAATGTAAACCGGAAAGCAATTTACAATAAAAACGAACAACCACACAACGTAATATTTATTTAGCTTCCAAAGTAAACGAATTTAAACGTTAAAGAAAGAGTGTTACGTTAAACTTCGGTTCGTGTTAAACTATTTCTGAGACGGAGAATAATATTATGAAATGTTCACAAAATGATCATGTATTTTCAAGTATACTTAGTTTTACTGTCAGAAAAATTTTGGCTTCTTTCCAACTTTTTCTGCTTAGTTTGTTTAAACTTTCATCTTATACTAGTCGGTACTTAGAGGTACGAATTGGGTTCCTAATACCTCTAACTTTAGATCCAGATAAAGCAAAATAACGCTTCTAGGACAATTCTCAGATTATTCAGGTTTAGATAAAGTTTTTAAAGAGTGCTAAATATCTGCTCACGACTATATAGTAGAACGGTTAATAACGTATGTCTTTTACCAAATCGAAATAGAATAAGAATCCTGAACACTTGAAAATTTTCCTAAACAATTCTAAAGGTGAAAGAAGCCTTCATAGTTCCTACTATATTGTCATTGCAATTGAGTTCTGGTTTAACAGTGTTATAAGAGTTATTGCAGTTTCCTATCTTTTTACAGACAGCAGTGGTAGCCTAGTGGTTAAGAGAATCGGCTTCTCGATCGAGGGGTCCGAGGTTAAAATCTCAGGCACTCTGATTTTTCAAAATTATATTATTAATTATCACTTGCTTAAACGGTGAAGGAAAACATCGTCAGGAAACCTGCATACCTTGAGAGATTTATAGAAAATCTCAACGGTATGTGAAGTCTACCAAAACGCACTTGGCCAGCGCGGTGGACTATGGCCTAATCCTTATAATGCTGAGAGGAGACCCGTTCCCAGTGGGTTGATGATGATCTTTTTACAGTTTATACTATTAATTTTTAGTATTTTTCAAATGTTTGTGTAACTGTCTCTACTATATGTCGTGTCTTGTGAACCATGGAAATGATAGAGACTAGCGCAAAAAATTAGTCCATTATCCAAAAACCGTGTACTCCACATAACAATGGAAACGCACTTTAGACCCTCTACATACATTAAATAAACAATATGTTTTTGGACTGATCTCACTAGATGTCATATTCGTTAAATATTAGACAATACTTTAGGGAAGTAAGAATATGTAAATTCATTAAACACGTTTTAACAGATGGGTACAACAATAACTTGAGAATCACATTGTTTGTGGTGCGACCGTAAGGCGCCAAGGGTGATTTTGAAGACGCTCAAACCATCTTGCATATATAATTATTGACGCAATAACAATTTTCAAACGTAAACAACTTATTTGACGACCCGCGTGGCGGAGCGGTCACCATACCGGTCTGACGCGCAAAGGGTTCCAGGTTCGATCCCCGGCCAGACAGATATCTGAATGATAAATTAAGATATCTGTTCTAGGTCTGGGTTTGTGAATGTATCTCTGTGTGTGTCCATGGCACCCACGACACAGGGAATCCTAGTGTGGGGCTGTGAGTGTAGAATGCGTATAAAGCGTATTTATAATTCAAAATGTAATTATGAAACCAAGATTTTAAGACTATTTTAATATTTGTCAAAATTTACACCTCTTGGATTTGCATTTACTTATGTCATTGCGCGATTGTCCATTCATTTTTTACTTTCATTCAAAAAAATGTTTGTAATTTGTATGTTATATATGTTACTTCATATAAATATAGTAAAAGTATCCCTTGCTATACTAACTTTCTGTGTATCTCTAGAATTGACACAATTTCCAAATATTTCAAAGCAAAACTAACACAAACAAAAAAAAATTTGGTATCGTGCAAAGGTTCCAACAACAAACATTAAATTCGCGGTTACTATGCTCCATATCGATACAATATATTGTATTCTCTGACATTTATATCGGTTTCTTAGAAGCATTAGGAATATTCAAAGCATCTCTAAATATTTGCTGAAACACACGAAGTATTGCGAAGGAATAATATTTTGATTTTTTTTTTTTTTTTTTTTTTTTTTTAACTCCTTTAAGGCATTCGTCCAAGGGGACCGTACAGCCGACATCGGATAGCGACCTCTCGTTTGCGGAGCGAGAGGCGCTAGCGGCGCTCCCTAGAGAGCTACCGCTGGATAGATGACACTGAAGGTGTCAACGTATCATGAATAAGATTAGAATCGTCGGGAAGACGATTCTCTATGGAGAGTTGTACGCCCCTGTGGGCGGCCAGAAGATTCTCCACATCGGTGGAGAGTTTGTTAGGAGCGTCGGTCAAGATATTTCTTGGCCGACGGCAATTGTAACGGGTAGGAAGAGGGGCAGCATAGTCCGCTGCACCCTTGATTAAGGGGTTGGGATGGTTTTCTGAGCGGTCAAAGAACGCTTCAGAGAATTGTCTGAGGACTTGTTGTATTGGAGCGAGCTCCAGGTCGCGGTGGAGGTCAGCGTTTCTGACATACCAGGGGGCATTAAGTGCCCGACGACAAAAGAGATTTTGTATGACCTGGAGTTTGTCTAGGATGGTGGGATTCGCGTGAGCGAAGACTGGAGAGGCGTATGTTAACACCGGTCGAATGCAAACCTTATACAGCGTTCGCTTATTCCTGGCTGACAACTTGCTGTGTCTGCCAATCATGGCGTTGAGGCGGCTCATGTAAGAGCGGGCGGTATGGGTGACCTTAGAGACGTGGGGTCTAAAGGTGAGGCCCGGGTCAAGGGTAACTCCTAGGTATTTTACTGTGGGCCTCCATGGAATGGGGGCCCCAAGTAATTTGACGGAGGGCAGGTTGTTTAAACGCCTGCGTTTGTGGTCGAAGCGCATTGCGGAGCTTTTCTCCGCATTGACTTCGATGCGCCATTTCCTAAACCAATCTCCTAACTCGTTGACCGAGCGTTGGAGTTTGGCGAGGACAGATGACTCCTTTTGCCCTTGGATGTAAAGGGCGGTGTCATCGGCGAAGAGTGAGAGCTGCACCCCATTTTTGGGGATAGGAATATCGTTGGAGTACGATATGAATAATGTAGGAGCGAGCACTGAGCCTTGAGGGACTCCGGCTGTTACGGGGCGTGGGGGAGAGAGGATACCTTCGTGCCTGTAGCGGAAGGTTCTGTCCTGAAGGTAGGAAGCCACGATGCGGACTAGGCGATCAGGAAGACCAGAATGGTATAGCTTGTATACCAGTCCTCCATGCCAGACTTTGTCAAAAGCCTTGGCGACGTCGAAGAAGACTGCTAGTGTCTTGTTACGTCTTGGATAAAACCCGCTTGTGATGTACTCGACAATGCGGTGGACTTGTTGGGGGCACGAGTGCTGGAGGCGAAAGCCAAATTGGTGAGGAATGATGAGTGGGGGAGCATCTATTGGGAAGAGGTGCCCTCTTATGTGAACGAGGATCACCCGTTCGAAAACCTTGCCCATTGCATTGAGGAGGCTAATGGGGCGGTGGTTGGAGGGAATATGTTTCGGTTTCCCAGGCTTGGGAATACCGATAACTGTTGCTGTCTTCCAGGCTGTTGGAAAGAAGCTGAGATCGAGGCAGGCATTGAAGATAATGACCAGAAGGGTCAGTGCCTGCTCGGGGAAGTGTTTGAGCGCCAGGTTGGAGATACCATCCGGACCTGGGGCTTTACGAGGTTTCAAACCGCGGATGACGGTCCGGACCTCGTCTGTAGTGATTTTAATGGGAGCAGAGGTGACAGGGAGAGAGATCTTTTTAAGGACCTCCTCCTCCACCTTGTGAATGTGGATAGGGTCGCACGGTTGAGTGCTGGGGGAGCACTGCGCAGCGATGCTATCTGCGAAGCATTCGGCCTTCTCAGCGTCTTCGAAGGCTATGCTGCCGTCGGGGCGCGTGAGAGGGGGAGTGCTTGAGAAGGCTTCGGTACGAAATCGTCTAGCGATTTTGTAGAATGCCTTATGAGAAGGTTGGATATCCTCCATGAGAGAGTTCCAGTTGGAGTCCCTCATTTCGGCTAGCCGGGATCTGACTTTCCTTTGGAGGGCGTTCGCGCGCCTCCTAAGGACAGGGGTGGGATACTTGGCGGCCCATCTGAGGGCTGCGTTTTTAGTTTGGATTAGCTTCCTGACCTCGCGAGGTAGTTTGCGGTTCGGGACCTCTACCACCTTCGCGTTGTCATGAAGCGAAGTCTGAACTAGCTGGGTGAGTGAGTTCACCGTACTGTCTATTTTCTCCGAGCTAACAAGGTAGTCTGGGGGAATAGTATACGGTGAATCGGGGGCCTCTATGGCCGAGATGAGAGATTTCTCGTACCCTTCCCAATTAGTGAAGGTTTTCGAGGAGGTATGGGGAGTTGGATCATAGGGACCTAACTGTAGAGAGACTGGACGATGGTCTGAGCCCAGATCGTCCAGTGTTTCGATCGCTCTTGTATTGAGCGCGACGCCTTTAAGGAGGGCGAAATCCAGCACGTCGGGTTCTTGGTCTTCCCGATCGGGGTAGTGGGTAGGCGCTGTTGGAGAGAAGATATCAAAGTCCAGTGCGCGGGAAATGGTTAAGAGTTTCTTACCGTTGGTGTTAGTCAGACGACTGTTCCAAACGGTATGTTTGCAATTGAAATCTCCAAATAGTACGACAGAGTCTCCGAGCGAGAGGAGGGCCTCCAAGTCGCTTTGGAGAGGGGCTTTATTGGCGGGGAGGTAAATTGAGGCTATGATCAGGGACGGGTGTCCTGTCATGCCTAATTTGCATATGGTGGCTTCCATATTGGTGAGCTTGGGTGTTTCCAGAGGGGTGCAATGGAAGGATCTCTTGTAGTAGATGGCAGTGCCTCCGCCACGACGGTCGTCGGCTCTGTCATTACGTACAAGCGCGTAAGAGGGGAGACTTACGCCTTTAAGGGAGGGCTTGAGGAAAGTTTCCTGAACAAGCAACAGGTCGATATCCCTGTTGCGGACGAACTCTTTGAGTTCGGGAATGCAAGGCTTAAGACCTCGTGCATTGAAGGAGATAAGCGAGACGCCTTTAGGTTTTTGTCGACCGGGATGAAGGGGTTGAGTATGAACGTTACTCATTGAATGGACTTGAACAACGCTAGGTGTTCAGAGTAGATTGCGATGCGCTCCGCCTGGCTGGCGTTACGCATCTTTTGCGAGACGAGTATGATCTCGTCGAGGTTCACGCCCTTAACGCAGTCCTTAAGGAACATGATATGTTCCCTTACCGATGCGTCTTGGGTGGGACGGGGAGTGGGAGTGGCCTTAGGGGCCGGGGTTGGTGGGGCGGTCGCGGGTGCGACTTTCCTCCAACTCATGGGAGCGGTTGGGGTTTTGGAGGCCCCTAGCCGCGGGAAATTGGTCGAATTGACCGGAGGTGGGCCTGCTTTCGAGGGCTGCTTTTTAGCAACCTTCTTTTGAGCGGGACGGGGGGCTTTAGGGCAGCCACGGTAGTTAGCCGGGTGCCCTGAAGTGGTGCATAGCACGCAGGCAGGAGGGGACTCGTCTTCACGAGTTCTCTTGCACTCACGTGTGGCGTGGGGTTCTAGGCACTTGACGCACCTTGGGGGGGCAGTGCAGTTCGCCGCTGCATGGCCGTAGAGCTGGCAGCGGTGGCACTGGGCAGGGTAGCCACGCTTGTTAGGTGGTTCCACCTCGATCTCAGAAAGGCCACAGATTGTGAGCTCCTTCTCCTTGAAAATGTCCTTGGAGGACGGGGTCTTGGCTAGAATGGCCAGGGCTAGAGGGTATTTGACCCCGTTGCGGTTGTACAACTTGTGTACACCTTCCACGGGGAACCCTTGGTTGACTAGATCCGTTAGGATTTCGTCGGTGGGAAGCTCGTAGGGGAGACCCCTAAGGACCGCTTTGATTTTGCGGTCCTCTTCTAAAGCGTACGTGTGGTACGGGAGTTGAAGGTGAGTTAGGAGCCTAATGAGGCTCCTGAAGTCCTCGGTGGTGGGGCATGAAACGCGAATAGAGTCGCGAAGGTTACGTGCCTTGGTGTAGTGGATCTGTTTTTCCACTAGGGTTTTAGAGAAGTCGGACCATTTCGACTTATCTCTGAAGAAAATGTGTGGGGGCGGTTTGCACTTAGCAAGTGCCGGTTCGCAGCGTGTGGCTGGCTTGGCGGGCTTAGCCGCGGGGGTTGAGCTCTGGGGCTCGGTGGAGGCTTCTGGCACGGGGGCCAGAGTGGAGGCTTTTGGCACGGGGGCCAGAGCGGGGGCCGCTGGGGCTGGGGTGGCTTCGATAGAGGCCTCGGAAGAAGTCTCACTTGTCGCCTTAGCGACGCGTTTGACCGGTCGTTTCTTGGTCTTCCTCGACTTGACAGGGGTGAAACCCTGGTCGTCGTCGGAGGAGGGGGCGGTGATGAGGGTGTGCTCCGACGATTCGTCGGAGGAGGCGGGGCGTTTTAGCGAGATGGCGTCAAAGTCCATCTCGTGTCTCGGGGTGGCATCAGGGGATGCGGGTGAGTCGGTAACGGACAGGGGATCCGTTACGGACTTTAAGGGCTCGCAAAGGGAGCGGAGTTTGACAGCGTCAATGGGGCGGTTGAGCTCCTTGCTCAAGAGGGAGGACAGAGCCTCGAAAAACCTATCTGTTACCATGTAGGCCATGGTAACCAGGGATGCCTCCCTGCCGAGGCAGGGAGCTAACGGGGAGGGGGAGGGAAATGCAATTACCCCTAAGGGAAAGTAACTGCTACCGTCACCCTTGGGATAGCCCAAGTGCAGTGGGATCGGGTCTGCCGGTTTCTCTCAGACCGAGAGGTCTGAGAAGCGCACCGGGTCAACGCTAGCTGGTTTCGTTGGCACCGTTAGGTATCCACCAACTCAAACGCGTCGGGACGTGAGTTTTGTTTATTCCCAATAAATTGGCAATAAACAAAGCACGGACCGCTATCGATAATATCGAGTAGGCGAGAACCGGCCGAAAGGCCAGAGAAAATTCTGGGTTAAGAAACACTAGAGCGCGAGCAGGCGGGGCTGCTCGGTCTGGCGTTCAAACGCAGAGTGAATATTTTGATATAAAACGTTAAGTATTTATACATTTTCGTAGGTTAAGTGTACATACGTTTGGTAAGGCTGTTTGAAGGGTATTTTCATCCAGATTTACTTATAAGTTCCCACGTAGGACTAAATCGTGTAAGTACACACGACACAGATATCCGGATACGAGTATATAGACCGCTCTTGACATGTATTGTTTTTGCCAACATTAAGAAGGTTATTTAGAAAAATTTATTTGTCTGAAACGACATGTTCCATGCCTGTAAATGGGTCCTTAATTAAATCTGTAAAAATTATCTTAAAGTTCAATCTGAACATTTCACTGAAATATGTTTTTAAAAAGTTATTTAACGAAATTGTCAACGACCAACGTACGAATTTTTAATTCGGAATTCCATAATTTTAACTTAAAATCTGTAACCAATGAAACTTTGTTTAATCCATGCCAAGTTAAAAGCCCAGTTGTTTTAAAGCTACGTCGAAAATTTGGAACTGTAGCGATTACCCCAACCACAAATACGTAGATATGAGTTTAAAATCAAAATCCTCTCATTTTCATTCTTTGGATGTAATTCTTTGGCGAGGTTGTGGGTTAATTTATTTAATTATTATTTCTGTTTAATTTTGTTTTAAACATATTGAGCCGTAAGTTAATAAATTAAATAAAAAGCCAAACAATGCCAAGTTTTGAATTCCGTCTAAATTCTGTCATCAATTCCCCGTTGCTCTCATCAGGGTACAAATTCATTCGGGTCAATAACAGAATTGCGTAAGAAAATAGACTTTTAAAAATATAGTTATTAACGAATTAACATCCTAACTAAAATGGGTATTGTGTGTGTACCCGCAAAAAACAATCACACCGCAAATCCACAATTATTATAAGTTTTTTTTTTATATAATATGGGAGTAGCAAACGAGCATGCAGTCCACCTGATGATAAGTGGCTACTGCCGCTCATGGACTGTAACATCTGTAATCAACCCCAGATAGGATTAGATATTCCTACCTGAGGTCGGCCACAGAGGCGCCGCTACCCCTGAGGCCTAAGCTGGATCGCCTCGAAAAAGTCTTTGTCCCTTAGCACACCCTTCAAACCGGAACACAGCAGCGCCTAACACTGCTATTATTCGGTAAAAATAGGTGTGGCGGTGGTGCCGCCAGAGTCGAACCACAAAGGGTTCAAAACGATTATATCTTCTTGGCAGGGAATTGAAAGTCGTCCAGCCAGGTAATTTTAAGGTGTAGCGAAATTCTTAATGAGAATATGCATTTCAATTTTATGATCATGCATTTCAAAAATCTTTACAAACTAGTTACAACCTACCGGAAGTCCGAATTCCAGCCCTGACCTCCAATTTTTTAAATAATTTGAAAAAATATTATACCGAAGGAAAACACCGTGAACCTTCTGCATAAAACTGTTCAAGTGCGAAGTTGCCAATCCACAAAAAAGTTATAACCAACATAAGAAACCCACGGCCAGCAGTGGGACAGTAATGGAATATTGATTATTAAACTTTCAACGCCATTCAAATACATATTATATGAGTATCACCGGCCAGCGATACCATGGTATCTACAGGCTGGCTTATTAAGCTGATAACACTTATGAATGACATGATATTACTTCATCGGAACATCGCTGATATCGCTACTGTTTTTAGAGTTCCATACCCAAAGGGTAAAAACGGAACCCTATTACTAAAATTCTGTTGTCTGTCCGTCTGTCACCGGGCTCTATCTCCTGAACCCAAACCTGATAAGACACTTATTGATGTGAAACATCTATAGCCGCACGTAAAACCGATTTCTGGCATGGCGACGCATGCCCTGGCGTCACCACGCTATACGATGGTATATATATACAGTCTATATGCAGTAGTGTGTACGGTGTGGCGACGCGTCGCCATGCGCAATGTCACGATTTGAAATAAATTCGTAAATTTTTGTATTTAATGAAAATAAATGTTTATTCAATAATAATAGTCATCGTTATCTGGAAAAAAATCGTAATATTTTATTTTATCATTATTACATATTTAGTTCCTATCTCAATATGTTCTTTTCTGCATATTACTTTTACAAAATAAAGTCGATGTTTCACATCTGCCAGGCGGGACGCCTGGCAGATGTGAAACATTTTTTTTTTTTTACAGAGTATGTATAATCTCACATTTTTTTTTTACAGAGTATGTATAATCGTGGCTGCTATAACAAATAAATTTAAAAATAAAAATAGTTGAAAATAAATGGGTGTCGCCATACAAGAAACTGGTATTTTTCGACGTTTTTCGCTTTATCTATTGAACCGTAATAGATAAACAGTTCTAATGTTCACAATGCATGTACTTCAATGGTTGCTGTGTATAATAAGAAATAAAAAAATGGTGGTACGAAACCATCCAGGTGCGGGTTTAACTTGCACTTGACCAATTGTTTATGTTGCATATACATATCTAACGGACGGATGATCTGATTATAGACCAAGAATATAGTTTTAAATCTTAATACTAAAAAGGAAGCTTCAACTATTCTGCTAAGGTAACCACGCGTCCCGCTCACCCATTTTGCGGTGAGATTCATTTATAGAGCTGATGCTGTTGCATTATTAAATTATTTCTATGTGAGAAGTTATACAGGCTTGTGTTCTTCATTGTTCACGACTATATTACGAGTAGATATGGTATAATATACAAAATTACATAAATCATCCTTACTAATATTATACTACTGTCTGTCTGTCTGTATATTAGTAAGGATTGAATCGTAAACTATGCATTTGATCAAGTGATGATCTTTAGCAAAGTTGTTGTCCATGAGCCCACGAAGGTTTCAGAGTTGGTACGATCAATTCTCGCCAGATGGCGCCACTGTCATTCCAATAAAGGTACGAATTTTCAGTTTTATGTATGTTAGTATGTCATATTTATTTTCGTTAAACGCGGGCGAAGCCGCGGGAAAGTATTGAGTAAAGGTCCTACGATGCGCTAATCAACCCGATGTTGAAGTCAATAAATACCTTCCCACCCCCTCCCCAAGTAACAGAACAAAAATATAAAAGTAAAAATAAAATTTTGTGATTAAAACCGTATAAATAAAAATCCCTGTGATCATCATCTACGTAAAACGTTCAAACTTCCCTTATTTTTCCCGGCGGAAGTCATTATTTATAATAGTGTGATGGGCGAGTACACTCCGATTGATATCTACTCCAGCCGAAATCTATTTACGAGGTAATAATACTGAAATATTTGAAATATACAGGGTGAATCTCCATAAAGTGCACATATTGAAACAGGTAAAATTAAACCGCATTTTGTCGACAAAAAAAATATAAAAAAAATAAAAATAATTTTTTTTTGGGTTTTACGACCTTTTGAATTTTTGTTTGGGAATTGTGCACCTGAAGTAAATAAATCGCTATAACTTTTAAACTAAGAGGGTTATCAGGTTCAAACAAAAATAACTATGATTGCCAATGATAGGCCGTACTGATCCATGAAAAAAAAACAAAAAGAAAATCATCTTCCCAGGAAAAAAATGTCAGATTAGTGCAAAAAAGCACTTTTTTAGGTAAAATTTTCAGTAATCATCAATTTCCTCAAAATAATCTAGGCATTTTATTTTTTTATTATTGTTTAATGCAATTCTACGTCGTATTAGCTTTCAAACACTAAAAAAACCACGCCTCTAACTCAAGTATAATGTTTGCTAGGAACGTTTCAAAAAAGATACTCATGACGCGACGCACATGCGCCCTAATAAAACTGGTATAGTCCGACCCATAATTAGATGTCCAAAATATAAACAAAGAAAACTATCAAAAATATGTTTCAACGGTAAATTCATGGTAGTTTCTTATTGTTGACGATATTAAAGTGATAAAACTGTAATAAAATAAATCTTTAATAATTAAAAAAAAAACACTAGTTTGTATTAAAAATGTTATTTATTACCAACACCCTTAAAAACTGCCTTTGTTTAAGCGCTCGTAGGAAACTTTATACTTAAGTTAGAGGCATGCTTTTTTTAGTGTTTGAAAGCTAATACGACGTAGAATTACATTAAATAATAAAAATAAAATAAAAAGCCTAGATTATTTTGAGGAAATTCACGATTACTGAAATTTAACCTAAAAAAATTGCTTTTTTCACACTAATCTGACTATTTTTTTCTGGGAAGATAAGCTTTTTTGTTTTGTTATTTTCATGGATCAGTACGGCCTATAAATGGTATTCATTGTAATATTTGTTTGAACATGATAACTCTTTTAGTTCAAAAGTTATAGCGATTTATTTACTTTAGGTGCACAATTCCAAAAAAAAAAAACTTCAAAAGGTCGTAAAACCCAAAAAAAAAAAATTATTATTTTTTTTATTTTTTTTTGTCGACAAAATGCGGTTTAATTTTACCTGTTTCAATATGTGCACTTTATGGAGATTCACCCTGTATATTTATTTATTTTTCGTATAGGCCAACGACGGCACTTACAAATTGTCAGGTACAATTTTTTTCTTAAACTACTACCGGATCGGAACGCGACCTCTACTGAGAAGATCCGGTAAGAAACTCAGCGGGTTTGTCTTTTTTTTTAATAATAATTATTCTCTTCTTTTAAATAATTAAATCTTAAAGAATAAACTAAAATATTAAACGAAAACTTACAAATATACTCAATTTTCATATAATAATCTGTCTACTTTTTCAACAAAACCAATCTAACATTGGGAATTGTAAAATGTAATGTTAATCAATATCATTTACGAGCTAATTTAACTCGAAAACTACTCTTGAAAACTATTCAACTCCCGAGATTGCTACGAACTTGCTCTAATCTGAAGCTATTGACACGAATTTAATTCAGGTTGGAGATAATCTCTCTGGGACCGTATAATTTTTGTTTTGTGGAAATTACTGACATTCCCGAAGTTATAATGATGTTGGTATTGGGTTCTCTAATCTCTTATATCTAGAACAGGTATAATTAATTGCTTTAAAAAGTTTAGGAGGACTGTAAATGACACTAGAAAGGTGTCGATAAATCTTAATATTCTGCCAATTAATAAAATGAACAGGAAAGTTGTTATTGAGAACACTCTATAATCATATCAAATAGAACTATTGATTTCAGGAACAAAAGGGCTCTACCAAGAGACAGTATAGTTATGGTAGCCTTTATAGGTCTGGTACCACCACACCCTTTTCAGGTGTGGTTTCTGGTTCGGTCCGCTTCAAGTTCTACATGAAGTTAGTCACAGAAGTTCATGTCCGTCATCCTCATCAACAACCCATTACTGTCCCACTGCTGGGCATGGGTGTCCTCTCATAATGAGAAGGATTATGCCATAGTCCACCGCGCTGGCCAAGTGCGTATTGGTAGACTTCACATACCTTTCAGTTTTTTTTTATAAATCTCTCAGGTATGCAGGTTTCCTCACGATGTTACCCTTCACCGTTTAGCAAGTGATCATTAATTTCTAATACATATAAGATGTAAGACTTTCTATGCATGTGTCCATAAGTGTGCCTATATGAACGATTGTATATGTGTATGTTTTGATGTTATAAAGCAACGATAGTTCTATTTAAGTAACATTGCTTTTCGCATTCAGTTAGTTACCTTTATGAAGTCAACACTCGCGAAGCCAACAATAGGTTGAAGTCATGTTAAGTTATAATGGATGTGTTGCCGCTTCTTTGTTATGTCAGCATTGTTGAACACAATGCTTGTGGATAAATAATGTATTCTATTACACTCTACTATTAACACTTGAAATAAATGTACGAGTTTTATTTAAATTTATTCGTATAATTAATTATTTTTATTTTGCCTGTCTTCTCGAAAAAACTTTTACGCTTATTTAACATGTATGAGTACGATTTTTACCACATTATGTTAATAAATGTGTATTTTTTAAAAGTGTTTATCTCTTTAAACGAAAGAGAATTTAGTTTCAATAGATAAGTTTAAGTTTTATTTAGAGTTTTATCGCAAACATTGAAATACCAAGAATTTTATTAAATTGAAGTGATCTTATGGGTGAATATTAAACATCTTATTGCCACTAATCCATACATTCTTCTTCTAGTTACTATAAGAATAGCTTAGTTGAACTTCAGCTCTCCTCGAGAGATGTGGGGAGAAACCCACACTCCAGAGTAGGTTGCTATGAAATAACTGAACCTAGACTATAATATTTACCGTTTGTTTCGCGTTTATTAATGTATAACAGAGTTCTCTAGAGAAATCCGATGGCAAGCTCGTAAACAACTTCACAAGATTGAAATATTTCCTAATAAAGTAAAATAGGTGTGGCGGTAGGTACTGTCGCCGGCGAACAGCGAGAATTTCCATCGTCTTGAAAAGCGATTGAAATTCTCAGTTGCAATTGGAAAATTCTAAATCTGTACTTTCAATTGTTTCTAATTCGGTTATTAGATAAACGTATACGCTTCGTAGGGAATGTTTTTAGATACACATACAATCATACATATTTCTTTTTACTTCGCGAAGCTTTTGGAATTTTCCGATTCCGTGAGAATATCGGGATAAAAAGTATAAACAAATAGAATACAACACTGTTATATTTAACACTGTTATTACAATAAAAACTCTTATATAGAAAGCTATCCTGTAAATAAATATAAAAATGGAAGTTAAATTTCCATATTTAGTAGGTACATAGAAATTTAGCAGCAATTCTGAAAAAAAAACTTAAATTTTTGTGTATCGTAATGCCAATGCATTTCGAACGTAATGTGCCTTATAAGTTACACAATAGTAAATTCCTCAACATTGTAATAGGTTTATGTCTGGCGCTAACCGTCTAAAAGCCAAGTAACAGTAAGGTTGTTAGGTCGTAAACCCGAAAATATCCGCCGTAAAAATGAATAATCTCGCCCATAAAGATAGACTTTAACTATTCGAGTAGTCCATTCTGTGACTGATTCATTTCATTAACATTTTCCCTTATTTTTGGGACTTTAATCTCATAATAGAAGCGTGCCAAAGGCCATTAAGGTAAGTCTATAACTTACTGTAACTATGTTAAGCAGGTGGCAAGGAACTTTTTAATGTCTTTTAGGAAATTTTCTTAATTTAATAAGATAGGGATGTTATCAGCTGACGCCACAAATGCCGATGAAAACAAATGTTACGATGTCAGTGCAATGCATCGACATCTATCATACGAGTAAGCCCACAAATAGGTAGAAAGCCCAATGCGATCTTTAAATCTTTCTCGGCACTTCTTCTAAAGGAGAGTTCATCGAGCTACGCCAGTACGTATAGATCGACTGACTGTATTTCAATTCACTACCTGTATTAAAGTTTTATAACAGCGGTTTTCAGTAGCTTGTAAAGTTTGAACTTCGTTCACGCCATTAAGAATACTGGAAGCATCAAAGGCTACCTTTTGATAAGCTACAAGTTGCTAGCATCCATCTATTTGATACATAAACTCACAAAGCTACGAGATACAAACAAAAGATAAATTATGGACGCACTGCTACATAAATATTTACTAACATATGGTAAGGCGCATGAAACCCTGCATTGCATTGTAATTGTGGCTTGAGAGCCGTATACTATATCTAGTTAGTTCCTATAAACTTCCGTTCCTCACCGCACTCGTACATGTCAACTACAAGGGTTTTTAAAATGAAATTTTCATGCAGGTGTCCTAAGTATTTGTGCACAAAAAGTAACAACAGTTGTCATCAACCCGTTACTGTCCCACTGCTGGGTACAGCTCTCCTTAGGTATTCAATGTTACCCCACACAGACGTGAAAAAATTTTAAGCATTTAAATATTATCATTTTAACCTAGATTTTATTTTTCAGTCCACCTGATGATAAGAGGTCACTCCATCCTACGGACATGTATAATCATTAATCAACCCCAAACAAGCTTAAACGCTAGGCAACAAAACTGCTCTATATACCGCTGTACAGCACCTTACACGTCAATTATTCAGTAACAGAACAGGTATAGTTGAATCAAACAGTTCTTCCAACTTCAAAACATTTGCAAACAACACGCCCATATCGATCAATGTATGCCAAGCAGTAATACCAATCAAATACCAAGTACCATGTACACAAGGAAGACTAATTTGTAGGTAGCGATGGTGTAGGCTTACTGGACCGCAATAATTTGCCGCTATTGACTTACGTGGTTGCAATAGTTTGTTAGTGGAAAATACCTGTTCCTTATTAGGCATATCAACTGGCAGGGAGAATCTCAATAGATTGAGATGTTTACAACTCTCAACTTTGTCGATAAACGGCGATAATGGTAATTTCACAGTTGTAATTTCATATAAAAATACCATTACCACAGAATATTTGAAATGAGTTTAGGATTTTGACGATGTAATTCTTAATTTCTTAATTCAAGTTAGATTTTAAAGAAATTAATGCTTAGTTTCTTTTTTCTATTTACATTATACAATTATCGTATTGTGGCATTATTAACGGCCATTATTAATAACCAGTCTATCAAATTCTTACCTACCGAAGATCGAAGGAAAAGAAAGATTGAATATTATTTATGAATAGCGTGCGCAAGTGATTAAAATCGTGACAGTTCAATGAATGAATTGTGAAGTTTCACGGGAGAGTCCGGCGATACCAAACAGACATCTTTGAATTATCGTAGTTCTGTATTGATTTTTGATTTATTACTTGTAAAGCTAAAGGAAAATGTGATGAACAGATCTACTTTTATATATTTCTAAGAATAATAAAAAAAGATTTCCAGAATTTTGCGAGTCTACCAAGCTGCACGTGGCTAGTATAGTGGACTAAAGCTTAAACACCTCTTAGTCTAAGAAGAGACCCGTGCCCAGAAATCGATATTAGGTATGATAATGATTATGAAGAGTATCATCCTATACTTTGTGACCGTTTTTAAAACATCTAAACACCTGTGCACCTATCACTGTTGGAAACCAATTAATTATGAGCAGTAATATTTTTAAATTTAATCTTTTTAATTTTATGTAAGCAACTGCGCAGGCATTATTGAATGAAGAGGACCCCATGGGGTCAGGGTTACCAGGTAGAGTAGAATTCAAGCGAATATTTTTATTTTAGGTTTCATTTATAATACCTAGAAAAGTCAAGCAAATTATCTATAGTTTTAAAAGAGTACCTACTCAGAGTTTCTCGGAGTAATTAAAAATTCCTGCTTAATATAAATAACTGTAATGAAAACCTATTTGTTTGTTTTTTTTATTTGCTATATTTTGCTACTTTGTTTGATTATTACATGCTACAGTGGTGTAGGAAAACATCGTGAGAACTCACACGCCTCAGTGATATTTAAAGAAAAGATGGTATGTAAAATCTACACAGTTCGCGTTTGGCCAGCGCGGTGGACTATGACCCTAACCAATCTGAGAGGAAACGCGTACCCATCCGAGAGACAGTCATTAGTTGTTAACGAACGAGTTCAAACAGACATGTTATATTTTGATTTAACTTTAGACAAGCTTAATTAACCACAAAACCTGATGAGAATTTTTAATCAGTACCCCGTCTTTCTCACTGAAAATTATGTCATGTTTGTGCAAGTTATCACTTGGCAACCCTACAGGCCAATGTTTATCATGAATTATTTATCAACTGCAATTTAAATAAATTACAGATCCAACTGGATTAATACAAGAACACGTGTGGCTTGAACAAATATACGTGGTACAATGTAAATTTAATGCAAAGTATTTTGACATTGTAATCGATACCATTGTGGTCTCAATGTATCAATTGTCTGATTATTTTAGTATTGTTGATTACTTCGGCAAATTTAATGGACGTGTGGATTAAAAATAAAATGTATTTGATTCGATTTGTAGGACAAGAGCTCTATGAGTTCTTCATCCTTACTTAAAGTACGATAAGTAGTTAACACCTATGATTTTGTAAGTAACATTATGAAATGTATGCGTGGGTAGGTAGGCATCACATACACCAATTTATTTTGAGATGAGTGTTTTAACAAGTATTCGCTTCATAATCACTATTAATATTGTTGTCTCATACAATGAGAAATGTGTTTTTTTTTTCATATTACGGTAAAACAGGTCGTGTTTTCAAATCATTAGACACACCACAATTCTAAGCTTACTTATTTCTAAATTTTAATGCTGTTAAGTGAAATAAGAACATTGAGATAAAAATACGTCACCTATCTGTAGAAATAGATAAGAAATAAATTATATATATTTTATTTGATAGCAAATTGAACTATTTTCTATTTGACAAACGGAATCGATTGAAAAGACACTATCTAAATGGCCTATCCTAGAAACGAGTCAATTGGTATCATTAGAATGGTTGAGATTGGTCCCAGGTGTAAAGAAAGTGGACTAATAAATTACTTTAAGTGGATCACTTGTATCTACTTTCATTAAAAGTCCTATATTTATACATTTTATATAAAATAAAACTTATTAACAAAGTAAAGCAAGCCGATTACAAATAAACTTTATCAATACTGATCGCAACAGTAACGTATATTAATATAATAATAATACATAATTAATAATAAATACATTATATAAATATAGTAAACAAAAGCGCCCACAAAAACTAAATATATTAAAATATCATATCGTTCTTAACTCCGCCATTATAATGTCGTTTGTTTTTTATAAGATCTTTTCGTTTATCTTTGCTTTTATATTTACTTCGAAGTATTCCATTTTATGATCATTTTTAATGTATTTAGAACTTGTGTCTAGAATAAAGTTAATTACAAAAATATATTATAATTTTTATAACGTTATTAGTGCAAAACTATTTTAATTATAATACGAGTAAGTATCACAACATAATTAAAGAATACCGATACCGATATATACGGATACCGATATATACGGTAGCAGTAAACTCATATTTTTTGGTATTCTATGACAAAATAAGCTTGCAATATGGGTTCAGATTGTTCAAATCTAGATTATCAGATGGTAGAGATTTTGATCTTTTGAACCGAACAATCGTAGCGTATGGTGTCCTCATCCCAAGCACGAACCTATGATTTTTCAAAGCTATGTATGTTACGAATTAAATTACACTTGCCATGAAGGAAAATCATGAGGAGACCTACATATGTGGTCTTAAAAAAATCACATAGGTTTTTAAAGTACCTGCGCCAATTTGTACTGGGCCAAAGTGGACTATGGACTCTAATTCCTCTCAATCTGAGAGGAAACCCGTGCCCAGCATTTGGAGAATAGGTGACGACGAACAAAATAAATTCATTAACATCTATGTAGACTGGCTTATGTACTCGACTTATGTACTCGTATTGTCGTATCCAGATTTTGCCTAAGCCTATGATCACAAATGGCTAATAGAACCGATTAATTATCAATTACGCTGAAAGTATGTACACACGCTTTATCCCGAATTACTTTCATGTGATATAGAGTTATTGTTTGTAATTAATTAACGCAATAACGTGTACTATGTCTGACAAAATATACAATGTACCCGGAGGCAAACCGCCGGTAGGAGAACTGTTCTTAATTTAATATATTGCGAAGACATTATTCTCTAGTGAGGACAACTTAAATAGGAGTTGTTCGCCAAATTAGTGTGACGTGAATTATAGATATGTACTGATATATTTGTATAATAACACTCTTCGGACAACGTTAATTACATAGTCATCAACGCGTCATATACCGATGCCTGACGCCCTCTTAGTATGTAAGGGGTTAAAGTAACCAAGGGGTTAAAGTAACTAATATAATAAAAACATAGTCCAATACGCTGACCAACTGTGAAATGGTAGACTTCACATTCCCTTGAAAACTTCTAAAGAAATCTCAGGCGTGTAGTTTTCCTCACGATGTTTACCTTCACGTTTATAGTAAGTGATAAATATTTTCTATAATTAATACCGACATAAGTTTGAATAATCAGATTGGTGAACATGTTTGGAATTCGAACCCCTGACCCCTCCGTTTCAGAGGCCAGTTTTAACCACTATCACCGATACCCCTGATTTTTATTAGTTAATCATATAGCTCTGTATTATTAGGCACTAAAACGAATCAACAGGTATTTATTGTAAAGTAAGATTTTTTTTATAATATAGGAGTAGCAGACGAGCATGCAGTCCACCTGATTGTAAGTGGCTACTGCTGCCCATGGACATCTGTATCTGCATCAACCCCAGGTAGGATAAGATATTCCTACCTGAGGTCGGCCACAGATACGTTGCTACACCGGGGGACTATGCTGGAATGCCTCGGAAAAGTATGTCTCCCTTACCACACCCTTCAAACCAGAACACAGCAGCGCTTTACACTGCTGTTATGAGGCAGAAATAGGTGTGGCGATGGTGCCGCCGGAGTCGAACCACAATGGGTTCTAGCACCTTCAAATATATTACTTGTATCATGCCATGTATACGTAAATAAATAAACTTTATTTCGAGTATCTGTGAAAAGAGCGATTAATATTTGTTGGCACCGCTTCGACAGTCATTATGACAAATGTAGACTAACTTTATTTGTTTAAATTAAAAAACGGCAAGGCGTCCCAAATACATCACTCAAACGCGAAACCCACGTTGCGGTTGTGGCAACCTTTCCGGGAATAAGTGGCAATAATGCATTATTTATAACTAAAAAGCTTTTCTAGGGGCACCACTTGCAATCATAATGTTGGTGAAAAGTACCCAAGAATTAAAAAAAAACGGCTATATTTACCAATCTTAATTATAATATTAATCTTGAATAATATGAAAAATTATTAATTTTATTGAAGAATAACACACCTAAGTTCTAGTTCTTAAGATCTAAATTTTATTAAGATAAAGTAAAAACTAAAAACTTTTTTCTGAGTATATTCAAAAGTCGTTCATGAAGATGACACAACAAGAACAGAAAGGAAATAACAGAACAGAAAATGGTTACAAAACATAGCAACTGCCTATAAATAAGATCTTGTTAAAATAAAAATTTAGAAAAACTTTATCAAAACCGAATTTAACCCAAACATTCTACGTTCTAAGAGGCAGTAGTTAAAATGTTTTATCAGAGTGTTGATACTAACACCGTATTTGTTTATAGAGCGTAACGTAAATACAAACCGCCAAATTCAGTTTACATTACACGATAGTGCGGAAAAGATAAAAGAGCGTGCGTCTACTTACGAGGGTTTTCAGCACGTTATCACGAATACAAACTGAATGTATTGTAGGAGTATTTCTCATTTTCTGTGTGAGGGCGCGAGTTGCCCGAGCCGACCGACGTTCTGTACTGAGCGGCGACCGCCTGTTGCTTCGAAACGCTGTACTTAAAGTCTTATTTCGATACGAATTAACGTTATTGCTTTGGGATATGGTCTAGTAAAAGCTGTAGCTTAGCGTCAAGTATGTAAACAATATGAAAAAACTACCTAAAGGTATACCTTTGAGACTTTGAAACTGTTATTAGTACTTAGCTTGGTAGAAATGGTCGAAAGTTTATGTTATGTATATTAAAATATTTGCAACTTAAAATAAGACATTATTGCGAGTCTTATCAGATTTCACATGCACTTTGTATATGCAAGAATTTGCGTACCTTTAATTTCCTTATTTTTAAGTTATAGAAATATTTGTAATGTCAATAAATATTTCAATATTATAAAAACACTCCTCTAAATATGTAGTATTTCTTCAATTTTCAAGAAAAATATATTATAATCATTTTTACTGTTAAAGTTGTATATCTTGTAGATAACAATTCTTTAGTTAGCCAATCGTTTCGAAATTTAAATAAAAAAAGTTGAGATAATACAAATGCTTGTAATATACACGTAACTGGTATAGCAATTATAACCGAGACAATCACTTCAATATAACGTTTGTATAAAGCAAAACAAATCTAATTTTCATCAAAATTTGACCGCATTATTGAGGTTTCAAAACGAAATAAAGTTTTACCGACCCCAGGGATCAGACGATAGGCGCATTAGTTTTTGATAGTTTGTGGTATTTTGCATATTCCTTTGACACGCACCAAGCGTACACGATTTTAATATGATAACATACTACATCTTATAGGTATGTGGATTGTAGTGATTGTGGTATGAATTTATATAGCCCAATCGAAATCGAATACTATCTCTGTTTTGATTTGATTTTTTTTTTATAATAAAAAAGTAGCAGACAAGCACGCAGACAAGATGGTATGTGGCTACTGCCACCCATGGACGTCTGTAACCAACCCCAGATAGGATTAGATATTAATATCTGAAGACAGCCACAGATGCGCCGCTACTCCTGAGGGCAAAGATGGAACGCCTCGGAAAAGTAGGTATGAATTAATTCTTATTCTATATAATGATGATGCATTACCTATATGGGAGTATGTTGCTAGATTACCTGTCCTAGGTACCTGCACGTACCTACTCTTATCTGCTCTATTAAGTAATATACTGTTGACCGCGATGACCGTGATACCGTAATGTAATCATTGTAAGGGTGGGTAGGATTGATGCCCAGCAGTGGGACAAAAAGTTAATAACGTTTATGAATGTGATAGATGTACGAGGTCTGTCTGTCAGTCATAAAGTGTAATAAAGTAAATTTATAATACCTAACAGAGGTAATAAAACTTTAGAACATTAATCAAGAAGTGCAGTAAAAAGGAGGATATTTTAGGAGTCATCGTCGTACATGTATCACCATGTTCATATAAATAGAACTATGGTCGGATTATTGAAGGGTATAAAATAATATTTTCGATAAGAAAATTATTAATATCGTAAATAGTTCGTAGATTATTACGAGTACGTATTTTACACAATAGGCTCTACCTTGTGATACCCTTAAACACATAGCAACGAACAGATTTACAAAACGTATACATTGCAATCGGCTAAAAATACAAAAAAGTACTTACCACCAAAACGTAGCAAAATAAAAAAAACTGTTCACATGCAGTCTCACTCTATAAAGTCGTACAGTTCAAGTGGAATAAGTTCATAATTTCCATGTTGCCAGCACCGTATCTTATTAATATATCGTTCGGTACCCGCCCACCAGTGTACCACGCCACACCGTGTTTACTTGCAGACTGCTCGTATGGATAAATAATCGTTGAATAAGGTATTACACAGTCGCGCGGCACTACATTTCCTATATTTTGTTGTAGATTCTGAATATGATGCAAACCTTAATTCTATATAATATAGGAGTAGAAGACGAGCATGCAGTCCACCTGATGGTAAGTGGCTACTGCCGCCCATGGACATCTGTAATCAACCCCAGATAGGATTAGATATTCCTACCTGAGGTTGGCCATAGATGCGCCTCTACCCCTGAGGACTAAGCTGGAACGCCTCGGAAAAGTATGTCTTCCTTACCACACCCTTCAAAACGGAACACAGCAGCGCCTAACACTGCTGTTATTAGGCAGAAATAGGTGTGACGGTGGTGCCGCCGGAGTCGAACCGCAAAGAGTTCTACCACCTTTAAATTATTTTTATACACAATTTGAAAGCCTATGGTTCGACCGGATGGTATACTACTCGTACTAACTTACTACCGCGACGCTTATTTCTAACGTTAAGCAGTTTTTGTGATTCGGTGAAAGGCAGTGATGCAGACTGACTTACATATAAGACAACCCTCCAATCCTCAGGACTGAAAACGCAAGTAATCGGCTTAAGATAAAAATGCCCTCTCCTATATCTAACCGAGCCCTTAATTTCATCCTATGGACTGCATCAATGTTAGCTAATAAAAAAAATTATAGCTCACTGAGAGAGTCAAATCAAATCAAATCAAATCAAATCTTTTATTTTGCTTAATATTGCTATATCCTCAAAATTGTCCTCTATTCCACCTTGTCTACCTTGTCCACCTTGTCTATATTCCACCTCTTAGAGGTATGCAAAATTTCAATTAATACTTAATTGTCTTCTTAATATTATGAGGGTCACGTCTTATTCAAGTCAGCGCCAGATAACATCTTTTGTACATATAGGTGTAGGACTCAAGTAAGAAATTAAATTCTGGAGATGAATAGCAACGTTGCGAAGTTATTTTCTTGACATTACCGACTTCCTTTTTGATAAGGACTCAATGGCTGGAACTCACCATTACATCTAGTTCTGACTTCTGTTGTATAACAGCAGTGTAAGCAACTCTGCTTTAGTTGGAGACCCTTACACGAGATGTTCCAACGTAATTATTGATTACTTGATGTATGATTTAATGGTATTTTCAGTGTTGATTACAGCGATGTCTATAGGCGGAAATGATCTTTTTACTACTAGGTGGGCTACGCGTTCTGATACAATTTTATTTTCAAAACTCGGAAGATGATTTTTGTCCTTAATTTAAGTATTTTCTGTGTTAGAATGGAATAGATTTTATTTTTCAATTCATCCATAAACTGTGATTCATCCGTACAATGACGTCATAAGCCACCTACATACATGTGGCAACGCGTGTATTCTTCCCCGATTATATAACACGAGTAGCTTACCTACGTAGTATTTTTATCTATGCACCTATTTTCATTTCTACATAAATGTTCTACTAAAAATCACTACAATTTAATTTAAATGGAAAATTATCTCTTTCGTTTAGGTAATTAAAGAATAATTTTATTTTTTTATTAAACTGAAAGAACAAACGAGCATTCTATCCACCGAATGGTAAGTTACATAAGTCGAAATAACCGTGTTAGATAAATTCACGTCACATATTCTGTAGTATTACTTTGATTAAACGAAGATAGGTATTTACTTACTTATTTACTGATACCCATCTGATACTGATGATACTGGATCTATTTGATCCCATTTGACAGGCTTGAGTGAGGTAAGGACCTATTGGTATTCCCCTTTCACTTTAATATACTTTTGTTCAAAGTGAAACGTGTAGAAAGCATACTCATATATATATATATATTGAATGTAACTTATGGTATACTTCAATATATTGTACATTAAAAATACCTTGTCGTGATAAGTCATTTTATTATCCTTACCAATACTTAATAACAAATAATCAACGTAAAAGGCTCCATCTCCAACCCATTAGTCTCCGATACGAGTACTACTTCACCACTTCACACGTCCTGTGGAGACATGTGAAGTGGAGAATTTCAAACGGGGACTTTCAGAAAAATAGATTTCCTCACGGTGTTTTCGTTTACGGCTAAAGCAATTAAAAGTTTGTTTCCAATACCCCCTTAAATAGGATGACATGAAAAGTGGTAATTCGTAGCTTCAGACTACTAGGCCTTTTTCTTGTCACTCGTAATTATGTTCGCGTGTGGTTCTCACATTCGTGAATTAGCTACAATATTTACGTTCCCCGTGCGTGTGCTTTAAATGACAGGAAAAATGCTGTGTTCTGGGTTTTAGAGTGTGCGGTAAGGGAGATGTACTTATCCGAGGGGTTCCCGTTTAGTCCTAGCGACGTATCTGTGGTAAGAATATGTGATCGTCTATGGGGTTGATTACAGACCGTGGGTGGTAGTAGCTACTTACCCTCAGGTGGACTGCACGCTCGTCTGCTACACCTATATTATAAAAATATATATCTATGACATGACATGCATCCTGTAAGTAACACGCATACGGACCAGAAACGCATGCAGGCTTATACCTGCACACAAACAAACAATTTACTTAAAGTAAGAGTTGACTTAGTAAAAGTAAACTATATATCTAGATTATAGCTATGTACATAAAAAAGTAATTATATTAACCAAAGGGCGTATTGTCATCATGTATGAATTTTTTCAGTACGTAGATTTCAATCTTGAAATGTATTTTTAGCACTTTATTGTAGCTGCTACGAAAATATAGAGTCCGAGAGATGTCCGAGAGTAGATCAGTTTATATTAGATTTCACTCACACGTCGCTCACAACGGTGAGACGTTTTTATCGTATATGTAAATCAAAAATCAATTTAGACACCAGAACATCTGCACTAAGATGAGTTCTATGATACAATGAGATTTTAGTCTTATTGGCGTATTAAATATAAGAAAAATAATGACTGATTTCAGTTTTGATTTTGAAGGAGGTAGAAATTCCTTTGTGGTTCGACTCTGGCGGCTGTAGCCATTTTTCATCAGATGGACTGCATGCTCGTCTGCTACTCCTATATAATAAAAGGAATATTAATTAATTATCTAATTAAATTGTTCCTAAACAATTATCAGAAATGTATACTGTAATTAATTATTTCCTGAAAATTCTAAAAATAAAATAAAGTAAGCACCAGATAATTAAATAAATTTCTTATTCGAAATAATATCCTGAGGGAATTTACAGATTTACCTTAATTGATTTGTTTTAATTAAGTTTTTAAACTTTTCACTGTCCTGAATTTGTACATTTGGACACGGTTCGCTAAAGTCTGACTGAATTAAACTTTATTTCTTTAACAAAGTTTAATAACTTCGGGAGTCCCGTCAGCATCTTAAGATATGATGAACAAACTCAAATAAAGTTCATGTTTTTCTCGTTTATTTTGTAACTCATATTATACCGGCATATTTCATACCTAATCGTGTTAATATTTTGTTTCAGAGCTCTTCGTGTTATGACACTACTAATGCATCTGCTTCTGAGCGAAGGTGAAAAGTTACGTGACGCGAGTAATTTTAAACTTCAGTAGCACTACCATGAGTTTACAAAAGTATTATTCGCTAGCGACTGCGTAAAATAAATGTATGAAAAATTGTACAGCGCCTCTGGTGGTTACTCGTAGAACTAAAATCCGTAGTGGCGTAACTCGATACGTAAAAAACCTATCGTAATCAAATCGCTAGCGAATGTCATTATGATCTATTGCCATACAAATTCCGTACCATGAGTCATTAATTTGACAGACGTTGTCAAGAAATACCGTAACGATAGTAGTTATGTTATTCACTAGCAAAATGACAATAGTTTTCTATTTACCATTTCTATAGTGGCGTTTCTATGCCAACTCATGGTAGTGCTACAGAGCGGGGTGTGGAGTTAAATTACTAATTTAACTTTACACTCTTGACCATCTTAGTCCTCAGGAGTGACAAATTATCTGTGAATATCGGCTTCGAGTAAAACTCGTGTTGTATATTTTATGATGTTGGTTAAAGATGTCCTTAGGCAGCAATTAATACGTACCATCAGGCGGCGAAATCTACGACATTATATACCTACTCCGTCCTTCACTGTTTCAAAATAGTCAAAATCAAAATAGTAATAAGGGAAACCAAACTCAAAAAAAGAGATTCCAAAAGAAAAAAATAATTATGGCTTACTATTAAGTTGAAGAAACATAATTATCGTAAGAAAACCTACACGACTGACAATTCTTTAAAAAAGTTATCAAAGGTGTAATGTACCGTTTTACAATAAAACTCCTTTCAGTCTAAGACTGAGAGGACACCCAAGTCCAACAGTAAGACAGTAATGAGTTGACGACGATTTAGTTGTACTATTTACAATGCATTGTACCTAACATGTGTAGTGTACCCACTGCAACAGACATCGATAAAACCGAAAACATTCAACATTCATTTCCCATTTTAGCGACTGTTATCACACAGTAATATTCAAGGCATTAGGCGAATGAAATATAATATAACCAGCTGATTATGCAGGGCCTCACACACGGTGATATATGTTGTATGTTTGATTTGCGAGTTTAATTAAAATGCCGCATTACTATTTATAAGCGTTCTTGTTTAGCGACGGTAGCATTAGCGTATTATCGATAGCAATTAGTTTCAATAAGGAATATTTGGCTCAAGAGGCGCATTATATGCAAATGGAGACGTGAGTGAGCTCTTTGTTGATCGTGGTCGACGCGCCTTTTAAATATGCAAAAGCTAATATGCATATGCGGAGTTGAATGCACGATGGCGCAACGTTGAAAGTGTTGCCCTGGGAAAAAATATGCTGTCTCTATTTTCAATATGCGACATATTGAGCTTTTTTACGCAAGGACTCCTTGTGATTCAATCGTGTAGTACTATCTATTTTTGTTCGTTTTCCTTTTTGTTGATTACGTTTACAGATAACGGACTTAGTGTTGGGATAGCATCTGTGATTTCGGTTCTGTTAAGACTCAACTTTATCAAGAGTTGGTTGCTGATAATTAAATAAACTGGTTATGATATTTTTCTAAGAAATGGAACTTCACTCCATGGTAAGTTATGGTATGTACAATGACCAATCACTACCAAATGGATTGTATACGTTATTACCTCTCTTACATAAAAAATCCAGACCTAAATTAAAACCATATTCAGACCATTAGAAAGTAAGCGACAGTCGAACCCCGATATAAACCATAGTCTAAAAATGGATGGATTTTTGGACTTATAGTAAAAGTCCTCCAGAATTAAAATAATGTAAATGCAGTCTGCACGAGTTTCAAAACTGTTACATATCAAGGATTACAAAGTAGATCTGAAACTGAACCTCCTACGCAGTTGACATAACAGAAACTATTCTCAACTTTGGCAACTGTATTAAGCACTTCGACCGTGAAATTAAAATAAATTTTGCGAGGCTTTGAACGACACTTGTCTGTGCCCGAAAAATGAACTTAGTAGTTGCTATTTGCCTTTTTGTGTCTAATTTACATGGTTAGTTTATTTCTGCCTTTTTCTACCCCATAACAGCAGTGTTAAACGCTGCAGTGTTCAGGTTTTAAGGGTGCGGTAAGGGAGATATACTTTTCCGAGACGTTTCATCTGTGGCCGACATCAGGTAGGAATATCTAATCCTATTTGGGGTTTATTCCAGATGTCCATGGGCGGTAGTAGCCATTTATCATCAGATGGACTACATGCTCGTCTGCTATACCTATATTATAAAAAAAAAATGGAACCCTAAAAAATTAAATGATTATGCACTTTTTAAACTAAAATAATGAAAATGCAGTCTGCACGAGTTTCAGAACGGTTACATATGCATAATTACAAAGTAGATCTGAAACTGAACCTCCTACGCGGTTGACATAACAGAAACTATTCTCAACTTTGCCAACTGTATCACTTCGCCTGTGCCACTTCGAACGTGAAATTAATATCAATTTTGTGAGGCTTTGAACGACGCTTGTCTGTGCTCGAAAAATGAACTTACTTAGTAGTTACTATTTGGCTTTTTGTGTTTAATTTACATAGTTTTTAGACAAATTATTGTAATTTGATTATTGTTCAATTTATATTGTTAATTGATTGCAGAAATGTTGTTATAATAATAATAATAATAATTTTCTTTATTGTACCCAAAAAAGAACACAAAACAAAACATACAATTTTGGACGATACAAAAGGCGGTCTTATCGCTAAAACAGCGATCTCTTCCAGACAACCTTAGGATGAGGAGTTAAAGAAGAGATGACTTAATATAATAGGGAGGGTGCAATTAAATGATAGATGCAGGACTAATATATAAAATTAAGTGTAAATATAGAGATAGCATACTATAGAACAAATAATAAATAAAGGGGAAAGAAGCTAAAAAAAAAAAAAATAAAATTACAAAAAGAAAGTTAACACAGTTTTATAGGTGAATAGCAAGAGCACAGATTTTGGGAGGAAAAATAGTTAGAGGTGAAGGTAGTGAGATTTTACGAGATTTTTGAAGGAGTATAAGGATTGGGAGTAACGAATAGATACAGGGAGGGAGTTCCAAAGACGGATAGCGGATACAGTGTAGGATTTTTTGTAAAAAGAAGTTGAGTGAGAGGGAGTACAGAGAGCAAGATTTTCTGAGGAACGAAGGGTTCGGTCATGGGACAAGTGGAGGAACTGGAAGCGTTGTTTGAGGTAAGGAGGAGCAGTTGGATTAAATAGTAAACAATAGAGAAGAGATAGAATATGAGCATTCCGGCGAAGGCGAATTGGGAGCCACTTGAGTTTAGCACGATATTCTGAAACGTGGTCATATTTTCTTAGGCCGAATATAAACCGTATACATAAGTTTTGGAGTCGCTCAAGCTTATTTAATTGCTCCTCGGTAATGTCGGGATAACACACATCAGCATAGTCAAGTATTGGTAAGAGGAGGGACTGTGCAAGCGTAATTTTAGTTGGAATGGGTAAAACATTTTTTAGCCTACGTAGCGAGCTCACTGCAGCAAAGAGCTTTCTACTGACCTCTGAGATCTGAGGTTGTTATACATAGTATGAGGCGCGTGTAGTGCGGCGCTAGTATATAGAGTAACGGATTTGCAAAGTTAAGCAACATTGTACGAGGCCGAAAGTTGGATGGGTGTTCGCAAGTGGGTACGTTACGCCGTCGGTCGCTGTTGATGTCATTTGACAGTAGTCAACAATCTTTTGGGGACTTTTTGAAAACATCCAAAACGGTTGCTTAGGCCACTAAACCACACTTTCCTCTAACATTCTGCTTTTATACGAATAGCAGCATAAGCGCTGATGCTCCAGCTGTACGTATGTGTATGCCCAGCAGTAGGACTTGAGACATAATGGTTGGAGTTAAAATAATTTACCTACTGATTCTCTACTCACATGAATCTCGGCCTTTCACTTTCTTGAGTTTAAATTGAGCGTATCTACCAAGTTATTCGAAGGTAAAATAAATTAACATTTGATTAATGATAAAGAGACATACAAAATAGGTACTGTACTACATCCTCTAACTACTGTTTATTAGAAAATAATGTTAACGTGCGAAATGTAACACAATTTCGACATTGAATTATTTATTTTTCCTTAGGAAGTGTCCCTTCCAGGGCGGAACTTGGAGGAGAACTGCAGGCGGGGCTACTGTTCCAGGACTTCACGAGAGTAAGGCTCTCACAATACAATCCAAATTTGGACGGGTCAGCAACTTGTATGTGTTTTTTTTTTCAAACAGTTTTTTTTCGGATTTTTACAATATATTGCACTACTTGCATAAACCTACTTACCTATTACCTACATTATTTTTTGAAAATATTTTATTTGTTGTCAAAAATACTTGACAAAAAAACTTTTATTCGAAAAATAAACAATTAGAAGCCATTCCTTTGTCTCCAGACCTCCAAATTCGGCCCACCCATCTAATCGGATTATTGCCCCACCCATGTCCTCTTCTCACAAAAGTTAGTTCCCTACTCATATTTTATTATACTTATTCACACAATGCCTTCACAGGTTGGTTAGTTATTCTTTATACTGATCTCTTTTTAACGTGAATTTACCATATAATATTTGTATGTATTTATAGCAACATTTTTTATACACAATTTTTTGTTTAAGTAAATACCTAAATATGTATTTTATAAAATCAAGGTCCCTTACATATAAAGCATATCGTAACATCAAAACACGTAACAACAAAATTACAAAAGGCACAATTTGAAAAAAATCTTAATATTTCTGCTCCTGCTCTATCTTCAAATATATTTACTCCTTACAAAATTGTGACATTCACTTCAGCCTACTTTATGGTGTCGATTTTAGTTGTCGATTTTTTTTATTCACTCTCATTTTTTCCTAAACGCCCTAAAAGACTAAAACTTCGAAGTACTTTTTAGCAAAGAGGCTTAATAATGCCTTACTCTACGAAAACAACCTCGCTCCAACCTGGCTCCACCTTTGTCCCGCGCAAGCATTTGTTATCGGATTACGCGAGAAAGTCATTACTGATGGCCTAGCCGGAAGACCTTAGTGGGCAAGCATCTATATCAGCATGAATGGTAAGCGAAGGGAAGGTCTAAATTAACAAACAAGAATCAAGCGAGCGACGATCTTAATTTAAAAGCAGTAATTTAAAAGCAGTGATAGCCTTGTGTTTTAGAAACTCGACCTCTTGATCGAGGGGTCCCAGGTTCAAATCCCAGGCACCTTTGAATTTTTAATTTTTATGTGCATTAGAAGTTATTTATAATTATCACTTGCTTAAACGATGAAGGAAAACATCGTGAGGAAACCTGTATACCTGAGAATTCTTTAAAAAATAATTTTCAAACGTATGTGCAGTCTACCAACTCGCACTTGGCCAGCGCGGTGGACTACCTATGGCCTAATCCTTCTCATTCTGAAAGGAGACCCGTGCCCAGCAGTGGGACAGTAGGTAATGAGTTGATGATGACGCTGTTAATTTGTCATAGCAAATATTTCAATAATATTTTAGAAGGTTGATTTCTCCATCAATGTTACAATAATTATTTCCGTACTCAATATTTTCATAAAAGCAAAATTGATAGTCAGTCAATATGTATAGTAAATGGTCATGAGAAAGTTATTCAAGATATCTTAGTAGAATATTTCAAATATTGATACTCCTGAACCTACCTTAAGCTACAAAATCCTACAATGGAGATAGGACACGCCCAACATAACCCTTGTCAACGATTTTAATATAGGATTTAATATCAACCTGGTTCCTGTATTATTTCACAATGTGAGCAGGTATTTGGTAAATTATGCCGATGAAAGCACTATTCTACTCGTATGTGGTAAATTATTCGTACATTTCGTTAAAATAGTTATAGGTACAATTTAAATGTTTTCACCAAGGATAGTTTCGTTACGATGTCGATAGCGTTACGACTATTCGATAATCACGCTTGCCATCATTTTAAACAACAATTTAAACAATTTAAACAATTTAACAATTTAAACAATTATTTATTTTACTTCATAAGGTGTGTTACATTAGTAAGTGGCTAGAGCCTCCTTTTAAGCACGCAGTGCCTGTATTAGGAGCCTCCGCTCTTCCGAGAACAATATAAACTTATGAACTATAATACAAGGATTATTTTAAGCTAATTTATCTAATTTTGTGTGTGTGTGTGTGTGTTTGTGTGTGTGTGTGTGTGTGTGTGTGTGTGTGTGTGTGTGTGTGTGTGTGTGTGCATGTAAGTAAGTGTATGCATGTAATGTATTATATATATGAGAACTGTAGTAGTGATTCTGCCTGTTCGTAGCTAAGAGTTTGTAAATAATTAGTTAACGCTTTTTTACATTCAAAATAAGACATTTTATTTATTTTTATTGTTTTATTAATTTTATTATATAATTGAGCTGCACGTTTGTTGTATTGCATGCTAGCAAATAAAGTGTTCGTTTGAGGGGCTGGGGCGATAACATATTTTCTTCTCCTTTGCAAGTTAGACGGATCATATGACAGTGTTTTATGTTGTTTTAGTACTATTTGTAGTAGATATAGCTTCCTAACTGTTAGTAAATTGCTAATAGAGTAGAGGTTTTCTGTAGAATACCTTCTTCTTTTAAAATACATAGTTTTAATTAACCCGCGTTGTGCACGTTCTAACTGAATGAGTTTCGTTTTAGTCGCACCTCCCCAGATCGATATACAATATGTCAGTACTGATTGCACCAATGACACGTATATTTGATTTAAAAGCTTATTTTGAGAATTATCATTTTTTGGAACTACATGTCTCAATGTACTAAAAATCCAGTTTAATTTTGCAATTCTCTTAGTAATGTGTTCAATCTGGGGATGCCATGATAATCTTTGATCCACCATAACTCCCAAATACTTGGTATGACTAACTTTACTTAATATTGGACACCCACAGGAATTGTTATTTATACATGTATGTACTTTTATATCATAATCTATAGGTGGTTGTGTATGATTAGAAACACTGAAGCAAATATAGTTCGTTTTGCTGGTATTAAGAGTAAGGAGGTTACTATTTAGCCAATTAGCAATTTGGGTCATTCCCAGTTCAGCTCTCTCTTTAACCTGTTGCCATGTCTCACCTGTAAAGATAACGGCAGTATCATCAGCATATGATATCACTTGTGCATTTTTTATTTTCAAATTGCACAAATCATTGATATACAACAAAAATAGGGTAGGCCCCAACACACTGCCTTGAGGCAAGCCAAGCAATACCTCAGCGTCATCACTAACATACTGACCAAGCTTTACACGTTGTTTCCTATTAGAGAGGTAATCCGTAAACAGATCGAGCGGGGTCCCTCTAATTCCTGACTTTTCCAGTTTATTTATAAGGATTGGAACAGAAACGGTGTCAAATGCTTTCATAAGATCTAAAAATACAGTAAGACATTTTTGTCTCTTATCTACTTGCTCTACCACTGATGAAGTCAGAGCAGAAACTGCATCTTCACAGGATTTGCCTTGCCTGAAACCAAATTGATAGGGAGATAGTATATTGAATTTATTTAAGTATTTTAGCAGTCTGATGTTTAATAATTTTTCTAATATTTTAGATATGGCCGGCAATAATGATATGGGTCTATAGTTATTGACCTCGTCTCTGTTCCCCCCCTTATGTACTGGAATAATTGTAGATTTTTTTAATAGGTCAGGAAAGATGCCCTGTTTAAAACACATATTAGCTAGATGAGATATAATGGGGATTACTTCGTCCTTAACGTGTTTTAAATATTTTGTAGAGATGTCATCCCATCCAGGAGCACTATCAGTTTTTAGATTTATTAAGATGTTCTCTACCTCTTGCACATCAGTATCTAAGAGAACAAAAGAATTAAGCTGTACTGGCGTTGTATTACAGTGGACTCCAGTTGTACTGATTTGTTGTGCTAAATGTTTACCAATATTTGCAAAGTAGTCGTTTATGTAGTTTACCGATTCTACTGGGGAAGGTTTTATATTTAACAATTCTGTGCTTTGATCTTGAATTTTATTGCAATAAGTTACGTTTTTTATGTTTTTCCATAATAATCTATTATTTGAAAGTGAATTCACAATTAATTCTCGCTCATAAGTCCGCTTCAGTTTTTTTAGCAGATTGTTACAATAATTCCGGTATCTTGTGTATGTTATTTTAGCGACATCATTGTGTGGGTCCTTTCGAGATTTTGCTTGTAAATTATTACGATTTTTAATGCAGCGCAAGATTCCCGGTGTTATCCAGGGCTTGAGTATACGCTTACTATTAGGTATTTCTTTAATATATGTGTACAGTTTTAATGAGTTTACTAATCTTTGTATAAGTTGTTTTACTATCATATTTGGATTCTCACAATACAATAGTTCTTTCATATTTTGCTTTTGTAAATGTTCTAGTGCTTTCTCAAAATCGAATTGTTTTAGTTTTAGTTGATTTTATAGTTTTTTTAGCTTTAGATAATGTTAAGAATGTAGTGAAGTGGTCTGTGGTAGACGTATTCAAAATAGCGATAAAAGCAGAGACCTTCTTTTTATTTATTTTTAACATAAAATGATCCAAACAATTTTTTCCTCTGGTGGGTAAGCTGTGGCCAGGAAGTATACCGTATGTTGACAACATGTTTAGATAATTTATTCGATTTTTATATTCATAAGATATCTCTTTAGGTTTAGATATTAGATTAATATTTATGTCCCCAGCTATTATAATGTTTTTCTGCGAGATTAATGTATTTAAATGGGTATCTAAGGAGTTAATGAAGCTATCCGTGTTTGTATTAGAAGGGGAGCGGTATAGACACAGTATAACATTATTAAGTACATCTAGCTGAAGACAAGATGCTTGAACTAGTTTCACTTCCTTAACTTTGGGTTTTAATGTATTTTTGACATATACCACGACCCCATCATTTTGATTCAACTGGTAAGTAGTAGTATACGAGAAATAGTTGTTGAGTTGCGGAATAGGTTTATTGGAGTTTAATCTGCACTCCGTTAATCATGGTTCTCTAGATCCTAGTTTAATTAGTTCCACCCGCTAAGTGTTGTTCTACAGCGTTTTCATACGCAAGATACAAGGGTAATGGGTTCACGGAACTAATGGAACTTCTCGAATAGGATTACAAAGGACTATTAATTAAACGCCTATACCTCTATCGAGTGAGGATTCCCGAAAACAAATTGATTAGCCTTAAGATGTACACCACCACGTTGTTTTAGGATTAATTAATAACATAAGTTCAATATTATAGGAAAAGGTGTCGTGATCTGCAATTTAGTTTTAGAGAAGGAGTTTTGTATTTTTTTAAACATAGGAGTAGCAGACGAGCATGCAGTCCACCTGATGGTAAGTGGCTATTATCGCCCATGGACGTTTGTAATCAACCCCAGCTAGGATTAGATTTTCCTACCTGAAGTCGGTTACAGATGCGCCGCTACCCCTGAGGACTAAGCTATAACGGAAAAGTATTTCTCTTACCACGTCCTTCAAACCAGAACACAGATTAGCGGTAGAAATGCTGTTATGACTCAGAAATAGGTGTGGCGGTGGTACCGCCAGAGTTGAACCATACAGGGTTCTACCACTATCAAAAAAGTTACTTTAACTCTAAAAGTATACCTTATATCTTTAGATTTCCTCAGTAAAACCATAAACAGTAAAATAGGTCGTAACTTCTATGCGTACACATCTGTAATATAAAATTCCATAACATAAAATTGAATGTACACGTATTCTAAATATCAAAGGATAGGGAGAAGTAATATCGACATATACGAGTACATTGATTTTACACTTTACATTTCACACAGCAATGTATTCGCACATATTATACGTACGTGAAGAGTGTAAGCTTAAAGATTTTGAAGATATACCTTTCAACTTTATCGAAAGTTATCTGGTAACCTTTGCTACACTATGAACCTATTTTATTCACACCTTTGTTTTATTAACCGAATGAAGCTTCCAAAAGGTACCACAGCTTCTTGAAGAGACAATAGGTAACGTGGGATTCTTCTGAGAATCCCAAGTCAGAATCCATATCAGAATTTCAACTCCCTTGGTCTTAGCCTCTGGAGGACTCTGAGGTCTCGCTGCGCCCCTTTTACGGCATAAAACTGCCAGTTGGCGAAAAAAACTTGACTATATATAATATTACAGGTATATGGCCGGGCCTCCGACTAAATGGTTTGGGTTCCCACTCTCACCGATCGCAATACCGAACCTCCTTTCAATAGCCTGTTACGAATCTTACGATACGCTGTAATTGTCGTAGCACTATACTGAATCCGCGTATAGCGAAAACTATACACTTATACAAGAACAACAGCGCCACCCTTATAGCAGAATTATAGAGCTTGATTGATTGATTGATGATTGTGATGATGATGTGATGATGATTGATTTTTGTTGAAGTTTGTAGAGCTTTTATCCAATATGAGATTGGAAATAGATATTCTACCCATGAGTGTTAATATGCACCACTTAATATCAAGTAGGTGGTAAAACCCTTTGTGGTTCGACTCCGGCGGCGCCACCGCCACACCTATTTCTGCCTAATAACAGCAGTGTTAAGCGCTGCTGTGTTCCGTTTTGAAGAGTGTGATAAGAGAGACATACTTTTCCGAGGCGTTCCAGCTTAGTCCTCAGGGGTAGCGGCGCATCTGTGGCCGACCTCAGGTAATAATACCTAATCCTATCTGGGGTTGATTACAGATGTCCATGGGCGGCAGTAGCCACTTACCATCAGGTGGACTGCATGCTCGTCTGCTACTCTTATATTATAAAAAAAAAAGTAAACTGTATACTTATTATTACACAAATATATATTAAGTCTCAGACAATCACGGAAACAATCCGTAAAACCAATCAGTTCCTGAAATGAAAACCGATAATTTAATTAATTACTGAAACCCCTGCCATATCGGATCCGGATAACCCATAGCGGATGAGAGAGGAACTTTTTAATTGTATTGATACTTTTTTATTAATACATCCTCCCATTTATCTCTTCCGAGCAGATCATCCAAATTTAACCCCATAATATGACCAAATCGCAACCACAACACGACTAAAAACGACACTAGGGGCCGGCTACTTTATAGCAAAGACGTTGTTGGCGTATGGTGTAGTGTGAATAGACACTTACGCATTCATCATCATCATCATCAACCCATTACGTATGTAGTTTATGTAGTAGCGTATTGGTGGACTTCACATACCTTTGAAAACTTTTTTAAAGGTTTCTGAGGTATGCAGGTTTCCTCACAATGATTTCCTTCACCGTTTAAGCAATTGATCATTATAGTGATATTATTTTAATACGCACATAAATTTGAAAAGCAAAGGTGCATGCTTAGGTTTTGAACCTCGGACCCCTCATCAAGAGGCCGAGTTTCTTAACCACTAGCCTATCCCTGCCTACTTATGCATTATTAAATTAAAAATTATCATAATAGGTATCAAACAGGTAGCCAACACATTGTCAATTTACGCAGCACTAGCCATGTCATTTAGCTAAGTAATGAGATGTTAATGTACAATTTGCAAGCCAACGCTGAAACCGAGCGAGTGGGTACTCCAAACATTAGATGTTATATTTGTAGTTAGGTAGACATCAGTGTAATTTGTCAGGTAAAGGAATTTTCCTTAAATTCTTAAGTTAAGTTTATTTTTAGAAACTTTGTGAAAAACATTGAACCTATATTTACGTTATAAAAAAAAAGATAATTATAAAAGATGTGATTTCTACCCCACATAACAATAGTATACCTTTTTTTTTTGTTGACGAGGGGGAAACCTTCAAAAGGTATCCGACGCCATGGGAGTGACGCCTGGTTATGTGGGATTTTTACCGCAATAAAACCCTCCCGGTGGCCGTCCTCAGTGTTTGGTGGTGAACTCCGGGATCTCCAACGGAACACAACCGGAGTCCTTCTAACGCGATGCTCTTCTATCGAGCTCTGCCCTGGGGGGAGCAATTTACGCTCCTCTCACATCCCCTGGTGATTACAGCGATATGCGACCACACAAACCGCTGTCCTTCCCGGGGTCGCTTCCTGGACGGTTTGAGCTCCCACTCTTGCCGCCCGC
This sequence comes from Epargyreus clarus, assembly GCF_041222505.1. Taxonomy (NCBI): domain Eukaryota; kingdom Metazoa; phylum Arthropoda; class Insecta; order Lepidoptera; family Hesperiidae; genus Epargyreus; species Epargyreus clarus. Next base: position 5,796,405 of record NW_027332231.1, on the reverse strand, counting down.
AACCCCGGAAGCCCCATTTAGTCGCCTCTTACGACATGCAGAGGATACCGTAGCCCTATTCTGGTCCCGATACTACAGGGACAAACAATAGTAGGTATACCTACTTACTACAACACATTATTTATTATTCTTTTAGTTGTATATGTATAAACTGTTATTATTTATTGTAAGCAGAAATAAATTAGGTCGTAGTATCTTATTAATTTCGAAGTGTTTATTCTAACCCTAAATTTTCCCTGTTATTTGGGTAAATTTAAATTGGTGCTTATTTGGACAATATCAAACATAACAGTAAATAGATAGGTAGTAATATTCTTTGTCTTCAATCAACTGACCTTTTTTATATAACAACCAGGGCTCTTGAGTAAAAAAAAAAGTTTGGAAAATCCAAAAGTGCACGACTCATAATGCTCATTTAATTATGAAATATAAAAAAAAAGAAAAACTTAAGTCGTTCAAAATTAATTGCCGAAAAAACAGCTGTAGTAGGAAGAAGGTACTGCACAAGCGCCCCTGGTGGAATAAATGTACATAATATCTATAGATATACAGTCTTGTAGTTTCGTTTTTTATTAATTGCAATTAAACGACACTGAAGTAATTAATCATTCGCATTCAGTGACCTACAATCGTCGATTAGAATTTAAAAAAAAATAACTCAAATGATGGATTTTTTCACAAGTTACAGTGTTTTCAGGTTTCACACATGACGGACAGGAAAATTTTTTGACCTATTTTGGTATTTTTTTCCAATTCTATTGCAGTAAATCAATTTTTAAAAAGTATGGAATTAATCTCCATTAAATTATCTCGACAATAGTATGCAAAATATCTTGATTCCGTGAACTATCAAGGCTATAATAATAAAAATAGCCGCCAAAATGAAGCGAAAAAATTTTTTCGATCGTAAAGCACTCTCTGATGCTTCGCATCATGAGTCGTGCAATACATAGTAAAGGTCAGTACCCAAGAGAAAGACATTGTTTTATTTCATTGTTGAACTCGCAAAGCGTAACACCCAAAGGAAATGTTTTCCTTTCAGCTCTCGACTATTTATAGTCGGATCAATGAGCTACCAAGCTGCCTTACGCGATAAGAGTATTATGAAGGTGTTGGCAATAAACAGGTAGGCAGTGGCACCATGCTCGTATCCATAAATTATCCCTCTCTGTCCGTATAGACAGAGTAATATAGGGATTTAAATTGATAGATTTGACGCGCTAGAGCGCTCACAAAATAATAAACAAGTAGGCAGGCCAGTTTATAGACATGTCCATCTTTTATATTAATATTACAACGTATCGCGAATAATGCACCGAATAACTTGCCGAACAATGACGAGTATTAAAACGCCGCGCACGAATGTAGACCAAATACACGCTAGCAATTATTTACATAATAGTATTTATGCCTATTTGTCAGTACTCAACGAGTATGAAAATATTGCGTACATAGCTGTGTACTAAAAATCATTTCGGTCACGAAGGGTAACTCTGAAAATTAATTGAGCGATTAAATGGAGCAAAAATATAACAGCAGCGAGATTTTCTATCATAGTGCATCAACGTTACTTATATACTAACACTACAGGACTATACAGACTACATTATAGTATATTGAGGAGTCCCTATGATCAGAAGCGTCGCAGGTCGATCGTTTAGGGTGTCAGGTAATCTGCCTTTTGTCCCTGTAATTCCGGACCAAAATAGGACTATGTTATCCCCTGCCTGTCGTAAAAGGTGGCTTCCAGGGTTGCGGGCGGCAGGAGTGGGAGCTCAACCTTCCGGACAGCAATCCCAAAGACGACAGCAGTATATTAAGTGGGTATTTTTAATGCGGCAATAATGCCACATAACCCTGTTTCACGGCACTTTGAAGGTTTCCTCCTCGTTAACAAAAAAAATTAACCCACCCTTCCTGTCCCACGTTTGCGACGGATTTACCCATGCAAAAATAAATAATATGATAAATGTTTAGAATATAATATTGTTATTGTTAATTGGTCTATATAATAAAAATAATTATACCGAATCTCATCACTTGTTGTTGTCCACTCATTTATTCTTCGTTTTCAAATTTTAAATCGTTTCTACGACCACATAATTCGTATATACATTGAATACAACGCTATCTAACGGTACACAGTAGTACTTCATTATGAATAGAACCATTCTTATTCAGTTTCAAGTTATGTACTAGTTAGAACAAATATTTCCGCGTGTCTCTTACAGATGGCAGTGTTTACATAAAACTACACACTGGACATGGGCTAATATAGTGTGGCCATATTTAAAATTAATTCTATAAATTCTTCATAAAAACATTATAATATGCGTGTTAATCATGTTTGTAAATGGCTAGTTTAAATATCAGAACACCTCTAATTTAAATTTATGACTAAAATTAATGAAAACATTACAAATAAATAAAAAAACCACAAGATATTTTTTTTAATTCTACTCTACTGTTGCTGGTATTGTTATTTTTAGTCTGTATTTTTAACGCAACAAGATTTTGTCTATGCCGCATCAAAATGGCTGCCCGTAGTAATGTCCTGTCGGGGTTTTATATTCTTTGTTTACAATAAAATTATGTTTCACGTTTACTTTTACTGACTTTCATGTGACATAATAAAATGTTAATGGATATATTAATCTTGAACATTCGTTTGGACTCGTATAAGTGTGTGATTTGACATAAAATAAGTGGTACCAGTCTCACCTTGTAAAGAGAAAATGGGGAACTGTTTTAGTAGCACAGGGGAGAAGGATTCTAAAAACAAAAATGAGCGGACTAATCCGCACGAGGAGGACCCTAGACAATTTCAGACGCCTGTGCCGACACCGCCCCCGGATCCGATAAGATCGACCGTAAATCAAGGACCAGATACGAGCGAGGTCCCTCCCACCCGAATATTTGTTGCCCTTTATGATTACGATGCTAGGACGGATGAGGACCTGAGTTTTAGAAAGGGGGAGCATCTGGAGATCCTGAACGATACACAGGGAGACTGGTGGCTGGCTAGGAGCAAGAAAACAAAACAAGAAGGCTACATTCCGTCGAACTATGTTGCCCGTTTGCAGTCCATAGAGGCCGAGCCGTGAGTAATCACATCTGTATTTATGCAATCGTTACACCAGTGAGCGGTTCCTGCGCGATTTCTTTTCCTTCGCGCATTAATTAATAACTGAAATTACCCATTTGGCCAGTGCAGTGGGCGTAGCGTCTCGTCATTGTAAATAACTACAATTTGTTCATAAACATGTTGTATGGTTTTATCTAATTAGCACATCACAACTTTGTGATAGTGGTTTCTTTCGATCTATAACTTGTTGATCCACATTGCGTTACTCGCCGCGTTATCGTAGTTCTTAATGTACTCTGAAACAAGGTACTAAATCGAAATTGTACTTTATTAGGATATTTCGCAACTTGTTTATATATTCATTTTCTGACATAAAAACACAATGTTTATAGAACAAAAATTAAAATCGTAGTAGTAAGGAACAAATCAATATAATGTGCAAAGGAAATATGAATCATAGCTGTATGAAGTGAAAGTGTAACTGGAATGCACACATACATTGTGCACTTACACTGATTACAGTGTGAACAAAAATAGAAAGGAGATATTTACAACAAAAAACTTCCCTATGACATTTGTGACTTAGATTTCATATAAGAGAAAATTATCTGTTGACGTTTTACAAGTCATGAATTTTCAAGTAGTTTGTAGATTTAAGGACCTTATTAATATTCAATCCCCAATTAATCCATCTTTTACTTACCAAAGATTGAAATTTGTCAATGTTTAGTATGAAGAAATTGACAAATGTCAATATTTTTTTGGCAAAACATTGGACAGATTGATTATTAATGTAAATGGGTGTATATAACCTCAATGTTTCAACATGAGGTTCATGAAAAATTTACAAACTCCTGTGAATTATATTACTATATCCTATTTATATTTCCTGCAGTACACACCCTTCTTACAATATAATTCTATTATTGGTATATAATTGGCATGAATAGGTACAATGGTTCTTTTTGGCCAACTGACCAAACCAGTCCTACTACTATACATTGGAAGCTACACAATTAAGTAGTCAATTTGTCTGACAAACCTAATATAGGGCCAAATTGAAGATTATATTATATATTTTCTGCTGGTATAAGCTTATCAATTTTTAAGTATTTATATCTAATAATTACAACAGTGCTAATGACTGCTATATTCTGATTTGAAGCTTGTGGTAAGATAAAGACATATGAGACATTTCAATTTGTCCTCTGGAGTAGGAATGCACATGTGAGTCGTGAGAGGTAACTCATTGATATCAACTAAGACTCTTTAATTTATTTGGGATTCATTAAAGGTGCCAGTAGGTACCACATTCAATAAGGTAGACTGCATGCTTGTTGGCACTTCTACAATAAAAAAGTCATGAGTGTAGTTGATTGCGAAACTTCCTAACAATGTTTATTAACCAGCGCAATGTTTTGAATAACCAACACTTGTGAATAATATTATACTTTCGTGTATATGCTTTAAAATTAAATCAAACTGTTAAATATTTGATGGGCCATGACAAGGAACATATAAAATAAGGAAACAGGTACAATTGTATTGTATAAAAGTCCATAAGTTTTTAATGAAACTAAGTAATTCTTTATAATTAAATCATATTTGTATATTTACCCTGTTGCGGTTTACAAATTTCATGCATCATCAAATCCATTAAAAGATTATTGTTCGGATATCTGTCTAGCCTGGGATCAAACCCCTAACACTATGCGTCAGATCTGTATGGTGGCCGCTCCACCACGTTAGGTGTTTGAATTTGAATAATCAAGAGTTTATTTAAGTATATTGCCTAGATTAAATTGACACAAACTTGTCTATTAGGGCATTGGGATATAAGATTTAGATAATCTAAGTCTAATCATAAAATAACAAGTGCGATAACTAAAAATTTTGTTTAAAAATTTCTCTACTGATAAGACTTTATTATTTTGACTTATGTATGTTTGTCTCATTCTTTGGCACATGTGACAGGCCAAACAACTTGATGGAATTTTAACATATAAGATGATGTTGGATTCACCTAACGGAGTAACCATAAGTATAACACATATATTTAAGCAGATGAGTTTTTTTTTATAAGTATTGTTTGTTTGCACTTCTTTCTATGGCTTCTTGATAAACTTGCCTCCTTACTGAGATGACGCAATGACCCAAAATGAGTCTCAGCCTCCGATAGTAAGAAACACCATATCTTGACAAACTTATATAGTAAAATCATAACAGTTAGCAATTGTAATTATTTGCTGGTAATCTATCTACCTTTTAACTGTACTATATTTTTTAAACGAGCTTCTGGCCTCTCGTTAAGTATTCGTACTTTTGTACTGTATTTGTATAATTTAACTTAAATTTTCATGAAGATTTTAATTTACAAGCAATGGACATATCCATTAAAAACAAATTAATTGACTTATTAGCTAACATTTCAAATGAAGTCCATTAAGATTGCTATAGGATGACTATTAATTGAACAATGTCAGTGTGAAAACGGTAACGTCAATAGTTCGGGCTTTTATTGTATAATATATTTATATTGGCTCACTAAGTACCTCATCACTAAGTATAAAACGAATATAGTCCATTTATAGCATATCCGTAACATAAAAACAATTTACCGATAACTTTAATGTAACCGTAACGTAACTCATTAGAGTTGTAATAGATTTTCTTTACCTTTTTCGTTCAGTATAAGTAAAGATTTATGGGATTGGAAAAGGTGGCGCTTTCACGCTTGGCCGGCTGCATATACACAATTTAGATTAGAACGCTATTACAATAATAATTACGAATGTTAACAACGCCTCGGTTGCGCAATGGCAATGTGGCGAACTGGCCGTTGTCGCATTTGTACTAGAAAACAGCGAAAGTAGGTACGAGTATATGGTTCGTCGGAAACGTTTGAAAATTTGGGATTTTCTTTTAACGCGATGCGACGCGTTTTTATTCCTCCCATATTATTACTAGCTGTCCCGGCATACGTTGTGTTGCCATATAAATAAAAAAATGTTAAGGGTGAACAACCCTTATCATTTAAGAGTATGAAAAATAGATAGTAGCCGATTCTCAGACCTACTGAATATGCATATAAAATTTGGTGAAAATCAGTAAGGCCGTTTCGGAGGAGTACGGTAACTAACATTGTGACACGAGAATTTTATATATAAGATATTAAATAAAATAGACTAGTAAAATATATCTTATTTCCTATTCTTATGGTGTTCCTATTTTGCTGTCTAATAGCGGCAGGGTCGTCCTATATTTTGGTCTAAACTCTGAAGCATCTACTGGCGACGGCCATAAGACATCACTGTGAATAGGAATAGTTTCTGTAAAAAATACATAAGCTGCAATGATCGTATATCATGTAAACAATGCAGTTCATTTGCTATTCAGCAAATAAATTGACTACAGCAAAATAGGTTAGTACCTGCTTCGTATCGTAATTGTTTTTCAGTAGCATGTAAACAATGCAGTTCATTTGCTATTTCAGCAAATAAATTGACTACAGCAAAATAGGTTAGTATCTACTTCGTATCATAATTGTTTTTCAGTCGCATGTAAACAATGCAGTTCATTTGCTATTTCAGCAAATAAATTGACTACAGCAAAATAGGTTAGTATCTACTTCGTATCATAATTGTTTTTCAGTCGCATGTAAACAATGCAGTTCATTTGCTATTTCAGCAAATAAATTGACTACAGCAAAATAGGTTAGTATCTACTTCGTATCATAATTGTTTTTCAGTCGCATGTAAACAATGCAGTTCATTTGCTATTTCAGCAAATAAATTGACTACAGCAAAATAGGTTAGTATCTACTTCGTATCATAATTGTTTTTCAGTCGCATGTAAACAATGCAGTTCATTTGCTATTTCAGCAAATAAATTGACTACAGCAAAATAGGTTAGTATCTACTTCGTATCATAATTGTTTTTCAGTTGCATGTAAACAATGCAGTTCATTTGCTATTTCAGCAAATAAATTGACTACAGCAAAATAGGTTAGTATCTACTTCGTATCATAATTGTTTTTCAGTCGCAACTATTTTACTCGACGGATTCGTTAATGGGGTATAAATAACAAGAAAAAACAATTTTTACAAAACGATGTGTGGGCAAACATTTTCCAGAACAGAAATTTAAATATATCATTTAGATATCTACTTGTGCGGGGATTGAACCCTTCTGGGTTCTCTGTAGACAAGCGGGTATACCAATGTTGGTCCAACTGCGTGGATCATTAAAATGCCCGATTCTTTCATATGCCCACATATTCAAGTGATGATTAATATTAATCCAAGAGGATGTGCTTATCAATTATGAATCATTAAATTATGCAAATAATATAAAACATCGGAGCACGTACATAATAGCGATAAAAAACATAAACTGCCTTTTTGTAATAAAAATTAATGCTCTAAACGACTAAAGCCTTGATATTGTGTGTAATTTTGTAAAAAAGTTATTGTCGACCAATGTCCGCAAAAATAAATAATTATTCAGGACAATACTCTTTGCTTTTTTAAACAAAAAGCATTTGCGTCAAAACTAATTGGCCTGTGTTTGCTACACCCTAAGTAAATTTAAAGTAAAAGATATAAAAATGAATCTGGAGAATAAATTTTGCAAAATTTTATTTAAATATGTAATTTCGTGTACCTAGGTAAGTCTTATTATTTTTAGGTTATACATTTTATGGTATTATTAAGATAATCTAAATTGTATGTTCACGTTATACCAGCAATACTTGTATGATAATTAATCAGGATCTGATGATTTTGATTATGTTGTAGATAATAATCATTCCGAGGAAATTTAGGCTATCTTTAAAAAACATAACGCAATTCAAGCTTATATGACGGCAATTTTATTAGTTAATGGTTATAATACAAATTACTTATAAAGTTTTAAATAATTAGATCTGTTTACAGAAAGGAAAATGTATCAGTAATCACAAATCCGTGGTAAGTAAAGTACCTTATAGAGACCGGCCCCTAAGATTCACACATTTATCTACTGCATTTTTCCCACATCAATGAATATTCATTAACGACATTGCCAATCGTTTACGCATTAATTAATGTCGATTGAAGCGCTTCCTACATTAACCTCTTATCCGAGCGTCTGGCGCCACTTGATCGGGCTTTAGACTTCTAATTCAACAATCAGTATACAAGATTTAATCAAATTTTCGCTAACCCATTAAAGTTCAAGTGGTGTAGTCCCGGCCATTTTGAAAATTAAAAAAACAATAATTAATTTCTAATATGAAAATAACGCAGAAATATGAAAGGTGATTCAAAGCCCCAGATTGAGAAGCCGAATTTAAAATCACAAAGCTGTCATTGCTACCAAATGTGTGTGTAGTAATCAATAAAGTATGTGTGTAAATATTTACCAGCAACTTTTTTCACATAGTCCCTATTCGGAAACACTTAATAGTCATGAGAACGAAGAATGCTAACGCACCGAGCATACAAATTTCGACTACACAAAGTAGCCACTACTTTGGGTGGTGTCGTTATTGTATCTAGGAAGAGACCGATCACCTGACAGAAACATGTTGTGATTCGGAAAATTTATATTTGATTACTGTGTGCAAACAAAAACGTCCTTACAGTACTTCCGGTGCGTCAACGATAACGTTGACGTATGCCTGCATTGTAAATATTGTCGCCAACGGGTTTGTGTATTGTATGTAGCGTATTGTATTTACTCAATTCGATACATTTTAACAGTCGAATAGGCCGTGAAGGGCGAATTTGTTTGCAGAAAAATATATTACCTGAAAGTATATAAGAAATCTAGTTATTATTTTTGTTTACTTTACCACCGTATAAAAGTTAAACTTAGATTATAGTCTAAAAGTTGCAGTGCGCCTAAATTCATATTAAACTCCATTACTTCGTTACATATATCATTCGTGCTTTACGACCTACTAATGATTCTTATCTAATCTGCATTTGTCGTCATTAACAAGCATGCAATATTATAAATTATTCACACAATGTGTGCAACAAAGTGTATTGGGTTAGATCAGTTAGCAAGGCTTGCTTATTACTCTTTAAGAGCAGTCATGTTAATAGTGTAATTTGCATTGCCCTGGTCTAGCATAGGTCACGTGTTTGTCACCCATTTCTGCAGCAACGCTTTATCTTTAATATAAACTAAAATACAAGTAGCAAATATGTAACCAGTCCAACTGATAGTATGTGGTCACAGCTCCCCTAGATCTGACATCTATAATTGACCCCAAATATGGTCGGACCCACATCTAAGGGCACAGATACTTTGTATGTTAGTACATTGGAACGCCTTTGATAAATATATATCATTAACAACACCTTTTAAACATACAACAACGTTTAATTCTTCTGTTATGAGCAAGAAAAAGCCGTGGCAGTCGTCTACAGGCCTCTACAGTTGCAGTTGAATCACAAAGGTAGAACCTAAAATAATAATATGTTATGCTTGCTACATACAATTTAATAGCTATAGTCCGATTCATAATTAGGTGTCCAAAATGTAAACAAAGGTGTTGACCTATCAAGAAAATATGTGTCAAATGGTAGTTTCTTATTTTTGACAATATTAAATTAATACATCGATAATAAAATAATAATCTAAATAAATTAAAATCAATTCACATTTTCCAATATTTATATTAACTCAATTTCATTTCATACAGTAATAATAATAAAAAACAAGATTTATGAGAGAAAATTAAATTGTGATAATGGTCACACAATCGGCATCCAAAACATTTTTTGTGCCGCCATTTTTAAGTTTCGTAGTTGATATTATTCATTTTCGTGATCGTGATCGAAGTCGAATTTTTTCTAGTTTTCATAGTGCGTTTTTTTAAATTGTTTTCAATTATTAAGTTTTTGTTTTATGTTGAAATTTGTAAAAGTTTTCGTTTCTTGTTAATTTGTTAAGGTTTGCAATACCTGTCATCGAATTTTGACAATGACATTTCTTTGTTTACATTTTGGACACCTAATTATGAATCAGACTATAGTAGTATGAAACAGCTCATTGTCATTTATATTCACAAACTGGGATGGAACTCATTACCTCCCAGAATAATTACACCTCAACCGATGTAATGTAGCCGGTATAGTAGCAAGTTGAAGTACATTGTTTTGCCCCTTGGGTGCTGTCTGCATTAAACTTTCCCGTACATTTGCCAAAATGTTAGACCGCATTAAACTTAGGGTGACTATACACTATCATTATAGAACGTCTTAAGAAGTACAATTGCGTAAATTATGTTATTAATTATTATGCCCCAGACGTCTAAAGTTTAACTTAAGTCTTATGAGAAAAAAGCCTATCCAATTGATTACTTGTCTTATTGGAACATTAATAATTATCTACAAAGTACAATCCTAATTGTCTCTAAAATATTTTCATAAAATCAAGCAGTTCATCGTACATCGGGTTTTGGAAAGAATTAACAGACAGTATATAGTAATTGTGTGGTAAAAAAAGCAATTATTTATATTCTAATACGATCTGCATTATCATACTCTGTACTAGATCATTCCTCAGCAATGAAATCGGTGTAAACTAAAATGCCGAATAAAGATTTTTTAGATCTGTGTGACTTATGTAGTTATACTTTTATGCTCGTTATTAACAAAGAATCGATCTATCCGATGTTTCGGCAATCAATTTGTCTCTCGATCTTTGGAAGACAAAAATTGCATAGTTATTTTTAATAAAGGAAGTAAATCAAGTACAGTAGTGTGTAACCCGCTTATAACAGCCGGAAGCACGCCTCTACAGTCCTGTTACCATTGTTAAATAAAATAATTATAAAATCTGTTATCTTTTCTAAATGCAGCGAGTGATAAAAAAACCATTTAAATCGCACATTCAATTACTAGTCAAATAATGTAGGAGAGATGATAGAGCTAAACGCCCGTAGTAACATTCAATTAGCAAAATTAATGATGTCTGGAAATTTCAAATTGCGTAATTTTATTTTGCATTCATATTCAATTATGGTACTAACACGCTCCTTTAGCGGAATTAAATTTATTCAGGTTATATGATTTATTCATTCGGACGAGCAGGCGAGCCGCGTCGCCATATTGCTCGTGTTGTTTAACGAACGACGTTTAATCTCTTGTAATGTAATTATTAATATGAAAATAAAAGGTGAAAGGTAACTGTTAGGTGCAATGACTTGATCGTTTTGGATTCTGCCACTGAATCTGGTCTGAAGGGCGAAATTTCTATTGTTCGCGATTTCTAAATAGGGAATAACTAGATGTTTTAAGGCTATTGTTGTGCATCAACTTTTTGTATTCATTGTCTTTTTCCGTAAAGTTATCTTTTTCTGTAAATATATTTTTATTACGTTATAGATGCAGTCAGCAAATGAAATTACGTAGACAGACGCGCTTATTATGAACCGAATTAACATACTTGTTGTTGAGGTTTCAGTACGGATTTTACTGTGTAACCCGCCATAGCACGATTTGACTTTCGATCCAGCAATGGTAATTACTACCGCGTCATGCCCTGATAATTGTCAACGACTCTTCATTATCTCAGCAAGGCACAAAGCTTTGAGAAATAGACTTTTTCAAGGAGGGTGAATTTATTAAGTGCTTACAGGAATGTAGTATTTGTACGATTTTTAGCTTCACCGCTAAAACAATATATTATCATATTGTTATAATTTTTTTGTTATATTAATTTTTAACACACTAATTCGAAATATCTATGCATATCTGAGATTTAAACCTTGGACCCCTAGTATGAGAATCGAGATGCTTAGTGTTGAGCTGTGACTGCCCAAATAAATATATGAAATATTTCATACATACTACAACTGTAAGATAGAAAGTTAATAGTGATGGACGATAAAGTGGTTGCCATGAAATATGTAATTAAAAGTGCATCGCGTTTCGCACGAATTCCCCGCTGCTGAAACGAGGTCAGCTATAACTATAACTATAACAAACACATTACAAGTGCACCAATACTGCTTATTACTGCTCACCGTCGCATATTAAACACTTCGCGAAACTACAAAGCGTGGGCGAGTTCAGCGAAAACGATCGTTTGTATGTGGTTTCGTTTTTTTACCGTACCGATGAAGGTATTAATTATGAATAAAAACTTTCATGTTAATCCTTTAACCTTAATCATACTTTATTGATAATGATGCAGAATAACCCGATTAATTTTGACTTGTATGAAGTTTAAGTCATTTGATGACTTTGAAATAAATAAAGTTAAAGTTACTGGTAGTAGTAATCCTCATATTACTGTCATATAGCTTTCGTACGTAGAGCGTAAAAGTTTCCTAGAATTTAAGAATAAGAGCAAATATTTTCAATTAACCGCGTAGTCGGAACTGTAAGCGGTATTTCCTTTGGAATCTAATAAAGAATTATGGTAATTGATTACAGAATCATATAACAAGTGCGCAAACGTCATCTCATTTATCTTTGAAGGTGACATATGGCGTATCTAATATTTCTCGGACTGTACAATTAAACATTAACAATTCTATAGAAGTTGCATAACTAGGTAAAACTGACAGAGTTACAGGAAAAGGCTTCCTTGTCAAACAGGCAAATTGTAAAGTAAATATTAAAATAGCGAAGTTCCTTAGCTTTGTATGTGTCGATCGTGCCGCTTTTACACGGCCACTTAGCTAAGGGCCCGAGCGCAAGGAAGCTTTTTACAGAGATTCACTCTTGAAAGGATATTATTTGGGTAATCCCTTATAGGTACGTGATTCTGGTGTCTTTCAGTTTTTTTCCACTTCCTGGTCCGTTTTTGATTTTCTTGAATTTACACGGTAAATTGGGTGATATTCTTCTTCTGATGATGTGAGTCAATCTTGCCTCTTTTACACGGCCACTTAGCTAAGGGCCCGAGCGCAAGGAAGCTTTTTACAGTGATTCACTCTTGAAAGGATATTATTTGAGTAATCCCTTATAGGTACGTGATTCTGGTGTGTTTCAGTTTTTTTCCCACTTCCGGGTCCGTTTTTGATTTTCGATGAATTTACACGGTAAATACGGTGATACTCAGGATTATGGGAGTCAATCATGTCTCTTTTTCTTAGCTATGAGCTTTCTGCACTCTGGGAATGCCAGAAGGCAGCTTTTTACAATGATCCAGTCTTCAGAGAATTATTTAGATTGTTCTAATATAGTTCAATTCTCTTCCTACTTTTTTCACCTCTCGATACATTTCACTGTTGACGATAAATAAGAGCTTTATATTCGCTTCCTCTGGTCTGCTTGTGTCAATCGTACCTCTTTTACAGAGCCACCTGAGCGGATGTCAGCTTTTTGCAGTGATCCACTCTTGGAAACGAACGATTTAAATTATTCCCTATAAGGTGTTGGTCTCTTCCTGTTCCTCTTTTTTACTTCTTGACCGATTTTCAATGTTGACGATGAACATAATTTGCAGAAAAAACAATACTTTCTGTAGTAGTAATCGCGATTTACCAACTGTATTACACGTTATTGATTTTATGGTTACGAATTGTTGTTAACATAATGTGTGCCTAAAAATGAATATCGTTAAACTGTAATCGCATTTTAAAGTACTTGTGTCACACAAAAACGTCCGTCTGCGTCGCCGAAATAGTAGCCGTTTGCATCGACCCTAATAGCTGGTACCACTGCAGCTTACTTAACGGTCTGTTTGATGGCTTGAATAAAACCGCCCAAGCCAGCAAAGCAAACATTTTACGGGTTCTAAGTATTGGAAAACATTGCATTTCTAACGTTTAGCTCCCGTTCGAAACACGCCAGGTGTCCCATTGTTACGACGCTGTAACATTTTACTGCTCGGCTTTTATTGTTTACTCAACACCACTTAGTAAACAATGTCGGCTTCTGGTCGATTTTGTATTATTAAGGTGACATTATTAAGTGTTGGAAGTTGTTGCCTTCATAATACTCGGTCGCGGAATTTATTTGGGGTATCTCCGTTTTAATGGGTGCTCGTGTATTTAGTACATGAATAGATACCACAAATTTCCTTCCGGAGTTACGTGACCCCATTCAATGACTATTAGCTTCCCTTGGCTAGAGTTTCAATGTCTCACTGTTTTGAAACAAATGTTACCTTTTTATACTCTTTGAATATTAACTCACGTTTGAAAGTATTGCACTTTATCTTGTTGACCCTCAGCAACCAAGCAAAGTTTTTTCAAAAATTTAGAAATTAGTTATAGCCACTACTTATTGGTATTGCGCAAGTACCTATCAAAGGTATAATAATGTGTTAAGTCATAAACAAAAAATATCGATGGAAAAGTAATGACGTCAATCAAATATTTTGTAGAAATGTTAGATCGTGTTCGTGTACGTAAAGTGAGGCATAGAGAATGTGTTTATTCATGGCGCATGCCTAGATTGGCAGGAAGTCGCCGGTTCGGTGAATCGCGTGGTCGCGGCGTCAACCGACATACGACACTTACCAACGCATTCTGATCACCCATTAGCAATAAACAATTTACATTCACGAACACACCAACTACAATTACATATTATTACCCCTTTGTGCGAACAAGCGGCCGTGGGAAGGGACTCGGTTGCTGTGAACGTATAGCGATTTATGTTTTAATAAAAAAATGTTTTTGAAATTTAACACTGGTTCCAAGTTTCTACATTCACCAAGTATTTGGAGAATAAATACGATGGACATTATGTTCGCCCTTTTAAACCATATCTATGTTTAGGGTGACGCAAAAAATATACATTTTTGTAGCCATAAACTTACTGCGTGTAAGATTCATGACTCTTCGAGAATAGTGTCCTCGAAAATTAATAAAAGGTACATGCGGGTGCGATTAAAGATTATTACCCGCAGATTATGTAAAATTATTCTATTTTTATCACTCGCACCACAGGAATTGATGTCAACAAATGCAAAATTTATAATAATAAGGTATTCTGAATGTGCATTCCTTTGCCGGATAAAGAGGTCGGTAAATAAACGTAGAAAAAGTTTTATCACTTCCATATTTAGGCATACGGCACCAGGACGGACGACGTTCAATTGACCCAACGGTGATGATGTGCCAGACGAGGTATGGCGGTAACGGATTCTTAAACCCACATTTCCTAGTAGAGATAGCTGGCCGACATCAACGTCTTCAGACACAGGATGCGAGCGAGTTCACCGCCCCGCTCTCGTCCTAGCGTTGTAAACCTACACTCGGTTAACATAAATTGTGGTTTTAAACGCTCGTCTAGGTGCGGTCGTCTGGACACCTGAATGCGGCCGATTATTACATCCAATCAATCATTCCCACTTAGTTGTGAGCAGAAACGAAAATTAAATTGTTTTGTATTTATGAATAACGGCGGTTATGCAATCGTAGTAAGCAAATTGAGATGATCATTCGTCGCCTGCCTTTCACAAAACATCCGATCGGTAGGTAAAGTAAATAAAATTATCTTGGCTGCGTGCGATTGATCCCATCGGACACAAGTACGGCTCAAACACGAACAAGCCGAGCGGTCATTGGCTCCGGTTGCATAAGGCACGCGAGTCATTCACGTGCTAGGGCGGATGATCTACACGTCGTCGCGCGGATAAGTAGGGTTCTAGGGCCCTCGAGTTTGATTTAAGAGAGAGCAGTGCCCCAGATCGCTAGTGCAATTAAGGTCATTGCAGACGATGTGTCGCGGGCACGCGAGCGTTGCCCCTCATGTCCCTTCAAACACGTATCGAACTAGACATATCGCATCTCACCTTTGAGACGTGTCACGAACTCTATCTTACCGCGAGCATACCTTCGTGCCTATAATGTTGGCGCACAATGTATTTCAATGTAATTCATATTGGCAATCGTAATACGATTGAATGTAGTCGATCGTATAGGTAATCGACATATTTATATATCGATCCTATTATCTAAGTACAACTTAAAATTGAGACTGGGCTTATTCGAGACAAGAGTATAGCTCACTGATAATGAGTTGTAACCAACATAATTAACTTGTAGATTAAAAAAATCGAGACAATTTGAAATAAAATCGTGTGGTTAATTGATATCGCTGGCGCCAGGCGGTAATCGCGTCTACTATGCGAATTTCCCCGCACTCACCGTTAGGGAAGGGAAGCTATCATTTGCTTGGCGACGGGGCGGATCCAAAGACTTGTTGCTTTATGACTTATCACTAATGACATTTCACGCGAAAATACGCGTAATCGCCCAGCGGTAAACATTCTTGAAGAGTTTGTTTGCAAACTGTTCAATGCCTTTTTGTGTTCGATTGTTTATGTCAAAGGACGAAAAACGAGACGTGCTATACGAAAGCGATTAAAAGATAAATTTGCTAAGTTTTATCTTGACACTTGTACTGAATTTTAAGCAATTTTAATTTGAATCATTATTTCTATTTGAGAATGGATATTTATCTGAACTTTACTAGGTTTTTAACACATAAGGTATTTTATCACAGAGGTTCTTAATATCACGAATAATTTAACGCAATCCTTAGGATCATTACGAAATATTGAAAATAATTTATTCAACACAACATTCATGTCCAACATTCTTACGTTTCTATTAATAGCTTAACCCTTTGAAGCTACTTTTATTTTATACCTACGCCTTAGACTTCGAAGGAAACTTTACTAGTGCGATAATACTCTTTTCCAGTCGTGTGTAATTTGTAGGATAATCTTAATAGCTAATTAAACTCGCCGGAACAAATGTTAATCCGGTTAAAACTGTATAATTTGTACTTACCATACAAAATATGTAATAAAAAAGTAATTACATCTTAAATAAAACCAAACATTACTTTTTAAATACCGTCAATTCAAAATTCACATTTTAAATAAGTGATTTAAGACTACCAAGATTATTATAAATTATTAATAGTAATGAGTTAATCGTAAATCAGTTAATCATGTATAGCGTACTGCCTACTCACCCGAAATCTCCGACCGAGCGCTACATTTTATTAATTGGCGTAATTAATTGATTCATTAGTTTGATTAAAAATAATTGTCTTTACTTTCACGTGCGATCCTACTGGCGCCGATGGCCGCACAGCCTGCGATTATTTTTAGATTAGAAATGGCTCAACCGCTTTACGTAATTGAACGAGTCGCATGCGCAGCTAGTTCCAGAGTGCTTCTAAATATAGTCACAGAGGTGGTGTGCAATTATACCTTATTATCGCATGTTTCCAGTGGAAGGCTGGCTTCGTCTTGCAGTTATTACTCGTGGCAGTTCCTTTAGAAAGTGTCCAGATGTGACGAAACTGAAACGACCACGTTGTGCCGCTTACAGAATGGTCAGAACATTTTCCCTTGCATTCGAGGAGCGGGTAATGTAACGTGCGTGCCATAGGTACCAGCCGATAGCGTGCCAACACCATAACTCGAACGAATTAGGGCACCGGTTGACGCATTTTAACGGTACCGTGCGAAATAGTTAGTTTTTGTGACGAACAGGGTTAACTATTCGCAACTAGTGCAAGTTTCTTGAATAAATCACCAGCCTAACGAACAAGACCCATTACAATTTCATTAATTATACGGTAATGTCCAATAATAAAGGACGTCAATACGAGTACAGGATTTTTCAGGTTCTTAAATGAGATTGCAGTAAAAACTTGTTCCAAGGTGTCAATTTTAATTAATAGCTAGATTGGGCCCGGTTAGGTTATCTGGTTTCTTTTCTGCACGCTAAACAATGTTGTATATATAATGTAGTATGCAGTAAGCAATGGTATCGCCTATACATTTACAAAATTTTACTATAAGACCTATAAGTATAATCAAATTGTCATAAAAATCAGTCAGATTCTTGTTATACGAAGAACTTTTATTGCACTTTCTACCTTTATAATTCTACATATAATTTCCTATTTTGGATAACAAAGATACAAAGTAAAAAATATAAATTTATCATTTACATGTCTGACGAAATAGACGAGATGGAATCCGGAACCCTCCACGTCTGAGATCAATATGATGTCCGCTGCAACACGTGTGTCGTCAAAATAATATTACGTTATAAGAATAAGACAGTGTTACTTACGTAACCTTGCCTGAAACTTATGGACGAAACGTAATAGTAAAAACAATAGTAAATTATTATATACACGTGCCTTTGTTGACGAAGAACGGCCCTAAGATCCTGAAAACAGACGCAGTTCGACTTTAAACGGTTGTACAAACAAATATAAAAACTGTGCAAAGTGTCCCTGCTACAAATTTTGAGTTGAACAGATGGTACGCAAATCCTCCCACGCAACGATCGAAGCACCCATGTCATGGTCGATTTTGTATAGACGAACGCCAAGACCGTGAAAACGTCTTGACACACATTCTATCTGGTACAGTCTCAGTGAAGTGCCTGCAAGTGATGGCACTTTCAATTATCACTGCACCGTGCCAGCCGCCCACGCCGATTTTATTATTGATCATTTTTAAATGCATGTTTCCTAAGTTGTTTTAACGATACTTTCTCTTATATTCCCAGGTTTGTTTTTTGTTTTGCACATATCAACCTAACAATCTCGAATGCGGCTGTCATTCAACAGATTTTCACCTTCTACCAAGTGTCATGAAGTAGTCTCGGCTAATCTTAATTACCAATTTAAATCAAACGAAATCAGATCTGACATTGCATTGCAAATTAATATCGGAGTGATCGCGAATCGGTAAATATTTTTAGTTGTCAGCTCGAAAATAATATAAAGAAAAAATCCCGCCAATTAGCGTCCGCGTCGGTGTGTCGGTCGGATCGGATCCTGGTACCGCCAGGTGACCGAGGAATGATGTAAAAGGCTCTCAGTGATCGCTCGCGTCGTAAATTTCCGTTGACCCAGATATGATCATTAGAAACGTCGACGAACAGAGAAAATGATATTTTTTGCTACCTGCCAATTTATCGGTAATGAAGCGTCGCATGCGCGAGATGCGACATCCGCGAGTGAGAGTTTTGCAACGCCGAAACTGGTATGTGTACCGCGGACGGCTCGCATGTATGTAATTATTATTACTCACTTAGATATTGATACGTCCGGTTCCGACCTATCAGCAAAAGTGTAAGTGAGGTCGCTTAATAAATTGACGAACGCCACAATAATAAAACGCCATTTTTTCAATAAATATTAGGTAATTTAAAACTCTTCAATAACCATTGAGAAGCCTCGATGTTTATTTCTAATTTATATGTTTTGGCAAAAAATAAAGTATTTATGAAATTTATTAAAATAAATGCACGATATCCTGTTAATGCAAATTAAAATGGAAGCCGAATATAAATTATGTTAATTACCGCGCTATGTAATCCGTCTCTTTTAAATGTACGCACACGTATATCAAAAACTTTGAACGTTTGGTGGATTAATGGGTTCAATTTGGGAAACGGGTTTAAGACGTGTGACCCAAAAACGTAGTGGTGAATGTTTAATTTTCCTTGTTGGGTATGTACGAGCTGTAAGGAGAAATATGAAATACGAGAAGCGATTAAGACAAATGTGAGAAAGAATACGTGAATGTCTTTCGATAAAACTGGTTACATTCTTCTTAATCCTCTTCGTTTAAAGGGTGTCATTTAGCCGTCGCTCCGTTACCACCAGAGCTGCGAAATTAAACGCACTTACGTTATGGTTGTATTTTTC
The DNA here is from genome assembly GCF_041222505.1 of Epargyreus clarus. Lineage (NCBI taxonomy): Eukaryota > Metazoa > Arthropoda > Insecta > Lepidoptera > Hesperiidae > Epargyreus > Epargyreus clarus. Next base: position 5,776,677 of record NW_027332231.1, on the reverse strand, counting down.
CTAGTAATTAATCTTAGTCGCACGAGTCTATTGGACAGGCAGCCTAATTCGCTAGTGCAGACGGATCGGGGGCGCCAGGCGGCGGAGGAAGCAGCCTCGGAGCTCTGCTAGGTCGTTCATCGACCCGCGCCGCCGCGCCGCGCCGCGACCGCACTCACCGCCGATTGTTTATACACCTCCATTATCCAAACAATGTTTTGCTACTTCGTGACATTCCTTTGTAATCATTTTGAAATGTAGGTTAAGGCTTCTCTTTCATGAAATCCTCACCCCGCTCTAACTCGTTTTCCCTCTCTTTATGATTAGTATTCGTAATGCCTCTGAGACTATGGGTGGCGAAAGATTAGCACTATTTCAACAATGCCGTAATATACGGACGCGTATTGTTTTTTACATTCGTATTTCACAAATAACATTTGTGGTGAATGTTTCTAAATACAATAAATTATTTACTTTGGTACTATTGGAACTTTCAACAATTATGTACATCATAATTGTTAACAACATATCGGCATAAAATTAACGTTTTCTTTAAATAACTATGAGTCACTTACTTACAGCGAACCTAAGGCAAAAAGTCATAATGTCCCAGGGGACAGATAGAGCAGAATCCTAACACAAACACGTCATCCTAACGCGTGTTTCGTAGAAGCCTTATATCTTGTACATGAACAAAGACTTTAATCAAAGCCTGCTTTTGAGCCTTCGTATGCCAAAGAGTACAATAAAAAAACATGAAAACCTATGTCAGTTTTGATACTTTTGACATGAGTAGAAGAATTGAAATTACAAATGATGACAGAATTGACAGTAAATGTATGGTAATGATTTCTGAAAATTTAAGTATTACGTTTTTCTTCTCTCATTTAATTAAGTTTGTTAATGTTATACAATTAAGACTTGAAAAATAATAAGATAATTTTAATACTTTTGACACGATGAATTTACAATCGACACTGTGACAGCTTTGTACAGTGTTGATGTCATTTGTATCTGACAATTGTTATTTTTTTGTTTTTCTTGCTCTCGTATACTCGTAACTGATTCGTAACTAACTCGTAACTGATACATCGAAAAAAGTTGTCAAAATTGCCGTCGGATAGTTTTAATGCTTTTGACATGGTACAGTTCTAGCCGACACTGTGACAGCAGAAATGCGGTGTTGATTTCATTCGCGCCAGGCTATCGACGTATTTTCCTACTCTCATACAACTTTTATCATTATGCAACTAATCGGTTTTACATTTTACTTCAGGAGATTCGAACTGACGTGTGTTTCAATTTTTTTCGTCACAAATTGACGCACGTCCATGCTCATTGCTAATACTTGACGGATATTACTGTGATAAATGATTATGTAAAGATTATATTTAGATATATGTATTATACATTTGTATTACCTATTAATTTACATGACGCAGATAAATACGTATTTCTCACGTTCATTAGGATTTATATTCGAAAATTATTTAGTTTACAGTTATTCTACATTATACTATTGACGTAGACGTTATCACGTAGTACTCAAGATCGTAATATCTATCTCGAAATAAATGTATAATTATTAAAATCTTTTAACTAAAATGTATACACACTTTAAATAAAAAAACATTTATATATCAATTTATGTACCTACGCCATGACATGATCTAAAACTGTTTTAAATTATTATGACGAATTTGATTTAATATAGAGCATACAAATAGTCATATAACTACGGAGTCACTAAGCTTATTGTATATAAGTATAACAATTGCAAAAATCAAAGAAGCAATTTTTAAGTGCGTCAGAGACTTTGTAGTCCATTTTATGAAATGGCAGCGTTTGGGTGCAACAAACTATTCATTAGAGTTTTATTCTTAGCCGGGACAGGCGTGCGCACTTGGATGTGTGCGATAATTGTCTATTTTCTCTATCTTATGGTGCAGAGTTTCTAAAAGTTTATAGGATAAATATTTTTTTTTTCAAGAAACCTTCCCAAATATTTCTGCGTTTTAATTGTCTATTGCACGTGAATACGAGCAGCGGTAACCAAAGGGGAAAAAATAGTTATTTTCAATTAGGATACTGTTACGTATTCACTTATTGTCAAACGTAGCGATGACCTCCAAATAGGCATGTCCCAACACCCCAGCCAGAGCGAGGCGCAGTTTTAGAAGCGCTGTACTCAAAGCACCACGATATACTTTGTTTAGCTGAACGGAGACATTTTGCGCTTTTTAGTTGTGTTTTAAAGCTTGGACAGGAGAATGCGGAGTGCAGGACATACGCAGGCGCCGCTGAGTCGCGCCGCAACTTTCTACGCCTGCGTCTAGAACCCTCTTAAACAGTAATCTGCAGATTGACGTACTTGGAGAACGTTACGACAGGCAAATTAAATTGCACATTACGCCGATAATAATTTTCAGTTTTCATTAAATCGAAATTCCCTTCGGACGGCACGCCGTCGTTGCAATCTCTCTGAGTGCCATTGTTTCACTCGTATACCCACCGCGGTAAATATGTACAATTTGCATGTGTTCATTGAACGTATTCTAAACAATTAGAAGATTAGATTCGTTTTTTATACGTTTTTCTTTTTGAACATATATTATGCTACTGACCCAATCTAGATTTTTAATTTTCTGAGAACATGAAGTATTACTCTTAAAAATATTTTCTTTTTTGTTAGCTTGTTGTTCTTTTTTGTTAGGTTTTGTGCGCGCTCACGTATGAATTTGTTTATGCTACCATGACTCATTTGACGGTATTATACATAGGAATTTCCATACCTATGATAAATATTGTTTTATTTTTATTATTATTACATTTATAGATAAAACAATTTGCATTCTGTGGTTTCATCGACGTTACAACATCGCATACATAATACATAACTTATAGTCATTAACATTGTGTAAATAATATACAAATCATTCAATTATGTATATTTGATTGCAAAATCCCTTTACCAAAGCTTGTTTGCTTTGTTACAAGTTTCCGTACTAAAGATCAAGTACGTGTAAAAGAGTATCAGCAACATCTTAATACGCATCGCGAATCGCGGTAACTAAGTTTATACCATGACGTTCGGGAGAGGAACTAGTCGCATAAGACCTGATAAGGGTTGAACAAAATTATTTTAACTAGATTAAAAATATAGTTCAATTCGCAATGGAGCAGCAAGGTGGGATATACTCTCAATTATGGAGATAAACATGTGCTCAGCAGTGGAATATAACAAGTATGGCAACTAAATAATTCACCAAGTGTGAGTCGAACTTGCACATGGAGGGTTCCGTAGGTACCATAAATTTTAAAAAATAAAACAAATGTGTTTTTTTTTACTTTTGCGTGCGTGCATTGTGAAAATTTGAACTGTCTACCCTTTACGGTTTAATAAATAAAGCGAAAAACGGCAAAAAAGCGTATCTTGTGTGGCGTTGTTTGTTTATTTTCAAGATATTTTTATTTTTATTATTTATTGTTATGGCGGTCAGATTATACATAATATTCTGTTATGATTTCAAGTATCTATCTATTAAGGGTCCAGAGATAGAGCACCATGACGGACAGACAGGATACTTAGTAATAGGTTCCCGTTTTTATCCTTAGGGTACGGAACCCAAAAAATTATAATGATGAACCAAAGGGTTAGACCTACAATTTATACCAGCTGTATGATGATCAAACAAAAACTAGACTAGGCGTGCTCGCTTCGAATCGAAGAGGGCAATCAATGAGCTTGATCCTTTACAATGTAACCAGCGAGCATCCGCTTACATAGCACCAGCGCTACACCGAAAGCTTAGGTTTCTTTTTGCACTCTTCATGTCGTTGTTCATTTTATGATAGTACCTATATCTTCTTACGTTATGAACTTATTAATAATTAATGTTATGTTGTTGTAAATAACATTGATCTTTGACAATTTCTGCATACTAAAATTTGTGAAAATTCGATCTTTGGTAGGCAATATTTGAATAGATTAATTAGATGATTAGAGTGGTGAACATACGATTATTGTTTATAATTGACGTTTAAAAAAACCTATTCAAAAGTATAACAAAAACTTTAATGTGTTAACTGAAAAGATAAAACAAAGCTCTACAATCTAAAGAAATTCGTTTAAGCAATCCAAATACCCCAAACATTTTTCCTATTCATATATCGTTTTAAACAAATTCGCTTGCATTTTTTTACAAGCACAAGAAAATAAATAAATAATTTGACATCTAAGATCTAAAGCCTTATAAACGCCGTGTCGATACGCTTCCATTAATCTTGGTAACTACCCGCCTACAATGTATCGAGTATCCGTATAAGTCGCGACATTAAGACCTCTTGTAGAACGCGCTGGTGCATGACAGACACGTGAAAACCCTATCCACTTTTCCGATACCATAAGTGCTTATATAAATTATAGGAGGCGTTAATTTTGTAGTCACACTTCTAAAAACTTTGCTTTCTTTAGTAGAAATATCGTATCTAGCTTTCTAAATAGAATTCTTCCGCTATTAGTCAGTTTCTTTTTATTTAACTAATCATTGTCTACTTTTAGGATTGCATTAGTGATTAATGTAATATTAGTTAAATTTATTTGTAATATTGCTTTTCATTTTCTTTTGTTCCGTAAATTTTACTTCTTTCATTGTTAAATTCAAATCGCCAAGTATGCATACATTTAATTATGTACATTGAACGTAGTAGGTGTTTTTTAGTTTCTGAACTTTATCTTTTTATGTGTACTAAACAATAAAAATACATACCTTAGTATGAAACTACTAAATAATATATCGTAGGATTCTTATACAGTAGTTAATGGAAGGACAGTAGTACAGTTTACTAAACTCTATATTTATCGAGGCTATATATTATGAGCGTCGTAACAATAAACGCAAATCACGACGCGATTCGTGATTCATCGGTACATTTAAATATTGTTGTCGAGGTAATTTTGTCGCTTAAAAAATATATACTACGATAAAAACTGTATTCAGTTGTATTAATAGAAAGTGCGAACAGTAAGCTTGTTTCATTTTACATTCCACCACTCTAAGGTTACTTTTTATTTACTTAAAAAATAACATTACGTAAATAAGTATAAATAGTATCTATCTATTTAATTCACTTAAATCGATCATAGGTCTATAAAAAGTGTAAAAAAACAAACTTGAAGAAATAATGTAACTGACCAAAACGAAAATACTGTCAAACATATCCGAGCACATGGCGTGTAAAAAACGCGAACGTGCGATTTTATTAATTAGGATGAAAGAACGCATGAAAGTTGCGATGCACTATCGCGATACATGTGATGTGGGGAGAAAAAAAATCGAGCGTCGCGAATGCCCGACCGGGCGCCACCTCCTGGCGCCAATGGCGCGTCGTTGACCGCTTCCACGAAATTACTGTGCTAGCGCTGGTCGACATAAATACACACCGACAGCCATTCGAACCGTCATTAACACGTTCGCTACTAATTTCTATCAATCTAAAGGAAAATCCAAACGTTTTTGCTTCACGTTTCCAACGCTCGCTAGAGGAAAGTTGTGATGTTGATAATCATTATTTTACTATTATTAGTAAACTAACCCACTGTTTGTGTTTGCACTTCTTGTTTAGGGAAAATTCTCGTTTCTGTTTATAGATATAGTTGTATTTATTTTATTTTTGTATCTCCACATTATTTCCTACTAATGCTTTAATTGTCGTTAATAAGCATTATCTTTTGTACTTACTCGTATTTCGTTTCGTGATTCTACTGTTTGCTTTCAAATATTTTACCGCCTGTTAATAATTTTTGAAAACAGCAATAAGAAGAAGAAATGACAAAAAGAAATGGGAAAATTTAATTTATTCGCCAAGCTAAGTCCTTATTATTCATATGTATTATTTTTTTATTATTATCATTATTATGTTTTTTCTTTAAGTGTTGTTACATTGGGTACACTCAGGCCCAGATTAGATTAAATATTTAAAAAGTACCGAGTAACCAAGTCCACATTAGAACTCAAACTATTTGTAAACATAAACGTATACTTTATCAAAAACCGAGATGCATATACAAAACAATAAATTCAAATGAAATTTGGCTACTGATTGGATAATACCTTCTATTTCCGGTCGGGTGCCGACGACGCTATGATACCAGTGTAGCTAACTCGTAGAGCCGCTACGCGCTTAAGGAATGTGGTCTAAACATCTACACAAATAAATCAAATTGAAGTATCCGTGTTTGGTTTCAAATTAACTAACATTTTATATGATCATACAATTATGTGCACGTCCAACATTACACAACAATAAAATTAACCTTTCAAAAACAAAAAATAAATCGATGACGCTCAAGTCTGCTACAGTCACATCGGTATGATTCGTCTTGTCGTTTCTCAATTACCAAATCTCCTAAAGTAATCACGCAAGGTACTTTAAAAAATCCATTATTATATCTTCAAGGAAGTTCCTTAATAACAACCTTCATAATATTAATATGCAGCCTATTCATAAGAAAAACAATCAACTTAGAAGAACTTTAACCATAATGGTTTGTGAGGCTATTCCGCGAACTATAACGTCTATAGGTTTCACCGGGTGACGTAAACATTACACAAACGTTAACGCGAATCGATATTCGAGGTTAGTATCGCTTAAGGTTAAGATGATACCATTGATAATTTTCATTATTTTTAATAATATGGCAAAGTAGCGTGCAGTCCTTGTGGTATATAGCAACTGTCGCCTAACGACCTCTGTAATCAACCCCAGACAGGGTTCAAGTTAGAGTTGAAGTCGACCACAGACTAAGTTGGAATGCCTCGAGTAAGTGTGTATCCCCAGAAATAAGAACACGAGGTGTGATGAGGTAGAAATAAGTAAAACTTAGAAACTGCATAACAATCATGTCCATCTTTACATGTGATCCCTGTCCTTTCTACTTTCCTTAGATAAATTTCATAATACACTTTACCCAAATAACTGGCTCTAATGTAGTACTATTTAGTAAAATATTAACATTAATTTTAGTCCTTGTACGTGATAATCTCGATAGATCTGAGATAATTGAAATTATGACAACAATTTTCGTGTTTCGAAAAAAAATTCTACAAACAAAGAAATACTTCTTCCATCTCCAAGCTCGAAAGTGCGTTGCTACTTGCATTGCTAACTTTTGAATTTTATATTTTATCGCACATTAAGGCTTTTCCTATCATAAAAAACATTTAATAGATGCCACGGTTGATTCTGTTTGTGACTTCGCCTCCGTAGCCCTCCATGAGAACTGCAACTATATCTGAGAAAAGGTAAAATAATAGGCGAGATAAATATTATCTCATTTATATATGTTACTTACGTCACAAGTATATAACTACCTACTTAGAATTTATGATACATCAATGTCTTACGTAATAAGTGTTAAAACTTACTCAAGCTATTTTAATTTATGGAATAGTCAGAAAACCATAATGATTTATTGTTTTATAATTGCATCGTGAAAACCAAAATCTGTCGATGTGTTCATTTAGGTATTAAAAACTGTTAATACTTTTCCCGTAAGTGGTTAAAGTAATGATGTTTTAAATTAAACAATATAATATATTAACCACAGCTAGCTAAAAAAGACTACCTATATTAATTAATTACTTTATGACTTCATCCAGTTATAATAATTAGAGAATTATTTAAAGAGAAAGTTAGCGGGGACATAGAAATGTTTTCAATTACTAAGTTAAGTTAAATGTTTTCTATTACTGATAGACCACGCAATTAATGCTCATGAACATATATAATCAATCCCAGATATGATAAGAGTGCTACCTGTAGTCGACAACATACGCATTGTTTTTCCCGAGGATTAAGTTGCAATGTTTGTATAACGATATTTCCTTTACCACACCCTTCAAGCCCATAAAAATCCGAACTCAGCTGTTGTTATTAGACAGAAATAGGTAGTGGTAGTGGTTCGTGGTAGACTTCAAATTTCTCACTGATGGGCATATTGACGGTTTTAAACATGGGACCATGTTCGGTCGAACCTTTAGTGCGATATGGATGACAGGTATTGTAAACAACCTAACTCGATAATCTATGTCTTATCACGTACGTCATATGCACTCTGTCTTAATCCGTCATATAGCTAATATCTTCGAATTTATCTAAGTCATATTTATTTAGTAATGGATGCTACGTGCAGACGAGCACGGGACACCGACAAAACAAGTAGTGGCTAGTTTCTAATCAAACTATAGTTTTTTGGTATAACTGACTGTAGTTTCCAGTTATTTATTCTGCAAATATAGGTGAAACCGAATAAACTGAAGCTAAAGTGAACAGCTAATAAATTTCTATGACAATTTATACTGACATTAATAGATTTTATAACGTTACGTGTGTAATTTATGGCAATAAATTATGTAAGGTTTTTTATGAATTCATTATGTTACACCAAAAGTTTTCATTCATACACATGAGGCGGCCTCTCCTCAGAAGTGACAACTCGTGTGTGATCGGCTTCGGGTAGAATCCCCATTCATCTCGTGGATCTTCTTATCAGTATCTGTAACACACTAGAAATTCGTTGATTGCTTATTAAGCAAGCAAATTTTGTCTGTTTCAAGATGACGTCAACTTGTTTAGCACATATACTTTTCACCGAAAGCAAAATAGATAGATACCTATTATATTCATATTGAACATAATGAATAATATACGCATGTAATCCGTAGTTGTTTTTCTTGGACGCGGACACCAGAAATTGACACGTCATCGACCCTGACAGTTATCGACCTTCAGGGACAAAGACATTTTGAAATCATGACTCCTCGATTACGTATACCGTATAACATTCAATTATGAATGAAACCTAGACGATAACAACTTCTTAATATCGAACTCGTTAATTTTATTACTTGTAACGGGCATTTAAGACGTGATTTTATTGCCTAGTGCACACGACGATTCTTTTAAACTTCATGCATTAACGTGATTGATTGCTTTATCAAGAAGTTTAGAGCGAGTCCTATCTTCTGTCATTAATCAAGGTTTGCGATAAGCTTTTATCTTTATTTAAAAAGATTTCTAGTATTAATTTTTAATTATTTCCGATTGTCGCCTACAGCCTGTATCTAACACGGTTTTGGCATGACGTGTGTGACATTAAGATAATTGAAGACATTTTCCTGCTACTTTGCCGATCCGCGATTCCGTTAAAACGAAAGTAATTCTTCGAACTTACTTCGGGAGTAAGTTTATCATCGGTGTCGTGTCGGAGGTCGTTTGCATCGCGTTAATTGAAATAATGTTACGTGTTAGTAATACTACTTGACGGCCATACGACCATTACCTAACCAATAAATATGTGTATTTCACTGTTTATGATTGATTTAACCAGTATACTAGTTTCCGTCAATCATTAGTCATCGTTGAAAAAAACAATTTCGTACTTTCGAATACTGTAGTAAACATGTATATTGTTTTTAATTAGATGGAATTAGGTAACAAGAAAAAAAATGACATGTTATTAAGTTGTTATTGGCACCCACAAAGTATAAATTAAATTGTAAATAAAAGTATTCTGCATTAAGATCGTCAAAAATTATTTACAAATCTTTAGAAAAATAACTATGCCTAACATTTTTCTTGTGGCAGAAGTGATCAAGCTATGGTCGTCAGGAAAAATACATCCGTCAAACTGGTCGACCCTTTCTTTTACCTTCGTCTTTAGGAATATCAATGAACCTGTGACCGAGATTAAATATTTAGGATTAGTTCGAGATGACCATGGACTGATAATGGGCATTTTGGTAACCGCGCATAATTGCTACTTCTGACACATTCAAGCCAACAAGTTTTAAAGTGCCATGTTCAAAAATTTTGTGTACACTAAAATTGACGTAAAAGTTAACTTACTTCAAAGAATTAATTACTCATATTTTTTGAGGAATACATAAATGTTATTTTCCTGTTACGTAAAAAGTCCTGTACAGTTTGAGGTGTAAACACATCGATCAAGTTCCGGTAACCTCTCAAGGCGCAATTCGTCAACGCTGACCTACAGAAAGGTTGATTAGGCGTTGTATGGATAATTAATACCTGATTTGTCTGTCCCAGATACGGGTGGCGCATCACAAGCTGCGGCGGCGCCAGGCCTAACTGTTGATTGGCATTTGTGCATATAGTTGCGTTTAGTACGTACACTATACGTTGTCTATTGGCTATCCAATCGCTTAAGTTGTTTTGTCAATTGCTTTTTATGTAAATGAAGTTGCAAACAGAGTTGCAGTTTATCTGACGGTTAGAGGCCTATGGGTTATTGATATCCATGGGCGGCAGAGACTACTATCAGGAGGCTGCACGTTCGTTTTCTATTTAAGTTGAAAAAATCTACACGACGATCACAAAATATATGATTTAGGTAGTGCTACCGTTTAGGTCTCCACTTTTCTTGTTTGTTTTAAGCTTGCTGGGAAAACATAAGTTTGCGTCTGCCATGCAGAATGCATCCTGAGTAGAGATGGGCAAAACACCCGGTTTAAACCCAGTACTGGGTTTAAACCCGATAAATACCCGTTTATACCCTCCCACAGGGTATTTATTTGGGTATTTAAAAATGATTCCATAAAATCTGTAGACAGTTTTTAAAATAGTTCAAATATTTATTGAACAGATATACTAGAAGTTTTTACATTTTTTAATGTTTTATTTTTGAGGTTTTACCTACTTTTTAACCCGACTGCCACAGAAGGATTATGTTTTTCGCGCATATTTTGTATGTTTGTAAATACATTCGCATCTGTTTAGATACTTTTTGGCAGTTAAGGTGTCGTTATATTTGTCTAAAATACCAAAGTGTCATTTTTTCATAGATGTTTGAAAAAAAAAACTGAAATGAGTTACGAGGCCAATTGTGAGAAAAATTAAAACTGCATGATTAGATTTTTTGAAAATCCGGGAATAGAACGAGTTCATTTAAAAAAAAATCACACCCTGTATTATTTCATCATCGCATAGTCTCTTCAGCTTTTTTAGCTGATCCTTATAGTTTAGGATTTGGTCCTGAAGGCTCATTTAAAAATTTCACGCTATAATAAATATTTTGTATACTGTAGTCAGAGGACGACAAATACTACTTTTTATCAAGGAAACATACAACGAGGGTTCCGTACCACCCAATTGTCATATATTTTTTCATAGCAATCATAGACGTAAATATCTTGTGAAAATTTGAACTGTCCACGTATATAGATAAAGCGAAATATGCCGAAAAATAGCGGGTCCTTGTATTGCGTCTTCCATTTATTTTGATGTTTTTTATTTTTAGTATATGTTGTTATAGCCGCCAGAGGATATTATATTCTAGAATAACAACGGGACGTGGACATTGTTTGAAATTTGCATCAAAAGCATAGGCTGATTGGCTTCTTACTTAAGTCTGCTTCTATAATGGCGTGATAAAATGGCATTTTGGCGCTGTAAATGTTTTTTTACAGTGCATATTTAGTACAGTATCATCATCAAAGTAATAATTGCGCTTAAAAAAGGATAGATATGCATGAAAATAGTAAATACCCGAATAAAAACCCATTTTCGGGTTTAAACCCTATTTCTTCCCAACGACCGGGTAAAAACCCGGTTTATTCCCGATGGGTTTAAACCCTCTGCCCATCTCTAATCCTGAGGAAGTTATTCAAAACCTTCTCAGATTTTACGTAGAAGTGTTGATTAACAAGTACCCATACCTATAGTAGCGCTAAATACGGTGTAATATATTTAATAACGTTGACGTTTTACTACTTGACGTTTTGTGCTACGTTTAATTTTCCGTATATAAATATTGCGAATATTTATATACGGAATATTAAACGTAATTATTTATTGTACTTTATAGTTACTATGTTAAATACTATAACACACTTTCTATTGGCTATATATAAATAGGAGATCTATCTACAGTTGCCTTTTATATCATTTCATCTAGTTTCGTTTGCCTTAATCTGTATCAGTTATTAATTAAAACCTCGTTCTAACCATGATTGTCTAAAGTCAATTATCGTCCGAGGTCGGGCATAACTACTAATTGATATTTTTCCAGTGCATTATCTTGTTACGTCTACTTTAATCTATTACCTCTATCTGTACATTTAAACAATTAGATCTTTGTTCGTTTGTCAGCAATTAAATAAGAAATTAACTGCATTTATATCACGAGCTACCTCCAATTCTTGCAAAAGTAGGTAAATATCTCCCCGATCAAAAGTCAATAATTGTCAATAACTTTCTTAACATTCGTATGAATTGTTTAAATCTTGAATTCTATCAGTATGAATCACTGTCTATAAATGCATACATTACGAAATCCGAAAATCCAAGAGCAATTGTATTGCTTTGCATAAATATAAACGTTATTATACGATCTAATTCTCTGACATTCAAGTAAATATTTATTTGAATGTCAGAAAATAAAAACGACAACCTAAATTTAGATTCATAGAATGTCGCCGTTATTATTAGCCGTGTCGTAACAATTGAATTGTTCCACGGCTATTTCAGATTCGCATTGTTGTATAAAAATTAGAATTAATGGTAGACGACGAGATTAAAAGGTGTCTGGCGCATTTCCGTTATAGTGGCAAACGAAGTATCCGCTGGCGTGCATTCAGTTGCTGTAGTTGCTGTGCACAAAGCTTGCGGTATTGCATTGGCTCGACGGCCGAGTGATGGACCGCCCTGACACGAATAGGGCCAACACAAAAGCCTAACTAACAAAACTAACTGTACCCGACGGGATGACCCACGAGATAACTTACGCCCATAATAACACCTCAGCCAACAGCCACACTCAATACAAAGAGTTATATGACATGCACAATTAAAATTCATCCGCACATTTAATAGATTAAATGCCAATAAATTGTAATCAGTAATGGTTCACGGAGAATCTAAATTGCTGTTAATCGTTCCACGACAATAAACGACGTCCGCGGTAGGCGAATGTTTTACTAATTTTAACTCTTCGATAGTGTTGCGTCACTGAAGCTAAAACTTTACGTATACATACTTGCATATTTTATGTAAATAATGTGAGATTTTTTCTTATTTTTTATAAAGTATGTCATCTACGTTTAAACTTCAATTTCAGTATTTTGACCTCACAAATTAGCGTATATAAAATAGGCAAGCGCATAACTGCTCTACAAAATGCAGGTTACAAGAGTTCATCTGTTACTGTTTTATAACTGCAGTGCCTTATGTCGAAAACAAATGAAATCCGGAAAAGTGTTTAACGGTTTAATGGGTCATCCAAACCGTTACATAATTCGCCGGCGGAGTGCATCAGATGAAAATTGATGTATGATCGAAGGAGATGGTGTGGAGCGGTGGCGGGGCAGCGCGGGCGGCGGCGGTGCGCGTGCGACTCTCACCGCCTTATCTCTCGCGACCTCCGCTGCGCCCGGACGCGCACGCACGCCGCGCTCCGCTTTGCTTGTAACCGCGCCGCGTTCGCGCTATGTCGCCCGACCGACTACAAACTTATGTGTTCGAATATTACAACATTTTTTGTTTTAAAAGTGTAGGCTGTAGCCCGGAAAACAGGCAGTGACTTAACTTATTTAGGTGATCATTTACATGACTCTGAACTAAAACTATTATTTATTGTAGGCTTTCATAAGTACAATACGACGATGGTGTCGGAAGGGGCTCTGCCCGTAGTATGGTGTATGCGCGATAATCAACTTGTTCCTCACCAAGTGTCCGGCGTTAAGTTGCAAGGAGCCGTTACCGGTGCACATATAGCGGCCGTTACGGACTTCTTACGTATGGTGGCGGGGACACCCATTATCCTGCCTCATACGGCTGTGCCCGACAACAATGACAATGACATCAATAAAGAAAAGGAAAACAATACCAGACGTCGCAAGATGTCAATGCAAGTGGAGGTTCCGTGTGTTTTCCTCTCCGAAAGTGCGCTACAGAAAGCGAAAAGTCGAAGTAACTCATTGGAGGAAAAGGTAATTTTCGAAAGGCGTAAATCGCCTCCAGCAATTAGACGTCATTCAGATGGCAATTGTAGAAACACTATAGTACCTAACGATATTCGACAGAGTACTGAAAAAGATAGTGTTAGAAAAATTTCGTTCCCGGAATCGTGTGGAGAAAATAGTCCTCAAAGGATTACCAGAATAATAGAATTAGACGATTTTAGTTCCGAAATAAAAAGGTCGGAATCTGATAGGGAGATTCCTCAAAAAATTACTAGAATAATAGAATTCGAAAATGATAATTTATCTTCACAAATATCTGTAGAAGATCATGAAATACCACAAAGAATAACGAGGATAATTCAGTTGAATGAAGATAATTCATTTTCTACGATTACTAGCAATGGAGATTTTGAAAGAGAAGGATCTCAAAAATTTAGTAGAATTAGCAAAGAAAATAATTTTCCTAGTATGGCTAAGATTATAGAAATGGAAAATGAGAAGTCCAATGAGAGGAGAATATCATTAACAAACGAGCGAGAAATTGGTTGCGGAATGGGTGAAATTTGTAACGACGAAGTAAATATAAGATCAAAGCCGATACAAAGAAGTAGGTTTAGTGTAGACTCTTCGTGCTCCGATAACTCTTATGTTAACATTGAAACGATTAAGAGTTTACAGGATGTTAGAAAAGAGGAAGTTACAGAATTCGGTACAAGTCCCGATTCCATATCAGCATCTAAGCCTATTGTGCGTTCGCGATTTAGAAGAAAAAAAACTTCTGTCTGTTCGATCGGCTCGTCGGACTGCGATGATGACGTAGATGTAATTTTTAAGTCTAAGCCAAAATCTAGTCAGTGGGTGAGCCTGGATTGGATACCTCCATCACCCAAAGAAGAGCCAGTGATTGCTCATGTCTGTGATAAAAATGATTTTATTTCGAAATGGATAGCTGAACAAAACTCTCAAGATAGCGGAATCGTTGCTGATGAACGAAGGAGAAGCCTTCCGCCAAAATCTAATGAGCTCTATCTGCAGAATATGAGACGGTTTAGTGACGGGTTACAAATATGTAAAGAAGATGCGGCGAGTGACTCACCAGCTACAGTAAAATGGAAATGGCATGACATTGTTAAACGACATCTTCAGTTGCTTAAAAATGATAAGGGGTTCAGAAGACAAAGGGGCAGCTGGATGCGCACTGCACGGCGATTATCGGCAACAACTGTCAATAATAAAAGCTCGGATCACTTGCCTCTAGACAACTACATGAAGCTGAATACTATGCCGTAAGTAGTACACTCTAACTAACATAACTTTAAGACGTAGAGGGGTCCAGGGTTGGCCGTATATGTTTAAATATTTTGGACACATCGGTATGCCTCTATGCAACTAGTCACATCGGTCTACTTAACCAAAGCCCGACCCGTTCAGCGTGTAAAACTGGTTACAACCTCACGGCCCGCGGCGAACCACAGTTTTGTGCTAATCATTTCCAATGACTAATAACGATGGACGTTGTTAACTCTTTGCTTTGTACTTACATGTAATGTATTATCTGGTAGACATTTGGAATGTGTTAAGCTTTCTTTCCAGTCAATAATAACTGGTTTCGTAATTGTAAATTGTCGTTATCCTGTTTAAACGTAATAAATCGTGATTTTTATCTCATTCTGATTATCAACAAAAAGTAAAAGCGTATCCATATAAAATAGCCATAAATTCTGAACTTTGTATAAAGATTCTATTTATTTGCCGAGGACGATTATTTATGACTAACTCCTATCGTTATAAGAGGAAATTTTTGAATGTCTATTAGTATGCAAACAGAAATAGGCTGACGATAAACAACACGTCTTCTTAAGGTTTAATGGTTGAATTAGCACGACACAACCTCTAACGACAGACTAGGACTAGGATTTGAAAAAAAAAAGAATAGGACTAAAATTAGTCGGATGTTGATAGATAGTCGGATCTGTGATGGGCATAACATTCGATAGGTCGATTACTATTAAAAACGGACGTTTGTCGTCACGTTAGTCCAGGGAAAGAACAAAGTACTCTATAGACTCTCCTATCAAGAGATCGGATGTCTTGTGTCTTGATAAGGCGCCGGTCGAGGTGCGTGTTACGAGACCGAGTCCGAGGCACGCGCTTCCGCAAGGCCGTCCGATTAGAATGCAGGGAGCTCGCGTCCAAGGCTACATTTGCGCTCCGCGGTCGGTCGCTGCACCGACGACGTCTTCCTCTCCGCAGTTTGGCGATTGGAAGTCGGCTCAGGAAGTGAGCCGTGAAGGTGACCACAAAAACTGTTCGCATCCAATCGGAAGCGGCTGTGATTGGAATTTTCGACGTCTCGTCTCGTCCGTTCGTGATTTTATTTTTATACACACTTCCTTGATCCTCACGGTGAATACAATTAGGACAGCCGATACGCTTAAATATAATCGCGTACTGATGGCCCAGTGGTTGAAACTCGGGCTTTCAATCTGAGATACCGAAGTTCGATACTCAAGCACGCGCTTCTGATTTTTAAAGTTGAAGATTGAAGTTTTGTACGTATAAGAAATTAATTAGTATCGCTTGCTACAACGGTAAAGAAAAAAACTGTGAGCCGTCACGGGACGCCTGGCAGATGTGAAACATCGACATTATTTTGTTAAAGTAATATGCAGAAAAGAACATATTGTGATAGGAACTAAATATGTCATAATGATAAAATAAAATATTACGATTTTTTTCCAGATAACGATGACTATTTATTGAATAAACATTTATTTTCATTAACCCATTAATTCCCAAGGGTTGAAATAAAAGGTTTTTTTTAAATTTTATTATTTATATTAGTTACGTATACATTCAAAAGAAGAAAATCATAGTCAGAAAAAATATTGATACCTCCGTTTAAATTCCACAAAATGTTGCGTTTATGCAACGTTGGGATTAGTGAACTTTAAAACTTACTCTCAACTCGCAACTTACTTATACGGATGGACACTCAATTACTAACGGGAGTGGAACATTTTAAAACAATCAGCATGGAGATGCACCTGACATTTTTTACACATGTAAATTGTTGTACTTTTACATTGTCGGCATCTTCTTCGACGCTTATTTTCATGTTCTTCTATGACATGACCAACATTATCATAGCGAATATTAGTAGGCAATGCGTTCTTGGATGGTCTTCCCATATTTGTATTTGAAACATTCAAAGAATTAGAATGTGTGGCTAACTGTGCTTCTTCACTTTTCATCAAAGTTACAGCAACGTAAGATTTGAAATCTAATTGACTCAAGGTCTGTTCATTTACCATATTGTAAATTTTCCACGAATTCACCAAAACGCTGTCAATCAAATTGATGAAAAGTGGCCACCACCACTTCTTCCCTCTTACTCGAATTCTGTAGTTGGCTATTCCATTATCATGAAGATCAACTCCTCCCATATTTTTATTATAATCTGCTATTACTTGAGGCTGTTGCACATTCATCATCTTTTTATTTTTTCTGTCGTAACGTCTTGCAGTAACCAATGGTTCTACTTTGCCATTATTAGTAGCTACAGTTACCACAGAATTGTCATTCCATCGAACCAACAGCACTTCATTTTGTTTGTCAAAACAATAATTGAATGACCCTCTCTCTTTTTTACTGAGAATTTTCGTAGCTTTCAAAGTTTTGTTCATTGTACGATTTTCTTTGATAGTACCGGTAGCAAAGTAACCTTTCTCTTTTAGGATGCAAAATAGTTTATATGAAGAAAAAAAATTATCAAAAAATACGCGATGTTTACAAGGATCTTCAATTAGGGACAACAGATCTAAAACAGTATTTTCTCCCAAACCCAAGTCACTTCTAGTGACATTACTACTTTTGCCACCATATGGAATAAACTGATACAAGTAGCCACTTGCACGGCATAAACACCAAAGCTTGAATCCGAATCTAACAGGCTTTCCTTTGATGAACGTTTTGCAACCATGACGTCCAAAATACGGCACCATTTCTTCGTCAATTGACAAGTTATGTGAAAATATCCCAAACTGCATGTTCTTTTTGTTGATGACATTGAAAATAGGACGCAATTTGGCAAATTTATCATTTTTGTCCAAGTCAGCGTTGTCACATAAGTGAATATTTTCCTTTATACAGTCGAATTTGTTTCGACTCATACACTTTCTTACAATCGGTACATTTTTGTCTTCATCTTTAGACCAGTACAGTTTTGTTGAAGGCAGAGAATGATAACCGGTCAGGAATAATATACCAAAAAATCTTTTGAGTTCTGCTACCGTAAGTGTGAATAAATGTCCATTATGGTCACAAGCATATTTTTTTGAGAAGTTTACAATCTGTTCCCAAACTTCATCACTGAAAAATAAGGAAAATACTTCAAAAGGTGTTTTTCCGCCTACACGTTGTTCAATATTTTGTTTTATAACGGTTTCATCACTTATAGGAAAGTTTATATATGTCGGATGACCCATTTTCCAGTCTGGAATACATTTTGGTGACTTCTTTGGCCTTTTCGATTTTCTTGAAGTTGACGGACTGGTCTGGTCTAGCATATTTTCAGACTCAGTGGGTAAGTCAGTATGGATTTCGTACGTTCCAGCGATGTCGGTGGGCAGAGTGCTGTCGAAACCACCCAACATATCATCATCTAGGTCTTCTTCGTCTGTAAGATTGTCAACCGGTGGAGGGATGTATACAGCATCAATTTGGTTAGCATTTTGTAAATCTTCCTCTTCTTCCAACACGGCCATAATTTCTTGTGATGACAATGCTTTTTTATAAGCCATATTGTACAAATTCACTTCTGTGTGGGTTACTACGTAAACCAGAGAACTTGAAGTTCAACAAGTAACTAACTGATGAAACAAAAGCGTTTGTGTCACATGAGCTCCAAGAAATCATTGTTTACTATAAATCTCTAGCATCAATGGGTCGCGGCATTACAATAACAAACATTCAATAAATCTCCCAACGTTACATACACGCAACATTTTGTGGAAGTCTAAGTTACACTATATATATAGGTCTTCTTGTTCAACAGAATTATTAAACTCATAAATAAAGGATTGTTAAATATTTGTTTAGTGTAAAAAGTTCAAATTTATTTTAATTAATATTTTTTATGATTTAATGAAATTGTCTGTCTGGAGAAGACTCAATTCGCTGTTTTTCAAAATAAAAAATAAAATATAATTTTTATTAAATTAAGTGTCCAAATAATAATAACCTGTATTTCAGGTTTTCTTTTACAGACTGGATAAGATCTCAGAGATTTACTGCCCTATTTTTAATACCGAAAAAAATCAAACATAAAATGTTGCGTTTACGCAACGATGGGTAAAGATGGGTTAAATACAAAAATTTACGAATTTATTTCAAATCGTGACTACTTAATTCGTTTAATCAGTGACTTCGGTAATAGTTATATTCGATGTTGCCTCTGAGGACGGTATTACTGTGACAATGTATAGCGTGCACGGCATGCGTCGCCACGCCAGAAATCGGTTTTACGTGCGGCTATAGATGTTTCACATCAAAATATCGTGAGGAAAGTTCCACGTCTGTGAATTGTCCAAAAAATTGTTCGAAAAAGTGTGTGAAGCTTAAGTTAGTTTTCACTTGGCACTTGGGCAACGCGGTGGACTGTGGCCTATGTGGACTATGTGGACGACTATGGCCTAAATCTGTCTAACTCTGACCCATGCCTAGCAATCGGCCGCTAATAGGCTGATGGCGATACACTTAAACCGATCACTTTGCAATTGTAGGTAGAATAACATGAAGCTTGTATATTAAGTATGTGTCAATATATGCTGTTACGAAAAGTAGTTGTGAAGTAAAATGAAACAATTAAGTACGAGCACTGGAACGCGCCAGTGAGAAGGCGGGAAGCAGCGGCGGGTGGTGAGGCAAGATACACGGACGTGGCGGTGTCGGTTTCACTGATCAACCTTGAGGGTTACTCTGGTTGCACAATCATAAAGTCATATTGTTTGTTCCTATGTAACACATGTATGCTGTTAAAGTCCAGTGATATGAATTTTGTGCGCCTACCGCTTTAGCTGCCATCATCAAACACTGAACTTGTTGTTTCAGACAAAATCGTATTTGTCTATATCATTTTGTGATGGGAACGTAATTCGTCATAATAGTGCACTAAACCTTTGATCCTTGTCATTTTAAGGGAAGATCTGTGATCAGATTTAAATAGTTATGGGGTTGTTGGTGTAATACATGTTATGTCTACGGTTACTGTTATTTCTACACTCATCCACGTCAAAACATAAGCATTAAGTTCGCAGGAAAATGTCAGTCAAATGTAAATGCTTTTAAGTATATCTTAATTATTGGCTTTGTTTTTCATGTAATCCGGCAATTGATTATTAATTCTTCCGTAAACACTTAAAGTCAAATCAATAAAACGGTCTCATCATAATTTGGACTTCCAAGTACCTAATTGTTTCCTTGTACTAGTTTTTGTGCGCGGCAGTCTAAAATTTCCCTAATGTGTAAATGCAGACAAATGTCTGTTGATGAGTTTCAGCAACCTGATTTTAAGAATATATGGAAGTATTACTATAGTAGTACTATATTCTTTAAAAACAAGCAAAATTATGCTCGATACTGTTACACAAAGGTTTTCTTCATCCCATAAAAATATGGAATAAAATAAAGTACCTACACCAGCTTATTAGATGTTTTGGTCCTCCTATACCTTGCAGTTGAAAAGAGACGGATTACGTGACTATGTGAATAAAAATACTTTCATAAATTCATAATTTAAAATTTTAATGGCCTATTTACTTTATGAACATAGTCACTTCTTGTTATTAAACATTGCTACTCTATTATAATTCTAGAGCACACAGTATCAATAGAGACTCGTAGGTCACGGACACACCTTGCCGTGATCGGTTTGATACGCTGCATTGAATATTAGATATTATGTCTGCTACTCATTATATGAAATTGAAATACCTTGTACATGAATGAGTAGTTATCTACTATATGATATAATGGAATAAAATCTCTATCGTTGTAACTTTAAGTAGCTTGGAGTTTTGTTATATTTCCTAACATCATAACGATATTGAAATATTAATAAAGTTTGAATTCGAGGCGTTTAAAGTTTAAGTATTAATGTGTAATAAGACTAGTTCTTAGACACAAACTCTAAGCATTAAATTCCGAAATCTCGAACACATATTTCAGCTTGATATGATTATTGGGGACTGCAATTAAATTCAACATACTTTTATTTATCCCATACGTACGTTTTAAAAAGCATCAAGCATTTGATCTTAAAACCAGTGTTAAATTTTGTACAGAGATGACTCAATAAAATACCGTAGAAAACCCAAATTACGTTGTTATTGTAAATGAACATAAGGCAGTCCGGTAAATATATTAAATACAGGTATGTAACGTCATACAGTCGTTGTTACTTTTGTGCGAATATGTTCGTTTTGTGTGAAACGTTCTGAAAACCGTTCGTGTTGTGTTCAAAGATGTCAACAATGCTATTGTGCAGAATAAATCCGGGGACTTTCAAACAAACAAATACATTCGCACCGACACTTTGTTGCTTGTTTTGCACTCGGTTCCTGTGAGTTTTTACGCGCATAACTTGAAATCACGGAGATTTTCTCGGGAAGACAAATTAACCCACTTAAGTTAAACATTATGTGCACTACAGATCCGATTCAAATTTCCGTTATCTTATCTTACTTTTATTATAGAAGCTAGTTAAAATAACAGCTAAGTTTCAAACAGTTACTTTAAGACTTTAATCTATTTTATAATTAGTAATCTAATGTACTGTATGAAAAATTATCTTAAAACTTTAAATACTGTGCTGCTCGTGTTAATGCGTGTTATATACGATGTTCATTTTATCTTTAAATCACAATGCCTACCTAAATTCCGTTTGATTAGGAGTCAAAGATAAATAATTTAATTGTTTCAGATAAAATTATATTACATATCGCCACAGTTGTTTTGTATTTTTCGGACATTCAATACGTCTATATTTTCGTGGTGGGCTTATTAAGAGTGCGTGATCTAATACAATGTAATGGTGATTGTGTGTTTAACTATTTGAAACGGAATATGATAGCGACAAAGGTGAAACTTCATAATGCCATGACGCTGCCATTAATTTATTCCTGTAGAACAAATCATGCATACGGAAACTGAAAGGACACGCATTTGGAATAAAAAGTACAGTTACAATTATTTTATTGGCTTGTTCAATGGGAACTGAAATGCAAATGCACTACATAGTTGTCTAACCGTATCAATTGCTCTTTGGTTTTTGTTCACTTTCACTGCTCAAACGCAATGATTTGGGTATCGTTTCGTGACGTGCTGCTTCGCGACGTTGATAGTTTTTTTTACTAACTCGAATACAGAGACAGAAGAATATCGCTTTCTACACAGGTCGAATCGTGGGAGTTGTTTCATTCATTTTTTGTTATGATTGTCGCGCTAGTAATGTGCACATCACTATGGAGCGTTTGAAGTCTAAGATATGCATCCTACATGTGTATACTACTACAACTAGTTTATAGATGTAAAAAACCTTTTTGTGGTTTTTTACATGTATAAACTAGTTGTGCAAGTGACCTAAAACGTGCTTACAACATCTTAATGTAAATGTATCACCCTCATGTCTTTTCGTTGCCAAGGAATCGCATATTACCTAGTATTATGAATGTTATTCTCATTTTGACTAGAATTAGTATCAGACATGTCCGTGATAATGAATTACCTATAGTTTCAGTAATTAATGTATTTGCATTAGGAAAAAAAAACGTTTAATCCCACACTTAAATTTTCCCACGTCGTGAAACTTGTGGACTTTTCGAACATGAAACTGTGTACCTTAGACTATAAACCTTAACGTGTGTAAGTCGAAGTATCTTATATACTTACAATGTCTTTGGCTGTGTAAAGAATATTATTACAATTTCATCCGGCCTGATAATTGAACTCCAGTAATTATGGCCATTAGATCACTCTTCAATTGGCGATTTATAATTCCATGTAAATGTTTCATTGTTCAAATGACACACGTGTTGGAAAATCGATAGAAATGGCCGTTCTTATCACAGTGGTCGACGGAGGTCGTCCGCCGTAGAAGAACAATACAACTGGTTTTATGGTTTGTTTTTATTTTTTATGCACGCGAGCCGCGCGCGCACCGCCCGCCGCTGATATAATCTTACCTTATAAATATGTTTCCAATATTCCTATACGTATGATAAATGTGTAAGCTCTTCTTGTCAGTACATTTTGAATGTTTGCAAAAGTATTAATCTTACTTAATAGGTACTATAACTCTCTTTAGACTGTTTCATATCGAGTGGCCTAATAAATGGGAAGGTTTAAATAACCCTAACTTCACAGTCATTCAATGCAAATATTCGTAAAATCTTATTTGGTATTTAATAGCTTATCAAAACGTATTATTTCTGTTAAACGTAAGGTACTTAAATGGATCGATGATAACTGAATGATATAAAATTTAAAACAATTTACATTATTATATCAGCTTAAACTCTACTCTCACAATTTGGCCCTCACACCGATAGCGTATCGATGTAAGAATTTCTCATAGATATTTAAGTCATTAAAGAACCATCTTTTTAAAAACATTTTAATGATACCTAATAGGTAAAATTGTTCCAACGAATGATTAGTGATTGTAACAAGCGATCGATCTACTTAAGTAATCAAAATCGTATCAAATGACAACAATGTTATTCGTCATCATAATTATGATACGTACGTATTAACTTCTTCATGTGGCTTTGCTCGAGTTATCGTATCACGTGTTTAATGTTAAAAACAATATGTACCTACTGTTTTCTGTTATATGTTATCTATAAGACTACTCAAGATACAGACACAAAAAAATATTTTGGTATCATAGACAAAAATATTCCCAACTTTAAGAAGATTATTATTTCCAAATTCGAACAAGCAAATTAATTTCAATTTATTATAAAGATATAGATTTTATGCGTCACAGCCTTAATGAGATAATTTATATGGTAATGAGCGAGACATCGCGCAATTAATATTTTCGCCTTCGATCAATAAATAATTCGCAGCAATAGATGGCGAGTTAGTTTTTCGCATCATGCCCTTAATCGATCAACAAGAGGTAGTAATTTTTTACGACTCATTGTAATTTGCTAATAATAAATAATTGCAATTGTGTTGCTAGTAGACTGCCTAATATAACTACGAGCGTATTTGTTTGTAAGTCAGAAATAATGGCAGGAAAATTTTCGCAATGTTGTCGATAAACAATAATTTCATTAGAAAATGAAGGTGGTAGAACCCTTTGTGGTTCGACTCCGGCGGCACCACCGCCACACCTATTTCTACCTAATAACAGCAGTGTTAAGCGCTGCTGTGTTCCGGTTTAAAGGGTGTGGTAAGGGAGACAGACTTTTCCGAGGCGTTCCAGCTTAGTCCTCAGGGGTAGCGGCGCATCTGTGGCCGACCTCAGGTAGGAATATCTAATCCTATCTGGGGTTGATTACAGATGTCCATGGGCGGCAGTAGCCACTTACCATCAGGTGGACTGCATGCTCGTCTGCTACTCTTATATTATATAAAAAAAAAATGTAGTATATTCCAAAAAAGATTTCGTTTTCTTAAATACGTAATCGGATTAAGCTCTATATCCATCGTGTAATGATAAACATACATCAATTTCCACATTTCACAACTTTTTTCGATTCATATTTTTAGTTACGCCATGTTAAGAAATAAAAATTGTTTTGGATGGTAAACATTTGGCAAGTGTACACGACACTTGGCGACTATGAGCTGCAATTAAGGCACGAGTTATCTGTAATATTTTTAACTAAAATGTAACTTTTTTCTAGCAAAAACAAAGCAAACAAATCTTTTATACAATGAAAATCATAG
Organism: Epargyreus clarus; assembly: GCF_041222505.1. Lineage (NCBI taxonomy): Eukaryota > Metazoa > Arthropoda > Insecta > Lepidoptera > Hesperiidae > Epargyreus > Epargyreus clarus. Next base: position 5,751,757 of record NW_027332231.1, on the reverse strand, counting down.
TTTTATTCCATTAGATAGGGATTATCGGGACCAAAAGTTTCCTCTCCTATAAATTGCAATAAAATGGGTTGACAGGTATTTGACAGACATGTGATTTTTATATTACAAGACATTCTAACAATATTATGTTAGTCACATAATTCTTAAAATGAACAAATAACGGAAATGTTCAGTCGGTCGTTAGATGTATAGCTTGTCAATTTGACAAATGCTGTGAAATTAGTCAGCGACGTTTCAATTTTGTTTGTTTACGATCTGAAGGCTTCTTGCATAATGTGCGTAATGCAAATCCTTGAATATTTAACTATGTCGTTATAGTATGTGTATAAGTTATTCTCAGTATGTTGTATGTATGAATATTTAACTATGTCGTTATAGTATGTGTATAAGTTATACTCAGTAGTAAGCTGTTGGGAAGTCCTTATTGAAAATTCAATCTATGTCTCAATATGCGTCTGTTATCCTTATCTGTCACTTGTCTGAATAAGTAACGGACAAACCCATATTGCTTGCGAATATACCGTTTACTTTATTATCTTTAATGGGGTTTTTGGTTCATGCATCTCCGTACAAAAGAATCACCTCTTTACGTTATATTTCATTTTGAAGTTCAGCTCAATGTCTCGGGTAACATGCTATATGATGTTTATCTTGTCACAAGAAAGAATTATTGGCATCATTTTACGTACACCTTGGATTTATTATAACAGCTAATGTTTTAAAAATATTCTTTTCACCAAATATTAATTTCAACGTGATTAAGCGGAGGTAATTTATAATAATGTTCGTTGTGAGGATAATGAAAGGCATAAAGATTAATAGGAAAACATAATTAAACAATTAACTACAATGTGTAAAAACGTTAATTAATACAAATCTATGGAGTAATGTAGTTAACTTTTACAATAATAATGTGTAGTGTTTCTATGTAAACTTTAAATGCCGTGCAAGGATGTTTACGTGGCTGGACCTCCACTCTGTAAAAACGTGGTCTCTGAAGGGTTCGATACAGGCAAGTGATATCGACGTGACAAATTTTCTCCCACGGCGTCTACAGTCTACAAACACACAATGCAATTCTAAAACCATCGCGGAGCTCAATCCAATTTCCATTACGTTTATCGAATAATTACTAGAACTAATCATTATAACCCATTGAATTAACATCACGTGGACTTAAACACACCTATAGCTACTGTGACACGTTGCGTTCAACATGATATTCAGACTGCGTCTTGGCAAATGCCTATAACGCAATGTGCAAGTGCGATGAAACTGCAAATTATATGCGACATGTGTTAAGCTTAGTAACAGTATCTAGCGATGAACTAAAAACTAGTCTTGATGCCTCAGACGCGATCTTACACACTTGTCCATCACACAAGACAAGACTAGAGATGGCTGCTTACACTGACATCATTTGCTTAATCGAATTATTATTTGGATTTGTCGAATAGTTTTGCCAAAAGTGTATCGAATGCAATCGTCAATACTCATATGTAACCGCATAGCATTTGAATAATTACTTACAAATCTATATTTAACAATCATTAATTGCTTTTGCCTTATTTTAGTAATTTTAAATTTAATAATAATATTCAGATAAGGACTGAAATATTACTACATTTATAAGGAATGAACATGGGCAATATTACACGTAGGCAGGTAAATCAATCGAATAGACGAACAATCATTCGAATGAATCAATCGTTTCGCACATCTCTAAGGGCGGTCCTATAATTAGATTACCCATCTAGCGAGCAACCTGGGGCCAGGTTGGACTGGCTTAGCAAAAAAATAGAAGCAGCATCGACACGCGAAGTTCAACGATCGCCACTTCACCCGTTAACTAAATATAAAATACCTATCGTGTGTTTAGATCACGGAAATCAATTAAAAACTCTTATCTCTACTAGAATTGCACTTTTATTAGCTTGGACCATGTCCATAAAGCGCTTTATTCGCTTCTCAGTAATGTAACGTTTGAATTTACACGTTACTGTATTACGAAAGGCTTGTACGTCGAATTCGTGTTGCTTGGAATCTTGTACTATTAATTTTACACATAAGTTCTATTGTAGGATTTGTCTGTTTTATGTAATTATCCTGATTGCTTAAATATTATTTTGGTTTGCATTTAGTAAAAATATGTCAATTGCATATGCTTAATGCAGTTTTTAATAAAAAGTAAAATATATAATGTATATAACTAACCTACGCATATACCTATGTAAAGAGAACAATGGTCGGCCTTAAAACTTGTCATTTAAGAGTCTGCACAAGTTAAAAGTTGGAAAACAAAAAGTTAAGAGCAAAATATTACATACCTAAGTTGTAATTACTGAAAACTAAATAAAAATAATATTGAACGCTGTACACTAATTGACTGCAAAAATGATGAAAGGTGCAAAGTATAAAATAAGATAAACGCATAGTGCCGCGAGCGGAAGAATGTAAATTAATTAAAACATAACTTTAAGCGACAGCTTTTAATATGACAGATAGTATCTATTAGATGTTCTTAAGTCATACTGCCGTATAAAGCGGGTATATAAACTAAACAACTTTGTATTCTGTTAACTACTGAACATTAATAATTGCAAATTTATTCCCATTACTTTTACAAATCCACAAGTAGGTCACGAATAGTTGTCTTCGTTCAATACTTGTTATAACGAATATTGCCTCTAAGTCTTAACACTTTTACTCAACATTTTCTAGACAATGAAGCCAAGTCATATTTGCGCATTAATATTTGAACTTTCCAATGTCTCCCAATTGAAACATGTAGAGTAAATATAACTGCAAACGAGTTAATAAACTATACTGTTGCCACTTAGTCATCGTAGACTATTTGATTAGGTTTTTCATTTAAAATCTTTGGCAACTGAGATCGATTAGCTATCTTTGGCAACTTAGATTAAAAGTAGATCTGAAAAACAAAACATACTTGAATTTAAATAATGGCATTTCTTTTTATAATAATAATATAGGAGTAGCAGACGAGCATACAGTCCACCTGATGGTAAGTGGCTACTGCCGCCCATGGACATCTGTAATCAACCCAGATAGGATTAGATATTCCTACCTGAGGTCGGCCACAGATGCGCCGCTACCCTTGAGGACTAAGCTGGAACGCCTCGGAAAAGTCTGTCTCCCTTACCACACCCTTCAAAACGGAACACAGCAGAGCCTAACACTGCTGCTGTGGTGCCGCCGGAGTCGAAAGACAAAAGGTTCTACCACCTTCAGATTCTACCACCTTCATTTATTTGGTTATATAAGGCTTCTGTAAATGCGTAGGCAGGTAGATACTACATAGATGCAAAAATATATAATCGTTACGTTACAACATTTACATAATTCAGTCGCCACCATTTTATTGGCGATTTCATTCTTGGTCGTCATTATTTAATATTTTCATAGACGTCGAAACCGTGATTAACAAGCTATAATAAGCTAAGTAATATTGTAAATATGACGATTATCATTGCGGTTACGTTTATAAAATATAAAGCTTTATTTCCTCAGATTACGTAAATATCAGTAGTATTTCCTTCTATCCATACAGTGCGTGGAGATAACCGAAATTCAAGTTTCATATGCAATACTAACTTTCTTCTACCAACTTTCGCTTTTGCCTCCGTTTTTTTTTCGAAATATTCTCAATAATCACGTGGTCTGTTTGTTATAAAATACATTTTTTTTATATATTTGTGTTGCTTTTATTCTATCGGATTTAAACGTACGCAATATCATTTTCAAAATTGTGATAAAATTTTAATATGACCCAGAAATTTCGCATTCATTTAATGTCAATTTTAAATAATTTGACTCGAATTTGAGTAGAACCCTCTCTTATAAACGTAAATACATGATAGATAAAATATTCAACATAATCAAAAACATTATGTAAGTTATTTTATCAGGCTGAAACTTTTATTTTATTATAAACGATTATAATATATCAGTCGTTGTAGAGGTTGCACCCGTATATCATTTAACATTGATTCTTAGTTGAGGTTAGGTTGGTATAATTGTTTAAAACCGATAATGCATAGCGTGAGGTTAGGATTAATAAGATCGAGGTGACGATTTCTCTTAAACTATATGCGGGTCAAGGTCGATCTAACGTCGCCCGCGCGCTCCGTAAAAGCTACTCTGATCTCGTGGACCACGAGAACGTCGAAAGATCGGCGTCATTTCCTATTATATTATAGGAAATGACGTATTCTGGAATCATCTAACAATAGGAAATGATATGTATTCGTATAGTATGTATATTTAAAAAAATATTGTCATTTTTACGAATAAATCATAGGTTTTTGATTTAAATGTTAAATTGCTTTTAGATTTTTTAAATTCTCATGTATATTATAGCGTTGTCATAAATTCTATCTAAAATGCAGATCCTTTACACCCATTTTTGGATAAAAAAAACGTAAACGTAAAAAAAACAAAATTGTGTAGATGGCAGGATTGTCAAATTTCGGTCTCTGGTAAGCAAAACATTGTAGAGATTGATTATTAATAAAGGACCCAAGGGTATATTTTCAATCGATTTTTCGTCAAAGTAAAATTGAACCGAAATAGTCAAAAGTGTATTCGATATTCTATTTACGTTCTAAACACCTTTTCTTCCATTTCTATAAAAGACGTACGATAAATATAGACGTGCGATAGTAAAACTATTTCGTCGATCAAGGTTGGGAATGCCTGGCTTAGATCGACTCGCGCCACAAGTTTAATAACCGCGTTATACTGTAAGGCTGCGTATAAAAATAGACGCAACTTAGTCCTAGTCATCGGTCGGTCGTTTTATTTTCGTCCGCTTGTACTGACGATAAATTAGCGTCGTGAGTAATTAACTGAAGATAATGAATTGTTTCGTTTTAATTAAGGGATGGAGTTCTCCTTTTTTAACTTAAATGAGATTGAAATTAGAATTACAAAGTGAACTGCATAAGTTGTATTACAAAGCGGATTAATTATCGAAATTGCATTTATCTTTACATCTCTGTCTTATCACTCGATACATATCAATCTATCGGCAAATGGTAATCAAGAGATTCGATACGTTATTGAATCCGTCTTTGCGTACGCATTATTTCAACGAGTCAATAAATTCTGTATGCGTAGCGAAAGGCCTTCATTAACGACTAGTAACCTATCTATGACCCTTAGGACGCCCTTAGCACGTGACGAGGTCTAACCTGTGGGTAATAAAAGCTGTCGATCGCGCGCCCTTTTCACGGAATATTTTTATGAATATTGCGGCATTGTGCTTGATTGTTATCCTCGTCTGCTAGTTACTTACATACAATAGTGTAAAACAGACGGTTCGTGCTCTGTTTGACGTGGTTACCAAGATAACATAATTATAGGTGCCTACTTACCTACTAATTTGTGAAATATAGCGGTTGTAACATCATTCGCAACTATTTTAATTCAAATTGTTTTTCGACTTATTATTCTTATATAATATTATTTTTTTTTCGTACTATTACGTGCGTATATTAACGTTATTCCACATAGTTATTCAAAAATATAATGTAAGGCTTTGTATTGTGAAAATACATTTAAGATCTTGATAACATAAAGTTAGGTACAATTAAAATATTATTGCTCAAAATGTGAAGATCACCCACTCGTAATTCCACATTATAAACATGTAAATTTTATAAAGAATTAGATAAAAAATACAACACAATAAAATATATTTTTTAAAGGATTATTGACATATGAACATATCAACCAAAGTATCTTACAGTAGAAGGTATGCGCATACAAACTGTACATGTTGTACCTATATGATATGTTCTTAATGCTCAAAGCTCTTACCAGATTTACATCAAATATGTGACTGATCACAGCTACTTTAACGGTTACTTAGCTGCATTACGTTCCACTGCTGGGTACGGCCTTCTCAATTGAGGGCGACTCTACCACACTGCTCCAACACGACTTAGCGGTTGCATTTACGTATTTAAAAAAAACACTTGCATCAGGTATTATGTCGACAAAAAATATTAGTTTCAAATACCTATCTAATCTTTTTTGTCTGGGCATGTCGCGCCATACGAAACGGGAATATTTTTATCATGATTGCAATCGTGATGGTGCAATTGTGATAATGGCATAATCAAAGCCGATTTCTATCTGCGACCATGTGTGTCAGATATTAAGGGCAGTTTTGTTTGAACTTTACTAGATTGATAGTTATCTACCAATCCGCACTGGAGCAGCATGGTGGAATACAGATCTCCAAAATTTAAAGGTTGAAGCCAAGGAATTGAAATAACTTAATAATTAAAAAGTTGGTGGTAACCTTTTCCGCAAAACTTGTGATGACTACTGGAACATTTTATGGTGTCGATTTTTGATGATGGTGTTGTAAAACTGACTTTAACTTCTTATCTTGTTAATATTTTTAATTAATGGCATACAATAATTTTCTTTAAATATCGGACAGCAGTTGTTTGTGTCTTTCAAGAAATATGCGAGCAACGATAACCCAGAAAATTGACAAGCATATTACGCCCAATTTCATTTTGAAAAATGTATGTTACCGTTGGAATCGTATATCGCGGCTGTCATAAATACGAATTTCTTTCTTACTTTGGTTATGAATCGAAACATTATTTTCTGATTCTCATTTTGAAACTGTAATTAATACACGACACATCTTTCATGTACTCGATAAGGATCGGTATGTTGGGGAAGTTCCTTTAATTACAGCCCTGGGCTTTGCTTTTACGTAGAATCCATTGAACAGTGATAATTATGAGTACGATCGAAGTCCGATGGCACGTTTATCGTCACGAACACCATAGATATTATGATAAATGTAAGAAACGAGTGAATCGTAAATTAAATTGTCTAAGGTTAATTAAATGAATAATCTACTTATCTAACTATCAGTTGGTACCTATAAAATATTTTGAAAGATTAACGCCTGAAGCTTATCTCTGAAGGTTGCGTTACTATTTGTGGCAATCTCAAATAAAGCTACCCAAGTTTTTGCTGCAGGCATTAATTGAAGGTGGTAGAACCCTTCGTGGTTCGACTCCGGCGGCACCACCGCCACAACTATTTCTACCTAACAACAGCAGTGTTAGGAGCTGCTGTGTTCCGGTTTGAAGGGTGTGGTAAGGGAGACAGACTTTTCCGAGACGTTCCAGCTTAGTCCTCAGGGGTAGCGGCACATCTGTGGCCGACCTCAGGGAGGAATATCTTATCTTATCTGGGGTTGATTACAGATGTCCATGGGCGGCAGTATCCACTTACATCAGGTGGACTGCATGCTCGTTTTCTACATCAATTTCATAAAAATACATTTTATTAAAAAATTCCACTACTATGTTTAAAATGATATCATTCTGCTTCTATAGAAAACTGATGTACATTTTATTTTAGTTGTTATTTGAATTCAGGATCTGACACTTCTCCGATATCTATCTACCTGATAATATCTCTATTGTTGTATTCTTATAAACACCGCGTGCAACTTTATACATTGCTTAGATATAATTAATTGCAAAAATATTCCATCGATGCAAAATTAATTAAAAGACGACCTTGATGTTTCCTCTTTATGTTTTCTTAAATTCGATACAATATTCTTCTTTGTTCTCTTTGGAATATGTTTTGTAAATATGCGAGGGCCGAGAAGATTCTATAAACTATTGTTAATATGTAATTTGATATTTACTTATCTTTAATATTTATTTAGCCTTCTATCTTATTGTGTTGCGATGTGTCAATGCAAATAATTGTGGTACAGGATCCCTAGTATAGTTTTCATCATTTATTACTAACAAGCTGATTTTTCGTGAGTAGCTTCGTTTCGACAAGACGCCCAACATTTTTCCTTACAGCAATGTTGGTAAATGGTAGCTTGATGGGGCAGCAAGGATAAAATATGTTGACCGGACGAATTCTAAAAATTTATTACTAACCAAATTTTTCTTTGTTAATTATCAAGATAATTATTTAAATAACGTGAAAAAATTTTTGTCCTACAAAATATAAGGTTTTTATTAAGGCGTCCCCCCTCTCCAACATGTATCATAAACAAGGTCATGAAAAATAATTACTAACCAGCTGATTTTTTTTTTATTGGCTGTCTACCATTTACATAGTCTACCATGCACATTGTCCTACAAATTGCATGGTATGTCATCTCGGACCTACGCTGAAAAGATGTTAATTCCGCAGGATTATTTTTTTTATTAGTAACTGTAGGACAAAGGTATCACGTGATAGGATAATATAATTTTTATCTAAATAAAACAATGTCCTACAAAAAAAAGGGTAACTTTTATTAATCCTACAAGATTTGTAATTTAACTATAATATAATATAAATAAACTATAAAACTGGCGGACTGGAATAACGTACTTCGCAATTTGTAGGACAATGTGGGTAGTAAGCTGTGTAAATGTTAGACAGCTAATAAAAAAAAAATCAGCTGGTTAGTAATTATTTTTCATGACCTTGTTTATGATACATGTTGGAGACGGGGGACGCCTTAAAAAAAACCTTATATTTTGTAGGACAAATATTTTTTCACGTTATTTAGATAATTGTCTCGATAATTAATAAAAAAAAATTCGGTTAGTAATATTTTTTTTTGATTCGTCAAATCAACATATTTCATCCCTATTATTTTAGTTATAAACCACAATCGAGAACTTTCGTACGAGAATTTGTTGGGCGTCTCATTGAAACGAAGCTATTCTGGAACACTCAGCTTGATACTAATTATTTTTACATTAAGTATTAGTACTACAACTTTTAAGTGTAGGTCCGAGATGACATACCATGTAATTTGTAGGACAATGTGCATGGTAGACTATGTAAATGGTAGACAGCCAATAAAAAAAAAATCAGCTGGTTAGTAATTATTTTTCATGACCTTGTTTATGATACATGTTGGAGAGGGGGGACGCCTTAATAAAAACCTTATATTTTGTAGGACAAATATTTTTTCACGTTATTTAAATAATTATCTTGATAATTAACAAAGAAAAATTTGGTTACTAATAAATTTTTAGAATTCGTCCGGTCAACATATTTTATCCTTGCTGCCCCATCAAGCTACCATTTACCAACATTGCTGTAAGGAAAAATGTTGGGCGTCTTGTCGAAACGAAGCTACTCACGAAAAATCAGCTTGTTATTAATAAATGATGAAAACTATACTAGGGATCCTGTACTATTGATAATTGTTGCATCATTTTGTGTTTTCTATATAGCGCGAATGACAATGGGATATTTAATATTCCAATTATTTGATCTGAGTTTATTTTCACCCACGTGCCCAATGCTCTGTACTTACGTATTCAAAAACTTGGAAACTCCAAATATTTTCGGAATAAAAAGTAACTTTAGTTCCTGTAAAATCCTGTATTTTTTCGCAAAAGTCGAGTGAAAATCCATTCAGCTGTTTCCACGCACCACTCCACTGACATTCATTCCCCGACTTTGAATGGTTACTCGAGAGCTCTATATTTTTCGGGTTAAAAAGTAGCACACGCCACTTAACAGGTTAAAGCCTTCTATTTTTATATAAAGTTTGCCCTTAAAAACAAATAAACAGTGCATATTGTTGTGTTTTTATTTTTAAGTAGAGTTCAGTCATCTGACTATTACCTAGTTTCTTATAGAAAGCTGGAAATTATTCCGAAAGTCTATAAATAAAGGCTATTAAGATTCTAAAAATCTTTATCCAGTCGCCCTTATAGGTAGGTACTTCGGAAGTTGTCCTTATTCACGTACAACAATATGTCGCAACTTACGTTGTGATTAAAAACTAAATGATAAAACTAAGTGTTATTGAAAGTTCTAAAAACATCTTATATAGCGAAGTAGCGTATTACAATGCCGTAAGTACATGTTGTTATGTTAAAAACGGTTACTACAATAACTGCTGTGCTCTCGTCGCGGCAAACGTACGCGAATTGAATGCAAAATACTTATTCATTCGCCTCAGTTGAGTCATCGACGCCCCGCTTTCTGGTCTGCATTATCGCGAAGAACGGCTTTAATCTTCTGTAATCTAACATGTTTTCGCCACTGTACATGATGTTTTAGTCAGTAGTCATGTTGGGACAATGTAGCTAACAAATTTGGCCGCCGAGTGAAATACGCGGACGACTGTGTCTTTGTTTTAGAAATAACACTATTTTCCCATGATCATTATAATTATACTTAATTATATGGTATCAAATCTTCGGTATATTCAGACTAATCAAATCAACTTTCTTTGCCGAAAAATGTGTTTCAATTGTAGTAGCCGTGTTAATTTTCGTTTAGTTTTTCCGACATATTTTACATATTTAATTAATAAGATACATTTATGTTAACAAAATACGATTAATAAATCATATTATTTCCTTGTTTCAGATGGTATTTTCGCAAAATAAAACGAATCGAAGCTGAGAAGAAGCTACTTCTACCCGAAAATGAGCATGGCGCTTTCCTTATCAGGGACTCAGAGAGCCGCCACAACGACTTCTCTCTATCAGGTAAATTATTTTATAACATACTATCGCTGTATATGTGAAACGGGTGATACCGCATTGCGTTTTGCAAATGGAAATTCGTAATAGGAAACAGTACTTTTGTATAGGATTATTCAACACGAAACTAATGATTGTGGAATTTCATTATTGGATACGTACATAGATGGTTATATGCCTACATGCCTCCAATTATGTACTAGTCGTATATTTCACTAAATAAACTAATTGAATTTGTCCATATACCTTCTTGTAGTATAAATCTATTAAATCTACTCTAGCCAAAATAATAATATCCATTCGAGAAACTCCCGTGTAACAGGCATAATTCATTTTCTTAGATATCATAATTGCTTGCATTTAATGAAATCGATTAATTTTATTGACGCGTGTTTAAATCACTTTCTAAACGCACTTTTGAGGCCTATCAATATGCGGAATTAATACGTCAACTACTCGTATGTACTTCTCTCCTAAGTACCTAGCATTTTTCATATAATCTACTATACTACTGGTCACTTTTTTACATATCATTTGTAGCTGTAACTACTTTCCTTGTTTTGCAATCGTATGCTTTAAGGACATATAGCCAATAAGGACATGACATAGTTAACGCATGCACTTCTTTATGTTGGCTACCTGGTGTTGTAACACGACATAGCATCATCGATTTATAGTAAACCTATAAACCTTTTTTTTTTTTTTTTTGTTTTCGAGGGGGAAACCTTCAAAAGGTACCCGACGACGTGGGAGCGACGCCGGGTTATGTGGGATTTTTACTCACTAAAACCCCCCCGGTGGCCGTCCTCAGCGCTTGGTGGAGAACTCCGGGATCTCCAATGGAACACAACCGGAGTCCTCCAAGCGCAATACCCCGGTCGGGCTCTGCCCTGGGGGGAGCACTTTACGCTCCTACCTCACATCTAGTGTTTACGACGGCATGCGACCACACATGTCGCCGTCCTTCTCGGGGTTACTCTACGGACGGTTTGAGCTCCCACTCTTGCCGCCGGCAACCCCGGAAGCCCCCTTTTAGTCGCCTCTTACGACAGGCAGGGGATACCGTAGCCCTATTCTAGTCCCGGAACTACAGGGACAAGTAAACCTATACCTAACGATTATTGAAGAGTCGTAATGTATAAAAGTTATTTACGGATGTACTAAGACAATGATTAGCTTTTCCTTTTTAAATAGCGAAGTAGCTAAGGAGTACCTATTAAGTTTAAAGAGGCTCAAGTGTTGAATAGACACTACTGCTTGTACAATAATAATATAATAAATAGATATTACTTAGCGCTTTTGTGATATCCTTTAACTTTTATAGAGCCCTTTCAAGCGTGAATAATTTCTTGCGTATTGGTACAAGGGTGTGGATGCATGCTGATTTACTCATGAGGCACCCACCTTAATCCTCAGAAGTAGCATAATAGGCTTCAAGTAGGACAGCAGGTAGGCAGCAGGAAGTTGAATTCGTTACTGATGTCCATGGGCGGCAATGACCACTTAACATCAGATGGACTGCAAGCTCATTTGCTACTCAAGTTTTATAAATGCAGGTGATAAAATAAATAAACATATTACCCTGTGACAGGTGTGTTGCATTCTAGAACGAGACGTCACGTGACTCACGTGTTTATTTGTATGTTAATTATACTATTACGTCGATGTAGGCATAATCTTCTTCCGAACAGAAGGCCAAATGTCGTTGCTTTATGGCGGATTTGTTGTTATAATATAGAAGAAGTAAAACGAGCGTGCAATTTATCTGATGACTATTGCCGCCCATGGAGATTAGAGTCCAACCAGATATAGGTATAGCACCAAGAAGGATTCTAAAATAAAGATATACGCGTTATTTCCGCAGTCGAACAACTAATACGTAGTTGTAACCACCGTTAAAACGCCATATAGATCGAACTGGTCACATTTTGTAAGACACCTAACGACAAAACAAGGGTCTCGGTACACGAGCAACTTATGCGGGAAACGCTATTATTAGAACCGTTATGAACATGTTTGACTCGTTTAAATATTCATATTAAGTATCTTGTTAACATTATACATATTTTGATTACGTATGTGAAATCCAATCACGTATTACATGTCTTTAAAGTTTAATTTTATGTGAATTTATTCAGCAATAACTATCAGTTGTACATCCATTTACTTATGAATGTGTAAATTAAACTTATCTATAGAAATAAGTTAAATTTCAGTCTGCTTGTAACTTTGCTGATTTTCACGATAACGAACTTAATAATCAGTTGTTTTTTTTTTTGAGTTGTTAAAAACTATATTGTTTGTCGATTATTCTCTGTTCATCTTAAACATCAGTTGAGATGGATAATTGAAATTGACTTAAACTTTCCGGACGTCACGGAAGTAATATAAGCAATGATTTTACTTCGTAAATAATTAGGTGTTCCTGGGTGGAAGTTAAAAAATCCTTAATATTTTTTCCTACTAGCTGAGTCCGCGGTATTAAATTGTATTGAAACATTTATGTAAAGTAGACAGAACTATTAACATCGATGTAATAGCTCGCATTACCTTTGATATATAAACGAAGTACCTCATTATAATATTAGTAAACAATAGTGTCATATGTAGTACCTACTAACTAGTACAGCCTTCGTGACTAAGCCACGGCATAAGATGATCACACAAAACTAACTAACACTGATCACACAAAACTAACTATTCTAGAACAGAACCCGTCCACAGTCGGTCTCGGAGATCCAATCCCGATGTTAAACCGGTTGGAGTTTTTCTAAGTGCCCCTGGAACGCGCCGTGGGAACAAAGCTATGCAACCAAAGGCCAGCCCGATAGATACCTATCTCATAACTATAACACTTGTTTATTCACCCGAGTACCGTAAGACTATGAAAAAACGAAGTGCACAAGATTGTGTTCGTGTTCATACATAGGTATTTTTAGATTATGTTGTCTCTTTTTCCCAACTAACTGTGTTCAATGGTTTCCATTACGTTAAAGTCTATTTTTGAGGACAATAATTTTAAAAAGAGTTTTAAGAAACTATCCGAATTACAAGGTAACCTCTGAATTATACAGCTCTTCATTGCCTATTTTTATTCAAGTTTTGACGGTCACGTCTTTTAATAAAGTACTTACCTTGGTATCAAAATTCCTTGTCATTAACGTTACAATAAATTACAATGCAGTGACGCCGTGTCTGCTAATAGTTTAAAAACACAGATTTTTTAAAGTTTACTTAAAATTCATAAAATGCAGCAAGGTTCACTTGTGCATAAATTATACGTCAATGTTCTTATTTCGTGGTTTTGTTTCGCGTTCATTTATATTCAGTGAATCTTCTTGAGATCCACTGCAGAGAGATTTAACCTACTTCACGAGTAATGCAGCTAATGGATCCCATTAGGGATGGGCAAGCACATATCGAATTATAAATTACGAATTGCGTTCACAACGATCAATCGAAGCTTAGGTTTTACAGACAGACATACGAGTTTTAAAACGGATGTAGAAAGTTTTCGAAAACAGAGTCGAGCAATTCTGTTTTATTTATTTTTATCGATTATAATATTAACACTTTGTCGTTAAGTGATATGAGTAATATAAGAAATGAAACGACTCTACCGGAATATTTTATCAACACAATTCTTAAATGACATACAGATATAATACGATATATTATTTCAATGAGAGGAAAAATAATTTAGTGATACCAATTATTGTGATTAACAATTCGAACAGTACATGCATCATAATTTTATCATTAGGAAGCTTCGATCACTAATAAGAACTAGTGATCGAAGTTAGGAAGTATTAGTTAAAATTAATTAAGTTTCAATAATAATGTTTAATTTTACGAACGGCCCAACTCTATCAACTCGACCACAAACGCAAATCCACGTCAGTCGCAGACTTTACTACTTCATGAAGCGCCATATGGAATTTTAAACAAATCCTACTTTCAGTTCACTGCCTCTGATTCGCTAAGTTACAGTCTGAATTAAAAATCGCGCGAAATAAGCTATTCCTATCGAACGACATTATGCAATGGCAGAAGGCACGAGCCGTTACCACACACAAGAAAATTGATCGTAATTAAGATTATTTTTATTCTTCGTTCGATTCCACGAAGGCTACCGATAATTTTATTGTGAAATATGAATTATTACAGAACGTTATAATTTCTATGGCGGTAATTATTATGGTAGGTATTCAAGAGGAATATAATAAATCGGAGTTATAGTAGATTAACTCAATAGCAAATAAAATTATAACAGACAATAAAATTACGATTATAATAGACGCATGACTCAATCGACCTTAACGCGAATCGAATTTTATTTAAAAAGTTAACACAAAATTCGTAAGTAAATTGTTAATCATAACACAGTATTAAAGATTAAAGGATAAAATTAACCAAAGAAGCACACTGGTTTAATAATATATTGAAACGAGTCTGGAGCCCCGCGAAGAGATGAAATTATAATGGGATGGTTACTTGCAGAGCAATCAAAAACGAGTGAGAACCTGTCCTTGACGCGGGAAATTAGCTTTAATGTTTAACTCTTTACTTTTACTCGGTACAGCTTTCGGTTGGCTGACCTTGGGACAGGATGTGTTATCAACGTGATTTCGAGCGCGACGCAACGTTTTTCGATTTTTACGCAAATGCCCTAGAAAGTTTTTTTATAAGTTTAAAGTAGAAAACGTCAATGCAGTCCGCCTGATTATAAGCAGTGATAGCCGCGGATGAACATCTGTAACCAATTTTATATAGAGTTCTACCTGAAGCTGATCGTAGAAACGTTGCCACTTCTGAAGATTACGATGGTCGTCCTACACATAAAGTTAGACGACGACGAAACGCACGAACTGCTTCATATTCGAACCATGTTTGTTCCACCACCTTTGAAAGCCATCCTCTAGTATACGCTCTCTACTCTTAAGATATGTTTTTTAAGTTCGGTTCTAAAAAATATATTTATCGCTCCCTACAAGACATCCACCGTTGCGTGAAAGTCTTGTCAAACACGGTTTAACTGTTCTCATAATTCGTAGAAGCGAAAGACGTTAAAATTATAAAAGTACGAGAGCGAATTAAAAATGCGAAATGTCCTTTATATTTGCAGTTCCTTGATAGTGACACGTCGCATTGTTTTAAAAAGTTTCATTACAAAACTGCAGATATCTTTTACAATACAATAAGACCCCATAACAAAAAATATATATGCTAGGTTAGATACAATAAGATAATTAATAACTTTTGAAATAATATTGTATCTTTCAAATACATATGAGCAAATGATTTTATAATACGGCGACTGGTATAGGCAGGTACAATGGCTAATAGGCGCTCGTCTGCGTAAGAAATTATATAAAATATGACTCGGTAATGATCATATCACTTACAGGAAAACAACTATTGCCACAATGAATCCTATGACGTGTATAAAATATGTAATTAAGTGCATCATACGAATCGTGTTGTTTTATGTCGTGAAAATGGTGATGCTTAATATAAGAAATACAATAGATTTTATTTATTAATACAGCCTTACGGAATGATTGTGATAATTGTTTTAGAATTTGAAAGCCGCAAGGTTTCCTTATTTTTAAACAAAGCTACATTATTTAAAATAACCTTTCATCATTGTCAAACATTATTTTTAGTACTTATTGATATTACAGTAAGTAAACCTATCGAAAATTTCATTGTCATATTTCTTATTTGGCCGTCAGCCAGTCCGTATTAGATTTTCATTATGTACCTATATAGAATATATTTATTATGTATGTATAAGTTTAGGTATGACTGCGACGCGCAACTAGTAGCGACTACGCACACGACAGTTACCTATCCATTAACCGCCGATGATAAAATACAATTTCTGCATCACAATAGGCAAACATAAATTTAACATAAACTTTCACGTTCAATGAAAGTCAGGTTTCTAAGTAATTAAATAAATGTTATACAAGATCTATGGCCGGAGGACGAAGTTGTATTAGACATCTTCATAAAAGTTTGACTCATATCAGTAATTTCATAATCGATCGGCCATGACACCGCCGTGGCTGCATCTCATTGTAGATTCGGTATTGCAAAATACGACCATGTGAGAAACACCGGAAAAGAGCAAAAGATTGAAATGTTTGTAAAAAGATTATTGTAAATAGCGATGTTGAAATTTTTTGTTTACACGTAGATAAGCGAGTAGATAGAAAACGTATTGTTGACAAAGGACTACCATTCTAGTGTAATGGGACGCTACAATACAAATCGAATGTTCTAAAATGTTTTGAGTCTAAGTATACTGTACAATATTCATTCCAGATCGAATAATTAGGCGTTAGTCAACGTAATTGATTTATAGTCTACTTTTTATTGCACAGCTGTTTGAATTGTCCAGATGGTCAATGCTATTCCATCATTGGCACAAAAATAATACAGTGACTTACGTGACGTGTAGTTTGTCTTGCCTGAATAGTTTAAAGTAACTTATTTTTTTATCAACATAATTATTTCGATTCATAATTATTATTGTAATCTCGCATAGGAGTCCAGCTACTGAAAGATGAATACCCGTTTTCTCCCGCAGTACTTATCTTTAAAATTTCGTAACGAAAATAAAGAATTATTTTGACATTATTCTTGACAGAATAAAATTAAATATTGTAAATGTACATAAAATGCTTTTCGATTGCGAAACAGCCACCAAATAAATAATAAAATAAATAAGATATTGATAATTTAACTGAAAAATATTTAATGAGGAGAATGATTGGATATATATTCGATTGGTTCAAAGTTGTATCTAGCTAGCTAGTGTTGTTCGACTCTAAACCTCGAATATTACCTTACTGATTATCGATATTTTTTCCTGATACCATCTGCAAAGGAAAAAATAAAAAGCAATCTGTAACGGAACAAATTCTTCCTCAATATTAATAACGACTACCATAAGTTTCAAATATGTTCATAAAATATATCGTCGTGAAGATGTATAAGGTCCTTAGTGACAAGGTCGAGGCGCGGCATTTGGAAGCAATCCAAGTGGATTACGGTCGTTGACTTGCAACACGTGGGTTTATTGAAATTGAATCTCTTAACAAACCGTCTCTTCCCTTCCTTGGTGATAGACAGTTGCAATTTATTTTTTATAACTTCTTTTGTAAGCTTATATTTTTTAATTTGTTTTGAGATGTCTTGTGCAATATTATATTTAGTCATGTTGGCATTAGAAATAAGAAAGTCCTTCATAATTTACCTATTCAAATCTTTTTACAGTATCAACCCGCACCCAGCAGCCCTCAAAATATAATAATTATTATGATAGTGACTCATAGAGAATCATAGAGTATGCTCAATTTGAATATTCCTAGAATTTATATAACTTTCATTCATATCTGCCTATATAAATTAATTTGTGACTGATGATAATCTGTGACTTGAAACTCGTATCCATTTCACCGTAGACCAGGTATCTTGTCACAACAGGGGAAAATATAGAAGTTTTTTTTTTTATTATATAGGAGTAGCAGACGAGCATGCAGTCCACCTGATGGTAAGTGGCTATTGCCACCTTTGGACATCTGTAATCAACCCCAGATAGGATTAGATATTCCTACCTGAGGTCGGCCACAGATGCGCCGCTACCCCTGAAGACTAAGCTGGAACGCCTCTCCCTTACCACACCCTTCAAACCGGAACACAGCAGCGCCTAACACTTCTGTTATTAGGTAGAAATAGGTGCGGTGGTGCCGCCGGAGTTGAACCACAGGGGGTTCTACCACCTTAAAAAAAGTAGTCTACTTTTGTAAAAACATATTTTATTTCATAGATATTTTTAGATTGATCGTCATCATAATTACATATTGAATAAAAGTTTTATTTTTTCTGCAATAAAAATAAGAATAATATACATATAGGTCTTGTTGATACAAGCTTCAAGCATATAGAACAATGATTTATCGTAATACGCAATAAATTACCTGCAACCAATTGGGTCAACGTTGCCGCAGAAATTATAGAACAAACACTTTTGTGTAACAGGCAAACACTTGACCATTGTTTTAATATTCCGTATGTGTTGCGCCTCCGCGTCTTCGGAAATCCTAAACAAATAAATCTTAACAACTTTAGTCATCTGAAATCTTGGAATGCCTTTATTTTTTATTATTCAGTCAGTCACGCCTCGGCGATCCGTCGGAATTTTGGATCGGTATATGAAAAGGCAAAAATTTACATATAATACGTATAGGTAGGTACGCTACTTCACATGCCCGACTAGTGACCGGCCCGGTCGTGCGCGTTCTTTTTTAGGTTAAATCATTGTTTCTTTATTTTTGTTGAACACGAGGCATTCCAAGTACTCGGTGTTATCAGACCGCATATGTGGACTTCGCAGAAATATACCTATCCAGGTCGCATGACGGCCAAATGTAGCGATATTAAAAAATGTGTGCAATCATTGTCCTCATCATTTAACATGCACATGCATATATAACACCTCATATAAAAATGTGAGATGACTATATCTTTAACCAAATCATGATAAAATTTCAGAATTTCTTCTAGAATATCTGTTTTCGATAAATTTAAATATTATTTTGACAAGATTTCACTTGAATTTCAATAAAATATTTATACTGAATGAAAATAGTTTAAACAGTGACAGGCGTATATAAATGATTAGTAACGCATTGTGACTTAAACAACTTGCAGACGGCGTGAATAATTTAATAATCTAGTTGTACTGCACTTTGATGCTATTACCTGCTATTCATATAATAAATAGTTTTGAGATTATATGCCTGTTAGCTGTGCTTCATTATTTAACTGAAATAATATTTGTACTGTGAGAAGAACTTTTGTAAAGGAAATTGATTTTTTATTAAATATTTGTCGTCAGCGTCATGAGCTCGGATCTTAATTGAATTTAAATTTATTATACTCACGTATTTCTTTATCTGTGGAATTCAATTATCAGTAGCTTTATTGGTGAAGGAAAATGTAAGGAAAATCTGCTTGTGTGTTTTCCGTTATGCACTCAAAGTCGAAATCCTCATTTGACTGTAGTCTACCATTCTCGTTTTGAAAATAAACCCGAGCCTAACTAAAAAACATGAGTGGTTAGATAGTTCTTATACTGCAGGCATTCATAATCTTTTCATCGTAATAGATCATTTACCACAATATTCCTGTTACCATGAAATACTAAGCATTTGGGAGTGTAGTTTAAAATAGATACATAAACCTCTAAATACCTATTATCAATTTTCACGAGTTCTAGTACTTATGAAAAACTTCACGAACCATTGGTTTAGAAATACCGACCAATTCAGAAATCAACTGTATCTGTTGTAATGCCGCTATGTATTTCCTTATTACCACTATTGTTTTTTAATCAAAGTGTGTCCTTCCGGCAGTACGGGACGGCGACACGGTTAAGCACTACCGCATCAGGCAGCTGGACGAGGGCGGTTTCTTCATCGCGCGGCGCACCACCTTCAGGACCCTCCAGGAGTTGGTCGAGCACTACAGCAAGGACGCGGACGGTCTCTGCGTGTCGCTCAACAAGCCGTGTGTTCAGGTCAGTTTTATTTCATGTTTTCTGTTCGCTTCCACTCTTAACACTACGATACGAACCGGCCATGATGTTGTGTAGAGTATGGCCTAAAATAAATTACTTATATAAAACGGTGGTAGAACAAGTTATGTCCGATCGGGATGGTATCACAACCACTGCGTAAAGCAAGTCGTGCGTTTCGGTTGAAGAGTGTGATGTGCATGTGGCTAAGAACATAAAGGCTAAAAAAACCTAGAATCCAGAACAGGAATATAACTTCATCATTTAAGTTGTCATACCTTCTAACTCACATTCTTCTATGCCAGGTATATTAGCCATTCCTCCAAATGATGGCCTATTCACATTGATTGTATGTTATACAAACTATACCTTATACACACTAATTGAAATTATTTTTAAAAGTATATTTTAAAAATCCAGTAGTGCGTCTTTCTTGTACTTTAAATTTAAGCCCTTCTAAGTTCAGATAACTTGTATTTGCAGTTTAGTCTAGACGCGAGGGAGTTGACCTCCCAAATCCCGTTCGGTGTCTGCAAAAAATAAAGGATCTTTAGTTGGTGCTTTGTTGAGACGTTTTATTTTTTCGCGATCGCGAGCGTATGGCATTTAAATGTCATATCTATGTCCTTTATAAAAGGTTCGCCTCAAGTATTGTATAATTAGCTGTTCTTTTTAAAATCGCTGTCATTAGGAATATATCATAGTAAGTTTCTTTTTTTTATTTCTATTTAAATTATCGGCTAATATTATTATGATAATTCACTAAAATCTGTGAATAATAGTTTAGTATTATCCTATTTATACTATGATTACGTTGTTATACTAGAAGGGTTACATAATAATAATAACTTATCAAGTATTGGTAATTTTACAAGTAAATATTCTTAAAATCTAACGAGATCTTGTTGTTCCATGTAATAATATTTTCAATTTCATTGATCATACATACTAAGCCAAATATAAACAGGTAATATCAACAAGGTTACAGACTAATATTCATCCTGTCGAATGAAGATTTGTTGTTCTTTTTGTGTTATTGTCGAGGTTGATTAATGAAACTCCAGATTAATGAGCCGTGTCATTAATATAATGAATAGGGTATCTAAATAACGAATAAAATTGTACAATTGTGGATATAATACTGTCAAATCAAGGTCGCGAGTTCGCCTTAAACCGTGTTATTTATTATTACGAACGGGCATAAATTGCAAAACTCAATATCGGCCGAGCAATAAAATTTATGGTTTTCGATGGACACTTTTGTGCGTCGCGTGAGAAATATTACGAGGCATTGAACGGTCGCGCTTGAAATTCACAGAAGGACCGACGCTTTCCTGGACATTAGCTAAGGGCGTGTTCATATATGAAGTGACCTTTATGACGATTTCCCAAAAAGTGTCCCAAAAAGTCGCAGCATTTTCGGTTGACATCTTAAGTTCAGTTCACATCTACAGACACCGTACGTGGCACATGTCTGTTACCGTTGCTGCTTATACATCTATCGAATTACGAAACATTTGAAAGACGCGCGTACTCTCAATGATTTTCTCTAACGGCGGTCTGTGAATGGCTGTCGGCTGACTGACGTTAGATATGAAAATTAGTGTCTGAGCCGTGTCTGCGTTCTGGTAGATATTAATCGTGCTTTAATACAGTGCGAAGTACGCGTTCATCTTATCATATTTCTTTTGACAGTTATTACGCATTATTGAAACGGTACCTTCAATGTGGCTACCTCAATAATGATTGCACCAAAGTTGGTCTCGTCCGCATTTCTCAAACTGCGCCAAGATATTTTATCGCGATAAAGTCGAGACTGGCCCATACGTCATTTTAACGATACAATCTCAGTCGCATACCCAGATATGGCATATTTGGGCATACATTAGCTAATGCCCTCGACATTGCCCGTCATGTCAATATTTAAATACTACTTAATGTTCTTAATTTTAATATCATTTTGAAGTGTAGTACCTACTAAAACTTAGAACTTAAAGCCTGACGCCTAGAACTTATGCCTTTCTTATTAGAGTTTCATTAAAACTGGGTCTACAAACAACATAACTTAGCTTTAAACATACATAATAATGTTTTATCTCTCTCCAGTTTTGTGCGATTACAAATAAAAAATGGCAATACTGCACAAATAAAAATCGTTGTGTGAACACATCCTATACCGTATGGCATTTAACTCGAATTTCACTCAAAAGTAATTACGTTTGCTGTCATTCGAAATAACACCGCATTGAACACGGTTCAGTTAACAGAAGTTTAGTTGGTTATTAAATGGAAAATTACTTAGAAATCCTTACATTAATTAATTTAAACTTTTTTTGCTTCCTGTTGGTTATTTGTTTTGTACATTATTAATGACAATTTAGTATGTCTTTGGCCTTGCCAGTGAAGATGTATTTTGGTTACAAGATTAATTTAAATTATTTTATTTAATTTTAAATCTAAAGTGCTTTGTACTCTACTACTTATTGAACACTTAATTTAAGTACTCATCATTTATAATATTACCATATTAATAATGCATAATTATGTTTCCCGGTAACAATAGTTACTTACCTACAGTTAGCCTCGATCGTGTATACCTATGACACTTATTATAGAAATTGTTCATACTATAATTATAAATTAATTAAATAATACAGATATCATAGTGGTTGCTGGAAATATATTTATTTAATCATAACATAAATGTAGAACATAATGTATAAAAGAAGGACTACAGTACAAAAAAGCACCTGTCGTCGACTGAGCAATCATCTATATGCTATTTTTTATCGCTCGGAGCTCAGCGCGTCGATATAATTGCACATTGTTTATGTAACTAGTATTTTATACCTACCCGAGTCCCTGTGTGACTCATGTATTGAGAAGAATGTCCTGGAAACATTCTTGAAACACTTGGAATTATTAATGGTATCAGAATGTTTATCTAAGTCGGAGCTGCGATTATTCTTTTAACCACAGGATTGTTCAATGTTCATTGCATAATTTGTATGTATTACAATTGGTCCTAAAGGCGTAATGGTTCTAATATGGATAAACTATCGTAATTATTTCTTTTAAACGAATTGATAGTTCTGTGGAATCCTTAGCAGGAGTCCAAGGAGCTGTAATTTTTTTTTATTAAAGAACTAAAATATAAAATGATAAAAATACGTGTTTTGTGGAGTGCCATAAGTTGTCCTTTTTAATTATATTCATTATGATAACAACACAATTATATTTTCTGAAAATGACAACTTGCGGCTTATTCGCAATTTTTTCAAAAGACACCTTTTAAAGATTGAATAGTTAGATCCGATGGGCGGATAAATGAACTATGTATGCTTTGTAGGCCTATTAATTACTGGGCGTTAAACATTATTATAATATATTATGTATTAGGTTATGTGAGTTATCAATACTTAATGCTTATTAATTCTTCTAGACTCACCGCAAATCCCAATGTTTGCGCAAAATTAACCACTTTGTAGTATCAACTTGTACAAAAGGCACATTGTTATGTCGTTTAAAACACGTGCAAATTCCTATCCGATAGAAATGAACGAGAATTAGCACACAGGCACGTAGGAATAACTAATTATGTATAATCTGTATAGAGATTCTTATTTAATGACTGCGCGGGTGTACGTAACGCTTTATGCGTTTTAGTTATTTATTTGCAATGACAACGCCGTATCATTATTATAAAGGTCGGTGCATACTGTTCTATGAATTAGCATAATATATAGATTTAGCATAAGTGTTTTTTTATATACAAATACTTAGGAAATAATAGGATTTTTGCAAATTCAAGAGGTGATTTCTTCGTACTTCAAAGTTATTGCAATTATGTGCACAACATACATAGTATTTACCTATGCTTTTCTCGTCATTATTATTCGAAAGAAATCTCTCAAAAATGTAATATTAAATGTGGTAAACCACAAACCACGATTTGAATTATTGCATCTAATATGCAAAATGATCTTCTGACCCAAACTGTTATAAAGGTGGATACAAACAGTTTGCTGTATTATTTTCTTAATATGCAAAGTTAACAGACGCTGACTCATACTTGAAGTGCGTCCTGTATCTAAGCCAAGTCGTCTGCAAAGTTTTTCCTCCTTTATATTTCGCATAGGTTAATGCACGCCTATGCAGTTTTTTATTTATACGCAGAAACGCAATAAACGCTAGCCTGTGTAGCTCATTACTTTCCATTGAAAAGTAAAAATGTTTATGTATTTATTTATTGTTAATGTTTTGTACGCCGTGAAAATAAGGAGTGCTTGAAATAACTGATATTTTTATTTAACTATTAGGCACATAGGAGACAACTGTTTAAATCTAAACCTAACCTATTTGAAGGTGGTAGAACCCTTTATAGTTCGACTCCAGTGGCACCACCGCTACTCCTATTTCTACTTCATCTGTGTTAAGTGCTGCTGTGTTCTGGTTTGAAGAGTAAGAGTAAGGGAGACATACTTATCTGAGGCGTTCCAGCTTAGTAATTAGTGATAGCGGCGCTACTGTGGCCGACCTCAGGTAGGAATATCTAATCCTATCTGGGGTTGACCTCATAGGTGACAACACATCTGCGATCGGCTTCACATAGAAATCTCGTTTTTTTGTAGTTCGTTACAAATGGACAGAAGTAAATTCCTACTCGAATCTTAATTATTTAATCTATAGTCGTCACAATTTAATAGGCCCATTTTGACATATGCCATCCTAATGTCAATAATGTTGTTAACCAACTTTTTAGTAGGCAGTTTACGAACACGTGACAGCTAGAGCTTGCGGCTTCAAAGCATTCGGAAGAAATGATAATGTAATCGATTTGTCGTAAAAATCGGTTTCTTTGGTTATCGAATTGTATATCACATGCTTAGAGCCTAGCGATGGCATGTGTCAAAATGGGTCTATTAAATTGTGACGACTATACACGTTAATTTTCCTTGTAATTAGACACACGCCTAAGACCGCTTGCACTAGTATATCGTGTGTTCTCGTCTTAAGTTACAGCGTCCACAACGCGGCGGTGTTTCCACATCGTTATGCAACAATGAATAATATACTAATAAGTGATAAATACTTAAAGATTTTGCACTCCAGTTTCGCGATCGACGGAGTCAAGGCTCTACGTGACCCCCGTTTCGATATAGGCACAACTCTATACCCAATCGCTCTTGCCAAACTGAAGACAACCTTCTGGCATGTCAATGAACCATATATCGAAACGAATTGTATAGTTCATATCCAGATGTCGTCTTTCATACGGTACAATAAACCTGTCTTAGAAAGTTCATTTGATAATATTCATAAAAACAAGCTTTTTACTCGTGTACTATAAAGAATGAAATTTGTTGCACTGTCAGCGAAGCGATATGAGTATTCTAAATTTCAGCTTAATTGGTTAATTTTACCTTTTTAAACATTTTGTTGCAAGATCCATACATGCAGTGGCGTAGCTACCTAGGGGCTAGGCGGGGCAGTGCCCCGGGGCCCTCAAACTCAGGGGGCCCTCGAACCCTTACCAGAAATCTCGATCGAACGGAACTTTTGGAAATTTCTCCCATTTTCAAAATAAATATGAAATGTTGCAACCCCACTTTAAACATGACAACTCAGTTGAAAGTAATTTAAAAGTTATGCCTAGAGAATTCCCCTAAATTCTTTCTGTACTAGTAATTAGTTTTACCTCAACTAACTCAAGCATGGACTGTTCACCAATCATGCAAGGAAATAATGAGCAAATATGGAGTGCTAGAATGCGACCTAACGGAAGTATTCCACCGTGGGGCCCCGGCGTTGTAAAATAGGGCCTCCCCCTCTCTCCGTGGCTGCCGTAAGAACCGGCTAAGGGATATGGTGCAGACCACTTATGCACAAATGTGAATTGTTTGCAGACATATGTTTTTTTTGTGTTTATTTGTTAGTATATTGCGGTTTGGTAGACATATACGAGTATATATATAAATGAATAAATGTATTGATCGGCATGTTAATGCGCAATCGTATCAAATCGGGGTGCGCCGACACATGGACCCTTAATTTATTTAAGTAAGTAATGTTATGTGACAAATTAAAGGAAAAGGAAAATTTTGATGAAAATACGTATTTTTTCATACATTTGCATACTAATCCTTAAGGATTATACATAAATATATACATAAATATATTAGGTTATACATAAATATACATAAATATAACGGACTCATTAGCGTCATAGGATCCTATCCAATCGTGGTCCTATGACGCTTTGATCTGCCTATTTTAAGAACAAAAGTCCCTACAGTGAAACATTTTTGATTTATGTGGAAACGTTATACTTTTGCGGAAACTAAAGCTAGGAAAAATTGTAAATAAAATAGTTATTTAGTCAGTTAGGCCCGACCTTTATATGATAAATCCTTGACGATCCTATTTCGTTTTATTAGCTAAACCTACATCCAGTATTTATTGTAATTTATGTTGTTACTGTTTAATATTTTTATTACCTGCACTGCACAAAAAAGGGCTTAAATAGCTTAGCATTTATAAAGTATTTGTATATTTCATATTTTTGTTTGATAAAACCTAATCAGTTTCCATAGCAGTGGGGCCCCATTTTTTTATTTGCCCCAGGGCCCTTGGTTACCTAGCTACGCCACTGCATACATGTTTATATAGAAAGTAAGTACCTAATAAAATTTTTACAAAAATGTGTTAAACTATTTAAAGGACTTCGTTATTACTTTAAATTTTATACTTCAACGGAAAAGCCGGATACTTATTTGCATATTATATAGGTATGTTCATTGTGCGTACGTCTCTCTGTCCGTCTTCAGTCTGTCCAATTTTTAGGTTAGACTGACGGGTAGAGAAATTCAACTACGGTCAGGTTTATAAATAAGACGTGATGATCAATCATCGTGTCATTCGGACATATCTCAACAGGTAATAATATAGGTACACATACTTTATCCTCTTGGGCAACTAACCTAAAAATGGATCTGGCTGAATTACTTTCCTTAGTTCTCTGGTGTATCAGATATATCCTCAATAATGACGCATCACATATTCGAAGATTCGTTTGAAATAGGATTTATTCCTTTTAAGATTTTCTGTATAAAATTATAGGGTACAGCTGATGATCAAATAGTACCTATACTTTTGGAGAAGATTAATATCCGTTTTTTCTTATGTATCCCTAAACATTTATGAGTGAAGTAGAAATATAAAAATATCAGTGTAGGCGTGCGAATATGTGGTAGGTTATTAAAGAGGCAGGTAAAAGCTTATTACATAATAAAACAGCAAAATCCGTGTCCAAATCTTATTATGTGTTAATATGCGATATCCGCTAATTTCCAGATTACCGAATACCTCGGATAAAATATTTCGATAAGATAAAAACCGGATTATAATTTTATTAAGCGTATCATATGGTAAAGCTTAGTTTAAAACTTTTAACTGTAAAATTTAATAGTTTATAATATGCATAACCGATTTGATTATTGATTTTGTGGCTTAAATAACAAATAAGATGACTTACGATACCGGCGTTAAGTAAATATTATGTTAGATTGAACCGGAATACGCAGTTTACTGAAAGTCATTAGAGTGGAAATAAAGCTTAAATTTCTCTTCGTACATCTGGCTCGCAATAACGTCATTTGCGATAATAATCATATGGATTTCCTGATTCTTACAGCTAGAAATAGATGTTGTTAACTTTTTTTATTTACTTAGATCTTCTTCCTCCGACATACGAAGAAATCTGTAGTGGTTTTATTTTAAACTAGTTTTTGCCCGCGGCTTCGCCCGCGTTTAGGAGAAAATAATATGACATACTAACATATATAAAACTGAAAATTTGTACCTTCATTGAAAAGACAGTAGCGCCGTCTGGCGAAAATTGGTCGTACCAACTCTGAAACCTTCGTGGGTTCATGGACAACAACTTTGCTAGATCATCACTTGAAACCTTCGTGGGTTCATGGACAACAACTTTGCTAGATCATCACTTGATCAAATGCATAGTTTACGATTCAATCCTTACTAATATCGCTTAAAAAAATTGATTGTTTTGGTCCAAAATATCTTTTCTCCGATTAATCGATCTTAGATCGCCATCCCTAGTTCCCGTGGGATTTCCGGGATAAAAAGTATTCTATGTCCTTTCTCGGGTCTCAGACTATTTTCGTACAAAATTTCATTGTAATCGGTTCAGTGGTTTAGGCGTGAAGAAGAGACAACCAGACAGACAGACAGAGTTACTTTCGGATTTATAATATTAGTAAGGATTGTACTTTTATTGTAGAATTCTAAATGACATCCGCTTTACTCCTTAAGGCACACCGCCTTTTGCATGCCATCGCCTGACTGTTGTTGATTAGGCTATCAAATTGTTACTTGAGCAACCGATGTCCGGCCCTTGATTATTATTTTTAAGAGAGAAATCTGCCAACGATACGGCATAGATGCATAGGTACGCCGAATAACTTTTGAAAGTCGCTTTGAAACCAATGAGTGGTCATCCAAATACTCCAGTTTATATATAAGTCGCGAGTTACATTCGGGAACTATTGTCCGCCGACAGACTATTTTTTATTGTTCAATACTTTCATATTGATCTAAATTATGTCATCGTTAGTCTTTATCGGTTTGTGAGTCAACCGTCTTATCGGTCCTCTCATTCATGCAAATTCAAATTGCATGAAATTAGATGCATTGTCACGTACTTTAACATATTAAAAGTGTAATTTGAAAAACAATTGTTTGACTTATTGCTTGTAGTAGTAGAAAAATATCAGTTCTAAGTAAAACACGTAATCCTCATGATGTAAGGTAAAGAATTATCGGTACCGTTGAAGAAGATGCAAATATTCTTAAAATGAGTACCTACTGCTATGTGGGAGGAAAAGTTATCTGATTATAGCCTATACTAGGAAAAGTTATAGCACTCTTGTACTAGTTAATCTGAAGGCTACATACCAGCCATCGTGCTTCGTCACGACAAAAGGTTAGCCTGAATCTTTTTGTTCTAGATTGCTGCAACATCGATTAGATTCACGGTACCCTTATTATTAGTGTCATAAAACATTATACTGCTTAATAAATACTTATGTATATTTATCGGTCAAGTCAATGATTTAAATTTAACCTGGAGATTACTAATTTTGTTTAACATTTTCATGAATATGATAATCGCTGTGGAACATTAAAATATTTAAAACGCTAAAAAACAATTATAACGCCATTACGTTAGTGTGTTAAAATTAAAATGATACTTGAAGTGATTATAATATTTTTTCCATTCTCATTGAAAATAAAGAATAATTTGTTCTTGTCTTAATTATTAACTCGTTTACGTTGATTATGCTCACGCGTTAAAAATATGTGAGGTTGGTACTCTAATAGAATTTTAAATATTGTGGAATCTAAAAAAAATAACAATTTACTACTCACATAGCATGCAACGTGTGGGGAAACAACATTATATGCATAATCGTACACGTGAATACATAAATAACAAACTATGTAAATAACGGGCATTGCTTAAGGTCTGCAATTAGACCAATTCCATTGACAGTAGTCATCAATGACAATAACACGTAGATGAATGTTTTTATAATTAACTAGCCGACCCGGCAAACGTCGTGTTGCCATATAAATAAAAAAATGTTAAGGGTGAACAACCCTTATCACTTAGGGGTATGAAAAATAGATGTTGGCCCATTCTCATAGATACCGGATAAGCACAAAAAATTTCATCAAAATCGGTCAAGCCGTTTCGGAGGAGTATGGCAACGAAAACTGTGACACGAGAATTTTATATATTAGAAGATAGATTACGGTCACATTTATTTTATTTGTATGTTATTTTGTCAACGATCTTTAAAATTCAAGATAATTTTATGTAACTACAATATATTTATTTGAGATACAGATATTTTAAATGCAGCTCAAATATTATTTTAGATATTCAAAATCTGTTGTAAAAAAATAAATGATAAATTTATTTGCGGCAATAACCAGGCATTTTCTCCCAATCTATACTTCTATACTAATACTAGCTGACCCGGCAAACGTTGTGTTGCCATATACATTAATAAATGTTAAGGGTGAACAACCCTTATCACTTAGGGGTATGAAAAATAGATAGTAGCCGATTCTCAGACCTACTAAATATGCATATAATTTGGTGAAAACCGGTAAAGCCGTTTCGGAGGATTACGGTAACTAACATTGTGATACGAGAATTTTATCTATACTAATATTATAAAGAGGTTTGAGTGTTTGTTTGTTTGTATGGAATAGGCTCTGAAACTACTGGACCGATTTGAAAAATTCTTTTACCATTATAATCCTTGATTATCCGCGATGAACATAGGATATAGAATATTTCCAAAAGTGTTAGGGATCTGTATGAAAACTTCGATATTGTAATCAAATGTCGCGACGGGTCGCTAGTTATTATATAAAATAGTTCTTTCTGTGACTAACTCAGGTCCTATTCTAAAAGTTATTCTAAGCAGCATGGTATCGGTTTCAAATTAAATGACTCTGTTTCTTTTCACCCTTTCCATCTTGGATTGTATCCAAAGAATAGAAATCAATGTTTTTCTGCAACTTCCACAAACCAAGCGTTTCTGTAGGGAACTATACCTATACTATATTTTGTTGTAAGGATCATGGATTAGTACGCTACTATCTCTTATTTATTTTTAATATAAATAAATAAATATAGTAAAATTCCATAAAACTTTTTGCAGCTAGGCATATTTACAATATTCAACAAATACTTCGTCAAAATAAATAAATGACGTAAAATCATTACTGGTCTTGTTAATGAGCTATTGTTCAAGCCTAAATACGTTCACTTATTAACAATTGATTTTATAGAGCACATGAAATGCTTTTAAATAATGTATTGTTATCATAGACCTCACGTCATTCAATTTATTGTCTATTGATTAATAGTAATGAGTACATGAGTATATTATGTTGGAAATTCGTAGGTATTCTAATTATGACGAAAAAAATCCTGTTATCTTTATTATCGTTCATTGACATTCCTTTAGATATACCAGTAATATAATTAACAATTATGAATATACGTAAATTTTGTCCGTGTAAGTTCGAAGTAGATCATGTCTAGTAAGCAAATATTGTCAAATGTGGATCGTTTGTGGACAAAACATTGGATAAATTTAATGTACTAGATACTTAAGCTACACACACCTGAAACGCCTTAAGCTCATAAATAAGTACATACGCGTTGGGTACCCGTTGTATTAAGGAGTAGGTTTATTAGATTAAGTTGTCTAGTAAAGTTCCTGTAAGCAATGGTTCCAGCAAGCGGAGCCGTAGCAATAACTGCTCATGAATAAAAATAGTGTTATTGTCCACGTTCTTGTAATTTAGTTGCAATTTACTGCATTGTTTCCATTACACCACACTTACACAGAAGCGGTACCGTACGTGGAAACTCTTCAATAATTTATACGCCACATCGTAATTCAATAGGGAAGATTTGTAACTTATCGCTAGAAAGAATTATATAGCGCAATTCCTATAAAAATAACACGTCAATTATAAATAATAATTGTAATTGTTGTTATTGATATTTAATAACCAATTAAGTTAAGAATCGCCAAGAAATACCTATATAAATAAGTATACCCTTATGTAAGTGAAACACATTTTATTAATTAACTTATACTCAGACTTCTGCTCAGATTGTTTCATTGTTAATAAGAATTAATGGATATTATTAAGGAAATTACTGCCTAAAATTTCGACATAGAAAACTACGCAAAATATAATCGTAATCTTAGAAATATTTGGTTACAATCGAAAAATTAGATAATCGAGAAATGATATATTTTGGTAGGTAAACATTATTTTTTTTTGTATTAAGATTAATTATTACTAACCGACATCCTATAATCCGACAAATATGTAATATTTTTTCTTAAAATAATTTTGTTCTAAAGTTATTTTCATTTTACAATCGATTGGCACACACACATTATTCATACGATATGAATTGTATATTTTTTCATGATCAAGATTTATGCTGAAAGTGAGAACTAGCTTTCATTCCACTACATTTATCAATTCTAAGATCGACAGTGACACATCGATCGGTAAATTTATTAAATTATTGCATTGACGTATAAGCTGAAACTAGAAGTGGAGACTTTCTTATCAGAACAAAAACTTGGCAATATTATCTAATGACTCCATCTAGCGTTTGTAATAAACTTATATAAATGTCAATATGTTGGAATTAATGAAATTCTTGTGTAGCTTTGTCTGTAATTTCAAAATCACTGTCGTTTTCTAATTTGTCATAACTGAGTATAAAAATATTTTTATTTAGCTTTCTTAACTAATTTTTAGATCTAATTAATCGTTTTTAAAATTGATTGCGCAATAGTTGAAATAATATGGCGTGACAAAAAGAATAGACTACTTGATAGACAAAAAGTCAGATAAAAAATATTGAACTAATTCTTGTATATAAACAAATAGGTTGAAGCAACTTCAATTTAGATGGACACAGGCGAAACACTACTAAACATTAACATTATTAAACGGTACAATTTAGAGACGTGAACGTGTCGTTCCCGCGCCTGCGACGTTGCGCGCACACTCACAACAAACGCTAGTGCGAAGGCGCCTTTAATATACATGTGATAGGTGACACTATAGACCTTTGGCGCTTGTGAAATTTTATTCATGTTCGGCTTTGTTTAGATGTGCAATTTCTCAACATTTATGCGGTTTGCACCGCAACGTCGATTGCAACATGCAATATTTAGTGATGTACTTGTATTATACAAAGTAGGGACGACAACTGAATAAGCGATATCGAGATAGTTTTCATCGGTTCGCTATAAGATCTAGATAGCACGGCGGATGCGTGAGGTAAATATTTTTCGCGTTTAATGTAGTATTTGTTTACGGAATTAGACGCGACCTATTTAATGGGTTAGATATTTCCATACAAGTTGTTGTTGTCTTTTCGATTTAAGTACATAAATACGGAATTATTATATTTGATCTGATTTTGCGTTTTCTAATTTTTTTAAAAGCATCTTAATTTTATTTCATTTCTTTAAAAAATCCTGATTATGTATTATGTTAAAATCACATGTGTTTTTAGTTTGTTTAAATTTTAGTACAAGTTCCAAAAATGTAAGCACGGCCGCCAGTGTAACACATTGTATAACTTCGTGCTTTCTATTTATAGCAGCCTCCATTACATCAGGTCAGAATTACCATTTGCTTTACATGTCGGGAGGGGCAATTAATATTATTTAACGAAACTACATATCAATACGAACAGAGTAAAATTATTATTAGTTAACGGAAAATGAGTACTTAACGAGAATTATCGATGAAATTATTATTATGTCTGTGAGAATTACTGTTTATGGCCTAAGCTAAGCTCTAATTCTATAGTTTGGAGCTTATAGACGCTTAATAGTAATTGACTTAATACAGTTATTTTATTAACAGGAGACTTGATACTAATAGAATATGAAGAAAGTAAAACACTTACATTGTAATTGATACTTTGCTGGAACTATTAACAATGTTTTATTAACTGTCGAACAATGCACTTTTCAACGACAATGGTGAAAAAAATGTCGCATAGAAATAACATCTAATTAACCACAAGACTGACTTATATAAACTAATTGCACAGATAAAAACGACCGATAAATGATACATCTTGTAATAATGTACCTTCTTAACTACCTGTAATAATGTTTTATCAAGAAAAGATGCTATTCAACCGTTATAGTTATTAGTCTTATAACTAACTGTATAATTGAATTGCATCTCTACTATATTTAATTGAAAATATAGTAGAGATGCATAAAATAAACACTAATTCGAGTTATACCTAGGTATACGTTTTACGGGTACTAGGTATTTTCCTAGGAAATGTTTTTTTAATTTCTGTTCCTAATGAGTAATTAAAAACAATATAAAACTAATAAGAATTATATAAAATATCATATCGCTTCAAAAGGCTACTTTTAAATTAGAATAGACTTGCAGTCTTTGAAAATGCGTTTTAATTAGGCGATCTTGCGCTAGTCATCCACTGCAAACTTTAATCCTTGTCAGATGTCCTTAAGCAAATAATAGAAAAAGGCAAGGTCTGTCGAATTGTATCAACCAATCGAATGAATAATTCCCAGCTCATCTGTAGAGCGAATATAACGAAGGCGGGTGGTCGCGGTCGCTACCGACGCTTGACGACGGTTTCGCGTTACAACGCCTCGTGAATTAAATATCATGAAAATAGTCGTGCATAAAAAACTGAGATAGCTTACCAGTATGGATTTTAGCCTGTCTCATGCGGGGTTGAAATCAGACCTATGATTTTTTAAAGTATTTCGATGTTTTTATATGTACTTAACTTATCTACTATACCTGCCTTACTATATAATATATAATTATCTCTATATATATGATGTGAAGGAAAAAGTCGTCAGCATACCTACCCACATGGTTGTGAGTCCTCTAAAAAAAGTTGTGTAAAAAACAGTATGTAAAGTTTTTTATTGTTTATTTTTAAAATATCTGACCTTTACGAGGGAAAAACCGATTTATGTGTCACCTCGATTTTTACGCACATAGGACAATCCTGGGATCTCTAAAAGAACGCACCTATGCTTTACTTGCGTAGTAGATGTGTGAACTCTTGCAGTTGTCTGCACTTGGATGATGGATTACAACCTAAACCCCGCACTGAAAGCACATCCGTACCCAGCAGAGAATGCAATATGTCGATAATAATTCATACATTTTATTCTTCGAGCGAAGTGTCTCGGTGCCTGTTTGTCTACCACATTCACTTAAATAGCTAATAACTTAGTTGTTTCAACATTGAATAATATTAAATAATAGCATATAAATATTATTATGTATAAACAGTAGTAAAAGGTTATGTAAATTGTATTAACATAACAATTGCTCTTTACGATCCATTGTTGGCTTCTATTTTTACTGAACCGCTCACTTCAGATGAACGTGGTCGACATAAATATGAAATCATGATAAACGGACATTCATATGAATCATTGTTTATATTCTTTATGTTACCTTAACAGGAAAAGTTACATAAATTTATGTATATTTTATCTCACCCCGTTTAAGACAAACCGTCGTTTGAAATGTTAAACGATCGATTATGTTGTATAATAATTATATTATGTCACATGTTTCTCTCATGTGGCTCGGAGTTACCTATGACGATTAATTCTCTGAGCTTTCATCACTTTGTAACAGTCAGGTTATACAAAATTAATAATATAAGTGGCGCCAAAATTCTTAGAATCCGAGCATTATACAGGGTGTTTTTTCAAAGGGTACCCAAATTTTTTTACCATATTCTAGACATCAATAATGTTATGTACAAAATGTCAAAACTTTAAAATCCCTCTTAATTATTTAATTACATTAATTCTAAGTTATTCCAAATTCTGCGTACATTATGGACAACCGTTGCATAGTACGCGCAGTCATTGATAATGACACTAGCACTAACGCACACAAACTCGTAATACAAGTATGCCGACGCGCGGTTCTTCATTGAGACTGACACGCACACAAGGCCTTAGGACCGTCATAATGAACAAATACACACTACCCACATTACGACTTTATTGTTTTAAAACGAATGTATAAATTTTATGGCGTATTTAAAAAATTGGAATCAACTATTTACAGCAAATTAACTTACCTAATTACATAATTATTGAATGTCCCTTATAAAACACACTGGTATTTACATTGTCTACATATCACTGGTATTTCAAAAACTGTTCAAAGTGGAGTCCATTTCTCTCAATAGCTGAGCACGCTTTTTTAAATTGTTTTTTAACATTATTTGTGTCTGGACACTTTTCACTTCACTAAAATCTGTAATTATTTTATTGCGTAGGTTCTCATAACTCTGGGCTTCCTCAACGTAAACAAGTCTTTTAATTGCTCCCCATAAATAAAAGTCTAAAGGAGCTAACGGAGTCTAACGGAGCTGCTAAAATCGTCGTCGTATTAGGTACTCTTAAGTTATTTCCATGTATTTGTAAACGCGGTAAAGAGTCACTTTCATAAAGTCTTTGCGCACCACGTAAACTTTTACCATTTAAAATGTAGCACCGTACCATCTCATAATACTCGCGGTTCGTATAACTTATTTGATTTTGTGCCGCCATTTTCACTCATAAAAAATAGCAAACACATTCGAAAATCGGTCACGGTCGACTGGCGCCACTGGCGGCCGGCGGGCGGCGGGTGCGCATCACAGGTGTCTGCGAGGACGAGGGGGAAAGGGGTTGTACGAAACTAGGCGATCGCTAGCCGAATATTACCGATATCTCCCTGCATAGTTTTTATGTTTGTGTGCGAGCGCTCAGAGTAGTGTGTGATAATAAATAGCAGAACTTATGAATGATAGTTTTCGTTGTTGAAATCATGTCCATGAGTTCTGTATTTAGGGGATAAAATGGTTCAATATTTCTTAACATTTTTTTTATTATTTTATTTCAAAAATCGGTTATTTAACCGCTTCTGAACCATCTGTGTCAATTTGGGTACCCTTTGAAAAAACACCCTGTATATATCCGTAAATTATAAAAGTCATAAAATTCCCATTTTGCACCAACATCTCATATCTTTATCTACGACAATAACTTGGTTAATTAAATGATATCCACACACTACTATACTACTAATTAACAGCGAACTTAACGTTACCTACTTTAAAACACAAAACTTTAATAAGAACTGTTCTGACGATATCAATAAAAACTTTAAATCAATTATATGTTGAGTTGAAATATGTTTATTTACAGCGATGAAATATCTTCTAAAATTAACTTAACTATTTCGATTATTTTTAGCAACCTCTTATTATCATCAGAATATCGCTCAAAACATCAACAGAAGAGCCAGATTCTAGAGTCTGATTTCTTTAAATACTAAGGTGCTGTGCTACAAATGTAGATAGGTACTGCTTGATCCTCGTGAATTCATATGTATCGCCTCATTTCCAGGTGGAGAAACCAGTGACGGAAGGTCTGTCGCACAGGACGCGCGACCAGTGGGAGATCGACCGTTCGTCACTGAAATTCGTCAGGAAACTCGGCCACGGCCAGTTCGGCGAAGTGTGGGAGGGATCGTGGAACAACACCACTCCGGTCGCGATCAAAACCCTCAAGTCGGGCACAATGGACCCGAAGGACTTCCTCGCGGAGGCGCAGATAATGAAGAAACTGCGACACAACAAGCTGATTCAGCTGTACGCCGTCTGTACGCTCGAGGAGCCGATTTACATTATCACTGAGCTGATGAAGAATGGGTCGCTGTTGGACTACTTGCAAGGTATGTAAGAATAGTTAAACA
This sequence comes from Epargyreus clarus, assembly GCF_041222505.1. Taxonomy (NCBI): domain Eukaryota; kingdom Metazoa; phylum Arthropoda; class Insecta; order Lepidoptera; family Hesperiidae; genus Epargyreus; species Epargyreus clarus. The sequence goes on along the minus strand of NW_027332231.1, from coordinate 5,714,233 downwards.
GTGTCTGAAATTATTTATTTATTTCTTTTACCTGTAACAATAAGTCTCATTAATTATTTATTACCTTTACTTTTTCCTTGGTATAATTTCTGAATCGGTTTTTCAATTTTGTGTATCCTTTGTTTTTTTTTTCTTGTCGTTCATTTTATTTTCCTCTTTCCCCCAGGCAAAGGTCGCGTTCTGAAATTGCAACAGTTGATCGACATGGCCGCTCAGATAGCCGCCGGCATGGCCTACCTCGAATCCCAGAACTACATCCATCGGGACCTCGCAGCTAGAAACGTTCTGGTCGCCGACTCCAATATAGTTAAGATCGCCGACTTCGGTCTCGCCAGGCTTATCAAGGTAAGTCATCATACCAATCTGTTACCGTCTCACTTATTACCTCATATTTTCTCCCATAAAGATTAGGCCGTAGACCTTTGAGAACAGGACGGATAAATCGTAGGTATGTAAAATTCCCCAAAATAGTCATATCACCGATAAAACTAGTGATAATAAAAAAGTTATAAATCATTCGCAACTACGATTAATTGGAAATACGTCACTTGGATGTCAATTTCCTCAAGCAGTCCCCTTAAAATATACTTAGGGATATTTAGGAAATTATATTAAAATTTGACTTCGATCTTTTTTTCAACCAAATGACACAAAAAGTTGGTCCAGATGTGCTTTGTGCCTAGGATATGTCAGTACGCTACAACAAGCGCAATAACCACTTATCATCGGTTGGACTGCACGCCCGTTGGCACAAAAAAGTGGCACGACTCGTTACCTCCTAACCCTGACGTCGAACAAACAACATTCCGGCCTGAATAGTGCACCGTACGTCATTTCAGCGGGTTTGAGGTTAATCGTCTTGGGTGGCACCACCGCCGCAACATTAAACACCTAAGTAATGAACAATTAACATAAACACACCGCAAAATAGAAAGCTAGTTTGCAACACTTCGCGGTGCCCTATTGATATGTTTCGCATTGTTTGTATTTTTTTTGCAGAGGATTTCTTGATACTTTCGGTATATATAATCTTCTATCGTCCTGATAAGTCCTTTCTACCTGTTTGCGAGTCAATGAATGGACATATTCTATTCTCGCTCTTCTTTCTGTATAGCTCGTAAAAATATCTCATTATATATCATAACTTAAAAAGTTTTGGCTATGACCTTATAACACAGCTTAAAACATCTTACGACATAGCATTAAACACCTTATTCTTTATGACGAAAAGCCTCAGTGGCTTACTAACACTTTGTTATGATAAGACGTGACAATACCTCGTTATACTTATTATACCTATGTATGGCTTAAAACTGCTCGTTAGCCTAGAAACATTTCGTGCTAGCCTAAAAGCTTAATTAGCGTAGAAACATCTCGTTACAATGTATCGTGTTGTTTGTTAACAGGAGGACGAATACGAGGCTCGCGTGGGCGCTAGGTTCCCGATCAAGTGGACCGCTCCCGAGGCGGCCAACTACAGCAAGTTCTCGATTAAGTCCGACGTGTGGTCCTTCGGTATTTTACTCACCGAGCTCGTCACGTATGGCCGGACGCCTTATCCAGGTAACTATCGTCTTTCTATTATAAAGTAAAAAGTTTTTGATAAACTCTACTGTGGTGATACTCTGTGGTGACTAAGGTTTCACGAAACAATTCTGATTGAATAAATATTTGTCACAGGTATGACGAACGCCGAAGTGTTGCACCAAGTGGAGCACGGCTACCGTATGCCGTGCCCGCAGAACTGTCCGGCGGCGCTGTACGAGATCATGCTCGAGTGTTGGCACAAGGACCCGCTGAAGCGGCCCACATTCGAGACCCTGCAGTGGAAGCTCGAGGACTTCTTCACTATGGACAACTCGGAGTACAAGGAGGCATCGGCCTACTGAGCCCGGCCCTCCCTGCCGCCCCACCGACACGCGCACACGCATCACGTGAGTTTTGTTTGAGATAAATTGTGTGGATGCTTGTCATAAATATCAGACATATACAAACACGTTTATTAAAAATATCTTAAAAATTGTATTATAATTTATGAATTATAGCGGACTAACAGTTTGACGCGGATTAAACAAGATGCCAAGATATCAATATTTCTGTTGAAATGTTTTGAAAACATTAAATGTGAATTTTGAATAAGAAATAAAGCTGCATAATTAATTTACGAATTCACAACTTTATTTGAACGTTTTTTTTTTCAATAGTGTTTAAACAATAAACAAGCCGTTCAATCCACAGACCCCGGGGTTGTACCACATGCCGCCCGAGCTGCAAATGCTGCACGGCAGCGCTTCGATGCAACACCTGCAGATGCACCACCTGGCGGCGCACGCGGCGCTCGCCCAGCCGGCGGCGCTGCAGCACCAGAGCATGGGGCAGCTGCACCCGGCGCACACGCAGGCGCACGCGGCTCACCCGCACGTGGCTCACCCGCATGTGGCTCACCCGCACGTGGCTCACCCGCACGCGGCGTTACCGCACGTGCCTCACCCGCGCGCGGCGTTACCGCACGTGGCGCACCCCCACGTGTGCCACCACCACGCGCGCCACGCGCCCGTCGCGTACCGCGCGCCCTGAGCGCCGCCGCCGCCCGCGCCACACACACACCCATCTACATCGTCTCACCCAATTCTACTTCACACAGATCTGTCCCATCACCATCCGCATCTCATACAGACGGCCGACCGCGGTACAATATGCGACTACGTCCTCCACGTGGATTACGATCATGTGGACGCTGACGATCTCTGCGTCGAATATTGTCCCGCGATTGAGCGTCTCGGGGTCGCTTAAAGCCGAAGACGCGCTAGACGCGTAAATTCCTACTGACTCACAACTTACTGTCGACCGCGAGTGTTTTGTCTCGCGCGGCTCCGGCTTGAGGCGAGGGAATCGCGCGACGCCGAAAGGAGAAGCGCGATACGTCATCGAATTATCACGATTTATATCGGATCGAGGGAAGTAAAATTTGAACGTTAAGTGATCTTCCCACATTAACGTCGTAATGTATGCGGCGAAACTTATGATCCTACCTTGACCCTTATACAAAATTGTTAATAGATGTAGTCGGAGTTGTTATTGTACCCTTGATGTTAAAGTTATTGTGACTTCAGATAGATCGATCTTAGGTTAGGACACTAAGAAACACTGCCCGATGGTTGTTCTTAAGACAGAATATTCGTTCGATTTTCTTAGGGGAAGTCAGTTTTTTGCATGAAATAGTTAAGGTTGTTTCGTAGCCGAAGCGGCGACGTTAAGTAATTTTATGACTCTTCGATCGATAGTAAGTTGTTAAGATACTGTCAAAACTTCCTAAATGCGTTTAGGGTACCCTAGGTTACGGTTCATCGCGTCTCTTAAGCTATCGTCGAAGCTTCAGAGTGTGATTGAAAAGTAAAATAATTTCGCGAGCACAAAGCTAATTTTACGGCGTCAGAATTGAATCGTTCGGCGTTATTATAATAAATCTCGATTGAAAAACCGTCTGGTTACTCGCTTCGAATTTATCCGGCTTACGGTCCAGTATAATTGAGGTTAGGCGCTTGTTCCTTGTGTGAGCGAATAGGAGTTGGCTGGTCGCGGGCGTGTTGTGGGAGATTGATGTGCGTGATTCGGAGGAAATTTAGGTTCGGCAGGGATTCATTTGTCGTGCAATATAGGCACGACCTCGAATGGATTTTACGTTTGGAGAGGCGAATTATCCGATTAGGTATTCTCACCTTCGTATACCATGTTTAAAGTAGAATATCGATATTGGTGATAGATGCCAAATAATCGTAATAAAGAACTGAATTTTATATATACATATTAACTGTTCTGAGGGTATTTAGACGTTAGGGTTTTATTTATGTAAATTTAATGCGACTAGCTTTTCTAAATCATTCTTATTTTTAATACGAATCATGTTTTATTTGTTAAAATATTTGAGTGACGATATATTATTTTAAAATTATTATTTTCAGCTACTTTTTGTAAATCGTGTATCAAGCTCAAAGTTACGAGAACGTTTTATCGTCCGCCGATAAACTGATATTTTGTTTGTGCCAAGACAATTTAGTATAAGCGAAGGTTCAATGATGCCACATATAATCAATCAGGTTACAAATTGTATCTATATTCTTACTCCGAAATAAGTAAGATGTTACGATTGGCCTAAGAAATGATATTTTTAAACACGTAGGTTTTGTATCCTAACCGTATAGATTTAGTTAGGATTACTATGATGTTTGCCATGCCATTGTATATTATGACAACATCATAATGTATCTTGTTTGTTGATCAACGGCTACCATTTGAGATGTCAGTGTGCAATATTTATAATCTGAAAACCGGTGCTTATTATAGTTGTATGCGAGATGGTCGAGAAAACTTTGTGTAATTAATTTGCAATGATCTTATTACATCCTCAGAACATTTAACAAATGAGTAGTTGATTGGTGTAAGCTTAATGTTTAAAAGACGAAAGATTGGCTAGTTCATATGTTGACACCGCCACGGACAGTACAACATGTTGTTTTATGAATAAATCTTCGCACCATTTACGTGTAAATAGTACCGAATGTAGTTGGTCGTAAAGGTTTAAGAGTGTTACGAATGTGGGTATTCAATGAAACAACGTGCTGCCGACTCGAAGGTCCACTCACTCAACCATTCCAATTGGATCATCGCAATTAGATTTACATTGTGACAGTTGTTATGTATGGAGTTGATTATAATCGAGGTAATTTAACGAAATTTATCGCACAAATAAGTAATTGACTACCTACGATAGGTGCCTCAAATAACTGCATTTTTATGTCACAAAATAATTCGTCAAGTAAACGCTTGTTCACTTTAGCCGGACAGTATTCCAGAGTACAAGTGAATTTTTAGCCTTATTGGCTGCGTTCTGTGTACGATCGTACATTATTATTATATCGGATTGTTAAGTAAATTTTTGACCATATATTATAGCGGACTAGTTGATCGTATGAAGTACGTAGCCTTTTCATAGGTCATTCGTATGTTAAAACATGAATGAGACAAATTTTTAATGCGTAGTAATTATAGGGTGTAAGTCGTTACTCACATTTACAAATACTCGCTGAAGTGGACAAGCAATACAAATAATTCGTTATTTATACACGCACTGTGGATAGAGCACTTTTGTATAGGGATAAACTCCAATTCAAATGGCTCACGAACCCATGTTAATTTGAGAAAATTATCCATTTATATTTTTTGAATGTTGGTCAAATAAGTGTTATACTACCTATATGTATACAAAGTAATTCGGATATTATTTAGAGTACTCGGAGAAATCCCAGAACGGCTATTTACTCCCCTGTATTATTTTCAATAATTTATTTAGAAAATTTAATTCGTCGTAAGTTCTAGCTGTATAAACTTGCTTTAAGCTTCATGCTTAATCGCGATGGCTAAGTTATGCTATGTTTATCTTATATGGCAATAATATAACTGTATTCGTATTTTTATTGTTTAGTTAGCCAATTTTAAGTATTTTATGCCATCACAATTATTATTTTGAAATCATGAATTGGACGCGTAGGTTAGTTATGTGAAGGATGAGTGTTTATATTTAACTAGTATACATAACGTTTAGTAATTGTTGCTGTGTTACATGACATGCGTGGTTTTACAGTAATGTACAGATAATTTGACAGATTTTGTCGATGATTGGAAGGTGAAACCGTTTTTCAAGTGCGACTGATATTAGTTGATACTGTTTGACACGTGAGCTAAGGTCTTATTACCTCCGAGTATCAATTAAATATATTTTAAGTTTCTCTCAGTCTGGTGTTACACTGCCGTCATTGCATTTTTGCCTCTTACTGTTACATTCTCGTCTTAATTATAATCTTTCGCACGTTTCTAAATTTTTACATTAGACACACGAAACGACAGTGTAACACCGGCCTTATATGGTTATGATTATTATATTTCACTTATTTGTAAAGATTTTTTTAACACAACAATAAATATAAATGTGAAATATTTTTTGTTTTATTCTATGGATTACCTCTATTTCCCTTAACTATGTATAATAAAACAGGACACTACATTCAAGATACTATATTTTTTAGTTTATCAATTATATTTGCAATCCTTTTTTTATAGTCATCGGAGAGAGTGAGATTGTCCACTGAAGACAATAGTAAAGCATCATTTTCCAAACTTCCAACAATGTCGTCTATTTCCTCGCTATTTAACTTTGGTCGTTTAGCAGCTGGTTCAACAATTTCAGACATAGGATCACCCAAGTCGAACTCCGATTGTATACTTTTATTGGAGTTTTGTAGGATACACTTGTGAATAAATTCATTAGTTCCTGACTGCATCAAAAGTTCTTTCAATTCTATACTGTTTATACATTTATCACTCATGTCACAAATGAGTTTCCATTCATTTTTTACCTCATCTTGACTTAATATAGTAGAAGTCATTTCGAGAAAATCTCCAAAATGTCTATACTTAGACAATGTGTACAGTACATACGACTTTATAGTAGCTTGAACATCATGCATCAAGAGTTTCAATGTATCTTTGAAGATAGAATCTATCACCTGCTGGTTTTCGTAATTTTTTCGATTGAAAGTTAACGAACAAAATAAATCGAAGAGTAAAAATATCATTTCTGCGTTACGGGTATCCAATTTTGTTGCTATGATGTGAAGAACCTAGAAAATATATTTTAATGTTTTACGAGTAGGTACAGGGTTATAAAAAGATGAAAAATAATTTTCTATTAAAGCCGTCTAAGAATTGATCACTTTTGTGGCGTTGCATTCAATGGAAAACTATGTTGTATTATATTTTTACGTATAAAACATGTACAAGTAGTAACACATACTTACCTAAATAAATGTAACAATAATTAGAGAACATAAGATTTGCACATATCTATTGCAATTTAGTAGATAAATTAAAAATACATGCCTGTCCTAAATCCGCACTATTGGAAAATTTGCATCCAATACATTCCGTCAAAACGACTAATGCCGCTAAATATTTGAAATTCCATAAAGGTTCAGTTGGACAACACTTGTTTGATTTATAACACTTATTTTTACGGCATGCCTTTGACCATAATTTTACAAGATATTGTTCCATTGGAGCGGTGTTTTCCACAAAAGAGCAAGTTGAACACATTTTCATAATTTGTATCTAGAAAAGAAATAATTAAATATATAGATTGAAATAGTGACAAGACAAATGTTATGGCTCGTCTGAAGCAGCGTCACCTCAATACTTTGCCTTAGCAGCAAAGTAATTCTGTTGTTTTGTGATAGGTGGGGTGTGTCTTACATTTTTCGATTACGATTACGATTTTTTCAATTTGCACACATCTGTGATCTGTGATTTTTATATAGAAAATTCACCTTATGGTAAGTGATTACTAGTGGCTATGAACGCGATTAATAGGCTAAAAAAGATTTCAGGACTGTACTGACTTCAGAACTCTACCCGAAATCAGAATCTATGTTGCTACACCAATTTCCAAAAGCGCAATAACCATTTCAAATTACTTAACAAAAAAATTAAATAATAAACATATATTAATCATACCAAATTATTAATCTCTTCTTCGGTCACATCTGACGATAGGAAGCATTCATGAAAATTCACCTTCATAATTTCTAACATGACACCTTCTATGTTTCTTCTTTGAAATTTGGGCAAATCACAAACTTTTGCAGTGTACCACACACTATTTTGTGGCGATATCATTTTACTCATGAGCATCTTAGATTCAGGTAATAATACTTGGAAGATCTTTCGAATGGTATATCTTAAGTGAATCTCCTGTGGTGAATTGTAAAATGGTGGATGTTTCTCCAAGCTTTGGTAAATTCTGATTAGAGACCGAAAAGTATCCAATGCTAGATCATCTCTGGTCCTAAAACAGTTAGTTGATTATTGTCATGCCTACATAACGCTAAAGTAGGGTCATAATGAAATAAAATAAATAAAACTTACCTAAGAACTTGTACCCACAAATGAGACGAAAATAAGGCAGCATACAAATCAGTACTCATAATACCTTGATACATACGCCTTTCTAACACAACATACAGCTGATTGTTTATTGTTCTAGAGAAAGCAACTGCATGAACCAAAAAATATTCGTACAATCCGTAATATCTGATAAAACCGCCAAAATCTTTGCTTTGAAACCTTAGGCCTATGTTGTACCAATAATGACCTAAAATAATGTTTCCATAAGGTTCGGAGTATCTACAGAAATACTTAAAACATACAAGACAATCAAAATCAATAATAGTGCTTTTGCAATAGGACAAGTTTAGTTAAAAATGAAACAAAGTTTGTTATATATGTATAAACACGTATAACAACCTTTATTATATAGCTAGTGCACTAAATCAATAAATAATCATTTTTAATTATAAAACTGTTAAACAATACAGATTAAATTATTAAACAACATACCCACAGGAACAATCTTAAATATACAATTTATCATTTTGAACTTGGTATTATAGGCCTTATCATATCTCTTTGGCAACATCGCCTTCATGAGGGATATAAATAGAATGATGTATCCCAACAACGTGTTTGTCTCTAGCTTGATCATATCAACCCCAGCAATATTCTGAAAATGTTAAGAATAATATGGAATTCATTAGAAACATATTTAATTTAATGTTTTTTGATTAAATACCTTTTTTCAATTTTAAAACAAGCCTGATAGCACATATTAATTTTTCATGAGCAAAGTTATTTGAGCAAACTATGTGTAAGCAAAGACATTTAATGAGCAAATTTATATTAAACTTTGCTCATTAAATACATATTTAAAATATGTGTAATATGTATATGTAAAAAATATGTACACACAAGGCACAAGTTATTGTTTTTTTTTTTTGCATTTTTTACTATTTTGAAACTACCGCCCTCACAACGTATATAATATGACTGTAAAGTTACCTAAAAGTAAAAACTAAAACAGCTCTCCTACATGTGTAAAGTAATTCAAAACAGAATATAAAAAAACTAATTATACTCACATCCAGGAACTTCCCATCCAGTACGAGAATGTCACAAAGACGGTCACAGGCACTCAAAATATTTGTCTGCATGAAGTTTGCAAACTGTGGAGATTTGGTAGCAAATAGTTCAAAATAAGCCGGATTGTGCCTGAAATAATAAAATTGAAAATGAAATTAATATATATTATTTATATATACTTATTCACATAAAGATATATTATGACAAAAACCAAATAATAAAATAAGAATAAATTTTATAAAGGTATTGAAATTGAAATATACACGAAAAATTATAGTTTGTAAATGATTCAACTGAGGGCGGGAGACACGGAATGATAGTCGGTTGGTACTTGCACAAAAGCGTGTATTCATAAAGACGGCGTAAAGCGGACTGGCGCGGCGAACGGGGGAACGAGCGAACGCAACTCGCGGCGCCGGAGACGTAGGTAAAGGCGCGAGCGAACCGATGCTATATAAGGCGGCGTTACAGTCTCCCCCTTTTGACCTAGTCAGGTGACCTCACGACAGGTCAAACACCAGTAAAACTTACGCGACAGGTTTTTTACGAGGACGACCGCGCGGTCTTTTAGGACATACAGGCTCCGGCTGATCGTCCTGACGAGCGTGGTATCGACGCAGATCCCTGGTGTGGTACTTCCCCAAAATTTCGTCAGGTCTACCACAACGAGACAAGATGTATGTAGTTGGACTAACCTTCTTAGTTATAACATACGGACCATCTTGCCGTGGGGCGAGTTTTGAACTGAACCCCTTACTAGTACTACTTAATATATGACCGCGTAACAAGACTAAGTCACCTGGAACATAACCCTCGGCGTTTTGACGAGTCTTGTCCTTAACGCGTTTCCTCTTATCTTGCTCATTCTCGATGCTTTCCTTAGCATCTGAGAGAATACCGGCTAGCTTGAGCAAATAAGGCGTGATCTGAGGGACATAATTCTCGGTCTCAACTATCGCTCGAAGGTCACTTTGAACAGAGATGGGCGAACGCAATTCCCTGGCAAAAGTAAGAAAGGCAGGAGTCTGCTTTGTTGCTTGGGTCAACGAAGTATTCAAAGCGAACCGGATAAACGGCAAAGCTTCGGCCCACTGTCGGTGCTCCTTCTCAACTAATATGGCGAGTTGGACTTTCAAATCCCTGTTCTTCCGTTCCACGGGATTAGCTTCTGGATGGTACAGAGGTATCAGATTTTGTTTGACTCCCAGAACAAACATAGCGTGCTGCATGACATCGGCTACAAATTGCACACCGTTGTCAGAAATCATACGCCTCGGAAGTCCAAACCTCATGAAGACTTCATTGACTAATGTTTTCGCACAGATCTGGGCCGTGGCCTCGGTGAGGGCAAAGAGTTCCACCCACTTGCTTGTGGTGTCCTCGACTATCAGGATCCACCTCTCACCTAGAGGTCCTTCGGGTAAAGGCCCAAAGAGATCGACGGCGACAACTTCAAAACGCTGAGCCGGAACTGGTGTTTGGAGCAACCCAGCTGGTTTCACATTACTCGGCTTGTAGCGTTGACATTCTACACAAGTCTTGAGATATTCTGTTACATAACGACGCATCCCGGGAAAATAAAAACGTTCGGCAATGCGGTGAAGAGTTCTCTCTATACCGCCATGACCGGAAGTTGGAGAATCATGACATTCCAACATAACCTGTTTCCTAAGGCTTTCAGGAACGACGAGCTGCGGTTCTTCGGTGTCAGCCTCGATGTACCTGTACAACACTCCTCTAACAAGGTGGTATCCTCTTTCGGTCCACGTTTTAAGAGCTACTTCATCTTTTCCTTCCAGGTCTTTAAGGATCTTCGAAACTTCGGGGTCATCGAGCTGAGATTGACGGACGTTCGTCGCATCCCATCGAGGTACCTCTACGATAACTGTACATACTCCACAGGACTCGCGAGTATCCTCTTCACAGGGCGGTCGACTCAGCGTATCCGCGATGACGTTGGCCTTTCCCGGTGTGTAATCGACTTGAAGATCGAAAGACTGGAGCTTCATGGCCCATCGTACCAATCTACCGGTTGGTGACTTCAGGGTAAGTAACCACTTGAGTGGTTGATGGTCGCTGGCCACACGAACTGGATGTCCATCAATATATCCTCGGAACTTCTCACAAGCCCATACGACGGCAAGAGCCTCCCGCTCGGTCGTTGAATAATTACGTTCTGCTGGCGTGAGAAGTCGGCTCGCGTACTCAATGGGTTTTTCTTCACGTGATGACTCCCCCTGGAGCAAAGCGGCGCCTAGGGCGTAATTGCTGGCATCAGTGCGGATAACAAACGGCAAACTATAATCCGGTTGGGCGAGTATTGGCGTTGAGGTGAGTAACCTTTTCAGTTCTGTAAACGCATTGACTTGTGCGTCACCCCAGATCCAAGACTGAGCCTTTTTAGTGAGCATCGTAAGAGGCTGTGCGACCTTCGAAAAATCTGGCACGAATTTCCGGAACCAAGAACAGGTCTGCAAGAAGCTCTTGAGATGCTTTACGGATGTAGGTTCTTTCATATCAGCTATGGCCTTGATCTTATCAGGATCAGGTGATACTCCTTGAGGCATTATGATGTGACCAAGATATTTCACACTCTCCCGAGCAAAAACACATTTATCCCGGTTGGCTCGGAGGTTGAAGACTCTAAGACGGTCAAATACAGCACGGAGATCCTCAAGGTGTTTCACGAAGCTGTCAGAAATTATAATAAGGTCATCGATATAACCTAAGACTGTGGTGTTTTTGAGAGAAGAACCCGAACGAAATCGATCAACGAGGCGTTGAAACGTCGCGGGCGCATTTCGTAAGCCAAAGGGCATACGTTTGAAACGGTGAACCCCAAAAGGTGTGACGAAAGCGGTTTTATCCTGGTCGGCTTCTCGAACACACACCTGCCAGTACCCGGCGCGAAGGTCTATCGTGCTCATGTAACAACTCTTACCGGTGTACTGCAGTAGGTCGTCGATGATCGGCAATGGATAGGAATCACTCTTGGTGACGGCATTAAGCTTTCGATAATCGACGCAGAAACGGTAAGTTCCGTCTTTCTTTGGAACGAGTAATGCTGGCGCAGCCCATGCAGACTCGCATTCTTCAATAATGTCTTGCTGTAACATCTTCTCGAGCTCGGCTTCCATAATAGCCCTCTTAGCTGGAGTGAGGCGATAAGGAGGAACTGCAATGGGAGGATGATCACCCGTTTCTATTCGGTGCTCAGCAAACGGTGTTGGACCTCCCCCTTCCTTAAAAACGTCTTCAAACTCCTGAAGTACTTCAGCAAGTGTTGTACGCTCATCTGGTTCCAACATCGTACCCTCGTCTGCCCTCAGAAAATCCGCGGAAGCACACCCCATAAGACGGCGGAAAGACTCGCAGTGCAAGCGGTGAGTAACATGAGGTCGATCAGCCGTGAACCATGTATTACGATGCATGTTAATAGTAATGCGCGCTTTGCGCAAGAAATCGACGCCTAGAAGAGTTTCGTTGTTGACGGCGTGCGGAAAAATAACGAAGGTGGTAGGTATTACTACATCAGTTCGATCGAGCCTTACCTTTACATGTACTAGTTTGACATCCAGTGTTTGAACGACTCCGTCCGCGAGCTTCACTGACATGACACTATCGCGAAAAGGTAAATTTAGCCTTTGGAATAGTGCATAAAGTGAGGCTCCAGCAATGCAACGCTTGGCAGCCGTGTCAACTAAACCCGTACCGGTATTACCACAAATCTCGATATAAAGAATGGGACGGCCCTTACTAGAATCTGAAACACGCGATTCAGTCGGTCGCCCCGTCCGCAAAACCGTTCCGCTCATAGGCAAACATGCATAAGTAGGTACAACATCATTCTTAGATACATTATTACTACAACCGTTGAAAGGTAACTTGTCTTCCAGAGGCAAAAGTTCGCGAGTAGGTATGTTATCACAAATTGAGGACTCAAAATCATTAGCCTTGGACGCTGTCGGCATGCGTTTGAGTTTCGACTCGGGCCGTGAAGACAAGTGTCCTTGAACCTTACACTTTTTCAAATTTCTTTTACACATTTTATCTTTTGTAACATTACGAACATAAACAGAATCATGATTTAAACGATTACAAATAGAAACATCACTCGAACATTTGCAACCCGAGTTAGAGTTCTGTAAAACATTAATGGACGCGAAAGAGTTACATTTTACGCAGTTAGGACGGATAACACCTATTCGACCGCAACCGTAACACGAAATTTGAGAACCGGACACTTCACTCTTACTTTTAATTTTCGGACACAAATCGCGCGAATGTCCCGATTTACGACAATAAACACAGAAAAGTTTACCTGCACTCGACGAAAGTCTTATTACTTTAGTCGTGTCGTCACTCGTAGAAGTAGCGGTCAGCACCGGCGCGTTTGATGCGTTTCCCGCGCTTCTAACCGACGCGACGGCCGGCGGCGGCGGCACGCTCGCACAAAGGGCGGGCGACGGCGCGGCGGCGGTCAAAGTCGGCGGCGGCGCGCTACAAAGGGCTGGCGGCGGCACGCTTGTACTCAAAGCGGGCGCCGCAAAGCCGCGCGCGGCGAACGAAGGGAGCGTTTTCTTTTGATACACATGAAAACCGCGCAAAGTACCGACAGCACTTGGATACGCTGGCGCTTCATTGATGGTGTCCTCTATGTGTCTGGCTTTACTTATCAAATCTTCGATGCTGTGAACGGATTCTCTACTGACACGTTCACGAATTATGTTGTTGAGTAAACCGTAAATCATATCTAACTGTATTCTTTCTTCGATGGTATAGGGTAGTTTCGCCAACAGAGCACGGAGGCGAGTCACGAAGACCTCTGCACGTTCGGAGCGCTGGTCTGACGCGAAGATGTCCCTAAAAATCTTATGCGGAGGCCTAGGAGCTCCATACATTGAACGTAGGCGCTTGAGTGCGTCGTCCCACGATGCGATCGACGATTTAACTCCCCTGAACCAAACAGCAGCCTCTCCCTCTAGGAGCATCGGAAGGCCACGTAGTGCATGGTCGTCACTGATGTTAGTGCACTCCTTGTACACACATATAGCGTCGACGAATGCTTCTACGACTTCTGAGTCCTGCTTTGATCCATTGAAACGAGCGGTACAATTCGCGAAGTTTCCAGTCTGAACCATTGATGACATGCCTGGAGACGTAGGGCTGGTAGGGCTCTGGTTGAGCGTGTGCGAGTTCAGAATAGATTCAATAAGCTCACGATTCGACTGAGCTTGAGCTCTGGCGAACGCTGACAACAACGGCTCCAGCCGATCCTCGTATGACGAGTCCAAGTTCTTGTCAGTGCCCTCTGCACTGTCCAAGGATTGTCTCTTACGACGTGGTCGAGGCATGTTTAAAACTTAACACTTAACACAAGTACACGAACACGATAAACTATAGTCACAGGCGTGTCAACACAGTTGAACACGATCGTTAACACTAATTAATTTACGAATGTGAGTTCTAAAAATCTTTTAGATGCCACGAGTTGGGACGCCACTGTAAATGATTCAACTGAGGGCGGGAGACACGGAATGATAGTCGGTTGGTACTTGCACAAAAGCGTGTATTCATAAAGACGGCGTAAAGCGGACTGGCGCGGCGAACGGGGGAACGAGCGAACGCAACTCGCGGCGCCGGAGACGTAGGTAAAGGCGCGAGCGAACCGATGCTATATAAGGCGGCGTTACAAGTTTAATTTTATAGTTGGGAAAATTTTTAAAATACATTTTTCATTGTAACCAGGAAGATCTATGATACTCATACTTACATATAAATATATACCAGTAATTCTATAATATGGTTATAATTATTTGTAGGTGCATTTCTGAATACATTACTTAATCTTGACAATATCTTTATGGTAAAATTTGCTACTCTTAATGACCTGAGTACATTTTTATTATCTTCTTCAAGCTGGAATTCAAAATAATTTATCATTCAACATAAAAAAACATTTTTATTAAAAAAACATTAGTTCACATAAATAGCAATGCATAATATACTACCTACCTCAGATAGTAATCAAAATGATTGCGGTTAATTGTATATATCCATGGGCATCAATATAATAAAAAGCTTCATTCATTACATATTATTATATTACACAAAACCTAGCAGACCCAGCAAACATTGCGTTGCCATATAAAATAAAAAATGTTAAGGGTGAACAACCCTTATCACTTAGGGGTATGAAAAATAGATAGTAGCCGATTCTCAGACCTACTGAATCCTTACTAATATTATAAATCCGAAAGTAACTCTGTCTGTCTGTCTGGATGTCTCTTCTTCACGCCTAAATCACTGAACCAATTTTAATGAAATTTTGTACAAAGATAGTCTGAGACCCGAGAAAGGACATAGCATAGTTTTTATCCCGGAAATCCCACGGGAACTAGCGATCTAATATCGATTAATCGGAGAATCGATCTTTTGGACCAAAAAAAATCGATTATTTTAATCGATATTAGTAAGGATTGAATCGTAAACTATGCATTTGATCAAGTGATCTTTAGTAAAGTTGTTGTTCATGAGCCCACGAAGGTTCCAGAGTTGGTACGACCAATTTTCGCCCGATGGCGCCACTGTCGTTCCAATGAAGGTACGAATTTTGTTTTATGTATGTTAGTATGTCATATTATTTTCGTTTAAACGCGGGCGAAGCTGCGGGCAAAAACTAGTATGCATATAAAATTTGGTGAAAATCTGTGAAACTGTTTCGAAGGACTAACTAACATCATGACACGAGAATTTTATATATAAGATATATATCCTTCATACCTCCAATGCAGTCCTGATGTTATCCTTTATAATAGAACCAAATGACTGCGTAATTTCAATGTAATAATTTTTCTCTAGGAGAAATTCTAAATATTTCTCACATATTAAAGTAAATGCTTTCCATTGTTCTGCAAGTGATTTCACATCTAATGCTTGAACAATAACACCAATTTTCATGTTGATGTTCAGGGCTGAAAAAAGTAAAAAAAAAACATATATAGAAATTTATGTATTACAAATTTATTATTACAATTTCGATCATTTTTACCCTACTGCGACGATTTTTTTCTCGATCATATGTGTACCTCGTTCATTGACATTCTGTCCAGCCCAAACGGCTTAACAGATTTTAACATATTTTATAAAGTGTCATTAGTTATTATTTGTTCTAGTCAGACTTGGTTCTTCTGAATAGGAAAAATCCTAATGAAATATCTCACATTCACAAAGTTTTAAACATTTTTGGTACCTGAAATAGCTTAAGATAATATTAAGCTTATAAAAATAATATTCTTTAATACAGATGTACAAAATAATCAATACCTTCAATAAGAATTTCCTGTTCTTCTTGCTCAGTTAAGTTGAAGACGAAATTTTTCTCCAATGTCATCAAATAAGTCATCTGCAGTTCGTGACAAGTGCGGAATAAGACTTTTAATTGTGTCTCAACTAATTTTAAGTGACTTCCATAAATACATTCACTGAAAACATTGTACAACAGTTAAAACAGTTTATCATTATGTGTGCCTGCAAGTAAAAATAAATGTTATTGTGTATGTCCTGTGTGTGTGTCTAGTCTAATATATAAAATTCTCGTGTCACAGTTTTCGTTGCCATACTCCTCCGAAACGGCTTGACCGATTTTGATGAAATTTTTTGTGCTTATCCGGTATCTTTGAGAATCGGCCAACATCTATTTTTCATCCCCCTAAATGTTAGGGGTAGTACAACCCTAAATTTTTTTTTTTATTTATATGGCAATACAACGTTTGCTGGGTCAGCTAGTGTTATAATAATAATAATAATAATAATAATATTCTTTATTGTACCCAAAAAAGAACACAAAACAAAACATACAATTTTGGACGATACAAAAGGCGGTCTTATCGCTAAAACAGCGATCTCTTCCAGACAACCTTAGGATGAGGAGTTAAAGAAGAGATGACTTAAAATAATAGGGAGGGTGCAATTAAATGATAGATGCAGGACTAATATATAAAATTAAGTGTAAATATAGAGATAGCATACTATAGAACAAATAATAAATAAAGGGGAAAGAAGCTAAAAAAATAAAATTACAAAAAGAAAGTTAACACAGTTTTATAGGTGAATAGCAAGAGCACAGATTTTGGGAGGAAAAATAGTTAGAGGTGAAGGTAGTGAGATTTTACGAGATTTTTGAAGGAGTATAAGGATTGGGAGTAACGAATAGATACAGGGAGGGAGTTCCAAAGACGGATAGCGGATACAGTGTAGGATTTTTTGTAAAAAGAAGTTGAGTGAGAGGGAGTACAGAGAGCAAGATTTTCTGAGGAACGAAGGGTTCGGTCATGGGACAAGTGGAGGAACTGGAAGCGTTGTTTGAGGTAAGGAGGAGCAGTTGGATTAAATAGTAAACAATAGAGAAGAGATAGAATATGAGCATTCCGGCGAAGGCGAATTGGGAGCCACTTGAGTTTAGCACGATATTCTGAAACGTGGTCATATTTTCTTAGGCCGAATATAAACCGTATACATAAGTTTTGGAGTCGCTCAAGCTTATTTAATTGCTCCTCGGTAATGTCGGGATAACACACATCAGCATAGTCAAGTATTGGTAAGAGGAGGGACTGTGCAAGCGTAATTTTAGTTGGAATGGGTAAAACATTTTTTAGCCTACGTAGCGAGCTCACTGCAGCAAAGAGCTTTCTACTGACCTCTGAGATCTGAGGTATCCATGAAAGTAAAAATAAAAAAATAATATAAATTATATAAAAGTATTAACACTTAGTTTAGGCTACATAAATGCCAACAGGTATTGTTCCAAGGAAAAATGTTATTTATAAATAACAAACCTGCTACTGATTTTTATAAAAATCACATTTTACTTTTTTCCCATTTTCCAGAGCTAAGGGTGAATTGTAAGATTTCACCCACCCTTGAGAATTTTTTTTTTTAACTTTGTCGATTTCCTCCCCCATTATAGCCATTGTTAATTAATGTCTGATACGTCTAATTTTAAAAAATCAGACATCTGAGTTTGAACCTCAAACACCCACATTTAGTGTCAAATTTAAAACACTAAACTACTATTTCCTCATACTTAATACAAGTTATTTCATACCTGTCTTTACAATGCATGAACACCATCTGAATAATATTTCCAGTTATGGTAGGGAATGGATTCAACCTACAACATGACATTGTGGTTGATTCAACTATACTTTTTATCAGGTCCAACAATGTCTGCAGGAGAGTAATTGTATTTTCTAAATAAATGCATAGTCTGTCTAATTGAGCATTTGGACTTTTTAATAAATCTTTTATTAATCCCAGGCCCTGAAAAGATGAGATTAAATTATTAATGGTGTAATTATGTCATAATGTATATCTAATAGGTTTAAAAAGACAGTTTCTTATTAGAAGCAAATGAGTTTTTACTCCACCTGTTAGGAAATGACCATTAGGACCCATAGACTTCTGTAATAAAAACTATGCAGGTTTGAAAGTCCTACTTGATTTTTGGCACACTTTCGTTTTTACCCAATACACCTTGAAAGGTAGAATAGTAGATAACGGTAGCAGGGGTCTATTTCTTGTCCCTGTAGTACCCGGACCAGAATAGGGCTACGATATCCCCTGCCTGTCGTAAGAGGCGACTAAAAGGTGCTTCTGGGGTTGCGGACGGCAAGAGTGGGAGCTCAAACCGTCCAGCAAGCGACCCTGGGAAGGACAGCGGTTTGTGTGGTCGCATATCGCTGTAATCATCAGGGCAGAGCCCGATTGAAGGGCATCGCGTTAAGAGGACTCCACCAGTTCCATTGGAGATCCCGGAGTTCTACAAATGCTGAGAATGGCCACCGGGGGGTTTTAATGCGGTAAAAATCCCACATAACCCGGCGTCACTCCCATGGCGTCGGGTACCTTTTGAAGGTTTCCTCGTCAACAAAAAAACGAGGTCTATTTCTGCCTAATAACAGTAGTATTAAGTGCTGCTATGTTCAACTTTGAGGTAAGATAGCTACACTCATGAGAGACATTCCAACTTAGTCCTCAAAGGTAGCAATGCATGTGTGGCCGATATCAGATGGGACTCTTATCCTATTTGAGTGTTGATTACACTTGTCCATGAGCGGTAATGGCCACTTACCTGGTGGATAGTATGCCCCTTTGATACCTCCGTATTTAAAAGAAAAAGCAAAATGAGGCGTGGCGGTAGTGCATTTGGAATCGAACTAAGAAGAGTTTAATCACTCTTTTTCACATTAGTTACATTGGATTTACCCAAAAGTATCAAAACATATGAAATTATCTACTTACGTGTGATATACATGTATAACATTCTCGTAAAGATGATGAAAATTGATTAGGAGTAAAAGACTTGTTGCTTGCAGTACGCTGCAAGGATTCTTTACTTCGTAAAAATAATGTATCATAAAACTCCATCTCCATTTAGCACAGTAAACAGTAATGTACTTATTTGTAAAAACAAAGCTTTTAGAATTTTACAAAAGAAAGAATATGAAAGATAAAAAGACGCTTTTCATGTTATTAGGGATGAAAACAACATTAAAAATGTATATAAATTCATTCTATTATTTACTTTTCACTTCACATTTCACAAATTCACAAAATTCATTTTATTTCGCGCGTATTTTTAGTACTGCAAATGTTCAAATCTCCCTACAGAGTCTACAGACCGAGTAGTCTCTACGAGAAAATCAATAAAATGTCAAATGTAGAAATGAGGCAAATCGCAACTGAATATCACTAGGAATAAGGTTCTTTCTCTAGCCTCCACATAGATTATACACTAACCTAGAGCCTCCACTTCATCAAAGAATCGCGAGATTTCCCTATATTAAGTGTATCATCTATGCGCGAGATATTGAAACGTTGTCAGTATTGACAGCTGAACGCGAATTCCTTATATTTTATTATTATTTCTTTAATAATTTATGTATTGTACTTAAATTTCTGTTTGTTTTTGTATAATAAAGTGTATTATTATTATTTAAATACGCAGTGTTTTGACAATTAAACCTTAAAATATCTTTGATATTACGATATTACTTTAAACTAAAAGACGCGAAGCCAATACTGATTGTTCAATTAGAAATAGTAATTTAATTTTTGTTGTGACAGTTAACGTCAACTTTCACGTGTTGAATCGATCTACGATTGTTCAAGCGGGATTATTAACCGGATTTGTTTATTCTTGGAATAAATGAAGTTATTTCTATAAATAATATAGATAGTTTTTTTCCGTAAACTCAAAATTCAGAGGTGATGTGAAAATGTGTGATAAAACTGTATCAGCCCTTGAAGAAATAGGGCTTGAAACCAAAAACACCGATCTACAAAAAACATGTGAGAATTTAAGGGTTAGTAATTCTAATTCCATTTTCACCAATAATTTTTAATCTTTGCAAGCTCGTATGTAAAATGTTCTATCTACTGTACAATATATATTTGTATTATAATTTTATATGGACCTTTGCAATAATAAAAGAGGCCCGATTGCAGCGCCGGTCTGAATGAATGCTCTTAATAAAAAATCTTACAACCTTTCAAAAACGCATAAGATGAACATTTTCTTTCACTATATAATACTCAATTGAATAAAATTGTAAAATAGGACATTTATAAACAAAATATAATTTCAGAAAGCCTTAAAAGACGATTCAGTAGATATTGCTGGTGCAGTACAAAAATTATCAGACTATTGCCTGAATTTTGAAAATGCAGTATTATTCAAGAAATACCTACCACACTTACTTCTGCCATTGGTGTCAGCGAAAATACCTTTAAAGCGAGTTTTCTCAAATACTAACTATGACCAATGCAACGATGCAGAGAAAATATTTCATTTGGGATATTCCATTGTATTGGCGCTAATGAGCGAACACCCTGATGTATTACAGTAAGTACCCTCATTTATTAATAATTTGTATGTGAATTATTAATATAGAATTATTTCACACAAACCATAAAATCCTATCATCTTCATTCCTATTATTATATTTTCATAGTAATCACTAAGATCATAAAATCTCATTAGATTTATGATATGATCTAAGACCTTATTAGTACAGAAATATTATCAATGGATTATTCATAATGTAATGTAATTCATAATTCATAACCCTTTACACCCGAAGATTTTTTTTCGCAATTTCCGATTCAAAACGTTTATTACGGCTTTATATAGCTTAAGGGATCCACAAAAAATACGAAAAAAAATCCAGAGTTTATACGTAATCCAGAAATCGACCCGCACGATCGTGAGTCTCCGGTGGGAACTGTCACACTCACAATCGTGAAAATTGCAAAAAAAATAGTTTTTTTATCAAAAAATATTAGAAAATTAAAACAATTTGGAGATATTTAACATCACTGTCTTTATTTTCATTAGTCTTTATAAAAAATCTGTCTTGGCAATGAAACCTAAACTACGTAATTCTATGAAAATCAACATTCTTCTTTCTTCCGTTATTGTCTCCGTCTTAAATCCAGGTCTCCAAAGCGTAGGTATTCTTGGCTAGGGAATACATCCAATGATAATGCAGATGGAGAAAACTTTAGCCATATCTATTGCAATTAAATTAAGTTTTCGACCGGTTCTTCTTAGATAATATAAATTTGTGCATCTGGTTACATATCAAGAGCCTCATAATTAAAATATTAAGAAAAATATTTCTTTGGAAACTTTACTGGAGATGTTGGTAGGGATGTGTAGACCTTTTCAAGACAGAAAACGTATTCTTTTCCAAGCTATTTTTCGATGTGTTGGACGTGAAGATGCTCGGCGGCGAGAAATTTCTAGGGATGATTTTAAAGTAGATGGTTGAGGTTCAGGCTCAAGTTCCAGATCCAATTCTAGGTCAGTTTCTATTTGAGGGTCTGCATGTGCTTCTAGATCTGTTTCAGGGCACAATTCTTCAAATTGAAACTCTTCTAATCTATTTGGTTGAAGCTCTTCACTTTCATGAAGATCTTCAATATCCGATACATTTCTCCTCACCCCGCACTGGCAAAATCTGATCGTCATTTAAATGTACCCCTAAAATTGAAACAAACAAAATTGATATTGACGAAACTTACACATAACTGGTAATAGCAATAAAAGCATTTTTATCAAACGTTATTCTGCACCAACAACCGTAGGCACACAATCGTAACAGTTGAAATTTGCAACCTAATTGTTTCTAAATTGCAAGTTAATAGAAAAAACTACTAAATTCCACGTATTAAGTGTTCTTTTAGCTTTCAAATTAGCTATAATTAATAATAGATACTAAACATTTAATACCAAAAATAATTATATACCTGTGACAGTGCGCGGGTCGAAAAAATCTGCCATCTTTGGACGAGTCCCTAGCACAACTGATCGCCTGCACCCCGATCACTTAGCCGGTAGCACGTGCGATACTCTCCTCACGATCGATCGGCGTCGGTTGCGTTTCGAAAAATAAGAAGCTATCACGTGGGATTTTTTTTAAAGTGAAACTCACGCTCATATCATCTCGGGTGTAAAGGGATAATGTAATGTCGCTGAGGACAAAAAAGGAATGTATTTCTTATATCAAACCAAATTACCATATTGCTGAACACTACTGTTACAAATTACAATGTGTAAGATACATTTAATATAGTGAATTTTGTGACCTAAGTCTTGATATGTTTTTAATATCTATTTATATTTCAGATATGCTCTCAAATACTTTCAAATCAACTCGGTGCCACCATTTGAAGTATTTATCCACCATGAGGACTCTTACAAAGTTGTTCCTAAGAAAAGAAGGCTTCTGGATTGCCGTCCTAAGATATCTGATTACCACTTGGTGTCCAGTTGTCATACATTGTTGACAAAGTTGCCAAATGAACTGTCAGCCAAATGGGATTGGACCAAGTTTGTGACGAACTTCAGCCACCATGAGAATGCAGAAATTAGATGGTGAGCATGTTTTACATATACATTTTCTTTATAATATAGGAGTAGTACATAAGCAATGATGAGATGAGACAAAAGTAGACTGCATTCCACCTGGTGGTAAGTAGCTACTACCCCCCATGGATATCTGTAATCAACCCATGATGAGATGAGATTTCTAACTAACGTCCACAACAGATATTTCGCTACCCCTGAGGATTAACCTGGGATGCCTCTGAAAAGTAATTCAAATTCAAATTAAAAATTCATTGAATATTCTTAAAGGTGTACTTACACAAACAAAAAAGTCAATATCTAAATTCCTTATTCATTTATTTATTTTATTTTTATTTATTATTTTATTTGTTTCACTGAAGATGAAATATAAAACCTTTTCCAAGGTTGACTAGTACATTAGTCACTGAACTGCACATGTTGCATAATAAATAATAAATTATGTGTATTACAATATTTTCATGTTTTATTCATAGTAGACTGGTCTACTAATGGTTATAACTGCTACTAGTTATTCTTGATAGTTTTAATTGTGGATGACCTATGTGGTGAAGCTGTTACCATACCAGTCTCACTGTAGAAGGATTCGGGTTTGATCTCCAGCCAGACAAACATCTGAAATCATCTTTGAGTGTGTCGAAAGCACATGGCATAAGGAGTACATGCGTGGTGCTGTGAATGTAAATAGTGTATTTTTATGTTTTATTAATTTTACAGGATGGTAAAGGAGTGTATGGTTATCTTAACGAACATGACTGAAGCACAATCAAAGATCCTAGCTGATAACCTAAATTTGAAAAATCAGGATTCCTTAAAAAATATATCAGCACATAAAGAAGTAATTAGCTTTATAAGGAATGGAAGCTCAGAAGATGTTAATCTAAGTACAAATAGTATTGTCAACATTGATGGCATAATGTTACCAGTTTATGATGAAAATAATGTCCAGCCGGGCAATTTGGTGCCTGTAAAATCCACTGTTAATAATCTAAGGAGTTTGGCTCTAGCAGTTGCTTCAGGTAGGCGAAAGTAATAACAATATTAAATTTTACACAATGACTTAGAAATTAAATGAGAGCCTTGTTTTAAAATTATTCTGGATATTCCTGGTATTTGTACTTAAGGTGCACCGCACCACTTTCTTAAGCATTATACTCATTTAACATAGGCTCAATTAAAACATTTCGAGGTAAATTTAAAATAAACATATAAAACACATGAAATGCATCAAATAACAGGAATTCAAATTAATTTGAACCAATTTAGCAATTTTTTTTAAGAAATCTCTAAAAAATGTTGCTACATTTAAGGATTGTTTCTAAAAAAATCAATGTTTTTCAAACAGGAAAAGCATTGTCACTGATGGGCCCAGTGGGTTCAGGCAAGACATCGTTAGTAGAGCACTTGGCAGCTATAACCGGTCGCAAATGCACTGCCTTCAAGAAGGTTCAGCTAGGTGACCAGACTGATTCAAGGATGCTGCTAGGTTCACACCAATGTACCGATGTGCCCGGAGAGTTTGTGTGGATGCCGGGAGTGTTAACTGAGGTAATTTTGTATAATTACAGAGTAATGTTCATTTACACCAATATGAAACATAATTAGGAGAATTTGATATTTTACGTATGTACAACTGTACAAAGAATTATTCCTACATTATTTGCAACATTCATCACTAATTTTAATAAATGCAGAAAGAAAGTACATTACTAAACTCAAGACTTAAAGCTATATTGATGTGTGTTATTGACGTGATTGTAAATGTATATTTTATTACTTCTTAGTTAATAACTATATGTATTGTGGAAACAGCCTATTTAAGCAAACACACAGTAGAAGTCTAAATTTCGCATTCTTCCACAGGCTGTTCAAAATGGACACTGGCTTCTCTTAGAAGACATTGACTGCGCTGCCCTAGATGTAGCTTCAACATTGAGTTCCCTACTAGAGAGAAACACACTATGTGTGCCTGGTTACCGGGACGCTCTGCCTGTTACGCCTGGATTTCAACTCTTTGTTACACAGAGGTATGTTTAAACAAAACCTGTAAGGGGCCGTTCAAGTATTACGTAACGCAATTTTTGAAGATTTTTGACCCCCCCTCCCCCCCTTGTAACGCACCGTAACGTTTTTCTATACCCCCCCCCCTCCCCCTCCCTAAACGTTACGTAACACTCAAGTGTCCATTTTTACCCTAAACTCGCTAAAAAATTATGTTATAGTTTTTATCCTTGGGCGTGTTCAGCCGAACTAGGTCTCCCGAGTATTCTAAGTTAGTTTAAGTATAGTCAAAGCATATATACTGCTATACTGTACTATACTTAGTCTAACTCAGAATACTCAGAACTTAGTTCGGCTGAACTCACTCATTCAAGGGATTCCCCGTAAAACGTAAATGAAAAGGGTTGCCAATTTAGGAGTTTTAATTCTCTATTTTTTTATTAAAAATGTTACGTAACGTGTATTAAGAAAGACCCCCTCCCGCCCCTTAACGCATCGTAACGTTTTACAAGACCCCCCCCTCCCCCCAAATTGCGTTACGTAATACTTGAACGCTCCCTAATGTCAAATTTAAGATTTCAAATTAATGTATATAAGAAATTAAGGATATTTGTAAGCCTTCAGATATACAAAGAGATAATCATTAAAAAAGCGCAGTTTATTCAAGTCACACTATGAAAGTTTAATAACTTAATTTTTTTATAGAAAATTCTATAATAATCCCATATATTACAAGTTTACTTAAATTTATATATATTACATTAAAACTATTACCAACAAAGGCAAAACTATTTCAAAACATCATTTACAGGACGGTGATCACTAATTACGGATTCCAGAAAAAAATGTCGAATTCAAGTACACTGTTACAGAAACACTTAACACAGATAAATGTCGAACCCTTATCTAGGTCTGAACTCGGAGAAATCATACAGACGATGTACCCGGCATTAGCCACTATATGCTCTAGGATGATTGAGGTCTTCATGATGTTCTCTGTCGGTAGTCACGACACCTCTCTTCAAAATACGGAAACAGCGTCAGAGAACGAAGCAAACGTAGCTATAATAAGAGGTGCTAGACTAATTTCAACAAGAGATCTCATGAAATGGTGCGCTAGATCGGTCGTAGGCTATGAAGTGTCGAGACCTGAGTCTGCGTTGAAGGTCTTACAAGACGCATTAGACATATTCACTTGCTCTGTTTCGTCGCCAGAACACAGATTGGAGTTGGCCAAAAAAGTAGGTACCTGTCTCGGAATCGTTGAAACTAAATCAGAGTTCTATTGTAAACATTATAAGCCAAACGTTTCTCTCCATCCAACCGCCTTAGAAGTCGGTAGAGCGAAAGTACCTCGCGTGGAAAAGGGAATAGATAACATTGATTTTGATAACAAGCAAGTAGTATTTTCGTTCACTCGTCAATCTGCCTGCTTGCTGGAAAGGATTGCGTGTTGTGTTGCGTCGAACGAACCGGTACTACTTGTGGGTGAAACGGGTACCGGCAAAACTTCATCTGTACAATATTTAGCGAGGCAAACGGGACACAAACTTGTAGTTATTAACATGAATCAACAATCCGACTCAGCTGACCTCTTAGGCGGATACAAGCCAGTGGACCTAAAATATGTCATCCGTCCTATTAAAGGTGAATTCCTGGAGCTCTTTCAAAGGTTCTACAATGTTGATAAAAATAAAAAGTTTCTCAGTCACATTGAAACATGCTACGAGACAGAGAATTGGTCAGCTCTGTTAGCGCTGATGAAACAAAGTCATAAGGCTGCGGTCAGTAGACTAACGTCTGACAAGAAAGACAATAGAATGAAAGCTTGGTTGTCCTTAGGGCACAAGTTAATGAAGCTAGAACAACAAGTGAAAGCCGCATCAAGACTAACGTTTGCATTTATCGAAGGATCCCTAGTGAAGGCGATGCAGGAAGGTCATTGGGTGTTACTGGACGAAATAAATCTCGCATCTGCCGAGATATTGGAGTGCCTAGCTGGTTTGTTAGAAGATAAAAATGATACTATAGATCTTCTGGAAAAGGGAGACAAAGTTCCTATTAAAAGACATCCTGATTTCACTCTGTTCGCATGCATGAATCCAGCGACAGATGTTGGCAAGAAAGATTTGCCAGTGGGCTTGAGGAATCGTTTTACGGAGTTTTTCATTGACGAGTTAACTGAACGAAATGACCTAATGTTGCTAATTGGAGATTATTTGTATCACATGAACCTAAGTGGGGCAACATTAGAATCGATTTATATGTTCTACGCCGGTATAAAGAAGGAAGCAAAATTGAACTTGGTAGATGGTTCTGGTAAGAATTTTTTAAATAATTTGGCACGTAATATTTGCGATTACGAACTATTAAATAATTAATTAATGTTTGCTTTTGATAGCATTATGTCACTTAACATTTTGTATATTTTTTTCCAGGCAATGCACCTCATTACTCATTGAGAACACTTTGCAGAGCTTTAACAGCTGCAGCTAAAGCTAAATGTGGTACTGTCCTGAGATCTTTGTATGAAGCATTCTGCCTGTCCTTTCTCACGCAACTGGATAGGTCTTCACATCCTAAAGTTGAAGCTATGATCGCTAAGTAAGATTTTATGTATATGATAATTTAGTTGAACCTTTATTTGTTTTGTTTAAATTTAATTTTATTCATAATGTTTCTTTCAGAGCCGTAATCGGAAAGAAAAACGTAAAATCAGTGCTCAATCAACTGATTCCGGAGCCACGACACTCTGAACAGAGTTATTTACTCTTTGAAGGTCATTGGATTCCTCAAGGAAAGTTAGAAATTAATATTCCGGAAGGTTACATTTTGACGCCTACAGTAAGGAAAAATTTACGTGATATCGCGAGAATTATTTCTCTAGGACGACTTCCAGTATTACTGCAGGGTGATACATCAGTAGGCAAAACCTCTTTGATCACCTACATTGCAAAAGCGTCAGGAAATTACTGTGTCAGAATAAATAACCACGAACACACTGATTTACAAGAATACATCGGCTCATACGCCACTGATTCTAGTGGTAGTTTGGTTTTTAAAGAAGGAGTCTTAGTTGAAGCGATGAGGAAAGGTTACTGGATCATTCTTGACGAACTAAATTTAGCGCCCAGTGATGTATTAGAAGCGCTGAATCGTGTTTTAGATGACAATAGAGAGTTATTCATACCTGAGACTCAACAAGTTGTGAAGGCCGATCCCAATTTCATGTTATTCGCGACACAGAACCCACCCGGTCTATACGGTGGACGAAAAATGCTTTCAAGGGCCTTTAGAAACAGATTTGTCGAATTGCATTTTGATGAGATTCCCAGGAAGGAGTTGGAGACTATTCTTCACCTAAGATGCCATGTTCCGCCTACATATAGTAAGAAGATGATTGAAGTTATGGCAGAGTTGCAAGTTAGGCGACGCGGATCTGCGGCTGTACAGGGCAAAGATGGATTTATTACTTTGAGAGATCTGTTCAGATGGGGTCAGAGATACAAACAAGCTTCCAAAGAAATGTTAACAGAAGACAAATTCTATGACTGGGATCAACATATTGCCGATGAGGGTTATCTTATTCTAGCTGGAAAAGTACGACAGGTTGACGAAAGAAACATAATCGAGGAAGTCTTGGAGAAACATATTAAAAGAAAAGTAAGCGCAAATAATTTGTTTAGTTATCACCAGAATACATCGCCTGTAACGAAGAGTATTCTAGAGATGCTTCTTAATAATAAACTTGAGGAGTTCTCTCATGTAGTTTGGACTTTCAATATGAGAAGGCTGGCGGTGTTAATAGCCAAGGCATTTATTTTCAACGAGCCAGTTTTATTGGTGGGCGAAACTGGTTGTGGCAAGACAACAATCTGTCAAGTTCTTGCAGCACTAAGTGGACGCCAACTTCTTTCCGTCAACTGTCATATGCACACAGAGAGTTCAGATTTCTTAGGAGGTTTAAGACCGGTACGACAATATAAGAACGATGGAAGACTATTCGAGTGGGTAGATGGACCTCTGATAAAATCGATGGAAAGTGGTCACATGTTTTTAGCTGATGAAATATCTTTGGCCGATGACAGCGTTTTAGAAAGACTTAATTCCTTATTGGAACCTGAAAGACAACTAGTATTATCCGAGAGAGGAATGGAAGAAGGTTCAGATATTGTAGTTATAACAGCAGTGGAAAATTTCCACTTCATAGGCACAATGAATCCTGGTGGAGATTTCGGTAAGAAGGAACTGTCGCCGGCGCTTCGTAACCGGTTCACAGAAATCTGGTGTGATAGTGTTACGTCCAGGGATGATCTACTAAAAGTTCTCGAAAAGAGTGTCAGTCAAGGTATCGCGCTAGGAAACCAAGAAGATGGTAGGTCGGGTATCGGGAACTCGATACTGGATTTCAGTGTTTGGTTGAAGAATTCGGAAGTGACGAATAAATTCCCATTCAGTATACGAGATTTGCTGTCCTGGGTGCAATTTATTAATGTAACAGTTGCCAAAGGCTTGTTAGATACACCCGAAGCGTACGTCCATGGCGCTTGCATGACCTTCTTAGATTGCTTTGGCACTGCTCTAACAGGCCATATTGATCCAAGCGCGTTAATAACATTACGCAAATCCGCGATTTCCTTCTTACTCGACCAGATTAAAAATATTGGAAGCGAGTACACCGAAAGCTTAATAAAATTACTCGATAATAAACAGTTGACGTTTACCACTGAAGCGGATGACAAGAAGTTTGGAATCAAACCGTTTTTCGTCGAAGTTGGACCACACACAAATGCGAACGAAGTACAAAACTTCACATTCTCTGCGCCTACAACAGGTTCGAATACTTTAAGACTGTTGCGTGGAATGCAACTGAATAAGGCGATTCTCCTAGAAGGAAATCCTGGCGTAGGAAAGACTAGCCTTGTGACCGCTTTAGCGAAGTCTTCAGGACATAAAGTAGTGCGCATCAATTTGAGCGATCAAACTGTAAGTATATTATTCCTCTTAACTATTTTGACTTTTCGATACCTCTTTATCTGTTTTAATAATTTACTTATTTATGATTTCAGGACATCACTGATCTTTTTGGAACTGATCTACCTTCTGAAGATGGATCATTTACATTCAAAGAGGGAGCATTTCTGAATGCTCTTCAAAATGGAGATTGGATTCTTCTGGACGAACTAAACTTGGCTCCTCAGCCAGTATTAGAAGGTCTTAACGCTTGTTTAGATCACAGAGGGGAAATATTTATTCCTGAGCTGGGTAAAACGTTCAAAGTGAAAGAACAGACCAAATTGTTCGCTTGTCAGAATCCTTTAAAGCAAGGCGGTGCTCGACGAGGCCTGCCAGTATCTTTCCTAAATAGGTTCACTCAAGTTTATATTGATACATTAACTAAAGATGATCTGACTTATATTGTTGAAGCTCAATATAATGAACTTCCTAAAGATATTTTACATAGAATCGTGAAATTTAACTGTAAAGTCGCGCATGAGATTACAGAGATTCAATCTTGGGGGCATAGAGGCGGCCCCTGGGAGATGAATCTGCGAGACATTCAAAGATGGTGTGAAGCGTTAATAAAAGATCAAACAGAAGGTAAAGCTTTAGCACCTGGGAAATTTGTTGACATGCTTTATGTGAATCGTATGAGAACTGCTGAAGATAAAGAAAAAATGGCCAAATCTTATGAGGAGATATTTTGTCCAGAGTATCCGAGAAGTCACGTCAATCCTCAGTTTGATATAAATGATAATAAAATCATTATCGGTGATGTATCACTGGAGAGAAACATTGAAAAGGGGTTCAAAAACAGACGGGCTTTACAAACTAACTCCTTGGTACTGAGGAGCCAACTACCAACTTTGAAAGCATTGGCGCAAAATATTAAAATGAATTGGCTAACAATACTAGCTGGACCGAATGCTACAGGCAAAAGTACTATGGTACAGATATTAGCCGATTTAACAGGCAATGATCTTCATGTTGTGCCCGTTACATCTGCTATGGATGTCTCTGATCTTCTAGGTGGCTTTGAACAGGTAGATTATAACAGAAATCTAGAAAATCTGCATGACGAAATTGAAACAATAACTACACAGGTCGTACGAAACGTATGGCTTTCGGCTGGATTTAATCAAAGAAAAACAAATAATCTTCTCACTAATCTACAAGTATATAAAAAAATGCAAACTAGCTTTCTAGATAACACTTTTTCGACGGAAGAAATGAAGAAATTTGAAGAAAAAATACAATTTTTAATTAAGCATTGTGATAATTTGATGGAGAACAAAAATGTTATTTCAAGCGATATTTCTACATCGATCCAAAGAATAAAGAACTGCTTGATAAAATTACAAACTAAAGTAAGCAAAGCTTCTTCCATAAATGTCGGTGGGAAATTTGAATGGATAGATTCATTGCTTGTGAAAACCATGATTGAGGGATCGTGGTTACTATTGGACAATGTGAATTTGACATCTGCAGCAGTTCTAGATAGGCTCAATGGTTTGTTAGAGCCAAATGGAGTGCTAAGTATACCAGAAAGGGGAGAAATGAGTGAGATCAAACCACACCCGAATTTCAGAGTGTTCTTCACAATGGACCCGAAATACGGAGAAATTTCTAGAGCAATGAGGAACAGAGGGGTGGAAATATTTTTACTGAGACCGGATTATTATGACTTAGCGCTATCAGAAACAATTGCGTACATGGATTTGGTTGCGTTGTTGTCGTCAGCTGGCCTGTCCAGCCAATACCATGATATTTGTATACGATGCCACGAAACAATGACCGATTTTGTGCAAGGTTCGTATTAGATACGCTTATTTTTTTAATCAAAAATAATGTAAAATGCACTTCCCATGGGTAAATATTAAAATTAGAAACAAACATTTTTTCCGTCAGTTGTCAGTCCAATAAAATCCACATAACAGCAGAGAAACGTTCATAGCCACAGTCGGCACTTAATTATAAAAACGTTATATTTAAATGTATAATTTATTAATTAGTGCTATAAAATTATACTTTGTTTACAGGTTTCGATAGACCAACTATTTCACATTTACTTCAAGCTGCTCACCTTACGTGGCAACAATTGGTCCGGGGAATATCAGTTAAAACAGCCTTACTCAACAGTTTCTCTGACGTTTACATAAAACCCAGAAGCGGTGGTGATTTCGCTTCAACGGTAAACACATCACTGGCTGAAATAAAGAATTCTATGTTGAAAGCTCTAGAAAACGAATTGGAATCAGAAGACTTCGTGCAAACAGACAGTCAAGAGGATTGTCACACGTTAACTGTTAAAGGATTGTGCAAAGACTCTACTTATGAAATCGGAAAGCAAGTTGCTTGCCCCGCGATTCAGCAATCAAAGATTTTAGACAAATCTCATGACATCCTATTCAGTCTATTAACATCTTACCAAAGATGTCCTGCAATTTGCTTAGAGATTGTCCACCATGTCATAGAAGAAAGCCTCAAAACAGACAAGAATGATAAAATAACTGCCTTAGTCCGTGAGTTAAATGTGTGTGCGAATAAATTTCTGCAAACAAAAAATTCTAAATCATATGCAAGGTTTTACCCGGAATCATTGGATATGAGTGAAGGCGATATAAGCAAATCAAATGCAGATTTCGCTTTGTTGTATAATGAGTTTCATAAAGCTTTAGGAAAAACATTTGAGTCTGAGGGCAAATTCTCCGCTATTGACTATTCTAATGCAGTGGCATCTGGCAGCATGACTGACGATTTTGTGGAATATCCAATACTTAAAAGCTGTAAAGAGTATCTTCAAGTTATCGACAATTACATAGAAACCGCAATTGAAAAAGCCAATTCACTTGATGATGATTCGACATGCCATGTATTTCAATTATTGAATTGGCGAGAAAGATTTTTCAAAGCATGTTCCACTCAAATATTTACAACGACGAAAAACAAAAGGACGCCAATTTTGAAAGAGGAAATTATACCCTTACTACACGTTCATAGCAAATGGCTTCAAAAACATTTGCTTGGAAAGCTATTCCAACTAGCAGACAACAGTAAACTAAAGGATAAATTCCATCAAGAGTTAAATAGAATGAATCTTCAAAATGATGACGACAATTCAGAAATTGCAAAATTGAGCAAGAAACTACGTAAGTCGTACGGTGAACCGAAATTGTATGAAAATGACAATGAACACGAAATGAATGTAAGGAGATCTAAAATATACGATAAAACAAATCTAGATATGGGTCAACCTCTTGATAAGCAACTATGCAAAATTTCAAGTAACTTAAGTGTATTAGATGTTTCAATGGCATTAGACGTGACTGATAACGAAGTTTTAGAAACAATCGAAAAAAATACCGAAAGTGCACTAGAACTAGCAAAAACTAGCCCTAAAGTTATGTCTAATACCAAAATGTTACCTATTAACTTGTACGTAATACAAAGGGTGTTAAATGTGTTGCGTCCTGAGCTACTCAAGTTTATACAAACATTAGGTTCATCTGATATTGATGCATATGACTTTAAATACGCCTTGATGAATGTAGTAAATATAAGCAAAGTAATAAAAGGATTTCCACCAGCATTATTAAATCTTTTGCTAGTAGTACAAAAGCTTTTGGAAAAAGATTCGGATATACTTAATAGAAGGTAAGAATTTGTAATTTTGTAACTATATTTTTTTATTTTAAATAATCTGTTCATTTTTCGCACCTCATCAGAGATGGCGCCACTATTATTTCTGAACCACGCTATAGAAGTTTCTCGTATATATATCGTATCGTATCTACAAACTCCGGACCGATTTAACCTCTTGTTTGAGTTAAAAAATATGTGTCTATGAATAATACTATACATACTTACATAAACTTACATAACATAAATGTTATTGCAAATATTCAGAGATGGAACATTTTTTCCAGGACTTCCTCGATCCTGGCTAAGTTTTGGGACGAATTCTACAAAATGCTGACGAATTCGCCCGTGGTGTATCCCGTACCATTCTTAACTATAAATAATGCTCTCAACTCTGAAGATGTGAGCGAGTCAGTGCCTGATAATAGCACACGGTTGTCAACTAACTTGCCTCTTATGCCATACTATGTACAGAAACTGACCATGCTTGCGCAAGACGGTAAGTTGTAAGTTAAGAATATTGAATGGATAAACAGAATATAATACTATATAGATTATCCCAAAATAGTAAATGAAGAATTAATCGTGAGATATAGTTGTTTTAAATTAACTATAATTTATAAGGACGAAAATGTAAGGGTTTTCTTAAAAATGAGTCCTTTATTTATTTTTTCAAAAGGAGCCCATTCCATTCAGGAGTTAGAAAATAGTATTTCAAAAACAGTTTTATATTAATTAAAATTGGCTCATTACACCTTAGAGCATTTTTTGCTATTCCATATAGTTTCTGATTTTGCCAACCGCGAACATTCATCCCTTATATTATTTATTACACGGTTTTAAAATTATAATTGTGTTCTTTCTATAACTGTGTGGTTGCAGGATCAAATCCACAACTCTCATACGAAACAGTGCCACTCAAAGACGTGGACGAGTATTCCATACAATTAAATACAATTCTGAACACTGTATGGAAGAATTTGGGTACTTTGGATGCCACAGCGTTGCTGAAATTGTACGTGAAGATCACCATTATCTTTATTTTTCATTTTGTTATTATTGCAAATTCATTTATTTATGGAAAAAATATTTGACATTATATTAAATTAAATAGTATTTTTTGTATGATACATTGTACTTAATCTTCTTTATATATTATTAATATTTGTAGGAAATCGGATGCTTTATTCGAATTGAAGAAATACGAACAGCTGGTCAATAGTATTCAATCAACAATTTCAATAAAAACAAATTCTATAGACAAGTCTAAGAGCATTTTCGCAGATACCATCAATAACCTGCAGTCGTACATAAAGGACAAAACTTACGTCGACATGCTTGTAAAAACTAATAATATTTATGATGAACTATCAAAGGATTTAACGCAAATCGCTGACGAAAATAGTAAAATAAAAATAAAAATTCTAACAACACAGCTATCAGTAATGACAAGTATGTTATTCATTAAAATAATGGCTGAAATAAGTCCGATAGACCACGTCGAGAAATACCGTCTAAAGGTACAATATATTGAAGAAGACGTAAAAATGTTTGATTCATTACTGAGCGCATACTACATACAAGGTGTCGTTACCGGCACTATTATGGAGACCAGAGATATAGAGATACCTTCGGAGGTCTTCCCAGATTATTTCAAAGAAGGCAGTGATAATAGGGACAGCTTGAAGAAAGTACATCCTTACTGCAGTATTATTATGGATCTGAAGGAAAATACACTCCATAAAGTACACAAGTACGCTTCTGGTAATACGTTCAGGCCGAAAACGCCTTCTTATGGAACCTTTGTGAAGGTTAGTCTTTATTTTTATTTATTTTAAGATAACAATTGTTCTGTTTCATTTTGTTATGTAGTTCTTGGTATTATTTTCATGACTTATGAGTATTTATAATTAATTCTATATTTCTAATGAGACGTTATGTGGTCCCAGTTATTACTATTGCAATTGCGCTATTCTCATAATTTCTTATTAAGTCCAGAATTATGATATAATCCAAATACTATTCCCATTAATCCATTTAAAATCTAGCGCTAATCTTGGTCAGTGAACTCGAATTCTAATAGAATCAACATTTTTAAAGAAACTAAAATTTTGTTTTTTACAGGACTGCAAACACTTTTCAAAATCTGTTCTCTCCGAAAAAACAACAGTCACGTTATCGAATAACATGATAACTACTTGCAACTCACTGTACAACGAGTTAGAAAATAATACCTCCAATAAACTAATAATACAAAACGCCCATACTGTAACCAGGGAAAGCTCGTCTTGGCTCTACTCAGCTGAGGCATTTTACAAGAAAATCGAAAGCATTTATTCCGAAGCCTTCCCGGACTTAGC
This sequence comes from Epargyreus clarus, assembly GCF_041222505.1. Lineage (NCBI taxonomy): Eukaryota > Metazoa > Arthropoda > Insecta > Lepidoptera > Hesperiidae > Epargyreus > Epargyreus clarus. The sequence goes on along the minus strand of NW_027332231.1, from coordinate 5,678,275 downwards.
GAAACCCTTACAAGCGTCACTATCACAAATTATCTACAGCGTCAACTCCCTAAATGATTTGGTGAGAGAGCTGATAGCCAAGATCGAGCAAGGGAAACAGCTCAAAGATATGCTGGTAGATCTAATGGAATTCCCGAATAATGTACCGAATGAAGAGTCGAAGGAGCGGTTTTTGAATAGGTTCGTGACGTCGAGGTTTATGCAATTGTTGAAACGGAATGTGGTTTCTGAAAATGACGCGATCGACCCTGAAGCCGAGTGCCTAGAGTAAGTATGATATAAATGGTTAAATCTTAATATTTTGTTGAAATAAATTTAGAAATTTTTGTTAGAGTGGTAGAATATTAATCTGGCCATCCTTACCCAGCAGAGTAATATCTGTTTTTCTGTGTGATTGGAGAACAATAGGAAGTTTCTAAGGTCGTATGGTTAATTCTCACACATCAAACGGCAAGAATATGCCTCCTCAGTATCTCTGTAATTGCTAATCTACATATATCTAAATTCATTTTACTCATTATTGAGACATCTGCCCGACTATAATGATTCATTTATTATTGTACAAAAATTACTTACTTTACAGCGTTCTGAAAATGAACCTAGCAGAACTTAACATGCACTGCACGGCGATGGAGCGCGTCGATACAACAACGGTAAATGCTGTGCTAACTACATTAAATGCGCTGGTGAAAGCTTGGGAGAAACAGAGACGAGATATCGAGAGGAAGAAACAGGATGACGAGGCACTATATGTCACCAAGTAAGTTTACTATTGATTTTTTGTTAGGTCAGGAAGTATGATAATATTAATCTTTTAATATTTTTCTTACAGTCTATCGAATGGTAAGTAGGTCATTGTTGCCCATGGAAGTCGATCTTTGAGATCTATTGATGTTCTAAGGCCGACTACTGGCATTTCCTCTAGAAATAGTTATGACGGTGGTACTATCACACTCGAATCACAACATGCTATCTTTAAGTACATTGGGTTACTTCGTATCACATGTGTCTCAGCCTTCCCAAACCTTTAAATAATTAATTAAAAATCGGCAACAGTTGTGAAATACTACCACCATATTATTTTTTAAACTACGCATAAATCTGTCGCTTAATTGACATGTATTTCCTTTATCCCAGGTCAAAATGTGAAGATGAAGACGAGGAAGCGATCGCACAAGAGGAAATAATGGAAATGTTCCCGTCGTACTCTGACGAAGATTTCTCAGAGTTCAAACCTTCCACGCTGGAACAGAAAAAGACGAAACCCAAAGACGTTAAACCAAAATTACTAATTTCGTCTGATGACGTCACTTTAATATACAAATGGCATGCGAATTTCGTTCGTAACATGACGTATGCGGAGTGGTTGGTCGGTCCTAAGAAGTTGGTTGGTAATGATGTGGTCAGTCCGTTGATAAAGAGATATTCGACGTTCAGTAAGGTGGTAGAACATGCTTGGGAGGCTTTGGATGCGGACTTCGAAGGCACGGTGTCCCCGAGTATGTTGGTACTGTTGACGCATATTAAGGAAAAGATCGATGGGAATGGTAAGTTGTGTTGTTTTACGGCTATTTTTTCAGAATGGCTGTGTTAAGCTTAGGGTTATTTTGTTTGTTTAACTTATTATTCCAATTAAATTAAAATTTTATCCAAAATACGTTCTATTTCTAGTATAAAAGTTATGGTGGTTACTATTTTTTTCAAACATATCAGTGTGTTTTCTTACATACATAAATTAATATTATTATGTTAGATTTAATAAATGCTGAAATATTATTAAAATTGTGTGGCATGTACGACATGATGTAATGACTGTAGTATACTAACATAATTGTAATTGATTTGGTATATAATGTCATGAATTTGTCATAGTCATTGTCGTTCTTTTATGAGTGGTAAGAGTAACCAATACGCATTTAATCCCAAGCAAAAACTAGTGCCTAAAGTCGATGCAGATGTTTCGCAAACTGGAAACTTACCAGGAATACCTTGTAAAATTCATACCATTTATTTTCTAATAATATGCTTATTTTTATGTATATTTTATAGTGTCAAATGGCCACAAAGTTGATTTCTACCGTTCCCCGTGGGTATCGGAGACGAGAGAATGCCTGCCGCTTTTAATAAAGGTCAAGGAAGCCACCAACGCACTGTTGGATCAGTGGCCGGACTTCCCAACACTCAAGGATGTAAGTCAACTTACTATTTACACTATCATAGCTATGTACCTACAACGCTAAATCAAAACAATTCGTTAAGTACACATATTAAAGTGAATTAATTTAGAAATATCGAAAATATAGTTCCGAACACAAATCTATCTTATATTCGGAGTTCTAATTTTTTTATGTTTCATTGATGTAGTATAAACAAACAGTATTAAAGTTATATCTTAAGTCGGTCACAGAAGCGTCGCTGCTTCTGAAGAGGTAAACTAGTACAGCTTATGTAAATGTTCTTGTCACACTACACACTTCCAACCAGAACACATCAATGCTTCTATTTTTATTTTTATTACAATTACAATTAGAATTTGACATATAAAATACCTTTACAGATAATAGTAATAGTCAACAGGATCCTAAGTTTCCCAATAACGAGTCCGGTGTCTCGTTTCCTAACCGGTCTGGAGTTACTCCGTGATAAGATAGAGGAGTGGAACAAGAACGCACACAAAGGGAACAACATGATCGATATATCGCTGGCGGTCGGACAACAGATCGTTAACTGGAGGAAACTCGAGATGAGTCACTGGAAGGAGTGTCTGAATAATTTGTATCATAGGTAAGTTTTGTTGTTATTGTCTATGAGTACTATACTATGCTGGGCATAGGATCTCCTTTAGAATAAGATTATACAGAACATTATTTTTGGGTCAAAGAAGTTTGGTTTTAGATATTCCACAACAAAGTCACAATTGAGTTCAGTAGATGGTCTTATTGTTCTATCATTTATTCAGACAACTTGTACTTGCTATATATGCGATAAAAAATATTTAAAGCAAATATCTTTTAATACTTAAAATTACTATTTATATTAATTTATTTTTTGCGTAGTTTTAGGTTAAAAAGGCTTCATGGACAGTCTGTTCCTCATACAAATTATATCTGTCGTGCCATTGTAGTAGTTTCTTGTATTGTAGCACTTTTAATTCGGACGTTTTTGTGCACAATGTTTCAAACCTATCACTTTCAATTACACAGGAAACAATCCGAAGCGCACAAGTACTGGTTCTACCTATACTCAGTCGTTAACACCTATTCTGAGGACGATGGTCAGGAGGCGGATACGAGCAATCCTGTGTCCGCCCCAAGAATAGTATCGGTCTTGAACGAGTTCATGGAGAAATCCAACTTAGCTGAATACGAAGTGAGGCTGGATATAGTGTATGCGTATCACTGTCATTTGGTGCATTTGGAACCTAGTGAAAAGAGAGGTAAATGAAAATAAATTTATTCAATCTATTTATTCTTTCTATCTTCATGTACTGTTTTTTTTATTCGGACATGTCCATCAAATTAATTTCAACATCTTTGTCTAAATGAGTTTCTTATCATCATCAACAACCCATTACTGTCCCACTGCTGGGCACGGGTTAACTCTCAGAATGAGAAGGATTAGGCCATAGTCCACCGCGCTGGCCAAGTGCGTATTGGTAGACTTTACATACCTTTGAGATTTCATTCTTTTTTTTATAAATCTCAGGTATGCAGGTTTCCTCACGATGTTTTCCTTCACAGTTTAGCAAGTGATAATTAATTTCTAATACGAACATAACTTTGAAAAATCAGAGGTACGTGCCTGGGATTTTAACCCCGGACCCCTCGATTGAGAGGCCGAGTTTCTTAACCACTAGGCTATCACTGCTCTAAATGAGTCTCTTATGCAGAGTTATAATTCAATGTTATGTTGCTAGTTATGCATTTGCCAAGGGGAAATTTACAACTAAATAAAACAACAGACGTATGGAATTACGCGGAATTGTTAAGCTTGAAAAAATTTGCCACACTTTCACGGCTCAAGGAAAATACTTTAGTAATGGAACCTTTACCATGCTAGATAATAAATCCTTTCCCAGTTCGGAGCTACCATATTTCTATAGAAAACTTTAACAACATATTCGCGGATTGTGTTGGCTCATTTTTTGCCGAATTGACATCTCAGTAAATATATGACCTTTATTTTTTTACAAGCATATGACTTTACTAGTTTTGTTGAAGTATTTTGGATTCAATAATATGTGTTTCATCGGTTTTTCATTGCCTTTATTGTATTACAGACGAGCTACTATCAATTCTATGGAACACATACAACTATTACTCACAATTCCTGCCGCAAGTGACCACATACATAAAGGAGAAACGGGCGCCCATTGAAAAGAAGCTGCGCGATTTCGTAAAGATATGCTCATGGGATAGAGACCTGAGCTACTGGAGTGTCAAGGACACTGTAGATAAAGCACACAAGGTGCTACACAAACATACTAAGGAATTTGAGGTTAGAATATTATGTTTTCGTACATTTGCGCGATTGCACACAAACATAAACAAATACTTTCATAATTTACTTAATATATTGGTTATTTCTTAGATGATTCCTTTAATCTTATTCTGTACTTTTTCTATAGTCATTAACTTCATGCTTTGAGACTGCATTTAGTATACTAGAATAAAAAAAAGGTCATACTCGAACATATTAAACAAAGACAGGGTCGTACTCAAATACACACGCACACTGACACATAGACATTCAAAATTTAGACGCAAATATAAGTACAAGCAAACTCACTCAGATCTAGCCCTATTTGACGCTTAATCTGATTCCTCACATCATACGACTGACTTTATTTAATAACAACGCATATCATTTTTATCACAGAAAATATTAAAAGAGAACGTGACAGCTTGTTTGGTAGACAAGACTACAGAAGTGGCAGTGGAGCACGTGGGCATATGGGACCGGCCGAAACGGGCTACGGGTGGGGCCAGCGCTCCAACGGGCGGGGCGTACATGATCGAAATACAGAACCATCTTCTACTGGCTAGGAATGTGAAGGTGAGTGTTGTTTATTACAGTGTTCCGCAAAGTGTGTACCGTGATCATTTGTTTGGTGTGCCGCGGAAAAATAAGGTAACCTAAAAAAAATATTTTAGTATGTAAGTAAGGGTAAATAAAATACCTACACAAATCACGCGAGCGCACGAGCGAAACGTTTTGTCTCGTTCATATAATTCTTTGGTTTCAATAAATGTTGATTAAATAAAATAAAATAAATAAAACAAAATAAAAATAGCCTTTATTTCTACTATATCCTATACTTTACGTATTATAATTAATGTTACTTAAGATAGCAACTTTCAATTTACTTTTTTTAACTTGTATATTACTATACATACTTTTACATACGTTGATTAATATTATTTAAAAACTATTTTTTAATTTGTGTGTACCTCCAAAAATTTCAGTTTTCCTAGATGTACCTTGAACACAAAAAGTTTGCGGAACACTGGTTTAGTACACATTGTACGACTGCAACCCTTTTAGGCTTTCGAGGACATGTGTTTCTTCCTACATGTACTTCCAAAGCACGGAGTAGTTTAGAAAACTGTTTCTGCCTCATAACAGTATTTTAATCGCTGCTTTGTTGCGTTCCAACTTTGTCCTCAGGGGTAGTTAATTTGTTAATTCGAAGTACCCTTATATATTACTTCATATCGTAATGAACTCAACGCAATTTATATAAATAAATATAAAATTTTAAAATGCATACAAAATTGAAAATTGCTATTTTACACATTCTTATCATCACAATTTCTTTCACTGCCGTCCCTTACAAAAATGGAAGAAAGAGAAGGTAATGTAATGGAATCAAATACAATATTGTTGTTCAAGCTAAGATTTTTCCTGTGTCATGGTTGTCAAGGATACACTCAATGACGAATAAACAGACACCCACAGCAAAAACGTAAATTCTTCAGATAGACCGTGGATAGCATTAACATCTTAACATCAGGAGCCGAACTATTGCTCCTACTCATAATTTAAAAAAAGTCTCTAAACACATTTTTCTACCAATTGTTATTCAAACTCAACTTGTGTAACGTTTAACAGAAATACCTCGACCAAGCGGAACAGCCGTCCTCCCTAATCACAGAAGGCAGCCTGCTGACCAAAGTGCCCAGTCTGCTGAACAAAGCGAAGATGCTCTGCAAAGACACTATGACCAATACGAAGTATCCGTCGTTGGTGCAAGCGCTGGACGACTTCGTGACGCTCGTTATAGAGAGTAATACGCACTTAAGTTCGCTTGATGTAAGTAGAGATCCAATCTACTAACAAAATAAATATAAAAAATTGGGTATCAAACATTTGACACTGTTTAACTACAACTCGCCGAAGGTTGAAATTATGCCCGTGAAGCGACACTTAACCGTCATTACCATGACAGTAAGGAGATGGTCAGCTGATCTTTCTTGTATATTCTATATTTCTTGTAAGTTTGGTCATATTTAAATCGCTCGTAACTAAGTGACTAACAACGTTTGACCCGCAACGAATATCTGTAGTCGTGCAACATTTGTTTTACCTGTGCCGTCAACAGGATAGTATAGTCCGCGCCAAACTGCTAGTCCGCTTTGAAGTTGTGGCGAACAGGTGTAGTCATACAATTAACTATGGCGACGCGATTCTTTTCTATATTTAGAGCCTACTAGCAATTTTACGCGGACTATACATGTTTTACGAAGGACAGATAAGATTTGTAACGAAAGATCCCCGGAAATAATTTCAGAACGGTATGATAGGTTACTTTAAACAAAGATGTAAAAACTGATTTGCTCTTATGTCGACAATGTTACTTATGTAGCTATGTAAGGCGATTGACAGAAATAGAATAAAAAATAATTGTAAAAACTACTACTTTTTATCAAACCTAATATTATTAATTAATTATTTACTACTTTCAAATATTTTAGATTGACACAACAGCACCAAAGGACAAACAGACATCCCAAGCTAAGAACATCGTGCAACAAAAGCGCAAAGCTCTCGCCGACCTGTTTAAGTATCTGAACAAAATGGGTCTCAATTACCGCACTGGGCTAGTAATACTAGCAGCGAGTGAGGATCTGTATGACTTCACCATACCTCCTGTTGATTTGGACGCAGCTATGAACTATTTGAAGAGCAGGTAAGAGTTGAACGTAGAACGTTTTTATTTTTCTTTTTACCGACTTATAATGATTAGGAATAACTCTTGACGGTGTGGCATGTTGTCTGTTGCCCATTGACATCAGTAGACAAACACTAGACGTGTTGCTAAACCCCAGAAGTCGGAATAGTTCGTTTGAATTTTGTTTGTGTTCCTTCAATTTATAACATAACAACACATATAACACGGTTTCTTAAAAATTGGTACGACAGTGGTGCTCCTATAGGCGAACCAACTAAAGGAACTTTACATCTCTCAAAAATGGTATGAAGCCATAGACTATTGAGTCTTCAAAGAGATTCTTTATAGAACACACATGTACACATATTCATTTAATAATACATATTCCGTTTTTAGGCGATGTGATGCCTCTCTAGCGTTACTGTGGTCGGGATGTGAGAAATACTTCCAGAAGAACATAGCTCGCCACAGACTCTTGGCGTCGGCCTTGCTAACACCACACGCTGATCTGGGCGTGCAAAATATTGAGAGGTGCAAAGGATTTGCTGCTCAATTGCTGGTAAGATATTTTACATTTTTAATAAAATTAACAATAAATTCAGTCGAGAGCAATCGTATAGTAATATATAAAATTACTACATTAGGAAATCAAGATATGCCTAATAGAGTTATTTAAATTAAGTTTGTGAATATGCTTTTTTAAATCAAACATTAAAATATTTATTAAATATATTTTTCATAAATTTAATACAATCAAATGTAATGTAAACGTGTCATGTAAACATTATTTAAATCATTTTACGCGAATTTAATATGCGTACTTTATTTATCTTTTTGCAGAAATTGACAAATTCCCAGAAAAGATCCATATCTAAACATTCAAGGCATCTCTGTGACTTACGTACTATCACCAATAATCTCACGAATGCTCTTGAGATAGAACCCAGTGACGCAAATATAACTACAATCAAAGACAAAATTGAAATTCTAACACAGTGTTATGCACATATAAGCATTGTGCTTGATCAATTCAGTGTGCTCCTAAAATCCTTCCCAGAAAATACTTTGAATTCGGAATGTGAGCCTGAATTTGATGCAGTACTGTCAGACTCGCCACTTGCAAAATGCTTCAAGAATAGCGATCAGTGGACACAGTTATATAAAAAATTAAAAGCAGTAATATCAGTTGCAACCAAACAGAAAACAGCCTTGAACAAATTGGTGAATTCTATGCCTAAACAAATTGGCAGAGATAATACAGAGTTACCTGTTATTTCCCAAAGTCATATCGATGTTACTAACGATGCTAAAGCTAACTTAGAGAATATTGCAATAGATTTAAAAGCAATACTGAATGAATATCAATTTGTATTTAAAATAACATCCGTAGAAGAATCTTTACCACAACATCCAGTACTGAGGAGTATTGAAAATCTTACTAAATATTTAAGTGAAACAAAAACGGCTCTTGATGAATTGGATGAACCAAATGACGTTTCCATGACTGATAATACAACCGCTTTAATTGATCAGACGGAAGATACAATAGCAAGTATGTTGTTAGTGATACAATCTCTATACAAGAAACATCTGCCAATGAATAGAAGTTCAGATAATATTGACGTTCTGAATGCAATCGATGAAATCATCGAGGGTGAGAAGACAACAGAGGAATCTAAAGAGGTTCTAGAAGACAAACATTTGAAGGAATTATTGCAAGAACAACTTTCGAGTGACACAAAGATGCTACAAATGGAAGTTATGATCGATAAGATAAAAGCTGTACTAGTAGAATATGTGCAATACATAGCTACAAACCAAAATATAGAGAATGTTAGAGCGGTAGTAATGCGATTGGTGCCAATTTTAGAGCAAATGGTGTTGTTTATGCAATATTTCGTAACCCAGAAAGTAGCAGTCCATAGGGTTTCGTGCAAGATGCTGTCGGTCCTATTGAAGATATTCTCGGAGTTAGCTACAAAAGGGTAAGTGATCAAGTATTTATAATATTCAATACACAGAAGCGGTGTTCATTATTGATGAACTTTTGCGTTTTATGTACAATTGTTTTAAGAAAACAAAAATAATATTATTATTTAGTTGCAATACCTTAAATTGTGCGTAATATCATTTGCTAGCTATTAGACCAATTTTTGTTATATTTGCCACAAAATGATTAAAACATCATTAATTTTTACAGTTTCTGTAAACCATCTGACCTTGATATGGAAGACGGCGAAGGCGCTGACGGCCCCGGCAAATCCGGCGGAATGGGGCTTGGTGATGGGGAGGGACAGAAGGACGTATCTGAGAGAATTGAAAATCAGGTGCCATTCTTAATATTTTAATATGTATCTTGTTCTTACTAAGTCAATGTTACATTGTACTAAGTATCATAAACAGCATCATTGACATGGTGGTTGTCCATGTCATAAGCCGCATTGGCTCAATTTAATAAACATTTTTCACATAATAATTTTTATAAATTTAACCAAAGTTAAAAACTAATTTTCCTGGGACGCGAAGCACATCTTTTAGACATTAAAAGTATTTTAAAAAAAAAAGTGTGTGTGTGTCAGCTACGACGCACGATTGGAGTTTACTCCTTACGAATGATAATTATGATATATATCGAATAGAAAAAAGGGTAGGTAAATGAACGCATCTGCTAAAATGATAAGAGAAACAAACATATATCTGTAATTATTCGGATTATTTATATTACTTCAATAATGCGTATTACATAAAGTATGTTACAAAATAATATAAAATAGCGCCATCTAGTGGCAAGTTTTATAAATTGTAAGATTGCAAGTTTATCAATCTATGTATTTTGGTTCCAAATATTATAATGGTAACTTAATATAATTGTTTATATTAAAGTAAATTTTAATATAATATAATTATTTATATTTAAAACAATGTTAAACGTTTTATAACTTAAAACTTAATAATTATAATTTCTTTGCCATCTATAAAATATCCTTGTTGCAATTTACGGATGAAATTTATATGAGACTCAATAAACATGTTATTATATGTAATTTGGATTGTTTCTGAATGTTTTATAATTCTAGAATTCATTTAAAACGTATTGCTAATTTTATATAACTTATTTTGAACATAATTCATTAGCAATAATTCTGTAATAAATATTAAATAATACTGTTTTGATTTTGCCCGTTTATCGTTGATAGATGGTGCTGATCAATAATGCATCCATTTTTATAAGTTAAATTAATATATCAGTAACTTACAAAAGCCTCTTTATGTTATAAACTTATTTTGCTAATATTATATCTTATTCAATTGCTTACTGATTTTATTACTCTTCTTTAAAAACGTTCATAAAAGATTGTTAATCATATTATGGCGCCAATGTTCATATTTTTCACAGTGTTTATAAATGATCAAACCTATAACTTAATTTATGCAAAAATGTAAACAAATTAGTTAATGACGTTTTAATGTTTTATATATTGCTAATTATTTTTATTGTAATAATTACTTTCATATGGGATTTGAACTTACTGTATTTTAAATTAATAAAAGCACTCTTGATTCATATTTTGGTTACCGTTACGCCTCAACTTTTCGTGTTACACTTGATTTTACTCCTCATAAAATTTCCGTACCGGGCCTTATAACTCAAATCGTTTCTTAAGGAGTAAACTCCAATAATGTATGTAATGTAATAAATTATGTACATAGGATCAATTGGACGATGCTCAACGTCCAGGCGAAGAGAAGAAACAAGAAGATAAAGACTGCAAGGAGGAAGAGAAAGGAGTTAACATGACGGACGATTTTGACTCGCATTTGCAAGATGTTGAAGAGAAAGGTATGAAATTATGAATATAAAAGAAATTGAACTATATAGTAGCAATAGACTGGACTTGAATAGGAAGTGACATTCGCGAATGATTACGCCAATCTTTTTTTTTTAAATCTTAACAATGTATGCTCTAATAGCTCTAATATTTAAAATGTTTTTATATAAATAATAATCCATTTGTTAATCATAACAACATTTTATTTTTCTCTGTGCAAATTGAACTTGTATGAAACTAACTTACTAACTAGTTCAATTCAATATTAGGCGAGAAAATAATGTAATAAAGAGAAAATAGCATCGATTTCAAATAGAATATTACTACTATATATTTGTCATTTTTGAATAGAAGCCGATGGTTCAGATCAAGAGGATGATAACGAAGATGCAGACAAGCAAATGGGTGAAACAGATAATGCTGCTGAGAAGTAAGTTCATAAAATAAATTATTTTACTATAAGAACAATATAATAATTAGTGCACTTAAGAAAAAATAGACGAAACGTGTAAAATATTTGTAAATTGTAAATTTTAGGTTGGACCAGCAAATATGGGGTTCAGAAGACGAGGAAGACCTAGAAGAAGAACAAGAAAAGAAAGATAAAGATGAAAAGGGGAAAGGAGAGAGTACAGGAGAGAAAGAGATGGCTGCGAAAGAGCAAGAGGAAGGAACGGACGATGGGTCGGAAGGAAAGGATAAACAGAAGAAGAAAGATATCAACGAAATTAATGAACCGGAGGTTGATGATGATCATGTAAGTTGTAAAATATTATTTGGAGCTTATGAAAGTCGTGATCTATTGGCGTGTTTCTGAGCAATGAAAGTAGTAAGGTGTGTGTAACATTGTGATTACGCAAGGAGAAATATATTGATAGATCATAATTGTGATAATTTTTTTACTTTTATAATAACATTATAGTGTAAAACTAAATAGATGCAAATGATTTTGTTTAGAAATTATATCACAATAAAACCATCGTATGCCAAATTTAGATTGCTAAAAATATGTAAATTAATATTTTATTCCTATTAAGCGAACGAAACAAGTATTTCATCGAAGTAATGATGACCATTATATTTTGATATTTAGGTGGACCCCTACCACGGCAAAGAACAACAATTACCGGAGCCGGAAGACTTTGAACTTCCTGACAACATGAATTTAGACGGAGAGGAGGGCGAAGATGAGGTAAAAATTATTCTAACTATATCTGAACCAGATTTATCATAAGTTAGGTAGGATATAAGATTACTTTAGGATTTTCATTTTCATTATTTGTATCTCAAACAGTTACATAACATAACAATATTCAAAATTTCATCACAAGTATTTTTCTCCTGTATTTTGACGTTTGCTTCATAACAAAAAAACATTACAATATTTTTTAATCTGTAGGAGGAAGGAGAAACAGAAACGGAAAATCCATTCGAAATAGATGTATCGAAAATTCCTGTCACTGAGGAAGAAGAAACGCCAAAGGAACCGGAGGAAAAAGATGATAAACACGGTTTTGAAGTTTCCAGCGATGAAGAGGGCGATGGAGATGATAAGGAAGAACAGCAGGTCAGTGAATTTATTTTTCTTTAATATTTTTTTGCAAACATTTAAAGTAAACAAATCACGTATATAAAGAACTGTTATTTTCAAAATATGCATATGAAAGGCGAATTTGAAATATCTTGTATAAACTTTCAGTTATTTTTTATATTTACAAAAAAATGTTTAACAGTTGGTCTTGTAGTAAATAAGACTGTATTTTCAATTTAATCTGTAAATGAAATATCTTTACTAATAGGATTGCATGGAGATATTTTTCTGTCTTATAAATCAATTTTATCATATTCTTCTTGTTTTGTAAATATAAAAAACATTAGTAAAGTGAATTCAGTAATTTATTCTTAAAATTTAACTGATGTATAACAGGGCAAAGAAGACACACAGGAACAAACTGGTCCAGAAGACGACAAACAAGATGAAGAGAAAGGGCCTGATGATGATAACACCGAGAACGCTCAGGACAATCCAGAAGATGATTCAAATAAACCGGATCCAACGGAAGCAGAACAAGAAGTTAACCAAGAAGAAGAAGATTTGCCAAAGAATCCAGAGGAAATAAACGAACAGGATGAAGTTGATGAAAAGAGTCAAGAAGCTAATCCTCAAGCGAATCCGTCTAGTGATGATCCCTCAGCGGGTGAGAAGGCAGAGAATGCAGATATGGATAGAGGAACCACTGATAATGTAGATACTAATGAACAACAGGCTAAGGATGAGGATGCAGAACTTACTGTGAGTATTTCTTTACAAAATATAGTTACTTTACAGTAATATAAAAACTTTAAGGTTGGTAAACTATTTATTGTTAAATAAATAAAAATATATTTTGTTGATTTTTATCGACATAGTCCTGGTGTTTGCGTACGTTGTGTTACTAAATTCCTGATTTCTTCTCTGAATGTTTAAGACAATTATAATATTCAACTATAGGTAAATACGTAGTAGGCCTCAGAAACTATTTCTTTAGAATTAGTATGATGTATGATTTGTATAAACAGTGATAACGGATGATCAATTAGAGACAACAACTCTACTCTATTCATACTGATTTTATCGATACGCGTACTTAATTAGTCAATTATCTTTATTGGAGTGTTATTGCAATTGGCATAAAAGAAACTTTATACGAATCACTGTTATGTATTCTATCTCATTCTCTCGAATACTAATCCTATAGATGTATGTATTTGTCTCTTTTTAGTGTTACTTCGTTTCACAGGCTTTCAAATCAAAACATTACTATAGAAGTTAATACTTATTTTATTACAGGAACAAGCCCAAGAGCAAGTGGGTGAAGACAAGCAGACGAAGGGTCGTTCGGAGCTGGACAAGAGCGACAGAGGACACCGCGGTGAGAAGCAAGCGGCTCGTACTGACAGTGCACAAGACACGGAGAAACGACATGAGAACAAACCTGGACGCACTGATAAGGAACGCACTTTGGGTATGCATTATAATCTGCAGTAAAGTATTTTTAAGTAGAAAAGATTATCAAGTACAACAGTAAAATTACACACGAACACTTTTACCCTTACACATTTTTCCCACATCGTGGGTGCCATGTCTATAACAAGTGAAAACCCAGAACAAAAATCTAAATTAATTATTTAGATATCTGGGAATTGAAACCGAACCATTAAGTGAGTACAGTTTAGATCCCGCTATCTAAATAATTAATCCCGTAAAACCGCTATGTTGACAGCTCCGCAACGTGGATTCGTATGTGCTTATTTGGTTAAATAAGGAACTTCTATGTAATACTTCAGAATACTACGGCACTACTGTACTACTTCAGTTTAAGCTTTGTGTGTCATCTGTGAATGAGTCAGTTGCTTTACGCGTTAAACTGTACGTCTGCCAGTCAGTAATTAAATAACTTTAATTATTGAATTATTTCAGGCGACGTAAACGAGAAGAAATACAAACAAGCGCGCATGTTGAACGTGGAGACGGAAGATGCCGCTGAGGAAGGCGGCGAGGCGGACGAGAGCGAACAAGAGGCTGATGCGTACCAACATGTCAAACAGGCGAAGAAAGATGATTTACAGGTAACCTCATCATCAACCCATTACTACCCCACTGCTGGGCACGGGACTCCTCTCATAATGAGAACGCTTAACCCATAGTCCACCGCGCTGGCCCAGTGCGTATTGGTAGACTTCACATTCCTTACGATTTTTTCCTTCACCGTTTAGCAAGTGATAATTAATTTCTAATACGCACATAACTTTGAAAAATCAGAGGTGCGTGTCTGGGATTTTAACCTCTTGAGAGGCCGAGTTTCTTAAACAGGTAACCTAACCTAAACCTAACGTACGTTCATCTACCCTTAAAAGTCAGTAGTAATACCAAATGTTCCAAGGTCTGTGTTCTGTTCTAGCTTCAAGCAAGTTTTAAGAAATTTCTTAAAAACTTAAGTAGATAATATTTAGTCTATTACTACAAATGTAAAATATCGAGCTGCTATTAATAGACTGGTATTAATTAACTTATTTTTCTGTCATTGTTTTATATTTATTTTTTTACCTGTTTATTTTATAGGCGATAGACGCAGCGACCAAAGAGCAGGCCGAGGAACAACCCACTCTGCAGAAAGAAGACGAGGAAGCAGAGAAACTGAAGGATGACGAACAAGTTCCTATGGACGTTGATGAGGAAGATATACAGGTTATTGTCAACCTTCACTGTTATCCCTTTTTAAAATGCTATATAATATAATGTTATAGTAGTAGTAGTAGTAGTAGTAGTAGTAGTAGTACATGTAGTTGGTTATGTTTTAAATAGTTAGGTACGTTTTTGTGCGGGTCAGATCACAATCTGACTTGCCGTTTTTCACATAGTTTTATATTATATTCATATTCATATAAATATATGTATGTTAACTATTTGGATATTGTAAAAACAGGTCTCATTTAGGTTACCTAATATTTTATATTTATAAAGTAAGTGCAACCTACCATATTACGTAATATTTTATAATATTTACTATACGTTTTAGGTGGAAAAATCCGAAGAACTGAAACCAGAGAAAGTGAAGGACGGTGCAAAGAAAGACCAAGAGAAAACTGGCAACAAAAATGAAGGCACCGATGACCCAACTGGCGAAGCTGGTATGGAGATAGAGGGCGACACTGTGCTCACTGAAACCGTGCCCCGGGGTCGGGACACTACGTACCATACACGGTATGTTCTGTATTTTATTCGTTTTCGTCATTACAGAGGTTGCCTAGAAATATTAACCTATACGTAGGATTTAGTATAAAATTCACCAAAAAATTGTTACCAGAAAAGATGTACTTGTTAATGACTGTTCATTATCACCTACTTTCTACAGTTCTACTAGGTAACATGACACTTTAGAAATATTAAGATAATAGTCCAACACTGACAAAAAGTATTCAAGAATATCACCATTCAGACCTACAGACCATTTACAGAAGAATTTACATATGTTTGAAATACCACTTTGTTGGTTACTAGAGGCGTGGTCCTGCATGGATTCCGCCGCCGAGGGGGTAGCGAGAGGATATGTCGGACTTTGCAATAAATACATTTGAAACGCGTTAGAAAAAGTGATCTAATTTAACCAAATTTCCCCTTTGAAATATCTTAAGCTGCAACCGCGCCAGTTATTATATTTTACAGTTCATATTTTCAGTGTGGACGATACCCAAGAGCGTGCCGACGACATAACCCTAGAGCAGTACGTGAGCATGCGGGGCTGTATGACCGAGAGTCGTATACAAGGCGGGGCGGCCGCGGCGAGCGCCTGGCGCAGTGCGTGGACACTCGCTGCTCCGGCGGCGAGGGCACTGTGCGAGCGGCTGCGGCTCGTGTTAGAACCCACTGGACGGTCTAGGAAAGCTGGTGAGGAACTTAGTTTGCTAGATGAACTTAGTTTTGTATAGATGAAAAAGAATGATTTTGATGATCACTAAACTACTGTATTTATTGAATTCTTATTTTTATTTGTAATACATTACATAGTGTACCTAATACCAATAGCAATGCTAATAAGCTCACTAGCTTACCTACGCGTTCGCTCGTAACAATATTTATTATAAAACACTTTCTACACTCACAGTCCCACTAGGATTGGATATTGTCATGTCATATGTCAAAAATTCCTATTCCTAATTTAAGTATCTGTTTGGCCGGGGATCAAACCCGGACTCCTCTACGCGTCAGATCGGCACGGTGACCGCTCTTCCAGTAATCCAAGTAATCAATCTATTAAAGTTCTATTAAACAAATAACATTTTCCACAGGCGACTTCCGTACGGGCCGTTCGATCAACATGCGTCGTGTTATCCCATACATCGCGTCCCACTTCCGCAAGGACCGCATATGGCTCCGACGCACCAAGCCAGCAAAACGCGACTACAAGATCGCCATCGCAGTGGACGACTCAAGCTCCATGGCGGACAACAGGAGCAAGGAGCTAGCGTTTGAAAGCCTCGCTTTGGTGTCACAGGTTCCGTATTATTGTGTATAGAGGGCACTAGTGATTGAATAAGTTGTGATTCATCTCATCAAAAGATTAATAGGGCTATTGTATTTGCCACTTGCAAAGTTCTTGTCTTGTTTAGCAGTGCCAGTCAGTAAACAAAAGTAACTTAAAAAATATGCATGAACTACAGCTGAGCTTATGATTAAACATGAAAGTAAATTAAAGCTGTGCGAATTGGATGAAGAAACAGAATTCGTTGTTATTTGTACTTGTAATGTACTGTTCTAGGTGCACTTTATATTTTTTTAAATTTACATTTCCTTTGATTCAAACCCATGCTAAAAAAATATTACACATGTACTGATTTATGCGAACAATAAACACTTTAGAATTCAGATTCCGCTCAGCGACTTTCGCTCATATAACGCAAATGTCTGAACCGGCTCAAAAATAATTACCATATTTTTTTTCTATTTACAGGCACTCAATCTTCTCGAATCAGGTGACCTAGCCGTCCTAAGCTTTGGAGAAAAGCCAAGCTTACTGCATCCTTTCACGGAACAATTCACTGAACATTCAGGCTCGAAGATCCTAGAGGAACTACGGTTTGAGCAAAAGAAAACCAGAATCGCTCAGTTGTTAGACTTCTGTACGGTTTTGTTCGACCAGCAAGCAGTGAGGAGTGACGCGATAAATGCTAAGCTGCTAGTGGTAGTTAGCGATGGGAGGGGGATCTTCTCGGAGGGAGAAACGAAGGTGTTGCAAGCGGTGAGGCGCGCGAGGCAGCAGGGAATATTCCTGGTTTATGTTATAATTGACAACCCTGATAATAAGGTGAGTTGTATACTTAACTTATATTTTGTTTTTGCTAAACTATTTCCGCTCATTTCTTACAATCAGATATCCGATTCCGTGCGGATGGCACCACCGTTGGGCCACATCCGATATAGTTTTGCCACATCCGCACGGAATCGGATATCTTTATCGTGACCTGGGCATATACATAATTCACTCCATCTCATGTTACAGTTAAAAATACAGTATTTTTAACTGTAACATGAGACACTATGGCAACATCGTCTGAACCACTATGTTGATTGTGTACGAAAAGTTCGAAGCCCTTCATAGAAAACATTTAAAAAATATCTTTCTTTTTACAGGACTCAATAATGGATATCAGAAGGCCCATTCTCGACCCGGTGACCAACACTTTATCAGGATTTGTACCATACTTAGACACATTCCCGTTCCCCTTCTACCTTATTTTGAGGGACATGTCAGCGTTGCCCACGGTGCTGGGGGACGCACTAAGACAGTGGTTCGAACTGGCAGCTAATACTGCTAGTTAGCAATATTTCTAGTCCCAATAAGCATATTTTGTCCAGTAAATGGGAAGCATCCATCACGCTGCTCCAGTGTACTCTAATATACTACTATACTATATTTTAGTGATGTATTTAAATTTTGTATAAAATTTTATGAATTAAATAACATAAAATTATGCGAAGGATTATCTTCGAGATATTACTGATAGTAGTGAAAAATATTTTTTATTTCAATGTATCCAATGTAAGTCTAAGAAACTATAAAATTAAGATAAGATTTGACTGTTAGTTATCGTAAGCGTTTAGATCTTATTTTGTTCATCATAATACATTATTATTATGTTTATTATTTTGTTAAAATTTACCAAAATAAACTAAAATAAATAATCGATTTTCATTTTTTAATCCTATTTTTTTAATTAAGTTCTTTAATATTGCATATTAAAATTTGTCGGCCATCGATTGTGCCTAGAATTCATTTAAATAGCAATAATAACAATGAAATATTAAAGGTTATAAGGAATTAACGTTTATATACAATCGCGGTAAATATGAGTACGATAATTAATTTATAACAAAGTGAAAATGAAATAATAAACTCTTTAAAAAATAATATTGTATATTTGTCAACCGAAATTAAACAATATCTTAATATTTCGCTTAGCTATTTTCGATATTAACAGAAACGGTACTTATGTAATGTTAACAGTTGGGCTTAATGTTACATTATAATGATTATTTATAAATAAATTCATCGTATCCAACGAACTTTCCAAACGCACTAACTAATGTGAAATAAACATAACTTAATATTATCGCCTTTTGAAATGAAATAAGTATACGTTATCAATGCACCTCTTAGTATCTAAAATTCTAATATACATACAACGTTACAAGATTGGTTCGCAAATACATATCTTCACACTCCACCTTATATTTCGTAACCACTACATATTTCATACATAGTTTTATCTCCGCACAATGCTTCAGCTCCATCTGATTTTTAATGCGTTAATAATTTAACGGCGATAATATATTTAACGTTAGTCAATTACTAAAGACATTACTCAAAAATATTAATTGCAGTAGATACATGACGTATCGTAACGCCGTGCAATAACGCAGGATTTTAACGTTAGCGCAGATGAAGTAGGAACATTATAATTGACACATCCATATTTTGTAAACCAATCTGTAATATTCAACAATCATAATAGCAAAATATAAACTACAATAAAGTTCATAATAAAATATGCTAACTCAAGTTAAATATTAAATATGCATAGCTGTAACACGAAGACTAAGCCTATACGACAATGTTAAAACATGTTAGAACCATGATAGGCTAATTGTGTGTAAATAAATATTAGCAATTACATCAAAAACGTTACCTTTTAGATTACATTTGAGCGATTTTAAAGCTGTTTGAAAAACGTAACGTTTTAAGATATTTACATCTTACAAATGTAACTAAAAGTTCGCCCGTGTCTTCAATGAGTCGATTGTAACATTTTAACAATGTTAAAAAATCACTGAAACGTTAAAAAATACCTAGCAAAATCTACCTAATTGTAATGTATAAATTTAGAAGGCCATCATGGTGAAATATGTCCTATACAATACTCCATCCCCTACATAATCAGTGTAATTGAATGTTGTTATGCCACAGGCGAAGTAAACAAATAGATTTAATTTAAGATATAAGCCACGAATACAATGGCTCTCAACACTCATCATAATAATATGGTATATTTGTCATCCGGGATCATATCCAAATGAATATTATCACGAATTTTGTTCAGAGCCTATTTGGTTACTTCGCCTATGTTAAATGCCCTTAATCACTGTTTAAACAGTGTTACTAAGGGTACTAAACCCACGCGACCGACGACTAATCTTTACATTTAATTGTTAGATTTACGTGTTAGTACAGTATCATTTATCAAAGGTAGAATGGACTTAATCAATTCGTATCCCCTAAATTAATAATGGATATAAAATGTATCATTAAAAAATGTAATCCGAAATGGTATTTCCTTCTCGTTCATTCTCTATGTGTGAGTGATCAACATAAATTTATTAACACAAACATAAACTTTACCATTTGGAGCGAGTATCGATTAAAACTTACTCAATCGATTAATTCGATTTACGCCTTGAAAACTGGAATATAGAGAATCTAAATCGACCATCCCTCAACAATCGTACAACCGTCTATTGACACAAATTTTGACAACATCCGGAATATGTACAGTACATATGTACAGGAAAATCACGTAAGAAAAATTTAACACAACATTATATTTAAACTAACAACTGAACCGTTCATACAATGACTTTGTCGACTTTTCATCGATAATTGAAGCTTATCGATATTCTGTTTAACATCTCGACGGCAGCAAAGAACAAACGACTATCTACAAGTAGCTACTTGTAGATAGCCGTTTGTTCTTTGCTGCCGTCGATCTTTCGACCATCGATCGTGTGGGTATGGTAGCACTCTAAGGTGTAATAATAATTTATGTAAACTTATATATTAAATCCTGTATTTGGACAGTGTGGTCTCTGGGTAGTTTCACTTGGCAGAATCCTTGGACGAATGATTGTTGGTCTCTTCAGTCTTGTCGCCGTCACCGTAGAACTTTGGCTGGAAATTGAAGAAAATAATTAACATCTAATCAATTTATTGGTTTCAAAACGTTTGGTAAATAAACGGTTTTTTTATTCACTAAAATTTTAGTAATACTGCCAATTTGTGTAGGCAATAGTGACTAATTAATGTAGGATTTTTTAAACAATAGCAAAATCATTTAAATTGTTACAATGTACTAATTAAAACATACTCTTTAAGAATTTATACTTAATATTTGGCAGATAGTGCAGTTTCAACTATAATAACAATTTACTCCATTATGTTTTGAATATGTCAAAATTTATTCAAAACAATAATAATATGTACATATGAAACAACTTATGTTTACTATAATAAGTATATAAAACGATGCACAAAACATAAATTAATAAAAACAGCACAACAAACTATGTATTAGCGAAAAAAATGCAATTCTCCAATAAGTAGGCAATATTGCGATGAGAAACGATAACTAAACTATAGATAATACATATATGAATGTACAGGAATGGTGGAAAAATCACAAATTATATTATGAGGAGGAAATATACAGAGTAAATATTTCAACTGGGTGTGGATGGCCTAATTTTAATTTATATTGGACTAGTACCCAATTATTATAAAGATACAGAGGAAGTGACCGTTTAAAATCTTATATATAAAATTCTCGTGTCACAATTTTAGTTATCGTACTCCTCCGAAACCGCTTTACAGATTTTCATCAAATATTATATGCATATTCAGTAGGTCTAAGAATCGGCTACTATCTATTTCTATCTATTTTTCATACCCCTAAGTGATAAGGGTTGTTCACACTTAACATTTTTTTTATTTATATGGCAACACAACGTTTGCCGGGTCAGCTAGTATTTAAGTAAAATTGAAGTAACATAGGCTATGTTACTTCCACAATTTAGACGAATTATAAGACACCACATTATATTTTTAAATTCTTTGTTACATCCTATATAATCGTATTCGACCATCCACATCCATGCAAAATGTACCCCGTCTAATGGATTGTACGTGGGAAACAAATCCTAACAACACACTACACTCCAGCTAAACATGAGTCAAATGAACAACTCCACACGGGGGCAAAATCAAACCACCAAAATAAGTAAAGCGTGATATGCTCGCACCCGCTCCACTTACACAATCTCAACTTGTACTATACAGTTGTGACTTTATTTCCAAGTCCATTTTTGACACCGTTATAACTTGTAAAACCCTAGAAATAAACAAGTTATGTTACTGGCGGTATTTTTATTTGTATACTTGGAATGTGTGTTATTGTCATCAAATAATGTCATATTACACTGATTTTATGTTATCTGTTATAATAAAATTATAAATATTCCGAATATTCATTATGGTTTGTATGAGAATCAAATAAGTAAATAGGAACTTATTATTTTCTTTACACAATATAACGCTGGATTGCTTTTGATTCATCTAAGATTTTGATTATAATTATTACCAATTTTTCAACAAGGTTCAGAGCAATTAAAATCAGACAAACAATTGGCGGTTAAACTGGTGCCATTTTAATGTGCTTAAAACTTGTCTTCCTAAAGATATTTTTTTCTGAGTATTTGTAAATTGTTGTATGACATACTTAATCGTTAATCTGAATTATATGGTCACAGGAAAGTCTAAAAATCTAATACCCAAAAGGGCCACCTTGCGTGTTAGACTTTAGCCTTTCCAGTGAAGATATAGGTATAATGAAGGTATAAACATAAGGTAGATTCCGCGCCAAACTGCTAGTCCGCTCTGAAGTTGTTGCGCGCAGGTGCAGTCAGAGAGCCAATGCGGTCGAACACAACTACAAGCATATACTCCGTAACAACGTAAGGGCACACTAAGCTATGTCCCCGCGGACGAGAGCGGGCAGCGGACGGGTGTCAGGGGCGGTCCCGCGTTGTCTTCGTCCCGTTAATATCTACAATTTGCTGTTGCGACGCGATTCAATTCTATTCAGAGCGGACTAGCAGTTCGGCGCGGACTCTACCATTTAAGTTTAGACATGAGTAGGTTATAAAGTTTGTTTTTATTACTATAATATAGGTGTAAGTGTGTGTGTGTGTGTGTGTGTGTGTATATGTGTACATACCTCGTCGTGTTTCTCCTCGGCGGTGACGCGCTCGTCCTCGTCGTCGCTGTCGTCGTCCGGCGACGAGTCCCCGCCCGAGCCCGCCGTGTCCACTACTGGTTTCACTGGAAATTTAAAGCATTCTGCTAGAAACTTACACGTTATTTGATAGTCTTACAATTCTAAAATTGTGCACTTATGTTTACTAGAACCATAAGGTTATATAGTATCTTAAGACCAGTTTGAATTTTGAATAATTTTACTAATGAGTTTTTATTAGAATGTCTATTGTGTTTTTTAATGATCTTCACAAAACTTACGATTATCTGACGGTTACAATACTCTCTCTAATTTACTTACATGATACATAATATACTAACTACATTCAAATAAATATATTATGGCTTCAATGGTCTTTCACACCTGACTACTTGAGTCTTGGCTTCAAAGATTCAAGCTGCAACCTGCTGTGAACTAAATATTTTTTTGCACTTCTCCTATACTCCTACCTATAGTCTTTACTGATTAGAGACCATTTAAAAGCCCGATGGTTGTTTTTAGTTCATTCGCATAGGAGTCACAGTTCACACGACTTAAAAACAATCAAAAGTATCATCTAACCCAGCGTTTCCCAACCTATTTCAGTCCACGGACCCTTAGGAGATCAAGCACATTTTTCACGGACCCCCTTAATAAAAGTAAGAGCAAAAAAAAAAAGCAATCCCCGCCAAAACATAATTTGAAATACCAATTAATGTATTTTGTTTTTGTTTTTTTTTAGATTAATAATAGTGTTATACATCATTGGATGTAAAATACCGTGTGCTTAATAAAACTGATTTGCTTATTTTTCGTTTAGCTATTGTTTTGCATTTTATGAGTAATTTATGTATGGTCCGGAGATGACACCGCGGACCCCTTACATATACTCGGACCACAGGTTGGGAAACGCGGATCTAACCTGGTTGCACAGCGGGCTGCGGCGGCTGGTGCGCGGGGCGCGCGCGCTCGCGCGTGAGCTCGTCGTAGCACTGCAGGCACACGCGCAGCGGCTTCTCGCTCTGCCCGCGCAGCACGAACCGCTTCGACGAGCACGGCCCGCACACCACCGAGCCGCACTTGCGACAGTGATGCTGGAAATTAATGTATTTATTGCATTTATTTATTTTGAAGGCGATAGAACTTGTGGTTGTGTGTGGTGACACCACCGCCGCACCTATTTCTGCCTATCAACAGTAGTGTTAAGCGCTTCTGTGTTCTGGTTTGAAGGGTGTGGCGAATTCAGGTAGGAAGGAATATCTAATCCTATCTGGGGTTGATTACAGATGTCCATGGGCGTCAGTACCCACTTACCATCAGGTGAACTGCAGACCCCAGAGGACTAAGCTGAAACACTTCGGGGAAAGTATGTCTCCCTTACCACAACCTTCAAACCAGAACACAGTACCGTTTAACGCTATTATGAGGCATAAATAGGTGTGGCTGTGGTGCCGCCGGAGTCGAACCACAAAGGGTTCTACCACCTTCATACCGAAGGCATTACCGTTAAAATAAACTTTTTATCGTTTTAATATTGGTGTAAATTAAAATTAAGGTATACTCACCCTCCTATTAAGAACGGTGAATTGTGTCTTCTTGCAGTGCATACAAATAGCGGCTTCGTTGTCTGGTACCCAAACGGCTGCGTGCTCTGACGGTGGTTGTTTGCCACCTTAAAAACAAAAAAATATAAAGGATGAAGATTTTCTTTACCAAAACAGAACATTTTGTTACATAAAAAAATTAAACCAGCAAATTTTTCTTCCAATTAAATTACTTTTTGCAAATATTTAAAATTATCATGAACATCCCTAAAGTAAAAGGTAAATCAACTTAATCATATGTACGGCAACATAGTCTGTCTGGAGTAATTGAGATAATCTACCCGTAAATTTCACATTACATTCAACCATATGTTTTTTAAATTTCTTATAGAAATAGTGGGGTTCAGACGAAACTAAGAACATCTCTCTCTCTCTTACTCTTAAAAAAGTTATATCACCTTTAAGTTCACACAAACAAGTCTAGTACAACCAATTGAGGAAAATTAATTATTTTATATCAAAGTTCAATAACCCCATTTATATTTTAATAGTTTTTAAGATATATCGTAAACATAACATGCATAAATAAGCAATGTACTTAAATATGTATAATTCAATGGCTTTTTGTAATTCTTTCATGCCGATATTTCAACCCAGTTAGTTGCATGGATCATGGTCACGCCAAAACTGCGGTGGCGGGGAGAAACCGTTGACAAGTACTAGTAGTAGATAATTTATCTACCCTAGTACCCTACGTCTACTTCGTTTTAGTTTTCTAGATTCCTTATCACCACACATAATATTGGTAATAAAGAAATTTAAAAAAAGGACCGTCAATCTTGAGTACCCTTTACATAGTAAAAAATAGTTTAATGGAATTATAAATTAAATAAAGATAAGATACGTTACTCTTTCTAAGCAGATCTTCTATGCATTTCTCTATGTGTGCCATCCACTCTTCTTTCTCTGTAGCTGTAGCAGCATATACCGCAAATGATTTGGATGCTGTGCGAATTAACCAGCCGTTGCGATATTCTGGAAAATAACACAATACAGATAAATTATATACAGCAAAATTTTTTTCTTATGTGTCTTAGTCTTATAATGTTCTGTTGAGTAACTATGCTGTTACTTTAAGTAATTGGATATATAAATGCTGACCAGATGTAGCTTTCAGAAAACATATTGTCGTATTTATAAGCGACATTACTACTTACCATCAGGTAGCAAGCATGTCTGCTTAATCGTTAGGCTCAAGTATACAAAAAAAATTAGTTGATATTATTTAGATGTTCCTACTACTCATAAATTTAGGAATTAGAAATAACATATGAGCGGACTTATCATTCAACTGTCAGAGATAGTATTTGCACGTTAAAAACTGAATATTGACGAAAAAATATTTTTGGGAATGCACTATTTTTACTGACTTGGAAAAAAGAGAAGGTAGGAAAAGGAAGGTAATATGTTCGGCTGTGTATTTTTTTGGCATATGATATTGCCCCATAATGAATGTTAAAATCATAGTAGAAATGTTAATGCATTCAAAACCAAGGTCACTTTTGCCAAATATGGCTTAGTTGCTATCATTATAAACATTATGTCGACCGCTACCTTATTTTTCACACAAGATTTTTAGAAAAATAATATCTTATATACATAGACTTTTAATTTAGCTAAGATTTTTTAAGTATATTTGTCAAAAAAATATTATATAATTGTCAGTTGTTCAAACATAAAGTGACATTACAATTTATTAAATATGCATAAACTTTAATGTTGAGTCACTGGCAAGCGTCAAACAATCAGTGCCATAGATGTGACATAAAAATGATAATAAAACAACACTATGATTCACCAACCAGATGATTCATGTCAATATAGTATGGAGCGAAATTTGCAAGATATCATTTGCACTTTACTATGTAGTAACAGAACTTCTCCTGTACCAGCATTATATAAAAAAGAAACAATGAAATATCATCATGTAAAAGATAGACAATTTTCAACAAATATTCTACTTGCAATATAGATCTTTCATTTTTATAGTAGGGAAGTGAAAAGTATGTAGGTATATAAAACTCTCATAAAAATATATAATGTAGGCTGCATAATAAATTGTTTGGTGCTTAAATGTTAGGTAGACTAAAATCATTGATATCCCCTAAAATAAGAACATATCATGCATGTATTGGAGGATATATAAAATCAATGTCACATCAAGCTTTTTAAGATCCATACAGCGAAAGATCACAGTAGGTAGGTAGGTAATATTTTTCATCAGAACAAATAAGTTTGTCCACACATATAATGATATAAAACTTCTAACCTGATACTGTTGTAACAATATTTAAACTACATGTTCAAATACAAATTATTAACATATACACTAGATAAATAGAAATATATTTGATAATTCACACAATTACATCCTACTGATTGTAGATTTTGGATAAAGAGATTCATCATATGAGAATGAAATTGTACAAAACCTATTTAGCCAAATGTTTTTAGTGTTTTTTGGATGCTGGACATAGTTTCACATCTTGTACCTATGTATACACATTGATACATGCACTCTTTTTTATTAAATATGGCAAAGAAGCATAACATGTTACATGTGTATATGTATATGATAAAACATGTGAATATGTACACACATGCTTTTTTATATATGGGCTTAATATCATTTGAGGATTTAAATAATTAAGGTATACTTACGCCCTTCATCCTTCAGCGATTCCAATTTGACTTCTTCGAGCGGAATAACATGTTGCTTGTTGTATTTCTTTTTGTTTATAACAATGTTGCCGTACACCAAAATGTCATTGAACAGGAAAAACTGGCGTGCCTTTGGTTTCTTGCGACACATTTTTGTCAGGACACCCTCTCCGACCAGGACTCGACCTTGCTCTGCAAGGGGCTGAAAGAAAATATTCTTTCCTATAAAGATGTATGGACAATTAGATGGTAGAGTACATTACAGTTTAAATTTGAAAAGCACTACTGCCACGTCTATACATGCCTTATAACAGCAGTGTTAAGGTCTGCTGTATTCTGCTTTGAAAGTTTGATATAAGATAGGCGAGGAACTTATAGGGCTTGGGGTTGATTACACATGTCCACAGGCAGCAGTGGCCACATAGTATCAGTTGGACAGTATTTGGTACTTGTGTGTTATAAAAAACACATACATGTTACTGTAATAATTCTCACACTCACATTTTTATGTTTGCATAACTACATGAAAAATATTCAGACAACACCATACATATTAATAAATTAATAAGCACTGTTATGTACATTTGTGAAGCTACATTCACATACATTTGTAGATTAATAGATTGTTGTAATTTTGAATTTAACAATTTTGAATCGACAGCCAAAATAATTTATTAATCTCATTGAAATAAACTCTCAGTTCTTTTTATTTTATGCTAAAGGCAGGAAATAACAAGATTAGAAACATACCTAATTAGTAGATAACTACATTTTTGACATGCTTACAAATGTATTGTTTACATTTGTATATGCAACTGACATTATCTAAGTGTAGGAGACTATGCAAATGTTTGTAACTTGTATGCATTAATGTATGCCAAAAAACGATACATATATTGCTAAGCATATTGCGAATCCAGTCAAAACTTTGCATATTAATTTACAAATAGCTGTTATGCTGCCATACACTTGTGAATTTGCATATTTGTGCATATATGAGAGGCCAGCTTTATAATTAAGACAATTGAATAACAATGTACGCATTAAAAATGATGTGTTAGTGAGTACAGTTGTCTTAATCATGTATTGTGGTGTCAAATTTTAATCTAATTATTCAAAGGTCATAAATATTTTTTGTTTGTATAACACTCATTGTAGGATATAAATCTGAATAACATTAACAGCAAATGTGGAGTTTCCCTAATATTACCTACCCATCCCACGCTTATCGCAATTTATAGGGCGTAAGTACAAAAGTAAATTAGGGAAAATATTTTTGATAAACAAAATAACACGTAGGTATGCGAAATGAGTCGCATTGATAAAAATATGATATCTTTACACAAACCATACGCTGTACCTACCGAATACTTATCTCGAGTTTGTCGCTTGATAAGTGATGGAGAAAAGTTTCAAACTTGGCCCAAAAACTTTTGAATTTCTGTCACTAAGCTAAATAAAGGGCTCACCTGTCCCGAACTGCCGAAGCAGCTCTCCACCATAGTAATCCTCCGAGCATTGGCCTCACTATTCACTGCAAAAAGTAATTTTATCAACAAAAATTGCGGTGTGATATCAAAGTTTGACGTCAAAGGAAAGTAAGTGACCGAGCAAACAATGACAACGGTGCTCCCGATGAATACCCATCACTCATATTTCACCTTCATTAACAACTTTTATAGTAACATGGAGTATATTCAACTAAAACAATAACGTACCTAAGCGATCCACCATTATCGAAATTTATATTTAGTCAGTAGACAAGACAATCACGATACGGATGAGAAAAATGTGTCACTCGCATTCGTACTGAGTGTTGCTTACTGCGCTTTCTAATTTGTACCATCCATTTGTTATGAAAATTAATTGGGTACTTGACAGATATAACAATAAAATATGAAATATATCCAATATGATAGCTTATAAGTAAACATAAATTATGCAGTATTTAGTTTAATTTTTAATACGTTCTAAGTATTTTAATGTTTTAAAAGAAATTTTCGTTTTTTTATCTGTGGATTTTAAATCTCAAAACGGCGACAGTGCTGCCTTAAATGTCATGTGACGTCACCACATGCATAATAAACAAGACAAATGAAAATGATATCGTTTGCTGTTAGAGTTGGTTGAATTTATGTTGTGAACCGAAATGAATCCACAGTATATTAAAGCTGATAGCGTGAATCTGCTTAAAGAAGATATACAATGCAATAAATAAAAATGAATACAAAAACTTCCGTGAAATAATCTATGGAAATCACAAATAAAAAACGTAAGTAAAATATTCTTTATATTTACATTTAATCATTTCGGACAGTTAAAACATTTCTTAACCGATTTCCGATAGAAGAAAGGTTGTCTTTAAGTGATTATCAAGCTTTTTAAACTATACTTATATTCTTATGTGAACTGCTTTAAGGTTATTTATTGGTTATATTTATATTTTCAGATCTTCGCGACAGTCGTATAGTGACGACGCTATAGGGTATGTGCAGTTTAAGAGGCAGGCAAGTTTGTATTTCATGAAAAGTAAAAGTTGTCCTGAATACAAGGTACATCAAAAGTCATGCTCAGTGTCCATGACTGTATATGAAAAACAAAGTATTATTAAATGTGATGACTGTCCTGCCTCCCAAGGATGCAGCCAACATGCAGTAGCATTTTTAATGTGGAGTCATAGAAAGTGAGGAACCAAAAGTTTCAAAGGTGGTCAGCACTCTGAAGTACATAAAGTAAAGGAAATGGGAAATAGTAGTTCTTTACTTGAGTAACCTACCCAACAAGATGAAGGAAGGAAAATTACCATACAGTTGCTGTTATTGCACTACAGATTTCTCAAAATGACAATGATAAAAATTATACATCTAGTTGTTACAGAAAAAAATTTTAAAAATGAAGAAAGTACACAAGCAGCACAAAAATTCAGCTTAGCAAGAGCTTCAATATACAAGAAAATAACAGCTTCAAAATGCTTTGAGGTTATCTGTAGTAAATATTGTAAATGTAACATATAATGATAAATATATACAAAAGTTCTACGGTGTGTACTCAATAATAGACCCATATAAACCTAACAAACAAAGCAGTCGGTTAATAAAAGATTAAAATTAGCAAATCATGTATTTTTATTATACAGTCCTGTAAGTTAATCCGTGCACAAGTAATAATAATTCAGTCATCGAAATAGTTTGTTTCTTATTAATTACAGAATGAGGCCTTAAAATAGAGAATTCTCGTAGACTTCTTTTAATTTATTTATTCTATTCTTAACTAATACTAATCTAACTCTATTCTTACTGTAGACATCTTTATAATATATGAAATATATGAATGATGATGATTTAGAGTAGAGGAATCACTCCTTATTCTTTTTTCTCATTAATACTTCTATTATATGTTTGAATCCTCTGTCTGCAAGTTCTTTTATCGTTTATGAGATTTCGGTTTAGGAACGTGTATAAGCAAATTTGTTACGATATTTAGCGATCGTACTTGTACACATCGTCACTGCACACGTCTTATAACTTGTCATTTATTTCAATTTTAGTTATAAAAGCTAAATAACTCCCTATTTTCTTCCGAGCGTTGTTTGTTTACAGTATAATGACGTTTCACCACAAAATGACACTTGACCGCCTGATTTAACGCGACGTTCCGTTCACCGTAAAGAAACTTTGTTTTTTATTAATAAATAGCCCTTTTTTCGAAAAAGTGATCAATGAAAGGCATATATAATACGTATACTAATTCATTAAAACACTTTCCCAAAAAGTGTCTAGTAGCCAATTAGTGTTACGTTTATCCTATTAATTAATTACGAAACAGTTACATATTGATTTTCATTTTATTTAAAAGTATTTTATTTAAGATTTTACCACCACTAAACAATATATTAAATATTTACTGTGAGACTAAAACACATTAATCTTCTGGTAGATATTTAACTAATTAATTAGTATTACATGTTAAACATTAATAAATACTACATTATTTGGGTGATTATTTTGTAATTGATTGCTTAAGAACTTCTAATAAACTAATTTACTAGTTCTCTTATTTCAACTATGATTTACAATAATAATATTGATGTACGTGCCGACATTTTATCGTTTGTAAGATAGTTATAAAATAAAGAAGTCATAAATGTATGTAAAAGTAATTAAACAATTTATGTAATAAGTGACACAATTTTCCGTGTGAAGAAAATCACATATATTTTCCTACGATTGTCGTTTATTCTTAAAATGTAGTCTAGCAACACATACAATATGTTCCATTCCACGCTTTATCTTATCAAAACTAATAATTTATTATCAACTTTAAAAGTAAGATTTCTAATAATAAAAATTTACAATTAATAAAACTGTTAGAAGTGTCTTCGGTTTTTATTTAATTATATTAGAAACTACTACTATCTTCACACTTTTTCACACTAAATCACACGATACTCTACATTTACCATAGACAGGAGATCATGTGAGTTTTCATTTCTTGTGTGATTTTTGACACCTGCTGACAGCTAGTGGTCGATAGTTAAATTTATATTGGTCTTAATTTTATTAAAATAAACTATTAAAATGGCCTGTAAGCTGTGTGGCCCTAAGCTGTCCCTATGCGGGTTTGTTCTCAGCATCTGGGGGATCATACAATTGGTAAGTAAGACTGGTTACTGATGAGTAAGTCGATCGTGACAACAAGTACATTATCTGATTTCGTTTTAGACTTTGATGGGCGTCTTCTACTATATCAGGGCTGTAGCTCTTCTCGAAGATCTCCCGTTAGAGGAGGGTGGACACCACAACGACAAGTCCCCCATTGACAACTTCATCGCGGATGTCGAGGCTGGATACACCAGAGTAAGTTACCTATTATATTTACCTATTACCTATACCTATTGAAGTACTCTAGTATCTGCAGTCTTCAAACATGTAATGTAATAGTAAATAGGGGCATAGCCCTTTTTTTACCTATATGTGTCACCTTTATTTTAAAAAAATATATCTCTAAAAGAATTATAGCAAAGAATATGCGAAGGCACAATTATGATAATCACGTCTTTATGGCTATCTAGTAAGTTCAAGATACATTTTCTGCTACATAATTATATTGGTATAAATAAAGAAAATAAAAATTTTAACAGACACAGTAATTAATCCAATTTTTTAATTTCAATACATCTTCAATAACTCAACATACATTTAAAAGTCGCGTACATAATTGGTAATAGTGTGGTATTTTTTAACATACTTTGGCTTTAATTAACTCAAATTGCCTTTCACCACCAAACTTCTCAATGCAAACATAAAATGGTTAAGTCATCACTTTACATAAAGTAATGATCATAATTGGCAGTTTTTTGTGGAGACCTTGAATAGTTCATACCAAGGTACTTTAAAGAAGTAAAAACTGGTTATGTGGAACAACTTGGTCATGTTGAACTTTAAGTTATTTTTTTTCTTACATAAAGATGTTTTTATATTGTTCCATTTTTTTGACAGTTGATGATTAAGTTACTGAAAAGCTAGTTTTAATGATTAGATTGGAAATTTTTACTTACAAAATAATATAAATGTGTCAGATATTAAAATGTTTGATAAAGATGCAATAATCATCTTTTTGGCATTCCTACAAACCAGCCATTTAAATAAAACAGCAAATAGTAATTTATATATATTTTGTCAATAATATATGATATATTAATAAGTCAATAGCATAGGTAGTAGTAATAATTTCTAGTAATAAAATGTTTAAATAAATTCAATACATAATTTTCACAAATAATTTTATAGTAGAAAAATCATGTGGGAATAAAAAAAATCATAATATTTTATTCGAATGAAGATGTTAAAAATATATATTTTGTATATTAATATTTGACAATGATCTAATTTCAGAATGCATACAACTGCTGGATTGCTGCTTTACTCTATGTCATCACATTAGTGATCTCCGGACATCAATTCTGGATGAACAACCGTTCCTCTGTCAGCATGTAAACTTGGAGATGTACTGACTTAAGGGTACATGTTGTTATAAATAGTTCCATTCCATTTTATGCTACTCTAATAGTGCTTGTGTCCGAATTTTATAGTGAAAATTGGACAAAAAACTCAAATATGACCTAAATGTTGTTGGCAAGATTATTTATTGTATGGGCTAAGAAATTAACATCTATTAAATATTTGCTGATAGTAAGAGTGTAAACAAATGTATTTATTTCTATTCCATTATAAAATAATTGTTTCTTAACAATTGCAATTATACATTTCTGTTCAACCCTATTGTTAAAAATTTTACCTTAAAACAAATGATAAAGTTGTGTTGCCTTTTTCCTTATATAAGTAAAAAAGGCTATATGAAATCAAATATAATGTTGTAATAATATCATTACTGTTTTCGTGCAAAGTATTAATTAACATTTGTGAGTGATCACATTGAATTGTACATAAAATAATTTTATTTAATAATTGTAGGTACATTGTAAAATGATTCTATAGTTTTTCTTGAATTAAAGGTATTAATGTTACATTATTGTTTTTGTTAATCTTATTCACACGTTCCTGAGGAGAGACTAATGATGATAATAACAGGAAAGATTTCGAAATTTTATATCATTTCAGCGTCATACATTTTTGTTTTTCCTAGGTTTACAATGCAAATCCTTTTATATATATCCTTTTAAATGTATAAGAAACAAACTTACATATGTAATTTCAAAAAATCTTCATACTTTTGCAATGTTGAATGTAACAGAAAAGACTACACACGTTATTAGTTATTGTTCATTACAGTAGCTCTAATAATAAGTGCTTATAGAAATAAATCTCACTTTTGGAGTGCCTTAACATGAACATTTTTACTTTTATTGTTGTAGATATTTTCTTTTGCATGCCATAGATAAGCTAATCTGTAAAGAGTAGAAAAACAAATAGGACAATGTCAATTTTGAGAGATTTGAAATCCATTATTTATTATCTCACAATCACAGCCTAAGTTTTATATAACAAATACAGAAGAGCTTTAAAATGAGTGCTCTTTTTGGTTGTGGACTCTGCTGCATGATGTTAAGTATATGGGCAGTAATACAACTAGTAAGTATACATACAGAATTGACTGATACCGTATCCTAAAAATCGTAGTGTGGGGCAAGTTACTAGGGAAAATATTTTTTGTTTGATTTTTGACTGCATTTAATTAATGTTGTTTACTTTTATTTATTGAATGATACTAAAATATCGAACGAATCGGAAATGCTAAAAGTATCAATAGAAAGGCGCTCTAGCGAAATAATTCATTTAAATAGATTCTGAATAACGGAAATAATCGTTGAAATTCGTAGGATACCTACTTATATAAATATCGTTGTTAGTGAAGAAATAAAAACTGTTATTAATTAGTCTGAAAGAAGGGCACAGTTTGGTTGGCAATGATAGTGCTCTGTTGTTGGCAGACAATGCAATAAAATGTATGTTAATATTGTAGAGATTGATTGTACCTATTAGATTTTGTTGAGATCGATCAGCAACTACATATTCATCCTCACAACCCATTAATGTCCCACTGTTGGGCACAGGTCTCCTCTCAGAATGAGAAGGATTAGGCCATAGTCCACCGCGCTGGCCAAGTGCGAATTGGCAGACTTCACATGCCTTGGAAAACTTTTTTTAAAACACATAATTTGAAAAATCATGGTTGCGTGCCTAGGATTTGAACCTCGGACCTTTCGATCAAGAGGCCAAGTTTCTTAACAACTAGGTTATCACTGCTTCAAAGTACACATTAATCGCTAATGAATATTCTGCCAAGTAGTACCAGTTCCATAGTGTGAATATTGCCGCCCGGGGCGTAGTCCAATTTTGTCGTCCTTTATAATGTCAATGAAAAGTTTTTATTTTGTTTATTAAGGAACAATAAAATCTCATATTCATTATCTTATCACTCATATTATTCAAGTTTTAAATTTGCTATACATCAATATAATATGATTTGTGAAATTGCCGTCCTAAAAAACGCCGCCTCAGGGCCACCTGAACGCTATACTTTTGCGAAGTATGCCCCAACCGTCTTAAATTACGGAGACCTGCAATGAACACGGGCGAGACAATATGTAACAGCAATTTCTTAGTAATGCCTTATAAATATAATCATACATTTTTTGTGTTACAGTTTGTAATGGGTATATTTTTCAAAATGGAGGTGATTGCTTTTATTGAAGAAGCTGAGCCCGATCACCACGGTTATGATGATTACGACGATTTTATAAAACAAACTAGGGATAATTATGCTTTGGTTTGTGATTTTCTTACCATCGTTTTATTGATTGAAAGCTCCTGATTTGTTCAGAGATGTGTACTATTTATGCCTCTGTTCATTATGTTTAGTTCGGAACATCAGGTGTGCTCAGAAGTTGGACAGAAGAACCCTATTGATCTTAGCTGGATGTCTTCGCTATTCTGTATTTATGAGGGCGTGTTAAGTTATCGGGTTTATTATCTATTTTTACATTCATAAATATCAGTGACGCTTAACTTCTGGGGCCCATTCGATTTCCCAAATCGATATAAATAAAAAATAAAATAAATCTTAAGCGCATACATATCCTACAATAGGTAGGTACAATCATAAACTTAGCCTTATGAATGTCTCGTTTCAGATTGCGGTAAATTGTTGGATCGCATCAGGAATATATTTAATTTTTATCGGACTCTCTTACTTGTGCATACGGAAAGCCAAGGCCAATGAACTAATCTTGGCCGAAAAAATGCAAGACGACGATCTCTTCTGCAGCGAATTAAATAAAGCCAAATAACGAATTTTGTAGATATTATAATACTATAGGAAAGTAAAGACTACCTATCATTTCTTTAAGATATATGACTGTATGTACATACCTATATGAATAGCAACGACTACTAATTGTGAGGTCGACAACTTAGTTCGAAAGATAGAATCCAAAGGATTAAAATAAATACTCCCTGTTAACACGTACAGCCGGAGGTACGTCTTGTTACTCTCTTATACATTACGAGCAAGAGGCAAATAGAAATGTTGTCAGTTAGATAACAATCTTAATTGAAACAACATAGATACTAATCTATGTGAAACAAGAACACCTATTTAAAGGGGACATCCATCTTGCAGTCGTCGTGTTCGTTTAATGTAAACTTAGTATTTTGAATTCAAATAATATTTTTATATTGCCTATTCAGAGATGCCTATCAGTTTGGAAATAAAATATCATCAATAAAGTTTTGCAAATTATATCAGTTTATTTTTTAAATATATGTTATTGTGATTACATAATATATTTCGTCTACTTCACTTCTTCTAATTTTCTGTCGAATGTTACGGTTCCAATATTTACGCTTTTTATTTCATCTTTACTTACTTGTGTATTTTCCTGTAACAAGAAATAATTTGTGAAAATATTATGTAAAATTTGTCTTTATAGCTCGCACCACCTTTTAACTTCTTGAAACTCGAAAAAAAAATTCAAGTTACACGTTTTTGGGGCGTCATTGAGGAAAAATGATGAGGGATTAATGTTTTTTACCTGAATATTGTCCACATCTTCATCTTTGGATGTTTGGTTGGGGTTGAGCCAGCCGTCGGCAAGGATCTGAGGAATCTTAACACGAAGCTTGAGGGGTGCTAGGATTTTTGTAATCAGCTTCCGACACTCTGCAGACACTTTGGGCTCGCGGGGAAAAGATACTTTGTTTTGGACTTGCTGCAATGTTGAATAATCTATTTTGTAAATCTAATCTTAGTATATACTTATATTCCTTAGATATGTAACATATCTGGATCACGTTGTTCAGAAATTGAAATAGATGACTAGTTGTGTTCCTGTATACCTAATTATAATTAGCCCAGTGATAAGAATTTTGGCCTCCTACCTCCTACAGGCTTTAGGAATTACTATTGTAAGGCATACCTGTAGTCGTTTGAAACTAATGAAAAAGGCATATAATGTAATTATAGTCTCGGCCACATTTGTCAAAACGCGCATTTATAGTCTTGCAGCCATACCTATTTTTTATTTCCTCAATAGCAACAATAGCAGGAAGGATACAATTAAAAAATCGATTGTTAAACGTTTTTAAGGATTACCTTCAATAACTGCGTATAATTTGTATCATCGAACGGCAGCCGTCCGTACACAATGGCGTAAAGCACTACCCCCATGCTCCAAACATCAGAATCTTGTGGCTTGTAAGGAACTCCCTTTAAAATCTCCGGCGACGCATATGCGTAGCTACCACAGAAAGTTTCACTGAGTGCATAAACCCCGTTCTTTGGTTTCATGTGACCTCTGGCAAACCCAAAATCTGATAGTTTTATGTTCAGGCCATGATCCATTAACAGATTTTCGCACTTTATGTCACTGAAAAATTTGAAAATTTAACGGAAAATGTACTTGAAATATCGTTGGAACGTACAATTAGGCATGTACGAATTATCACAACCTAGGTGATTTTTATCAGGTGAATGACACTTAAATACAATTACTTATTGTTACAGTATTTCTCATTTTACTAACCGATGTACAACACCCCGTTCGTGGCAGTAGTCTACGGCTTCGACGAGTTGTCGAAACCAACGGCGGCCCCGAATTTCGTCTATGTGTTGGTCCTTGCGTATAATATCTAGCAGGCTGCCGTTTTCAGCATATTCCATTACTATGTAGACCCTTAAAGATTTTTTACACGATATTAGTAACCGATAACTATATTTTTTATATAATGAAGTTACACTATATAGGTACATATTTATGGTAGGTACGTACTTAAACTATCGCAAACTACTTGATTAATTTATTCCTGCGTGTAAACAGAAAATTGGAACGTTATATTACGAATAGTGAATCTGTAAAGTTCAATTTCAAACTACGAGTATTTTAAAAGTACATCCTATACAGATCCTATACAGATTTCTTTTTAAACGTAAACAAATCTATCACCACTTTGAAAACTTTTCCG
This sequence comes from Epargyreus clarus, assembly GCF_041222505.1. Classification (NCBI taxonomy): domain Eukaryota; kingdom Metazoa; phylum Arthropoda; class Insecta; order Lepidoptera; family Hesperiidae; genus Epargyreus; species Epargyreus clarus. The sequence goes on along the minus strand of NW_027332231.1, from coordinate 5,639,925 downwards.
TTATGGAGAAGTAGCGAAAGAAACTACATAACTTTCGTAAAGAGATTATTTTATATAAATGCGTACTTAGATTTGTAAAGCTACTTAAAGTACATAAAGAAGTTTTAAACCTATGAGTAGTTTCAATGGCTTGTAAGAACCGAATCAAATTTTCATGTTTTAGCCCTTTCACAACTTCTATTTCTCGGGGTAGAAATTTCTTGAGGTAGTCGCCCGGAGCTTGAAACTTGCTTATAATTTTAATTGCAACTTGACAGTTGTGTCTATCGCTTGATGCAACCTAATAAGAAATATGGAGAAGAGAATCAATGTAGAGCGCTCTAGATAACCAGCCTCCATAACATACTAACATAGACCTGTCCTTAGTAATGTAAAAGTTTCAATCCTTCCTACTTTTAAATAGAGGGTTTTTCCCAAAAAATTAAGAAACTAGCTATATATATAGCTAACTATACTCAAATAAACATGACCATAGACACGATATATATCACAGTCGCTTCTAATGTTAAATGGAACATGCGATAATATTCATTCGTTAGTTTGAACACAATGTTATTAATCGGCATACAGTACGACAATCTCAATTACTTCAATAAATTGTATTAATAACCTGAGGACCTGTTCATAAAATATTTGTTTATGAATTTTTATTGCTGTTTCTTTTTAAAATATTTGTGAGGTATATAAATACCTTAACGGTCGCATATGAACCTGAACCAATGGTCCTGCCTAGGATATATCCATGAGTTTCGAGTACAGTTAATTTCTTCTCTGTCTTTGCATCTACACCGCTGTGAACAGTGGCCGTGGGCTCCGTGGACCTCTCCCCAAGCACATTGTTATCGGCTCTAGCATCCGGGCCTGGCATATCACAGAAATATTTAATTTGTTACTTTTATAGTTTATTATATGTCATACTATTATATAGTGTTTAGCCACATTATATTAATTTTTCACGTATTTTTTTCGGTTCTGCCGTTCATGTTGTCATTTTGTCATAATTGATTTGTAAAATGACAAAGTCACACGAACTTTATTTGAATCAGCCGCGATTTTCAATGCTAACTTATGCATTACCAGTGTTATTCAAATAACAATGATGTGTTTTCCTACATTGTACCACTATAAATTAAAGTTGAATTATTTATGATACTTATTATTTATTATGGTAGACATAATTTGTACTATTTTAATATTTTAAAGCGAAATAAATAATATTATGAGTCTTTGTTGTTTCCAATGTACTACATAACTTACAAATCATTAAAATTGTCGAAGTAACTAAACATTAAGTAAATTATTTTTTCTAAAATAATATAATTCTTATTTTAAAAAATAATTTTAAACATTTAGTCCAGTCCAACATGAATGTGTAGCATTGATGTTACACATCCTTCGATATTTGCTACGAGTATCCGATTAAAATGTCAAATTCAATGTCAAATTTGGCGTTTCTTATGTTTGTTGTCTATGAAATAAACATGGCGGGCTGCATAACAATAACATTATACAAAATAGGGGTGCAATTTTTGCTTTAATTCTAGCTTACAATAAATTGTTGACTTTTGTTAAATAGAAAAATACTTTATTTAAATGTTGAAACTCTAAAATTGTGTTTTACGTGGACATTAAACGTTGTATTCTGTCTCAATTGTGATATTTACTGTGAAGACTGTGTTATTTACCATATACAAACGAACTGATACTGTTATTTACTCGATAAATTCGTTAGGTGAGCAAAAATGAGCAATTTAAGAATGTGTGTATTATCATAGATGCATGTGTAAGTCTGTGTTCATATAAAAAAACCAGTTTTAATTTCGTTTGTTATTTTAGTGGCATTATATCTCGCTTTGAAGGTTTTGTTCGCTTTTAATTTACAATTAAATAAACAAGTGATTCTTTCGTACACCAACTTGTGCGGCAACTAAGTGATGTAGCATAGCAATAGTGGTTAAGCTGGGTTAAATTATCTAATGAAGTGGCCCTAATTAATAGATAATTACCCAATATAAACTCCAACAGTGGACTGTTGGAGACTCCAACTCCAACTTGGAGTTTATATTTCATACTTCTAGGTTAAGTTATTCTTTGCGTGGTTCCCAAACACATTGTCATGTTACTGCTAGAACAGCTTGTATATGAAATCTGGGGTGAATTGGGGACCATACGCTAAAAGATATACCCAACCACAACCAAAAGCAAGATTTTTAACATTATTTTTTTATGAAAAATATTTTACAAAGCATAAATGACCATAATACTTGTTTGTTAATATAAAATTTATACACCGTCTTCTAGGTAGTTTTATGAGACAGTGATTTGTGTATCCAAAACTATTTCAGGAGTATGCTTTTGTTACTGTTATGATTTTGTTTATTGGAAATTAAAATATGAAAATGAAATTATAAACATTTGTTACATTTAAATGGCATCAAAACCATGAATATATTTCAACTTGATTTACAAATTAAGTGTTAAAAATGAAATGATCACTATTCAGCTTTTTAACTTTAGAAAACTTTATTTGAAATACTTTTAGATAACATAATAAAATATTGCATTTAAAAAAAATGCTGAATAAAATTAATCTGAAATAAAGCAAATTTTCTGTCTTTTGTAGTTAGAATCATTAGAAGCAATTTTTATAATTTAAGCATTCTGAGTAAAGTAGATAAATTATTTTAAATTGAGTATTTGATACAACATTGAAAATTTATTCAATAATAGTAGTTATTAGAACATTTCCCACATTCAATACAACAACATTGTTGTTGGTGAAAATTATAAAAAAAATTCCATATCATAAGTATCAAGTACTCAATTTTCATTTATTTTATTGAATTGCCTGCATGTTGACTTATGTTATTCTGTTTGATTTTTTTTATAAAATGTTGTGTATGTCTGAAATCAATAAATATTTTCAAAACATTAAAAGTTGTTCTGTACACCGTTTTATTAATAAAATTTACCAACAGTTTTACTAAAATTTAAGCATTCATTATTACAAGTGGACCGCTATAAAATCAGACCCTTTAACATTTGCTTGTATAAGCCAGTGCCAATACAAATATTTAAATAATTATAATACAATGGTTATTTTATGAAATTATTTTTTTTATATAAAAAACGAAATAAATATAAAAATATTACGATTTTTGAGCTGTTTGTTGTGTGCTAATTTGCTTTATTACTCTGTTTTAATGTTTCTTGAAATTCAGATCTTTGTGTTGTGTTGTGTTGTTTATGGTAAATTGGTAATGATGATAGGGAATGATATAAAAAGAAAATTATAAAAGGATCTTTTATCTAAATTGAAAATCTACAAATAAATCTTATGATTTTGTTTTATAGAGCATTGTAATATGTAATATAGTTATCTGCAGATAGCATCTATGCAAAATATTACGTTATACAGCATTGCATAACCGTTACATTTTTCAGTATCGGACAGTTTTTCTACTCTCTATCGAGAGCGCAAGCATTTTAGCAATATGGACGTATATGGACGTTAGTGACAGAATTTCAAGCTGAAAGCCTGCTCTCGTCCATCGACATTCGAACACAAAGAAAACAATTGAAGCGATTGTAGTATATGCATCGTGTCGTGTGCGTCCCGGCCTCCACTCCGCGTAACCGCTTATCCGGACCCCTCATATACTCTGAAAATCTTCAGAATTGATGCAAACGCAGGGAACTACCCAAGCTCCGATTGTATTGGTCGTGTGCACTACTCCATTCGATGACCCATTTTCGTACATTTACGTCGTTTTTGTATGCTTTCATTCATCGCAGTCTTGGGAAACGTGGCACCGCGCTTTGTTGTAATAATTGCAGACTTGCGTTACGTGCCCGTTTTCCGTATTGTTGCAAAGTTAAGTAAGTAAATGTTTGTATATATTTTTGCTTAGTCCCGACTAAAAGTAGAAGAAAATAACTTCTTTGAGAATGAATCTTAAGCGCAAGGTAGCTGCTTCTATTTCAATTAACATGAAAAATGCAAAGTGACCTACTTTACTTACCCTACCGAGTAATTGTGCTAAGCTCCTATAAAAAATTCACTGCGGTGCCGTTTGCTCTAACAAAAGTGTCACAGTTTTAAACGTTATAAGAAAGTTAATAAGGTTTTTAAGTATTTAGCAACTTATGCCATACTAGAAGAAAAACAATTTGAGAATGAAGCAATATAAAACTATAGCAAGCTGAAAAATTGTATTTATATAGAAGAACTTGCTTAAAATCACATTAAACTCTTAAATATATTAGGCATCGTAAAACTGAACCAAGTTTCATTGGATAATTATTTTAGAAAAGTTAAACCTAGATATTAGATATTCTCACTCTAAGTTCGTTAATTTTGCCTGAAAATGTGTTAAAAACTTAAAATTTATTCTCAAACTAAATAAAATGAAGCTATATTGTTGCTGAACGTGTGCACGAAGCGTCACATCAAACAATTAAGAGTTATCTCGAGTTAGGAGTACGATATATCGCAGACTTGATTACTTTTTCTACTCGTGGAACTAATAAAAGTTGACCAGCAAAGCGAGAACTTGCCAGTCTCGTTTTTAATTGAAACACGAGAGTTTTCAAAGAGTATTGATCAATAACTCGTTGATAATTCTTTTCCTTTTACAATCTATTAAGAACAGGGGATTAGTTCTTTAATTAGTACCTACTAGGTAATACTAAGCAATTGTCGACAAACTTTGTAGGTATGGTTTGCAGCAAACTTAGTAAGAGAAAATCAGGAAAGCTAAAGATCGCAGGCTGTCTGATTCCATCGAGCTCAGACGTCAATAATGGAGTGGAAAGCAAAAAGTTAGCCTCAGGCAAGTTATCAATTGTATCTTCGAAGTTGGAGAAGAAAGTTTTTCATTCATTTATTGCACGCAGAGCGAAAGGAAATGCTTAATGGTTATTCTCTTGGTCGCATTTGATATAAAAGCTGAACTTTGTCACCATCATGGAGACTCTTTGCGACTTTCTATTTGTTCCGACGATTGTAATTTTTTGTTCAGATGTCTGTGCTCTTGTAATGGGCGGATTCGTCTGTGGTATTTCTCTTTTATGCTGATATTATCAAGGACTGTTGAATTAAAATGTTTTTACGACTTCGTTGCGGTAGTGTTTTCTTTAAAGCTTTGTGATATTATGAACAGCAATTCAATAATACTCTTTGTATAAAGAATGACTCAAGAATATTTATTTTATGCAATAAAGTCTAAACATGAAAGCAATAAAATAGTAATGTGTAGTGTTATCAGAGTTACATGCGTATTGGAGTCATCAAAATCAAAAGTTATTTTCTAGTTAGCTGGGCAAATACTAGCACGGATACTGACTCAATAAGTCTTATTTAGCTATTTAAATAGTAGGATATTGCATATAAAAAGGTATTTATAAATACATAGGTACATAATATTCCCTATTCAGCATCTAATGAATCATTTAGCAGTTGGCAAAACAAATGAACTGTTTAAATGATTTCACTAAGAATTTAATTTGAGTTATTCCAGTTAGCTACTGGCCATAAAGGTAGAGCTAGGTCGTCTGCAACCGGCAGCGAGGTGGCCATTGTTTCTCTAAACGATTCTCGACGAGCTTCCGCCGAGAAGGCGTCAGTTTTACGAGTCAGACCTGGTGGGGCACGCTCTGCTCGGTTTCAATTAAATTCAGAATAATCCAAGTGTTGCGAAATGGGCACTTCACGTTTATTTTGTTCCTCCTGCTTTGTTTAGTCTTCGAGAGTCAGATACGGTGTTCATTTCAGTTTTGGATTTGTTTTTCTGGTTCTGATTTGGATGAATTGAGGTATTGGTTGTAATGTGAAGAATGTGGGCACATTTAGTACTTCGCTACACTTGTATATAATAAAATACCATTTTATGCTTTGCTAAAATCCCAGGAATACTGACCCCTTTACTTTTATATATGGATACAAAAGGAAACGTTAAAACCGTGAAAAATGCAAACTTAACCCCTACGCCCTTCGTTTCACCTTTCCATCTGTTATGTTCCAAGTTCCAACACCTTTACTTAGTAATGGAAATAACTGGCATCGTATTACATTCCTTTTTAAACACGAGCCAGGAAAGTCGACGAGGGATGGGATACCTTGTGCCCTTTCGTTATTTGCAGAATTTTAATAGAAAGGTCCCTGTCGTGTGGATGACCCCTGAAAGTCATTCATGTGTTTGCACAAAAACATTTTGCGGCGTCACAATGCACGTATTGGTGATTAAATTTTCGCCGCGTAATATGCGATCATCATTTTGAGGCACGCTTTAATGGGACAGTGTAGTAAATTACATGCTTTACCAAGTCCACAATTTTGATTAGAAAGCTATGGTATATTTTAACACAAAATTGTGAACGGTAATAGCATATACGACAAATAGGTAAATTATTTCGACTGAATATTGCATTACATGATATTTTATGAAGTGAGATACAAATTAAATTATGTGAGTGTGTTTTCATTATATGAATAGGTATCAATAATTCGATATCGTTATCATTTGAAACAAAACGGGTTTAAAATTATCACGATATGATATTCTATTACATGTATTTTTATTATTAACTGTTCTACTGATATTGTGGACAAAGATTGTGTTGTATAAATGCAATAATTGTTCTAGTCTCCCCTACAAAACAACACTCATAAAAGAACACATGGCAATTAAGATGCATATAAGCAAGATAATGCGAAGAATATTGTCTATTCCGTAGCGTAAAGATTTCGCGTAGCGCGTAGCACAATAGCAACTGTCGCTGTAATCGTAGCAGTGCTACAAAATGCTACGGAGCTACGAACATGATAATAATGGCTAAACAAGTCTACTCAACTTTATTAGGTTAACTTTTGTGTTTAGAAAAAGCGCAAGGATTCTATAATTGACAATTGTTATTTTTTAGGACGTTACAACAAAACACGTCATTGGTACACTTTTCTGACTGCAAAAATGTAATGATTGGATAATCTATTGTTCCGCAAAAAAAATATATTTGATGACTTTCTGACAACATTCTGTTAGAATTATTACGAATCGCTACGTACTAGTCACTGAAGGCGACAACAGGTATTGTTTTAAACATATTAGTTTCATGCACGTTGACAAAACTATCAGTAAATTAGTAGATTTATACAAAAGTATGATGGCAGTAGTTACACCCATGCCATCGTTGTATTATGGCACGTTAAGTCTAAATCTTCCGTTCCGTAACTCGCAGTTTGAATTTGTTACTAAGGAAAAGTCTGCTCTGAATTTTTAATATGACAAGACTTAGCTTTCCCTGCGAACAAAGGAGTGAAGATTGTTGTAGATTTGTACGTAATAGAAATGGCCTCTACGAGAAATAAAATATTTATAATTTTATTCATTATTTTATTTTTATAAAAACATTTTCACTGTTTTAGTTTAAATAAAATCTTGTGGTTAAATGCAAACCAAGTTGACTTTAAGGAGACTGCACTACTTATTTCAGACGCCTAAAAATTAGTTTAAGTCTTCAAAATTTAAGACTATAAGACTCGGGTTGGCGCATTTTCTCCGAGCTTTTGCCTTAATTTTTTATGATGAAATTCTACGTTATGATGCAACGTTGCAGCATGTTTAACCCTCAAGTTTCTCAAGCGTTTTAGAGTTAATTACTTGGCTTTAACTAACAATTGAATTAAAATTAATTAAGTTAACTATGGACAACTTTTTTTATAAAAATATAGGAGTATTGTATTGCGAAAATCCCTTGATTTATCTTCTGTGGGTCCTTTATGGAATAGTATTTTTAGTATTAAATAGGTATTTATAGAAATGAGTCACAGAAAATATGACAAAAATAAAGCGCATAATATGCGACGATATACTTCATTTTACAAAGCCTTTATTGGGCATCTTATATCCATTATGTCGGTGATTCCTGTTTAAACACGAGTGGTAAATTGGCCAGCATGATTCGCTATGGCTAACTCAAGACTTACATTCTTAGTAAGAGGAGAGCGGTCCACTGAAGTGATACAGTTAGTTATAAGACCATAACTTGAAAATTTCTTACGTAGTAAAAATCTAAGCTGTCTAGGAAAGAAATTCCATATGGAACTAAAGTAATATGACACCATAACGTCGTATAAAGTAAACCATGATTCATTGCGAAATTACGTAGTTTCGGAGTGAGTCATACCGGATAGGCGTGACACGTAAATACGTTGGATTTTAGGGTGTTGTCTCTGTTATGTATGAATTATGGGTGTTGAACGCGATGAGAGTTAAAAGAAAAATCTTTGTAATACAAAATATCAACTCTATAATGCTATCTTAACATCCAACTAAAATTACCGCACTTTCAATTCTTGCGCGATAGGATAAAAGGTTTGAGTCGACTGTTTCGTTCAGAAACACTATTTCTAGGATTGAACCTAATTTAGACTAAACTTAGACAGTCTCACTATGTGGTCGACTACAAGTGTCTGCCTGATAACTACCTGGATCTCATGTATAAAACAATAACACAGCAAAAAGTGCTATGAAAACTTGGGCGCAACGATTTTTCTCGAGTGCTCGTCTTGATGAGTATGCCTGATGAGTCGCCCACGCTGTCCAGAGAGGGGTAGGCAAGTATGCCATAACCTTGGTAATCTTCATAAATAAATTGCAATAAATTGGAATGTTTCACACACTGCAACACACCAGTATGCAATTATTGAAGAAGTTATAATTCCTCATAGCATCTAAAAAGTGTGAATAAGGAGAGTACTGTTTCTTATGTAAAGTGTCGATAACAATTACGTTCGTGGAAGAACGAATTTTAAATCTTTTGATTATTTATAATTATTCTGTAAATAACTTCTATAAAAACCACTTTAATATCCAGGCTTTTAACAAACGAGAATAACGTATAAAAGTCGCTTTACATAGCAATACCTAAATGATAAAATTAATTTCAAGCCTCGGTAATAATTTGACTGACCATAGCGGTCGCTGCAACTACAATGTGTATTTCTAAAATGGTGTACGTCGCTCTGTAATGGCCCTAATTAATTAGCTTATTAATTATGAACGTAACATTTGTGGAAAATGTATCGCTATATGCGCTACAATGCGATGCTCATTTACATACAAAATAATGTGCATGTAAATTTTATCAAAAGTGATCGTATTATTCTACACCGTATTACTTCTATTGAAGTGGTATCGACCATAGACATATAGTTTTATTCAAGTTAGAATTATGCAGCCTTATTATAGAGGTTTACAAATCATATGTTTATCTGTTAATTCATTTTAATAAAGAAAGTATGATTAAGTGATGGTGACACTTGAACCATGAAGACAAAAAAGGTACATGAATTGAAATAATTGTATTAATTTTTTTCCTTTATATTACGAAGAAATTGATAAAATCATTACATTCTAAATTTTTAATCGTGTTTTAATTGTTTAATCTAAGTGAGTCGTGCGATTAAAAATTCGTAAACAAATTTTAAAAATATTCACTATGAGGGAAGAGCATTTTGTCCAACGTTAAATCAGGAAACATTTTTAGCTTGTAAATTACATTTTCATATTTACCGTAAAGTTACAATCTTGAGTAGATTAAATTGGAGCTTTACGCCTGTTATCACTTTAAATATTAGAACATTCGCAAGAGCCACCCTTATTTTTTCAACCCATGTGATTATTTTATACCAAGCAGAAGTGGTTGTTGCGTACCCCGTGACTATAAAAATAAATTACAATGTTAAATTTTGTTCACCCCACGATAAAAGAGATTCAAAGATTCGCCATGGTAGGTCGTAGCTTTTTATTAGTTAAGGCTAATATGTAATACTTGATTAATATCGTGTTTATGGCCTTTGTCGCGGTAACATTCAACTTTCAATCGATTTTAATTTAGATTACGAAATATACACGGACTAATAGGTATCTATATTTTGCGTTGTTCTATTGTGTATTTGAATACAGTTTTTCTTGCTCACATAATGGAAGAAGGACAAAAGGTTAAAGAAATTGTATCCATCTGTATTTTCCAAGATAGCCTTTACATACAAGGACAAATATTTGAAAAATGGCTTATAGACTATATATTGTTAATTGATTCTAATCATACAGAGTGATATATTACTTTCGAAATTAAGGTTAATCTCTTTTCAGAAACACCTAACAATTTTAGTAACAAGTCTGCAACAGCATACGTAATTACGCTATTCAGTTTATAGAGAACGGCTAACGTAATAGTTTCCACTGGTTTACGGTGCAATACTAAACTAAGGTGCAGTTAGTCCAGTGTAGTCTGCCAAAGAGAATTGGAGACCTCGGCGGAATTCGAACTTGAGATGTACCTTCGAATACCATCGCAACAATGGCGTTCAACTGAGAATTGCAACACAGCGTTGCAACCATTCTCTACTGATGACACGTGCCTTTTGTTTTGTGAAGGGATCAATTCAACGTGGAATTCGACGTGTAAACGTAGTGTTAAATTCTGCGCATAATTCAACCGAGACACATCTTACCGTTTTAACTGGAATGAGGAAATTCAAGAATGTAATGCGGTATGAATTTTGTCAATGTTCATACCGGAAACGTTTGGCTATTGTTAAGTTGTGACCCATTATTCAAGTCGCGAGCTAGTGATTTTTTAAGAAGTTGTAGGTATTTTATATAACATGTATCATGGTTTAAAAATATATGCGATGTATTTCTTGGTTTGTTTTCCTGAGAATCAACATCATTATAAATAAACCTGTCTTGTGACTGACTTAGAACTTCATTCATAAAAACAGATTTTTCACTATATTTTTTAAAATAAAAAACATTGACGAAATGTGCAAACATCCGTGTAATTTGTCACACAATACGTCAATTTGTGATACATTGGCATTGTTTTTCCGTTTTTGCACAGGCAGTGCATATTCAGCAAATTAAAACTTTCTCCCCGCGTGCAATTTCGTAGTTTCATGTCGCGTATTGTTTTCAAAACGTAACTTTCTCCACAACTCGCGGCAACAGACACAAGCTGAGTAATGACTCTAAGGAAAACAGCTTCCATCGACAAAGGGCCATTATGTCAAAAACAAACCCAGCCTCGTGCTCCGTAGCCAATTCCCTCCATGTTTGCTAAGGGCTGTTATAAATATGCAAATGTTATTTTGCGTTTAGCGCGCACTGCAATAATATTTATATTGAAATCGGCGCCTGCTGTCTGCCCTTGAACTCTCACTATTATTATACTGTTCAAACAACCCTTTCACATTCGGTTGAAGGCAATGCCGTGATCCATGTTTAACAGCCTCCGGATTTGTGTAACAGAACGATATAATTTTATGGTACAATATTCACGGTCCTATAATTTTCATCTTTATTTGATAGGGATGTCTAACGAACGATGATGTTATATTTTTTCTACCGCCTACGCATACCTATCGCCCTTTGTAAGGCTTCGTATAGGAAAATAATGTTATTTATTTATTATGCTGTGTCACTATGAAAAGGCACACTTACTGTGTATAATTTATTTTTATAGACTAAAAATGAAATAAATGAATAGTCAGAATATTTAGAGTAGCTTATAGTTATCAAAAATAATATTGTCTAGAAAAGGAATAATGTGTAAAACCTTTTGTCGAATAATATAGACAACGTAGATATTTGTTTTCTGGTAACTTCGACCTTTCCGTATAAAATTTAAGTAAAACTAAGAATAAACTTTCATTTCAAGTGCAAAGACAAGCAATTTTTCTGTCACACCGTCTGCTTACTTAACCCTCGTTTTACAAAGGGTCGAGTGATAAACTGGGCTCGCGACCGTCACTCAAACGATACAGATGACATCGGGACAAAATGGCAGAATGAAGACATCACCGCCACTTTCCCTAATAAAGGGCAGCCGTAAAAAACCACTACAATCATCATAACTCGCGTCGTGATGGACGCTGTCACAATGCCACTTAAAAATTAATACGACACACACCGAACATGGATGGCGCATCGAATGGTGAATTTACTAGATAGAGAGAACTGATACTCGGTTATATTGTTTTATTTGTATTCAATTCAGGGATCCGGTCCAAAGTACCTAAGATTTTTGAACGTATTTGAAGTAATCATAATTATCACTAGCTTATTTACATTAGGAAACCTATATAGCAGTTCTGTAAGTATAAAGTTCTCAATGATTAGTGAAGTCTGCCAACCCACACTTAGATCACATAGACGCATCTTATTCCGAGAGGAGAACAGTACGTACCTATTAATTGGATAGAAATATATTGAAAATGATGATGCTGAATGATTATGCTACGTGTTAATTTGACTATTACAAAACTATTATAATTAAGAAAATCTTACGCCTAACAGTCGATTGAGTTCGGTAAATATAAATATTATCATTAGAAATTTGGTCCGGAAGTTTTGCAAATGAAAGTCAAATTCAATTCTACAAAATCATATCAAATCAGCGACTTTTGATCATGTGTGTTGTTTTTAATTAAAATTTTGTTACGTCGATAAAATGTTTGCACAGCGATCATGGGTTGCTGAACAAATATCATGACTGTGATTATAATATGATTCTGGCTACTAACGTAGGTATCGTTGAGTTTTGCAAAATAGGAGTGTATGTGTTTTGCGCAGTTTGCCGATATTGGAACTTTGACCTATCAGTTATCATAAACGTCCTTAACGCCCTCAGATATATTTTATTACCTCTTTGAGGTATTGATGTACGATATCTCTCTAGATATCGAGTGAAGCTTAAGCCCTCTGGTATTATAAATAATATTTTTAATAGTAGGGTCCTTATATATGTATGGATTCGTTTCATATTTACTTCTATATTATGATTGTTATAAATGGAGAATGTCCATTTAACAGTCTTCATGTTTGTGAGATATGTTGCCCGTAATTAATTTGGATCATGAATTTCGTACTGAAAGGTTTGTGATGTCTACCAAGTCGCACTTGGCCGTCGCGGTGGACTATGGCTTAAACCGCTCTCATTCTGAGAGGAAATTCGTGCTCAACAATGGGTCTTGTAATAATGGGTTGACGACTTTTGGTTACCTAAAATATTACAATTATTATACATGAGAAAATAGTTTCAAGTAAAAACATTTTTAATAACAAAACATTCGCTATGTACAAATCGAACGTAAAAACGATATAGCTATTAGCACCCTTACTCATTGAGTGGAAATTGCAACTGTATGCACACACATGTTCACAGACAATTCTCTAGTTGATAATGGGGCGCATGCCTCCCCATTGCACACAGCTATCTGCACAGCCTTTAAGTTATGTTTTTTCCGTCTCTACAGTTCAATAAATGGGAAAGGCGTACGCTTTGTAGAAAATAATGTAAGAGTTTACTCGTTCATTTTATCTCTAATCATTCGTTTTTATTTTTAAAATACGACATATAAAATACCTTTATATGAGCACTAATGGAATTACTGAATGGAACTTATATAACGAGTTTTACATAGTTTTATTTATGCGAGAAACATATGAGAAAGATTCGGCGAAACTCTCAACAATTTGGCATAATTATTGGATGTTCAAATTTTTAAAAGATATTGTTGGTTTTTAAAATACCTATATTAAATCTATAGTGATATCAGGAAAATTTTCCCTTTATTTTTAAAAAAAATAAGTAGGTACTGCATCTTATATTATTTGTTATGCTTTTTATTATAGTAGAAATAAAAGTACGTTTAATTCAGTGCGAGTATATATGTTTGCTAGTAACCATACTTTTTCATCGAAGTGGTATCTCCTCGATCAAACCAAACTGGTTTTATATCTTTTATTAATATAGTAACTAAACATCTGTCTCAAACACAACACTAATCTTAACACAACAGCCTTAAATTGAAATTATATGCTACTGCTGATGTATTTTAAATGAATGAGTGCATGGATTTAAATCGTTGCATAGATTATATAAAAAGTAGAAGATTTCGACTAAGATTCTTCTACTAATCAGGTTAAGTAGTTCGCTCCCGCGCCACGGCAAGCGCTCTTCGCCGCGAATTAACCAACGCCCTCTTATTAACCCTTGCTCACTCTATTTCGGGAACCCGTCTTCGTATAAACGTATTAACAGTCTGGATTATGAACTGTACAGCTAGATCTTTGGCTAGAGCTATTTTTTCGGATGTACGAAGAATCTTATGGAACTTGCTCGGGCATGTAAGATGAATTCAGTCCAAGATGTGTCGCTACGCTTGGGGATTGGAAACCTTCGTGTAAACATCTCTGTATTACATCACCCTTTAAACTACAGAGCATTAAACACTACATATATAATTAGGTTTTTTCCTACTCGGTAATATTTTATAGCATGTAAATCACTTAAATTAAGAAACGAGTAAAAACGCAAAATTTTCAATCTTTAACAGCCTCACAATAAACTGCGCCTTACATGCAAAGTTTCTTAATATTTCCCATACAGTTCATGAAAAGCTTAATCCAACTCAGGTGGATCCGACAGCGTCTTAGCGGAAGAAGAAAAAATGCAAAATTTAATTAACAAAGTTATCTGAGAGCTAAAACACAAGTTTCGGAAGAAAAACGAGCGAACTGACACGTTAATTTGATTCTCCCGAATTACAACTGGTAGAGCGCGTGTGAAAGAGATTGTGGTTTGAATGCTAAGTGGGAATCAAAATCGGAATTCCGAATTCTCAAAAGTACTCACTTTTTCCATTATGTAATTTCCAGGCGACCGAGCTTTGTTCTGTTCTTCTTGTCATCAGGCACAGTTCAATGCGCAGTGTATTGCAACAACGCGAACATTGTTTGTTGTGGAGTTATTGATAGGAGTTAACTAATATCTTCTCAGTATACTAGTTGATTGAAATTTTCGTTATTGTCGCAAGAGAGATAAATAGGTTTCTTTTGAAAGAAAGATTTGTTTCTTGTAGAAACTTTTGTTGGGAATACAAACGTTTTTTTTATTATTTTTTGGATTGCTTGAGTTTAAGTGTGGAATTACTACTACTGCATAGTAGATTCTCCTTTTCATCCATATGTTTAATTTATAAATAGTAGGTACCTATAGTAAACACATTTAAATGAACTTTTAATTTAACTTTCAATTCATTCGTATTGTCCACGATAAAATGTTCGTCTTCGCCTATACCTAAGTAGAGATATGTCTCAAAATACTTCGTCTAGAAATGAACAAGCGGAGTTTTAAAAGTTGAAATCAGGGGGTGGAAGCTTCCTTGCATTGTGGGCGAGACATTCAAAAGCGTGACTCTACACTCCTTCGCAAGTAATTTACATAAAAATGCTCGGTACACTACTAAAATCTCTATATACACGAAAGTTATCCGCAGATTCTCACTTCGCTAACACTTTTAAACAATATCTGGAATGCTTATAGCTTAGTGGTGTAAGTAAACGTAAATGTTATGTCAGGTCAAAGCCCGTAGTTTCTATGTACGAAATCGGGTGAGGTGAGGATTTTTTATCAAAAGGAATTGGTTCACAAGTCAGTTTTTAAGAAAGTTTGTGTTGAGTTGAATGTTGTTTATTTTAATTGGAAAAAAGTTAAACACGTTGGAGGCCTTGTAAGCTATTTAAAAACATTTAAACACGGGTTGATCATATCTAAATTTTATCATATCCTATGTTTACGGATCCTCCAATAAACCATTAGATTCTATTGGATTATCGCTCCAAGACTGGTCTGGATACAGTAGAATGTCGCATTACACCGCAGTCACCAAAATAAAATCTTGATACACGAAACTTAAATTCTCACGCTTCCACTACGAACATAATATTCTTGTGCAAAGTTAGCTTCTTTCATGTTTATTTTCTAAAGTGGGCCAGTCGATCGATGTCGGTGGGTTATCCAGTAGGTAAGGATCGTCACTTAATCTGCGATGTTGCACTTGGCGAGATAATTTCACGCCAGCCAACGTCGGCGGCTCCGGCATGCTTGCCATCAATTCAATTTCATACCTATAAGTTTGGTCGGAAACTATCCTAGTCTTCGATTAACTTACTGCGATTGAACTACTTGGGAATTTATTCGACGAGCTTTTAACTCACTTACTTTTGTGAGTAAATAAGTTATGTAGTCGATTTGCATACCTATAAGTTTGAAGATTTAGATTAGGACGATCTGTTGTATTATACATAACGTTTATTAAATAATTCTGTAGTGTGTAAGGATTTTGTACGTGTTACCTATGAAAACTTGGTTAAAATGCTTCGTGCAGGTGTCGTATCTTACCAGTCTTACCGTACGCTTTAGCTCAGAACACCGTAACGCTTAAATTTTTTACTAGAAGGCAAAAACTTAATGCAACTTTGTAATCTATCTTTTTGAATACGCTCTATTCAGTAATCAAATTTCATATTGTGAAAGGTTATTTAATATATTTTCTATCTTGCAATTCGCTAAAAATATTATTTGTATTACTATCGGGAGATTCGCTAATAGAGATTTCAACGACACAATTGTATTCAGTGAGTGGATACGATTGGATTGAATAATTGATTTATTTAATAATGAATTGAAATGTGTACAAATTTATTTATATGCGAACGAGGGGCGGATGAGACCCGGGATCAGACTATCCGATATTAAAGTTACCCTCTGCGTATATCAAATGAAGTCTTTCTAAACTATTCCGAGCAACGATTCGTTGACGATATCTGCACTGCGAGGGAAATATCTTGATACTGATCTGCGTTTGATTGTAACCGTAGATTATTTAAATATTAATCTGAATATTTTATGCATTTCTCGATAAGGTATTATAAATTTAATATTCGTATCACAAACGAAATAAGAGTGAAATATAGACGTGCCGTGATATGTCTTGTTATGTAACAAAGATTTGAAAAGACAAAAAGGCAGTTTTTATTTCCTTTAGGATTCTAAAATAAGTATATCATGTGACCAAATAATTAATCAAATAAGGAGTGCTACTGAGGCCGCATTTCCGTGCGTGCTACATAAAATGTTAATATTGGCAGCAGACAGTAGCAATAATTCTATTGTTATCAATGCCAAATACTTGCCATTATCACATAACAGTTATGCTATTAAGCATAATAAGTTTTATTTTAAGCTTTTAAAACCCAATTAGTCATATGTTAACGTTAAAGATTCATTCACGAAAGTATAATGAAATAATTTCATTCAATACTTATTTGAATCCGCCAACTTACTTCATTGTGAGAAAATCGTACATCATTATCAAGTACACTCGGTCCCGGTAGCCGTCGGGATCGATACTCATATGATTGTAAATGTAGATTGATTGGCTGCTACTCGCGTTTCTTTTTCAGACCAACTCTGTTGCACTAGTTCCATTATGTTCCGTTCTACGGGATTTACAAACTACAGTGATTGGAACTGAATGCTTGATACGTATTTACACTCGTGTGAATACTTCTTTTCATGGCCTTATTGACTTAACTTACTAGTTGTGTGCTGTTGTAAACCAATTTGTTTACTCACACTCGGAAAATATTTGTGTATGAATTTTTATGTTCTTGTTGCTAATATTTTTGGGTTTTATGTTTTTTTTTATTATTAAGATTGCTGGATTCATAGATTAGTAAAGATTATTCGTTCCTAACAAGAAAATGTAACCTTTTGACAATTGTCACTGTCATCTATTTTCGTGTTTGAAAAATATTAAAAAAATGTAGTTTTTAGATCATTTGCGAATGAAACGATATTTCTTCGCACTTTTTCTTCGATTTAATGTCTTAACTGTGTATGTCGGCATTGTTCCGCGTAAATTACAGCCATTAAACGGCTGTCAGAATTGTCAGCCGTTTAAGTCATTTAATGGCTTCCTTCAATTACAAGGCCGTGATATATCTGTACTTATCTATGGCCGGATTAGGCAAACTGCATTCATTTCTCGCGCTGATGCTCTGAATTAAAAAGCGTGTGGTAAAGCGCAACTTCCAGTATAATAAATATCAAGGGACAATAACATTAAATGCGGATAAATGTATTTTATTGATAAATAAATCCGTAATTACTTATTTTGAGTGACCAACTCTTTGTGAAAGTTATTGTTACCAAAAATATTGCGTCACGGGCAGTAAAATATGAACAAATTAAACATTGTCATATTGTCGAGTTATAAAATTATGTTATAATTGTTCCACGTAATTTATGTAATTAATAATTTAATTTTAGTAGGTTCATCTATAAAACTGAACTCGTACAAAATGTTTCTGTAAACATTTACATGATGCACACCTTTTTTTTTTTGTTTTCGAGGGGAAACCTTCAAAAGGTACCCCGTGCCGTGGGAGCGACACAGGGTTATGTGGGATTCTTACCGCAATAAAACCCCCCCGGTGGCCGACCTCGGCGTTGCCAAGAGGACTCCGGGATCTCCAACGGAACGCAACCGGAGTCCTCTGAACGCGTTGCCCCTTCGGGCTCCGCCTAGGTGAGCTTCGGGACTCGCCACACCGTCTGGTATTTACGACGGTATGCGACCGTCCTTCCTTCCCGGCCGTCCTTCCTTCCCAGCCGTCCTTCCTTCCCGGCCGTCCTTCCCGGAGTTGCTTGCTGTACGGTTCGACCTCCCAATCTTGCCGCCCGCAACCCCGGAAGCCCCCTTTTAGTTGCCTCCTACGACAGGCAGGGGATACCGTAGCCCTATTCTAGTCCCGGGACTATAGGGACAACTACATGATGCACACCTACATATCCATAATTATGTAACCTTAAATTCGCGTACTTATATCATACATGTATTTGAAAATTTGCTATAAATTAAGATAGTAGGAAACAAGAATCCATGAATTTAATTTTCATTGCTTCACTTAAACTTAAATTATTTTCCCGTATTCTCAATTGCTTAAAAATATCGACAACGGTCAAGTCTGAAGAGTAAAATATATATTTTTATGATTTAACTTGTTAGATCATCTACTTGTAAAGCTTTGGCGCGCCTCCATTTAATACGCCGATGCAGTATTTCTTTACCAAACTCCAAGTTTTAGCTGTAGTTCACCGTAGCTGAGATTCTTGCTCGATAATATTCTGTTAAATCAGGAATTAACTGTGTTATTCCCATCTGCAAATCGATCCCAATCAACTAAAGTGAAGCAACTTTACCGACTCTTGAAAGTTCGTTTGGTGCGAATCAAACTGATACCGCACTTTAAAATATGAAAGATTCAATAAAAATATTATTTTGGAGCGGTTGGTGGGTGGAATGGAATCTGTTATAGTTACCTTTATATAGCAGTGATAGCCAAGTGGATAATAAACGTGGCTTCTTGATCGAGGGGTCCGAGGTTCAAATCCCAGGCACGCAACTCTGATTTTTCCAAATTATGCGCGTATTAAAAGTTAATTATAATTATGACTTGCTTAAGCGGTGAAGGAAAACATCCTGAGGAAACCTGTATACCTGAGAATTCTTAAAAAGTTCTCAAAGGTATGTAAAGTCTACCAATTCGCACTTGGCCAGCGCGTGCTATGGCCTAATCCGTCTCATTCTGAGAACAGACCCGTGCCCAGCAGTGGGACAGTAAAGGGTTCATGATGATGATGATGACGACGTTATACTTACCTCGGGCGGAAAAGTATTTCATAAGCGTTGGTGACCACTTAAATTGTGGAATCTGTATTTTCAAATGTCCACATCTTTATTATCATTAACTCATTCCCGTCTTAGCTAAATACATTGATGGACGGTACCACCACTAGGCATACCAGAAGGTCTCGGGTTTGATCTTCGGCCAAGCACAAATCTTAATGATAAATTTATATCTCCTTTCTGCGTCTGGATTTTTATACTCGTCTTTGTGTTCATGTAATCATGGGAAATCCTAGTACAGAACTATGGGAATAGGAAGCGTTTTTTTATTTTATTTTCATGAAGTGCTCTCATTTACGCCGCTCTATAGTGACTATTTGACTAAACGAAATATACTGTTGAGCATACATGGTGTGTGTTGATGTGTTTGCTTTGCCAACGAATGGCTTTACCAGCCATGTTTTTTCTATCCATTATTCGCCAATCATTCACTTTATGAACTTACACGAATGGTTAAACTTCATTCATGTTATTGAATAATAAAATAAATATTCGAATACAGTTTTAAAATTGAATAGTTAAGCGATTTGCATTTAATTTTATACGTTGACATATCGAAACTAATTGCTGGTAACATCGGTAATTAATGGAAGGTAATCAGGACCAAATACAGTTGTTGCAATTAAAACGTGTTGGTCTGCAAAAGTTATATTTTATGCAATCAATTTGTAGTGTCAGCTATAATTATTAAAATATCGCTATGTACACTAAAAGCCTCTGTGTGTGTGTGATATGGACAGTTGGACATATTCAAAATGCACAAACCCAGACCCAGAAAAAAATCTAAATTCATCATTTTAACCGTTCTGCCACGCTGGTTGTCTAAGATAATATAATAAAGGTAATAATGCATTTTTAAAATGCAGTTAATAAGTTAATTATTAACTGCATTTTAAAAATGCTTATCCAAGTAGATATACGATGAAAATGCAAAAACACTGCAATATTAGTTTAAAATAATCTGTTTGATTTTCTCATCCATGATAAAAACAGAAACATACCTACACTTTTTGTTGACTAGGATAATATAGCCACATTCTTTGTTTAACCTCACAAATGGCTTTATAAACCTCAGTCAAAGTGCAAAACAGTGGTATGCAATACCACTCGCATCACATAGGAAAATTAATCCCAGATCAAAAAGTTTCTCGTTCCCGGATTCCCTATTTGCTTTCGTTTCCCCACAAAAGTGTCTTTTTGTTCGGCTAACGTGGGCGACATGTTTGTTTCATATTAAGGTGATGGCATATTACCCGACAGCGTTGTCTGGTCCCTTTATGCAAAATGCAACGTCTGTTTACTAATTTCGAGGATGGGTAATTTTTCCTCGGGTTTTCATAACGATCCGTGTGATAGGGATGCTAACTCATACGCTAACTATAGCGTAGAGCGTTGTATGAGTTTCGGGTACAATCGCAACATCTTGGGCTCTGATGTTTTAACAAGCTTTTTAAAAGGTTACATTTGAAATTACATGATTCTAATATGTAATTTGGAGGTTTTGTTTTCTATTTATGAGATAGGTATTTCGAATCGCGGAAGGGGAGGTCGTTGCAATTTGTATTATTTGTAATATTTTTGTTATATTAAATTCCTCAACGAGTCGACCAATTAGTAATAGACCATCTTGGTAGGGTTTTTTATCAAAGCCGATCTAAGTATCGATGAAACAGTACATGGTTTTGATTTTGTAAGTTTGTTTGGTAATTTTGTTCATGATATACTCTTATACTTATATTACCTTACACAGTCTTTTTATGATATATCGTTATACTTATCGATAGAATATCGCCTCAACTCGGTTACTCCCACTCCAATCGTATATCAATTGTGAAGATACACGTAAAGTGAAACGCCGATATCTTTTGTTATTTTAGTGGGTAAGAACTCAGTAGCGAAAATGTGTCAAGGATCGTATTATTGTGAGTGAACCCGCCTTAGACGTTCGCCACAAATTAGGAGGCGGCAGTCGGCAGCCAGCTTTTCACTATCGGGTTTATAATAAAATATGTATTGTATAACGAGACTTCAAACTTGAATAAAAATAGCTTGCAGAATGTTGTAATTGAAGATACTACATCTATATTATGTCATAAACATTTAACATTAGGTACCTATAATGTTTTTTCTTTAAAATGTAGTGATAGCGTAGTGGTTAAAGTTCGGTCCTTCAATTAAGATTAAGTCTGGGATTGGAAGCGTTTTCGCTATGTAACTCTGAGTTTTGTAAGATATATTTGTGTTATAAATAAAATATTGCTTCTTAAAACGGAGACACTCGGACATTAATGGGTTGACATCGATTTTATATCTCTCGTATCCAATACACCTGCTGTCGGTAGTATAATTACAATTCTAATGACACCTTAGAGTAATGTTAAGCTACTCATCCATCCATCCATCCATCAGCCTTTTGAGGTCCACTGCTGGACATAGGCCTCCCCTAATTGGCGCCACTCCAACCGGTCCCATGCCCTTTGAAGCCAGCGGTTTCCCGCCGTCTTCTTCAGGTCGTCGGTCCACCTGGTCGGTTAAGAATACTAAAAATAGTAAACTACAATCGTTATAACTTAAAAACAACATTGTTTGTAAAACGATTATTATCACTGTCGAAACTGCTACTAAGCGGTTCAAAAACATTAAACTGTAAACGACAATCACTACACCTAATAATTTATGTCTCAGGATATAAATATTATATTCCTTTGAAATCCAAGCCAACGATAAAACGTAAACCGAAAGCTTTTGTTCTGTCACATTTACTCTTTATATTATTCTTTACATAGCGCGATATTTTCATATTAGCTCGGCGTTCTTGATTTTATTTTAATGCTAACGTGATGGCAAGGTTAGGGATGGGTCTTTGTGTTTGTGACACGTTATCAAATGCTGGATTTTTACGTAGCTTACCAATTATCTAATGTTTTAGTAGAGTAACCTGTAGGTAAATGCCGTTTTTGATCTCATAACAATACTTTACAAATAGTTTCGAGATTTCGTAAAAATATGATTGTTTGAGAATAGGCAGAAGACTAAAGTTAGTAGAGCTCGTGGTTCGAATGAGGCGGAATCACCCTTACCCATATTTCGGTGTTATAGCAGCAATGCAAATATTGCTGTGTCCACAATACTCAAACAATTAGAAAAACGATGCTAATAGTAGTCCACTCACCATTAGGTACATGATCGGAACGAAAATCGTTGCTACGTCTATTTAAAAAAAAAACCGTTTTGTGTTGTGAAATAGAGTAAGAGTAAACTAAATTAATACGCCTCGGCGTATTCATTTAGTTTTAGAGGTTACATACGGGTCTTTTTGATCGACTTCAGATATGGCTTCTTTACTATAGCTTTAGTTATTTAATCATTTTAAACTTTATCAATGAGATCTAAACTTGTTTTTGTATGTTTTCTTATATAAACTATTTATAGGTTTAATGAATTAAGCGCTTAAATAAAAATAACAAAGAGGTTAACGCCGACAAAGTACACTCTCTGTGTATTCGTAATATCGTTTTCAAAGAAATAGCGCAAAGAAAGGTGCGTCAAAATGTGTGCTTACATCAATTAATAATAGAATATAATGATTATGCTGTAATAACTCAGGGCGAGTGTTCGGAACGAGGGCTGGTTGGAAGTCCGGTGAGACTTGACGTTTTGAGGGGTGGCCACAACACGAACGGATAGGGATGAAAGAAACCTAGCCTATGTCGAAATATTTTTATACTAGTTTTTGCTCGCGGCTTCGCCCGCGTTTAAAATAAAAGAAAATACATGACATGCTAAAATACATAAAACTGGAAATTCGTACCTTCATTGGAATGACAGTGGCGCCATCTGGCGAAAATTGGTCGTACCAACTCTGGAACCGTCGTGGGCTCATAGACAACAACTTTGCTAAAGATCATCACTTGATCAAATGCATAGTTTACGATTCAATCCTTACTAATATTGATTAAAATAATCGATTTTTTTGGTCCAAAAGATCGATACTCCGATTAATCGATCTTAGATCGCCATCCCTAGTTTCCGTGGAATTTCCGGGATAAAAACCATCCTATGTCCTTTCTCGGGTCTCAGACTATCTTTGTACAAAATTTCATTAAAATCGGTTAAGTGGTTTAGGCGTGAAGAAGAGACAACCAGACAGACAGAGTTACTTTCGGATTTATAATATTAGTAAGGAAGTAAGCATTAGATACTATGACTCTCATGTGATTGACTATAGTTGAATTGACATGATTAAACAAAAATGAAAACTCATGTGGGGTCATATTAAATAGGTACATTTTAATATTTTTTTATGAATTGAAATTTTGAGTTTTACTGCGAGTTATAAGTGCCATTTTCGATGTTTATCTTATCAAAACATAACGTATTATTTTTGTTGTTTGTTTATTTGCCACTTTACTGAACTGGTTTTAAATGCAGAAATGAAGTATTATATACTTGCATAGGCTACTTTTTAGTTTAAAACTATTTAAATATTCTATTCTTTGATATAATATTCAAATAGCAAATGAGCATGCAATCCAACTGATGAAAAGTAGCTACTGCAGGCCGTGAATATTTGTCCCTGTAGTTCCGGGACCAGAATAGGGCTACGGTATCCCCTGCCTGTCGTAAGAGGCGACTAAAAGGGGCTTCCGGGGTTGCGGGTGGCGAGAGTGGGAGCTGGAACCGCCCGGCCGGCGACCCCGGGAAGGACGGCGGTATATGAGGTCGCATACCGTCGTGCACATCAGACGGAGTGGCGAGCACCACTCTCGCCTGGGCGGAGCACGACGGGGCAACGCGCTAAGAGGACTCCGGTTGCGTTCCTTTGGAGATCCCGGAGTCCCCTACGCAGCGCCGAGGACGGCCACCGGGGGGTTTTTAGTGCGGTAAGAATCCCACATAACCCCGTGTCGCTCCCACGGCATAGGGTACCTTTTGAAGGTTTCCCCCCTCGTAAAAAAAAAGGCCGTGAATATTTATTATCAACTCTACTAGTACTAGAGGTTAGCAATGGTGCTGCTTCTCAGAATTAAGTTTAAACGCTTCGGATAAGTATGTCTTTCTCACGCAGTAGAAACGTAGCAGCGCT
Organism: Epargyreus clarus; assembly: GCF_041222505.1. NCBI lineage: Eukaryota > Metazoa > Arthropoda > Insecta > Lepidoptera > Hesperiidae > Epargyreus > Epargyreus clarus. The sequence continues at coordinate 5,615,239 of NW_027332231.1, read as the reverse complement.
TAACACTGTTGTTGTAAGGCAGAAATAGGTGTGGAAGTGTTGCTTCTGAAGTGGAACCACAGACAGTTCTACCACCATCAAACAACTACGTAAAACTCATAGAACCGCGTGCAAAATACAAGCTCAATTTATATATTTCGCTTGGATACAAGTATCGATTGACTGAATATGTGTAGGTGAGACACAGTTTGAATATGAAGCGACTAGCTTTACAGGGATCAAAGGATTAACCTAAATCATTTTGATATAAAACATTTCGTTATGAATAACAGTCTGCTAAAACATAAATAAGAGATAAATTATGGAGTTGTACCGGTTTATGAATAAATATTTAAATATCTATAACTTTTCTGTTTTTTACTGTTTTTAGTTTCGTTTAGATTTTCATCAATACAAAATAATAACGCTATTGGAAAAGATTATTAATCGACTATTTTTAATTAATCCTTCGATAATTGAATTATTTTCTGAAATTCATAGGTACTAATTAATTGTCTATAATCTTGTTAATCATAGGCTAGAATTAGACTTAAGGATCTATTTATTTAAGCTGGAAAAAGGTAAAAATCCTACAGAATTATTTATTTTCAAATCGATGATTAGGATGATTAGTACATAAGGGCTATTTATTCGGAATGAAATAACAGAAAAAAGAGGTTAGTATTCTGTGACTAATACGAGTAATTACTAAATACTGAGTAGAAAATGGATATTAGGTCCAGGCTTCGTATTTTATCAAACTCAAGATTTTCATAGTTGTATGTATAAAATGAACAAAATATGCTTCGGAAGTCTATAATTATGCTTTTAAGTGAGTGATTAAGCCCTACTAGGATTCCCTGTATTGATTCAGACACACATGACCGCTCCAACACCCCAGTAACGGGTTGATATGATAAATTAGAACAACGCTATTTTTCCGCATAACATGAAACAGGCGAGAAAGCTGCACCATGTCACGTAGTAACAAGACACTACATAGTTCATTTCCGCGGCTCGAGTTTTCTCGAGATGTTCGGAGAGGCCGCCAAGAATATGTCGAGTGTTTTTTGATATCCGAACCTGAAAGAAAACGACTTTTTTCCCTCAACGGTTGATATGGTTTTCCGCTATGTCCTTGTCCTATGAGCGTGAAGTTTTTGTCCCCTTGTCACAGAAAATAATGAGTTATAAGATGGGACGTGGCGCCACAGTTCCTTTGCGGCTGTGGTCCCGTGATATATTGCCCTGATTTAAAATTAATATTAGGATGAAATTAATAATTACGTTATGTAGAAGTTATACTTGTCAAACGTTTATTTTGTAGATCAAGTTTCAGTCGCAAAATCTACAAGTTTATAAAAAGGCGAATATCTACATCCATACTTGCTCTGTTTAATATTTAAAATTATCCTGTCGATATCGTATGACGGTGCGTTTGCGTATTAAAATTTCATTTCTGTATTTTTGCTCTTAAAAAAGTTATATGACTTAAAAATCAAAATTGTGTCACACGCAATGGCAGTTGATTCGGAATCACGGTTGGACGGTTCAATTCCATCTATTTGTTTAGACGTATGTACCTATTCCAACAAAACGAGAAAAAGTAGACGCTGCACTACACTAAACAAATATAGAATTTAAAAGCTAGCGTAACGATACACATAAATGGCACTAAACTAAAAAATAAAGTGGACAAATGTTAACGTACAAGTAAATCAACGTGCAGTAACCACACGGTGTGGGTTTAACGGAAAACCCGGTATATAACCGCACCTGCGCTTTTTCGATTAGAAAAATAAACGAGTTAATTGAAATCTCTTTTACGTGTTAAAACGATTTATTACTGCTTTTTCAACGTGTTTGATGTTTTAAAGCCCGACTTTGGTTTGTGAAAAACAAATCTTTTTAGTCGATATAAAATAACTAAATCGACTAAACTATGTAAGTGAAAACGTAAAAGCGTGTACTTATTAATGATTGTCTGTTCATCCGTTCGTCTGTGAGGACTTGCCGTATAATTGGCTGGAATATTTTTACTAGAATTAGCAAGCTATAACTGATGATGTTACTAATTAATCACATCACATTTTCCTCGAAATATATCTAAAGTTTCTGTTACTTGAAACCGTACCATTTAGAAAGCTTCTGTATAATATTATTTCGCATTTAAAGTATTACCTCTATTAATTTGAGCGTTATTTCTGCTTAGCGAATGAAAACCGTTGATTTCTAGGGGACGGGAGGCACGCTTGTTATTTATAATTTATTCTCTCAATTAATACGTCTCGACGACTGTACCTTCCTCGTCTACGCCTTTATAATAGATCTTAAGTTGAAGTTTGACGTGCACAAGGATTTGTTTTGTTTCCTAATCCCTCGGGAAAGTTATCGAGATTTCGGAGAGTGATTACAGCGGGACTCGCGAACTACTGGAGAATATTCAATTGTCTTTAAACTGGGATAAAAGTTTACTTCATTTCTACGATTAGGAAAGAATGCCAATTAAACGGGTGTAGAAAAGTTCGTGGAATGTCGCACCTATTTCTTTCTTCAAGTAGTAATGTATACGCTGTTGTGTTTTGGATTTAAGTTCGTTGTAAAATTTCGTAAAAACATGTAATTTAGTATCATAGGCAGAAGAAGGGGAATAGGATTGTAAAAGTAGGTTAGTTTCGTAAATCATTTTATCTGCAAATAATATTCATTTCCGTAATGTATCATATAATAATGTAATTATATAAATACATATTGAAATAAATTCAGCTACTCCTTTAGACGGTTTCTGACTGTTTCATCGTCCCCCATATATTGATTGAAGTACTTTGGATTGAACACAAATTTTAGTTTACAAATTCCAAATTAATCTAGCATCGAAAAGTTTTAGAGATACTAGTATATCGCTACATATTAATAATTTACTGAAAAAATATCCAGTTTAAGCTAAGTTGTCGTTGTCGCAACGAATTAGCTTTTATAAACTTTTTGACTCAACCACGATGTCCTGGGAAAAAGAATTTGTAATTTTATGTACGAAATAAAATATCGGCCAACTTTGTATCCTCACGTCGCTACCCATTTATGTCTCTAGACGTTAAAAGTATTTTAAATTGACTATTACGTTAGAATAATATACTGCATTGTCTGGTTCGGCCAACCAGTATGCGGTTGAAGGTAGTGGAACCCTCTGTGGTTGTCACTCCGGAGGCACCAGCCACCATCGCCGCACTTATTTATGCATAATGACAGGAATGTTAAGCGCTGCTGTATTCTGACTGGAAGGCTGTGGTGAGGGAGACATACAGACAGATGTACATGAGCGGTAGTAACCACTTCCATCCCAAGTGAATTGTATTCTCACTCGCTAATTCTGTTATAAAAAGGGCTTTAAATTTAACGCTAATTGGATTATTATACGGGCGATGTCTGAGACGTGTCTGTGTGTCTATCCGAAACAAAGTTGTTTCGAGAATTCTCACTCGGAATTGCTAAGTTAAATACTATTCTTTCTTAATATACCTAGTTAAAACTATTTAAACGTAGGAATGAGAAGTTAAGGAGGAAGGGAAAAGTTTCATTTAATTCTCAGCAATGGCAAGATCCCTGGTCAGACCACGTTCATTAGAGGCTGCGAAGTTTGTATGAGATCTAGCGAATTATTCGTCATTAGAAAAGAAAGATCATATCGTTAACTTCATTCAAAAGTTTGCTAATTTTTGCTCTGGTCTTAAGTATGTAATGAGTTTGATCTCGGATGTTGAAGCAAGTATTTTTTAAGATGATCTACGATGCTTCAATGCGATTTTGGGGACGAGTTTCGTGGACGAAGTTAATTGCTCTCAGAGTGAGAGGCCATAGTTCACTGTCCTGGCCAAGTATGAAGTGGTAGACTTCATAGTATAAGAACTTTTTAAAGAACTCTAAAGTCTGTAGGTTTTGTCACGATATATTTCTTCACTTCAATTTTGATAAATCAGAGGTGCATGCTTGAGATTTGAACCTGAGACTCCCGTTGCTAGAGAGGTCGAGTTTCAACATCTAAGCTATCGGTCCTCCTCTAGATAAACGCATATTTTGGGACTTTCTGACGTCATATATTCAATTAAATAACATAAAGTTGAATTTCAAAGGTAATGTAATTATTAAAATTTATTCCCACGACTCTACATCACAAGACTAACGCTCTTACATTCATCCACAATAAAATGACCATGCTTTAGAATTATTTCTTTTAATGTTTTTGCAGCGTTAAAATTCATAAACTACATTTATTTCTTCACAAGAAATAAATTTTAGTGTAAATTGCATGAATTTAAAATAAGCGCCTTCTGTAAATTAAAGTTTTGCATGTAAGTTTGCATTAAAAATCTCTCGTATTTGCACTTTATTCATGTAAAACAATTACGTTTTATGCTTAACGTTTGTTAGAAAAACTTAGCAGGGATTTATAATACTAAAAATTGTATTCGTGCTTACTCTATGTAGAGGCGAGGCTTCTATGAAGCGGAGATGAGCGGAAATTAGAGCTATAATTAGTAATTTACATCGCTATAAAATGTAGTAAGCAAATGTTTAGCGAGTGAAGTGCCGACGGGTGCAAGAGGAAGTCAATTCCTCAGTGCACGCTCCGAAGTCATGCACAATGAATGTTTATTTTATTGATTTTCACACGGCCGCTACAATGCATCTCCACTAACCCAACTAAAATTACTTTGACACAGTTCTAAATAGCTTGAATAAAATTACCGGGGAGCAACTTTGGTGTATTAATAATAATGAATGCGCTACCAAGGACCCCAGTGTTGTACAAAAAGTTTTTATTTCGATAAAGTTACACTTCCCTTTTCGGGCTGCGGGATTTAGAACTTTGTAACATTAAATTAATTTTTTACGCTACGCTCGCTTCCGATGCACGTTTATTTAGTTTAGCTACGATTGATTAATTTTACGATGTGTGTAATTAGAATGGATGATCCTGATTTTTGTTTAACTTAATTGATGTTGTGTACATTTTGTTATTTATATGTAACTGGCCAAAGATACGCGTTGCGTAGCGATCGCTATATTGCTGAGTTACAGGGTTAAGGGTTCGATTCCCGCCTATCCAGGCATCGAAAAGACAAATTTAGACTTTTGCTTTGGGTCGGGGTTGGTATACTCGTTTTTTGTTAATTTATGTGTGTGTTGTTGATACAGAGAAATCTATTGTAGGACTGTAAGGACTGTAAGAATATGTGAAATATTAATTGAAACCTGATTACTGTCATGATTTAAAGGTAAGAGACAAATAGTTTCCGACCTCCTCATAAATAAAGCGGATCGTGTTACTTTATGATTAACATTCTAACTACTACTTCCAAAAAGCGGTAACTTTAGGCATCTACGGTCGTTACGTCCGTGACCATTGGAACCCATCATTACGAGATGTACGTCAATTAGTCAAAAAGTCTCGTGTTCAGATTTTTCCGCGGAAGGGGAAAGTAATAGGAGCTTTCGGAACTCAATGGGCCCTACATCCCCGTTGTTAACAGTCAAAGTTGTAATTGCAACCTTACGATTCGTTGAACTGCCGTCACGCCCTCGAGATGTCGCTAACGAATTTTTAATATGCCTACCGAAAATCCCCCGTAAACAAAAGCCTCGCGGGCGGCCCCTTTAGAGTTTAATTGCAGGTTTAGCGGCGTTCATTAGGATATGCAGGCAGTTTTTTTAACGCGATTATGACGTCGCAGGGTCGGCGATAGCCGCGAGGGTGCGTTGGGGCGAGGAGGGTTGCGTCACGTGCGAGGTCCGCACTCCGCAGCCCGACGCATGCGAGACGGCGGGGCGCCGGCAGCGCAGGCGCGCCCCCCGACTCCCCCGAGCACCAGTCCGCCGCCGGCCACCGCGCGCCCCGCCCGCCTGTGTTGCGCTCAGCCGCGCGCCGCGAGTGCTCTTCAAGTGATGTCGACTTGTGACTAGTGCCATGCTCGTGCTGCGCTGTGCCCTCATCGCGGCAACCCTCGCCGTTGCCGCCGCCGCCTGGCAGGAGAACGTTCGCCCCAAGGTCTTCGCACAATTAGGTGAGTGGACCGATGACACCGATCATCACGTTGCATCGACGACCTCATGTTACTGAACTCTCAACAATCGCTCTAATAGCCCTCCGAGTTCACAATTGTAGAGAAGGGCTTCGTAGTTCAACCGCCTCGCTCCGAATATCGAATGTTTATGTTGTTTTGTTTGGTGACAGCGCGTGTACAAACATAACGATCAAAAGTTCACACGTTTCTCTCAGGTTGAAGTTTTATCTAGGTTTAACCTAGTGTTTATCGAGAAACTAACGTTAAACAAGTGTTTCAAACTGTAATTCACGTAATTAAAGGTTATCATAATATCCCCAGTGTCTACGAAACTTAGTTCAAACTTTGAAGTTCTGCCTTAGAGCAAAGATAGGAAGCAATAAACGCACGTGTTAGGTACTAAATGATAAAGATTGGTGTATGAAATAAATAATTTGAGTAAAACTAAATATACCCACAATACCACCAAAGAGTATTAGCATAAATTAGAAAAAACAGAGTGGAAACAACTCTACGAGTTTACAAACACTTTAGCCGCTAAAGCACGCGTGTCGTAAACTGTGTAGATATTTTTTGTGAAGCATTTTGAAGTACTTATTTAGTTCAACCGAAAATCCAATAGGAACAGACATTTCGTTAGACGGAAATAGAGTCGATTTCATTTCGAACCATAAACGGAATAGTTATTAGAACTGCGGTCCGCAAGTAACGGGCCGGAGTCACGCGAAAATTCATCCTACAGGAATAAAGCTAGTGCAGAACTATAGCCCATTGTTTTATTGTGCAGTCTGCATTGCGGGGGACAGCCACGTGGCCCTCATTAGTGCACAAAGCGAGCCAGTTTGTTCTGCGTTTTGCAACGCTACGGCGCGGATTACTGAGCCGGTGTTTAACGTACCGAGCGGAAGTTTGTCTAACTTGGGGATGCTGATATAAACATTGCTATTATGCGAATGACAGATGTTTGAGACTTTGAAATAGGAACATTTTATCGCATTGGCAACGCAATCCTATTGTCTGTACGAATATGTGCATGAAATATTTTGTGTTACTAAGCGTTTTAGTTTTAATCATTGTTTCCGAATTCGCAATCAAGTAATCCACATGAAGCACAGTCAAGCTATATTCATTCTTGTAAATTTTTTGAAGTTACATTAATCTCAATTTTGATTTATGTTAGTCTGAAATTAGGTATCATTTGTATCGTACGAGTATTTCGGTAATATTTCCAAAATTACTCATGTCTTAGGAACGTTGAGGTTAGTAACATGAACTTTAGTGATTGGCGAATAAGTCCAACCAAGATGCGAAGCGAAGCAGTCAGCATCAATTAAGACCAGGCTCAATTTAATAACTGATGTCATGAGTCTAGACGCGAATGTGTCGGACGCGTATCCTGCGCTGTCATTGTATCCGGTCTTTGTTTTGTTGGTATTGCTTTGAAATATTCATGGGCTGATTTAGTTTTATAATGAGAGAAGAATGTACGGACATTAGTGTCCCATTAACACGAAATTAATTTACCGCTCGCTTTGAAGGGTTAAGTAGTGTTGTAAAATCGACGGAACATTTTCAACTTGATTTTGAGTAAACATGGAATACTAAAAAGTTTTCTGTAGAGATCGAGATCATCACGATAGCGTCATCTCGTGCCATATTGTGTATCTTTTTGATTTAAATTGATGGAATAATTTGTGCAATATGATATAAAAAGTACAAAGGAAAATAGGCAACGTGTAAACATATGGAGAAGTAAAAAGCATAAAATCACGACTAAGGATCATAAATGAATTAAGACCATAAATGTTTGTCTTTTCATTTTGCTTTTTGGGACATAGTATTTATCTAACAAATATCTAATTTCCCAAATATCTACATAGACTCAAACAAGCTACACAGCTTTGATTAACACTACGTCGAATTACTTCATTAAATCAATTCAATTACATCGGATCTTACACCTGCTCTAATTTGATTTACTTCATCACTGCAATGATGTTTAACTATGTTTGCTAGTAATTAGGGTGATATACTCACTACACACAGAGAGGATACATCAGGCAACATGATATTACTTCAAATTTATTAACTTTGTAATTAATTTAAATGGTATAAACCCAAGAACTATCCACATTTCTGATATTATCAAAACACTCGTTAGAAACATAATAATTTAAGGACGAACTTAATATACACGGCAAGTAACAGAGCCACTTGAAGGGTGGGCGGTTAATCCCGCTGTAGTGTATGTATTTTGGTCGAATTATTGTGCAGAAGTCAATAAGCCGTAATAGAGATACTCGATTGAGTGGTCGAGCCGAGTTAATTACGTATCTAGGTGTAGTTAACGTGTTTGATGTCGGGATATCGAAGGGAGCGTGTCAACACCTCTCTAGTAATATGATACACCAATTCCGAGAAGGGTCCGAGTGACCACATTATGTGATATATTAAAATATACGATCAAAGGCAGAAGGGATAAAAATTTATGTTCGAATATTGATGAAGTTGAATTTATTACCAAGACCGGGTCGGTTTAATATATGGTTCAGTATGTATAATTCGAAGCCTGAGGTTTAGACGATATACTTAATGTTTAAATACATTTATGATAGGATCTTGATAGTAGTAGACTTTTTGTTAAGTAACGTTAGGTTAAAAGCCGTATGAAAAGCCTATTGGGTTTTCGATAAACAATAAGTATATAACAACGTAATTGAAATGTAGGTACCATTATATCTGACCTATAGAGGTCGTAGACATAAAATAGGTAGGACCTAGACCGTGAAATTGTTTCGCTGGATTCAATCATTAGATAATTCCAACGATAGTTCTTGAAATAATGAAGGCAATCTTTGTATAAACATAATAATTTTAATATACAATTTACGTAATTAAAATATGATGATGATTTCAAATAATTGATCTAACGATCAGCTATTTAAGTATGCGTTTAAATTACCAGTTTTTATAGCGTGTGTTTCAATTTTGTGAATTTTTATGAAGGTCAAGTAGGTATGAAGTATAATCAACAAGTTTGAATTGGGCATTAAAGCATCATCATTACAAATACTCCAATTTTTTTATTATAATAATCATGCGAGCAGGTTATTTAATAGATAGAAAAAGTGCGGAGAAATATCATTTCATTAATAAATGATCTAAAAACTACATTTTTTAATATTTTTCAAACAAATAGACGACAGTGACAATTTCAATTGTCAAAACTTGTTACATTTTCTTGTTAGGAGTGAATAATATTTACTTATATATCATTTAAAGATGGAAATGCGTTGCATTCAGAAAACTGCAGCGCTTCACATCCTTACTACAAAGCAGTAATTATAAAATTGTAATTAACACTCACCAATATCGTAATATTTTGAAATAGTAATTTCAAAATAAACCACCACTTCTTACATCAAATTTAAATACGCAATATTTTATTCGTAAAAAGAACGCAGATTGCGTTTGTTTTTTTTTTCACATTATTTTTAAAATGTTTTTTTGACATGCCAGTATTAATTTTTGTGCCAGTATTGGATAAAATATATGATAATGATATTAAAATTAAAAAATAAATATCATTAATTAATAAGTATTACAAATTATAAATTGTGTTTCCTACAAATATTTTAAGCTTAATATTATTTCTAGGTTCTTTAGTCGAAATCTTGTTCGACCTCAAACCAGTATCTTTGTAGGACAATGTTCTTGGTTCTGATATAATTTTACGTACTCTACCCTGTAGATAGAGCAGTGTAGTTATGACTACAGCTTAGGAGATAGTATGCAATCTAACTAACCTAATTTGTGGCTGATGTTATTACACTCTGCATCCGTTTAGTGGCACAATGTATGAAGCTGTATTGCAATTTTAGGAATTTTGTTGTAATAGTAATGTATTGTTGGAGTAGCGTAGTGGTGATAGTACTCGTTATCACCGTGTTGTAGGTTCGATTTTTCGACCTTTTTTTTGGGTAATAGTGTACATTTGTTGAAATGGCACAAGAGTGACAATGTTGATCCGCTATGCACGGGGTTTCAGGTTCAATTCCTTACTAGAAAGACGATTAGAAAATGGATATTGGTATAAGTTCTTTGTTCAGATATACATCATAAGCTCAACAATGATGTGTGATCGGTATGCGTTTTGAATTAAATTCATCTTTTAGATTTTTTCCTGGCAGGGATTGGAATTCAAACCTGTTTTATTTTTGACCGGCTATAGTGCGGGGCTAAAAATAATAAAACTTAACAGACCTATAAGCTATTTTAGCGCGAGTAAACTTGCGAACAATAATAAGTATCAAATACAATTATACTCAAAGTATGCCACACGGGAATTGTACCAATCTGCACGAAGATAACAATTATTGATGATATATTAAATCATAAGTATGTAATTAATTCATTACGTTATCTATTAATAACCGGCGAAACTAAATTCTATTCATAGTATTGTAAATAAGGACGTGCAATCAATTTATATGGAACAATTGCAATTCTCTACTTAATTATGTCAGACAAGCTTCTTACTCTACCGTTTTACATTATGTTGCTCTACATGTAAGCTTTTATTTTCGCTTGTATTAGTAAATGTAAGAGGCCTTTTAAGAGATAGTCCTTCTAAAATATGATCTACTAGATAAGCTTGTGCATAGCCATAGCCATAGATAATCAAGAATTATAACGTTTTTGTCATAAAAAAATATAATGAAATCTAGATAGCCTAGATAGTAAATCTAGATAATGACTTTGATATCCGAAAATGAATTCAATGTCCTAAACACTTAATTTTAAAGGTATGTTTCCTTTAACGCTGAAGGAAAAAACGGACTCACAGGTGTATGAATATTACCAATCCGTTATTGACCAGCGTGGTGGACTATGGCCTAAATTATTATTATGGGAGCTTCTCCCAGTGCCCAGACTGTGCCCAGAAAGGGACAATATTAGTTTAACGACCTTGACGATGATAGTATCCTTCAGAAACACGAGTAAACATCAAAATGATATCAAAGCCATAATTAATTGAAGCAATATCATAAATCAAAGCAACACATGCATATCTTACGTATATCAGACAATAATTGCAAGACACAGACACTATACATCTATTTACTGTTCCTGATACTGTAGTTACCGGACCGGTTCCGAGTGGGTAGATGTATTGAGCGCGCCGGGATGCTGCATACATTTCTCTCGATGAATCATCTGATCTCTGAATAAGGTGAGACCTTTGCCACTTTAATCGGACTAAAATCTTCCAATTATGGTTTTACAGTTGTATGACACGATGCTTGCTAGCAACTCCTATTAACTTTGAACTTGGCCTCTATTTATTTTTTAGGTTTTTATGGTTGTTCGATAAAGGTAGAGACTATACGTAAGGGGTGCATAATGTTGATTTTTAATTTGAACTTACGTCCGTTAAACTCAATGTCTTCTAGGCAGAAATTGTTAAATTGACAATGGATTTGAAAATTTGTAAAAATAATACCTATATGATTAGGCATAAAGGCATAAATTACTGAACAGGATAATACCTATATGCTTAGGCATATAGGTATTATTTTTCACCGATTAACTTTATGCACACTGTATAAGGCATTGGATCCAATTTGGATATGACCATGAACATTTTGAAGTATATTCGTTTACCAAAGGTTTCCAAAAGCCGAAGGGACTCGAGTCCAGTGATGGAATTATAATTAATTCAACAGCTATCATCTACGGGTTCTAAGAAACGATTAATTCAGGTAATATTAAGTTTGAACATAAGCTTTAGGCTCTACATCACTTTTTGTTCTTTCACCATAAACATTTTTCTCAACATGTTTCAAACTTTATAATACGCTCTTAAACATTTTTGGATCTTGATATATTACTTTAAAATAAACTTTATGATACTCGTAGATCCTCGTTCAAAAAATTAGATTTATGGACTGTTCGCTTGAACAGGTTGAATTCTTTACTGTTTATGCCATTGCATTATGGGTCCCGGCACCCCCTTTATACTTTAACTGCTTGGATTATAGAACGTTTAAGTGGGACCATAAAATAACCGTTCACTTGCTACCTGAAGAAGAAATAAATTACTTAACAGGATAATGCTTTTATATCCCGGAATGTTTTGTACGTGTCGCATTTTGCCTTATGGGTATTTATTGGGTCATTCGTCAGGAACCAATACCCAGGGGAGCTGTTGTGCGGTTAGGGTGCATAATGCCGCTATGACGCTATGTTGTTTATGATTCGAGTCTCCTGTACAATTTATTAACTTTACGGTGCGGTCTATGGGGGATTGGACTCATTTGAGCGACGAACCGTTATTAGAAATTGTGTGACGCTTTCGGTTCTGTTTACGGGTGTTTCGTGTTAATTTTAGGGTTAAACTCAATACAGAACCAAGTTTTGGAGTTAACCGGCTTGGTCTTACAAAATTATTGCAAAGCACGGTAACGGAAATGAGTCACAGAACCCGTTACGTTTGTGCAATATTAAATCAGATTGAAGTGTTGTTAATAAAAATCGTATCCGCAACGACAACCGCTAATCAAAAAAGGACAAAAGTTCAAACATTTATCGACAATGCGATCGCTATTAGGCGCGAGGAATGCGGTTCGGGAACAAAACAAAATGCGCTTAATGGCGACGCCGTATGGTGACTTATAGGTTGTGTACAGCGATCTGCGGGCTGATATATAGGTTGTGAACCTTAAGCGTGTGTAGCAGGGCATGTTATGGGTTAAGAGCGTGTTCTGAATGGCTGAGACGAGTAGCTGAGACGCACGTGCGTGCAGTGCGGTGGCGGGAAGGGGGGAGACGGGGGGGGGCACTGGCGCCGCCTGGCGGGAGAGGGACAACTTTATGACGACGCGATATATTGTCTTCGCCCAGTGTGGGATTTACGGTTCCTTTTGTTTTATTTTTTCGGACACGCCGATTAATTTCTTTTAGTGGCTGCCTCAGAAACCCTCGATTTGCACAATCAAGTTCCTCCGTTTCTTTCTTGCGATTTAACCAAAGTAGCGAGTCGTTCCCGTTTTAACTGCGTCTGCAAAATAGATATTGCTCTCCATAAATAATACCGTTAACCGCATGTGCATGACATTTGTTCCGAGATGCATTTCCTTTGCGAGTAAAGGGAACTCTCGTAACTTTCTCGAATATGTTATGAAGATTGGCCATAACTTGGATCCGCCATATAACGTATTTTAGAGATATTGCCTTTCATGCCAAACAGGAATAATGGTATGCCATCGATCGGGCGGCTCTATTCAAATCTGGTGAAGAATAGAAACGGAAAAAGGTGGCCAATGAATGACGGTTTTATTCAACCCTAGCTGATGAGGACATGGCAAACATTGGTTTAGTAATAAAAATATTTGTCCAAATCCTCGACTCGTGTAAAGAAAGGTTTTTTGCGAATAACCCCGCGTGTGTCTGACCTATTGTCGGGAACTTTTTAAAGCCGGATTAAAAAGTAGCTAATCACAAATTCGGTGAGGGGATGCTCCACGTTTCCGTTATTATAAACATCATGTAACGATTCTGTTAAATAGCGATAACGCTTACGTTTATAGCCCCACACTAGAACATTGTTAAAGAAATAAATATTATTGAAATATTATTAAATATTATAATTAAAGTGTTTGCATGTCAGGGAATTGAACCCGAAACACTGTGCGTGTTATAATGGTACGTTGACTGCTCCGCTACCCAAGGCGTCGATAAGCTAAAGTAAAATTTATGAACTTGAAAACTATTAATTTTGATCCACTCCGTATCAAATGTTATCGTATCGTATGGCATTTTAATCCGTGACCGACAAATAAAACCCATTAATTACGTGCATCGAGATCTACGGATGTTAGATCTACATAATTATCATCGTTTTGATTTGTTGTGGGACGTAAGAAAATGAATTTAAAATGCTATAATTTAAATATTTTGACATCTCATTAACATTACGGAACACGAAATAAAATTACGAACGGTATAACGTTTATCATAATTAACCACAGTGTTCCGTAAACTGTGTAAGCCGATTTGCGCGTTAAAACCTACTTTTGCAATACGCACAGTAAGAAATATATGTCCCCATTTGCAGCGAGGCATTAAAGCTTTCATTTGAAAGCTCGATGAATGGGTAAAGTCAATGGGTTGTAAGAAATGGGCCACTGACGCGGCGCGCGCCAGGACGGCCAGCGGACAACTGTTACTTAACGAGGTTTCTTTGTAACTTGTCATGATATGATGTTGATTAATTTGTACAACTCTGTAATCTGGCTGTTTGTATCTTTTTATATTGAGATAGGCCGGACTAGTTGGCAATCTTTTACCACGAGCTCTTGCCCTGCGCAGCAAAGTCGCAAAGACTTAACCTTTGCTGTTCTAGTAACATGTAATTTTTTTAAAGTACAGTTTTGCTGTACACAATACAACAGTAGTTGCTAGCATAACCGCCATCATATTATCGCTACATTTTGCTTAAACTTGCAGTAAGCCATACTTTTATAAGCAGCTATATATTTATTTCTTTTTACAAAAGCAACACAAACACTAGAAACCAATGTGCAGTTTATTGAATTGTGCTGGCGATCCGAGCTCCTTTAATGAGCCAGGTGGTCACAATGCAACTCACAAAGGGCAACTTGGGTTAGCAAGTCGCGCATTGAGGGAAGTTAATTTAGAACTGGATGACGGACAATAAAGTCGATTAAATGTTACATAAAATCATACTTTTATCAACTTTTAATAAGACGTGAAATATTTTCTTACACAAGCAACACGAACAGTATGACGTAAATGTGCAGTATATCGCATTGTGCTGGCGATCCGAGCTCCATTAATGAGCCAGGTGGTAATAATGCAGCTCACAAAGGGCAACTTGGGTTAGTAAGTCGTGCATTAAGGAAAGTTAATTTAGAACTTGATGAAGGACACTGAAGTCGATTATATGTTACGTTGCCAAGTTTGTTTGGTTTAAAATAGTTTTAATTTAGAGCTACAGGGTGTGCTTTATTTCGTTAAAAAGATTTAATTATAGGAACAATAAAATAATAGAGCTTTTTACACTGATAACATTTTTTCTGGACAAACTAAATACACAAAGACAAGACATACAAAAACCCAGACTTAGACATAAATCAAAACAAGTTAAGGTAGTTCGTTACATCTACCCGGGATCGAACCGAAATCTATACGTTTCATATAGAAAATATGACAGCTGCGCCTTTTTTATTTAACTTTTATTCTTTTTGTGTGAAGCGCATAATATCTTCAATTGTATTGTTTTTAACTTCATAATAATATTTGACATTTACGATCTATTGTAAAATTTATTTTTTATACACTATATAACAAACTCTACACATCATTATAACAAGCGCATGTTACTAAAATGGGAAACATAACTTCAAGTTTTTTTTTTGTTTTACACAAGTTAATGATATTGTTATCCGATATTCACAATTTAGTCTAGCATAATATTCTCGTACATGACAGAGTGTGGTGTGGCGACTCGAATGCCGTTAACAAGCCAGGTGCTGTAACAATGCATTTAACAAAACGTTGCACCGTATGCACACCATATCACTTTAAACAGGGGTTTGTATCCCCCTGCTGCCCCTAATTACTTTTTATGGAAACGATTGTTCATGACCAAATTTTGGCTTATTGGTGCTGAAGTTGGTTTTGAAAACACGCTGTATAGTTGAGAATTAAAGTTGTTATTAAAAGTTTATTGAGTTGCTAAATAGTAGATAATGTGTTTTTATACACATTTAAATATCAATTATTATAATAATTAAATTATTTTAAATATTATAACATTGCCTTAGAACCACGTTTTCATTTATTGATAAAAATATTAAATAACGAATTTCTGTAATATTATTTTAAAAACAATATTTACTTTTATCTGCAATTTGCAAATGTCTGAATACGTGCGTGTATGCGATGAAGTAATTTAATCTTTGTGCTAAAGCCTTGTGATAAAGAAATGTCTTGTTAATTAGTGTGAAAGGAGACATCTTGCCCGGACGAAACTGGAAGTCGGTGTATTTTTAAAGAACGTGTCTTTATTAATCTGCATTTATAAAATGTTGTCGTAATGGACTTTTTGTCGTTACGGAGAGAATTAATATAGCGAGGGATATAAAAATACGAAATATATAACGACATAATTAGCATCGCCATATAAATCAAATTAAGACATTCTTTTTTTTAATATTTAACATTTCAGTCTGCATTGCGGTGGCGACATCTATTCGACACGCAGAGAGCTCCGAGTTTGATTCCCAATTAATTAATTTCGGGTCGGGGTCTGGGTGTTTGTGTATCTATGGCACCCATAGGCTATGCCACAGAAATTCCTTGTGTGGGTCTGTAAGTGTAATTTAGAGTTTTACTTATACTGCGAGATTAAACTACTTAAATCTATCTTAAATCCCGGCCTTGTATACAGTCTTTTTCCGTCATCTCTCCACAAGTGGCGTTTGTTTACTTTTCTGAGTCTATTATTATTGTTCATCCCTTTCGTATCCGCTAGGACAAGAGGGTTACTTCGTTGCCCGTTATTTTGACAAAAATCTCAAAATAAAAACTGCCTTAACTATTATATTCTATCATTTCAATTAAAAATAAATTTACACTGCGTTCAAATGACATATAAATATTTATGAATATTACGATCTCATCTTACACCATGTTATTTAACGTTATGATTGGTTTCTATAAAGAATCTTTCGACAATCATTCCCGCGTTCCACATAACGAAAAGACGATAAAAAGTTCATAGTAATTTTGTACTTCACTAGAATGTTACATTGGTCGTGTTTGGGACGTCATCAATACCATTGTTAACAGCCTACGTCGTGCCATTGCTGTAGATCAGTGGAGGCCATCGTTCCAATTCGTTGTCAAAAAGCAATGATCATAAAATTAAATGTCAAATTGTTGAAAGGGAGAATTGAAAACGTGGTTGCTTTTTCATCTTAGAACTTATTATATTCATTCTGTCGATTAAAGCCCATTATTAATATATAATCCATATATACAATGTTTGCTTACTAAGGATCAAAATTTTGACAATTGACGGGCACTAGAAATGTCAAATTTTAACCTTTGATAGTCAAACAACTGATGGATTATTATTTCGAATGAGTAGCGATCAAGCAAGTCACTTAATTTTTATATTATTTAAGAAGTTCCCACGTTATGATTATTTATGATAGACGCTAATTTTATTATTATCAAAAATCACACATGTACGACTGTTGAACTTATTCAAAATAAGCATGTGTTTAATATTTGAAGAATTTATTGCGGAGTTTATAGAACTAACACATGAGCACACGAGTCAATCACTATTCCGTCGTTACCCTACGGGTATAGGGTATGGGGCCCCCGGCCCAGGGCCCCCGACAGAAGAGGGGCTTCTAAAGACTAATATATGTGCTTACACGACGCTTTAACATTTAAGGTTCATGGTTTAGATTGAAATAGTGATCATTCGCCGGATCGCGATCAGAGGGCAAAACCCCAGATTATATTCCATGTACCTCTTTTTTTACTTTCGTTATGAATACGGTTAGCCTAAATAAAGTTTAATAGCACAGTGTCCTTTCTAGGTAATGCCTAGTGCGGATAATGTTGCCATATGTGGATAACCATCTGTCCGTGTAGAGCCACTCTGGATGTAATTTAAAGTTTCTAGCACTATTTAGAGGCAATTTACGGTCCGCCCACTGCACCATAAGATTTCATGGCAGTGATATGAAGGACATAAGCGACAAAATATGGTGTGATGGACCCATCTGGTGTACTTTCGCTGTGTTACCGAGAGCGCAATTGACTACTGCCTACCGAAATGGCAGGATATCGACGCTATACAAGGGCAGCTATTTATCATATCATTCAAACAAAGAAAAGTAGTAAATGAACTCTTTAATTGAAGAACATTTCGCTTATTTTATTACATAACGACTCACAATAAGCCATTTTTATTTACTTAATGGGCCCTGTCGCATGGATCGTGTTCACCACAAAACTGCGGTGGTGGTAATACTGTTGACATGCTAATGGTAGATTGTGTATCTATTTACCTTAAGTGTTTTTTAAGGAAACTTATCACATCACACTACACTTCCTCTTACACAAATATATGTATAGATTCCGCGATAATATACGTTTAAAATTTCGCTGACGCAAATGTTAGCCAATCATACAGCAGGAAACATCTCAGCAAAGGAGTTGGTTATATTTAATGTCCCTAAAAATAAACAGGAGCGTGCGGCTTACACTTGAACTTGACTGGTTCAGTGACCGCTGGCCACGATAATTGTATTACTCCGGTAGTCGTTCCAGAAAGTAATTAAAAGTGTTTATCGTAAATGCTTGTAAAACTCATCTTTGTGGGATTGTTTTTAATCTACGACAATTATTTCAAGTGGCTGACATCTCAAGGCTTTTTTGTGAAGTTTTTCTTTGTTTTATACACTAAGAGTTTACTTTTTAGGTACACTTGCAGTTACCGTTAATGAATATTTTTATAAAAGTAAAATCCACATCAAATACAAAGTAGAATTCATACATATATTATAGTCCAAAACTTAGATGAAATCACGAAAACAGTTGATATACTGTTTGAATAAGAGCACTTAATGTTATAGTTACCGATAGCTTGATCTCCGCCTCCAATGTATCGATTACTGTTATTTTTAGACCTGTCTGGTGGGGATCAACCGGCTAGAATTACTCAGGTCAGCATCGACAACGCATGAATGAAGTGACGTTTGATAAAGGATATACTATTGTCCGTGTACTATACACTACGTGGTACTATGGTCGGGGTTATTTCTTCATTACAGCAGTGATGCTCAATGCTCGTGTTGCGGTTAATCTTTCGTGTTTGATTAAACAGTATATTGTGAAATGTTCTAATTTAACCGATAAAGCAAATCTTCTATGTGTCTTGGCAGAAGCTTATGCATAAGATTGGATTAACGTAGGAAAGAAAGAGAGAAAGAGAGAGAGAGAGTGAGAATTTTTAATAACAGATGGGATACGAAAATGTCCTGCAGCGCTTATTTAGGACAATGTAGATGTACTGCAGCATCAGCGCTTTAGCAACCATACTGCAGTGGTCGCTCATAATATTAAAGATATCCCGCAGTGACGGTTTACTACCTCTATAAGATAAAATGCCAAGATCTTTTAGCAAATTCAAAGGAATTATGCGGCTAATTCTGAATATAAATTGCAGACGTTATCTAAACTGGCAGTTGGAATTATTTTAAGTGGTTTTTGCTACCATTAAATCGTGCTTCTAATATCCACTTGGTTTCCTTAGAATCGGGTAATATATCGTCTGTGGTAGAAACGATTTAGCTAATAGCCTCGCTATAAGGAACTTCACTTATGCTATTACTTCGATATGTCATTAGGCCGGTATAAAGTACTGAGAAACTCACTTACGGGTTTTATAAATATGAAATGCAATGAACTTTCTTGTTGTTATTTTTACAAAAAGAAAAAGGAAATACTGGAACTCATTAAATCGGTGTAATGAATGTTCAGATCTTTAATATAGGAAATATTTTAGAAATGCAATTCTTTGTGGATTAAAAGAAGTGGTAATACATATTGCATAATATATACATATTATAAATCCCACAGGGAATCCCATTTTACCCTCTACACGTCTATGAAAAGAGTAGGTATCTATGGTACCTTCAGTCAGGTATCCGATCCTATTTTAAGTAATAATATCTTAATAGCGGGTATTGACCTCTTCAGGTAGACTGCCTTTGTTTTTCTTCTATCTAGATAGATTAAATAAATTGGCCTCTGTAGTCGAGAACGAAGGATTAGATACATATCTGTTTCTATTTACTCGTTGTATGTGTAATGAATAGAGATATAGGTACTTGTAAGATTTTCACCTTATAATGACTTAGATACTTATCTTATTTTGTGAATTAATTATAAATAACGTGTAATGTAATACGTTTTCAATACGAATATAATGAGTATTCGATCCAAAAAAGAGGAATCACGAAGCAATCACGTTGTCGTTTCCGTATCGAGGATTAGCGCCGATATCAGAATATTATTCTCAATTTTCCTCATGTTTGAAACTCGGAACATTTCTAATTTGGAAATCATTTTATCATCATTATTTTGGAAGGTGGTAGAATTCTTTGTGGTTCGACTCTGGTTCTGGTTTGAAGGGGTAAGGGAGACATACTTGTCCGCGGCGTTCCAGCTTAGTCCTCAGGGGCAGCGGCACATCTGTGGCCGACCTTAGGTAGGAATATCTAATCCTATCTGGTGTTGATTACAGATGTCCATGGACGGCAGTAGCCACTTACTATCAGGTGGACTGCATGATCGTCTGCTACACCTATATTATAAAATATTCTGACTTTTCCTCATGTTTGAAATTCAGAACATTTCTAATTTGGAAACCATTTTATTACAATATCGTTTCCTGTACTATAAACACTTGGATATACATTTTGGCAAGGAATTATAAGATACACTTTATGTGTTTGCGGAAACAAAATAAACAAGTAAAGACAAAAGGCGCTATCGCTAGGGAAGCGATCTTTGGGTAAAGGGTTCAAGTCATAATGGAACTAAGTGTAATTTAGACAATACAATTCAAATTTATATTTTTAGGTTATAATTAATTTTCCAATTTTTAACTTTAATTTTAATAAGTAATTAATTTTATTTTCGTTTGCCATGTTCAGATTACATGGAGGTTATTTAAAAAATGCATAATCGATTCGTTAGTATATTTTTGTAATATTAATTTACGACCGATGTCGGAAACATTTTAAATCGACCGAATGTCCTCTATAAACTGTTATTTTTTTAACATGCAAGCACACATTGGACCAGAACGGCTGTTTGTTGTGTATAGGCCAGTTAACAAGACTAAATGATGTCGTTTGCATACTAGCCTGCTATTCGATCGATATCCAACGGTTTACAGTTTAGAAAGGAATAATTGACGCAATCGGAATAGACCTGTGCCGTAAATACAGTCCCAGGAAAAAGAAAACCGATAATGCATTCCGTTTAAAGTTTCAAATTCTCTGAAGTATTCATTTCATGGTGCCGTACAAAGAACTGAAACAGTTTGTCGTGTTTGTCTTCCATTGTCGAAATCGATTGAAAAAGTGTAATTTACGTCACAAAGCCATTCCGCGCACTGTTTTCCCAACGTTACACTTCACGTAAAGCTTTTTCCAATAAATTCAGGTTTTTGGAATCTCGAAAATCGTTTTTTCGTTCATTCTTATAAACTAGCTGTTTTTGCGGTTTTATCTCTATTTCATAAATGGTGAACGAATTTGAAACTCCGTTTTTATTGTAATAGGTGTTAAATTTTGGGAAATCCTATTATTGTAAATTCGGATATCAATGAATACTGCTACGGATAGATAGGACTAAATATCATCAATTTTGATCCAAATAATCTCAATATCGGGTAATAAGAGAAAAATAAATATTTATCTATTTCTAAATGGTGTGTATCCAGTAGGTAAGTAGGATAACTAAGAGAGTGGCTTAAAAGGACAGGATTTTTCCCGAAACCGTACATGCTGGGGACGTCTCACGTTTCCTCAAAGCGTAATAAAATGTGGGTAAAGATGAACCTGTTACGAGATAACGATATAACTAATGAGCCCGCCCGAAGTTCAGCGGCGCATAACTTGATATACTTCCTGTTAGCGAGTTGACTTACGCCTACTTACTTCCTTAGTGACATTGGATTAGTTCGCAAGTCGATAACTTTCGGCGATATCTCTGAGGTTACCCGCTGTTTGACGCCGTCTGATAATATTGTCGGTTAATTATATTTCCTATCGTATATTATTTCGTCCTTTTCTCAGCAGTTTTTTTGACAATTTGGACAGCGGATTGTTTCTCCTATTTAGTCATATTATGCTTCGGAAATTCTGTTTCATACTGAAACGAACTTTAAAAGTCCTATAATTATATCCGTATCGATGTACAATTTTGGAAAATCTTCATTTAGTGAGGTCACAGTGAATATACCAATTCACCAACTGTCCTTCGTTATGTATACATTAAGAAATGGGGCCTTGGGTTTGATTCTTGAAGGCTGAAGCATTTTTTAATGTTTGGTTTGGATTCAAGTGCGAATAGATATCAGTCTAATTTTCTGATAGGCTACTTGTACTTACTTCTTTACTTATATTTGATTAGTCCGAAAGTCGTTAATTTTCGGCGATATCCCATCAGCCAATAATAGAATTTTTCAGATTAAAAAGGCACAAATTTAAATACACTTCATATTTTTCTCAGGAATAGTTAGTAAAACTTCAGTATTCTTAATACAAGTCAACAAACCGATCACGCGTCGGCTCTACAAAGAGATTGAACGCCATATCGTTACGAATGTGGCTTTTTACGACACATGTCATACGTAATTGCTTAGGAACGCTCCGGCCTCCCGGGGGCCCTAACTTGGCGTACCATAATAACCACTATAGCCATGTTGAATTTCCTCTAATAGTATCCCATTGTTTTATTAACTTACGCTACGTATAAATGTATGTTCGTGAGTATTTATGAGAAACTAGCAGGCTACTAATTCAGGAGTATAAAATACGTTGATTTAAAAATATGGGAAGATGCTGGGCAGCTTAAATTTAAGCTTACATGTTATGTATGTAAAAAATTGAAAATATCAGAGAACATTTTGAATATAAAATTAAAATTTCTGGATGTTGAAAACAGCGCCATCTACCGAATCCAGCTATAACGTTATACGCTAAAAACAATTTAGCTCACCCTCAACATTTTTTTATTTGGTAAAGACATATAAGATGATAAAAATTACGAACATGTATTCCGAAATTTTGTATTATAGATAATTATTGCTCGTATATCATATCGTCATATACACAAACAACAAATTCCAGCGAATTAAAAAAACACTTAAATTGGTAGCCGTAACCATAAAACTAAAGTTTAATTTACTCAAAAATTCGACCAATTAATTTTAAACACCCACTTCAGTCGAGGACGAGACGGGGAACCGAATAAGCGTCGTGTGTCTTCATCATTACGTTTCATATTCCCCAGAAGTTCCATATAAAAACCAATTCCCACATGAATGATCGCGGAGTGGGGTCAAAAGTTGAACTTGGTAAAAAATCGGACGCAGCTGCTGGGCATATGACTGGGGCATGATGGAAAAACGTTTAATAAAACGGAGAGTTCGCTCGCTCATTTCTTTCGCTCACTATTTTTTCCGATCTGAGTGCGAATGAGGTGCTATGTTGAGTGTTTGTCACTTCGACCCGTGGCTTGATATTTCGTGCGTAATTTTGTGCGTATTAAATTTGATTCGTAGTTTTTAATTTGATTTCGAGGTACATGTTTATCACTTTAACCAATGCTTTCCTACCAAAGATCGATCTTTGACGATTTCTTCATACTACATATTATGGCCAATTTTGGATCTTTGAAAGGCAAGAAATGATAGATTTATTTAATTATTAATAACGGACATACATCCATCTTTCATGTAAGTTCCGGATTCAATCTCTGGCCAGATTTCAATAATGAAATAACGTCTATCTTATTTAGGAATTTGTATGCTAGTTTTGTGTATGTATAATTGTGTAAAACTGCGTCGTTGTATAATAGTGCGGTAATGTATTTTTTTAAATATAAAACATACAAATATTTTTGTGCTCAGTGCAAATATATGGTGCTTGGATAACAAGTAGTATAACAAAATTCATACTTTGTTCCAATAGACTTACCGTACCGCGTACCGCGAGTGTTATTTCATTTCGGCCCTTAAATATTTGAACGCGGCCCTTTGGACTGTTCTTTATTTACAAACTAAATTGTCCTGACAAATTGAGGGTGGTAAAGGAAGGAAATGTAAAAACTTGAAGATGATTTGAGAACAGTAACCCTTATAATTTGGGTATCGTGTTTCCTCAACATTTTGGGTTTCACCTCAAAAGTATGTACTAGATAAATTCAAAAGTTTACTGGGAACTTTACTTAACAAGATTCGCCGGTCCTGGAAGGGTTGCGCCGTATCGATAATTACGTACTTCTGTGAAAGTTTTATTTGTTTTGTGCCGAAATTTGTGTACAGCTTGTCTTCCGTACGCTCAATTTGGAAGTTAAAGAGGTGGCTGCAGAATTTCGGAATAGGTGTTTATGTTCGATTAGCAAAGATCTTGTAACTCGGGAAGGACAGAGTAAGAGATTGTAGTTCCGGTAATCTTTTCTATCGTGTTTTTCTTGAGATTACTGGCAAGACGAAAGGATAACGCTTTTGACGGAAAGTTTTACAACAAGACGTAGGATATTGATGATTATTTTTAATCACATATCTGGTGGAAATTGATTCCAAACCCATTACCTTGTTAGTTAACGTAAAAGATTAAAAATATTTTTTTTAAAGCCAAGACAAGAATTTTAAGACTAATATAACGATTGAAACATATTACGAAAAATAAAACATTTCAATTTTTCATATCGTTAAAACCATTTTTAGCAGTTTTATTTCAAATATCCTGAACACAACGTCGTTAATTCATAAACACTGACGTCACAATACTCACAGTGCACTTGGTCGACTTGTCGAACTTGGCAACTGTCAACTGTATTTGCTTGGCTCAAATAACTTCAGTGTGGATCTTAATTACGGCCATCCGTCCTATTTGATTGGGTCCCGCATTGTTTGTGCCACTAACAGGACAATTGCACTTGCACTTAGTCACGGCAGTCGCAGGGTTAGTGCCTACTGTGGTTAAACGGGTCGTTGGGTTCCCATGCTTTAGTTACAGGGTTACTCTCCGCTAACTGACTTATTGTATTAGTTTGCTTAGTTGAGTATTAATATGTTGGTAATTGGAGTTTATGGATCGATTTGTGTTAGTCCTATTGCTGGGTTGTAGTCTATTAGAAAGATAAGGCTTTAGGCTAGTGAGCAACTGTACCATCTTCGAGAACTCTCAGTTATAGATAGTATTCTACATACTCAGAAAGTAGGTTTTCTGTCAATCGATAATTACCAATTTCAAGTACTTATGATTTCGACATATAAGTCCGTAATTCATAGCGTTGGGCTATCATAAGCCTCAACTATTCTCTGCTTATTTTATCAGAGCCTTAATTATTTTCCATCAATTTAACTATTTCTTCTATTTATTTGAAAAAAAAAATATATAATAACTTTGATAAATTTTATCAGCATCTTTTAATATTCAATTCAGATGAACTTTTTACTTTTACCTGAAACGTACCAAAACGAATCCATAAGCTTTATGACTAACAAATTCATGCTAAACGAGTCCTTGTGTCAGGAAATTGGCGTTACCATGTCGCTCGGTTGAGCTTTCGCTAAGCTCCGTATTGATGAGGTTTCATTCCGTTTAAGTGTTTAAGTAAGTTATGCGTTAATTTGCTTATGGTAATTTGATCACCTTTGTGGTAAGCTTCAGCGAAACGCGTGTGATGTTTCTCTAGCTATTAGCTAAGGCACTTGTTTTACAATCAGTGTAATACTATAAGTGACTGAAGAATGTATTGGTGATGTATTGATTCATTTTCAACGTAAAATAATAGTTGAAGAATAAACAAAATCTTCTGAATGCCAATGATGCTCTATTGTTTGTATTATCAACTCATAATAAATCGTCGGCAATGAAAATAAGTGTGTTTTAGTCAAAATACGATGAAACAAATCTTTATTGAAGGGTCAACTTGTAAAGTAGTTGGAGTGATTTAATTGGATTTCTTCAAATAAGCTATTTATCATACGTATAGCTCAACGTTTGCGCTGAGACAATTTTTGTATGCTATTATTACTTCCGTTTATGTTCATGGAAATTAAATACATTTTATTTTAGTGTATTAAGTAAATATTATTTGTACTAAAAATTTGTTCTAATTGAATATTTTTATTTTCAGGTATGAACGTTGCTTTAACTGAATTGGATGTTTTCTTGGTAAGATCACATGTTTAGAAAAATTGTCATTACTATTGATTCGTATAAAGATATCGAATTAAGCGTCGTTATAAAGAAGACATAACAAGAAAAAGAAAAACAAAAAGAACATACAAACTAAAGAGTATACTCGCACAAAAAATCAAATAAGATTTAACTATTATAGCTTCACTCGAAATATTTTTGGACTTGTAAGTCATAGTTTCAAAATGAATATCGATTATAGTTATGTATTCGAATTTTATGTAATTTTATTAAAACAATATCACGTCGTTACTTTTAATAGCTTCTTTTAATTTTCTACACAGTTGATGAGTAATATCTAGCCAGACATCGTTCACCACACACTTAATAGATTCTATAGAGAATGGCACGTCGAGACAACGCTCTGGTCTCAAGTGCGCTCAGCTCAGTTTGCGTCTAGATCGACTAGTCAGCTAAGTCTGCGTACTTAGTCGTCGTTAGATTTCCCCTAACATGTTTTAAAAATCGTGAGACACAAAAAATCGATTAAGTAGAATTATCGTTGTAAAAACTGATATAGGTATCGATTATTTAATACAATGTTTTTGGAATTCGGATTTTTACTTTTACTTAAGCTGTCAAAAATTTTGTTATATAAAACTATTTCTCGCTGGTTTGGAGGATAAAATAAATGAGTGACTCTTAGAACCTTTTATGCCCTTAGGTCTGTCATGCAGGTTTAAATCTGCGTGTGCGGATGTGGTCCTCATGCGTACCACTTGCTTCTTAAAGTTTGACAGATAATTTTCTTATCATGTGTGATACACGCACGTAGGTTGCGAAGATAAAGGAGAAAGTTAATTTATATGTGTGCCTGAGACACGCATATGGACTTAAACACCTTTAACACGCAAATAACCCTTACACGAGGCATCCAACTTAGTATATACTCGTAGCAGAAGCAATGCATCTGTAAACGACCTTAGGTAAGACTTGAATCCTGCGGTTAGTTACACAGGTCTATGGACGACAGCGACCTCTTCTCATAAGTGGATTGCTAGTCCATTTGCTACTAAAATTTCACAGAACAGTTTTATATTTCTAAAACAGTTTTTATATTTCTTAGATATATTATCTATACGTTTATCAAATACTGTAGCGGTATTATAAAGGGGAGTACGCATCGAGCGAGACAAGGCTTCGGTTCGCACTCGAGGGCGCTCAGCTTAGTTTGCGTCTGCCTAAAGATCGACAAGTTGTTCAGCTTGAAGACGTGCGCCGTTAGTCAAATAGCCTGATGTCTTACTTTTTACAGCTCAACATATTAAATGTTGGGTGAGCTGTAAATTCTTAGTTGAGGGCTTGTTCTGATTCGGTAATAGTAAAAGACAAATATAGTAACCGATTTGTAAGTGCTGCTGTACGCATATTTTAAATTAAGATATTTCATTTAAAGTACCACATCCAGAGAAGATCAGAAATCCAAAATTCATCCCTTAGATGACCTAATCAGGATTCAAACGGGATAGCGTCTGTATCGACCTGTATCGTTTAATATTTGCATTCTAAAGGCTCTACTTTTCATAACATTTGTATCAAACTTCTAAGTATTCTAAGCATTCGATTATAAACTAAAATGTGAAAGTTACTAGTATCATTTACATTAATTCAAGTTTTATCATGCCATCTGCAGGATCCCATAGAGAATCAAACTCACAAAAGACTTGAAATGTTTTCGCGAAAACGCGTAGTCAGCGTAGAAAAAACACAATGGCCGGAGGGTCCGTGCGGCCCTCGGAGTGATCACCCGGTCTTCCCGAAATAACAAATGAATTGAGAAAATCCTACCCCATCGCACCAGCTTAGTATGATCGCTAAAATACGATCGCTGACTGCGCGAAGAAATTGACAATTCACAATATGGGGCTTTGGTTAACCGTGGTATCGATGTCATTATGATTATTGATTAAATATGTTGCGATTAAAATTTGTGACTTTATGCGGTTACTGGATATAATATTCTGTTGAAGTTGAATAATTTCATCGGCTTTGGCGCTGAACAAATATTCCAACAAACAAAATTATTTCAAATATAAAATACACCTTTTAGCTGTGACCATGTTTACATGCATATTTTCATTACATATTTGCGAATGAAACATTCACAATTCGATGTTACGTTAAAAATAGTTGTGGATTCAAAATAACGAACATAGAGTCGCGACCGCGCGAGATAAAACAATAAATACGAAATGCAATTTCAAAACTGATGGAAGTGGAAACCCTAAAAATATTAAAATATTCATCGAACATTACAGATCAATTGGAAACGGGCGCGCCACACTTTTGCTTTCGTTACCAAGCCGAACGAGTATTCAGAAAATTTAATTTCCGTTGACAGATCGAACAATTTCGCTCCAATGTGGTTCGTGCACCGTAATTGGGTCAACCCGTCGGACAATGGAGCCGACAATATTATTATTACTATCTTATTCACTTTGTCACTTACCTTATCAATCATTTTTTGCGTCCTAAACTTCGAGTACGAAAAAATGTGCCAAAAAGTTTTTTGAGACCCCGTTTTTCGCTTAGCTTTTTTGTTACTTAGCGGCAAAAATTTTGTGACTTAATCTTTTTGTTATATGAACTACTGTTGATAACTATTTGGCGGTGCTCATACTTGTTTTTTTTTAAATATCTTGTTACTTGCTTTTTATTTATGACTAGCTGACCCGGCAAGCTTTGTACCGCCTCAAAATCTATTTATCAAATATATTTCATATAAAATATAACCTATGATACTCGTGGATAATGTAGCTTTCAAATGGTGAAAGAATTTTTAAAATCAAACAAACAAACAAAGTTTTCCTCTTTATAATATTAGTATAGATTGAAGAACTGTCTGAATTAAAAATGTCTGCGTTACTCAGGACACCGAAACACCCAGTGTATCTGAATTCTATTGTTTTCTATCATGTAATCGAATTGAGGACCATACATCACACTCGTTGATTAAGTAGCGGTCGGGAAGAAGGAATCTAATCAATAGCTCAATTTACACAAATCGAGCGTAACGTTCGAAGAGATCTTCGTTAATCTAGCCAATAGATTATATTGGTGGGCTAATAAAGATTGACGGAGGACTCGCATCGCCAATAATTACTCCGACCATGATAAGCCAAAGGCCAGCTTTTACTTAGGACGGAATATATACCTATTGTAACTGGAGTAACAACTCGACTATCATTAAGATAGACTCCGAAACGTATATGAAACGCATACATAGTCTTAAAATATAGAAATAAAATTATATTAACCCTATACTTGACAGGGTGCACTTAAATGCACATTTAAATCAGATTTTTTTTTTTGGAAAATGCAACATAGAATCTTATAAATAATAACTCAAAGCGACTTAGCAAACGTTTCTTTATGTCAGAAAATGAAATCTATATCTGTCGGTAAACAAAATAGCGAGCCGTCGGTCAGCACCTGCGCAACGCTCTCTAAGTATCTTATCTTATCTGAATGAAATTAAGTTATATGTATGAAATTTATATAATCTTACTTTCTGCAAGCTTTATGCAATGTTTTGGTGGTTTTTTTTTTGAGTTATAATGTTTTGAATATATAGTAATTCATGACTTTTGTTATGTGTGCATTAAAATGCACACTGCTAACGACATACAATATTACTGTTTGTCAATATTGTGTCTTTAAATGCACACTGCCAACTTTGCTACTATATACTAAGGTTCTGCACACAAGGTAAGGGTAGGGTGAACAAAGTTCAGATAGAGTTTTTTTTTTATAATTCATGACTGCAATTAATATTTCCCCGCTTCCACTAAATTCCCAGTCCTTAGCTTGCAATATTTTTTTCAGATGACTGGAGGCCGAAAAAATTCTAGCTTTGGTATCTAAATTGCGTAATTAAATCTGATGTAGAATCCAGCAAATCTTAGAAAGATGAATTCCAGGTGTCTAGGTATCATCAAGACGTCTCTGAACTCAAGACCCGTCCAATCAATAGCGTCTTCTGTCAAAAATGTAAACATCTCCAATAATGATGATTCCAAACCAGACCAAATTCCCACTTGAGGTCGGCCACAGATGCGCCACTACCCCTGAAGACTAAGCTGGAATACCTGAGAAAAGTATATTTTCTTACCACACCCTTCAAACAATTGGAATAAAGTCCAATCATATGCTCAAATTTAATACAACATTCTTACGGAAACATGGATAAAGGTCTAAACAGACAAGTCGCTGTATACCGTACAAATGTGATAGGCCATCGTTAGTATTGTCTTCACAGATCCTGGACATCTTCGTTTCTAATTCCTGGTTGCTGTTTCGTCATGGGAACAGCGGTAAACAAAAATTATTGCCACTCAAAAAGTTTCGAGTCACTTTATGTGGGAACTGCGTTTTTTTGGGAGGAGGTCTTCTAATCTCTCAACTCAACTAAAATATCTCAAAACTTGTTGACATGTCATAGCTTCCGAGACTTTTATCTTTAGTATTTTCAAAATGTATGATATTTTTTATATTCTTTAATTATTTCTTAGTTTAGTGAGTACTTGGCGGTGTGCATTTAAGGACACATATTTTTTTTCTTCTGAACCTGGCAGTGTGCACTTAAAGACACATACTATATTCTGAAAACTAAAATCCAGAGATTTTTTATTTTATTTTTCCTAATATCCTTGTAACCCAATTAACGCAGGGAAGTAGCAAAAGTATAATTTTTTTAGGATAAAATTCTCTGCCAAGTATAGGGTTAAATATGTTATTTCGGATAATATTATAACAATTAAACAAATAAGTGTCTATTTGTGATCTTCATTAAATGTATTTATGTAGTAATATCATGAAAATAAATAATTAACTTGTAATAATGAAACGGTAGTAATGTTATTATAGTACATAATCTTGAACACGCAGCACATAACTATACACCAAATCCTAAGAAAAAATGTTCAAATTCAATTTAAATAACTTGACATAAACAACTGCATTGAAATAGCGAGCTAAATAAAAACGTACAGAAATAAACCAACTGAAGCAGAACGCTTCAATACATGAAAGCATGATATGATTTAGTAGTTCAGAAAACACTTACGTAGACGGCCACTGCAACCAATAAACAACTGCAAACAAACTGAAATAAACAAAGTTGAGGCAATTCTGAGAACGTAGATGGAGCGAGGGCACTTCTACTCCAACAATAGCTTTAGTGCTTGTGCTTATGCTTATATCACTTGCTTTTCGATGCCGGTTTCATGTTTGGGATTAACTTGAATTTATGATAAAATTTTGTAAGTGATAAGTTTAGATGATAAGAGTGATATTGCCGTATGTATTTCTGCTGTTCTGCGTTTAAAAGTCAACGGAGATACTTAAATGAGGCATTCTGATTTCAAGTTAAGATGTAGTATCTGTTAGAAATCTTTCCTCTTTGGGGTCTACTGTTGATGTTCATCAATGGCATAGAAAGTGGCTATTAAAATCTGATGTTCTTCCACGATGGTAGAAATCTCAATAGAGATTTTTTGGACTGTACACTGCAGTGTACATTTATAATACTACAGTCCAGGTTGAAACACATACTTTGCTTTGAAGGTCGCAAACATTGCGGTTTATACGCTCAACCCGCGACACTACGGCCTTAAAATCACGAAAGAGTTTTAATTCAATCTAAACATTATTTGATACTTTATTTAGTTTAGACCTAAGTTTAGCGGTAAAGCCCTAAGTAACATTTACGTAAAATAACATTATAACGTATTTAGACCGAGTTTTGATTCTGTGATTTCGTTAAAATCTCTATTACATTTTACGTTATTTTATTCACAAAACATTCAGCGCTGAATGTAACAATTAAGCGTAAGTGGATTTTAGGAATCAGACTGCAAAATTTATTCGCTATTTAAAAGCCTGTCCCTACACACAAGTTTATGTAGACATTTTAAGAGCTCACAATGAGTCGTCAATTTGAATGCCTTTCGCTTACATTCTCATTTGCGTCGGAAAACTATTGAATGGGACGTTCGTGAGTAATTGTTGAACAATGGGCAGAAATGTAGCGATACAAATTCGTGTAATTGCTCCGTATCGTCATAAGTAAATTCTATGTCGTCGTTAAATACTCTTCAGTGAGTACAATTAATACTAACAACCAGTTCATATCTATAATTACAGAGTACGTCTTTGACGACGAAGTTGAAATGTTTTTGATTTTATTTGTAACTGTATCTTGTTATATTTTATTTTTGTCATAGTTTAACATTGAAATGGAGTTTTTCATACTATTTTTAACACAGTAACATTCATAAGTAATTAAGTATGTTTTTCTCTCACATTGTCTTTTGCGTCGGGAATCTATTGAATATACCATGAACAGAAAATTTATCTGTAAAAAATCTTCTAGAATTAGCAGTATTCATTACTCCAATGCCATATTATTGCTTTTTGGAAATACGAACTTTTTAACTGTATTTTACCTTCAAAATTAAAGTTAAACGTTTTGGAATTACCTTTTACATTTTAAGCTGGAAAACGGTTTGATTACACAAATAAAAGGTTTACCCGTTCACTTTTTGCTACATATTTAAGAACCCACAATGATTTAAGCTGAATGAAACATTCTCATTTGCGTCAGAAGACTATTGAATAGGACGTTTGCGAGTAATTACATAACAATGGTCGGAGAATGATGCGTCTATTCAATTATTAGTAGTATATCGATGCGTCTATTGTATCCGTTACAATAGTACTGTATCCTTTGCAATATGTGTAATGTACTACGTTCAGATTTATAGCTGCTTACCATATTTGGAATTCCTAATGGATTGTCTCTTGTTGTGATTTAACATACCACAAATAACTGGTACGTTACTTGCCAAGGCTATTGTTTACGTATTGTGTGTAGTGGATGATATAGTAGTGAAGTAGACAACATAGGGAAAGCTATAGTCAATAAAAGATTAATTTAAGAGTAATTTTTGTATGGGTAGGAGCAGAATTTCTTCTAAGTTACAAAGAGTCTTAAGCAGAATTGAGTTAAGAAATGTTACAAAATGTATTAAAACTTACTTTTAAGGACAATAATTTATTTTTTGATTGGTTCCTTCTTCCTAATTTTTTTAACAAAGGTGCTAAAAATATTTTTGTTTGGATCAAGTAAATCTACCTTATACGTTTATTTTCTTGATTAAGAAACGTAATCCGTTGGTATTGGATAATCTTGTTCTTTTATTTATAGCTCCCACCGCTATCACGTATCACAATCTACTTGTGTAACACGATCTTGTGCAATAAAAATAAAACGTAACTTATTGTAAATCTTAAATCTCTCAATTTACAATGATTTAACAATAGTAACACGATAGGTAAGTTAACGACCGTCGTAGAGTCGACTTACCCTCATAATGCTGATTTTTGGAGCAACATCGTGTGTAGGCGGTGTACCAAAAAATCGGGTGTCTGTAAAGTCGGTTTACTGACGATAGTTAAACGTGACAACGTCATAATAAAAAACTGATGGAATGGTTGCATTTAAAATAAATATATATAATATATTTGTTTGATAGATATTTTGTACGGATATAGAGAAGGAGGTAAATGGGAAGCACAATGGAATTGATCAAGTTACATTTATTTGTACGCATAAATACAAATACGTCAATTTTTATGTCAAACGCTGCCGAACACGGAGGCCATTGTGCCTCTTTGTCGCTCGTTCCGCGCTCTCGCTTGCATTACAAGCCTTAATTGGAACGCCTCAGAGCGAGGTAACGCCGCATGAGTCATGTTTTTGGTGCGTGCAGCCGGCTTCATCGAATTATAAGACGTTGTCACGTCAAAAACGTGCAGTCTGCTTGATTGTAAATGGTTCATGGATATGATACAAATAACTTATATGTAACATGGTAATAAAGTTGTATAATTATATCATCTTGTTGTGGGCTCTCAATAGCACTAGTTTCTCCCTTCCCTTAAATATCATAAAGGGCGATTAAGGGATTAATCTAGGAGATGGGCGTCTCCCTGTGAAGTTATCCAACTACTACAGTTACCAATACGCATAGCTAAGTGCGGTGACTATAGCCAAAACTTTCTTCAAAGGGTCCTATATTCTGCAAGGGACATGAAAGAGAGAAATGGAATTTAAAATGATTTGACAAAAGTTCCATAATAATAATAGTGATATTATGTTAACGTCCAAACGCTGCTTCCGACGTTTTATCCGTACTAAAATATACTTGATCTAAATCTTACAGGAATCATGTAGTCTTTTCGGCTGGAAAGCGTAAGTTTTAATAAGGAATGAAATCATTATTTGAAACTATTGAGTACTTGTTTTAATTCTTTACCAAGGAATAAGACACATTTGTCATCTCCTGCATCATATACCATATTATTGTATGTTAATCTACAGTACATGTAATTGTATCATGCACATATGAAGATATGTGCATTGTGCATGATTATGTTATACGTTGATACACGCATGATCTAAGGAATAATCTAGTGGCTATTATAGGTAAGTGGTCATACAATACCCACTTTACCGTATTCTCTTGTAACTAGATCGCTGTTAATAGTAACCTTCGAGTATACGCTTGGTAATCTGAGAGCTCGAGTCCAATAAATAGAGATGTGAAGAGTTTGTAACTAAAAACTTCTGTTAATGAAATGAAATCATGTTATGGGTTTTTTACTTAACTAATACCTAGTTTAGTGCACGAATAATATAATAACTATAATACAAACTAATAATATAATAAAAATGCATGCGTATTAAAGTGCTTAGTAGAATTTAAATTAATATTTGAATGAAAGATATATTCATGTATCTTTTATGTAAATATTTGTGTTTTCGTAACTTCTTTTAAAGGGAAAGTCGATACGTATTATAGGAAAACGATATCATTTCATACTTTAACTATTTATGATTTTTCATATAAAGGATTACAATTTAGACGTGTAAGCCGATGATAGTGGTAGAAATCCAAGTATTTCTCAGTTTGATACCAATAAGCGAACAATGTGAAAAGTTAGTCATACAAAGAGTTATTGTGGATCGGGTAAACAGAGGGCCGCAGACAGCGCTGTGCTCGGATGAATGCCCCTTGTGAGGACACACGGGGAGCGAATTTTAAGCAGTTTCGACGCGATTATTCTACGAGGTTTCGCTAACCCGTTTCGGTGACGATTTGCGTATATTTTCGTGCACATTTCTTGTCAAAAAGAAGATATAAACTGAGGAGTAAGCTGAAAGCTGAAGTATTCTTTGTTTAAACGAGAACTAAGCAGTATATAATACTGCCATTATAAGTCCACTGAGTCTGAGGCCACTGCAGTCAAATAACGAAAGGTTCTAACATGATTACAAAATAATCTAACCTGCACCTGATTTTTTAAATTAAATATAAGCAAATACACAAAAAAAACAATTTACCGATAACAAAATATTTACAAAACACACTAAAAAATAGCATTGTGGTTATTATTTAGATGGCGTACCCGCAAACAATATTATTACGTATGTTTCCAACCCTTGCTGGATATAAACGCCGCTTTTGCAAATATCCGGAATAGTCTAGTGGTTTTGCTTTTAAAATTTTGTGCGACTAGCAAAATACGTAACATAATCGGATCATAAGATTTATTACAGGAAATCTCTTTAGAAGCTTTTAAGATGCACCTCCTTAATACCTTTTATCGACATTCGATTTGGATAAGAAATGTTTATATTTTCAATGGCATGTTTGGATAATTTTGATTTTATGTGAATACTTTTGTACCCCAAAGAATATTGTTTCTCTAGTATTACTTCTTAAGTACTTACTATAGTTCCAAATTTGATATTTTGGGTTGATGAAAATTGATTATGATTTAATCATTAATCTAACAGATGTTACTGAAACCGTGACATCGTTACTACTGGGCGTCGCGTACTTAAGCAGTGAGTGTAAAAACTGTACAAGTGAAGCGATCCATTTCCGATGATTTCATAATTAAATCATTCAATTTGCTTCCCGTCATCAACAAAACAGTAGATATTGTCATCGTCATGAATAACATGGTTAAAACAATATACGAACAATTAGAAGAAAAGAACTGAATAAATGGGATTCTAACAATACAAGCGTTGAAATGAATTGGAATAAAATAGATAGTTAATTGTATCAAGCGTTACTTTGCGGAAATCCATGCTATTAAGTTAAGATTAAAACTACTTCGCAACTAACTTAATGGAATAAAATATTTTATAGTAAGTCAATTCTATGAATGCGATTGCATTTTAATTTATATTTGTATCAGATAATTGATTGATTGAAAACATGTTATGTATGGAATACTATGTTTAAATTTGATTCCAGAACATATCTTCAAATAGAAATAGTAAAACGATGAGGTAGCTACATGGTACAAGCAAACAGAACAAGCAAACGTTTCATTCAAACTACAATCGATGATACGCAGCCGCGGTTTACTAAAGCGATATCTTTCGCCAAATTGATCGCAGATACAAAGGAGTGTCTCGACCTTTCCCCGCCGGTCTGGCTGTCACTGCACAATGGCTCTGAATGCCTACAAGCCTTTCAATTGTTCGACCGCTGACGCGTTTGAGCTGGTAACAAATGGCGACCGCCGATTTTGATCAGCGAAAATCAAACGATCCTACCTTCAGTTTAATTTTCTTTCTGTATGTTTACGACGTTGTTTACTTTGCTACCTTTTTATCGTCGCATTGCTATGTGTCCCTATCGCTAGGTAAGGTCGTATAGTCTAATCCTTGTTATACTCTACCAGACTCTTTTGAAAATTACCTTTATGAAATTGTTACTGTTTTGTCATCCTGCTACTATCATGTGTATCACAAGCGGATGAGATATTCTCAAGTCTGTATGAAGTTTATTAGTGTTACTTAATAATTGGGCGACACGGTGGGCAATAGAAATGATACCTGTGTTGATCAGTAGTAGAGTAGTGGATTGATGAAGAATATATGGCTTATATTTTTAGAGAATTTTACATTTTGACGTGAATGTGTATTGTATGTACTTCGTAAATCTTGTTAAAGAACCGTCTGGTAACTATAATTAAAAAACATACAGTTACCATGTTTTCAACAGTGAACATCCACGATAGATCGTCTTCTTCAGACAAAGAAGTGTAAACACGCCGGAGAACGGCGGTCACGTCAAGAACTGGCTTCACGGCTCAGCGCTTCTGATGCATTCGGAAGTTTCAACGATTCATCTTGTACCTATTTCTATTTCCCTGCATTTGTCGCTACAATCTTGTATTGAATAAAAATACTTTTAACTTTTGATATAACTATACACAATTTCCATGAAATAGTAAAATATGGCACTTTATGGATTTTCTTTTAAGTCTCTTGTTGTTTTAGAAACTGATCACCGATTTCAAGCGACGATATTTAACACATTTCTGTTCCACTGTTTGATTTGTTTTATCAGAAACCACTCAAAACACTCAAAACGAAGTAGTTTTACATACCCATTGGCTATTTTAATAACATTATATAATAATATGCTACCATGTAACTAAAATACTTCTACAGTAAAAATTGAAACATTTGTTTTATTTCGTCTATCTACGAATTTTAGATTCACTCCTATCCTGTGTTCAAACCCGTATAGTGCTCGGCGTTAGATTGACTTCTCCAGACAAAGAAGTGTCAACACAGCGAGCGGCGGTCACGTCGAGACGCTTCACGCTTCGACGCTTCCGACGCTTCAGCATATATTTAAACCCAGGAGCGTCCTTACTATTCTGTAAAATATCAACATGAATTCGACTTGTTACACAATCTCGATTTCTTGGAATAAAATTAAGAAAAGTGAATTCGTGTTTTGAAAGCCTATTTCTGCCTCATAACACCAGCGTTGGGCGCTGCTGTGTTCGTGCCGGTTTGGAAGGTGTGGTAAGGGAGACATACTTTTCCGAGGCGTTTCAGCTTAGTCCTCAGGCTCATCTCCTATCTGGGGTTTATTATGGGGATAACAGATGTCAATGGGCGGCAGTAGCCACTTACCATCAGGTGGACTGCATGCTCGTCTGCTACTCCTATATTATAAAAAAAGGTGAAACTCGAGATTCTTCCTCTTACGGAATTTGAAACTCAACGTTCGATGCATCCTTACGGAATGCTGTATGCATAATACGTACCAGTCACCTTATCTCGAAGCACTGGAAACACTCGAAATTGTGTCGCCACCGTCGACTTTTAACGAGTACGAAATTGATATCTCAACTTCCTTGACTATAAAAATATTTTATAGAATAGTGATCTATGAGCAAAAATACCCATTTTTGTGTCGATAATCCTTGTACTATTTGGTCTTGTTCAAATCCAGATATAATACTTAACTGTTATTTAAATATGATAGATAATGTTCTTATGAACCTCTAAATACGTACGGATCTGCTTTATCTCCACTCACTGACCTTAGGTTCTTCCCTATTTTACTCTGTTAGGGTCAGGCAAATAAAATCTCAACACCATCACACTAAACATCCCATGTCAAATAAACCACGAATACTCGCGTCAGATTTTATCTGTACCAAAGCTCGTACATTTCCTGAGATTTAATACTTTTATCGTATGCTTTCGTGTTGGAAACGGAAAGAGATAAGTCATTTCCGGGTGTCAATTTGTAGGCGCGTTTGTTTGAATACTGATTGATTACGGTGAGATAGCTTTGT
This sequence comes from Epargyreus clarus, assembly GCF_041222505.1. Classification (NCBI taxonomy): domain Eukaryota; kingdom Metazoa; phylum Arthropoda; class Insecta; order Lepidoptera; family Hesperiidae; genus Epargyreus; species Epargyreus clarus. Next base: position 5,576,463 of record NW_027332231.1, on the reverse strand, counting down.
TTTGTCTTAAGGTGACTTGTGGAACTCGGGGTATATAAATAAACCACTCAGGGTATTGTTCTCACTTATAATAACTAGTTCCCATTCCAGAACGGAAAGAATGATAGCTTCAAAAGAGAAAAGGTTGTTTTTTGATATGGTCAAACGGCATGCCTATTAACAATAGGATGAAGATTGTTTTATGTCAATTAGATAGAATAACAAACGACTTCTTATATTAATGATTCATGTAAGTATTTAAAAATCTTTTGTAATTTTATTTTTCATTGCAATATGGTGCAATACGCGACTCGGGTGCGATTGGAGCTCATAAAAAATGTCTCTAAGATCTGGTAAGTCATAGTCACACGAGCTAGACATTTCCTACTTATCTTAGTATTTTGCACGAAACACTTTAGACGAGATCCATTTTTGAATAAATCGCGCTATGAACCCGCATTTTATTCAAAGTCGATTCGGTGCGATGCTAATCTGGACGTAGTCGATGAAAAAAGTCACGACTTGTCGCTAAAGTGTAAAAACTATGAGAAACGTGCTCAGTTACGCTCTAGAATATTCCGCTATCAACTTTGAAACTGATAGTTCTTGTTTTAACAATATTCGAAGATTTTGTTATTTATCGTTAAAAACATACAACCAAACGAACTTTCTATCTGATAAACTTTCTGCCTGTTCATTTTTTAAATAACTGCTACGCTCTTAATTCGTCTCCTATAAAGTATTGTAAATTAATCTAGTACCTAGTGGTCAACCTATACATTTATTTCAGCGTTCTGGTTTAAATAGCATAGATAAGGATTTGGAAGGCAACACATACACGAGGTGTTCCAACTTAGTCATCAGGATATCGCAGCTATGACTTTGCTAGGATTCAAATTTTATCTGGGGTGATTATAGACATCCTTGGGCAAAAGCCACCACTAGATTAATTGTATGCTCTTTTGCGTTTTCGATGTCATAAAAATATCGTACCTCTCTCTCTCTGCCTGTCAGTACATTTATAGGGGCTACTTTTGCTACGTGTCATTTTTGGTCTTCTATATAGTTATAGTTATATAGTTATATGAATGAAAAATATCTAAAACCACACTGTGATAAAAGCAAAGTTGAGAACGGAAGCGGTGCGATCTCTTTCCAAGTTTACTATGCAGTCGTGACTCTTTTACTAAGATCCTACTTTAAAAGATAAAATATTTGATTCTTACAAGAAACTGGTTTTAATTTCTCATACTCGCGCCTGCGGTTGTGGTCACTAGACTAATGTGTCACAGTGTTCATGATTCGTAGTATTCCAGATTCGATCTTCGGGCAAGCTAGAATGTAAATATTGAATTCATACTAGTATTTCTATTCCGGGTCTGGGTTTTCTTGTACTTTATTTATTAAATTTAATAATAATTATTATTGTTTACTTTTTTACTTGCATTTAGGTGTCCAAGTGAGGGGCAAGAAATGTAAAAAGTACAATTATTTTAGGAATGTGTAAGGTACTTTTTCATGTCAATTTATTTGCCACGTGGTGGTCTTAAAGCTATATTGATTTTAACATATGAGGTGTTATTAGATTAGTGGAAGTGTGGATGACATTAAGTTTATTGAAATTTAAAAATTTAATCAAAATCTCCTCAAATAACTTTTTTGGCGGCAGCATGTGCGTGCATGCGTGCGTGCAGCATGTCTAGTTTTTGTTTTAGATTTTTTAGGCACACTTGATTTGAGTTTTTGTGATTTAAATTGTATCTTATTTCCTATTTCTAGTCCTTTTGTTTGCATAGATGTATACCGTCATTCGAAAACTAAAGGGAAGCCCGCATGATTCAGCTTTGTGGTTTCTTCTCTCGGTCTTGCATTACGAGTTATCTCATTGTTCGCTTGATATTGATATAAGCGGATTTATACCGGCCTTTGTTGGAGATAAATAGTTCGTTGACACGAGGAATCTTGTTATGTTAGTCTGTTACGATGTGGATTGTAATAGAATTAAGTGCGATGTTGCTAAAGATAGAAATTGGCGGAAAGTCTGAGTCACCTAAGGGTTATAGAGTTGCAGCATTTTTGTATTAACAAAAATTTTTAGGAGTATATTTTTTGCTCTTCTCATTACAAATGATTAGTTATGATATTAGTTATGATAAGGAAAGTTTATAACCTGTGTCCTGTGTATCTGTCTAAGGAACGGTACGTCAAATACCAATGTTCCTTAACGAATAGCCCGTCTTTTGACTAGGTTTTTTTAAAGGTAATTGTGTCAAGTGTTCATAATTGTGTTTAAAGAAAGTAGTTGTAGTTATTTTAAATTCATCAGCTGCCGACTCCCATTATAAAGCTAAAGTCAGGACTTTGTTTACTTTTAAAACCTTTTGCCAATTGTTCTACTTATATCTCAAAGATGTTAGCGCTCTTCTGTCAACGGAAGCGGCATTGCACTGCTTTACACTCGTGGTATCGATGTTTGTGTTATGCAGCATTTGCAGTCGAATTATAATTCACTTCAATAGCTGTCCAGCCTACCCGTGTAGTCTCTTTATACAATTTAAATTAAGTTAAAAAGCAAAAAAGTAAAATAGTTCCGTTTTATACTGGTTCACGTCGTCATTTTTTCACATCCTCTGGGAACTTATCTCGAGCACGGGTCACCCACAAAAGCGTTGAATTACGTGACTCTTTGTGAGAGAATGTCTTATAAATCTCGCTTCTGGGTACCATGGTACCCGTTAGCAATTGAAAAAATCAGCAGAGTAATAAATTCTGAACGGAGTGACGCAAGTGCGGACGATTCAACATGATAAGGGTGCAATGACGATTTAAATAAAGAGTTCCGATTTAGTTCAACGGGTTAATTGTGAATTGACGTAGTCTGATTCATAATTAGGTGTCCAAAATGTAAACAAAGGTGTTGACCTATCAAGAAAATATGTTTCAAATGGTAGTTTCTTATTTTTGTCGATATTAAAATAATACAACAATAATAAAATTATAATCTAAATACATGAAGATTAATTCACATTTTCTAATATTTATATCACCTCAATTTCGTTACATACAGCTATAATAATAAAAAACAAAGTTTATGGTAGAAAATTAAAATGTGATAATGGTAACACAATCCGAATCCAAAACATTTCTTGTGCCGTAATTTTTAAGTTTCGTAGCTGATATTATTCATTTTCGTGATTGTAATCGAACTCGAATGTTTTCTCGTTTATATAACGCGTTTGTTAAATTGTGTATATTTGTTAAAGTTTTCGTTTTTGTTGAGTTTGTTAAAGTTTTTTTTTCTTGTTAATTTTGACAGTGACACTTCTTTGTTTACATTTTGGACACCTAATTATGAATCAGACTATAGATGTTAATGTCTCTTTTAATATTTATTGGGTATTGATCTGTTAATAGGATGAAACTATTATTCACATTTGTCAATTTACACAAGATGACAAATTAAAATTTCATTTGATATTAAGAATATTTTTCGTGCATTGTTACAATTTTTTATTTTTTTATTTTCGTAAAACTTTAAATATTTAGATTATTTGTTTATGCTGGCTGGGACTCTTTTTAAGTTTTTTTGCAACGCCCCCTGGCAGAACAAGAGGACACCTAGATCTTACCACATCTATTGCTGTAATCAGCACATAGCATTTACTCTTCGAGAAGGAGTCTATTAATCTAAAATTACTATAAAAAGAGTGTCTTAAACTTGTAATAAATTATTTTCCTTCCTTTTTAATAAAACTTAGAATTTGAACCCATGTCTAGTAGATGATGTAAAGCCTGTAGTTAATTAATGTCCTAGGTTGGACTTGACGGGCGAAGATTAAGGTCTAGATTTTAGACGTCCAGAACTTTTAATAGATCCTACATTTTCTTTATATTAAGTACATCTAGTTCATCATTACTGACAGGTTCTCAATAAAAACCCTAATGGGGCTTTTCAATGAGCTTTTTCTAAGTTCTTATATAAAGCTGCGACTCACAAAAAGGACTTGAAAATGGTTGAAATTGTAAAATTTTATTGTGTACGTATATCTATGAAATAATTTACAAACCATTGATATAAAAATCGTTGCTTTTGATAATCTGTTGTTTATTTTTTAATAATATTAAGGTAAAAGCTCGAAATGATCGTTATTATTATCAAAAAGATATAACGAAAATAATTCGAATACAATAATGGGAACAAAACGAAAATCGCGAACTAAAGGCCTTATTTCAATCAATTTCGCTTCGTTCATTCACGTGCCCTTCCCTCGCCGGTCCATTTGTGAGCCTATCAGTGAAAATAAATTTTCGATTAAAAACACGAATTGATATCGCTAACGATAAAATTCTACGCAATACCAAGACGTCTCGCGCTATCGGCAACTTGACAGTGACTGATCGCTGGCCAGCCCAGCCGCCTCCCTTCCCCCACCCCTTTATTTCCAAGCACTCAACGTCACTTTGCAATATTCATTTTGAAGGAGTAGATGTATTTCTTCGATCGAATTCTATTATTCGACTTTCGAATGATCTATTGTTGGTTTTGAAATTCGAATTTGAAGTTCGGAATTCGTTAGCGACACTGTCGCGTATATGTGGCAGGTGAGCTTCAGCGCGGTTTGTACGAATGATCGTTAGCGTCCTTTCATTCGCATCCTTTGGTAACACATAACGTAGATATGGTTTTGAAAGGTGATAGATCCAATAGGATTCCACCGGGGAGGCAATACACACTTCTAGTGTGAGGCAATTCTATGTTTCGGTGGAAGTCAGACACGGTCAGTCACGGAAAGTCAGACAAAAAGTCAGCAGTCAACTCTACAATATGGGACATTTTATTATGTAGCGAAAAACATCAAGTCAGTTATTTAACATAATCCTCATTTACTAAATGTCATATTCACATATGTTGTGGTGACATTATAATATGTTGCTTTGTCGTGACACACATAGGTATAATATCTAATTTGAATATTCAAAGTCGGTGGTGAATGCGGGGTACAAGATTTAGTCCCGAAGCCATGTGTGAAAAGTATGTAAATACGCTAACAATGACACTGGTCGTTATTAAAGCGATTATTCAGATATTTTTTGCTAAGTGCACTTGTTTTTTTTTGGAATTGAGGACTTTATACGTTTATAAGGTATTCAAGGTTAATAAATAGTTTTTCACATTAATCTTCACCCTAAGATTTCTTCTATCGTAGGTGGTAGAAAGTAGAGACACAAATACAGCTTGACAATATAAAGACCCAACTGAAAAGTGAACAATATGTACTACAATACAAAAATCTGAATATAAAATTATTATTATTATTGGTAGTTTTTCATCTGTATTTCTTGTTTATAATCATCCATACAATCGAAAAACGTTGCCATCCATCTATTTTTGCTGGTGGTAGAATCATTTGTGGTTCTCAACCGTTGCCACATCTATTTTTGCCTAATAACAGCAGCATTAATCCTATCTGGGGTTGAATATGCCAGTGTTAAGCGCTGCTGTGTTCCGTTTTGAAGAGTGTGGTAAGGGAGACATACTTTTCCGAGGCGTTTCAGTTTAGTCCTCAGGGGTAGCGGTGCATCTGTGGCCGACCTCAGGAAGGAATATCTAATCCTATCTGGGGTTGATTACAGATGTCCATGGGCGCCAGTACCTACTTAACATCAAGTGGAATGCATGCTCGTCTGCTACTCCTATATTGTAAAAAAAAAATACAGTTGAAGTAAAAACAAACCCCCACAGACGGTAAGTAGAAAACAAAGTTACAACTAAATTTGACTTTGTTGTGAGAAACATCAGAATACAATCAATAGTTCCGAACACGGCTCAGAGCTAACACGTTTACGATATAAGTAGACTTTACTCACGAACAATTAAGTAAACACTGTTAACTAACAATGGCGAACTGAATGCAAACTTTGATCAATTATTGGTACACAAGTAGCGATGAGTCGTGCTGGTCTTGAACTATACCGCAATTGAAGCCTGTGGTTGGTTTGACTATATTGCCAACATCTCACAACTGTTTTGCTATCAGGCCTAATACAGTAATTTTATCACACATGTTTGAACACTTTTGTCAAATTTTGTCCAATGTTTTGTCTTAATATCCTTATATCCTTAACATCCTTAACATCCTAACATCTTATTGCAATTAAATAACAAAAAGCTCATACTTTTTGTTATCAAATTCAGCATTCATAGCATGAATTGCTATGAATGCGTTATCTGGAGAGGTAACTCTATATTAACAAATTAAACTAAAATAAAATAAAAACTCTAATCATTCCCACAATTTAGACAATCAGTTAAAATCCGCCAAGCGTCAAGGGATGCAGAACCTGCCAAAGAATGAGAAATAGGTACAAATACGCACAAGGAATATAAACCTCCACAGTCGAGTAATAAATGTTGATTTTATTCTAAATCTGTTATATGATATATTTATATCACAAGTAGTACATTAGAACACTTGACTTTGATATTCCTATGAGTGCATGCTTTCATTAATTCAGGCACATTAGTACTTACATACTCGTAATTTAGACCATCCAGAAGGCCAGAGCTAGAAAGCCGTCCAGCATTATACCAACGTCAAATTATAGAGCAGTCAGCCTTACGAGCCTTGAAAGAGAAGTCTCTCGAGAATTCATTGAGACTGTTGACATAATCCAAAGACTTAGAGCTACCGGTCTTACTGAGGGAATATTTAAACTAGCATTTTTCAATCGATGTGAAAGAAATGTTGATTTAAGGCATGGATTCAGCTATATTGGTATTTATAATCTATTTTTTTTCTATCTATCTAATTTCGCATTTCAATTTCATTTCTTGACGTATTAGCCCTTAGATACAGTATTAGTAAGACTTATCTACATAAAATTAGGTTTAGAAATCGATAGCATAAGCAACACTTATTTTTTAAGAAAAGAAAAAGCCTTTTCTAAAATTATGTATTTAAATAGCTATGCTTTTTAAATATTTGTTCAAAAACGGTACATATCCATCTTATTCCTTATCAATTAAGTTTGGATTCCAATATACATTCTTATAAATCAAATTCTTCTTATCGTCCTTATTGTATATTATGTTTATGCTTTCAAGAGACAAAAAATAACTAGGTTTATTTTTCTTTACATCTTCCTATCTCCGTTCGTTATATCCGATTGACTTACATATTTCTCTAAGGGATCTACCGCCTAGATAATGTAATCGAGTTAGGCTCGTCTAGTATCACGCGTCAGATTACTGGATAGTGACGTCAGCCAGCGAGGCTGGGCTCGAGAGGGATCATTGAGAGTATTGACAGTGCAACGAATCCCTATGGTAGCTGTCTGGCAAAGGGAATATTTAAACAATCTTTTTTTAAATTTTATTTATTCTAAGTAATATTTAATGTTAGCTCGAGAAAGGATAGCCTCGAGAGACCATTGATACTAATGACAGATCTTTAAAATTCAGTTTTTACTTTACGTGATAAAGAATTATGAATTAGGAATGATTGAAAATTATTAACGCGTAACGCGTCAAATAACAGAATAGTGAAGTCATTTGGATGAGTTCGAGAGAGGAGTGTCTCGAGGGATCACAGAATTTTTTGAACATTATGCACCGAATCCTCCTCGTCTTTGGTCTTGAAGAGGCAATGTTAGACTTCATAACCTACTTACTTTTCATTAACGTAAGAAAAAAATAGGGTCATGTGGTACAACGGGTCAAATTGCGGGATAGTGACGTCAGCGAGGCTAAGCTCGAGAGTAGCGCCTCGAGAGATCACTGAGACTATTGACGTTATGCAATGGATCCTTCCAGTCTTTATCTTGCAGAGGCAATGTTAAAGCACTTCATAACCTTTATAATTTTTTCACGTAAGTAAAAAATAAGCTTGTCTGGTACAACGCGTCAAATTACAGGATAGTGACGTCAGTGAGGCTGAGCTCGAGAGTAGCGCCTCGAGAGATCACTGAGACTATTGACATTATGCAACGGATCCTTCCAGTCTTTGTCTAGCCGCGGCAATGTTTAAACAATTTCTTTTCACTTTTTACTTCGCGTAACTAGCTATTATGACGCAGTTACCGTAGATATTATTACTCAAGTTTATTTAAAGTCTCAAAAGTACGAACGAAGCTGTTTGTCTTCATATTAATTTTGCATTGTGGTGATTCATAATAGCATTGTAGGTTGTATTCAACATTCACATTAACTAGTAGTTATGATTAGGTAAAGTAAATGAAAAGCAGAAGCTTAAATATTAATAATTATCTTAAATATTATAAGCCTTTGTTTGTTTTGTTTTTCTGGAGCCATTCGTAAATTGTGTTGAGTGAAGGTAGCAACACTGCGATCCATATTTCTGCCTTACCTTCAATAGCCGTGCAGTGCTGATGTTGGAGAGATGCGGTAAGAATTCTTACCAATGTAAACATGAAATTTCGGTCTTGTTGTTGATCCTAACGCAAAATATATAGGCAACAGAGGCCACTTACCGTCATTTAATTCAAATATGAAGCTTGTAAGATAACTTTGTAATGTTGGTTAGTACTCATGCGGGAACATGTTATACCGAATGCTCTAAACTCGTAATTAATAGCACTAGTTACTGTAATCGACTTACGAACACTGGATGGAACTTTACCGCCAATTACCATATCGCAGACTCCATGTAGTGAGCTAGGGTTACCCCAATTACAAGGACCTTTGAAGAGGAATCTTAGTTCAAGCAATTCCCTTATGTTTTGTGCTAGTAATAGAAAGAAAGAAAACTAAGCAAACCTAACAGAACCTATCATATTATATGTATATGTTTTAAGATGTCAACATTATATTGTCTGTTGAAACGGAGGTGTTTGCTCTCAAGCGTAATGCGTTATGACATGTTCTTTTACCGTGAAAGAAAACATACAAGGACTCGTATATAGGGTAGTGTGTTGACGACAGTCGTATAGCCATTAAATGCGCAATGAAACGTAACACTTGCGGCAATCTGCATAGCCACTAGTTTAACCGTAGATACTAGATACAGATATAGGTTTTATCAGTCTCAATCATTAGGTTTGATGTCTAGCAAAATAAATTACAGCATATTCACATCAAAACATTGGAGCATAAGACTGGCAATATTGCTGGTTAAAAGTAAATTGCTAGTAAAATGCAACTTTTATACAGTTTTTATACTATTCGGTACTCGTATCGCTGTTTCGACACTGACGTGACAACCCTATGTTAAGTGTGAAACAATGTCACCCGAGATTACATCGGCAAATCCGTTCTTAGTTAATTACTCAGTTATTGCTGAAAATCCTGTCCTACAATAAACCACTAATTAATGTAATTGCCTTGCCAACACTTAGGATTTATTAGTCGTCACGCAATATCAACGTTTTCACTACGATTTTTTGCATTTCACAGAAATTTTTCTTCTGTCACAAATTTCGTTCTTTTCGTCATAAATTTGCATATTTTTATTCCAATTAACATTTTTTGTTTTATATGAAAAACGAGGGTATTTTTCATAAACAATAATAAAAGTTACGTGAAAAACGACGTGTAATAAACGCGTTATTTTTAGGTCTTTTGTTAATTATTTCTCAGAAAGTTGACCTAGATTTGGCCACGAATGTACCCTGTAATGTTATAAAAATGTTGTAAATTGCTTTGCAGACTACTACACGCTTATGGCTCTAAAGACTGTGTATATGACATATATTTTGCTAATTTTTTTAAATATAATAAAAATGTGTTTTATAATTATTTTTAAAGTTCCACCACTTTAAACGGAGTCTGTTTTATTTTTGTTCGTCTGTCTGCACATTATAGCCATGTTACTGTAAGATTATTAATGGTATGCAGGTTTATTTGTGGCTTACACAGCTACGAGTATATACCTATACTACCTATATCAGGTGCTTATAATCTTCTATATACAATTTCGTGTCACGATGTTTGTTACCGTACTCCTTCGAAACGGCTTTACCGATTTTCACCAAATTTTATATGCATATTCAGTAGGTCTGAGAATCCGCTACTATCTATTTTTCATACTCCTAAGTGATAAGGGTTGTTGACCCTTAACATTTTTTTATTTATATGGAAACACAACGTTTGCCGGGTCAGCTAGTTATATCTATAAACATGTATCTTAGATGTTTCTTCTTCATTATATTAAGAAATATAAAATACAAAAATCTAATGAAACTAACTGATGTCTGTATTGTTGGAAATCCAAAAATACAACAGAAGGGATCCGAGTCAGATCGCTCGTTATATTACAGAAAGACTTAAATTTTACAATGCACCCTTGGCAGCGGAAACGGTTCATTAGAGGGCGGATGCACGCAGCCTCCATGCCTTCAGGTGTTGAATATGTAAGTGCTTTTCTTACCTTTACGGAGACATTTTTAAAGTTAAAGTTACTTTCGATGCGTTAGTCATGTGTATGCGTCATGTATGAGTAATGTCATCGTTGTGAGTATCAAAGTTTATTTTCTTTATATTATCGTTATCGATTGGGGGACATATTTAGCTTTTATAACAGTGCAGTTCTTGGTAAGTACTTATATATTGAAAATTATTAATGTCTTTATTTTTATTGTTAAATACTTTTGTATTCATTATTATTTTTAAAATAATTATCGCCTATCGATATTAAAAGGTTCGAAATCACATCTTTAAATTCACTATACCTACATTATTTCATGTAAACATATTACATGTTATGTATATTGCATTGTATTTGCATGCATATTACATTACAACGATCAATAAACTTTAATAAGTCATATAGTATATGAAACGAGATAGAGAAACAAAATAATATTAAAGTAAATATCTAAAAATTAAATATTCAATTTGTACGAACGAGTTCATCGGTAAATAGCTTCGGCAATTTGCAATCTGAATGTATTCGTTTTGAGTTATTTTGATTAATTGGAACCAAAATAATTTATTCCAATACGGACGAATATTGCTTTGAACTAATTGTCAATGAAAACGATAAATATGGATTAACATTTGGGATAAAATTTAACGTGAATTTGGATAAATGATTAAGTTATTATTATTGCGAGTATTTGAGGTTTTAGGAAAAGTTTTGTAAAAATTTTATGTAATGTTTTAAAAAGTAAAAGGTCTTCTAGGGTCGTGGAGTTTACTTGTATTGTTCAACATAGGTTAAAACCTTTGACTTTTCAAAGTTACATGCGTATTAATTAAAAATTATTATCATTAAAAATTAATGATGACTTGCTTAAACGTCGAAGGAGAAACATCGTGAGGAAACCTCCACGCCTGAAAGTTACTAAAAATATTCTCAAGAGTATATGAAATCTCCTAATTGGCGATCACAGTGAAATAAGGCCTAAATACCTCTCAATATGAGAAGAAAACTATCTCAAGCAGTGGGAGAGTAATAGTACTTTTATATACAACACCACTCTTACTTACGTCAACTTTCATCTCCAAAGTCCACTCTTAAATACGGTTTATACCAAGCTTACCTCTAACATAATCTAATTTCAGTCCCTCACGCAAACATGTGTGCATATTTATGTTGTTTTTGGATCATTTCCCTACAGCGGGGGTTAAAACAGAATAATGTGTCGCAATGTGCAAGGTCACGCGCGCTGCTCTCATTAATTTCCATAGAATTTGCAGCAACGCCTCGTGTAGGGTTACCAAGCGTTAGGATTTAACCGGACATGTTTTGTCTACAAACTTGTCCAGCCAAATTGCACGTATACAACCTAAATGCCTATCCGGATATTGGTAAAGTAAAATATGGTATCGATTTAAACACCTAACCAATTAATCGATTGGAAATAAATATTTTGAAAGATTAGTTCGGGGTCTAAACAAATATGTCCGACTCTGACAAAGGTCTGGTTGTAAGCTTAAATTCCCCAGTAATTATTAATTAGTCTCGGTTTTTTATTTATACACATGGGGACTCTAGTCGTTTACACTCGTTGTTTACACTGGAAGTGACACTGAACTTGTGTATTCAAAGACTTTAATTTATTAACGTGGTAATGTCAACTTTCCAACTATTTTTGTTGTGCTCGTTCATTTATTTCGCGCTGTGGAGGTTTTAATATCGTTAATGTAGGGAAATACGGATAAACAAACATCGATTTTAGGTATACCTTGCTAAGTTGCGATGGTAGGTAGATAGAACAATACAAGTCTGTGGTAGAACAGTTGTTACCTTCATAAATTTTCTTGAGTTTTTCTACATTTAAACTTAATGTACTATCTAGTAAGCACACTCACGTCTTACCCGCAGGCGTGTTACTTGCATCTACACATACAATATTACACTGTCACATGGTGCAAGCATACGCACACGGAGTGCTAGGATACTGCGGTGAGTTAAAGCACTTTTCCTATCGTGCGTGTTTAAATCCGCACGCGCGTCTTACCTGCATGCGTGTTACTCACATTTTATTGTTTCACACGGATAAGCACACGGTCCCCAAAAAAGTGTAGCGAGTAAAAAGTGAACACGCGCGACAAGAGAAGCGCTCTTATTTTATGTGTTGCACACATGAGTTTACACACGCGCGAGAGAAAATGCGCCCCAAATAGGATTCGACCCTTACCATAGTATGTCTGACAATTATCATAATGCTATGGTTTAAAGGGTTATTGAAATTTGTGATTAACTGCTATCTATCAATATATTGGTTTCGTATATTGGTTGGTAACGTAAAATGAGTAAAAGATCTGCAGTCGAGTAGTGGCCATACGAAATTAAAATTGAAAACGTTAACGGGGCCAATAAATCAGCCGCCAAATTGGGTAATTTATTAAAACAACTTTAAATATAAAGTCTATTTAAAATAAGTTTCCAATTTTAATTCCGTATCTCGTGTTTACTGAGATATTGAGAAAGAAAAATAATATTAAACGAATTTCAAGTTATGATATGTTTTTCCTATAATACAAAGGCGCGTAGAAACATCATATCATACAAATGTTGAAGAAATTACGTCTGGGACCGATGCGTTAGTTTCATCAGTGTCAAAGGGTTTCTATCCACGACATCATACAGGTCACTGAATGCTAGAACGAACGGGCGTTACATCAGATTAGAAAAATAATTTGTTGATCTGCTCATAACTATTTGTATCAAAGTTATGATAGTGTACTAAAAAGGGGAAAAAGTGAACAAGCAAGTAAGTGGCCGAAGGAGAGAGATCGGGAGATATTTCGATAGAAATAGAAGAATATGGGTACAGAGAAGGCCTTCGAAGGTGGTAGAACCTTTTGTGGTGTGTGACTCCGGCGGCACCACCGCCACACCTATCTGTGCCTAATAACAGCAGTGTTAGGTGCTGCTGTGTTCGGTTTTGAAGGGTGTGGTAAGAGAGACATACTTTTTGCGAGGCGTTCCAGCTTAGTTCTCAGGGGTAGCGGCGCATATGTGACCGACCTCAGGTAGGAATAGCTAATCTTATCTGGGCCACAGTAGCCACTTACCATCAGGTACCAAAAAAAATATCCATCTTAATGATAGGAAAGTATAGTAAAATGACAAATACAGTTTTTATTGTATGTAAAAATTACACAAATATTTGACTATATACATTGGTACTATTATAAGTATACGTTATAGTAACTATATCTACTATACTATATATCGTTATAGTAACTATATTGTTCAGTATACGCTATTCAGTGCTCTGTACTATACAGCACTGTACAACATAAATCTCCAACAAGCACAACTGGACCTAATCCATTAGAGAGATGGCATTGAACTTCGTCCTTCAGTAAAAGTTTAAATTGCGATTTGAATAATACAGTCCAGTTATGACGTTTGGTGAATGTGACCCTCGGGACGAGGTGACCGGCGCCCCAGGATGCCTGGGGCCTGCACTTAGGCCCCTATTAGTTCGTCTGGAAAACCCTATTAGCATCTCGCTATGAATTATAGTGATTTGTGTAACACGTTGTATGTTATTTATGTATTGCTTGTATCAAGATTATTTTTATGTATTAATTAAAGATTAAATACACAGTTTATCAAGATACACAAAATACAGTTCAAGTAGGTATGTTAGTTGCAATATTACACTCTTTTAGCTATACGTAATTAGCGTATTTAGCTATACTATACGTAAATGGCAAGCATGTTTGCTCGTTAATCTAAGTATGGTCAACAAAGTGAAATTAGTCAAGCAGTGTCACAAATACGTTAATATACATATTTATAAAACTGTTATAAATGTGATACATAACTAAAGTTATTAAACTTTAAGAACAACTCGTGAGACGCAATTTAACTGTGTTTGGGCGTTTTAACATTATGACAAAATTTGGGCATATCATGTTACTCGTATGGCGTATCGTATCGTAGGGCGTATGTGTTACAGTTAAAAAATCCTCTATTTTCGAAAAATGATTTTCAGTTCTGTTCAGTTAAGAATTTAGCTTTCTAGGTTATACCTTAAACAGTTATACTGTTCATTAATTTTAAATTAATACTATCCGCAAAGTAGCTCGTAGCGGTATGAATTTTAAAATGTTTAATTTTAATTAGACTTTTACAACGTAGAAGTCAGTGGCCACGTCTGTTTAAGGCTATTGTTCTATCATATACATTGAGCGAGTAAAAAAGGCGTTTTGTATTTGTTTACTTTATTATATATTTTTTTTATTATAGGAAACGATACAAGACTGTTTGAAGAAGAAGCTCTTTGTCACTCGCAGTCCTATTATCATTCTAACAAGAGCGAGTAAAAAGGGCGTATTGTTTTTGTTTACTTGATTATATATTTTTTTATTATAGGAAATGATACAAGACCGACGAAGAACCTCTTTGTCACTCGCAGTTCTATCGTCATTCTAACAATCTTATGTTCAATTTTGTCATAGCGAAAATATACTTTTGATCGCTTATTCTTTCGCAATGAAACACGTCTCTACCACTAACATGTTGCGACGAATATCATTATAAAAGTTAACTTGTATAATTTTGCTGTTTAAATAAGTCTTGTGGTTTTTTTAATATTTTTCTTACGGTCTCGAGTTCTCATGAGACATTGTCTACTTAATATTATATCCGTTGCTGGCAAATGTATGCAGTAGACAGAAAATCCGTTGTTATAATATAAGGTGTTACCGACCGTGACGCTCACAATACCATTATGACACGCAGGTAGCTCCGAGTTCTATCCAACCTGGCAAATATCGAAACAATTAATTTGACTTTCTATTCTGGGTCTAAATGTTTGTGTATTCATCTGTGTGTCTCCACGGAATCCATGACACTGTGAAAACTAGCATGGACCAATGAGTGTAGAAAGTGTAACTATAAGAAGTAGTATCGGTTTGTTTATCCCGTGGATGCAGAAAGCTATAAGAAATAGTATAATTAGAACCCGAAGCTATAAGACGTAATATAGTTTATCTCACTCGTTGGTGGTCATACCGGTACCTAAGGCTCCGCCCAGTGGCGTGTTGCGGCGAATACGGCCATACAATTAACTTCCGCACACCTTAGCTGTTTGTTTTCAGCTGCGATCTAACGAGCGTTTTTAATTGATCATATTGTTTACCATCTAAAGTGTAGTCTTTTGCGGTGTAAGTTCATGCATATGTTAGTTTGTTTTCGTTGTTTTTATGACTATGCATATGTAGAGGGATTATATATTCGTTGATATACCATATGACCTTCAGTTCTGGATTTAGGATTTTTGTTGGAGGTGTTGGCGCAACCGAAGGAATTAAAAGAATTTCATTATAAATTGAATCAAAAGTTTGTAAAAAAGATCTTCATACGTCTGAAATTTTGCAACCCTAACAAAGGTCGACGTACTTTAAATGATTTTAGATTCGAGAAATATTCGATTTAATTAGTTAACTGGTTGGACAACTTCTTGGTTATATATTTTTCAACTTGGTCTTTGAACGATTCATGAAAATTCGACTATTCACGATTTCATAAAGGATGATTGTTCGGATATCTAATTATCTAAAGCCTTTTTATTAATTTCAAAGATTTATTAAAATCGAATAAGATATATCTTTTGCTTTACAACATTTTGGACAATAAACATTTTGATAAGCACGACTTTATTCCAGTCATATCACAGCTTTGCAAAAGCTTGCAAAGGTTGAAGAAATACAAAACGTATTCGCAGAAATAACAAAAAAATAAGCGTACATTGAAGCTTTCATTATCAGGCCAAGGCTGAATTCGAATTACAGAAATAAAGAGGCGGCGTGTTTTCACAACCACGAGATACAATCGAGGAATACTTTAAAGAAGAAAAATCGCCCGCAATTTTGTTAAGGACTAATAACTCCCTGGGAGCCGCCGCGTCCCTGGATAGCAGTTAAATGCGCCAAATTGGGCCATCTCTTCACCAAAGCCCAGTTTTATGGCGCCTTATATCTTCTAAGCTTCGCACTGTTTTTGATAACATCGATTCCTTATCGCCGGTTTACCTTTGATAGAGATTTGCAGTTTGTACAAACTGTTTCAAAAGCTGACTTAGTTTGTTTGCTCTGTATTCTATTGATTGTAGTTAATGTCTATTCATATAACTCACATAATTTCCAATAAAAATATACATTATCGTTAATCTTCAAAATATCCATGTTTTAAACTCTATAGACTAGTTGAGATTAACTTAAAAGATTTTTATTATTGAAACCGTAGAAGCGGAAAATATTACCACACTGAACACTGAAAGGACACTCAATAATGTTTTAATAGTAATTAAAATAAATGTGTAATGAATTACTGAATTTTAATTAATAAATATTCAAAGTAACATGCATTTTCTCATTAATCTTAAGTATAGATAGGTATATCTAGTTAAACGCTAAATATATAAACGCTAAAATTCCTTACAATTCAATTCAAAGCTGAAAATCCAAAGTGCTATTTGCGGAATAATTATTAAAACCTGAATAGAAACCATAAGAGCAGAAAATATTGCTATTCATACAAGATCTTTTAATGATGTTGTAATTTGAGTTAGCATTATATTATTTTATTGCAATTAACAAACATAGAAATTAATTTCTCTTTACTCATATATTATTCAACATAAGTAGTTCCGTAAGCGAAACTCCCTTACAATCCTATTCAAAGCAGATTCGAAACAGGCGCAGTGCAGCTGCTAATCTCCTGCGGTACAAAACGGTAAATTCAAATGAGCTGTGTAGCGAGTGATACGCATTAGTAACCGCGAACCGCAACCGCGGATACGAGAACGACTATCGTCAGTATCTGCAACGGAGATTTAAACTATGACTGTTATTTGCGGAATAATTCTTAAAACTGTAAATAGAGAATGTTTTTTTTCTTCTTGTATCTATATTGTGTGTGCATTATTAATAAAATAAATAGAAACATAAGAGCAGAAAATATTGCTTTACCCACATAGTCCTTTTTATGTTGTAATTGTAATGAGTATAATTTTGTTGTGAATTATTTCATTTTTAATTAACAAATTTACAAACTATAGTACGTTTACTTTTATTACATTAAACATAACTATATACTACTTTCATGTAAACGCGAAAATCCCGTACAATCCTATTCAAAGCAGATTCGAAACAGGCGCAGTGCAGCTGCTAATCTCCTGCGGTACAAAACGGTAAATTCAAATGAGCTGTGTAGTGAGTGATACGCATTAGAAACCGCGAACCGCAACCGCGGATACGAGAACGACTATCGTCAGTATCTGCAACGGAGATTTAATTTATAACTGTTATTTGCTTAACATCTATAGTTATTCGTACTCTAATCTTTGTTTTCTCTTTATGTTCTGTCCGCGCATATTTTGTATTTTTTAAGCCGACAACCTAAATATTTTTTAAGTAAAAATACTCTATTTTTTAATTCAGACTTAGGTCAAAGCGGCTTAGAATTAACAAATGTCTATTCGAATACTTCTGTATACTGTATATGTATCTGTATACTGTAAAACCAAAAGAAAATATGGGCAGTGTTAAGGCCGACAATTAGTCCATGATATCTGTAATCGATATATTGACGCTCTACCTGAAGTGGTTCACATGTTTCTACCTCCGAGGGTTAAGTTGATATGCCTGGTACATCTTCCCTAACACTCACTAACCTTAACATCCTTCAAATCTAAGCACACTAAAGGTATGTTAAGCCTATCACCCACTCTTCTTCAGCATGGTTTTTTAAACTATTTATATTCTGCGAGACCTTCCCAGCTAAGATAACAATACGTTGATAACGGGAACTTTTAAAAACGATTCATTATTCTTGAATTAAGGCTTCTTGAATAATTACGGCGAATTAAAATAGTTGGGTAAATTTATACAATACTGGCAACTCGAGAGCTAACTTGCAGGTAATAGTTGGTCTACAATTGGATTAACGGCTGCCATCTTGGAACAACAGCGGAAAAGTTTTAAGTACTCCCCAGGAAGGGAAATACGGTATTATCTTTAGCTCTCAATGTGGGGTAAATAAATTGGACGCAAACAGTTCTTATTTTAGCTTTTGTTGTGGGTTGTTATTGATCTGTTTTTTATGTTTATCCAGTTTTAGGCTAAGGTATTTGTTTTTCTTCGTGAACTTGTCTTATTTTAATTTTGGTAGTGGAATATTTTTTAATTAACTTAATTAGTTGTTTGTTATTCATAATGATCAGTATACTACTGAGATTATCCTTGTTTTCGAATATTTAAGACAGGAAGGAATGAAACATAAAGGAAATAGAAAACATCGAAAGAAAATTGATAAGCAAATACTTCCATTTATTTCAATTACTTTATTAAATATTACGATTTTTTTCCAGATAACGATGACTATTTATTGAATTCGATTGCGCATGGCGACGCGTCGCCACACCGTACACACTACCGCATATAGACTGTATATAATAATAGTATATACGGCATGCGTCGCCACGCCAGAAATCGGTTTTACGTGCGGCTATAGATGTTTCACATCAATAATATTTTTTCAGTGACGACCCATGTCTGATACAGTCAAAGTTAAAGGGCACCGATGGCGTAATAAGTTATGTTAGGTTAGGTTAGGTTAGCACGTAGCCGTAGCAGGGAAGAACATTGGGCTCTCGTATCAGCGACTGCAGCAGATATCTTCGCATCAACAGAGTGTCTGTTTGATCTCTTAGTCGCTTCCGCGAGATGCGATAAGCATTTAATAAAACAATTAATAAACAATAACTTTCGCTGTGTAGTACGTATGCTAATAATTCAATGAATATAACACAAGTATGAAAAAGTCATTGAAACAAAGGGGCAAACTACAAATATTATTAGTAATGGTTCTTGAAACATAAAAGTTGCTAGTGTTAATAGAAGCTAAATATTTTAAAGGATTTTAAGGACAACTTTAGTAGTTTTGTAAAAAATGTTACTATTAAAATTGTAAAAAGAAAATTTACGAAGAAATGTAATGTTAAAAATATTTTAGTTAGCAGCGATCTAGTAATTAAGCAGAAAAGAGAGAATTCGTTTATTCACTCTTAAAATATCTGCATTTTAAAGATAAACTTAAAATAAATAGTTGTAAACTCTTGATTGCCTTTTAAACGAGAAAAACTAGAATGGAAGAAAAAATATTATCTTTATAGCGCCATTTTTATTCATTAAAGATGGTCTTAGTATTTTGTTTAAAACATGTTCCACTTGATGAAACCGTACAATCGTGAATAAGAACCAAATAACATACCGGTTCCACTTATACTTCCAAACCTTTCTTTTTGATAACCATACGGTCCAATTCGCCGACATATAAAAACGAATGTCTGACCAATTGGTCAGACATTCGTTTTTATATGTCGGCGAATTTGTCGTTGTCGTAAACAATCATCATTTCGATCGCAACTGCTATGGTCAGTCGTGATTTTTTAATCTGTATAGTGGACAGCAACATTTTTTTGATTGAAATACGGATAAAACGAAGAAGTGGTTAGTGGTTATAGAATAAATATTGATAAATACAGCATTTAATTTGAGAGTTTAACTTTATAATTAGTAATTAAAATGTAATTTCGTAATTGAAAATAATTCATAATTAATGTTAATGTGTCAATTTATTTAGGTAAATCACGATATTTATTTTACAAAAAAATGTTGTTTGAGACAACCTTTGTTATTAGACTTAGCTTGAAGCGAGGGAGAAATATTGTGAGATTTCGACACCTCCCCACCCCTACCTCTTCGGTGACGCAATCTTTAAAGGAGATAACTGATCTCCCTAATTGATCTTTTCCTTGATGAGTTGAACAAATGAGGACAGAGTGCCGAGAATAAGACGTTTTGTTTCCCAATTAAGAATTTTCGGCAATTAATTTGGTACATTCTTTGCTAATACCACTAATATAAGGAAGATTGCTGATGAACTGTGTGGGGGTAGTCTGTCATGTTTAGTGTTCCGGGTTTCAGGACCGGTCAGGCAGATATTTTTATATATGGCTTAAATGCGTAATTTACACATACATATCACACACACACACACATTGTAGAGAAGTAAATAAAAATTTTTGATTTTTGATTTTTTTTTGATTTTTGATATCATTGTGGTTAGATAGTTCCTTCATTGCAATTCATTGGTAATACTTTATTGCATATAATCTACAACATATTGATTTTTTTATAATACAGGAGTAGCAGACGAGCATACAGTCCACCTGATGGTAAGTGGCTACTGCCGCCCATGGACATCTGTAATAAACCCCAGATAGGATTAGATATTCCCAACTGAGGTCGACCACAGATGCGCCGCTACCCCTGAGGACTAAGCTGGAACGCCTCGGAAAAGTCTGTCTCCCTTACCAAACCCTTCAAACCGGAACACAGCAGCGCCTAACACTGCTGTTATTAGGTAGAAATAGGTCTGGCGGTGGTGCCGCCGGAGTCGAACCACAAAGGGTTCTACCACCTTCAAAACATAATTATCCAAGGCGAATTCAAAGTAGACTGACCGAACAGCGTAACTTGAAACATTTCAACTTTGACGCTCACAAAGTTTGTACTGAAAGGTACTATGTACTCGTATCGTAAAGGTACTCGTTCCCGGTTCGATCGATATTTGTGACGAATAATATATTTAGGATGTTTTGTTTTATTCAGTTTTTAAAACATTCACTTTTTTATTTATATATTTTTAATATAAGGCTTAGGTACAACCAACCTATTCTGTCTTAAGATTCACATAAATGGCATGTATTTATGTTATGTATACATAAATATTAATCTTGAAATTACGAAATTTCGAGCCGGCGTATTAAACATCAGAACAATTGGTACATACCTACGCCAGTATTTTTTGACGCAGTAAAACCATTTAACCGGTTCAATTATTTAGTTTGCGTACGTTTTTACGCTCGGGACATATGTATAGTATAGATGCAGATACTGCAGTCGGCCTGCATACAGACTGCAGTGCCGAGGTACGTAAATTTCGCAGGCAGTGTAGCCTTGCGGTTACAATCGACTTCTGAATACGTATTTGCAGAGTAACTGGAGTAAGATAGACGCCTTCGTTTTATTGAGTTTGAGAATGAAGGTGATATTTAACATAGGAAATATTCAAACTTTTGACATCAAAAAAAATATCCATGGTAAATTATTTCGTTGTTAAAAATTGTAATATGTTAGAGAATGTGGAATTTAAGATGTCATGCCTATCATCATTATCTTATGATTTTTATGGTCGTAACACAAGAATGTAAATAATGATCAATTAACATCATCGTGTCATCGTTTGCATCTACGTGACAAAAACATTTTCAGTTATATTTCTTTAAAAGATTTAATATTAAAATCTTATAAGGCTTGCTCAAATTGCTAAATAAGGATAGAAGATACTGTTAAAAATAAATAGTTATTTTTGCCTAAATATATTTAATTGTTGGCGAAACTCATTATTATGATGTTAGTGCAAATACTAAACTTAGTTTCGGCTTCTATAAAAACCGGTTCTATTTGGTTAGGTGGTGGTATGTATGGTGGTGTATATTTTTAATTTTTACATCTGCATGCATCCTTTGAGGGAGGGAGGGTGGTACATACTGCATGGTTTAAAATATATACCATCATACATATTTGTAGCGGATTGTTGCGAAGTAGTTTTCATCTTAACTTAATTCTATAAAAACATCTAAAAATCTCATTTATGGGTAGAAGATGATGTAACTACACTCTAATTGCGGGCGAAATTTATTATTATGTTGTTAGTACAAAATACTAAACTGCGACATTTTAAGGCTTGTTTAAACGAACCTACATTCTACTACTGCAGCACGATGCCTACATTTTGCGGAGCCTTAAACAGAATTCCTTTATATTTTATAGGTGCAATATAAAGTACACTTTATACGGTTACAGTTATTCTGTAGTTTGTTATTGTATAGAAAATAATCACATTTCCTCCTTAAAGTTGGCAACTATGCTTTTAGTC
Organism: Epargyreus clarus; assembly: GCF_041222505.1. NCBI lineage: Eukaryota > Metazoa > Arthropoda > Insecta > Lepidoptera > Hesperiidae > Epargyreus > Epargyreus clarus. Next base: position 5,554,057 of record NW_027332231.1, on the reverse strand, counting down.
CAATTATTGTTTAGTATTTTTGAACTAGATAATTTAGAGAAGTTGATAGTCGTTGGTCAAGTGGCTGGAATGCGTTGCAGAGGGAGATCACCAACCCGATGGACAGATCTTGTCAAGAAAACCAGCAACACCACAATCTACGATTCCATACACATTGCACATAATCGCAATACTTGGAAGACGATCTTAGACAAGGCTGTTCTTGATGGTCACGACCCTCAGACATGAGGAATCGTCTAAGAAGATTTTTTTGAAATGTGTTACAATAAAGCTTGCTTTTAAAAGCTGATGCTTAAAATACGTAATAACTTCAATTACCGGAAATATTTTATCATTATCCAATAATTTAGTCTTCAAAATCCGGGTGTTATGAATTAATTAAGCGTTATAATCAAATTTATCAAGTTTATTACTAAATACGATTTTCATTTGAATTAATTGACGGTGTAAATGATTTAAAAATGGTCATCGGGGTAATAATTTACAGGGGATCACGCAGCCTCGGGCAGATGATTCCACCTCATTAAGTGCTAATTGAACCTTTTTATACCGTAGGTGTGTAGATAAAACTTTGTGAGTTTTTATACAGACAGATATTTGAACGAAAAAACACATTTATAAAAAAATCAATAATAATCGTCATATTTATCAAATATATAAATGACATTGCCTTCATTATTTTTTGCAATAGTTAAATATTTTTAAAGGTGGTAGAACCCTTTGTGGTTGGATTCCCGCGGCACCACCGCCACGCCTATTTCTACCAAATAACAGCAGTGTTAGGCGCTGCTGTGTTCCGGTTTGAAGGGTGTGGTAAGGGAGACAGACATTTCCGAGGCGTTCCAGCTTAGTCCTCAGGGGTAGCGGCGCATCTGTGGCCGACCTCATGAAGGAATATCTAATCTTATCTGGGATTGATTACAGATGTCCATGGGCGGCAGTAGCCACTTACCACCGGGTGGATTGCATGCTTGTCTGCTACTCCTATATTATAAAAAAATAATGTAGTGAACACAAAAACTTTACATTTGTGCGATTAATAGCGAGACAATTAAAACAAACAATAAAATTCAAGCCAACAAAGAAATTCAAGTAAAAATATACGATAAAATTATTTGTAAAATGGATATAGGAGATGATATTACTTTGGGAGCTACAGAAAAACTATTCGGAAGTAAACATTAAAAGTCCTGATTTATACACATTTAAAGTTTAGCGACTACCCGCGTGGCAGAGCGGTCACCATACCGGTCTGACGCGCAAAGGGTCCCGGGTTCGATCCCCGACCAGACAGATATCTAAATGATGAATTTAGATTTCTGTTTCTGGGTCTGGGTGTTTGTGTATTTGTCTATGTGTGTCCATGACACCCACGACACAGGGAATGCTAGTGTGGGCTGTGAGTGTAGAATGCGTTTATTATTTTAAAAAAAGTTACATTTTTGTGTTAAAATATGCAGAACTCGTACTCGTACTGCGAATTTCTGATTTTTACGGACAAATGAACGAGATCAATTTTGGTATTTCAAAATAAATATGTTGGCGGGCCGTGAGAGTTAATATATCAACTGGGAGCGATGCTGGCTTGATGATGTTGGGAAATAATAGAGTTGGCATCTCTTTCGACTTTTTGTTGTTTCGATGTAGGTAGCGAGCTCTGATTTATTGAAGTTGCACGAATTAGAAATTAATTGTTGATGGTTTTAACAGTGAAAGAGAACATAGTCACAAATAGAGAAACATTTGCGCTTGTTTTGGCTCAATACCGTAGATGTAGCTAAGTATGAGTTTTAAACGATACAGTTACAGTAGTTTGTGTGAACTACTGTCTTTTCCTGTACTCAAGAGGGAGACATTGGACAGTAGTATCTGTAAAGAAATCTGCTGCGCTGTCAGACGCAAAGACAAAGATGGTGGTTATACGAGTACTGCCGTTATCAATATACCAAGTAAGGTCTACCCACCTTTCTAGTTTAGTAATGGACTGCTAAACGTTGAAAAAGTTAAGTTCTGAAAATTGCAAATATCATAATTTTACTGACAGAAACTTTAATTTCAATAAAAGTTCTGATACACAACCGTAACATATCGTAAGATGTGAATACATACATACAGCTGAAGCAGTGCGCTTAATACTAATACGGAACATGTGTACGGCCCTTTATAAATTGCGGTCTACCTTTAGTTCATGTCAACTATATAAGCTCATTAAGCACAGGCAACCACATAGCAAAATTGAATTATGTGACAACAGAGCATTCCATTGTTTCGTCCAAATACTCGGAAATTAAATTGGCTTTTAAATTGCCTTCTCAATTTTAAAACTGGCACATTATCAGAGCTGTCAAGGGTGTATTCATGAGTGAAATAATTATCAGAAACAAGTGTTCATGAAGTTTATTGTACACAAAAATTAATTGGGCGATTAACCGTTCGGAAATCGAGATGCCGGAGTCATGAGTGGCATGCCGGACTTCGGTGATGATCTGCGCAAAAGTATTCAACTGAATCGGTCAAAAGTTACTTTCAAGTATGTAATTATATTTAATTTATGAGGAGTGAAATGATTTTACATAGATGGACATAATTTGACTCTTGAAACGAAGTACCTTGACGCATGCCTCATACCTGCTTGCTAAAGTAGAAGCTGCCGTCGGTAATAATTTATTTTTACTTAAATTTATTTTTACGTAAATTATATCCACACATAAATAATTTCTTTCTTTATTCCTGAAAATATTTTAGTAAAAATTCAACAAATAAGTGTATATTTTGCGCATTGCATGTATTCAGTTATCAGAATATATAGCATATTATAAAACAGTCATTTAAAAAACAGAGGACAAATTTGTCCAGAAACAAATGCGGCGCAATTTCCGAAAGCGACCGGTGTGACGAGTCATTTCGTTTAGTCCACTCGGACATCGACGCACAAACAAAACGGCTTACAGTTTGACAGTACAATGAGCGACACGCCGATAGTCGCTGCAATTCGCGATAACGCTGAAACGTTGCGACATCATACAGGCAGTATAAAGGCGTATGTTTGCTATTTTTCAAATAACAACGTTTTCGAAGCTAATATTAGCTTTGTGTCTACTTTGTATTCTATATGTGTGTATATTAATATGTAGCTAATAATGGGGATTCATCTTAATATTAGTTAAACCGAATGAAACATACTTTTGGAAAGAAAAAGTATGCTTTCTACCCTGACAATATTTAGGATGCCTGCGGAAAAACATTAGAATAAATTTTCAATATTTTACCTCATTATGAGTATTTTTGTCATTAATTTACAGTCTGTTATAAAACAGACAGCAAAAAAAAAATGACAACAAATTGCCCTGAAAAAATGCGGTGCAATTTCCGAAAGCGACCGGTGTGACGAGTCATTTCGTTTAGTCCACTCGGACATTGACGCACAAACAAAACGGCTTACAGTTTGACAGTACAATGAGCGACACGCCGATAGTCGCTGCAAATTGCGATAACGCTGAAACGTTGCGCCTACCGCTTGTGTTTAGTGCTGTCACCGATAATGCTACGCTGCCAAACATGTATTATTATGCCGCGTCAAATGTTTGGCATTAGCGGGAAACTCTAAACCCCTGCAAACATTTCGCTGGATCAAGAACTATGCTACAAGCGCTTACAAATATACACAAACTAAATCAAGTGCCCTAACCACACGTTTGAATTTGTGATGGTTTGGCATGCGTGCGGTCCCTGCATTCAATTAAGAACGCTACAATTAATAATCTGTATTATTATAAAGTGCGCTTCAGGTTTCATCTCTGTGGGCAAGAGTTGCAGTCAATCGCATTTAGAACATCTAACACCTTCCTTTATGAATTGTTTGACAATTATTTTCTTTTTTATTGTGACTGGAATGTATTTAAATTTCGGCTCTATGTACAAAGTAAACAAACAGGCTTCAGCAAAATGGTTTACAGTTGGACTGCGAAATGACTGACATGCAGATTGCAACTGTCGTGTGTTGCGATAACGCGCTTAAATTCTGCAAAATGTTTCTCTGGCAGCGATGTATTGATGGATTGGCAGTATTGGCACCTCTAAATCGATGTTGTATATCTTCAATACTATACACAGTACACACACAGAAGTATGTTATAGTTCTTATTCGAATGCGGAAGGGAATATTTTTTGTGTGCTTATGCATATATGTCTTATACTTCGGCATGCCCGACAACCCAAACGGATTGACGAATTAACATATGAGTGTTAGATTCGTCTAAATTGTCACTTACCGTATGGTATATTTTTAACAGACGCGTTTTTGTTTAAAAACACTTGCCAGTTATTAATTATAATAATATTTAAAATTCATTTATGGTGTTTATACTCGTAGAAAAAGAAAACATTGTCGTTAGTTGTACGAGGTATTTTTTTATTATGTGCATTGTTTTTGATAATTCGCTACCTGCTTTAAATTACCTAACTTTATGTAGCTACATTGAGCCAAAAACAATCCAATTAAATCGCGATTGGGGAATTTATATAAAATATTCACAACACATCCGTCTGTCGATAAAACATGTGGCTGAGTGCATACGGGGGTCACTATTTGGACGCGAAAAAATGGCTTCGGCTGAAACATTGGAGCCGCGCCAACTGCCAGCTCTGGTGGTCTTTGACGTATGGTTAATCCATTTCAGTTAATTTCCCTAAACCTTATCTGCAGTGCGCTGACAATCATGTTTCATTAAACGACTGGATGGGAATTAATTACGCTGATGTAATGGGTGGGTTATCATGTTATGCAGCCAATTGTATTATGGCTTCAACTATTTAAGCCCTTTTAGGGCTTTGTATTTCTTAAAATGATTCATACCTATGAGAAAGTTATGCATTTTAAGGTCACGCTTTATTTATTAATGCCCTGTTTTTTGTATTTTGACATTTGTAATTTTGACGCTATTTGATAATATGCATTATTTTCTGAACGTCAGCAACCAACTATAAATAGAATATAATTCTTAACTCATTTTCTTTTATTGTAAACGAGTATGTTTGTCTTGTTTAGAGGGTGTGGCAATCCGAAAACGACAGTGGAGGTATTACATTCAACTTTTGCCACATTTTAAAAGTTATCGTTACCATGTCAATGTAGCGCAGAGTTAACATAAACTAAAAGCGAAGTCCTCGTCGCGTTTATACTTTTTAGATGCATCTTGATGATTTACATTCGTTTTAGTTCACGACTTAAATAGAAGTTTGCTGTTTTACAAATCTTATTAACCCACAAAACTCCTTTAGTTTTGGTGCATTTCTTTTCCAAGGGTTGAGTCCTAAATCTGTACGAGTTGGCCCGTTGTTATAAAGTTGCGGTAGTGCGCCAGGCTGCACGGCTGGACTTAGCTTTAGTTTTTATGTGTTCTCCATGAAAATTGTATATACGTTTAAATATGTTGTTTAAATAGCGATATCAGACTTGTTTTACCACAGTCAAAAGATTCAAAGGAAAATGATGAATTCAAGAATTAATGAGAATGTGTTTAAGTTAATGTTTTACTTCCAAAGGTACTTTACTTCCTTAACATGAAATTCGAGGAATCAAACAACCTAAGACATACATATATTGGTACAAATAATTGTGGATGCGTCTATTTGTAATTTCTGAACGACATGACCGATCGAGGTCGTATTACTATTCAAATAAATATTATTGATTTGTCGAGACTACGATCCTACTTTGCATACAATGGCGGAGTTAAATACATTCAATTTCACATATTCTTTATATACTACAAGTATTTTTATAAGTATCGTTCTGGGATATACAGTTAAATTCGCCTAAAAACGGCGGCAGTAAACATAAAACGCGAATAACCAGAAATAAAAAAGCGACAGAGAAAAACATCTATTTTTAATAACGTGGAGTAGCTAAACATTGGTATTGGTGTCACATATTCGATAAGCCGGCAAAAACTATCGGGACGACACCCGTCACGTCGATCGAACACAACTACGTTATAGAAAACGTGATATGTGTCAAGTTGTGCCAGGGTTGTCTTTCATTTGACATCAGTACCCTTAGTATGAGTTTTTATGTATTTACAAAAATGTCTACTTTTGTATTTGTTTACGTATTGCCCATACATTTCCAATCAGTTCTGATACAGTCCGCTAGGGGCGCTGAAATGTATGGGCAATTACCTAATCAAATACTAAGGAAACTCATACTAAGGATACAGTATTGCTTGAAGGTAAATGAAAGACAAGTTACCGCAAATGTAAGGGTATAGAAAGTATAGGCTCGAATGGAACCATATGATAGTCACTTACTATACTTTAGGTTAGTAATTTATTTTAAACAAGATGATAATTAATTTTTTTTATACAAAATAAATCATATTTTTTTATTTTCACAATTTTTATTTTTTCTGGTTCCCTTTGGAGATGGGGTTGACTTCAAAATCGGGTTGATTAGGGCGTCGTTAGGACGTAGTATGTAGATTTATAAAGGAGATGTTTCAAAATGTATGGGCTCCCGGCCACCTTTTGTACACTATACTAAAAACTAAGAAAACATGCAAAGAACAATTCGTAGGCGTTCATTTTCTTCAAATCATGTTCATTTTATTGTTTAAAAACAATAATTTACACTTAAACTTGCAACACAACAGTGGAAAAAACATCATGGCGGTAGTGATTACCGTAATAATGTCATCTGTCATTATATTTTAACTTCCTATATACATTATATACTTTTTAATATATTTTTACGCGAATGGGCGTAAATCTATAAATATTGTATTGTATGTATTGAGAAACAATACCTATATTTGATAAACATTACTTAAAACAAACATACCAAAATATGTACTTCAATAACAATTTATTTTAGTTAAAACATTTAAGTGTGTAAATAAAACAACTTTCAGTATGTACACATCTAGATAATATTTTATTTATTCTTCACTTAGTTACGTTATTTATATGTTTTCAATATCTTATCAATATTTTCATCCAATCATGTAGCAGGTTCTGTAATATCCTGTGACGAGCTCAGCCCAAACATCAAAAAATGGTCATAATGTGAGCGCAGCTACCTACGAGTACGGTTCGTTGCCCAGCGATGCAGTTGCAATAATAACTGATTATTTGTCATCCCAAGAATGTCCTTGTCTTGCTATTGTAATTATCTAAAAAAAGAGATATGTAAAAAGATTAGCTTCTCTAGTTTAAAATAATTAACGATTCTTTCACGATTAATACAACTAACTGATGTATATTTTACCTGATGATATTGAATCCTTGTCAACACAATCCACAGCGATAGCACGAAAATCACAAGAGTCCATAAAACATAAGCTGGGTAAACAAGTAAGGTAGAATCAGTCCAAAATCGTAAGCAGCACAGAGCAGAAACATATTCAGGATTGAATCTTCTCATCAGTACATATTTATTCAACGTTTACATTGGATTCCACGATTATATGATATGTATATATCCACTTTTACACATATCAAATTGACAACTTCTTCTTTTTTAATTTGACATGTCACTTACATCTATAAAACCAGATACTATTTAAAAGGAGGTTTTGTTATAATTATTATAAATAATTAATTAAATTCAGAAATAATGACGGGATACCCAAAACAAAAGACAGGTTGTAAAGTACTAAGGTAACAATAACTTTAGGACAAAAACAGCGAAATACAAAATTACCGACATCCAAAGAGTATAGTAACCTATGTGTGGGGTACACATGGGTTCCCTGACCGACATCGACAGTTTTGAAAACTTGACATTGACAGTATTCCGCCATATTTAATATTTCAATGAGGAATGCTTATTTTAAATATTTTTAAACAGGAATACTTTAGGTTATCAAAATATATGTGTATTTTTCTTCAATTATACAAATTATTCGTGTTTTTTAGATATAGTGTACATGAGATGGCCGAAAATGAAACATCTCCTTTAAGCAACATCAGTGACGATTGAAAGTTGCATGGGTAACCGGTGGCAACATTTTATGCGCGCTTCCTTCCTTTAGAGGGCATTGTAAATCTCCGGTCACTTTCCATTGCCTTTTTAGTTATGTGTAATTACGAATACTTATAACAGACAGCTTTCTTTTAACAAAGTAATAAGTTTATAGGCCATAAAATTAGTATATAATTTAAATTGTGTGTTACATTGTTTCAAACCAAATATGTCAATACACATGAAAGCGAGGCACGGCAGCCCTATGTAAGTATTAGTTACTGAATAAATAATCGCACCTACCGGTCGTGAGATCCCGAGGGCAGGGCCGGTACTTTCTAAAAAATTGCACTTCACACGTGTATGTATGGTTGGGACAAATGTTCAACCCTTTGTAATAAACATCTGATGCGCGTAATTTTCATCTTGTGGTTGTATGACCTACATCGTATTGACCTGGTTATTTTTGGAAGTTGCGAAGTGTTGTCATGTTGTTATGGATTGCTTTTTTGACTAATCTACGTTGAAGCAGTGGAGTTTCCTCCAGATCATTCTTGCAGAGAGATTTGTGTAGACATTTATTGCTTTTAAAGGCATTTAATAATTCCGTTATTTAGGCTTCCATAATTCTACATGAGGTAAATGAATACCTTTTTTATAATATAGGAGTAGCAGATGAGCATGCAGATGGTAAGTGGCTACTGCCGCCCATGGACATCTGTAATCAACCCCAGATAGGATTAGATATTCCCACCTGAGGTCGGCCACAGATGCGCCGCTACCCCTGAGGACTAAGCTGGAACGCCTCGGTAAAGTCTGTCTCCCTTACAACACCCTTCAAACCGGAACACAGCAGCGTCTAACACTGCTGTTATTAGGTAGAAATAGGTGTGGCGTTGGTGCCGCCGGAGTCGAACCACAAAGGGTACTACCACCTTCAAAAAACCTCTTCTTGTGTGTGATGTTTATTATATTATTTTAGCAATTGACGTATTCAGTCTGGTTCTATCGAATATATACATATGGAAAAAAAGACAAAATATTTTCTGTACATAAATTCGGTTAGTCACTGAGCATATTAGTATAGTATTCGTATTAGTATACTCGTTAAGTCATTTAAGAGAAAAACGGAAATCTAATGCATTTTTCCAAATTTAAGCAAATACAAATCTGTTGTGAATATTGTTAGTAAAAACTCGTTCGACCCTTTTGTTTGCGCCTATAAAACATCTGAAGCGTGTAATTTTGTTTGTAGCTACTATTTTGGAGTTGGATTCCAGTTTCGGTGGTTTTTGTTCTATGTTTGTGTTTCGGTGGAAAAAAAGGTAATTTTTTGTAAAATACATAAAGCAATTTAAAGTTTGCGCTGTATATGAACCAAATTGTAAACTCATTACAATATTTGTAAAGTGAACATTTTACGAGTATTTCATTATATATATTTTGAACACTGCTTTCAAATATCAGGCGTAGAAGTCCTATTTATATCCACAGACCATAGATAAGTATAGACATCTCACCGCCTTGTAATTGAAGGAAGCCATTAAATGGCTGTCATTGTGTAATTTACGCGGAACAATGCCGACATGCGTAGTTAAGTGGTGCAAAAACACGAAATCGAAGAGTGCGGAGAAATATCGTTTCATTCGTAAATGATGTAAAAACTACATTTTTTAAATATTTTTCAAACACGAAAATAGATGACAGTGACAATTTCAATTGTCAAAACTGGTTACATTTTCTTGTTAGGAGTGAGTAATCTTTACTAATCTATGCTACAGACAATGAACGTGTCAGACACGGGTCGTGGTAGAAAATATTGTATTTTTCTATACAATACCTCACTGTGGCAGAGACAAACATATTTTTATTCAATATCTTAAGAAGCACGACCTATATATGTAAATACATCAAAACACATTATATAGGGAATACTTTTTGTCTACCACCAGACGCGTCTCGCTGTTTGTATGATTATATATCCATTCTCATATGTAATTTAGTCGCCATTAATAATTGAAAAAAAAAAGAAAACAGATCGTGTTTTATATTTTATCGCAAACTCCGTCTTATATACAAATCGATAACAATACAGAACACAGTATTTTCGCTCGTAAACAGAAAAGTTCGAATATACAACTTAGTTACTTTACAAATAACACAAAGCGTAATTATATCGTAAATCCGACCGATTTAACTTGAGTCTTGATCAGTCTTTCGTTAATATAATTATACGTAAAGTAATCGGTAGGTAGTCTTCATGTTTCTATCTATTGAGACTTAAGAATCTTTGACTACAAAATAGTGCTAATAGCACCCGTATGGTAAAGGGTACGTTTATAGACTTGTATATTTTTTAACCAACGCTAGCTGGATCAACCACTATGTGAATTAATTACACATCTGCTGGAAGAGATTGTATAATATTTATTAAAAGTGTTGCCTGGTTTTCAGTCAATAACCAAGTCTATAAACGCACCTTAAATACGTACTTAAATTTATTTGACTAATATAGACATCGCCAAAATTTATGGTCGCTCTGATATTGCAGTATATAACACATTTTTGGCTTCAGAGTTCAGATTAATCCGCGCATGGTAACACTCCCCACAATTTTAGACCACAGACAAACTAACAAGCAGATTGCAAATAATTAACTATAGACTCTATATAGATAGGTAAATCAGCATGTCATGTCATGATAGATTGAGATTGCGCGTTTATTCTCTCAAACTGTATTCCATAAACGCATAATATTAGACCGAACACATTTGTATGTTGTTTTACATAGTTGTGGGTCATAGAGTATTTAGTAGTCTATTTTGTTAGTTTGTCCTTGACTCACCGAATACAGAGCGAGCATAAAATAAACGCGAAAACTCAATCAGTGCCAAAAACCGTAATGTTCCTTGTAGGGTACGAGTATCGGTTTCTCGATGGCCACGGTATTCACGATGGGCACTGGGACGGTCTTCACGATGGGCACCGTGTGGACCACTGGCACTTTGTGGATGATTGGCACTTCCTTGTACACCGGAACTTCTTTGATGATCGGCACTTTCTCGATGTGGTGGTGATGCAGCGTGTGGACTTCGTATGGGACATGAATCCTCACGCTGGAAGAAATAAAGTTTTTCTTAAGCTAAACTTGGAAAACAGTTCAGAGTCGGAAAGGAAGTGAATAGAGCCGATGTAACAAATAATGAAATAGAACGCCATCTCTATCGTTTATATAAATAAAGATACATTACAACAAGTTGTCGTGAATTTAAATATTATTTAAATAATTACAGTTGTTATTACCAAGATTTTCTCTCCGGCTTAAAACTTAAGTATTTTTCTAAAACAAAACGTATTTTAATAGTAAAAAGTATTATTAATTTTGAGATTTCATAATTTTATTCCAAAGTAATGAGATGAGCTTTTTGAAAAATATATTAATGCTGCAAACTTGAACTTATTAAGTTTGCTTTCATGGCACAAAAATAAGCTTTGAGAAGTGTTAAAGATGTTTTTAAATGTGCTAAAAATCTTTTAAAATTGTGCTACAAATATTTTAATACTGTTATTTTTGGCTATTTCTTAACACTGCTGTTTTATATATATTAATATGCGGTGTGTCGTTGTACGATTTATCGTCGTTAGAGTAAGAAAGTGATTCTTCCATATAAAATGTATGGGCGTTGGTATTTTTTAATGGTCTTTCGACCATCTCGGTCGTAGTAAAATATTATGTGTGGCGGTAGAGCTGTAGCAATATACTCGCTAGGATTTTACCATCTTTAATTTTTTTGAGTTTTCATCTCTGAGTTTCGAATATAATTGTGTTAATCATCAGTGACATCTTACATACCTCGTATTATTATGTTGTATATTGTATGGATTACCGAATAAATACGAGTACAATAATACAAACATCTACAAAGTAGACATAGATTAATTACGTATTTGCGCACAGATGGAATAATCGGGATTAAATCAAATCGCTGGGGATTTTAACGGGCGACTGTATCTTATATCTGTTTTAATCTTCTGCCCAAGATTCTATGCAATATATATGGAGTGAAAGACTAAAATTACTCAGTTATTATACGACTACGATTGTAACCTTGTACCTACATTTTTTTTTTATAATATTGGAGTAGCAGACGAGCATGCAGTCCACCTGATGGTAAGTGGCTACTGCCGCCCATGGACATCTGTAATCAACCCCAGATAGGATTAGATATTCCTACCTGAGGTCGGCCACAGATGCGCCGCTACTCCTGAGGACTAAGCTGGAACGCCTCGGAAAAGTATGTCTCCCTTACCACACCCTTCAAAACGGAACACAGCAGCGCCTAACACTGCTATTATAAGGCAGAAATAGGTGTGATGTAAGTAAAAATTCAATAGAAAAAGGAAATTGGATAATATGTAATATTTTTCTTCGTCGTCAATGCACACTTTATACAGTGCAAGTCATATACTATGACTTTAAACATGAATTATACATATTACAAGTATGGTAGCTTCAGATAATCGTTGTAGTGATAAATAGTTACTCATTAATTCATCATAATGAAAGATCTTTCCGAGCTAAGTATTTTTCAACATATATATTCCGTACAAATAAATATTACTATGAAACTACAGCGAAATGGTGTACTATGCCCTAGCATTTTTCAATTCTGGGGAATGACGCTTGTATTTACATCGAAAAGGCTTTTAACAGGGTTGTTATGGAGCTCCGTAACCGTAACCGAAACTATCGGATATACAAAATAAAAATCTAACGAAAATCGTAACCAATACGATATAAAAGTTTTCAAATAATTTCGGATACGGGCGTAAATTAGATATGGATACAGTAGCCGCGAGCTTTCCTTTGTATATAAATTAAATTCATTACTTATTTGTATTTTCAATTCCCTGAAAATCTAATATGCGCAACTGAAATTATAATAAAAAAACCTTATACGAAATCGATATAATACTAATAATTTGTCATTCTGTCTACTAATTTGTTATTCGTAACATCCCTAGTTTTTAATTACGTTACCATCATAATAACCCAATTGTGCAATAAATCATTTAATATAATACTTATTATGAATCCGGAATTAATTTAAGCGTTCGTTACGCAGTCACACCTCAGCTAATAAACTTGTATTCATTAAATGTAGTGAAAATGAATAGGTTATTTGAAGAATAACAATATTACTGACCTGGAAATTGTATACGTAACGTAAGACCCCGATTACTATATGATGTCGATTAGAAAACAAAAAGATTGCATGAAAATATCAATTAATAAATACTACTCATGAAATATCTTACTAAAAGATACTAGAAATTATTAAAAAAAAAAAACAAAAAAAAACTGCTTACGAATATTTAACTCAAAAGCAAATCAATATCAATTGTGGCATTGATAAATCTATCGATTTCTCAAAACATATGTTAAAATCCGTCAAGCCAAAGAATGAAACATACATATATGCATACGCTCGAAATATGTACTTTACCCTAACAGTCAGGTAATAATAACTAAAATAATATTTGGAAACTAAAAATTCAACGTTACGAAACTTCGTCATAACGTTACAATATCAGCGATATTATCTCGTCCATTACAAAGGAATGTTATAAATGGACACGAACTCCAAACTTAATTTTAGGACCTCGATGGTAAGAACTTAATCGAAGGTAATGAACCGTAACTTCTCAAGTTTTTATCGGAGATCATTCTACAGATAAACTTTTTGCTACTCAATTTCGCAGAAAACGGATAATTATTGGTAACGAGGGAAAATTAGGTTGTATTTTATAGCTACATCAATGTGTACCAGCACAGCACCGCTTAACACTGCTGTTATAAGGCAGAAATAGGTGTGGCGGTGGTGCCGCCGGAGTCGAACCACAAAGGATTCTACCACCTTACAAATACAATATACTAGCTGACCCGGCAAACGTTGTGTTGCCATATAAATAAAAAAATGTTAAGGGTGAACAATCCTTATCACTTAGGAATATGAAAAATAGATAGTAGCCGATTCTCAGACCTACTGAATATGCATATAAAATTTGGTGAAGATCAGTAAAGCCGTTTCGGAGGAGTACGGTAACTAACATTGTGACACGAGAATTTTATATATAAGATTAGGTCGTTGTGGGCTGACTTATTATGAGGCAATTACTATTTTTACTTATATGCGGTGATCATTGTGTCTTTAGGAGTCGCAATGTACTCATATGTGTGATCAGCTTCAGGTAAAGCCTGTTCTATATGGTGGTCATGGACGGTAGTGACTAATTACCACCAGGTGGACTGCAAACTTATTTGCTACTCCAAAAAAAAAAAAAATTCATAAATACGCATTATATCGTTATACATATTAATTGCAAAGTTAAAATTAAAAGAATTTCAAATGTTAAATTTCTTTTAAACTGCGGTTAATCCCCACAAAGTTTATTTTAGTGGTCCGTTTGAAATTCATAATTCGTTTAATAATTATGCAGCTTATCCAGCGCTGAAAGCTGAATGAAATAGAGCTTTCGTTCTAGATTTGATCCCTAAATCGCTTTTTCCGTTAGATTTCAATGGAATTCGTTTTGGATGGAGTCGTTTATCATATTTTGCTCCAGATATTTTCATGCCTTTTTATTCCAGTTTGCAATTATTTTTAGGTTACCTTTATATTTCTTTAAATGTTATTTCGATAGATATCTATGTAAAAAAATGTGACAAGGACTTGTGTTAAATGATTGGTTTTTTAAATGCTTTTAGCTTTTTATTTTCAAGTGGAATTAATTTTCGAACTGTACTTTTACGTTATAAACGTTTGAATTATGATAATCGGAAATAAATAACAAAAATACGACTAGTAGTATATTAATATAATACAAAATTTTCTTCGTTATATCAACAAGTTATTATATAACGATTTATAACGTAGATATATATCAGTTATATCTATATCGCTTGCTTTAATCAAAACCTAAGAATATAAGAATGAAAAATGGACAAAAGAAAAATTGGCCTTGTGTTTTCATCTGTCACGAATATTAAAGACAAAGAAAGTCTAAATTAAGGGTGGGAAGCGATGAGTGGTCGGTCAGGGTTATTATTTTTTCATTTTAACCCTTAAGTTTTAAGTTTTGTTGTTCGCCTTGTAAGAAACCTTGTATCACGATTATTTTGAATAGGTTACTCAGTTCTTAACAGCGAAAGTTGTACAACCGTTTGTGGTTCGACTCAGGCGGCACCACCGCCACACTTATTTCTCTCTAATTGCAAAAGCAGTGTTAAGCGCTACTGTGTTCTAGTGTAAAGGGTGTGGTAAAAGAGACATAATTTTCCGAAGGTTTCCAAGCTCAGTCCTCATGGGTTAGCGGCGCATCTGTGGCGTACCTCAGGCAGGAATATCTAATCCTATCTGGGGTTGATTACAGGTGTATATGGGCGTCAGTAGCCACTTACCCGACCGACTGCATACTTGTATCATATTATAAACTAAATGTATACATTTTCATTTAAAATTCCTTCCTTGATTAATTTCTTAAGTTAACCTTTATACTAAGTATTAATAATTACCGCATTAAAATTAAATAATTAGATCAGAAACAATTAAAATTACATTACATTAAGACATTCACGAGCGGTTTGACTGATTAAAATTTCTGAGCTTCATAATTAGAGTAAAGCTCCCGGGAGTTAATGAATCTGGTACTAAGCTCTAAGAAATAAAGCTCTGGACCACTGTGGACATTGTTAGTTATTCTACTCTAATTTCCCTTGTCTTTTTAGAGCTTTGTAAGAATATTATTTAATTAATTGGGACTTACTATAGTCGTACTATGCTAAGACCTAATAGCTATTAATTTTGGGGAATTCATTTTATGTGATTTAATGTTGTAAGTTTCGATGCTATTAGACTTGTATGAAAAGTGTGTTACGGTAACCATAATGTATACGCTATGTAATTTATGTTGTTTAGAGTATGGTTTTGAGTATCGAAACTATTTTCTTTTTTATGTTGAAGGAAATCGACTTTTCTGTACCGAACATAAAATAGGACTAGAAACCTATGCGGTTGTCTATAAATTTTATATTACTAATGGCCACTTACTTATAGACTCTATATGGGGGATTATATGCGCATTTGCTTATTGAATTTTTTTATTTCTGATAATCTGTAATGTTAATGGTACATGTCTGGAGTTGATATCACTTTACAATACTTAGGTATGACTACAGTATGACGCTGTCATGCTACATACTTTCAATACAATATTAATTTAATAGACTTTATTTAAGTATATACTTACTGAGTCCTGTGGATCGGATCAGGATCAGGTACTGGGTTCGCCAAGCACATGTGACTGGCTACCACAAAGGCAAAGAACTGAAAAGGAATATATACGTCCACATTTAGTATTTAAAGTTACACAGTAATATTTAAAGGTCTGTCTCTTTAATTTCAAAATTGTATTTTTTTTTAAATTATGATATATGAGTAGCAGACGAGCAAACAGTCCACCTGATGGTAAGTGGCTACTGCCGCGCATGGACATCTATAATCAACCCCAGGTAGGATTAGATATTCCTACCTGAGGTCGGCCATAGATGCACCGCTACCCCTGAGGACTAAGCTGGAACGCCTCAGAAGTCTGTCTTCCTTACCACACATCATAAATGTTACAAAGATTTATTTAATTTAATGCAATTAATTATATTTAAAAAGCATAGTTAAATATTTAATAAAATAAATTAAAAGGTGATTTTATTTACTACCCAAACAAATAAAAATATGGTCACAAAAAGAAATATTTTAAAGTGGTGAAATAAGAAATTATTTTCACGTAACGTCCTGTTTGACTTACGTAATATTGCGTTAAAATAGTGAAATTAAATTTATAAATCATTAGTTAACGTAATTTAAATAATGAATTTGCTTACAATTATAATAATCTCGTCTTATAAACTTATTTAAAAATTTTGGAATTTATTACTATCATTATTAAATTAAATAGAGACATTATTTATTTATTAAAAGTAAAATACATTTACTTGATTTCTTAAATTCACAAATTTTTACGGAAAATATAAATTAAAAATATTACTTACAGCGACGTTACGGACCATTTCGACGGCTGGCGTGTGTCTGTGCGAATGTGTGGGCGCAGTGCGTTAATATTTACTTGGGTTGTGCAAGATCCTGCCACCGATACGGTTCCTGATCGTCATGCGATGTAACCACTCTGTACTTGCTGTGTTGTAAGGCTAGGATCGGGCTGCTTTATTTCTATTTCGTTCATATTCTAAAAAATCAACACTTAATGTCGTCATCGTGAACTAGTAAGATGGGTTATAGTCCGCGTAAAACTGCTAGTCCGCTCTGAATATAGAAATGAAGCGTCGCCATAGTAAATTGTATGAAAACACCTGTGCGCAACAACTTCAGAGAGGACTAGCAGTTTGGCGCGGACTATAACATCACTAGGTAACTGTTGCATTGTGAGGTAGTTTTATTTTTAATATAAATTTTATTTTTTGTTTGGTAATTATTTATAGTAAAACGTAATGAATTTTCTTCTACTTATTGCGATAATAACTACTCATGTTAAATGTTACCTATAAAAAGTTACAATTCATAATATACCTACCGCACGTAGTGGTGTGGGTGCCGGCTGTCTTACATAACATGAGGCAACTGTCTTAGTCCTGAAGAGAAGCAATGTATCTGTGATCGGCTTCAAGTAAAAACCCTGTTCTATATTGAGTTAATTACATATGTCCATGGACAGTATTGACCACTTACCATCACCGTACAGGGCCATACTTTAACAGAACTGAATATCAAACTAATAATAGATCAAGCATAGGGCGTCACGGCGATTTGATCCAGTTACCTATTTACCCACTCATTAACAATCACCCAACCGTTCAATCACACGTAATGAAACCTTATTAGAATGTTATTGCAATCAGTATAGCAATACCAATTATAATTGATTTAAAACTAGCATTTGTTGGCAAACTCTCTAGGGATGAATATGTTAACATTATGTCTACATATGGGTATAGTATTTTATGTTACGACTTTTAAATATTTAATAAAGTATTTGAAATAACTAGCAAATATATAATATGCCACTGGATATCATATTGATAAAAGATACGTGAAAAATTGCTTAATTAACAGTTAAAGTAACTTTTTTTTTAATTCCCGATTTAAAAAAAATACTTCAAGGTAAAAAAAAATTACGCTATTGAGTATGTCTTTGACGCTATAAGACCACAACTCACCATGCTGGCCGAGTGTAGCAAGTATTTTAACATTAGTTACCAAAATATTTACATATGCATATACATATCACCCGGCATACGTTGAGTTGCCATATAAATAAAAAAATGTTAAGGGTGAACAACCCTTATCACTTAGGGGTATGAAAAATAGATAGTGGCCGATTCTCAGACCTATTGAATATGCATATAAAATTTGGTGAAAATCGGTAAAGCCGTTTCGGAGGAGTACGGTAACTAACATTGTGACACGAGAATTTTATATATAAGATTACATTACAAGGATTATTTGTATTACATATAAAGTATTAGTTAAAATGTGTGCAATTAGTTTCCTTATACCTATTCATGAGTATATACCATGAAATCGTATGCAACTGATGCGTTTCACTTCATTTCAATTGCATCAATGATTCTGTACGTATTTTAATGGAGTGTGTAATTAAAACTGTCAGTTGCATATACTAAGCAAGTATAACTAGTTTATATTTGAAGGATAAGGCCAATTTCTAGTTTTAAAACTAGTTACTATCAAGTTTTAAGGTAGTAAAATTTCTGGTTTGGAGTATAATTCGCTTAGGTCAATAAATCACGAATATCGTTTCAAGATCGCAGTCTTTTCTAAACCGAAGTATTTTGCTTTATAGTAAAGTTAATCGTGGTATAAGGGCAATAAGGCGGATAATTTTCTTTTTTATAATATAGAAGTAGCAGACGAGCATGCAGTCCACCTGATAGAAAGTGGCTACTGCTGCCCATGGACATCTGTATCCAAACACAGATAGGTTTAGATATTCCTACCTGAGATCGGCCACAGATGCGCCGCTACCCCTGAGGACTAAGTTGGAATGCCTCGGAAAAGTATATCTCCCTTATCACACCCTTCAAACCAGAACACAGCAGCGCCTAACACTGCTGTTATTAGGCAGAAATAGGCGTGGCGGTGGTGCCGCCGGAGTCGAACCACAAAGGGTTCTCCACCTTCATATAGAGGCGTTCTAAATTATTCCTCAAGGGAAGCTATGAGACTCCTGATTTATTTGGGGTTAGTTATTAATAGTTTATGTTAGGTTAAGTTAGTAACATTAGTATTATAGATTGCAATAAAATGAATAAAAAAATTGTTAAATTATGTATGAGAAATAAAAGAGGCAGTGCTTAAATACAGGGTAAGAATGAAACAAATTTATTCTATTAGGTGCCACAATGGCTAGAACAGTTTTTCAGGTTCGACTCCCGGCCAGCCAAAAATCTAAACAATTAATGATATATCGTTATTTGTCGTAGGATCTGAATATATCTTGGTAACTCTTGTGTTTTTTAAGTATAAACTACCAGAAGGATCCCGTTGAAAACATCAACTTGAACGAATTATTGTCAAGGGAAACCCATGACTTTGTATTTCCAGCCAATCTAGGGAACTAAAACCTCCGGAGGAAGATAAACCCGACAGTTTAAGAATGCACCCTACAAGTTAGTGGAATAACGAATGAGTACAATAAGACATAAACTATGGAACTAAAGGGGTTTACTATAGGAACGACTTTTTTAGCGTGGCTTGTGGGAGTTGAAATGTAGATCGTCACGTAAGAAAAAATCGTTATATCGTATACATGGACGTTTTTTTCTCTTTGTCTTTTCGGTTATATACGACTGTGTGTGTGAGTTGAAGACAATAATATCTACACATTAGAATAAGCTGGGTAGAATATTTCACTGACACTGATGAGTAAATCTATAATCTATAATCAACATTTAGTTGTCGGTAGGGATACGAACCTGGAACTCTGTTTAAGACTAGTGACACAACGCTTCGTAAGTAAGCATTAAGTTATGTCCTCCCTTCATTACCCAACTTTCAGCATTAACGTAAATATCTAGCCCATAATCCCCATATTAGTCATTAACCACGCTTTAATCTCCATGAACAGTGGTGTGCTCATATAAATATAAACATGACATGTACGGGGTTCATAAAATCTCTATGAGAGGTCCGTACAGCACTTGCACTAGTGTCAACGATGTACGAATTATAAAAAAAAAAATAGTTTCGACCAAAAAACTTGTGTCCAATAGTAAAGTTTGTAATTTTTTTGAATGACTACACTACACTGAAGGAATCCATAAGTTATAATTTTCTAGAAAAACCCTAAGTTAATAAACAATTAAATTCTTTGGGAAACTAATTAAAGAAACGAATGTTTCTAAAACGCTTCAAAATGCTAATAGAGATAAAGAGTTTCAAAAGCGAATTTAAAAAAGTGGGTTTGCCGCCCACTCGTTTGTGCTAAGACAAATGCCTAAAACCTCCATAAGAGGTCCGTAAGTCGGCCTGCTTTGAAGCGATGTGCCGAGAGGCTTACAACTGTAATCCTCTACAGGTCACTCAAGTAACGTCACCTGTGCCCACAAACTCGGGTATTTTTATTCTAGCCTAGATTAATACTCCCGGTAAAGAGAAAATTCTTTGAGACAGAAAAAAACAAAACATCCACGAACTATATAGACAAATCTAATTCAGATAAAAGTTTGAAAAGCGATTATGAATAAAAAAATAGCCGCACATTCGCTTGCGCTAAGACAAATGCCTAAAACCTCCATAAGAGGTCCGTAAGTCGGCCCGCTTTGAAGCGATGTGCCGAGAGGCTTACAACTGTAATCCTCTACAGGTCACTCAAGTAACGTCACCTGTGCTCACAAACTCGGGTATTTTTATTCTAGCATGTGTCACGAGGTTTTTTCCTCAGAAAAAGGGAGTATTGTTCGCTACGTTCTTGTTTTAGAACGGAAATTGGAACGTCAAAGAATTCTATTTTTAAACCGAATTTACTTTTTAAGTTGTCATTGTTTGGAGACACATTTTTTTAAGATAGTGAATAGATATCCCTAAGGCAAATTGATACTTAAACTACATTCCATTATTTCAAATCCTTATCGATAGATCAATCTCTATTTAGCTAAACTAGGTCACAAATCATTTTGACATCTGTCAAGTTATGGGCAAACATTTATCTTCGGCGCGTTTTGACACTTCAGTGTCGCCATATTGAAATGATAGGGAATACGTCCAAAAAGCATTTCTATTTTGAAACTATAATTTTGTATGATGTATGATGAATAATTCTTATAGTGGGAAATCGAACACCATGATTTTTCAAATTTTTATACAAGTATATTTTAATGAAAAGGAATAAGGCCTATCTAAACATGGCTGCAAATGTTGCCTATTAAAATTTAAGGTATAAATTAAAAACGTCTTCAATTTTACTAATAAATCTCTTGCAGCACATTGTACAAATGTAAATACTTGTATGTATATAGTTTAAAAATAAACTTAAATAAAATTACGTCCTCAATATAATACATAACAATATATTTAGTATATTTATGATTAAGCTATATTGCATATTTATATTAGATTTATATTTAATAATCATAATTATTATCCAGAAAAAGTTAGTTTGATTACAAATCAGAAAGACTTCAATATAATGCGGTCGGATCTTAGACTATTAAAGTGTTGGATAGAACCAAACTAGTTTACTCCGACACCTGTGTCGTTAGTTAATTAAACTTTAACATCATTAGTTACGTGGAACTTATAAGGACTCTCGCTAAGTGATATGTAATACTCGATGAACAAGTGGAGGGAATTAATCGATTACCCGCATATTAATACGTGATGATTTCACCTATGTGCATCCCTCTGTATGATTTCAATTTATATTTAACCCTTGAATGTCAAGATGAAGCATAATATAAATAGATGCAGTATGGGGCACTACATGTATTTTTAGCCAACATGATAAGGTTTGCGTCAAGATTAAAGCGGTTTTAAAAATACTTAGTAAATTGCCGTGATATTGTAGTCAGATGTAATAACATTATTTTAAGGTAGTAAGCATTCGTTTTAATAATCTGGTCATGCTATTTATAATGCGTAATAATAAAATAAAATATTAATATAGCATTGGCAATTAGTAAATAAAATTTTCACTGATAAATACGTAAATAAATCGTAAATACTTATGTTAAAAACAAAATAAATTATATCATAAAGAAATAGGTAGGTTTATCTTTATAAAAGTTGAAATATATTTTCATAAGTTAGAGCACTTTACTTATGTATAAAGAAAACATCTTATTTATAGCACTAACAAGCTTCTTAACAAATGTTCCTCTTAAGCCACAAAATAAAATACATGTCACGAAGAAAAACAAGTAGCAAGTCTTAGGGAATACGACGTTACACTGTATAAGCTTTTCCAAGTATTTTCCAATACTAGGTAAGTCTATTTCTAGTTCTAGGAATATAATTTCTATTGTAGTACGTTTTATTATAACTTCTTTTAATAAATATTGTAATTTCGAAGCATC
The DNA here is from genome assembly GCF_041222505.1 of Epargyreus clarus. Taxonomy (NCBI): domain Eukaryota; kingdom Metazoa; phylum Arthropoda; class Insecta; order Lepidoptera; family Hesperiidae; genus Epargyreus; species Epargyreus clarus. The sequence goes on along the minus strand of NW_027332231.1, from coordinate 5,531,432 downwards.
GATAAAATTCTTGTAGACCTCTACTTGGTAAAAAATAAAAGAAGTATAAAGAAATGTATACATATGTGCTAGGATAGAAATTAATTTGAAATAAAAATGCGAAGACCACCAATTGATACATATAAATACAGTACAGAATCAGTAAACGAATTCACTGATACTTGGAACAAATAATCAGGTATACAAGAGCTCTGACGTAAACACATAAAGACTATTCTAAGATCCCTAAAATACATGCAAGTAATATAGTAGTTCCTAATATATGTTATAGATAAATACGTAAAATATATTTTAATACGCCCGTTATAGGCCTAAGTAGAATATAAACGCAAATAAAACGACAATTGCAATAGAAAGCGATACGTCGATATGTCAGAACTATAATAAAATATTGCTCAGTATACGCAGTGCAACTGAGACCTACTTAAGGGGATGCGGCATTATATGCGACATACTGCATTACAACATAAAAGATGCAGTTACTGCGAATGGTTCATATAATATTGACTCGACAGTTTGAGATATTGCTATTGGAGCTACTTACTCTTTCTTTTAACATTTGTTTGAGCTATGTTTACTGTGTGATCATACGAAATTAGTGTGAAATATGGTTACAGTGTCTAATATTTTTCACTACTTTTTATTCGCGTAGTTTTTAGTTTTTTAAACTATAATTTGTTGTATTATTAACACTCTGTACCACTGTTGAGATATCATGTATTTTTTATAAAATAATAATTAGAAAACAAGTATTACCTTATGGGAAGTAACTCGTACATCATATATAAGTACCATACAATATATTTTTATACGCCCCTTAAAGGCCTAAGTAGAGTGTAAAAAAACGAAACACAAATAAAACAACAATTGCAATAGAAAACGATACGTCGATATTTCAGTGCTAAACAAAATATTGCTCTATATATGGTTACGGTGTGTTTTACTCTTTACTACTTGTAGTTTTTAGTTTTTTAATATAAATTGTTGCATTATTGACACTCTGTTCCACTGTTGGGATAACATGTATTTTTTTTACGAAATAATAATAAGAAAGCAAGCCTTACCTCTTGAAATGTTTCTAACACATCATAGATAGGTACCATAATATATATTAAACACATACAGGCCTAAGTAGAATGTAAACGCAAATAAAACGACAATTTCAATAGAATACGATACGTCGATATTTCAGACCTATAATAAAATATTGCTCAGTATACGCAGTGCAACTGAGACCTACTTACGGGGATGCGGCATTATATGCGACATACTGCATTACAACATAAAAGATGCAGTTACTGCGAATGGTTCGTATAATATTAACTCGACAGTTTGAGATATTGCTATTGGAGCTACTTACTCTTTCTTTTAATAATAGAGCAATATGTTTATGCAATGTGCGTGATCTTATGCAAATGGTGTTATATATGGTTACGGTGTGTTTTACTCTTTACTACTTGTAGGTTTGAGTTTTTTAACCTATAATTTGTTGCATTCTTAATACTCTGTTCCACGGTTGGGATAACATGTATTTTTTACGAAAAGCAAGCCTTACCTCTTGGAATGTTTGTAACACATCATAGATAAGTACCATAATATATATTTTTAGATACATATAGGCCTAAGTAGAATATAAACGCAAATAAAACGACAATTACAATAGAATACGATACGTCGATATTTCAGAGCTATAACAAAATATTGCTCAGTATACGCAGTGCAACTGAGACCTACTTAGGGCTCGAACACAAAACTGCGATGCGACGCGATGCGAATTCGCAACGCAGAAAATTGCGATGCGAATTGCTGCGATGCGATATCGTGCGGCGTAGCGTCTCTCAGGGTGACCAACAACAACAACCACTGTGCGATGCGAATCAATTCGCAAGTTCTTGCGATGCGTCGAGGGAGCTCGCAGATTTTTGCGATGCGACGTCGCATCGCAGTTTTGTGTACGAACCCTTACGGAGATGCGGCATTATATGCGACATACTGCATTACAACATAAAAGATGCAGTTACTGCGAAGGGTTATATAAAATTTGACTCGACAGTTTGAGATATTGCTATTGGTGCTACTTACTCTTTCTTTTAATAATAAAGCAATATGTTTATGCAATGTGTGTGAGTGTTTAGTTATTTTATTATCGATAAATAAGCTGTCCCACCGTTGGGCAAAGGTTTTTTGACATTTCTAAATGTAGTTGTAAGTAGCAAACGAGCAGTCCACCTTATGGGCCCAATCCCAGATAGGGTTTGAATCCTACCTAAACTTGGTCACAGATGCGTTGCTAACTTAAAGAACAAGTTGTAGTCTCCTGTGTAACCATACTATTTACACCCACTTATAACCAATTTGTTTTTGTATTATTAATAACCTATTTCTGTCCCACCGCTCGGAGTAGGTATCCTCTAAAAATAAGAAGGCTTCATGGCGTATAACGAATAGTGGACTATTTAGTCTACCAATTTATTTTTTCCAGAAATAAAGGTTGGTAAACTAGACATGTTTTAATAACCAGAATTCAGTGGATTGAATTCTAATTTTAGACTCTTAGAGTGTGCGAAATTCAAAGGCAAAATTGATAACATTACTGTATGATTATTTGTGTAATATTGAAACATAACAATCGCTATCTTATAATAAACGCATAAATAAGGTATCGCTTCCTTATTGCGAGTAAAAGATGCAGTTACCAATAACTGTACCTGACTGTACCGCTATGGCTTATAAATAGGGATGCAATGTGCAAAATTATCTGCATATCGATATTCATATTAAAGTCTCGATATATCGATACTACCTATAGAAAATTTCATAAAATATACGGATATCTACACGTATATCGTAAATAAGAGTTGAAGTGGAATGATCTTTTCTTCCACCACTGACAAAGTTTTATTATTAATTTTAATAATGCTTTCTGCCGACCTAAGCAGCTCTATTATTAAAAGAAAATATTAAAAATTTCAATAGCAATGTTTCAATTTTCGGCAATAGTTTTCTATCTCGTTACAAATATCGATATTTTGGGTTCGATATGATCGAAGTCGCATCCCTAGTAATAAAGTAAGCGATTATTCGAGATATCGGCCATTGGAACAGGTCTTCCTTATAAGCGATCGATTTCTTTCACTGGGTTACTTGTGAAAGTTGAGGTATGCGGCTATATCTGTATTTGGCCTGTAATGTTACCTGATGCTCATTACTTAACAACTTGTAATAGATTCGTTTGTATGGAGAAGTAACTTCTGTGTCCTACATTGATCTACATATGTGCAGCAATGCCATAATACCATATGGTACATTTAAATAACACTGATTTCGAAATAATTCTCAAATAATGAGATTTTTTTTTACTATAGGAGTAGCAGACGAGCATGCAGTCCACCTGATGGTAAGTGGCTAATGCCGCCCATGGACATCTGTGATCAATCCCAATTAGGATTAGATATTCACAGATGCGTCGTTACCCCTAAAGACTAAGCTGGAACGCCTCGAAAAAGTATGTCTCCCTTACAACACCCTTCAAACCGGAACACAGCAGCGCCTAACACTGCTGTTATTAGGTAGAAATAGGTGTGGCGGTGGTGCCGCCGGAGTCGAACCACAAAGGGTTCTTCAATTCACCACCTTCAATGCTCCAACAAATTGAGTACATTTACAAAATAACATAATAAGTTAATTGATCTATTATATGAAAATACGTAACCAATATGTATGAGTTCGCCAACAGACAAATAACTTTACCCGAATTCCTTCGTTTTTCTTTATATTTTTTTATGTTATAGTATAATGGACTTGTTTTCATTACATAAATAACTTAAATGATTACTATTTATAGATGATAAGATGATTACTACTTATTAGAGATACTATTTCCAATCAGCGCCTCTAGCGGATTATATCATAACTTGGAAATTGTATGGGCCAATACGTAAACAAATACCAAAACAGTCATATTTGTCAAAACGTAAAAACTCATGGTAAGGGTACTGATAAATAAATAATACAAAGAAACTCATATTATTATATAATCTTATATTTTAGACTGACGCTTGCTACTAGCTTACTTTTCGATATAAGCCGTATGAATAATGTAGTTGCTCATAGTTTCTGTAATATTTTCGTGGCATCTCGTGGCAAGATGTAACGTGCTTCCGGAGCGCAGACTCTACATGTCGCCATGGGATGTGTCGTGACTCTTGTAGCAATATTGGTAACAGCTCTTGATACTTGAGCACTTTGGTAGAGTAAGAATAGAAATGTAACCATTCTTATCCTAAGGTGTGTTAGGTTTCCGTCGCAATTTGGTTTAAATAGATAAATTCAGCTCTTTTCGAGAGACAGAAAGCAACATTTTATTTATCCAAAAGTGTTCCATTGCTAAAGCAGTGATAGCCTAGTGGTTAAGAAACTCGGACTCTCGATAGAGGGGTCTGAGGTTCAAATCCCAGGCTCGCACCTCTGATTTGTCAAAGTAATGTGCATATTAGAAATTAATTATCACTTGCTAAATGGTGAAGGAAAACTTTGTGTGGAAACCTGCATAACTGAGAGATTTATAAAAAAAAATCTCAAAGGTATGTGAAGTCTACCAATACGCACTTGGCCAGCGCGGTGGACTATGGCCTAATCCTTCTCATTATGAGAGGAGACCCGTGGCCCAGCAGTGGGGCAGTAATGGGTTGCGTAGCGTTAGCAGTTATGTAGCGTTTAATACTCCTAAGTTATTAAGCGCTGCTTTGTTAAGAAGGTCGCCTTATACATAAGATACCCGCCATCTACACCTTTCCACCGAAACCCAAGGACTGCTTCACGCTAGAAATTGGTCTGGCGGTGGTGCCTCTCCTATTAAGCCATAATGGGTCTACCTATACTGGGTCTACCATAACCTTGTCTGAACAAGGCTGCTATTTGCTGAGTTCAACGTTTAGCTGACTAACAGTTGAACTCATAAACCTGAGTAGCACCTAAGCTTTTGCTGGGCTCATTTACTTCTCACAAGCTTTCTAGATAGTTCAACCTGAATAGGATCTGAGCTCTTGCTATCCTAATTTACTTCTTCTACCTTTTCTGGGAAACTTTTCTCAGTATCAAAACCTGAACGATAACTAGCTAACGATTGCAATATCTTCCAGCATAATGAATTTCCTGTGAAACACAGGCGAGCAATATCGATCGCGACAATTTTGCCGTCCGGTAATTCACCTGAATGGTCCCTAAGGAGCCAGTTTGCCCCTACTCAGCCTGATGTATTGGTTGTATCATTGTTACCGAACTTAAATGCGTACAGACCTCAACTTTGAATGTCTGACGTGATTCGGAAACAAAAGTTTTTGATGTTACGAAGTTAATGTATTTCGAAAGATTGGTGCCAAAATATCTTTGGACAGGACAAGACCAGGTGGATTCTAATGTATGTGTGTGTTCGTGTTTGTGAGGGGAGTATCCTCTACTTTGTGTATAGGACATTAAAGCTATCTGTACTTAGAACTTCCAAACATTATTGATCTTGGTAAGCAGAAGCAGATGAATTTTCAAAAGCCGACGTCGCCTAAATGCCTATATGCTAGTGTTGCACTGAATTGATTCTTCCAAACATGTGATGAAAAGCGTTATTTCCGACTCATTCTTTGTGTTCTACTCTTGGTTCAAAATCGTTATCACCGGTTTGTTATATGGCCGCAATATACTACTCTAGCAAAAGAACAGTACATTTGTATAAACCTGCAACATGATTAAGATTACACCAATACATAAAATCGGTAGTAAGATTGTATCCGTAGCGGCATGTCAGCGTCATTATCATATTGTAATTGGAGCAGGCTGCTGTAATTTGATATGAGACACGCGCTGACATGTGACGTGCTGCAGCGCGTTCATTACTGGAGTCACGTCACTGCAGTAAAGGTGTTGTTATAAATATTTGAGTAAAGCAGACTCAAAGCTATTTATATACACCCAAACATGATACTTGATTGCTACGTATTTGGTTAGTAGAAGCAGCTGAATTTTCGATAGTTAACATTGCCTAAAAGCAACATATCTGCTAGTGCCACGAAATTGATACTTCCAAACTTGTGAATAAAAGCGTTATTTTCGATTCATTCTTTGTATTCTATTCTTGGTTCGAATTCGTTGTCACCTATTTGTTATATGACCGCAATATACTACTCTAGCAAAAGAACAGTGCATTTGTATAAACCTGCAACATGATTAAGATTACACCAATACATAAAATCGGTAGTAAGATTGTATCCGTAGCGGCATGTCAGCGTCATTATCATATTGTAATTGGAGCAGGCTGCTGTAATTTGATACGAGACACGCGCTGACATGCGACGTGCTGCAGCGCGTTCATTACCGGAGTCACGTCACTGCAGTAAAGGTGTTGTTATAAATATTTGAGTAACATATTTTATAATGATGTGAGAACATAATCTGCTTAAGAATCTAAGATTGACTGGCAGATTGGAGCATCTTGAAGCATGAAATTTTGCGGGATATTATAACGTAGAATAATAAGAAACGTGGATGAAGGATGGACAAAGCTTCTGTTTGAATAAATTAATAAATAACAGTTAATTTAAACTTTCGTTGAAATCCACACTACTGATCTATAACAAAAATGAAATATGTAAAATAAAACCGCTTGTATTTGATGAAAGTTTGCGTAACATTGTGGTACGCCAATTGAATAGTGGAATAGTTGCAGATGGTATGAATTCTCGAGTTTTATCTTAATTTTGCCGAAATATTTTTGTCTTCTCACCTGGTAACCCTGGCATGGTTTGAGTGTCTCTACATTAACCACAACACAAGCCATTTTCGTACTAAGAGGTGTTGCCAGTTGCAGATTCAAAATGTTTAAAGATTTTCTTTTAATGCTGTATTTTCTTACGGAGTTTTGTTGTTTTTATCCTTTGTTATGAACTCTCGCATTTTGCGCACTTGTTTTTATAAAAATGGTAGTTAGAACAATACCAATTAATTTGACGAAGGTTCGCTTACTATTATTCCAGTACTTTCACATTCACATTTTCCGTTCAAAACAAAGATAACATTTCGCGCCAAAACAATTGTGTCGTTGATTGCTATCTATTCATTGGCGGTAATATAAACATCATCACGTTCGCATTCTTTATTCAAATGAGCGTTTAGGCGTCAGACTCGTCCATTTGCTTAAAAACGCGCCACTTGGATATTTCTTCGCCATCTTAATTTGTACGTGACTCCGAGAGTTAATTAGTGAAATTACGAGATCCACTCCACTGGGTTTTTTGTCCTGGAGTTTATCGTCTGGCATTCAGACACGGCCATTGTGGAAAATTAAATTAACATTTAACTAGTGAGCCTAGACACTATTAGTCGTTGCTGAAAAAAACTTCCTCTTATTTGAATTTTTGTATAGAAAGAGCATTGTACTGCATTGTCTATGGTTGGCCGCTTTTGTTTTAATTTAAGAATCTTTATCTATGCCCGCTAAATAATTCTTTATTGAACTATCTGTTGGAAGTACGCTTGACATGGCCAATTAAAAAACATATTAATGTACACGAATGTAAGAGCGTGAAGAATTTATCACTTGATTTAAATGTGAAGGTGACATCGTGAGGAAAGTTAACTGCCTGAGAATTCTTTACAATGTTCTAAAATATGCGTAAAGCATACCACTCAGCATTTTTTAATGAAAGTAGCAAACCAAGATACAGTCCAAGATGAGTGATAGGTGGAAACTTCCAGAACGGAATGTGTGTAATTTAAAACATTTAATTTGTCAACATCGTCAGTTATGACTTAAATCTCATTCTGAATCTGTTCAGCGCTGCTGTGTTTTGGTTTGAAGGGACACATGTTTAGGACATTCCATCTTAGTCCACAGGAGTTGCGGCGCATCTGTGGGCGTAGGTAGGACTCTAATTATATATGCGATTGATTACGAATATCCATGGGTGGCAGTAGCCTCTTACCATCAGGTGGACTGCATGGTCGTCTGCTATCCTAATAATATTGAAAAAATCCGCCAATTGACATTTGATCAGCGTGAAGCTCCAAGTATACACTACGCTGTTACGGAGAGATATGCCCAGCAGTGGGACAAAGAATTCCATTCAATGTTGTTGTTACAAATGACACCATAAATAACAAAGCGTACCGTTTATCTCCATCACAAAGGTATTAATGAATCGGATTGCGGCCTGTGACCGGCGGAACAACATACAATATTTAAATAGACAGGAATTGGATCAGGTACGTGACCGGAAAATCTTTGCCAAGATAATCGTGTCGCGAATGTTTGCTAATATACTTCCTGTTAGGTTGACAATGGGTGCGTTTATATAGACGCCGATTTAGGATATTTTAAGATATGCGCAGTTTTTCGTTGCGGTATAAGTAATGTAGAGCTTACATAAGAATATTATTATGTACTTAATGAAATAATAAAATACACGAGAAAATAAAATGTAATAAATAAATCTTAATCGCCGTTTAACAATTTTATGTAATCTGAAATTATTTTTCCAGTGTTGATTTCTATTATGTATGGAAGCTATACAATATACTGAAGTTTGTTATTTTTGTTTTCAGGTACGTTACACACGCTTGCGAATAATGACGAGAAAATGAGGTAAAAATTATGTGTTACATGATATACATTTATAATAGACAGATAACAGGAAGGAGGGTTATATTAAACGTAATAGTAGTAATCACTTTAATCACCTAAATACATATTTTTTAATTGAAAAGTAAAGTTTAAGTAGATTCTGAACAGAACAGTTAAAACAGAACTTCCTATAAAAATTTCATGTTTTTACAAAAATGACTGTTTTTATATTTGTATTTATATTTTTTATTTTTGTACTTCCCATACATTTCCAATCAGTTCTGATACAGTGCGCTGGGGGCGCTGATAGCTGGTAGTTGTCAAGGTAGCGCATAGCTGCGGTGGATCTCAGGCCTTCAATCCTATCTGACTACTGATGTCCACAGACGGCAGTAGCTACTTACCGTCGAATAATCATCACTATGCTCATTTGCCACTTTTATATCAAAAAGTTGAGTAAAAGCAATTTAAACAAAACATTCACCATTCCACCTTACCATTTCTCCGCATTTCTTGAACATCGTTCATTAAACATACACATCAGAATAAACAGAATTCCCCTCACAACGTAGACAATACATTACGCCCACAAAGCAACATTGAAAGTACTGGAGCGTCAACATCATTATCTTAAACGCGCAATTAACACAAACGTGACTAAATGCTAAATAAATTACTTAGATTTACCGACTGTTGTAGTAGTAGAGTTACCGATACGCGATGGTATTTTATCGCGGATACGTAAGCGATTGTTTCCGGTGGAGATTGCAAAACAGATCACTTGAAATAGTGACGAACTTTGACAGTATGTATTTTTTAAAATATGCAATGTTAGAAGAATGATACACAAATGATATTGCCGCCGCGGTTACTGGAAGGGTACCAATGTTTGAATGAAATACAATTTGGTAGAATATCGACAGAAATGTATGGTATAAAGTTGCAATAAAGATACTTGCGTACTTTTACCATATTAACCGCAACTAACATATATCCGTTCTACGTAGTATTCGGTATCTTACGTTGCGACGAACTGGCGAATAGTATTATTAAACGACTTTGAGTACAACTTTTGATTATAGTTTTCGCTACAGTCTAGTCTTTCTTTACAATACAGATTAATACTCAGTTTGTCATTTGCTAATGGTACTATAATATATTGGTTACTCGCTAACGGTGAAACAGGTATCTTAACAAAGACTTAGTCGAACGTCGGTCGTGCTGAATATCGTTCGAGATAAAGGGTATAAACTTTATTGGCTTTATTACCCTTAGCGCGTCGCTATAGCAAAAACCAGCGCCCTAACGCGCATGTGACAATGACGTAACCACAAAACGTTTCAAAGGAATATGCTACTTATAAATACTGATTTACGTATGAGAACGTATAAATTCCTGTGACGCAATCTGTGACGTTACGACTGATTACAATATGAAGGAGCGTGGTAAGCGAAGACATCTTTGATGTGCACCCTCCCCTACAGCGTAAAAGGCTCTCGCGGATAAAGTGCATTTCGATTTTAGAAGTTTTATACGGTTTAGTAGCTTTTACGCGCCTTTGAACCAAGGAATTTGGCTGTAAACCTATTTTCTTACTTTGATTATTTTTTCTTAATTATCAAATGTTTGTCCAAAAATTTATTGGGCTTCTGTTGACGTCAATGTGATATGAAAAAAAAATGTGTTAGCACACTTATTTCAATACTAGAAAAGCAAATATAAATAAACTACTTCGTTTCTAAAACACACACGTGTTTTCTCGAATCCTAGTAACCGCTATACAATAATACAATCTATCTTGGAAATATAGTCTATTAAATTAGTTCTAGTATTAGCAGGATAAGTTTCTTGTGAAAGTCTCTGGGAAATGTTCGTCTATGTAAATTGCTATATATTCTCGTAAACGCCTTAACAAATTAGTTTCTGTATTTCCAAGATCAGTCTGAATAAATAATGATATTCAAGAATTCCTACAATTGTTTTTAGCGTTTTAATTTCATGGAAATGAACACAGGAGTACCTACTTCTAAGTCATAATGAGGCTTAAGTTTTCTCATTTATATTATTTCAATATAATCAAGTACTAGGATTTCATAGACTCGTGGTAGTCGATGCTCGCACTTGTTGTGATTCATTGAAACTGTGTACGTTTGTTACCGCGTATCGAGATTAAATGAGGCTTCATTTAATGCTCGTGTTGATTCCCCCACATTCGCATTTCGTAGAAGCGAAGCACCTCTTAATTATTTTTGAGGGAAACGTGTATTTATGAGGAGAATTAAAACATCTGAAATTACAAGAAAGCAATTATTATTTTCATTTTAGTGTTTTAATAATTATTTTACGAATTACATATAAGTATCTTTTGGTACACTAGTAGGTATAAAATACCAATACCGATACCAATAATGACCCATAAGTAATATTAAATTAGCAAAAAATGTTTTCATTGAGATTAGATTAAAAACGCTACAGGACATAATCTGCTTGTTAAGAAAAAAATAAGGTCGGAAAAGATAAAAATATAATTTCTTATAACACAGAAAATACTTGTAGGCGAAAGCTCAATAATGACAATTAAATCCACATTAAGTTTTTTTTTTTTTATAATATAGGAGTAGCAGACGAGCATGCAGTCCACCTGATGGTAAGTGGCTACTGTCGCCCATGGACATGTAATCAACCCCAGATAGGTTTAGATATACCTACCTGAGGTCGGCCACAGATGCGCTGCTACCCCTGAGGACTAAGCTGGAATGCCTCGGAAAAGTATGTCTCCCTTACCACACCCTTCAAACCGGAACACAGCAATGCTTAACACTGATGTTATTAGGCAGAAATAGGTGTGGCGGTGGTGCCGCCGGAGTCGAACCACAAAGGGTTCTACCATGGTTCTACCACCTGTAAATTATTAGTATTATTAATCCGAATTATTTAAACCATCATAACTATATCTGTTTTACAAGAAGATTGACCTGTTACTGTTCGAAGGGAAGCGAAGGTCTGGGTACAACTGGAACAAGTTTACCATATTGTGATTACCCTTGGGGTCCAACTTGTTTGTACAAATGTTAAAATGAATTCCTCTCTGTATTATTACACTGGTATTGATTCTGAATGGGATTGTATTGTTTGATATTTGCCCGTTGATGTTTAAAAGACGGTTATGTTTTCAACTCAGGTATACCTATTTGTGAACGACGGGTCTTTTAATATTTTTTTTTGATGAGCTTGCGTATATCTATACTGATATTATAAAGAGGAAAACTTTGTTTGTTTGTAATGAATAGGCACAAAAACTACTGGACCGATTTTAAAAATTCTTTCACCATTCGAAAGCTACATTATCCACGAGTAACATAGGATATATTTTATATGAAATATATCTGATAAATAGATTTTAAGGCGGTACAAAGTTTGCCGGGTCAGCTATTTTATATAGAAGTAATATAATGAAGTGTCAGTTTGATGTCCCCTGTTTTAAGATATTGTGCTTGTATGCATATGGTGTGTGCGATACTAAATGATACACAATAGTTTTCCTTTATTTGGTTTTTGATTATTTATTATGCTCTGTTTGATTTTGTTAACTTATGTTGTGATTTACACAGATAGTAATAATATAATAATCATCAAACATTAAGTTGAATCAGTACTTTTGGGGTAAATCGCGGACAACCTTACATACATAGCGGTCGAATACAGAACCTCCTTTTTTGAAGCCAGTTAAAAGATAAATATTTTTTTATTGGTTTTAAGTAATCTAGGCGTTGAAGCCTTTTTATAACTTATTGCTGGGTACGATTTTTTTCCTACAATTCAGGGAACTTAGAAAAATAATATACCACGCTGCGCCAATAGAAATTAGCCGGAAAACATTATGTACTAGTGTATTCTACGCAATAAATTTACGATTGTAAATTCACAACCATATTATCTCCGGAAATAGAACAGTAATAGTTCGAAATAACATGATGTTAAATTAGTTATCCTTGTTTCATTATGTCAGTAATGCAAAATTAGTTTCAGTCGGTTTTGGGTGAAGTGATAATAAATGATTTTCATAAAGTGGACATTAAATAGTTATATAATTTATTAGATCTACTTACTATTAATGCCTAGCATTACATATAAACCTTGATCTATACCAGTAATTTCAACTAAATCTGCTGGATTAGCTACTCAACTGTAGGCGTAATCTGGGGTTGCTTGCCCATGGATGTCCATTTTTCATCAGGTTTTATTGTTATCAGTACACGTATTGAGAACATTTAGTGTCTATCTCTTACGGTTTAATAGATTTGGATCCCCTAAAAGAACTGTTTATAATCACTGCTAAAATAGTACAATGTAAGTATTTATCCGTTCGTAGCGAAAGCAGACGGATTAATCCAAAGGATTGTATATAGACGCTGAGCTGTAGTTTCATGAAAATATCCATAAGATTTAGTAAATATATTCATCTCCCGATCCTGAGTCTGCAAATCGGATTACCTCATTATTTGTTAAGGCGGATTAAACGTGGATCCGTTTTGTCGCTCACTTGTTGTCATACCTTGTTACTCTTATCCTTGGAGTTTGTATCGGATATTTTCGTTGCCAGGTTTCTTCGTTGCTGTGATACGTACATTTTGATATTAAACTCGCAAGATAGTTATTTTTGTCTCTTTAGCATTGGTTGTTTATTAACTTTGTTGTGGGATTGCGATTTTCTTAATCCTATTTTCGATTGCGTGTAATTGCCTAAGTGAGATATACAATACAAATTATTTTAATAGTAAATTAATTTAGAACATTAAACGTATATTTATATAATATCTCTCGCACATTACAAAGAACAAGAGAGGTTGATAAAAACGGCGGTTCGTAAAAGTTTGTTTTTAGAATGAGTCCTTTCTTAATAATATATTTCAGTAGGCTATAAGTCAAAATCTTGCATAGTCATCTACATTGCATAGCCACTAATCATAATCAGAATACATTAAACGCTATAGAATTGGTTAGGTTATTTCAGAGATCCGTTTATTTGGGACTTGTTATGAGTTGGTAAATCTAAGATTTTCCCGGTAAATCTTATGATTTACTATTTCAGGCTTTACAGTCACCTATATACAGAAATAACAGTAATCCGTGGGTACGTATATCACGTATAATATTTTTTACAAAAATCCTCCTAGCAATCAATCCGCATGGAATCCTAGATTCGCAAAATGTAGGTTACAATATCAATAGAGAAAATATTTTTATCGTTCGCACATAAAATCTAACTCGGGTTGCGAAAGTTAGATTGGCATTACGCGTATCAAAAGTTTCCTGCAATTTCCATACTGCGATACAATACCGCACAGCCATAAAGAGAATGGGAGTTCGTTATTTTATTCGAATAGGGACGGCCATTTGTGATGTCTCTTTTGTTTTTTGATGGTTTAAGCGTTTTTGATGTATCGGTACGTTTTAACGGATATAACAGTTATACGTTATATAAGATATTAATTTAAACAACCGAATTATGAAAACGTACAATAATAACACAAATAATAGAAATAAAAAAATATAAGTGTAAAAATTTCATTTCCAACATTTATAAATCAAAAATGTATGTGGTATGTTAATGTGATGTGTATAGTAACAGTATACGTTTATTTTAATAATAACAGAATTTTACGCTTTTTTGGCTTTTCACCTTTTACATTTTTTTTGTTTACTAGGTATTTTAACAATTGTATATAATACGGTTTAGTGAATAGTGACGTAATGCTCTTACTGTGCTAATCTTTCAATTGAATTCTGGTAAATTTTCAAGCATCTTTAAAATGTTTATAAATTAAATAAATATCGTATGTATTATTTAATATCGATTCAACTTAATCGTTTTTGCTCCAAACAACCCTAAACGCCAACCGTTTCCGATGAAAGTCCACCACTTAATGGTTCGAGTTGTAACGAGTTGTCGGCTTATTTTGTTCGAAACCAAATTGGTTCCGCACTGCATCGAATTGAATTCCATAAAACGTATTACTTGTTTCATTTTTAGGGTTCCGTATACAAAGGGTAAAATGGAACCCTATTACTAAAACTTCGCTGTCTGTCCGTTTGTCTGTCACGGGGCTCTATCTCTGGAACTGTGATAGATAGACACTTGAATTTTTACAGAGGATGCATAACGATGGCCGCTATGACAATCAATACTAATAATAAAAAAGTAAAATTGAATTTTATAGGGGGTCTCCATACTAAAAACCGGTATTTTTCGGCATTTTTCGATCTAACTGTTAAACCGTACTAGGAAGACAGTTGTAATTTTTATAATTCGTTAACTACATACTTATTATAATAAATACATATAAGACCAATAAAACATATTTTAATATGGTTATGTAATAAAAAAAAAATATAATGAATATTACGGTACGGAAGCCTCCATGTGCGAGTTCGACTCGTACTTGGCAAATTATTTTTTGCTTTTGTACCGACACTCGTGTCGTGATTTTAGAGCCTTTGATTACGTTTGCGTGTTTCGGTTGGTATGCTAGTGTCAAAACTAAAACGAACACCTTCCGTTACACTTTTACGAGCTTTGTAAGCTTTTATTTCGAGCTTTTAATGGTAGGTGTAATTTAGTCAGTGTGTCAACTTCATGTCAACATAAAGCATTATTATAATATTGAAGTGGCAAACGGGCATACAGTCTATTTGAAGTACAGCCTAGGCCTGAGGATTAAGAACGTATCTGTGAGTACCCCTGTTCTATTTAGACCTGGTTTCACATGTTTATTGGTGGCAGTGAACCTTTTTTTTTATAATTATACCTAAACGATGAAGCAGACGGGCTACCTGATGGAAAGCAGTCACCGTCGCCTATGGACATTTGCAACACCAGAGGAGTTGCCAATGCATCGCCAGCTTTGGAGGAGAGCTCTTTACACCTTTGTGAAGAACTCCATGTCATAGCGCTCCGGGAATACATCACCTCACCTTACCATCAGGTGGACTGCGTGCTTGTTTCATATTTCAACCTTAAAAATAAAATTCTTACTAATGTTCTTTAGTCTGCAACCTTTTTTTTGTCCTGCTGGTCTGCTGGATCTGCCTTGCATTGCTTGCATTACTGAAGCATGTTCTAAGCCTCCGCCTGGAACATGCTTCAGAACGTCGATTGCTATGCTCATATTATGCTCAATGCTAAAGTAGTATTATCATGAAATAATTCCTGTTTTTGTTTACTGACCATTCTGAATTTAAAGTATTCGTTACAAAATATCGCCGTGACTTCACTAATAGCTAGATAATCAACTTCTACATCTGACACGTCAAACTTTATAACGCTCTGCTTTAAGCAAATAGATTACGTGCCGTTTCCTTTGATGGGCTTACTTTAATGGATTTCGCTGTTTGCCCACGAACTTTCTTACGATCACTTAATCTGCCGCAGTTCGTATTTTTGTGTGATTTATGAACCCCTGCGACGCCGGCAGGACTGGGTTTATCTTGCCTACTGGAATTTTATCGTAGACATATGTACGCGGTCGTTGCTCCTAATCCGTCGTTATCTTTTGTAATTCGGTACGTTCTTAATAGTATTTTTCTATGTGTGCGTCTCTTTAGGTTTGTGCTTATATTTGTGGTTAAGAAAGTAATGAAAACGGAGTCACAGCTTATTCTTACCCGGCTGCGGAGCATATGTAAAGCAAGATACTGGAGCAAATGCTTTACTGATTATATTTAAAAAAAAAAATGCATTTTAAAAAAGGGAATAATTATTATTAAAAAAAGACAAACCTCAGTAGAGGTCGCGTTCCAATCCTACGGTAGTTTAAGAAAAAAATTGTAACTGACAATTTGTAAGTGCCGCCGTTTGCCTATACAAAAGAAATATATTTCATTTCATTGTTTTTAGAGAGTGTGTATGTATGTATATTGTATGTATGTATTACGGCATGCCCTGTAGTCCAAACGGCTTGTCGGATTTTAACGTATCATGTGTCGTAGAATTCCTATAAACTGTGGGACTAAGACACTATACTTTAACAGTCGCGTTTTTTGTTTTATAATAATTTTATAGTTTTGACGAGTCGACTACTGTATAGGACAATTAATATTTTTAACAGCATAAAGCTAGTAATGTGTCTAAACAAACTGTTAATAGAAATTAGTAGTAACTCTGTTTAGTAATAGGACAAATAAGGTTACACTAAAACAAATTAGGTAATAACAAATTATTACAAACTAACTGTACTTTACATCTCGTGACGTTTTAATTTGGTAAGTCCTGTTTAAGTAACTAAGCCTGTAAGTCGTTGGCTAAGTCCTAAATTCTACCCTAGGGTCGAGGTCCGATCGGGCATGACAGACGCATTAGTTCTACAAGGATAGTATCGTCTTGATGACATAAACCACTTTAAATTTGGTAAGGGGCTTCATGATATTGAAAATTGTGTGGGTCGAAGCTGTATTTAGCTCGAAAACACGTGAATATAAATGAAAGTTTAAAAACAAAGTTTAATATTCAATATTAATTATTAAGTTTGAAAGGATCCACCGTACTCAAGTTATAATTTATTTGTTATTTTTATGAATATTCTAAATTATAAAATAATACCTTTTTTATCGTTTAAATGAAAATAATTTAGCCTTTAGCTTTAAAATTCAGTTTGTATAATGAATAGCGTTTTATTTATTTTTTTGCATAATGTAAAATGAACAACAAAATCTAGTTACTAAGTGTCGGAATGACCGAGGACTTAAGCCGTTGGCCCTAAGCCCTAACGGGTCCGGGGGATATGACAGCCGCATTAGCGGCTTTACTTCCACCTGGACACCGGCCGAGTTTAAATATAATCTATTTCGAAATATGCCATCTTATTTAAAAAATAATATATAAGGTAATTGGTAATTTGATACTTGATGTGAAAAGTCAAATACTGCTCAACAACATTGTGTAATGTTGACTAATTTCATATGTAAATTTTTGAATCTAAATTTAGTTTCGCACTTAAAAAGGCTTGAATTTAGTCCCTGGCATGTCATATGACCAATTGGCAATTGTAATTGCCAACAACGTAACGTAACAATTGTAATTGCCAACAACAATAAGTGCTAACAACAAAACTTATTTAGTCAGTAAGTGACCAAGATCGTAACTGTTGACCCTAATCCCTAATAAGTCCACGAGACATGAGAGCGGCATTGCAAGCTTCTCTTTTAGCCAGATTTTGTCTATTGCTCAAGATGTTATTTACATTTTTTTCTTTTAATTAAGTATTGACGGCTTACATTGAAAACATAGCTACTTAGGTGCTTAAAAGTTATCCATCATGCACCCATTAATTAAACGACGTAATTAAGTTATTTTTAATTATAATTAAAAAAATAAAAGGACTACTTGATTTGATCCTTATTATGCAAAATGAACAACAAAATCTATTTCGCTACAAAGTGTTCAGGTGACCGAGGTCTTAACTGTCGGCCCTAAGCCCTAACAGGTCCACGGGACATGACAGCGGCATTACAGGCTTTGCTGAACCGGACATTGTCTGTTTAAATGGGATTTATTGCTAAGACGCCATCTTAAAATAATTTCAACAAAATGAACAAGTATCATACATTTATAATTCAGAATTCTAAGGAGCGATGAAATTGGAATTGTATAATTTAATGTTTTTATTATTTTAAGTGACAATAGGTTCAAAATGAAAGAAAATACAAAGTAAGTAATTTTTAAATAGTATATATTTAGATAGTTGGTTCGATTTCAATAAATCGCACGAAGGGGTTCTACCAACTTTATCACATTTGAAAAAGATACAAAATTAGCATAAGGTTCGCCAGAGGTCAAAAACTGAATATAATTCTCGTAATATAGATAGATCACAGGGACCATTTATTTCTTCCAAATAATAGAGGAAAATAATTAGAGGTGTAAAATTTATGGAACCGATTTATAAAGCACGAAAGAGCTACTACGACTTTAATTAAAAGCCGGACCACGTAAACATAGTCGTGCGAAAAATCTTCATAAAATTTTACTGGACTGTTATTTCTCAAGGAAATATTACATTTTTAGTTTAAATTTTTTAAGTGTAATGAACTTTTTCTATTTTGTAATACGCTTAATTTAATATACTATAATGGTATTAAAAGGTTGAAATTCATTTCCGATGGATATACACGAGTACCTAAGTTTGTAATTATTTATTATTACATATATCTAAATATATATAATTCAAAGGTGACTGACTGACATAGTGATCTATGAACGCACAGCCCAAACCACTGGACGGAGCGGGCTGAAATTTGGCATGCAGGTAGATGTTATGAAGTAGGCATCCGCTAAGAAAGGATTTTGATCAATTCTACCCCCAAGGGGATAAAATAGGGGATGAAAATATTACTTCGTAACGCGAACGAAGCCGCGGGCAAAAGCTCGTTTTAGCATATTTTCGGAATACGCAACGTCTGTGCCATTGTTGTCTAACGCAGGTATCCGAACTTAAAGTTAACAGTTAAAACATTTTTGTAATTTATATTGGTTAAAATTATAAGAATGAACACCTAACATTGCCTTTTAAACTATTTTTAAATTGTATCTTTTTCATAACAGGCACTATAAGTAAATTACATTTTGCGATATCTCTCTTCACTGCCATCTTATACACGAATATAAATTATACCATCCATCCGTTTAAGATTAATCTACCTCTTAATCCAACAATAATTTGAGATACTTGCGCGTCAAACTGGCCTGCCCTGCCTGGTCAGCAGACATGGCTAATTTACCCTAATGCCCTTACCCTTGTCTGCATTAACCATTAACTTGTGACATGCTTAATTCGCTAAGTGCTTTGGTCAGTCGGTCCCGATAGCGCCCAAGGTAAGAGCGGGCGCGGATAACATTTTAACTATCTATGAAGGTTTTTTTTTTTATTTTTGTCTCTTGTATCTTATCCTTTTTGTAATATACAAGTAGCAGACTAGTATGCAGTTTAACTGATGGTAAATGGCTACTGCCTTTCATGAACAGCTGTGATCAACCACAGATAAGATTAGATTCCTAACTGATGTCGGCTTCAGATGCGCCGCTTCCCCTCAAGACTAACCTGGGACGCCTCAGGAAAGTACTCGTATATCTCCCTTACCACACCATTGAAATCACCGCTTAACACTGCTGTTATTAGGCAAAAATAGTGTGTCGGTGGTGCCACCTTCAAACGTTGCCTTATATGTGGCGTTGTTGTGTTCTTGTTTGAATGATTAAACCCTTTTTAATATATAATACACAATAATAATAGTACACGTTTATCTGACATGTAAGGCGTTCCAGCTTAGTCAGCAGGGGTAGCAAAACGTCTGTTGCTGATCTTTTATTTGGGGTAGCTTCTTGTTTGGGATTCATTACAAATGCCCACGGGCGGTAGCAATCGTTTGACATCAGGCATACCCCATGCTTGTTTCGTACTCTTATTTAATAACAATTTTTATACAATTTCAGATAAAAGCCAAAATATATATTACACTATATTATATCCGACCAAATATTACTATTTTATCTCGTATTGATCTGATGAATCAAATGCGCTTCTGAGAATATAATTTATATAATTTACAATATATTCATATCATTCAACATATGTCATTCAACGCAACTTTATATGTGTGTACTATATTTATCGCTGAAACCTTCTACTCGAGACCCATTTATATATGGGCTTAGTGAAGTGGTCATTAACTGGACCACCTTTGTTTAAGAAAAGCCAAGGATCTGGGGCCAGTTAAATTAAATATTTATTTTCGTGTTACCTTGTTCAAGAATGTTCGGACCAGGAGGAATTTCTCTTCATAAGTAAAATACTAAATCTATTAATTTTATACCAATGTTGGTACATTCATGGTTCATTCAATGTTTTTTTGTTCTTTATGTGCCTCTAAACGATTCACATGATGGGTACGAAAGTTTCAATTTATATATTTTTTAAAAGCAACAATTATTAAGGTTTATTAATTTAAATGAATATAACATTTTGAAATGAAATAAAAAGAAGGTGAAGCAATTTTTTCAGTATCAAATGTTTGACTAAATTTTTAAACAGACAAAATCTAGTATATTGCATTAACTTAATATTTACAGTTTACAGCTGTACGTATTATTGTTAAAAAGAAGCCTTTGGAATAATTTTGAAGTTATTTAAAAATATGTCGAGTCCCCAACTACTATTTTTTGTCACAAATAATTACTAGTAATTAGTGCTAATTATAACCGAGTAAATTATAAACTACCTAATTAGTAACATTATGATAATTAAAACGGGTCATTAAATCCACTTTAAGTACAAAATATCAAATATATTTTTAAATTTTTACATTATTGGGGTAAATATCACTATTGGGTTTATATATCTGGTGTACTATCATATATAATAAGTCACTTAAACTTACGATATTTCATTGATTTTAAAACAATACTTTCATTGCCACTAATTAAGCTCGAATATCTCTCCGAAATTCATTAATTACCACTAGAAAAAATAATTACTATCTCTTACATTAATAATTTCTATCTCCATTTCCCATCATAAAGTCTGAATTTCACAATCAACAAGTTTTAATCCGCATCATTATGCAGTCAAGATTCATCTAACTTTGTCCTTTTAAAAACTTATCTAGTTTGCCACTTCCCGCTACTCACCTAGCGGAGAGACATTTACGTTCAGAATTTTGAAATGTAGTCAGTGACACTGCGGAGTTCATATAATACAATAACAGGAAATTGCAGTAAAAATCTGCAGTAACTTCAAACTTTTTGACCGAATCCTAAACCGGTATTTAATACGACGTATACATATTTTGTTTCTTTTTATCGTCCATAGATTACTGTCCCACTGATGGCTATTCTTTCAAAATAAGAAGGGTTATCACCATAGTCCATGTTGGCCATGTTGATCAAGTCCGAGTTAAAAGGCAGTGTTGGGAAAATCATCGATAGATTTTGGTCATATGAGCTGTATGTCAATGTTTTGATAGTTAAAATTGATATAATTAATTTCTAAAACTTGTAAAGTTTTAAAAATTCAAGCAGTCATTTAACACGAAATTTAAAATATATGCTGACTAAATTAGAGTCTACAATAGAATATAGATTAGAATAACCAGAATTGTGTTGTAAATGTAAGCTATAAAATATGTTTACGCCGCAATAACCACACACGATTTGCAATTGACTGAATTTACATTATTGCTAATATTGTAACTAAATGGGAATTACATAGACCACAAATGCAATCGCAATATTCGATTGTATCATAACTAAACGTAGCGTCCATTCTGTCCCCAAATGAGTACAATAACTCACTAGGGGCGCATATTTAAAGGGTGTAATTAACAGGCTGGCCTCTATCAATAACAGATTAGCATGTAAAAGCTAATGGGTAATGGGTGTGTGCCAGTAATTGGGTAATAAATTGTGGTCAGCTAGTCTTAGTCGGAAATGCCAGTAACATCCTGAGGGTTTCGGGTATATAATACCGATGTATAGTAGGTTATTATGTTAAAGGATTAATAAAGTGTTGTAGTAACGATTTCGAAAACTTTTGGACGTTTCATAATATTTTAGTTCGAGTTAAGACTAAATAAGACTTAATATTATTTTTAGAATATCAATGTGTCTTTGATATACGAAGAAAACAGACATACCAAAAATATGTTTAATTTTGTCGTCTTCTTTCTTTTTAACTCGTCTTTGGATGGTAATGTTTTTAACGTATACCGATATATGTATTACAGTCTTTGGAGCGCCCTATAGCCCAAATGGCTTGACGTATTTTATCATATGAGGTTTCGTTGAGTCAATGCATTATTTCTCTATTCATTTTATAATTTTAAAGTACTCAGGTTTTTCTTTTTATATTAATACAAGGCTTCAGATGAAAAGTATATAAGTTTACACCGTACAAAAGGCGCTAAAATTGTGATTCGCGTTATTCTGGTTAACATTTCGATCAAATATTAAAGTTAATGGGCAAAAGAGATCGCAGCTGCCCAAAACTAAGTACCGACTTGTCTAAGTAGCTATCAGATTATGCAACGAGCACGAACTAACTTGTGAGTTGTGACTTTCGGAGAACTTCTAGAAGGTTCTCTTCGGAACTGACGAAGCCAAACGCAGTAAGTTCCGAGCGAGCAGTCCGTTGTTGGAACTTGCCGACTGGTTAGTTCGATAGAATTTTCCGAGAAATCGATTCGAGTTCCCGATTCCGAGACATCGGGTCGTGCTCAATTTCGTTCTTATTTGTTTTCGATGAAGATTCATATGGAGGAATTTTAAGACTTGGCTTTGCCAAGATGGAGTGTTGTTAAAATCAAGTCGCTTCTAATATAGCTAAAATGTTTTACAACTTAAGATTACAATAACGCAAACATATCCAAAAATGTATTTTAATGCAAATATGGCATGTCTCTGTTTTAGTTTGGGCCACTTTCCGTGCTGAGTGGAGATTCTAAGCGAATCTCATAGAAAAAATGGTCTTTGTCATATGCTTAACTGTAAATTGCTGCAATATTGAAAATCTGATGTTGATTGATTATTCAATTCATCATAATATACCATAGTATTTATTTGTGTAGGTTTTCGTTAATGCTTATAAATAACTATGATTATGCCAATTTAGTTAATATTCTGCTCGTCGATAGTCACTTAATTTTAATTGTAATTATAATACATCTATTATTATAAAAATCAGAAAATACGGTCACTTATGAAGGTTACGGAATTAAATTTCGACATTTCGGCCGACATATATTTACATAACCTTATTTTCGTACCGTATGTCATATTTTATTAATGACGAAACGTCACAATATTCTTTTAAAGCCATTTATCAAGCTAAAAGCCATCGTAACACATGGCAAGCAATTTTGGCAGGACTCGAGTCCTAAACAAACAAGTTTTCCATTGATTCGGCTTCGCGCCGCCTGTGAATAATGCATGAGCGATACATTGCTTTCAAGTGGCTTATCGGTTATTAGCGAAATCTATTGCAAATTAAATGTTGCTTAGCTTTTATGTTGGGACTTTTAACGTACTTGAGTGATATGTTCTATAGGCGTGTTAGATATTGTAAAAATCTTAAGGGTTTGCGTCAGCAATATGTTAATATTTAAGGTATATCTATTAAAAATATGAAATTTTAAGTTTTAATATAACAATCAGTTCAAAAATTCAAAATACAGTTTTATGTGTTCACATCATTAGTTCTCTTGATTGCATCCCATTTTGTTACATACAAAATTCATCATCAATTTATTAGTGTTTCTTTGTTGGGATATCCTCGCATCAGAGGGGGTTATGCCATAATCCACACTGTTTCACGCTATTGCGAACATTATTAAGAACTATCAAACGTAAAATAATTGTTTCTTCACTATGTGTTCTTTGCTGTGGAACATAACTTCGAAGGCGTTTCGTCGTAATGATGGCTCTGGATTGATGGCGTAGAAATAACCTGTAAAAGTGTAATGCTGCACTTGAGTACTCCCCAGTTGTCCCACTCAGTCATATCACCTCTTCATTAAGCAATTAATTGCAGCCTTCTTTAGATAAGCCATCTTTATTCACACTATTTCACGCTATTGCGAACATTATTAAGAACTATCAAGCGTAAAATAATTGTTTCCTCACTATGTGTTCTTTGCTTTGGAACATAACATTGAAGGTGGTAGAACCCTTTGTGGTTCGACTCCGGCGGCACCACCGCCACACCTATTTCTTCCTCATAACAGCAGTGTTAAGCGCTGCTGTGTTCCGGTTTGAAGGGTGTGGTAAGGGAGACATACTTTTCCGAGGCGTTCCAGCGTAGTCCTCAGGGGTAGCGGCGCATCTGTGGCCGACCTCAGGTAGGAATATCTAATCCTATCTGGGGTTGATTACAGATGTCCATGAGCGGCAGTAGTCACTTACCATCAGGTGGACTGCATGCTCGTCTGTTACTCCTATATTATAAAAAAAAAAACAACTTCGAAGGCGTTTCGTCATAATGATGGCTCTCGATGGAAGGTGTAGAATTAACCTGTAAAACTGTAATGCTGCACTTGAGTACCCCCCAGTTGTCCCACTCAGTCTTATCACCTCTTCATTTAGCAATTACTTGCAGCCTTCTTCGGATCAGCCATCTATATGGTCAGATAACGCTTTGTAATGCTTTTAACTTGGCGTGGTCATCATTTTGAGACTTTTCTTCCGCATCAGTCCCAAATCCTGTAAGCGATGTAGTCGACCCACCGCTAGGTCTACATGTTGTAAGCTATAACGGTGACGTTTGCTCGTCTCCGGATCCTGTTACGAATTTTGTCACGTAGCGAAATATCAAAGTATGCTAAATAATACAGAGTTTCCGAATAAGGCCTACAATAAAAGACCTCGATGACGTATTTATTATGTAGTGTAACTTAACCTCGTAATTCTAAATAGTTATAGACTACGATTAGATAATACAACAGTTTTTATAAACAAAAAAAAATCTTTCTATACTGCAAGCTCTACTAGGTTTTTTTGTGGGTCCCTTGAATATATAATACATAAAAAAAATACAAATATACCCAAACTCAGGTTAAAAATGGAAATTCATCATTTAGCTTTGCCTGACCAGGGATCAAACTCAGAACTCTCTCATTAGATTTATATGATGGTAACTACTTAATAATATTTAATAACTATGCCAAACAATAGATTAAAATCCACACCGATGGTTCCAAACGACATCGCAATATCAAAACAGTAAGTTCTCAAAGAAGTGGGTGGCTCGCAACTTCAGCTCAATGGGGCAAATTGCCACCTAATGCAGTCACGGCACGTCCAAACACGGCCAACTCATTAAGTCACTCCCATATAGTTAGTTTGGATTGGAGCCTTTGACAAGAAACTTCAATAATAATAGACTCATGAACACAATTAGTGACATTTATATAAATAAAATACCTATGTGCCGGATGCTTCAGACCTTTGCTTCGAAGTCAGAAATATATTGAATTATTTTATCTTAGACGATGGTAACCACTTACCGTCATGTGGTTCGTACCTTATTGTTAGGTTTAAGTCTTAAAATAATAAAATCTACTTTTCTTCTCGGCTGAAACTATGTACATAGTTATGAACTAATCGCAAGTACCCTTGAAGAAATCATGAAAGAAGATGAAGAAGTACTTGGTCATATGTAGACCACGTTAATTCTTGGAATCTGTAACCAAAATATCTTCGAAAATTGATTTCAAAGTTAAGCCAGTGAAAATTTGCGAACATCCATTTTTTTAAGTGTATCTTGAATTCTTATTCTACTGTGACTACTAACTTTTACTAATTGCACTACTACTACAACTACTGCCACAACTTCTACTCGTGTTACAACTACTAAATTTGAACCTAATTTTACCTGACTCTTAAAAGGTATTTTGACTCTTACGGTCTTAACGCCAGCGCTACGAAGCCATAAGCACTTCCTACTTCACTTACCCATTACATTATACGAGTAGTAATGAAGTTCAAACTTCAGCCATTGCACGTTAATTGCAATCCTGCATCATGTCGTCAAGATTATAATGTTTGCTCTCGTTCTTAATAGCCATATAATTTTCTGTAATGTCGCGAACGTGCGTTTCCCTTGTGGAGTTTCATTTTGGTTGGAATTTTATCTACCGGGTTAGTAAGTGCGTCTTGTGAAGGAGCGATTGTTTTTCATACATTCATTTGTCCATCATTAGCATTTTGAGGTCCACTGCTCATAGGCCTCCCCTAATTAGCGCCATTCCAATTGATTCTGTGTCTTTTGTATTCAACTATTTCCTCCTGCTTTCAATTGATCATCGGTCTACCTGGTCAGAGGACGAATTGTGCTACTTTTGCCTAAATGAGGTCGCTACTCGAGGACTTTTCTACCCCTATGTTACCGGTCCTCCAGTGATATAGCCGGCTAACTGCCACTTCAGTTTGTTAATTCAGAGAGATATGTCTGTTACCTTAGTTCGTCCACAGATTTCATCGTTATGAATCATGTCTCGTTGCGAAATACCGAGCATAGTTCTCTCGACCACGTGTCGACGCTAATTTATCAATGGCTTTGTCAATTGTATATGTACAATTTGTATTTTATTTTAATTCGAACACGATTAAAACGGCAGAAATATATAAAATAGTTACAAATATTATTTGCAAGTGGACTAATACAGTCCTAAGAAAACAGTACGTTTCTGCCTTAAAACATTTTCGAGCGCCAAGACGGAATCAAGATAGTTTATGTATGTATTAGAGCGGAACCAACGTTCGGTTGAGCTTTGGAACCTCCGAGACCTTACCGTGTTTATGTAGGGACCCTCCACCGCATCGTTTAGTGATTTCCCTTTCCGCTGAAGTAAAGCCGACAAATACAGAGCAATTAATTTAACCGTGCCACTGATCTTTGGGCACTAAATTGTTTAGATCTTTGAGATGCCAGTATTAGAAACGTTAGCGGTTACACTAAAGTTATAGCTGCAGAAATATATTTATTTGTGTATTTTGGTTTAGTTTTATTCTTGAAATAGATAACGTTACTTAGAGTGTATGGTTGAAGAGAGTTACTTAAAACTACTGATGGGAAATTGGAAAGAAACAGAATTTGCTCGATACTTTATCAAATCGAAAATAAAAAAGCTAATAAAAACATTGGCAACAACGGGGACTGCCAAAAGAATTCCAATATTGTGAATAAAAAATCTACCTTTAATAAAAAATTATAAAAGCGGATAAAAGAAAAAATCTTTTTCCATATTTTTGTTTTCTGAAAAATATTATTGAAAAATTTCTCTGCCTTCGTTTTTTTTTAAACAACGATAAAAGTTTAGGATAGCTTGAAAAATCAACGGTTAAAACTTATAAATGCTAGTGTTAACATCATGTTATTATTAGCACCAATGTTTCATTTCTAGATTTCATATATTATACTTACAAATTGATCCCTTTTAATGTAAATAGTATTTTTAAGCTCTTTTCTATCGTCCCGCCTAAAAACGCCACGCAGCTTTTAAAATATTTTTATTTGAGCTTTAAGTTTTACAATATATACATATTTATACATTTTAAATTTATCTTTATTATTACAGCGGGTTAAAGTTTGGCTTATGTTAAAATGGCTTTTATGTTTCTTTAATAATAGACTTTAAGCTTTGGAGTTTTTAAATTTTTTTGGCCAATTGCAGAGGGTAATGTTTTTGGAGTGTATTTATGTATGTATCTTCTTTGTCTATTTCAGTTACTTTCACAGCATTATGTCTTATGGCATTCTACTGTGGGGCAGTGCTGCTGACATAGACTCTATATTTACTATTCAAAAAAGAGCAATAAGGTCAATATATAGTCTGCGGCGTGGTGAGTCCCTAAGAGAACTGTTTCCCACTATTAATATATTGACGGTGCATAGTCAATACATTTATGAAAATATTATGTATGTAAGAAAACACACTGATATGTTTGAAAAAAATAGTAACCACCATAACTTTAATACCAGAAATAGAAATAAATTAGCAATTCCTAAACATAGATTATGTAAGGTGGCTAGATCTTTCGTGGGCAACTGTATTCGCTACTACAATAAAATACCCGACCACATTTTGAATCTCACAGAAAAAAAGTTTAAACATGTCGTTAAACTAACGCTATGTAAAAAAGCGTACTATAAAGTAAGTGATTATTTGACTGACAAAACGGTGTGGTCTGAATTAGCTCCAGCTCCACATGTACCATTACGTTAAGTTAACATTGTCAAAAACATTTTTTTTTAAAAGATGTGTGTTATGGAGTTTCTTTCGCCGCTTCTTCTCCATAACGAAACACCTTGTGAAGTGGTGGTAGTTGCTTTGACATTCAAAAAGTGATCTGTAAAGAACCTATTTTGAATAAAAAAAATTGATTTGATTTGATTTGATTTGATTTGGCAAGCTCTACAGGCCAAACGGGGCAACCTCAAGTAAGAATTTAATCTTATCTGAGGTTGATTACAGACGCCCATGGGCGGCAGTAGCCACTTACCACTAGGTGGATTACATGCTCTTTTGCTCTCTCTAAAGCAAGGTAACACTTGAAAATTTGGTCCTACCAATGACACTTTGCGCTCTTTAATTAACATATTTCTGTGTCACAAAACATTAAGATCCTCTGTAAAATTTCCTTTTAACTACTGTAATAATAGAAAGAAAAAAATACAAGTGTAAAAGGACGCTGGGAACTCTACAATTGGACTCTACAATTTTATCGCCTTCCTTTTGTAAGGCTTCTTTCAGTAGACGGCGCGATTGAGACGTGCTAAACATGGGTAATTCAATTACTTTGTTCGTTTGTTAATACTTTCTAATCGCTTTGTACTGCTGTTACGTTTAGTTACATTACATTTTTCCAACAAAATGTAAATATAATTTACATTTTCACTTTTAAATTTTATTGAAAATGAAGTGATATTTTAATATTTTATTTGGTGTCTCTTTTGATTTTAATTGATAAAAATATTTGTAGTATAAGTAAACTGTTAAAAATATCGAATCCTATCAAAATATTTTTATGTAGAGTAGTTATTTGAAGTAATAGTTTTTAGTTTTCAATAAGATACATTGAGAATGTATTTTTTGTTCCAATGTTGGGCTTGGGTTACCTCCCACATCTGGGAGAAGCTGGGAGGACATTCCACTATACTGTTCAAATTCTAATTCGTGGAGTTTAGCAACACCGCGTGGTTAAATGTTTTGTTTATGGTGGAAAGAAAATAAAGTCTTTATTTGTATGGGGGTTATCATTTACAATTTAATTAAAAAGTGGCGTTACTTACATTAATTAAGTGGATTGCTGGAAGTGAAAGCAGAAACAAAAACAAAATAACTAATTTATAAGACAATATCCCTATATAATAATAAACATTAGCTATTTATTACTATTACTATTATTATCCCGTGACGCGCGGGGCTTGGACAGACTTCGTAAGATAGGAGGACTATAAAAAATCTTATACGAGTAGGTCTGTTTTGAGAAACACACTTAGGTATCATATTTATCAATGATTGGGTGTAACGCTCTTTTTTTAAGGTTTAAGTAAGAAATACACTTGAAGTACACTGACCACTGTTGCACATGTAAATCAGTAACAAGGGGATCTGCAGCAGATCACAGATGCGTTGCCGCAAGATAGTCGGCGTCAGTGATAGAGTCAGCCTGTATCCAGAGAAACGCATATCTGATGGTCAATCTCCCCTTAAGACCTTCAAGAAGGTTCAACGTCTGCTATCCAAAAATAAGCAGGCGCTCTAATAGTTTTTTCGAATCATGGAAACGCGCATGAAATTTAGCCACTAACGGTCACCCATCTGACTTTTGCTTTGCAGCTCGGTTTAATCCACGTAAGCCACGGAGCGCGCCACACAAACAATGCTTTGACCGAAAGTTCAGACGCAATTTCGTAGAATGGTTATTATCGCCGCTATGATCATCCTAACATTACGTTTTAGTTCACTTTAAGTTGACTTCCCATTGAAATTAGTCCTAGAATTTCCTGTTCGTTAACCTTGGTACCGTTAGTGTCTGTGGCAAGCGGAACTGTGCAGTGTAAGTCCTTAATTATATAATAACGCCACCAAACCACAACTCTTTGGCAAGAGCGCGCTTTGGAACTGCCAAATGACTAGATAATAACGCTTAGTATATTATAGGAATTTGGTGCAACTAGCTATTTGTAGTTTCGTTTCCTGTGATTATATAAACATCTTTTGGATGCTAGTTCGGGAAGTTTATGCGTGAGATGGCACGAAGATCTTCTTGCAAATACACTGTACTTGAAAGATACTGATAATTGATTTAAAGAATCAATTTAATTAAAATATCAAAAGCCATTTAAAATAATAACTATGAGTAAAATAACATGCAAACGTTTGTAAATGTTTTATACTGTAACATTCTACATATTTTAATGATTCCAAAAATTAAGTTTTCCCGGAATAAGTTTTCAACGTTCTTCATTGAAATTTTGGACAGTACATAATGTATTAGGGAGATATGGGCTTTTGCATGTCAATTTAAATCAATGTCAATGTCAAATTAAATCAATACTCTTTATTGTACCCAATAAAAGAAAATACATATAAAAATAAATAACTAATTTAACAGACAATACAAAAGGCGGTCTTATCGCTGACCAGCTATCTCTTCCAGACAACCTTTAGGTGAGAAGCCATGTCATTGGTTGCAGCGGCCACTAAACATCAAAAGTACAATTATTTGTATTAAAACATTTAATTCAAGAAGGGTGTAAAAAGAACTCTCCTTCAAAGCCGGCGATGCATTGGCGACTCCTCTGGTGATGCAAATGTCCATAGGCGACGGTAACTGCTTTCCATCAGGTAGCCCGTCTGCCTTATCGTTAGGTTAAATATTAAAAAAAAAAATTAAATATATTAAGGCGCATGACAGTTAAAATGTATTTTGCCTTTAGTCGTAAATGTGTAGCGTGCCTAACGTTATTTTGGGCTAGGATCATGCAAAACGACGATTTGACTTTATGCATAATATGATTAGCGAGGGTTCGAAAGGCTGGTTGTTGAATAAAAATACGGCTAACGTTTAGCCGATTTAGAATAAAATGGCAGTTTTAGGGTCCCGCAAATAATCGAGACCTTGATTTAGTTATCTTTCTGTGACATTCATCGTCTATTCCCTTAGACCTATGAGCATAATATAGCTTACATAAATATTTGAAGGATACATAAAGGTTTGAAGTTTGGTCTCGTAATCTCGGGGTCCGAGGTTTAGATTTCAGATAAGGCTAAATATATTCTTCCCATATAGTAAAAAAAGTTCTTAAAGGTTGTGAAGTCTACCAAGGTGCACTTGGCCAGCATGGCTAAGACGGAGGCAGCATAAGCCATACCTTCTGCTTTATAGCAGCAGTGTAAAGCGGTGCCGTGTTCAGATTTAAAGAGTATAATAAGAGATATATATTTGTCTGAGGCGTTCCAGCTTAGTCCTCAGGTAGCTTCTGTGATTGATTACAGACATCCATGGGCAGCAGTAGCCACTTACAATCAGATGGACTGCTCGTTTGCTACTCTCATCTACTCGTAATATATAAAATTCTTGTGTCATAATGTTAGTTACCGTACTCCTCCCAAACGGCTTTACCGATTTTCACCAAATTATGCATATGCATATTCAGTAAGTCTGAGAATGGTCTATTATTTATTTTTCATACCCCTAAGTGATAAGGGTTGTTCACACTTAACTTTTTTTTATTTATAAGACAACACAAAGTTTGCCGAGTCAGCTATCAGCTAGTATTAATAAAAAATACAGAATTGTTTGACAGTCCGCCCACGGTTTACTAAATTATTGTTATTAGATAATAATAGTAGACTATTACAACACATGTCGTTATAACAATGTGTATTGTGAAAATACTGAACTAATAACAATTTGTGTCAGGCTTAACAACTTTGACCGGGCCTTAATGGACCTCATCAGAAATTCTTTTTGCATGTCTGTTATGGAATGTACACATAATTTCTTTTGTACTTGACACGCTCCCTTGCGCACGGTTTTTTGATCTTTTTCACTGAAACCCTAAGTATTTTTTAGTGAATATGTATATGGTTTTACTGTATTACTCTCTATAAATATATTCTTCCTTTAGGCAAAGAGTAATCTTAATTAGTTTAATAATACGACAGTAGTTTCAACAGTCGGACAAGATTTTTAAAATATCTATGTGTTTATACTAATAATACATTTTTAATTTAAAATAAAGATATAGAATAAACTTAATAACGGTGATTTATACTAAATAAGTGTATTGTCTAAGTTTAGTTGATGTTTTAGTAAGGAATAATAAATACCTTTTTGACGTATCTACCATGAGCACATACATAAACTAATCACGTACACCCACATGCAGAACATAAATTCACCATTTAGATACTGTTTGGACTAGTATCGAACCCGGGACCCTTTGCGCGTCAGACCGGAATGGCACCCGCTCTGCCACGTAGGTCGCCAAGTCCAAGTGTAACAATTATCAGGTTTATTTATTTATATAGATATTGGCGACTCTTTTTGTAGAGTAGCTGACTGACAAAAAATGTACGAAATGCTTAATTTAAAATTTTATTAATATTAAATAATTAATTCTATAACGTATATATTAAATTTCAGTAAATATATGTTATATTGCATTGCTGAGTGGAATATAGAGACTAATTGTATGAGTACTTGCGAGAACTTTGTATTTACCTATATTCATACAAATAAATGGATTGATTGAAGTCTATCAAAGTTATATGGCAGTCAACTTTGCATTAAATCCTTTGAGAAAAGCATATCACAGTAATGTATTGTTACATCGTAATAAAGGTACTGGTATGTAGTATGTCAATGTATTAGCAGGCCGATTTGTCGCCTACAAGATCTTAAGATTGGCTTTGTATGCCCGTCCGGTCCAATGAGCGTGCACCGCATGGACCATTCAAACGGAAATCTATACAGTACATAATACGTATGTTACATAAGCTACTGAAATCGTTACACACACACACACATATATATATATATATATATATATATATATATGTGTGTGTGTGTGTGTGTGTGTAACATACTAGTGATGCCCACGGCTTCGCCCGAATTTTAAAGAAATAATATGATACATAAAACGGAAAATATGTACCTGCATTGGAATTACAGTGGTGCCATCTGTCGAAAATTGGTCTTACCAACTCCCAAACCCTCGTGGGCTCCTGGACAACAACTTTGCTAAAGATCATCACTTGATCAAATGCATAGTTTCCGATTCTATAACTACTTACGAATTAAAAATTAATTAAAAAAAAAACCTTTTCCCACGGACTAAATTGTGAATCTAAACCATTCTCAAGTCCCCTTGAACACACACAACAAATTTCATCAAAATCAGTCCAGTCGTTTAGGAGTTCAGTGACATACACACGCACATAAGAAGTATATATATAAAGCTATGTATATAATCCTTTTTATAATTGCAATGTAAATGTTACGTATACGCAAGGAGAATTCCTCTAATCACGGGCAATTTATATTTACATATTTTATATTTATATCATAAGACAAAAATAGCTCTGTTGCTTGTGTAAATTGTAATTGATTTTAAAAGTTAAGCAACGTTAGGTGTAGTCAGGATTTGGATGGGTGACTGCTAGTGGTTGTCTCATTAGTGGTTAAACCGGCCTTGTTGTTACCATTGCATAGCAATTGCTAAACATTACCGGAGACATTTCATATACATAATACAGCTTGACTACCAAGCTATGCTTTCCTCGCCCAATTCACATTGGAGTTATTTCCTATAGTAGGACATAAAGGGTTGAGACAAATACGATAATTCCAACGGAGTATCAGGGTAGCAACGCATTTGTAACCGCTCTCAGGAAATCTCACAGTACTAGAGTTAAATGCTGTTTAAAACCAGAAATACGTGTAACAGTGCTTCCACAAACCACGAAGGTTTCTACCTTCAAAACCAGTCTACGAAGCTGCTAATACCACTCTATAACCCGTGTGACTGATGTGTATTGTGTATTAATATTCAAAGTGTATTACCCGACTTGTTCACAGGCCTAAGATGTTGGCTTTGTACACGACCCACTGAGCGCGGACCATCCAAACGGAAATCCATCCAGTGTACATATTAAATGTTGCCCAAATCTTGTTTACGTAAATTGTCTTATATGTGGTCGTATGTCGGAATACGTGTGGTACGTTATTATGAGCTCTGTAGTTCTAGCCTAGTGATAGCCTAGTGGTTAAGAATTCGGCCTCTCGATTGAGGGTTACGAGGTTCAAATCCCAGGCACGTACCTCTGATTTTTTAAACATTATGTGTGTATTAGAAATTATCAGTTGCTTAAACGTTGAAGGAAAACATCGTGAGGTAACCTGCATACCTGAGAGATTTATAAAAAAAAAATCTCAAAGGCATGTGAAGTCTACCAACACTTGGCCGGCGGCCATTCTGAGAGGAGACCCGTGACCAGCAGTGGTACGATAATAGGTTGATAATGATGAGTTCTAGCTCTACCAGAAGAGTAGCCTCTTCAAATCCGCATTGCGACAGTGCGATGAAATAACCAGGCTTCCGAATTTTACTTTTCCAGATGGTAAGTGGTGGGCCACCACCATCCGAGGGTGGGTCATCTGTAATCAACTCCATATAGACCAGATTTTTACCTAACGTCGATCACAGATCAAAGATAAACAAGAGATTCTTTAGAGGCAGAAGTCACGGAGCGTTTTTCTTTCACTTCCGTACGCGGACGAACCGCAACACGCGTATAAATAAGATAGATAGATAGAAAAATATGCAAATTTATGGTAAAAACAGTTGCATGTTTTAACGCGTTTTATTTCCGTTGAGGCGCACTTGTTCGCTGATTCCGCTGTAATATTGGACAACATATATCAATATCTTTCCATCCTACAACTACTACATGTGACAGGTAGTTAA
Organism: Epargyreus clarus; assembly: GCF_041222505.1. Lineage (NCBI taxonomy): Eukaryota > Metazoa > Arthropoda > Insecta > Lepidoptera > Hesperiidae > Epargyreus > Epargyreus clarus. The sequence continues at coordinate 5,496,296 of NW_027332231.1, read as the reverse complement.
TAGTAAAAACTACAGTCTCGTGAGTATTGAAACAAAACAGCTATCCCGCGTCCGTCGCCGCAGCGGAAGAAAAACGCTCCGTAAGTTCTTAAGAGACGGTTAATTCACAGAAAGCAGACGTATTCTAATAAGCAAGAACATTACTCGGTTTTATCACCCATTTTCACTTAACTCCAGTCGGTGTTTCGCCTTGAAAGTAATTTTAGTACCATCGACTGGGCAGCTGAATTATTTAGAGTACCTCAAGATAGAACATTAAAATTTCTGAGACCGATTTGAGGGCGTGTGCGATGGTTTTGTGGAGAAATACGATACAGACAATTTTTTCATTGAAGAAACCTTTCTGTTTGAATCGAATTTATGAAAGGTTAGAAGTTTTTTTTGTATTATTTTCAGTATGTATAAGGAATTTCCGACGTTATTTCATATATACTAGGAAATTATTATAATTATATAAAATTTTATTATATAAAAACATAAAACCCGATTGCTTAATAATATAGCCTTTGTTACAATTTAGGAGGAATCGAACGACATCTCATTTGTTCACGTTCGGGCTTTTTATTATTATTATTTTTTTGGTTTTTTATGATATAGGAGTAGCAGACCTGATGGTAAGTGGTTACATCTGTAATCAACCCCAGATAGGATTAGATACTCCTACCTGAAGTCGGCCACAGATGCGCCGCTACCCCTGAGGACTAAGCTGGAACGCCTCGGAAAAGTCTGTCTCCCTTACCACACCCTTCAAACCGGAACACAGCAGCGCCTAACACTGCTGTTATTAGGTAGAAATAGGTGTAGCGGTGGTGCCACCGGAGTCGAACCACAAAGGGTTCTACCACCTTGCTGCAGGGTGTGCCAAAGAAAGAGACACATACATACATACGCTCGAGAAACATTATCCTCCGCGATCGGGTCATAAAGAAATGTGTCGATTGATTGATCCATCATTACCCACCCTAAACCGCTAATGATGGTAATTTGAAATTTGGGGTGTTCATTTTATACATTAGGAGTCGTTGAGGAAGGTAGCTCAATCGCTAAATCAAGATTCAATCACTAAGGGGTAGAAAAGCTTTTATGAGAAAAAATATGTAGTTTAAAGGTGGTAGAACCCTTTGTGGTTCGACTCCGGCGGCACCACCGCCACACCTATTTCTACCTAATAACAGCAGTGTTAAGCGCTGCTGTGTTCCGGTTTGAAGGGTGTGGTAAGGGAGACAGACTTTTCCGAGGCGTTCCAGCTTAGTCCTCAGGGGTAGCGGCGCATCTGTGGCCGACCTCAGGTAGAAATATCTAATCCTACCTGGGGTTGATTACAGATGTCCATGGGCGGCAGTAGCCACTTACCATCAGGTGGACTGCATGCTCGTCTGCTACTCTTATATTATAAAAAAAAAAAGTCATTTTTATTTAAAACTTCGTATTATTGTTCTTCACTAAAATTAATGATAATGGTAATTTTATTTTCTTAATTCTTTTAGACATTTTACCTCTGGGGAGATAAAAGGACTGGCAAAATGTTGTGGGAAAAATCATATCGGAAATTATTTGGTCATTTTTCGTAACTTACAATACGTACGGAAAATAACCAAATAAAATCTAAAGTCGACGTGGACGAGCTTGCTGGCACAAGCTACTAAGTACAGTTTTTAATATCATTTTTTTTCAAATCAAACTTTTTATTTAAAATCGGTTCTTTACAGAGCACTTTTTTAATGTCAATACAACTACCACCACTTCACAAGGCGTTTCGTTATTTTACAAAAATAATCGATAAATTCGCCGTATAAGTCAGAAAGCTAGTTTTATTGGAATAAGATACAGTTCTAAAGATACGACATTAAAATTTCATTGGGTGGATCCGGTGTGTGGTACCGAGTCGGATTGCGAGTGAGTTTAGTCAAGTAATTACACTCTTAGAACTTCGCTACTGTTGCGAACTGGGAATATTTTCCGCGGAAGTACTCGTGAGAAGGAATAAATTCAAAACTTCCGAGTAGTTACATATTTGTACAGTTGCTTATGTATGTCATGTTTGTGGGGTTGTAAGTAAAAGATACACACTGTATATTATAATTATGTTGCCAGGATTTGATACGAACTCCCTTGCTTTAATATAGTTATATACTATAGTATGGTAGACTGGTAGTATGTTAATAAAATGTGTGCACTATTAATTTATTATTATTGAAAAAAAAAACGAAAAATATATTTTTTTAATTTTTAGAAGTAGCAAACGGATAGCCATATCATGTAGTCTTTGGTACATAAAAATATATAAAATAAAATTAAGAAAAGATATTCATTACAGTTCCTTTAATTGTGGGGGCTAAAACCTACCATATTCACGAACTCCTTCCATATGTCTTATATAAGTCAGAAACTAATATAGTAGTGCTTTCATACGTAAAAAAATTATATATCTGCCTCTAAGGGCCGATTTCACCAACGTCGCATAAATCTTATTCCCAGAATAAGTCGTTAGTTAATCGCGAGTAAGCCTATTTTACGTTTCACCAACATTTATTCTAGTGACAAAATCTCTATACTGAAGTAAAGTCGTATACCGCCGATTTCGGCCGAATAAGCGGCTATTCTTAGATTAGTAGTGTCATTTTTCTGTCACTGTATTGTATGTTGTACAATTTTTACTTATTACTTATATCATTGATTAAAACCTTAATAATGGCACGTCGTCTAAAGACAGAAAATCGGGTTTGTTTAATAGTACTTTATATAATTATATAAAACAATAATAAAGATTTGTTTACGCCAAATTAAAAAAATCTAAATACGACAAAACTAAACCAAAAAGCTCGGGATCACTGTCAACTAAACTGTCAAGATAACGTATTATCCGAACAAATGTAAGAATATGCAGCGCTATTGTGCAAGTATACGTCAAACTGACTATTTTACTTGGATGCATTACGTATTTGTTCAATTCATTCGTTCAACGTCACAGAGTAACTATGTGAGAATAAGATATCCTTAGACTAACGTGGTGAAACGAAATTGAAATTAACCTTGGAATAAATTGACAGAGTAACGTTATACCGGGATAGCTACTCTAGTATAAATTAAGTGTTGGTGTAATCGGCTCTAAGAGATAAATTTCCTTATAAGCACTTTAGTATTAAAATGTCGCTACAGTAGCTTAACAATATTTCCATATAACAATGTGTTATGTAATCAACGTTAGAACCGGATTCAACCACAATCCGAAATTGAATTCTGTCCCAAATATATTGACTATCAATAGCTGAATTATTCTAGCACATCAACAGAATTCGGGGTAAAATAATTAGGACAATAGGATCCACGTTTGTAGCAATTGTTGTGGGTTGAGTACGTTGAATTACGTTAGGCACTTCACTACTTAGTCAATTTATTTTGTCTTCATGTTTTATTAAATTGCTAAGTGCCTAACAATTCATACCTATGTATCATTGCGAAAAAAGATTGCCTTATTTATTTTACGCGTTCTACATTCACATGCTAGGTTTTTTCGTGTGTCTTGTGTGACATAGATACACCCACAAAGACGAGTCACACACAGATCCAAAACAGAAATCTGAATTCTTCATCATATCTGTCTGGCGGATTCAAAATTGGAACCTACAGCATGTTAGATTGATATGGTGACCACTCCGCCACGCACATTTCCATGTGGGAACGTACTTAAGAAATAAAGAGACCTATTAAGACAACGCCTAATATATAGATAAGGTCTAAAATCCAATCTCATTGAAATCTAAACAGATCAGAAGCTATAAACTTGACCAGAATTAGTCCATTGTGAAGTAAGCGGCGTAACCTTTTATTGGATATAACTTTCAAAGCTATTATTCGGTAGATAATTTCAAGTCGGGACTCCATTACCTTCGACCTTTAATCGAATTATTCCTATTGGTACCTGGCGTTTAACACAAGTCGCCCATAATTAATTCCATTTAATTTTAATTACTTATTCGTCCGCTAATTTTCAGAATTGTAATTATTTTCATTAAGTCCTAGTTGGGAGGATCGAGAAACACTGATATAAATATTCCTTTAGCAAGTTCAATTTATTATTCGTGAGGCATTTGTTTTAATCTAAAGTGCTTGTTTCATCGCTAAGTGATGTGTGAATAGCGAGCATAATTCACAAGTAATACTGTGATATTGGTATTTACGAATCTTATAAAATGTTCATGAATGATGAAAAAATATGTTTTCTGAAAGTAATGTTAAACTTAAAATCTGTTTTGTAAAGTTTCAAGTAATGACATGATAAACGATAAACGATTGTTTAATTTTCTCATGATTAAAATTTCATCATAAAAATCAAGGAACTTAGTTCCTAATGGGTGTCTCCTGAGCGCATACGTGTCCCCTTTTCTTAATTTGTGTTAGAGAACTATAGTATGTTGACTATATTTTACATTCTTAATGAAGACAGAAACTATATGCACATCACTATGTACCTTGACGTCACTTTAATCTTATGTGCATTAGATATTAATACAGTGTATTGGCCCCTAGACTTGAACCCATTATCTTAATTGCAATTCAATGCTCAGGAGAGAATTAGAAGTCATTCACTCCTCCTACATTAATTTGTTTCAGACTCAAAATTAGCTTTACTATCTTGTTTACTTAGAAAGTTCATTTGATGTAACTTAAATTTTACTTAAAGTGCAAAATTAAGTAATACGTTCTAAATTAAGTAAAAATTTAAATGAAAATAACATTTCACTTTTTTGCTGACCCTACCATTAGGCCCGGGCCATTAAATAAATAGCCGTAGACCTTAAAAAACAGAGCTAAGAACTATTCAAGTTAAATCAGCTTTCAAAGACTTATTGATATCTATTCATTAGTCTGGATGCTAGGCTTTAATGGGTACAAAGACCTTAGTGGGGAGCAAAAACTTGATAAGATATAAGTGATTGTGCTGAGGTCCCCTGGAACATAAATAAACTTAAAAAACAGGGTATAATTAACAATATGTAGCTTCGTCTGCCATTGAAGTCTTTTGAAAATACACACTATTTTTCAAAGATTAGAATTTAAGTGAAAAATTAAAATACTGGATTGACAGATTGTTTACGTTTTACTTTCATAAAAAATATTACTCATATTTTTTATATATTCAAGTACAATATATGTATGTATAGAGTATTGTTAATTGAAATGCAAGGTCATTGTTTTATCAAGGTTTATTCATTAAGTTATTAAGTCATTTATTTATTAAGGTGGTAGAACCCTTTGTGGTTCGACTCCGGCGGCGCCACCGCCACACCTATTTCTGCCTAATAACAGCAGTGTTAGGCACTGCTGTGTTCCGGTGTGAAGGGTGTGGTAAGGGAGACAGACTTTTATGAGGCGTTCCAGCTTAGTCCTCAGGGGTAGCGGCGCATCTGTGGCCGACCTCAGGTAGGAATATCTAATCCTATCTGGGGTTGATTACAAATGTCCATGAGCGGCAGTAACCACTTACCATCAGGTGGACTGCATGCTCGTCTGCTACTTCTATATTATAAAAAAAAATCGAGACACGTTTTAAAATGTATTGTACAAGGGTCGAAGTTTTGTTAGTCGCGTGAAACACATATGTCACTATACATAACAGTGACAGATAAAAAGATATCTATAGCAATTGTGACAAAAGCCCGGGCCTTTTTCTTGACACGCGGATTTAAGTTCTCGTGGCCATTTGGCATATTTCTAAAATCATGACGTTTCCTGTCGTGCGTGCCACGCATGAAAAGAATGTAATGAATTAATTAACGACTTTGCGCGAGATACGCGTGGGGACGTAGACCCTAGACAGGAAAGAGGCCCTAAGTCTAAAAATACTAACTTGTTCATTTGCACACTACTACTTACTAACTTATAAATTAATGATTTAATTTAAATATAATAATTATGCTATAATCTCACTCTATGAAATAAAATAAATCGCTGCCCCGCAGCAGTTTAATTATATTAATTAATTGACTTAGCTTTAGCTTGCTAATTTTAATTAAAGTCGATAGCAACTAAGTATTAATTAAAATGTTAGTGGCTTTGATAAATATTGTGATTAAAATAATCATATTTATTTTAAAATAACTAATAATTAATTTCAGATTTCGCAATCCAATGCATAATTAAATATTAATGATTCATATTTTAAAATTGAATTTTCATTGAAAATTTCACGCAAATAAAGTACCAACAAGCGAAAATTGTATTTATTCGACTATATCAGGCGTGTTATTTGACTCGAATGCAACACATCAAGATTATCAATTTCCTTTCCATAAGTGACAAGTTTTCCGCCTTAAGATTAAATATCGAGCCCCTTGGCTTCCCGCTGCGAGAATGGGGATCGTCATAGAAACGCTTTCTATTCACACGCGAACATATCTGAGTTTCCTGGAAATTTGTTGTATGTAAACGTATGTAACGTATATGAAAATTTATATGTACAAAATGAATGTTGGTATGTTATTTTTATAACAATATGGGAGTATCAGGCGAGCATGCGGTCCACCTGATGGTAAGTGGCTACTGCGACCCATGGACATCTGTAATCAATCTCAGATAGGATTAGATATTCCTACCTGAGGTCGGCCACAGATGCACCGCTACCCCTGAGGACTAAGCTGGAACGCCTCGGAAAAGTATGTCTCCCTTACCCTTTAAAACGGAACACAGCAGCGCCTAACACTGCTGTTATTAGGCAGAAATAGGTGTGGCGGTAGTGCCGCCGGAGTCGAACCACAAAGGGTTCCACCACCATTAATGTATATATGAGTTATTTTAACTACGATACCGTGTAAGCAATCACATTGACGTTTCACATGGAGAAGACAATTAATTATACATTTCTTTAGCTCAAGTTAGATATACAGGTACATGAGGCGTTTCAATTTAGTTTCATGGGTTGCATCTGTAGCTGAGATTGCAATCTGATCGTACCAAGGGCGGTAGTTGCCACATGCCATCAGACATTCCCCCTTATATATAGAAAACGATAATAAAGAAAAATATGGGGATACCATGATCTGTATTTAATCTCTAATTACTTCAAACATACTTAAACTATATTACAAAGGTATAGTCAAAATAATAGCAAACAATTTTATGACAGGAGGTATTTTTCATTCCTGAAAACAATTCCTAGTATTTTCGAATAGTAATTTAATTCACACATGCAGCTACACATTTTCGTTAAAACCGCTCTCCTATTTCACTTAATTCGATTCCGTAAGGCAGTGGCGTTTGAATGGCATATTCTGATGCAATGTATCAACTGTAAATAGCTAGAATACGTACAATCGAATGCGATATATCATAGGCTCCCCCGTAGAGACCGATTTTCGTCGTAAAACCGATTCCAGAATAATCCGCTCCATTAGACCTGCCAGCGTCGATACCCCGTCGATTCTGTAGTTGAAATATTCAAATGTATTTATCATTGTATTTTAACACCTTTGAAGCTTGTAGGAATATTGGTTCTGTACGTATTGATAGACATCTCTAGCTTAAATGAAGTGGTTATTAAATAGAATATTTTCGAATTTGTTTATTAGCGCCATTTAAACGAAAAAAGAGTTGTAGTCGAAGGTGATACATTGGAAATACATAAAGACGACCATACAAACATTAAAACCTACAACAGAAATTAAAAATCATCAATTACCTAATCGGGGTCACATCGGAACTTTTGCGTTTTATACTAAACGAAATAATAACAAAGCATTTCTCTATTGCTTACCTGAAGTCTAAAAATACACCACTTAATCTTGATTCCACAATATGAAAATATGAAAAGAATAGGCACATTTTATAGACTGGCTTTTAAAAACGGTGTAATAAAAATACATAAAGCGCATCGCACTGCAGCACGTAATAAATTCATTTATCCGTGCGCCCGGTGCATAGTTGTGCGAAATTAAGCGAGCGCAATAAAGATTTGCTTGTAAAACTATTCGGACGGCCAACAATTCTATGCATTGAGAGCTCTACAAGCATAATGCACGGAGCTTGAACTTGGAACTTTGTTGTTTAAGAATATTTTTATTTAAATTTCGAACGTTGTTTTATTCAGCGCATGGGATTTGAATATAAATCTATAAGCATGTAGATAAAATGTATGCTGCGTTACAATCATTGCATGCACAATGCATGCGCTCCGTGCATGGTTGCGTGAAATTAAGCGAGCGCAATAAATAATTGCCGAACAATTTGGATAGCCAGCAATTTGGATTAGGGTCTTAAAGAAATATGAGGGCTGGAAGAATAAAATTGAAAAAATTATACGCCAAATTTTAATACAATTTATTAAATCGATTTGGCAAAGAAACAATTAGATTTGGGATTTGTTGTATGATCCCACGTTATTATGGAGATATTATATTATGAGAACAATGCAAGAAATATTATTATATGATGCTTATGTACTCTTGATTTTTGTAGCTCTTGGTTTTAACAAATACTTACACTATTTATTTATTAGTGTATTTAAATTGGTTTATAATTCATGTTCATAGAACTTTATGCGTACTGACAATATTTGTAACATGATAGGTCTAAAACACAACATTTACAACGGGCACATAGGTAAAATAGCGTCATCTACACAAAACTTACCGTCTCTATAGTCGTAAAATCTTACCAATTTACTAAGTTACATACATCTTAAACATGGTCTGTAGCACTACCATGAGTTGGCATAGAAACGCCACTATAGAAATTGTAAATAGAAAACTATTGTCATTTTGTTAGTGAATAATATAAGTACTATCGTTACGGTATTTCTTGACAACGTCTGTCAAATTAATGACTCATGGGACCGAATTTGTATGGCAATAGATCATAATGACATTACCTAGCGATTTGATTTCGATAGGTTTTTTACGTATCGAGTTACGCCACTACGGATTTTAGTTCTACGAGTAACCACCAGAGGCGCTGTACAATTTTTCATACATTTATTTTACGCAGTCGCTAGCGAGTAATACTTTTGTAAACTCATGGCAGTGCTACTGAGCACTGAAATATATTCCAATTTACGTAATGCAATTAGTACCCGTAACATTATCTAAGAAATACCTACTGGAGACAGGGATGGCCTGGTGCCAAGGTTGCCTGGAACCGCAGCCAAGCATGCGTGGTGTTGTCCGCAAACGCTTAAACATGTCCGAAACGTGTTCCACTAATAAATTGATCCGCCATCTGAGATTTAATGTCTTTGGGTTACTTTGTTCTTTGGGAACCTTATTACTAAGCCTCCGCTGTCTGTTACAGGGCTCTATCTAAGTATTATATACATATATTTGAAATATTCACAGAATATGTGTAATAGTCGCCGCTATAATACCAAAAACTAAAAATAAAAAAAAAAACCTTGAAAATACATAGTAATTGAAACCCAATAGGCTTTCTTTTTGTTTGCGGTTAATTCACTTTTTTGATTTTTTTTTAATTCACAATGTTACGGTTTAAGATATTTATTTTCTAAAAGAGTACAACTCACTTCCATAAGAAAATACATGTTCATTTTCAAATAAATACATCAAGCATCGGAACAAAATAAAATTCTTGAGATTTTACAATTGTAGTTAGGTTTGCATTATTAACAATAAGAATAGTGGAATATTACAAGGTACGGTTAGCAGTTTAACAATTTACATGTGGGTAAAAATCAAAAATGCTTCTACTTTATTAAGTATGGTTTAGATAGACATTGATAGAACTCGTTTAAATAGAAATTGTGATGGAAAAATATAATAATGAATTAAGTTTAATTATTGATTATTAACATATTTAGTGTTACCGGAAGTTTTTAATTACATATATTTATATATTTATTTAGAGTTTAATAAATAATTACTTAGTGTCTTACAAAATCCTTCAAGATGTGGAACTTAAGTGTTTTTTTAAATAGTGCAAAACATTGTATTTGTTTAATGTCGCTAGGAAGTTTATTATACATCTGCGCTCCTTCATATAATATGTTTTTCTTTCCGTAACTAGTTCGCGGCGGCCTAAGACATATGTTGTTGCTTTGTCTAGTTTTATGTTTAAGTATTTGTCCTTTTTTAGTGAATGATATTTTGGAGTGTATGTTTTTATTTAAGATTTTATGAACTAGCATACATGTATTATATTTGTATGTTTGGAGAAGAGTCATTAATTTTGTATCTTTATATACTTTATCTGTAGGAGTTAAATAGTTATAATGAAATAGTTGTTTAATCATTTTATTTTGTGTTATTTGTAAGGATTTTAGGTGTGTCTTTGCTGCTGAACCCCAAATCTCTATTAGATAGTCAAGATGTGGCTTAACCATGGAGTTGTATATGATGTAACGAACTGGCCTTGGGAAACAACGTGATGTCCCGCGAAGTGTGCCCATGAGTGAGGATAGTTTAGATTGTAGTTTTTCTAAATGGGGTTTCCATGTGAGGCGATTATCCAAGATTAGGCCTAAGTATTTCTCTGTAGCAACTTCTGTTAATGGTTTCCCATTAATCGTAAGAGGTTGGTAACACTCTATTTTTTTATTTTTCGCACTGAAAATTATATAATTTGTTTTGGAAATGTTAACGGTAAGTAAGTTATCCTGGAACCACGAGTAAAGACGATCTAAGTCACCTTGGGCTTGATTTGTGATGGACTCAATTTTATTACCAAAGTAAAATAGACTGGTATCATCTGCATAAAGTGTTATATCGCCTTTCAAGTTTAGGCTATGAATGTCATTAATGTAGATTAAGAATAACAAAGGCCCTAAAATTGAGCCTTGCGGGACCCCGTAGGTTATTGGTTCGGGCTTGCTTACGACACCACTAATTTTAACGACTTGATATCTACTGGATAAATAGGATCGAAATACTTCAAGAGCTTTCCCTCTGATTCCAATGTCATATAATTTCAGGAGGAGTAGTTCGTGGCTGATTGTATCGAATGCCTTTTTTAAGTCAATGAAAACACCAAGAGCTATACGTTTATCATCGATGTTATTCTTTATGTTTGTAATAAGGTCAATTGTGGCAGCGAGGGTATTTGTTTTAGGACGAAAGCCGTATTGTTTACTAGATAAGAAATTTATAGATTTTAGATAGTTATCCAAGCGATTGTAGATAACTTTTTCAAAAATTTTGGATATCGTTGAAAGGACTGAAATTGGACGATAATTTTCAGGATCAGATTTTTTTCCGGATTTATATATTGGGCTGACCTTTGCTATCTTAAGAGAATCAGGAAAACGGCCGTCTATTAAGCACTGGTTGATATTAGCAACTAGTTTATTGATAATTAGATTTTTTACGCATTTAATAGCTTTACAACTTATACCATCCATTCCAGTACTAGTGTTCGGTTTAAGATTTTCAATTATCTTGCTGATCTCATTCTCGGAAGTGAGAGCCAGATGATATAATTCGATATTATCAATTTTAGATGAGGATGTCTGTGGTTGAGTGTGTCTGTTAATACTGTTATGTTTGATAATAATCTGGTTCGCTAAATTTACTCCTACGTTTACAAAGTAATTATTAAAACAATTACATATTTCGGCAATATCAGTTATAGGTCCTGTTAATGTGTTTAGTTGAAGGGGAGCAGATTTTGAGTTTGTTTTATTGTTTGCTAAGATGTTAATTAGCTTCCACATCTTTAAGGAATTTCCCTCGCAGTTTTTAAAAGCCTTATAATAATATCTACTTTTCATTATTTGAATTTTTTCTCCGACTTCTTTTCTTGCGTCCAAAAACTGTCTTTTAATAATTTCGTCGTTAGGATTTTGTTTGTGTGTGTACCATAATTCGTTCCTTCTATTTATATCACATATAACGTCTTTATTTATCCAATCAGATCGCGGTGAATTTTGAATTTTTACTTTTGTGATGGTACTATTTTGAACTGCTTTTTTTAATGATTTTTCTAGATGTTCGTAGTCATTACCGCAATTTTTTATTAATATGCTTTGTTCTACGGCCGAGTATAGCTTTTTGTAGTCTATGCCTTGGTACTTTACTTTCTTCTTGTATGTTGGTGTATATTTTCCTACTTCTAAATACATCAGAAATGTTGAATCCAAAATCCCAAAAAAGTGTGTCCCCGAAATAGAACAAACTTTCTTTATCTTTAAAATTTAATGAACACTAAAGCCAACACAAGGTTAGTTTGATTAAAGCAACAATAGCTTAGAAACGCTCAACTTGTGCTGACGTCACAAACAATGGTATCAGTTAGCCATCGGTTACAATAGGGACTGAAGGTTTAAACAATAGTTGCATCAAACTGGAGGCATGCTAGCCTAAACCACCAGCCTTGATCTCTATGCTTGTGTTAGGCGAAACTCGGATTAGTTCATCTAAATCACAGTCCGGAATGGAAACATGTTCCGGATTGGATACGATTTCCGGAATGTGTTTGTAATCCTGTATTGAATATGATATTGCTGTCAATTATTATTGTGCCAATGCTGGATACGAGTCGTCTTTTTAAAAGGGTCAGATTTTCTCAAGGAGGTATTATTAACGCTGAACAATTGCGCGAATTGGTAGAGTTCACACACTTTTACGACCTTTTTTTCTCTGAGGCATGTGGGACAGGCACAAGTAATTGTTATGCAACGCAAAACTGCTTTTTAACCCAGCCTTATTTCCAGTTTTAATTAGAGTTAAAACGCAAGTGTATGCAAGTGTATTGGAAATCGACTTATCTCTATAGGCCATATGCAAATTGGACAACACAACGATAGAAGTTCTTAAATGCTTATGATAAAAGTGGAAAAGGTATAGTCATATATAAATGTATATAGGGACACCTGTCCTTTTTCCTCAGCCCCTATCGATCTAATGATTGTTATCTTCAAAGCATATACATTCTGATTACATATTGTAACACAAGGTACCAAAATTGGGACCACAGAAATTTGTCCCACCTTTAATGTCACGTACAGTTGCATGCACGATCTATGCATGAATCATACAAGAAAGGACAGCTAGTTGTGTGTAAGCCACATAAGCTATTCAAAGTGGCTCGGGATTTACATTACACGATTATGAAGTTTCCAAATTGTATAGAGTTTATTCATGAGGCGGAAATGTTTCGTGAAGTCACATCTCGGTATTTAACATTTCGGCAGTTGATTAAACATGCACTGGACTGAATTATGTAAGCGGTGTTTAATTATAAAGTTATATAATTTGTGGATTGTTTACAATTACAATTATTTTGTGTAAAAGCTAAGTTTTTGCGGGTAATTTGGGCATAATTATATATTTAAAAAGATAATATAAATTTAAAAATAAAAAGTAACTTATTTTTTTAGTTCTGTACGACGTTTTAATTGTAATAGGTAAGCTGTTACCTGTAAGGTAAAAATCCAATCAATTTTTGCATTTCTCACTATTATGTTGGAACGCCTCATATAAGTCTCATATATTTCTACCAAAATTGGAACATTGCATTGCTACAGTATTGGTATGGAGTTGAATGAATAGGAAGTTCTGTAGCATTCGAATTGTCTTAAAAAGACGAAGGCTATATAGAAGAAATCAAAATCATTAGTAAAATTATATGAAGTCATTAGGTACCTCCTATCTTTGAGTTTGAATGTGATCACAGCCCTGCAGGTATACAAATCGATCCTGTAGAGGTAGGAGTAACATCTGAGCCACAATTCATCCCGGAGAATGGGTCCTGCGGGATAGTGTCGAAAAGTTTATAACTTTATGGTATACTTTGTTTAAGGAACGATATTGCAGGTAAAATGTACTTTGTAAGCAAGTCTTGAGACAAATTATGGGTAAACATAACTCAACCCGATTTGATTAAACTTAAACTGCAGCATTTTAAAAGCAGTATAGTCTAATGGATGGGACTAGGTCTGAGGTTCGAACCACAGGCACACCTAAAGTCTACTAATTCGCATTGAACGACAAGGTGGAGTCTACCAATTCGCACTTGGTCAGCGGGGTGGACTGAGGCTAACACCCCTGTCATTCTGAGGGGAGACCCGAGCCCAGCAGTGGGAAGGTCATAGATTGGTGGTGATCAAACTAATAAACTGTGTTTAAGTTTATTAGATAATGTAGCAGTTATGATACCAAAAAATCATAAACCTCCCTTTTTGCCGAAAACAAACTTAATTTCTAAAAACCATAAAACCAAACAAACTAATATTTAATAAATGCACTCCAATATTACTCACATTATCATAATGACCGACTAACACATATAGTTGCAAAATTCTATGCCCTTCCAAACACATAACCTATGTACGAGTAAATACATAAACTTCATACATTTTAAGATAACAGTAATATACGTGTTCACCAACACAACTTCGTAGATACCGTAGACTTGGCCTAAGCCCCGAATCGCACCATTAATATAAGGCGACTTTTAAACCGTGCTTAAACGGCTAGTAAGCATAGTATAAAGTGGATAAAGCCTAGGTAAGCTGAACGGCGTTGGCAAGGCTCCATATCCCTGTAAGCAATACAACACTAGTAGAGTATACGATGCCATACGACACAATCTGCATAAAATATTGGCGTATTACTCTATCAAATTGAAATCTAAATAGATCTGACTCCATGTATTTATTGTCCGGAGTTCCGCATCGCTTTGTCCTTTACACAATAAATATTTAAGGCTCGAAATCGGGCTGTTTTGTAATAGCAGGTTTTTCTGTTTTCTGCTTATATTGCAAGAGTTATACTTTTGTAAAATTGATGGCTTCTAGTGACTAGTTCTAGTAGAAATTGGTCACTAGAAGCCCATAGACATTTGTTAGCTAAATAGAATTGATATCTTCTGAAATTTGGCCGTAGGTGCGTTATAAGTTATAAGACCTTATATTTATAAGTATAGACTTATAAGCATAGGTATTACTGCAAATTTTATTAAACATTATTATAAGCCATTACTAATCTATCTATCTATCTACCAATCTTCCCAATATCTATTTTTGGTAAACTAAAACTACAACGAAAATCATAACAAAACAAGAAAAATAATCAAATAATTAAAACCAACTTGCATGTACCCGTAGGCAATATAAATTCGTGGCAAAACGTTCAATGAAACTTAATAAATAAATCACTAGGTAAAGAAATAAACTGCAGGTTAGCACGTACGCTAATGGGTTCAGTTACATAAGAAGTTGGCGTGATGTAACAACTTAAGGAAGTATTAGTTCCAACGGCGAAAGAATTATTCAAATGGCTAAGAACTATCGGAGATTATTTTCGAAGATTGCGTTTTCTTCTATACCTTTGTGGACGTTGAGACAAAATTGAAGAAGGGATTTTCTATGACTGAATATGTCTATAAATACACACACACACACAATTATTTAAAATTGTATAGTAAATTAATTAGTAAAAATTATTCACTCCTAACAAGAAAATGTGAGATGTTTTGACAATTGAAATTTGTCACTGTCATTTATATTCGTGTTTGAAAAATATTAAAAAATGTAGTTTTTAGATCATTTACGAATGAAACGATATTTCTCCGCACTTTTTCTTCGATTTCGTGTCTTAACTGCGCATGTCGGCATTGTTCCTCGTACTTACACCATGACAGCCATTAAATGGCTGATAGAATAGTCAGAACAGTCAGAACAGTCATTTAATGGCTTCCTTCAATTACAAGGCGGTGAGATATCTATACTTATCTATGCGTATAAGTTATAAAATGCGAATTTAAATTATTATACAAAACTCAAATTCAATTCAAATAAGGAATACAGACATGTAGAGTGAAAACAATGTCTCCTTTTGTAATTTTAACATTATTTTAATATTTTAATGTTTTTATTAAATTTGTGATAGTATTAAAATTTTAATAACTTTATTAAAAGTATATTCATTTATTATATCATAATATATTATTTTTAATTTTTATTACGCGTACTGTCATATAAACAAAAATATGTATTTTATCGCGAGGCAGATAAAATTTAAACTTTATGAACCTCCCCCAAGAAAGGTTATTTCCACGGAGCCTCGAGGGACATAACGTTAATTAAAGGTGAAACTAAGTACTGAAGACTTGCTCGTAAATTTTAACGATGATTAGCATTCATAAATTAAGAAATGCCAACAATATTGTAGAACATGAGAATATGTGTATGAATATTTTAAGGAGGTATGTGCCAAAGAAAATATATAAGATGAAGACTATCCAAAGAGAATATGGCTGACAACATTTCTGAAAAGTCTAAAATTCTGAATATGTTAGTAGTTAAAAAAATATATATAATGAAATTCGTGTAGGCAAAAGCAGCTTATTGAATCGGTATGAATATTTATATTGAATCAAATTTAACCATATTTTAATAATATACTCTGACTTATTAATAGCACAATATTAAAAGTCTTTAATTTGTATCGAAGCAAAATTCTGTTGTATACCTACGTTTAAAAAAATTACACTCCTATATACGATGTTATGACAAACATAACACGATAGTGAATATTTATTGCCTAAAAAAGTAATAAATATGACCAAACTTGTTTTCGCTCTAAAATTTTAAAATCGTTCACTTTGATGTTGCATGTATTTACGGAGTAGCCCGTTAAATCGCAAGTACCGCCAAACCGCTCGTAAATTTAAATGATGATTAGCATTCATAAATTAGGAAATGCCAACAAAATTGCAGAACATGCGATTTGTCAATGTATAATGGCATGCCAAAGCCACATTAGCGATGTTGCATCAAACGAAATCGGGCCCACTCATTAATGCTTGTCGATCAAATCGTTGAAATTTTTTATTACTCTGTTCGTTAGCATTACACAGCAAACATAATTAGTAACAGCGCCATCTATATTCAAACAAAAAGTAATGTTGGTAAGCGGAATTTGATCAAACATTTTTAAGTAGTTCGATTATATTTTCGTGCAGTCTTGATTCGAATGATATTAAGAGTTACTTATGCAATGATCTTAAGAGATTTATGTTGTGTAGTATGTGTCGTTTGTTCCTGTGACTATTGTGTAAGTTCCGTTTTGGAAATCGGAAACTCAGCGGGAGAACGATGTCGCCAGTACGGCGCTACCGGCAAAATATTTCATACAACATATTTCTTTTTGTCAATGTTAATAAAATATGTAAATTTTCTTTCAAATATGTTGCACCAATACTATCTATTATATTATCTCTTTAGTATATGTATATAAAATATGCGTAATATAAAATAACTATTTTCAATAAGAAATTAAACCTGTGATGGAGTTCCATGTGATGGACTTTATCATTTATGCGAGTGAATGTTTCATTGGATAGTTTTTAAGGTTTTTTTTTGCACTTACGTCGTTGTTATTCCAAAGGTGCAATTATATTGACAGAATCTGTCAATACATTTACATACGATATGTTTTAGATAAAGGATGGTCATCTAAATAGAACAGGGTTGTGTAACACAAAACTTTTCGGAAACATCTGTAGTGGCTTAAATATTTGATCTTACTGCCTACGAGGACGAACCGCACGCAACTTAAATTATTCATACATAGCTGGAGATACAAAAAGTGCGAGACAAAGTGTCGTCTTCCGGATCGGCTCCATCAGGGGGCGCTGGAGTGCTTGTGACACGCCCTCAGCGTACTACGCTTTCGGCGAAACCTTTGTTATTCGCACTTTGACGAGCTTCGCTCTTTATATTTAGAAGTCATGTACATGTAACCGTGGGACATGTTACATGTTTCATGCTAGTCAAGGATTAAGTGGCATGTTTCATGTTAATCAGGGATTAAGTGACAATTATGTACCTCAATATCACTTTATTGTTAGAAGCATATTACTTATGTGGTAATTGGACATGTCACATGTTAGATTGTTACATGTTAAAAGTACAAAATTCACGCGTGCGCACGTTTTTCTTAAAAAAAAAATCATCATATATGTTTTAAAATATTTTTCTCTGTATTCGGTATTTCTCACGATGTATTACTTCGTAACAGCAAGTGATAATGAATTTCTAATAGGCCCTTTAGTTCCACCAGTTCCTATGTACACATGTTCAGTTTATGTACCTTACTGGGTCATATCGCCTCGGTTTA
Organism: Epargyreus clarus; assembly: GCF_041222505.1. Classification (NCBI taxonomy): domain Eukaryota; kingdom Metazoa; phylum Arthropoda; class Insecta; order Lepidoptera; family Hesperiidae; genus Epargyreus; species Epargyreus clarus. The sequence goes on along the minus strand of NW_027332231.1, from coordinate 5,478,231 downwards.
TGTATCCTATGACCGTTTTGGCTATGAGCCGAAATAATGTATGTATTAAACCTATAACGTACATACGGCGTTCTATCACTGCATAGCATAATATTGGGGACATAACTGTCGCGTTGGCAAGAAAACGACAGAAGCTTCCCAAAATGGCCTATTGTTACTTGACCCAAAATAAACAGACAAAAAATATAAAGCCGTGTATCCTGTGTAGTTACAAAAAGGTTATTGCCGGCGAAGTTAAAGTTCCTTATATAACTAATAACATTTTTTTCAAATAACTTTAATATTACAATTAAAAGTTACTTATCGAGTTACTACCAGAAAAGAAACGATTAAAGCTATAGTCAAAATTAATAGTTTTGAAACACTTTAGTTTTTGTGTAATATTCTAAGATTGCAGGTTACCTTATATTTTCCTTAATCGAAGTGGGTATTTCTTTTATTTCGTAGAGAATAACCTCAAAAAATGAAAGAAAACTTAACTGTTTGGTAAGCAAAAGTATATCATTGGACTATTGCTAACTATCTTAAACACTTTGTAAACGTTGACCAGAAAAAGGTTTAGAATCACTGATCCAATGTCTCAGAACTTTGGTCAACAATTGCCGTGTCTAGTATCTAGTATATCGGGTGTTATCGTCCTTGCATTAAGTTATATGCATGAGCTAAGTTAGTTGATAAGCTGGTGCAATTTCCGTGTCAGACGGCAGCGGGCAAAGGAGCGACACTTCGTAAGTGGTTATCAATATATCGTATATCAAACGGCATCTTTGATTAGCTACCTGTCCATTTGACTAATGTAATAGATGTAGATAGAGTTATTATGTAAATATTGTCTTTTATAAAATATTTTTATAAAATTAATTAGATGTTTAATTAGATGTGTTTTAATTAAGTTCGACTCTTTGACAGCCATTTAATGCATTTAGATTTTTATCATATTTCTGTATTCTATCTTCTACGTATATCTATTACGTATTATATCTATCATATTTAGGGACGTTAAAACTTACTTAATTTTTTTCTTATACATATTTTCAACTGTTATTTATATAAAGACGTTTCTCATATAATATTCCTGTCTTATTAATTCAATTTCCATCGTGGAATCGTGTTGCATGTATAAATAACCAAATACATCGTAACTGTAAAAGGATCATATTTATTCTGCCTAATTCAAACATTCGTCAACTTCAACCTCGAAATACTGGTAAAAATATTGAATCTGAAAGTCAGGACCGCGGAGTACCGTCAGCAAAAGAGAATCGTCGCTGTCGCTAAGAACAATAAGAACCCACCCAATAGTAATAAAGTGTACTGTTTTACTATTTCATCTACATATTCCGTCACACCCGACCTCGTATTTTATGTAACCGGCGGCACTCCTCGCGACATTTTAGATTACAAATCTAGGATTGTTATCTCAATATTTTTTCTCGCGATAAACGTACCGAGCATACATATTCCGACTCCGCCACCAGCGATTTCCATATCCTTCAAATATATCAAAACGTACCGAATATTTTATGCTGTCGGTATCTAACAGGCGTTTTGTGGTAATGTCTTCGTTTGATGTATGGCAGTCAGGAGCACTCGTGGTCTAAATATCTTGCCATTATGTATATTGTGGCTACATTAAGACGTAACGTCGCAGAAGGGAGCCTCTTAGCGTTTTTTCGGTCGGTAATCACGGCCCAGATTGCTCTGTCGCGAAATGTGCCTAATGCCACATTGGGCAGGGAATTCGTTGAAATTATAGACGAACATTTATTTAGCGTCGAAATATCGAAGTGCCTACGCTTTTACCAAAAGTCCGATGGAATTGTAGCGCAAATGGCGCCTCGTTTGCGCTTAATTTGTACATTTTGTTTGTACTTTTTTGGGCAAATTCGTTTGATATAATCGGAAAGTTCTGTTTTGTGCGGTTTATATTATTGCTGCGGTTAAATGATAGAATGTTAGGCTCGAATTTGTTATGTTTAACTTTGTTTTAAATTGTTTATGCATTCACAGATCGAAACAGAAACATTTTATAAAATCGTCGTAATTTTGAACCATTAAGGGCTTTGTAAGGAGCTCTAAGTCTGGAAATATTTATTATACACGAGAAAAATCTTTACACAAAATGTATAGACAGAAGGTACTACAACAAAGTGCTTAAGCTTTATGAATTGCAAATGAATTTTCTAGGCTCTTTTAAATTTTCGCTGTAAGGATTATATTTGCGCGGCTACTTCTTTAAATGAGGCAAGGAAGTGTAGGTGTATGAATTGGGGCTCCGGCTGTACAAAAAGTAAAAATGTTGTGGCGCCGCTTGAATTTGCAATTTCTAGGCGTTTTCTTCTCACAATTTGCTTACTTATACCGAGCCCCACGTTGGGCGCCATTTCGTGTAATTCGGTCCGCGGCCGTACTAAAGTAAAGTAATCGCCCCACACCGTCGCACCGACGCCCGTTCGTACTTGCTTCTTATTTTTCTGGCATCGTTTCAAATTAAAAACGATAAGAGTAAGCTCACTTCTCTTACGAACTTCCACCAGCATGTCGAGACAAAGACGTCTACTTACCGCATATAAAATTTATAACCCCTTCTCGGCCCGTCGCTCGTCCCTTTCTTTTTAACTTGAAATGTCAAAGCTGGGAATTGAAAATGTAATTTATAAGTCGAATAAAACTTCGGTATTCAGATACTAAATTTCATATTCCGACTCAGTGCGTAATACAAATGTTGAGTGGATTAAAATTGAATTGAAATGTATCCGTTATGTATGGACTGAAATGAGTTTGAATGGAGGGCGCACTGGTTTCGTTTCGTTTTCTCTTCAATAATTAACGAATGCTGACCCGGCTTCGCAAGCTGCAATTTAATTTTAATGCGGGTATGGGCACTATCTTTGTTACGACGCCTAACAAAACAGAGGCCTGCCACCTCGCAGATTAGAACACGCTCACAGCATGTTTGCGAAGGCTAATGGTCTGATGCTCCCGGCCATTACACGTGTTCGCTGGCGATTGTAGTAATAAAACGAGTGGCCGTATATGTTTGCAATCGAATTCAGCAAACAATCCAGTGTTTGGCACAGTGACGCAACTTAATATGACGAGCACACATCGCCATAATGAAGGGAATGCAAAACAAAGATCTTATCATCAAACCTTTAATAGTGTGCCATTGCTGAACATTGGTCTCCTCTTAGAGCGAAATGGGTTCAGGCCATAGTCCATCATCTTGACCAATTGCTTGTTGCAAACATATACCTATCCTTAAAAATATTTATCTCATTTTAGTTTTGCTTATTTTGAGCCAGCCTTATAGAAATCTCATGTTTTCACAGACAATAGCCGATTGACGTAATGCAACTAGTGATTATAAACATTTATGTTTATAACTGAATTTATCAACAAACAAACAATTACTGTTCGAAGGCACGGTAACCGATAGATAGCAATAGAACATCCAACATTCTTCGACGTGTACAATTGGAATAAATTTTGCTGCAATTTCAGGAATTGTCGTCGGCAGTCATTATTCGGCGCGTAAGCGGGAATTTGTCTCTTCGGGACATAGTCAGTTGTCTCCGGGAGTTTCCCGTAAATTCCCATGGTTCGCTGGTTCCTTTCAGACGCCGCGGTTGGTTTTACGCTTTCGGTGGTATTGTTCGTGGCGTTTTGACTTTGAATTTTAAACCTTACTCGTTTAGAAATTGCGCTGCGATGAATAATGTTTCGCGTTGCAGTTTTCGGTCTGTTAATAAACTGTATATTTTGGTCTGCTCAGTTACTTTCGCTTTCTCTATTTGTATTGTGCCCTTTGCTGTCTGTTTATTCGGACTGAATATATGAATGGGTGGTATTAAATGGGAATCTAGTGTAACTGTCTGTCGAGTTTTTCATTTTGAATGCACGATGCATTCACATTTGTATGATTAATAAAAGCAAACACTGGTGATTTAATCCTTCTCTGCGGGAATTTCCGGGGTAATAAAATCATGTTTTAGATTGATTACAGTGAATATTGATGTGCAAACATTATAATGCTTTCAAATTCGAATATTAACATTGTACTGGAGAATTCATTTTAAATAATATATCACATGTTTAAAGTTTTGTGTACACTTTCGTAGCATTTTATTTACTTCTCGCATTCTCAATGATGTCTGCTCGAGAAAGATATATAAAAGCTGCCATTTTTATGACATTCCTTATCGAAACAAGTTAAAATGATAATAAGTGAGGCTGATTTCGGGCTATTTTCAATTTTATCTGGAGTTTCAGTAAACAGTGATCATTAACCTTATGAATTATACATTATCGTCTGCGGTTAAGAGGGTTCAATAAGTAATTTGTGATCCAAGGATTTATCTCCGCGCTAGTCTGTAATAAGACTGAATAAATAACAAATTATTCATGCTGTGAAAAAACCTATTTATTATTTGCTTTAATTTAACTCTCTCTTCTTATATGGATCATATATATTCTTGCCTATTTTCCGATGTTTCATGATATTTAATATGTCCATCAAAATCACTTATTTTGAAATAAAATATAAAAAAAGCCTTTTCGATACAAAAAGTTCAGCTATGTAGGTATGCAGTTATGTACTTAGCTAAATAACAGAAGTTATATACATATTCTTATTCAACTGCTGTGCTATCAATAATTACCGTACATACAATGAACTTTTAATTATTTTTGGAGTCATTAACTAGGACCGAAATGTCTCCACACAAAACCAAGCTGAACTTTTATTAAGCTCAGCTCAACTTGTGCAACAAATCTTGTGGTGTCATTGAACTACACAAAAAAGAAGATTCGAGACAGTACTTGTACCTGGTACACGTCAAATCCTTTTCCTCGAGGGTACAGATGCATTCGACGTGCCTAATCTCTGAAATCCGCTCCAAGATCCCTTTGCCCACTCCGGTGTTCTAAATGTCGGAATGTCGGAGGGACATTTATGAAAAACAAAGTGAAACGGGATGTTTGTTTGGTTTAATTTGGGTGTATTTTGTTTGTTAGTAATTAAGTATGTTGGTGGTGCAACGTTAAAAAAAATCTGCTTTGTAGTATTGTAATAGATCTATCGTTTGATTAAAGGAATAGGAAAAGAAACCCTTGACATGTAGCTTTAATACTATTTCAAAATGGAAATCAAGTGACAGATTTTTCTAAACATTGTAATATTTACAAATGGGCTACATGTTCGTTTGCTTAAAAAACATATATACGGGCGAATTGATAAACCTCCTCCTTTTTTGTTAAAAATAAACTACTTTTGAGGTTATAGAAAAATGTCTCAAAGAAGGTGATTTGTCCAGTTGACTTTGGTAGTGTCTCTTTATTTCTAGTAAATGTAAATCGTTTTCTCATTCAATGGAAAGTACGTCAATAAGCCATCGTATTAATGGCTAGTAATAAGATCTCTGGGCCTGATTGAGGCGTCCCATTAATGCTTTCAAATAGGCGCTGTTGTCAATTGTTCTAAATTGGACCCAATTTAATGGCGGCTAAGAAATCTCTAAAAATAGACGTCTGCAACTGTCTGAGAATTCATTATGAAAATATAAACAATTAAGATAAACGCCGCTTAGGAGACATGAAGCGTATATTTTTAAAACATAATAGTTAGGTGTCGATTTTTTTTTGTTTATGGCTCTTTCTTTTATAAACCATCTATTATATCGATTTTTGAGGTATTTTGCAATTGTTTTTATTGGAACTCTATTTTGGTTTGTCAAAGACACATAAGACAACTAAATTAATTATTTAGATGTCTGTATGGCTAGATATGAACCCGGAAACTTCGGCAAATCACATCGGTATAGTGACCATAGACCATAAACCATAGTGAACATAAAGTGTCAAACGCATTTATATGGTGTATACCCTTCGATCACTAATAAGAACTGTATACCTCTTAACTTATGAAATGTAATGTAACTGTTTTACGAAAACTTCGATTGGTTTGATCCGAAACTGTAACGATATTACATTTAATATTCGAATTGCGTTCCGCGCTGTCGGAAACGCGAAACCATTCTTCACCAAGTTAAAGAAGTGACGTCACTGCGGCGGTTCGGATAACAATGTTTCCAAACAAAATAAATGATAGATGTATGTGATACGTGATGTATCTTATGTGTACAGAAATAAATAAAAATTGATGTCATTTTGTAATTTCAAAGTAATATTAAGTTCTACTGAATCAAAACTGAAAAGATTTTAAAATCTTTCACTAGCTGGTCGTTTACCGTTAACTGTAGGTAAGGCTATATAAATTTTGTAAATAGTGTCGAATGTGTCATAAAAGCTTAGTTATACAAGAACACACACACACACACACACACACACACACACGTGCTCGCGCACAGACACACACACACACACACACACACACACAAACTCATTAAACGCGCACGCTCACACATACACAGTCAAACTTGAACACAAGAGATGTCCCGAATAAGTAAACATCGTAAACTCATACTGCAGCTCATTACAGCAATTTATTGTAACTTAACATTAACAAAGGGCATTTAACATTATTTATGTAAATGTTTTTATTTGTGGGGTCTGATTTGACCATTCAAAACACGGTTTTATGGTGATAGTTGTACAATTACGTGGGTGTTTGTATGGCTTGCGGCTGCATTGTGGCGGTCCAGTGTAACTTATGTTATGCTGTCCTGGTGGTCGGATAAGTGTGTACTGCGGCTTTGAGTAGAAGTTACAAGTTAAGTATGTTGAATTAGTAGCTGATGTCTGGGAGTGGTAGGGGCATAAATTAGGGCCTTAAAATTAGCCCTCTCGGGGCACATCGATAGCTCCTTTCGATTTCAATTTGATGGTAGAGCATTAGATATGCGCGCTTATTAAAAATGTTATAACTTTATTTCTAAACGGATTTTTGCCCATTCTAATGGATACATTTAAATCATGAACTATGGTCTAAAAAATGTGAATTTTCATTAAGTTTTTACTTTCATTTCATTGTGTGTTATACATTTAACGGACGAATTTCCATAAAAACACCTATGTGATCGTTCACGTAATAAAAGAACTCCTGTGCCTAGTTTCATATTTCCAGACATAACTGCTATTTGTTCCCAGTATTGTTCCTAGAAAATTAGTACTGTAAAGTATCTCAAAATTATTATTGTAAAAAAAAAAGATACCGGCCGAATTGATAACCACCTCCTTTTTGAAGTCGGTTAAAAATCGAAAAATAAGAGAAAATTCTGGCGTATCAAGTTGACGCAGTTGAGGGCCGTCGAGATTAAATTTCAAACTAACTGAACCTCTAAGTGGTTGGCGCCAGAAATATTAAATTTATTTTACCTACAAAAATGGTAGAACTTAATTCTGCAAACTGATCTTTGGAAATTCCCAAGGAGCTTAGAGTATCGCATTTAATAAAAAATTGCTCAGATAATAAAATTTATTATTTTGTTGTATTATTAATTTGTGTTATTACAACCCGTTACTGTCCCACTGCTGGGCAGCAGTGGAAGTTTACAGGTTTCTTCACGATGTTTTCCTTCACCATTTAGCAAGTGAAATTAATTTATAATACGCTATGTAATAAGTTATGTACTTTGAAAAATCAGAGGTGCCTGGGATTTGAATCTCGAACCCCTCGATCGAGAGGCCGAGTTTCTTAGCCACTAGGCTAACACTGCTTTTATTACAATGGGTACACCATTTAAGTAAGATGCTGGTCACCACGCAAACACTAACTAACAATCAACACTAGAACAGAACGGGAAACACTTCCTGTATTTAACAGGAAAATAAAATACATTAAACCAAATCTGAATCAAAACAATACATCCTCACTAATATTATAAATGCGAAAGTAACTCTGTCTGTCTCTCTGTCTGTCTGTCTGTCTGTCTGTATGTCTCTTCTTCACACCTAAACCACTGAACCGATTTTAATGAAATTCTCTACAAAGATAATCTGAGACCCTAGAATGGACATAGGATAGTTTTTATCCCGGAAATCCCATGGGAACTAAGGATAGCGATCTATTAATCGGAGAATCTGTCTTTTTAACCAACGAAAATCGATTCTTTTAATCGATCTGGATCGATTCAGTGAATCGATCTTTCAACCCAGAAGATCGAAATTTGATTTTTTCATAATTTACCTACTAAATTAATATTTGTCTATATATCTTTTATAGATTCGGAAACTATGCATTTGATCAAGTGATGATCTTTCGCAAAGTTGTTGTCCAAGAGCCCACGATGGTTTGGGAGTTGGTAAGACCAATTTTCGACAGATGGCACCACTGTCATTGCAATGAAGGTACAAATTTTCCGTTTTATGTATGTCATATTATTTCTTTAAAATGCGGGCGAAGCCGCGGGCACCACTAGTTTATAATAATTTCGCTAGATCTAATTTTGTATCGACGTTTAGTTAAACCCTAGTTTCATACATTATTTAATTTACACTTTGATGTGGGTACGACACACATTAATTAATCCGAACAATACGTTGATAAAATCGTGCTATACAGTAAAATAATAAAGCGTTATTGGAAAATCACAAATTTACGAATTTTATTGTTGTCGGATAAACTGGAATCAATGATATTATGTGCTAACGGATTTTGGAATTTTCGTGGAATTAAAATATTGAAATTATGGCTTTTAAATTATGGGTACAGTTCTCTGTATGCATACCTCACTGCGTTGCTACAGTGAGGGTTGGTTGAAGGGTGAACAGATTTGTGGCCAACTGGTGTGGGATTTTCAAACTGCCCATAAGCACTTTGACAGGGCTTAACGTATTACAGAAATGCGCTAACAATTTTGCTCCTAGCGGTCACCCATCCACCTCATGGCCACGGCCGACGTTCCTTAACTTTGATCATTTAAGAACTATACAAACCGCGGGCTATGCTCAATACAAAAGACTCATTAGACTTCAATTGGTGGGCATGATGTTTACACTTACCTGAAAGGCAACAAAATTAAACCAAATTCCAACTCAAATGATTCCAACTTTAGCAACTTTGATTATTTAATCTACGTTATAGAGTTGGAAAGTTGAGTATTTAATTTCTCAGTAACGTATAGATGAAATGAAGCGGTTCGAAAGTTCCAACTCCAATAGCCGGTGGACTCGATAACTTGTGATTATAAAGTCCGATATTACAGATAGCCCGTAGTTTGTCTACCTGTCTTATTGCGGACTATTGAGCTATAAAGTTATTATTGTTTCTTTAATTTTAACTCATATTTTAGAAAAATAGGACGACGGTTTTTTTTTAATTTAAGTTGGGAACGAACATACATTTTACCTAAGTAAGTGCTCATTGACGCCTATTTAAGCCTGTCATCAAATACAAGAGATCACATCGGAGTACTATCTGATGTCGGCCACAGATACGTTGCTACCTTTAAAGACTATGTTAAAAGTACTATAAGTCTTACTACCTCAAAATACTCGCAACCCTATTGTACGATGGAAATAAAAATAGCCCTTGTGGTTCGACTCCGGAGTCGGCACCACTGCCACACCTCTTTCTGCCTAATAACAGCAGTGTTAAGCGCTGCTGCGTTCTGGTTTGAAGAGTCTGTTAAGGGAGACATACTTTTCCGAGGCATTCCAGCTTAGTCCTCAGAGATAGCAGCGCATCTGTGGCTGACCTTAGGTAGGAATATCTAATCCAGATTACAGATGTCTATGGGTGGCAATAGCCACTTACCATCAGGTGGACTGCATGCTCGTCTGCTCCTCCTATATTATAAAAAAAATCTTTTATCTCCCAAATAGTTTGAAATTCACTATTTGACAGCCGATAAGGCCCTTATAGATAGTCCGTCTCCCGCAAGAACTTTTCTAATCTCAAGGCCATAACCAATAGGTACCGACTATCGATGAGAAAGTTAGTGCTTAGGCATTAGAAAGCTCTTGTTGGGTATCAAATGAAGCGATTATGACGCACGATAAAATAGGTGTAGTTATACAAGGACTACTTAGCACGTACTTGGTAAGTAGATACTACAAGTACTTTAGGTTAGTACTTAGGTTCTGGTCTGAAGGATATGGTAGACTAAAGGGTTACTAGGTAAGTTAACTTAAGTAAGTTACGTTGGTTATTGCTAACTTCAAGTTAGTAAATTATCTTTAGAAGACTAGAAGCAATAACTGCTAAACGTCAGATGAATTATAGGAATGGGAACTCTTCATGCCTTCAATGCAGTAACCAACGTACTTATAATTAAAGGTGAAAGGGTGTATTAAAGGGGGTATTAACATGAAGTATTCCATATTTTAACTGCACATATATAGTTTGCTTCTCTAATTACCTATAAATAAAAATCTATTTAAGACTTTCATGTATAAACATACACAAATACTAAAATTTATTTTTGGTTCAGTACTTTATAGCCTGTAATCTTGATATCCACGACAATACCAATACGAGATAAATAACTACATAGAACATAATACGCACAATACCATACAGTTTTATAATAGGGAAGCTATAAATTACTTTAGGGTGGATAATAACATAAACCTCCCGTTGACAATGGGAAAAATAATAGAGGAACTGAATCGGGAGAGCAAAACTTTGTCCCAATCTGGGGAATAGTACGTGCGGAGGGTAACTAGTGATGGGAAATTAGATTTATCGGAATTATTCAAATCGATTTTTACTGACATTCATAATTATTTGACATATATGTATGTGGGTTGGTTTTGTAGGATTTTGGTATGACGCGTCACGCTTAAAACCCTTTACCCGTGCAATGGTCTATTAAACAAGGTCTAATGTAGTAAAATTACTCATATTATTATATATAAATGACTCTATATTGAAATATTTTTGTCTCAAAATACTGTTATCTATCAAATATTTGTTATCTCTGCTTTAATGAATTTTATATAAAATGCTGAATTTTTTAACATGGACTGTTCAGAAAAACATAAATAAAAAACACGGCTATGTTCCCGTCAGAGGGGTGGTGCTCATTTACAAAATCCATATAATATTAAGGGAATATAAAATTTCCAGAAAGCTCTGCGCAGATATAAATTAAATGATCTATTAGGTACAAAGAAAAATAAAAAACAACAAAAAGTTCCATAATGTTTTATGCAGAAAACTATAAGTAAGTCCTTTTGAAAATTGGTTTTAAAATTGTGAATAAGCAGTATTTTTTTATGAATACGTTATATTAAAAAATACATTATTTTGATACAAAAATCGATAGTTCCATACTATCTTGTCCGCCCTAAAGCACGCACAGCGTTCGCGCGGGTGGCTTACCAAATTTCAACACAAAGCAATCTCGCAGTCGGTCCCACGACCTCCAATATATCAAGAACTTGTGACATTTCAACCTAATGTTTCAACTGGCGCGATATTACATAGTGAAATAGTGTAATTAGCTCTGTTACCGACCCGAGGATTTAAAGATCTTGCGGCTTCAGCAGACATGCTACTTTTAGTGTGCGAATCGTTGGCGAACGCGTCGTAGCTGCATCGCGTTTGTGTGACGTTTGGTTACGTTATCGAAAATGCGTTTTGGCGAATGCATTGTTGCTTCGCGATTTTTGCGTTCAAAAGTAGCAGTCACTGATGCTCAAATGTGTACAGGGTGCAACGTTTCATCGCTGCATGTAGTGCGGTAACGAAATCGCGCATTTTAGTGACGGCACTAGTGTTTCATCTTGTTTATCGCGACCTGAAGTAGCAGTCACCGACGCTCAAAAGTCTGCAGGTTGCAGCGAATGGTCGCTGCATGTAGCCTCCAAAATGGCCGTTGTCAATAATCAATCTGTCCATTTTTTTCCTACCGAACATCAGAATTTGACAAGATTTGGTATGAAGAAATTGTTACATGACGATCTTAAGGAGGCAAAAAATGAGGTAGATTAGTTATCAATAACGAAAACCATCGATCGTCGATATCAAAAGTAGCATGTGTGAAGGGACCCTTATTAGGAACAATTTAAGGGTTGAACTGATTTCCGTGGCTCGTATAATTGTGGCGCCGAGATTATTATGATTTGTGGCCCTAATTTGAATTCCCACATTAGACTTATAAAAGATTTGGTTCCCGGAAACTACGGTCACTGAAATCCGGAATTCATTTTGAAAGTATATTTTCTGCTTGTAAAAGCAGTGTTCAGCGCTGCTGTTCTTAAGTTGTAGTAAGACAGACATACTTGTCCGAAACATCCTTCTCATTCTGAGAGGAGACCCGTGCCCACCAGTGGGACAATAATGGGTTGATGATGATGATTTGTCCGAGATGTTCCATCTTAGTCCTCAAAAGTAGCAATACATCCGTGGACGATTCAAGTAGAGGTCGTATTTTTTCTGGATTTGACTACAGATGTCCATGAACGGCAATAGCCACCTACCAGTGGGAAATTACGCTCGTTTACTATATCAATACTTAAAAAAATAGCTAACAATTAAAGAATCAGTTCTTATCTGGTTTGAATGGAGACATACACACTTATCCTCGGCTTTCCAACTTAGTCCTCAGTCAGGGGCAGCAACGCATCTGTTACCAATTTCAAATAGGAATGTAATGTTATCTGGGGTTAAATATGGATTTCCATGAGCGGCAGTAGCCACAGGTGGAATACTAAGAAAAGTAGCTAACAAATGAAGAATCAGTTCCTATCTTGCACGTTCAGTATAAAAAGCAAATTAAACTTTGAATAACTCATATATTGTACCAAAATCGATATTATAATCGTACCAAAATATCGTACTAAATATTGTAAACCCAATTAAAAATATCCGAGATTAATAAAATACCTCCCTTTGTCTAGTTTGTGCAAATTCCTCGGCGTATATTAGCACCCTCGTTTATTTAAAACGCGTCTGAACGTCTTTGCCTTTATAGACTCATCAAACCGTGTAAGTACTTGTAAATAGAATTTTCCCTGCAAATTAAATGTGGTATTTTTATTCACGACACGATTTACGATACGACGAAGAAAAGTCGTGGGTGAGAAGTAGGTTGAAGATTGGAAAAGGGGCAAAGAGTTTTAGTTTTAATGGTGATAGAATCCTTCGTGGTGCGACTCTGAAAGCACCACCGCCACGATTGTTTCTGTTAATAACAGCAGTGTTATGTTATACTTGCTTTAATCAAGTAGTGGATATAATATCTGTACATAGGTGGTAAGTGAGGCATACTTATCAGAGGCCTTCCAAATTAGTTCTCAGAATTATTAACGCATCTATGGCCGACCTCATATAGAATTGGAAAATAGGAGGAAGATTTTATGCTCACGATGTTGTGGTAAAGATTTGATGATCGTGTCGTGGTCGCAAGTATAAAATGGATCTTTAAGAGTAGGAATCAAGTACTTGCAATGTTAAAGGAAATACTCTCGCGACGTGTACGATACGATTAATTACGGGCCTCTTTGAAGAAAATAAGCAACTGTAATGAGGGAAATTATTAGCAGCTACTCACTTGGTTTTCATTGTGGTGGTTTTATATTGTTTTTGTATTTTATTTAATTTATGTTAAAATAATTAACATTGTTTTGGTTCTTTGTTTTGTATATCTGAGTAAATAATATCAAACCATGCATCGTTTTTATAGTACTTTATACTACAATATTCATTAGTTAAAGATATTTTAGTGCCTACAAATCAAGTGTAAGTCTCGTTCAAGGTATACAAATATAAGTTATAACGATTATATATTTATGTCTACATTCTTTGTCATCTTTATTGATGTCGTCAATAGAAGACTGTACGACAATAACCACAGTTATGGTACAAATGTTACCTTAGTGGTTTGCATACAGCATTTAAATATTGAATTAAGATACTTTTATGTGTGTTTACGCACTTGTCTTTATGTGTCTACAGGATCCATTTATGTCAATCGTACTTTTATTTGATTAGTAGCCAAACCTGGTAATGTTTTGCTATTGCTCTATCTCATAGTATTTTTTATATTAATATGCGGTTTCTGTAGGAACGTCTGGATTAAAAAGCATGTTAAACACTCTTTTATAAGTGCAGTATTTTGTAAAAAAAAATTAGTCAATCTGACGAATATTTTTCCGAGTTTTCTGGACACAAACGTACAGCTTCCGTATTTTTGACACAATAAGATAACCAAGCGCCGTAAACTATGACCTAAACCCTTCAAATTGTACAAGGAATTAATGATAAATCTTTATGAACAAATATCGATTTTATTCAAAGCCACTTGGAGTTACGAAGCGTTGAAATAAAAGATTCAAACGTTACTTTCCAGCTGACGGGCTGAGCCTTCACGAATACCTATTAGCGGAACAGTAAAGGGCTGAATGTCTAACGAGGCGAAGGCGAATTAGATTTAATTTTTGATTCTGTTTGCTTGCTCACGACTCGAACCTCTATATTATTCACCCGCTGGAATGCACTATAACTAAGATATCTTATAAATTTATGCCGTAATACATTTTGAGTAGCCAAGGGGTCATGTTTGACGTCACTGCTAGTTCAAACTTACCTCAATTTAATATTAATACGAAGGCGACATATTTTATAAGGTTGGTATTAGTGGCGAATTTTATTTTTACTCAGAATTTTTATATATGATGAAGTTCCATTTCTAGATTAAAAAATGAAACCTTATATCTTTTATAACTACGCCAGTAATTCTTAGAATCGTAGCTTGATTGACAACAGTCAGAAATAAGAAATTATTGAATTATCCTTGTTTCAGACAGTAATATTATGTTTTTTTTTTGTTAAAAAAGTGCTATGAAAGTACTCCAGTACAGGAAGAACACATCTTTTCTGTTACTTCAAATAGCTTGAATGCGAAGCGTCTAATCAAGAACTCATTTCGAACAATTGACTACATTTCAATGCAAGTGGCTCAGCTAAAAACCTCACGTGAATTTTTAAACTGCGTCTGAACCATGACTATTTAAAGTTAAATGGAGAGTCCAGTCCATCTGAGTTCCTTTAATCAAACATTTAGTTAAGCTTTTCATTAAATCGCACTGCGCCATTACTGCGCACGAAAGGAACTGCTTTCATTGCGCCACACGCAAGCCTTAGCTAGGTCATAGGTATAATTCACAACCTCTGTACCTGTCTAAGTGCCTATCTAGATACAATTTCCTTTAATTTATTCTATGCGTCATTGATTTAACCGGGCTTTGCTATGTGCAACGAACGTATAAAGGAGTTTCCGATGTATTGCAGGTTTAGAAACGTTAACTTTTTATCCGACTGCAGAGAGTTTTTTCGAACGTGTGTATGTGTGTATGTTTGTATGTGTCGTTCTTTCACAATCCTTGCAGCCCAAAGGGCTTAACGAATCTTAACAATTATGGTGTCGGGTCTTTATTTAAAAAAAAACCCCTTTGTTTTAAGATAAGAGTCACATGATTCCTCTAAATTAATGAAGTAACTTTTTATTACAATATAACTATAAATTCTACTACTATCTTGAGCGCATAAAACTATACGCAAAGAGCAGAATGTTTTAAGTTTTTAAAACTAAATTATCTCAGTAATTCATTAGTTTTTCAACGAATAATTTAGCATTTATTAACTCGTAAATTATGCACAGTCTCTATGGAATTATGTAATCTTGTTATTCCCAAAGTTTCCAAAGTTAGCCATCGCGCAAAACTATTGCCATCTAGCGGCAAGTTTATTAAATTCTGTCCTTGTACTAGACAACGTACTAATTTTGTATCTGGTTTATGCTTTGTTTCTGGATGCAGCTTGGGCAAAATTAGCTTTTGACCTCGTTGAAATGGGAAAATTAATTTTGTGACAAGTTATATGGGTGGAAGCAACAGTTTTTGTACTTTTAGCTTTTAGTACTAAGTGGTACAAGTCTCTTCTCTTAACTGATAGAAGGAAATTGGAAATGTACTTCATCAAACTGAGTTTAAAAAATCTATATTTTATAAAGGGGTCCAAAATGTTTACTAAATAAGTAAAGTACTCGAAAGTAAAAACAGATTTTTGTAGATTTCATTTAAATAATTTAAAACACAAAATAATTTGATATACTGCAAATAACTATATATAACGCCAAAGCACACCGTATTACTCGTAAATACAACGCGACCATTATAAAACGTCCTAAAACACACGCCAAGCAATAAATAAGCAATGAAAGATTAATAGGAGCTATATTATTTCAAGGTTATAATCAACTAACATAAAACAAACTTACCTAGTAGCTTCTATGGTCTATACCCGACCCGGGTATTATCGTAAACGCCGGATGATATGAAAATTATCGCTCACCTTCCAACTATAGGCTCTATCCCAAAATAGAATCTCATAATATATAGAAAGTGTTAATTTCTCTAATTGAAAACACGAGTGATTTTGTAATGAATAACGTAGGACTCAATTAGTAGTGTCTTGAGTAATATAATAAAACGTTAATTTATGTCTTTACCCGGGTATTATTGAAAATGCCGGATATACTGAAAATTATCGCTCGCCTTCCGACTATAGGCTCCATCCCAAAATAGAATTAGATCTACAATATATAGAAAGTTCTATTTATTTTAATTGAAAACACGAGTGATTTTGTAATGAATAACGTGGGACTGAATTAGTAGTCTCTTGAGATATATAATAAAACGTTAATTTATGTCTTTACCCGGGTATTATTCAAACTGCCGGATATACTGAAAATGATCTCTCACTTTCCGATTATAGGCTCTATTCCAAATAAAATTAAATCTATCCATATATACGTACCCTTTTGTGCTTCATTGTTTACAAATGAATCGAGTCCTTCCTCGATTTTTGAATTGTGCGAATATTATTATAATTTTCCTTGTATCCTTATATGACCCGTGATGTGCAAGATGGCAAGTGAAATTACGTAGACTTAGATTTACCGTATAAAATCGCGACACTTTAATACTCTTATCAACATATAGAGAAAGCGACTATCTTCGCAGTGAAACAAAAATTTAATGTAAAGAAAACAAACTCGTGAATCAATACAATAATGGAAAACTTTCAATTGATTACACAAAAGTTATAATTTATTCAATTGAAGTTACTCAACTGTTATCTAATATCGAAAAACGTTACAGACCAAATTATTTGCTCTCACATACTACAGTGAACCATTATTTCTGTCTTTACCCGGGTATTATCACAAAATGCCGGATATGGGGAAAATTATTACTCAGCTTCCGACTAGGGACTATTCTAAAATGGTACGACCATTTAATGTATTCACGGAATGTGAAAAATTAACTGTTTTTTTGTGACGTTCAATTGAAGTAGAGCCTCGACTCCCGAAATCTTTTGAAATACACAATACTGTCAGTAACATTACATTTTTAAAACTGGATTATCCAAAAACTCAAATCTACATTTTATGCATTCTTATTTCTGAAAAAGCAACGCAAGTAAATGTCGTAAGGAAAAACAAGAAAACTATTGGTTTTAGAGATCATCGGTTGTTATAGCGTCAAATAGAAGAGGACTATACGAGTACTCATTACCGATTCTCAAAAAGATCATGTATAAAATAAGTCATTATAATAAGTAAACATAAATTGTCGTTATTACAGTATAATAATAATATAATATACAATACAATCAAACCGCAATATCGCTTTACCGGAGAAACCAATATTAATATTGTTTTATCTTTCCCCAGCCAGATCTTACTGCAATAGCTTGGTGCCAATAGGAATTGCAATTAGGCCGAACTGCGCATAGTTTGAGAGGAATTTCATCTGTACCCCCTCCCTTCTCAGCTGTTATCAAGAATTCTCGCACTTTCCTGTTATTGCCAATTTTGGCACCAATATGTGTTATCATATTAAACAATATTGGAATATCATGGAATAGTATAATGATGACTCGTCGCTATATTATATTCAACTACAATTCGAATGTTAATTAACGTGAATAATTTATGTAGTCATAATTTTCATCGTTTTAACATGTAATAACGGCTTTTTTTCTTGTCACGCGTCGTCTGCTGCGTACGTGACAGTCACGTTCTATCCTTTCATTCGAATATCAAGGATAGTATAATAAGAACTTGTCGCTATATAATAAAAATGCGTATATTTATTAATTAATTAACGTGAATAATTTATGACGTCATATTATTCTATTGGCATATTTTAAGTTTGTCTGAGAACTTCGGTCCTCATACTGTTAGTTAGTTCTAGCTTTTGTATAATTTAATAAATTGTATTATTCTATAATTTAATTAATTTGAAGGTGATAGAACCCTTTGGGGTTCGACTCCGGCAGCACCACCGCCACACCTATTTCTGCCTAATAACAGCAGTGTTAGCGCTGCTGTATTCCTTTTGAAGGGTGTGATAAAAGAGACAGACTTTTCCGACGCATTCCAGCTTACTCCTCAGGGGTAGCGGCGCATCTATGGCCGAGCTCAGGTAGGAATATCCAATCCTATCTGGGGTTGATATATAGGTGTCCAAGGGCGGCAGTAGCCAGTTACCATCAGGTCACTGCATGCTCGTCTGCTACTCCTATATTATAAAAATATATATAATATATAAACTTTCCTGTCATGTTAATGAGCGAGTTAATTCACGCATGCGAGTAAGACATGTCATGTCGCATGCGGACATCAATCCGCGTGACAAGAAAAAGGCTCTAGAAGCTAGTAACATAATATAACTTGCCTTTAAAAATCCAATGTTCCATTGACATTATGAACGCCAATAGACAATAAGTTACTTATTACTTTACGCAACAGTGAGCAGAAATTATTGTGTGAATAAATGTGATAAGATTTATCTTTATAAGATAGAAAAATAATTATTTCAGAAACAAATATTTGTCATTCCTCGACTTATCGAATTGAGCACTGACCCGATTTGTTATAATATCACTAAGCAACATTTCTCTTAACGATAATAATATGTCTATTGTTTCTTGTTATTTATTCATGAAGATTTAATTAATATACATACCTTCTTAATATCTATCTATTCTTATTTGACCAATGTTGTGGACTAGTCCTTCTTATTCTGACAGGAGGCCAGCAATGAGCTAAGAATGAATTTGTAAATATTGTATTGACAATGATTTTAATATTATTTTCTCTAAACAACCACGATTTTTATCACGCGAATTCATTATGACATCAGTTGTCGAATAGGATGAAGAAGCTTACAAGATGCCCCTTGGTTCCCATTTGAATAAATTCAGGCCATAGTTATTACGAAAACTGCCAGTTTCATTCTTTGGCAGCTCGTCCTTCGACTAATATTTTACTTACAAAAAACATTTTCTTAATTAGATACTGTAAAAATAAACCCAATCTCTGAGCCTGATCTATTCCATACATAATAAAGCGACCCAGAAACTTTCCAAGTCTGGGAACCTATAAATTTGAATTAAGAACTTCGTATCTTGTTCGTATGTTCTCCTTGTTTACACAAAAGTTGTAACACTCACACATGACTTAGAATTAATCGTTTTGTGCAAACAATTATATTATAGACGTAACAGTTTAATACGTAAAACTTTGGGCAAATGTCAGGCGAGACAATAGGAGTGGGAGAGGCAGATTCGATTTTAACCTGCTGTATATATCTGACATTACCAGCTTGCGAAAATTTTGCTTACTTTTTAAATTACAATACATGAATAAAGAGATCATAAACCTTATTGGTTTGGCACTGGAGACATTACCATCACACCTTCTTCGGATTCATGACAATAGTGTTAAATTATGCTGAGTTCTGATTTCACTGGTGTTTAGGTAAAGGTTATCATGAATTCTTAAATGTATTGGAAAAATATTACCTCTTACACTTTTTTGATAGCAACTACGGTGTTGTGTTTCATTGGAAGGATGAGCTAAAGTATATACTTAAATAAAGTGTTGCTATAGGGAGGCAATAAAACAACTGCCATAGACAAGAAATCATGTCCTCATAGTACTTGGTTGTAGTTCGATTGTAATGACATCCTAACACCAGAAATATTAATCACAAAAGTACAATTCCAGAACAACCTCCTGTAAGCCCCATACAAACATTTGTCACAATTCCGTCGATAATCGGGCACTAACGCTGGCAATTCGAATTCCAACAATGAACCGGTGGTAGTATATTGATCCATTATTTAATGAAGGCCCGAGTTTTTCCCGAAATTGAATGGGCCTGCGACAATCAGGGCCGTCCGCAGATCATATTTCAGAACGAGATAAACTCGGACAAAAGAAAGGAATCCTCGCTTACCCAATTGCGTAATGGGCCAGCTCTGTCGTTATCTTTCCCCATTATTTCTGTTTGAAGAAGGCTGTGGTGTTCTACTTAATACCAAGGGTGAAATCTTTACAAAGATCGTTGATAAAGTTCCCGGTACTTGATCTTGTATGGAGGGTTTTGGTTTGGCGTTCATACACGCAAGTTTGTAAGTATTATATATGGAAGAAAGGTAAAAACGTGATCATGTAATCAATTCTTTAAAAAAATACTATTGATTTTGGTTTTATTGGCTTCGGATTTACAATTGATAGGCAAACTTTTGCAAATCATCTCAAATCTGTCTTATGACCAGATGTCTTTTTTATTTCTTTTTTATGACGGAAGTTTTTCCTTCCAAAAAAGCGATGATTACAATGATAATGGGTTTGACTATAACTTTGAACTAATGTCTTGTTTCGATGTTGGAATTTCCATCTAATCAACGTTTTCTATAACAATGCTGAATAAGTTATTGTTATTATCAGCGATATGCTTAACATACTTATTTGAATAGCTAGCGAAAAAATCCTTTTTCTCGTTTAACAGATCATGGTGGCGAAAGTATCTAAAGTTCCTGGGCACTTGATATTGTTGAGGAGTAATGCCGGGAATAAATTGCTCTTCAGACACCTCAATAGGTTTACGCTACATGCAGGCAGTCTTTGAATGAGGGTAGCAAAAATGAAAATGTTCGAGAATTTTCGCTATTATTCAATGAACAGCTTACTACACCGATTCAAAATTTTGTTTGTAACGTATAGTGTGAAACTAAGTTGAGAAGTTTACAAACAATGGGTATTTAAAAACTTGGGTGTAACTGTATACCATAAAAAATGGGTATTTTAAGATTGAAGATGAAATATCAAAAATATTATTAATATTCGTTCGATGATGATATTTCACGGATTTGTCAAGTCTTGAGTTCTATAGCTATGTTCTAAAAGTAAAATATAAAAGTTAAATAGTTAAATAAAAAGACATACTCAATTACATCGTAGATATTTCATTTTTAACTGTTTAACTCATCCAAGATTTAAAATTTATTATATGGCTCAACCGACACCATAGCAATTCATTAAAAATTAAAAATTTATATTTTTGACAGGTTTATAAGCTGCATCGCGTACCATCAGATTACTGCAAGCATGTTTCCTACTTCCATCATAAAATTGTATGACCGTACTAATTGGAACATAATCATGACGAATAGCTTAAAGTGGAGCCGTAAAACACAACTTGGATTTACGTATGATTACAGAAATTTTATCGCCGTTCCATATTGAAATTCAATAAAAAATGAAAAAGTGTTCGTAAATCCGCTCGTAAAACAATCCACAATGCAGAGCAAACAGAAATTTGGCAGCATTCCGGACTCCGCGGTACAAATTCGTTCTTACCGAGGTTGTTAACGACTCGGCAATATTTTTCTAATTGGACGAGTTGAACCCAGTTTTTATTTTCTAACTTTTGAACTGGTGAAAAATGTCTCTAAAGTTAGTACCCGTATCTTAAACGTAAACTCCGCAGCGCTTATTTGTTTTAGTGATGCACTTACCCATAACTCACTTCTTTATTAAGCCTGTAAAGTGGCTTCGAGATAATATAACAAATTGTGGAAGTTAAGACTATCTCGCCGTCGTGTTACCCCTACACTAGTTTTCAGAGTACGCTTACTCACGGACTGTTTATGAGGGTAACGTTGTCTTTTCAATTTACGTTGACGCAAAAAGAGGGGAATTATAAATATTATGCCCTTGTTTATCGTTGTTACCCAGCTCCCAAAATGATAAACATATTTGCCTGTAGTGTTTTCTTGGAATTATTATTAAAATTTGGTAAATTTATGGTGGTCAGGATGATATTAATTAAATAAAATGTATAACTAACATAAAACTAGTATAATGAAAGAAAATAAACAGAAGTCATAGAAAATAAAGCTAATGTTAATTTAGGGGATTCACTTAAATGTTAATTTAGAGAAAAGTCCTCAAATTAACATTTAACAAAATTACTATTTTGGATTACCAAAATCCATTTAGAATTTAGAAAAATCCCGGTATCTTCTAAATTTCCCTAAAATCGACAAACATCTAAAAGAACCTTTGTTGGTTCCGTGTCATAAAGAAAACATGTAATGGATAAACATTCAGTTCGGCATTTGGAGCACATTACATTTGAAGTTTGTTATCGACAGCGCATCTATTCCTTATTTTTACGATGACCGTATCGCTCTTACCTACATTTCTCAGATATTTGAGTGAGAATTTCCCGGGATACTCATAGGGATTTACTGGGTTCTTGCGTCGAGGCTTCATTGAAAAACATTGCTTATACCAGTAGTATGATTTATTTCATATAAGAGTTTGTGAATACAATAAACTTTACATACACGAGACCGAGATTGGCTCAGTATTTTGTTTTATTTTTTAACTTTAGACGCATTAAGGTCTACACTTAAGATTCTTCGTCGTTTCTTCATTCGTTTAAATAAGTTTCTTGGAAAATTATTATTAACCAATGATAGATTGATGATGTGATGATGGATCTCAATAACTTTAACTATATTGAGATCCGCTATCAATGTTTCATTTTAAAAGGAAACTTGGTTTACAGCAATTGTGTTAAATTAGCTAGAATTACTTACAGCATAATTTTTATTTTGGCGTTCCCTTCATAATTTTTATTGTTGGCTTAATCTTATTCGGTTAATTTCGTTATTAGTACTACTTTTAATAATTTAAGTAATACTTACTTTAGTTTTGTTGTTACCGCCACTTTTAAATGACATTAAATTTCAGTTACATCTGAGAGAATTTTTATACATAAAGTTTGTGTGAAGCCGTAACATGCTTGTAGGATGTAATAAAATAAAATACTGCAGAATACGAGGTTCTTGTTTTCTTTATTAAATTTTTCATGATTTCGTTTTAAATAATATTCTTTCAACATTTTTTGAGATAAACGCAATTCACTAACTGAATCATATGAAGTCATTTTTATATATTCAATAAAGTTAGAAAAATATTTTTATTATTTCTTTCTTTGTAACATTCTTTCATTTCTTTTCGTTCCGTTACGAAATCACGCTGACAACACAAACAGTTGTCCATTTGTTGATAAAGACAGATGCCTTTTTAAAAAGAACGAACATTTTTAATATTATCCTTGGTTTCCATGACCCACATTGTCATTTGGATCTAACGTTACGTCGTGCCAACAATGCGCGAACAGCCTACTTTGCAATTGACGAAAACCACATTACTTTTTAATTTGAAACGTTCCCGGGATCTGCAAAGAGACTTTATTACACTCAGAGGTATCTCGCTTTTGACCCGTACGCCCTTTGTGGAAGGTATTTTTTATTCATTTCTACGAATTCATACGGGAGTTAGCGTTCCCTCCGACGGTTTCCCTTTTCGATGTTTTCGTTTTTATTCGCGTTAAGTCTAGAAAAATAGACCTTTTTTAGTATTGCATCGGATTTATATCGCGATCGGTCTGCTCTTGTTTGGGTTTATTTGATATTTCGGTGCCTTTAATGGGCACTGGTTTTACGTGATCTGCAGTTTACACGGCTTTAGAAATATGACTCGCGATTTGCGTCAATGTTTGTTGAAATATTTACTTTTTCAATTTGGAAACTATATGTTATCAAGCAAGCTACGAAAGGTTACACAAAAACATACCACATTCCCAAGCTAAAAATATTGTTTGAAAGGTCACACAAACAATACGTGTAGGTTATGTTTTATTATGTTTTTAAATCCCTAGAAGAAAATGCCTTTAAATTTTCATAACATTTCCAGGCAGTTATATGACATTCACAATAAACCTCAAAAGGAGCCCCAAATTTTTCATTTATGTTTCGGATGCTTATCACACTTTATACCAGCTAATACAAGTATTTTACAGTGTTATAAATAATTATAATATACTCCTATTAAACTAGTACATAGCAGTGTGTTACAATAAAACTTTGCACTCAGAGTTCCACCAACTTCATGTCATTCGCTCAAACGGTTATATGGTTTGACGCAGTACACCTGCTTAGACAATGTATCCACAACTAACTGTACGAGACATAATTTTTTGTAGAATATTGATCTTAGTAAAATTACTACGTAGTAGCCATAGATTAGTAAAGATTACTCACTCCTAACTAGAGAATTTACCCAGTTTTGAGAATTGAAATACTTGCGTAAAAAAGTTTTGCCACGTCTCCGTGCTAAAATATTTGAAATAATTATTTATTTATTATGTAAATTCATGTAAATTACGCAGTATTAGCTATTTATTCGTAATTTTTCTCTAAAAATGTTTTTATTTGTCATGAATTCAAAAAAAGAACTTACGATAATAAGCCATTTGTGGCTTCATTCAACTTCAAGGCGGCGAAGTATCTTTACTAATCTATGGTAGTAGCCTACATATTATGTTCATAATCCATTTTTGGCCATATTAACACATACATTAACAGCAGTGTTAAGCGTTGCTGTGTGCTTACAGGTATCCACGGGCTGCAGTAGCCACTTACCATCAGGCGGACTTCATGTTCGCCTGCTACTCGTATATTATATAAAAAAAATCCATTAAGCATACTTATGTTCATTAAGATGTATAATTTGTATTCATTACAATTTGATCAAACAAAAAAGGGAATCAGGTATTTTGTAATACGACCGAACCCTTCCGACCTCCATTAAAAGGGAAGTTACATAAAATTTTAGTGTAGAGAGAGACCCTTTAATAATATTGTTGTTTTTGTTACAGGTACGCAACCTATCGGAACTTATGAACATTATTGGATGTCGAACAAGCCCAATATGTAAGGAACCCAGGCAATTTCCTCGCTATTGTTAGTTTTCACACCAGTAGAGAAACTTCGCTCCACTACGCTTTTAATTAAAACAGTTTTTCCAACCAAATGGAGTTCCGTAATGAAATAAATTTTGAATTTCAACCAAGTGCCTGTTCTGTTGGTGGATATTGAGTTATTTAAAAAGTTATTGGCTGCCTGTGTTAATTCGTGTTGGGCACGGGTCTTTCACTGGGGAGGCTTGGAGCATACTCTACCATGCTGCTCCAATCCGGATTTTTGAAAGGTTAGAATTAGTAACCAATATATGCGAATATTTTCAAATTACACATAAGGTCTTCCACAAGATTTAACAATTAATATCAGAAATATTAGGTAGGAAGACGTACCATTCGAATGCTTAGATACTATTGGTCACCCATCTGACTTCTGACCGTGTTCGACGTTGCTTGACTTTAAAGATATACAGACGTTTAAAAAGTTATTAAATAATATGATCTTAATGTGTGGAAAAACGCGTCGTATAAGTAATAAAGGGATTCATAAATTATACTTAGACTCGGTATTAATTTTCCGAATTTGACATGGCGTGCTCAGAGGCCATTTTCGGTCGGAATAATATTTTTACGTCTGTAATGCCTAAATCGATTCTAGATTTAAATTAAGGAACTTAATAGGCTTACGTTGAAACATTTTACCGAAGAGGGTGTAATACATTAGTATAAAAGTAACGAAAATTTCGAACGGTAAGGTTTTATTTGACTCGGAATTAATTAAAAAAAAAACGCTTTCTACACTCACAGCCCCACACTAGGATTCCCTGTATCGTGGGTGCCATGGACACACACAGAGACAAATACACAAACACCCAGACTCAGAAACAGAAATCTAAATTCATCATTTAAATTTCTGTCTGGCCGGGAATCGAACCCGTGACCCTCTGCGCGTCAGACCGGTATGGTAACCGCTCCGCATCGCGTATACTCCGTATTAATTCAATGACTACATTTAATACGACAGAGTCACGACAAAGATTTTTTTGGATTCAATAAAAACGGAGTGATATTTAAATAATTAAAGAAAGGCAAAAATATTTTAAAAGTACATATTCTGGTGGACTTTGATTATACATTTAAAGGATAATCGACGCTACATCGTGCCTATACTGAGCCGGACATAAACTTTAGTATAATTTATAATTTTGTTTTTATAAATTACAGTATGTTGACCATTATCAAATCGAGAACGACAAATTAGAAATGTCTCGTATTTTTATTCCTAATCCTGTATTTTTATGGGAGATAATTAAAATTCTGAGCATCTTTATGGTCAAAAGTTGTTGATCGGCACAGTAGGAATGTCAAATAAATAATTGTCAATATTCACAATAATGTAATACGAGTATTTTAGTGTAGTTATCAATTATAAAAAAATATTTTTAAATATCAATAAAACCTGGTTATTTAAAACAAAACCATTATTAAAATGTCGACTATTTTAAATCAGTTCTCACGTTCGTAAGGCAGAACAATTTTGATTTTATACAAAGTGTATCAGATTGTAAAATGTATGAGTCTCGGCGCGGTGTAGCGTGCGCTACCCTTTACTAGTCACGAAGTGTTTCACCGTTTTCATACTACATTTAACTAACTATCAATTGAGTTACTTTAATTAATACTTGATTGAACATTTCCGATCGAATGCGGACGTAGAGCTCGCTTGCTCTTATGAATATAGTTTTACTTTGTACCAGGGGTCGTGAGTTCGATTCCCAGCGGGATCAAATATTTGTGAGGGCAAATTGCTGCTTCTCGTGTATGTTTGTTAATGTATGACTTACTTCCATAACCTTAGTCATCAGTAGAGACAACATATGTAATCGACTTCAGGTAGATCCTGTGTTTATATGGAGTTGGTCATAAAAATCTGGATAGCGGTGACCATTTACTATAAGGTGAGCTGCAAACAATTTTATTTCAATCTAAGTAAAAAATAAATATTATTTATTTAATTTAAACAGACGGTAGTGTATTGGTCAAAATTAAGCTGTTTACAATTCATTAAAACAAAGATGCACCAAGTCAGAAATTATTTGAAAAAAAAAAATATTTACTTATTTATTTAATTGAAAATTACATGTAACATTTTAATCTAATTAAGGGCACTTGAAACGAGTAATTAGAGTTGCTATATTATTCTTATTAGGGCCGACACACACGATAATGTCTCGCGTTACATTTAGGCAAAACAAATGAATTTTCATTATTATTTATGTGCTGGACAGAGAGGCCCGTTGCATGAATGAAAGGGACAGGGAATTTCTAATGAACGTAACATGAGCTGGGTGAAGGGTCAACGACCCGTTTAGGGTGGAACCCCATTCGGAGCGCTAGGCGGTTTATTTTGATGCATTTTCTAATTGAATCGTTTCTTTAGACGTTTCATTTGTAATCAAACGTTCGGCCTATCTTGTTAGCCGGTTTGTCGAATCACGGTGCTGTAATTAATTATCGGGCTAATTCGTTATTTGTATAATTACTTCCTTCCAGTTAAAGAAGCTTGTTGAAGGTTTGAAAGGGTTCGAAGTACTTGGGATTAGGTTTGTTGTATTTTTTAATGCTATTTTAAATTTCGTGTTACTTTTTGTGTCTCAATTCGTTAAAAAAAACTCATTACCCTTTCAATAAATTATATTTTGTGTAAATTATCTATGTTAGATATTGTTTGTGTATTTCTATCAAAAAACCATATACAAAAACAACACATGATAGTGTTTTAAAATAAGGCACAGAATAAGAAATTCAAGCAAAATACATTTTATTTATTGCATCAATTCGAACATATGCGCACCATCTATTACATAAAATAATAATAATATAGCGCTATCGTATGCAGTATCATAAATCACGCTAATATTTGCGCCATATTTTTGGCGTCGCATTTGCCGCGGTCACGCCATATCACAAAACGTGTGAAATGTGGATTCTAAACTAACAAATAACTATTATTCATTGACGATAACATAATCGGCGCGAAATTTGACCAAATTTTGTATGCATTTAGAAATATTCCCCCAAAATTCGTATAGTCACGTGTACAGATCTATTTCGTTTTGACTAACTTGATTCGGTTGTTTTTTTGCCCGAAACGAGTGGTGCGAGTTAGTGGCAAACAAACTTGTTTATTCAATTGGATCGGCCCTTTATGCGATAGGTTGAAAGCGGTTAGAACCGGTTTGGAACCGGTTGTATTGAGGCGTGAAAAACGCGTGCGAGCGGACACGCGCCGTCCGATGCGGGTACGCGTTGCTTAGAAACAAACAGGGCAGAAATATTGAACTGACCATATTTAATAGGAATGCTTTGTTCTATAAAAAATTGCTAGTGTGAGAAATAACGTGAGAATGTTTGTTTCACTAGTGTCCCCTTTTATGCTTTTACAAGCTTATTAATTCTTTTTACATTAAATGCATGGGTCAAACCATGTAACTATTTTTTTAATATTTTCTCTTAACAGATTAAGCTAAAATTTGGAACACAAACTAAAAAAGAATATTGTGCTAATTGGAGAATAAATACGGATTTTGGTCTTAGCAGCATCTGAAATCAAATAGAGATCCTCGTATTATAATATTTAGGCTTATTACAATCATCTCGAATAGTATAATTGTTTTATTAAATTCACTTTGACTGAAATATTCCATGTACAATAAATATTTCTAAAACAATACGAATGTTATTGAGTTAAGACATGTAGGCCATGGTGTAAACTTAAGAGGAAAAAGCCAACACAAACAACACATTCATTTTATCTGTTACTATAACAAGGTATAAGGTCTGTTTGAAATATATTTTATTTATAAATAAAGTTACTCTTTGTGATACGGTGGTGTATAACGAACTCCTACACCAAGGTAGGCTTTCAAAGGCTTGAAATGAAATGCGGGCAACACTGGACATAGTCTGGACAGCCAATCAACGCTCAAAGGATGTTGTGAATTACGCGTTGTGCATAGAAAAATAGGGGCCAATTGCTAGACTGAAGCAAAGGTTCTGCTGTAGAGGCAAAAATATCAACTTTGTGTTAAGTGTGGAAGACAAGTATGCTGATACGACCTTTTGCCCGCGGCTTCGCTCGCGTTGCGAAGTAATATTTTCATCCCCTATTTTATCCCTTTGGGGGTAGAATTGATCAAAATCCTTTCTTAGCGGATGCCTACGTCATAACATCTACCTGCAGGCCAAATTTCAGCCCGATCCGTCCAGTGGTTTGGGCTGTGCGTTGATAGATCACTGTGTCAGTCAGTCACCTTTGAGTTATATATATTTAGATTAGGCGTTGCTACTTAATTTACAAGGATAGTTACAACAATCCATAATGATATTATTATGATGTTATTGTACAAGGTTTCTAGTACATCTTAGAGAAGATGATTAGGTTAGCATGGTAAGGGAGACATACTTTTACAAGGCATCCTTAAACTGTAAAATTAACGCATTGAGTCAACAAAATGTTTCATTCGGTATACGTCAATATACCAAATAACGTTATTAAAGCAAAAATTTTTACCAAACAAAAGCCGAAAAGTTACTTTCAGGATTTATGATATCCTATCATTCAATATTAGGTACAAGTGTTGGCTTCAAGATGGTGCCGTTACCTAAAGCGCTTCAAGACCAATAATTGCGAAAGTTTCCGAGCGGGCCACATGACGAGACCTAGTTTCGGGTATCGGCCGACTGTAACTTGTAAACAACGAATAAACATTAATAAAGTTTGCTTACACGTAATTTAGGAAGTTTATTATTCAATAACTTGGCTTCAGTTTATGATGCTACAAATTGTAATACACGTGTAATGGGCATCGTGTTGTAATTATAATTTTATATTTATGCTTCTGTCTGTTTCTAGTCTATTTGAAAGACAGTAACTATTGTATATACAGTAATATCTTATTACAATTCATTCACAACTTTGTTTTATTTACAATTTGTGTTTTATTTCACTGCCGGGATAGTATAAAGGTATTAATAATAGAGGTAATCGTATTATTCTCGACATCGGATTAATAAGAGCATCATAGAACAGCGAAGTGATGCAGCACTTCGTCTCAAATCTTCTCTATAAGTGCAAGTATTTCTCTTGCTATCTTACATATCACGGCACATACAAATGAAAAAACTAAATTCTGATATTCCAGCTCGTTACGCAGTGACGTTCCATTATTATTTCTACTTCTTCCTATACAAGACAAAATAAGCCACATTTAAACATGACTTATCTGTTGACACGTCGACAAAAGGGTCTAAATCGGAGATGCATTAAAAGCAACAAAGACTTGGTAGCGTGAAGACATCGTAGTCATGTCGCTAATCATAATTGACATTTGACATGTTGAAGGGAGCAAGGTACTGGTAACGCTGTAACTACGCCATGAATGTAAAGAAATTGGTTCGTTATTTTCTATATGAAGGATACGCATAGGAAATAACAATGGAACGTTATTTATTCCGAGCACAATGTAAATATTTTTCTATTATAAACCCTAATTATTTGTGGCATAAAATGTAGCCTTACTTAAACGCTTATAACTTATCTAAAACAACAATAGTCTAGACAAAATCTCTTCAACCCTTTTGAAGTTATACAAACAGAGATGACTATTTAAAAACCACGTGATTTGATTTTAGTAAAGTGCTAATTACTTGGAGCATAAACGAATAATTTTATTTATTTACGTATAGTTGAGTTGAGTGTGGCTGATCTAATTACACTAATTATCTTGTTGGATACTAATTGTAGCATAATTAGCGTAAATATTTGAAAAAATATAACAGAATATGATTTATTCGTGAAATATTGCTAAAAACACGCTTTAATGTTTCATGCAATATACACATAGGCTAGTGCGTTCGGTTGGACAACTTTGTCCAAAGCACTGCCGTGCGTCTAGATGAGATATTAAGTTTTTACGTTTGTTAGCAAAAAATAATGACCACGCAATTCCGTTATTTCTTCCAACAAATTATTTTTCGTGTACTTATTACGAGAAACAAAATAATAACACATTAAGTGGGCTGAGTAGGGGACGTAGTGATGTATTGAATACTGTGATAGCACTAATCGCTCTGTAAACAAAGTTGAAAGATCTACATATTAAACTGAGCTCACTAAAAGCTTAGCCGTGTTCGGCAAATTGATCAATTTTAATTAAAACAATATGATTATTCGTGTAATATCACTGTGACTTTTTTATGTTCGGTAGCAAAAACCTAAATTATCACGCAGTTCTACTTTAATCGCTAATATTTTTTTCGTGTACTCATTACGATAAACAAAATAACACATTAAGTATACATAGTGATATACTGGATATTGTAATAGCGCCAATCGCTCTGTAAACCAAATTGTAAGATCTACATATTAACCTGAGCTCACTAAAAGCTTAGCCTTGTTCGGCGATATGAATCAATTTTAATTAAAATACTATGATTATTCGTGTAATATCACTGCGACATTTTTGAGTTCGGTAACAAAAGACTAAATTTGCCACGTAGTTCTATTTTAATCGGTAATATTTTTTTCGTGTTCTCATTACGAGAAACAATCATATAAAACACATTAAGTGGACGTAGTGATGTACTGAATATTGTAATAGCGCCAATCGCTCTGTAAACAAAGTTGAAAGAGCTACATATTAAACTGAGCTCACTAAAAGCGTAGCCGTGTTCGGCAAATTGAATCAATTTGCAAATAATCCAGCGATATTGTAGGCGTCTGCGGCGGACTATGGAACCTCGTTCGGTAATTGATGCGTGAATCGGTGCGTTACTAAGCGATTTCTTGCTTTGTTATTCCGTACCCTTTGGAAACGTCCTTAATAAACTCCGGCTGTGTTTCTTGTAATGCATTAGTAAATTTCGCTTCCCACCCTTTATTTATTCTGTTTAACCTACATTTGAGTAAGAATGTTTTGAAGGTGATAGAACCCTTTGTGGTTTAACTCTGGCGGCACCACCGCCACACCTATGTCTGCCTCATAACAGCAGTGTTAAGCACTGCTGTGTTCCGGTTTGAAGAGTGTGGTAAGGGAGACATAATCTTCCGAAGCGTTCCAGCTTAGTAGTTTCCAGGGGTAGCAGCGCATCCGTGGCTGACTTCAGGTAGGAATATCCAATCCTATCTGGGGTTGATTACAGATGTCCATGGATGGCAGTACCCACTTACCATCAGGTGGACTGCATGCTCGTCTGCTAATCCCATATTATATGAAAAAAATGTACCTACGCTTATACAGATGATTTTTAAAATTTATATATATTTGTATAAGGAACATAAAAAGGGGCTATTTAGGAGTATATTGATTATGAAATCAAGTAATACTTTAAAAGAACGAAAATAATTTAAATTCCTAACTCTTCATGAATTATATTTTGGAGAAATTCACTGCTTAACTTTAATATTTTGACCACGATATTCACAAACTTATATACCATAAACCTTTGAAAATTCAGCTACAATATGTTCCTTGAAAGCGAATGGTCAAACGACAAAACTTCCCCCAGAAATTATTATCATTCGCCGGGAGGACGTCACAAATTTTGCATGACAAAAGATCTGTCGCTCATTTTATTTTGGGCAATGTTTACTCTCCATTGTTCCTATTCCTACCCTTGCTTATACTTTGGCTTTCTTGTGTATCAAAGTTCTATAGAGAATTAAAAGAAATAGAATGATCCCTATTTAAGGTTTGAAGAGCCATTGTATGTATATTATGGCAAAATATTCCTCTTTCACAACGATTTTTAATTGCGCCTCCTAAAGCCCTGGTCTGTTACTGTTTGTATTGTTCCGTTTATGCCATTTCTATATTAATGTTATAGGCATAAACAGTTATTTCTACATAATAAAATTGTTAAATGCTGCCCTGTTTTGGATTCTTATGGAATTTATGGAACGCAGAACTTAGTCTTTAGGAGTGCGACTGCATGCAGGATGGAATCCCTCCATGCAGTCGTTTGGTACTTCCTGATAATGGACTACATGGATTTAGATTATTCATCAATTATCAAGAAGAGTATCTAATTTTAGGTTCAGACAGACGTTTTTTTCCTAAAGATCAACCGAATAAATTATATATCTGTACCTATGTGGTTATGATAAAATATGACTTGCAAAGAAATGTTTTCTGCTAGTCTAAACATTTGCAAGAATGCAAGCTGGCAGGACAGGTCATTGTCACCATTGGACACGATTCCCCTTGTCCAAACGGGCAAAGCCGATTATAATCGTGATAAAAACGACCCCCTCCCCATTCGATACCCCCAAGCCTCACCCCAGACCTTATCCGATCTGCTGTCAAAAGTCCTTCCAATTTATGTATTGCAGCCGACACCGCGCGGTATTATTTATCGTAAGGTTTTCTCGCCAACTTGCCTTTTTATACCATATCGGTGAGTTCGCGAATACTGAGACGTGTGTATCGCTTTGGAATTTACAAGCTGTTTTTTTAGTGTTCAGTAATCTTAACTGTCCGTATATACCTTTAAAAAAATTAACAGTTAATTTTTTTCAGTGTTAGGAAAATTACTACTACATGATATAAATAAATAATAAAAAACATTCGGATATTACTTAAAAGTATAACGGTAGCAATAAAGGGTTCAACGTACCCATAATAACTGATGAAGCAATTTCAAAAAACACGTGAAAACTTTTCCGTACACAAAGAGCGGTCCATCAAATTTCGTTCGTCACCGAAACTCGACGAAACCGCTAAGCTTTTAGCGTGCATTAAAACGACCAAAAACTCAGGCCCGTTTAGCTCTGACGTGTTGTTCGATATGTTCTAAAATTATTCATAGTTTTTTTTTTTATTTCATTGACCGACCATGAACCGACTAAAGCTATTTTTCTAAAAAAAAAACCTAACATTTTCCCTCAGTTTTTATTATACAAATTAATTATGCGTTACCATCTACGGGTAAACCCACGTCTGCTCTTTTTCTATTTTAGCAATTAATAATATTTTCTCGGTAAAAAGCCACTCCCCTTAAAGGTCTGATAAAAATACCACCAAAATAGCTTCTCTTTTCCAAAATTAGATATTGCAGAAACGCTGCCAGATAGAGTCACAAAAGTTTCAAGACGATTTTTATTATGGCTTAGGATCATATAAAATTAATCTATTTGATCGTTTTTTTAAAACACATACACTAACACTATATATTATTATGTCTGCATGGTTGGTTATCTTGTTGAAACAATCTAATTCAGGCTTAAAATAATATTGCTGCAAGACTTCACAGCGGCATCCTTTGGGAGATCGCGAAGCTGTCGACTCTGCCTTGGACCGAACAAAGTGAATAAACACCATCTTGCTGTCTTGAAAATGTAATAATAAAAGGCTTTGTTCACGCGAGGTCACTTTGAGTCTGGCAGCTTTCTATCTGATGTGTATGTTTCACGTTATCTGTTTTGTTTAAGACACTCTTCTGAACACAAGAAAGCACATCGTCCAATCATGGTAAGTTCACTGCTTATCATAGTCCTCGTTCGTAGTGGGTTTTTGCCATACTCATATCGAATGACTGGATGTTAATATTCGCACTGGATGAATAACTTTTCAAGTACACCAGTTATCTAGATTTTATGTAACTCTATCATGAATTAACTAGGATCCGATTCATAAAGATATTAACATATGTATCAAAACAACAGAAAACTAAAACGCATGATGTTATATTCAATAGAAAAATACATAAAATATAAATAGTATACTCTCTGACATAAGACACAGAGCCTAAAAGACGTAAAGTGATCCCCACACAAAAGGTAGAATGAAAACAAGAATCTGCGCTGACATGGCAAAAAATGCCGCCGCAAACATAAATCTTTATAGAAAGGCCACTCGAAACATAATGCCTCAAAACATAAAGTCAACAAACGAAGTGACCCGTAAAATGCGTGGAACGAGAGAAACGAGGATAGATTGAAAAAACGCATTTTATTAAGTGCTCCCTACACGACGCCGATCAAAAAGGATCATAACAGCCGCCTACCGAGACAAGTGAGAATGCAGAGCGAAGGGGAAGCAGCACTGATATTTATTACTAAGATTAATGGTACACATCCACATTGTACAACGATAGATATAATACATAAATATACCCATGTAAGGGTAGCGAAGGAATCACGGCCGACTCGTAAAGTATAAGGGAATCAAATCAAACGCGACCATAAATGCGGGAATGAGGTGCGCTGTAAAACACAAATATCCCTCGGGGACAACGATTTTGTTCGGAATTTGTCGGCGTAATGAAGTCGATCCGATGATATTGCAGTTTATGGATTTTTCACAGTTTGATTGGTGGAAGAACGACGTCGCCTTCCCATTGAGGGTATCGATTTTGTTAATAGGGCACACGGTTTAAAAATTTACGCTACGGCTCCAATGTAGCTACTGACGTTGAAAAGCTACCTTCCTGTACATACGAGTATGATATAATGTATCACGATGTTAAAACGGGATTGACACTAGTTTAGTACTTTTGGTGGTAAAATTGGTCTTTATGTCAAATTTTTTAGTAATAAATCGGAAACAAAAATGCCGTCCGTATGATGGTAAATGAACACAGCCGCCCATGAAGAGATTTTATAATTCCTAGATGGGATGAATGTTCTGTATAAGGTAGATTATCTTTTCTAGAAACTTTATCTCTGTTTCTGACATTATTTTCTTAGATATAAATAGATATGGCGGTGGTGTCTCTAGTTGAATGGATAACACTTGTTGATGGTAAAAGCTGTTGACAATTATTTTTATCACAAGAGACAGTATTGTAAATTTTGTTAACATCTTGATCAAAACTTTCCGAATTACCGTCACGTTCCACATCGCAAATAAGAAACTTTTTAATTAGAAACCACGTTGGGCGATTTAGTTTAAACAGCGAAGTGGCCGTAATAGCTTGCACGGTGGTGTTTGGGAATAAATTGTTGTGTTAGTGTTTAGCTTGTGTGCCTATACGGCAGTGTTCTCGAATGTACCGATTTTTCGGTATTTCTACCGATTTTGGCCCTGTCCTACCGAAATACCGAAATGCATTGATTTTTCCACGATTGTAGAGGATGTAAATTATCCCGAATTTACCGATGATTTTTTTAAACAGAGTGGCGAATGTTAAGAAACGTTAACAAATGAAAACATTCCTGACAATTTAGAGCTATTTTAGGATGAAGTCAATTAAAAAAAGCTCATCAGGTCGGAATAATCTGCGAAATATAGATATGTCGAGGAAAAATTGTTTGTATTATTGTTGTGTCGTATACCGATATTGGGTTGAATATACCGATTTTAGTAGGCAACTCTTCCGATTTCGTTTCATTTCATTCGAGAACACTGCTATACGGTGTAAATTGGTGAGTCCTGTAAACCGGTGAACCTATGCCTGTGTGCCCACCTGGTCGGACTGCGTATTTGCACGATTCCGTTGCGGTCGAGCTCGGGAAATGAATAGCCCAATTTTCCGCATTTTCCCCCATTAAAAACATCCGGGCACAGAATACGGGTGACGCGTCCGCAAATAATGAACACCCGTATAACTGTCCGTCTGTTTGTGATGCGAAAAAAGGCTTTTTAACACAGTTTTAAGCGTCCAAATTGTGCCCGCTTATTTGTTCGGTTGTAGCGTTGTCGCAGTCCTTTTGATCTTGGTTATGAAGGAAATATGAAGTGTTAAGTTTCGGTTTCTACGTTTTAATGTATTCGTTAATTTAGTTATTACTGCTACATTGCTGGGCATGAGTTCCTATCTAGAATAAGAAGTCTACCACGTTACTTAAGTAGGGTATGGAGGATTTTAAGTAAATTTGACAGATAATAATTTTGTGACTTTATTAAATTATTTTTTTTACCAATGAGTATTAGGGAAAGGTCATTTATTATACTCGTACATATTTACCTAACTATGTAACATTTAATACCAGGCTTCTGGTGTAATATGAATATCTACGTCTGAATCTGTATTCAGACTTTCTTTTTGGCTGGAGACATGTAAAGGAGGCAATCAGACAGTTGGCACCGGAAGAAAGTCCTTACAGGGTCGCTACTTCAAGCTCGCTGAATATTCCGGATAAGCTGGTCTCTGAAGCAATTTTGTACCACACGTTGTATAAAACTGTGGTATAAATATGTACTCGTATATTACTGCTAACGTGTCGGTAAATACAATATATATTGATGCATGATATGTGAGATGAAATGTTTGAGAAAAATATGGAGAACACTTTAGATAACAAAATTGTCTACAGTACGCACCGCATTTTTCTTTTAATTTTTGGTTTTTATTTTTTATATGAATGAAGTAGCACAGGAGCTTGTAGTCCATCTGTTGGTAAGTGGTAGCTGTCGCCCAGGACAACTGTGATTAACTCCATATAGATAGGAGTTCTTTCTGAAGCCGATTTCAGATGCGTGCCACTCTTAAAAACTAAGATGTTCGCATTGGGCGCCTTATATGTAAGTCAGCCAGGTCCCTTCCACCTAAACAAACTAACACGCTAAAAATAGCAAACAATACACTCTTTTACATTGAATATAAATAGAATCCGAACCTGTTCATGTGTGTTTTAAATATTTTCATAATAGCAGCCTTGGTGTCGGTTTATCTTCGTAATGTGGGCATCAGTGGTATCGATATGCGTTTAACAGTTTCGGTAACAGTAACGTTCGTGGCGCCGTATCGGGAGAGTAACGGATCGCTTTTTATTTCGCACTTTGAGGTTACCTGGCGGTAAAATAAACAATAAAGTTACTATAAATAAAGATAGAGAAAGATGGATAGTTTCTATAAATATAGTGAAGAATATAAAGATATGATTTAGATATAACTAAACTTATAAATACAAAAATATGATTAATTTAATATGATTTTTTGTAATTTTTCGGAAGTATTTGTAGTTTTTTGGAATTCTTAGCAATCATTGTTTTTTAGCCGACTGCTGAGGGTTTAAAAACAATGTTTTTCAAACTTACGTGTGTGTCATTCTTTGTCACCCCCTATAGCCTAAAAGGCTTCACGGATTTTAACAGATGAGGTGTCGTTGGTATCCTCTAAATTGCGGGTAATATAGGCTATATTTTAATGCAGTCGGATTTTTCTGTTTTTATAACAATTGCTAGTTTAAGTATATTGTGTTATGAACTATAAAATATAGAAATAAGATTTTTTTATTTATATAGATAACAATTTATGTAGACCTTAGTGTTTCCTATACTGTGTTTTGTTTGATTAACTTATTCCTCATAGATTCAAAGTTAGTAGTAGTACCTACTTAGTTACCCTTAGTAATTATTATTCTATGTAAGTATGACTACAAAACTTACATCAACGATCCATATCGCACAGCTAGCATGATTGATTCTCGAAAGGAAATTTTTAATCTGTGGCGTGGATCAACCCGCGAACACTGTCCCTTTGATTTTCCACAACTGTGCCCACGACTATTGATTCCAGCGATTCGGAGGGGTTGCTCTTTCCTGTTTTAATCGCGCGCTATGATTTTGCGGTGGTATTTCCAAATAATTCTCCGTGAGTCACGGGATAATACGGTTCTTATGTATGCAGCTTTAGGATGTGTTTTTATATTCTTCATCGAGAGTATAAATGAGTATACATTTTACTTTTGGAGAATAAATATATTATGTGTTGAAGAAACAAAATCCAATATATTCCATATATTCGATAAAGTTTAAGATAATAAA
The DNA here is from genome assembly GCF_041222505.1 of Epargyreus clarus. Lineage (NCBI taxonomy): Eukaryota > Metazoa > Arthropoda > Insecta > Lepidoptera > Hesperiidae > Epargyreus > Epargyreus clarus. The sequence goes on along the minus strand of NW_027332231.1, from coordinate 5,439,427 downwards.
ATATTTCAATATTTGAAAAAAAAAATCGTATTAAGTCTGTGAAAAGAATATAGATGTGACGTTTCTGCCAAAGTGTCAAGCGCTACTCCGATTTGGTTAAAATGATATAGCAACATAGATTTAAGTGAGTTATTCCAACTAGTCTAGACTAGATTCCAAAATAGTCTTAAAGGATAATAAAGCAACAATACTCAAAAATGGCTCAAATTCCATTTGAGATTGATAAAAGATGTCCATACATTGGCCACTTATCGTCAGGACGATTGCATGCTCCTTTGTTGTTATATTTTTCTAAAATACCAGTTCTGTATATTTATAAAAAAAAATGAAAAGACACTTCATTTTACGTTCACTAAACATTCATCGTTCACGTTTTTCAGAATTGAAGACTATCAAAAATTTTACGAGATGTTCTCTCCGCTACGTTTGTTTATGAAACCGTTACTTTTTACTATCATTTGAGAACTCTTAATATTCTTTGAATATGAATTGAATATACTAAGAAGTGGTTTTATTAAGAAGCTCTTTATTACGTCTATTCGAAATAAAATATTATGCTTTCTTCAGTTATACTCTGTAGTAAGAGTCTCAGGTCGTGGATGATACAAAATAAAGTACACAATTGCTATTATTGCATGTAAAATTTTTGAAGTATTATTTTTAAGTACATTTGGGATAAGAGAACAGAAATGTATCTTTAGTTTGAGACGGAGTTGCGCGCGTCGATGTAACACATAATTTTGTGATAAATTGTTAATTTAGCTGTAACTCCAAATCATACACACACACTTTTTGCAAGCTTTTATTAAACTTGCTTTGTTACTTCGTATGTGTGTATGATGGCTAAATCTTGCAACTGAATTTTAAACCAGTTAACTTCAACCGATTGAATTAAATTTTTGCATAATCTATACATAGAAAGGATATTCTAAGGATAATATGGAAAATAAAATGTCGTCACATTTTTTTTTTCAAATATCTTTTTAATGTATATTTATTTTTATGTACAATAAAGTAAACCCACCGATATCACATCTACAATGTACGACGACGTAAAGAAGGGCTTATAACACTTTTTCAGCCTTCTGTCCGACCTGCCAGTAAGCGACAAACAACATAAACTATTTACATAACGAGCTTTCAGCCGGTAGAGTATCTCCTGTGGGGAAAATATTTTTTCCTTCCAAGTATTGGATATGATTATGATTTATAGTATTCTGCCGATTAACTACATACTTAATTTTGAACATACGATCATATGTACCTATGGCGTAAAGCAGGGGAAGGCCGTGGAGGTAAGCTTATGACATATAGGAAGTGACAATTTTAGTTCTCAGGAGTAGGAACGAATATGAGTACGGCTTCAGATAGAACCACTGTTGTGTATAGACTTAGTCACTGAAGGGAGCTTCTAGGGTCGCGGGTGGCAAGAGTGGGAGCTCGAACAGCCCGGCCAGCGGCCTAGGGGAGGACGGCGGTATGCGTGGTCGTATACCGTCGTACGTACCAGACGGTGTGGCGAGCGTCAAGCTCATCTGGGCGGAGCCCGACGGGGCAAAGCGCCAAGAGGACTCCGGTTGTGGTCCTTTGGAGATCCCGGATCCCTCTACGCAACGCCGAGGACGGCCCCGGGGAGGTTTTAGTGCGGTAAGAATCCCACATAACCCTGCGTCGCTCCCACGGCACCGTGTACATTTTGAAGGTTTCCCCCTCGTAAAGACAAAAAAAAACACTTGGTCCTCGATGTCCATAGGCAGCAGTAACCACTTATCATCAGATGGACTGCAACCTCGTTTGCTATTTCAATCGTATAAAAGAACCCTCTTGTGCAGAAAAAAAAATTGCAAAATAATTATCTCAGTCTAAAACAAAAATCTCCCCAATACCTCGCAAACGTTTCAAAAATGGCAAACCGAATAAAAATGGCAAATTGGTAAAAGATATGCTTGAAACAACATAAACTATTTACATAACGAACTCGTCACCGTTGGAGGGACTCGTAAAAAGAATTTCCCAAAGCGTTTATGTTTAAACTTTCCAAACGTTACTTGTTAGCATAATTTCTCCGGTATTTCTCAGCAGTAAATCTTTACGTAGAAGGAAAATGTAGGTGAGTTTTCCCGACCATAAATGTGCAATTGTTGGATGTTAACTCCATTGTTGTTAATGTTTTTGGATATTTTTCTTTTCTTTTTATGTTTTAGGACACTTGTTTTGCATTAATGTGTAATTATTGAATGTTAAGTATATTTTTCTTAATGTTTTTGAAAACGTTTTTTTATAAACATTAACATCTTTTTCACTGTTTTTGGACACAGCTTTTATTTTTATGTCCTTGCTTTTTTATATTTTTGAACCTATTATTTTCCATTAATATGCCGTTATTGAATGTTAACTTCATTGCTGTTATTTTTTTATACATTTTGTTTTTCTTTTTATTTCTTGTCGTTTGCCTGCGATCTCTAATGGGAAGCGGCGATGAGATTTACGAAGAGGAAATTATATTCATCCTTGCTATAAAGATATCCAGATCATACTCTCTGTTGAGGGATTTCTTTGCATCCCATTCAATTTCTAAGTCAATTATTTAAGGTTTTAAAAACGAGGCAGACTTTATAAAGATAAAATACTTTACAGTCTAGCATTTTTAAGTTTACCGAACAAATGAATTCAAGGATATTATAATGGACATTTTATGTTACAAACTGAGTGTCAAAGCCAGACTTTTCATTACAAATTCAACTATTAATTCCTTCTACAAGTACGTAATCGAGACTTTAGTCTTTGTGATAACTCCAGACCATTTTCTTAGCAATCGTTGTTTGAAATTGCGAATGGTTTTTTGTTCGCTAAGAGAATACCGGATGAAGGGTGCAGGAGGGTTAGATTGGGACAGTTGGAAGCTGTATAAAACGGTATAATCATTCCATAACTGCTCTACAATTGCTTCGTCGTTAGGGGTAGAACTTGTTTATTATAGTTATGCGTCATGGTTTTCCATATTTATGCGTCTATTTGAATCTCGAGGCTCCTTTTAATACTTTATGCATTTATTTGTCGTCGTTTGATTGTACTCGTATTTTAGTGAAGTTACTCTAAATCCATTATAGCAGATACCCCAATATGGTAGATCAATTCGTTTTATGGTCCCCAATCCTGAAAAGAACGTGAAAAACAGCTCGATTTTAAAAACTTTTTTATACAAATTTATTTATTCATTCATATGTTTAATAAAAGTTAAGCTTTTATTAAGCACAAGAAGATTAACATTTGCCTTTGTTACATTACATATAATTTTCCCTCTCGGTACCCGACAAAATAACCTTTATTTATTACTTCAGCGAAACAGATTTACTTTCCCGTATTACTAAGTGCAGAATTAACCCTATTATTATTTGTTAGGAATTTCCACCGTAGCGCTATTACCTCTATTAACAACATTTCAAAGTTAGAAGTACTGTAAAATCGCTTCCGATCAGCAAAGCACTGCTAATTGGTATGAATCTAAGCTGTTATAGGTACTAAGTTACCAGTTACGATCGATTATATTTTTTTGCTTGCAAACTTTTCAGACCAAGTTTTGGGCGGGCAATCGAAATACTTATTTCGCTTTTAACAAGCGAATAGAAAGTTTGAATCGTGCCTAAGTAATTAGTATTGACTGGAATAGTATTGACTGGAACAGTATGAAATGGAATGTTAAGTAAATAATGAGTGACTGTAACTGAGTTTGCTTCACTACAAAATATAGGTGTGTCAAGATTTCTGACTAATTTTGATGTTTCGTCTCTTAAATCCACTAAATACTAAATAATAATAATGTTTTACTATTTTGACTTAGCAACTTGCAACCATACTTGGCTTCCGACATCAGAAGTAGTCATTTCTTCCTATTCCATTCGACTGGATTTCACCGATTGTTCTTCGCTCGTCCCACTGGTTTTCGCCTGTCCGATTAGACTTCGTCTGACTGATCTTGGACTGTCTAAGTTTTTATTTGTCCAACTGGCTTTCGCCTATTCGATTTGATTCGTCAGAAACTCATATTCCATCAGATTCCACGTCAGGTCTTCCCATTCCCATTCTTTTCATATCAGCCAATAGACTCTGCAAGATTTCGTTTCTTCTATGATGTTGAGATCTCGAGACCTTATTTCTCGAGATCTCAACATCATGTCGAGACATTATTTCGCAAATCTGTCATCTTTTCCAAGTACTATCTTCTCATATGTTCGAAACCAGTATTCCGTAGTAGTAGTACTACCCATAGTATTCCGTAGTAATAATAAATTCTATAATTATTTTAAGACAGAAAGTTTCATCAGGAAGTACATACATAGAACAGAATCCACCATTAAAACAAATGTATGCAAATATCTTAAAAATTGCAACTCTTCGAAGGAAAATCCCGATTTGTGTACTCAAAACTTGGGTAACGCGATTGGAACTTCAGTTATGGGTTAACTACAGTTCTCAACAAGTAGTTAGAGTACATGAAATGCGGGACGTGTATCGCTATGTAAAAAACTTCATACGCTTAACTTTAAACTTATATTTGATCGAGTTCAGAACTTTCGCGTTATAAGAAATTTTGTAGCGCGACTCAAGTTAAATTCGATTTAGTAGGAAGTCAATACGTATATTTTGAAGAAAATGTACTTATATATTTTTATACTAGTGGTGCCCGCGGCTTCGCCCGCATTTCAAAGATATAATATGACATACATAAAACAGAAAATTCGTACTTTCATTGGAATGACAGTGGTGCCATCTGTCGAAATTTAGTCTTACCAACTCCCAAACCTTCGTGGGCTCTTGGACAACAACTCTGCAAAAGATTATCACTTGATCAAATGCATAGTTTCCGATTCTATAAAATGTATATAGACAAATATTCATTTTTATATAAATAGATAGATGATCAACTAATGGATAAGTAAAGTAACTGTAGGTAAAATCGAAAATCGAAAATCGAATTTCAATCTTCTGGGTTGAAAGATCGATTCACTGAATCGATCCATTACTGGAGTCCGTTCTGGTGGGATTTCAGAGATAAAAACTATCCTATGTCCTTTCTCGGGTCTCAGACTATCTTTGTACAAAATTCCATTCAAATCGGTTCAGTGGTGTAGCCGTGAAAAAGAGACAGATAGACAGAGTTAATTCCACATTTATGATATTAGTAAGGATTAGTAAGGAAGTAAGGATTTGCTGTCGGATACATAATTTCAGTGCTTGTTTGATCCCGATAACCTTTTTTTTCGCTATCCTCGAAAAAATATCGAAGATAGAACGATTCTTAGGGCCTCGATTTTTTGTGAATCGATTTATTGCACTTCGATTCGAATCGATTCAAACATCAATCTTTTTCGGTAAGAATTGCCACCCCTATTATAATCCCAATAAATCTATATAAACAAATATAATGTTGCAACCGTCTCCGATTGCAAGAACTCATTAAACTCATGGTTATTTAGAGTATGCCAAAAGACCCACAAACGTAGGTAGAATCCATTACCGGAGACCGATTAAAGAAATCGCCTTTTTTGGTCAAAAAGATCGCTTCTCTGATTAATAGATCTAAGATCGCTATCCCTAGTTCCTGTAGGATTTCTGGGATAAAAACTATCCTATGTCCATTCTAGGTTCTCAGACTATCTTTGTACAGAATTTCATGAAAATCGGTTCAGTGGTTAAGGCGTGAAGAAGAGACATACAGACAGACAGAGTTACTTTCGCATTTATAATATTAGTAAGGATTAGTAAGGATATCGATTAAAATAATCGACTTTTTGGTCCAAAAGATCGATTCTCCGATTAATCGATCTTAGATCGCCATCCCTAATTCCCGTGGGATTTCCGGGATAAAAACTATCCTATGTCCGTTCTCGGGTCTCAGACTATCTTTGTACAAAATTTCATTAAAATCGGTTCAGTGGTTTAGGCGTGAAGAACAGACAACCAGACAGACAGACAGAGTTACTTTCGGATTTATAATATTAGTAAGGAGTAAGGATTAAATCTGTTTTATAGAAAACTTCTAGTTAGTCGCGGGAGAATGGCTAGCTTAATGCCGTTAGCTAGATGTTATAATATTTTAGATGTTATCATGTCAGCAAGGTTTTTTCATGAAGCAGCAGTAGAGAATGAAGTCCATATCTTGTTAGTTGGTCACTGCCACTCATTTACAGATACCTGCTGCATCGCTAACCTGAAGATTATGGTTTAATCTCTTATTGGTATTATAACTTCTGTAACATGTTTTAAACCTAAACATTTCATTGTTACTTTACTTCTACCCAGCATAACACTAGAATATTTTGTAAAAAATATTATTAACTTGCTGTATTATTGGTAGCCGTAAACAACAAAGGTGCCAGCAGGTTACGTAAGAAAAGAAAAACAAATGTTACTTACACAACTACAAGGCCACGACAAAGCCGGGTCGGAAAGCATCAGTCTTCGTCGCACATCGTAAGAAATCAAAAGCTACCCCTTCGTTGCGTAGAATATAAATGCCGTTTTAACATCCCTGCGGCTATTATCGACTTAGCCGGGGTAAAGGATACCCTTTTTTCATTCATGACCGATATTCCTAAATGCCTAAATTATGGCGTTTGCGATTAAGTTGTAATTTTACCTACAACATGAAATAGTAACAGCAAACGAGGATACAATTCATCTGATGGTAACGTAATGAATGCTTTCCTCATTACCTAAGAAGGGTTTGATGTCATATCCAAGATCAGCCAAAAATACGTTACTGTCATAGTAACGTATTTTTTACACACTACATTAAAACACCTCGCATAAGTGTGTCTCATCTACAAATTTCAAACCAGAAATCTGCAGCATTTAACACTGCTACTATTGGGCGAAAATCGGTGTGACAGCGGCGCCACAGTCAAACCGCTAAGCATTCTCCCACAGTAGAAACAAGACACGCTTAAAACATCTCTACGTAAGCTCTATAAAGCATTTTCCCGTATTTGTAGTGTTCTAGCTATTCGGCAATCGACACATCCTCAGTGCAACATGACGTCATAGTTTGGAGTGGCTTTGAGTGTGGAATTTGTAAATATTGGTTCGTTTGAGGAACGGGGAACGGTCCTCTAAATGGAGTCATTTGTTGGGAGGGAGGGTTGTATTACGCACTTGTGCTGTACTTATTGACCACTTCAACGCCGGATGTGGGTTGCGATAGCTTTGTGAATCAAATCAACCTTGGAATACAAAGATCGCTGATCGATCTACGAGCATTTGACCTCCGTTCGTGACTGTTTGGTACAAGAATGGGGTGTCGTGATGAATAGTGGTAATGGGTGGTAAAATATGGATAAAAATTTCTATCCGTTATAGAATGATGTGCTTGTTCGGGCAATACCGATGTATAAAAAATGTTTTTTTATTGTCTACAACTTGTATGAGCGATTTGGATTGAACTTTTACTTAAAAAAGGAAAAACATCAATATAATTTTTCTTCCACTGTTGGGCACGGCTTTATGATAGAAAATTAGAGTTATCGTTAATAGAAGTAGTGAAGAAGAAAAATATTCAGCTTTCACAGCCAAAAAGTCTGAAAATCAGACGGCAAGATCTAGTAATAAATAAATAAGAAAAAGCTTTTATTAGAATGTAGACACGTTGGTACAATCGTGTCACGACTATGTTAAACATAAAGAAAGTGATGTCGCCGCTATTTTATTTGGAAACATGATCGAAATCGTAATTTATCTCACTTTTTGAGTCGTTTGCATTAATTTTTGAGGGCGGCATCTGCGGGTAATAGCATCTCGAACTCGTATATTATTATCATTTATTGAATTTATCAACCCCAAAAACCCTCTTCTGAAAAATTGACACCTATTAGGGTAGATCGGTTGGGACTTGTTAATGTCTGCTTCGCATTATGTAAAGAGGTTGTATACAATATTCTATTTTTCTGTTCATTTTAGTCCGTCGGTTTGTTGATATTGCTTGTGGAGGTCTCTCTCTAAAATAGTAGTAAAAAGTACTGTCTAGTGCGCTTGGAGAAGTAAGGGCAAATATACTAGTAACACTATCCGTTGACGACAGCCGCCGACGATAAGCGACAGTCGCCAACGACATGCGACGACTGTCGACCGCCGCTGTAGACTGCCGTTGATTCGAGTTTGGTTAGTGTCGCTCGTATATTACACTCCTTAGAAGATAACATACGAGCCATTCCAACGTATTTCTCAGGGGCATCAATAAATCTACAACCGACATTTCCACAGAATTATTCCATTTGATTCTTGATAAGTTCATAAATATTATCTATGTGTGACGGAAACCAACAAACACTAGTATTCATAAGAATGCCACTTCGAGAGTGGCAACACACACACAAAACCACTGTCCTATGTGGAGTTTCTGACGGCTATCCAAACGTCTCGGCAAAAGGAGTACAGGACGCCCCTCGACCAGGTGGACTGATGACCTGAAGCGGACGGCGGGTAACCGCTGGATCCAGATTGCTCAAGATCGGTCGGAGTGGCGTAGATTAGGGGAGGCCTATGTCCAGCAGTGGACTATTAAAGGCTGATGGATGGATGGATGGATCCAAAGGTTTATCCAATTCCTCCTTAACATGAGGTAAAGTGGCGTAGATTAGGGGAGGCCTATGTCCAGCAGTGGACTATTAAAGGCTTATTTGCCACAGGCTTATACTTATTTGCCACATCTATTATAAAAAAAAAGTTGCCTGTTTTCCACTGTTCTTACTAATAAATTATTAATTTGTTCAATAACAGAAATCACAGCTTAACCAACGTAAACATTGACAAGTTTCTTAACCAGATCCGGTGCAGAATCAGTAAACAATAAACCAGCATTAGCCACACAACGGGCAGATGTCACAATTAACTTCCTCCGTAATTACGAGGCCAGCGTTGATAAGAGCTCCAGATTCTGTACTGGTCGCAGATAAGGCAATTTAAAATTGAAACTGTAATCTTTTTGATTTTGAAGAAATAAAATTGTAGTTTAAGTATTTTTCTTAGCTAAGCATAAAGTTCCTATTTGAGCCATAGATTAGTAAAGATTACTCACTCCTAACAAGAAAATGTACCCAGTTTTGAGAATTGAAATAGTTGCGTAAAAAAGTTGAACCACGTCTCCGTGCTAAAATGTCCCTAAAATATTTGAAATAATTATTTATTTATTATGTAAATTGTACATTGTAATTGTAAATTACGCAGTATTAGTTATTTATTCGTAAATTTTCTCTAAAAATGTCCTTATTTGTCAAAAATTCAAAAAAAGAACTTACTATAATAAGCCATTTATGGCTTCATTCAATTTCAAGGCGGCGAAGTATCTTTACTAATCTATGATTTAAGCATAATTTTTTTATCAAATTATCTAATAATATGTTAGGATTTTTTCGTGTGTCAATCTATCTATAAGACAGTAGAATGATGTCAGAAATAACTGAATCTATTTTGACGTTATTCATGAATCAAAAACAGATAAAGCGAAACATATATTAGGATGTTGAATGTTCCCAAGTATCTCCTCATTGGTCAGACTCCGGTTAAAAATAAGAAGACCTTAGGCTTTTGTTCAGTTCACAGGTCACAGACAAATTGAGATAATTCGTATACCTTTGATAACGATATAAATAAAAAAGTAGTTTCTTCTCTCTAAAACATGTAGTTTCCTTGCCATGTTTTCCTATACCCTTAAAACACATGTTGAATAATTACTGATAAATAAATTATTCGATTTAAACCCCATATTTTCATGTACAAAGCCAACTTGTACTTCTTATTCTCTCTCTAACTGTAAAAACATAAAAGTTAACATAAGAATTTTATTATGAAAATCTGAAGTAATCTCTCTCACTCTAACTGAAAAGACTTAAAAGTTAACATAAGAATTTTATTAAAATCGTAAGTAATTTTAGTATAGTAATATGCTGACGGTACTTTACATCGGAGCGTAGCAGTAACCGCGAGCGTCGCCGGCTCGGAAAAGATCATTTTGCAAAACGCAATTAAACTTTAACTTCATTAATGAAAATACCTTATTTTCTTTCCTCCAAATAATAAGGCAGCCATATTGTTACCAGCTAAATCTGCCCTATTGTGTCGTGTAACAATTAAAGGCATTTCAACATTTTGGTGAACGCTCCTGTTTATATTATTAATTGGTATATCTCAACATGCTCGTACTGTAGATTAAACAGAAGAGATTTATTGTTATATACTTAGTGTACTATGTACATTATACTTATATGCATAGAACTTATGTAATATTGTTGTATAGGAAGGGGATAGAACAAATACAATTTAACAAAGAAGGTATCATCGCCACAGCCACTTCTAGTGTAGAACATTTCTTGCGTTTTGCTAGAAGAGTGCAGTTGTGTTACTACCATCTCTTAAAACAATATTATTTTAATCATACTTTTACTTTTTTTGCAGATTTTTTTTTACATACAATTAATTTATTAACTGAAAAATATTTGCATGAAATTTAACTTTTTAAGCAAAATATGACAATTTCAGTTGGTTTTATACAATGGATAAGCGAAAAATCAATAAGGGTTTAAGTTTGTTCAACTGTGTATGACGGAATATTTTACAGTTTTAAGGAGGAAATAAAACTTTCCTGAACTATGATGGGTTTTAAAAGATGGTGGTAGGCTCCCAGACATCGGCTGACTTACATAATATAAGGCGATGATCCTAGTCCTCAGAAGGGGCAAAGCATCATATGCAAAAGGATCATAGAGACCACATACCATCCGTTTTATTAATTTTATGTCGAGTAAAATCACATTCGACAACAGTGCCGCTAGCGCCCCTAGCGGACTGTATCAGAACTGATCGGAAATGTATGGGATTTACGTAAACAAATACAAAAACAGTCATTTTGTAAAAAAGTAAAAACGTAAAAAGTAATACTAAGGGTACAATACCAGCCACAATTGTAAAATACGATACAAATATTTCCACCCCTATTTCCCTTTAAACGCATGTCAGTAAACATAAACTACGTTTAAGCGGCCATTTTCTTTTATGACCTCCTTGTTGACGAACGAAACCTTAGTTTTTCTATTTATTGCTCTTCATGTTTCGGTAATCGTTTGAAGTAGGCAATTAATTAATCAGATTTAACGAGAACCGGAAGATTTTGTTTTACGACAGGAATAAATGTCGCGTGGAATTGGTTTTGTATCTGCGTTGAGAACATTTGTACTTTTAGTAAGTTCTCAGTTTTTCGGAAATAGGAATTTGAGTAGTGTTATTAACGCGTCTAGAGTTTGAAATCAAGTACTGAGGTATAGAAATTCAAAGGTTGTAAAGAGAACTAAAGTGGTCGACCGAGGACCGAGGACCGAGTACAAAAGTACCACCTTTTTCTATCGTAAAGCAGTTCTTACGTTCAGAAAAGGATGTGCATGTCGGCTAGCCTAAATCAGAACTGACCAGGTTACCAGGTGTGAAAACACATCTGTCGAGGAACCCGAATAGAACTCCTGTATTTTAGGAAATTTATTCTTACGTCAATGGGCGTCAGAGGCCACTTACCATCAGGATAGACATTCTCATTTATAAATAATACGTAAGCTACTGGAATCTTTTCAAGCCAAATATATGTATCCTTAAATCTGTAAATAACTAAACTAACTATAAAAATCCTTTTTCCTTCTTTTTTCTTACCTTTTTGGTTTCCTTCTTCCTTTTATCCCTTTTTCCTCATATCATATTTCCTTCTTACGTTTCCCTTCTTACCTCTGTTACGCCATTTACCCAGGACGTGTCTGTTATGTATTTATGTATATACTCTCTTTCTGTATGTGTACACCATACCTCACGATCTCATATTTCTTTAACTCCATCCCAAAGATTGTCTGGAAGAAATCGCTTCTAAGCGATAAGGCCGCCTTTTTGTATGCTATCTCATTTTTTTTATATGTATTTTATATTTGGTGTACAAATAAAGAGTATTTGTTGTTGTTGTTGTAAATAAAACATATCAGATTTATTCATATATCCTATTCGTAGGTAGAGATATGTAACCAACAATGCGACATACTAGTCACGAAAGTATGCATCCGTGCTCCAATTTTCCATTTGAAATTTTCGTAGCAAGGAAAATAAATTGCTATAAGTTTTACACTGTTATTTTTCGTTAGAACTATCTCAAGAACAGGTGCAGCTGTAGAAACGTTTGCTCAAATAACACACTCAGCGAATATAAAAATAGTGTACGTTATAATATGAATTCAAATATGGTGTCCTAATAATTAAAGTTTTATATATTTTAGATACGAAATTCTTATCGCAACAGAGGTCTCGTTGTTGTTTTATGCTTTAAAAAGTACATGAGGAATAGGCTTAGTCCTCAAATGCTTTAGATGAAACATCTGTGACTGACGTCAGATAGAAATCAGATCCAATTATCGTCTTATTTTACCGACCGATGATAACACTATGACGTGCCGGGTTTAGGTTCAATTCCTGGCCAGGTGAATTGTTAAGGAAGTGACAAAAAATGTGTAAGTTTTATGTTAGCAGTAAATTTCTTTTAGTTGCAAGGAATATTTAAAAGGTGTCCTATATGACACTTTACAACAAATTTCATATTTAGATCTTAGAGTTAAATTTATAATAAATATCCATAGTCCACTGACCACTTGACTTCAAGTGAACTGCACAAATACTTTCCATCCCTACCTCAACATTTAAAAGTCCTTAGAATTTTAAACAATAGTAATTAACTGTACATTTCTTCTTATTCAACTCTAACAAAGCCTTAGGTGCCACCCTCATTCAAGACACCAAAAAAAACGACGAGGGGTGAAATTTAATTAAAGTCAAATTAAAGAAACCTTAGTTATCGTCCTAAGGCTTCAAATGATGATGTACTTTAAACCCACTCGTAACATCTTGATCAAATGTATAAGATATAAATTACTCCCTTTCAGGAAGTAATTAATATTGATATCAATATGGAGGAAATAGATATTCTTTCTTTTTTATATGTTACGATTCAGGATAGTAAAATTATGTATGGTTTCGGATAGGTCTTCTGTGTGGTAGAAGGTAGTCAAATCCTTAAATCAGATTTAAGAATTAGTAATACTCTTTAACACAGAACACAGTAGTGTTTGATTCTACCGTTATAAAGCAGAAATAGGTGTGGTAGAGATGGTACTGTAGGGAGTCTTAGTTTAATGGCTACTTTCTGATTGTTACCTTCATTTATTATGTTTATCACTAAAAGATACTAATATAAAGCAGATAAATCATTTTTACATTTACACATTAAAAAAAAAAATGTGAGCCGTCACGGGACGCCTGGCAGATGTGAAACATCGACATTATTTTGTAAAAGTAATATGCAGAAAATAACATATTGTGATAGGAACTAAATATGTCATAATGATAAAATAAAATATTACGATTTTTTTCCAGATAACGATGACTATTTATTGAATAGACATTTATTTTCATTAAATACAAAAATTTACGAATTTATTTCAAATCGTGACTACTTAATTCGTTTAATCAGTGACTTCGGTAATAGTTATATTCGATGTTGCCTCTGAGGACGGTATTACTGTGACAATTGGTCGATGGTAACTGAAGTATGTTACAAAAGTATTGGACATAACATTATAAAGATATTATTTTGAATTTTAAGCCTCAAAATGCCTTCTTGTGCAATGCGTAAATGCAAAAATTATGCTCGAAAAAGAAACAAGCTTCATGGAATCACCTATCACACGTAAATAAAGAGAAATTATTAAATTTTGTTTATTTTTCGTGTTCGATCCGCCATGATTACGTGAGTAACCAGAAAGAGACAAAGTATGTTTTTGCCAATGAAAGTGATAAAGACGCAAAATGCATGGTCATAGATCAACAGAACAGAAGTGACATTTTATTGAAGCTCACGATGTTCATATGTCGTATGTTATAGTTTAAGATTCCACTGCTTAATTTTTATATTAGTGTGTTTTAGTCAAAATATAACTTTTTATAGTTTATTTTAATAAAATAAAAGCGATATATGGGAAATTCTGTATCCTAATCTCTAAATTTTCTTCGATACCTGTGGTAAATAATAAAAAATATTACCATAAAATTTATATAGGATAGTATACGGTATTTTAAAATTTCTTTAATTGAATAAATTAACCTAAACATAATTTAATAAACAATCTTTGTATAGCCAGAAATTAATCCTCAAAAAGACCACGGTAAGATTCGAATCTTATATATAAAATTCGCATGTCACGATGTTAGTTACTTTACTCCTGCGAAACGGCTTTACTGATTTTCATCAAAATTTATATGCATATTCAGTAAGTCTGAGAATTGGCTACTATCTATTTTTCATATCTCTTAAGTGATAAGGGTTGTTCACCCTTAACATTTTTTTATTTATATGGCAACACAATTTTTGCTGGGTCAGCTAGTACATAACATTTATAAAATGTACACAACTTTGCAATTAATGGTCGTGTGTAAAATAAAACTGAAAATAATAAACATAAATTAGTAAAGATACTTCGCCGCCTTGAAATTGAATGAAGCCACAAACGGCTTATTAGTAAGTTCTTTTTTTAATTCTTGACAAATAAAAACATTTTTAGAGAAAATTTACAAATAAATAACTAATACTGCGTAATTTACATAATAAATAAATAATTATTTCAAATATTTTAGGGACATTTTAGCACGGAGACGTGGCAAAACTTTTTTACGCAACTATTTCAATTCTCAAAACAAGAAAATGTACCCACATTTTCTTGTTAGGAGTGAGTAATCTTTACTAATCTATGATAATAAATATAAACAATTTTTAAATCGTATATTTTAAACCAGTCGATACATCTGTATAGATACATTCTTTCAAATTATATATTTATATAATAATAATTTATTTAGTTAAACTGTACTATAACATTTCTACGTAAACGATGTACTAAAACTATTATCGACAGTTTTGGACATTTTTTACCTTCTGTTCCATTATTTCATTGTCTTTGACAAGCATGCGTATCAATGGGAAAACCACCATACGTCCCGTTTTTAACGGGACAGTCCCTTTTTTCGATTGTTCGTGCCGTTGTCTCCGAAATGAACCGTTGCCATTGTCAATTAAGTAACAGTAAATATTATAATTATGAAAAAAACATGGGGTGCTCCATTTATCAGTTTTCATAAAGCGCCCCACATTTTTTGCACAATTATACTATTTACTTTTCCTTAAATGATTCCTAGATTGAAAATTATTTTCTACTTTTTAGTTAATTTTATCATAAAATCGTGTTTTTTTATTATTTTTAACTATATTTTTTCAAGTAAAAAGTATTTGACATAAAAAAATCGATGTCCCGTTTTGACTGAAGTAATCATTGGTCACTATATTCCATTGTCAATATTTACGTTTGCGTACACTTGAAACGCAAGGTCAAACACTAGTTGTCTTTTTTTATCACATTGTTCTAATAGCTCTGTCCCTTATAGAACATTTGTCTATGTAGTTAAAGGTAAGCGTCGCCACGCCAGAAATCTTTTTTACGTGCGGCTATAGATGTTTCACATCAAAAGTTACATTTAGTAAACCAAATCAATTGAAAATCTTAAATCATCTAGAAAATTTATTACAAAAGATAGTAGAAAGAGTACATATTTTTCGAACGTGACAAGCTTTAAAATTTTTAAGCAACATAATTTATCTAAAAGCCATAAAACTATACGAGTGGAGTCTGCAGACACGCCCGTCTCCATACAAGTATCCTGGCGGAACGCCAAGGATAAGGGTATGGCCTCCGGGTCATCTTCAAGCACACGAAACCGAGAGAAAAACCAACCTTAAAAGAAAGTAGGGGCGCTCAATTTCCCCCGCGACAATGTTTCCATTAAACCTTTTCGTATCACCTCAACTCACCTTGCCATCGACACATCTGCTATCGGAGTGAACTTTATGACAATGTGTATAAGATTCAGCTTCGATTCTTCGATATAGCTCCAACCTGCAGATCACTGCTGTCTTCACTGCGGGCTCCATTTTCTACGTTTATGAATGTACCATACCTCGCTTCGAACCTCGGTGCTATCGCAAAACGTGAATGAAATTGAACCGGCGTCGAATCTTGATGAATATCAGCATATTTTGTATCGGGCTTTGATGGTTAAACGACAAATATTCAAAAGCATCATGCATGTACAATCTTTAAACGTTTATAATAAATAGTTATCAAGCGTGGTTTGCATTATACCAGGATTTATTTTTTCGTTTTCAACCCATTATTGTCCCACTGTATGTTGTGCGAATTGGTAGCCTTCATACCTCTTTGACAAGTTTTTTTTATGGTCCTTCAGGCGTGTACCTCACATTTAATTTCTATAATATGTTTAAAATATGATCGAAACGTTCTTTTTACCATTTCGCACTTTTGGCAATACAGTGGACTATGACAAACTTTTCATTAGGACTTTTTCTGAAAGGAGTTCTCTGCAGTGGAACTGACAAAGGTATAAAGATTGTGTATTTATACAAACTCCATATAATATAATCTCAGTATTTTAACTTTGATCGCCGTCACAAATTCAGCGAAAGAGTAAGAATTCTAGTTAAAGGGATGTAGTAAAGGATATGTTTTTTTTTATTTTCGAACGGTATTAAAACGTATAAAATAGATTTGTTACGCTGGGAAATCGGAATTTAACAAGGTCCGAAGTCAAACCTTATCGTACGTAGCAATTTAGAGAGGCCAGCGTAAATAGAGACTTCTTTGTTAAAGGAACCTTTGTTGGAAAGCGTAATTAGAACAGAGGAAATACTTTACACGACAAAGGTTTTGTTGCAACCGAACGCCTGATTTAAAGAGTATGTATTTTTATGTCTTCGATTATTCAAGATTATTTGATTATGGCTTAGGATTAATTGATTATGGATTAATTGAATGAATTAATTAATTATTTGTTTAGGATTGATTGGAAAAGGCTCATAATAAGTATGTAATATTTGTGTTGCATTTTCAATTATGACAGATTACTTATGTAGTGAAGCTATATTTCAAACGATTTTGGCAAATTCAACATAGTTTTGGCTGCGATGACGCTGATGATGACTGATGATAAGCTCTGTTTAAGCAGATATCAGATATTAAATCAGAAATTGATCTGTAACTGTTAGTGGGTTTATCTATTTTTCTGTCTGTATACATTGCAGACAAACCTGGAATACCATTTTGCATATTTTTTTTAAATTACTGTAAGCATGGTCCCGACTTAAAATCCAGTCTCAATTTTATCGCGTTTAGATTCTCTCACGAACGGAACCAACCAAGTGCTAAAATTGCCAATTAGACTAATGAATGTGGAACATTTTGAGGCGTCATTTTTGAGGCTATTTTCGAAAGTGTTATGATTGTCTCGCCAAATTTAATCAGAATAAAACGAATAAATTAAGTAAGGAAATCTTCTAGTAAACGAAGGTAAAATATTTATAAAAATAATTAAAGAAAAAACAGGTGACAAAAGAAAATACTCTTTCATTACTCTTCCGAATTTCTATTCTTTTTTTGTTTGGTAGCTATTAAAGAGCTTTAAGTGTAATAAAAAAGTTTAATAAAAATTTAAAAAAATATGGTCGAACATAAACTGTTGGACGAACTCGTACGTATTAATAGGTAAGGCAAACATAGGCAAGGCAACCATTTTTTCCCGCGTTTATCAACCGATAATTTTTATAGCTATTGCATGAGGCTTTAGATTCATCAATAAAAACACTCAATTTTTCAATAATAATAATCGAATTTGGACCACTAAAAGAAAATTGGAAAATGTAAACACCGATTCACTTACGTGTCGTTTCCCATGTAAATACTGTACTGGGAACATTACGTTCAAACACCCGAACAGTACGGCACCTGCATAGTCATTATACGATACTCCCCAAAATCTGAAGTTGCGGGCTTATTTCGCTATGCAAGGCATTCAGCTTTATTGATATAGAATATTGGAAGCACAATAGCGTCAGCGACATATTTGAATTCAAAACGTTTTCTGTTTTGTATTGTTTTTAAATTTGGGCTTTGCTGGGTACAGTTTAGGGTTAAATTTGTAGGAATGTTGCTCCGAAGGTTTGGTACGTCGATTTGTGAGCGTAGTAGGTAGTTGGCAACGGGCCAGCTGTGAGGCGGTATCCCGGCTCGTGGCCAGAAGGCCTGCCCCGCAACGCTTTATCTATTCAGAATTGAGAGGTGTAATAATAAAATCGTCTGACCACGTTTCACAGTGCCCCCGGCATAGGCACCTCATAACTAAATTGAAATTTTCGATACCTCAGGTCGGTTATGTAAATAGAAGAATGAACGCTAAAGTGAAACACTCACCCTCGGGCAGGTGGAGTGGGCGAAAGTTTCGAACTACAAAGTCAAACATCTAAATATCAATTTCATGATATTTCCATTACTCAAATGAATTATGAGATTTTGATCATGTTTTGGAATGTTTGACGGAAATTATTTGGACGTTTGAATCCGGGAACAGCGGTTTAGTTGATATATTAATAAATAATCGGCAGACGAAGTGTAGGACGCCCTCCGGCACGCTGGACCGACGACCTTAAGAAGGCTGGTGGTAGTGGCTGGATGAGAGCAGCGGAGGACCGAGTGTTGTGGCACACCTTAGGGGAGGCCTATGTCCAACAGTGGAACGATAAAGGCTGAAATGATGATGATGATGATGATGATGATTAATAAATAATATTAAATTAATTCTTGTCTTCGGAAAATAAAATATTTCAAAGCATTGAAATTTCAACATTTGTACAATAATTGCAATATTATGTAAAAAAGTCAATCTATCGAATACGTTTTAGGATACCAAGGTAAAGAAGCTTATATTTCATATATAATGTGTACTGATTACTATTTATTATTTAAGGCTTTAAGTATTAACGTAAACAAGCTGATATTTCATATATAATGTTTATATATAATGTTTTAAGTATTAATGTGAATTAATACATTCATTAACTCGTAACAAGTGCCCAATAATTTAATAATGTGGTCTAAATAAATGCGGTTAGCAATTAATCATCGGATGCAGTTTGGGCCATCAATATGGGTGACCACAAATTATGTTCCCGGAAATGAAATTCCGGGGGAATCGGGAATCTGGTGAAATTTAACGTAGAACTGTATGCACCCCACGTCCTTAGGGAGCTTTAATGACAGTGAGAGGGACCACCGGGATGAGAAGTGCAATTTGCAGAGATGAAAGACAAATAAAAAACCATGGAGTAATTGCATTGGCATGAGCAATCAAAGACAAGTGCTCCAACATTCATTATATTTGACGCTAATTTGAATCTTATTAAGCAAAAACGCATTCGTTTACCTTTAAAAAAATTCAAGCACCTATATATTGAAAAGAAATTGAAACGAAAAGGAATGGATTAGGATGTTTATCCCAATAGATGGCGTTAAAAGCAGAACTGTTTTATTTGAAGGTAGAAATCCCTTGTGATGCGATTCAGGCAGTACCACCACCACGCCTATTTCTGTCTTTTAACGAGTGTAAAGCATTGCTGTGATCTGTATTGAAAGTTGTGGTAAGGGAGGAAAGCTTATCCGAGGCCTTCCAACTTACTCCTCTGAGGTCACACAACGATGGCCCACTGTTAGTAGGTCTCTAATTTTATCTATGATTGATTACAGATGTTAGTATCCTTAGGTGGATTGCACGCTCGTTAGCACGTTCTAAATTATCAAAGACTAAGTTTTTGTTGTAGTATTATTTGCAAATAAATATTTCTTTCTTTCTTTCTTTCTATTTTAATTTCTCATATAACACATGTAGTTAATAGACAGATTCTTTCGTTAATCTATGTAGATAGACTTATAAAAGTTATACTTATTTACAATTCCATACAAATCATTGCATCTGAGAGACAACATCGAACCGCATAAGATCAATAAACTCAACTCAATAAAGTGGCAAAGGATATACGCGTCAAGATGATAAAGATATCATATTGATTCAATTTAAATTCGTCTAGTGAATCTGGAGATAAAGCGGGTCATGTCATTTGTTGCTGGGAACAGAGGCCGGAAATATGCGATTATTGCATTATCTGTTTAAAATAAAGAAGTTATATGAAAAAATAAATGGTATTGAAGACTATACTAGTAGTTGTAGAGTTGCCTGGTTTTCCTGTGGTAGTTTAAGATTCGGTTGCATGTGAAAAAATACTTGTTTTGATGATCCTGTTTATATGAATGATCTCCAGTTCAAATCCAGATTAAGAAAATTTGTTAAAAATAATTACACTTAGTGGAGGAAAGGTGGACTTAATGCTTTGATTTTTATACTAGTTAACGGAGAGAATAACGAGGTAGCTTTGGAAAAAAACAAAGGCAAACAAATGAAACTATAAAAAATGCAAAATTAGAATGTGCATATTTTTATTCGTACATTAGGTTCAAATCATAGACAGATATTTGGTTCTTGTCTAGGTATATGTAATATTTTCGTACAGTCCGTAAGAAATCCTAATAAACCGCACATTAATTTATCTGAATAATTAATTCACAAAACCCTTCCTACATATAACATTGAACTACTATGAGTAAGCGTATGAACAGCCCAAATAGAGTGGATCAATCGAAAATTAGTTTATCGCCGGCTTTAAACCGTGTTGCCCATTGACAGCCAGCCTTAATTCTGTAACCGAAAGTGACGTGTCAACCTAATCCGTAAACGAATCAATCATGACCGCTGCGTCGAATCGAATCGCAATGGTTTTCGTGCAAACATGTTAGTGTTACTACATTACGCAATTGATGTTACTTAGATAAATTTGTAGTGTTGCTTTCGTGGACTTCAATATTGCGAATGTTTGTTATATCTCTTTTAAACATATGAAAGAAGTTTTAAACTAAAAGTGGTAGAACCCGTTGTGGTTGACTCCGGCGGCACCACCGCCATGCATATTTCTATCTAATAACAGCAGTGTTAAGCGCTGTTGTGTTCTGGTTTGAAGGGTATAGGGTGACTTACTTTTCCGAGGCGTTCTAGGTTAGTCCTCAGAGATACCGGCGCTGCTGTGGCCGTCCTCGGGTAGGAATATCTAATCCTTTCTGGGGTTGATTGCAGATGTCCATGGGCGCCAGTAGCCACATAACATCAGGTGGACTGCATGCTCGTCTGCTACTTATATATTATAAAAAAATATCAATCGCAGTTCTTTCTAGTCCTACAAAGCTAAAGATAAGAAGTCCGTATCATTAGTTACGGTTGGCAGCAAAAATGCTAAATGTACGTGTGGGAGTGGCGACCGCAGCTGATTGATCGATTACACTGTCCGCCGCAATTTCACTGCCCATTGAGCTATTACGCTACTTCACTGGTGTTTTATTGCACGTACTTGCTTGTTATTTATTTATTTATTCTTTGGGAGCATTTGAACAATGCAATATCGTAGTAAGGAAACGTAGGCAGAAGGAACTACTCCGGTTGCGTTCCTTTGGAGATCCCGGAGTCCTAAATTAATTTATTAACAAAATATTATAATAGGTATAACCTTAACCTTCAAATCTTTATATGTTGTAAACATTCGTTGTAAAAAGTGGGAAGATATAGAAATCCCATTGCCTTTAGATATACTAATATAAAGTTACTTGACAGTTCGAAAAAAAAAGTTTTAAACATTTTTAATACCCATGGTCTACTCACAGAATACACACAAAAATTTGTTCACTATTGCCTAAACTTTACCTATTATGATCAGATCAGCCAAATCCAAGGCCATTTAGACGACATACCCCAAAATACGAGTATATGTATATCGCGACATAAAAAGTTATTAAATAAAGACTGCACCACGCAGGTGACGATATACATACATACATAGTTTAATTCTCACCGACCCGCGACTATATTTGCAACTATTTACTTAAGCGAAATAAGTTTTAGTTTCAACCGCGCTTAAACTCCAGATAGGGGAGATATCTAGTAGCCGTTTGAAAATCTCCGCAAAGTTTATTTCACACATAACTCCACTTGATGGATGCAAGCAACCCTCTGAAGTAACAGTACTTTTCCATTTCGCATAAATTTAACTCAAATGCACTGTATTATGGTAAGTACTGCAGATTTAAGGGACTTGTTTGAATGCGATCGATAACCGACTTTTACCTGATATTTACTCCTATGAGGTTACTTTAGCTTTTGGACATCTGTAACTAAATTCAAATAAAAGTAGTAGTACATAAAGTCTGACACAGATGCATAATTGCCTTCGAAAACTAAGTTCAAACTTAATGTTTCATAGAAGCAAACTTAATACGTTTTCAATTTAAATTGGGGCTGTACTACATAGCTGCTATAAAACAAATATAAACATAACTGTACCTACCTCAAAGTTTAATGAAACATTATTTATTAGGTATTAAAAATCTTACAATGTAGTTTCATTAACTACATCAGTAGAATTAATGTAGGTAATGTAATAAAAATATATGGTTGTATGCTATGTAATGTAATGCATAAACCAGCTCATTAATACAGATTATTACAGATAATATAAAGGGGAGTAATTAGATTAATAGGTGTGTGTATTAAAAACAAGAAAATGGTTTCTTACTTACTCGTATCGTCAGTAATATAGGTAGTAAAGAAAATGAGCATAATAACTTATCGCCTGTCGCTTAACCACATGCAGTGAAGCGAATTAATATGTCGTATGCAATAGTGTTAAGTGGGGATAAACAGTGGATCAGTTAAGATTTAACGTAAAGAGTAGTGCCGTCACGGGAATAAGACTTAGGCGGTATTCCTTTCAGTGTTAGTAATTTAATTTGCTAAATGGAACGCTAAGGCGGCTTCTTGCGTACGTTTTATGCGAGAGATATTATTCCGTATTGTATATTCTACGGCTTTTTATATTCTGGGCTAATGATATGCTTCTTCGACGACTGGTCAGCTGTAAATTTAGTTCTTGTTCTATTTTTGCGAAATGACGTGTGTTTTATGGATTTTGAGATTTACACTGGACTTTGAGACTTAACGCACAAAAGTGGACATTTACAACTTCCCTTACTCAAGTCCGTAAGCATTTGAATCTTTAGATTTTTTTTTTTTACATTATCATAAAAGCCAATACGGGCAATTATTATTTAGGAAATGGCAAATATTTGAAAAAATAATTTTTCATACTTCTTTAATAACATTTCTTCCCAAATATGTTCTAAATTTGTAAACAAGTGAACGATTGAAATATAACCATCAAACATACGAACAAAATGTGATAGAAGAGTTCCCAAATAAACCATGTAAAACCTCTATAAACGTCAACTGTTAGCCATTCAAATTCTATATTGTCAAATAACCACAAACAATGTGAAGGAATACATCACCCCGTCAAGGTCTATGGGTGGTGGGGGTACGCAATAATGCAGCCCCCATTTGTCAGGATAAACTGGCTCTGAGAAAAACTGGGCTTACTTGCCAGCAAATATTTCACCAAACTTGTTTGTTTCAGCCGCAAGTGTTTTGTGGAATTAGGAGTATTCTGACGTGTTACGTAAAAATGTGACGTCATATTTGGAGTGTTGGATGTTGATTGTTTTGTATTTGTTCTCATTGTCAATTAAGAAGATTTTATAGAGGTTCTAGTATACATTGCCCGATAGTAGTTTGCGTAAAATCATAAGTGTTTAACAATAATCTATACAAGTATTAGAGGTCTAAATCAAATAATTATTTTCTTTTTTTTTAACTTCACTTTAAAAATCTAAGGTACGCTTATCGTATGCAAAGACAATATTATATTTGAACTTGAGTCCGCCGAGAGTAAAGTTGAAATTCATACTCCTTCGCTATATGCGTTTTAGTTGCACTGTAACTTGCTCTTACCTATATTGTGCTTACGACATAAAATATACATATAGGCAGTAATTGGCCGTTAGATGCAATAAGCTAATTTGTCCTAACTTTTTGCTAGACATTATGCCATTATACCAGATTTTCATACCCACCCCGCGAACTCGAAACAAACTTTGATATAAAAAGACATGGAGGTTCACTCATGTACGAAAATATTATTTTAATGGACTGCTTTTAAATAGCTTAAAAGCCTTTGCAGCGTGAATTGAATTGCATTTAAAAATGTGTGGAAAGCAAAGAGCTTCAGACTTTTCACAGTTTTGTACATACGTTGGTTAGGTTCAGGGCTTGTTGTATCGAGAACGAGTAACGATCAATTAAATTAGTAGTTAAACAATAATATTTTATAAAATAAAGTACTAATATATTTTATTTCAAATATTATGCTACTAGAGAAAAGTGTAGGTTTTAATGAACTCAGTAACACAAATTAAGCTAATATTCTTTTAATAATGTATTAACATTATTTATAGAAATACAATTTAATATAATATTTTTATAAAATTTTTATCAAGTCAACAAAAATGTGAAATTTAAATCTGCATTATTTTAATGATAGATGTAAAGAAGAAATTATGTTTGTTTTTAATTATAAATCTTGCGGAAGATTCTTTTTTACGCGGAATGTTCTTTTTTAGATTTATTTTATAATTTTACGAAAAAATATGAAATAGCTTGTCGCTTACTCACCCGGAGTGCGACATAGCAGTAAATAAAATAAAGTTGATCATGAAAACTACACTCCATGCCTGTAAAAGGAGAACTATGGAACCTTTTTAGGACCTTTTTTAGCAAAACTGTCAACGCCATTCGGCTAAATTTATTCGTTGTGTTGTTTTAAAGTTGTCCGACGGTCGCTGCTCAAATACGAATTTAAATTTGAGGTACAGTTTGAAAACTATTATTTGATACTGCGGTTATACTCGTAGGGTCACTTTCAAAGTGGCTCTATTGATTTTTATTAGCGGATTTTAGGAGTTAAATCTACGTAGATTTTATGTCTGGTTATGTAGGTGGTAGGACCCTTGGTGAGTTGACATTATTCTTACTAGTTACTTTGCCATATTTTGTTTTGAAAAAGTTAGTACATCAGACTGACTTAGGTGAGGAGTTCCAGAAGTGTTCAAGTGTTGCAACGTAGGTTATGGATTTCAGAAAATGTCGTCTATGTAAGAGACAAAGCAGATCGTAATGTAGACATCCTTAAAATATATATGCATTTACTATACATTTTTACAAAAGTAAGTAATACGTTAAATCATTTAAATGTCCATTACCCTCACATTCATATGATTTAACGTAATAAAGCGTGAACTTACTAAAGTGAAATCACTATAAAAATCGAATTTTCACTAGATCTTTTTCGATCACCGAGTAATGTATTCATACGTATCCCGCAAGTTATGCCGATGCACGGGCCCCGAAATTCGGAGGGCAACCAATTTACCACAACGTGATGGGAATATTCCCGTTTATTCCCACTAATGCCTGATTGTTGCCCAGCAACCGGGGTTTGCGCGACTTTTTTGCCAGATTAGTCCGCGATACGTATGGGATAATTGGCTTCCTGTCACAAGTAAAGGAAAATATTTTCTAATTAGGTGATTTATATGTCTGTACAGTGTGAGCTTATATATCTGTACATTGCGACAGTGATAGCCTAGTTAAGAAGCACAGCTTCTCGATTGAAGGGTCTGAGGTTGGCATTTGAACCTCGGCACGGACCTCTGATTAGAAATTAATTATCACTTGCTGAAACCTGCATACCGGAGAGATTTATAAAAAAATATATCTCAATGGTATGTGAAGTCTACCAATACACACTTGGTCAGCGCGGTGGACTATGGCCTAATCCTTCTCATTCTGAGAGAAGATCCGTGAAGACAGTGATGGGTTGATGATGATGACAGTGTGAGTGTCGGCAGCGTGAATGACAGTGGAGTGTAATGTTTTTCGAGCGCGCGTTTGTTTTATCCTTTAGCGCACTCTGCAACTCTGTTGAATAATCAGTATTTAGGTTTTACCCAAAGGGTAAAAACGGAAACCTATTACTAAGCCTCCACTGTCCTCCACCCACTACACTGTGTTTGTATAATAATTCTGTAGTTGTCATTTATGTACCAAGGAAGGAATTTAAAAAAAATCTGAAATTCTTTCGAGTATTGAAAAACGTACAAAATTGATGTATGTTTTTATAGTCTGATGTAAGTAAACCTTTTTATTGAAATAATACCCAGTCGCAACTACAACTACCAACTAAGAGTTGAGCTAAACTTGTTCAGTTAAACTATCAATACAGTTATTTAATTATTGCTGTGTATAAACAATACATATTAATTTATTATTGAAACAAATTATTATCCTTCTTTCGATACGATTTGTAGCCGACGAGAGTTTATTTTTAAGGGAGTTTGAACAGCAGTTAATCTTTCTTAATCCTTTAAGCTTTTGAGTAATCGATTAGGTGAACGACGGAGATTTATTTTGTATTTTTCACTTACAATTTACAAGTGTATTAAGAAAACCTATTACACAGAGTGTATGATATGTTTTATTAACTTATTTTTTACAGTATATAGTGTCAAACAAGACTTCATGCATCTAAGTATTGCCATATATATTTTTTAATTTAGTTTGAAAATGTGACCTTATCGTTTCATAGCGATCTCTACCTCTGGGTAGAAATGAAAAGGAAGTATAAATAAAACAAGTGTTGAGGAATTTTTTTATATCTCATTTGTTTCTTACCTTTCTGATGCAACACATCCAATAACTACATACATACCTATATCTTATCTATATTGAATTTATAATACAACCTTAACGTACATTTATATTTCATTGTTTTCTATATTTATCCTAATGTCGTTTTTTTTCTTTACAGGTAAGATACAAAACGGTGTAAGTGAAAAAAGAAACAACAAGACGACACAGTGTAATAAGATCGCTACTGCAAACTGAAGGGTAACTTCCTCTCCACAAACTAACTTCTGTTCTACTGTATAAAAGTACAAAATGCAGTACAAAATGACTATTTGTGAAATATATCTACTGTAGAAATTGAGTAGCAAACGAGCAAGACAGTGTGTGGTAAGTCAGTAAGTGGTTACCGCTACCCGTAGATGGTTTGAAGGTGGTAGAACCCTTTGTGGTTCCACTCCGGCGGCACCACCGCCACACCTATTTCTACCTAATAACAGCAGTGATAGGCGCTACTGTGTTTCATTTTGAAGGGTGTGGTAAGGGAGACAGACTTTTCCGAGGCGTTCCAGCTTAGTCCTCAGGAGTAGCGGCGCATCTGTGGCCGACCTCAGGTACGAATATTGAATCCTATCTGGGGTTGATTACAGATGTCTATGGGCGGCAGTAGCCACTTACCATCAGGTGGACTGCATGCTCGTCTGCTACTCCTATATTATAAAATAAATAAAAAAAAATATCTTCGATTCGGTGGCGACCTCTAATTTGAATTAGAATTTCTCGTGTAACTGTATCCTTCAAAATATAACACAGTAGCGCCGTTATAAGGAAGAAAAAGATGTGATTTGGCCATATCAGTAAAACCTCTGAGAGTTCTTCTATCGTTAGTAACAAGTTTTTTTTTGGACTAGGCTTCACGGCCTTAACAGGCCTAATTTCTGGCTTATGGAAATTGTTATATTTTGATCTTTGGGAGGCTAAAATTTGAGAGATTAATAATAAAGGACATTGCATTAATAAGCCATTACTGTCCCACTACTGGGCACGGGTCTCCTCTCAGAATGAGTGATTAGGCCTTAAAAGACGTTTATCAATAAGTTAATCGTGTACAGAAAGATTATAGAAAGTATGAAAAAAGAACTTATATCGTTAAATTATACACTAGAAATTATGAACAAATTTAAATATTTATATCGTCAAATAATACACAGTTAGTAACGCCTACTTGTTAACACAAGTTCCTTTGTTCTTACCGCGTGTCAGTTTCGTACATTTGTCAGCGGTTCCCAACCCGCGGTGTTATTGCTTTATACCTATCCTGCGGATAATTTATTGTTACTTTATTTTCTTTTGTGCGGATTGTGATGAGGCCGAAACGTTTTCTCTTACGTTATGATTTGTACGTTAATTGTGTTGCTTTTCCTTGTTTGTACAGCGGTCTATAGAGTGTTGGCGTGTGGGAAATGTTAATTTTATTTTCGTAGACTACGCAGTTTATAAATTTGATAATAGATGTGCTGTGTGTTGTGTGATTGTAAAAATGTTAATGTGATTGTTATTTGCTTGATAATAGATTTAAAAACACAGTGTCGGTTTTTTGACAATTTCAACACCGAAGGGCATATTCGTCACAGAATGATAAGGAAACTTCTACCTTATTACACCTTCAAACCCGAAGTTCCACCATATCTAGAGCATTATTCCTGTTGCGCTTGTTGAGGCCCACATGTGTCTTCAACCTGCGTATCAAATAATTTCCTGCAGTCTCTTAAAGATCCATATGTATACGCGTATGAAAGAATAGATACAAGTGACACGCATGCAGAAGGGATTTTTTTTTATAATATAGGAGTAGCAGACGAGCATGCAGTCCACCTGATGGTAAGTGGCTACTGCCGCCCATGGACATATGTAATCAACCCCAGATAGAATTAGATATTCCTACCTGAGTTCGGACACAGCAGCGCCTAACACTGCTGTTATTAGGCAGAAATAGGTGTGGCGGTGGTGCCGCCGGAGTCGAACCACAAAGGGTTCTACCACCTTAGAAAGGCGATGTGCGAAAACACGCATGTCAGGAAAAGCACCTTTAATATCATTGTCACGGACCTGTTCCATATAGATTTGTCATTTAACTCACAAGATAAAAGATAAAAGTTTATATAGAATCCACTATACTTATCACGAAAATACTTCAATAGTAATGTTCCCAATTATCAAACATACCTAATGTTATCATGGTTCCTCGAAACGTGTTTACACACAGATAATCATATTTTGTTATCGCGGAAGGATACTATTGGTGCCGTTATTACGTACATATTTCCACAAATAGACGTAATAATGTGAAGGATAACAGCCTTCGTATTTTGTTATTGGGTTATTTTGTTAGCTCATTTTATGTACCTACAGTGTTTTTTGTTCCCAGATGGTTAAATGCCTATTGTGTCTTATATAGAAATCTTACGTATTTGATATTCTAAGAAGAAAAAGGTCATGCTTTTTTGTTAGTTTATAAATTATTACAAAAACAGTTAAAATGTAGGTTCTACATACTGGTCAAGTGCGAAACCTTGCAAAAAAAATGAAAAATCCTTCGTTGAAATAGTTAACAGATAAATTGAAATGGTTACACAGTTTTTGCTTTAGCTAGAACTCTAAAAGTCACGCAGGTATTTTTCTTTTAAAGAAATATATTATACCCGTGTACAAAAAAAATCAATTCATCCGAACGCATTAGTTTCATCTTAAAACGAAGTAAAAGTACTAATCCAGCTCCAATTAGGACAACAGAAAGTCTTTTAATAAATAAAACAAAACGTTCAATTGTCTGTACAATCTCGTAGACGTCCGCCCGCATATCTCCTTTATCTATTGAACGACGACGAGATTATAAGTGAATTTAGCTAAATTACACGAGTGTTATTTAGACTGAGGCGCGATAATTCTGTTTGGTGTAACCGAGACACGCATTATTCATTCAAATCAAGTTAGGCGAGGACGTGTGTCTCAGTTCACCGTTTGGAGCGACACGAGGATATAGGGATGGCAATTCTTTCAATGAAGATCGATTCTTGAATCGATTCGAATCGAAGTGCAATAAATCGATTCACAAAAAAATCGAGGCCCAAAGAATCGATTCTCCAAAAATCTACCTTCGATCTTTTCAGCTGAAAAGGACGAGGATAACGAAAATCATCATCATGGTCATCAGGACCAAACTAGTACTAAAATACGTATCCGTCAGCAAAAAAATGTCTGTCTAAATCTTCGTCGAACTTTACGAAGTTGGTTGATTTTCTAGAGTGATAGATCGATTAAAAAATCTATTGTTTTGGCCCAAAAAGTAAATTTTTCATTTAATCGATCTCAGAGCCCCAGCCCTAAGAATATTTTAATTCACGGACACATTAATTTTATAAAGCGGGTTCGCGAACGTGCGTGTAATATTGTACGTTTTCTACTCTAGGGGATTACGGAATATTACTTTTAATTTGCGCCTTTAACCTCGCGTGTTGCCGCTTTATTATTGTAACGTACACTGACGACGTGTTATTAACGTGTGATTGTCGGATATGCATATTTCTTGCGGTGTCGTTTGGTTTCTTGTTTTGGTACAAAAATTGGATGGCTTCGAGGTCATAACATAGCTAAAAACAGCTTTCGAAATTTATAGAAATATTTATAACAAAACACACGAATCGATGAACGTAGAAAACGAAATTACATAAGACCGTTTTCAATTTTATATCCGTTACGCTTCTCTCTGACTTTATATTCGCTGAATTGAGAAAAAATAAAGTGGATGAAGTTGAATCTGTCAAAACGAATGCGTTTTTCGATAGTTTGCATCTTAAACTGCTAACTCAACCGTTAACAAGCGCTTCTGATATCAGTTTTCCATATCGATATGAAAGCCAACACAGTTACGCAACCGTTATAAAATATATATTATAGCTACAAAACTCGAAGAACAAAGGACAGGATGTGACAATATCGATCGGGGATCACTGGAAAACGGACATCGAATACCTTTGCGATGTCAAAGAATAAATTAATACAAAGGTGTCAACCCGGTCAAATGGATAACACCGCTAAGGGTCACAACGAGGCAAATTAAATGAAACGGAAAACTGAATAAAAGGTAAAAAGCGAGAACAAAAAACGGTACGTAACCCTTCGCTTGGAAGATATTGTAAAGTTATTTTTCTTTAATTATCGATGCCATTGTAACGATAACCTGGAGTATTGGGTATCGCCAATTTGTACCAGATGCTTTCGACGAATTTCTTAGATATGAGGTTTCTTGATCGAGAAATTGTTTTATTAAATTAATTTGTAACTATCTACAATGTCATTAATATCGACCAATTAGTATACCACTTCTAGGAACGGTTCCAGAATAAGAAGGGTTCAGGCTACTCTACGCTTTCCAATTGCGGATTGGTGTCTACCAACATGTCCACATTTTTGATACAATTTCTTAAAGATGTACAGAACCTTAAAAGCGTATGGATAAGAAAGGCGAGCAATCCAAAATGTACTTCATTCTACAGGCGAAAGACAATCGTATATTCTGGGCAAATCACGATACATGAGAGTACTATTCCCAAACAATTTATGGAGGTTCTAAATAGGCCCCCGTGGGGTAAAGGGATCAAAGCGGGAACTGATTGTAAGTCTTGACCGGCGTTAGTAAGTCAGATTAATAATACCTACTGACATACCAAACCGACTTCCCTTTATCTCTTCTAAAATTAATAATATTATCCAGTAATACAAAGTGCGTTACCAAATTCCGTAATATAAATTTCATTGGAATTAGAACATGTATTGGATTTGGTAAGATACATAGTTTTACGCGGCGTTGAACTTAGTCCTGAGGAGTAGCCACGCATCTATTGCCAAACTCAGGTAGGAATCTAATCTTACCTAAGATTGATTGTAGATGTTTATAGGTGGTAATAACCACTTACCATCAGGTGGAGTTCATACTCATGTGCTACTATACTATATTACAAAAACTGACCCGGCAAACGTTGTGTTGCCATATAAATAAAAAAATATTAAAGGTGAAAAACCCTTATCACTTAGGGGTATGAAAAATAGATAGTAGCCGATTCTCAGACCTACTGAATATGCATATAAAATTTGGTGAAAATCAGTAAAGCCGTTTCGGAGGAGTTAGGTAACTAACATTGTGACACGAGAATTTTATATATAAGATATAGGTACGTACTACTCCCTTCACCACGCACCTATTACTTGATAGCAGTCAACGAGAACACTTCGGTCCTAGGAAATCCTTTTAGAAATAAAACCTTTTACCTTATCTTACAACAAAACACGTGTGGCACATAGGTGTTCGCATACGTTCCTTATCACGTAGCCTACATCCGGTTATCTTGACAAATGTTGACACTGCCTCTCGCGTACCCTGTGTGGAATTATTGTTGTACCTGGCACAAGGCTTTATGCTAACATTATAGTAATAGGTGGAACCTATATTTCTACAATTCTATAGAAAAGCTACACTTATGCTGAAGGTATTTTTAACGAGCTAATTAAGATTAGCTCTGATTATGTCTAAGATTAGCTGGATGTCGTTCGATGGATATGTCGACTGCCATTTTGTTTTCTTATCTGAATAACAACCACGTTTTCACTAATTATCGGTGAAGGAATATAGCGGGAGAAAAACTAAATGACTGAGGAATCTGTAGGAAAAAAGTTCACAAAGGTATGTGGAGATTACCAATCCGTACTTGGCCAGTATGGCCATGGCTATGACTAATGACTATGTATGACTGTGGCTTAAAATTTTCTCATTACAAGATGAGACATAAACCCATTTTAATGAAACACCTATTATTTGACCCAAACTGTATCATGTTACTAATAACACGAAAAATCGACTATGCCTATATAAAAATACAATCGACTATATGAAAATACATGGTATATATTAATTCCGAGTATTGACTGTTTATAATAAAATTAGGTGGAGACTTTTTTTGTAATATGGGAGTAGCAGACGAGCATGCAGTCCACCTAATGGTAAGTGGCTGCTGCCACCTGCTGCTATGGACATCTGTCATCAACCCCAGATAGGATTAGATATTCCTACCTGAGGTCGGCCACAGATGCGCCGCTACCCCTGAAGACCAAGCTGGAACGCCGCGGAACGTCTCCCTGACCACACCCTTCAAACCAGAACACAGCGCTTAACGCTGCTGTTATAAGGCAGTAATGGGTGTGGCGGTGGTGCCGCCGGAGTCGAACCACAAAGGATTCAACGGTCTACCACCTTCATAAATAGACTAATACAAGCTCTTTATTCTTAACTTTATTATAGTAATTTGCAAGCCTACTTTTATTTCACGTAACATAAAAACTCATATCGAAATCTTTATGACCGCGTATGTATTAAGTCGTAAATAGTGTTTATGACTCATACCTATATGTATGAGAATAACTAAGAGAACTGATTACATAACTGATCCACATATTAACATGACTTGTCATAAAGTTGCTGCCATCTGAGATACTTGAGTTATTGGCTAGAATAATGATTGATTAATATTATTGAGACCTATTATAGACTTTGCACTGCTTAAGATTAATGTTTCGAGTGGAATGGAAGGTTTTAACGCCACTTATAATTAATCTAATGTTTTGAAGGAATAGAAATTTCATTTTTAACCAATATATTTACTCAGTACAATACTCAGAGGTCTGAGTATGTTAGTCAAGTCATGAATATGGGAGAACTCTGTGGGGTCCGACTCGGGTCCAGCGCCACAATTATTTCTACAGCAGTGTTAATCGCAAAACGGAGGGCTTACGGAGGGAACCAATTATATGTGATTTTGATTACAGATGTCCATTAGAGTTGTAAAAAAGCTCTCAAAGGTTTGGGAAGTCTACTAATTTGTACTTGCCAGCGCGGTTGAATATGGCCTAACATTTTCATCAGATCAGAACGAGTTGATCATGACGTCATTAGAAGACTTTATATTACACGAGCTTTTGCACGCGGCATCGCTCGCGTTGCGAAGTAATATTTTCATCCTCTATTTTTTCCCCTGGGGGTAAAATTGATCAAAATCCTTTCTTAGCGGATGCCTACGTCATAACTTCTACCTGCATGCCAAATTTCAGCCCGATCCGTCCAGTGGTTTGGGCTGTGCGTTTATAGATCACTATGTCAGTCAGCCACTTCTGAGTTATATATATTTAGATTCCTATTAATTAGTTCTTATTACAATGAATGTAGAACAAACATTCATAATATTCACTATGGCACATTGTAGTACTACATATTATGTACCTATACCTACTCGTATGTGTGGATATATTGGCATGTAAACAGATGCCTCATAAACCTAGTGGAACGCGCCTTAGATAATGTTGTCCAGTGATTGATAGATTGAATTGAATAATTTACACCTAATTAGCAGGGTTAATGGCCTGCACTGAGAGCGAATCGATATAGTAATTAATTGTTATATGATGCGAAAAAGCATTAATTTTGATTTGCAAACGTGATTTTACTATGAATGTGAATTGTACATATCTAATTGTAAGGCAAAGATAAAGTTAGATAGATCAAGTTGACTAATTCGATAGCTCGCGCCTGTAACAATCATAGTACCAGTTAGAAAAAGAAAGGGTTCCTGATTCGATCCCGGGTCAGGCACTAAATGAAGAATAAGTATTCCGATCTGGCTTTAGGCGCTCGTGTTTTCAGCACCACAACACACTGAAACCTAATGAGAGACGAAATGACGCTTTAAGTGACGAAAGTGTTCAATACTTATTAAGAGTTCAGCACTTAACGATATCCATGGTCCGTTATTATTCATCGTTGTCGTTGTCGTTCACTTATCACCAGCTCATAAACTTATTATATTCCAAAAATATCCAAACACCAATAATTTAACAAAATAATATAATATCAATGAAACCTTCCATTCATCGGAAGGTTAATTTACGTGATCAGATGTCAAGGTTCCATTGAACTTTTCCAGACTATAAATGAATGATAAATGACTATGTCGGCATCAGTATAGGTCGCCCGATCAACCAATAACGCTTATGAAGAACAAATTTTGGAACAATAAGGCCATTCGCACACGACACTGAATAGTTTTAACTGGTTTACTTTGTATAGTTATTTGGTAAACGATTAATAATAGATTTATATCATATAAGGTGACAACATTGATAGCCCAGTGGTTAAGAAACTGCCTCTCATTCAAAAGGTTTGCAGGTCAAATCCCAGGCACGAATCTCTGATTTTAAAAAGTGAAATAAATTATTAATTGCTTAGTAAAATAATACATCGCTAGGAAACCTGGACGCGTAAGAGATCGAAAAAATCTCAAAGGTGTGAACCTTATTCGCACTTAGCCAGCGCGGTAGTTGATGACTGGCATGTTCAATATGACGTCACTACACTAAGTTCATCACGTAATCCAGTCTTAACAATCAGCACAATCGGTTGGGGCTACTGGCTTAAACTTTAGGAGAGATTTGACCCGCACTTACATGACTAAGAAAATAAGTTAATAAAAACTTTTACACAATCGTGCTAATACAGAGGTAGGTGTGTAGGCGGTAGAACCCTTTATGGTTCGACTCCAGCGGCACCAGTGCCACACCTGTTTCTGCCTAATAACAGCAGTGTCAAGCGCTGCCGTGTTTTGGTTTGAAGGGTGTAAAGGGAGAAATACTTTTCCGAGGCGTTCCAGCTTAGTCCTTAGGGGTAGCGGCGCATCTGAGGCCGACCGCAGGTAGGAATAATCCTATTAGTGTTATAGATGTCCTTGGGAAACAGTAGCCACTTAACATCAAGTGGGCTGTACGCTCGTCTGCTACTCTCTTATTATAAAAAAGTTAACGATAATCGTAGGTCAATTTGAATATTATAAGCATAATTATTACAGATTAGATTTAAACTAGTATTAAGTATAATTTATGGTCCCGTTGAACTGATGGCACGATAATAGATCTTACGACTGATGACAGTTTTATGATACTGGATGTCAACGTCAAAGAACAATAGGGGTTCAGGCTTTGGAAGACGTGAATATTTGGATGTATAATGGAATCCTGTCTGTATGAGGAATGGAGGAACAAATAAATTAATCATTATTTTACTCGGTTAGTACGGTTTGGTTTTATTAATTCTGTTCGTAAAACGACTTGTAATAGTTTGAGAATCGAATAAATGGGTCATTCTCTTTTTTAGCTTATCCAATTTCTATTTTACGTTCTCATTCATGTAAAATCAAAACCATTGGGCGTGAGACGTGACATGTTACTCAAAATAATTTGCTGATTGATTTAAATCATTACTAGTTCACTATGTGGTATACATACACTTATGCTTTCCTTTTTATGACGGAATTTAATACTAAACTAATAATATATGCATCTACAGAGTTACACTTGCTACTTACGAGTACTTTAATACTTACTACTTACTTTAATATTGAATGTAAGATAGTATATAAGACGGTAAAAAAAATATGTCCGTCATTTTTTTAATTTATGACGCTTGAATACGTTCCCGGAAAAATTGAAGATAGATGTAGTTTAGAAAAAGCTTTAGGTTAGTTGCAGAGTTTGTCGCGAAATCTTGCCTCGTATCTAGTACGAGGATACACGGGTCAATCATCCAGTAAGGCTCGCCATGAATAATTTCGCAGCGCCATGTCGCCCGTGCCAGCCAGTGACGGGCCGAGTCCCCACGGAACGCCCTCTCACTATAAATTTAAAGACCTAGAACGATCTTCTCCCGTCGCAAACTAGTCCGGGACATGCTAATCTCATTTTATAGTAAGTGTGTTGCCAATTGTCGAAAGAAAAATCTGGTGTTTTTTACAAATTTACTTTCCACATGCTTGTAAGTTTTTTATTGAGAAGTTCATATCTTGTAAGTCTTGTAACGGTCACACGCTAGCTATGTAAAATAAATAAGTAACATATTTATCAATGATAGAATATCTAAATTCACATGACCTCGAAAACTGGTCATGATGAAAAATAACATTGGATAAATTTACGAGCGCAATATACATATACATGGTAACAAGCTTTTAAAAAGGCACCAATTTATTAAAAAATATGGAGCCTCTTTAAAGGTGTTGTCGCTAAATCTTGCTCCGTATCTAGTACGAGGATACACGGGCCAATCCGCTAGCAAGGCCCGCCATGAATAATTTCGCAGCGCCATGTCGCCCGTGCCAGCCAGTGACGGGCCGAGTCCCCACGGAACGCCTTCTCGCTATAAATTTAAAGACCTAGAACGATCTTCTCCCGTCGAGTAACTAGTCCGGGACATGCTAATCTCATTTTATAGTAAGTGTGTTGGCAATTGTCGAAAGAAAAATCTGGTGTTTTTTACATATTTACTTTCCACATGCTTGTAAGTTTTTTATTGAGAAGTTCATATCTTGTAAGTCTTGTAACGGTCACACGCTAGCTATGTAAAATAAATAAGTAACATATTTATCAATGATAGAATATCTAAATTCACATGACCTCGAAAACTGGTCATGATGAAAAATAACATTGGATAAATTTACGAGCGCAATATACATATACATGGTAACAAGCTTTTAAAAAGGCACCAATTTATTAAAAAATATGGAGCCTCTTTAAAGGTGTTGTCGCTAAATCTTGCTCCGTATCTAGTACGAGGATACACGGGCCAATCCGCCAGCAAGGCCCGCCATGAATAATTTCGCAGCGCCATGTCGCCCGTGCCAGCCAGTGACGGGCCGAGTCCCCACGGAACGCCCTCTCGCTATAAATTTAGAAGGCCTAGACCGGTCCATGCGATGTAACGGGTGAGAGACATGCTAATCCGAGATGACTGTATTTTAAGATCGTATAAACTTCCTCTTCATGTTTTCATTTTCATGTAAGTGATACATGAAAATGAAATGTGATTTATTCACATTATGAAAAGCTTTAGTACTGAAGTGCAATTAGTATCTAAACGTGGACAGTTTATCATTATTGGGCTAATATTTGTAAAGAAATTCTAATGTATTTTTTGAACTGCAGTAAGGATTTTCTTAAAATAACACACCTGATATATTTCGCTGATGTTGAAGACTAACGATAGTTATGAATAATTATTAATCTGTCGAATGTTTACTTACTTAAGAACAAAACTTGAAAATTTCGTGGTATTACATTCACCGAGAACATTTTTATAGATTTACGTTTACCTTTAACAATCTGATTCTCCTAATAAAGTACTTTATTCTTCACCTAAGTGTTATAAAACAGTCATCAACTTCCACCATCTAAAAACTATAACATTTTACATTTCGATTCAGTGTGAAGTTAACGCATTCAAATTGAAACAAATGACTCGCGTTGGACTTTGAATGCAAATTCAAATTTGATTACTGGCCGTCGATCATAAATGGAAAACTAATTATTGGCAGCTAGTTATTGAATCGCTCGTAGAGTCAACACATTCGCTGTTGGTCAACTATGAGTATTATTGCTATTAGCCATTAACTTAGCCAATGATAAATGGTTTAAAAAGTTATCTTTATTTTTTACCCAATGGAGGATGATGTTATTTGAGCGTATGTACGTATGTCTCTTTCTTTGGCATAATAGCCAAATGGCTTGGTGTATTTTTATTAATTGAGTTGTCGTTGGATTCGTGTAAATTGTAGGAATAGCAGGCTATATTTTTATAAAGAGCTTATGCTCTCGTTTTTTTTACTTTTTCAAAATCTGTATTTGTGTTGCTTTGTACGAAGGCCCATATTCATTACACCCGACTTCCTCGGTTAATGTACGAGCATGCTAAATTTTCCATAGATGGCAACGCATATTTGATACAAGTACTATCCGTAGGAACTAGGAAGTAAAAAGGTCAGAATTTATTTTTGTAATTGTTTATTCGAGTATTTGTTCTAATACAAAACAAATATTTTTAATGATCTCCAAATATCAAGATACAGTTATTCGGAAACAATTAAAATTGACCCTACGTAAAATCTCTTACTAAAATCGCGTTAGCTGCGTCATTTCCGCCTCGCTCATTTAAGGGCGGGCGGTCATTAAAACCGTCGGATGTGCGTAAAGGACTCGTCTAATACAAAGCGAGAAGCGAATAACGAGTAAATTAACATAATTATAATGTGCTAATCATAAGTGATTTTTTTTTATGCATTTTATAAATTGATAAAAAAGCGATACAACGTCAATATAAGAGTCTCATGCTCGGTTCCCGAAAAGCTTAATAATTAAATAATGCATTATAAATATTGGTTTCGTGGAGAATTCAATTCTTGTGTATAACGTTTAAATTTTTATTGGAAAAAATAATTATTATCCTTTTCACTGACGCTTACTCTGACCTAAAAACATACATTGTACATAATATATCTACATACATTTTATGTAAGATATTTAATGCCAGCGCGGAGTTAAAACATTACATATTATTTAAAAAAATCGTTTATCGCTTATCGCTTACCTACTTGTGATGGGACAGATCAGTAAAATCGATAGTCCTGCTAGCATAAGGGCCAGCGCACACAGCACGATCATGAATACAATTACACGCCCCACCCGTTGTAGGATTAAATTCTCTGGCCCAATGAATCTCATTCCATTTCACAGGCCGAAGTTAGCGTCACTGTGGAATTATTCCCGTTATAATCTCTAATGATACGCTGGACGTGTGTTTGCAAATATATTATCTGAAAGGTTTTGCACTGGGCAGCTCATAAGGGATAGGCTTTTGTGTTGCTTATTTCCCTGAAGAGTGAAGTTAATATTTCAATTTTTATATTCGCTTTGGTGCGTTTTTTTATCGCGGCTATTTACGGACAATTGAAAGTTAGTACGTAATTGTTGATCAAAATAACGTAAGAAAATATTACTTCACGTGGTCTTGGAACAAAATTAACTCTTATCAAATTTATTATATGAGGTTGTAAAAAAACAGAATATTCTACCCGTTCTGACAGGCCTGAAACAGCAGTACCTAACATCATACTTTTTTAGCTCAGCTTCAAATATTATTTATGCACTTTACATCGTTGTCTTAGAAAAAATCAATGGAATAATCAAAGGGACAATAATTTTATTTACATGAGTAGAGCACTGCCCAGCAAGATGTACAAAATATTATTAATTTTATTTGTTACCCAATTTCTGTCTAATTTAAATATATAATCTGTGTAGGTAAACAAGGCTACAATAGCTTTATATACACATATATTCCATTAAAGCTCTTCCTCTGAGACCGTATCCAAAATTTTTCGTATTTTGAATGGCCTTAGATCAATTTATCGAAATAGCACATCTAACCGTATACTATTTCCCCTAGGGCTGTCATACAAACTGCAGTTAATCACATCAAGTAATATTCGGGGCAGGATCCAATTAACCATGTGTTATGAACTTTGTGGTCCCAAATGCCACTATCTGTGATCTGTTAAAGATAATGGATTCACGAGGATTGTGGATATGTACTCAAAATATACATTTAATGCAGTTATAGTTTCCAAATGTTAGAAAAAGAGTTTGTCGAGATGTTAGAAGTTATTTAAGTTATACTTCGTGAAATTTACGGCAAATCTTAACTTACTTATTAGAACTCTATGATTAATTCTTAAACCTTCCACTAGTTTTTTTGTAAAGTCAGGGAATAGCTTGGTACTTATAACCGCAATAGTTTGAGTATAAAACGTGTGTAAAATTATAAAAAAAATGAAGATCGATTATCTGCTTTACCATACTCGTATCGTTATTTTTGCGTGAAGACGTGCTGTTCTATTTGACACTTATTTCTCCGTTGCTTCCATCACCCTTTTTCGTATACATTATCGTTTCGTTTTCGTTACTTTCGTGAAAAGTCTCATTTTAATCAAAGTCTATTAATATTAATATTTTGTTTTATTATTCAACAATATCAGCCTGTCTATAAACTTACCCGTATTGTCGCAACGCAAACTAATCCTATAAACTTAGTAAGCTTCATCGTTAATTACGTTAGCAAACGTGGATACGACCGATCCATTACGCTAAATGCAATAAAAGCTACGCTCTGTTAGCTCCAGCGATGTATAGTCGCATACTAGTAATAAAATTAATGGTGTGTGTTTGTTTTTGTTGGTTTTTATGTAAAGAAGTAAGTGAGTAAACCTAGACCGTTAAACACAAAGTTTAAAATATAAAAGAGAAATAATATTAATTAATTCTAAACTTTGCCCGCAATTTACCTATTTAGGGCATAGATTAGTAAAGATACTTCGCCGCCTTGAAATTGAATGAAGCCACAAAGGGCTTATTAGTAAGTTCTTTTTTTGAATTCTTGACAAAAAAAACATTTTTAGAGAAAATTTACGGATAAATAACTAATACTGCATAATTTACATAATAAATAAATAATTATTTCAAATATTTTACGGACATTTTAGCACGGGGACGTGGCAAAACTTTTTTACGCAACTATTTCAATTCTCAAAACTGGGTACATTTTCTTGTTAGGAGTGAGTAATCTTTACTAATCTATGATTTAGGGGTTAAAATCTGATAATTATATTTGCTTATAAAAATACAATATTGCATATTGTATTTTTACATTACAATATTGCATATTGTATTTTTATGCACACTTACATAGATTTGCTTACTTGGTAGCAACACTTAGAACTATATGTGTGATCTCTTTTTATCTTAATATGATTAGAAAGAGAGAAAGAATAAAGAACCAAAAATATTTCGGCAAAATATACAATAAACACAATATAAAATTGCATACAAAAAATATTGTAAAATGTTGTGACGGAAAACCGATTAGTATTTAATACTAGCAGTACTCGCCTCTACGACGAATTGAAAGGCCAAGTCTACATATATATAAGCAAGGATCATTAAATAACCATTATTAGGTACTTAAAAATATAGAAAATATCTCTATTACTATATAAGAAGAGCTAATAACTGTATTCGTATGTAATATTTACTATTATTAAGTAATTTAACTGCTTAGAGACATAAATATCAGGAGTTCCGTATACGATCAAATAAGACCCCAGCATTCTTACCCAATTACGAAATGGCCTCGCGAGCCGAAAATAATCTTGACGTCAATAGCAACATATAATGCAGAAGGTCTCAATCTAATTAGGAGGCAATAACTGTATGCGCTGTAACCATTACCATTCCGAAATTCGTGGAGTGCGAGAATCTCGGTGAGAACGACATCTCTCCCTCATTTACGGTGGTATACTAATTCGGTGGATAGGTAGTAGGGGTGCGATCTGAGATCGATTAATCGAAAACTCGATTTTTGGAACATGAAATTTACCGATTATTTACATCGATCTCAGTTATTGATCGATTCAATGAATCGATATTTTATCCTAGCAAATAGATATTCGAATTTTTCGAAATTGATTAAATTTTTGTTGACGTATATTTCAGTGATTATTTGGTCATGACGATCTTTTTTCCGCTAACTTTGACTTTAAGTAGATCGAAGATCGATTTTTGGAGAATCGATTATTTAGGCCTCGATTTTTTTGTGAATCGATTTATCACTTTCATTCGAATCGATTCAAGAATCGAAATTTTCGGCAAGAATCGCCATCCCTAATAGGTACGCAATTTTTCGCCCGTTACCTCCCCCCGCGCCCCGCTGTTTACCGCCCACACCCCGCGGACGTGATTCGAAAACAAATACGTACATTTGTAGAATACAGTATTTGTTCACGAGAATTCGAGCGTTCGTACTATGAGATGGACAATGTTATTCGAAGGGAATCTTGTTACAATATAATATATGCCGCCGGCCGGAAGGACGCTGAGAGAAAACGTAAACATATTAATCTTCGCATAATTACGTCAAGTACTTGTTTCGATTATAAATATCTTGACTTCTGTGCCAGAATTTAGCTTTATTTATTAGGAGGATATATTGTAGCCTTATTACTGTTCAGTTTCTGAGATTAATTATATTACGCGTTTTTCGACAA
Organism: Epargyreus clarus; assembly: GCF_041222505.1. Lineage (NCBI taxonomy): Eukaryota > Metazoa > Arthropoda > Insecta > Lepidoptera > Hesperiidae > Epargyreus > Epargyreus clarus. The sequence continues at coordinate 5,396,759 of NW_027332231.1, read as the reverse complement.
GAAAACAAATTTACTGTTTTAAAAAACAACTGTGTCGACTGCGGAAATAAGTCGCAAATGCCGTGCTGAAGAGTGCATTTTTAAATTTTCAATTTTTTTATGTATCCAATGTAAATCGTACTACCAAAACGAATCTACTCTCCTTTTCTTACAGATGGTTAAAAAAATCATTTTCAAATTCCCAACAACTCTACATATTTTTAATTAAGTTCTCTAATAACTACACTACACTCTTGGCACACCAAATAGCTAATATGTATATTAAGTACAACGTTTTATATAATTATCTATACATTCTTATAATATCTACAAAAGCCTTTAGCACAACGCGATTTGTATCGTTTGTGGATCTAACGAATTTACCACACCCCTGCGGGAACCCATCCCACTATAATCCAATTACTAACAAGTTATTGGGTACCATTTTCACTGCTACAATACCCCATTTCATATCTATTGAGTAATTATTATTGCTACTATTGTTTAGTAACAAGGGACTAGAGAAATATGCGTTTATTATCTATATTGGAAGACATCTCATTAAGGTGCAGTAACAATGTTATTGTTCCTAGCTTAAAATTGGTAATATTGTATGTGACGATTGGCAAAATCATTGCTTGGGTTTTTAAGGAAAACATCTTCAGGTGCGCTGAACGGAAAAAATGATTGGCGTTACGGTTTTTGAAACGGAAACGGTTACGCTGGAACTTACAATAATGTTTAATTAGTATAGTTTCATAGATAATATAATATAATACGCATAGATAGATAATATAATACGCTAGATACGGTTTTGAGAAGACAGCTCTCTGCGGATTTTTTGAAGGAGACTATGACAATGTCATAGCGCTCCAAGAATACCTCAGGCAGTTCATTCCATATCTCGCACGTTCAATGCATAAGTTATGTTGGAATTGGGAAACATATTTGCATTATATGGTAGTCGCTGTACACTGTACAATGTGTTGTCCCTGCACATTTCTTAAGATATTTGGGTCCCTACTACGAGTTCGTGACAAATCTCGAATCTGGAAATCAACTGGATCAGAATATTTTCACTATAATAACTGTGTCCATCAAGATTAAAGTTCATCTCCCTAATCTATGCATTACGGTAAGTAACGCCGCTATCTTGGCCGCCGCCGCTACCTAACCGGACTAATACCTATTCTCTTTTGATTCTATTCTTGTAAAAGCTTTAAAATGTTTTAATAGTTGATATAACTGCAGATACAAATAAAAATATCGTTAAATACTAAACCTTGATGCTAACAAAATATAAAGGAATAGCACAACATAGCGACGAAAACAAATTTGCTCGTACATTTCAAGTGTTTATCGCGAATACATCGTGTGAAACGTCCTGCTACGAACTAAGAAGCATTCCCATGCTATTGCCATGGCATGACGAATCGAGGTGCATTCCTGTCGAGAACTCGTAGTAATCTCCAACTACTCAAGACGTATAGGCTGGGGTCAGTAAAATAACGAACACAACCGTGAAACCCAATAAGCGTTACCGACGATTTATTGGTTGTAATTCAAAGTGCAAAGGCCATTTGTCAGCGGTGCCTTCGGATGCGTGGGGGCACAAGATAATTGAAAATGAATTGTTTGCGAGCAAACATAAATGGAATATTTCTGGGACTTATTGGGGAAATAAATAAACAGGTAACAGGAAAATTGGGAGGTTTGATTTTTGTGGGGCCATGAAGAGGTTTCAATTATATAATATATATAACTCGTAGGTGACTGACTGACATAGTGATTTATCAACGCACAGCCCAAACCACTGGACGGATAGGGCTGAAATTTGGCATGCAGATGTTACGACGAATGCTAAGAAAGGATTTTGATCAATTCTACCTCCAAGGGGACGAAAATATTACTTCGTAACGCGAGCGAAGCCGCGGGCAAAAGCTCGTTATATAATAAAACTGCATCCATATATAGATTCCAACGGATATTCTTAGTTAACACATTATCTGCGTTATTGATGTCTGATTTGTTGAAGAGTTGTTAACCCATCTCCTTTTACAGGTCTGCTGGAAGATATTTCGTTAGGAATAAGCAGTACCTTTGCACGACATTTTATTTATAAGTCTTTTGTATGAATTATCATGTGTGCATAAATAAATAAATAAATAAATAAATAAATAAGAGTTCCATGATGGTTTAAAATATGGCAAAGACCATATTGTTTGGTTGAAGACTTTTCTGCATATTTATAATATCTTTTTGATTCCTTCTTAATTCTTAATATCACAAAATAATTAATGATATGAAGAATACAGCGGAAAAAAAACGTTGAATTCATTAGAACGGATGGAACAGTGTTCCGAGGCGTTCCAGCTTAGTCCTCAGAGGTAGCGGCACATCTGTGGCTGACCTCAGTTAGGAATATCTAATCCTATCTGAGGTTGATTACAGATGTCCATGGGCGGCAGTAGCTACTTACCATCAGGTGGACTGTATGCTCGTCTGCTACTCCAATAATATAAAAGAAAAAAACAGAACAACTTACCGTTAATGTATAAGTTTCAAACTTACGACTGCTTCAGGTTTAAAAAAAACCTTAAACGATCAAGGTTTGGTTACTTATTCTCATACTAACGAGAATTCTATTGCTTTCATACGTCAATTTGAGGTTATACGCTTTGTCATGAGTTCAAGAGGCGCATGTGCAGGTTACCAGTTCATGTGAGTCCCTTTTGATGCATTGTTAATTACGTTGGAGTAGAATTAGTTATTAATGGAGTAACTAAATTAATTTAACAAAATTGTAAGTAATTGTAAATAAGTATTTTTGATATTTTTTTATAACATACGAGTAGCAGACGAGCATGCCGTCCACCCGATGGTAAGTGGCTACTGCCGCCCATAGACATCTGTAATCAACCCCAGTTAGGATTAAGTAGTCCTACGAGTACCTGAGGTCGGCCACAGATGCGCCGCTACTCTTGAGGACTAAGCTGGAACGCCTCGGAAAAGTATGTCTCCCTTACCACACCCTTCCAAACGGAACACAGCAGCGCCTAACACTGCTGTTATTAGTCACAAATAGGTGTGGCGGTGGTGCCGACGGAGTCGAACCACATAGGGTTCTACCACCTCTAAACACTCAGGGATATTTGTTTTTTAAAATATAGAAGTAGCAAAAGAGCATACAATCCATCTGCTGGTACGCCACTGTCGCCCATATCTATAATTAACCCCAGATAGTATTAAAGTTAATAAAGGGTTGCTTAAACAACAATCGAACTTAGGTCTTTTCATTAGACCAATGACTTGCCATACTCGCTAAAAGACTTAATTAAGTTTCAGTTAAAAAAAAACAAAGTTATGTTTTTTTACCGTCAAAGATTTCAAACCTTAATAATCTATCAGATTTACAAAACTTAGTCAGTTAATAACTCATGAACCGTGGCTATCAGTTTAAATTTGGACAACCCAAATCTAGTCTGACTGGCGTTGTTACGTGCAATAAACTAACACCGAATTAAAGTTCCCAAGTTTCCGATGTGGGACTGCCATAAACTGTCTAAGTTTAGTCGCTGACAGGGCAGGTAGCTTACATTAAGATTATATCAAAGCATTTGTGGGAACAAACATGTTTGTGCAAATAAGTTGGGAGTCAAGTCTGGACGCGGATTGAGTGCGAATTGCGATTTGCAATTGTTTGACAAAACCGATTTGCAATCTGTATGACTAACGCCCAATATTAACTAATTGATAACGCCCATAATTAATAATTAAAATATCCAATATTTTACTTACCAATTATCGATATTTGATCATTTTTGCCTACTAAGAATCGTTAGATCCATGTTAGACAAAAAAAACCATTGTATGCCTATTAGAAATTTGTAGTTCTTCTATTTGCAATTGTCTGAAAAAACGAGTACTACTAAGGACCGTTAATCAAAATCTATATATCTAATATTTGACTTACCAAAGCTACCAATTTCTCCCTACTAGAAATTGGTAGCTTTTTCATTGATTAATTGATGAAATTAATTTTGACTGTACATTTTGTACCTAATTTGCAGTAAATATGATGAATTTGCAATATATATGATTAAGATTATTTTAAAGGACCATTTGTGGGTACAAACATGTTTGTGCAAATAAGTTGGGAGTCAAGTCTGGACGCGGATTGAGTGCGAATTGCGATTTGCAATTGTTTGATAAAATCGATTCGCAATTTGAGTTAAATGGCGCAGGTTTTCTGATTTATTCATTGATTCTTTGTTGCTCTATATAGTGTACCTAATTTACAATACTGTGCAATAATGTGGTAATTCTCTTTGCAAAGTTCAATAGACGCTTAGGTATACTAATAAAAATAAAATAAAATAGCTTTTTAATTTTAATAGACAAAATATTTACACAAATATGTATTTATTAGTCTACATACGAAATATCTACATTTTAATAAATAAAAAGTAATATTTCGTTGAAAATTTCAAATAAGTTATTTTTCATAACACGATTCCTTTTTATAACCTTATAAACGTTATACTAGAGAAATATAAAAATCTAGACAGAAATATCAGACTTATTAACTGAAGACATTTCGACATTAGGTTTCTTAAAAGTTGTATATTCAGTTTTTATATGTATATTTTTTGTGACTTACATTACTTTCGCTTTATTACACTTAATTTGAAAATGAGCTCTAAGTAACACATGAGTGTGTTTCAAAAAGGTTTTCTTAAAAGGTCATTCACATTTTTATGAAGCTCATATTCAAGACTGTAATACAATGTTAATAAGAATATATGTTGAATAAGCATGCAAAATAGCCAAGCATTTGGTCGTATACCTACTTCATTGTGATTGTCTAGATATGACGATGTCGACTGTCTTTATGTCTTCAATCTGAATACAGTCAGACGACTGTCCTCATATAACCAAATTCGTACACATTCTTTGATATTTTTATCAGTTTTATTTCGTTAATATAAAACGAAATTTTATAAAAGAAATATTTGTATGGAATGTATATTTTAATACAAGTCTCCTTTATAGTTCATGTACTGTATATTCTTCTATTATATATTCTAATATATATAATACATTTGTTACAGACCTATATCATGTTCTTTTTAAACAAATGGATTGGTAAATAATGCCTACTCATGTTATTATATTTGTTTATTAATCCCTTTCCCGATAAAAGATGTTATTACTTTGGCAAGATCTCCTAGCTCTAACCTTTTTCCCTATATAATCTAAAAGCTGTAAATCAGGAATTCTATAGTACATTACCGTAGCAAAGTGCTACGATAAACGATCCTCCCCAAAACCTTTCGACATCAACCTACAACAGAAAGACGACTAGAATAGAACGACATGTTTTGATTTCAATCATAAACTAAAACGAAAATAGATAAAAACTCGACTAATGACGCTAATGTACATTTATTTCTGTTTCAGGTAAATGATCTACAAAATGCTACGAAAGTGCTACGCCGTAGCACACACACCTTGTAATTATTGACAGTAGGTATAGAGGTAGAATTCTAACGTTTATGTCAGCGTTGTTATAGGCAAATAGAAATAGGACATGTACAGAACTACAGATCTAGGACCTTGCATATTTAGAAATGTCTTCAGATGACTTAAGTAATGTAGCGGACATTACTGTTACAAGGACGACAGTGCCACTGTAGTTGAATTTTCATACTGGTTGGACAACTTGTCCAAATGCATAACTAGTTCCTAGTTCTTTTATTTTTTTTTTATCTGGACGATCGTGGTGTAGTAATCAGGTATAGTCCGCGTAAAAACTGCTAGTCCGCTCTGAATATAGAAATGAATCGCGTCGCCATAGCAAATTGTATGACTAAACCTGCTCGAAACAACCTCAGAGTGGACTAGCAGTTTGGTGCGGACTAAACATTTTTACCCATGACGGAACGGAGACGATATATGCGTTTGGGGTGAGAGGATGTTTGCTAAAATTGGTTTATAATGTTAGCATTTATCTCCAAAACCACTAGTACGTTTTAATGCGGTTTTATTTTATTTTATATAACTAATATTGCAACCACACTAACAGCAGCGTTATGACGGCATACAAGTTATTTATTTATTATTTTTTTAACCATAATAAAAATGTGATACAAAAGGCGGACTTAATGCTAAATAGCATTTTCTAAAGTTATAAAATTTATTAACAAAGTCTCCAAAAGAAACACTGTTTGTATAGATCTAGTAAAGTTTACAAGTTTATACAGATACTTAATATTTCTAGTTATAAAATTATTTACAACGGGTTGCTTAAGGAACTTATCCTAAGTTATACTTCGTATGGAATAAATAATTCAAAACTTTAGCTATATTCTCTGAATTGAATTAGCTTGGTTATGATTTGAGTGTATGACCTAATAATAATATTATGTTATATCAAAATGTATGAATAACAAAACTTCAGGGCAAAAAATATATCTATACTTTTAGTGGATTCTACACCAACAACTTTTCATAAAACTACGTCTAGCTGTAAATAAGCTGACATAAAATCCATAATACGAGTATATAAACAACTTAAAAAGACTAAAAAACAAATTACTATAAAATAAATCATCTCATGAAATATTCAACTTTACATTTTCTATATTACCTTTATGATATCCACTGTGTAGATTTACGAAATAAATGTCAAAACTTCAATTTTTAAAAATCAACTAGAAAAATACAAAATGCTGTTCACATACACTATAAACCCTCTAGTCGTATATTACAGTAATTTTCTCCATTTTTAATGAACCCTTCTTCATAACACATCAAATGCTACGTCATATCATCTTCACGCCTTTGAACTTAGACAAGCGCATTCTAAAAACAGCTCAAAGACTCCATACAATACACCTACTTAAGTAATTTGCTGAGCTAGACAGACAAAGCGTCATATAGACAATGACGTCACAGACCGAATCACTCACACTTTCTCAGATACTAATTAAGGGAAGCCGGCAATTAGAAGCAGGAACTTGACAATGGCTTCCGCTTTAATATTTAAGGACGCTTTATAATTAAGGATACGAGACGATTTATTTTGAGACAAACTAGGAGTATGTACTAAACTAGAGAACTGCTAAAAAACACTCTCACAACATGCGTAAATTTTAACACATATCTTATCTTACCTAATATGTTAAATGCGAAAGTGAGTTTGATTGTTTGTTAGTTTGTTTGCTACGCTTATACGCCTTACCACACTGTATACATTTTGTGTATATATTGTCAAATTTTGTATACATATTGTCACCGGTCCAGAAAAAAACATAGGGTGGCTTTTATCCTGAAAATATCCCGTTCGATATTAAAAACAACTATTTCATAGGCCTCTGATTTCGAACGAATCCGCGGGCAAAAGTTATTCTTAATATACGAGTTATCAAAAGTATTAAGGGTAACCGTATTCTGGTTTGAAGGATAAGGCGACAGAGACGAGAGACAACTTCATGGAATTCCTGTTCTATTTGCACCTGGCTTGAAGATTGTGGTAAGGGAGACAGCCTTTTCAGAGGCGTTCCAGTTTAGTCTTCAGGCGTAGCGGCGCATCTGTGGCCGACCTTAGGTAGGAATCCCCTCCTCTCTGGGATTGATTACAGATGTCCATGGGCGGAAGTAGCCACTTGCCATCAGGTGGACTGTATGCTCGTCTGCTACTCCTATATTCTAAAAAAAACCTAATGAACCATATGGGCTAACCATTAAAGATAGAGTACACGCATTCACTTCTATCGGACAAAACCCGATTGTACAAATCTACATTAATGTTTACACCGGATGGACTAAAGTTCCCAGCAAATGCCATTACTTCTGACTTTTTTCTTCTCCACCAAGAAAATCGTTTAAGTTAACTCGTTTACTCGTGAAACTTGCCTTGTGGCCGGATTACAGAGATAAAACTTAGTTCGGGCGTTCTATTAAAACTCAGATTTTTGTATTACATTTTTAATAATATCGTGCCTACTGCTTTTGAGTATCGAAGAATTTAGTTGGAATGCCGTAATTTTGACAGAATATTTTAATAATGTATACAACTTCGTTTATTTTTTTTTGTTATCTACCAACAAAAACTTAGTCACTACATACGCGGGGAAATGGTCACCATATCAGTCTGCAGCGCGGATTGTCCTAGGTTCGGTTCCCGGCCAGGCAAGTATGTAAATGATTGATTGTATTTAATATTCAGTACCCTTACCATGAGTTTTTACGTTTTGACAAATATGACTGTTTTGGTATTTGTTTACGTATTTGCCCTACAAATTCCAATCAACGCCCCTAGCGGATTGTATCAGAACTATAGTGTCAGTAACGTAACATTAAATGTCTAAATTGACAAAATGGCGCTTTATGTTGTGTCTATTTTTTCTAGGATAATGGATTGAGTAAACGTAACGTAAAATTGTGGGATGTTTTGAAAACTCATGGTAAGGGTACAGTACTGACTCTGTATGTTACCATATTTATTCGTCTTTGTGTTCTTGTCATTTGTGGGAGTTCCTAAACTCTAATAGCGTCATTTTTAATTTGCATGCGATCTCTGCATTGTACGTCATGCATTTGGAAGTCCATTTGGACAGGCCTTCACTACTTGGAACTACTTTAAAAGGATCTAGCGTTTGTCTAGGTTAGTTAGTATTCTATCTTAGTTTTTGTTTGACTAACTTAGAAATTGGAAGTCTCGATACGATACTTTTGGGTACGTTACGTGACTTTGCCGATTATAAATGGATTCTAATGTTTATTTTTTAACGGGTACCTTGAAGGAACGTAAGTCAGTTTGTCGAAATAGGTGCAGTAAAGATAACAAGCTTTCTACACTCACAGCCCCACAGTAGGATTCCCTGTATCGTGGGTGCCATGGACACACATAGAGACAAATACACAAACACCCAGACCCAGACCACCAGACCCTAAATTCATCATTTAGAAATCTGTCTGGCCGGGGATCGAATCCGGGACCCTCTGCGCGTCAGACCCGCATTGTGACTGCTCCACCACGCGATAACTGCGTCAAGATTATATCACCAAAGTATGATACGAACATGATACCCACGTAGGATTTTTACCATGCTTCGAATGGTCCGATTAATTTAAAATTTTGAACAATTATCAAGAACCGATGACAATACGAGTACATGATTTTAATAATTTCATCCCATTCTCCTCATCCGGATCGTCAGGAATCAGGATTAACGATTTCCCTTGTGCGATTTTAGCGCGGTTTTTAGTTATTAAACTCTATTTATAATATAGGAGTAGCAGACGAGCATGCAGTCCACCTGATGGTAAATATCTATTTCTGTTTTATAAAAGCCGTTTTTAACGCGTTATTGCTTAAAGTGTAGTAACGCAGAGTATATATGTAATAAGTTCTATTAGCCCGGAATAACAATATATACTGACAAAATCGTTATATATGCACATTCACAGTAGAACGTTGCATCTCTTCATAATAGCTTATATAATTTGTATTCAACTATAAAATATAATGATCATCAATATGTGTGCAAAAGTAGTGATAGCTTAGTGGTTAAGAAACTCGTCCTCTCGATCGAGGTGTCCGAGGTTCAAATCCCACCTATGATTTTTCAAAGTTATGTGCGTATTAGAAATTAATTATCACTTGCTTAAACGGCGAAGGAAAACATCGCCAGGAAACCTGCATACCTAAGAAATCTTAAATTCTACCAAAGTCTACCAAATCTCACTTCGCTAGTGGACTATGGCTTATTCCTTCTCATTCTGAGAGGAGACCCGTACCCAGCTGTCCGACATTAATGGGTTGATGATGATAAAATATGCGTGATCTATTCTATCATCAATTTACTCCTTAATTTAATTACTTTACTATTATTTTAAAGTGCATTCTTATTTGCACCCAACCTATTTTTTAATTCATCCTTACTGTTACTCCTTACCTTAAGCACAGTACAAATATTTCTACTGTGCCTTGAGGTTGCCTGGAAGAAATCGCTATTTAGCGATAAGGCCGCCTATTGTATTGTTTTATATTTGTATGTTACTTTGTTATTTCATGGTGTGGGTACAATAAAGTATATTGTTATTATTATGCGTACATTACTTTCAAAATTAATATTTGCCTGGGATTCAAACTGCGTGGCCGAAATTGGTACCAGGCGATCATAGCCTGTTACGATTAACCAAACACATTATAACAAATTCTCGTAACGTGTACAGCACGCGACAAAGCCACCATCAATATTCAACGCGGGCGGAAGCGCACGACAAATTGCATAGCTTAGCCGAGTATCGCTCGATCCTATGAACGATAATCGTGATATACTGGCCGATTGTCGCCGAAATAATAAGTACAACAAAACGACACGACAATGTTCAAAAGATATATGATGATATTTATTTAATTTACATCTAACATTACAGGAAAAACCTAATGCGTTAGTGTACGAGATGATTGTGGTTTTGAATTGCTGCCTCACCCGTTTATTCTCCCGATGTGGCACCTTCGGACTTCCATCTGTTTTTGAATTAAAAAAAAAAATCTAGGTGGACAAAAATTTTCATCAAATGAAGAGGTCGAAGCCGCAGTAACGTTGCTACGTTCTGGTGTGAACATACATGGTCAGACATAGTTATGTGAAGCATCTTGAGCTTCCTCCTGAGGTATTTCCGGAGAGCTATGGCTAGGGGCTCTTCAAATAAGGTGCATAAACAGCTCTCATACTAAGCCGGCGATGCATTGGCGACTCCTCTGATGTTGCAAATGTCCATAGGCGGCGTTGACTACTTTCCATCAGGTAGTACGTTTGCCTAATCGTTAGGTTAAACAATAAAAAATCCTAGTCGAGAGTAACATGGTGCCTGTGGCCTAGCTGACCTTAGGTAGGAATTTTATCTTATCCGGGATTGATTACAGATGAGCGGTAATAGCTAATTTTAGGTGGGTCGCTTACTGCATCTACGCAATGAAAATCTATACAAGATAAACGTATTTCCACTACACTTTATGTATAGGATATAACATGTTATATCATTCAGTTAAATCATACATTCAATCATGAAGATTGTAATATAAATTCAAATCAATTTGAGTAGCAACATTCTATTTTATGCCGTACCTTTTTAATACACAAGCCACAAACATCGGCGGACCTCATTCCGATAACAGTATTCATTCATACACCTTTTAGAGCGAATCGCCGATCGGAGTGACGAGTAGTGATTTATATTCAGAGGCAATTTGGCGGCTCTTTTTATGGCGAACGTGCAGCTGTGCCAATGCAGGCTATGTATCCGACATTATACTGTACACAGTTGGGCATACCGCTACATACGGTGTTTATATTCGGTATTATTATATTTTGAAGGCGAAAGAACCCTTTGTGGTTCAACTCCGGTGTGTGTTCTGAGGAACTGTTCGATCTGGTGCCTACATCACCCTTCCTTCATCGTACCACTCGCCGAAGGATGAGGTTCCATCCACATCAGCTTGACCCGTGGCGGTCCTCCACGGTTCGGTTTGCACGGTCATTTTTACCGCGTACGTGCAAAATGTGGAATGAACTTCCTCCTGAGGTACTCCCTCAGGACTATGACATGGGGCTCTTCAAGAGGGGTGTAAAAAGAACTCTCCTTCAAAGCCGACGATGCATTGGCGACTCCTCTGGTGTTGCAAATGTCCATAGGCGACGGTGACTGCTTTCCATCAGGTAGCTTGTCTGCCTTATCGTTAGGTTAAATATAAAAAAAAAACCGGCGCCACCAACGCCACACCTATTTCTGCCTTATAATAGCAGTTTTAATCGCTGCTGTATTCTGCTTTGAAGGGTGTGGTAAGGGAGACATACTTTTCCGAGGCGTTCGAGCTTAGTCCTCATGTGTAGCGGCGCATCTGTGATCGACCTCAGGTAGGAATATCTAATCCTATCTGGGGTTGATTACACATGTCCATGTGCGGCAGTAGCCACTTACCATCAAGTGGACTGCATTCTCGTCGGCTATTCCCATATTATAAAAAAAAATGATGATAGAATCCTTTCTGGTTCAATTGATACCACCACGATACCACGACAGTGCTACCGTCGTAAATAGTTTAATATGACTATTTATATACTATTCTAGCTTAGATTTCATTCAATCTATTCCAGATAAATGTACGGAAATCGGACTTGAAATTGTATTTGAAAGATTCGGGTCTTATCTTTGCATTGAGTTGGAAATTAATACCCTTAAGTGTTGTTGTCTCAAAATAGCAACATCCCACACTTCCCGTGGGAGCTGTAAGAAGCGCTCATGGGATTAAAACTAGGAAATGGGCGGTATTGGCTCTCTAAAAGGCTGTACAGGACAGTCAAACCATGGGCTTACGTTAACTTAATTGATCCAATATAAAATATAATAACAAAAGTAGACTTCTCTATGGTTTGATTCCGGAGGCATCAACACCGTAAGTATTTCTGTCAAATAACAACAGTGTTAAACGCTGTTGGGTTTCGATTGAAGGGTTTGGTAAGCGAGACATATTTATCCAAGGCGTTACAACTTAGTTCTCAGGTGTAGCCACGCAACGGTTGTCAAATCATTTCTGATACAGTCCGCTACGGGCGCTGATTGGAAATTGTATGGGCAAATACGTAAACAAATACCAAAACCGTCATATTTGCCAAAACGTAAAAACTCATGGTAAGGGTACTGTACCCTTAGTATGATTTTTTACGTATTTACAAAAATGACTTCAGTATTTTTTAAAAAGTATAATTAATTAATTGACTTTCGTGTATTTATTTGGTCGCTGTATATTTGTAAGAGTAAATAGTCTACTTTTAATTTTAATTATTCCTTTGCGGGAAGCCTACTTCTGTAAGTACTGTGTTTTAATACGTCAAAAATGGCTTCCAGGATAATTAGTTGCTTATTACGGGGATGAATGAACACACTTATAAGAATTCTTATTCAATTTAATTCTGTTTATTCTGTAATTAATTTGTAATTAGACTGTTTTGTACAAATTGAATCCGATTATTGACGATATTCATTTAGGAATTGAATGAAGTTATTTTTAAACAGATAATTACATATATAGACATAACAAATAATTTTTAGAGTTCTGTACCCAAAGTTTGAAACGGTACTCTACTAATAAGCTTCCACTGCCTGTCCGTCTTTCACAAGGCTCTACCTCTTGAAGCGTAGTAGATCGACCGTTAAAACAACATATCTAGCTTTTTGAGGTCCACTGCTGGATAAGCCTCCCCTAATTGGCGCCATTCAAGTCCCGGCCCTCTCCAATCCAGCAGTTTTCCATCGTCTACTTCAAATTGTCAGTCTATCTGGTTGAACAACGGATGCGAAAAATAAAAAAGTTAAAATAAGAGGTTCCCATATTATTCCGTATTTTACGGCGTTTTGGAATAGATAACATGTTGGGGTTGATATTCAAAAATATGGATATAGTGATATATTATTTTAGACTAAAATTATGGCGGAATTCAGATATTTTATTATGTAACGGGTGCTCACGATATACGGTATTTTATTTTCCTTATTGCCGATATTTCGAGATTAGCATGGATCGTGGTCACGGCGAACCTGCAGTGGCGGGAAGAAACTGTTGACAAGTACTAATAGTAGATTAATCTGTCTACCCTACATCTAGTTAATTTTTCTTTTCTAGACGACACACATTATCAATATCCTTATGCACCGCACTTTGCACTATTTGTGACTTGCATGTCCTAAATATCGGCAATAAAGAAAATAAAAAAACCACATATCGTGAGTACCGGTTACAAAGTATTTTTTTTATAATATAGGAGTAGCAGACGAGCATGCAGTCCACCTGATGGTAAGTGGTTACTGCCACCCATGAACATCTGTAATCAACCTCAGGTAGGATTAGATATTCTTACCTAAGGTCGGCCACAAATGCGCCGCTACCCCTGAGGACTAAACTGGAACACCTCGGAAAAGCATGTCTCCCTTACCACACTCTTCAAAACGGAACACAGCAACGCCTAACACTGTTATAAGGCAGAAATAGGTGTGGCGGTGGTGCCGCCGGAGTCGAACCACAAAGGGTCCTATCACCTTCAAAATGTATACTGATAGATTATACGTACGAATATATAACTCGCTACTGAACTATAATTTGGAACCCATGTTATTTTAATTAGAGTCTGACACTACGTTGCACTGATCAGTTTCAGTTAATTAACGCTCTACTTACCGATTGGGAATGGCTTTTGATTTGTCGACCCTGTGCTGTACCGATCATTTTGTTTATAAAATGTGCAAATATGTTCACTGTATACTTCATGTTCGCCGCCATTACAAACGTATTACAAAGGTTGTGCATAGTATTGATATTTCTCTTAGATAAAATCTTGTTATACGCAGGTTTTTATAGGATTAAAGTAGCAAGCTAGCATGCATTCCACCTAATGGGAAGTGGCCATTGCCGATGGACATTTGTAAGTAGCTCCTATAGAGAATCCTTGGGGTTCTATCTGAGCCTATCATGTATACTTTGCCATACCTGTACTTTTACCATGAATTTTCAAAACATCCCACAATTTTACATTACGTTTAATCAATCCAATATTCTGTACGTTACTGACACAATATTTTCGATACAATCCGCTAGGGGCGCTGATTGGAAATTTTATTGGCAAATACGTAAACAAATACCGTCAGTATCAGTCATATTTGGCAAAACGTAAAAACTCATGGTAATGGTAAGGACTATATGGTAACCTCATATGTATGTTAACGGTCATCCACACCATACAACATAACTGCTTCATGCTTGAAATAGGTGTTGCGGTGGTACCTCCCTGACCGAATCTACCTTTCGAATTTACCTTTAAAATTTACCGACACATACTTAAAGATTACCCATTTCGTCGACGACTTACAGAAAAAATCCAAAGATAAAATACTCGTATGTAGAAAGCTAACGAATATCGGTCAGCGTAGTGCGTTAGAACCTGAAAATTGCTTTTAACCGGCTAGGCTGAAACAAACAAAAAGTCTACCTGACCGGATAGGGTTTTGACTTCATATTTTATTCGGCAGGCCTCCGGCTGGCATCACATAACTAATTCAGGATCTACGTTTTGTAAATATGTATGTGGGAACATCCCAAGGCAAATACAATTTGGGAGCTAGATATTTTAGTCAGTAACCTGAGTGGCCTAATTAAAACCTTTGTCCGATACACGTATGTTTCGTAAGTTCATTGTTGTTGGATTTGGTTTAGTCTGAAGCTGAATTAGGAATTAGTCAATAGTAATTTTCCTGACATGGTTGTAAATGTGGTAGAACCTTTTGTGGTTCGACTCCGGCGGCACCACCACCATACCTATTTCTGCCTAATAACAGCAGTATTAAGCGCTACTGTGTTCCGTTTTGCAGGGTGTAGTAAGGGATACATACTATTCCGAGGCGTTCCAGCTTAGTCCTCGGGGATAGCGGCGCATCTGTGTTCGAACTCAGGTAGAAATATCTAATCCTATCTGGGATTGATTACAGATGTCCGTGGGCGGCAGTAGCCACTTACCATCAGGTGGACGGCATGCTCGTCTGCTACTCCTGTATAATGTAACTCCTAACTGTGACGATAATGTTTTTCAACAGTATGGTATGTATGTCTCATTATTCGGCACGCCCCGCAGTACAAATGGGTGAAGGATTTTAACATATTAGGTTTGATTGGATTGACGTAGGCTGTATTTTTAAGCAGTTAGTTATTTTTTTTTTATAATAAAACTCTTGTCTCTATTTTAGTTTGCAAGTTTAGCAAGGCAGAGCTGCTAATTAAGCGTCCCAACTTAGGCAGCATCTGTGACATACCTTAAGGACTTACGACTCCTGACTTATTTAAAGGTCCGACTTAATAGATGACAGGGCGTTACCTATTAGTGATCTATCTAGTTTGCAATTACAACTACAAAATTAAATAAACCATAATAATTTTGATCACAGTAAATATGTAGGCTCATAAGCTGCTAAAAATCGTTGAATGTTTGAAAGGGCTTCACTTTTCGCGCAATTAACCGTCGAGCTTCGACCCTCCGCTTCCGGTCGGGTACTTCCGCCCAACGATTACTTCACAGATATTGATTGAATACATATATAAGGAATCACTAACATACTCGCGTAAAACATATTTCATGTAAGTAACTACTAACTAATAAATAATATATGCTACAACCTTTTCCTATGCCGTCCCCCAGATATTGGTGACTCATCACAAATTGGGGAGCCCTGAACCAAACTTATCATTACAATGTGGTTAGTGTGAGTGGGTGTGATGTGTGTGGGTGTGATGTGTGTGGGTGTGGTGTGTGTGGATGTGGTTAAGACTCATGAAGGAAGGTACGAGTCAGTGACCAATCCATTTTACATGTTTCCAAAACACTTATAAGCAAAGCCTAGCTCGAACAAGGATTATTGATTGCACTATAATGACAATCTCGATCGACTACTTCATGATGATCCCTAGCTAGAATTGTAGTTTCGAGTAATTTATTTTTGTTTTTCATGACATTTTCTTCCAATACAAGAAATATAAAAAGAAAGCAATAATATTTGTAATCTGAATAATGCCAGGTTGACCTTTAAAGAACCTGGTAACCATTAAACTTTCAGGCAAATATGTCAATTAAAATGTTTCTAGCAGCCACAGGCTTCGGTTTTAGTTAGGTCCAATTAAGATCGAGGTTCCTTTAATGTTACTAACTTTTACATAAAATATTGTTACGTAACTAACATGTTTAAGGCCCATTATTGATAATCAATCTATCTATTGTTTTGTCAATCATAGATTTGACAATATCTTTATAATAAATATTGTTATTTTTCGATCTTTGGTAGGTAACAAGTGGATAGATTGAACGGGCGATTGAGGTCGGCTATTGTAAATATCTTAAAGGTGTGTAAAATCTAAATATCTGCACATGGCAAAGAACCAAATTAGTCTAATTCTTAGGGTCTAATTGTTCTCATGTTTATTCTGCACAGATTCATAATCAGTAGTAAAATACTAATAGGTTGTTGTTAAAGACTACCGCATGAAGATAGGACTAACATCAATTAAGTACACGAAGCTTTGAAGATGGCAACGGATTTGAATCGTAATCAGCCTCATTTCTATTTAACCAGATAAGTAAATACAAATTGACATAATCACCTCTCATTTGTATTGCGTACATTACTTATGTATATAATAATTTCAATTGGTTTCCAGCCGAATGATTTTCGAAGCAACATTTTCGCGTATTTGAAACATGGGGTAGGACCGGAATACGGTAATGAGTACGTTTTCCGCTTAAAACGGGGTCGACAATTGTATGCGCGTTGCATGAAGCCATAAAAATGGTATATTACTTCATAAATCACCCGCCCTTATCCTAGATTTTTTCATCAAATTGCACAGCAATTATCTTACTTGGTTGCAATGAATTGTTTGTAATACATTGAACAGCGGTTACAAGACGATAATGAGGGGTTTTACCCTAGTGAATGGCTGAATATGTAGATGAGCGTAATAATTTATTTTCAAAAGAATGCTACATCATATCACCTTGATTTAATATTTTTGTTGTCTCCTGGTATGATCTAAGAGACCTAAAAAAATCTTGTATGAAAAAGGGAAGAGTCTTATTAGTGCTAGGCTGACAGTGTCTTAGTTTTAACGACATGTATGGGAAAAACAGGGCGGTGCTTTTCTAGGCTGACTTTGTCGCGACACCTTTGTAGCCTTGTCGGTGAAGACCAAGTGGTTCTATGAGTATTCTTGGTCGACTAGGTAAGAAACAGTGTTATTTACCTATAGATGTGTTGTTCTCAAAAATTATACGTTGCAATGGTTCATGAAATCCAACACTAGTGGAAAGTCGCAATTTAGATGTGTTTGGGAGACTTTGATATCTTTAAGAACACAAAAACGAACTCTATTTTAAGGCTTGTAATACAATAATCTCGCTCAAATAGGCTTTTAACTCTTAATTGCTGATTTATTAGTACAAATACGATAATTTATTTAATAAATTAATGAATATAATCGACTTTTAATCATATATAATTTCCAAGCTGTCTTTCTAACTGATAAGAGCATTACGTTAGCCTACCTACAAATACTTTGAAGACCGTTATTCATTACCAAAGAAGTTCTAATTAACATATTATTCAAGACGATGGGAACATAAGCAGTTAAAAGGTAGATGAAGTGGCAATAAAAGTGGAAATTGTAGCTCAGTGCGAAAGTCAATAAGGCGGTACAATGAATTCGCACTTGGCTGTATGTTAATTGAGAGAACGCAATTAAAGGGATACAAATGTAAGGCGCGTGTCACACTGCAAGCGTGTAGATAGGTTGGACTTGAAAACTGTAGGTTGAAACATGAAAAGTTTTTAAAACTCAAGGTTCAGAAAGATGATAAATGTTAATCATTACTGTCCCACTGCTGGGCACGGATCACGTCTAATATTGAGAAGGCCATAGTCCACCGCGCCGAGTGCGTATAGGCACACTTCACACACCTTTGAGAACATTTTTTAATCCCTCAGTTATGCGGGTTTCTTCGCAATATTTCCTACATACTGATACAGCAAGTAATAATCAATTTGTAATAAGCACATAACTTTCCAAAATCAGAAGTGCCTGCCTGGGATTCGAATCTCGGACTTCTCGATCGAGAGGATGAATATGAACGATTTGGCTATCACCGCTTATCCAACTTCTCGCTTTAGAAAAAAATCTTATCGCGTCACGCCGTTGGTGTAGCACGTACCTATAGCACGGATGCTATTACGGTGTACTGAAGAATGCGAAGTGCCGTTTTGTTTATGCTCTCAGTAGAGACTGAAAGACGCGTATTGAATTTTAAATAGCACTTAGATAATTTCGTTTAGACGCAAGCCGGATACTAAATTGTTATCTATATTGTATTTTCTAGGCGTAATTTCATTTAAGACATCGTTCGGTTTCATTTTAATTCGATAAGTTAGAGGGTACGTTTTATCTCTTCGTAAAAAATCATAAATATAAAGTTAAAGAGGATACTTGCCCGTAATTCATGGTGAAAACTACAATTGTGCTATCCCTGAGGACTAAGCTGGAATGCCTCTGATAAGTGTGTCTCCCTTACCATATCTTTCAAACTGAAACACAGCAGCGTTTAACACTGCTGTTATTAAGCAGAAATATATTGGCGTTGGTGCCGCTGGAGTCAAACCACATATGGTTCTGCCACCTTCGTCTACGTGCGGTAGTGACTATATACTAGTAGGTGGACGTTTGCTACTTCTATATTAAAATCTAAAGGATGATCCTTTAGATTTTAATAATATTAAATAGCGAAATATAATAGCGAAAAAAAAACCTATTGCTTAAAAATAGAGTCCATGTCACTTCTACATTTTATACGACACATTATATCTAATGTTAAAATCCGTCAAGGCATTTGAGCTGTAAGACATGTCAAAACTTAAATATATATTGTCGAAAAACATTACTCTCCGCGGTCAGGTAAAAAGTGGCGGTAACAGGTGAAAATTTAATTATCGGTCACTAGGTCAAAATTTAACATTATGTTATGTAAGGAATTCTACTACGAGTATTTTAATATACCTTTACAATTTCCAGTTCGCAGATCCAAAAAGGATTTTTGCTATCGTGGCCGAGCGCTTCCATTTCCCACGGTCGTTGAGTTACGCTTACAAAGGACATTTTTTAAATTAGTTGCACTTAAATTCAGGAATAACAAGGCTTTTGTGCACGAAGCAAAATATTTATTACATTTTACATCGCGAGGCTAAAATTGTTTTAAATACATTTGAGATGTAAGCAGTTTTGTTTTGTGAATTGTGTTATTAATTTTTGTAAGTGAATAAATTATTGTAATTGTGCACTTGCTTTATTAGATCAGTGTTAGTGACACTTCTGTAAGCGCAGTTTTTGTTACTGATCAATGTTTTAAGTACTACAAAGTTTAAACTTATTTATTTCATTGACTTACATTTACGTACTACATTTTCAAAATTAACAGTCTGCTCTCATAACTCGATGAGTGCAGACTTTTACGTTTACGTTTTTCGACAAATTCCACATCATATGCTTCGGGAAGTGCCTCTTAAGGGCAAATTTGTTCCAAATTACATAACATATTTGTTCTACAGGTATATACGACATAAGTCACAGAAAACTAACTGAACAACCACGAGTCCAGTTGCAGTCCAAAATTCTATCACTCATTGAGTGTTACAATAAAGTAAGCTGAAGTAGGCGTCAGGTCAAAGGCATATGAATACATTTCGCACGGTAAATAAAAGCTTAAAACCTACGCTTCAATTACAGCGCTTCTCAAACTTTTTGCGAGCATATGATAAAAAATCACCGGCAGCTTTTTACGTGCCCATAAAAAAATTATGGCGGTCCCTGTAGCGCCAAATTGAATATGAAATCAGCACGATGAACTTTTGGGCTAAATTTAATGAAGTGAATAGGAAACGTGTTCCGACGAAACATTGAGAATGGCTTTCCAAAGGGTCGTTGAAATATCAATTTTTCGTTCGTTCAGACATGCCTCCCTAAAAGCGATGTCATTGTGAATGGCTCACGAAAAATTAAAAAAACCTCCATTCACTCTGTTGTATGGACGAACTGATTTTATTTGTATTAATATTTTTGTGATTTTACGTTCCATTCCGTGATGTTATGAGTTTTAGGTTGTACATGAACGGACTGAACAATTAAAAAATATGTAGAGTGCAACACAATTGAATTATTTCCATTGATAAATGAAAGCATAAAAAAATCGTCATTTTAATAAATCAAAGCGAGTGACAAAGAGACTCCAAGTGAAGGCTTTATCCCCTTGCCTTTTTCATTTTTCACTTTGATATACATTACAAAATACATACATAAATAAAATGTATTTTAGTATATATTTCATTAAAATAATTAAGTTTACCTGGTGATACTGCCTACCGTTCCTGAATATTTGTTATCAACTCCAAATTGGATTGAAAACATGTCTGAAAGCATAGACCGCAATTTAATATGGTACTACGATCTCCCCAAGAATTCTATGTAATTTAGCTTTCAATCTTGCATGTCATGGGACATGTAATAGTTAAAACAAAATTCTGATATTCCTGCTCAATCTATTTGTGAAGAATTATAAATACAAACCTGTATGAAATCTCACAGAGGTTCATATCAGTACCCTTACCAGGAGTTTTTACGTTTCGACAAATATGACTGTTTTGGTATTTGTTTACGTATGGGCCAATACGATTTCCTAGTTCTGACACAATCCGCTAGGGGCGCTGATTGGAATTTGTATGGGCAAATACGTAAACAAATACCAAAACAGTCATATTTGTCTAAACGTAAAATCTCCTGGTAAGGGTACTGAGGTCGGTAACCGATACTCTGACTTGAAAGGACTCTTGTAAGTATATTTGCCTTACCATACCTGTCTTATGGAGTGTAAAGGTTCTTTGGCGTGTATTATAAACTACATTTGTGCGCACATACATATTGTTGGTTTATTTATTAGGCTTTTATTTATTCTCCCGTGTTTTTTGTAAAGAGGAGTTACTTACCAAAATTTAAATAAAAGCTGCAAAATATTAAACCTTAAAGGCGAAATGGAATCGAGAGATATAATATCCGTTCAGATAACGTCACAATGTAACTTGTGGACGGAGTGGTAGGGTTTCCACCATTTTTACAAATTAATATATTTATATGCGCTCATTTTCAAATTATGTTATAAAATACAAAAAAAAACGCACAAGAAAATAAGACTACTTTTTACCCGACTGCCAAGGAAGGGTTATGTTTTTCGCGCGTATCTTGTATGTTTGTCTTTCTTTATTTGATCCGATCTAACAAACGGTTCGATGAATTTCAACAGTTAAAGTGTCATTATATTTGTCTCAACGACCCGAGTGTCCTTAGATAGGTGTTAGTGAAAAAAAATCAAAATGGCGGATTTTTGGCGCGAAATAGTAAGACATTTAAAAAAAAAAGTTAACCGAACCTATCGAGTAGGGTATCAAATGAAAGGAAATTAAACGGAGATTATAAAAACATATTTGTATATATATAAAACAGCAAGGTGACTGACTGACTGACTAACTAAATGACTTTTTCATTTTTCAGAAATCAACGTACACCCTAAACTAAGGACCTTACAGTTCTGAAATTTTGCACATAGGTTCTCTATATAGCGTGAATAAGTACTAAGAAAAGCCTTTTGGAAATTCTACCCTTAAGAGGGTAAAATAGGGGAAAACAGTTTTTTTGAAATCCTTTAATTTTGAAGCAACTACTATAAAATGTTATATTTGGCTTTCTGGATAGGAACAAGGACGCACTTATTTATCCCCATCCGAAAAATCAACCCCGTAGAGGGTAAAATAAGGGTTAAAAGTACATTTGAACAACCGTAAACTTTGAAGCAAACACTATGAAATTTTGTATCAGGCTTGTTGGATAAAAATAATGAAATTCTACCTCTAACGAGGTAAAATAATGACCGAAACTTTGAATTACTGAAGTTATATATTTTATAGACCGGAAATGGTGGAGCTTTTCACGAAATAGTAACACGTTTTAAAAAAAGTTCATCAAACCTATCGAGTAGGATCTCAAAATAAAGGAAATTAAGAGGAGATTACACATACATTATATAATATATCTTTTATATAAAATTCTCGTTTAAGTTACCGTACTCCTCCGAAACGGTTTCACCGATTTTCACCAAATTTATAGTCATATTCAGTAGGTCTGAGAATCGGCCACTATCAATTTTTTTTTACCTCTAAGTGATAAGGGTTGTTCACCCTTAACATTTTTTTATTTATATGGTAACACAATGTTTGCCGGGTTAGCTAGTACATATATACTCGTATATACACATCGAGATGACTGTCTGACTAAATGAGAGAGTTGCTGTGCCAGAGATCAACGCAAAGGGAAACCGCTGAACTTAAGCGTGTTGGAATTTTACACATAGGTTCTTTATATAGCGTAAATGAGCACTACGAGGATAAAATATGATAGGTAATATTGTTAGAAGATCTTTTGTTTTTGAAGCAGACACCTACTATGAAACTTTGTATTTGGCTTTCTGGATAAAAATAATGAAATGCCTATTTCACTGCTTTTGGAAATTGCCTTTTTGGGGCAGTCGGGTTTTTTGATTTTTTAAATTAATTACTTGTTAAAATGTTATAATTAATTTCGTATTTTTATGAAAACATGAATTTTATAAACTTTTTGCAACCTTTCTTGTGTACGTGTGTTTGTATGTGTAAAACATGTTATTTATTGCATTTAACAAATTTAAACAAACACAAAGCATAAAGACAGACAACCAGTAAAGTACGCAGACAGAATTTCAGTGTGTCTTGTATTTTTGCGAACTGTATATTTTTAACAGCGTGTATAACGTAAGCTCGAAATACAATACAGTACTGTATACAGTGTACATTAAGTATTTTTAGTATATAGCAGCTACATGGGATGGGATAAGTTCTGACGTTTTTCCCGCGGGAACCGCGGACCGCTAAGTTAGTTTAATGAATCTTAATATCAGTGATGGGAATATTTCAAGATGTTAGAGCTTTCGTACTTAATGTTGCGTTATAAGATAAACGACGTGATTATGGCGGGTGCGAGATACGACCTTATTTATTGCGTTTAACCCTTCGAAAGTAGTGCGAAATAATTCTCATCGCCGTGAACGGTTTATCATTTTTAATTATTGTATTTAGTTACTTAGCAATAAGTGTCGGTTTAAGGAAATGTATATTAATATTAGGGAAATTTGTTATGGACTTGCTGTAAGTTCTTGTTATTTATTTTCTGCAAGTTTAAATTGAGATGTCGAAATTAAACTGACCGAGGATGACTTAATTTTTCGTAAGTGTGTTAAAGGTATATATGATACATTAAATTCTTTTATATAATATTTTATTTCGAAATTATTCCTCGAAATAAACCTTCAAAATCATATTAAATTTATTTACTTTACATTTGCCTGATTGTATCAATACCAATTTCAAACTTTTTCCACTGAACACATGACTTCAAACAATACAATGTATACTGTACCTAACTAAATACATTTTTAGCCTAAAATTCTCATATACGCTCCAAGGCGAAGTATTCGTATCGCTCATGTGTTCATGAACTCGCAGAGCTGTCGCAAGCATGAGCATAATGTGGAATTATCATCATTCCACCCCTAACGCACTAAGCCTGTGCTTGGATTCCCTAGGTGAGGTCACAGTGATAGACTGTAGCGTTTTGGCGAAATCCTACTACGCTCAGATACAACTTATTTTATTAAATTCAAATTCAATTCATTAATTGCAGGATAAGGTGGTATACATACGTGAAATACATATGTTTTGTGCTCCTATCCTAACCCAAAGGGTATGCAAATATGTCATAAGTATATAAATTATATAAATTCTAATTAAAATTAAACTAAATTATTAAAATTAAAACAGGACAAAGGATACAATAATAACATTAAATCTTCATATTAAACTAATAATTATACAATAAAATTGCATGTCAGCACTAATAATGTTATAATAAAACGGATTTGATATTCAATATTCATAAAATAACTCAATTTTAGACAACAGAAATATAGAATTATGAAAAAAATATTAATACATTCTTTAATAATCGTAATATTATAGTTTTTAACATTAATAAAATTATATTAATTCGTTTTTAAATATTTTTATGGTTGAAAAACATAATTAAAGCTTTTCTGTAAGTTAACATAAACTTACCAACTAGGTACTTCAACTAATTGAGAACTACTAATTACAAGTTTTAAGGCACATGTATCCTGCCTACGAATTTAACATTTCATGCGAAACTGAAAGTGTAATAAAAATACCATTTAATTACATATTTTAGTTCATACGTTTTTGAATAACTTAAAAATCGCTCACGCTTCCTCTTCCGCTATCGCCTGTCACGTAGCCTACACCTACTCGTATTTATCTAAATCCCCCATGCGTATTGTCTCCTAATTCCTTAGTTTTGTATCCGTTTAATTTCGCCGAGGTCCTTTCCGCTTTGCAATGCAAATATCAGTTGGAAACAAGGATGTTTGTCTGTGAATATGTGTGGATTTTAATATATTTAGATGTTAAATTTTATTTGAGTTCAGAAATATTTGTTTTTTTTTTATTTTTTAAGTTTTACAAACCTGTGCACTGTTACAGTAAATGACGACCCATGTGGCACAATGTTCAGCATACCAGTTTAACCAACAAAGGTTTGATTCCTGGTTAGTCTGACATCTAAGTGATGTATTTAGATTTCACTTATAGGTATAAATAATATTTTCTACACTCATTGCACGAGTATAAATTTTCATTTATATTTTTTTAATTTACTTTATACATCGCATCCTTACTTTTGCCTTTTAGCATAACATAGCAACTGTAGTAAAAGTCAAATATCATAAATAAAATCACCCTCTAAACCTTTTGTATATGAATCTTTGTAGTGTCCAGTGTAACATTAAAGCTTAATCCTTAGAAAACTGAAAGCTTAGTCCATATTACACTATTTACGTCTACCCACCAGGCGCCGCGTACCGCGATCACACCACTCACTTGTTACCACCACTTGACCCACATACAACGTGTCTCCTGTTACAGGAACTTCCCACACCCAACTCGAGCTCCAACCGAAAACCACCCTTACGCACACACCCCAAAGATCACTTCCACACAAAACCAACCTCAAAGGCGACTCCCCATGCAATTTAACACTTTGTTTTTCCTTCAAACATAGCAGAATATTCAATGTCGGCGGAAAATGAGTTGGATGGTAGTACTTAGCGAGTTGCCACTCACTCGCTCACGTAATAAGTATCACATTCAGCCGGCAACTGGGTACTTCGTAATGAATTTTTTATCCACTTTCGACCTCTACTAGCTGCAATAATACATGTAATCTAAGCCATATTCGCGCCTCGATCTGTGTATTCAGAAACGGATTTTTTTAAAAATTCATCCTATGTTACTCACCTATATATGTATACGTTTTAAAGCGTGCGTACTACGCAACGTTTGGAGTTTTAGGGAAAATATATTGAGTTTCACTGCGTACTGCCTACCCCACGAGACTGAAATAAAATCGTAGCGAAGGGCGGAAGTTCAGAGGAAATTTGTTGTGCGTTTATTCAGTTAATGTTGCTAACTTTTAATTGGTTTAATAATTCGCCTTTTCTGATCGCGATGTAGGTATGAAGTGGCAACTTTTTCAATTATCGTCAAGTGAACTTTTGAATTGTGACTATGATTGACGGTTTAGCTTCATTCTCGTTGTTTTAATCAGTGTTTCTGTAATCTGTGCGATTTCCTTGTTTTAATTAATGCGATTATAAAATTTTGAGATATTTCCAGTTTTTTTTTTAAATTTACTGTATACTTACGTGTTTTTCTTGATATCAGTATACAAACTTACCCTAACCAAAGTACTCCTTTAAAATTTCCACTGATTTCAACAGGTTGAAACGAACTTCGATTGGTATCGACAAAAACTTACAAAAAAGAACTTGTGCAAATTCATACATATTCTGCAAAGTTTCTGCATTTTCCCAGAATTGACGAGCAAAGAGAGTTTGCCTTTTTGTACCATAACTTTATGTTAAAGGTACCAAATAAAGTATATAAAAAATAAACAGTGGACGACCCGCGTGTCGGGGCGGTCACCATACCGGTCTGACGTGCATGGTCCCGGGTTCGATCCCCGGCCAGACTAAAGACAGATAACTGAATGATGAATTTAGATTTCTGTTTCTAGGTTTGGGTGTTTGTCTTTGTCTATGTGTGTCCATGGCACCCACGACACAGGGACTCCTAGTGTTATGTAGAAAGCGTCAGTGTAACCCGAATTGTGCAAGATACTCAAGCCGTTCTTATTTCCACGAAAACGAACCAAAAAATTGTCAGTCACTTCTTATCATTTTGTTTGTGAGCTTTCGAGTATCTCAAAAGCGACTGACCTGAATTTGACTTTCAAGCAACTTTAAAAGTGTCAGCTACTTTTAACTCCGAAAATACTGAGGGCTCTACGTAGAATTAAAAAGATGCCTTTTGTGTAAGTTGTATAAGTAGACTTTCGGCAGCTCGTCATTTTCCAAAATACACCTACACACAAATACACTTTCCAAAATATATTTCTATAGCTAAAGTCATATAAAGAAAATGGTAGAACCTTTTGTGGTTCGAGTCCGGCGGCACCACGGCCACATCTATTTCTATCTAATAACAGCAATGTTAAGCGCTGCAGTGTTCTGGTTTTACCGGTGTTGTAAGGGAAACATACATTGTCGAAGCATTCCAACTTAGTCCTCAAAGGTATAAACACTTCTGTGATCGATCTCAGGAAGAAATCTTAAGTATCGAGAGTTGATTACACATGTCCTCGGGCTGCAGTAGCCACATCGCATCAGGTAAACTACATGTTCATTTGCTTCTTCTGTATTACTAAAAAAAGTCAAATCATCCAAAAGGATAGCTGAAATTGGCCCCAATCGCAGTAGAAGTTATTACAAGGGCCGTTGCGTGGACGATAACATTAGTTGGGGGCAGTTTCCGTGAAAACACGCATAAATCACGCGTCCACCCGCCCTGACTAATTGCAGCTTAATTTACAACAAAGGAATGCTCCGATTCGCTCCAATGTGTGATAAGGAGGGAATGGGAAGCATTTATTTCGCTCGCAGATGAAGTAACTGAATCTCTATCGAAAACAGAGATTTAACATAAAGGGCTCTAGAGACTTTGTCAAGATTTTTGTACATTTTTTTAAATCTTAGAACTACAAATAACTACCACTGGTTGTCACGGCGTTTAACTATAGAGAAGATGCGGCTTAGGGATACGTGTAAAAGAAGATAATAAGATTATTAATATTGAAAAACTCAGATACTCATAAAAATGTAGTTTATTTTTGTATTCATTGTTATAAAATGCTCTCTCATTTAATAACCGCAATAACTTGATGATAACAGCTTATAATATTCTACAATCTGGCTTCAAAAGTAACAAAAAATATCCAAAAATACTAATAAAAACTGATCGTCATGAAACCATTTATTCTACACAGAATTAAGAGTAACATTTATCGCGATCCCGCCGCCATAATTTGGTTAAACGTCAACGGGTCATTAACCTCGCTTGCGGATGACCGATTGGAGTCGACGTGGCTCAAATAGAACAATTCATTCGCGAAATTAAACTGTCAGCCGCCTGATATTGTTTGTTTACGTGTTTGTTATTAACTTGCAACAAATTGAACGGCTAAGTTTGGCCTAACGTTTAGCTGGAACGCGCTACGAGCGAAACTCGTATACATTATACGTAATAACATATTAAGTAAGCGTTCACGCTATATTAAATTTACTGAATAATTATTGATACTTTTGTGACGTCTTAGTAAACAACTAAAGTGTACTTATATAATATCGGAAAGAAAAACACAGGCGTGGAGTACATAATGAAATTAGTTTTTAGTTGCGGGTCTAGAAGAATTATGACTTTTAATTAAGTGAAAATTATTTATGATGTGTACAATAATCAAATACATACAGAGAATACATAAAGTAGGAAATAATAGAGTAGTATAAAAATAACAGGGTAACTAGGAAGCAGATTATAATGATAGATAAAATTCTATATTCTATATTCTATATTTCTCTACACTATATTCACGACATATGTACATAAAAACAAATGTTTTATATTTTGTAGTTACAACTTGAGATAGACCAGTCCCAGATAAAAGTCACAACACGAACATAATAACAATTAGACTGTATAACACACAACATCAAAACAATTAAAACAACTATTTCATATCTTGAAAAACATACAATTTGAGATACAGCAGCCCAGATAAAAGTCAGAAGAAGCAGAAAACTTGAGCGCATCTGGCTTAGATATGAAGTACGTTCATTAGAGACGACAGCCCTAAGAGCAACTCCACATTCTTGACAGAACGCAGCCTCGTTTGCCGTCTGTAACATATTACGTGGTATTTTTATATCACTTACTTAATAGAACCAATTTGTCGTATTAAGAATGACATTCGTTCTGCCATAACAAGAGTGCAGTGCCGTCATAAGAACAATGATAGGTATAGACTGGTAGAACAATAATGTGAGTAGAGTTGTGTTAGTACATTTTCTTATAAAAGTTCTTTGTTCTTACATAAATTTATTATGTACGATTTTATCATGATCTTTAAGAGGCTTCTATTTAGTTTTACTTGCAATTTAGATATCTATAACCAACTCCATATAGAACAGAGGTTGTACCTGAAGTTAAGTATTGATGCATTGCCAATCCTAAGGACTAAGTTTGCCGTTTCATATGTTCCACCGAAACCCATAACTTCTCCACCCTAGAAATATGCGGAAGTCGAAATATATTCTTTCAACCATATTTTTTCGATAGCTTTGTTATTTAGCTTTTATAATAAAGAATCTATTATCGTAGAATCATTATTTTAAAATTCTTGTGCCTTCGTATTTCCTCTACGCCATATTTAATCATTTCCGCCTGACGGGGGAATTGAACCTGGAACTGCAAAAAATACCTATCGCGCCATAACCTATAATTATTAATAATACTCTACTTGCTATTGAAACGTAATTTAATAAAAACCAAACTTACTATTCAAAACACTTAATTTAATAATAACATTTAATTATATAAAAACGAAATGCTCCATTAACAAATTTCCATGCTAATATGAAACTCCCTCATTATTAAACCCGACCACCTATGATGAACACCTCCTATTTGAAATCAGAGCTCACATCACACAAATGTAAAATTAATATGCACATTCATAAATTATTCAAATTGTTGGGGTACATTTTAAATGAATGAGTAATTGATATTTTCAACATTTCGTTCGAGTTTAATTTGGGGAATGGGTGAGTGAAATATGCTATTAGTTAGGCAGCGATTGTACTGATATTATGTACATTACTCGTATATACATGACATGGAATAGTATCCGATGTAATTTGGGGAAATTCATTTTATAAAGTAAGGACTATTTCGCAATTTGCTGCCAACGTGTATGATGGTATATATTTTAACCCTCTGAGTATGCAGTCTATCTCCTAATACCTCCAATTGATACATATTAGTAATGAATTAAGTAATTTTTCTTTGCTACCTAATAATGTCCTCCAATACGCACTTGGCCAGCGCGGTGGACTATGGCCTAATCCTTCTCATTCTGAGAGGAGACCCGTGCCCAGCAGTGGGACAATAATGGGTTGATGATGATGAGGAATTGTTCTTTGCTTAATTTCGGTTAACTTTTGTAATGTTTCGTGAGTTCTCCATATTTTCAATATTCTATAAGGGTGCTTATAAATATAAGGGATTCAATGAAGATTCGTCTAATGAAAATCAAGTAATTCGATTAGTGGATTTGACACAAGCTTAGCTACCTTGTGTACGTATATTTGGTGGGAAATCGCCCATATCATCATCTAATATACGCAAACATTATTTTATATGACTAAATTATAACAAATACAAAAAATAATACATTTAAAATAGCTTGATTAAAAAATCGCTTAAACCGTTTATATAAAACTTTACCTATTCCATGACATAGTTACATCAATAGACATAACTATAATATGTATATACTCCCTAAAACCACAACTTAAAATTAACCGTTTCCGCTTAAATTCCTTAACTTTAAAGGGATTATCAAAACGGAGACTTGAAGGTATACAGTTAAAAAGCGGTGTTTGAGGTCAGTAAATAACCGATAGGGCACCTTATCGGGCGTCCGCAGCGCCGTCCGGTTCAGCCTTTTAAAATATTACCGCCCTGGGCACGTAAAATAACCCGTTTTATGTACCGTGAAGATAGTCTGTTCATATTTTTAAAGATGAAATGTGTAAACGACTTACATTTATGCGCCGCTGTTATTTATCGCGACTTCATTAATGCCGAGACGCCTTTATCGTAAACATTGTCGGTGATTTTGCACTACTTTTTTGTGGCTCGCTTTTTCTGTATAGCATCTTCCTTATTCTTTTATTTTAATATACTTTCTGTTTTTATAATGATTTTACACTCATGACTATCTCAACTAACAACAACTGCTGCTCTACTATTGTATGCATAGTT
This sequence comes from Epargyreus clarus, assembly GCF_041222505.1. NCBI lineage: Eukaryota > Metazoa > Arthropoda > Insecta > Lepidoptera > Hesperiidae > Epargyreus > Epargyreus clarus. The sequence goes on along the minus strand of NW_027332231.1, from coordinate 5,365,538 downwards.
GGTCTTATTTACCAAATAACTATTCTAAATAACGACATTTTACATATAATTTATATTTGCTTGTGCTTAGTAAATTTGCCAATTACAACATGAACATGAACCTTGTGAAATAAAATGACAAATCGTAAATCTTGCAATTATAACTTTACGCGTCTTATATTTAGAAGCTAGTCAAACATACACCTGTTTAGAAAATATCCATTAATATTCACTTATACAATAAATACGAAATCAATAGGCTATATCCATAGGCTGGGAGACTACCTGTTTCTTACAAAATTTTCAAAAATACACGATTTACAGAACATTTTCGCCAAAGGTTATTTTATTCCCTACACAACTATCCGCCGCAGACCTCAGCCACAGCGGTAATTAAATCTGCATCCACAAGTACACCACTCCTTTAATTTGGGTAAGTGTTGCGGTACCGACACCAAATAAATTTACAAAGGACCAACTTTTATCATGTTACGTGACGTAAATGCCCGGTTTACGGTTCCATGTCTGTTTATAAAAATAAATAAAATTGTAGCGCCTGTCTGTGATTTAAAAAGTGATTTTTATCTTAGATTTTATTTGTAAGAACAGTACGGAAATTGTACAAACGAAATGTAAAACTGTTTTCTTATGTTGATTGTTTGTATTATCCTTTTAGAAGAACTGAATATTGTGTGAAATGTTGTTTTTTAAGATTTTAGAAGGACTTTTCCGAGACGTTTCAGCTTAGTACTCAGGTAGCGGCGCATCTGTGGCCGACCTCAGGTAGGAATACCTAATCCTATCTGGGGTTGATTACAGATGTTCATGGCAGTAGCCACTTACCATCAGGTGGACTGCGTGCTCGTCTGCTACTCCTATATTAATAAAAAAAACATATCTAACCGATCACATACATTTTTAACTTTTAAAGTCAAATATGCAGCTAACTCTTTTATATATTAGTTGATAAGACACTTTTCCTGTCTAAAATTTATTTATAAATCAAAACAATAATCAGAATGCTAAAATAACGCTTATTACAGTCGTTACCTCACGCTAGGATTTTCTAACGCAAATACTAATACGCACACACTAAAACCCAGGACAGAACTCAAAATTCATTTTAATATGTCTGACCTGGAATCGAACCCGGACATGAACATAACACAACAGCACATAACGACACAAGTATCATTCCAAAATAGACGCTACACGACCACGTATCAGCAAGGATATCCTTTGTGCCTTTCTTGCTGACTGTAAATTATTGTGGAACCCAAGCACGTACGTCTTGGACCGTACTTCGGATGGATTATACTCCCTTTGTAGTAAATTTTACAACTTCAAAAATTAGGCGGCGTGAGAGGACTACGCCGGACTCTGGGCAAATTGTTTTACGTTCGGTCAGATTGTTTGGAATATCTATTTGGGTTATATGTTGTGGCTTCCACGTTTATGGGTAACATTTCCACTTTAGTTTTTCATAAAATGTTGAAGTTAACGAGTATGCATCACCTCCGCATAACCGTAAATGGTCTCTGCGACTCTAGACCTAGACTCTCCTAGACCTAGACCTAGACCTCTAGACCGACTAGACTAGATCAGTACCCTTACCATGAGTTTTCAAAACCTCCCACAAAATACGTTACGTTTACTCAATCCATTATTCTGTTCCGTTTGCTTCAGTAGACTGAGTAAACGTCACAATAAGTAAGTGCTCAAATCGTTTTGTCTGCCTCACATGTTCACAAAAAAGAGAGACAAAAGATAAAGCGCTATTTTGTCAATTTAGACATTTAATGTTACACTGACACTATAATTCTGATACAATCCGCTAGGGGCGCTGATAAGAATTTGTATGGGCAAATACGTTACCAAAAAACAAAACAGTCATATTTGTCAAAACGTAAAAACTCATGGTAAGGGTACAGTACACAAACTCAGATACAATAGGAGTTTTACCTAAGGTCGGCCACAGATACGTAGCTGCTATCCTTGAGAACTAAGTTAAATGCCTTCTTTGTTTGTATTTAAGTAATAGTCAAGCAAAACCTCCCACAATTTTACGTGACGTTTACTGTTTACGTTTGAAGGTGGTAGAACCCTTTGTGGTTCGACTCCGGCGGCACCACCGCCACACCTATTTCTACCTAATAACAGCAATGTTAAGCGCTGCTGTGTTCCGGTTTAAAGGGTGTGGTAAGGGAGACAGACTTTTCCGAGGCGTTCCAGCTTAGTCCTCAGGGGTAGCGGCGCATCTGTGGCCGACCTCAGGTAGGAATATCTAATCCTATCTGGGGTTGATTACAGATGTCCATGGGCGGCAGTAGCCACTTACCATCAGGTGGACTACATGCTCGTCTGCTACTCTTATATTACAAAAAAAAAGCAAGGTCACCTACGGACTGACAAATGTTTAAAGACAATTACAATTAACTACAGGAATAATGTGTGTTAAAGAAAGAAAAATACTTATATAGTACTATGTATGGAAGTTAGTATGTATTTCGTATACATTCTTATTAATTATATTAACATCGTTGATAAATTACCTGTCTACAGTATCATTAATATTTTTCCAAAATAATTTTTGCCCTAGCTAAATAATGCGGTACTTAATTAAACATTTAATATTACGGAAGCCAACTGAGCGATCTGTTGGCTTGACTCGAGCTACATTTGGCGTAAGTGAAAAGCGAATTGAGGGTTCAATACATTGAGTTTTATAAATAACGACTCCTATTTCTGATGTTAATCAGTTCATATCTTTCGGTGGAAGGGAATGGATACTGGCAGATATATAAGGAGACTAACTTACTCGTCAGTGGCAACCTATCTGTGATCGGCTTGAGCTAGAATTGTTAAATATGAAGTCAGTTATAGACGTCTAAAATGCATCGACCACTTATCGTCAGATAAACTACACCCTACTTTGATCGTTATGTCTGTAAAAAAATGTATGTTTTGGGCGTTTAAACATGTTTGATATCTACAATACTCTAACAGTTTAAATATGGCAGAAATTCCAGTGATATCACCCCAGTGAAACCACAAAATGCCCTATTTTCAAAATAACCATAGCTCTAACCTTTGATAAAAATTTATAACATTAAAAACATAGACTCAATAATGTAGTCATTTCGTAGCGTCTATTTCGTAGCGCTATAGTAAATCCTCGTTTGCTACGAGATTTATAGCTCGCTACGTCAAATTAGCTTATTGCCAAAGATTTTTTACATGGTGAATATTTTTTCGGTGCATTATCAAGTATTACATTTTGCATACGAAAACAGGAACATTAAAATAATCGATTAATTTTTCAGTAAGAAGCATAATTTTTGGCACTCGTATGTGACCGGACTCACCATCTGTATAAAAACTACACTGGAGTTACGTCGCTAGCATTTATCCTTTTTATGGTTATACCCTTTTCGAAAAAAGGATTAACGAAAATAGTCCATAAACGCCGACGATATTACAAACTTGTATGTCGACCATCCCCAATTTATGAAGTCTGCTCATACTGAATTTTAATACGCTTTCCCGCTATCAGCCTGTTTCGTAGCGCTACGCCGAAACCGCCTGATTGCTACGTGATTTATAGCTCGCTACGCCAGACTAGCTTATTGCCAGCGCTTATAGTGTGGGAATATGGCGAAAGATGACTGTATGCGGTTCGGTTGCATTATATGAAACCAGCGATATTTATTATGTATTCATTCGTTATAAAAATAAACAATCTGATCCAATAGCTACGATATACGATGTATTGTATAAATAAGGTACAAAACGTGCGGTCTTGTATTTTAAACAATGTAAAGTCGTAAATAATACACAATGCTAACTAAATATTATTAATACGCAAATTAGATTTTTTTATAACTAAGTAAAAACTATATGAAGTTTGTAGTCATAATAGTCATTCGCCTGGTACATACCACCACCACACAATGTTTGCCTTATTGAAGTATGTTTACACTATTATGTTAACATTTATAGGCTATCGTAAGGACGGTACTTTTAAAAAAACATTATAAGCTAGTCCTTAAGAAAAGAAATAAACCTATCGCTAAAACTATACATTCTATTTAGAATTGATACCTGATGACCACATGGCATGGAATTTCTGTTTAGTACTTATTCTAATACATATAAATCTTACATTCTACTCACCCTTTACATTTATATTCACCATTCTAAATGCACTCGAAACCCATCGTATTATCCGTAAGTACCTAAATTGAAATCCGTTCTCTATAAAATAATAAACATATCAAAAAAGGTTTCAGAGAATTCGGGTAAAAGCCCTATTACATTAAGAAATTAAGCAAAAAGAAATATAATAATGGATATCCACTCGTAAAGAGGATTCCTTTCAATTTCTTACATTAAAGCGGGTATGGGTCGCCTTTTATCATAGTTTCACTAGTTCCTTAAAACATTCATTATTTGAAAGCTGAATATGCCTGTTTTGCAAAGAAAGGCGCCCAATGGAGCTCTTGTTTACATATTTAAAGACACCCTCTTTCTTATCCAACGTAATAAAAGAAGCAATAGAGGTCGAGATTTTGGAAGCAGGTCTCTTGGTAGACATTTCAATATTTTTATTCAATTTCGGGAGCAATTGACCCGCTCTGAGTCAGACTAAAAAGGGATCTTCATATGTGAAAGCAATATGTGAGCTGAAGATATGTACGTACGTACAGTTTGAATATAGACTTTGATATTGATCGTTTCAGAAATAAAAAAATACAATATGAACTACAACAATTGGTTCTTAAAAGTATATACTAGTACATGTATAAACAAATTATATTAAATCGGCTGGTAATTTTTAATGCCAAAATCTGCTGTAACGCAGCCTTCTGCTAATTTGGTCAGTGACTTAACTGATTTTGACGAAAGTTGAAATCTGAATATAAATAAGACTTTGTAGGCAGATAGTATTTTTCCCAAAGGGTAGAATTATGAACTACAAGGGATAAATACATATTTATAAAAATAAAAATAAATTTGGCTCGACTTGGCGGAGGCACTACCGTGCCTCCAGATGACTCATAATTTCAAATAACGTTCATAGAACTTTGCAATTCTGAGAAACAGTTTTGATTTCATAACCATTACCATGTGCAAGAAAATAGGTTTAATATAATCCGTATTTAATCTTCAATTTTCTCTTTTCAGGTAAAAATTCAGCTGCAGCCTCTACACAAAGGTTTTGAAACACCGTTTCCGCTCGTTAAAATTAATACGGTTATGTATATTGTCTTGAATTTTAAATGCATACCTACTTTAGTTAAATTTTTCATTTGTGCTCTTAAATTTTTAATGACGACTCTTACGGTTTTTGGGCAACAGTCCAGATTTTATTATATTTTTAATTGAAATAGTACCCACGGATTTTTAATTCCGCGGCAGAGTTTAAAGCTTCCTCAGTCAAAATTGATTAAAGGCCTGGCCACACGGAGCGCGTATTCTAGCGCCGCGTTAGGGCGTTAGCGCTAATAGTAAATCCTGACGCCGCTGAGTTGTAATGTACTGACTTACTAGTAAGCGGTCACACAGAGCGCGTACGCATACGCGCGTACTTATACACCCATGCGTAATTTTTTTCAATACAATGACGCTTGTACGCAAATCTGTAAAAAAATACAACGCCCGGCGACAAGAACGCCGAGCGCCGCGACAAGCGGACGCGTACACGCTCTGTGTGACCGCTCAGTAGTAACTCAGTACAACACAACTCGGCGCTAGAGCGCGGCGTCAGGATTTTGTTCTAGCGCTGACTCCTAGCGCGCCGTTAAAATACGCTGATAAGAGGCTGCTGTGATATCAGTATGTAAAATAAAACGAATTTATAAAGCTGAAAAAAAAAGCAAAAACTGTTTTAAGCAAAACTTAACCTATGATAAAAGCACTTATTACCTTGGGTTTATCATAGATGTCCATGAGCGACAATAGTTACTTACCATCAGGTGGTCTGTATACTCCTTTGGTACTTCAATATTACATCTTACCTTTTTTTTTGTTGTTGACAAGGGGGAAACCTTTAAAAGGTACCCGACGCCATGGGATTGACGCCGGGTTATGTGGGACTTTTACCGCATCCCCCCGGTGGCCGTCCTCAGCGTTTGGTGGAGAACTCCGGGATCTCCAACAGAACACAACCGGAGTCCTCCTAACGCGATGCCCTTCTATCGGGCTCTGCCCTGAGGGGAGCAATTTACGCTCCTCTCACATCCCCTGGTATGATATGATATGCGACTTATATGCGACCACACAAACCGCTGTCCTTCCCGGGGTCGCTTGCTGGACGGTTTGAGCTCCCACTCTTGCCGCCCGCAACATATTACATCTTACCTACTACAGTTAGCTTATCCTGAGGTCACCATGGTATTAGTAGAAGATCCGAAGCTAAGTCGAACTGGACCGAGCTGATAATAGAATGAAACTCATTTTATAACGAAATTAGTACATTGGGTAATACATTAAAAATGGGTTTGCTAAAAAAATCCTGGACAGGATAATTTTAATTATTTTTTGAAAAATTAATTTTCATTTTGCAGACAACCCTATATCAACGTGTTCACAATAAAACAGCGCTTCTACTGATATAAAATTTTATCTATTATCATCATGAGTGAAAGTAGTTGCCAGCGAAATACCTGTTTATACCTGACAACCCAGTAGTTCGTCCACGTAAATAATAGGCAACCCAAAGCCAACATTCACTCAGAATAGAATTTTCTTATTATCTTGATGTTGCAAAATTTAATTTTCAATTAAATTTTAATTTTTCAAAAAATAATTAAAATTATCCTGTCCAGGATTTTTTTAGCAAACCCATTTTTAATGTATTACCCAATGTACTAATTTCATTATAAAATGAGTTTCATTCTATTATCAGCTCGGTCCAGTTCGATTTAGCTTCGGATCTTAGACCATATGTAAGTGTCCAAGAGGACAGCGACCCATGGACACTTCTGATATCAACCACAGATAGAATTGGGGTACTTGTGGTCGACCACAGATGTGTGTCTATACTTGAAAACTAAGTTAGATATGCCTGCCTTACCAAATTACCCTTCCTAAGTATAACCATTTGATTTCTAACGATAGATAAATGAAGGAAAAAGTCTTCAATCTGTAGTTTGTCACAGATGCTATTAGAATAAAGTGAAAAGTAAAGGAGCCTTCCAAATTAATTATTAATTTATGCTAAAAACAGCGACATCTGTCGCTTGGTAACAAGAAGCTTACATTTATAATGAAATGTTATTTAGTACTGTTTTTATAAGTAACATTGTTATGCAATCTCATTCACATTGCAAAATTTCACATATATTGTAGGCCTAGTACGTATAGATAACTTATCTTTAGAATTAATCGATTAATATTGAGGTGTTGAGGTGATGTCTAAACTTCTGGTTAGCTCAATAAAGATTAAAACATTCAAAACATAGGTAATTTATAATAAATAAGGAATAAGGAACAAAATAAGCAAGGCATCAATATATTTCTAGCTATAGTAATAATAGAAATTAAATTCGTAAAAGAAAATATAAAGTTATCGAAATGATTGTTATTGTTAGATTTACTTTTCTTCCTGAACTTCTTCAGCGGGTGGCTCCTCCGGCCCTTGATCCTCGAGAGGACCTTCAGTTACTTCTTCTGGACCCTCTGGGGAGATTTCTTCTGTAGGCTCCGCAGCAAGTTCCTCAAGTTTACTTTCTTCTGGCTCGGGAGCTACTTCCTCTACTTCTGGTGGCTTTTCTTCAGCCACTTCTGTAGATACAGGGGTAACGGTCGCCGCGCTTGGCTTACTCGCAACCTCTTCTTTGACTAACTCAGGTTCAGGTTTAGGAGGTTCCGGAGCTTCAGCCTGCGGGGGTTTTGGAACAGGCTCAGCTCCTTTTTTAGCTTCCTCCTTCTTCCCCTTTACTTTCTTCTGTTTATGATCCAAGGGCAAATACAGCTTATAATCTTGTGGTAATTCTTCTTCAGTAAACAAACGCTCACTAAAGTAGATCCTACGTAAACGAGCGTTAGCGTGAATTTGAACACGAAGTGTTTCTATAAATTGAGTCCCGTACGCCCGTCTTGTAAAGTCTGCGAGATTAAATTGTATTTGATTCCATCCTCCCGAAAGACCAATAGGCATGCTCGTACAAAATGGTTTGATTTTCGTAGTGGACTGGAAATTGGAAATTCTGAACCTCCTCCGCATATTTTTGTCGTCGAGGATAGTAATTTCAAATGAAAAGTATCTTTTCAAATTCTTTACGATCATAACCAGAAAAGGCAATCGAATTCCCAGAACTTGGTTCCTCTTCGGGCATGATATGTAAGTAGTTGCAACATTCGTACTTACAATTTCAAGAACTATGGAATTGACTTCGTTATCTGTTATTCGTTTTATATGACCATTTTGTACCTCCATATCCCATATTGCTAAGGGATTTGATCCACAGCTATAGAATATTGATAGAAGTCCGCTTTGGTATGTATTTTTAAACATTATCCGTTGACTGGATTATAAAGTATTCGAATTTATTTATTTACTGATCGGTTGGGTAAGTTTTCATTTGACGTGGATGTCAATATTCACGTCGTTGGACACAAATAAACTAATTTGGCCAGTTATAAATTGTGTAATTATTGAACAAGTTTTAAGGTTGCAAATAATTCAAAATATTTACATTAGATTTGATATCAAGCCTTTTATTAAGAATACTAAATATTACGCGTTAAATATTTATATTTATGATTTAATAATTGTAATTTAAGAAATAACATTTTTATATACTATTTTATTATAATTGTATACACTATTATGGAGGGAAATAAAATAAATAAAAAGAGATAATAAATAATTGTCATTTTGGTTTTATCGTGCTCTTGATTTTTAACGCAAATAAATTAATAGTAATTCTCCTTAAAACACATTTGTGTATACATCTTATAACTTTATTTTGTTAAATTACTACATTAACTTATCAATTAAAAGATAAAACTGTTCAACTTGAGTTGTTAATATGTGTGTGGTATCATTGTTAAATACGTAAAAAACTGAGCTTTTTTTGCTTACTCGTAGTATGAACATAACAAATAAATTACGCATTTGAAATATTTTATCACTGTGCGTCTTCCGCTGGGGCGGATTTAGCTGCTGGTTCTGGTTGTGCTTATACGGATGTGGCTTCTGCTGCTGGCGCTGCCTCTGCAGGAGCTGGTTCTTCAGGAGGTGCGTCTGCAGGCGCTGACTCTGCAGGAGCTGGCTCTTCAAGAGGTGCCTCTGCAGGCGCTGACTCTGTAGCCGACTCTGTAGCCTCTGTGGGAGCTTCCGTTATTTCTTGTGGCGCTTCAATCTCTGCAGGTGCTTCCTCCTCTTTATTCTCTTCACCACTGGGCTGTGCTTCAGTTGCTTCGGCCTTGTCGGTAACCTCTTCAGTTTTATCAGGGGCATTCTCAGGACCCTCCGGCGGTACTCCTTTTGGAACGATTTCGTCATTAACCTTAGATTTTCTAGACTCTAGAGAACCGACTTTCTTAATAGAATGGATGGAAGTTTTAGAGCTGGGCTTGAGAAATTTTATTTCACTTTTAGGTTTTTCTTCTATGGGGGCTGCATCGCCCGCTTTAATTTGATGTCGTGAAGTAGATGGTCTAATGTTTTCTTTGTCAGCGATATTTTGTGTTAGTGTCTTCTTGTCTTTAGTTATTTTGGACGCTAATGGAAAATACAATTTATATTCCGGTGCTAACTCTTCTTCTGGTATTAATCGTTCCGTAAAATAAATTCGCCTCAAGCGTATGTTTGCGTTAATTTTAACTTTTTGTACTTCAACAAATTGCTTTTTATAAGCACGACGAGTAAACTCTGCAAGATTGAATTGGATTTGGTTCCATCCGTCAGAGAGTGCTATAGGCATTACGGTACACAAAGGCAATATCTGAGTAGTGCTTTGGAAATTCGACACACGGAATCGGCGCCTCGTGGAAGTTTCGTCTAGAATGGTAACTTCGAAGGAGAAATACTTTTTCAAATTCTTCACAATCATGACTAGGAATGGCATCGTTATTCCTAAAACCACGTTCCCTTTCGGACAGGTTATATAAGTTGTGCTTACGTTAGTTCCACCTATTTCTAGAACCATTGACTTTATGTCTTGGTCTAAAAATCTCGTAACATAACCATCTTGGGCAGTTACATCCCATATAGCTAGAGGCTTTGATCCAACGCTGAAAAATATCGTTAGTAATCCACGTTGATAAGCGTTTCTGTACATTTTCTAGTTTTATAACTATTTCGTTTTTATTGCAACGTTTTCAATATTGCCGAAGAATATTCTTAATTCACATCTGACATTTCAATAACATGCAGTGTATATTTGAAGACTTCAAATAAAAGCAAAGTAAAAAGGAGGCCAATATTCTGCGGATGCCAGTTTTATTTCAAAAATCTTTTAAAGTAAAAAGTTCTATATAGTTGTTATTGGGGTAACATTCACATAATTTTATAAACTCCTACGAATCGTTTTATCTTGTTATGATATATTTAATTACATATCGTACCTATATAGATGTGACACAAAAAAATAAAAAGTGATGGTGATGGTGACAATTTTTTATGGTAGTGTTTTTGTTTTTATATTTTTGTTTTTCATTTTTGTATATATGTAAATTTTGTAAATAAGTTATTTTATACTTATAGTTTAATTTATTTCTTTTAATTTTCTGTAAGTTTCATTATAATTGTAAAAAGAAAAAATAAAATATAATTTATATATTTTGCATATATTTTACCTAATTGCTCAAATACCTTAATTGAACCAGGCTTAGTTAATATAGAAACTAACGAAAATCATTATCTAACAAACGAACACCACGATATCTTACTGATCCTCTTTAAATAAAACAAATACCAATTAAGTGGCCCGCACAAAAAGGTTTTGTACGGCAATTACTTAATGTAGACATAAAGTAATCCTTAGACTAAATAAAACAACAAACTTATCATGAAGAACATTTTATTTATACACTGACAGGATACATACCACAGATAACTAAATAGCAACAGAATAAATGAGACTGTCAGACATAACAGAAAAACTTCCAGCGAATACGTAGAAACAAAACTTTTAAAAGAAAAGCTGGCTTTCGTTGTGATTTATCTTCCCATTTGTCATCCTCGACACTAGAAAAATATGTCACGCGAGCCCACAAGCAACGCTCACACAGGGTAACGAAAATAACATTTTTGTCGTCTCTAAATCACGACTTTTCCTCTATGCCCCGTGCCCCAGAGACAGTCACCAAAAAAGTGTAACGAGTACAGAAGAAAATGAAATAGTGCCTTTTGACTGTAACGATAAGGGTCCCTGTACGGTTTTCGATCAACTGTACCCTTAGTATGAGTTTTTATGTTTTTACAAAAATGACTGTTTTGGTATTAGTTTATGTATTTTCCCATACATTTCCCATCAGCGCCTCTAGCGGATTGTATAAGAGCTGATTGGAATTATATGGGAAATACCTAAACAAAAACAAAAACAGTCACTTTTGTCAAAACGTAAAAATATTAAGGGTACTGATGCGGTTCGTTTCGGTATTTTTGTCAAAACGTAAAAACTCATACTAAGGGTACTGATGCGGTTCGTTTCGGTGCAAATATTCGTGTTTTTGCGCGCTGTGCTCGTTCTGCGCCATTCTGTTTTTTATAACTTAGGGGAGCGCCGTAGTTAAGATATCGGCACAATTCTTCAAAATTAATGACATAGAAAACATGTTGCCGATAATGTACTAACGACGTTCGGAAATGGGATATCAGCGTTATCGCATTATTTCTGTTGCTGTCCTTGGAACTCAATGTAATTTTTAAATATACATAGTATTAATATTTGGTGACTAATAATCCAAATTTAAAACTTATTATTACATTAAATCTTAGCAATCAGGAGTACGCAATTAGGAGTAATCAGGACAACGCATCTTTAATTTACTTCGAGTAGACTTTGGTCTATATGTTTGGATATATGGAACAAAATTCATATAGACCAACAATACTATGACCATATACGAGTACCATCAAGTAGACCGCACTCTCGTTTGCTGCTTCGGTCCTAGAAAAAAATCCTGCTTACAAATTTGTATGCGAAATCACGACTCATCTCTAATATAATGTATAGAAGTAATTAACGTTAATAAGACGTAATAAATAGCATCAGGTTAGAAATAGCTTGAATAAATACTAACCACATAATAGTTAACCACGGGCTAGTTCACAACAAAAGGAGCGAAACTATTGATCCTTGCAATCCTTTTGTTTGAAATTCCAACCGACCGCGTGTTAGAGCAGAAATTAACTCATTAAGCCTGTTGAACTAGAGGAAAGTTTTAAACTGCGCAAAACTATGTAAAGTCAAAAGCGATAAATGTGAAAAAATTGCTAATAATGTTTGTATGGAGGTAGAAAGTATGGTTCAATGGTAGGTAGTAGCGCTACATTTATTTTAGTGTGAGGTAGTACTGGAGTTTTGGTCGAAGATGATAACTCACACCTGAGGCAACCATATCGTGCCCGTCATTAATAAAATACTTAATATATCTAGTTTCTACATAACAAATATCAATATTTGACATTTTCTGGAGACAAAAATTGTAAAATATCGATCTTTGGAAAGTAAAACAATATATAGATTGACTATTAATAACGGACATTGGTCTTCAAGAGTGAGAATTTATCCGTGATCGATATCACGTAGACCCTGTTCTTTATGAAATTGGTTCTAGACGGCGATGGGCAGTAGTGGTAACATCCCATCAGATTGACTGTATATTCGTTTGCTACAGTCTTATAAAAAAGTAACGTTTCAGATGTGCTTGGTATATTTACAGAGCTCATTGCTCGGCGCAACGAAGCGTGGTCTGCATAATGTATCGAACGGTACGCGATTCCGGCAAAGCTTTGTCTGCGTTATTTACAACCAGCCCGTGTTTTCACGCGGAAATTGGATTTGTAAAATAAGACACTGTATAAATAATCTTTATCTAAAACATATCTCAGCGGGGCCGTTCGCTGTAGAATTTTCGCACCGCAGCGGCACCGTCGCCAGCTTTCGCTGCCTCGTTTGTCAGATTACTCTAGAAATATCTTTGACGCTAACGGCGCCGTAATAAACACTGTTTATTTGCAAGTTCCTATTCGTTTTGTACGTGGAATTATAATTCCGCCGGGTCTTCAACGGGCCGGAATTTCACTGAAATTCTTTTACAAAAATTTGAGTCGCCGACAGCAGCGCTTAAGTCGCGTTTTGCGCCCAGTCGGAAATAATCGGCGTCGCTTCAAAGCCGGGCACGGGGACAATGTATCGAAATTAATATCCGGGGCCGGCAGCCAGCGAACAATTTGTCCAGCCGGAATGTGGATAATTAAACGGGCCTCCTACACGGAGCTAAAACATTTGTCGGACCAAGAAGTAGTTAACATAAAAATAGTGACAGAGATTAATCGCCGGCTAATGTAAAAACCTTTGGTACGAGACCGGCAATTTTCGGGTACATTGTTCTCTTTCCGCTGTATTCAGTTAAATAAGGACGCGTTGGATCCGAGGGAGCGCGTCGTGAGCCCCGAATTCCGGTTCATTTACGCTCTCACATTCATGGCGACCGGCCCATAGAAATAAAGACATATATCTCTTTCTCGTTGCCCTTTTTAATCCGCCGCTCGACTACAAGTATCGTAAATCTAGAACGTCGATTAGGACGACACTGTTTGTCCCCGACGACATGGAATAAATTGCAATCGTGTCCTCAGCGAAACAGGATCGATGTTGTTACGCCATTATGATGAAAATGCGGTATAAGTCGACCGATTCGTTGCTAGTCGATCGATAAGCTTAAACTAGTGCCAGCGAAGGGTAATAAATTTATGGGAGCTAATATCCTATTCGCCAGTCTAACGTACGAGTGTGGACTTGAATGTGGACATTAGGTGTCTTAACTTCAATGGACCATTTAGTTTAAGCGAAATCTATAGAGCATTGTATTGCCGGTCTGTCAGCTTAGATATTGAATAGATTAGATAAGTAACATGTATTTCTGTTTTATGCTGCCATTGTTTTTGGTTGCATTTTACTATTAATAAGAGAAACGAATGCAAAATATATACTGGTTTTGTCGATAAATTTTGTTTTGTAAAGACACAATATTTTGCGTGTTTCTAAAGGTCATTTTATTAGCCGAAAAAATATTTTTAATTCTTTATCTATCTGTCTGTTTGTCCCCGAATATAACAAGCTACATATAAGTTACGGCAACGCTTGCCAAAAAACTATAATTTCAGATTTATTGTTACATAAATTTTGTTCATGCCATAAGATTTCTATAGATTATAGCCGGACTTTCGAAAACATGCCAAGATTTTATGAGTAGGTTCACGTATCGTGCCAATGTATGCTGAAATAAAGATATCTAGACTTAATGCAACGATAAGGAAGTTGCAAACCTTTACCATCAAGAAATATATGTAATAATTAAGTAAAACTTCTATTACTAATAAAATAAATGTAATAAAAATATAAAAATATCAACAACAAAAATTAATTGAACTATTTATTAATCAGTAAAATGTAGACTACTATAAGATTATAATTTTTACTTTAGAGTACATAACTGACTTTAGCATTTCAATTAAAAATATTTAATTTTTCATGGATGGATTCATTAAAAATGATCATTACTCGTATCTAATATCATGAAGGAAACTTTAATACTTTAGCACTACATAGGTACATCATTTTATTTATATTCTAATACTTAAAGACGTACATTTTAAAGCTATTCAACTTAATCTATGAGAGTAATTACCGTGAGATTTAACCTTTCAACCAGCTTATGTGCTTACGAAAATTTTAAAATGTGCCCCATTTCCAGTGTAAAATTATGTTCACAAAGTCTATCATTAACCAGTTTTAAGGATATTCGTTAGGGGCGCGTCGCTGTGTAAAAAGTTAATGATATGTGAAGAACCGTAGGAAATCCTTCGTATAATTGTTAGTGAATTTAATGGCTCGTGTAAGGGTTTTCAGCGATATGTAGACGGGGACAAATTTTATCGTGCCCTGCTCTAATCTCTGGTGGGAATTATAAAATCTTTTTACACTTGATTCCTTGTGTCGGTGTTGGACACACAGACAAGCACACAAACACCCAGATGCAGAACAGATACCTTAATTCGTAATTTATCATTCAGACATGTGCCTGACCGACGATCGAACCCAAAACCGTCGGTGCATCAGACTGGTATAGTAACCGCTCCGCTATGCGGATCGTCAATTGTATAAATTGTTATGCATTAAAAATATATATTAATACGCTTTTATTAGCTTCAGACGTATGTATGTTGGTATGTTGGTATGTTAGTATGTAACGGAATCTTTGAACATGATTTTAACTCCCTTCAAAACGTCGGATTAACTTGAAATTTGGCATACTTATTAAGGACCGATGACAATTCAATATTTTAAACATTCTGACCCGTTATCCTTACTAGGATAATCAGGATCAGCCATTTTTGTTTTCCTGAGACCCGGAAGGTCTGCGTTAAGACCAATAAAGGAATCTACCAGGCGCGCCGATCACCTAACCTGACCTGACCTGACCTGACCTGACCTGACCTGACCTGACCTGACCTGACCTGACCTGACCTGACCTCAACTTCGACGCGTCCGTTGTTAATAGCATCATGAAGCGGTGTCTCATCATCCTTATGCTGAATGGCACTTCAACATCTGCACCTTCCTTTAACAAGATTTCCACTATTTCATTGTTTCCATTTCTTGCTGCCAAATGTAAAGGCATATATGATTTCAGCTCATCGTCATAGTCACAACTTATATTATTAACTCGAGCTGTAAAATTAATTAAACTACTAACAGTTTTAAAATCTCTGCAGGCAGCAGCAACACAAAGAGAAGAAATTCTAGAATTATTTTTGATATTAACATCATTATGCTGTAATATTAAATCGATGATTGGACGACGTCCTTTTGAAATGGCTAGATGTAAAGCAGTTGACCGTTTTTCTCTTGAGTATTGCCATCAGCGCCTGTTTTTAAAAGATGCTCTATCATCCTTTTTCCGTGATTACTTTTATCCAAGATAGAGGACCTGGGATATGGCATAAATTATGAAAGAAAGCAGTTAGCATTGGCAATTCGGATGTCATTCAACAACTCCTCTGGGATTTTCACGTTAACAATAAAAATAAACACCAATGTAAAACACCACTTCATACAGCTGTGTTAAACAATGACCCAATATTCATTTTTGCACTGCTAAGCAAAGGTGCTGATGCTGATTCGAAAGATAAACTTGATAATACGCTACGTAATAATCTTTAAAATAATCGCTAAAATAATCACTAAAAAATGAAAAATAAATAATAGTTTAAAAAAACTAAAAAAATACACTTTTTATAGAAAATCCAACTAAAAAATAGAAAATATTTTTTTTTAAATTTGAATTAAGAATAGTGTAAATAAGGTAAAAATATTTTTTATTGTAAAAAAAGCGTGGGGTGCTTTTTAAGATATTATCAAAATGATAATCCTTCTACTCAATATCTATCAATAAAATATTTATAACTATTGACACCTAGCACCCCACGCTTTTTTTACAATAAAAAATATTTTTATCTTATTTACACTATTCTTAATTCAAATAAAAAAAAAAAATATTTTCTATTTTTTAGTTGGATTTTCTATAAAAAGTGTATTTTTTTAGTTTTTTTAAACTATTATTTATTTAGTTGGATTTTCTATAAAAAGTGTATTTTTTTAGTTTTTTTAAACTATTATTTATTTTTAATGTAATACGCATGCAGTCCATCTAATGGTAAAGAATCACTGCCGCTTATATGTAATTCAAATTTGGACTCTAGTCTAGTCACAAATGTATTTTAATGTATAGCCTTTTTTTTTTGTTGACGAGGGGGAAACCTTCAAAAGGTACCCGACGCCATGGGAGCGACGCCGGGTTATGTGGGATTTTTTACCGCACTAAAACCCCCCCGGTGGCCGTCCTCAGCGTTTGGTGGAGAACTGCGGGATCTCCAACGGAACACAACTGGAGTCCTCCTAACGCGATGCCCTTCTATCGGGCTCTGCCCTGGGGGAGCAATTTACGCTCCTCTCACATCCCCTGGTGATTACAGCGATATGCGACCACACAAACCGCTGTCCTTCCCGGGTTCGCTTGCTGGACGGTTTGAGCTCCCACTCTTGCCGCCCGCAACCCCGAAAGCCCCTTTTAGTCGCGTCTTACGACAGGTAGGGGATACCGTAGCCCTATTCTGGTCCCAGTACTACAGGGACAACAATATTAATGTATAGTCAATCCACATCAATAATTTTGAGTCCTATCATTTTTTCAAATACTAAGCCGACAAAGTCGTAGGCTCCTACTAATATGAAATCCAATAAGATTTGTATCATCACCATATATATATAGTAAATAAGTCAACCAATTATGAAAATTATTCCTTTGACATTCATCGTCATATCACAAGCAGTCATATAGAGAAGTGTAAATTAAAACTTGGCAGTCGCTTTATGAAGAAGTGCATTTACCCAAATGTGCTCTTTACACCCATCTCACGTTCCCAAAAAATGGGGGTTGATATATGTTCATGGCGTACTGCAATTTTCAACAATAAAGGGCGCATGGTCCATTAGTGGTACTAAGTGGTGGTAGTAAACACCCTTCGAGCCATTATACGCTTTTATTCACACTTAAGGTTTATGAAGCCGTGGCTTGAAGGTTTAATGCAGACTTTGTTTTACGTATAAGTAGCTATTGTTTTTAGATATTGTCCTCAAGTAGTTGATGCAGTTTAGGGCGCCCTACCCAAATGTAATAGTGTGACTGTGTGTTCGTACGTTACAGCTTTTTTTATTTTGAAACTATTAACACTATAAAAAAGCAATCTGAAATGTCAGGTTTAATTGTAGAACTCTACAAATCAGGCATATGGCAAAGTCGATTTCTGGTTTGAAGGGTAAAAATTGATTGTAGAAAAGATACATGGTAAATTAGGCCGCAATGCATACTGTCAGGCAGCACTACATAAACATGATCTGTTGGCCTGCTCATTGACTACGTCAATTTCGATATCCGTACTCAAAAGCAAAGCAATATTCGTTGGTTACACATAATATGATTTAACTTTTATTTGGTAGTACTCTTCTAAACTACAACTTAACTTCTAGGAAAACATTTATTGGCAAAAGTAATAGTAAAACCTTGGAACAAGTACACCAAGTAAATCATCATCATCATCACCATCTTACTGGGCACAGGATTCCTCTCAGAACGAGAGGGATTAGACCATAGTCAACCTCGCTGGGTGGCTTGACGGAATTTAACATATACCTCATATACATTATATCTTTGGATTAATCTAAATCGTAGGAGCTGGAGCTATATATCGCATCGAAACGTCTAGCAAGCGACCCCAAGTACGGCGGTATGTGTGCTCGCATAGCGTCGTAAACACCAAACGGTGTGGCGAGCCCTGAAGCTCATCTGGGCGAAGCCCGAAGGGGCAACGCGTTCTGAGGCCTCCGGTTGGGTTCCGAGGACATCCCGGAGTCCTCTTAGTAACGCTGAGGACGGCCACCGGGGGCTCTCACGGTCGCTCCCACGGCACCGGGTACCTTTTGAAGGTTTTCCCCTCGTCAACAAAAAAAAGGAGTGCAATAAGATATATCTTTAATCACTCTGTTTTTTGTAATAATATTGTTTTTGTGTCGTTTAAATCTTCATCGAATTTTAAATGGTCAAAAAGGCTTCCGTTTATGGGGTTCGTTTTAAGTAAAGTATCCAAAGCGGTCATTACTAGGGATAATCCGGGCTAAGTGTGTCGGGCCCTTTAAGTAATCTGATGGTTTCCAATTCAAGACTGTGATATATGAAGGGCGTTCAGGAAGTTCTTTGTTACGTTATCGAGGTATTGTCCCTTAATATATTTCTGTTACTTCATTTACTTGGTGTACATAATACGCACTTGGTCAGCGCGGTGGACTATGTCCTAATCCTCATTCTGAGAGGAGACCCGTGACCAGCAATGAGACAGTAATGGATTGATGATGATGAAAGAACGACAAAATGAAACTATGTTACAGAAACATAAAGAGTTCCGTCTTAACTCTTTAGGTTTCTGTAACCTTCTTTCATTGTAACATAACGTCAGTATTAAACATTGCTGTGTTCTGGTTTGAAGGGTTTGTAAGTAAGGGTACGGGAGACATACTTTTCCGATGCGTTCCAGCTTAGTCCTCAGGGGTAGCGGCGTATCTGTGACCTACCTAAGGTAAGTATATCTAATCCTATCTGGGTCGATTACAGATTTCCATGGGCGGCAGTAGCCACTTACCATCAGGTGGACTGCATGCTCATCTGCTACTCCTATATTATAAAAAAAGTAACTTTGATATCAAAATTCCGTTACCTTTTATCAACATTAATGGCTTGCAAATAGCTCCGCCAATCGTCTTAAGTTCTTATATCTTTCGCGAGTCGTCCATTGAGACAGTTATGGATTGATGATGATGAAAAGAATGATAAAATAAAATAGGCTAAGGAAACGTAAGGAGTTGACAACAATGTAACTTTGGTGTAGTGCCAAACTGCTAGTCCGCTCTGAAGTTGTTGCGCGCAGGTGTAGTCATAAAATTTGCTATGGCGACGCGATTCATTTCTATATTCAGAGCGGAATAGCAGTTTTACGCGGACTATATCAAAATTCCGTTACCTTTTATCAGCATTAATGGCTTGCAAATAGCTCCGCCAATCGTCTTACGTTCTTATATCATTCGCGAGTCGTCCATTGCATTATTCAGTATTTTGCTTTTTAATATTCAGACGACATATTTGAGTCTCCTTTCAATTTTTTCTCGTGCCTCGCGTGCCGGTGTGCGTGGAATTCCAAAAGCTACTTATTGATGTGTGCCTCTTAATCCCAACATATCACGTGTTGGGAGGTTTTAGGGGTCCGTAAGCAAAGGGTAAAACTGTAATTTTTATACCTCCGCTGTGTATTCGTCTTTCTAAAGGCTCCATCTCTGAAAATGTAATAAAAAGATATTTTTATAAAATTAATATTACTATGGCTCATTTATTAATTTGTTATTAGATATACAAACATAATAAAAATATAGTGAGATCCCTATACCAGAAACCGGAATTAGTTAGTATTTTTAACCGACTTCCCAAAGGAAGAGAGGTTATCTATTCGTCGTGTATTTTTTTTCAGTTTATCGGTGGAAGCGAATATTAAAATGAATAAGCTATATATTAAAAACAAAATAAGATATTTGAAAATGAAATTGAGTCCACTGCAAATCACATTATTTCGATGATTTTCGATAAGTGTATTTAATAAAAAAAAATGTATAGTGAAACCTTCATGTGGGTGTCGACTCGTACTTGGCCGATTTTTTATCGATACCGTCGAGGGTTGTTCTCGTCATCTCATCCCGTAATAGACTAGATTTATTGCGGCTGTTTTTATCGATGAAGTGTTTCCGGTATCTGCGGTAATTTATACCGGAAAGGATTCCGGTCGGATTAAAAAGAAAATAAAAGTGAAATACGAGTACATAGATCTATCGGTCCGGTACTCGCTTCAGGGACTTGATTCACTATAACACACAAGATTCCTTGTAATAACTCGTTCATAAACTTTCTCTAATCTAAAACTTGAACACCGCACAGAGACACAGAAGAGCTTACAAGACCTTTATTGAGAGTTTTCAAATGAAAATTACTGAAGATTAGTTTAAAAAAATATACTCCTTCTCTTTAACAGGGATTGCAAACAGTATATCATGGAGTTGTATGCACGTTTCTCTAAAAAGCACTCGCTAAAAGCACGTCATATTAACAATTCAAAACATGCAAATAACGCAAATCGCGGTTTCCTAATTTGAAGTTGACATATAGCATGGATTCCATGTATATAATAGCCTAAGATCCAATTCTTGACTGGCAAGTTCATGCTTGTTCATATTTTCAATCAAGAAACCATTTTGGTTTAAATAATTAATTGATTTGATTTTTTTTTTATTATAATAACTTGCAACGCATTTAATAAGCAACCTTACCCTTTAAATTTATTATATTTCGATTAAACATATGAACACAGAAACCAAGCCTAGATTATGATAACGCGATCGACCGCTACGTTCCTATGCCATAGAGAATAAAGCCCCAGGTTTGTTTAATTATCGACATTCCTGCTACGAGGTCGGACAAATTGTTTTTGTCGGCAACAGGCAATATTTCATTGTTATGACCGCGTTGTTACGGTTTTTCCGGTTATAGCGACACGTTTGTATGCCGTTATTCAAAGCCTGTGTAAGCATTATCTGCTTTCATTGAATTTCCTTAGATCGCATTTATAAAAGAATGAGCTGTTGGCTAGTGCCGGTAATTTCAGTGCAATAATAACCTCCTTTTCGAAGTCGGTTAATTATCCTTCAGCATTAAAGCTATATATTATACTCGTACGATCGAAAAATCAGAGATACGTGCCTGGGAATTGAACTTCGGTCTTTCCACGTGAGAGATCAAAATTTATACCACAAGGCCATCACTTATTTTTATTACATAAACAAATACCTATTTTTCAATATACCTAAATTTCAATTGATCTTATATCATTTTGATTAGATTATCTTGGAGTGAGTGTTATTTCTTTGGTTAAAATTGTTGGAGGTGTACATTTCTGTTAAACTTCTGTCATGTTATAGGTGCTTTAAAAGCGGATGAAACCACGGGACACAACTAGTATCCACCTTGCCATAAATCAAGAGACGGTCCGTCCATTCCGGCAGATTGGCTGCAGTTACCCTTGCACTTATTGCCGATTCCTCCAATCTCAGCCCTCGGGGTTAACCCCCCTCGTTAACCCGGCCACTTCATTTGTTTGGATTTGCCAACTAGCAGGTCCATTGAACCCCGGATGCATAAAATCAATCCGCTGAATACAGACAACGGGTTATTTTTTTAAAATAAAAAAATGGTCACCGAACCCCGAATCTATGATTGAATGTCGCATCAATCCTTTAGGATGTACTACAACTACACTAAAAACAATTTTTATGAGGTATAATTACCAATTAAATAAATAATTCGTCTGAGTTTACTGGCCTCTGCTAACGAAAAGAAACTTTTCAACCAATTTTGCTAATAAAAAAGACTTAAACCAAATTAATGGTCCTACAAAAACCGCCAAACTATACATAAAAATCAGATATTATAGAAAGTCCATTAAAATTATTTCATCAGAATTGATTTATTCCCGGGTCTTCATCAGTAAGTTTATTACGGGCACTGATGAAAATCCGCCTAAAATTCACACTGTCATCTCTAAGCGTAAGTGGCGTGAAATGGGATGCTGTAATTGCTTCATATTTACGCCATCCGAGCCCGCATCGTGTGGAAAAATTGGCCAATTACTTGGCAAAGCGCACGATGAACGTAGGTCACGTGGTACGTTAATTGGGTAAGTGGGTGGGTATCTCGGTAAGCTGGGAGCGAATACCCAATTGGTAATTCTAGCCCTGTCTTAGTTATCGGGACTGTCTTAGATCCGTGACCATCTGTGGGACGTAAAGAAGCTTGAAGCCAGTACCAAGGTGCTTTAATATTACAGTAACAGACGAGCATACAGACCACCTGATGGTAAGTGGCTACTGCCACCCATGGACATCTGTAAACAACCCCAGATAAGATTCGAGGTCGAACACAAATGCGTCGCTACCCCTAAGAACCAAGCAATGCCTCGAAAAAGTATGTCTTCCTTAAGACACCCTTCAAACCAAAACACAACAGTGCTTAACACTGCTGTTATAAGGCAGAAATAGGTATGGAGATGCCTCAGTAGTCGAACCAAAAACGGTCCTACCACGAGGCCGATAGTAGTACGACCGTATACTATTTAAAAGGCACAAGTTACAATACGACGTTACTAGGGCCTCCGCAGTACAGTAAAATTTTAATCCCATTAAGCTCAGACGCACCTAATTACATTATCATTAGTTTCGGCGGCGCGCTCCGTTTATGGTATTACAAACAGATGCAGACGGTATTTTGTTATGTAGTACATTTTGAGGGTATATGGACCGCTATTACGGCCACATACTTATCAAAACGACTTTGAGGCTAAATGTAGTGATATGTGCCTTTATTTTTTTATGAACTGAGACCCAAGTTGTAGCTACGCTTGACATTATTGTGGATTACATCCATCCATCCATCCTCAATACATTAGAATTGATAAATAATCAAAAAGTCCATATAGACCTTTAAAATTATAACAAATACATTGTTACTCTTGAAATACCTTCATTGTCCACCCTGAATTAGAAGCAGTAGCCTTATATTGTTTCTGTAAAGTAGAAATCAGAAAGAAAGAAAAAAAAGCTTTACTTTGAAAATACACATTGGAAGGATAAAATTTAAGCATAAAAATAAAATTAAAAACTAGGTATCAGTATTGAGGTGATACCACCTCATTACTATATAAGAGAAAATTAGAGTTTCGTCAACTTTCCATATATTTTGTATACCTGTATACATGGACCTAATAAGTTCCAAAATTATTCCTATTTTATTACCACCACACAATTTAGTTTATTTGGTTATTACCCAAACTTTTACGGCAAAGTGTTTTATTTCTTGGAACGAACGTTTGACATTCGATATATTTGATAAAAGCATACACATTAGGCAGCCGTTTACGGCATTTACGTATTTTACTAAACTAACACTTCATTTTACTTTCTGGAATAACAGCTTTTCTTGGAATTTTTTCAATTACAATGTCAATTTAGGGCGATTTTACCTTTTTGCTTTTAATATACTGAACACCTTTTGTATTGTGGTATTGATGAAAAGACTTACTTATTTGAATCATATGAACAATGAATTACTATTGTTATTATGTGTATTGAATAAATACTTTTGTAAGTATATATGATATATGATTGTCAATACATTAATATAAGAAAAAAATATACAACTTCAGGAAACTAAATACTAAGCTACAATCTGATAAATATTTCAAAATCAACCTCTTGACATCTGTGTAGATGTAGAACCTTCTCACTCTTAGTAAACAAAGCAATTGAGAACGTTCCCGTGTTTTTCAATTCCTTTCGTAGCTCCCCTTGCGCAATAAACAACTATACAGGGTGTATTAGAATCGGAAAGCCGCGGTTTCAAATAGTGGGCTCGTTCACACTCGATTTGGCAAGTAAATTGCGAGTCGTCTAAACATTTCATTCTTCTACTGCTCATCGCTCATTCGCAGGCCCACTTCTAGGCACGTGTCTCTTCTAAAATTAAGGACTATAGTACACCATGTCGACCAAGTGCAAACCAGTAAACTTCACACATATTTGTGAACTTTTTTTACCGAGTCCTTACACGTGTAGCATTTCTCATTACATTTTCCTTCGGCGTTAAATAACTATTAATTAATTTTAGTACGTATACTGCTAAATGTTGATGGTACCTATATGCCTGGGATTCAAACTACGAATCCCCGCCGTGAAAGGACAAAACTCATACCACTAGATACCACTTGTCGTATAGTTCGCCCCTCGCAATAAACAACTATACAGGGTGTATTAGAATCGGGAAGCCGTGGTTTCAAAATGGCTCGTTCACACTCGATTTGGCAAGTAAATTGCGAGTCACTGAAAGTTTACATGCATGCCTATTGTGTTGGAAATATTGTGACTAACTTTTCGGTAAACATATTTTGTCATTCATACAAATAAACAAACAAACAAGCAATATTAGGAAAATGGAATGAAACCTAAAATAAACAACCGCTCAAGGAACAGTACACTGCTATCTACGACAATGTTTTATAACGTAAAAGAGTAATTTTAACCCCAAAATAGAAAGATAGAACAAAGTGTTAGCGACAACTAGCGCGGTAGCTCACGTTGAACAGCTATGTCGATTTTTATAATCCACTTGAAACAAACGGTGTTTTAATCAGATAAAAGATTATCGCGAATACGGTACCACTTTAAGTTGGAACTCCTTAATTTTGTCATAACTTTCATACTTAAACTCAACATTGCTAAAAACTTATAAAGTGATGATACTGATGCTCGGAAGTAGAGATCGGGATGACGTCACACGTGAAACAGATCTGTAACATAAAACAAAAATAGATGATTGAAAGGAGTTATATGTATTTGTGTGTATACTTCACACACAATTGCTAAATATAAATCTTTATTAAGGAGCATTTAAAAACCAATAAATACAATAACATCGAAAAGGCGTGGTGCTATTGGAAAAATAGCTTTCTATAAAAGATGCAAGCAATTCATTATTTCTATTTATATTTTAAGAATATGTAAAGTTATATTCCGATTTTAGAAATATGTATAATAATGTATATACATAGCTCTAAAATCGGAATTTAACTTTACATATACATATGTATATGAAAAAGAAACCTATATATATGGAACAATAGACAAGTACGCTTGCCATAAAAAATCTGTATATTTGCATATATGTCTTTGTTTCGTTTTTTCTTTTGAAATCTTTTGAATAAAATGGCAAAAGTTCATTTAAATTCAAGGTACGCTAAAATAAACTGCAATCGAATGCTATTTCTTCACCAAATTAACTCTTTTAGAATCGAATTCCCATAATGTTTATCTGCGCAAGACATCTTATTGGGACCGAAGCTTCAATTCGAGCCCACAACAGCAAATAGAATCAGTGATTAAACTGAAAACGTTTGCCAAATAAATGCGTCTAGAACAAAGGGGAGCTTCTGAATCTCGCATGACCGAGGGGTAGGGTTGTCACCTATACTGATACCAATTTTGAAAAATTAACCCTAAAAAATTTTTAACAAAAAAATACAACCGACTTCTATGTCACTACAAAGTAAAAAATAATTCAAATAAATGTTGGTTTAGTACATAGTTCTGAAGACGGCGCTCAATATATTTCGTTCGATAACGGCGTAAACAGCGTCCACACACGAAATTAAAAGCATTAAAACTGCGGTTGCGATTTTGGAGATCCCGGAGTCCTCTACGCAGCGCTGAACACGGCCACCGGGGGGGGTTTTAGTGCGGTAAGAGTCCCACATAACCCTGTGTCGCTCCCAAGGCATCGAGTATCTTTTAAAGGTTTCCCCCTCGTGGAAAAAAAACAAAAAAAATTGAAAATTCTCTTATAACACAAACCTCCAACATTACATTCAGTCGCAAATATAGTCGAGAAAAAAATAGGTAATATTTAATTTTTTTTTATCTATAACGTTTTCCTCACAACTATATCCGCTAAAAATTCAATGTGTAAGTACTATATTTTTCCTAAAGTACTATATCTTACAAAAACATTGTATCAAAAGATTTTTAATGTTTTTGTAAGCAATAATATTTTTGCTAAATAAAATAGTAGCAACCCTACGCAGGGGTTAAAAAGCAAGGTCGAAGACACGATAACGCCGGCGGCAGGAGGGTTGAAAATCTAATTTGCAAATGCATTTCCTGCCTTTCAGGTCTTAGTGACGTGAGCCCCGCCTTACATTTTAAAAGAGACTCAACCGAGATTCGAACACGTTCTGTCTTCGAGTTCGAAGGGAATGCCTTGGAACGGAAAACAGCGGTAATTGCGTTTGTGGGGGAAATAAACATTTCAAAACCATTACATCTGTTTTGTAGGTTGTCTAATTTTGCTGTAGTTCGATCAATACAGGGTGATGCGTAATAGGTTAAAGGAATTTAAATAAAGCCCTAGTTTTTAGCTAAAGTGTACCCTTGCAACATCTTCTGATAGACAAATAACGAAACAGTCGTTTAGAGCAAAATAATCTGGAACTCAAAATAAACTTAAATAACTCAGAAACAAACAAATTTCAGAAATTGTATCAGGTCTAGAGGACTTTTCTACGCCTAATACTTGAAGCATATTCTATAATGCTACTTAAGTAGAAAATGGTTGAAGACTATACATTTACTTTCTTTCATTTAAATTATCATCATCTGTTTTGTAAATGTCACTCTGCAGTATTCTAATAGGTTTATTATATTTTTCATAACTGAACAGCCAATGTTTTCACAGTTCATTTCTAGTTCAAACATCGACCAAAGAGAAAAAAATATCGATATGCTTATTCATTTTGTACAGTTGGCTACATGTAAGGGGAAAGATTAATTGATCTAACAGAATATCCATGTTCGAGTAGTCATACCATCCATTCACGCGAATCATGGAACTAGATTATTTTCAAACGGCTACTAGGATTATTTATAACTGAGAATTAACTGACTGTAAATAGTAATTTAGGCGTATCTTTCCAATCATGATTTATATCTTTGTACGATAAGAAATATACGAATATTAATATGTTAGTGTCATTGAAGTACTATGACTACTATTTGGACGTCGTTTCTCAAAAAGAAGAATTAAAATTTAAGACCACTGCTCGGGCTACGTCTACAATAACTTAATTATATATAATTACTTATATATTTATATAATTACTTAGTTATTAATGTCATTGGACTAAGTGTAGGTAGTTCCTAAAAAAAAAGAGTTAAGATTTAAGACCACAACTCTAGGTCAATCTAGACTGACTAACTCTATCCGACTCTAAGTAGAGATTCTTTTATAAACAAAAAGAACCTGAGTGCCTAAAATATAGCCTATATCACTCCTGTCGTAAGACGAATCCAACATTACCCTTCGCTGTCGAATAAAAAGGGTAAAGACATAAGTTCACTGCCCTCGTCCAATATTCAATTTTTGTATCAGGTTCTATTTTTACATATTTGTAAGACGGCTTAAAACTTATTTTATGCGACCCTATTTTACACATTTCTACGACTTAGGGTTAAGACCTATATCTATAACTCTGCACTATTCTATACTAACTTTGTATTCGTTCCATTTAACGTTTCTAAACTTACCTCCATTTCTACCGTAACCCGACTCCCGTAGGCAGGAGAGCAAAACAGGTCGGATCACTTACAAAAACATCCAAATTCGTGGAAATCTAGTCAGTGTTCACAGTCCATTGCCGACGGACATTACATTGCATACTGAACTAAGTAAAATAAATAAACCACAACTA
Source organism: Epargyreus clarus (assembly GCF_041222505.1). Classification (NCBI taxonomy): domain Eukaryota; kingdom Metazoa; phylum Arthropoda; class Insecta; order Lepidoptera; family Hesperiidae; genus Epargyreus; species Epargyreus clarus. The sequence continues at coordinate 5,337,376 of NW_027332231.1, read as the reverse complement.
TTATTTCTGCACTATACAGGTATTATAGTGTTACGGAACCCGACATTTCCGAGGGTAGGAAACAAAACATGTCGGATCATTTACAAAACGATCGTTCTAAATTCGTCGAAATCTTAAAAGTGTTCATAGCAGGTGGAAACTACTTTGCGTACTAAACTAAATTTTTTCGTTCCTTACGGATTCTCCAAATATCAACTCTGGTCAAGCCTTAACTAACTTGTCTCTCAAAATCCAAAAAAATCAAGAATATATCGACGGAATATATTACAGAACCCAACATTTCTACTGACAGGAGAACAAAACATGTCGGACCACTTACAAAACGATCCAAATTCGTCGAAATCTAGTCAGTGTTCACAGTCCATTGCCGGCGGAAATTACATTGCGTACTGAACTTACCTTTTTTATTCCGCCCGCAACGTCAAAGTATCGATTCTGGCCAAGTCTACTAACTTATCTCACCAAATCTATTTTTATGTGTTCATTTCTAAATAAACCACTACCATTATTTCTACTCCATTCTTTATAGTATTGCGCAACCCAACATTTCGACAGACAGAAGAACAAAACATGTCGGACCACTTACAAAACGATCCAAATTCGTCGAAATCTAGTCAGTGTTCACAGTCCATTGCTGGCGGAAATTACATTGCGTACTGAACTTGCCTTTTTTATTCCGCCCGGAACGTCCGAGTATCGATTCGAACTATTTTTTCATGCGTGCCAATGAAACTTCTCTCGTAAAACTCGGGCAGAACGTTTTCGCAATGTTGTCGCAATGAAAATAGTTTTTGTGCTCGAGAATTAGGATGTTCGAGTCTTTGGTAAAATGTGCCGTTTCAATAGTAATAGTAATTTTATTCATAGCAAATCAACATTTATCTAAGTCGATTTTTATACTAGTCAACGTGACATTAGCAATCGATGCTCAATGCTCACTTACTTTTGAGGGTACGTACCCTTTGTTATAATCTAGAAGCACCACCGCCACACCTATTTCTACCCAATAAAAACAGTGTTAAGCGCCGTATTCTTGTTTGAAAATTGTGTTACTTATTCGAGGGGTTCAAACTGATTCGTCAGGGGTAACAACATATCTTTGACTGACCTCTGGAAGAATAAGCTTATCTAGGATTGATTTCAGATGTCCATTGGTGGCAGTCCCCACTTAACATCAGGTCAACTGCATGTTTCGTTGGTACATCCATATTGTATAAAAAATACTTATTGAACTCAACAGTAGATACAAATAGACGAAATTCTAAAAATAGTCTATGACCTCGTAGCACAGGTACTATACCGGTCTGACACGCAGAGGCTTTCGTATTTGAACTTTGAACACGCGAATATCTAAATGATAAATTAAGTTTTATATTTTGTGTCTATTTGTGTTCATCATTTATACGTTTTCATGGCACTTAGAACTTTAGATTTTTCTGTGATTATAAAAAACGTAATCGGATATCATACCTAAATGACTTTAGTGAATATATTTAAATGGGCACCGATTTTTTTATGATATAGGAGTAGCAGAGAAGCATGGTGTCCACCAGGTGGTAAGTGGCTACTGTCGCCCATGAACATCTGTAATCAACCCCAGATCCGATTAGATATTCTTACCTGAGGTCGGCCACAGATGCGCCGCTACCCCTGAGGATTAAGTTGGAATGCCTCGATAAAGTAAGAGTACGTCTCTCCTTACCACACCCTTTAAAGCGGAATACAGCAGCGCTTAACACTGTTGTTATTAGGTAGAAGTAGTTATGACGCTAATGTTGTCAGAATCGAACCAAAAACGGTTCTATCAGATTCCTCTAAAGATTACGTATCCACGGATACGTAAATTTTCCACACCGTCCGAATTAGAACACAGCATTGCTCCTCTCCTACTATAAAGTAGAACTAGGTGTGCTACAGTTCTACCACATTTAATCTATAATACCTATATGACATAGGCAACATAATGGATATTCCATGTTCAGATAAAGTCGATCCAACAAAAATACTCATATGTCGTCAAATTAGAGACAGACTCCGCTTTTATTATTATCCCATTAGACATCCAAGAGCCATCTAATACGAGACTTGTAAAAGCGTAATTTTATTTTACTACTTCTTTATTCAACTTGTTTGTTGCTAAGTGTTTCTCTAATGTGTTTTAAATAAGAAATATACACTTTTTGCGCAAATAGAACTGTCTTTTAAAGCTTTCAGTGCATTTTCGATTTCTCCTTTGACGTTTCAAATGTCCTTAGACGATTATAGCTACTTACCTACCAGTATAGTTTAAAACAGAGATTGGTAGTCAAATCTCATGATATTAGGTCTTCCACTTTATAGTTAAGAGGTGGCATTCTAAATTGATGAAAAAGATTTACGGATTTAAAGGATGAAGGAAAACTACATGACCGAGAAGTCTCTAAAATGTGCTCAAATTTGTGCCATGTCTTGACCAGCGTGGTCCCAGAAGTGGGATAGTAATAACTTGCTTTTTGAGATGATACATAAAAAGACAGGCAACCATCACTTTACACACTTATAAACTTTTTTGATAGAACTCTCAGGTCTGGATAAAAATATTAATTTCTAATACACATTTAATTTTAACATCAGAGATACCTGGGATTCAAACCTCAAACCCCTGACAAAGGCAGCGACTCAGCTATCATTACAAATAACCAATACATCTAAGTAACGTACAGCTAAAAACAAACAAAAGCACATACCATAAATCTTATCACATTATCGACAGGTCGACTGAACATGTAAGTTGCAAGATCGGATTCCTATGGCCGTTGCACACATCAAAAGTCGGCAACTTTTGACATGTCCTCCGGCGAAGTTTCCAACAAACTTCTACATTAGAGAAGTTGCCAGACTTATTCTCTCACTACTCGTAAGAAATCTCTACGCAATGAGCGGAACAAATCTTGGAAAAGAAACTAAACATCGTATTTTTCTGCGCTGTCAACAATATTCGGACTTTTTGTAAATGTTGTTGTTTTCGTGCATATACAAACATTTTTAGCATTTTATGATAAAAGGACGTACAATGCAAATGATAGTAAGTGGTTACTTCTGATTATAGACATTAGCAATGAACTACCTACATGTGTGCTTTGTCCAGTCTGACCCGAGTATCATTCTCGTGCTTCTCGTGGATATATTATTCCTATATAAGTTCTTGCATACCTATACACATTAAACGTCAGGCATGAAGCTAAAATTTTCTGTATTATTAACGTATTTATATCTACTAAAGTACTAAACTATCGCAACAGTAGTGCAGACGCCGTACATTGTACAGAAAAATATTATTTTATCTACCACTGCACGTGTCTGACAGGCTCAAAGTATATAAACGAATCTTAAATCTATAAAATATTTTTTTCATCTTAATATGAACGCGCTCTGAAAATATGAGAATTTCGAGTATTAGACAAATATCAAGTGTTCTGACAGACATTATCGCAATGAGAATATGTCGTAGTAGCATAATGAAACATTCTGAGTGAAATGAAATTAAATATTTCATTGAGCGCGACTACTAATAAATTTAATATTCTTGGATATCGGGGGTACGTAACGAGGAGTTGAATGATTAATATTAGTCTGATTAAAATGAAATAAACAATGCCGTGCGTGCCTCTACTGGCAGGTTGACTTTAGAATTTATCATAGCAGAAAATTATTTTAAACCCGTAATTAATTAGGATTGAGGGTAAATGTATTAAATATTTACGTCGTATCATTTAACTCTACTCGTTAATAGGACAGTTGAATAACAATAGACATATGGAATGAAAGTCGTCTTTCAAATTATAATGAGGAGCAATTTAGACCTATTAACTGCTAATGCAGTATGTTAATGCTGTTATTAGGTAGATATTTCTACCTAATAACAGCAGTTTTAAGCGCTGCTGTGTTCCGGTTTGAAGGGTGTGGTAAGGGAGACAGACTTTTCCGAGGCGTTCCAGCTTAGTCCTCAGGGGTAGCGGCGCATCTGTGGCCGACCTCAGGTAGGAATATCTAATCCCATCTGGGGTTGATTACAGATGTCCATGGGCGGCAGTAGCCACTTACCATCAGGTGGACTGCATGCTCGTCTGCTACTCTTATATTATAAAAAAAAAAACAACCTATGTCCTAGAGTATTAGGGATTGTTCTTCCGACTGGCTCATCATCACAACACATGTATCAATTGGAATTACCGGTCATATATCCATATATAATTAAAGCGCCCGTAGGTCATAAAGGTTATATTATTGTTCCTGATACATTATACTATTCAAATACATAAAAACTCATTAAAGTTTTGTCACTATCTAGTCTCTTAATTAATTTTTGCGGCTCAAACTTTTAATCCTGCTTGAAAACGATCTCTGAACTGTGTTGATATGTAAGAAACTAAGAAGTCGTCTATTTTATTAAAAACAAAGTGGAGAGTTCTACTTCTTTTGTTTTAATTTTGCTTAACGTAACATTTTTCGAATCGTCTATTCAAAACCATAACCACAACAATTAGTACTTCTATTCTAGTGTTAGTATTAGCATAGGGCGCGGTGAAGCAAGGGTTGTTATAGTAAACACTTCCCGAATGTTATACCGGTCGGGCAGAAATCTAATAATGAATTTAGATGCCAGTTCTAAGCCTGGTCAGAACCCAGAAGATCCTAGTATGAGGCTACATGTCAAAGCGTTTAACAATTAAACTTTGCATTCAAAGTGAATTCCTTTGCATACCTACCAACTTTCCAGAAGTTGCTGGATTATCTTAATTAACGATGATAGCTGTCTTCTTCAATTAATCGTTCTCATTTGGAGTTTGACAAGAATATTTCTTCAGCTCGGCACTTTCTCTTTGGAAACTATTCGAAGTAACGTTAGGAATGCAAGTTTTAATGGTTTAATCGCTTTGATTGAATCTTTATTATTAATGACATTTTTAAGAAGATTTCGTTTCCATTTAGACTCCTTAAGGGACGCTTTTTAGAACATAGGCCCCTTAGGGGTCGGTTTTTAAACCCTTTCTATGATTAGTGTTTTGAAAACAATATTAATGATTTTTATATAGCGCATAACTTTGTACTACCTGTCATTCTAAGACCTGAAGAGCAATTTCGCTTTCAAACTCCAGATTTTATATACGGAACTATAAATACTTATTTTAAGTTTTACTTACCTTCTGTAGAAACTATTTAAATTTCCATTTCATATTTTACTGTATATTGCTAATGTTGTTTGTATTTAGCATAGCAGTGATAGCCTATTGGTTAAGAAACTCGGCCTCTTGATCGAGGGATCCGACGTTTAAATCCCAAACACGTACCAGACATTTTTCAGTTATTTGCGTATTAGAAATTCATTATCACTTACTTAAACAGTAAAGTAAAAAATCGTGAGGAAACCTGCATACCTGAAAAGTCTTTAAAAAAAAGAAGTTTTTAAAGGTATGTGAAATCTATCAATACGCACTTGGCCAGCGCGGTGGCCTAATCCTTCTCATTCTGAGAGGAGACCCGTACGCAGCAGTGGGACAGGAATGGTTTGATGATGATGATGATGTTTGTATTTAAAATTACAATTTAGTTATCAGTATACTTCATAACAATACATTTCATTATATTTACCGTGGAAATTAACAAAATAAACTCGTACCATAACAATAGAAAATTATTTAAAGTACCACTCAAATTACGGAATTCGTGAAATCGCTCGCGTACTTCCTTCATATAATCCGTCAGATTGTTAATGTGAAGAGTCAAATCCACTCAAAAGAGATAAAAGGCTAAAGTAGCAGGATGATAAGATCGGGAAATATGTACGAACATTAATTTTTGATTTATTTTATGAGGAGATTTCATCCGGCGCTCGCCCACTCGCAATTTCTAAGTGTTTTATTCAAAACAATAGGATGTGTTTTGTTTTTGCTTGGGCACAGGCAAGGAAAATGTAGTAGGTGGTATTTTCGGCTTATTTACGTAAGTAGTAATTATATACAGAAATGTTAAAATATTATTATTGGTAAATTATTATAACTTTAAATAGAAGTCCAATTCAAATAGTACAGGAAAATATGGGTTACAGATGATTTGCAATACTTGGTTTGGCGGCTTTTCTGGTGTTGCAAATGTCCATGGGCGACGGTAATTACTTTCCATCAGGTAGCCTACATGCATTATCGTTAGATTCTAGTATTAAAAAATCTGAGAACTAAGTTAGAATCTCAGCATATATTTTCCTTACTACACAATTTAAACCAGAAAAATCATTAACAATAATCAACATAGATTTTTTTGTAAAATTGATGCCACCGTAGAAGAACCAACTCTACCAGTTCTACGAGATCTACAACCTTTTTTACCTTTTTTAATTATAAAACTTAATAAAAAAACTCAAAATACACATTTCTTATATTATAATTTCTACGTTATACTTCGAATAGTTTTAATTAATTCTCAGACTTTACTCTCAAGTTCAATCTACGGTTTTATACATAAATAATGAACACAGTTCGACACAAACCTCTACATTTCTATTCTGATGAATATTCTTTATCAAAGTTCATTCACCTTGGCTTTCGGCCAAGCATTGAAAGCTTTTAGTCATTTTCAACTAGTTTTATTAAAACCCCGATAAACAATGTTCAGTTTGATAATACAATGAATGAATTAAGTAAAACCACTTTTAAAAACGCGTATTTAGAGTTGCGATGTCTATTTTGGGAAGAAAATATCGTCTTGAGCTAATTATGTTCGGTAAGGTAATTAGTTTATTAAGAGATATCCTGAAAGTAGGAGTGAGCAGTTTACTTCATATTAATTATTTATTCCAAAAATATTTTTCGTATAGGCAACTCCATATTGTCTTTTAAAAATTGCTACAAAAAGTAATAAAAAAAAAACGGCTGCTTAAAAATATAGCTACATGTAGCTCCCAAAATGACCCATTTAACAGCACCGAATATGTTAAAATCTGAAAAGCTGTTTGGGTAGTAGAATATTAAAAAAAAAGTAAGACATACCATATATGAATGTTCCTATAGTGTATGTATGTACATACACTCAAAATACATGACCACTATGCCAGTTTACAAAATACAACAGAGACGTATAAATTATAATATGATATTCATAGTTATTATTTCCATTACACGAACATTATTGAACTGTTTTAAATAATTCATTAACGAATTGTTTCTTTCTGTTTCAGGTAACAACTTATTTTATAAGGATTTCAAAATGCACTTTATATTCAAGTAAGTGAATAATGTCAAATGAGTTAATTGCCGTTATTTTGCTAGCGACCCGGGTTCGATTCCCGGTAAAAATAATACTGTCATCGTCAAGGGAACAAGGTTTGTTTATGGTTTAGGCATGTTTGTATTTATTTTAAGTCACTTTTGAACGTAGGGCATTCTATATAGGACGGCTATTTATTATTCTTTGTATTTGTTCTTTTACACATTTTTCTTGTAATTTTTCCAATTATTTCTTTTGTTTCAATGGTTACTTTCCCTAAAACTGGAACGTATAACTGGAACTAAACATATTCCACTACTCAAAATTCGTACCAAAAGACATTTTGCATAAAAGTTTCAATCTGTTATATCAAAGTAAGATCTGCACCGTGATAATATCCATATTTTTTATTCAAAAGTAGGTCACGGGTTGACCATTCAACTCGTGAAAGCAGCGATCTTACCTAAGATTTAACTCGGCGGCGTAAAAAATCTATTCATGTTTGACGAGAATCAGAATATCGCAATAAATCCAACATAATTTCACGTAAATGTACTCACACAAACATATTTAGTCATAAAACACACACGGACACCCTAATTTGCAAAAAAATACAATACACGCACGCATCTATACGCCATCATACATACAATCATACGCACCTACAAACTCGCACGCATACAAATAAGCGCGTGCTTACATAATAATATAAAAACCCATAAATGCACTTAATATGTACATGTAACTAAATAAACGCTTAGTTGACAATACTTCTTCAAACAAAATCAGGCTTTTCTTGTGATTTAAAAGTGACACCTAAGGTTCATAAATACTTAAAACCGATACGAAATAACTTAACTTCATCACCTCTATTTTTCATCAATCCAAACGCAAAGGTTATCTCTAAAGACTACGACGACACGCCTTTTGTTCAGCCCTAGCATTAAACACAGCTTTCAAAAACATCGTTCAGATCAAAACAAACTAATGCGAGCAGTTGCTCTAAGGTAAAAATAGATCACAAACGACGAAGAGCTCTTCCTTTTATACTTCCAACCCATATTATTCCCTCTTATTCCTTTATAAAACGTTGTAACAGGTATTTACAATCCACACATAAACTTAATCCTACAAGGCCGCATCTAGACCTTCGTCGTAGACTCTGTGAATAAATATTTGTTCTACACGTTTGTTCAAATATTGGCCTCTAACACAAACATTTGCTACCGTAAATCTGGAGCTGAAGTTCCAGAAGCTTAAGGTAACAATAGTAATGTTAGATCTAAGATTATTCTAATCGGCACTGATATTAATCTATTTAATCTTTTACATTTAAACCGCTTTACTTTTTATTAATACACGAAGTATGTAGGCCCGTAAATATTATACTTTTTGAAATGAGTGACCCAAAATTTATTGGAACTAATATATTACTTATATATACTATTATATACTTTACGCCTCTTCAGACAAACATATATTGATAACGTGAACATCTGAACTTGGCTGTAAACCTATTTTATATCTCATTACTGGGCATGAGTAGTTTCCCATAATTGGGGTGATCTCAATTTTCTCTACCACGCTGTTTCTGTGTGGAGTAGTGTCCGTTGTTTTCAAATATGATCATAATCTGGGAATTAATGCTTCTATATACTTCCACGAATTCTCCTAATTTTATTGCTAAATATAGGCTATCCCTAATAAGGATTATTTTAACGTAGACACCGCTTTTGACAAGATTTCGAAATTCAATTATTTGAATACATTTTATTTATTGTATACTTTTAAAATGTTATTTGTCTTTTACTTAAATAGTAAGATATCCGTAGAAAGTACTTAAGTGTCTACATAGAGCTGCAATAACGAAAAAAACATTTTATACATTAAGTATCTTTTAAAGCGATGTTCTTGCGGTAAAATCACCTGTTCATCTCTATTTACCCAGCAATACATCGCACAGGCTCGTTGGAGCTTAATTCTCTTATTTATGTCTTAGTAAATATATAAGTAAGTGAGAGCCGATATGTCGTAGGCTTCCCTCGGCGTTTATAAATCGACTTTATCGTCACAATAAAATATCCTTAGCGTTAATGCGGTGCCGTGGTGAGTGCTTCAGTTATATTGATGTACCCATAAACCGATCCGCATACAATTCTCCCCCACGCCAAAAGAATGGATTATCGAATCCATCACCAAATTTCTATATGGGCTACTGAAGCAGCGTTTGTGTACAAAACCATAACGTTATTGATACTGACAACTCGTCCAAGCAATACGCAGAGCGATCTAGGTTTGATTCTCGGAGACACTAAATACTGACGTAAAAGGATTATCCGTCTGTCTATCTTTGTTATGGATTACTATTACATTCATCTAATGACACTTAACAAAGTTGTCGATTACAAGGTTTTTGGCATATTACATCCATCGTACTATAATAACGAATATAAATTTTCTGTTCTGAACTTGAGTATGTTTGTATATTTGTATTCATATGTCTCATGACATACATGATACGACATGCAAACTGATGCATAGCTACCGTCGAAACACAAGCAATACTATATTTCAGGATAATAGGATATCGATACAAAAATAAAATTCGTTCTACTTCCAATTACACATGTAACTATACTTTCAATTCCTTATCTATCATTTCCAAAAGTCATATCAAATGATCCTTATCTCCACGACACAAGACATTAAATACAGGGTCACGTGTAATGAATTGCAGTACCGTACGCCAGCAATAAATGTAATGGCATCGCGCGTATCGGTCAAGATTATGTCTCCTCGCGGGTATGCTCCCCTAATGCGGTTGATATATTGCTTTATTTGTCAAATATCAATAACGCCGGATCAGGGCACTTTGCTAAAGTCGATTGAATGTGGAATGGCGACTGTCTGGCATGCCAATAAGTGGCTCGTTTAGTGTGAGTTCATTTGCTCGTTCAAATCAGTGTCGGTTTCGATGTGTTATTTAATATTTAAACGTGTGTGCGAAAGTGAAATGGTTATCTTTTCGATTTGTTTTCGGCTTTGTGTTTGATCCCCGGTCAGGCAGGCCTAAACGATAAGTTTAATAATGTGTTACAGATTTACGTTTGTGGACTTAATTTTTATATTTTAATAGCGACAGCAAGTCCTTTAATAGGAAACTCGAATGTAGGAAAATCTTTTTCAAGTAGTTTTTATAATTCTTTTGGCGTACTTATTTGGCAAAACAGATCAGAGTGTAATTTTAGTGTGGGACGAAGTTGTAGACGCTGACATAACACATATTGTTTCTGTAGTAAAAAGAATACCTAATCTCTGAACATCATTTTCCAAACAATTAACCGATATCATGGCTAAGTCAGTGTAAAAACAAATAAAGCTTACTGGCGGATATTATTGAATTTGTAATTTGTAATAACAAACCTTTTCCAAAAATAGATATTTACGCTAAATGTCTCTCTGAAGGTCAGAGCCTACTTATTCCAGGTCAAAGGGTTCCGTGAAATTAAGCCCTAAATTAGATACTAAGCCCACCCAAACTTTAGGTCTTTACACAACAAAAAAGACGACTGACTCGAATATCTAACACTAACAAAGGCTAGTGAGATATAGGTAATGTATAAAATAAAATGAGTGGGCACCCAAAGGAACCGAACGAAGTTTCGAGGACTAAATAAACTCCCGGGTACAAAGTTATAAAACCCTAGGTAACATGAGGGTAACCAAGGACACTTGACATTTTATATCAGCTCCTAAACCGGAGGGTTTGTTCGAAATACCTTGAATTTGTATCCCTCCTACGGGATTCTAAATAAACACACCCGAAGAATGTTTTGATTTAGGCCCGATTTTAGCAGGTATACGTAACTTAGGTATTGAACAATGGATACTGATTCTCTTGTATTTTGAGTTATTTTGAGGTTATTGTTGACCTATTTTTATGTTTGCCTACGCCTTTACTAAATACATGTATTTGAGAAATTATTACAATGAAACCTAATGAGTCGAAGGAAGTTTCGAGGACTAAATAAACTCACGGGCACAAAGTTATAAAACCCTAGGTAACATGAGGGTAACCAAGGACACTTGACATTTTATATCAGCTTCTAAACCGGAGGGTTTGTTCGAAATACCTTGAATTTGTATCCCTCCTACGGGATTCTAAATAAACACGCCCGAAGAATGTTTTGATTTAGGCCCGATTTTCGCAGATATACGTAACTTAGGTTTTGAACAATCGAGACTGATTCTCTTGTGTTTTTGAGTTATTTTGAGGTTATTGTTGACCTATTTTTGGGTTAGCCGACGCCTATGTTGTTAAATACATATATTTGGCAAATTATTACAATGAAATCTGCTACGACCTTCAAAATTAATTTGGTCGGCAATTTATTTGTTTCATGCTCTTCACATGATATGAAATATTTCTATCTATTTTTACACATTTGTTGAACCTATAGAACTACGTTTCAACTAATGACTTCGTTCACGTGGACTTTAATATTTAATTGTATTCTTATGATAAACAAATTATTTTCTTCATACTATGAATCATCCCGTAAAAATAATAACTATTTCTGTTTTACACGTGTCATCTTATTTTATTTTCTGGTCATCTATTGCAAGGGCGATTCACAACGGGCCCCCTTTATTATGAATGTACGTGAAATAGGAGCTCCACCATTCCCTCTCAGCTTCGGGAGGGTTTGTTAGATATCCCTTGAATTTGTATACCTCCCACGGGATACTAAATATACAATGTTTTGATGTACCTTATGATTTTCTACTTTTGTACATAATAAATATGTTACAACAGTGGCAGCCAATGTACTATGCTGTCTTCAAAAACTATCCATAGTACAGTTCATTTCAAATACGGTCGGTATTTATTTTCCTTCAAAATGTTACAAGATGTTTATTTAATGCTGACATGCTGTTTTTAAACCTCTTATGTAGTCTATGATATTTCGGCCCTGTTAAACTATGGACTCGTGAACTAAAAACATGTTCAGTTCCAATTAAAATTTATTTCACCATATAACACGAAGCATAAAAATATTTTTATATCACCCCCTAAGGGTCTAAACAAAAAGACGACAGCTAGAAAACTTATAAAGGCTTAGGACACAAGAGAATACCTAAATAAGGGCATTTTGCGTTCGAATTTGGATTCCCTTGATATCTTAGCACTCGGAAAGGTTAGATCAAAATCCCTTAAATTTGTACCTAAATTAACAAATGTCAAGTAATGTTTTATTCTAGAGTTGAGAGTTAGTAGCCTTTTCACTACTTGTCCTGATTTATTGGTTTAGTTAGTAATTATTTGTGGTTGGGCGTGAAGAATATACGAGTATATATATGAAGTTCGGAAAATTGTTGAATAAAGTAATAAATAAATAAATAATAGAGTATTTTAGATATTACTAAAAATATTGAACATAAACACGGAACAAAAATTACACAATTTATTATTCCTAAAAACAACATAAGTTTGCCTTGTAAATTGACCAATGTGTCAACTTTGACGGTGATATCTGTATTTTCATGTTATTATGGTATTCATTTTATTGAACTCACTCATAGATGGTGCTGTAACAGATCAACTTTTAAACTGTTAAACAAATTCTCAAAAACAGTTTATATGGGTACATACAAGTAGAATTAGAAAAGCAGTGAGCACGGCGATAGTTTTCGCGTTATGTGCTTCTCCATACACATCATATATACACACAGGTCATGTATTTTTACATAGAGGTAAGTAAATACTCAAACAGGACAGCGTCTGCCGAGTTCCGCTAGTACATAAGCGTGATAATATAATTTCAACATGAATAATATATTAGCCGGACACAGGTGTGACCTGATATTGAGTTAGTATATTAGTGGTTCACATGGCATTATGCAAATTGTAACCCGACCCGGCCGTTAGAGTTTTCAAAATTATGTACACTAGATAACTTTGTAAATGTATCAGATTATCATTTTCCAACAAGTTTTGGGAAGTACGAGTTACTCGTATGGTCAGGTTCAGAGACCGCATTTGTCATTTTATACATAAACCGCCTTTCATCCCCTACATTTGATTTGATAGCCTTCTTAGTGTAGTTAACTAAAGTAATTTCATAGTGTTCACCTACACTACATAAGGAACTTTATGTAGGACTAGAACCTTCGTATGGAGGTTATTTTCACATCCCAATATACTGAGCCCAGCAGTGTGACAATAACTCAAATTACAAATAATGCCAATGCTAATAATGATGATGACGTTACTTAAAATTGTAAACAAACAAAAATGATCAAAAAAAAAGTATGATCAAAAAAAATAAAAAATAAAAGCATGACGGCCCCTCAGGGTATCATAATACAATGTAGTAATATGAACATAAAACTTGTAATTACTGGGGTTTGTACCGGGAGCGTGTGCCCATTCAATTACCACGATAACATCACGCCAGCCCGCAATTATGGTGTTAATCCGTCAATCGATTCCAACCACACATCTGAAACCCCATCCCTGAGGGGTTGCCAAGAAAACGCCATTTGGACAACTGTAAATTATACTTTGGATCGTAAATCCCGCTATTTTTCCTAATACTCACTTTTATTGTGGACCGCAGGGTATCTGGATCGTATGAGTTAGCTTTGAAGACTACTGTGGGGTTAGCATTTCGTACTTAGAAATAGAGTGGTTCCGTATCTTTTAGTTCCTAAATGCACTGAAGTTGAAGCCTTATTTTTCATACCGGAATGTATTAACGATTTAACAAAATTAACCAGTTGGATTTGACATAGATAAAGCAAATAAATGAAACTTACACATAAAATTGATTTTGTTTTTTTTATGTCGGAATTATTATTTGGTGGCCTTTTTTAACATTTTTTATTTATACATTTTCTTTGTAATTTCAGAAAATTCACTTGTTTTCAAAATATATATTTTTTTTGTATTTAAAGCATCGATATACTACTAATGTCATTGATTTAAAGACTTCAGAAATTTTGAGTAAGAGTTAAACATTTCAAACACTGGTAAAATAAGGTATTATTTATATTAAAGCTAGCTTTAAGAAATCAAAACGTAGTCGAGAATCTCAGTAACAGCTCGAAATATAATCTAATCGCCGGTTACGAGTCATTCCTAACAAACTAGAAATTTAAAGTCGATATTTCCGCTATTGCGGTAAAACGAGAGAATTTCCGACTTGTTACCCTGTTAATATTATTCTCCCCAAGTAGAGTCAAATAACATTTCATAATTGTGCAGGAAATTCTCACTAGTCGATCCAATTTGACAGATGCCTTAATACTTTGATATCTTGTGTTTGGTGATACTTTTCATACTTACATAAGTAAGTACATTATAAAAGATATCTTAAAAAAGGACTGTAAATTCAGAAATCCTATTCTTCTTTAATACTATAACATTTATTTAATGTTAAAGCTAATGTACAAAAGTTACAAAGAAAAAATGAAAAAATATGGTATGTAATTTCAACGTCTTACTTATTCGAATTTAGTTCATAATAATACGATACAAATAAAAAGGTTTGTTTGTTAAAGATTACATAACTTTTTATATGCCGTATTTTAATTTATAGAGATTTAGTAGTAGATGTCTATCTTTTACTAAGTCGATGTTACTAAAATATGTGTAAGTCCTGTTAAAGTTCTCTCTGTGTAAGTAAGCGGCAACGGCGAAGTTAACAAAGTCCACTGAGGTTGTTGAAACTTTTTACTTTTATATCGTCGATTCGAAAGAACTTAAAGGCGATAAAATAATACAAGTACTAACTTTTATTAATGACGGAATCCGAGAATTCTTTCCTGGATTTACGATTGGATTCGTAATAAATTTTATAATCCACATTCATTTCTGTTGTTCAGAAGTAGCTTGTTGTTGAAGGTTCTTCATGTCTATAGATATAGGTAACTCGCTAGATATCTATTGATTTCTTAGATATATTATGTCAACAAAAAAATTACAACATAACAGTAAAGGTGGGTACAAACTGATGTAACTTGCTGCAAAATGTTCCTTTCATGTTACATTGCTTGTTACGTTATAGCAGTCTGTACCCACCCTATCACTTAAATTTATTTGCAAATACAAATAAAAAAGAACAGTTTTATTTGTTTTAGTTTAACGAATAAATATAATTATATCTGAACTGAAACAGCTTAAATAGATTTTCAATTTAATTCATTTGTGCGGACAATTTGTTATCAAACGATACTAAACGATTGTTCAACATTCTATTTTGCAGACTAGATTAAAATCGTGCAATTAATACTATACCGAATATACGCACTAAACATTAATTAACAAAACAGCCCTCAGGTAAATACGGGCGAAACAATGATTTAGTGTAGCACATACGTGTTTAGAATTGTTTATTGAAGGATAAAACTACATTACTACAGTCCATGACCAATAGTATGATTTTTAGTGGTAGATAGAACATACATTTTCCGAGGCGTTTCAGCTTAGTCCTCAGGGGTAGCGGCGCAACAGTGGCCGACCTCAGGTAGGAATATCTAATCCTATCTGGGGTTGATTACACATGTCCTTGGGCGGCAGTAGCCACTCACCAACAGGTTAACTGCATGCTCGTCTGCTACTCCTATATTATATAAAAGAAGAACTCTGTGTTTCGACTCGTAAGGCCACCGCCATACTGCGTCTGCGTAATAACCAAAGTATTAAGCGCTTTACCGGATAAATATGACTTCATTAACACGTGACGTCATACTTTTCTGGGGCGTTCCAACTTAGTCCTCAGGGGTAGAAACCACTTTGCCGACCGCAGATAGAACTCAATGTTATTTTGGAGTTGACTACAGAGTTTGATGCAGATGTCTATTTGCAAAGGTTTACACAAAAGTTCCTTATATAAGGTAGACGTATAAGAACAGATTAAAAAAAAACCCCAAAATATGTAGGTATGATAAACTTTAAAGCAAAAAATATCAGGGCAGGTGGCCATAAGCAAAAGTGAAAGGCGAAGTTTAGTAAAATATGCAACGTTACCTCATTATTCAGTGGATCGCCTCATTATTTCTGGGTCAGTTAATCCTGGCTTACACTCCGCTTTTTAATTGTACCTCCTCTGCCTGACCCTCGTCGAGGTCGCGTGTTTTTCAGAATTTGCCGTCTCGTTAACCTCCCGTTATGATTGTATAATTGATAAGTAGAAACGAATATAGAAACAATTTATTGGGGAAGTCATTTGCCGTATACAATATCGAAATATTCGTAGTACATTGTTTACAAAATTATTTTTAAAATCGACGAGTTATGCTTCCCGAAAGTATTTCTGTAATTGTTATTTAAAATAAGAAGCGAAATGAACACTTTTCAACATACGTCATCTTTTTTATATTTTGGTTCATAAATATTTTTTATGTCGAAAAACATTTTCCTTACACCTATTCTAGCCTAAAACAATGTATTTTACTGAAAAAACTTTTGTGTAATTCTTACTAAAGTCACATAGGTACCAGTTAGAGATGTCCATGTGCAAGAGTGACAACTTAATACTTGGATCAACAAATGAATTATTGATACAATTAAGTCATAAATTGCATAACAAACGCTGCATAAAGAAATCTCCAAACAAAAGTTTCTCCGATCGCTGTAGCACCTCACTTGAACCATAATCACAAACTCTATTATCACAAAGTATATTCTTAGTCTGGCCTTTTCATATTCGTTGTATAAATTCGTGATTAATTAATCCGCCTGATCGTTTAGTATTAGTCTGATGAAATGTTTGCTTTGTTAGATAATGTTTTAATTCAATTTACCTCATTTTAGAGCAAAATTGAAATTTCACGGAGAATCTTTAGTAGGAGGTGAAGTCAACCTGACCTCATACCGTCGTACGCCCCACACGGAGTGGCGAGCTTCATAAGCATCTGGACGGAGCCAGACGGAAAAGGCCACGCGCCAAGAGGACTCCGGTTGCGTTCCTTTGGAGATCCCGGAGTCCTTTACGCAGCGCTGAGGACGGTAACCGGGGGGGTTTTAGTGCGGTAAAAGTCCCACATAACCCGTCGTTGCTCCCACGGCGTCGGGTACCTTTTGAAGGTTTCCCCCTCGTCAACAAAAAAAAATAAAAAATAAAAAAAAAGGTGAAGTCAAATATAGTTATTATTTTATATATAATGTGAAATAAATTGACGTAACAATGATACAGTCCACAAGATATTTATATGGATAAAATTAAGTGTAGAATTTAAAATAGAACTAGAGACCTTTTGTAACATTGGAGTGGTAAGCGAGCTAGCGGTCCACTTGATGGCAAGTGGTCACTCCACATAGAGTAGGTTCTACCTGATCACAGATGTGTTGTCAACCATGAGAACTAAGATGGCCGCTCATGTGTAAGTCAGCCAGCATCCACCGAAACGTAGGACCACACACTAGAAATAATTATGGCAATGGTACATACCTGCCCGATCAAACCTTACTACCACTTTTGCCACCTTCCGAAATACACCGTATAAATATTTTTAATCCCATATATGATATATTTTGACATCGTTGTACCACATAAATGATATTTTTTGACATCGTTGTACTACATAAATGATATATTTTGATATCGTTGTACCACATAAATGATATATTTTGACATCGTTGTACTACATAAATGATATATTTTGGCATCGTTATTTTATTACAAAAAAATAAATTTGATTCTCAGAAAGGTTAAACAGACAGATATGACAGGGTATAATCCGCGCCCTAATTACGCCCTCAAAGGGTAAAATGTTACGTGGAAATAAATACGTTTTTAAAATCCCTATAATATTTTGGAATGGGGTGTTTTAAAGGCAAAATATAAGGGAGACCACCAATAATATGGAAACCATTTTAAGGAGTAGTTTCTAATCCTTGATAAGGTTGTAATCGGGCGGATGTGACAAGACTTAATCCGAGGTTTAATTAAGGGAGTGTTCGTACCTTATGTTACGAGTTTACTGAGAATAATGAAGTATAAAGTATATTAAAGATTTTAGATTTTGTACTTTATAGAATTTAATTAATATAACTAGATTAAAATGGTTGAAATGATTCGTTTAGTTATAAGCGTTAAAAATATTATCATTAATTATTTGGTTTGGTTTATATTCATGGTAATTTTTGTACATATAGTTTAACATTAAATGAATGTCATGGTATAAAAGAAGAAAATGATATCTGAATTTTAGGATTTCTTTTATAATGTACGTACGTAGTATGAAAACTATCACCAACTCAAGATATCAAATTATTTGGGCAAATCTGACAGAGATTTGATCGACTAGTATAGTGGGAACTTCAGTTTACACTATTTACTCAAAGAAATCTGTAACACTGATTAATGAAAACATAGACACATATTTATTTATTGCTAATGTACTGTTCGGCAAAACAATTCAAATTTACATTAGGTATTTATGTAAAATTGTTATGCAAAAATCCATTTAGATGCAAAATTAATTTAAGAAGATTTTTTCAACTTAATCCCACAAAGCTAGGATAGGGTATTACAATAAACATATTACATGATATTGTTATGTGATTGGACTGAAGACTGTTAAAACAAAAACGAACATTTCATACATTATGTAACTTACTTTTATTAAAGCCAGCCAGCTAAGTAAAAATCTTTTGAAAGCACAGAACAGTTACATAAACTAATTTCGGAGCCAATATGTAACTTTTGGGGTTAACGCGATGCATACCGCGTACCACTGGAGTGGCGAACTTCCAAACCTAACGAATTACTTTGGGACGTTGTTCTACACAGTTTCATTCCAATAATATACTTGTGGTGCCTACGTTTAAACTCTAAAGTAATGAAATAATGGTTTTAATACCTTTACATATTTTACATACACATTAATAATTATAGTAAGGTATATTATTTAAATTTACATTTACATTTTTTACATCGAAATACTAACTAAACATTACAGATTTTCTTAACCTAATGCGTTCAATTAGTTTTACAAGAATTAGCAAGTGATTGAACATAGTCGCTAGCTGTTCTACGAAATACAGCAGGTGCCGTGTAAAAGAGGTCAATGCTGGTATCCGAAGTCAGGACACCATTAAGCATAGCATTATAGAATAAAAACTATATATTAAAGCAGATGTTTGCCATTTTTTTCTTAGCGTGGAAATGACACATCATACGTTAAATAGTGGGTGGATAGCAAGTCGAACTTTTTAGTTTGCCACCCACGGTCTGCCATGATCAAGCCTATGTAGAAATGAACTTGTAGTTGCACTCCTACCTAAGGTCGGTTTTAGACCCTATCTCACTTCAGGAATGGCAACGTATCTCAAAATTTTCTCGGATAGATTTCCCGTAAATGTGGCCGTTTAATTAAAAAAAACACGTACCCCTATTCGAGAACCGAACCTCCAGGGCAACAGATAAATTATCCAATAAATAAAAAACTAGCTGTCTATCTCACAAATGGTTTGATTAAACTTCATTCGAACTAAAGTAAATTAAAATTCATATATTAATTCTCTCTGCGACTTTGCAACTTTGCAACTTTTGTTAGTTGGGGTTGTAGTGGATGTCGCAGTATGGAGGCAATATGAGACGGCCCAGCACGTGCTGGGGAACCATGAATAAATTATGATACATTAAAAATATTTAAGACAACAATCAATTCAATCACCTTAGTTTTACAGTGTCATTAAGAGTAGCGATCAATATAACCATTACGGTCTTTGTAAATGGTCATCAGAAAGCAATTCGGCGGAACATTAAAGTAGGCCGAAGTCCAGAGCAATAAAACAATGTGCCCACATAAAAATAACTACCAAAATTTTCATCGGCCCATAAAGCGACGACATTGCGTCACCCCTTTAATCTCGTAAAATTTATGTTTCGGTTCAGGCTGTTCGCGATGGAACGCATTATTATTTTAGGGCTTAAACAGACTTACGTTTTGTTTGACGATTTGGCGATTTTTCATCCCGTTATTAGAAATTTGAAGGTGAAGTCTTAGCGCTATTTTCGAAGTTTAAACTGTCGAAAACTGGATAAAATCAGCTCTCAATTTACGTACTAACTTTAGTATTAAATCTTTCTATTATGACATAACGGAAAATGCAACTGAATATTGGAAGTGACGTTTTCATTTTAATTTTTTTACATAAGTGGTATGTAATAACCGTATCCATCGTATGCATAAATTCACATGTAAAATAGCACTGCTGTTGTGAAGGTTCTGAATTTGATTTCATAGTTGGAGCCAGTTGGAGCAACCATTCGTCACAAATAGATAAATACTACACGATTAGCCACTTTAGTACCTAGTGTATATATTTTTAAATTGGACTTTATATGCGATTCACAAAAAAGAGTACGTTAACCGTTAATGAATAAAAATAAATGATTGGACATCTGCAACAATTCCAATTTGCCTATCGGACAGGTTGTCGACGTAATTGGGTCGCGCTGTCAGTTCACATACTTATCTGCTGTAAAATAGTTAGTCTGCATGAACCCTTAAGAGTGATCTATTTATTAGGTCGTGGGCCGCTGGTGAGGCTATAAACAATCTATTAATAAATTAAGCCCATCCTTCCTTTGGGATGGACCGTCCGTGTTGGACGTGCTACTAATATCGTAATATTTCTGTATATTTCTGAGTACAAAACTATTTATTAGCAAATAGGGTAAAGGTACCCAAAAACGAAAACAAGCAAACAATTAATAATTAATTAAGGTACGATATCGACTTATTTGTACCCGTTCATAGCCATTGAATAATTGAAAAGCTTAAAGTCACTAGTTAACAATGAAAACATCATTAAACATTTAGTTGGATAGAGGATTTATTAAGGAGACGTCGCGGTGTAACCGAGGAAGCAGTCTTGAAAATTATTAATTTCATCACAATTCTCCATTATCCCTGAATAGAATATTAAATGGCCTTCACCGAGAGCCATCTAATAGATCTTTATTCAATTTACCTACTTTACGTCGGCCATTTTGCACGACCGCCGTCCATTGGCCGATTTGAATTTGGAATGAGCGCGTGGGCATAGTTCCATCAATCATTGGACCGCGTTGCCCCGTGCCTGACGCACACAAATTATGATTGAGATTTATGCCCCTTTGCCTGGAGCAGCCTACGTCTGTAATGACGATCCTGTATGCGTCATATATTAAAGGTGCCCTATGTGGTTCAAGATCGCAACACATATAGGATTTGTAGGACTAAAGTGGCATTTAGCAATAATACATTTTGATGCACCCAAAAAAGTGAAACATTACAATGAAATAAGTAATTTAAAAATATACAGCGATCTTATCTCCAAACATAGATATATTTCAGAAAAAGCCTGAA
The DNA here is from genome assembly GCF_041222505.1 of Epargyreus clarus. Classification (NCBI taxonomy): domain Eukaryota; kingdom Metazoa; phylum Arthropoda; class Insecta; order Lepidoptera; family Hesperiidae; genus Epargyreus; species Epargyreus clarus. Next base: position 5,315,770 of record NW_027332231.1, on the reverse strand, counting down.
GTATGGATTTAGAATAATAAACTCTTCTTCGTAAATGAAATTACGAGAAAGTAGAGCGATGGTAGGGTAAATAATTCATATTGTTACGTAACTTCTAACTTACTTGTTATATGTGGTAATGCATCCGAAACGTAAGGAGTACCTTACGTAAGACCCTTATACTATGGTGTGGAATAACATAATAATAATTACGTAATAAACCCACTTTACATACTTAAAAACAGTTACGATATCGCGTAACAGTGTTACCAAGGGAACAGTTTCGAGAAAATCGATTCAACCGTGGAGCGTGTGCGAACTTTAATTTTCGTACTTTCAATATTACGTAAGTTTTATATTCTGGGATAACGTGAACCGAGAATCGATGTATCAGGTACTATCGAATAAATGGTGCTGAAGATGTGGCTGAAGTGAGTTGCATTGTTGGGTTATCTGGAACGACGTTCTAAAGCTTCGGAACGATAGGCGATAACTAGCGTAAGTTGACCCCCCTTCCTATCAAGGCTTTGTGCGGTATCAGTTGAGCACCTTGAATTATCAGAGCTCACGCTTAAATGGTCATCGATCCTTGTGGCTTATATTACGGCAATGGTTGGTTATATTGACGCGAATATTGGTGCTATTCGTCATGTTCCTGATAATGGACGGGTTCGGGTTAGGTGTCGCCGGATGTCGTCATCTCGCCAAACTTAGTAATAACTTTCGCTGAGTTGAGACGGTGATGTGGTCTCCGTTTTATTTTCCTTGCGCTCACATATTGATTAGCAGAGTACTATTAGATGTATCATGTCTTCCCAAAGAAACCTCTAAACGACAAAATAAACATTAATTTCACAATTAACAGAAAGTTTCAATGGTATGGGTACATGAACATTCAGTATACGACAAAATTAGCTCGATTGAACTATTCGGGAGTTGCCATTATCTAAAATCACTCGAAACGTTAGTTAAGGTAAAGCAACACTAGATCGTGCGGAATACGAGTATATCTCTGAATGAGATAAGGCTTGCCCCTCACTAGTCGTTTTGATAGAACTACAAGAATTATTTGAAGTATTGTAAGTATTGTATAATATTTTTTAAATGTGATATTTCGATTTTAATCCCACGGCAAATATAATAAAATTGAAACCTTTTACTTCCATAATATGTTTTTGTCCCTTCATCTGACTGTCTGTATGCCACAATCACTTTTTCTAATATTTTAAATGAAAAGAATATAATTTCTATGGATTCCATGAATGAATCTAAAATGCTCAGTTTTTGTAATGATTCAATAACCTAAAGATGAAGAAAAAAAGACACTATTGAAAAATATAAAAAATCTGGGGGCACGGTAGTGGCCCCACCAAGTCGAGCATAAAATTTACTTTTAGAACAACGATCACGTACATGTTTTTTTTTAAGAAATTTGTATTATTCTTTACTGCCTGGGTATATCCAGGCAGTAAAGAAAAGTGTGTTAAACGACTCATTATATTACAATAGATAAGTCATTAAGAATATTCAAAAATTGTTAAGACAGTGCAATTCACTGTACATCGAACAGCGTTAAATCGTGGCGTGTTACGCGCCTAGTGTTTAGTGAGCCTTGTATTCAGATGCGCCAATTCGGGCGAGGGTGAGGAGAATCCCTGAGTCGCTCGGCACAGTATCGCTGTATCTTGTAGACGGCTTAGCGCTGCGGATACCGATGCTGTGCGCTGAAATTTACCGATACTGAATATCACGCTCGTTTGTATTGTTTACTTGTGTACTGATATAGGTACCTAAAACTATCTTTATATCTCTATAGATAGGCATATAACGAGTTAGTCCAAATTAATATCATTCACAGAATGTGTTTGGTCTTATTTATTTTTTCTGTTGTGCCTGTTAGCATTTTTTATAGAAAAATATGATTTTGGCTGACACGACACATTGAATGGTTGTACATAACAATATAACTTGGATCTTATATGACAGTCAAAATACCGTTTTATGACGACATACATGTAAATGTAGAGAAATCTGATTTTTTTTACATTTTATACGAATTCCCTTAGAAGTTTAATTTTCCAAGATTGATTTAAAAATTTACAAGCCGATTACATATATTTAGGTAGGTAGGAAGGTACTTTCAATAAATTAAAATATATTTTATTTATCAACCAATATTAAACTAAATATTATACATTTGACTCTTAAATAAACTTGTACATTTATTTAAGCTACATATTATTAAGCCGAGCGGAAATCGAGCGATTTGTTAATAAACATCTTATAAAATACAACATTAAAATGAAATTCTCAACATCTAAACCGTAAAAACCTTAACAAGTATATTAACAAACTGTTGCAGTAACATTTTGTAAACAAGACTAAAGCTTAACAAATTAAAGTGAAACTATCTAAAAAATATCGATCCAGCAAGCTTCCGATGCAGAAGCCATCCGCCGCCATTACGATACCCCGAGGCGACGAGCAGATAAATATTCATGAGAATAATTCGACAGATTCCCTTAACGATAGCACGTCAAAAAGCGAGCAAACCCGACGGTGGAGCTAGCTCAATCGATTACAGAGTTGGTATAATCTGATCAACGATTTTGACGATTAGCGCCTATGGTCTTTTCTGGTTATGAATGTTTAGGTGTCCTACACACATGGCATTTTAGTTTTGTTCTCAATTGTGAATATTCATGAGAATAATTCGACAGATCCCCTTAATAATAGCAGTCAAAAAGCGAGCAAACCCGACGCCGGAGCTAGCTCAATCGATTACAGAGTTGGTGAAAGGTGTAACAGAACGACGTCTTCGTATTTGGTTATAGATATTAAGGTGTGCTACATACGTGACGTTTTAGTATAATACTTCATTTTAATAACATACTGTTCTATAATATTTAGAATTTTTTGAAGGGTGTCCTCGTTTTTTTCATCTGAAACTGTTAAAAACGCATAATTTGAATTTTAAAATCTATCTGGCGGAATGGTCACCAAGGTCAGACAGGTCTCACAAACAAAGAGTTCCGGGTTACATTCTGAACCAGAAATACGTCTAAATCATCTATTGTATTGTCTGGTCTGGGTGTTCATGTATTTTTATTTGTATTTGTATACTTTTTTTTATTGAATATAAAACTGAGGAAACATCCCTTTACGATTAGTTGACTAGACCTCATAGTGAGTGGACATAATAAAGCTGTTATTGAAGGCAATTTCGGAATAAGAGGGCAGCAATAAAAGGTTTTCGAGATAATGTATTTTCTACATCCACAGTACTGTTTTCGATACATTGCGCTTAATAATGTTTTAAGCACCGTAAAAATGTAGATATATAGTTTAGAAAAAACAAAAAGTATATGTTTACGATTTCATCTATACGAGTAGTGCTTATAACCGAAATTGGACTATAATCACAAATTTTCTATTTTTTATTGATATCACCAAACCTCGTCAATATACGAAACAAAATAAGAAAATTTGTTGGTCTCAGAATACAAAATCGCACTGAATTATTTAGTTTTCACGTTATTCAATTTTTATTTTATAATAATTCATTATTTTGTTTATACATATGAGCATGAAAAATAGAGACACGATCAATAAATAACCTCGTTCCTTTAGAAAGTGTTAAAATTAACTTGAATCAAAATGGAAACATTGACTTTATTTTCGAAAAATAAAATTCTCTATTCATTTCTACCAAGTTTCATTCTTATCGCACCGCCCTTATCTTAAGGAAGACTTTCTCTCCCTTAACGGTCTATTTAGCGGTTTCGGCTTTAAATACTTGTTTCACCCTACGAATTCAAGCGAGAAAATAATAAGACGATGACAAGGATTAAACCTTTTATCTCTATGATGGAGCTAAGACATACAAGTACAATACAGTACATAAATACTATGAAGCAGTGTAATGTTATACTTTTAAAGTAATAAATTTGTAAATAAAATATTGTCTTTTAAAAGGTAGTAGAATCCTTCATAATTGGACTCCGAAGGCACAATTGACCATTTCTGTCGTATAACTGCAGTATTATGTGGTGTTCTGTGTCGGTTTGATGAGCATGGTAAGAAAGAAACGCACGAAGGTCCATCCATAGGAGTTTCGACATGTCTGTGTCGCAACTTCTAAGGATTAAGGTAACTTATTTGAGGACTCCAGTCTTATTTGGAGTAGATTACAGATGTCCAAGAACGGCAGTTATCTTTTACCATTAGGTTAACTGCTTGCATGTTTGCTACTTCATAGGCATTTATAAAAGAAACATATTTTACAACATTGTTTGTTATCGCAAAATCTCTTCGCTCGGACTTTTCGTACATCGTTTGTGGTGGGACAAGTTCGTACAGAAAGAGAATAATATAATATCTATACCTGAACACGAACTTTGTAATTTTCTCTCCTGGGAGCCACACAATTGTGCGTCGCGACGTAATGGAACGAACGTTGTAGAACGAAAATAACCGACTCCTAAAGATTCGCCCGGAATATGAACAGTTGTTCTTGTAGGTATAATTCCGGATTGTTTTAATTGGAGTCTAAGATATTAGGAAGTTGGTTTCATTGTAATTTGATGTAGTAATAATTGCTTTCAATGTATTAAGTGTAAGTTACAACATTTTTAAGGTAGCAAATAATAAGAGGTTCCGATTGGAACTATTTATTAATCATTTCAGCTTGAGTGGTTTGGCAAAACAGTTACCTTCTCTGTCCGCCAATCAAATAATCCAGGTTCGATTCCTGATAGGTCACAAAACAATAAATATTTCTTGTAGGTCCCAGTGTGTCTTATCTACGTATCTATAACACCCACAACACACATTAGTGTTACTTTAAGTGTACACCGACTCAATAGGTATGACAATCCAAATCTGAAATTACTAGCCATCTTTTCCATATTCCATTACAGATTCCATAACGGTGCTCTCGAAGGCACAATAAACAGCGTAATATAATCCTTTATGACAAACGATGTACCGTACCGACATTATAATCAGAGCGACGTCTAAATCTGCCCACCACAGACATTAATCTCCCTGTACTTATTGCGATTTCCGCATGAAATGTCGCGAAAAAATGAGACATTAACAGATCTAGGTATTATTCGGGCCAATGATGTGTGCACTTGAATATTAAAAAGTGTCTACACGTAAAACCTTATACTAGGATTTTCTGACGTCGTAGATGTCTTTGACAGGAAAACACGGGTACAAAAATGCAAAATTGTATCGTCAAAATTCGTCGTTTTTTCATTCGTAATTTTGATTTGATCAAACCGTTGATCTGGCGGCTGACCTATTCGAAAATATTCTGTCTGTTCATAATATAAATTAAATAATACTGTTAACCACATGTTTTGTGAAAAGGAATTTACAATTGAAAACAATTTTGAAGAAATTAAATCTGCATTTTAATATGATTTACAAAATAAGTTACACCGTAATATCACGTTCATAACTTTATGGAGATTAGCACTTTAAGGGCGCGACGTACACAAACATCTTGACAGAGAAAAACGGAAAATCCCTGATTGCCCTCGTAGAGAATCACACATCATACCAATCGTCTGAAAGCTTGATCTATATTAATGTGCGCATATTCGGCCATGTGTCTACATATATACATACTCGTGAAATATTTATACGTTTTCAGTCACGCTTGACAAATTCTGTGCGCGTTCTGTTCAAGATGATTCATTTGGAAACGTGGTTTATGGTAATGTAGTGCTGTCGCTTTTGAATGTACCTAATCAGACTGTATAGGTTTACTAAAAACCAAATAGTCGTTGAAAACTTTTTAGAATGTGAGAACTCTACAGATGAATTGCGAAATCATTTAAAAATCAAAGGCAAGGCAAAAGGTGGTAGGCCATATTTATATACACGTAGATTCCCTGATGGTAAGTGACGACTGATATCCGTAGACATGTTAGTTTAGAGTTCTACCTGAGGTTGGCCAGGGATGGGTTGCTATCTGAGGACTGAGTTAGAGCGTCTCGGATAACCAGAACACGACACTTAACACTGTTGTTATAAGGCAGCAATAGGTATGGCAGTGGTGCTATCGGAGTCAAACCTGAAAGGGTTCAATCACCTTCAGTTATTTCTCTCAATCTCTCGGTTTACCTCGTGCGTCGAATACACACTAACTACTGAGAAATATCTTTATAGTAGTTTTCATTACTGAAAATGGAATTTATTCGAAGCGTTGAATAATAATATAAACAACAAGTAATTAATTTAAAAAATCAAAAACCCGACTGCACCAAAAAGGCTGAAGTAGAATTTCCAAAAGCAGTGAAAAAGGCATTTCATTATTTTTATCCAGAAAGCCAAATACAAAGTTTCATAGTAGGTGTCTGCTTCAAAAACAAAAAATGTTTAAACAATATTATCCTATTTTATTTTATCCTCGTAGTGTTCATTTACGCTATATAAAGAACCTATGTGTAAAATTCCAGCACGCTTAAGTTCAGCGGTTTCCCTTTGCGTTGATCTCTGGCACATCAACTCTCTCATTTAGTCAGACAGTCATCTCGGTGTGTATATACGAGTATATATGTACTAGCTGACCCGGCAAACGTTGTGTTGCCATATAAATAAAAAAATGTTAAGGATGAACAACCCTTATCACTTAGGTGTAAAAAAAAATAGATAGTGGCCGATTCTCAGACCTACTGAATATGTATATAAAATTTGGTGAAAATCGGTGAAGTCGTTTCGGAGGAGTACGGTAACTAACACGAGAATTTTATATATAAGATATATTATATAATATATGTGTAATCTCCTCTTAATTTCCTTTATTTTGACACCCTACTCGATAGGTTTGGTTAACTTTTTTAAAACGTGTTACTATTTCGCGAAAAAATTCACCATTTACGGTCTATAAAATATATAACTTCAGTAAATCAAAGTTTCGGTCATTATTTTACCTCGTTAGAGGTAGCATTTCATTTTTATCCAACAAGCCTGATACAAAATGTCATAGTGTTTGATTCAAAATTGACGACAGTTCAAATGAACTTCTTAGCCTTATTTTACCCTCTACGGGGTTGATTTTTCGGAGGGGGATAAATAAGTGCGTCCTTGTTCCTATCCAGAAAGCCAAATACAAAATTTTATAGTAGTTGCTTCAAAATTAAGGGATTTCAAAAAAACTGTTTTCCCCTATTTTACCCTCTTAAGGGTAGAATTTCCAAAAGGCCTTTCTTAGTACTTATTCAAGCTATATAGAGAACCTGTGTGCAAAATTTCAGAACTGTAAAGTCCTTGGTTTAGGCTGTACGTTGATTTCTGAAAAATGAAAAAGTCATTTAGTTAGTCAGTCAGTCAGTCACCTTACTGTTTTATATATATACAAATATGTTTTTATAATCTCCGTTTAATTTCCTTTCATTTGATACCCTACTCGATAGGTTCGGTTAACTTTTTTTTTTAAATGTGTTACTATTTCGCGCCAAAAATCCGCCATTTTGATTTTTTTTTACTAACACCTATCTAAGGACACTCGGGTCATTGAGACAAATATAATGACACTTTAACTGTTGAAATTCATCCAGCCGTTTGTTAGATCGGATCAAATAAAGAAAGACAAACATACAAGATACGCGCGAAAAACATAACCCTTCCTTGGCAGTCGGGTAAAAATATATTCACTGGGTTGTAAAAATAATTACGATAACCAAGTTGTATTCACTGTATAATATTTTCACAGTAATTAATCATCGCAGTTATATTAAAATTAAAAACCTTTTGATCAAACCATTTTGAATAACATCGGTGCTTTAAATAACAGTAATGAAATCCATTAGCAGAAAGCTACAGATACCTCGACTTGTATGTAACATTATATGATTTTTATCACAAGTAAAAAACATGTTAACATTTTTTTTTAAACATTTTCTCGCATCTGCATGATTGAATGTTGCAAATGGTAAATCGTGACACAGGATCGATGCAATGAAGGATAGGATATTTTTAAGTAAGTGTCAAAAGTGAATTTAAAATATTATATCGTTTCCACATTAAGCAATAATGCTTAACCAATATGCATTTTACTGTGGCTTATAACTATTCTCACATAGATTTGCCAATAGAAATATAGTAACATTTAAAATATATAGCACCCCACGCTGTTTACTCTGAATTGAGTTATTTTAAAAACTTAAATTATTTTCTAGTTTTTTTTTCGATTAGAAATTAAAGCGTGTTTTTTTTAACTATTATTTAATTTTAAATTTAATTTTTATAGCGTTTTAGTTCCGTATTTGAAACATATACTGCGAAATTTTAGTTCCGATACTGTCTACCGGGCGGTGTTTAAGCGAAGACGTAAACATTTAACGTTTTCGAGCAAATATAGAGACTCATACTAAGGGTAATGAAAAAAAAAGTTTAAAACAATTTATTTAACGTCAAAATAAAAGTTGCTACAAAAAGTTACCATACAAATTAAATAAAGCGTCCACACAAACAAATAACACATCCAACAAAACAAACACGCAATAGATTAAAGCAAGTTTGTTAGAGTAATTTGCCGTAAAGAATAAGACGTGTAAATAGTAAATAGAGGCGCCATTAGCGCGTAGCACGAATTTGCATTAAGATTAACGATGTGCTCTTTAGCGCACTCGCCATGCATCCACGTACGCTCGTTTGTACCCTGTACCCTGCTTCTATTTATGTAGATTAATTTAATACCACATTTTACAACAATTATATTACACACACACTCGTGTTCCGTACAAAATTTGTTTGTAGATATTCGGCTTTGTATGTTTGTGTCCGCGAAACTCAGAGATGTGGATGGATTAATGTAATTTTTTCAGATAAATAAGCGCTTCTATATAACAGGGGTTTTTATTACGTAGTTAAAGAGTACACACAAAATGCGTAGGTACGGCAACTGTCCTCAGCGCGTCAAGAGATGGCGGCACAAGTATTTCTGAATCACGCTATCGAAGTTTTCTCAACATGATACGATCTCTGAACGGAGACTATTGGAGCACCACCGCTCCCCAGGTAGCATCTAGCCTAGCGAGAAATCTCCCTTAGTCAATCCGTATTAATTGGAATACGTTTTCTAATTGGAACTGTGTAAATTTTAATATTATTTACTTTCTAACAATAAATATCAGAGAAAAGAATGACCGAATTTAGTTAAGATACGCAATAAAGTAAAGAGATATCCCAAAAAACGACCCAACATAATAGACCCGACAACAACATTCCGCGGACATATTTTACGGAAAATATGAACGCTGCCTCATTATATTGGTTTATGGGTCCAAACATAAACACCATATTTCGCAACAGTTAACGCAATAAAAATGCCATTTAGAGCACAATCTTTAGTACATTAACATTATCATCGCCTGCGCCTAACTGCCTTGGCACAATGTAACCGAACTTGGCAGCGGCACTACAAAAATATATGAAAAAAAAATATTCTCAATGAAACCAAACATTGGAGGAAATTCACAACCCTACATGCCTACATGTGTGTGTAGCAGTAATATAATAACAAAGTTATGTGAATGTGTGAAGCTTTTGTCTCACTGCCAATGATTACGTGGCTGGCGATGTTTGTCTTGTATCTAAGACTCGCTGTGTCATAGATAAATAAATATGGCATACTGATACCCAGACTCAAAGTATAAATCTAAAAAAACATTTAGGTATCATGTTGGTCGGCTATTGAAACCAGAAATTGTATTTAATAACTTTGAGGCATTATATATTATAAAATATGAGAGCATATATTATTTAATCGCCGTTGAATACAACAACGTTTTGTATTGTAATAGCATTAAAGTTTAGCAGATGCCATTCAACAAATATCCAGCAATTAACAAAACAGGATTTCTAGTCTTATAAATATCACCTGTTAACTATCTACCCAGCTTCGGTTATCAAAGATGGACATTTCACAATTTTTTATACTACACTGTCAAGTTTCGTCGAATTAATGAACATGAAACTTGTTAAATATATACGTTAAATACTTTTTGCGTAACTAAGCTCCCTGCATCCGCTCGCCAAGCCTCGTTACTCCAACGATGAGACAAGCGCCTAACGGTTTTCGCCACGGGGTGGCTGGCACTGGGCCAATTTGTCTAATGCCTAGTTATGCCCCATTTACTGTCCTACCCGTTTCTGGATCAAGAATATACATTATTGTATGTAACGGGACACGCCACTCGAGTATATGGGAGCATTGAAGCATAAAATCATTGTTCAATTTTGTTTTATAGCACAAACTTCGGTTCCCTATTTTGTGTATGGAAATCGAGTGATTTCCGTATTTGCGAGTGGAATTCATTTTAGGTAATGTATCTGCAATATTCGTTAATGTTTTTAGGTTATTTTTATGGAACTCTGTTTCTTTTAGAATTTATTATCAACATACACTGTACCTACCATGTTTCTTATCGATATTATACCTAAAATTTGTTTTTCGTATATATCGTACATCAAATTCTATATGAACTCTGCAGTTATGTAAATATGCTAAAATATTTCGCGATACCTATCATTGAAAATCATATACAGCTTGACCGGACTCTTAAAGTAGCCCATATACTATTAAAATTAAAATTAAAAATTGTTCAAATTTTGTTTATCTGGCTAAAGTAGTAATCGTACACTGCCCATCTGATGGTAAATGGTCACTGATATGGACAATACGTAACCAATTCCACTTAGAACAGGATTCTACAAGAATTCCATTTCAGATAGATGCATGGCCACTCCTGAAGCTTGAAGACTTATTTGTAAATCAGCCAGCATCACACCCTTTAGCTAAACGCAAGAACGCCTTATAAATTAATTCTAGTGTTATTTGAACAGAATAAATAATATCTGCAAATAGCAAAAGATTTATTATTTACTTCATACAAATCAAATAGAACGCTGCGAATTAGGATCCTTGCCAGTTTTGTTAATACCTACTGCTAATGAAATTATATATTACAGTTACATTATTTGAACAATTACTAACAGGGTCGAACGTGCTTGTGTTTCCAAATTTATGTTGAACATACATTATTTTTCGTAGTATTTAGACACATGGACAATTTATATGTAGGTATTTCTCACGGGTAGAATGAATTTGTCTTTCAAAACTTCCACTGTCTTTATACAATAGACCGTAGAATGCAATTGAAATAATGAGTTCTAAGTGAGTAACTAAGTATTTTTCTACTCTTGTCTCTTCTCTTATGTTTTTGGTTCAATATTTTCTCATTACATTTGAGATACAGTGTTTGACTTACTTTTTTAATATCTATCCATTGATACACCAGCTTTCGAAGGTCCGCTGCTGGAAATAAACCATCCCTAATCTGTGCCACTACTGTATTCATCGCTTATGTTAGGCTCTACATTCGCTACTGCTTCTAGGATACATTTCGATCTGTACTATCATTCACAAATTAGCAATCTTGAAGACGATGATAATGCTTTTTGATATCATTGTATAAAACGTCACAGTTTCATCTTCTTCCCCATAATGATAAAATCGTAGTTAATCTCAATTTAATTGCTAACATAAATGGATAAAATAACCCACCCACACAAAAATTACAAAGACTTAGAAAATAGCAGAAAAGATTGTAAACGCCATACATTCGGCGGAAAGCACTAAAAGTTTTCAAATAAAAAAGTTTAGCCGAGTTTATTCGTATTTGGTTCCTCTAGCTTTTATTCGAAGAGAATGGCCACTACAAAACGTAATAAAAAACACCCGGTTTTTGTGTTTCCACTTAAACTTTACATCCAGAACAATACTACACGTGTACGTTCAGCAATTTTAACGAAATTTAAAATAATTTGCGTGTAATTTTAAGGCAGTAACAGAGTTGCGTTTATGTTTTTGAACGGAGTATAGAGGGAATGTAGTTTTGATCTTTGTGTAATGCGTTTTTTGATTCAATGCGAAAAGGAAAGATGTGTTTGGTGGTTGAATTATTCCATCAGGAAGACACTAGATGACTGACATAGAAGGCGATCGTCGTAGACCTCAACAGTGTCAGCGCCTTCTTTGATTGGCTATAGGTAGAAACCTTATTATATATCTCGTTGGGTACAGATATCTACGGGCGACAGTGACCACTTATGATCAGGGGGGCTGCATGCTCGTTTGCTACTTTAATCTAATTACAAAAAAAACGTAAAAGATACACAAACGTTAAAATTGAGTGCAGTTACATCGACCATAAATTCAATGCAACACAACATACATACATACATACAGCGTGCACACAAGCAACGCTAACTCGTAAAATTATTTGATTCCGAGCGTAAAATATAAAAGCAGCACGAGGGATCGCGGTTAATTGCATCAGATATGAAAGGCGGTCCGAAAATCAAGAAAACACTGAAAATGCTATTTTTAGAGCCGTGCAGGGACTGTGCGGTGGGATTATTGAATTAGCGAACGCCCGGCACATAGCAGTCTTTTCGGAGCACACTCATAGAATACGGTGCAGCTAATGTGGCCATGCTGCCGCTTTAAACGGGATTTTCCCGTTTTCAGCTAGAGTACCGTTCAGAAAAACAACTTCGGGACGCCAATAAGTACTTGTAGTTTTAGGTAATATTAAAATTTTTCCGCCGAAAAAGGAAGGCATTTGGTCCGTTTTAATACTAAGTAGAAGACACAATCTGCAGAGATACATATTGTAGAGACTATTTAACGTATATGTTTGTTGACTAATTCTTTATGTGAAAGATGACGTAAACACGCTACGCCACTGAAACAAAATATTATACAAACTTATTTTCGAATTACACATAAATGCCTACATATCAAAAGTGTCCTGTTTTAAAGTGAAATAAAGATGGTCCGTGCAGCTATGGCTGAAACGGTGAAATTGAACAAATTCAATGTTTGCTCTTTTTACTCTGTGGACATTAGTTTTGGATGTTCGAGATTTCGCTGACTGGACCCGGCTGATTTAAAATTTCCATCCCTGATTCAATTTGTGATTATTAAATGCTACGGCTGAATACATTGCGCGCCTCGTACGGAGACAAGGAAATATGGTGATTGAATTTTTATACCCCTTGCGCAATGTATTTTACGTTTTAATGCAGTTACGTTGTCTTGTTTTGGTAGTTTATTTAAAGGTTTACTGCGTGGGGTTAGCCTTTAATTTTACTCAGCTTAGGCATCACCTTACGCCTGCTATTAATCATCATTGTCGTCATTGATTTATCAATGTTTTAAATGTTTGCTGTTAAAGATTGAAATTTGACATTTTCTAGTAGGCTGGAGTTGACAGATTTAAATTTTCTAGAGGCAAACATTACATAGATTGATTAATTATAACGGACGTTGCTTGGCTATTAGTATTAAAGTACATGAACTAATAGATTTCTTTTAAAATTACAATTTAAACGATGTTAGTATTGATGCGATATAAGCTTTACAAATATGATAATACTTATCATTACAATATGCATTGTGATTACCATTATTAATATATTTTAATGATAATTCTCAATTTAAATAATAAGCTGGTTTAATAACAAGTTCGAAATTTAAACGCACTTATAATGCCGATCAGAAATAATGATGTGGCGGTAATGACATATTTACCGTTTCGGCAATGCGATTCGTTAAAGAACGCGACCTCCAATAATGAGCCCTGACAGTTGACAGTTTTAATTTTACCACCGATTTTAATATCCCATCACTGTCTGGTTTTTGCTATTAAAAATCTTTTTCTGTCATTTTATGTTGTAAATAAATTGTGTTGTTATGATTCTCCGGTCGCGTTCCTTTGGAGATCCGGGAGTCCTCTACGCAGCGCCGAGGACGGCCACCGGGGGGGTTTTAGTGCGGTAAAAGTCCCGTGTCGCTCCCACGGCACCGGGTACCTTTTAAGGTTTCCTTAAGGTCCCCCCCCCCCCTATAAAAAGAAAAGAAAGACGTCTAATAAATTGATAGACAGGCTTAACGTATTTGGTACAGAGATATGCTAGATGCTAAGCTATTGATGTGTGTCAAATCCATCAATATCCATCAATCCATCAATATAGCTTGATTTTTATTATTGAACTAAATTTAAGTCAATTAAGATTATGGCTGAACACAGATGTGTTGGCACTCCCGAGAACTAAGTGTCACTTCAAATTTAAGTAAATCGCCAAGCCACACGTAAGAAATGCTTCATGCAAAAAATTGTTGTAGTGTTGGTACCACCAGGTCGAAACATATAGGTTTTAAAACCTTTCAATATATTTTCAAAGAACTTGATCCAAATTCTTTTTATTTTTCTGTACTTAGCAACTTTCGACCTACGACACCTACTACGCAAATAATTAGAAAAAGCAACTACAATTAAACGTCTTACTAATATTACTTCCTACTAATAACTTTAAAGTCAAGTTATTTGTAATAGCTACAAATTAAAACATTGTATTCAACTCTACCGTCAAGTAACTTATAAAACATACCTACTTGAAAGAAGAATAGCGTCTGTGGAATAATTTTAATTCGCCCACTAAAGTTCGTTTCAGAATTCAAATTAAACTATTCAGGAATTTCTGGTAAACGCTTCTATCATTCTTTATATCATAGAATAATTATTTTAAACGTTTCCTCGTAATGTCATTGTGTTAATAACAATTGTTATTTTGTAGTGACATTTGAAATGTATGAAGGGAACTTGATCTGTGAAATTTAAAGATGGTTTACAAGAAGGTGGTAGAACTCTTTGTGGTTCGACTCCGGCGGCACCACCACACCTATTCCTGCCTAATAACAGCAATGATATGGGATGCTGTGTTCTGGTTTGAAGGGTGTGGTAAGGGAGACATACTTTTCCGAGGCGTTTCAGCTTAGTCAGAGGTAGCGACGCATTTATGGCTGACCTTAGGTGGAAATATAAATTCCTATATGGCGTTGATTGCAGTTGTCCATGGCCGGCATTAGCCACTTACTGTCAGGTGGACTGCCTGCTCATCTGCTACCTTTATATTATAAAAAAGTCCAGAAGACGGCTATACCAAAACTACTACTAAAGACAGAGATACGCTTAGCATTACCTCTCAAATAATTTCACCACCTTTAAACATAGATTAGTAAAGATTACTCACTCCTAACAAGAAAATGTACCCAGTTTTGAGAATTGAAATAGTTGCGTAAAAAAGTTTTGCCACGTCGCCGTGCTAAAATATCCCTAAAATATTTGAAATAATTATTTATTTATTATGTAAATTACGCAGTATTAGTATAATACTAACTAAAGTATGTATTATAATTTTCTCTAAAAATGTTTTTATTTGTCAAGAATTCAAAAATAGAACTTACGATAATAAGCCGATTGTGGCTTCATTCAATTTCAAGGCGGCGAAGTATCTTTACTAATCTATGCCTTTAAACTACAATAATTTTAATCCAGATGCAGATCAAATTGATAACCAATAAACCTAACTTCATGTCTATTAAAGTGGAGTCGTTTTAAAATAAATTTGGTTTGAAAGAGCCATTAGGTATTATAAATGACTCGCCGACTTTTGCACGGCCATTCACAATCATCCCTTTTGACCTTATTAAGGGGGTAATAACTTAGGTCCCCACACGTCGGGTTGTGCCCAGACAGCTTTCGTACTTTATTTAACATGAAATGATTAAGTGTTAAAAAAATTGGATAAACAATTTTAATCGCGTATTTTGTAAAATGTAATTGTAAAAATTTGGATAAACAATAATTTTTTTTGGAAATATATAAATAAACCAATCTGTAGTAGAAGAAAATCTTACCTGATCGATCATTATTAATGTAAATAAATTTAGGCTAGAAAATATCCACATTAATACCTACTACCACTGCAGAACTAATAATAATAAAAATACTACTAATAATTAATCTTTTAACTGTATTGTACAAAACTTGTATTTTAAAACTCATAAACAAATAAAAAATATGCATCTAGGTAATTATTATTATATTTATATATACATTTAGTAAACGCTTAAAACTAACCAAAACCGGCACGCTTATTTACTTTGTAAATACTTAATATACCGCCACATTTTTTTTGTCTTTTTAAAGCAATTGTTTACTGAGTTAAGATTTTACACATCCGTGATCAATTAAACTCCTGTTTTATCAGCATTAAAGACAATGAAAATGACCATGCAGGGAAATAACTCGCAACTAGAAAGTTTATAATATTCCTAAACATCTCAAAATTTAACAAACTTCTAAATATCCTAGTTAAGCCTAAATAATGGTGTTCCTACACTAACCCCGTGTCCCCACAATTGCGACAGATGTGAGAATTAAAAACTGTAGCTCATTTTTATTTACATCACGCCATTCGGCTGTTAATACCGACGAGGGGTTTAATCCGCTAATGTTAGCATTTGCATTCGAAGTCCAATGTGCCTCATTTCTGTGTGTAGTGCCTGTAGCTATAATTGCCTCAATGAAACATGTGATATTTGTGACAACTACGCTTACGGGTTAGCATTTGTAAACGCTGCAAATGTTAACACAAGTAAACAAATTTATAACTTTTAGCACCACAAAATAAATATGAAATTATAGACTCGATTCGTATATTCACATAAAAGTAATTTTCAATATGGTAAGATACAAAAAATAAAGTTGATTATTTATACAGCGCAATACTGAAAATCCCATTTAAAACTTATTTTGGCAATGATTGAGATGATGATTGGGACTTCTCATTTTGCAAAAATATTGTAATCATGAATGCGTTAAACTATGAAACCTGACTAATTTATGAATTCATTAGATTAATTACTATTTCCAAATACATTTCTAAAAGGTTTAGTAAATGATCATCGATTTTAGGTACTGTGCATATCTTAAGATGAGTTTAATTATAGAAAAAAAAAACAAAAAAAATTGCAGTTGAAAATTCGCAATAATATAACTTGGAAGAGTATGCCAGCTTTCACAATTATTGCCTTTCGAATCCAGTCGGAGGCTATGAATATTAATATTTTCGATCTGTACGTGCTTCCACTGCTTATTTATATTCCGTTTTAACTTGGAAACTACGCCAATTTGTATAAACCGATAAGTTAAAATCAATGGTCGTGAATCCGAGAATTTCACGGAAAATATGTCGGAGAGATACAATGTTAACATCTTATATATAAAATTCTGTCACTGTCACAATGTTAGTTACAGGCTTTACAGATTTTCACCAAATTTTATATGCATATTGAAAATCGGCTACTATCTATTTTTCATATCCCTAAGTGATAAGGGGTTGTCCGGCCTTAACATTTTTTTATTTATATGGCAACACAACGTTTGCCGGGTCAGCTAGTAATAGATATATTTAAATATCTGCACTCAAGGAAAGAAATCTTAATTGATCATTTACGTACTTTATTGTCCCTACCTATCAGATCAATATGGTGACCCATCTGTCACACTTTATGTTTCCAGAATACATGTACTTATAACTGTTATGGTATTAAATAAAAATAAAAATAATGAGCATTTGATGGTACGGAAGCCTGCATGTGCGAGTTCGACCCGTACCTGGCCAATTTTTTTTAAGATTATAAATCTAAGACTAATTTACCATTGGCACCTGTCAAGTTTCACTCCCCAACCACAGTTACGCCGTAACCACTATTCATGCAACTGGATCGAAATATCTCGCCACTAAATATGTAGGTACTAACCTGATCAAACGTATAATTTCTTAATAATAATCGTCATTGCGACGTCGTGTAACGTTACGATGTCGTGTCGTGGAAATCTATGACGTGCATCGTAGAAGTTTCGACGTTTCGTAAAAATTGATAGGCTAGCAATAATTCTTATAACAACGCCAAATATTCATCATAAAAGAAATAACTCGAACCAGTTAAGCTTTGACGACCCGCGTGGTGAAACAGTCACCATACTTAACGCGCAGAGGGTTCCGGGTTCGACCCCCGGCCCTATCTGAATTAGGTATGAATTTAGATTTTTATTCTGGGTCTGAGTATTGTGTATTCTTCTATGTATATGTTAATAGCACCCATGACACAAGGAATTCTAGTATGGATTAATAAAGCGTCTTTGGTAAATAAGCCCTAATTTATAACATCTAAGGAGCAAGACATCGCTGACTTAGAAAAATAACGACCTATATTCGTCATAGTAAATGGTAGAGTCCTATAAAAAATATTGGGGGCTGGCAACGTTCCCTACATCTGAATAGTTCTGTCGAGTGGTTGGAAACGCGCACAGAAAACAAAGGAATCCTTCTTTTCAAGCCAAAACGCCTCTGAAAAGCCGATGAGTGGCAGAAAAGGATTTTGAATGTAGTTTTGTCTACATTTTAAGTATTGAATATGGCATGTTCTAGTAGAGTAAAATAGTTTTGATAAGGTTTATTTTGTTTTGTTAAATTTACTGGAACCAAATTTATTCCAAAAATTAATTAGTGTATAAAATGTAAGCCTTTATGCCCCAATTAATTATTATTATCGATACATACGAGATAACATAGTACATAGATACTATTTTCGAGGTTTCTAGGAAAATTGTAAAACGGTAGGTACGGCATTGAAATATTTTATAGCAACAAATACATATATCGGATATTATTTTAATACTTAATTAATAAGTAAACATCCATAACAATAATAATTATTATAATGTTAGTATTCGATCCAAAAACATTTATGTACTAAAATATTAATTCATAGAAGTAAATAACTAAGCACATCACTAACATAAGCACCAATAATCATTTAATATGATTAAAACTAAATATTAATAAAAATAATGTTATTAATGTTAGTATTAGCTCTAAACAGCGCTTATATATTAAAATATGAATCTACACTTAGTACCTCACTAAGCAATAAGCACCAATAATCATTTAATATGATTAAAACGTTCTTAGTTCGAAACAACGTTTACTAAATTATTAATCAATTGAAGTACGTACCTAAGCATTGGAAGTAGGGCAAGTCCCTCTGAATTTGAATAAATTTACCCAACAATGTTTGCAAATTAAGCCGGCGACAAACATGATCTAAAAGGTCCTTATAATCGGCACAAATTACTTTAATAATACACAATTTTCAACGCTCCGTGCCTTCTAATGGCCAGGTTCAATATTATTTTAGGTAAACATTACAACAACCATCTTTAGTAGCGGGAACTTATGAACGAACAACCTTTCTTTTTTAATAATTAGTTATGAACGTTAGTAAAGTATAGTTACCTTTGGTATTTTATCAGGCTCATTAATTTAGCTGTTCATATCTCCATGACGTCACAGTGAGGAGATTTTCAATTTTCACGCAGGTACCCCATATTGATTTAGCTAGCAAGTTAAGTCAAATATAGGTGTCTTAGGCCTCCCTTATTATTTAGGCCGTCCTCCCTTACTTAGAAATAATAAGGGTTGAAGTCATGTCGATCCCATTACTATCAAATATTACCTTATACAGACGGACAGTAAAGCAGGCATACCTTAGAGAATGGAAATTTTCCAATGTACTGAATTTTTTATACAAATGTGAAATGCCGATATAAGAAGTAAAACTGTATATTTAAGGTATATAAGCAACATAAAATAGAGTCATAATATTAAAATTCGAAGCATATTTATTTAAACTATGCAAAAAATATTCATATCAGCTTACGTGATATCAAACATGTGAGATCGAAAGGCACAAAACTTATAAAAATCCGATTGTATACACAAGATGCACCCAATACATTTTAGATTTATTGTTGGTAAATTCTCGTAAACCGTCAAATATAAACCGTCAAATAACGTCAGCAACCCATTTCTAGCCCACTGCCGATCGTGGATCACCTGAGTGTATTTAAAAGGTTGCAGCTATAGATTACCACGCTGAAGACTGACCAAATCTTTAAGAACCGTATTTTAATCAAACTCTCAGGCTTATAGGTTTCCTCACGTTTTTCTATAGTACTAAAGTGAGTAGTAATTAGTGTAATTACTCACTTAATACGAATATATATTATCTTGGAATTCGTAGAGATATCGGAGATTTGAATCCCTACTCCCAGCAAAAAAACGAAATTTAAACCTCTATCTATCACTTCATCAAACAGTCTATTTTCCTTAAGATATTCCAGCATACGGGAAGGGAGCGATTATTTCCAATCTTTGATATTCGTTCGCCATTCAATCTGTCCTTCATTCAGTCTTGTTTTCCTCCTCACAACGCGGTTATGAGAATCGTTCGAATCGGTTTACAAAACGAAAAATGCGATTCGCCGTGTTTGTCTTGCACGACAACAGGTTGATTTTGTTTTTTCTTTATTGATTTTCATTTGATTTTATGTTCGGAATGTGGTATTTGATATCTATAACAAAGCCAAACGATAAACGAAGGAGACTTTTTAAAACACATCCAGGCATTACATACACGCAAACCATAGTCAAAAAATGTTTATGGATTGCCGACATTTAAAGTGGTATATATTGAGGTAGTAGAACCCTTTGTAATTCAATACCAGAGGCGCCACACCCATTTCTGCCTTATAACAGCGGCGTTAAGCGAAGCGAACCTATCCGAATCGTTCGAAATTATTCTAATCTCAACTATGGCTAACCTCAGGTAAAATCTCATCTTATCTAGAGATCATTTCAGATGAGAATCATGTCCGTTTGCATCACAAAACATTTACATTCTACAGACACATGTATTTCATGAATACTTATATATTTATCCATCCCTTTAAGATCTATTACAGTATTGCGGTGGCACAAGCCAGTACTAGTTAAATCGGTTGATTACACAAACACGGTGCCGTTTACAATCTCACGAATGTACACTTGGATCGCTAACATCTAATCGGAACGTCTCAGACTGATTACTGTAATTAACTCTAGCAGTGTTTATTACATATTTACCTAATACAATCAATCGGTGGAGTCGGTACACAACGTTATAATTTGCTTTAGGCGTTTATTTGTCGATAGTGATATTCTAAGGTAGATAAAACATCAGAAATGTGTTTTTATGCTCCCAGCTCATACGAGTATCTGGGAGCAAGGTAGTGGCCCCGCCAAGTCGAACAAAAAAAGCGGCACGGCCGTACCACTATTTTCTCGATTAGAGTATATTTTCAATAATATAATTAAATCTTTAGTGTTTTAAATTACAAAATGCTATATTTCATTTACAAAATGCTATATTCATTTGATTTAACATGGTATAATTCCATCTTCATAATAGTTGCGAGTTTAATATGGCAGCGTCTGTGTAAGGCTCCTTAACCACATCCTTCTTAAAAAGAACCTGACCTAGTGTAAAACTAAGTCATATGTAACGGTAGCGGCCACACATTTAAACGAAAAAATCTATTGATTCAAGCAATTAATAATACAAATAGGTCACACGTTTACGTGAGAAATCCCGTAAGTCAGTTCAAGTGACTTCCTGCAGAGCGTCACAAAGCAACAGTACTTAAGTCCATTTCGGGTCACGCTCATTACGGCGCTTGCCTAATGACTCTCTCCGGACTTACGTTACGTTCGCAGATAATGAGACGGCTAAGAAATATAAAACAATTCTAATATTAGAAAATAATTATAGTCGTATTGATAATTTTGTCACATTATAGGTATCTAATGCATTTTGTCGAGTGTAATAATATATACCAAATGATATTTTATTAAAAAATATATCTTATTATATTAAATTGTGACAATTAGGTTCGTAGTAGAGTCTCTGCAATGAAACCGTGAAGATCATTTGATTTGACCAATTATTAACACAAATAGGTCACACGTTCACGTGAGAAATCCCGTGAGTTCAAGTGACTTCCTGCAGAGCGTCACAAAGCAACAGTGCTTAAGTCCATTTCGGGTCACGCTCATTACGGCGCTTGCCTAATGACTCTCTCCGGACTTACGTTCTGTTCGCAGATAATGAGACGGCTAAGAAATATAAAACACTTCTTATATTAGGACATTATTATAGTCGTATTAATAATTTTCTTATATTTAATTTTGTGGAGTCGATCAAGTGTAAAAATAATGATTTCATAATATTTGAGTTATGATTTTATTATAAGAAACATACTATTTTATAGAATAAAAATAGTGATTCGCTGCAATTAAAGCGTGCAGATCAATTGATTTGACCAATTGGTAACACATATAGGTCACACGTTCACGTGAGAAATCCCGTGAGTTCAAGTGACTTCCTGCAGAGCGTCACAAAGCAACAGTACTTAAGTCCTTTTCGGGTCACGCTCATTAAGGCGCTTGTCTAATGACTCCTTCGGGACTTACGTTTTGTTCGCGGATAATGAGACTAATAAATATAAGAAAAACTGTCAATAGTATCTATTATAAAATGTTTTTTGAGATTGAAATTTCAAACTGAAAATGATCTTTTAACGGAGATTTTGTTAAGAACTATAACAGTCTCTCTTACTGTGCTCTGTTTTGAAAAGCGGTAACAAGCCATTTGACTGTTTTTAAACATACCATTATAAATTCGCCACAACCTTACTTATTAAATATAATTAACATTAAATAAAATATGTAACGTGAATTCTTATACAAAAAGTAATGAATATGTATATTCCCCAGCTAGACTAGAAAATATAAATATTAATGTACATTTTTATTATTTCAGGTACATCTGCACCCTTACACAGACTTTGCAAGTATTCCGAGTCGAATCCGAAGTTTTAAATATTCATAAAAACTGCGAGGAAATGAAACAACACTCAACTTTCCACAAAACCCGAATAAAGAGTTCTAAGTAAAGAATAACGTAATTAGATGACGTATTTAAACGTTTAGAAGAATAGAATTTAATTTAATTTACGTTAAGATTTTTTATTTTGTGATTACTTATTTTTTTTGCTATTATACTCTCCATAGCATTAGAACTTTTGGTCCCGTACCCGTATAAATATAGATACTATCCTTTGAATCAATACCTTAATGAAAATTATATGAGTACTGCGAATAGTAAAATAACACTATACTTCAGAAATTTTAATTTGTACGTAAAATTATAATTAAATGAAGATACAAATATAAAGTACTGATACAAATCAATTATCGATATTCATTGAAATGAAATTAAATGAAAATTACTTATTGCCAGAATGTAGTAATGGTAAATTGACAAATATTTTATATGTTCTTACATTCTACTATATAAATAGTGTGCAATGTCAAGTTCATAATACAGTAATTATTTTTAGTTAATCATTATTAATTTACTTATAATTTATTTTAATGTAATAAAGGTCCCAAAATTTCATTAGGATTTAATTTATATAGTTGTTGTTAATATTATTATATACAATTCATTTCAAACGATAATGTTTTTAACTATGCGAAAAAGTAACTACTCTTATGTACACTACATGAGAGCGATATATTATGTATTTTGCGATTAACATCAATCTTACAAACTACTATTTATTATAATATTTATAGATCAATTGTTGCTACTCTTTATCAAGTTGAAAGATACATACAATTATAAATGTCTAAATATTAAATAGTAACTTGTATAGTGAACGAAGTGTAATGGATAACGTTGCTTTAAAATTCAAACGGTTTTCCGTCATGTCATGCGATTGATTGACTTAGTTTATGAAATAGACCATTTCTAATAGATCTATTGTCTTACAAAAGCGTTAAAGATTCTATGGACAGAACTCTTTAACGCTTTGGTAAATCTACAAGTATAAAAATGACATGATCTCTTTCTAACTTACGAAATTAAACATATTTTATTATCAACGTCATTTACCCACAAAATAGTTATACATTTTGTTGTTTTAAACCAAATTCTTTTTCGACAAACAATTTTCGCTATCTCCCTCACCACTCCTTTATGTTTACTTTTACTTCTTAAAATTTTTTGCCGGTATTTTTATCTGTGTTTAATGACGGCGTTCTGAATTGCAAATGCTATTAATTGCCCAATGGAAGTTGGCCTGCGTTGCCATCCGATTGACTGTCGAAATGTTTAACATTTCTAACAGCCGAATAATTTAGCGAAATGCCTTTGACGTCAATAATCACGCCTTGATACTTAGATTTAAATTTCTCAGGCCTTTTAATAACACTTAGGCTTATAAAATGTTTTAACACTTTTCTTTATCCTTATAATACTTAAAGACGCTGAGTAATCTTCTGTAGCAAAAATAAATACGAATAGTATACTTAAATTAGAACATTTCAGAAATAAAGAACAAAATCTTTAGAAAACACGAGTATCATGTAAACAAATACCGCATTTCACAAACCCGCAATTGAGAAAGCGATGCAAAACAACTGTACTTATTTAAAGTCTACGACGAGCCCAAAGTATTTCGAATGTTCTCAACTTGAGTCGAGAGCCCCGCTGAATTCATCAGTATTATTTGCACTAAAACACTGCTAAATTGGTGACCTCTCCTGTTGAGAGGTTTACTTCAACTTTAAATCATAATATTTAGATCGAATTTCAAAATAAAGGGCCCGAATTTACGATGCTCAGGGAATTACTTCGCTTTCCTCTAATTGTTTTGTTTTCCCGTTTCTTTTCTTATCAATCATTAGTATCATTATTATCTATCAAAACATAAGCTGCTATTTTATTATACGAGTAGATAGACGAATAGATTTCTATTACGTTTGAATTTAGTTAAAAATTGTTTTTCAATTCAATTGTCTTTAAAATAGACTCTCTTGAATCTGAATATAAATCACCAGTTAATTTTGCAGCATATGCAAAAATTCTTACATCAAAAACCTTCACTTCACTGCGATGAGAGGCAGTCCTCGTGGCACAAAAAGCTATCCCAATTTCCCACAAAGAAATGAATGGATGGCCTATTTATTTCGCGAATGTGAGAAGCGTCATTCCCTGCTTCCTTGTAAGATCGAACGCAAAAATTCTAAAATTGCGAGTCATTTTTGTAGGCACGTTCAGCATTCGAAATGTTATTTTGGTACGGTTTTTTGAATAGGTGTTTTTCGATGTTACTCATGTAATACCATTCTTGGAAATAATTTTGAATCCATTACAATATACTAAATCATATTTATACTAAATGCAATTAAAATTCAAAAAATGAAAGAGTAGACTGTTGCTACAAATTTGCTTCTATCTTCATATGTCTATGCTTTTGGTAATAGCCCCATTAGTAAATGAATTTCAGGAAAAGAAAACATAAATACACCCATCAAACTAACGCAATGACGTAAGGAAATTGTTCACGAAATAAAATGCGCGAACATTATTGATATTAATACATCCTTTAAATGGATCGTAATTCATTTTGCCCTGCACGAAAACATGAGGTTTAAATGGGCTTCCTTCATTTATTCTCTGTCAGCTATAAAGTGCGGCATCAATTTGAGGGTTAGTGATAGGGAAATAGAATCTTTTTGACAGGCGAGTAGGCTGATATGATTACACAAAGTTCCAAGAAGTTACTCTCCGTTGATTGAAGATGAAAAAATATGTACATTTTAATACATCTGTACGTATCGTTAATATTATTTATTGTAATAATAAAATTGTGGCACATTAAAATTTAAAGACTCTGAATACAAACTAGCCTTATTAAATCTGTGGGAATGAGTACCTAGCAAGAATCAAAATAGAACCAACAATATTAGCTTTTAAAATATTGAAATACAGTAAGTCAAATACAATTCGCTAAGTGCCATTTTCGAAATTTAAACAAATGCTTGTAAAGCTCACCATTGATAGCTGTAGCAATCTCCATCATCAGATCATCCCGACAGCACCACGAATATTTCTCACAGCGACCCCTAGAACGCGGCGCTTAGGCCAAAGTGCAATTGACAATAAACCCTTCATCAATTATAGTCTGTCAGCATGACAGGAGCACTTTCATTGGGAATTATTTACGATCTTGTCTAGTGACGAACACCCTAAGCGTGCAATCTGATTTGATTTATTCGGTCATAAGGCTGATTATTTTCTTTATTAGCTCTTTGTCTTACAATATATCCAAGTCTTAAAAATCCAAAACAAATTGAAATTAAATAATTAACTCCATTATATGAACTGAATTTTTGAGAACTTCTATTACTAATTTTTCGTGTATATTTCTGAATCTCTATTAATTAGAAAACATTGAATTGGCTCCTTGATAGATTTTTCATCTTATCTGTAACAGTGTTCCAGCACTAAATGCCCTGTGTCCCTCACTGTTGCTACTCTCAAATTATTGTCTAATGGCTCTGTTGCGACTGCTGTATTCTTACAATCATCGCCCCAGGCTGTTGTAATCCGCCCTGATTTATCTTACGATGGGCCGATTACTTCCTATGCATTAACAGTGATAAATGTATTTGTAGATATCCGGAGATTAGTAGTACTGTTCCCCGACTATGCCGGCATGTTCAAAACAAATCGTTCTTTTCACTTAATTGGCAAGATTTAAAACATGTTTGTGAAGTTTTTCCTTGTTTTCATTAATTTAACGAAAGGAAGTTTTATAATCTTTTATCCTTATTTTATTTTCAACAAATCTGCAAATTAGTAGCTTCCGTAGAAATTGACTCCCCATTTTGAATTATAATGATAAACAACTTGTTTTCTTTTCGAAATATATAATGTTTTTTTTTATTTTTGTATTGCTAAGAATTCGTAGAATATAAATATAAAAACTTAAATAATATACATTGTCATTTCCACTTGCACGATTCATAATTAACTTTTACCATCACCACACAATGATTGAACCGACAATGGATGAATGAACTCGAAAGCGAAACAGTTGGTCATTTGTGGAGCACCCCAAACTTTACAAAGCAAAGGTCACATCAAGTCACGCAAGGTGACAGATGGTGTTCCAGTGTTGCCAGCTTAATCAGCTGCTGTTGCCCAAGCATATATTCATTTATACGAAATTAATGTACGTTTGCCTAGTTTTTTGTTCCGTGATTTTCTGTAATGTAGCAAATTCTGATAAGTTAAATCAAATAATTAAATAAAATTAAATGTTTTAAAAATATTTTGTGTAAATTTCACGGAAATGTTTTTAATAAGTTCGAATGTTAGTAGTAAGTACAACTCTTGGAAATTATTTTAAGCATAATTCAATATCTTTAAACAGTAATACAATAGATAAAACGCCTTGAAAATAAAATTTATTTTAGTCTTGAAATCTTTCTATATATTTAATATGTATTAAGTTACTTGGTAACTGTGCAATGAATATTATCACACAATTCCTCTCATCTGAAAAAAAAGAAAAACGATCTTGTTCGTCCAGAATTGTTTTCTTCCGTCTCGAAATTGTTGCTACCTACTATATTCCTTTGTTGTTTAGAGCTTCCCCAATCTGTAAGTAAAATTCGCCACAGTCAGCAGAGTGAAATAAATTGCTTGCGAAAACGTGGGCGAGGAATAAAAAGAAAACTGTTACAGCATCAAGAGTCCCGTAATTAATGGAGATGTCCAGCGGCGACGAAATAACGAATACCTACGTTTCGCGCCAACGTTTGACATTAGCTTGATTTTTATATTTGGAATTAAACTCGTAACCGCAACTTGTACCACTTTTAGTTTTTCGCAGTTTGAATTTGCCTTTTCATGAACTAAGTCAGCGTTTCGTGTCCAACTTTAAGCTACTTGACCGACTGGGTCTCATAGTTGGTAGTTGTAAAATAAGAACAAGTTTGAATGTACTGCCAGTACTCCCACGGTGACGAATTTATTTTTAGTATCTACTTAATGTATAACTTTTGAAGTTTTACTTCGTCCACTTTCTATTGTAAGACTAGTAGTATCTTTAACAGAGTATTGTTCCTTATTGAAGATTTTAGCAAAGGCTTATTATTTTTCATTGATAATTATACCACAAAGATTTATATTTATTAATTAATTACCAAGGACCACGAAGTCATAACTCCTCGACCGCAATCGATTGGTTCGCGGCGCACATTGCTAACATGTGGCGGTTCTCCAATTAATCCATACCAATAATGACGATTAATTCAGCAGGAAGTTGATTATCCGCTATGCAATCCAGTCCTTGCCAGCACTTGGTGTTTATGGTAATAGACCTATGAACTTGATTATAAACTTATGGGGTAGACTCCTTGTCTTTGCTAAAAACCGAAATGCGTGCATGGTGTCTTCAATTCAGGATTTTGCTTGTCATGTCATAAATAATAATAACACTTCTAGTCCAATTTAATTTCTTCCAGTTATTTGCTCCTTATTAGCAATTTCTGTAAGAAACATCGATACTTACACATAAGCTTCTAAAACTTTGTGAACAAAAATTCTTACATAATATAGTAGAATTCGGACACTATCACCACTCAACGTTGGATATGAATCCTCCAAAAGATCTTCCTTCTTCAATGTTATTACGTCATTACACTTGATGGTAACATCCGTTGCTTTATGTCATATATCCTGAAAGTTCAACCGTTTCCTCTTGTTTTATTGTCTTCTCAAAACTTAAATTAAGATTTATAAAGTTTATCATAGATTTGTATGTGGTGTAAAGTAGTAGTCATGCGATTTCTTTGTTAAATGTTTACGCTGTGTTCTATTTGATATTTATTGTTAATAGACACTGATTACACTGTTCGATTTAATTTCAGTCTTTACATTCACAATTCCATTGATATTTTATAAGGTTTCAAACACTACAACATTTTTAAAATGTCACTAAAAACCAAAGCAGTTCCACATAAAATTTGCATTCCACTCTAATATAAATTCCCGGTGCGATATTCTTGAGAAAACGAATGAGTAATACGCATCTGAGATGAAAAATGACTAGACTTCCGTCAGAAAACTCATACTACTGGCGTCGAAAAAAACATTAATTTCGACACATCGGTAAACTCGGCTCCCCGGTTCGCAATATCCATCACGGAGACTATTTGCATAGAGGGTGATAAATCTGAGGAAGAAATCTTATATGTAGACGATATTGGTACTGGGGCCATAACAGCGATGTATCATCTCGGATTCATTTGCTGACTTATTGCCCTATATTCTGCTGTCGAGGACCGAGATCGTTCAATACTGGAAATAAGCTGCGTGACGTAAAGGCATTGCAATTCCTCGTATCCGGACTTCGTGGAGTCTTCGTATTTAATGAGATATTACTTTTGAAGGAAGTAATAGTCGGGCATTTCATTGTAATGTTTACTTTTTGATTTCATTTTCTTGACTTTACTCAACTTTATTTGAACAAAAAAGATTTTAAATCCTTAGTTACTACTGAAATTATCTACATATAATTAATGAAAAGAAAATGAACAAGAACTTGAAAGAATCAAATGATCAATATTAGCGATGTTCGGTAAATACCAATCTGATCAAACGCAATTAATTTCTCTCGTAGCATAGAACAAAGCATACAGTTAATTATATTTGTTAAGAAAAGAAAGAGCATTTCATTTATGTTGCAATTCCTTATATTTATTTCTCTTTCAATATAGTGTGTGTTACCTTTAATTAAAGTTTAATAACGCCGTCCTTTTGTACTTGTTTACTTTATGAGTATTTCATGATATTTTGGAATGAAGTCTACATTTTAAATTTTATCATTATGTTCCCACGCATTATTAGGCGAGTTAAAATAAGTTAAACAGTATATTAAATCGAGGAGTATATATTAGTATAGATTCAATTACTACTTTAGTAGATAAATTACAAGTCCTTAAATTTAATATTATGGAGTGAGAAGCTACGAAAGAACTGGAAATTAAATGAAATCTGCTTTCACAAAGCTCGGTCGTCTTTTTTGCTATTATTCTCGGACTCTTTCGTAGCTCCGGTCACTGCGTAGTCATGGCTTTCTACCGAGACGAGATTTATACCACCAATATCACAGCGTAATGAAAATTATCTTAAAATATCGGTATCTTTATATTTTTCTTATGTATTGAGTTGTTTACATTTTAGATTTATAAATAACTATCTTTGTATCATATATTTAATATATTTCTAATATTTACTATTACTATTAACATTATATTTTGATTTCAAATGAATAAAAGTAATTTCTTCAGTTTCAGGTGAGTCTTGCCTCTTGGCGAGGGACTCTAAGGTACTCCAATATAAAATATAGGAATGGTTGTTGTATGAATTGATTTCTAAAGTTTTTTATTTTCAGTTCTCAATTGGCTGAAAATTGAGTCTTTGGATGTAAGTGAGCTGGACGGATTTCATTTATAAATACTTCAACAAATCTAAATTTGGTTCCTTCAGATTGAGTAAGCGATTCCTTCAAATTGACTAAATTAAGAAATGATTATTGTTGAGCAACAGTAATTGGTATTGCCTAGAATCTACTGTCTGCTTTATTTTGTGTAATCTAATTTGTTGGAACTATAAATTAAATCCGATCCTTCGAAGCCTAAATTAACCGATTTCAATAAATCTCGAGCTTAGCTCAATGATCCGAAAACAAAACGTCATCAAAATTAAATTCACTTTTCTTTTATTTTTTCTGTCTTTTCATTTGCAGTATTTTATTATTATTTCCACACTTGAGAATTTTCCGACAGCCACGATCGCACTCTCCTGAAACTTTTTTTAGTTCGTTTTTTTACTTTCCGCCTTAATCGTTCCATATACATGTATCTGTCTGTCTGTGTTCTTTTGTTTCTCACTGTTAGCTCTCTTTCTATCTGCTTTGTCCGTTGTGCCGTTGTCTAGATCTTTGTCATTGCCTGCTGTATTATTTTAGTTAGCCCCTTTATGTTATTTTGATAAAGCATTTGCATCTAAATGTTCATGTAGCTCAATAATCTTAGATCAATGTCTATTATCAAATTATCTTAGTTAGTTGTCGTACTTAGTAAGCGGTATCTATCCACCATACTGACATCTGCAAACATTTTTAATATAAGATTGTTAGAAAAAAGGTGGTTATTATCTGTGGTTTGCCGTAGAACAACTACGGTAGTATCGCTGTACGTATTGTTTATCTTATATTGTAGTGACTACAGAGAATACACTGTGTGTTATACGTTTGAAAACTTTCGTAAAACATAAGATGAGGCGTTTAAATTCCCTCACTGTACACCGATTTTAGTCAGAACTGCCTATCTGCAGGACTATTTGATGCTGGTTATAGATGTCTACAACAACCACTTACTATCACTATAACAAAGACGACTCAACATCAGATTAACTATAAAATCATATGGGACATACATAAAAACCTTTTTTCTCATAATCTATGGTCAAGCGTCAACAACTCAGCTTAGCCAGTTGTCAGCTTGTATGTTCATTATTTATCGCCTATGTCGTAATTAGGCTATTTATTAGTCTAAATTATAATTAATTGAGCTCATTAAGCTCACGACATTTCAAGCAGCTGGTAATTCGAGGCGGCCGCAGAGGATCGAACAAAACGCCGGGGAAACCGCAAGGATATTTAATTACATGCCACAGGCGCGGTATTATGAAACTACTAAAAATTTCATAAGTTCCTCAGCTTGCAGACCTCAAAATATTGATCGTGCCTCTCTCTCATTCATGCCGACGTGTGACAAAGCCCGTTTCGGCACACTGCCGAGAACTCACACACGCGTGGTCATACGTTCTACTTAAACCGTTTCGGTGGGCGGCAGTCGAGGGGAAGGGGACAGTTGAGCTCGCATGCGCACTGACGCCTCCACCCGCTTAAGCGCTCACTGTCCTATCAAACGTTGAACTAACAAATAAGTTCAGCGCTTTTCCGCTGGCGGGTGCGGCCCCATTCAGAAACAGTAACAGAAGTCAAATGTTAAATATGCAAAACTATTAAAGATTTTACATTTTCAATCGTCAATGGTAATTTTGAATTATTTGAGGGAAACTTCGTTTTATGGAGGCCCTGGGCCTCTGTCTGTAAATTCAGCTGTCATTAACGGATTTTGCAGTAATGGCCTCCAGTGAAGTCGTTACTCACGGCTGGTTTTATTATGTCCTCGGGGAAGCTGGCTGGAATGAAGCACTTTATGACCTATCTTTAGAACCACCATACTATACTTGCATACATATCCTTGTTTGTATTAGATTGTACTACAACTCTAACAGGTAAGTTAGCTTGTAAGACTAGCTCATCGAACTGAAACACTAACTGAGGCATCTCGTCGAGAATTATCGTCAACATATGAAGAAAAATCAAATGAACAAACTGTAAGAAATTCAAACGGTTCTGTGATGAAATAACAACCGACATTGGTATATTTTTATTCACTTACACGGTAAACAGTATCATGTAATTTACGTAGAATAGTTTAATTCTGTATCTTCAAGACTAAATCAAAAACATGATTATTTTTGCACTTCAATAATATTAATCAATATGCTAAATATTTTATTACACCTTGGCCAATTACGTCATTCATCGATGACATATCAATAGCACCGATGTCAGTAATAAGTGGAACGGCGAAATTTAATTTTGCGTTTTACCATCAAGTGGAACGTGTCTTGTCAAATGGAATGTTTCACGAATATTTATGACTTCACATGTCAAAATATCGCTATTGAAAACAATAAAGCCGTATTCACACTCACGCCATCATCCTTTTCACGACAAAGGTTTTAAGAACAAAGGCATTCCGCGAAAAACTACGAGTATATTTCCCGAAAACTTGACGAGATTCGTTGCGCACTTTTACTGATTCGGTGAATAAGTTTACTTTATTAAATAGTATATACGCACGTAAGAATCTGTCTTTTTTGGCGGATTAATTAAAGTGTAAATCAAAAAGAGTGCAATTATTAATGTACAATATACGCGCATAAAAAGTGAAATTATGTATTATTTATTGGATGTAGAGTATAGGCATAATAGTAACGCTGTTTACCAAAATTCAGTGTAGGTACTCCAAAATCCAAATACTACACGCAAGCCATCTACAATGTATAAGCATATACGTAGCACATACAAACCAAAATAAGACTCACCATTAAATAAATAAACGCTTTCTACACTCACAGCCCCACACTAGGATTCCCTGTGTCGTGGGTGCCATGGACACACACATAGACAAATACACAAACACTCAGAACAGAAACAAACAGAAATCTAAATTCATCATTTAGATATCTGTCTGGCCGGGGATCGAACCCGGGACCCTTTGCACGTCAGACCGGTATGGTGGCCGCTCCGCCACGCGGGTCGTCAAATTGTATTAATTTCTACTGCACATTTCACGCAAAAAATGCAATAAACCCACTGAAGTACCTATTCCAAAATAATTAAACAGGGTATTAAATAAATAGAATTCATAGCATTTATTGTAAACAAGACCTAATATAGCTTAAGTAAATAAAAATATCTGCAATCGTTCTTTGCACTGAAATTCTTTACAGCTGTTGCAGGTTTTCATTTCATTAATGTAGCAGTAGTCAATGTAGCGTTTATAAAATATCAATTCCGCAATATTTTAATATCACTTCATTGGCAAAGTTATGAGAGAACCAATAACAAATCAGGCCAGTATGAGATTCATTGCAATCATATTCCTCAGAGGACGACGATAGTCGGAGTTGTACCTTTATGGAAATAAACATTAGAAAATTATGAGAAAAGGCGGGAACTTTCGAGGCGGGAAGTTCAATTTTAATTAGTCTCTTGAAAAATAATAACTTTTCTGTTATTTTAGACGTTATATGTATCTATTTCATTAGTAAAAATGAGTTCCGACAGTGGCGGAACTCAAATTAGAAAAAACATTAAGGTATCGCCGGCATCTCCTGTAAAGGCGCCACCACCAAAAAGGAAGAAAAGTGTTGCATGCCCACCAAGTTTACCAGAGTTACCTGACAACTCTGATACTGAGGACCATGTAATGTACACACCTTTTTTAAAACAAAACTATGTACGGAGTTACCCAGAAAATTCTACAGGTAATATATTTCCAGTTTACATACAAAGCACAAAGGACGATGTAAAATTTGGCAACAAAAGCCCAATATATTTGAACAATATATTTAGCAGATCTATTAAAGGTGTTAAAGAACTAAAACGTGTGAATGCTCAGAAATATGCAGTTATTTTTGATAGTGCTAAAAGTGCTAATGCTCTGCTTCGTGATTCTTCATTTCTTAATGTTAATGAACTAAAAGCTTTTATACCAGCATCTACATCCGAATCTATTGGAGTAATAAAATTTGTACCAACAGACCTAAGCAATAAAGTGTTGTTTGATAAACTTTCGTCTAGGCAAGACATTTTAGCTGTGCGACGTTTTATGAAAAAGACTCACGAGGGGCTTATACCCTTAACTACTATTTCTGTTACATTTGCAAGCAACATACTTCCAGATCACGTTAACTTCGACTTATGTCAACTTAGAGTTGAACCATATATTAGACCTATAGTTCAGTGTTATAAGTGTATGGCATTTGGACATACTACAAAATATTGTAGACATAATGTAGTGTGCTCAATCTGTTCGCAGGCTCATTATTATAAAGAATGTACAAACTCGGACAATCCATTATGCATTAATTGCAAGGGTAATCACATAGCAGTGTCACGAGACTGCCCTGTAAAACAGCAGAAAATTATTGAAAATAAAGAAAAAATTGTAAATAAATTAAGCATTAAAAATAATTTCCCTGCTCTCAATAAATCATATGCAGTAGTTTCGTCAACTACTTTACCTAAAAAAGACAATAAAACTCTAATTGGTGAAATTGTCAACAACACCCAGATATTATCCAGTTTAGTTATGACTCTCACAACACTTTTAAGTAAGGAAAACACCTTACCAATAAATAGTTCTACTATTAAGGAACTCCTTATTAAAAACATTAAATTATAATGGATTGTTCGAATCCTTCCTTTTTAAAAATAGCCCAACACAACATACAAAGTTTAAAACCCAAATTACCTCTAGTAACCCAATTTTTACATGATCATAATATAGATGTATTAATTTTAAATGAAACTTGGTTGAAATCTGTTGATATCATAAAAATTAGAGGTTATAAAATATTCCGTTCTGACAGCGACACTGCACACGGTGGTGTTGCAATATTATGTAAAAATTCAATTAAATGTTCTCATGTATTAACTCAGACTTGTGATAAAGTGCAAACAATAGCAATAACGGTTCATACGAAATATTCTGGTATTCTTAGTATCTTAGGTTGTTATTGTCCACCTAGAAAAGGTTCATTTCCTATAAATATTTTAAAAAATGTAATTTTAGCACTTCCATCACCAATTTTAATTTTAGGTGACTTAAACGCTCACCATGTGGCCTTTGGCTGCCAAAATAATAAGCCAAGGGGCTTAAGAATATATGATATGTTAGATGAAATAAATCTTTGTATATTAAACACAGGCACAATGACTACAGTTAACCGACCTAATCAAAATCCTTCAGCAATTGATGTAGCATTTGCTTCACCTATTTTAGCTTCATTATGCCAATGGTCAGTTATAACCGAAGATCCATTAGGTAGTTATCATTATCCAACACTAGTCGAATTGCATATTTCACCCGAAATTTACGATTATATTGATCGACCTGAAAGATTTATATATAAAAATGTTAACTGGGATTCCTATTCTGAAAAATCTTTGAAGTCTTTAAAACTTATTGAGATTAATGAAAATCCCTTATTAGCATATCAACAATTTTGTGAATTTACTAACAGTTTGAAACTTGAATTTGTACCAATAAAACAGTTCAATGTAAATAATAAAAAACACATACCTGTACCATGGTGGAATGAAATCTGTTCTGATGCTGTAAATAGTAGTAAATTAGCACTGTATATTTATAGACATTATCCTACATTAGAAAATTATATAATATATAAAAAAATTGACGCGGAAAAGAAACTTACAATTAAAGAACAAAAAAAGATTAGTTGGATTAATTTATGTTCTAGCTTTAATCGATTGACCCATATTGGCAGAATATGGAACTTCATAAGAAAATTTAGTAGAGTTAACTTTAGTACTAATAAGACTGAGGATGATTGCTGGGTTAATGATTTTTTGCATAAAATAACTGATAATACGAATATAGTAAACAATGATGATATGAATATCTTGAAACAGTATTTTAACTTTAATGACTTAAACACACATTTGATTAAACCATTTACATTTTCTGAATTTCAATTATCCTTGAATAGTAGAAAAGATACAACTCCTGGACTTGATGACATACCTTATATATTGATAAAAAAAATGCATATTGACTGTAAACTAATGTTGCTTAGTATTTTTAATAAGTTATGGGAACTTAATGAAATTCCTCAATCGTGGAAAACTGTCATGGTAGTACCAATATTAAAACCCGACAAAGATGTCAATTCTGCAGAATCTTATAGACCTATATCTTTATCTTCGTGTTTGTGCAAAATATTTGAAAACATGATTAAAAATAGATTAGACTTTTATGCTGAATCTCTAAATATTATACCTCCACAGCAATATGGATTTCGTAGAGGCAGAAGTAGTGTTGATAGTCTCTTAAAATATACAAGTGATATTAAATCTGCCATGTTAAATAACTCTTTCACTGTCAGTGTTTTTCTAGATGTTCAAGGAGCGTTTGATAATGTCGATTTACGTGTTTTAGTAACGATATTGAATAGTTATAACATACCTGGTAAAATATCACAATGGATATTTAATTTGTTTTATGGCAGATATGTGTACGTTCGACATAGTAATAAGTTACATGGACCTAGAGAGTCATATAAAGGTGTTATGCAGGGTGCTTGTTTATCTCCGCTTATATATTCGTTGTATACCGCAGAAATATGTAAATATGTACAGTCCGAAAATGTACAAATTTTGCAATATGCTGATGACATTGTTATGTATTCTTGTAATCGAAATCTTACACAAGCTGAACTGTATTTGAATGTAGCTCTTAAGCAATTACATGATTATTATAAAAACAAATTAAATTTAAATATTAATCCGCATAAAAGTTCAGTCATGATTTTCGGCAATAACATAAATCGCAATAATGTAAATATTAAGTATGGTATAAATAATGTAAATATTAATGTAGTATCTGAAAAGAAGTTTTTAGGTTTAATTTTTGATTCCAAAATTACATTTTCATCTCATGTTAAAAGAATTGTAAATAAGATGCAAAAGAGCATAAATATATTAAGATATATGGCTAGTGTAAGTTGGGGTATGGACCCAAAAATTTTAAATATGATGTATAAGTCTATTGTAAGAAGCCATTACGAATATGCTTCAATTGTATATATGTTTAATATAAATAACAATTTATTAAATAGAATAGCAGTTTGTCAAAATAGGGGACTTAGAATAATAACAGGAGCAATGAATTCTACACCAATTAATTCTTTACAAATAGAAGCAGGTATTCCTCCTGTTAGTATAAGAAATGCATACTTAAAGGAAATTTTTTATGTAAAAATATTAAGTAACAATTGTTATTTAAACTTATTTGATAGTAATGTTCTTTTACAAGGTAATTTTAAAAATGATGTAAAGACCGAATGTATTAATATTCAACATTTCCAAGATTGGAACCTCGGTTCATTAGATGTACAATTAATTAAGCCTGTACTTTATAAAAGAGAAGTTAAGAACAATTCAACATTTACATTCTTTATGAATTCAGAAAAGGCTGAATATAGGCAAATTTATACTGATGGATCAAAAACTAAAGAAACAACAAAAGCAGCCTATTTTGACTCTTATACTAAATCTGGACATTGCTTTTTATTAGACAAGCATACATCGATATTCACAGCCGAATTATATGCAATTTATAGAGCGCTATATTATGTTAAAGAATGTAGTAAAACCAATGAGAAAATATTAATAATAACTGACTCTCTCAGTGCCCTTAATGCACTTGATAACTTTAAATTGTCATATAAAGAAAATATATACATATATAAAATAAGAGAGCTCCTATCAGAAATTAATTTAAAAACAATAATTGAATTCATGTGGGTTCCTTCCCATTCAGGAATAACAGGAAATGAAATAGTAGACAAAATAATGAAACTAAATTATTTTAAAAGCAATATAGTACCTGCGGTACCAATATCAGATTTTATAGAACTTTTAAAAAGTAGAATGTACAATGCATGGAACGTTTTATGGAGAAAAACTAAAGCAATTAAAGGAAAATGGTATGCAGACATACAACAAGAAATTCCCTCGAAACCGTGGTATTTTAGTATAAAAAATTCTAACAGACATTATATTACCACCATAAATCGCTTGCGATTAGGACATGGATTATTTCCATCTCATTTAAAAAGATTAAAATTACAAACAACCGAATTGTGTAAATATTGTAATGCAACTACTGCTGATTTGCAGCATTTAATTTTAAATTGTCCAGCCTTTACTATAGCAAGAATTATAATGATAGATGGTTTAATGAAAATTTACAAAACTGAAGACATTCCCCGCCTTTTACCATCTATCCTTAGAAATCACAATTCCTACGAATATATTTACGAATATATCAAAAACACTGTAAAAACAATATAAACAAAATTTTGAAATAGAATAATAATGTTAAAAGGAAAAAAATAATAATAATGAAACTTAAATACAATTAGAAATTTATACCAAATGAAGGAAACATTAATAAATAAAATTATAATAATGAAAGTACAATAAAGTTAGGCTGAAAGGCAAAAAGCCAAAGCCGTAAAACACCATTAAAAAAAAAAAAAAAAAAAAAAAATTAGAAAATTATGAAACCTATACTGTATTAATAAAATAAATACATTCATTTTATTAGTTCGAAATTTAAAATGACGTTCCGTTTTGAACTTGTAGTTGCGTTGATAATTTAAGAATTTGAATTATTTACGTTTTATTTAAAAACTTCCGAACGTAAAATATCGCTGGCCATAACGTATTTATTAAACATAATTCAGCATTATTTTCGAATTCGATTTAGGTACCGATTGAAATGTGATAACATCACACTTTTCTTTGATTTATTACATGGATACAAGATTGCTGTATATTTTAAAGTTGAGATAAGGCAACGATTACTTTGAACCAAGTCAATCGCTTTCAGAATAGATCGACCAATTTCAACATATACCTACATATTTTGAAAACAATCCCCATAAAATTTTGTCACAAAAATATAAAAGGCTAAAATAAAGTAAAGTAAAGCTGCGTTCACGATTGCAAAACATGTTAACACAATTTCAAAAAATTTGAAATTACCTACCTAAAATATTTTATAGTAGGTAACTTCGTTGCAATCGGCTCTTAAATCCGCAGCAAAACGCGTCACATTCGCCAGCTATAAACAATTATTAAAGGTCCACGAACATGAACGCATGAACAGTTTTCGAGTGAGTTTTTAAGAGTTCGTTAATTTGAAGTGGACGGCGAGGGTTGTTCGGAATGAGGCAATCGGTTTAACCACTTTCGCTTTAAAACGGACTCTTATCAAAAATGTCCAGTGCGAAATGTACGGTATTTTGGAGCGAAAATTAATGTCGTTTTATAGATGTAACGGAAACACGGCCTCTCATTCGGGAGTCCAAGGTTCAAATCCCAGGCACGCACTTTCAAACATAGACACTTTTCATAGTTATGTTCGTATTAAAAACGAACCATTGCTTGCTTAAACGGTGAAGGAAAACATCGCGAGAAAACGCATACTTGAGACTTAAAAAAAATCATGGGTCTGTGAACTCTACCAATTCTCACTTAACCATGGCCTAAACGGCCTAAACCCCTTATTGTTAGAGGGGACCCGTTCCCAGCAGTGGGACAGTACTGGTCGACGACGATATATGTAATGGTATGATTGATTGTAGGTAGGGGTTTACTAATTAGTAAAAGATTGTCACAATAATCCACCACATAACACTAATTGGCCAGCACACCGATTTTCAACTTCAATTAACAAAAACAAAACTAACATATCGTAACAAACTCAATTAAAAACGCCGCGTAGCCTTGGCCACATTTCAAGTTTCAAATTACGAAACTTTCATAAAAAGAACAAAAAATAACCCCCAGCAACATGTTACCGCAAACGTTAAACATTTAAAATTCGAATAAGCAATCCAACCCTTAAACGGTGGCCGCAAACGTAGAATTGGTTAATAAAATATTTTTAGCGTTCACACCGCTGTAAAAATGTCAATCGGCATTAGGGGAGGCAGTGGCCTATTGAACCCTATGAGCCGTGGGCTTTAAGCTTTCGTTTAATTAAAAAGGCGCCGATTTAATTGGAAAAGTATTCATTTACCGACTCTTTTGTTTGGTGTGTCGTCGTGATTTATATTTTGCGGCGACGCGATCGCTGAATAGGATCGGTTTAGCGGTCAGTGGCGAACGGACTTATGGCCTTATTTATCAGGTTATCATAACCATTCATCTAGTATGGACATGAAGTGTATTACTAAATGCGCAAAAAGATGAAAAAATTATTTTAGTAGTTATTGCCAATATGTGTTCAATTACCAACGCGTTTTGTGGAGACTTACCTAAGATCCCTAAAATGTTAGACAAAATAAATATAAATATATCTTGAATCGGGAGTAATATAATAAATATTACTCCCGATTCAAGTTGTCCTAAAAGCCCCTTAAAATTAGTTTGATTTGTTTTATTAGAACAGAATCCTATTTATAATTTAGATGTAAGTTTGGTTGAGTATTGAATTTGGAAACCTTTACTTATCAGGGTTGTCAGTTTGTTGTAAATGTGGTGCACTACCCACCGTTTGAATAATGCAAAACAATAAATATATTTAAAAAATCTGTAAATACAACTCACGCTTCACCGCTTTTATCCATTACACAAAACAGAGCCTGTGAAGCACGCGGTGGCGTTGAAACCTCTCTATTCTTTGTGATTGTGATATTGAAATACTTCAGCGAAATTTAATTCATTGAGTGCCATAGTGTAAAATGAACAGCGCGGTATTCGTATATACCTAGTTAAAAATATGCATTATATAAATGAAATGTGACTATTTTCTCGTTACTCTTAATTCACGGAATCCAATTTAAAATAAAATACTATAACAAATAAATTCAGATTCATAGTGAGAAATAATGAGTATGGTATTTGCTGTAAAATCACTCATGACTCTCAGAAATATGAACTCGAAGAAAACAATTAAAAAAAAATATTCCTTTTCAGGAATCAAAACAATCTTCTCACTAAAATAGTTAAACGGCTAAACGAAAATTAAAAACTAAATTACTATTTGGCACATTAAATCTTTAATGCAGCAGTGGATTAACGAATTGTAAGCATAACCGGCAGGCGGCTGGCACAGTCGTAAACTGGCTTCGTTATTGGACCGAAACTGCTGAGCTTGTAAGTAATAAATGAGCACAGTCGAGTCATAATCAGTTGTCCAACATCATAAACTATTTCTAAAAAAATACATACAACCTCCTCCTTTTCCAAGTCGGTTAAAATTGTATTGAAAACAGTAAAGTTGATAAGACGCTTTCTACACTCGCATTTACAAAGGCGAATACACAACACCCAGACCCAGAATAGAAATTTAAATTCATCGTTCAGATATCTGTCTCGCCGGGGATCGAACCCGAAACCATCGCGCGTCAGACCGGTATGATGACTGCTCCGCCACGGGGGACGTGAAAAGCATCTAAGAATATAATTTCAAGCCACGCTCTACTGTATAAAGATACCAGATTATTATTTAACGAACATCAAAAAGACAAGAAAAAAATCTTCTCCCTTAAATAGTGAAACAGTTAAACGAAAATTGAAAACTAAATTACTATTTGGCACATTAAATCTTTAATGCAGCAGTGGATTAACGAATTGTAAGCATAACCGGTAGGCGGCTGGCACAGTCGTAAACTGGCTTCGTTATTGGACCGAAACTGCTGAGCCCGTAAGTAATAAATGAGCACAGTCGAGTCATAATCAGTTGTCCACCATCATGACGATTTCTCAGATATACATATAGCCGAATACAAAACCTCCTCCTTCTCGAAGTCGGTCGAAAATAGAATTAAAAACAGTAAAGTTTTCCACACTCACAGGTGCACATTAGAATTCCGTGTGGCGTGGGTGCCATGGACACACACAAAGACGAATACACAAACACCCAGACCTAGACCCAAATAATACAACGCACTTACCATTGCTGGAATACGGTAGAAATATTTGTGACAGCGGTGCCACCGAGTTAAAACTCCAATCCACAAAAAAGCAAGAAAATAAGATGTATTAACACGGAAAGCGTTCTAATTTAGTTCTCAGATATAAGAATCGTTAACGTTCACCGATGCAAAGAAGTATTCCATAGATTTCCACGGAATAACCACTTCACGTCAAAAGAATGTTGACACTTTTGTCACCGTATAAAAATATTGTCCTATAAATTTTTATGGTGATTGGCTCTTCGTACCTACGTACGAACTTTAGCATACAGTTAAATACATTTAAGCCGCACATACTGTGACGGGGCCTAAAAGTAATAAATAAGTGTTCGCCGTCGCCATATTTCAGAAGTTGTTCCGTTCCATACGACAGCGACAAAA
The DNA here is from genome assembly GCF_041222505.1 of Epargyreus clarus. Taxonomy (NCBI): domain Eukaryota; kingdom Metazoa; phylum Arthropoda; class Insecta; order Lepidoptera; family Hesperiidae; genus Epargyreus; species Epargyreus clarus. The sequence goes on along the minus strand of NW_027332231.1, from coordinate 5,273,304 downwards.
TATCTGCAAGTCTAATGCTTCCTAAAGTTGCAGAGGGGAGGCCATGCATTACAAATGCAGTGGAACTAGTCGCAGACGCATCGCATTATCGCCGGGATTATCCCGTAAATGTTGCCTTTGTGAATAAATAAATAGATTTGCTCAGTTAATGCTGACTGGAAATTTCAGGCTTAAATCCGAATTACTGTAATATTTAATAGCCGTGTAGATTCGTTTTTCGACTGAGTAGGGTTTTAGGAACAGAGCTGGTTGCTGTAAATTTGTACATGTGAATTATATGGAAATTTTGTATCTAGACCTTGCACAAATAATCTATACTATAGATCTATAGCATTTCTTCGCCTCCTCTTGAAAAAGGAGACCTCGTTGTAACAATTATAACAAACAAATTGTAATAAACGAACTAACAATGTGTCAAATAGAAACAAATATAACGGACAGTAACAAGTACGATACGAATAATAAGACAATCTTGTTATAGGGCAGTGTCGCAGCCAAGTTCTCTTTGCGACAGTACAAATTACCTGGAAAATGCAGGTGCAATCAGCAGCATTTGCAAGGTTGTTATCCTAGCGCCAAACAAAGCTATTGTAGAGTGCACCCGGAGCGTCCAGTACCATAAGTTTTTACGTTTTGACAAATATGACTGTTTTGGTATTTGTTTATGTATTTGCCCATACTATTTACAATCAGCGCCCCCTAGCGGATTGTGTCAGAACTTGAAAATTGTATAGGCCAATACGTAAACAAATACCAAAACAATCATATTTGTCGAAACGTAAAAACTCATGGTAAGGGTACAGTATACGAAGCTTATTCGATGACTTTAAAAAATGGTATAAAGTATTAGCATAACATTTTGCATTGACAACTTGTGTGACGCAGAAGTCACTATACCTGCCTAAGATGGTTCCAAGTTCGAGCTCCGACCAGGCATACATTTAAATGATAAATTTAGATTTCTGTTCTTGGTTTGAATGTTTGTGTAGGCAGATAAATACAAATAAACATACATTGTTTCAGTATGATGCGAACAGATATTATGAATGTACTAAACGCAGTCATTTTAAAGTCACATACAATCAATTTTTAAAAGTACATTACAGATTTCCGGTCTGACCAATATTAAGTTATTTCCAAAATATTAAATGTTGTCTGTCCCAAAATATAATTAAAACATCACAATATGAATTTTGCGAACCACTTGCATTCGGCAGTGCCGCAGTCCAGTTCATAATACTTACAAATTGTAACATTATAAAATTCACATTCACGGCAATACAAAAACAAGTGGAAAGTGCAGGTGCAATCAGCCCGCGTTTGCAGGCGGGTCGTTATTCTAGCGCTGAACAAAGCTTTGTGTCGAGTGCCCCCCGGGCGGTGTCCGGCACACACGAACTAAGTTGACTTAAAAAACGTAAAATGAAGTATCTAGTTACATCAATAACATTGAAGTGTCTGGGTGTACAATGGAAGGGTTTGTTTGTAACTTCAAAATAAATGTCCTTAATTATTGGAATTCTTGCTTTAGTTTTGCTGCACCTAATTCTGCCTTATTGCAAAAGTGGCACTCGCTATTAGATTTTAGTTTGAAGGACAGGGTAAGGAAGAGCTCCAATTTAGCCCCTAAAGTTAGCAACGTATCTGTGACCGACCTTTCACAGGACATTGACTGTACTAGAAAAACTATTATTGACAGCCTATCTCTAGCGACTAATCATGAAAGCAGCTGCATTGTTTTTAAAACGAACTTAACAAAAAAAATCCTTTTGTTCAAACACCCAAAAATATATCTGGATTTCATACGTAAAAATAAAAGAATCACACGGCATTCGATCCATGAATCCGCGCGGCTCAAAAATATTTCATGCCCCTAAAGGTTTTTAAACAGAATACCCCACAGGCAACACGCACGAAGAGCATTAAAGTGTACGCCATCGCCCGCGGTTCTCTGCGTTGAGTGGGAACCCGTGTATGCAGTCTACGAACGAGAATTTGACGCTTAAAGTGCAGGATAGCGCAATTATATGCGTATTAGGAGCTCCCCTTCACGCGACATAAATGTCAACTTGGCGATTTCTTTACGAGAAAAATTTAAATGAATATTTGTGAAATATAAAAATAAAAAATCTTAATTTTAAAACATATATAAAATTTGAAGATTATTTTTTTATGTTAGGCTTTTAAATTGCATGAATGCATTCGCCAGTATTTTTTGTCAAAAATAAATAAAAACTATAAGTTGTAAATTAACACGTAAAAATACACCGCGTAAAATAAAAGTACTTATATATTTTTTTACAAAATATTTGCTCCTTGTAATTTATTCTATTAAATTGATCTTAGGAAAGGCTGTTACCAAAAACGACTATTGAAATAAATTGTCACTTAAACTTAGATAAGTAATATCAAGTTAGGCGTCTAATTAGCACCCAAATGTAACGTTTTAAGCCCATTTAATGGTTTCTGTCTATCCCCTAATCATCTAAGTTCACTCGTAATCTTGTACTTAGCGTACAATATTATGGCACTAAGTCGATCCATTACGTAAAGTAATTAGTGTATTTACATACAAATGTTATGTACTCGAATAAATTATGTGGAAGCCCCCAAGTTTTTTTTTTTTTTTTTTTTTTTTTTATAATATGAGAGTAGCAGACGAGCATGCAGTCCACCTGATGGTAAGTGACTACTGCCGCCCATGGACATCTGAAATCAACCCCAGATAGGATTAGATATTCCTACCTGAGGTCGGCCACAGATGCGCCGCTACCCCTGAGGACTAAGCTGGAACGCCTCGGAAAAGTCTATCTCCCTTACCACACCCTTCAAACCGGAACACAGCTGCGCCTAACACTGCTGTTATTAGGTAGAAATAGGTGTGGCGGTGGTGCCGCCGGAGTCGAACCACAAAGGGTTCTACCACCTTCACATACCAAGTGCATGATAAGCGAGGTTTATGATGAATAAGTATTAGTGGATTATGTTAAATAAAATCTATCACGGCGAAATTGATGAAAGTATCGACTCCAAGAATTTTAAACGCTTTAAATGTATTTAAAATTTTACACAAGGATCAAAAGTTTTCGTAAAACTTGTATGAAAAATGATTTAAAATATTACAAGATTAGAGATATACGAAACAAAATTAATACAAAACACCGAAACAGATATACTAAAGTATGTACTAAAGATTGACATAATATCTACGTTTTGTTTATAAAATACCAATTTCCTCAAAAAAATGGAAATTGCATCATTTCATACACAAATCTGTATTTGGGATATACATTAAAATGTTTGGCACAACATAAAAAATATTGGCATTAAACTTTACATATCTACATTATTTCTATATGTACGTTGCACTCAAAATCTAAAAGGTCTTAATGCGGATAGGTAAATTTAATTTCCACTTAGCTCTTAATCATGGTAATAAGCACTTACTGAGCTACGTACCGTTAATTTTGAAAATTAATTGAAGAATGCGAATATACCTACAAGCTTATCTGAATATTGGTTTTAATGACATTTACACGTGAAAAAATTTATACAAAAGTATTTTTTATTTCGGAAAACAAGATTAATTGCATTTGCATAATCGTACATAAACAAAGAGTAAGTAAAAATTGTATACGTATCTTTATCAGGTACTAGATTTATTACCATTTGCATTGTTATAGAAAAAGAAAAGCCGCATACAAGATTCCACGCATAAAAGTAATGTCCTAGTAATATTGCAAATATAACAAAATCGGCATTGGACAGAGAGCCTTGAAACCTATGCCAAGAAACGAGTCGCGACAAGACGACAATGAGTCTGGTGCGACGAAGATTGATACTCCGTGGAGCGCCATCCATCACACACCCAGAACTTACCACTACCAAACAGCAAAACAAAGACCATCATTAATATCCAAAAGTTCACGAAACAATAATTCAAAAAAATATGACTCAGGCGTTTTAATCTCATAAATCGTTGTAAATTAATTGAGGCCAATTTCTGAACTGTACCCTTACCATGAGTTTTCAAATAATCCCACAATTTTACGTTACGTTCACTCAATCCATTATTCTGTTACCGTTTGCTTTAGTAGATTGAGTAAACGTAACAATAAGTAAGTGCTCAAGTCTTTTTGTCTGCCTCACATGTTCGCAAAAAAGAGAGACAAAACATAAAGCGCCATTTCGTCAATTTAGACATTTAATGTTACGTTACTGACATTATAGTTCCGATACAATCCGCTAGGGGCGCAGATTGGAAATAGTATGGGCAATACGTAAACAAATACCAAAACAGTCATATTTGTCAAAACGTAAAAACTCATGGTAAGGGTACCGGACAGTGTTGTGAACGAAATAAAACGGACTTTCCCTGAAACACTTTCCGAGTATTCGCTGTAATTGTGAATAGAAAATGAATTGGAGAAAATGCGCTATTTAGCACTAAGTGGTCGGCCACTTACATTCCGGCTTCATTTACATAATCTTATTTCGACTTTCAGAACTGAATTTGTTTTGTGTGACAAAACACTTGAAATATAAATAAGTAGATTTGTAGAAGCTATGTGACTCGCTAGGTATTAAGGTTAAAACACTGGTTCAAACTGTATTCTATTAAACATCAGGCCTTTTTCTGTGTTAATGAAGAAAATGTAACACTATGTGCTGATTACTGACGACCCGCGTGGCGGAGCGGTCACCATACCGGTCTGACACGCAAAGGGTCCCGGGTTCGATCCCCGGCCAGACAGATACCTAAATGATGAATTTAGATTTCTGTTCTTGGTTCTGGGTGTTTATGTGTTTGTCTATGTGTGTGTCCATGGCACCTACGATACAGGGAATCCTAGTGGGGGCTGTGAGTGTAGAAAGCGTTTTATTATTATTATTATTTTTATTACCAAAGAAACATTAGAAAACTGTGCAAATATGAACGCCTACGTTTCATAGTTCTCTTTGGTGATAATAGTGCACCTGAAGTCGATCTTTTCTTTCATTTTCCACTTGTTTTAAAAAAACACGGGAACTACAAGCCCTTAACAGTTGTTTTAAAAGAGTAGCTGTTTGGAGTTTTCTAACAAAAACTGAATAAAACTTAAAAAAAACTGTTAAATGTTAAGGTTAAGTTAAATGAAGATAGATTTTTAATTGAAATCTATAAAAACCTCCCAAACACAAATCAAGGTTGATACAGATTCTAATAATAATCCAAAGTTCAAACCTGAAGTATTATATAAATTCAAAAGACATCGACATTCATTTGACAAGCGCTTTACTTGAGTGCAACCGTTAATTCCTTCCACAATCCACTCGTTACTGTTTGTAAAGCCTACAATCTGTCATCGATCGTAAAATAAAAAGGCGGAGGGAGCATTAGGCCGCGTGCAGACTGCGTCGCCCACGGCAACCGGCGTAATCAACGGAGCTTTGTAGCAAAGATGGGAATTACAGATACGCACCCCATGGCTCTAGGCTGCGCGTTGAATGCGGGACAGTGCACGGCCGAGTTGAATAACCGTGAATAGCTTGAATAGTAAAAATTCACATTTTTATGATTTGCTTTGAAATGCATCTTGAAAATGTGCACAAAAGGGGATTTCATCTTCACGGTATAGTTGCGTTCGTACATTAAGTTTAAACGTTTTTAGTGCATACATTGCATAATTTATGTAATATTTTAAAACATTTTAAATAGATACTCGCACCCTATTTTTCACCGGTAATTACACCCTCCTCAAAAATGTTTAAAATTTAATATTTAAAAGTAATAAATCATTGATTAAAAGATGGGAATTACAGATACGCACCCTATGGCTCTAGGCTGCGCGTTGAATGCGGGACAGTGCACGGCCGAGTTGAATAACCGTGAATAGCTTGAATAGTAAAAATTCACATTTTTATGATTTGCTTTGAAATGCATCTTGAAAATGTGCACAAAAGGGGATTTCATCTTCACGGTATAGTTGCGTTCGTACATTAAGTTTAAACGTTTTTAGTGCATACATTGCATAATTTATGTAATATTTTAAAACATTTTAAATAGATACTCGCACCCTATTTTTCACCGGTAATTACACCCTCCTCAAAAATGTTTAAAATTTAATATTTAAAAGTAATAAATCATTGATTAAAAGATGGGAATTACAGATACGCACCCTATGGCTCTAGGCTGCGCGTTGAATGCGGGACAGTGCACGGCCGAGTTGAATAACCGTGAATAGCTTGAATAGTAAAAATTCACATTTTTATGATTTGCTTTGAAATGCATCTTGAAAATGTGCACAAAAGGGGATTTCATCTTCACGGTATAGTTGCGTTCGTACATTAGGTTTCGTTTTAGTGTAAAAAATACATAATTTATGTAATATTTTAAAACATTTTAAATAGATACTCGCACAATAGTAGACCCTATTTTTCGCCGGTAATTCCACTCTCCTCAAAAATATTTAAAAATAATAAACAATTAATTAAAAGATGGGAATTACAGATACGCACCCTATGGCTCTAGGCTACGCGTTGGATGCGGGACAGTGCACGGCCGAGTTGAATAACCGTGAATAGCTTGAATAGTAAAAATTCACATTTTTATTATTTGCTTTGAAATGCATCTTGAAAACGTGCACAAAAAGGGATTTCATCTTTATGGTATAGTTAACGGCATGTAATGTACGAGTTACATAATTTATGCAATATTTTAAAACGATTTTAAATATTAAAAACTCGCACAATAGTACTGTCCGAAATTAAACTAATGAGTAAAATAATAAAATTAAAGTTAGAATACGTAAAGCCATATGATAAAGAGATAAGCTATGTACTACTATACTACCCTAATGCGAATTGGTAGAGTTCACACACTTGAAAAATTAGGATCTTATATTCCTTAACACGCCAAGAGAGGTATAAGTCCAATACTGACGTTTAAATTATCACTTGCGTCATGCGAAAATTCAATCCGTAGTAATGACGTAAATAATGAAGCATCTGTATACTCAAGTGACAAGTGACAGTGACAGCTCTTTATGAATTAGCGTCAAGTGATGCAAACGCGTCATAGGCGTCATATGTCTGAACACATTGAGTTTACACGCCTTTACTACACATGGCTGTGTATTATTGTAGTTTTTTTTTAAATGTGCATTAAATCTTAAACAAATTAGTATATTTAATTCCTAACACGCCAAGAGAGGCATATTTTGTAAAATGACGTTCAAATTATCACTTGCGTCATGCGAAATTTCAATCGATAATAATGTTGTAAATAATTAACCATCTGTACCCTTAGTATGTGTTTTTACGTTTTGACAAAAGTGACAGTTTTTTGTAATTGTTTACGTATTTTTTCTTACATTTCCAATCAGTTCTGATACAGTCCGCTAGGGGCGCTAATTGGAAATGTATGGGCATATACGTAAACAAATACCAAAACAGTCATATTCGTCAAAACGTAAAAAGTCATGGTAAGAGTACTGCATACTCAAGTGACAAGTGACAGTGACAGCTCTTTATGAATTATCGTCAAGTGATGCAAACGCGTCATAGGCGTCATATGTTTGAACACATTGAGTTCACACGCCTTTACTACACATGGCTTTGTGAAACCTTTTGTTCTTTCCATTAGATCCAACTATCTGTCTATCTAGGCTGACGAGACCTTTAATGATAGGCTTTGTGCCATAATAACTTAATAGGCTTTATTTTATAGCGGTTTAAGTATCGTATCTTTTATTCTATTAGTGCCCATTGTATTCTCAATTATAGTCTCATCATCAACCCATTATTGTCCCACTGCTGGGCACGGGTCTCCTCTCAGAATGAGAAGGATTAGGCCATAGTCCACCGCGCTGGCCAAATGCGTATTGGTAGATTTCACATACCTTTGAGATATATTTTTTTTAATATAAGTCTCTCAGGTGTGCAGGTTCCTTCGCGATGTTTTCCTTCACCGTTTAGCAAGTGATAATACGCACATAACTTTGAAAAATCAGAGGTGCGTGCCTAGATTTGAACCTCGATCGAGAGGTCGAGTTTCTTAACCAATAGGCTATCACTGCCTTACCCACCATTATAGTCCAATAGTATGAAATCTGGGTTTAAATCACAAAAAACAATTTTTCATTCACCGCAAAAAACCTACACGTCCGAGAGATCTTTAAAAGTGCTTAAAGGTTGAAGGTATTAGAATGCTTTGTGTTTTAACTTTGGGGTTTAGCTGACCGCAGTTAAAAGTTCAATCTTATCCGGGGTTGAATACAGATCTCCATAAACCACAGTAGCCACTTACCATCAGGTGGACTGTATGCTTGTTTGCGCTTCTATGCAATTAATAATAAACATTACGTGAACTCTAGCTGTTACTTACTTGGCCAGCGTGATGAATTTAGGCGATAATTCCTCTCACTTCAAAAGAGCCCTATGCCTGCAATAAGGCTTTAATAGGTTGACGACGTCGATCTGCGCTTACCTTAATTGTGCAAAGTCACTTTTCACAAAAAAATGTTTGGTAGTACCTACCGTTACTGATATATTATATTCAATAATAAAATCATTTCTTACCATAGTAGGTGGGTATTCAGTTAAAGGACTGTAATAGAATAGTATCCCTATCATCAAAGAAAAAGCTACGTAATCCTTGTTTGTATTATTTTCCGTATCTTATTGAATCAAGCGATCTCGAGTTCAATGACATTCTCAGCTATTTATAGGTTCCATTGACACTTATTGGTGTTGTCAAAGTACAGACATGTTTACGAAGCGAGTGATGGATGGTGCCGCATCGAGCGAATCAATCTTCGTTCTGCCGAAATGATATGAAACGCTTAAGACGCTGCGAACAAAGTTCGAGAAAACATTAGCCATGTGTACTCGTAAGTAACAACGTTTAAAATATTGGAAACATTTTAATATTTTCCGAAGTTACACTACTTGACGATTTGGGGAAAGACGTCAGAATTTCTTTTAGCGTGTGACGAAGATGCGTGCGATGTAACACGAAGTAATTCGAAGCGTGATGAGGAAAACTAAACATAAAACGTATACAAATGTATATGTGAAATTTATCAATCTACACTTTGCATTGCATTGTAGACTTGTTTAAATTCTTTTAACTATAATAATGAAATTTTAACTATGAAATTATAAATAAAATTGCACGTTATGTATATTAAAAAAAAAAACGCAAACAATTTTTAAGCGATTTACCCTTAGTTAAAAATAAGCTAATATTTTAATTACCGTCCCGGAAAAGAAAGGGATCGTTGTTAATTATTTAAGCAAATGATTGGGAACCGCTTTGTTAATTATATACTCAAGGCTCAATTCCGCGATGCCTAATGATATGTACACAATCGGAATGAAGTAGCAATGCGAAGTTATGCTTCAATTAATTTCAATTTATTAACTGGTGGTTTATTGCACAATAGTACAACACTAATTAACACACTCTAAAAATCATAAAGGTATGTGAAAATCTATTAATTTACTTGTACTTGGCCAGCTAGACCAGGGCCAAAACAGTCTCATCCTAAAATGTAGGCCTAATAATATTAAAAAATAATTATCACTTGCTTAAACGGTGAATGAAAACATCGTGAGGAATCATGCATACCTGAGAAATTTATAAAAAAATATCAAAGGTATGTGAAGTCCACCAATACGCACTTGGACAGCGCGGTGGACTATGCCTAATCCTCCTCCTCAAAGGAGACCCGTGCCTATCAGGGGAACAATAATGTGTTGACGATGACTCTGATAGCCTGCACATCAGGCTTTCCTGTATTTAATTGCGGAAACATACAATGTTGAACGTGTACCCAGACCTAGAACAGGTAATCTAACAACCATCATTTTGATGTCTGCCTGACCAAGATCGAACTTGAAAACCTCTCCGTTTATGCGTCGGCGCGTCACTCGGCTAATCTATTGATGAAATTATTCGAACATTTTATTATTGAAAACATTATATTATATACATTGTTATTTAATACGCCTATCAATAAAAAATATTAAGTCAGTTCCATAACGCTTAGAAGTTTTCAAAATAAGACGATTTAGACATACAGAGAGTATAATAACATTCATGTTTTACATTCATAATATTAAGAAAACAAACATTTCAATACAGTTTCTTATAGTTCAAACCTAAGTTTTTTGTCGATAATAATTTTGTACATACTTTCTAGTACAGTATTTCTAGTGCTTACCCCAATGAGTAGATACTTCGATAAGATTTACTTAGAAAAATAATTATAACTTAAGTAGCTACAATGTATTGGCATTATATATTGCCGTATATATACAAACTAACTCCGAACGTACCGTGACACAGTAATTTTGAATTCTAGAGTGGCAAAGGAGCCGAAACTTAGAAGTTTTAGGTAACTTAGTATATATTACATTGAGCAATACCTGAAGTTTCTAAAAGCACGTACTTAGTGCTCATCTTAAATTCTAACTGAATGTAGGAAAGTAACAACATTTCCTTAAGCAAAAACTCACTTAAAGGAAAATATATAACGACTATTGACCTGCTAAAAGCATTCGGACCTGATTGAGCTTCGTTGACAACCGATTATTTTCCCAATGCTCAGAACAGGTATCTCAGAATTAGAGAGGATAGGGTTATAGTTCGCCATGCTGGCCAAATAAAGAATATGAAGGTGGTCGAACCGGAACTACCTCCACACCTATTTCTACCTAATAACAGCAGTGTAATGCGGTGCTGTGTTCCGTTTTGAAGGGGGTGGTAATGGAGACAGACTTTTCCGAGGCGTTCCAGCTTAGTCCTCAAGGGTAGCGGCACATATGTGGCCGGCCTCAGGTAGGAATATCTGATCCTATCTGGGGTTGATTACAGATGTCCATGAGCAGCAGTGGCCACTTACCATCAGGTGGACTGCATGCTCGTCTGCTACTCCTATATTATATATATATATAATATTGGTAGAGTTAACATCTACACATGTTTGAGAACTTTTTCTTAAATTTTAGGCGTGAAGGTTTCTTCGCGATGTTTTCCTTTACTGTTATAGCAAGTGATTATTTATATCGAATACGCTTAAAGAAAAATGCGTGCTGAGAGATTGAATATCGGACCTGATTGAGAGGCGACGTTTCTAAAGCTAGGGTATCGAAACTATTAAATATGAAAAAGAAATGAAATTGCAATAATCGTTCCGAATTAAATGTATTGTGGTCTGTATATGTAGCAATTCAAAAAGTTCTTGTAGTGAAACATAGCGTAAAATATACTTTAATTAACACACAAATATGTTATTTAAATGCTGCTATTCGGCGAAAAACTCGTAGAATCATATATCAAATTTACTATTATTTTGTTGTTATTCAATGCAAAAATACAAAATGTTTTCGGCAGTTCAGTTTTACAACAGTATTACATTCAGAATTACAGCAAAGCATACATTTAAAATGGGTATGAAAAAATTGAATAGCAGACATTGGGCATGCGCATTTCCCCGGAAGTGCGATGGGCGGGCTCGAACAGCGGATTTATGGCACCACATCCGCTTCCGGTGTCCCCCACCCCCACACACGTCATAAAGATATTCGATATGGCGGTTTTTTACCAATTTTTATTGAGATTTCGGCTCGTAACCAACGGAATCGCTACATTACCTGAAAAAGCCTCGTAACTGCCATTTGTTCATGAATATTAAATTTTAGTGCACAATTATGAATATTGTATCGGTGGTGTATACCCGGTTTCGCTCCCTCTACACTGTATTATGCGGAATTTTAGGCCACCAATATTAGGTATAAACAAAAATCTAACTGAAAATATAGCTTATGTCGCTCCTACAATTTAGACAAATCCAACAACCCCGCATGTTTTTAAATCCGTCAAACCGTTGCAGCTGCAGGGCATGTCATAAATGAGGCAGTGGAGGTAACACAGTGTGTTAAAAAGTAATATAATAAACTAAATAGTATTGGCAAGTTAACAATCCAAAATAAAGTAGTGTAAAGTTTTTGAAAAGAAATCCGAGCGAGCGTCAGCAAATATAAAATCGATGTCGATCGTGTCCCATGGAACTTACCGCCGCTTAACTACTTTGTAACTTACTTACAAGATACTGACGAGTTTGTTTTACGGAATGTAATACTTGGGAACACAGTCACTTTTGAATTAACTACCTCCTTAAATTATATGAGATACCTATGCAATCATCGAAACCTATTATCACTGTTATACTTAACTATAAAATAAATTACCTACTAATGATGAAATTAGCGTTGTAGATCACACAATAAAATACACTTTGATTTAAAAGTCATAATTTATGTATTTAAAAAGATAAATAATTAAAAAAATAAATATCCTTTATTAAAAAAAGAACAGTAAAGTTATCGATAAGAAGTGTATTTGAGCGTCAATAAATAGTTTTACTGCTAACGTGACCGTAAAAAACGCATATCGTGAGTGCCCGTTACATAATAAAATGTCTCAATTCCGCGATAATTTTAGTCTAAAATCATATATCGTAAAAAATAACTCCACATTTGGCCTTTCAGCAAATAATAATAAGTTTTGGTAACGTTAAAATAATGGAATATGCCAAAATAATTAAATAAATACTAAATATACAATACTTAACATTTAGAAGTAATTTGATTCAAACTAAAGACGTGTAACATAGCTAAAAAAATACAGTCGGGGTCGACAAATAGAAAATGGATGTCGATCGTGTCCCACGGAACTTACCGCCGCTTAACTACTTTGTAACTTACTTACAAGGTACTGACGAGTTTGTTTTACGGAATGTAATACTTGGGAACACAGTCACTTTTGAATTAACTACCTCCTTAAATTATATGAGATACCTATGCAATCATCGAAACCTATTATCACTGTTACGCACGCACACACGCACATACACACACACACACATACACACACACACACACACACACACACACACATACACACACACACACACACACACACACACACACTTACACATACAACATAGACAATCTATAACACACCACACATGTAAAAACACTTTCTGTTTATTTCTTTCGATTTTTGTAAATTAACTATTTTTATAGCTGAGCATATGACTGTTAACCATGTTTATAACATTAATGTCTATAAACTGAAACATTTCTGTGAAGAGCCCTGCCTTCTATGATACAGGCTATGCTTAGTATAGAAGACAGAGTTCACTTGCATGTACCAAACACTGTATATTATTATTACAAATATGTCAAACGATACAGGTCTAAATTGGCTCAATAAAGATTTATTATTATTATTATTATTACTGTTATACTTAACTATAAAATAAAAAATACATTACCTACTAATGATGAAATTAGCGTTGTAGATCACACAATAAAATACAGTTTGATTTAAAAGTCATAATTTATTTAAATAAAAAGATAAATAAATAAGAAAATAAATATTCTTTATTAAAAAAAGAACAGTAAATTTATCGAAAAGAAGTGTATTTGAGCGTCAATAAATAGGTTTACTGCGATCGTAATCGTAAAAAATAACTCCATATTTGGCCTTTTAGAAAATAATAATAATTTTTGGTAACGTTAAAAGAATATAATATGCCAAAATAATTGAATAAATACTAAACATACAGTACTAAACATTTAGAAGTACTTTAATCCGCACTAAAGAAGTGTTACATAGCTAAAAATAAATACAGTCGGGGTCGACAAATAGAAATTCGATGTCGATCGTTGGGACACGACGACACGGAACTTACCGCCGCTTAACTATTTTGTAACTAACTTACAAGATACTAACCAGTTTGTTTTACGGGATGTAATACTTGAAAACACACAGACACTTTTGAATTAACAACACTTTTAAATTATATGACATACGATTCCTATGCATTTTTTATATCATTGAAACCTATTGTAACTTTATAAAAATGTGTTTTTAAAATGTTAATAAAACTTGACTCTGAAAATAAATATTGTATAAGTATTATTCTTAAAGTTGTGTTAAAAGTCATAATTTATTGAAATAAAAAGATAAATAGTGAAGAAAACTACTATCATTAATTCAAGATTATGAACAGTTAGGTTATCAAAAACGAGTCTATTTCTTCGTCAATAAATAATATTGTGATCGACCGTTGATCATGAAAAAAGATCTCCACATACTGGCTCAAAAATATTATTCAAATTCAAATCTCATTTACTCAAAATAGATCCATACACACAACATATTATACTTTTTAAAAGTCAACACAGCGACTAACAAATAACAAATTTATTTTCGTTTGAACATCGGAAAATGTCAAATAAATTGCATACAGTAACATAGAATTCAAAAGTCATTTAATTCGGAATAAAGAAGTGTAAAATTACTAAAAAGAAATCCAGTCGAGGTCGACAAATAGAAAATCGATCCAGATCGTGACCCGGCGGCTAAACTTATCGCCACTTAACCGCATTGTAACTTTTAGAGATAGAGTTCAGGTAGCTTAATGTAAAATTAAGTAGCCCTTGCAAGCTAGCTATTTTTAGTACCGATTGGTAATTGCAGCGATGGTGCATCACGGTTTTGTGAGTTAGCATTCAGATGTGCATTTTAGCAAAGAATTACAAAAATAGAATATATTCTTCCACAGTCATCAATAATTACAATATATACAAAAGTAATTTCAAAAATCAGATAGCGTTTCACAATAAAAAGCAAGACTGCATATTCCATAAAAATATAAATAAAAAAAAGTGTGTGTGTGTCAGCTACGACGCACGATTGGAGTTTACTCCTTACGAACGATAATTATGATATATGTCCGAAACGAAATGTACCGTAACCGTCCACGGACATGTATACATGTCCGAGTTTAGCACCTTCGTATTTGGCTTATTTTAAATTATCTATGTTTTATTTGTGGCTAAAAATACTTTTAATATGTAGTCTGTGAACCTATTTTACCGATACAACGCATTCCTTCACGTCACTAGTACAAAAAAATTAAATTATGACATTTCTATTCAGTGACTTCACTGGTGTTGCGCGTAAAGTATGGATATATATGTTTGTCTCTTTCTACGTAACGCCTCAACTTTTCGTGTTACACTTGATTTTACTCCTCATAAAATTTCCGTACCGGGCCTTATAACTCAAATCGTTTCTTAAGGAGTAAACTTCAAAAAGAAAAAGTAGAAAAAATATTTAAAGGTGACATAGATTATCAACAACTAGCAATTATGAGATCTAAACACGAATTAGTGTGATGTGGCTTTAATAGTTGCGGTATCAATAACACACGTTTTTGTGACTAAATCGTGTTTTTCGTGTTTATTTGTTGCTTTTGAGGATTCAAAAGTAGCTGTGAGTGTGACCGATGCTCAAACGTGTTAAATAACTATCTTCCGAAAAGCAGCTTAATCCTCGATCGCCAATGATAACAGTAGTATGGCTTTTCGGGCCCTTAATATTAATAAAGTTCAATTTTAGAAGAAATACTAGATTAATATTAGATTAGATTCAGAAGAAATACGAACATTATATAGTCCATCGCGCTGACCAAGTGCGAATTGGTAGACATCCCACACTTTTCACAACGTCACAATAGACAACTGTCAAGCATTTAGATAGGGTCCTTAGAGGTAGCAACACATCTGTGGCCAACGTTAGACAGGAGTTCAATCTGGGATGGCAATCCTCGAACTTAATCATAAGTTCGAGGATTGCCACTTACCATCAGGTGGATGTACGTTAGATTTTTCCATGATTACTTCATTAATAAAGAAAATACATAACCTTACACTATATAATGAAACATTACAATAAAAACAGTCGCTCGAAAATAACCATCTTGCTTCATTTATACAAGACATTTTAATTAATGAACATGCATTAAATAATTATTCATCATGTCCAAGAAAAACGAGCTATTTCTTAATTAACCGCCTTAATTTCTATTTCAAAAACGTAAAGAAAGCTCCCTTGACCCACCTAGCGTGAGAAAGAATAGGCAAGGGTGCTTCAATTTCTACACGCGACCAAAGACCCTAATGGGTTGTGATAAGCAACATAGATTTCTTGAACTGGTTCATACCAGTAGCACTACCATGAGTTGGCATAGAAACGCCACTATAGAAATTGTAAATAGAAAACTGTTGTCATTTTGCTAGTGAATAACATAACTACTATCGTTACGGTATTTCTTGACAACGTCTGTCAAATTAATTACTCATGGGACCGAATTTGTATGGCAATAGATCATAATGACATTCGCTAGCGATTTGATTTCGATAGGTATTTTACGTATCGAGTTACGCCACTACGGATTTTAGTTCTACGAGTAACCACCAGAGGCGCTGTACAATTTTTCATACATTTATTTTACGCAGTCGCTAGCGAGTAATACTTTTGTAAACTCATGGTAGTGCTACAATTCAAGACGTTCATACGTAAAATAGTTTGTAATACTTTGCCAGTGAACAAACAATAGCTTAGTATAATTTAGGTTCTAATTTTTCAGCCTCTTCTTTTTATTAAAAGTTGCTCATGACATCCCTGATCATCGACCTTATCTAGGCGTTCCGACTTAATTCCTTAGGGGTAGCAGCGCATCTATGACCTACTTCATGTGGTATACTATGTCAACTGTGGTTGATAGCATGCATATAGCATATCATGCGTTACAATACCTAAGTACTAAGTGGAAACACCTCGAAAAGTATGTCTCTTTACCACAATTTTTAAATCCGAATACAGCAGCTCTTAACATTTTTGTTATAAGACAGAAAAAGGTGTATTCCGGACTCCAGAATCGAAACACGGTGCTGTCGAAGTCCTTGATAATAAATAAAATTTACTATCATACGGATACTGTACATACGAATCGGCTGTCCATCAGACAATGCATCATATATTTAGATTGTCAGTTGTGATTGATGCTGGTGTAGGTATGCAATGTACAAAAAAAAGCTTCCATTATGTACTCATGTCTGAGTACATGTGAGTATAAGGTGGTAGAACTCTTAGTGGTTCGACTCCGGCGGCACCACCGCCACTCCTATTTGTGCCTTATAACAGCAATGATAAGCACTGGTGTGTTCTGGTTTCAAGGGTGTGGTAAGAGAGACATAGTTTTTCGAGGCGTTCCAGCTTACTCCTCAGGGGTAGCGGCGCATCTGTGGCCGACCTCAGGAATATCTAATCCTATCTGGGGTTGATAACAGATGTCCATGGGCGGCAGTAGCCACTTATTATCAGGTGGACTGCATGCTCGTTTGCTACTCCTATATAACAAAAAATATATGCCAGTTGTTGACAACCCATTACTAATCTCACTACTGGGCACGGAACTCCGGTCAGAGTAACAAGAGTTAAGCTATATTCTATCGCACAAGCAAAATACGTATTGAAGTACTTCACAAGTTAAAGAACAGGTTTCCTTACGATATTTTCCTTCACAGTTATCGCAATTTGTAATGCACACGTAATAAAAAAATCACAAGCGCGTGCCATAGATTTCAACGTCGGATACCTGATTGAGAGGACGAGTTCCAACAACTAGATATTTACTGCTATTATAACGTAAATATGAATTAAAATCATGTATCTAAATATATATAACTCAAAGGTGACTGACTGACATAGTGATCTATCAACGCACAGCCCAAACCACTGGACGGATCGCTCTGAAATTTGGCATGCAGGTAGATGTTATGAGATAGGCATCCGCTAAGAAAGAATTTTGATTAATTCTACCCCCAAGGGGAGAAAATAGGGGATGAAAGTTGTATAAATCTTCTTAGTTAATAATATTACTTCGTATTGCGAGCGAAGCCGCGGGCAAAAGCTCATTTTTATATAATTTTAATTATTGAAGGCATTGCACACTTAACATAAACTTAGAAATAAACGTAACTACCGCATAATTTTACTACCGTCATTACTTCCAACCCAATATTCATGAAAAAATATTTTTTCACACTGAAACACGCTACGCGACGGCAAATTATTTCAATTTACAGCAAATACTGAAATTCTATGAACACGTAATCTATATTACCGCAATTGCGGTAAAAATATAAAGGTGGTAGAATAGTCGCCTAGCCGGCACCACAGCCGTGCTTATATATTTTATATTTGCTTGCAATTCACCTGGTGGTACATTAACATCTATAACCAACTCTTTATAGATCAGTACCCTTACCAAGAGTTTTTACGATTCGACAAATATGACTGTTTTGGTATTTGTTTACGTATTTGCCCATACAAATTCCAATCAGCGCCCCTAGCGGATCGTGTCAGAACTAGGAAATCATATGGGTCAATACGTAAACAAATACCAAAACAGTCATATTCGTCGAAACGTAAAAACTCCTGGTAAGGGTACAGGATCTAAACACAAATGCGTGGTCCTGAAAACTACGAACATCTAAGTATTCATGATTACGTAACTCATATATAATGATTGTTAATAAGTTCGATTAGTGCATAACCGTTCTTCTTAACATTAAACAACAAATAAATAAATAATAATCAGCCGCCATCTACGCCCAAACGAAGGAACGCTAAAAATAGGCGTGGCGTTATCTTGTAGGTCAAACTTTAGCTTTGTGGCAAGCACATAGCGTTATTGTATTCTATTTTGCAGACTTTGAAGTGTGTGGTATGCAGTTCAGTTTTTTGCGGACTTCTTGAAAAAGATTTAAAAAAATCTTCCAAAAATAGAACTAATAATCTATATGAACTTGGTTGGGAGATAAAATTGGGCGTTTGTTTCCCTTTAAATCACGACTCAGACTTTACCTCATTCTAATTAAACTTAAATAATGGTATCCAGTGTGTAACAAGATTTTGTAACTGTGTAGTTCGCGCCAAACTGCTAGTCCGCTCTGAAGTAGTTGCGAGCAGGTGTAGTCATACAATTTGCTATGGCGACGTGATTCGTTTCTATATTCAGAGCGGAATCGCAGTTTTACGCGGACTATACCTATATGTAATACCTATCATTTATTTATTTATTTTTATAATTTTTACATCTAACATTACAGACTATAAAAGCCTAATTCGCGTTAAGTGTACCCACCCCGTTATACCCCCCCCCCCCTGGGGTAGTTGCTAAAGGTTAAGGTCTACTAAAGGCTTAAAATCGTTCGTAAAATAAAACAGGTAACAACTTTTTATAGGATTTTCGTAATACAGTCGTATTCCTATATGTCGGTTACAACGTCTTACGTAAAACTGAAACAAAGGTGCGTTCACACCCTTTCACGTAACTTCAGAACTACAATGTAACATCAATGCAATGGCTACGCTGAAGTGCCCTAACATCTCGATATGGCACTCATCGGGGCACAGCGATACGATCTGAGCACATTGACCCGAATGAGCCGGCATTTGGCGAACGCCGCGCCATATCCGCTCACACGTTCTACTACCCTGGTACCCATATCAACGTCCGTTATGGTTTCAACTTTCTTCTAAAGATTTGCTCTTTCTAAATGGATGTTTCAGTAACCTATAATCATGTTAAATGTAAATGAAACCTCAAACCTATATCTGCATCACAAGTAAACATTACATACAATAAGTAGCAGACATAACTTCTAATATAATTGTAATAATTTTGTTACATGACCCTAAATATACGAATAAATTAAGATTGTAATCGTGTTACTCTCGTTATTTATAATCGATCTGTTTTCTACCAAAGATTGAAATTCGATCATTTGTAGTAGTCAAAAATTAAAAGATTTATTAACGTGCATTATCTGACGGGTTATGTGACGCCACGTTAAATTAAATATGGCTGCTTTTAAAATGTTTATGTAGATAAAAAATATATGATAAAATATCATACAGACGTACCTAGATTAAACAAGACAAAATTATTTACTGGTATTAAGGTCATATGAAATAACAAGACGAAACTCTAGTGTAACCCAGTAAATAGGCTTAGAAATGCTCGACCCAGTAAATTGGATTCACACCAAGACACATATTTATGTTAGTTAAGACTCGGTAATCTTCACACATTGTAATATATCACATTTCTAGTACTAAGTATTATTAACGTTGCGTTATTTGTGAATTATTATTCTAGTGCTATTTTCCTATGCAAGAAGCAAAGAGGAATATAGGTAATTTTATGTTAAGCTCTTGCTTAGCAAGCCAAGATACATATGTTTCAGGACCTGAAACCAGCTAATAGATACATTGACTCTCCTGAAGACTAACAGCCACTATGCAAGCTGTGTTCCACTACATCTATTTTCTACCTTATAACACCGTACGAAGGGTTGAACCATATGTGTTTCGACTTCGGAAGCACTACTACGCAAGCCTATTTGCGCTAAATAAAGGGCACTGGAAGGTACAGTTAACCGAGACGTTTCAACTTAGTCCTCAGTGGTAGCGACGCGTCTATGGCCACCCTCGAGATATAGTCTTTTCTGGGGTTGATTACAGATGTCCATGGGCGGCAATAGCCATGGCTATTAAACACTTGAAAAAAATTGGACAATTTTATCCCGAACATATCTTAGGTTTCAACATAAAATTTTCAAGAACACCCTTGAGGTGTTCTTGAAATACATTCATACATTTATCATATATCATATACGTACACTATAATAACAGTAATATTGTATAGAAGTGTCCTAAAAGTCATAAGTTAAACTTCGAGCTCCACTAAAGGATGAAAGTTTTAATATCATTACGCATTCTAACATGTCTCGGCGTATTATGAGCATAAATTAAATTACAAAACTTTCTAATTGTTTCGCCTAAACAAAACTCATTATGTGAGTCAACAACTTATGCCCAGATTGGGTTTCAGTTGAAGCCTCTCGATAATCGATGCTTTGTCAATATATTAGTTGTTGGTAATCAGTGACTCACAGCTTACTTATAAGGCAATGTAATTTGTGCTTTGGTATATGCCCCGTTTAATCATATTAGGTTATTTTTTTTAAACTACATATTATATTGTAATCTCGGTAAATTAAACTTTAAATATAAATAAGTAAATGCTTAGAATATCCACGTAAAAATTTTAAGCCGTTTTGTTTGGGTCTTTTAAAATTGTTTTAAATATAATATTAAGTTACTATATAATGACTCCTTAATTCAATCAAATAATTTAAATGAATGTAATGACTCAATCAGTATTTTTTTCGAATTACATAAAAATATAAAGTTTACTTCCATAGTAAATTTGTTTTATCGCATTGATGTTATCAAGCATGAAAAATATTTAAACTACTCTCTTAAATCGTGTGTAACGAACATTTATTGGGAGCAAATTTAAATTCAGAACGCGTCACGTAAATGGAACTATTTTTATCTGTGAAATGCAGGAAACTGTGCATTTGATTGCAGTAGTGTCCATGATTTTTGCGCCTGTATTTTATGTTTTCAGCGCCATCTGTTGCCGTAGAGTCAAGCCCAGATGTCGTTCGGCCCCGAAACTAATAAATGAGTTCGGCCCTAGGGGAAATTAAAAATAGTTTCGCGCAAATCAACAACTGGGAACAACTTACCGCACCAATATTGAACTTTGCTTGCTAAAGGCTTTCGAGCGAGCTTTTCATAACAGAAATCACAATTAATATTCAGATGTCCGAAGTTTGCGATTGCGAATAGCTTACGCCATTGTTTCTCAAACTGTAGGCCGCAACCCCTGGTTATCCCGTCAGGTGTGAGGGGTTTAGAGTCAACAGTGACGGGAATTTCACTAAGATGTAACGAAAACTTGAACTCTAGTCAGAAAACGAATATTATCAGTTTAATTTCTGGCAAATATTTTTTCGCTTCAGGACTGATAGTTAGGTATACTTCGCCTTAACCACGTTATCTGAGCCATGGAGATGAACATGATAGATCTGGAAATAATAACTTTCGTGTTGACAGGGGTTTGCGTGGTGTGATATGAAAGATATGATATTGTATATAGTGTGTATAGGATAGGACCTATCCAAATATTTCAAATCATATAGTTGCGACTCACTCTTTACATATTTCCTGCCCTTTACCTAGTAACAATAGCACACGAACACATGTCTATTGCTCATCTACTCATTGATTTGTAGCATTATGCTGAAAATAGGGCAATGAGATTGTTTAGGTAGGACTAACATTGAACTGCCAATATATGAGAATAGTGGGAATATTTTTTATCTATAGTAAGTAACACAAATATTAATTATTCTATAAACTATGTTGACATAACTCTATTTAAAAATAAGTTCTCAAAGGTATGTGAAGTCTACCAATTCACACTTGACTAGTGTGGTTGGCTACGGCTTGTCCTTCTCACTCTGAGGAAACCCGAGCCCAGCAGTGGTATTATTAAGTAACTATAATGGGTTGACAACGACGACCAAGAAATCTAAATCAATTTGATTCTTAAAATATCAGTACCCTTACCTTGAGTTTTCAAAACATCCCACAATTTTACGTTACGTTTACTCAATCCATTATTCTGTTCCGTTTGCTTTAGTACACTGAGTAAACGTAACAATAAGTAAGTGCTCAAGTCTTTTTGTCTGCCTCACATGTTCGCAAAAAAGAGAGACAAAACATAAAGCGCTATTTTGTCAATTTAGACATATAATGTTACGTTACTGACACTATAGTTCCGATACAATCCGCTAGGGGCGCTGATTGGAAATTGTATGGGAAATACGTAAACAAATACCAAAACAGTCATATTTGTCAAAACGTAAAAACTCATGGTAAAGTTACTGGCCCCCTTTATAAAAGTAGGCACTCAATAATATTCCTCCTAAATACTACCACTTTGAAATACACCCCAGAATACCTTATCGTGGCAACGGTAAACAAATGACAAGGTTTGGCAATAACGTAAATGTATGAAGGAAGTTGAACTTATCGGAACGGAGACAGCAACCTGAAAATGCCTGAAATGAAACGGTATTGGTTTTTCGTTTCATTTCATTTCGCAATTGTTTTTATGAAACCCGATTTAAAAAATATAGTTTTAGAAAAAAGACCGAGTAAAGTATATACGAAAATATAGTGATACGTATAAAATGCAACAGCTTGCATATTCCCACACATATGAATTAAAAAAAATAATAATATGATTAAAATTGGAATAATTTATAAAAGCTTGCACTGCTAGACATAAACTTTTATTGTAGATATTAGTAGGAGTGGTAGGACTACTTTACAAGAAAAAACCGCTGTCTATCTTCTGAATATAATCTGTTAATCGCCTCCTACGACATCCGCGAGAAAGAATGCCACGATTGGATGAGTTCTACAATTTTATCTATTCATATATAGATGTTGTCTAAGCCAATGCATTCAACATAGCATTGTGTATTCTTTAAAATATTCAAAAGAGAAATTAACACTCTTTCATATAAATTCTTCACTAACTCAACTTAGTCATAACAAGTTAGCACGAGAAATACCTACAGATTACAGCAGTTACGGGAGGGTATTAGGGCGTGAGGAGAGCGATATTTATTTACACAAATAAATCGCGTCGCGCCAACGTCTGCACTCGTATGCAGGAAATTAAAATCGGTGGCAGCTGCGAATAATGAGATTCGCATTACTTATACACCTTAAGGTGGGCTTCCGTGCGGTGCGACTTGCGGCGTGCGTCTTGCGTCTCTGGATTGTAATCAGCGAGTGGAGCTTAATATTGTATTTATGTGGAAAATCATGAAAATCATCGTTATATTCGTAACACCAAAATATAAGAATATACAGCTTCAGTCATTTGCAACAAAACCAACAGTTTCAATAATTTGCAAATTACACAAAACAAACATAGGAACGCAGTACAAAAACTTGTGCCAGTTAACACGCGCTTAGCCGATTTATCAGTAAAAGTATCAGTAAACCCTTTACAGACATCATAATTCATATTAACTTGATTCTACGACATGCAGGTCGCAAGGCATACAGAGACTACTTGGTCTAATTTATGAAACACAAAATATATTTCTTTCTTTTTCAGTTACACATTTATAAGTAGTCGGTTTTTTAAATATAATCACCACTAATTATGCCGTAAAGATCTTAGAAATCCGAAAACCATATCCATAAGACTGTCGCGTTCCACAGTCGAAAGCCGCAACGCTTGAACGTCTACTTCACCTGAGCGAGATTACTTGCGAAATTAACGCGGCAATGTAGGAAATCTTTAGCTCAACAAATATTTGCGTTCTGACGGTAACCGATGTCGTTTTTTTATCGCTTTGCCTGCAAGAATGTTATTGTTGATTCTCTATGTATATATGTGTTAAGTGATACAACATAACTAGTACTTGAACAACTACGGTCCGGTATCTACGGTCTTTGTCGTTGGTAGCGTCAGCTACCTTTTAAAGGTTTCCCACTCGTCAACAAAAAAAGCACCTGATTAATTAAAAAGGAAAAACGAAGGTGCATTATTGAAATCTGCTTTCTTTTTTTACGGTAACTAAATAGATATGACACAAGTGCCAGGATCAAGCAGAATCTTAATCGTTAGGTTACATATAAAAAAAAAAAATCTACTCGCCACAAAAGTACTATATTCTTACTTGTCTTTTTCACGCTCATAGTGCAACTCTTCGAAATAAATGACACAGCTATACCATAAAATGTATGTGTTTCTACCTATATAATGTAAAGGAAGTTGAAATTAACATCCAAAATCCAAAGCATATGCAATTAGGGAACAAATCGCGACACTGCAGATTTTCTTATAACCGGTAGGGTTAAAACTTAAAATGATAAGTCAGATCAGAATATAGCCAGCATACTGTGTGCATATCACATACTATTCTAGAGTACATTAGTGCCACACCCGTGCAATACTTATGAGAACGCTACGCTATCTCAGAATCTACTCGCCACAAATGTATAATATTCTTACGAGTCTTTATCGCTAGTGGTCCTGCAAAATAAATGCTAAGTGCCCCCGAGACCTCGGTAATTCTCAGCGATGCAGGATTCTTGCATATGAGAAGGAGACCATTAGTTAAATGTAGAAAGGGAATACATTAAAGGAAGCTATATTAAGCTTCTGGTTGATTAAAATCTCGTTCAATTCGTGGCGTATGCTGAATTCGGACGTTCCCGATTGTGAATACCTTTTAGTTATTAACAGTGTGTTCTACGAAATGAAACTCATTATGTATCATCCGTGAATCTGTATTGAGCTTTGAATAACTTAGCATAAATTGAAGTTTTCGGTATGTAATTTATAGAGGTTATTTAAATATATATTTCTATCTTGGCTTATGAATAAAGTTAAATTTTTACTACGCTACAGTAATATGTCAGATTATTCCTCTCAAAACGAAAATAGTTTAGATCATATTCAAACTACTTTAACTTCTCAAACTAAAACACTGAAGCACCTTTTCTAACAGTATAGATCTTTAAGAATTTTTCATAAAACATTATGTATTTCTAAAGAAATTGTAACATGACTACACAATTCTTGCTATTCACTAAAATATTGTGTATTTTTAAAGAAATTGTACTATCATTAGTGTTCAATACAATTTCAAACTCGTGTTATAAATTGAATTCCATCTACTAAGGTATTACTATGTGTATTACGATATGTGCGTCACATGCATTATCTTATATATAAAATTCTCATGTCACAATGTTAGTTACCGCACTCCTCCGAAACGTCTTTACCGATTTTCACCAAATTTTATATGCATATTCAGTAGGTCTGAGAATCGGCTATTATCTATTTTTCATACCCCTAACTGATAAAGGTTGTTCACCCCTAACATTTTTTTTTTATATGGCAACACAACGCTTGCCAGGTCAGCTAGTAATAAGTATAACTAAAGTAGATGTTACTCAAAGAAAATAAAATGTTATTCTTAAGAAAATCAGAATGAAATGCACAGTTTCTTTGAGGTCGCGATAATTCTATGAGATGCAGAAATCTTGCGTACCAGAGACACCTTTGCTGTTCTTATTAGCATCTTAAAAGAGAAATGCTAGGTAGCCGACACTTTCAATGGATTTAGGTCACGTTTGTTTAACATATATTTATGTCGTAGTATTTAGCTTTATAAAAGGTATATTACAAGAGACGAAAGTAACGCAACGAACGAAGAAAAATATACTACCGAACATACCATACAGGAGGTCATTATAAAATACTGTGTGTTTCGGTGGAAGGTTCTCGATGCTGGATGGCAAATAAAAATATATTTATAGTTTAACTAGTGGTGGGCATTTTAAAGAAATAATATGACATACATAAAACGGAAAATTTGTACCTGCATTGGAATGACAGTGGTGCCATCTGTCGAAAATTGGTCTTACCAACTCCCAAACCCTCGTGGGCTCTTGGACAACAACTTTACTAAAGATCATCACTTGATCAAATGCATAGTTTTCGATTCTATAACCACTTACGAATTAAAAAAACCTTTTCCCACAGACTAAATTGTGAATCTAAACCATTCTCAAGTCCCCTTGAACACACACAACAAATTTCATCAAAATCAGTCCAGTCGTTTAGGAGGAGTTCAGTGACATATACACGCACATAAGAAATATATATATAAAGATTTCTAGTTTTATTTAAGAAAAAAACAACAGACGCCAGTTCAAAATAGACGACAATTGTTAGCAAGTTTTCTTGTTTAATTTTTTTTCTAAACTTTTATCGTCCATTCAGATACTATAAAAATGTAGATATGTTATTTTCATTCGTATAAAAATAAATTTAAACCGTTAATGCTTAGTAGGAAGTAATCTTAAGAATTCTAAAAATACCACCTTTTGAATACTTTTTGAATTCGTCTAAAATATGAGCTGGCTTTTGCTTCAAAGAAACTCCACTTGCATTATGCAACTACAAAGCATTATGAGCCTCTCGTTCTAGGGAATAAAGGTCAAAATTCTATCCGTAGTGCCTAATGTACTCTTATCTAATCTCAAGTTTTGTTACTTTAGAAACATGTATTTTATGTTGGTTGTATGTTAGTATATCATGTCGCGGTCAAATCACAGAGGCATATCAAATGCGTTTTTTCGTTTATTACGTCATTCGTTTTCAAAATTATCAATACATTTTGAATTGACACTAGACGCTTGAAATTTCACAGAATATAAGTTATGGTGGCCGCTATGACAACGAATACTAAAAATAATCATAGTTTACAAACTAAAAACCACGCTAAAATCGCACAAGGAAAATCGTTAATCCTGATTCCTGACGATCCTGATGAGGAGGATGGGATAACATTATTCAAATCGTGTATTGTCATCGGTACTTGATAGTGTTCAAAATTTTAAATTAATCGAACGGTTCAAAGCATGGTAATAAAAAAATATTCAAAATAAAGGAGGGTCGACATACAAGAAACCGCAAATTTTCGGCATTTTTCACTTTACTATTGAACCGTAATAGAAAGACCGTTCAAATTTTCACAATGTATTCTATGGCTTCTATGGCTGATATGATACCAAATTATAAAAATAAAAAAATAATTTAGTGGTACGAAAGCCTCCGTGTGTGAGTCCGACTCGCACTTGGCTAATTATTTACTTTAGTAACAAGTAAACAAGCGTATATCTTACAAATCACAGACAGACTAAATTCTACTTATTTTATATAGACTTTACACCGTAACTATACCCGTAACCTCGTAAGTTACTGCCATATTGGCTGTTACGTAACTCCACGGAAGTGTTACCGTAATATTAGAACATAACATTAATTTTATAGCAGTAACATTATGTTTGGTCCCTCGCCACTCGTACGAACCGTGTAGGTGTTTCAGAAATGTAATATTACGCATTTGCGGATTATTTTTGGGACCAAAACATGTACTTTTAGGCCCTTATTACTTCGTACTGTGCTTGTCTAATAAAGGAAAGTTTTGTTATTGCTATATCGGAATAACCTTTGCTACATGAGATTATTACAGTTATAACAGTTGTCATTGTAATCTTACTTGTTCACTACATTAACCGGCCTAATTCCCAATTTCTAATACTTATATTTTTTTTATTGATACATACGACATACGACTTCATCATTCTTTAGCAAATCTTTTACTGCAGTGGCTGTGCGCCTATGGAATGCCTTACCGGTTGCTATCCGACGTGCGCAGTCACTGGATTCTTTTAAAAATCAAGTAAAAGAATTTTATCTATCATTGTAATCTGCTTCCTAGCTACCCTGTTATTTTTATACTATTCTATTATTTCCTACTTTATGTATTCTCCTCTTTTTCTCCTTTTTCTTCTATTCTTAAGAACTCTAGCTGCTGATATACTTAAAATATGACTCTCATGTACACCCCTACCCTGGATCTCTTTTATATAATTCTCTCTTTCTTGCAATAAGTAAATGGTTGCCTGGAAGAAATCACTATTTAGTGATAAGGCCGCCACTTGTACCTTTAATTATTGTAAATATTTTGTATTTGTTACTATAAATTTGGTGTACAATAAAGAGTTTTTGTATTGTATTGTATTGTACGACATCAATTAGATAGAATCAAGACTTGGGACTCAATTGACATATTCTTTTTTTTAAACGAGCAAGCAATGTGGTACTGTAAGCTTCTGGCCTTTCCTAGTTGTGGAGCTTTAGTGACCAGCATTGAGCTAGAGCGTAGGAGAGGTAAAACACTTCTTATACCATCAGAACTGATAAAATCCCCGTCATAATCGGTCCAGCCGTTTCACAGATTACCCGGAAAAAAAACAGATGGACTGACAAATATTTTAATAATAGTGATTTGTTATAAGTACCGAATATACTTTCATATGATTGCGATTTACGATTGATGACATTGCGAACAAACATTTCAATTTAATTTATTTGTATAT
This sequence comes from Epargyreus clarus, assembly GCF_041222505.1. Classification (NCBI taxonomy): domain Eukaryota; kingdom Metazoa; phylum Arthropoda; class Insecta; order Lepidoptera; family Hesperiidae; genus Epargyreus; species Epargyreus clarus. Next base: position 5,244,500 of record NW_027332231.1, on the reverse strand, counting down.
ACGATAAATAAGTCTGTCGTACACACGCTCCGTTGGTCATTGGCCAACGTCCCGTAACAAGGCTTCGAAACTTGGTTTCGCTGGAAGTAAGTAAAAGATTAATTGTGCCTCCCGGACACTGCCGGAAGCGGATCCATGCCGCCATTTTGAACTTCCCCTATGGGATGAAAAGCATGAGTGCTCGACTGAGTAATTCAAAGTTTATGATACAAATCGATTTTAATGCACTTAATATAAATATCTCAAACAATGAAAATTCATACGTACACAAGATAAATACACAGTGACTGTCTGTCCGTTTGTTTGCGAGTTTGTAATTTGAGAACCACTGGTCAGATTTAAGTGACATTTACATTAAAATACAGTAATGTGCTTAGGGATAGTCTTAGTAAATATTTGGTTACAATGTAAGACCTAGTATTAGCAGAAACAAGTTCAATATCTAGTCTATTAGCTAAGTAAATAGCACTGTTAGCGTGGTTGTATTAAAAAAACAATGTGAGCCGTCACGGGACGCCTGGCAGATGTGAAACATCGACATTATTTTGTAAAAGTAATATGCAGAAAAGAACATATTGTGATAATAATGATAAAATAAAATATTACGATTTTTGCGCATGGCGACGCGTCGCCACACCGTACACACTACTGCATATAGACTGTATATATACCATCGTATATACGCGTCGCAACGGCATGCGTCGCCACGCCAGAAATCGGTTTTACGTGCGGCTATAGATGTTTCACATCAAAAGTTGAAAGGCAATGTTATCGTAGTTATGTGAAGAAATGTATAAGTAAGGGTAATTTATACCTGCAAACGTTAGATGCCTGTAGGTAGGTATGGGATGGGTAGGTCGGTCCCACGTCGTCGGATACCTTTTGAAGGTTTCCCCCTCGTAAACAAAAAAAAAGGTATAGACGAGGACTTATATATAGAGCTTATACATTTTCGTACGTCTACGTCTACTTGCGGTAACATCACATGTAGGTATAACGGATTTCCTCAAAAGATATGCAAAGGAATATTTTACAGCCGAATTCCGTTTGCGGTATCTTTCGATTTAGCATTTTTGGCGCAATCCTCAAAGTGCATTTCACTCTACTTTTTATGTTACTTTAAATGTTACAAATTCTTTTACCTCGCATAAGTAGGAATTTTGGAACGGATTATAAGATTAAACTGCGACTAGGAAGTGAATTCGTTTAACTTTTCGTGCAGTTTGTTAATAAAATAGCGTACCGAGATAAACAGGACTTAATATTAGCCCTAAATTAATCATCAGCTCACAGGCTGACTACTGACAATCTCTGCGATCACTAAAACACACACCTTTGAGGGCAAAATTCTGTGGCATGTAGTTTTACTCTCGTTGTCCTTAACCCATACAGCATCGTATTATTCACATTATAATAATATAAGTTCCAATACGCACGGATTTTTAAATTCGAAAAATCAGACGCCTGGAATTCGAACTCCGGACTTTCAGCTTTTGAGACTGGATTTTAAACCTAGCATGAAGCAGTTCTTACGTTTTGGTGAAAAGCTTGGATGGGGACTGACTTACATATATGGCGACCATCTTACTCCTGGGGACCTACCACCATCTTTTTAAAACCATCATAGTTCAGGAAAGTTTTATTTCCTCCTTAAAACTTGAAGGTGGTAGAACCCCTTGTGGTTCGACTCCGGCGGCACCACCGCCACACCTATTTCTACCTAATAACAGCAGTGTTAGGCGCTGCTGTGTTCCGGTTTGAAGGGTGTGGTAAGGGAGACAGACTTTTCCGAGGCGTTCCAGCTTAGTCCTCAGGGGTACCGGCGCATCTGTGGCCGACCTCAGGTAGGAATATCTAATCCTATCTGGGGTTGATTACAGATGTCCATGGGCGGCAGTAGCCACTTACCATCAGGTGGACTGCATGCTCGTCTGCTACTCCTATATTATATAAAAAAAAAAAAAAACCGTAAAATATTCCGTCATACACAGTTGAACAAACTTAAACCCTTATTAATTTTTCATTCATACCCATTGTATCAAACCAACTGAAATTATGAATTGTGACGGAACAGCTGTTCTGTGTGATAGTTACAGATGATCACAGATGAGAGTGACTACTTAACATCAGATGAACAAAGTAATCGTTTGCTATAATCGTTAGTAAAACAAATATAACTCACTAATAATTTCAACAACTTGATTATTTTCCTAAATCACATAAAATGCAATCCTGAAAGATTTATAAGATATCCGAAGCGAGATGAAGACGGCTGAATGCTTGTGTAGCCGCAGCATCTTAAATCTCTGCGAGTGACAGATCTCGAGAATCTCCGTCGAGATCTTTAAAAGTGCATTTTTCATAAAAACAATTTTATGTCCACTTCAGCGATTGAAAATGTTTTTCATCTTTTTGGATTCATGGACGCTTACAACAAGTTTTTGATTAACATTTTACTGTTGTTTCAAAAAGTTCTTTTCTTAAGAGTTCTTTGTGTTTGCGATATTTTAAGTTTAACAATTAGTCTTGTTAAGTTAATAATAGTTGGGTAGAAATATTTTAGAAGGCGTTCCAACTTAGTTCTCATCGAAATGCATAAAAGTCCTATCCTATCTGGTTTTGGCTTCTGGTACCCTTTACTTGTTACAAAAACAGTGTTGCTGAATTCTGTTTGAGAGGTGTACTTAAAGTACATGAGGCATTCCGAGTTAGTTTTCAGCAGAAATAAATTTGTAGTGGTGCAAAAGTGGTCACAATTATCACTTAGGTCCTAATATACGAGCGACAATATGTCGTCAGACACCATTGCCGACTGTCGTAAATTCTGTCGTTAGTGTGTTAGAGTCCGCGCCAAACTTCTAGTCCGCTCTGAATATAGATATTAGCCAGACGAATACAGCGCAGGACGCTACACTCGTTCGCTGCCCGCTCTCGCCCAAGGTTACATAACGCACTTAGTGTGTTACGTTGCTACGGAGTATATGCTTGTGTATTTGAAGCCATTGGCTCTCTGATTACACTTGCGTGCAACAACTTCAGAGCGGACTAGAAGTTTGGCGCGAACTACACCTCCCTAAACGTCATATAACCTAAAACCCATTCCTACGTTACAAAAAAATAAATACAACCATCAACAAAAGAAAATATTAGCTCTAAATGTCTTGCTAAAACAATTAACCCCACTGAACTAAGTAAGAGGGGCTGAAAATTGTCACGTACCCAAACTTTCTCTTTGTCTCGTCAATGAAGCTCGCAGATCCAACTTAGTTCATTGAAAGCCAAAGCCACGCTTATTTATGTAAATTTGTAAAATACAAATATTATTTGTAATAATTTACGTTTAAGTCCAAATCAAAGTCGATGAATAGACGTCATTAAGTCTTAAGGGCTATAGACTATGTTTAAAAGGTGGTAGAACCCTTTGTGGTTCGACTCCGACGGCACCACCGCCTGAACTATTTCTGCCTCATAATAGCAGCGTTAATCGCTGCTATGTTCTGGTTCGAAGGGTACACAGTAAGGGACACATACTTTCCAAAGGCGTTCTAGCTTAGCCCTCAGGGGTAGCGGCGTATCTGTGGCCGACCTCAAGTAGGAATATCTAATCCTATCTGAGATTGATTTCAGATGTCCATGGGTAGTAGCCACTTACCAACAGAGGGACTGCATGCTCGTCTGCTAGTCCTATATTTAAAAAAATGTAAATTTGTAAGATATAAATATTATTTGTAATTATTTATGCTTAAGTCCAAATCAAGTCGATGAATAGACGTCATTAAGTCCTAACCTAAGGGCTATAGACAGCAATTTGGACGGAGATTCGAAGAACTGAATATATCGTCTCGAATTGCGAATCGCCTCTTTCATCTTAGTCACATTGTTCTCGATGTATTGTAAATCATTGGGAGATAACTCCAAAACGTCGAATGCTTTGTTCAAATAGTAAATAGTGTGTAACAAATATTTAATGATACGAAAGTTAATATAAGCACTGTTGTTGACGCACTCGACGACCTGCAAAGCGGTAATCATATCGGTCTGACGCGCACTTTGTTCCAAGTTCGATCTCTGCCCAAAAAAATCTTAATTAAAAATTTTGATTTCTGGTCTAGATCTGAGTATTTGTGTACTTGCATTTGAGTATCCATGACACCCACAACACTAAAAAATCCTAGTGTAGGGCTTTGAGTGTCGAATGATTATGCTTACGAAATAATCAACGTACGCGTAATATAATGTTAAATTACAATAATTATAACTCTTATTGCACTGTCGAAGTAAACATATAAAATGATGTTTGCATTATTTTCAAAAATAATACGTGAAATATTAGACACTATAAATAGTATATTATAACGATGTCCCCTCAAGACCCATGCCCTATACAAAACTTTATCATAACGTTAGTATAATAGTGAAGATAGATGGCGCTTCAAACTACCTAGAAGCATGCGCCAAAGGACATGAATCTATAATAGAATCGAAGCTGCATTTAGCGAAGTTGGTCTCGGTGGAAGATTAATCGGTAACTCCCTGCGCTGGCCGGAACGCATCCATATCTGTCCACTGCCCCCACCTTGTCTAATACTAAATATGTATTTGGCTTGTTTCCTTCAAGTAATTGCGTTAAACATCAAAGTGATTAAGGATATTTTAATGTTTTCTATAAACATATTGCATTAAACCCACTTCCCAAAAATTCATTCATCGTTTATAAATTTTACTGCCATCATCATAAAATTTCAATAAATATATTCAGTCACGTTGTACTAATAAAGAATTAGACGTAAATTAATTTGCTTATATTTAAAAAAGTCGAAATTGAGACTTTTTGTACTGTCCTTTAGCATACATACGACTGACATGAGCATTGAGCATGATCAAAGCTAAAAGTACAATTCATAAAGATTTTGGTACATAATTATGATTGATTAAAATATTAAATTGTCAATTATATTAAACATACAAATCAAAAAACGGCTTCCTTTAATTTTAGTGTAGCCCTTAAAGAATTTCCGAACTATTTCTCGCATTATAGCCAAGCTATTAAGCACCGTGCAAAAATAACTCAGCTCTTTTTTGCCTCCCATTTCCGTCGGAGCTAAAAGGAAAAGTTTTAATACCTCTTAGCAACACCATTAGGCATTTGCGGTGATCTGTATTGAAATACGATGCACGTTCGCTATTTCTGAAATCACCCCACTCTGCCACCCCCGTGTTTGTGAATGAACCGACTCCCTTTCGGATCTGTATGAAATCCACTTTACATTTTCTGCCGAAAAAATGTGTACCTATGGCAAATATTGTTTTCATACCTGAAAGGATACACAATACACATATCATATGCATAACTTAAGTAGAATTAAAACATAAGTTAAAAGAGGTGTGGTAGTGGTGTGAACGACCCAAGAGATCAATCACCTTTTCCTGTCTAAGGGCTCCAACAGACACGCTACTTTCAGCATCGCCGATCGATATTTTAACTTATTTTCGTAAGCAAGATGCAGCGGTAAACATAGCCCGCACACATTTTTGCACCAGTCGACAACATACCTGTTTCTCATAACTCCTTAACCATAGTAATATACGAGAATGCCACGGTGATTGCTTGCCACTTACGTCGAATTTTCACCTCTAAAGAAAATAACTTAGATTTTAGGAATGATAATACTTGTACCATCATGGCAGTAAATACAATTTTATAAAATTAGTTATGAGCTTTAGTATCAAACTTTCAAAAGAATTACATACCTACCTATTATTCGTAAAACAACCGTAATAATAATCCGCTAGAATACCACGACGATTGCGTGTCATTTAGAAACGACGACTTTTTACGTCCAAAGAAAATAACTTAGGTATTGGAAATCACAATAGCGGTCGAACTAGATTGGCCTTCTGAAGTCTTTTCAAGAGCTTAGATTGACTTTACGGGGCTTCTCTAAATGTAGAAAAGTTCTTCGGTCCGCACTTTAAGGCTTAGAAACAAATATTGTTAGGACTTACATACATATTTCTAGATTCTAAGATCTATTTGAGATACAAATTGCTCATGAATATATAAATGTAATAGTTCAGGAGAATACCGCGGAGATTGCGCGGCATTTAGAAATGTCGACTTTTCACGTCTAAAGAAGATAAATTTGATATTAGGAATCACAATAGCAGGACCATCTAGGCACTAACATCAATCTCATATGATTGCTGATGAGTTGTAGTAACTGTCAAAACTTCAGAAAAACTAAAAAGCTATTGCTCATAAATCCATAACCGTAATAATCCGCTAGAATACCACGACGATTGCGTGCCATTTAGAAACGTCGACTTTTTACGTCCAAAGAAAATAACTTAGGTATTGGAAATCACAATGGCGGTCGAACTAGATTGGCCTTCAGAAGTCTTTTCGAGAGCTTAGATTGACTTTACGGGGCTTCTCCAAATGTAGAAAAGTTTTTCGGCCCGCACTGTAAGGCTTAGAAACAAATATTGTTAGGACTTGCTCTGATTCTGAGCTCTGATTTATTTCATTGTGTATGTTATATATTTGTAAATATATATAATCCTTTACTAAGCAACTAATTTATTATTTATTGTGCTACATAAACCATTCGATATTATTAAGTTCTAATATTAACTGTTTCTAATAACATGAGCGTTAAGCGTTTCTGTGTTCCGGTTTGATGGATGTGATAAGAAAGATACCCTTATACAAACTCCACCTTTGTCTCCAGGGATCTGTGGGCCAACTGAGTCCACAGGGATAACAACAAATCTAAGGCCGAACTCCGATAAGATTCTTATCATATCTGGGGTTGATTATAACTGTCCATAAACGGGAATTGCCACATATCAGGTAGGCCTCTTACGTTTTCCACCAAACTGCATTAAACTTAAACCTTCATGGAATATTCCAGTTTTCTTTACTTGTAAGAAATAACCCGTACACAGCAGTGAAATATAAAAAGGGTTGCTATATTATTTTACGTAAATTCCATTATGCCCCGAAGAGAATCGTATAAAATCCCAACTATGAATATTTGAACATAATCTCATCAGTATTCCATTGTTGTATCTACCGAGTTGTTACAAAGGATTTATATATCTAATTCTACGAAACTGGTGACACCAATAAGGCGTATACAGGGCGATCAAGGGAAGATCATTGCCCTTCAAAGAACAAAGATCATATTTGCAAGGTAAAAGCACCCTCAAATAGAGGTAGGTTCTCTGTGGTGTGGTTTGAGTACACATATTTACTGTCCCTAGAAACTAAAATGAAACACCTCATGTAAGAAATGGCCCACACGTCCCACAGACACTGTTAGAAAGGCTGTAGTTATGTAGTGAGTATTACAGCTGTAGCCTTAAAATGAATCGCCTTAAATTCCATTTATTTTTTAAGTTCCTTACCTTCACATTTTTAAATAGTGTGGTCCGAGCCTTAACTTTTAATCAGCCTATCCAAGCCACGTCTATAGAACCTCAAAATGAAGATTCGATATTCAAGAGCTGTTTTTGTACCGTTATCAGAATTTCTTAAGTCGATGCTCCTTTGTACGAGCCATTGAATACGTTTTCGGATTAATTTATCGTTCAAAGATCGATCCTTTTGTAAGTTTATCGGAATATGCCGCCCACTAGCCCCAACCTCCTTTATTGAAGTGTGTACAGTCACCTCCAAAAGTTTCAAAAATACCTATACACCCAAGTGTTACTAAGCGTTAATGGCGGTAGAACCCTTTATGGTTCTAGTTCTGCCTCATAACAGTAACGTTAAGCGTTGCTGTGTTCTGGATTAAAGGGTGTGGTAAGGGAGACATACTTTTCCGAGGCGTTCCAGCTTAGTCATCAGGGGTAGCTGCACATCTGTGGGCGACCTCAGATAGGAATATGTAATCCTATCAGCGGTCGATTACAGATGTCCATGAGCGGCAGTAGCCACTTGCCATCAGATGGACTGCATGCTCGTCTGCTACTCCTAAATTATAAAAAGTAGCTGAAAACAACTTCCACCATAGTTAAATGATCGTCGTAAAGTTTCAAAAGTAGATGAACACTACAATGTCAGAAGTAGCTGAACAAAGACATCCTATTGACGTTAACTGTTTATGTCGTCGGTTTTCAGCTACTTTTGACGCGTTAGTGCTCATCTACTTTTGACGCTTACCGATGTTCATTTTATTATGATGCTGGGGTATTTAGCTATTTATGAACGATTGGTTGTATAGGTATTTTTGAAATCTTAATCTGTTCATCTACTTTCGAAGCTGACTGTACACGAAAACCTCTACAGTATAAGCAATAGTTGTTTTTCACATCACGTTAAGCAATTTGGACCTTTCAATATTCACCAATTTGGCTGCATATCCAATTTTATGTTTGAATATTTGAACCAAATAATTCTGTTTCGGCGAATTGAACTATACAGCTTGTATTGAGCAATGCAATATTTGGATATAAAAGCAAATAAAACATTTCATAACCTAAATAAACCATATTTTTGACCTGATAAAACCTGGCTGCCAATGAACCAGTGCACAGTACTACAGTAGCTGAAAAACTTCACGAAACGGCGATGCTGCCTATCCCCTAAATTTATAAAATTGCAAATAGAAAAGAATCGTGCCTGAAAACGATCTTGAAAACTTTACTCTCTGAAAAGTCAGAACACAAATGAGTAGGTAAGTTTTACATGGTGATCTAACCAGTATAGTTAGACCATGGCAGGTCTTGCGTTTTGGTAGATGGATATGAAAATGGATGCCGGCTGACTTTCAAATAAGGACGACCGTCTTCCCAGGAGTGGCAACAAATCTGCTTCAAATAGAACCCTTGTTCAATCATTGCTTATTGATACCCACGGCCGCATTGACTTACCATCAGATGGACTAAGCTGGAATGCCTCGAAATAGTATGTCTCCATAAATAGGTGTGGCGGTGGTGCCGCCGAAGTCTCAACACAGAGAGTTCTACTATATTTACCTATATAAAGTGTTACCTATATAAAGCACATGTACCACTAGCATACAGTCATACAATAATCCTATTGAGCTTTTTACCATCTACTATTTCAGCTAATCCTCGATTGGATATAGCATGGGATCCTGTCAATCATTGTACTTAAGGGTATCAGAATCTTAAGCCTAAGTGGTCTGCATCGGTATCTTGGATTAAGCTTCGATCTACGACGAAAGCTCTTACGCATACATACTTGCGGTTGAAGCTTTCCACGTGTACAAAGCTTTTGATAATCCTCCGGTCTTAGACCAATGGTATAAATTTCGGTCTTACGAGATTTTTGTCACTATGACGTCATACGATATGGATTTATATAACGTTAAAAGGAAAAACGGCACGAATCTTTTCTTTGTGATTAGATTTAGGCCTTAGTCTACCACGGTGACTCAGTTCAGATTTTTACACCTCTCACACCTTTAGAAAATTCTAAAAGTTTAAAAAAGAAGAAATCGTATGTAAAATACCGACGATTACTTCTACGACGTATAACAAACGACAAATATTTTAATAGGATTGTAATTATAAAAAATGTATCCACACCTGGATCGAACCCTGGATCCTCAACGTGCAAGCTGAATTCAAACCACTAGACTATAACTTACATTATGAAGGTGGTAGACCCTTTGTGGTTCGACTCCGGGTGGTTCCAGCTTAGTCCTCAGGGGTAGCGGCGCATCTGTCGACCTCAGGTAGGAATATCTCACCCTATCTGGGGTTGATTACAGATGTCCATGGGCGGCAGTAGCCACTTACCATCAGCTGGGCTGCATGCTCGTCTGTTACTCCTATATTATAAAAAAAATATTATTTATTGTTATAATATCTTGATACCGTATTAACTACTTTGGTTATTAGCAAAGTATTAGATTTTTAACGTGAAATTTCTCAGTTATTTTCCATTTCTCGATAAACAAGTATTTCGAAGTACCTGCTTCACAATCTTGTAAACTAAGAGGAATAAACACAAGCAGTTAAGAGCACTAATTAAACGCAATTAAGCTTCGTTAATAGCAAATTATCTTAATGAAGTGCTATTTTCGAGTGCTTAGTTGTTAATAGATATTAAGGGATGATGCGACGCACACTGGCTTTGTTTGTACTACCAGCGCTGATAGCAGCTTTGAGCTAGAATTTAATTATTTACATCGTCATCAAACCATTACTGTTCCACTGCTGGGCACAGGTCTCCTTTCAGAACGAGAAGGATTAGGCCGTAGTCCACCGCGCTGGCCAAGTGCGTATTGGCAGACTTCACATACCTTTGAGGTTTTTTATACATCTCTCAGATATGCGTTTCCTCGCGATGGTTTCCTCGCGATGTTTTCCCTCAACTTTAAAGCAAGTGATAATTAATTTATTTCTAATACGCACATAACTTTGAAAACTCAGAGGTGCATGCCTGAGATTTCATTAATTATTTACAATTATCACTTATTGTATGTATGAACGAAAGCGTCATGAATCCATATAATACAAATTTAAAAATATCTAACAGTAGAAGGCTACTGCCACCAATCGACTTCTGTAACTGACGATACAATTAAATTCCTACCTGAATTTAACAATAGATGCTTTGCTACCCCCGAGGACTAAAATGGAAAAGCTCAGATCAGTATCCTAAAGAGTATGGCCCTTCAAATCATAATACACCAGCGCTTAACCCTGCTGTTATTAGGCAAGATAGGTGTGGCGGTGGTACCGCCTAAATAGAACCACAGGGGATTCCACCTTCAAAAGGGCATCTAAGCTACCAGCCAGTACGGCCCCGGGAAGGACGGCGGTATGTGTGGTCGCATACCGTCGTACGCACCAGACGGTGCGGTGAGCGATAAACTCACCTGGGCGGAGCCCGACGGGCAATGCGCTAAGAGGACTCCGGTTGCGTTCCTTTGGAGATCTCGGAGTCCTCTACGCAGCGCTGAGGACGGCCACCGGGGGGGTTTCAGTGCGGTAAGAGTCCCACATAACCCTGTGTCGCTCCCAAGCATCGGGTACCTTTTCAAGGTTTCCCCCTCGTCACCAAAAAAAAAAAAAAAGGTACCAGCCAGTACACTCACATGTTAAATTCACAGCAAAATTTGATATCTGTTGAACTAGGTTTATACGTCTTTGTGAAATTGGAAGAACAGTCACAGATAGAAACTAGTAGTCTCATATACCGAACATATATATGAACGTATCTTATTCCCACGAAGCATGCGGTCGTTCTGATACTGAACATATAAAGACATCGAACGAGACTCCGAGTGGATTCTTAATTAAAAGGAAAGCACGCCAAGAGGCCAGGCAATCTTACTGAGATTGGTTCCTAACCGCACTTGGAGATTTGTTCTATAGTAGCTTTGGCACCGACTCTAAGATACAGTTCGACTACCCTTCTAGTTTAGTTATAGTAATCAAATGGCGTTACTGGTAATTAATATAAATCAAATAATATTTTTACAGAACTCTTTAAGAATGGGTACTTTACCTTAATTTTATTATGTAACTTGAGCGAGTCGTGCTTCATATAATATGTTACAATTAAGTTTGAATATAAGAATTTACTTTAAGTGTGTAAGGCCTCTCGTATTGGGTGTAATTTTAATAGATAGGATAGATGTAATAGTGTGTATAAAAATAATAAATAAATAAGCATATTAAATGTTTAAGAAAACTTTTTTAAAACAAGACATACTTGTAAAAAGTCTTGAGAAAAGCTTGAGGCAATCTACAGTTGCATATATTCAGCGCTATAAACCTTACTTTGGGGTCAACCAAACTAGCCAATACTTGACGGGTTTCCGTTTAAAACGTACCTAAGCAGTTCCAGTTCCTATGACCCCCTATAACAAGAACAATCATCGACACGCATGGCTAATGAGCCCAAACTTAGCAGAACTAACGACTCTTGCCTTGGTTAGGTAATCACCTTCCTTCATTATATTTTCTTGGATTACGTACCAATACGATCACATACAAGCAGTAATACCCTAGTGCTTAAGAAACTTGGCCACTTGATCGAGGGGTCTGAGGTTCAAATCCCAGGCAAGCCTCTGATTTTTCAAAGTTATGTGCGTATGAGAAATTAATTATGACTTGCGAAGGAGAACATCGTGAGGAAACCTGCATACCTGAAAAGTCTTAAAAAAAAGAAGTTTTAAAGGTATGTGAAGTCTCCGGCGGCACCACCGCCACACCTATTTCCACCTAATAACAGCAGTGTTAAGCGCTGCTGTGTTCCGGTTTGAAGGGTGTGGTAAGGGAGACAGACTTTTCCGAGGCGTTCCAGCTTAGTCCTCAGGGGTAGCGGCGCATCTGTGGCCGACCTCAGGTAGAAATATCTAATCCTATCTGGGGTTGATTACAGATGTCCATGGGCGGCAGTAGCCACTTACCATCAGGTGGACTGCATGCTCGTCTGCTACTCTTATATTATAAAAAAAAAAAAAAAAATAAACCAATACACACTTGGCCAGCTCGGTGGACTATGACCTAAGCCTTCTCATTCTGAGAGGAGACCCGTGCCCAACAGTGGGACAGCGGTGGTTTGATGATGATGATAATGACGATCACCTAATAAGTCCGAGGAAGAACAGACAGGAATATTTATCTAAAATAATAGCTATACCTAAAATTTGTTTTCAAAAATGTTTTTCTAAGAGTTCTTACTCTTAATAGGTCATGTTGTAATGATTATTTTAGTGAATTATATTATTTATTTACAATTACAATTATTAAGAACATGAAATTTAAAATTAAAAAGTTATAAATTTACGAAGAACATTTACAAAAAAAAATATTATTTACAAAAATAATTATTATTTTAATTCAATAAAAATCTACTCTTAAGCGAAATAAAAGCATAATTTCGCCAAACTCGCAAAAGTTATGTTAGGAAACCGTGAAAAGAATAAAAGGCCTTAAACTTCGTCAGAAACATTTTTTTTGAGCCGCATTGTGTTGTGAGAATGGGTGGTAAGATACGAACGGCCTCGTGCGCAATAAGCACCGCCATTTTGGCTAACGAGTGGAAACATGTCCTGCCTAACAATGCCATGGAACTGTTCATAAGCACGTAGGTATTATAACTTTCTACTCTGAGAACACAATGGTAACACTAATAGTATTGTGTTTGTAATTTTTATAACAATGCAGGTTGAAGATGGTAGAATGTTTTGTGGATCGATCCTTGAGGCACGATCGCCATATTCATTTCTGCTTAATAACAACAGTGTAGAGTGCTGTTGTGGTTTAGTTTAAAGGGTGTGGTAAGGGAGACACTAATTGGAGACGTTCCACCTTAGTTCTCAGTACTCACGTAAAGGCGTCATTGACTTATTAGCGATTAAATATATAAAAACAAAAATGTTTCCGTACGCCAAATTGTCTACGTCTCTCTTACCAACTCGTAAGGGATATTAATTTAAATTCAACTCACATTGTGTTGTAAAAATGTGTGGCGAGATATAAATTACGCTATGCGCAACAAACACCGTCCATTTTGGTTAACGAGCGGTAACATGACCTACCCAACAATACTGTTTGTAGACACACATAGATACTATGTGTTACATAATTTTTTACAAAAAAAAATCTATGAATAAGTAAAAACTTATCAGTTAATTAAAGTGTTGCCGTTATCATTGACTCACCCGTAAGGACCATGAAAGCTTTAAATTCGAGTCGCAATGTGTTGTAAAAATGTGGTGATATACAAATGGCGTTGTGCGCAATAAGCACCGCCATTTTGGTTAGTTTAGTAAAACTTATCAGTTAATTAAAGTGTTGCCGTAATCATTGACTGACCCGTAAGCACCACAAAAGCTTTAAATTCGAATCGCATTGTGTTGTAAAAATGGGTGGTGAGATACAAATGGCGTTGTGCGCAATAAGCACCGCCATTTTCGTTAACGAGCGGTAATATGGCCTACCCAACAATACTGTTTGTAAACAGATACTATGAGTTACATAGATTTTCACAAAAAACAGACTTTAAATAAGTAAATACTTATCAGTTAATTAAAGTGTTGCCATAATCCCTGACTGACCCGTAAGCACCATATAAGCTTTAAATTCGAGTCGCATTGTGTTGTAAAAATGGGTGGTGAGATACAAATGGCGTTGTGCGCAATAAGCACCGCCATTTTGGTTAACGAGCGGGAACATGTCCTGCCTGACAATGCTCATGTTACTGTTTGCAGACACGTAGATACGCCTTACATTCATTTAGTAGCTTGAATCTTGTTGATTTTAATAAACATTTAGTTCTTAAGCTGTGAAAACTTATCCGTACGCTAATATTGCAATGTAATCAATGTTAACAACCCGTCATGACTATAAAAACGTTTAAATTTGAATCGTATTGTGTAATAATGATGTGATGCACAATAAGCACCGCCATTTTAGTAACGTGTCTTTTTACCCGACTGCCAAGGAAGGGTTATGTTTTTCGCGCGTATCTTGTATGTTTGTCTTTCTTTATTTGATCCGATCTTACAAACGGCTGGATACATTTCGACAGTTAAGGTGTCATTATATTCGTCTCAATGACCCGAGTGTCCTTAGATAGGTGTTAGAAAAAAAACATCAAAAGGGCGAATTTTTGGCGCGAAATAGTGACACATTTAAAAAAAAAAGTTAACGGAACCTATCGAGTGGGGTATCAAATGAAAGTAAATTAAACGTAGATCATAAAAACATATTTGTATATATATAAAACAGCAAGATGACTGACTGACAGACTAATTAAATGACTTTTTCAGTTTTTAAAAATCAAACTACAGCCAAAACCGCTCAACTTAGAGTTCTGAAATTTTGCACAAAGGTTCACTATATAGCGTAAATAAGTACTAAGAAAGGCCTTTTGGAAATTCTACCCCTAAGAGGGTAAAAAAGGGGAAAACGGTTTTTTTGAAATCCTTTAATTTTGAAGCAACTGCTACAAAATTTTGTATTTGGCTTTCTGGATAGGAACAAGGACACGTCTGTTTATCCCCATCCGAAAAATTAACCCCGTAGAGGGTAAAATAAGGGTTAAAAGTTCATTTAAACAATCGTCAATTTTGAAGCAAACACTATGAAATTTTGTATTTAGCTTGTTAGATAAAAATAATGAAATTCTATCCAATACGAGGTAAAATAATGACCGGAACTTTGAATTACTGAAGTTATATATTGTATGGAGCGTAAATGGTGGATTGTTTTTGCGAAATAGTAACACGTTTTAAAAAAAAGATAACTAAACCTATCGAGTAGGATATCAAAATAAAGGAACTTAAAAGAGATTACACATACGTTATATAATATATACATATGTATAACTTATCGAGATGACTGTCTGACTAAATGGGTAGTGTTGCTGTGATAAAGATGCAAAGGGAAACCGCTGAACTTAACAGTGCTGGAATTTTAATCATAGGTTCTTTATATAGCGTAAATGAGCGCTACGAGGACAAAATAGGAGAATATTGTTATAACATATTTTGTTTTTGAAGCAGATACCTACTATGAAATTTTGTATTTGGCTTTCTGGATTAAAATAATAAAACGCCTATTTCTCCGTTTTTGGAAATTCTACTTCAGCTTTTATAGTGCAGTCGGGTTTTTTGATTTTTTAATTAATTACTTGTCTGAAAATGTCTTTAAATGTTTATAAGCATATATGATTTTATATATAAAGTTCTTTTTAATACAATTATCAGTTGCTTTTTTCTGTGTAAAATTAAAGAAATATATAATATGTTAACAATATTAATAACAACTATACAATATTAATAATTATACAATATAATATTTATCAGCATGGTAACTTGCCGTAAAAATTAAATGTAATTACAAAACTGTTGCCTTCCACAAGACACGGTCCCCTTCCATTGTCGTCGTCTGCAAATTTTATGCATAAAGCCAATATTTGTTGGAAATTTTGCAAATATTAGCGGTTAAAATACTAAATTATTCAGCCCTAAGTTTTTTAATGTCTCATGACTGGTGAGGGAAGAAACTTTGTAGACAGATTAAATATTTTCATAGACGCGATAACTTTTAAGTAACCAATAGAAGGTAAGTACAATAACTCAGTGAATTTTCACAGTGAAATTTTTGAAGTGAAATCTTCTATAGGCGCGTTAGACGATTTTTGTTAGGGGAAAATCTTATAGTGAACGCAACTTGGTAATTTTTAAGGTTTATAGCTCGGTTGCTCGGAGTGAGATGTGAAAATCAGATTAATGTTATTAATTTTAATTAATAAAAATATGGAATCCTTACGAGTGCACAAAAACTAAATTTAGTGTTAAAATCTATGCCATGGAAAAATATAATGCAGCTTCCTTATACTTAAAACAAGGTCGTAAATTTGTGTTAACAAAATTGTAAAAGATATATATATTTCTAATACTTAAGGTTTATAGCTAGGTTACTATACATAGGTTGCTCGGAATGCGAATAGATGTGGATATCAGATTAATGTTAATAATTTTAATAAAAAAAAATAATAAAAAAATGTAAAAAAATATATATTATTTTTATCTTTATTACATCTTTCAGCAAGTCATTTATATAGGTATAGGTCAAATAAATACAGCACAAAGCAAATAGCACCAATCTATGACCAGTATTTATGTATAACCTGGTATCTATATTCTCAATACGAGCTGCACGAACAGAGAGGTGGCAGTTTTTAGTGAGCGAATAATATAATTCAACATTAAAATAACTTGTATAGCCAATATTTAACGGAATCTCTAAAATAATAGCGCTATTTTCGCAACTGCGCTGCACAAACAGAGATGTGGCAAGTTTTAGTGATGCGAACAATTTAATTAATAACTTTAGTACAATAACTTTCGTCATTTTAATACTTAGTTAACCTGAAAATAATCTGTATAGCCAGTATTTAACAAAATCTCTAAAATAATAGCGCTATTTTCGCAACTGTGCTGCACAAACAGGGATGTGGCAAGTTTTAGTGACGCGAACAATTTTTCAATTGAAATAGCGCTATAAAAGCGAATAAAACAAATTTACCATACACTCGTGAATGTTGGATGTTTTATGGCGTTTATGTTATGGCGACGAGCTTTGTTTTTTTTTATTCTGAATCACATTCGTAGGCCAATAAACATTTGTTGTGCGTATGGGGTAGTAGGCAGATGATTTACAAAATATATATATTTAATGTATTGAGACTAATGTTCAGGATACATTTAAGTGCTTGTAGAATCGACATTATTGCTTAGATGTATCTACAAAAAAAAATTTGTCAGTATACTCCAGGTCTGACCTTCTTCAAGCTTCCCCCCGATATCCCAGACTATCCCCAGCATTTCCGGCTATCTGGTTGTAAGAAAAATCCCGTGCCCAACAATGGGTCATAAAATATATAAATCGCTTAACACATGTGCACATGAATTAAATTACTTATATTAACACGAAATTAGTTTTTCTTAAAAAAATATTGTTCGTTTTTTAGAACCTCACTACTCTAAAATGTATTTCATAACTAGATGAAAGTTGTAACATATGCTCAAATCCTTCTTCTTATGCGGAAACAAATGCTCTGCATCTTGTTGCAGAAATTTATTGACCGACTGTATAGATATTATTAAGAAAAAAAGATTGTAGTACCTAAAACTTTTTATAAGAAATACACAAAACAATGTAATTATATTGTCACTCGGTTACTTGTACAGTTGATCTTTATCTAAGGCATGTTCTGCAAATCTATTTGTTTCCCCGCTCCGGCTGACTGTAACAGCGGTCGTTACTAATGAAGACAGATTCATCTCCATCGCTTTGCTGTTCTTATAGGACTTTCCTGGAAACCAGTGTTGTGGAACTGAATTTTTAAATTTAAACTCTAACTACTAATTTAAAAACGGTTAGAGATTATTCGTTGCGTAGAGGGAAGTTATTGTTTGTATAACTGTAGAACATATTTTTTTTAATTAAATTATCTTTTTTTTAATTGCATTTAGATTGTTTTATTATCTTAACTTGATTTAGTAATTTAATTATAAACGTAAAAATTTGTGAAAATGGAAGGATGTTTGTTAGTCTTTCACGCGTAATCTACTGATCCGATTTGGATTATATTTGGCACTCAGCTTATGGCCTGGATGAACCCGTAGTATACTCTTTTCTGTACTAAAAGACATTGGCGGAGCCCAGGGTAAAAGCTAGTTAAAAATAAAACAGAACAATAATCCAGATGTACTTATGCCTAATAAGTTCCTGAAAATGCCTATCTTGGAAATATTTAATTCAAGTTTATATTTTCTATATTATTTAGCAGTTTAAGTTGGCGTAGAATTACTCATTAGTCATAAATTAGGCTAGATCGTAATTAATATAAAGTACCTATATTGGTACTTTATACAAACGCGTTAACAAATTAATTATCGACAAGCAGATTTTTTGTCTAAAAGTAAAAAAGTTGAAGCTTAACCACTTAGATTCAGGCGACGAAAATAGGAGTAGCTGTAACCAAATTAAATATAGGTCAGAGAGCTATCGACCGCGGTCTCGTCGCAGACTTGTGCCAAATAAAGTAGTTAAGCCAATTAAAGAATATATTTTCGTAAGAATAATATATAAGAGTAATTTGATAGGTGGTCTATTTAAATTGTATTGGTGTGAGTGGAAATAGGTCTGACAGTAATGTCACTGTATTAGAAACACCGGTAACTGGATAGAACCAGTAATGTTCTGTTAAAAGCAGTTCTGCATTTCGTTGGAAGAGCGTGGATGCCAGTTAACTTACATATCAAGCGACCATCTTAGTCTTCAGAATTAACAAATAACAACGTATCAGTCATCACCTTCTGAAGCACTGGTCTATATGGAAGTGGTTACTTGCGACTTAAATGTTAAAAAACCTAGAGACAAATAAATAAAATCAGTGATCTGTATATTTAAATGACTGGGTTTTTAACAAACTTTATTCACACGATATCGAAGTGAAAATCTGTTATCGAAAAAATATCTGTAGCATCGTTAATCCGTTACAAAATATTCCAGCGACGTTTACACGTATTCATTACAAAGGGTTGTAGCAATGTTCCCAAACATTTGGAAGTAGCAAAGCGTTCAACAACGAAACTTGCAATTAAAAAATATTTTGTAAAAAGCACTCGTTAATGGCTTAAGCAATAAAGCAGACGGGAGCGTAGCGAGCGTTCCCAAAAACTAATTATCGTCGGAAAGAATGTCTCAATCGGGAACAAAGAGGAATTGTGAAGGAAATCATGGGATCGCCACAATTACTATTTGCGATCGCGAACAAAGAAGTTTAAATTCTTTTTCTAGTGTTCCGCGCCGAAAATTGAAAAATGGAGTTTTGGTTGCTGATGCAGTTTACCTGTCAAAGTGAATTTTGATTTTCGTTTAAGAAGCAATGATTGACAGCTCAACTGATGCTAGCGACTTTAAACAAAGCATTTGTTTTTAAGATAACAGAATTAGTAATAAAAATATGTAGTCCACCTCATGTAAAATTACCTTTTACGATATTTATCTATAATTATAATGTTCGTATTGTCAACGATCTAGAGTTCAATTAAATTATTTATCACAAGTTATTAATAAAATAAAATAAACGTTTCCACTCATAGACGCCGGTCACCGACCCCAAATTAGACAGAAGTCATTGACCTACATTGCGAGGGGTAAGTCACAAGTCATATACAAGTATGTCCACCTTACCACCCCTTTCTAACAAGAAAAAAAATTGGTAAAAATAATCTTTACAAATTTGAACCAAAAAGAATAAAGTCTCCAAAAGTCACATGTAAACTATTTTTAACACTAACGACATTTCCGAACAATTCCAGTACATGATTATAGTCCCATAAGTCCACCGGAAACATTATTAGACATTCCGCGGATAGCATAAAGCCTTGCGAGTTGTTATCAATCGCGACAGCGGATTGAAACTTGTAAGCCACAGAGCTGGCTCTGCCCAACTTTTGTGAGGCTTTTTTCTTTGATTGTCTCACCTCTAGCGAACATACGATTTATCGTTATATAGCTTTTAAGCTATGTAACTAAACACAAAGTTGCTAAAATAAGTCTTCATATAAATGGAAAGTAATTATTATTTATTTCTATTATCGCAGCCTAGGTTTGTCTGTCACACACAGACAAGTGAAACCTATGTATACTTAAATCAAAATATAATTTAAATGTTTGTCTAACCAATAGATTGACACCAATGGTCAATTGTGTTGACCCTAGAAAGCATGTAAAAATGAAAAAATATATATTTCAACTTGACCAAATATTGCATTGAGTCTATTATAAATCTGTAGCAAAATATATCTTGTCTCGCTTCTAGCTCCCCGTTTTCGATGAAACACGTCCCTGATAAGTTCGTTTTGCCGACAGATTATACCGTTTCAACTATGAGGATCTGTGCCGGATTTATCCCTTTGTGACTGATAAAAATAATCCGTTTGTATGTCACGATAATTCGGTCTCTTTGCCGCTTGTTACTTGTTAAGGGTCTACGACCTAATCCTCTGATGTTTTATGTTTAATGGTGACTCCTGCGGAAAATCTTTTATCATGATCTATTTCTATTTTATATATATAACTAGCTGACCCGGCAAACTTTGTAACGCCTCAAAATCTATTTATAAAATATAAGTATTTCATATAAAATATAGCCTATGTTATTCGTGGATAATGTAGCTTTCGAGTGGTGAAAGAATTTTTAAAATCGGTCCAGTAGTTTTTGAGCCTATTCATTATAACCAAACAAACAAACAAAGTTTTCCTCTTTATAATATTAGTGTCGATAATATAGGAGTAGTAGACGTACACGCAGTCCACATGAACCTCTGTAATCAACCCTTGATAAGATTAGATTCCTACCAAAAGTCGGCCACAGATGCGACTACCCATGAAGACTAAGCTAGAATGCCTCGGAAAAGTGTGTCTCTCTTACCACGAACCAGAACACAGCAGCGCTTAACACTGCTTTTATTAGGCAGAAATAGGTGTGGCGAGAGAGCCTCTCTGTGGTACGACTCCAGCGGTATTTCGTATCATCAATAACAACCCATTACTGTCCCACTGCTGGGCACGGGTCTCCTCTAATAATGAGAAGGATTAGGCCATAGTCCACCGCGCTGGCCAAGTGCGTATTTGTAGACTTCACATACTTTTCTCAGGTATGCAGGTTTCCTCACGATGTTTTCCTTCACCGTTTAGCAAGTGATAATTAATTTCTAATACGCACATAACTTTGAAATAAGTGAGTATTTCGTATAAGGTAAAATTTATAGTAGGTACCAAAGATCTTATCCAAATGCGAAGGGTAATTTTTTAAGTATCTATCATTATGTGGTACTCGTTGCAGTCCTAGGTTTGACGGATTATTATATGAGGTATCGGTGGATTCGTCATATTTTTAGGCAGTCGGTTTTTCTTTTTTTAATCATTCCCTAGTGAAAATAAATATATTTTCAAACTCTAAATCATTATTATTTTTATTGACGGTCAGACAGACAAAAAGACGTACATTTCATACTTATTACCCTATAAAATATAAGTTATTTTTTAAACATTTTGATTTTATTTGTACCATGTTTAAATCTTGGATATTCATTCCTTTCCATGAAAGTACTCGTATAAATACAGCTAGGATTCTTAATCCACTCATTTGCAGTGTCTATATTGAAGAAGATAGACTTTATTTATATTAAAGTTTATTTAATTCCGTTTGCCCTTCACTGAATCCCGTAAAACCGTCTAAAGAAGTGAAGATCAGTGCATAATTGATATTTGAGAACAGCTTCAAACTTTGTAAGCAGTAAAATCTCTAATTAATTAACGGCAAAGTTCTATATTATTTTTCTTAATCTTTATTTTAAGTATTAAGGAACTTGGTGGAAGTGTTGTGGCCAGAAATCTTTTAGGCGTTTTTTTTGCAAAATTTTGCTTTCAAGTATTTCTTACCTTTTGATGTTCAGGTATTTCTAACGTGATTTTTACTAATTTATTCCAAACTCACCTCATATATTAGAATCCTTCAAGCCGTTTATCCGTGCTAAAGAATTAGACATATAGTCAGCGCCAAACTACAAGTCCACTCTGATGTTGTTGCGAGCAGGTGTAGTCATACAATTTGCTATGACGACGCGATTCATTCCTATATTCAGAGCGGACCAGCAGTTTTACGCGGACTATACATACATTCAAAAAACATTACCTTCTGCAGTCAAGCAAAAAAAAATCGGTTGTCTGTAAAGTCGGTTTACTGACGATAGTTGAACGTGACAACGTCATATGAAAATACTGATGGAATGGTTGCATTTTTCAAAAGAAATTTGTAAAATAATAATTAATTAATTAATTAATTTTAAACTAATAATTTACTTAACACTATCAACATTTATCAATAGTATGACATAACCTATAAACTCAGTTTCTCAACTTTTGTGTCAATCTAACAATTAATCAATCAATCATAGTTTACGATAATGAAATATCAGTGTACAATTATTTACCTTTATTGTTGTAGTTGTTGTAAATGATAAATGACGAATCTAAGCACTCCATATTTTCACTACAGACACAGCTGACGATACTTTAACCACACGTGTGAACTTGTATTGTGACGCTTTCTTGTTTTTCCAACGTCAAGAACGTTCGAGAAAGACAAAGACAGAGACACAAGCATGCGCCGATTCAATGCGCCTAATTCTCTAGTGCTGCGCGCGCGGCAGACCGATCATAGTTGAGTGGGAGAGAGACGCAAGGCATTCGGCGGGCCTCTCTCTCGTTCGGTGACTCATCGTAACGTTACCGGGCGTTACACTTTTTCATAAGTGACTCCCAGCCGCAACCTAATTTAAGACGTTGTCACGTCAAAAATGGAATAAAAAATGTTTTATCATACGAGTACAGGTACAAAAACGTCGATAAATACGAAAACTTCTCTTTGAAAACGCGAAATCATAATATCTAATTATCTATTTAATACGTGTCCATTTCACGACTTCGCTGAATTTCATGTTTAATTACCATTTTGGAGGATTATGAAATTATAAAGCAAACTATAATAAAATTTACATGTGCCGATGCTTATTTCGAGTTCCCGGGAGACCACAGTATTACTAGACGGCAATTAAATTTATTGGATTATCTGAAAAGCTGTAGCCACAATTACTATTTCTTCCAATGCTACTGGATTCGGTGAAACACGGCGTATCCTAGAGGACATAAAGTATTAAAACACGTTAGTACCTATCTGTGGTAAAAACATTTCTCATATACATTTTTTTTATAATGTTGGAGTAGCACTGATGGAAGGTGGCCACTGTCGCCCATGGACATCCTTCATTAACCCCAGATGGGATTAGATATTCCTACCTGAGGTCGAACAGATCCACCGCAACCCCTGAGGACTAAGCTGAAATGCCTGGGATAAGTATGTCTCCCTTACCACCATTCAAATCAGAACACAGCAGCGCTTAACACTGCTGTTATGAGGTAGAAATAGGTGTGTTTGCGGTCCCGCCTGAGTCGAACCACAAAACCAACCTATGAATGGTAAAAACATTTCTCATATAACTTGGAACAGTCAGTCATTATACTGCTCTGGCACATATGTTATTCATCTTTGCCTTAAAGCATAGGTTGCATAAAAACTGTGTTCTGGTTTAATGGATAGTGCGGCAAAAATACACACAACAATATAAAAATACATACACAAGGCGTTTCAACTCGCAAAGTAAAAACGAATGTGCGACCGACATTAGGAAGGAATTTTATCCTAATACAACGCGGTGTAAGAGACAGATGAACGTTCCACATTTTGTCAATTTTACAGGAGAGCAAAAATAGTGTGAAAATTCGCCACTTCCAACTTTACCAGATCATTAATAGAGATAATATACAGTAGTTGAAATAAAACTATATATTAATATATTGTCCTACTAGTAGAGTTTTAAAAATATAAAAAAATGCTTACAAAGACACAATATATATGTTTTTATTTATTCGGTATTAATTTATTAAATATTGAATATACGTTGTATATAGCGGCACGTCGTTTTGCCATTTCATACTATCACATAAAAAACCGATTTTTTATTTTTTGTACATACGTTCATATGACTCTTACACCGCGACATGTCAGGTAAAAAAGAGGGCTGCAAAATTCTAAATGCTAAATTTAGATTTCTGTTCATTGGCTAAATGTTTGTCTGATTGTCTTTATGTACGCTTGATCTTATATCGTATTTTTAATCTAAAAAACTAGAAAATTAAAGTATTCCGCGGAAGTGCCACAAAAACAATTCTGACCACACAAAAAAGGATGCAAATCCTGGTATTGTATACATTCAAAGTACCCAGCGCCATCTGCGGACGCCTCCGTTTAATGATTTCACAGTAATTAGCTTTTTAATGTCCCCTCAGAGGTCGATCAAGGGCCGCCCGCTTTATTGCATAATATTTTATTTATATTTCTTTGTTATTCCCCCCAATGCCTTCCTCAACATGCAAGGCAATTTAGGCAATGTTGACTTTTAAAATTAAATGCTTGCTCTCCCACGGGATGCGTTTAGAATGAACTGTATTGTACATTGAGTTTACTTGACAAACTGGTTTTATACATTTTATTATTATTTATACGCTTATTAAGTGAGTTTGAATTTAATATTGAGAACAAATACAATGTTATACGTCAATAGGAAACTTATTTGTGAACTTTAAATAAAGTAGAATTGTCCGTGAATGATGCAGTAACTATCAAATGTGTCTCATGAAGTAAGGGGCAACTAAAAATTTAATCCAAGAAAACCATATTTACCTGTGAAAGTAATCACCTATTTTGTCCATATATTCTACCTAAAATCAATTACTAATGGTGCACTAAAGTCACTATAGACAAAATTATACTCTTTAGTAAATACCTATGTTATAAGGTCCCAATATTTTCTAGAATTTTCTTACAAATAGAAGACTTTAGAGGTAGTTCACCGCTAAAGTCATAAAAGTGATACTTTACCAAAAAATATATTTAAAGCTGGACGAAACATCTATTTACGGCGTCTCTTTGTACTCCAATAAATATTTTAAATTTTTACGTAAAATATTAATCTTAACTGCATACGAAGCTGCGTTGTGAAGACCGTTTAGTAACAATAGCATAGACATCTGAGTATGTTCAAACGCTTCACTTGCACAAAGCTTCTTAAAGACTAATGAGGCTGAAGGTGCCGTTACGGCTAAAACAAGTTACAAAAGGACACCTTACCCTTGGCTCTCCTGTCAACTTCATATGCTTTATTCTGAACGAACAAGGTTCATTACGGGGCTTAATGATCAAACTCTCTTGTAAAAGGAAGGTGTTTTACCTTTGGAGTAAAGCGGCCAAGTGTTTTAAATTTCCGGACTGTCTAGCTTTGAACCCTATACCTACTTTATGGTGCTCTATATTCATAGTATTATTCGCAGTAAAAGGTGGAAGAATCCGTATGATTTGACCGGGGAGGTACCGCCGCCACACCTCTTTCAGTTCTTCGTTTCGAGGAAAGGGTGTAGATACCGGCTGACTTGGGCGACCATCTTACTAAAATGATAGTATATACATTTTTTTATATAATACGAGTAGCAGACGAGCATGCAGTCCAACTGATGGTAAGTGGCTACTGCCTGCCATGGACATCTGTAATCAACCCCAGTTAGGATTAGATATTCCTACCTGAGGTCGGCCACAGATGCGCCGCTACCCCTGAGGACTAAGCTGTACCCCTCGGGAAAGTCTGTCTCCCTTACCACAGCCTTCAAACCGGAACACAGTAGCGCGTAACACTGATGTTATTAGGTAGAAATAGGTGTAACGGAGGTGCCGCCGGAGTCGAACCACAGAGGGTTCTACCACCTTCCACCACCACAAAATAATATATACACAAGACAAAGATACATCGGCTGCTCCTACTTCCCCTATTAACAATTAGCAACTAACTTGCTACTTACTCTTATAGAAGTAGCAAGTAAGAAGAAAAATAATGTTATCAATATTCGTATATTGATGTAGTGGATAGGATATAAAGGCACCCGTGTAAAATGTTAAATCGAATGCATTTTAAAATACTAAAAGACTTTTTATTTCGTTGTTTTAAATATTCCTACTTCATATCGCTTTAATAAAGTAACGTAATCCATAAAGAAAGAAAGAAAGAAAGAAGAAAGAAAGAAATATTTATTTGTAAAAAATACTACAACATTATTCTTCCACTGTTCTCCGTGGGTCCCCTCGTAGAGTGAAAGAACTCTCAGGCGTGTAAGTAAATTTCCTTAGAAGTTTTCCTTTACCGTTTTACCGTCACCGTTGTGATCGTTAATTTCCAATACCTACACACATAATTTAAAAAAATAAGTGGTGCGTGCTTGTTCTTGCATTGGACTCTAGATCCCCGATTGTGAGGCCATGTTACAACCACCAGGCTATCGCTAGACCTTTTTCTTTTTCTTAACGAGGGGGAAAACCTTCAAAAGGTACCCGACGACGTGGGAGCTACGCCGGGTTATGTGGAATTTTTACCGCACTAAAACCCCCCCGGTGGCCGTACTCAACGCTTGTTGGAGAACTCCGGGATCTCCGACGGAACGCAACCGGAGTCCTCCAAGCGCGATGCCCCGATCGGGCTCTGCCCTGGGAGAGCAGTTTTCGCTCCTCCCACACCATTCGCTAAACCTAATATCATGACAACCAATACAAGTGAGCAGTTGAGTACACGTCAGCATTTCCGCGAACGAAAATTGAAAAAATCGCGACAAGCACTTACTTCATTTTACTTTCTGTTCACTGGCACGCAAAATAACAGGCTATTTTACAGCAGCTATCGTCTCCGAGATAAAAGAGTTCAGTTACGCGTGAAACAATATTCATAAAACGACTTACTGTTTGTAGGCTTACATAAAAACTCGAGTGAGAAGATGACAAGTAATGCTCCGATCGCACGTACAATAAAGTCAGAGATTACTCAAAGGGTCTTTTATGTCGATTGATACGCTCACATTTTATTCGCATCGACATCGACAGTCAAATGCTCAGTTGAATAGCCGTCCATATATTGGAGTGAGAGCAAAGTGTGAGGATACTAATGATGTTTCTATGTAGTTGGAGTTATACCGATATTCAGGATTTTTAACCAAGTGGCTAAGGTACCATAAGGATGTGTAGTCTATCCTTAAATATCAATAAATTTGCTATTTTATCTATCACATCTGTTTCTATCTTATAACAGCAGTGGAATGTGCTGCATTTATCCGAGGCATTAATTCAACTGAATCCTCCGAGGTAGGAACTTTATTGCGGCCAACCTCAAGTAGGACTCTTACGTTATCTGGAGATGATTGCACGTGTCTGTGGGCGACAGTGTTCACTCACCATCTGATACATCAAATACCTAAATTGCAGCAATAGTTACCACTTCGCCACACCGACATATAACTGCAATTATAATCATCATATTATGAACTAGAAGTAGATGTTGCAGGTGCCTCTACAATCAAACCACGTAATATAAAACAAAAACACTTGTAAAGCGCTCGCGACTCATGAACAAATACCCAAATTACAACAATATTAACCAAAAAACCAGACCGACATCTAACTCCGATTACAGTCATTATCAAATTATTTTTGTTTGCACATAAAGAAAGTGACCCTCATGTATGTAGTAACATAAACTTTTACGCTCGCAAAGTGAAGTCGGCGCTGTTAGCAAATTGTTACCGACTGCCTAATGGAAATGCAAATGCTTTCAGCCTCGAACATCGTAACAGTATAATAATAAGATAAAATATATTATAGTGTTATGAGTTAAAAATGGACGTTGCACATGCCTCTAAAATCAAATCACGAAATGTAAAACAAATAAACTCGTAAAGCGCTCGCGATTACATAAACAAATACCTAAATTGCAGGAATAGTAACCACATCGCCACACCGACATATAACTACAATTATAATTATCATCAAATGTGTTTCCGTATGTACATAAAGAAAATTACCTCATATGTACACTGTACAGTAACATTGACCTCACATGGTAACATTTACTTTTACGCTCGCAAAGTGGAGTCGGCGCCGTTAGCAAATTGTTACCGACTGCCTAATGGAAATGCAAATTCTTTCAGCCCCGAACATCGTAACAGTATACTAATAAGATAAAATATAGTGATATAGGGTACAAGTAGACGTTGTAGGTTTCTTTAGAATCAAACCACAAAATCTAATAAAAATACACTTGTAAAGGGCTTATGACTCATGTTCAAATTCCCGAATTGTGATAATATTTACCACTTTACCAAAGTAGTATACGGCTACAATCATGAAATAATTATCATCAAACGTATTTCCGTATGCACATAAAGAAAATGACCCCCATGTATGTAGTAACATAAACTTTTACAGTCGCAAAGTGAAGTCGGCGCCGTAAGCAAATTGTTACCGACTGCCTAATGGAAATACAAATTCTTTCAGCCCCGAACATCGTAACAGTATACTAATAAGATAAAATATAGTGATATAGGGTACAAGTAGACGTTGTAGGTGTCTTTAGAATCAAACCACAAAATCTAATAAAAATACACTTGTAAAGGGCTTATGACACATGTTCAAATTCCCGAATTGTGACAATATTTACCACTTTACCAAAGTAGTTTAAAGCTACAATCATCAAATAATTATCATCAAACGTATTTCCGTATGCACATAAAGAAAATGACCCTATGTATGTTGTAACATAAACTTTTACACTAGCAAAGTGAAGTCGGCGCCGTTGGAAAATTGTTACCGACTGCCTAATGGAAATGCAAATTCTTTCAGCCCCGAACATCGTAACAGTATACTAATAAGATAAAATCGAAACTTTTACGCTCATAATAATTGGTATCGGATGAACGTGAGTTGGTTCTATGATGAGTTTACACATAATTTACTCATTAATGAACACCTTGCGAGAATTTAATTTGTACAAGTTATAATATGAGAGTATTAGTTTCTATCTCCCACACGGGAAGTTTGTTTTCGAAGTATCAGTAGGTACCTTGAAAACAAACTGTTTTTAAAAAAAAATTTTAACAAAAAATACAACCGACTTCTATGTCACTACAAAGTAAAAAATAATTCAAATAAATGTTGGTTTAGTACATATTTCTGAAGTCGGCGCTCATATTAGACACGCTGTTTACATCGTTATCCAACTAAATATATTGAGCGCCGACTTAGACACGCACACATATTAGACACGCTGTTTACATCGTTATCCAACGAAATATCTTGAGCGCCGACTTCAGAAATATGTACTAAACCAACATTTATTTGAATTATTTTTTACTTTGTAGTGACATAGAAGTCGGTTGTATTTTTTGTTAAAAATTTTTTTTCACCCTTTTTAGTGATGACATACTAACTTTTACATTAATACAATATAAAATTGTATAAACGTGATCATGAATGAAAGTAAGGTCTGAATTTACATTGATTGGAACCGCCCGCTCGCAGGGCGCTACCGCGCCCTGCTCGCTTAGTTTTATATTGTCTTATATGTTCCAACCTAACCTAACTAAATAGTAAATGATGAACTGGCTTTGCAATTTCATTAGAACCTACACCAAATATCTTCAAACATAACTCAATTATTCCCATCGATTGAGGAGTTACATATTTTGTCTCCGAGTCACATTATCAGACCCTTAAATAGTCAATGATGAACTGTATTTTCAATTTCATTAGAACCTTCACCAAATATCTTCAAACACAACTCAATTATTCCCATCGGTTGAGGAGTTACATATTTTGTCTCCGAGCCAAATTATCAGACCCTTAAATAGTCAATGATGAACTAGCTTTGCAATTTCGCTAGAACCTTCACCAAATATCTTCAAACACAACTCAATTATTCCCATCGGTTGAGCAGTTACATATTTTGTCTCCGAGCCACATTATCAGATCCTCAAATAGTCAATGATAAACTGGCTTCGCAATTTCATTAGAACCTACAGCAACATTCTTCAAACACAACTCAATTATTCCCATCGGTTGAGGAGTTACATATTTTGACTCCGAGCCACATTATCAGACCCTTAAATAGTCAAAGATAAACTGGTTTTTCAATTTCATTAGAACCTACAGCAAATATCTTCAAACACAACTCAATTATTCCCATCGGTTGAGGAGTTACATATTTTGTCTCCGAGCCATATTATCAGATCCTCAAATAGTCAATGATAAACTGGCTTCGCAATTTCATTAGAACCTACAGCAAATATCTTCAAACACAACTCAATTATTCCCATCGGTTGAGGAGTTACATATTTTGACTCCGAGCCACATTAGCAGACCCTTAAATAGTCAATGATGAACTGGCTTTGTAATTTCATTAGAACCTACACCAAATATCTTCAAACACAACTCAATTATTCCCATAGGTTGAGGAGTTACATATTTTGACTCCGAGCCACATTATCAGACCCTTAAATAGTCAATGATGAACTGGCTTTGTAATTTTATTAGAACGTACACCAAATATCTTCAAACACAACTCAATTATTCCCATCGGTTGAGGAGTTACATATTTTGACTCCGAGCCACATTATCAGACCCTTAAATAGTCAAAGATAAACTGGTTTTTCAATTTCATTAGAACCTACACCAAATATCTTCAAACAAAACTCAATTATACCCATCGGTTGAGGAGTTACATATTTTGTCTCCAGAACCCACTCTGATCCTCATCATATTTAAATGGGACCAACTTGTAGCAATTGTCCACACACGAAATGAAAGGCATTAAAATAGGTTCATAAATGGCGAAGTTATGGCTGTTATATTTGGGTGGAGGAGTTCCCCTCTTTTTCTCCAGAACCAATCGATGGATCCTAACCATATTTAAATGGGACCAATTCGCAGCTCGTCTCTACACAATAAAAAAAGAATTATTAAAATCGGTCCACTAACGGCGGAGTAATTGCTGTACATACATAAAAAAAAAAAAAAAAAAAAAAAAAAAAAGATACCGGCCGAATTGATAACCTCCTCCTTTTTGAAGTCGGTTAAAAAGTAACACTCATATAAATAATCACTTTCCTATAATTTTGAGGACGAACGAAACCCACGTGATGTAAGTTACTATATATTCTTAAATAATATTCTTATACATAAGGATTTTTAACGAATTTTAATTAAGAATACCGACAGAGGTATAAAAACATATATGAAGGTGAAAAATCAAAACTGCGATAAGAGGTCTCATAGTAGAAATCTTCCAAAAACTTGCGAAATAATTCGCGTCGCTCACTTCTGCGATGTGAAACCACAGTAGAATTCATGCCACACAAAATCGCACCGCAGCAATTTGCGTTGCGAATTCGCGCCGCAGTGATTTGCACTTTTCTGTTGTCATCCTAATCCATCTACATGGTTTACTTGTAGTCAATTACAGAAAACAGTGACCACATATCACCAGTGGTGGAAATGCCACAATAAGTCCTCAAGTCAAATCTTTTCGTGTTCAGAGCATCTACCGTATAAAATGATTATTACGTGAATTTTTCAATAGATTACGTGTATCTACAAACGTTAATATATTTTTTTAATAAAACTAACATACTAATTTCTTGTTTCAGGAGTCGATGACACGCACAAGTTCCTCGGAAATGAAACACACACCGACTACTTCAGATTATTATTAAGAGATGGAAATTATTTATTAGTTGGCGGCAGGTAAGATATACTTTATATATTACGAATAATAATAAGGGTCGCAGTAGACTAGCTACTTTTAGCATGAGCCGTTGACGTTTTAGCCACTTTTGGGAGCTAAATGCAGCGATTAATGCTTTATACCATAGACGGAAAACGCCCTTTACAACGATCCAGGTGTTGAGATAGCATTTATACAGTCGCGAATACGTGCGTTTACAATACGATTCGATGCGACCGAATTATCGTTGCAATCGCCAAAAAGCGATTCGCCGTTTGTAAAACTAGCATGTCTGCTGGACTGTAATGGACCATCTGCATGATAACATTTTATCTACTACATTTTATTTTCTATTTTTAACACCAAATTATTTCTTACTGTATCAAAAGCCCAAATAATTAAATCTTAATTTTAAGAAGTTATCAACTTTCCAAGTAGCAGATTGCTGTAAATGTTATATCATTAGTCGGGAAATATAATTGACAGAAATCCTTTTCTAAATTGTGAACTTGTATGTTATTTATTTATTTACATGCCAATTACAACAACACACACAACACACACACACAGCAACACACACAATACATTATATAGTACTTAGAAGTACACTATAGTAGTAGTAATAAATAAGGGTCGTATGAGTGCCAATTATAGGCATGAACAACGTTATGTTATCTTCATTTGTATAGACTAATACTCGTAAAATTGGGCCTCACGTAAAACATTTGTATAGGTATTCTTTGAATCATAAAACAATTTCTATGAATCGTAATAACAAGAGTCAATTCAAATAAATAAAATCATAAAATACTGATAATAATAAGAAAGTTAATGATCGAAATGATCTACTTTTGAACACTTTATTCTAATACTGAAAAAATAAATCTCATTCGAAGTCCCTTATTTTCCTTTTTTCGGCAAGGAATATTTATGAGAATTTATTTGAAACCTCCCAGCGAAATGATTCAATTAAGTAAGTTTATTATTTGAAGTGTAGGAATTTAGGAGCCGTTATATAAAGGCCTTGGGAATGGTAAATTGTATTAAATCTATCCACAAGCTTTATCTCAATGTTCGAAGAGATTTCAAGCGAAGAAATATCTTCTTAGTAACACCTATTTCCTTTTAAAAGACTTGCAAGATACACATTCAAATGAGATACTTGGTTATTTGTTTTTCCAACTCCACTCGAATTCGTTGAAGTTAGGGTACCCTTAACCACACCGTCTGAAGCGGTAAGAACGTGCTGTATCTAGATGGCCAGGGCTGCCACGCTTCTGGATTTATGCGGATTTGTTCAGCTATATAATCCAGCCAAATATTTACTAATTCTTCATGTTTTATTAGACTAATTCTTTTGCACATGCTCTAACTACTTAGATACAAACATTTTATTATTTTTGTTTACCGATACTTTACTTAAAATATTAGGATTTTTTCCATAAAACTGTAGTTACTCGGCAATAAACAAAACTGGCATCAGATTTTAGCGTTGTTAAAACAAATACAATACAGAGTCCTACTTTCCTCGTTTTGAACCTGGCAACCCTACCAGCGTTACCCGAATGCACCTATATCTGTCTCCGTCACACACTACGCCAGCCAATATGGCGGTCTCGTTTGCATTTATAAAGATTTTTGGCTTGTGTTTGGATGGAGGCAAGACGACTTAAAAACACCCCACGCGCCCGCCGGCCTACACTCGCCATTTTATTACAACGGAAGGCGGCCGTATCGATAGCAATTTATCGATAAATGTATTTTTAATTTCCAACTGTCATTATACATTAACGTTTTTTTTTTCAAATAACTTCTGATACAAAACACCTTAAATATTTCTATGTTTAAGAAGTATTATTTTAATACATAAAAATACGTTTAAATGGTAAATTTTTATATTATCCATTAAATACTTGTCATTTACACTTATTTAAAAAAAACAAACAATATAGGTTTATATACGTTTCTTGTTCAAGCTTCTAATATATGACCTTGGACAGCTTAATAAAAGCTCCCTAATAGGCCAATTCGAGCCTTGATAATGTATAGAGCTTTGTGAATTATTCCCAACGTAAGCTTTTCAGGTCGACAAAACGCTTTGTTATCCCCGCCGGTGCTTATTCACGTCTGCTAATTACTTGCTATTCAAAGCCAGACTGATAAACGAGGTGCTAGACATAGATAAGTAGAATAATCAAGCTAGACTATCTATAAATATGATAAAGCTTCTCTTTGCCACAAAAGGCTAACCTATTTACTTATCTCTCATGTTTATTTCTGAATTTACTTTAATGAGATTCATTAAAGATATAAGATTGGAATGAATTTGTAACAAGCGTACGTGTTTGACTGAAAAGACTGGATGAAATCAGTTATATGGACCACATTTTTTTTACGGGATAATCCTATGTTATGCATTGAAAGATATGAGGCAGATTCGTTTTTCCGAGGTCTTATATTTCTGTATTTAGACAGAGCAACACATCAGACATGTTTTCTGAATTTTAGATATATAGATATTCTACAGAAATGATTACATTATATCATACACACATGAGTGGTGGTGACCGAGATCGTACTATTTGATGTTGTTGCTATTAATCAAGTTCTAACCTCCCGAATGTTAGTGTTTGTTTTTATCACATCTTGAAATGTAGTCTGTTAAATTCCTTTTTTAATTACCTTATACTACTCATTATAAGAAGTAACCCATACCCAGCAATGGGACAATATTGAAAATAATCATGATAAACACACAGTAGAAAAGGCTACAGAATAAGAACAGAAATCTTAAATATCCGAGGCGCGTTTCTAGTCATAAGGATTAAATTGTGTATCTCCTCATATTAAACAAGCCGTTGTTTCGCACTTATCAAACCAGAATACTACTCTTAAAATATAAAAAAATCTGCTGATACGATATCTAATCTACGTAATACTTATATCATTTACTTCTACCATCTTTTAAATATATAATTTTATCGACATATCCCGGGCCCATCCCTACGGAAGGGCATACGACACCCCCGCGTGATACCGCTACACTATGCACTGTTTACTCTGACATGGCACGAATAACTCAGCACGCGAACACAACTTGTAACTAGTAATTAGTTATTTTGGATAACAGCTCACAAATCGTGAGTTATAAGAAGCATAACTATTACACGGCATTAACTAGATTATATATTTCCGTATTTCTTGTTAAATTTCTATGGGAACTTCCCCACAAACTGACCTGATTTATATATAATATACGTCAAATATTTGCTAAGAAAATATTTACAGACATATTTACTTATTACTTGCAAAACCTAAGAATTTAGGCTGAATACACATTACACACAATTTATATTAACGCACTTTGTACGATAATTTGAATTATAGATATAATATATATATCTCATACTAGTTTTTCTTCGATTTCGTGTTTTTGAACCACTTAGCTGCGCATGGCGGCTTTGTTCCGCGTTAATTACACCATGACAGCCATTGAATGGCTGACAGAACTGTCAGCCGTTTAAGCCATTTATTGGCTTCCTTCAATTACAAGGCGGTGAGATATCTATACTTATCTATGATATACGAGTATTTCTTTTACTCTGAATTCTTAGAATGAGAACAAAAGTATCGATATAATCAATACTTTATAATATGTCATGTTGCGCAATCCGTAGTAATGTTCAGTAAAATGCTGAGTTATTGCTCCCGCTGGGTTTCTAAATATTGTCTTCAGTATTCATATCTTAATC
Organism: Epargyreus clarus; assembly: GCF_041222505.1. Classification (NCBI taxonomy): domain Eukaryota; kingdom Metazoa; phylum Arthropoda; class Insecta; order Lepidoptera; family Hesperiidae; genus Epargyreus; species Epargyreus clarus. The sequence goes on along the minus strand of NW_027332231.1, from coordinate 5,209,024 downwards.
TTAACCACGGATAAATATAAAATACCAAATATATTAGGGCACATTTATAAGCAGATAAATAATAAGTATTCTATGTACAAACTAATCACACATTACCATTATGTGCCCTCTTAGGCAAAAGAATAAATAAGTTAGCATAGGAATTAATATAATGAGAGTACGTGTACTGACTTTATTCACGAGCGATTCCCAATTTACTACATGTTCTGACTCCAATATGAAGACCATGAGTTATTGCGCAGACAGTCAAGGTCGCTGAATAACTCATAACGTTAGAATGGAAAGTCGAGTGGGATTTTCATTATTTATCGCAAACCCACAAACAAGTGAGATATGTAACAAATTGGACAATATTTTCCACAATGAACGCGGCGCGTAACTTGAAATATTCATCCGTTCTAGCAGAGTTTGCATTTCTTTCCAAATCAGATTTACATGACAATGGTCACGTCTTTGCTCGATGAAATTCTCATTGCAAGAACTCAGCTGAGGGATTTATTAAAGGGAGCAAAAAGGTTGTAATAAAACCAGTGTCGACTCGACGTTTTCGTAGATCGAAGGATCGGAAAAGAACGAGTGGAGATCAGTTTTATTTGCTCACCTTGAACTTGAGCACTTGCGAAGTCTTAAGGAATCTACGAAGTTTTATGTGCAGAAATGTTTAACTTGCCGGTTTTTATGCATCCGATCCGTTCTTCAACACTATTCGTGTTTATATACTTAATTTTTCAATTATTTTAACGCGACAACGGGAGCAATATTTGTATGTATGTCTTGTATGTATGTCTCATGGCACCCAAGCCCAAACATCGCTGAATTTTGAAGCAGCCGCATTTCTGTTTTTTATTATAATTCTCCAGTTTTTTCTCGTCGTGTAACACCTAGTAGATAAAATTTTATGGACTTACATACATACAAACAATAACATAATACAAAATAATCGACTTCACGTAGTACTGTATCCCAACTGGTATTAGTTCGAGATGTTAATAAGTTAAACTGATTTCTTCACATAAACGCCCAATTGCTATAACAATTTGCAAAAAAACCCGAAATTGTAGTTCCAACTGCGACAGTATTTGCATTCGGTATTATTTGAACGAACGCTCTTAAGAGATCGTTAATATGTAAACTACAAAACCGTTCCAATTTCGTGATTCCCTCTCATAACACGAGGAAAATGAAAAAAAATTAGGTCACTGCGACAATCTCCCGAATACAAAGAACAGTAAAAACTGAATTCCAATTAATGCAACCATTGCGGAGTAATTGGTGTACATACGTAGTAATATTTTACCGGTCAGTCGAATTGAGGAGCGTGAAATTTTAAAATTTAAAAATGCAATATAGGTACTCGTATGTATCATTGTTCTGGTGTCGCTGTTAAATGAAATTATTGAAAATAAAATGTAGTAGACAATACACATGATGATACATGTACAAGACCAGTGCACTGTACAGCTCTTTGATATCAATTCTGACCTGTTTATATTTATCAGTCCTTTATCCTTTACTCCTAACTGTCGTTATAATCTGGACAGCGTAAACCACAGTGAAACACATTTTTTTCTAAATTTATGCTTTTTAGTGGAATTGTGTAAATGACGGTTGACTTACATTATTATGAGGCCATCTTAATCCTTAAACTTCACATAGAACCGCAATCTAAAAAAATCATACGATTTTTTAATAATAGTATTGACAGTATGCCCTTACCAAACTACGTTTTAATTCTCCCTTAAAGAGTGAGAAGATAAGATTAGTGTTAAATAAAAGGGTTAAATAGCGTATTACACACATGCTTATCTTTTTTACGTATCATTTCCGGTAAGGACCGCCGGTAATACCGTACCTCGTTTACGGTACGGAAACGATATGCGGTCCGTATTTACCTAGGTGTATAGCTGTATTGTGGCGGAGGACATTATTTCATTTACATTTCCAAAAAATATAGCTTTTGTTATAACGAATCGATTATGCCAAACAGTATTCTGCTCACATACCGCGTATTGTAGCGCCTATAAGGATTTTACTGTTTTACAAATCTTTAATATTGGTCATTCCAAAATTACAACATACAACGCCCATTCAATATCGCTACGCGCGTCTACTCTTCCCGGATCGCTTACTGCAAACGTTATTCTCCTCGCGTCCCGTGTAACACATAGTTTGAAGAGAGTTTTAATACTTTAAAATGCTTTAAAATCGGACAGTCTACAAACATTCTTACATCGCCCATTCAATACCGCTACGCGCGTCTACGGTCCGCTGATTGCTTACGGGGAATGTTATTCGAGTCGCATTTCATGTAAAGCGAACCTTGTACTGCAACACTCTCTACAAGGCTTGTAGAGAGTGTTAATACTTTATAAAGAATTAATATAGGACAGTCTACAAACATTCTTACATCGCCCATTCAATACCGCTCGTAGCATCTACGATCCACGGATCACTTAGGGTCGTTTGTAGAATGTGTTAATACTTTATAAAGAATTAAGTAATATCGGACAGTCTACAAACATTCTTACATCGCCCATTCGATACCGCTCGTAGCGTCTACAATCCGTGGATCGCTTACGGGAACGTTTTTCGGGTCACGTTTCGTGTAAAGCAAACCTTGTACTGCAACACTCTCTACAAGGCTTGTAGAGAGTGTTTATACTTTATAAAGAATTAATACCGGACAGTCTACAAACATTCTTACATCGCCCATTCAATACCGCTCGTAGCGTCTACGATCCACGGATCGCTTACGGCGAACGTTATTCGGGTCGCGTCCCATGTAATGTTATTGTACCGAGTGCTGGGGTCTTTTGTACCCTTTTAACTAAATTAACGTTGTTTCGACCACACGCGCCTCTATGCCGCCTGCTATCATAATTAGGGGGTTATGATAAACCTTGTACGGTTTTGTTGTTAAGGTAGAATAAGCGAACTTGAATCAAATTTAATTTGAATAAATCATAACTTTATTATGTGTTTTAATCTAAATAGATAAAGTAGACTGCGTTACGTAATAGCAATATTTAAAATTTAGAAACGTTTATCTACTAAATTTCAGCTTGTTTACAATATTAAGGTAACAACCGAGCATGCAGTCCACCTGGTATACTTTCCACCAGGTATACTTGCTACTGCATCTGTTATCTGTTATTTAGAGATCGACCACAGATGCATTACTGCCCTTGAGGACTAAATTGGAACGCCTCGGGAAAGTATATCTCCCTACCACGCACTTCAAATTAAAAAAAACAGCAGCGCTCAATGTTGCTGTTAGACAGAAATACAGTCGAACTACAAAATATTCTACTAAAACCATACCTTCACACCACACTTACTCAAACCTGTCAATAACACCTATTACATCCTTCCTTTAACAGTTTCTGAGAAACTCTATAACATAACCTTTAGAACTCTCCAGCGTACATTATACTAGGAATTCTATTTCATTCTAACCTTATAAACGACCACTCTACATCATTGCCTTTGACTCTACTAGCTACTTAACTCATAACAGCTTAAGAACTCTATATGTGTATCATTCTAAACATAATTCAGAATATATTCTAGGAATCTTAATTCATTTATTCAAGTATCAAATGCAATTGCCCGATTACTCAAAATCGTACAATCTGGAACTAGCAGTGATAGCCTACTGGTTGAAACTCAGCCTCTCAATCAGGGAGTCCGAGGTTCAAACGCTCTCTGATTTTTCAAAGTTTTTAGATATTGATTATCACTTATTTTCAGGAAAACATAGTGAAAAAAGGTACACACATATGAGTTGTTACAAAAAGTTCTTAAAGTAAAGTCTACCAATTGTATACTACGGTTGACTATGACTAAATCCATCAGACTCGCAGGGTCAAGTTCCCAGCAGTGGAGCAGTAATAGGTCGACAACGAGACACTCTACAATTCCGTAGCATACTTTCATATATTCTAGGAATCTGAACTTATTCTAGTATCCTTGTAAATAGCCACTTCGCGCGTTATCGCGCCAAGCCGTACTGCCCGCAAATATTGCGAAACTAATCTTCTGCACTCATAAGCGGTATATTACGACGTGTAATGACGCACTAAGTTTGCTAGTAGAAGCAATTTTAGCCTGTTTGCTAAAACTAACAAAATAATTGAAATAAACTTATTTTGTACAAGCCTAACACGATATGGATATTATGAAGATACGAGTAATAGTGGTTTTGGAGTTCGATACTGACAGAATTCTCGGGAATAAAAGCAGGATTTTTAAGGTTGTAGAGACAAAAACCGACTATATATCTCTCTGGATTGTTTCTCAGATTTTAAATTAGTATTCATTTTAAAACCAACTTTTTATCAAATGTCTTACTTATTGACAAACAATTTTCACTATGAAAATGTAACCTTTAAAAGAGCGAACACTTAAATGACAAGTTTAATTAATTATATCCTCACTTCCGGAAATTAATCGTGAATTTATGGCAGGATTTTCCAGAACAATCACATATTTTACGACATGTTTCAAAGAATCTAAATTAAGAAAAGCGCTTATCATGATTATATAAAATTTTCCGTTTGCCAACCCCTTCATAATGTTTCGTAACTTGCGAGCTTTTGTTAATTTATTTATGGAAGATTTTGCTTTTGGTTAAAAATATATATATTAATTATGTATGCAAATAGATATACAAATAATTTTGTAAATTTTCAGTTCGAAAATCAGTTTGCGTATTAATCAATCTGTTAATACTTTTTCCAAAACTAACTTACGATTGCGGTCCATAATCTTGTTTTGTGACCCTATAAAATTCACTAGAAGCCTAATAAACAACACAATATAAACCAGTAGTCTACATAGCCTCTATTTTGGATTCTAAACCTATGGTCTAGTATCCAGAACCATGATATTTCGTAAAAAAAGATATAATACAGGAGAAGAGGGATACTAAATTGTTTTTATTTCATTTTCGACTAACACCAAATAGGGGATGAAATTTTGTAACATAAAAAATTAGGTAGGTTTTTACTATGTTAATAATATCAGTCACACTGGCTTTGACGTAGGCATGTAGATACATTTGTACACGCCTTTACTCCGTACACTTTACATAAATTCTAATCATCTATGTCTGCGTATATTCTAACAAAGACATCCCACTCTGAAATAGCAAATGCATCGCATAGCAAAAAGTGCAGTACGATAGCCGACATGGAAAGTATTCCGTGAATGTGTACCACCCCACACCCCTTTGAAGATGTCTATGGGTTGGATTACATTACTTGCATTGACTGGTATTCTTTAAAAGCTCTTCAGGCTATTTCGTGTTGGAAATGTTTTGAATTTTTCGGAATGTTTTGCGATTGATCGTAGTGCATTTGAGTAGTGTGCGTGCTTTAAAAGGTAATGCTAGACTAGTTGTATCATATTATGCCTTTCAAGACCAAAATTCGCTTGCGTATCTTAATATTAATATGCTTTAACATAAATAACAGGTTATAGCCTAATTATACTGCATATTCGAACCAGGCTCTCCACGGTTTGCTTGCAACGGGTCCTGAAATACTTCGGTCACGTGGCACGACGAGACCCAGACAACTTAGAAAAGTTGATAGTCGTTGGTCAGGTGGCTGGAAAGCGTTGCAGAGGGAGATCGCCAACCCGATGGACAGATGTTGTCAAGAAAACTAGCAACACCACAATCTACAATTGCATACACATTGCACAGAATCGCAATACTTGGAAGACTATCGTAGAAAAGGCTGTTCTTGATGGTCACGACCCTCAGTCATGAGGATTCGACTAAGAAGCCTAATTATAAAAGCCTGGAAGATTATAATACGAATAGGTTGATGTGACGACAATTTCAGTCTGAATAAACAAAAATCTGAATAAAGTAATATCTATATGGGATTCGCCACCACACCAATTTTTATACCATAGCAACAATGTTTGTATTAGTTACTAGAGAGCCCTTATTGGAAGTAATGTATCTGTAATCAACTTCATAGAAGTATCTTATAATAATTTTGAAGTTAGTTATAAATGTCGATGAGCTTCGGTCACTGAACTTACCATATACTTTGAATTTGACTGCTTATGTGCAAGATACACTACACAGGAAATCGCATAAAGTATTTGTTAGTTAATTGTAACAAACCTCTCTAAGTACACGACGTTTAAACAAAATGTTATCAGTAGACACATTTATTCACTGACGCTCCATTCCGAAGACCTACCTTCTCCGGCTGGCGTTCGTGGCAAAAAACGAATGAAGGTAATCATGGCATCAATCGGATTACGAAGTCGAGTCCCGAGGGTGCGGCGTATGCTCTGATTTTTACTCATTTCCTCACTTGCGAGCAAACACGCAAACATTTTCATGATAAAGTCAAAGAGGCTAACTCTTTTACGTTTGAATGCAGTGGCATCATCGCTATATTTATGCCATAATATAGTTGTCGATACTCTGCTACGTTCTGATTTGAATGGTACAGATGTCATCCTGCAAGTTATTCCTTTTATACGTTCAACGGCAGCTGTCTTCGTCGTAAACCCATTACAGTCCTAATGCCGGGCAGTGGTCTCCTCTCAGAATGAGAAGGATTAGGCCATAGTACAGTGTGGTGGCAAAATGCGCACTCTTCACACTGTTCAGACTTCACATACTTCGGGAACTTTTCTTAAGATTACGGTTTCATCATTATAAGACGCACATAACTTTTATTTTGGATTTAAATTCGAAGGCAAAAATTTGACCCGAACTCACTCCGTGCGTCTAGATCGGCAGTCATAACTTACCTAAAATATCCCAGTAGTTTCAACTTGACGTTAAAAGACAGAAATAAGTTCGCTACACTTTAAGCACAGTCATTCTAAAAAGAGTACCTCCTGCCCTCTACATTGCAAATATTTTAGTATTTGTATTTCCAACTAAATTTTCTATAGACTATATATTTTCTAGTTTCAATACATATTCCTGAAGCCAGAGAAAATCCTTTGCGGCAGCTGTACACAAGTAGGTAAATAGAACAATATTATACGTATTCCCAACGCTCTTTCGATTAAGGCTACCAGCGGTACTAAAAGGTTGGGACATGTCTTTCTTTGTCATTTTCCAAATCAAGTTATTTTTTGTACTTGCTCAAATACTCATACGGATATGAAAAGTTCGTGTCAGTTAATGAGTATTTACCAATAAGATTTCATATTATTTTAAGCGAAAGCTACCTTAAAGCGCAAAATGGTTACTACTTTATCTCCTCTAGTACATTTTATTGATTGAAAATAGGAATAACTTGTTTATAGTCAAATTGTAATTTATTTTAATTTAATAACAAGTTCAATTAAAAATTTAAAATAGATTAAATATTGTGATAAGAGAAAGACAATTCCTTTAATAAAAACCACTAAGTTAACCCATAGACAAAGCATACAATAAAATGCATAAGTATATTTCAAGATGAGGCCTGAATTCAATAACGCAAAAATATTATCATATTTATATGAATCCTATACCATTAATATAATATACTTAAATATTAAAAAGCTATTTCCTATTTTATATCATTTAGAAGGTGGTAGAACTTTCTGTGGTTCGACTCCGGCGCCCCCACCGGCACACCTTTTTCTGCCTCATAACAGCAGTGTTAAGCGCTGCTGTGTTCTGGTTTGAAGGGTGTGGTAAGGAAAACATACTTTTTCGAGGCGTTCTAACTTGATCCTCAGATCTGTGACCGACTTCAGGTAGGAATATTTAATCCTATCTGGGGTTGATTACAGATGTCCATGTGCAGTAGCCACTTACCATCAGGTGGACTGCATGCTCGTCTGCTACTCCTATATTATATAAAAAAAAAATCCAAAATCTTTAGAAAGACTTGTCCCTGCTAACACATACTGGTTGGTCCTCTCACATTTGATTAAACAATACAAGAGCAGTAGACGCAATTTGAGGCGATGCCGCCGAAAGTTCCCCGAAGTACCTATTTGTTGTGGCCTAAACAAATAAAGTAGTTCAAGGAAAGTAGATCAGTTAACTTGTTAAGTGCGTGAGATGCCACCTCTATTGTGGGCTTCGTTACAAATTGAGGCCTTTGTGTGGTGACAATACGCTTGTCTTATGGCAAAATCGCTAATTAATTATATAATGCCTGTCATTTACCTCTCTTGATTACGCGATACTGTTAAATGTTTTCGAATTGTTTATTAAATTGTCTGTTTGGTAACGTTTGTGTTGAATAAGTTTATGTAAGAAGTAGCAAAGAGACGTCCAATCCACTTAAGATGGTCCAAAATAATCCAAGTTAAATGATGTCTGTGAAGGAGTTATAGGATAATATAAACGAACTTGCAGGATTAATCACGATATATTACTTGGAATCTGTACACTACATTATACATACACTTGACAGACAGACTGATCAAATCAAAAAGTGACACATAGATATATTTAAAAGTAAATTAATTTACATTGAGTTTATATATGTATCTTCAACACTAGCCCTTAAACCAATATAAATTATACTATGTGTCGCTTTACACTTTAACTATCTCAATACAACATAACAATAGATCTTTAAAAAACAACTAACTTAACCTTTGAACAACTGACTTACAAAATTATTGTGAATTTCTTTTGACAATGGTTTGGTTAATAAATCGGCTAACATTTCCTTAGAGCATAAATATTTTACATCTATAAAACCATCACAAATGTGTTGCCTAATGAAATGGTGGCGAATGTCTATGTGCTTAGTTCTAGCATGAAAGGGTTTATTCCGGAAATCCCCACCGACAAATCCCTACCAGTGGGGATTGTTATTTTTTTTGCCAAAAATCCCCACTAATAAAACGAACTCAGCTAGTGGGGATTTCTGGAAAAAGAACTAACAATCCCCACCAGGTTTTATAGTTTCAAAACTAATAAAAAAAATCGTTAATCGTTTAATTAGATCTTGAAGTAATCATGTCAATATTATAATCAACTTTTATTATAAATTGTTTACATTGAAACGATAACCAAAAATATTTACAACAATTAACTGGATAAAAAATATTTCAACATTTTACATCGTTGTCAGCCAACCTTCTAAAAAGTTTGTGGTTCCATGCCTCTCTCCGTAAACACATACTACTTTAATGAAATCGTCTTTTATTAACAGACTTCCAAAAAGGAGGAGGTTACTCAATTCGACCGTATATATTTTTTATTTTTTTTTTTGTTTGTTCGGCAATTTTTTCACGACGCCGCGACGGATCGACATGATTCATACACCACTGTATGCGGCCAGTTTCACAGGGGGACCCCCTGTGAAACATTTCGAGGAAATTTGAAAATTTTCGACAGTTTTTCCGGAAAATTGAAAAAAAAAACAGATTTCATATAAACTTCAATAAGTCGAGTATTTCTTAACCAATTTCAATTTTCTTGTTTTCATATGGAAGGGTGTTTCGTTGCCGTACTTTCCTACCTTAACATTAGTATGCTCTGATGTGTAGAACTTAAGTTATGGGTGGAAATCATCATCACTGCCCCTTCTTTTTACATATTTTATGACATCTTACCTTCTGCCCACTCAATTCTCATGAAACTTAAAATGAACCTTGAGTATCTAGATTAACATGATATGATGGAAAATTCGACCTTCAACTCTTCAACCCTGGTAATGCTGAAGTCCCTCCTGCCTCAACCATACAAGTTAAGCATTTGGAACTTATGGATATTTAATAAGGTCAATAAGCTGAGATATATGATGAAAAATTTGACCTTTAACTCCTTAGATCTGATGATACAGAGGTACCTCCAGCCTAAACCACATGAATTAGCCATTTAGTACTCTCACACATATATTACAGGTCCTAAGCAGGTACATGTAATGAAAAAAATGACCTTCAACTCTTTCACTCTGATAATGCTGGTGTGCTTCCAAGCTAAACCATAGGAGTTAGCCATTTTGTGCTTTCATATATGTATTAACGTCACTAAGCAGACACATAGGATGAAAATTTTGACCTTCAAGGTCTTAACCCCGATAACTTTGACCTTCAAGTCTTCAATTCTAGTGACTCAAGGACACTGCTGGCCTAAACCACAGTAACTTGACAATTACTTCTTACAAATATAAAATATGATTAATGAATACGTTGTAGGTTTTCTTAACTATTGAATTAAGGTAAATTGGACCGACCCACTCGCAGAGTTTTACCACCTAGTTTGATTCATTTACTTTTCTGTTCCTACCTAACCTAGCCAATAATATAGTATCTCATATAGCCTCGCCTATAGTGATTCGTATTGAATTGGTTAGGTTAGGTTGGAACATACAAGATAATGTAAAACTAAGCGAGAAGGGCGCGGTAGCGCCCTGCGAGCGGGTGGGTCCAATCCGTATGAATTCTTTATACAGTTAATTGTTGTAAATATTTTTGGTTATCGTTTCAATGTAAACAATTTATAATAAAAGTTGATTATAATATTGACATGATTACTTCAAGATCTAATTAAACGATTAACGATTTTTTTTATTAATTTTGAAACTATAAAACCTGGTGGGGATTGTTAGTTCTTTTTCCAGAAATCCCCACTAAGCTGAGTTAGTTTTATTAGTGGGGATTTTTGGAAAAAAAAATAACAATCCCCACTGGTAGGGATTTGTCGGTGGGGATTTCCGGAATAAACCCATGAAAGACAGTATTCTTACATAGTTTTTGTGCAGATTGGTTATCATTAAAAATTGTAACTTTAGATGACATACCTAATATTTCCTGCAAAAGATTACGAAGAAAAATAGCCTCCTTGCAAGTGTCAGAGAGACACATGTACTCCACCTCAGTACTTGACAACGCTACGGTTCTCTGCTTTCTGCTCTCCCAGGAAACTACAGATTTACCGACTCGAAAGATATACCCGGTGTAGGATTTTCTATCAACGTCATTTCTCCCCCAATCAGCATCTGCATAGCCTGTTATTATTGTTCCACTCTTCTCAAAGTTCAAACATAACTCTTTCGTTCCTTTTAGATAACGAAGTACTCTTTTAGCACATATCCAATGAGATTTGTTGTAGCAATTGTTAAACTGGCTCAGATAGCTGACCGCGTGTGCAATATCTGGACGCGATCCTACCGTAATATACATCAGCGATCCTATTAGACTCCTGTACTCAAACTTACCACTTTCATCATTAAGTGATTTTTCAAGTTTTATACCAGTCTCCATAGGCGTCACTGCGGGTTTACAATCTTCTATTTTAAACCTCTGTAAAACTTTCTCAATATAGTTAGTTTGATCTAGGGTTATCTTATCTTTCAACTTACAGATTCTCATTCCTAGGACGTGTCTTGCTGGCCCTAAATCTGTAATTTCGAACTCACTGTTGAGTTTCTTCTTAATTTCAATTACTTCCTGAAAAGTATTAGGTGTTGACATTACCAAAATGTCATCAACATAAAGTGCTATTATAATAAGCTTATCTTTGCTATGTTTATAATAAACACATGCTTCTAATGTTGACCTCGAAAATTTTAACTTGTCACACAAAACCATATTAATCTTCTCATTCCATGCATTAGCTGCTTGCTTTAAGCCATAAATAGCTTTATTAAGCTTAAAAATCTTATTCTCACTTCCTTTAATTTTAAAGGATTCCGGCTGCTCCATATATACTAATTCTTGGAGATCACCATGAAGAAAAGCTGTCTTTACATCCAAGTGTTGAATATCCATATTATATTTAGCAGCTATTGCTAACAGTGTTCGAATACTTGAATAACGAACAACAGGAGAGAACGTCTCATTATAGTCTATCCCGTATTTTTGTGTGAAGCCTTTAGCTACTAATCTAGCTTTATATTTAAGAAGTTCACCATTGAAACCTAGTTTCTTTTTAAATATCCACTTACATTTTACCGGTGTGCGACCACTAATTCGATCAGTAAGTGTCCAACATTTGTTGACAAGAAATGAATTATACTCATCTTGCATTGCCTTTTTCCAGTTGTCTGCTTCTGGACCACTCAAGGCTTCCTTTACTGTCTGTGGTTCATCACCGTCAGCAGTACGTGACATTTTATTGACCATATAGGACAACATAGAATCAGAGTTCATTTCTTGTTCCGCGTATGAACTAGAAGATGACTCCTCTTCCTCTGGAACATAAGTTTTATCCGCAGTATCATTTGAATAAAAACTCTCCTCGCTGTCAGAATCATGTACTGATATCACGCTATATCTCGGTTCAAGCTGAATTAAAGATGAGTCATCAGAATTAACCGTAACTGAGATATTTTCCTCAGTAGATGATTCCTTAGGAGGTTCCTTGTCATTTAAATTGAAAGTCACTCGTTTAAATGATTCTTTATGATTATTATCATCATTTGACACGTTCATAAATCTATCCTCTAAAAATGAAACATCCCTAGCTTTAGTACAGTCCCTAGGGTTGTCAGGGTCTAATAATCTATACCCCTTAGTATCTTCGCAATAGCCTACGAAAATATACTTCTTAGCTTTGGCTTGCAAATTGTTTCTTTTATTTATATGTACATATGCAATACAGCCAAAAGTACGTAAATGTGATATGGCTACCTTTTTATTCATCCACTTCTCCTCCGGAGTGCAGCCTCTAATTGCCAAAATTGGAGATCTATTCTTGAGATAGACAGCTGTGTTTACGGCTTCAGCCCAAAAAGTCTGCCCAAGGTTGGCTTCTCGAAGCATGCAGCGTGTCTTCTCCATTATGCTCCTATTAGCACGTTCAGCAACTCCGTTTTGCTGAGGAGAGTATGGCACTGTTGTCTGGTGTACAATACCATTCTGCTTTAGAAATGTCTGAAATCTAAAATTACAATATTTAGTTCCATTATCAGTACGTATACGTTTTAATTTCTTATTCGTCTGATTTTCAACTAAGACCTTCCAAAATTTAAATGTTTCAAAAACTTCATCTTTCCTCTTCAAAAAATAAACAAAAGTCTTCCTAGAAAAATCGTCAATAAACGTTACGAAATATCTAGCTCCACCAATCGACGTAGAAGGCATTGGACCACACAAGTCAGTGTGAACCAACTCCAAGACTTCTGTCGCTCTATTAAAAGAACGCTTAGGAATTTGATCAGTCTGTCTGTCAAGTGTATGTATAATGTAGTGTACAGATTCCAAGTAATATATCGTGATTAATCCTGCAAGTTCGTTTATATTATCCTATAACTCCTTCAGGTTATGGTTACCAGATCACAAGAACACCGCGCGAATATTAATATTGGATAATATTGAATAATATCTTGTAAAAATAAAAGTCGCCTACAAAAACAAAATACGGCGAATTTTCACAAAATGTCTTCGAATTTTATTTCCTTTGAAAAATTAAAAGGAATGGAAAATTACATTTCCTGGAAATTCATGATGAAGATGATTTTAATACAAGAAGATTTGTGGGAATGCGTAGAAAATAAGGAAGATGATAGTAAGAAACAACAGAAAGCGTTAGCCCGAATTGCTTTGTCTGTTGAATCATCAGTGATTCCACACATACGCATCGCGAAGTCAGCACATGAAGCCTGGACCAGCTTGTCGAAAGCATATGAGGACAAAGATTTATGTCGCAGGCTGGGTCTCCTCAGAAAATTATTTGCAATAAAACTCAATGAGAGTGAGGACATGGAAAGCTACATTAACAAAATTACAGGATTAATCACGATATATTACTTGGAATCTGTACACTACATTATACATACACTTGACAGACAGACTGATCAAATCAAAAAGTGACACATAGATATATTTAAAAGTAAATTAATTTACATTGAGTTTATAAACTCCTTTGCAAAAAAAACGGGCACCTTACACACACACTTTACCTTAGCTTTTCTATGGGTAAATATTATTATATTTTTAGTATGTCATTAGCTTGGATGACTAGAAATTTCTTATTATCAATGAGAATCTAGTTTTTTAACACTTTTATCCTGGTATCGGTGTTTTAGTCAATGTAAACAGAGAGCCGTGTTAAAATGGACATTTTTATGGGTATAATGAAATTAAGACTACGAGTATTTTTATGGTATTTTAATAAAAGAGACATTAAAAAATAAAAATTAATAACGAGTATGACCTCCTCTTGCAGCGATTACGGCATGTAATCGTCTTGGCATGCTTCCCACCAGGCTTTTGATGGTGTCCTGTGGAATGTGTTCCCACTCAGTCGAGATTACACGTTTAAGCTCTCTGATGTTTTGTGGAGGTGGTTGGACAGATCGTACTCGCCTTTTTAGGAGGTCCCAAACATGCTCAATGGGGTTAAGGTCGGGGCTCCGCGCTGGCCAATCCAAACGACGAATACCGACCTCTTGCATATAAGCATCTACGTCGCCAGAACGGTGGGCCCGAGCATTATCGTCCATGTAAATGGCATCTTCACCAATTACAGTCAGTGCGGGTTGTGCATTTTGAGAAAGGATTTCTGTTATGTACCTATGCGCATTTAGTGAGCCATTTTCTATGAATACTATCTCGGTACGATAGTTGGAAGTTACGCCCGCCCAAAACATAACGGACCCTCCACCATAAGGGGTGATTTCTTCAAAACACACATCGGCATAGCGTTCCCCTGGTCTTCGTAACACTCGCCGACGTCGGTCCTCACCATGCAGACAAATTCGAGCCTCATCGGAGAAGAGTACGCTACTCCAGTTACCTGGTGTCCAAGATAGGCAATTTCTAGCGAACCTCAACCGCGCAATCCGGTGCTCACGGAGTAACTTGGGGGCCCGCGCTGGTCGTCGACTACGTATATCAGCAGCTAAAAGTCTTCTCCTCACAGTCCATAGGCTAACTTGTGCTCCTCGTACCTCTTCAAGGTTTCTTTTGAGGTCTATGTAACTGCATTTGCGGTTCCTCAGCGCCTGAGTCACTAAAAAGCGATCGTCTCGCGGCTGTGTGCAACGTTTTCTCCCAGAACCTTGCCTTCTCTGAACGGAACCTGTCTCTTGGTATCGAGTCCAGGTTCTTTGTACGGTTGAACGACTCACGTTTAACCGCTGTGAGACGTAACATTGGCTACACCCCTCTTCCAGCAGCGCTATAATTTTACTAGCTCTCATTGCTTTTTCTGCCATTACGATAGACACAAAGATATCTGTTTTAAGTCACAATAAGGCAGAATTATGCGATAAACATAAATTGTTGTACTAAAAATAACGAAAAGTTACTTTTAGTTGCTTGATAACCTTTTAACCGCAAACCCGCGAAAAGTGTCACAAAATGAAAAAGGGATTAATAATTTAAAAAACAAAAGTTTTGAATTTGGAATGAACTTTTTTTCATACCCAGACTCTTTATTAAGTGCCAGTAACATAGTTTGGCTATTAAAACCTCTGAAGAACTAAATTATTACCAATAATGTTAAAAAATCAAACCCGCCCGTTTTTTTTGCAAAGGAGTGTATATGTAACAGTCTGCCACAAATGGACATATTACTGAACTCCTAATCGTCAACCTCAGACACATTGTTACTTCTAAAAGTTACGTTGGTCCATCTTTTCCTTACAACATCTAACAACAGCAATGCTGAACGGCACTGTTGTTTAAAATAGGTGTAGCGCTGGTGCCTCTAAAGTTAAAGCACGTAAGGTTCTACCACATTTTAGGTCTAAGATCAAATGTAGTATGGTATGATTCTTCTACTATAAAACAACATCATTTCATTAGAAGTTTCAATTGTTTATTTGTATTGTATATTTAGTTACGCAACGTTTGAAAACGTTTTTAACGTCTGATACACTCGTAGCACATCTGTCATAGCATGTCATCTTAAAAGATCTGTCAAATTCATGATCATTTTAAAATCTACTTCTACACATAACTTCAAAAGGGAAAGCACTTCGATCAAACAGAGATATATTCAAATTAATAATATAAGGTATGCAGAAGAGCAATATGACTTTTATTCAAATTTAAATTTAAATCTCATTTATTCAAAAGTGATTCATATGGAATACTTTTTGAAAGTCAACAAACTACCACCGCTTCGGAAGGTGTTTCGCTATGGAGAAGAAGCGGCGCAAGAAATTCCATACGTGTGCATATTTGCATCTTTTAAAGGGTAAATAATATACAATTTTAGATAGTGGTACAAATAATTAATTATTGATGTTGGAACTGGAGTTGTCATGCCATACAGATTTATCATTTAAGTACTGATTTACATTATAATAAGCTTTTTTACATAAAGTTAATTTTATAGTAGATTTAAACCTTTTCTCGGATAAGTCGATAATGTCTTTTGGTATTTTATTGTAGAAACGAATACAGTTCCCCATAAAAGAATTACACACCTTGCTTAATCTTAATTGAGGTATGGCCCGTTTATCTTTATTTCTATGTAGTATTATGCTATGCCTATTATTATTTTTTTCCAAAGAAAAACGTTTAATATTATAGGCACTGTCAGGCAACTGTGACTGCACAAAAAAACACAAAATAACACAAAATAACGTCGATGCGTGCAACATTTTTAGAATAATATTCGCATTTCCTCATCCCAAGGCACTTGTATCTCCCCCATGTGTACATAACTATATATGGCACATTCCACCACTAACATCAAACGCAAAGAAGCTTTGGATTACGATTTGCTCCCCTTGTTTTTCAGTGCCGCCACCAACCCATGGGGATGTTTCTTGGTATCTTTATTAGGATTTCTTGATGCCTTAAACACGGAATACTTTACTATTCGTCTCGCATTCGATTAAATAACTTTATTTAAATAAATAATCTGAAATTAAAGTGTACTAAACCAACGTAAATAACATTTTAGTAAAAAAATAAAATTTCAAATTTTGAAATGTTAAGCGATTTCTCCGCCAATTCTACTAATGTTATGTAATCACTGCCTGCTTGGAATCCTACCTATATATTTTACCACAATTGCTTTTAAAGTATCAAATTACAATGTCTTCTGTGTCCTATCAGACCTTCCAATCAAATCACGGGGACTTTTATCTATTACATTAGTACAATATTTTGTCTACCAATTACAAACATGAATTACATCTAATGTTTAGTACTGAATGCAACTCATAAATATTAAATAAACATTACCAACATACATACGTAATATATCACAATAACAATGTTGATAATCCAAAAAAATTAACTATATTATACCGTTTATTTTATTCCCAAGCCATTAACGTAAAAGATTGTTATAATAGGAGCTCAATTTGTGATTATCCAAATTACCCCTGTATTAGGTACATGCACTATATTTTTGTTATTATTTTAATTTAAACGGGTCACGCTATTTTCGACTGCTGTTGTCTATCGTAACTTTAATGTAATATACCGCGTCAAAGAGGTCACCAGTATTACACGCAGAGGGTCCCGGATTCGATCCCCGCAGATATCTAAATTCTGAATCTTTATTTCTCTCCTGGATCTAAGTATCTGTGTACCAATACCACCCACATGTTTTAAGTATAATATCACTGTATTAACCTCATTATAAATAAATGAAAGCTATCTTACTTAATTAAGCGAATTACTTAACCTGAATTTATTTTGACCATTTTCGATAATACAACTCAATTTAGTCCCTATAGTTTGATCAGGAAGCACCTTCTCTTAATTAAGCTTTTATCTATTATTACAATCTTCAGTTTAGATTTACAACTTAAATTTACCAACTTAATTACACAGACTATCACAATAATATTCAGCAACCAGCATTAAATTAAAATTAACAAATTCCCTATTCATTGTCGTACCATAAATCAGGCCCGCGTCAGCCAGGCTACAATAGGCTTCAGTTATAATACCTATTTTCAAACCTTTCACAATACCTATGTCAAACTAAAGATGGGTATTAGATTGTGTATGTTGTTTATTTATAGGGATTGTATTGTGAAGATAATAAATAAAATATGTGTTTTTTTTGTAAACAAAATTACTAAGAAAAAGATTTAATATAAAAGACATTATTTTAAAGGCGTGCTACCATAGAAAAGCGTGCAACGCACATATGAGCTACTTATAAATCTATCAATCAATATTATAATTGGTAATTGGTGGTCTTGTAAACCAAGGCAAATCCAAATAAATTTCTTACTTAGGTAATTTAAGAATCATGTCTCGTTTAAATAAGTATTATAGGAAAAACCGTACCATTATTAAGGATTTTCATACCATGCGTACCCTGGTCATTAATATGGATATAGTCCATCAAACCAATGAACAATGAAAGTTTGGAGTGGACCCTATGGCAGACGAATCACATTTTTTTACTTACATCATCTTTAATATAACAAAACACTTCACCTATGTAAAATACATGAACTCTTAAAATGAAACAATATTATCTTTATGATGATCAATGCATTTTTTCACTACCATCCAGTGGGTTATTTTGTATTCATTTCAGTTCGTTAGGTAAATAAACGGTGCATGAATGGTTCCCATTTTCAATTTTTACCCCTTTGGAATAACAAGAGTCAACAATTTTGTTCATAAATGTGTAAATTTCAAGTGAAGTGCGATAATTGGGTGTTTTAATAGTTCAAATCAATAATGGAATACTTTGTAACCATTTGTAAAGGTTTGAAAGCTTTTATTAAAGGTACATATTATGTTATCTTGAACTGACTGTGGAGGTTAATAATTTTTAAGTGTATGTACGAGTACCTATGTCTAATTTTTTGGCACGTCGAATAGTTCAAACCGATTGACGCATTTAAATTAAAATATGAGATATCGTTGTATTCGTCTAATATAAGAGAATAACTGTATTTTTAAACAATCGGGTTTTTTTTTTGTATTAATATGTCTGATAAATTTCAATATTAGGTACGCTTAAGCGTAACAGAAGTTATATTACTAATATTTGCTTTGAATAAACAAAAACTATAAGCACAAGTAAAAGATTTTTAAATTACTAAAGTTTCGCAAGTAATCTTGAAATTAATTCCAATTCTTTTTCAGTTTGTTGTTGTTTTCATTGTTCTGCTTAAATTCAACATATTTTATGCGAACGACAATACTAATCATAGTTGTAATGTTAGCAATATCGTAGCATAAATATAGTTGTTAGTTAACATACGAAATATTCAAAAACCATTTTAAAATAAAACCCCGACTAGGCTTACACTAAAGCGTCAAAAATAGTACTTATGAAAAATAAACGATGAATGTAGTTGGGAAACAATGGCAATAAATCTGGCAACACATGAGGCACAATGCCCGTCGCGGCACGCCGGAACTTTTCCAATATCGACACTCCGTATGACAACGCCGGCGACCTATAAGTTCGTATCATTTCATAGGAATAGTACGGCGTTTTAAAACTATTTGTTCCGCGATGAAGTAAGTTCAAATACCTTCGATTTTTAACATGCTTCACTGCAACCATAACTTGTTCGCTCATCCAATCATACGTCCTTACAAATTTTCGCCTTCTTAATATTAGCACAGTAAAAGTATCTATAATACTTATACTGTGGTATTAGTTATTATACATACGTATAACTACTCACCTGCTTTATAAGTAAAAAATACATTGGAGATTTCACGGGTACTTTATTGCCCGGAACCTTATAGGATCAGCAAAGTCCCGTCAAAATTGGTCTAGCCCTTTCGTCGAATATCCACAACAAATAGATAGACAAAAAATTTATTACTTAACTTTTTTTTTTGTTACGAGTAGTTATTGTATTTATTTTTATATGCATATAATAAATCAAGTTATTTGGATAGTCAAAACATAAACTTCAATTTTATTTATAAAAAATCTTGCTTGTTCATGACGAAACACCTTACGAAGTAGTGTTAGATGTATTGACGTTCAATTGAGTTCTATAAAGATCTTCCTTAAATTAAATATACAGGGTGAATTTTTAAAACGGGCCTTCAGGGCCAAATCCAAAACTATAAGGATAAGCGAAAAATGCTGAAAGGAGTTACGAGGCCGATTTTGATAAAAACTAAAACTGCATCATTACTTTTTTAAAATAACTTTTTCCCTAGCCGGGAATCGAACGAGATCATTTTGAAAAAAAATACACCCTCTATATTATTCCACTATCTGATAGTGTTGCTTATAAGGATCAAAATCTGGGAAGTAATAATAAATGGCAAACTAAAGGAAAAGCCTAAATTTTAAGAAAATACATATTTCTTTATATTAATTTGGCAGTTAAGTTCCCGCCATTCATCAATTTAAACATTTCGCGTATTAACAATTTTTTGGCTCAATGTTTCAAATCATTCGAAATGAACGTTTTGTTCTTCAAGAATTTATATCTTTATGTCAGACTTAGTTAAGGTTACTTTTAGGACCATTATAATAGATTTAACTTGCTATGGGCGGAGTTTCGTTTAATACAGATGTAAAATTGACAATTTGCGAGAATGTCTTTTTCGAGTCAAATCCGAGTGATAACTAAACAAAGAGATATAGAAAATTGTATTTACTGTTGAAACGTAGTTATAAACAACAAACAATAACAATTTACTATTTAATCACTTATCTAATTTTATTAAAAAATAAATCCTAAAAACGGCGGTAATTTACTTGCCAAACTATTACTTTCTCATACTAAGCCGTATGTCACGGTTATAACATCGAATAATTACATAGTTGATTAACCAACAAATTCTTCAATGGTATGACTTACGTATGTTTCTAAAGAATTACACATAAATCATTTGTTATGTATAATCCTTAAGGATTAGTATGGCAATGTATGGAAAAATATGTATTTTCTTCAAAATTTTCCTTTTCCTTTAATTTGTCACATAACATTACTTCCCAGAATTTGATCCTTATAAGCGACACTATTAGATGGTAGAATAATATAGAGGGTGTATTTTTTTTCAAAATGAACTCGTTCGATTCCCGGCTAGGAAAAAAGATATTTTAAAAAAATTATGATGCAGTTTTAGTTTTTATCAAAATCGGCCTCGTAACTCCTTTCAGCAATTTTCGCTAATCCTTATAGTTTCGGATTTGGCCCTGAAGGCCCGTTTTAAAAATTCACCCTGTATTTAATATCATTTAAAAACCCCGATGAACAAATATTTTACACACATAAAACGGTTGTAAATACCTACACCTAAACTTTTCCAATATGAGCGACCGCCCGCCATGTAAATGGCCCAAGATGGCGCCACGCATACATCAACCAATCCACGTGAACGCCATTTCACAGTCAAATACTGATGACACACGAACTTGCTGCATCTCCATCTTATTTTATTTCAATTGAAAACTAAGTTTAATATTTCTGTTGTCTTAAATTTTAAAATTGAACTGTCTGTCTGTGATTTTTAAATCGTTTTCTTAAGCGCATATGGTTTTTTGCACAGAAGTAATGCATAATACGTTTTATTTTTTATTTTGCACGTTTGGTTGTTCCCCGTATTAATTCTTCATATTGGCTGAACTGATTTTTAATGCGGCTTTAGTGGCAGAAAGGCAAATTTTTAAAATGTGGTTCGGGCTAATGTTTATATTAAAAATTTAAGGAAACTTAAGATACTCTTTAGTTGTATGGCATACATTTAAGAGATCTAGCGTTCTTTTGTAGTATTTGTATCACTTAACTAATGCATAATCATAATCAACATAAGTTCATACAAACTATATCATGGACAGAAGTTAGTACTAATATAAAATAGAAATGACATTTTTGTTAAAATATTTTACAGCCATTATATTAAAAGCTGTTCAATTTAAATTTTATAAAATGATTACACTACAAGACTTTCTTATAGCATTTTTTAAATAACGAGTTTCTATTTTAAAATATTAATATTTAAAATATTTCATTTAAACCACCAGAGCTGAAGTAGATTTTTGTGTCATAAAAATAGGGCGCAGTTCAATTATGTGATTACTAACGCCTGTGTTATTTGATATAATATAAAATTATACAAATAATAATATAGTATATTATTATTTGTATAATTTGCTAACTGAAAAATGTAAAGTCCTCTCCTGTACATAGTGTTCGTGACGTAGAACCCACATATGGTAAATATTTTACTATAGATCGTATTTTGAATGTGATTTCTAAATTTTGTATAGTTTGTTTGTTTGTAATTTGTAAAAATTGTATTAAATATTAATAAAGACTTAGTTTAAAACTTCTTTCTAGCTTCTCCTATCCTATGTGTCGACAAAGAAACAAAATTTGTGAATTGGACATCAGTCTCTAAAATCTAAAAAGATTAGGTCAATATACCTCCTCAAAGTCTGCCTAACTACACTTCATGCCGGAAGACGGAACGCTACCAAATTCAAAGAGTAGCTATTACTGTACAATCTTGATAACTTTGCCATGCGTCGACCGTTTCCTGACGACGTGGAGGCATCCAATAACGTTGTCACACGAACAAAGCAGCCGGTAACGTTATAGCTAGAATACATAAACACAGGGTTGCATCGTGACACGTGACACGGCACGACGTCCCAACGTTTTACGTGCATCGTAAAAAATTACGTCACGACGTCGTGTTACGGCACATGACTACCATTTTCTTAATGTCAATAATATCATAATATTAAGAAGAGCTGCAGAAAATTAACAGTTCATCCATTTGTCATCCATCCTTCATGAATGATAGAAAACAGTTTGAGAAAAAAAAAACCCATGCACATCGTAGATTTTCACGACACGACATTGTTTGTCGGACTACGTCACAACATATCGACACCAAATCGTCTGTATGTGTTTCATCCATAGGTAACAAATACTGGAATACAAACAAAGTCACGTTCAGATATATTCGTATGAGTAGCATTGCACTGGCAAGTGCAAGGGTTAGTATGGAGCACGTGCCCCAATGTCCTATTGATATTGTTCTAAACGGGACTCGTAAACTTTTCCAATATCCCCACCGTGGAGCGCATGCAAACACATGCATGTGTTACAGTCGGAATTCGGCGTTAGTAAAAAAATCTTTAAGCAGGAAAGGCGCTCAAAAATCTTATTTGTAAAATTTAAAGAAATATTTACAATTAGTATTAAAGAATTATACCTTTCAATTACATTAAAAGTAAGCAGTACTCAGTATTTGAATAGTTATGCTTTTGCTTCAATTTTACTTTTAGTCCTAACAGATTATTAATGTAGTTTGTATATAACTATAATAACTATTCTATTTTTAAGTTTAAACGCTTTTTATATGCTAATAGTGTTTATTTTTCATACTTTCTTATCGTATTTATATTTACATTTAATTCAGAAAATATAGGTTCTGTTTGCAGAATAAATACGATGGAAAGGGTCGCGTAGCTATGCAATTTGTTCCTTAATCCACTATTATTTCTTTTATACGGTTAATAATGGCACTTTATATAAGGACTTCTACTGTTTTAGTAAACTGTATGAATTTATTATTTATTTAAATAATTCCTGTTTTTATACTATATTTATTTATAATCCGATACCTTATTAACCGACTTAATTATGTGCTATGATGTTATCAATTCGTTGAATGCATTTTATAGTTATTGATGTTCAAAAATTGTTTTACTGAGAATCAACTTGGAATAGAATATTTTGACTTTGATTTGTGCCCGTTATTCATAAGCAATCTATCCATTTTTTATAGTACTACTATCTTCGATCAACCCTGGTATTCTCGATCGAAGACTACTATAGATCCAAAATTGGAATATCTCTTGTAGGCAGAAAATCACAAATGTCGATCTTTGATACGCAAAAGATCGTATATTAATAACACGTTAATATTGCACGAACAACGTCATTTGATTGATACATCTTCGTATCTCCAGAAGACAAGAAAAGTCGACCCAAAGGAATTAGCGGGAATGAATTGTTTCAAATAAGATTCCGTTTTTACATTATGACGCCCGGGGGTGAATCCCGTCTTCCTACGTTAGTTTTGTACTGATTACATGAACGCCAGACCAGATCGAAGGGGGATTTGTTCTATACAGATAAAGTCACTTGTTAGTCTTGGTTACGCCTGTAATTTATTCTTTCGACAACGTTGTAGTCTCCCCTACTGTTTCGCTACTCTCTTTTATTGCACACAATGGGTATGACTTGTTTCAATATGGATTAGAATCGAAAACGGCGGGTTTTATTTTGTTTCTCTCTCACATGTAATAAAAATACTTATATGAAGAAAACGGGAAATGTAGACCTATATCGAACCAATAACGCATAATTTTGTTTTATTATACTTTTACCGAACATGTCATTTTACTTATATAAATAGAAGCGTACAAATACCTTAGGACCAAAGACCTCAAGTTATCAAATTTAAACCAAGTGCGATTATTGTTAAACAACTGACCCTTTAACAAAATATTTACAATGATTAGCCTTGGTACCAAGACCTCCAGATTCAATTCAAAGCCGGTTAGCCCACAGAACGACGAATTTAGTAACTTATTCTGGGCTTTAGTCTGAGAATGTTCTTGAAACCTTGATTCACTTCTATTAATGAACTTTCGTACCACATTGAAGAGTTTAATAATGAATAAACGGCCAATCCATTGTTCTATACTTTCATTTAATTCACACAATAAAACAATGTTTCCTTGTCTCCACCCACGCACAGTATCAAAATGCAAAAACAAAATTATCACGCACTATAAACTGCGAATGATATACATATCCGCTTCGCCCTCAAAAGCCGGCAGAATTAAACCAATAATATTATTTAATATGTAAATCTCGTTTTAAAAACGCCACCGTATTTGATGTTTTCATTTCGTTTCGATCATTGGGTGTGTTCGTCATGTTTATTGATGAGTGAGACTCTGATTGGCAACTGCGCCGGTTTGTACGCGGGAATTAATGATGTGCCAAGTCGGCTATTTTTGGTATTCGAATACTTTATTACTCATAAAAAAAGAATCGAGTTAGGACTCGAGTCCAGATTATCTACAAAGTGTTAGAGTTAGAATGAAGTACTCGAGTTTTTCTAAGATAAATTCCAAAATACACAGTCCAAAATAATCAATCACAATCACGAAATCTCACTTACTAAACAAAAATAAACAAGTTTTAACTTGCACAATTCCTGCTGTATTCACTCGGTTCCCTATATAAGGTACCTAAGACTCGAGTCAGTATACGAGTACCTTCAGTATTCGAGTATCACTGGTACTCGAGTAAGTGAGTCGAGTGAGTATTAGTAATCGAGTATGCGAGTTTATGTAAGTACTCCAGTACAAACGAGTCAACCTGACTCTAGCGGGACACATCTCTAGCGGGAATTCGTTTAATACTACAAACTGCACAATGGGTACATTTAATTGAATTCTTTATTTAAACAAGCCGTAGATAGTACGGTATCGGTTTGCTGTTTTTTTTACGTGCCTGTCGTGTACATCATGGTACGGCGTTACTTTTAGTATCGGTTCCCGTTTTGGCGATTGCATCGGTGCTGCATCACGTTATGACTTGCTGAGTTCGATCGTGGTATCGATAACGCATTTTTTAATGATTGCGTTAATGCTGCATAGCATTTTCTGTTCAACAATTGTTTTATAAAGCGTCTAATAGTACTTAGCTAATGACGCTGCTCTTAATCGTATGTATCTAGCTTCCGAAAAGCAGGTAAATCATCAATAACCGATATTAAAAGTACATGGTGCCCTTATAGCCACTGCACCCTGATATAATTAATAAACTGAATTTAATAGTATGTCAGTTAGCGATCGCTGGGGATGTTTAGAAAAGATCATGTGTAATTCCGTGTTGCCAGCCACGCTATATTGAACACAGAGGCGAATACCTACTGCTTACATAAAATAGTTAACATACTTATCATACCCAAAACACTTATGTACAAATTTGATATTTGTTGTATCTTTCCAAGAAGTAGAACAATCAGCAAATGTAATAATTATTAGAAAAACACAAACATACTCGTGATTTGGATCATCAATCAGTGTTGGTTGGGTGCTTCGCGGAAATGGAACGAATAGACAAAAACATGCGTCTTTGTTGGATAGATGGCGCTGTTTTTGGCACATCGTTTAAGATGGCCGCCATTTCTCATTGGCGGGATAGTAATAGTTAGTAAATCCTTGTCTAATAAGAAACAAAAAAATAAAAAGATAAACAAAATCAAGTACTTATTAATTTCTGCAGAAGAAAATGTTTTTAAATATTATCAAAAAACAAAATTAGGTTATTCATAATACGATTTATCGAAAGTAACCATTACCCAATGGTCAAATTGATTGGATCATCACACTTCGTTAGCACGATAAAAAATATACTATGCATTATGTATGGGGTCTTGTTGCCACAAATTGCCTCCCCTAGCATTTCTGCCAAATTACAGGCCCTTCGCTTCTTTTATTCGAAGCCCCTGCTAAACTACGGAAGAGATGCATCATTGTCACACAAAGCAGGGACCGAACGAAATCTTCGACGTTTTGTATAATAGAAAGTTGTCTATATAATAATGACATTATGTACGCTGTTACGGTCGGGATGACCGTGAGAAATTGAGATTTATTTGTTGATGGGATAATTAGTGTATCCCACCGCTGGGCTGTTGCTTTTTCCACATTTGATAGTAACTTAAATACACCAACACCACTCCAATCAATACTCCAATATAATACAAATTGGTATTACTGTTTGAGTAAAGATTGTAATCCGTACTAGCAGCATTTCTAATAATTTTTAATATCGATCGTGTTAACGCGTTTACGTTATTTAGGCCGAAACGTAGCATATCTGCTGGGACCCTATCATAGCGCTTACTTTGATAATACAATGAAATTCAAATCTTATATATAAAATTCTCGTGTCACAATGTTAGTTACCGTACTCCTCCGAAACGGCTTTACCGATTTTCACCAAATTTTATACGCATATTCAGTAGGTCTGAGAATCGGCTACTATCTATTTTCATACCCCTAAGTGATAAGGGTTGTTCACCCTTAACATTTTACTTATATGGCAACACAACGCTTGCCGGGTCAGCTAGATTCTATTTATAATTTTGTTACTTGACAGGTCAAAATCAAGTACCTACCTACTTGTTTTTATTGAGATACTCGTATGTAGATATATTTAATAATCTTGATTATAGCGATATCAAAATTAAATTCAATTAATTTCAGTTCAAAGATAAAGTTCCATTTAAATTAATTTAATTTTGACTCAGACTAAAGTTAGTCTGTTATATCTCAAAACATAGCGTAGGTAAATCATACCGGCCATTCAAAATGTTGTAATTGAGAAAGTTTATGCCATAATTTCTTTGTGAAATGTCTCAAATGTCTTTATTAAAGGGGAAAGTATTTCTAACTTATAAGTATAGTAGTGTTTGCGCTTGGTTTAAAAATGTGACAAAGTGGATTCACGAAACTTGCTAAGGTAGCAACGATAGCAAGAAATATTGTTATGTGTTAAGATAGATATACTTATCCGAGGCGTTCCAACTCAGTCCTCCGAGGTAAAAACGCATCTGTAGCCGCCTGATTTGATTCCTGCCTATGCTCAGACAGGAATCTAATCATATCTAGGGTTGACCGCAGATGTCCATGGTCGACAGTAGCTACTTACAGGACTCGTAGAACTTAAGCATTATATCAACAAGGTTAAAAAAGGTGTTTCCACTTGTTTATTTTCTACCTCTATTTCATAATTAAAACACTTGCAACATTACCATTATTTGATTGAACATTTAAACATCTTTACTGCATAACTTAAATTCAACGTGTGGAACTGAATCTCTCTTTAATAACAATATGTTTGTTTCAGAAATGTCGTGTATAACCTCAGCCTCACAGACCTGGCAGAGCAGCGGAGGTTGATGTGGTATTCATCAGAAAAAGACGTACAGATGTGTGTCGTCAAGGGAAAAGATGAGGTAAGTTTATTTTGAAAATCGGACATAAATCTTCTAAATATATATAACTCAAAGGTGACTGACAGACGTTGTGATCTATCAACGCACAGCCCAAACCACTGGACGGATCGGGCTGAACTTTGGCATGCAGGTAGATGTTATGACGTAGGCATCCGCTAAGAAAGGATTTTGATCAATTCTACCTCCAAGGGGATAAAATAGGGGATGAAAATATTACTTCGTAATGCGAGTGAAACCGCGGGCAAAATCTCGTATAACATAAACATTTTAAACATTGGAATTGTAGGCACTTTTTCAAACTTTTGAGTCTCATAAAGACTTAACGTACAATATCGAATATACAAGGCGAATTTTTCAAATAAACCTTCAGGGCCAAATCTGAAACTATAAGGATTATAGAAAAATGCTTAAAGGAGTTACGAAGGCGATTTTGATAATAACTAAAATGGATCATTTTTTAAATCTTATTCGCTAGCCGGCATAGAACGAGATTAAAAAAGCCCCACCATCGGATAGTGTCGCTTATAAGGATAAAATTTTCGGAAGTAATGATGAATTACAAACTAAACAACTTTATACTTATTACTTACCAATTTTACTTCAAATTGTAGATTTAAAATAAACAATAGCTTATGAAGAAGTCAAGCGCGAGTCTTGTCTCTGAATACCGGAAAATTAAACTGTCAATCGAGCGGGGATCGGTGCATTTCTTGACTGAGATGCGTTCTATTTTTGCCGTATCATGTAATGACACCTAAAGTGACAATTTCGTTTTGAATTTAAATACTTTATTTAAAATATTCTTTATTGATTATTAAATTGTTGTTGTTACCCACTTGTTAAGCGGGTACTGGATATCTATAATGAATTAGATAGGATAAAAGCACTTCCACTTTCGAAGGTGGTAGAACACTTTGTGGTTCGACTCCGGCGGCACCACCGCCACACCTATTTCTGCCTAATAACAGCAGTGTTAGGTGCTGTGTTCCGTTTTGAAGGGTGTGGTAAGGGATACAGATTTTTCCGAGACGTTCCAGCTTAGTCCTCTGGGGTAGCGGCGCATCTGTGGCCGACCTCAGGTAGGAATTTAAACTTATCTGGGGTTGATTACAGATGTCCATGGGCGGCAGTAGCCACTTACCATCAGGTGGACTGCATGCTCGTCTGCTACGCCTATATTATAAAAAAAAAACAACTTCCAGAGGTCAGCTATGCTTCAAGGTCTATGTCTCTTCTTTACGACACACTTAAAACCAATACAGTAACGCTTTACTCTGTTGTTATGAGACAGAAATAAGTGTGTTTGTGGCGCCTCCGGGGTCTCACTACAAAGAAGGTTATTTTTATTGTACTTTTGTATTAAACAAATTAGTCAAGTGAGTAATTACAAGCCACTTAAGATACATAGATATTACCGGTAGGTACCTATAAAATGATTGTATGAAAACAAAAGTCTCTACCTAATACGAACAAATTAAAGGAGAAGGGAGGATAAACTCATACATTTCTCCATTTCAAACCTCCCCTACAGCACAACCTTATTCTAGTTCGCTTAATGAGTCACATTGCAGGTAGAAATAGGTAGGTGTTGGATCTTTTATCTATAGAGTGCACATTGTTTAATGAAATTATGTAGGAAAATCAAGCGAAACTGCAAGGATCTTTGATTTCGATTAGGACTTACTTTTGACTAGGACTTTTACTTAATAGAACTTATTTAGGTTAAACTTTTTTGTTTCAATTTCTTCAACTCATTTCTGGCTTTGTAATATAATATAAATATTATTCATACATATATATTAACTATAGATTTGAGGTCTTGAAGTCTTTTTTGTACCGCCAAATTTTCTTTCATCTTGCTCATCCACACTTTACCGTTTCTACTTTTTTGGAATTAAAGTGATCGTAATCCACCATTTATCGCTTTTAGAAACCTCATAGAGAACTATCAAGGTACCATATTTCCTTCACGTATATTCGAAGCAAGTCATAATTAAATAGCAAGGCGATTTCATAAAATCAACGGAGCTATCAAATTCCAACCCGGATTCGTACTATATTGCATCTCAACGACTATAAAAACTTTGACAGTTCTGATAGCATTAAGATTTAAACTTAAAAAAGTAGTCATTAAAACTACCTTTGAGAATGGTAGATAAAACTCGACGCCAGTCTACCTCAACGGGAAATATTAAAACATTGTTTAATTGAAGAAAGCTGGAAAAGTTATAAGAACATTAAAATAATGAAACGTGTGCGAA
Source organism: Epargyreus clarus (assembly GCF_041222505.1). Classification (NCBI taxonomy): domain Eukaryota; kingdom Metazoa; phylum Arthropoda; class Insecta; order Lepidoptera; family Hesperiidae; genus Epargyreus; species Epargyreus clarus. The sequence goes on along the minus strand of NW_027332231.1, from coordinate 5,178,920 downwards.
ACTATTCAAGCGAACCCATTTCTTTTACGATCCAAGCTCGTATTTCTTGTAGACGAGAATTGAGAAAATTAAGGCTCTGCCAACTCACGTCCTGTTTTACGATTATGGTGCCTAATGAGAAATATTTATTGGTGTTAATATATGGAACGGTGATATTAATCTATCCTGTAATATTGAGTTTTGTGGAATAAGTAAAAGATCGCTAAAAATAACGTAAGGAATTACTCACTAATACGTGAGAGCCCCATATATATTCAAAGATGTGTAAAGTTTATTAACCAGAATTTGATTAATCATGTTACTTAACTGTTACTAAATTCTTCCTTCTAACCTTCTAAATCCAAGACAACTCTCCGTGACCATCTCAATCTTAAACAAGCGCGACTATCTCTGAACCAATCCTTGAACTAGAGGTTGTTCTCTGCAGCACTAGAAGTGATCCGTCAAGATTAGAATTAAATTATTATCCCATTCTTGAACAATATTTTTTTTTATGTATCTACTTTGAACTATACTGCCAAACACAATAGTCTAAAGTAAGACAAAAAATGTGTCAAGTGACTATTTGACACAATTGACTAATTGTGTTGAAAGGGTTAAGAACCCCTGGTCTAGACAGTAAGCGCTATTTAGGGTTGATATTGATTAGAGATATGCCAACTCGGCCTTTGTCGCATGCCGATAAATAGCCATCGTAAGCTGGTATTAAATAGCCCATAACGTAAGCTGGAACGACGCCATTCTCCGGGCAATAGTGTTTGATTAAATACGTTAAATTATCGTTTTGGGAAATTAATCGGTAATTTAAAAGTCTCTTGCGTTTGCTCATTTTTATACGCGCTTCATCAGTTTAAGTGTGGAAACCAATACACGTTTCCTGGAGGTAATTACTAGTATTTCTGTAAAGTTATGTAATTTATATAGTGTAACTAGCTGACCCGGCAAACGCTTACTGAAATTTTGTGAAAATCGGTAAAGCCGTTTCGGAGGAGTACGGTAACTAACATTGTGACACGAGAATTTTATATATAAGATTAGTCTACCAATATGCAAGCAGATGCGTGGTGATGGTAAAATAAACCTCGTTTAATTCTTAAAAAGAAACCTGAGCAAGATCTAACTATCTAACTATGGAAGCGGTGTAACGTGGGTCTAACTATGGACAGTTTGTGAATTGTTATATTGCAAGTCTAAATATTTTGAGTGAAAAAAATCATATCAAAAAATACGTTACTCTATGTAGTGTCCTATTATTTTATCTGATTATTTTTAGCCTAAAATGTAGGGATTTTAGCCACTTTATTGCAAATATACATATATGGGCTCGTTTGAATAGGATCTTAACCACACAAACAAAGAAGATTAACTAAAATGCCTCCAAATTCACATCCTAAACAGGGCTTCGAAAATAAATATTTGTAGAGTGAAATATTAATATGTTCGCGGAAAACTTGACGAGTTTGACTCCGATAAAAATAATATTGTGTAAACACCAGACGTTCTGGCCAGTAACCAGTATTCAGGGTCGATATTGATTGCAGATATCCCAAACTCGGCCTTTGTCGCGTGCCGTTAAATAGCCATAACGTAAGCTGGAACGGCGCCATTCTCCGCGCTACAGTATTTGATTAAACACTTTAAATTATGGTACGTTGCAGGAAATTACTCAATATTGTATGTTAAAAGGTAGAATAGTAAAGGTAACAATCTGAGTGAATTAAGGGTTCCTCTGATTTTTTAAAATGATAAACGGATAAAAAAAATCGAGGAAACCGCCTAAGCCTAATTTAGTTGTCCATAAAGACTTAAGAACAATCTACAAAGTCATCAAACATACATAAGGTCTTCATAACCTATACCTACTACGTTCTGGACAGTAGACGGTATTCAGGGTCGATATTGATTGCAGATATCCCAAACTCGGCCTTTGTCGCGTGCCGTTAAATAGCCATAACGTAAGCTGGAATAGCGCCATTCTCCGCGCTATAGTGTTTGATTAAATACGTTAAATTATGGTACGTTGCAGGAAATTACTCAATATTGTATGTTAAAAGGTAGAATAGTAAAGGTGGTTATAATCTGTGTGAATTTAGGGTTCCTCTGATTTTTCAAAATGATAAATGGATAAAAAAATCTAAGAAACCGCCTAAGCCTAATTTTAGTTGTCCATAAAGACTTAAGATCTTTATAGATTATATAAAGACATCAAACATTCGTAAGGTCTTCATAACCTATACCTACTACGTTTTGGACAGTAGACGGTATTCAGGGTTGATATTGATTGCAGATATCCCAAACTCGGCCTTTGTCGCGTGCCGTTAAATAGCCATAACATAAGCTGGAATGGCGCCATTCTCCGCGCTGTAGTGTTTGATTAAATATGTTAAATACTTCACAGGAAATTACTTAATAATTCAAAAGTATGTTAGAAAGATGGTTATATTCAATTTGAATTTAGTGTACGGTAGACTTTTCAAGAGCATGAGCAGAGAAGAAACATTTTGGAGGAAACCACCTAAGCCTAATTCAGTTTTCCATAAACTCCTCTAACATTCATAAAGTCTTCAAACCTATCCTAATCTATCGTGGTGGATTAGAACCCTGACCTTCTTATCCAGAAAAATCCCGTGTGTTTCGACGATGAATCGCCAGACGTTCTGGACAGTATTGGTATTCAGGGTCGATATTGATTGCAGATATCCCAAACTCGGCCTTTGTCGCATGCCGTTAAATAGCCATAACGTAAGCTGGAACGGCGCCATTCTTCGCGCTATAGTGTTTGATTAAATACGTTAAATAATGGTAAGTCGCAGCACTTTCAGGAAATTACTTAGTAATTTAAACGTAAGTTAAAAGGCTGCATAGTAAAATAATGTCACACAGGTACTATGTACTTCGGATTTTGGTACCTTTGATTTTTGGAAATGATAATATGCGTTTTGCTTTAACGTAAACAAAAATATCATAAGGACGTACAAACCTTAAATATTGACTATAAAGTTTTCAAACATATGTAAAGTCTGCAAACCTGTTCTAGACCAATATGGAGATCCATTTTTTTTTTTATTCTGCAAGGAGCTTTGAGCCAGATTGCTGATGGAAGACCAGGCTAACTGTACATTAAACTCTATTTAGGGTTGATATTGATTGGTGATTTTCGAAACACGGCCTTTGTCGCAGCCTATTAAATAACACATAACGCAAGCTGGAACGGCGTTAATTCCTGGGCTATAGCGTCTGATTAAGAATAAATAGGTGCGTGAAATAATAATAATAGCTTTCCTCGGTGGTAGAGGAAAATACTCCGTAATTTTAAGTTCCTAAAAGAAAAAATACGCTTTTTACTTACTAATTATAATTTACTTACTAATGTAATTTAGCGTTGGTAAGTAAAATGATGATTTTATAGAAGTCATGTACCAATAAGGAATTAATTACGAATCGCTATGAAATTCTGCATGTCTAGGATTTATCAAAAATCCCAAATTTATCTGTTACGTACTTAGTACGTAGTAGTAGTAGTAGTTTCTTTAAAAGCACGTTGAAAGTCATCTCACCCAAACATAAATTCATAGTTTATTTCTGACTGAAATCTAGAACCAGAAAACTTTCGTTCTCCAAAAAATTCCCACTAAGTTGTCTTTAGTTCCAACTACAAAATCGAAACCAAAATATATCAAAACTTTTATCATGAGTCTCGTGAATTTGTTAATATCTGTTGACATAACACGTCAGAAAGTTTCAGAGTATACAAATTACAAAGTAAACACAAGTAAACATTTGTTTTGAGTTTGCTTAGGCCTATATTCGGCTCATAAATTCAATTTGCAATTTTATATGAAAGATGGACAGTCTTCGACACTACTGCCCCACTACTGGACACAGTGTTGCTTTCAAGTGCTGCTGGCATGCTGTTTAAGTGCTTACACACACCTTTGACAGCTTTATATTGAAGAACTTTCAGACGTCTAATTGTCCTCACGACGTATGTTTCAGCTAAGCCAAAAAGATCGGTCAATTTTCGGCGGAAACCGTAACCTTGACCGAAACCTCCTTTGTGGCCAAAACTTGGCAGAAATCGAAACCGAAACATCAGACGACCATTAACAAACATACATACAACTCGAAAAATCAAAGGGCACGGGACTCGAACCTCTAACCCGCTGATTCAGAATCCGTATTTCACAACACTACACCATTTCAGTATTCGCTTAAATTTGCACGCAGCTTTATCTACCGACGTCCGCACTTCCCATTTCGGTTCCACACTTGTTACAGTATTTGACCAGCGGGTTACAACATTCGAACACCGGCAAATACTCGACGACGAATCCGAAATAGAATTCAGTAATGTCGTACAGCGTTTGTATTGTTGGTAACATTCTATTCACAAAAACAATATTGCATTTTTTTATTAGAAATTGGAAAAAAAATAGAAGTTTGTAAATAAAAGGAAAATATAAAGACCGACTCTAGTTGTCAAAGAGCCGATAATCTTTTAGCAGCTGAATAGGTTTCCTTTATACATAGAGATAACACTATATCAATCATAGAAGATAAAAGCAAGATATCAACTCATCTTTTACTCAACAAAAAGTAAATAAAAATAGGATAATCCGTTTAAGAGTTACGATGTCACAGGCAGACACGGAAACACGTTAAAAAACAAAACTCATATTTTTCGTCGGAGATTGAAAATATATAGTATTCTCTCGAATTTGCACGCAGCTTTATCCACCGACGTCCGCACTTCCCATTTCGGTTCCACACTTGTTACAGTATTTGACCAGCGGGTTACAACTTTCGAACACCGGCAAATACTCGACGACGAATCCGAAATAGAATTCCGTAATGTCGTACAGCGTTTGTCTTTTAGAGCGTTCGTGTTCGGAACCTGCAGCCCGTTGTTGCGTATTTCATACTGTTCTGTGCAAGTTTCCAATTTGTGTTCCTAAATGTTGCCTGAGTTTTGCTTGGACGTATTTGTGTTGGTAATTGAAAAACAGTCGGCCAATTTAAACGGTGGAGCGTCCGCGAATTCGAATTGAGGGAAAATTAACGTAAGGAAGAATTGTTCATGGTTCGCTTGTGGTGTCAACACCGTCACACTTATTTCTGCTTTATTGGTAATACTGGTGTTGAGTTGGTGTGTTCTGGTTTCAAGGAATGCGATAGAGTGGATTTTCCTTCTTAAGGCATTCTCGCGGAGTCCTCAGAAATCTCAACTTATCTGTAATCAACTCTAAAGCGCCTGCCCCATTTGAACTGTTTACTTATCTCCATTGGTGGCAGTAGCCATATATTATCATGTTGACTGAATGCTTATTTACTATCATACCTTCAAAAGATGCAAATGAGTTCTACAACCATTAAAAGGTACTAAACATAAAATAGAAAAACAAAATGTTTTCAAACTATATTTTAAAATTATAATTGTGGTAGCAAAAATCATACTATCCTTTGATTTATTCCTACATAGATAGATAGATTTATTATTGCATTTTAATATTCTTCTCCTGAAGTTTGTCGCAAGAACACATTCGTTCGCTTTAAGTCTACGTAACACCGCACAACCCAGGCATAGCTTTGAGCGATGTGTTTGCCGCATTATCACTCGTTTCATTTACATGTGAGCTCGCTTCACCCTCACCTTAATTTATTCTACCCCTTAATGTGGCGACGTGACGACACAGTTTTGTTTCTTGATGTAGGTGAGCGCTGTTTTTCTTTTTAGGCCACGTACCCTAATTTACATATAATTCATGGACACTCACAAAGGGAAGGGAAGCCTGACACGCTTACTTGGAGAGTCTGAACTTTGTTTGCACTAAGTTAACTGTATGTAGATGAAACATTTGTAAGAATGCCGACTGTTTTACATAACAAATTGCTGTTGCTTACTAAATGGGGGCGGAAAGCTGTAGATAAAATTCTTTCTACATTATTACAATTGTATGTCAAGAGGTGAAAGTTGTAGATAACATAAAATTCTTACTTGGTGTATTTAGATTTATATGTCAGAGGTGGTTCTTCTGAAAGAGGGATGTTATAGTTTTCCACAAATGCCAATTTTGGATTGGACTTTTCTACTTGGAAGCAACTGCCCGCCATTTCTTGCCGTGACTGCATTTACATTTCAGCTATATGGCTCATATTTTTTCTTTTTGATATCAATCCAATTGTTTATTTTCTTTCAGTGCTTTGTCTTTGACAAGAACTGATGACAAAATTAGTTATCGTTTGATCGAATCGATGCTATCTCTGACAGTATTTATTTGTGGCTTAAGTCGTTGTAACTAAGTCTTCGAAGTTAACAAGGCACCTGTAACCGCCTTTAGTCAGGACTCTTGTCGTTGTTACAAAACCCACGAGCAACAGATTTCACCAAACCGCAAGTAGACCGAATGTACCTTTATTACACAATCTTTAATTTATCTATTTAAAATATACTAAATCCATAAATATTCACCACCACAAATATAACAGAATAATTTATTCCTTGCTCATCCATGTACTCCTGAAAGCTCGACGTTGCATCATGGCTCAGTGGCGGCGGGCGGCTGCATGCTAATCAGGCGCCTGAGCACTGGAACGTGCCGCGACTGTGCGCCGCTCCCAAACTGATTTGTTCGCTTTGGAGTAGTTCACAGGTTTTGTCATATATTTGTCAATATTTCCATGTATATAAATTCCAAATGGATAAATTGACTAGAGATGAAATCACAGGCCTATATTTGTTTTGGGATGAAATCAACGCCCATCTAGACACTCATATCGTATTTAAAATTGTACGAACATACTTTAGATATAAAATGTGTCCGTGGACCAAACTGAAATGCGTCATAATCTCATCAACTTATTTTTTTACAAATGCCCATGTTAAAAAGATGATTCATATCACAACGTTGTAATTATATGTCCCATAGAATTTGTAGGTATGGGTATATCATTCGAGGTCAAGTGATCCAGATCGTCAAGGAAATCTTACTACTTTTCAACTTTCAACAGAATTTTTTATTCCTTACTGGGTGTACTCCTGAAAGCTCGACGTTGCATCATGGCTCAGTGGCGGCGGACGGCTGCATGCTAATCAGGCGCCTGAGTACTGGAACGTGCCGCGACTGTGCGCCGCTCCCAAACTGATTTGCTCGCTTTGGAGTAGTTCACAGGTTTTATCGTATATATGTCGTATTGGATCATATCGTACGCAAAACGGATAAACTTAAACATACTTGAGATGTTTCAATGAGAATATAGGCCCCCGTATATTGTACCGAGAATTCTAAAAGTACGCAGGAATGTTTCATACTACTTTCTGCCTAAATTTCAAATATTGATTACTATCAAATCGACATTTGAAATAGTGAATTCCAAGCATTTTATTCATTAAATCTGTTCTAAATGCACATATGATTGATATAATATTAATCTAGGAGTACCTAAACGCACCTAAACCATGAGGATTCTTCCACTTTTCAACTCCCAAAAAATATACCTTATTTATAACGTAACTAACTAGTACCCCAATCATTAATCACAAATAATCACATTTATCCAAAATTTATAATTAAAGGCCAATTTGTCCATCAATATTCATGGGACTAAAATAACATTTTATATTTTCAATTAGCCAGCCACACACCAGATTGTTCGTAATAGGCTTAAAAATTATCACATTGAGAGAAATTATTATTTCATTCGCAGTGATTATAGTAAATGAGCAATGACAATTCCAGTTGAAAAATATATCACCAGCGCGCTTTAAATATACATTTAATATACGTTTAAATGTGGTTTATCGGTTTGAATGTAAATATTTTTCTGTTACTTTTTGGTTAATTACTTCGCTAATCATGTGAATATCAAATATATCTGTTATTTTTGAAGGTTGTAGAACCCTCTGTGGTTCGACTGCGGCGACAACACCGCCACACCTATTTCTACCTAATAACAGCAGTGTTAGGCGCTGCTGTGTTCCGGTTTGAAGGGTGTGGGAAGGGAGACAGATTTTTCCGAGGCGTTCCAGCTTAGTCCACAGGCGTAGCGGCGCATCTGTGGCCGACCTCGAACCGTAGGAATATCTAATGCTACCTGGAGTTGATTACAGATGCCCATGGGCGACAGTAGCCACTTACCATCAGGTGGACTGCATGCTCGTCTGCTACTCCTACATTATAAAAAAATAATCTGAATTAAAATTGGTTAAAATATCAAAACTAAAATACTTTTCATTGAAACAATTGCGTTTGACTTCCAACTCTGAAAGAGTAATTGATTAATGATGTTAAAACCTTACATCGTGTAACATATATACGACATACACATTGTTTCAGCATATATAGGTTCAATCAGCCTGTACAGAACCACTCTATCGAAATAGGATTACTGAATGGACATATAGAGGCGTATCGAAATGCAAATGTAGAGATGCCTGCACAGTATAATATAGAGACAATAGAGTTACGGCTTTCCTCTTCTTTTAATACTTTACTGATGAAATCCTTTACTCAAGTATATAGATTGGTGGAATATGGTGTAGCCAGGTTGAGGCCATTTACTTTTGGGTGTTTTCAAATCACCCATAAGATTCATTTTTTTCTACCAGATGATAAGTGGCTACTGCCGCTCACGGATATCTGCAATCAACTGATTATAACATTAGATTCTTTCCTGAGGTCGACCACAGATATTACTACTCCTCAGGACTAAGTTGGAACGCCTCAAAAAGTAAGACCGAATTTATACATTAACTATCAACTTCCGTATGCCTATATCGAATTATGCGAGCGAAAACTTCCAAGCCATTGAGTCCATCTGAGCCCCTGTTTGTCGATAAAAACCTCTCAAATATAGTCGTTCCGTAACATCCAAACTTAGGGATGTACCTTTTGTCTCCTCAAACATGTCCTATTGGTAGGTTCACTATAGTTTTTCCTTTATTAATAATATCAGAATAGGTGGTGCCTATTTTTATAGACTGTGCATCTTTTGTAGCGTGGAGAGGCACTTTAATGTAGGGTAATACAACAGGCACTCAAACTTAGTCCTCGTAGTTAGTGAATCATTTGTGGTGGTGATCGAGCTCATGTATGAATGCAAGTTTATTTGGAGTTAATTACAAAAATATCCAGGACTACAGTGCCCACGTACTTCACACCAAGAGAACTACTGCTCTTTTTTTACTTTAATAACGTAAAAGTTAATTTTAAGTTTGGAAACCCTACAACAGCCAATAGCGCCGAAGACAGGCCGATTTCTCGTGAAAGCAAACCAAATTGCTAGTGACATGAGCTCCAAGAAAAACAAACCGTTTTTCCTGTTCCGTGTTTACTCAACGTATTTTCGCTTAGGATACGTTTTTGTGCACTCTATATTTTTTTAAGTCTGTGGAATTTGCGAAGTTATAGATTATTGACTATTTTTTACGAAAAGAGGCAAACTTTATTTCCTCGTTATTTACCAAGTACCTGCTCGAATTTTTGAGCAAAAACCAAATCGAATAAATACTGTGTTAAAAACATTTATTACGACTTTTTTATGTTTATTGAGCACTCGCAAGACATGACATATTTTATTTTATACTGTTTATGTACCTAATTTGAACTGTATTTTATTTATTACTAATAGGTTTTAGTAAACTGGGTACCTACATTACTGTTATTCAAAATGATATAGGTATTATACATATTGAAATAAACAGCCACTTACTCTTCTGTTTATTTCTTACACGCTATTAACCAAGTCCCTTAATATTATATTTGCAGGAGAGCTGCCAGAACTACATCCGAGTCCTGGTCTCCTTGAGTCCTGGACGGCTGCTGGTCTGCGGCACCAACAGCTTCAAGCCGTTCTGCAGGGAGTACAGCGTCCAGCGGGACTCCTACCACATGGAGAAGGAGAAGTCTGGCCAGGCGCTCTGTCCTCACGACCCAGAGCACAACTCCACGGCTGTTTATGCTGGTAAGATATTTAAATAGCTGTTTAAGATGCTAGCATACAATTTACCTGATGTTATTTGGTTACTACATGTGTGAATATCTATAACTAACTCTAAAAATGCGGACTACTTAAAGTCATATACATCCTTAAAATACCATTATTAAAATTGAACTAATTATTAACTAAATTTATCAAAAATGTAAAAGACAATGATTAGTACTAATTTATTTAAATTAATCGAAGAATAGAGATACATTACTTTTGTAAAAAAATGTTTAAAGTTATAGAACTTCTTAAAAAAATAATACTTAAAAACCGAATATGTCCGCAGTATTCTTATTTTTAATGGAACTGAAACATTAGCAAATTTTAAAGATATTTTAAGTGCTAAAAGTAGTCTACAAATTCATTTCAAGTCTACCGATTAAAATGCGATAAAGCTGTATGCTCACTTGCCTTTGTAACTTAAGTATTTTTCTAATTGAATCGCGAGCACAAAGGGGGATTTAACAAAAAGATGATAATATCTCTTGGTTATTAAATTTCATCACAATGGACTGTGTACATAATCCTGCCTACAGACCACTGCTTTGTTGACTTCGCAGTTGACAGAATTTAATAATAATATATCTACCAAAAGCTCGCAATCCGCTTTAGATGTAGGCACTGTAAACATAAATAAGGGAATAAAATATTTTTCGGTTAAAATATTTACATATTTTGTATAAGTTGAAATGAGAGAAGATAAACCTTTAAAACAAAAATGACTACTCTAATAAGCTTACCTAAATTAGTAAATAAGAACTACTTTTCCAAAAACTATGTCCATATTTTTCAAAATTTTATTTCGTTTAAAAATATAGGTATGTAATATGCTTATTTTAACGTTCAATGTCTGTAGATTTAAACAAGGACCAATACATAGACGAATACAGCGCACAAGTTGAACGGTTTAGTAAACATTGAATAACCAGTCATGTTACGGTTTACAAAATAGTATTTTGACAAATTTTCAGCTATTCACAATATGTATTATTTAATGGGCAAGCACCTGTATAATCCGCTACAATGTGAAACCATTAATCCACCCAGTTGGGTTATTAACCAGGGTTCCATATGTGTACTAATTCGACCACTAATGAAAACCAATTATGGTCGTAACAGCGCAGCGCTAACAACAATTAGAAACAACAATTTCATACATTTACAATATTTAGTACATTTATACAAAATATTCTAACATAAATATAATAACATTTATGTATTTATCACACTAAAATTATTTATTTAGCTTAAATACCTACCTAATAAAACTCATAGATACAATTGATGAAATGTACTAATTGGACCACAAATGAAATCCAATTGTATAGATACACAGCGCAACGCTAATTGTAACTAATAACAACATTCATTAGTATTTTCATCATATAAATTGGCAAAGCCAAAACATTCAGTACGTTTTTCTCTTTTCCTTGTTGTGGTTTGATGTCTCATTTTTAATATTATGAACCAAAAATTAACGTTGGCAAATTCATAATAATTGTTTTCTTTTAATCCAAATGAATGATGGTGGATCATTGGGCGAATAATAAAAAATCATGGTATTTGAACTACCAATTGAATTCATTTAAAACTATAATGGTGCAGTGCAACAACTATTAATAACACATTAGCCTATTCAAACACTTATTCGATTTATGATAGCTATACACAACTAAATAAATTGTTGATACAGTTAGAGTTATTTAGCAGGATCTATAGATGCAAAGCCAGGCTCTAATTGCAACACTAATGGATTCCGACTTTAGCCGTAAAAGCGCAGCTTTATATAAATTAAGAATAACGTATCGTATTTTGCACGAAACTATTCTTGCTAATGTAATATTTAAGTTAAAGTAACTCCGCATATATCTGCAAATTGTGTAGCTTTGTAAGTGATCTATGAAGTTGGCAATGTCTGATACGGTCGGAATTTCAATGTATGACCGCTGATGGTAAGGATTTCATTCGCGCTTCCTTACTTCTGAGGAGATGTTAAGCGGTTCATTTCGGTTGTTATTATATACCAGGTTTTAAATCTCATTCAGAGAAAAGACCGTGGTTTGGAGTACAACAGTCATGCGTTGACAACTAATGAGCAACAAAAAATATTGCAGTAAAGTAAAGCGCTAAATATATTGTACAACACTATATCTGTATCCCCAACTAAACAGTTGATCCAGCTCAGTCAAAGCTATTTAGCAGGATCCATAGGTGCAATAGCCGGTGTGCACTAATTCGACCACTAATGGAATCCACTATGGCCGTAACAGCGCAGCTTAATACCAATTAAGAACGATGTGTCGCATGTTTGGACGGTACTGACTATTCTCGTTACATATTGAGTTTAGTATTCAAGTAACTATTGGAGTTTAAACTACTGAATATGTGAATATAAATCGTTTTTTTTTCAGGCATTAATTACTTGGTTTAGATTTAAGAATTCAACTTGAAGTAAGGTAAAGATATACTGAAACATTAAGGAAATCCAAAAAATAAATTGTTTCTGTCTCTTAAAACACATTATTTTAATTAACTTACCGTTATTATAAGTCGTATAGACAGAAATAAAATTAATAAAAAAATAATAATACAAAAAAAACAGTAAGTATACGCGACGAATAAAGAAGAAAACCTATTGTCTTTGGGAACGCATTTCACACTTCATATTATTGTACAATCGTACATTGTATAAATTTGATAAAGGGTATTCAAAGCAATTTGATCAAGAACATTGCAATAGTATCAGACCTCAGAGCAGTGTAATATATCGGGCGGTATCGAAATCGGATTCCAGCAGCATAAGCCCGCAACGCATGGACGAAAACAAACGGATGAGACGGATGAGTTGCACGATTTGCGTTGACGTAAGGCGATTCAGTTGCTATTAATATTTATGAAAGTCGATAGGAATATGAAATTTATCTAGATTCTATACGAATCTAACGTTAAATGTTATCTTCTTTGTCTTATTGTTTTCGTTTGCCGTTTCTTGAAATATAATTATTTTAACACTCAGCAATTTACCTTTAAAGTGCATCAAAAATTTATAAATAATACAATTTTTAATTATATATTTCTACCCAATAAGATTTTTACATTACGAGTATACAAGGATAAATTCATAAAAATCTGATACTGCTTAGACCTATTTTATAGTTTATATTGTCAATCGTATAACGTTGATAAACGATATATTCACGGCAATTTGCTTCAGAACATTGCAATAGTATCAGACCTCAGAGCAGTGTAATGTATCGGGCGGTATCGAAATCGGATTCCACCAGCATAAGCCCGCAACGCATGGACGAAAACAAACGGATGAGATGGATGAGTTGCACGATTTGCGTTGACGTAAGGCGATTCTAACAACCTCATGGAAATCGATATGGATGCATATCGATACGAAGTGAAACGAATTATCTCGTATTTTTCTCTGAATTTTATGTTTTGCGTGGCTAGTACGGTTTGTCTGAATTCATATTTATTTTAGTATCGATTCTGCTCCCCATCTACCCTACGAAATACCCCACGCCATTCATCGACTTATCCATGTACCATTGAGAATAGGTATATTTAGGTGAAAAATATGTAACGAAATATTTACTACAATTTTGTTCGCTTTAACCATTGGTCCCTTTTAATAAAGGCCTCACGAAAATATTTGATTATAACAATTTTAATAAAAACTTTAAATCTATTTAAAAAAGAACTTGACAAAGAATAGTGAGTACATCTGCTCGAAAACCGAAAAAATATGCAAGATTTACAAGGGACAAGCTTAATGAAACACCCCGTTAAATTCAGTAGCTCCACACAATGCCGGGGACGCATATGCGAGGACCGGAGTCATTCCACTGTCGGGAAATTAGGGAAAGAGAAATCTTTTTCATATCGATTGAGCCCATTTTCACAGTCTAGTAGCACACAATAGCCACTCATTGTTGCGTTGAAAGGGACCCCGTTGAATAGGAACGCTAGTACGTTTTATAACGCGACTTACACATAATATTAACTTGGAATATACGCGTTAAGGTAATGAACGGATTGAATGTAGGCAAAAAGGTTTATCGTAGAAAATAGAGTGCCTATTGTATTTTATGGACTATTGTAAATTTCGGGGACATCGCGATTCGTGATAGCACGCTTTACATAAATCGTTGTGCTGAATGATGGAAAATATATTTGTTTTCCCGTTACGTCCATACCAACTCGTTTGCAATTTACTTACAATATGTAATAATATCGCTTTTAATAATTTCTTTTATAAAGGGAACTAGCAATTATTACAAAAACAAAAACACGTCTGCTTTAAATTATAGCCTACAATTTAGACGAATTCAACAACACCTCATATTTCAAAATCCGTCAAGCGTTTTAGTAATAGGGCATACCAAAAATGAGACATACATATGTACGTACTCGGCAAAACCATACCCTCCACGCCCAGGTAAAAAGAAGATAAAAATTATATCAAAACACGAAAATAATTCGAAGCGATGTCGCCGGTGGAAATGTCAGAAGTCTGGAGTGAAGCACTCAGTGACATTTCCACAGTCCTGATATATTTGGTTAGTGGGATTTTCCTCGCAGTAAGTCACGTGTGTTTTCCTCAACCACCCTCCTTGTTGTAAACAAGTTGGATAGAAAAAGATTATCCCAAACAAACAAACATAATTATCTTATCTTTGTTAGAGGAAACGGTTTATTTTAATACACCAGGAAACACGTTTGCGTATCTTCCGTTTAGCGTATTAATTAATTACGTGCGATTTTGTATTTGCTACATTTAATGATACGCAAAAAAACACAATAGGTAGCATTTTTTATACCAAAAACAAAATAGTTCTTCAAAATGAAACGGGCGAAATGTTTTTTAAAACACAACTATCTATACAACAATCTATACAACTTATTTATGTAAAAGAAAATAGTAAAATTAATATTGCCGTTTCCACAATGAACAATTAAGGAATGCAGCAATATTGCTTCAGTCTATCATGATCTACTAATATCACAGCTATATTGAAAACAAATAAAATATTCCTATAAGCGCGGCAGTTGTCTCTTAAATAACACCTCAAACGCGCTATTTTCGCTGCTATATATTCGTTATAAATATTCACAACGATAATATTATATAGCGTACGTAATACCTCAAACGCACTATTTCAACTTCTATATATTCGTTACAAATATTTACGACTATAATATACAGCTGCGCTATTCCGATAGTATAGTTCTATTTCGTCCCCAAAATAAACACTTATGCAACGGAAGCGAACACATCATCAATTATCCTCTGGCCCTTTGTACAATTTTCTTTACGTTAACGCATCCCCTTGCAAATTCCCACCCATTTATCAAGCACACTTGTATACGGACCAAAAACAACATTCGTAAATATAATTACATCGCTACACGCCGCATAATAAATATTTGTTTGCTAGAAGCGTTTATATGAAATTGTTAGTTGGATGACTAATTTCATGTAACCAAAAATGACTTTTATATACGTTTCTCCCTCATAAAGAGCACAAGCAAGAGGTAAATAAATGCAGTCATTGTAGATTACCACCATTATTAAATCAAGTTATACATATTTTGATTACTCATTTCGACAGTTAAAAGCTCGAAAATATTCTCAGTTAGTTAACGTTGTTTGTTTCAAAATTTCATTGAAATTTATATCTAAGATGTTTCTTACAGCTGCTACAGCCACATAATTTCATAACACGACTACGTTTCTTTTGTCATTAAGTTTCTATTTTCTTATTTTATTAATTTCTTACTCTGCATCTTTTTAAGCAATTTTTACCGATATGGCACAACTCTTCGGTCTTGCACGCTAGCGGCCTAGATTCCAGATTCAATTCTCATACCTCAGAATTTTAAAGTTAAAGGAATTACCGTGAATAAACCTACATATATGGTATTCTCTACAACCACAAAAATGTGTAAAATGTACTTATAACAAAGATATGTATGTATTTATTAGTCACGACTCACGATCATGTGATACACATAAATACATACTCGATATCCAACAAATGTATACTGAGAACATATTCACGCTCCATTGTATCGCATCGATTTACAATTTAATAAGACACATGTGCCACAAATGTGTACTAACAGCCTAAATAATGCAACAACGAGTCTATAAACTGTATTGTGGCGTAGCCCCAGGCCCTGCCTCCGTACCAATAATTCAATACGCACGATCACTAATACTGAGCGTAACATGCCATCGGCTTTACGTGACCCGAATATCGCTGGAGGACTCAATTTATGTACTCATGTGTAAAACATGCCTAAAGTTACAATGTCAGATTAATGTGACATTGCTATATCGCGTAAATTGCCATTCGAGACATTTCATTTCGTATTATTACTTATTATATTTAAGGTCAATGCGTTATCAAACGTTTGCAATTTCGAATTATTGCCTCTTTTACCATCTTCAAATATTTTAAGCTAGTTATTTATTTGATATCTAATATATGTGCGACGCCTCTCATTCGATGAAAGCTTTCATTAAACACGCTATTTAATTTTTGTTATTTAATGCGTTATAAATATCGTGTATTACTATTTACTAATTCTTTTAAATGTAGTTTATATAACCAAATTTTCTGACTAATTTGGTTCTAGTAATTTCGTATGTAATGTTATGTAAAATTGTTATGGATCATTTATTCTCTGTTTAGTTACTTTCGGTCTTCAGTTGACGATGATGTCAATCCGCGCTGAGTTCCTGCCTAAAACTATTAATAAACCTACTTAACTAAAGAGCTTTCCAAAGCAGAGTACATATAAATAATACATACTAACCCCGTCGCATACTCAAGTAATTACACACACGTACATATAGCAGAGCACAGCCGTCCATTACCACGGACACGGTTAGTTATCTCCTATTGATCTGGTCCAATTAAGCAGAGCGACGCCCAAGGGACACAGCTAGCCGGTCTTAGCATCCGCAATGCCTATACTGCAGTGCTATGCGTTTTTGTTTTACACTTCAAATACTTATAGGGAATTCATAAGAATGTGTGACGTTTATAACCTTCAGTAATGTGTATTTAATATAAAAGCTAAAGTTTTGAAAATATAGCGCAAGCATAAAAATAACAACATATCGTTTATCGTTATATTTAACGTTATAATATAACAATGTTATAATATTAGTTACAGGTATATAACCTAGACCAGATAGTTATATACCAATGAGTACCCCGCTCGATACATGCGGCTTCTAAACTTTGCACTTTAAATTTATTACTACAAAATGTATCTAGAACTATGAACGAATGCAGTTTATTGTTAAATGCAGTAATAAATATGTAAATCATGTCAAATTGGCTTGAAAAAACATAGTTACCACGATAGTTACGGGTAATTAAACATAACACTAAAGTGCTAAAGTGTCACTTTAAATTACGAAAGACATTTGAATACATCAATTAAGAGCATACGCAGTATTCGGAACACGTACGCCAATAGCGTGTTACACGGCGTATTAGTAACCTGCGTATTGGCTTATTGGTTCGCAGCAACTATCCCTGGGGCGACGTTAGCTAACTGAACAGACAACTGAAGGTCTATTCGCATGGAATCCGAAGTTTCGTACGAAGATTCGGGCATTTGTTACTACGCTGCTATGTATGTTGTGAATAGTCTTGATAAACAATTTTACAACTAAAATACATTCAAGTCCTTTGATATTTTTTACTTTACCTTACTTTACTTGTTTCGTTGGATCGTAATGTCAACAATGAAATATGAACTTGTCCGAAAAAAATAATTTCATCCTATTTGTTTTATTGGATTGCAATAACATATGAAATTAAAATTGAGGAAATCCTTCGGCCGGATCCGAAATTTCGTTGAAGTATATTTATAAAATATGCAGAATAATTTCTGATTTCTCATTATATTAGTTAGTCTTCAGATACACTGATAAGTTACACAACTGGCGGTATATAATGGTTTATTATTATAAGAGGTCAGCTATAAATTATAGCACTTTGGAGAACGGAGACCCCCTCCGTCCTAGAGACATAACAAGAGGGTAGGCCCCATCACGTTCGTAATCTCAAATGTACTTCAAAATATCGAAACTTCGATTGTAATTGGGAAACTGTGGAAAATTTAACTACATATTGAATTTTCGAGCATGGAAATCCCTGTCCCACACTCATCGGGATGATCACAAGACATCATATGGTATGGTTGAAAGAAAACCCATGCAATTTGTAGACGTTTTGATATGGTTTATAATTTATATTCAAGACTCATAAAAATAATACATCTTAAATAAATATTAAATATGGAAATAATACACGTAGCGATACATTAACCTTGGGAACAAGGTCATCCTCAACACCCAATTTGCACTTTGAAAACCTCCTCCAGCAGCCACATAGCAAAGGGTCCGTGCCTCTCAAGCCTCGATAGTCTCACCAACAACACCATAATAAGCTAATGTCTTCTCGGATTGCAAAAGCCCTCCATGCTACCTTACTTTTCAACTATGCCACCTCGATGTTATGTTCATCTTCGTTCAATGATTTAACGAGTCATAATTATTAACGGGTAGCCAGGATAGCATAAATAGATTAGCCTACATGCATCCCTTACTAATTACCCTGTTGTTAATAAACCCATAATGAATATCTGCTCCTCAGAGAGATACACGTTTCAGAGGTCTGATCTGAATACATTAATTAAGTGTTCAATTAAATTACCCTCAAGTAAGACGGTGTATCAGTGACAGTCTATAAGCCTGTGCCAATATGAGTACGGTACACATATGTTTGTGGCATGCTAATATAGTGTTTATTTCACCTGTTAAAACTTGATATTTTAGCAATAGCAGTTTAGAAGCGAAAATGCATTTTACGATAACAATAGAACTAAAGATTTTGTTTAGTTACATGTTACGATTTTAATATTTCAATATCACATATTCACGTCTATTAATCATGAAAATAATTAATTCTAAAGCTAATCATAAGACTCTATATTATACCATAAAAAGGGTTACGTCAAGTGTAACTTGCACTTGTAGCAGCTGTATCTGTAGCACTACCATGAGTTTACAAAAGTATTACTCGCTAGCGACTGCGTAAAATAAATGTATGAAAAATTGTACAGCGCCTCTGGTGGTTACTCGTAGAACTAAAATCCGTAGTGGCGTAACTCGATACGTAAAAAACCTATCGAAATCAAATCGCTAGCTAATGTCATTATGATCTATTGCCATACAAATTCAGTCCCATGAGTCATTAATTTGACAGACGTTGTCAAGAAATACCGTAACGATAGTAGTTATGTTATTCACTAGCAAAATGACAATAGTTTTCTATTTACAATTTCTATAGTGGCGTTTCTATGCCAACTCATGGTAGTGCTACTGAATAGCTTAAAGTAACAAGTAAATATTCTTTTTTTTTTCAGATAACGAATTGTATTCTGGCACTGTGGCAGACTTCAGCGGCATGGAACCTATCATCTATAGAGAACCCCTACAGACAGAACCATACGACTCCATGACACTAAATGGTAAGTTATAATCTGGCTTCAATTTCTGAAATTATTAATAAGTAGAAAATAAGAGCGGAAACGTTGAGTGCGTGATATCAGATAGTATCTACAGATTGTACTTTGTATTTATGAAAATGTCAGATTTTCCTAGATTTGTCAGGGCTTTTGATAAATTGCGCTGTTCATTGATATTAACTTTATATTTTTAGTAAACTTTCATATTAATTATATAACCTTTTCATTTAATTTAATAACTTTAAATTTAATTCTATATTAAATAATTGTAACAAAATTAGCAAATAAACACACATTTTCAGCCTCATATATATAAATACGTTAAAATCAAAATTAAACACGTCCTTTTGCAAATTTTATTAAGTAAAACTAGGCATGTGTCGATTCGATTAAAGTAATTAATCCTAAAATGCTTATAGAATTAATTTACCCGATGTGAAGTAACACTCAACGATGTATGTAATTGGACGAAGTTATTAACCTGTCAAAACATTGAATTTACATGTAGATGACATCAAACACATTCGCGCCCAGAGTTTAATGAAATGGACATTCTATGTCCTACGAGCGAGTAATTACGAAACTAATTGCTTAAACACTAAGTGATATAATAAAATATTAAATAATTACCTATAACACTTATTATTGTTTTTAGATATTTAATTACACGACATGAAGAAAATTAAATTTGTGAAATGAAATGAATGAAAACTACGCATCATTGTTATTAACTTAGTTTTACTGTAGATAGCTTACGGAAATGACAGCGAACTATTTTGAGGTGTCTGTTTAATTATTCAAAGGCAAAACATAAACAAACACGCGTAGACATAAACATATTTGCATATTAAGATCTGAATATCCTGTTCGCCTATTTGGATCACAAAAGGCAACATAATGTCAGTCAAACAGTGTTTAGTTGCTGCTCAATCAACTATCCTTGTTTATACGTGCATAATGGTCGATTGCTTTCCAATGCGGCTGTCAAACATACATCCGTCACGTTAATTGAATTTAGAACGGGTTTTGACGGGACATCCGTGTCACGATGACATTTGATGCGTCAACAATCGATAAATCGGATTAGCTTCGCATTAAAATTATCGACACCGGCAGCGATAGGGTTACCCCCGCTCTTAATTATATTTGTTTGCTTACTTAACCCATTAGTTTCTCGTGTAAACTAACTTGTTTGTTATTGTTCACAGCTCCCGACTTCGTGAATTCATTAGTGCACGGCAATTTCGTGTACTTCTTCTTTCGGGAAACAGCCGTCGAATACATTAACTGCGGAAAGGTACTTTTATGAACTGTAAATAGAACTCTTAATTAAGTCTTCACCAACGTTAATGTATTCATCAACGTTGCCGTCGAGAATATAATAAAACTTTATATCTGTATTACATTAAAATAAAACAGGTACATAAAATTATTATTATTTGAAATACATTTTTATTAAATTAATTTTAGGCTTAAATATGTTGATGGATATATACAAAAATATCTCCAATCAATATTATATTTAATTGACATTTATTTTTCCTTACCCGCAGTCTTAAGCGCTGTATAATTTGGTACATATAAAGTAGTAATGGTCACACGAGGTAATTACAAAACTTGTTCCTCAGAAGCTCATCTGTGGTCTACGTAATATAGGGCTCCATTCCTATCTGTTGTTGATTACAGACGTCCATGAGTAGCTGCTAAGCAGATGGACTGCTCACTCGTTTGCTACTACTTTGTATTTTTATAATATCACTAGCTGACCCGGCAAACGGTGTGTTGCCATAAATAAAAAAATGTTAAGGTCGAACAACCTTTATCACTTAGGGGTATGAAAAATGGATAGTAGCCGATTCTCAGACCTACTGAGATGATGTGAAAATCGGTAAAGCCGTTTCGGAGGAGTACGGTAACTAACATTGTGACACGAGAATTTTATATATAAGATTATCATGATGTTCCAGGCGGTGTACTCGCGGGTGGCGCGCGTGTGCCGCGACGACCGCGGCGGGCCGCACCGCTTCAAGCAGCGCTGGACGTCCTTCCTCAAGTCCCGGCTCAACTGCTCCGTAGCTGGAGACTTTCCCTTCTACTTTAATGAGATTCGTGAGTATATTTGTCTTCTTAAATTTTATTTGCCCTGCTTTGGATTGCTTTTACCTTCCTATCTTTAAACGTTTTAGCTATTGTAAGTGATTTGAAAAAAATGCTGTTGACTACCGACGGGTATGTTTATTCACCAATCCCCTTAAAAACAAACCCCTGTTGTATGGAACCACTCATGCCCATTAAATTGTGAACCAAAAAAAAATATTGCAATCAAATGATATACAACACTAAATATTGTCGGGACTTTTGTGTATCCTAGGGTTACTTCTTCTTTTTCATAGGCCTACTCTAGAATAAAGCTACGAATGTCAAGACTGATAAAAAATTGTAAAGTTTTAATCCATAACAAGCATTTCTATATCACCAAACAATTAGCAAGCTTTCCACTGCTGTATTAAAATTTTATAATTGATAATTCTTAAAACTTTTTCCAATTTCAGAGTCAACAACGGAGCTAATAGAAGGAGTGTACGGTGGTCTGAACGCACAGCTCATATACGGCACATTCACCACACCGCCGAATAGTATATCTGGTAGTGCGGTCTGTGCCTTCAGCATGCAAGACATTGCTGACACCTTCGAAGGAACTTTCAAGGAGCAGAGCGCGATCAACACTAACTGGTTGCCTGTGAATAGTGCAAAGGTACTTGTGTAAATTATGTTACTTGGAGGCGATTTACTTTTTTTATAATTAAGCTTAGTGGTCACCTGATGGAAACCTAACCTAAATGTCGCTTATTGTCAAAAACTAACCGCTTACTTTAAAGGAGCGTTCTTTTGGCATATTTTTGAATGAACCTCAAGTTATCAGTTTATTCCATTGTACATGGATGCAGTACATGTGGTAAAAGTAAAGACAGTACAATTTGTAGTTCGACCGGGAAAGTACCAGCAAGTAGTAGTTCATTTCGATGGAAGAGCGTAGATGTCAGCTGACCTACATACGAAGCAACTATCTCAGTCCTCTGAAGTGGCAACGAATCTGTAATCGACTACAGATAAAACCCGTTCATGTTGAAGTTGGTTACACATGTCCGTCAGATGAACGGCTGCCACTAACCAACAGGTGGACTGCATGCTCGTTTGTTCGTTTGTTGCTTCAATATTGTAAAAGATAGCACATATCAGCCGAAGCATTTACTAAAATTTTATTATCTTTCCAGGTCCCCGAACCTCGTCCAGGCACATGTCACAACGACTCCCGGCAGCTGCCCGACCAGACCCTCAACTTCATAAAGGCACACGCGCTCATGGATGAGTCAGTTCCCGCCTTCTTTGGAGAACCCATCGTCATCAGAACTAGTTTCCAGTGGGTATTACTTGTTTGGAGTTAAAGCTTTTCTAATTGTTGTAATATAATTATAATTGGAATTTACAAATGCTCTTAAGTAATATATTTTTATAATTGGTAACTATAAAATTTACATTTTAAAAACATATACATACATTTAATAATGTAATAGAATTATATGAAATCATTAATATTAAGTAATAATGTCGAAGAAGGAGTAGAAAATACGTAATGATACCTAATATTACTGAAAATCATCATAGAAGTACTGGAACTACTCATCGAATCTTCTTATTTATGTTTGTCAAAAACATCGAAAACATACATAAATTCACTCAAAGAATTTAATATAATTTAATATTTTCAAGACATAATTATATAATATATAACAACCCTCATTTACAGTTACCGATTCACGCAAATAGCTGTCGATCCTCAAGTGAAAACCCCAGGTGGAAAGGCTTACGACGTGCTGTTCATTGGAACAGGTAATATGTTTTTGCTAAATCTTATAGATATGTAAACATAATTTTGTAATCTTCAATTCCCCAGAATTTCAATACCTATTCCACAAACTTAGGACCACAACACTAATACATAAATGTGGGAACGACTTTCGTAGCTACGACTTCTAATTATAATAAATAAATAAATAAACGCTTTCTACACTCACAGCCCCACACTAGGATTTCCTGTGTCGTGGATGCCATGTACACACACATAAGACAAATACATAAACACCCAGACCCAGAATCAGAAATCTAAATTCATAATTTAGATATCTGTCTGGCCGGGGATCGAACCCGGGACCCTTTGCGCGTCAGACCGGTATGGTGACCGCTCCGCCACGCGGGTCGTCAACAATTAACATATTGTATAGGTAATGTCTACCACGGATTACAATTATTATCGTAATGGTGTGTGAGTGTAATGGGACATTAATAATATTTCCCTTTAAAATTATTTTCCGTTACTGAAAAAATGTATTATAATAAATAAAAAATATTTCTAATTTACTGGACTAATAAAATTACCGGATAAATAATAATAAAACGACTTTTCCAGTTACGGTACGATTAAAAAAAAAAAACGATCAGCACGCGTATTAGAAGATGCATCATTATTAACCTAAATGTCAAATATCATTAATCTAATCCAAGTATCCTTTCACAGACAACGGCAAAATCATAAAAGCAATCAACGCAGTGTCGTACGACTCGAACAAGCAAGCGGTGCCGGTGGTGATCGAGGAGCTGCAGGCCTTCGCCGCGGGGTCCCCGGTCCGAGCCCTGCGCGTGGCAAGGGCGGGCAGGGACGCAGCGAGGCTGATCGCGGTGTCGGATAAGGAGGTGCTCAGCTTGAGACTCCATAGGTGCTCCAGTGACAAGATTAGTTCTTGCTCGTGAGTATAAACTTTAATTTCTTGAGTCTGCAGGTGTAACGCGTAAATCAGCGCTAATCATATTTGCTGCCATCTCCAGTATAATAGTCGTATTCAACTAGAAATCGAAATTGCATTCTTTGTCTAATTGGTATGTACCTAACTTCGTGAAATAAAAGTTTATAACTTATTATTAAATAAAACCCTGGTGTATTTCAGGAAATTATTTAATATCTTTATAGAAGCAATGCTAACTAATGTTACATTTCCTTTAACGAATTATTTATCATTAGAAAAAAAATCATCTAATTTAGCTAAACTAGAAACTTTTCTGGAACCAATTTGCACGTCGTTCCATGTAAAAAATACCAAAAATGTATAAAATTTAATATAGTAATCTTTCTGTGATATTATCAAACCCTACAGTTAATCATTATATACTGGCAACACTTCGTTGCAAATATCCACAAGCGAAAGTACCTTGAGGTTTGGTTTCATCCGCTGGTGAGCCCTTAGGGCGTTTGTCCACCGCCACCGTCAACGGACCGTCACCGAGTACAAGATTATTTCGGCCGACTTTAATATGACATGACGGAGGTGCGGTGGCCACGCGGCTGTAGTAAATGTATGTACCGCTACTTCAGCGCCGTCATCTCGTTCTCGGTGCCGGCGACGGTGGATAAATGCAATTGGTCTATAAACAAAATGTTTGTTTTCCAGTGAATGCGTGGCCCTACAAGACCCATACTGTGCATGGGACAAGCAAGCAGGGCGCTGCCGGGCCTACTCCCACGGCGTTAGCCGATGGCTCGACGAGAACTCCTTCTACCAGAGCGTCAGCACGGGCAGCCATGCTGCTTGCCCGCATAGTGAGTACCCAGAATAACAAATCTCATTTATTCAAAATTCATTCATGGTAGAACTCTTTTTCAACGTTTCTTTTTTTCAACACCGTTACAGAAGGTGTTCCTAGGGCATAGTGGTAATGGTAGAAAATATGCAGAAAAGTCGAGTCGAGTCGAATCGAATAATACCTTATTGATAATACCTTATTGATTGGTGCATTCATAGTTTTAAAGAATTAAGTAGGTTCGTTTTTTTACAGTGTTGGTACCACCACTGCACCAATGAAATATCTGTCATAAATCAGTAATGCAAAACTTTGTATCGTGATTTTAAGTGTATGGTAAGACATAGATAAGACCCGAAAGGTTAATCACTGATGATCATAGCCAAAAATCATCATTTCATGTATACTCTTGTGTCAGACTACTATTGACTCGTCGTTTCTTCCATTATTACTGCCTGATTCTAACTTTTACTATTTACGCATATTTGATATTATTATTGATATCTGCAATTTAAAAAACTTTGATTACCCAGGCAAAGACGCTGGTGCTGTCGGAGGTTTAAGTTCTGGACTGTACGATGACGCGAGGGAGAACAAGGGCGAAGTTATCAGCATCGTTCAAGACAAGGATGGCAAGGGAAACAACAATAACAATGAAGGTGAGCACGATATAATTATATTGATTAATTCTTAAAAGTACTTTATTGTGCCACGTGACGTTGTCCTAGACTGTCAATACTCTTTCTATAAATCTAAGCTATATTCAATGTTAAGGAATCTGTAGTGCATTGCCCGAATTATGACACGGTTTAATAAAATTATCCAAGATCACTTACGTATGACCTTACGAAGTCTGACTGATTAACTTTAATTTAAACGACTACTTTCTCAGTCCTAAAATAGTAAAAAATAATAGAACCATTCAACAATAACACGACAGAACACTCGTCAGTTTTATTACAGTTGCCCAGTCTCTTGAGGGTCCAGTTTCTAAACTTCAAAAAGACCGCCACATTTACATGATTTCTTTTTACCAGGTCCTAAGGTACTTGCAGCGGACCCACCTCCAGCAGCATATTCAGTGGAGACCCTCGCGTTAGCGGTAGCGGCTGGAGCCCTTGCTGCGTTGGGCGCTGGATTCGCTGCAGGATACATTTGTGGTAGACGGTGCAAAAAGGACGATGACGACAACATGCCCTACCCCGATACGGAATACGAATACTTTGAACAGCGACAGAACATCAACAGGTACACGTTAATTTTAAAATATATAAGAATATAGCATATTTATTGTAATACAAATACACTTCTCAAAGTACGCAATACTTTGAATTCCCCTTTTCTCGTAAAATTGAAAAAAAATATACTTACATCTTACAATTTCAGAATTTTTAGTTTCCTTCGTTTTTTCTCCCCATTTATTTCTCTTCTTTCCTTTCCTCTATCACTTTCTCCTCATTATCTATTTTACTTTCCTCTAAATTCTCATGTTTTCTCTTTTCTTCATCCTAATTCCTGTCTCCCTTTCTTTCTCTCTCTCGTTCACTCTTTCTCTCTCTCTTTCTCTTTCTCTCTCACCCTTTCTCTCTCTCTCTTTGTCTGTCACCGTTTCTCTTTTTCTCTCGCTCTTTCTCTCTCACCGTTTCCCTTTCTCTCTCTCTCTCTCTCTCTTGTCATTTTTATTTTATGGATCTTAGCTCGAACCTAATTTTTCATTCCCTCCACAGGATCCAAGCGGAGCCAAAGCTTCTCCAGCAAGTCGAAGAGGTAACCTACGCGGAACCGGTCCTCGCTCCTCAGCCCAAGCCAGCCTCCCCCCGCGCCACGCTCCGCAAGCACCCGCCCTACCACCCGCACCACGAGACGCTGTTCCAGTTCCAGCCCGACGCCTACCGCCGCGACAACTTCGGCACCCTCCGCTCTCACCAGGTCAATGTCAGTTGTATTCCATTCTCTTCTTACGCATGGCTTGTACGGAATTGTAGATAGGACACGTTTGGACATCGAGTGTATCGAGTGATATGATATTGTTGGTATATATCGATTTTGAAAGTGCAATTGTGGAACTGTTGATAGTGGTGCTCTGTATAGACACAAAATAATAATGCTAATGGTAATCGAGTAAGTGATTGGAAGCTTATAATAGTAATATTTATAAAGTTAACATGTAAAATATAAACTGTTCGTATTTCGGTACATAATTACCAATTACAATAAAATGAAGAATAAGTAAGAAACAAGAAAATGTTTGTAGTAATGAATCTGTGTATTTAAAATTAATAAATATTTTGTGCTCGAAAGTTATGTACAAGTGAGCAAGAAACACGCGCGTAATATCACATTTTGATATTCTTATTTTCACAACCTTTTAAGTGAAATCGTTATAAAAGCCTTGCAAAATTTTGATCTTCTATATCTTTTATATATTCCACTTTATAAATCTGTACAATAGTGATCTACTGTAAAATTTAAAAAGTTGAGGTTTACGTAAAGGATTTACCTTATTAAATTTACATATAGAGTCGAGGAGCAGTGTGAGTTTGTATAGGTACTTATCGTCCAGTATTTGCATATCTGGTTTGAAGCTTTATACTGTAAACTATGTACTTATGTATCCTATGTAAAATGTATTCTGTCCTATTAGCCTATCTTCCTACAGTCCAGTGATATTTTGATTAAGAAAATAAAGACTGCAAGTAAATAGTTACCTAGTAATTTGGGTGATATGCTTCGTCGATGATGTAAGTAACGTATAACCGTACCTATGCATTTCATTTAAATATCATATTCGCATGTCATTATTTACATATATTTATATAACTTTTATAGCCATTTCAAACTTTTAGTTAGTCATATTTTTAGTTTTGCATATCAGCATGGAACTCTAAACATTATTTATTTGATTTGTTTTTAATTTCGTATCAATGACTTGCATGACAACTGTAACCATAATTTCGTAAACATTTCCATAATATTTTTAACAATAATTTCAAAAATCCATTTTTAACTTCACCTTACATACGATTACGATATCTAATTCCTTTTATCATCTTTTTGAAAAGTTAACTCACCCTATTAATATTTTTTATATCATCGTATAAAAGTGAGTCTGGTAACGAAAAAAATTGCCTTATAAAATTTTGTATGGTACATAATTTTATTGTACCAACAAATAATCCATCTTTTCACATTGTACTACCGATAGGAATTGTCCTTTACAAGGCTCGCTTTTATTGACTCACTATTAAAATGAGTGTTGTCAGTACAATACCAACCATAGTGATTGGTACAAAATTGTACCAACAACCAACTTATCATATATTACATTGAACGATTGATTCCCATTGTCCTAGCAACACTCGTTCTAACCTCACTAACCTATTCTAGATCCATAACACCCATATTGACATCGCATGTTAGTTAACACAGGAATATTCGGACCGCAGGGCGATGGGTACCGGCGCGGCAACGACAACGGGTTCTCGACCACGCGCTCAGTGAAGAAGGTGTACCTCTGAGAAACAAGCGGGGCGGACGCGCGCGATCTGCACCATCATAAGCATAATACGCACCACCACCATACGTTGGGTAAGCACTTGTAATTTCTATGTAAAGTCCACGTAAAATTGCTAGTCCGCTCTTAATATAGAAATAAATCGCGTCGGCATAGCAAATTGTATGAGCTTATTGCTCGCAACAAGTTCAGAGCGGACTATACCAAATAGATTTAGTAGTAGAGAAGTTCATACTGAACATGTTCATATCTGAACTGTTACGTGACCATAGTCTATTTTGCCTCTATAGCAATGTAACTAGGTGCGTTAGTTTAATGGATGTGGTACGGCAGAAACACTATAATGAATTGTGCTTACCAAAATAATTTTCATATTAAGTAACAGATTTCTTATTGGTTTCAAATAATTAGGTTATCCATTCAACTTGAGAAAATATTACGAAGTAGGTACTTCTTAAATATGTTAAAACCTGCACTATGTATATCTACCTTTCGCATCTGCATAAGGTGGCCTTTCCAATAGAGATGTGCGAGTTTGGTTTGGATTAAAGGAAAATTTCCCTCCATAACTTGATTACCTTGCAAACTTCTGGTAGAGCGGTACCGCACCAACCTGCTAGTCCTTTCCGAACATAGAAACGAGTCGCGTCGGAAGAGCAAATTGTAGATATCAGCAGGACGAAGACAGCGAGAGACCCCCTAGTACCCGTCCGCTGCCCGCTCTCGCCTACGGGTACATAGCTACGTTAGTGCCCTTACATTACAGAGTATATGGAGGTATATGCTAACTAAACCTGCGGGCAACAACTTCATATCGGACTAGCAGTTCGGTGATAACTATACCATAGTCTTTAGCCACTGTAATCAACTTTTGTGTGGTATGTAAAGTTTGACGTTCGTCCCCAGTGTCGCAGCGCAGCAGCGGCTCCGGCTCGACGTCGGGCAGCGGCGGCGCGTCGTCGTCGTCGCCGTCGCCGCCGTCGTCGTCGCCCTCGCCCTCCGGCGAGCGCCCGCCCACGCCGCCGCCGCCCGCCCCGCAGCCCTGCGCGTACATCTACCGCAACTAGCGCGCCCGCCCCGCCCACGGACCTACCGAACCTTGTTGGACAATGTCCTTGTTGTTGTGACCCCGCCGCGGATGCAAAGTGAAATGTAGTGTCGAGATGTGTCAGCTGGAGTGTATTGCGATTCTCGGAGTGGTCCTCCTATTGTAATACGTAAATCAGTGAACGTGTATCTTGTATCGAAACGTGAATGCACAGAGCGAGACTTTTACATGGTAAAAAAATTAAAATTAAATCGACTACCGCGGTCGGAAGTGTGACGAGATTTATGTATTTTTTTTTATTTGAAACGGAACGATTATGATGTATGTACGATGAATAATGTAACAAATTTGTAGATTGGTTAGAATATACATAGTTTACTAATATTTTAGGTGAAAATATAAGTTTTGTTGGTAACATGTTGATGACTAGTTAATAAAGAAGTGAAATTCATTGCGTATTTTCCGAGTTGGACTTTCGGTGACTTCGTGTAAAAACGTAATGGAAATGCGACAATGAATTCACAAAACGCTTTTTATTACTTGTAGTTTTACGTCATTAAACATAGCGTCGATTTCTCTCTATCTGAACTAATAATGTTGTGACCAGACAGCACTGTTGTAAATAGAATCTATGTATCCCTACCACTTATTACTTTTACCTATATTGACGCTGCATTTATTTGACTTTTGGTGTCAAAGTTTATATACAACTGCCCATTTCGCACAAGTGTATCCACATTCCCTTATAATAATGTAATATTAACGCATACAATGCGTTGTCTGGTTAATGGTACTAAACGACACTATATTAAAACACAAAATATAATATGAATTATATTTACTCTGTATAAAATAATATGTAAAGTTCTGATACTAACTCATTAAAGTGCTTCTTATGGGTGTATTTAGATTATTAGAAGATCGTTTTGATAATTATTCGATAATGTTATAGATTTAGCGATTATATATACATAGACTTAGAGCGTAAGCAGGCACTGCGATGCCACATTGCCAATTTAGATTGTTGGTGCGCCATTGTAAGTTAACTGTGATCCATGATCATTGTGTACATAGGGGCATACTGTTCAAAGATATTATAATATGTTTACATAACGTAACGTGCAACAAAGGAAAAAACTTTAAATTTGGTATGACGACAAGATATTAATGTTGGAAACAGCGATACCAAAACGTTTTTGTTGTAACGACCCGACTAACAATATAAACATATAATATCTTAGAATTACACAAAGACACGTTGAAGTCAAATTTTAAATTCCAGAAAAGTGGGCCAAAAATTGAAATTCTTTTCGGAAAACGTTCCTGTTGCTATTTTGTAATCACGGGGAATGGAAGAATGTTTCCGAATACAATCGCTATCTGATCGGCTAGTTGCTGTTTTTCTGAAGCTGGTCACGAGTGCACATTCCAGTCGCTCAGTTGTTGAAAATTGAATGTGTGTAAAGAAAATGTCAATTCTATTTGTAATGACTTAGTGCCTAAGTGTGTGTGGCAGGATTGTAATGTAACCTAGATGTCACTAGATAGTTCGAAGTTGCGAGGGTATTCGCACAAATACTGCCATTGAATATTTCATGTAAAAGTGTTAATTAATGCGAACATTCTTAAGCTGTGTTTTGAATTTTGCAAATCTTAACCCTTTCAATGTATGACGTAGTACAAAAGTACCGAACATGACGCTCGAAGTTATGGTTGGTATTGTACCACTGTGCACTTGAAAGTACAAAAAGTACAGTGACATATATGATGATTGTGTCACGTTGTTGTTCTTAATTATGTACTTAGTATTGTAAGCTGTTACAAACTTATTATACGAATCTAGTGGGTAAATGTAGAATAGTTTGTTGCGCGAGTACCCTAGCATTCTTACTATTATAACAGTGGGTCCGTTTTTCTTTTGGACTGATCTTAGTACGGACGTTAGAGTAGCGTTTGCAATAGATGGCAAGTATTGATCGCAGTAACGTTAAATTTTATACATTTGTAATATTAAGACGACATACAGTGTAGCGGGTGACTAAAGATCGTAAAAGTTTCTTTATTTACATTTTACTGTACACATTGAATTTATTAATATAAATTCCATCGTTGAATGTGGATTTTTCGTCACAATTAGTGATGCATATTTTGAGATTGGTAGATACTAATCTGCTTGATAGCAATCACTAATATTAACCCATCGGTCGTAAACTTAAACTGTCCAAAGACATTTGTTTTAACTGGCGCACATAAACTATCCTTGAGTGCTAATTTACGGGATTAAATGAAGGTACTATATTTATCTCCTTGACGTAGACTACAAACAGACAGACTATCGAATTTAGAAGCATATTAACATGTTTGCATATTTCATGCACCTATTTTATTGTCACCCGATACATTGGAATGTTGAATCCGCAACGATGTAAGTATAAAATCATAAATAATGGGCATTCTCATATTGCCTTGTTAACAATACTCACGTTTGTTCTTTAATTTACATTAGAAACATACCAAAGATGCCATGACTTTTAAGGTATATTATTTATAAATAGTAATTATCGATAATAACATATTAATTAGTGATGGTAATTGTTATTTTAATGCAATCGTAACTGCCAATTCGTATATTTTGAAAAAAAAACGCACAGGTTAATTTTTTGTATATTTAAACATTGGATAAGTAGCTGCTTTATGTATGAATACGTGGAGAAGTTTATGGACTACAACTGGTAATGTTAACGATTCGTTAAACTATCTCTGACATTCAAATGTAATGATATTACAAAAGAGCAACCACATTATTGCTAGACCAATTTGTCTATGGATTGTTCCCATAGACTAATCATATCCATAATAGACAAATAAATAATTGATGGCAACAATGTTATAGCCGAGTAAGTTAACAAAAACCTATAGATCAAATAAAGCTGTGTTTTGTAGTTAGTCTGAATTCAAATTCCTGGTCAAGTTGGTCTGGTGTGCAACCATGTGATTGAACTCTGAAATATTTGAAAGTTTCTGAAATTGCGAGTATACAAATTACGAGTATGAGTTTCATTGAACATTACCATTTTTAAGCTCCGTAAAGACAAAATTGAATCAGATACATACGTAAGAGAGGCTAGTAAGTATATAAAATGTAAATAGCGAGTTCTGTAATGTAATTTATACTTTTCGTCAAGTACTAGGCGTAAGCGTTAGTGTTTAAGTGCAAAAAAATTTGAAGGTGAATTGTTAAGAATTGTTTTTTGTAATAATTAAAAAAATAATATTGATGAAATGTACAATAACCATTTCTACGTTTGAATTACTGAACCACCTTTTTATACTCGTAAAGTAAATCATACATGGCTAGGAAGTCTTGTAATAAGCGTAAATTATTGATTTATGAAATATTGAAAATTATATTAGAACGTATCGAACGTAACGTAGAGTATAATATAGACCGCTTAATTTGTTTTTAAACTCGAAGCCTTAGTGTTAGAAATTGAAGACTTTTATTAAAAATAAAGATGTAACTTAATAAATGAGATCTGCAACTTTATTGAAATATAGCGTTAAGGTTATAGCGCATTTACGTCACGTTATCACAAACAACCATCACATAGGTATTCACCTATAGTATGTATATATTGAGGTTGAGTTCTGTTTAGTGAGTGAGTTGCCAGAGTTGTTAGCGATGGTGGGGCGATAGTTGGAAACGACAAATATGTATCTTTTTTAATATTAGCGTAACTGGCCGCTTTATTATTGACATATGCCTCGAAATGAAAATTTTTCGTAGAATTTTATTATAGTCACGTACAGAAGATATTAGGTTCTACTCCTCATCTGGTTGAAACCTATATTAGTATAGTACCTATCTGTTAGAAATGATAGTCGTAAACATGACTGTCGTTTAATTATATTCATAATAAAAATAAAATTTGATTTAGTAAATCACTATTTTATTTGAATTTTAGAATTTGAAAAACTTATTAAGAAGTAAATTAAACCAACTATCGCCTCGCCGTGGCCTGGAAAGTAAATGAGTCAATGCAAACGCCGCGCGTGCAATATTTTTCTACTTCTACTCCGGTTCCGTAGAACCGCTTAGCTATCGTGAATAATACACGAACTAAATATATAGAGGGGATATTACAGTAACTATGGGAAGTGCCTAAGTAAATTAACTTGCATCTGTAGATTTAACGGAATACCGTTGTTGACTCCCAAACCTTGGCTAGAAACTTGTTATAAGTGAGTTAACAATAAAGGTGACCGGCATAATACCAGGGCAGTAGGAGCCCGAAAGCTTCTATTGTAGGAATTGTTACTTGTTGAGTAATTAAGACCGATTTAGCGGCCCTTGTAAATTTGCCTGGAGTCCAATATTGTATTGTTACGTCACTACTTAATAGCTAAGTGTGTTGCAACCTTAATATTTCTGAAGTTATTATGGTAAATCTGATGTGTTGTCAAAGATTTATTTGAATAAGTCCCCAAAGAAGATCGCAACACACTACGGCATAACAATGTTTCTAGCATTATGTCTTATTTACTCCAGGAGTGTGCTTCAAGCCAGTTTAGTAACTTGTTAAAATACTTAAAAGCTAGTGCCTCTGCAATTTAGTTTTATGTAAATCTCTAATGTAAATTAAGAAGACTTTTAAAACTATGGTAATGTAAACATTTGGCTATGTACCTTAACTTAACCAAATAACTTTCCGCTGCTCTAAATGTTGATGTAAATGGTTAATTAAAGTAGATATTCCAATCCAGTCCAAGAAATGACTAACCAACCTCGTACCTACGACTCCTACCGTACTTAAGATTGTTTTGATCATCGGAGAATTTCAGTATAAAACATAAAACATTCTGACTAGAGGCCCACTCCTAGTATTTAGCCGGCCTTAGTTTTTTTAGCGTGCCTTTAGTATTACCTAGTTACCGCCCATTAGAAACCCACGGAATGCTATTGGAATATCCATTTATTTATTTTTTCACATGATACGTTGCGTAGTATCGTTAAATAGTTCTATTGTTAAAATTTGATAACTGGTTATTCCGATTCACTCCCTGACGCTGTTCTGATGGTAGTTTCAGAATTCTATTCTTACCACGTAATTTCATAAGTTACCTCTTCATCAACATAGAATGATAAATATCTTACGTTAAGACCGTTCGTTTGCTTTATAGACACTCCATAGATTTAAGTAGGAGTTTTATAAATTAATATTATGACGCAAGATGCAACGCAGTGGTAGTACTGTACACAATAATCGCTGCCCTTATTTATAGAGTGCAATTTTTTATAACTAGAGAAATAGACGATTAACATTGATTTGCAAAATATGAAATAGTTCGATCCTCCGGAAACGTTTCGTATTTTACTCTTCATTGTTTCAAATGTTATGATCATTTTCTCATTAAATATTATTAATATATGCTAAATATTTTAGCAAAGGATATAATGTATTCCTTTTCTTTAGTAAATAAAATATTGAAACTTGAATGTCTTTTTCTATCAACCTTATTTTACTATTTTATATTCAAATTCTTTGGGACATTTAAATAAAAAATAAAATTAAATAATACATGTTAACAGTTTACCTACCTCAGATGTAGAAACGTACTTAAATGTATTTATTATAATGTAAAAAATACCTACCTCAACAAAATCTAAATTTTCAACTTATAATTTTCACTCATTTAATTCACTTGGTGTGCAAACAAAAATGTGTATAGTCCGCGTAAAACTGCGCGTAATTCACGTCCCCATAGCAAATTGTATGACTACACTTGCTCGCAACAACTTCAGAGCGGACTAGCAGTTTGGCGCGGACTATACCTATTTAGTTTACGTACTCCTTTTGTTAGTTGTTATCAGAGATTGACACCATTGACGGTCCAAAATATATTGTTAAAAACACCTAATAAACTTTTTTCGTATCCGCGAAGGTTGATGCGATGAAATTTCCCGCCAAATAAAAAAACTGGCCAAATTAAATAAAATCTACTTTAACTCAAATTCATACACAATTTAGTAGAGAAATATTGTTTTCGTTTTATAACTTTGTATAACTTTAGTATAACATGTATAACACGGACAATTTCAAAACTTAATGGATATCACCATCATCATCGTAATTTTAGGTCTACTTTATTAAAAAAAAAATACTATTCCAACAGCGACATCTTTTTTTACCACTTATAAAGCAACACGATAACCATTGAATTTAAAAGTAGATATAGCCAGCGCCAAACCGCTAGTCCGATCTGAAATTGTTGCAAGCAGGTGTAGTTATACAATTTGTTATGGCGACGTGACTCATTTCTATATTCAGAGCGGACTAACAGTTTCGCGCGGACTATACTTAACTCGGCTGTTCTAAGATACTTAAGTTTTTCAACACATGGCAGCATAGTATATTGTGTCTAATTTAAACGCTTACGTACTCAGAACAATACTAGAAACGTACGAGTGAGATACAAAATATCATGGAACAGAAAAATTATTTTCTATGCAAAATATGACCACCAACTGTTAGTGCACACGTTTAGAGCGACAGAGATGCAGAATAATATGAATTTTGGACGAACAACCTCCTTTATAGTCATATTACCCTTATCATTAAGGGTTAAGCAGACGCGATACTCGTAATAACAATATGTGACAACACCAAAATTATAGGAAAATTTGTTTTAACCATTATAACGGAACTAAAAAACTAATATCTTTGTCAGTTATAAGTTTCCTACCGAAAAAACGGTAACGTCAAAGAAATGACAAATGAACTGTCAAGTGTCAAATAATATCTGCACTGCAGATTTTTACTATGTTTTTACCGCATGTGTTGTTGTTAAATTGTAATATAAGTAAATAAATATGAATATCAGTACAGAGAAACATTTTAACACTAATTTTAAGGATATTTTGATTGATGAAATCGCTCTGAACGGATTGGAAGGAATCGGATTTAATTTACTATGGAATTATGTAGAAAAGCGTATTTCATCACGTCTCACGGATAAAATGAAGAAACGATTTTGGGGCTGCATCACAAATGCTAAGTGTATTTCCTTTTACCAAGCCCCTGGACCTACCCCTTGTGTGGATGTTGTGGATAGATTCTTATTAATCGATGAACTAAGTGGGCAACTGTTAGATCCTGTAAGTATTCAATAAACTCTTCTGCGATAAAAAAATCTAATGCTTGAGGTTGGAGATTACTTTTATATAGCAGTAAAAGCAAATAAACATACTGGTAATTGGTCACATGGACATCAGTAATTAACCGCCGATAGGATTGGAGTCCTGCCTCAGGACGGCTACATGTATTGCTACTCATAGTTTAAGTTGGAATGTCTTCGTATGACATTCCACATTTATCTTCTTAGTGAAAATATAAATAGTGTAGTTGGTACCATGGTGAATCATTAATTCCCATTGATGTTATAGTTCATTCAATTTTTATATACCATATGTAATTAATTAACAGTCCACTTTATCATTAACCCTTTACACCCGAAGATTTTTTTTCGCAATTTCCTATTCAAAACGTTTATTACAGCTTTTTATATAGCTGAAGGGATCCACAAAAAATACAAAAAATAATCCAGAGTTTATACTTAATCCAGAAATCAACCCGCACGATCGTGAGTCTCCGGTGGGAATTGTCACACTCACGATAGTGAAAATTGCAAAAAAATTTAGTTTTTTATCAAAAAATATTAGAAAATTAAAACAATTTGGATATATTTAACATCACTGTCTTTATTTTCATTAGTCTTTATAAAAAATCTGTCTTGGCAATGAAAATCAACATTCTTCTTTCTTCCGTTATTGCCTCCATCTTCAATCCAGGTCTCCAAGGCGTATATTCTTGGCTAGGGAATACATCCAATGATAATGCAGATGGAGAAAACTTTAGCCATATCTATTGCAATTAAATTAAGTTTTCGACCGGTTCTTCTTAGATCATATAAATTTGTGCATCTGGTTACATATCAAGAGCCTCACCATTAAAATATTAAGAAAAAAATACGTGTGGCACTTGGAGACTGCCGCGGCAAAGCTATTGCATAGCATTTTTTGTCAACTTATGCAATTACAATTATATATTTATTTTATTTATGCAGTATGCAAAAAGTCATTAACCCGTCAACTGGCGTGTGCGCCCCGGGGCGCACAGATCGCTACTAAAAAGTATCACCGCTGTGCCGGTCGGAGTGGGGGGTGTTAGGTTTTTTCGTTATGGAATTTCTGGATTCGGTCTCCACGCTCAAGGCCCGCGATAGAAGCTATGCAATAGCTTAAAAATATTTCTTTGGAAACTTTACTGGAGATGTTGGTAGGGATGTATAGACCTTTTCAAGTCAGAAAACGTATTCTTTTCCAAGCTATTTTTCGATGTGTTGGACGTGAAGATGCTCGGCGGCGAGAAATTTCTAGGTATGATTTTGAAGTAGATCCAATTCTAGGTCAGTTTCTATTTGAGGGTCTGCATGTGCTTCTGGTTCTGATTCAGGGCACAATTCTTCAAATTGAAACTCTTCTAATCTATTTGGTTGAAGCTCTTCACTTTCGTGAAGATCTTCAATGTCCGATATATTTCTCCTCACCCCGCACTGGCAAAATCTGATCGTCATTTAAATGTACCCCTAAAATTGAAACAAACAAAATTGTTATTGACGAAACTTACACATAACTGGTAATAGCAATAAAAGCATTTTCATCAATACTCTCCTCACGATCGATCGGCATCGGTTGCGTTTCGAAAAATACGAAGCTATCACGTGGGATTTTTTTTAAAGTGAAATTCACGCTCATATCATCTCGGGTGTAAAGGGTTAAAGTAAGACTTCACCTATATATATTGACTTAGAATATTTAGACACGTCTCTCAATTAATTTCAAAATCCAATTTTGTTTTTATTTCAGCCTGAGTATTTAGATGGTCCATATGAGTACCATCTAGTTGAGAATGAATATGGCTCCTGCTCTAACTATGACACAAGGGTTTTTTTGAAGAAGGAAACAATATTGTCAATGACATATGAAGAAGTTGTTGAGAAGTATGGCAATACACTTGTTATGGTGGCTTCGATTGAGGAGAGATGGCATGCCCTTGTCACCCATATGCCCTTCACATTAATTACACAGCTCACCCCAATACACTACTGTATTTTGGAATTGGTTGGAAAGGGCAGAGAAAATGTTAGTATTCGTAATAAAATATGCATTTAATTTAATAACAACCTGTTTAGCATAAGAGTGTCTCCATCAGAGGACTGCAAGGTAGCTTATCTACGTGAAATCCACCTTTGGAATTGGTTGATTTTCATTCAACAAAATTTCATGGAATAAAATCAAGCACTGTTATTGGTGCATTTGGCACACATACTTTTATCCTGTTAAACCCTAAAATTTCTTTAATACTTCAGGGACAAATGACAGTTGGGAAGACCAATTTGACAAAAATAATAAAGGAATCCAAATTATTGTTCTACAACAGAAAACATCTGCAAAAATTGGACTTGATTAGAGTACAGTGTTTGACTCAAGTAACTCAAGGAAGAGGTATTAAGAGCTTACTCCTCAGATTAAAACGGTTTCATCAAATTAGGATATTGTCTATGCCAAAAGTTGGGAAACTCCACAAGCTCATAGAGTATTTGCTGAGTAAGCCTGATTACAGTGAAAGATGTGATATACTTATGAGAAAAGGATTTTTAACACAGCCTGAGTGCAAGAAACTTAAAAAAACTATAAATGTCTTCCGTTTTGTAAGTATCATATTTTATTATTAGATTTTCAGGCAATGAAATATAAGCTTAATTTAATCTGTTACTTATTTATAAAATAATTTTTAGAATGACAAAGAAGTAACAGAAGAAAAATCTTCTGGAGACAAAAAGAAACATGAGAAAATATCAAACACACAAAAGCGGAAGTTTATGTGTCTAACACCTTCAGATGACGAGTCTAGCCCATCTGACGATGACAGCAATGAAGTGGCACTGGAATGCCAATACAAAGTTGGTGTAAACATCCTAAGACAAGCCTACGAATTATTCCTAGAGGCTGGTCTCAAGGGGTTGACCCAAGTGGAAATGGCTCAACTACTGGGTATAGAGTTCTATACAAGCAGAACAATTTGTCGCGGCTTTAGAGCTAAAAATATTGTCAGGGAATTTCTTGAAGATAAAGGCAGGCAACGAACTGCAAGGTAATGTGGATTATACTTACAAGCAATTTGTAGCAATAATAATCCAAGCTTTATAAATATACTATTTATATTCCAGATATATTGCAGTAGCAGCCACTGCAGAGATGGATTCTAAGTATGCAGAAGAAAAGAACAAATTGTTACAATATTTTAGTAACACTGAACCATCCACTTCAAAAAGTGATGAAGGAGGAGAAACGGATGGTGCCCCAGCAAAGAAAATAAAACTAGAACATGAAAATAAAAATACAAATGAAGAAAATATTGATGATAAAGTTCTCGAAGTTAAAGTTCTGGATGGGCTCCAAAAATTCAATCATGAATCCTTGTTGAATTCTAGAAAGAGTCTTAGTTTACGACAACTGCGTTTTGCGAATGGCCTGCTCAATGTATTGCAAGAGAAACAGGCTGTCGGTGGGTACCAAACGTTAAGCACTTTGGTTGCCGAAAGAACAGGCGAGCCGCCCATGGATACGAAAGCATTGAAATTATTCGTTCAAAAACTAGTGACAGACGGACAGTTGAAGATATTGAAAATAAAATGGCCAGGCTTCCACCAAAAATACTCAGTTTTAATTTGCGCAGCCAACGTCAAATCTTCCAGCCCTGTGATCAAAGCTAAATACAAAGATATATGTCTCAAATCAGTTGTAAGCAGAAAATCAAAAGGAAAGAACTTTATGACTGAGAATATTACTCGGCCACTATCACAGTTTGCTTATCCTAGATACATGAAAATACAGAAACTGCACGAGTTGATTACGCAACTAGTGTTCTTCAATGCGTTGAAAGTGGAGTCTTACAGTTTTCCAGCGGGTGTCTCATCTCTTTTGACTATAATGCCCGAAATGACCATAGAATTTGCGCTCGGAAATATAAGCAACGTCGGCTCTTCTGATATAGCACATTTGAAAGTAAACGACGATCTGTTGAAAATAAAACTTCGTGACGCACCGGCTGATTTGTACAGAGCCATAATACAATCGAGATCAATGCAAAATTCTATTCGTAACGGTCTGAGGGTATTGGCACAACTCGGTTTAGTCCAATTCCTGTCCAGTCTTAATCACGTGCAAAATGCTAAGCAAAACGTGTTTTACGTCAATCGATACGCTAGAATAATTGATACGACAGGAGATTGGCCGAGAAAAAATGTAGACCTAAAGGCCTTAGAAAAAACATATGACTTTCAAACTATCGACGATGTTAAGACTTATTGGGACGACGTATATAGTATAAGTATAAATACGGACATCATTTTAGAAAAGCGGGAACGCTATCACGCGATTATCCCCACGAGGAAAGAGTCCGAAGTGGAACAATTCGATACAGGCGTAATTTTTGGTGACGGACAGGGACCTTGCGGCTTCCATTCCAATGTATTCATGGATATTCCTCGCTTATGGAACACTCTATATTTGAGAAACAGTAAATTTGTGAAAACCAAAAAAATAAAAAGGAAACATAGTGCCAAAGCACCTAAAGTAGAGAAATTAAAAAACAAAAAGCATAAGCTTTCAAACAGAAAGGTTGTAAGAAAACCAGTCGTAGAACCCTCTACAGCTGAGAAAGTGCCAAAGACTAGACATAGTGACACGCACATAAAATGGACGCCTCTGGAAGACGAAATCTTAGTTATGTGCAAAGCAGCTATAACAATTATGAGTCCAAATTCACAAGCCGGTTGCTTAAAAATAAAAAATATTGTCGCGCGGCATTTGTTGTCTATACATGATCCTAAGAAAACTGGACGGATTTGCCACAGACGAGGCGCACTCCTCGAATCGAATCCGAAATATTCTCACAGAAAAGATTGTATTATTAACGAATCGAGACGTCACCGACATTTGATACAAAAATATGAGGACCTTTTACGAAAGCTCAAAATTCGCCACTGTGCAAACATGACTAAGTATATAAACGAAGGCCGTCTTTTAATGCTAGAGTTAGTTTGGATCATATCTCAAATATTAAAAAGGGGGATATCCACACATTCGGTGCCCTGCATCGCAGCAGATTACGACGAATTTAATAAGAAGTACACTATAGCATCTTCGTCTACAAATAAATCCTTCAGTTTGTATAAAACGTCCATTACTTCGGACCCTGTATTCGCGACGCTCAAAGAAGGCATCATCCAAACAGTAATGCTTTCTTACAATAGAGACTTGGAACCTAAAACGGCAAAGAAAATTTATTGCGTATTCGAAGATTACTCAGAAGAATTATTACGAAGCGCGATAGAACAACTGCGAAAGTCCAGCGCATTGGCAGCAAAAGAGAAAGTCCTGAACAACCAAATGAACAGAGTCCAGTTCAATGATATTGTGCGGTCGTCGTTCAAAATATCTGCTTCATACAAACGTAAATGGATAAGCAGATTAAATTCGGATTTTGTTGAAAATTTAGTAAGCATTATGGACTCGGAACTTTCACAAACATGCATAAAGGGATCTCCAGGAATAAACTGTGTACTATTTGAAATGCATAGTGTTGATGTTTTGGATATAATATCCGTGACAGTGCCAGTTATCGTAGGGTCTTCAGGAAACCTAATTCAGGAGGAACAGCTGAATGTCATTGATATCGAGATGAAATTCAAGTTAAAGTCAGGGGTAGCTGGATGGAGAAATAAATGCAATGTGAAAAAGAACTTGTCTGAAATATTCGAGAAATGTTCAGTTGAAAAGTATTTGGCTAAACTACATAGGTACGGAATTAACACAATTTATCACAGATATGAAATCTGTTTGTTTTTTATCATGAAGTTAAAATCTTTATGAAAGTTTAAGATCAAAAATAAGTAAAAAATCAAAAATCTATGTATATAAATTCAGAATAATTTGCCCAATAATAAAACCAAATAAAAAAACAAGCACTTAATATAA
This sequence comes from Epargyreus clarus, assembly GCF_041222505.1. NCBI lineage: Eukaryota > Metazoa > Arthropoda > Insecta > Lepidoptera > Hesperiidae > Epargyreus > Epargyreus clarus. The sequence goes on along the minus strand of NW_027332231.1, from coordinate 5,136,077 downwards.
GATATATTTTATTATAGTCTGATTCATAATTAGGTGTCCAAAATGTTAACAAACAAATGTCACTGTCAAAATTAACAAGAAACAAAAACTTTAACAAATTCAACAAAAAACGAAAACTTTACAATTATTCACAATTTAACAAACGCGCTAAAAAAACGATAATACATTCGAGTTTGATTACAATCACGAAAATGAATAACATCAGCTACGAAACTTAAAAATAACTGCACAAGAAATGTCTTGGGTGCGATTGTGTTACCATTATCACATTTTAATTTTCTACCATAAATCTTGTTTTTTATTATTATTACTGTATGGAACGAAATTGAGGTAATATAAATATTAGAAAATTTGAATTGATCTTAATTTATTTAGATTATTATTTTATTATTGTTGTATTAATTTAATATTGTCAAAAATAAGAAACTACCATTTGAAATATATTTTCTTGTTAGGACAACACCTTTGTTTACATTTTGGACACCTAATTATGAATCAGACTATAGATATATTTACGTTCATATTTATCTCTATGTCAGTATGTTTTTGTAATTTCAAGTAAAAATATTTAATAATATAATATCATAAATATTATTTCAGTGTTCCAGTTGTAGAGTACATTGAAGACCAAGTTATTGATTTAACAGATCCAATTATCTCATATCTAAACGATCGACAAGAAAATGGCTCTACTTTTCGCGATTTGCAGGTTTGTTGCCCTGTAATAATACAATTTATTACTTAAACTAAAGAAAAATGTTTACTTGCTCAATTATTATGTGGCTGGAAATACGACTCAAGTGAATGCCACGTATAACCACAATTAATATTTTGTAGCAGTAACTTCACTCTGATACTGTAACCAAAAAATGCCTGAAAATTACTTTAGAGATTGTCTCATAATATAGATGACAGTGACCACTGGTTATCACTTGGATTACGTGGTCGTTAGCTCCTTTTATCTTCCAAAAAATAGCAATAATTTCATATGTTTTTTACAGGTACATCTAGGGTGGGACGACCAAACTCTTCAATCTATGTTATTGGATTTAGAAGAACAGGATACCATAAAACGTGTTGGCTACTTCGAAAACCGTATTGTACTTATGAAGTACTTAAAACCCTGGCTCTTTAGTATTAACAAATTTAACACGTTTGTGATACCGAATCCTTGGATAACGCTCGACTTGGAAATAAGATACGACGTTTTACTTAACTGGGCGGGTGTTATTATGAATAAAGTGTTTGAATGTCCAGGATCGTCTATCGTATTTCTATCTGAACATACAGAATACTTAAGTACGAGAAGTATTCAAGAAATATCTACGTTTTTAGAGAAAATCGAATGTGTTAAACTTAAAAATATTGAGCTGCGAGAAGTTGATTTGTTTTCTGATGATGATTATGTACCGGAGGTGACAGATTTTAACCCGTATGAGTCCCCGGACAATATTTTGGTATTTCCCGCTAAAAACTGTCTTACAAAATACGCATATATTCGAAAAAAGATTTTAGATATGATAGACACAGACTAAATGCTTAATTGTTAATATTGTTGTATATTCTAAAATAATAATAACTTATATAATTTAGTCACATTGCACAATTTTATTTTAACCTGCTCCTGCTTATTGACATCCTACTTAGAGAAATACTCATTTTAGTCGTAAACTATCGCTCTGTCATGGGGTGGACTCTGCAAAGGAGTCCAATTTCAATTTCTAAATTATTATAAATGTGAGATAATCAACATTTATAATTAAATTCTTCTTGGAGGTAATTAGAGTTTTCAACTCTCCTGGTATGCGCAGGCGACTCCGGTAATAACGGATAACTGCTCGGCTTTTCAGGAAGCAATAATTTGCCCGGTTTAGTTTCTACGACTTAACTTCATAATCAAAAACCTTTGCAGCCAGGGCTGGGATTGCAAGACTGATTTGCACGTCTTGCAATCGTGGCCCCGTAATTCGTTCGCGCGCTGTGCTAGACGCATTTTTTGCGGACATTTTTATGTAAAACCTTTTTTATTTTTGTGATTAAAATTGACAAATATTACATACTGCTCGGAAACAATGTAAATATAAAAAATAAAGATGTGTATTTTTCTTTCAAACCACACCCTACCACCGGCTTAACGCTATTCGATAAGAGATGACGCTACATTTATTCCTAAATCACGCTGTTGAAGTATTACTGTCTACATTATGTTCACTGTTTCTAAGAAAAATTACCATTATAATTACTAAAATACATAAATACCCATAATTATCCTTTTATCAAAAAGATATATGAGTCATAGATTAGTAAAGATTATTCATTCCTAACAAGAAAAATTACTTTTTAAATTTATAAAATCAATAAATTATTTTATAGTAGGGTATAACCGCGGAAAAAAACATTTTTTTTTTGTTCGTGGGTATCTATATAGATTATTATACTCTTTGGTGGGTATAACAGATGTATAAGAGGCCGCCTAAACGGTCAATTATATTGTGGAATATTGCGAATTGTGCAATATTATTTACCGTTAACAGTTAATTTTGAAAATTGCGCAAAGATTGAAGGAAAGTTTGAGCGTGTTTAATTTTCATTGCACCATATTTTTTATTGCATCGTGTATGGTCAGTATTGCGCAATTTTTTTACTCAAATCAAATGTTTTTTTTTTGTTTTTCATTAAAAGTAGGTTGTTTAGGTTTTTGAATGTCAATATATCTATCGCCAGTTCATAAGGTGTTTCGTTATGGCGAGAACTATTCTCAATCTCCAACTGAACTCGAAAACATTCTGCAGTTCGAATTATTGTGCAATATAATTGCTCGTTTGGAGTCAGAGCACCTTTCAATGTTATTGTACAATAAAAAGTATTGTACGATGTTATTGTAGGTAGGCAGCCTAAGACTGTTACTATTTTAATACACTTATATTATATTGAAATATATAATAGATAAAAATAGTTTACTTTATTTTCTAAGTAACTTTAAGTTTTTATTGTCAAAAACTGCTACCCAACAGTCGTATATAATGTATGCTAATCAATTTCAAACACAAATGTCTATGGTTTACATTTTTTCTAGTGGCAATTCGTAGCAGAACGAGAGTGACCGACCGATTGATATTTGAGTGAGCAGTGAGTGAAGTAGGCCAATGAATCCGGAGTACGCCATTTTTACTTTTCAGTGAAAGGAGATTTTATAATTGTCAGGCTGGAGGACGAGGAATATTTTGAGAAAAGTGTGTCATTTCATTTAATTTATAGTAGTGGCGACTATTATTGAGAGAGTCCTAGTATAATAGAGTGATTTTATTTGATACTAACGTTGTATGTAGTGCTATTCCCCGTGGTAAAATTGCTCGTTGGTGTGTCGCTTTAGCTAATTCAATGGCTATGTTAACGAAGTTCTAATCGAACGTGTGGCTGACGTTCTGCGAGCGGGATAGTAAAGAGGAAGCGAGGCGACGCCGTTAGAAATGAGCAGGCCTCAGGGCGGACGCATCCAAGTCCCCGATGACCTCCGAGAGATCCTACTGGAATTCACCATAAGCTACCTTCTGGAGCAGCCAGGAGACGTGATCAACTACGCGGTCGAGTTCTTCACAAGGTTACAGAACAACCGGACCACGACCATCGTGAGGGGCCCGTCCGCCGGCACGCCCGATGAGTCGATAATATCAGACGAGGAAGGTACTTATTCGATAATATTACGTAGTGCACGTATTACTGGTTTGGGGGACGTCTACTTCAAGGTTGGTGTTACTATGCCTGTACACGCTATAGCAACTCCATGCTATGTTCTGAATACTAAATCATTTGGGTAGTTGTGTAGACAATTCACGAAATGCAGGACTGAATTTCAATGACCGGTTGATAAATATTTTTCCTCAAACAAATTCAACAGTTGTTTTATACATGCATCACATTATATTCTCTGTTCAGGTGGTGTATGGTTGAATAAATTTTCGAGTCTTATTCAGAACATAAGTACATTTATTTACTTAAGTGAAACAAAATATTGTTTCTTAAAAATGTTAAACATGTATTTTCTTAAATTATGCACCAATTATTTTTAGCTATATATTTAAAGCCATACTTTTTTATATTGATAATTAGTCTATAAATGAGCCCCACATTTGACCTGCCTCAATCTAGTAAAAACATATTCTCCATGAAAATGATATCTTAAAACTGATGTATTTAAAACAGCAACACAAACTATGCAAACTTATGACATAAAAAGTTCACCAAACCTACTTTGCCATGACCTATTTATAATGTCATATTTAACTTTAAAACACTTTTGATGTATTAACTTTATTCTCTTTCACATTTTAACAAATGATTCATAATGAAATAATATTTGGATAAGAATCTACCAAATGTAAAAGTCGTGTTAACATTTGAACCATTTTTTTTTTTCAAAAATATAGGCTTGAATTACCATCAATAATGCCAGTTATCTTGTAAAATTTACTGGATAGTATACTAAATATATTTGCACCATTGCAAAGTAATTCGGGAGATAAGGAGGTGCCTAAACCGAATACAATAAAAAACTCATTGTAGAGTTAATTACTAGTGGTAGCTATCATTTTACTTGTTATCAAGCTTGTAGTGCTAATGCCTATATAGACAAGGCTTGCAAAGTGTATTTATATGTATTTCTTTGTATATTTTTTAAAGATCAAAAATGTAAGGTCCATATTCTTTTTTATGCAATATTGTAGCTACAACTTATCTTCGGTGTTTTAGAGGGGTTCTTGTAACAGGCTCTCAGGTGCTTAGAAACATTGACAGGGTATATCCCTTGCTCGCACATACAGTTACATGGTAATTCTTATGAATATGACTTGAGTAGACATATTGTATAAGAAGCATCGATATAAAACAGACAATCAATCGTACTGACTTAATTAATTATATTAATTATTAATTAATTTTGTAAAAGTAACATATGAATAAATATTGAAATCTTGTACATCAAGATGTTTTTCAAATTATGAACAGAAATTATCTTCAAATCCATTGTAAATGTACTCTTTGTTTATCCTTAAACTAACAGCTTATAAGGCAATGTAACCAACAATTGTAAATGTAAATAATATTATTGCTCTTAATAGCAATCATTAAATGTAAACAAAACTCAAGTTCTAATTACAATACACTTGTTAATTTTGCCCCTGAGCGGTTGACAACTACTATTATAGCCAGCAGTTGTTCTGACCACTTGGCGTGATGCCATTACCATCTCGTACAATGATGTTTGTTTGAACAGACAAGTTTTGGTCAAATAATCAGCTGTTGCCAAGCTAATAAATATACAAAGTAGACAAAAATATGAGCAAATATTTGATTATTGCCTCTTATCTCATTGATAAGGGCTCGGAAACTTCAATGAGGTATTTTTTAATTAAATTATATGACCACCAGTAACATTTGATTCAGACAGTGTTTATTCTGGCGGCGGCAGGATGCTTCCCCAAATTGCGAGAGCTAATAGACGCAAGTCTTATGTGTAACTGTTTGTCGAGCCATAAATTTCTAGTGTTTACTATACTCTGATCCCATTTGTGTGTTTGTTTTTTTCCGCTTTGAACTTGTGTGATGATGGTATTTTCGCTTCTTTTTGAAACAGCCACTTTAAATTTAGCAGACTTTTATTTTAGCAGATGTTGGTCTTTTTAATAATATGTGTTACATAAAATTTGTCAAAGCCAAGTAAAACTAACAATAGTATACACAATGAATTGAACATGTGCTAGCCAAACCTTGAAAGGTATTTACGTAAGAAAGATGTTATGAATCTGTAATATATAGGAACAGACATCTTTTGAGATTAGCACTAATCTTCCATTAATTTTATTAAATTAATCCCATATCTGATTTTCTGCACATAATATGATTTATTAAGTCTAAACTCCATTTAGTATATTAATAGTATTAATAGAAGTAAAAGTAAATAGAACTAGATTTATTAATATCGAATATTAACCTATTCTGTTTTGTCTCTAACCATAATTATAGCTGATTAAAGAAAGCACTCGAATGCTGCAGTAGTTATCCAGCCCAGTCATTAGTATCTATTACAACAAGGACGGCCATATACCCTTAATAATGGTGCACATCCTGAATTATTGAGTACAGACAACATAGAGAGATATAGACGCATAGATCCATATCTTGTGTCATCAAGGAAACATTTTATGAATCTTTCAATAATGTTAATTTCTTTCAATGACTTACAAATGTCAATTTCATGTTAAGATTCTTAATCTAAAATAGAAATTATCTTAAATTTGCTTCGAATTTTTGGCAGTCTTATAGAGAAATTATAAATATCTCATACCCTTTCAACATGAGGGTTTTTTAAGTTTCAAACCGTTTGATGCTTTGCTTAACGAAAAACAGATTGCAAATAAATCATACACCTAATTCTGGAGATCAAAGATGCTTTTGTATCATAGACATGCCAATGTTAACAAGATAATTCTATAGAAAATTCGCGAACGCTACATTAAGATATTTCTGTCGTACAACTTAATCGTTTATAAATAGAATTGTTAAAATAAAATCGTATAGAAAATAATAAGCCAGCTAGTAAATGTGGGCTTACTTTTTATGTAATAAATGTAGCAAAAGGCTCTGCAGTCATTAAGTGGTCACTGCACCCCATGAAAATCTCTAGCCAAGAATAATCAGCAATTTTATTGTGTTATGCGCTATTGAATGAAAGATTTTCTTTTAATAAACAATTTTCTCAATTTACAAAAGAAAATGATACATTTTCGTTTTTAACGCCTTACGTGATTCAAAATAAATAAAAGAAAAAAGAGTTGCGTGTTGGATAGCGGCAACATATCTGTGATCAACAACATGTTGTTACAGAGTTGTTTACAGATGTCCGCATGGCGGAGCGATCATACTTTTCTGTCGCGCAGGGAGTCACGAGTTCGATCCCCGGTCGGACCGATATCTAATAATGAATTTAGATTTCTTTTTTGGGTCTGGGTGTTTGTGTATTACACCCTCATCACAGGGAATCCTAGTGTGAGGCTGTAAGTGTAGAAAAACCGCATTTTTTGTTTATGTGTGCTAGGGACCACTTAGCATCAGGATGGCTGCGAGCTCGTTTGCTACTTCAAACCTAGAAAAAAAACTAAACAACAATCTTTATGACATCAGAGCCGCCAGTGGCGCGCTTCAACAACCGTCGCAAGTCGGTGTTCGCGGAGACCTACGACCCGGAGGAGGATGACTCTGACGAGGGCGCCCCGGCGGTGTTCCCCAAGTCGGACGCCCAGCGCGCGCGGCTGGCCGAGGCCGTCAGGAGCATACTGCTGTTCCGTTCGCTAGATGCCCAGCAGATGCAACAGGTCAGTATACTTTATTGATGATTTAGATTTTTATTTAAGACTGTTAAGAGTAAATTAAACTCGAATTAATTTTTCTTTCTGCTAGTTCATAATTTGTACTTACTTAAATTGAAAAATGCTGTAGGAAAAAGTTGGTTAAGATTGCGTGGGCGTTTTTGTGTTTTGTTGTTTTGTCTACACCAGTCTTTGCTTTGTTGAAAGCTTTCGAACGATTTAAAAACGCAATCATTCGAGATAGTCAGCACCGAAACCCACGGAGATTCTTGGTCGGATCGTCTCAGTTAAGGACTTATTGGGATCCGGTGGTACTATAAGAAAAAATATCGTAACTGACACCTTACTACCCCCGTAGGCCTATTTAATGTACCTACTAAAGAAATACATTTGATTTTATTTCTTATCTAAAACCGATATTTTTGAGAATATGATTTCTTAAATTAATATTTATGTACGCTTTATTTCTAGCTATTTTGTTATTAAAACTTGCTGCTAAATAACGGTAATGGTTGAGTTACCATGTATCAAATGAATTATCATACGTAGTTAGATACAAAGTGCAAATTGCAATCACATAATTGCAAAGATTGTATCTGAAGTAATAATGTTCTCTTCACATTTATGTCTTTCCTGTAACATATATATGTTTCGGATTTCAACCACTACAATACAATTTTAATTTCATTTTAAATTTGTGTCTGTTTTTAACCGACTTCAAAAAAGGAGGAGGTCTCTCAATTCGACCGTATATATGTTTTTTTTTTTCACTTGCACGATATCAATAGAAAAGAAAATAAGTTTTTACCTACGGACCAATCTCGTAAATGGCCGAGCCAAGTGACTATCCCGAAAATATCTAGTGCCTGTCCATAAAAATAAAACAGATTAACTACTATACACGATACAAGAATCGAGAGAGAAGCTCTCTCTAAAATAGATTTCCATATTTCTAATACAATATGCAGGTTCGCTAATAGGTATGCATGCTGTTAGAATCGAGAGGGATGCTCTAAATTCGATGTTCATATTCCAATTTAATCACAACAATGTTAGCATCAAACACGATTAGTACACACTACATAGGTACTCATATGTTTGTTTTCCGCAACGGAATTATAAGCCCGCTCTGACGAAATATTTTATCAATTGCTTTTATCAAAATTTCATTAGGTACTTTACATTGCACACTTATCAATGATACTCTTTATATGACACCGCCACTATTAACCACTCACTTTGGTTGGTTATATCAAAATACAACGTCAGTTTCTCATTCCGTAGTTAATAGTGCCTAATAGTAATAACAATTGAGAAAGATTGAAGTTCTCGTGTGACGACCTTGATAAAAAGGAGAACAATTTGCCCTCTAACCAATAGGTACCAACCAATACTAACCAATACGCCTGATCTCCTAAAGAAGACGGCAAATGTGGAATAGCGACAATTAAGGCCTATGTCCAACAGTGGACCTCAATTTGGGCTGGTGAATATTATTTCTCATTCCTTCTCTGGGTTAAATATACGAGTATATTTAAACCACATATATAATTATGTGTAACAATTTTTCTATTCGTGACTACGTTTTGTTGTACCGTTCAAGTTAGTGAGAATTAATATAAAACGTACTTAAAGTAAGAATTAGAAATACAACACATAATATTGACTTTGAGAGTGCCTCGGATTTGAACGCAAATGTAACGTTTAACTATGAAATTCTTAGCACTGGGCAAGCAATTCTTAGCAATTCTTACACATACTGTTGACATATTCATGCTATAACACAACCTAAAATACGTACATTGTTTACTCTACGGCAAAAAGCTATACCTTTTCAACGAATTCAGTCTCAGTTTTATGACCACTACAACTTCGAGCATCAACGGCAGTCTCCCAAAGGGCGTCGGGTTGTTTACCGAATAATGCGTACCTACAATGCCTATTGGACTCACGGGTCAATAGGCAGCGTAGGTAAAATTTAAACAGGGTACAAAACTTTCCGAACCTAACATCGATTTTAGACGGAACTTTTGATGTTTGTCTGATTTAACTTAGGTACGCAATTAGACTCTAACCTCATCTTCTACACCAAGATTTAATATATTGTGGACAAAAAAACAAGAATACCTAGAGCGGGGACAGATATTTTTTTTATTTTATCAAGTCCTTTGCTCAGTGATCGAACCCAGGAATTTCTCTGTGCGACCGATTACTGGGCTTAGTTTTAATTTATCAAAGTAAGAGCAGCTTACATATTGTATAAATATTTCTGAGTTATATCTTACAATTAAGCAAATATCCTCAAATTAATGTTTTTTATACTTCTAACACAAAGATGTAACTTTATAAACAAAGTTATTAACATAATAATACAGTTATTCCAAAACATAACATCAATTTAAAATGATAATTATACTACAATTATTATTATACCTATAATATATGTATGAATAAGTACATCAGTTAACATTAACGAACATAGTATTTAATACTGATATATTTAATGATATAAAATTTTAAATAAACTTCTTTTTATCATGATCACAAGACACCAAAATGAAATGACCTGATTTAAATGCTCGGTCTATGTAGGTTCATCTTATAAACGGACGAATCTATTTTAAGATAACTTGTAAGCTCCAGGTAGGAAGGTAAGTAGGTACTTGTGCGCAGAAAATGTATAGGAGAAGCTCTTAAATAATAAGATTCTGAGCGTACAATAAGTCTTCTAACAAGCCTCTCATAACAAGGCTTGGAATAGCCCCGAAGACACTCTCTCCACATAATGCATTTATTTTAGATCGGATATTTTGTTAGATATAGATTCTAAAGTCAGTCCCTTTGTAGTTGAACTCCAACGACAGCATCGTCCCATTAATTTCTGTCTAATATCACCATTGTTCTAGTTTGAAGGGTGTGGTACGGCAGGCCTATTTTTCTGGGACGTTTCAGCTTAGTATCTATAGGAAGCGGCGCATTTATTACCGATCTTAGGTAGGAATCATATCTTGTCCCTGTAGTCTCGGGAATAGAATAGGGCTACGGTATCCCCTGCCTGTCGTAAGAGGCGACTAAAAGGGGGCTTCCGGGGTTGCGGGTGGCAAGAGTGGGAGCTCGGACCGTCCAGCAAGCAACCCCGGGAAGGACGACGGTATGTGTGGTCGCATACCGTCGTAAACACCAGATGGTGTGGGAGGAGCCATAAGTGCTCCCCCAGGGTAGAGCCCGATCGGGGCATTGCGCTTGGAGGACTCCGGTTGTGTTCCCTCGGAGATCCCGGAGTTCTCCAACAAGCGTTGAGGACGACCACCGGGGGGGTTTTAGTGCGGTAAAAATCTCACATAACCCTGCGTCGCTCCCACGTCGTCGGGTACCTTTTGAAGGTTTCCCCCTCGTAAACAAAAAAAAAAAAAAAAAAAGGTAGGAATCATATCTGGGGTTAATCACAATGTCCATAAGCGTCAGTAGCCACTAAGTAGCCATGAGAACTTCTACATTATAATAAAAGATACAGGAATATCGATCACCAGAATTTTATACAATTAGTACACTTTAATGCCAATTAAAACGCTTATCGTCAACCTGATTAAATAATTGATTAGTCATCAAATCTTCACAACGTTACTATGCAATAAAAGTACTTACCTACTGTTTATGTCATCAAAATGGACATTGCAGTGACAATTAAAATCATAAATTACAAGTATGTATTACATTAAATGATAAGGTTAAAACATATTACATAACATTGCAGTTACATGCGTCACTTTGTATGACATCGCAATTAGCAAAATTGATTGTTTCCACATAATTAGTGTAATATACCTTTTAATTTATTACAGATTTTTTTCTTATTTTCATGTGACGCACTAATTATGATTGATAGGTCTCATTCAATTTAGATGGCAGAAACGGTATTCGATCGTACTTGGTCGTATTGGTATCACGCGAAAGTCTGACGGTTTGTCATACTACACAAGTTCGGTTGGGTTTCTTCATACAAAATGATACGATATGAAAACGTGCTAAAGCAATCCGTTAGAAGAACGCCAACCGTCCTTATGTTGTATGATAGCAATCTAAATCGAGTCCGAGTTTGAAGGTGGCAGTTTGAGTCCGGGTCCAATCGCCACACCTAATTCTGCTTAATACCAAGAGTGTTAAGCGCTGCCATGTTCCCATTTGAAGGGAGACGAATTATCCCAGGCGTTTCAACGTAGTCCCCAAGAGTTATCAACCATCAGGTGGACTACATGCACTTTTGCTACGATTATATTTAAAAAAAGTCGCCTCTTATATTTAAAGCGCCCTTGTTCTTTTATGACGCCGTGTCTCATTTGTGAACTATCGCCACAATTTTTATGAATGAATTAACTTCTTACTAGTATTAAGATGGTCTAACAATATGCCCTTGATCCAGGTGTTGGACGCGATGTTCGAGAAGCGCGCCGAGCCCGGCGAGTACGTGATCCGGCAGGGGGATGACGGCGACAACTTCTACGTCATCGAGAACGGGGTCTTCGATGTGCTGGTCAACGGGGATGATGGCGTTGAGAAGGTAAGATTATTTATGTGCTGCTCATGTAACTTCTCATATAGCTCATGCTAATGGACGGAAAGGTATACGTTTATTAAGTAGGGTTAAAGGTAGAATTTTCCTTGTATGTAATGGACGTAAATGAAGATGCTTCCTTGAAGGCGGGGATTGACGATGGAATTTTTCGTGGTGGATTGGCGAAGTATCACCGTTTAATATTTTTGTATGAGAGTAGGAAACTAGTATGTATGCCACTTTGAAGGTGTTTGAAACCTTCGTGAATTGATTGTATGCTTAGATATCACCTCATCTATTTTACTTCTTTATTGACTTCGAAAAACAAGTTTTAGTTTGAAGGGGTCTCTGCTTTAAATGATATTTATGAGGCGTTCTATGAACGAATTCTATTTAGACGTGATCGCAAATGTTTATATACTACATTTACTTTTAAGAATAATTCGATTTCAAGCGGTTAACGCCGTTCGTCGCTCTCCAATCATCCTCAAATAAGGTAGGGTTTGTATTTAACGCTGAATATATAGATGAGATTCTACTCCTAAGTCCTATATAATATGTATTTATGCTATAAAAACATTATTACAGCTGTTTTATGTACGAAGTTGCAAATGGCCTTGCGCTAGTGTGTTAAGTTGAAACTGAACTAATGGAGATCTACGAGTACCATAATCGTAAACATTGTAGTTTTTCAAACATAAACATTAATGTTTTTCCTTATTAAGAACATGAAATCTTTTCGGTGTTACTTTAATTTCGTGCCATAGTTTTTCCTTGTTCAGTCAATTTTGATACCAGAAAACTATCAATGAACATAAGTCAAAATAATACTATTTAAAAGGTATGCTCCGCGCCAAACTGCTAGTCCGCTTTGAAGTTGTTGCGAGCAGGTGTAGTCAAACAATTTGCTATGGCGACGCGATTCATTTCTATATTCAGAGCGGACTTGCAGTTTTACGCGGCTTATAACTGTAGAATTCTTTTTATTTTAAACTATCAAATGAAAGTTTTATAAAATACTGGTCGAGTCTAATTCCTAATAACATTTTACGAGCAACAAAAAGATCTCCAGATTGATTCTCCACCTGAAGACCGAGTGTCTTTGTGTGTGTGGCTATCGCGTTGGAACAGCAACGCACACAGCAACACAAGTGTGGGGGCAATATCGACCCAGTGAAACCTTCCGCACGGTTCAAGCACTAAAATGGCACGGGACTGGTTTATTAAAACCGGGATAGAATACTACGGCCAAGCGGGATCAGTTTTATATCCCACTCGTATTAGACTCCATAGAAATGACTGAGACTTTTCCCATACAGTTGTAAATGAGTTTCATTATTTTTCATATTTTGTTTTTTGGATAAAATATATTATGTTTATGTTTGGTGTTTTAAGATATAAAATTTAAGAGCTTGCAGTTGCTGTGGTATATGTTCTTTTAACATAAATAACAATATATATAATGAATAAAATATGTAAGGAAATCGATTTCGTCTGTTTGTGTGCGCAATATTCCAAAATTCTTTCACTTTTTACGCAACTTCATATTTTTATATGTCTGTTTCTATCTCGAGCTTTTGTCGAGCAATATTAGGAAGCAGCAGTGGTTTAGCTGCCATTAAAAATATAAAGAATAACTACGGCTAAGACAATTATAAAATTATAAGATACGAGTAAATAAATAACTGAAATCCTGTCTTCGCTTTCATATTTTCACAGGATACTAAAACCTAAAGCTCTAAGACTTAATATTTTAGCGGTATTTTACTCAAACAAATGTAAAATACGTAGATCCGCGCATTGTTATACTCTAGTGTAAATCTCAAAAAGAAAGTTCATTCTACAAAAGAGGTCGCGATACCTCTTTGTTTATTTTCAGTCGGCACTTGGTTTGGTGAACCGATACTGAAATTTTCAGGGATTTTCATTGGCTATTATTTGTGTATTGACGATTAATGAGTAAGGTTACCTGTTATATTTTGCTTCTTGTTATGTAATAGGATTAGCAAACGAATATGAAGATTATTTGATAATGACTGGCCTGAAGGGGTCATCGCCGCCCGTAGAGATGTAGTAAATAGTAGAGATCTCGAATAGGATTGGAGGCCCTGTCCTGAGTTCGACTGGATATGGGTTGCTATCCCACGAAGATTTGGTTACTAACTTTTAGTGTCTTATCATACTTTTCAAAGCATAACACTATACATAACTACAAAAGATATACGCATACCAAAATAGATCATTGATGCCGCTGCATTCCATTTCTTTCTTTTGTTAATAGCGAAATGGAATTGGTAGCTTCACTTCTAATATTCGCAGAGGCACAAAAATCAACGTCTAAAATAAAAGTTTGTCATATGCAGCCGCAACCGTTCGTCCGTAGACAAGCCATCGATCCATTTCTTTCGCTTTTGTTCATAAAGCCTCCAATTTAGTATTGATGTCGTTTGGTTGGATGTAATTGTGCCCCGACCTTTCCCTTTTCACGTGTGCCTGTTGAAGGTAAGATAAATGTGTGACATTCGCCGTAAACCGTAGGCGGTATTAGGATAAAGGTTAATCATCGCCGTTGATTATATATTACTACTGTATAGCGAACGCCGGTCGCGACAAGGCCATCCGTCCCATTTACTAAAATATAGTTGATTGCATATGTTTGATTTAGGTATCGTCGATTCTTGTTTATTTTTTTTGCATAGCCTACTAAATTTGATGAGAGTCATATTATTTGTAAAACGTTTCATATTTTTCAACGTAAGTGTTTTTACTACACGAAAGGTAGGTATCGTTCAGTTTCAAATAGCACTAAATATACGCTCTTTGTAGTTTTTTGTGTGGCATGACTAGTTATAAGAGGCATTTCAACTTGTCTTCAGAAGCGATGGTTATGTTGGGTGTGAATGGGCAATGACCAGTGCCTATACATCAAGTGAATTAAAACCATTTACTTCTTCTGTGTGTGAAAATCATAGGTCAAATAGGTCAACACGGCAGCCCGTATATTTTTTTCAAGTCAATTTTTCGTCATATTTTAATCGACGCCAATTTCAATTTGACCATCTTGAAGATAACATCGATTAATTACTCCGAGAGGATGTACTTTATGTCTAACTTTATTTAAACAGTTTCTCAAAACAGCTGCATGTATATTAATACTCTGCCAATATTTACGACAAGCATCATTTGCCTCTACCCTACGTCGGTCGGAAGTTTGTGATTACTTGTGTACCAGTACACGTACTATGCTAAAATAATTTATAACTTGATATCCATTTAGCACATGTGTACCAGATTATTTATATGTGTGTGGGTAGTGTTGCCGAGTATACGGCATGTTTCATTAAATATTACAACTTTATCCTTCGCTCTAGACTACGTCCGATGCTTTCCGGAATATTAACGTTTCGATAAACCGTTTCTGCCTTGTTATTTATTTTCTTTGATGTTCATTCCTTTGAAAACAACCGATGTGAATGCATTCCATCATACCTTCGTAGTTGAATCAATCGAATGTGAAATTGATTTTTTTAAATTAAAATTGCAACGTTGATAATGATCTTCATCCGTTTCAAGGCATACGTTTTTACCTTCAAGGTTTATTGGATAGCTACTGACAAGCTTTAGCGTCATCAGGTAAAAAAGTCCTGAAATTTTCAATAACTATAAATAAACGTCAAATTTCGACCACTAAGTCATCCAAAAGATATGTGCTAATTTATTAAATCAATAATTATATAAAAACAAAACAAGTTACTCTGTAAGATATACACAATATATACAATATATCGTTTAAAATTTTTTGATGTAACAAAATATTAATTTGCTTCCATCTAGTTTTCATACTATTACTTTTTTATCAATAGTACTTGTTCTTATTTGAATCGAAGATTTATCAGAACAAGTTTCTTTAGACAATTATTTTTTGTGCCCAATTTCATAGCCATATTTAGTAAGCGTAAGGCATACAAATTCATGATATCCCGAAGGAATAAAATAATTAAGTCGACCTGAATACTAAGTTTTTTAAAAAAGAAATAGAATTAGAGCAAACAAAATTAAATATTTGCATAACAATGGGATTAGCGCTATCTCGTGATCCAGCTAACGGAACTGACGTGAAAAACACGTTTATTATTAATTCTCATGACATGCCTAGTTTTTCAGTCCAAGCTATGGTGAAACTGAGTACAAATAGGTATATGTGCCTTTCTTGAATGATATTCGAAAAAACCGGCTGGAATTCCACCACAAATTTCCGAGAAGCTTGAAATACCTTATATAATATGACGCTACGTTTTTCTAAGAAATTTCCATTTCATCCACTTAAGTTTGCTCCACAGGAGTTGTCATTTTCATTCAAACGAAAACCGATTTAGCAGACCTCTTCAAAAGTTAATCGTTCATCAATCCAATTTGCCTTGTTTACCTATAAGTCATAAATAATTATATCCCGTATAAAAATATAAAATCAAGTTGAATACTTTAAACTAAAAACTTAAAGAGATAGAATAAACAAAATGTCTCGCCCTGGGAAGTAATATTTGCGTAACAATGGGATTAAGCGTTCTTCTGCCCTATCTGACATGAAAAACACGTTTGCTTCTTATGACGTCACTCGAGAGCGTGGCCAGTGAAACATGGTTTGGAAGACTGAACACACAAAGGAATTCCCTCTTTGTAAAATATTTCAAGAAAAGACTGAATTCTTATATTTCCTAGTATATTTCAATTTCGACATAATGTCTGACGACAATTTCGACAAAGTCTGATTCATAATTAGGTGTCCAAAATGTAAACAAACAAATGTCACTGTCAAAATTAACAAGAAACAAAAACTTTAACAAACTCAACAAAAAACGAAAACTTTACAATTATCCACAATTTAACAAACGCGCTATGAAAAAGATAATACATTCGAGTTCAATTACAATCACGAATAACATCAGCTACGAAACTTAAAAATGACGGCACAAGAAATGTTCTAGGTTCCGGTTGTGTTACCATTATCACATTTTAATTTTCTACCATAAACCTTGTTTTTTATTATTATTACTGTATGGAACGAAATTGAGTTAATATAAATATTAGAAAATGTGAATTGATCTTATTTTTTTTTAGATTATTATTTTATTATTGTTGTATTAATTTGATATTGTCAATAATAAGAAACTACCATTTGAAACATATTTTCTTGATAGGTCAACACCTTTGTTTACATTTTGGACACCTAATTATGAATCAGACTATACATACTACACTATATTATAGATCTATTCAAATCTTCATTTGTCTTTGACTCAAAAACATCTGTCAATTTTAAAGCTCATATGCTTATATTTGCACGACACCTACTAAAAGATAAAATCCATTCTTCAATTTTTGTCTGTTTGTATGTACAAGCTAATGGTCTAAAATTCTAAATTAAACTGATTTTGGTTGAACACAAATTAAAAGAGTTTACAAACTACTTTTTATACTGGTAATATGTAGGTCTGCGTAAAAATTCAACAATATGCACGAGCAGGTATTGGGAGCCTCTCGCGGGTTCTCGTATGTAAATAAATGTATTGCTAGGAACGTGACTGATTTATATTCAGTAAGTTCAGACATAACTTTATCCCTACTCTTGCATAGGAAGTAGCTGTCATTTAAGTCTATACCGCAGTTATCACGTTATCGGTAAATTCGAGCTAAGAATATATATCAGTTTACAAGTTTTTTAGGTTAAGCGGCATGCAATCCAGCTGACAATAAGTGTCTCGTGATGTATGCCTCTCCATTATGCCGTTATTAGGCAGATATTGCTTTAGAGATGGTGCTACCAGAGTCAGATCACGAAGTGCTTTAAATAATCTGTCTCTGAACACGGCTAGGATTCTATCCGAGATTGATTATAGACAAACGTGGGTGACAGTAGTCCTTCGCTATCAAGTATGAAGGTGGTAGAAGATTACAGATGTCCATGGGCGGCAGTAGCCACTTGCCATCAGGTGGGCTGTATGTTCGTCTGCTACTCCTATATAAAAAAAAAAGTAAAATGTTGGTTCGCTACTTCTATTGATAAAAAATCGTGAAAAACACTTGAGAAAAATTAGTTAATACTTTCCTTGATCGATAGTATTGAACAAATGTTTCTTTACAAACTCTTATTTACAATGACGTACTATACTCAAATACGTACAACACGTTAGTTGCGAAAGTCGACAGTTTACACATTCGAACCGTTCGCGTGTCGACTGAAAAATGTACCCGATAGAGATCGTGCCGTCGCGCTGACGTCACCGCGCACATACGTCACTCGTTATGAAATCAGTATGGGGATTATTAAAATTTACCTACATATCACAATATTAATACGCGAATCGTAATGATATGGGATTGTAATCGCGTAATTAAGCAGGCACTCGGCTCGTTCGTTGCCAAGAGTTTACGGCCGGGTACAAAATAGCTGGTTTATTACCGACGTTATTGGTGGTATGCCACTGTGGTTTATGCCTGTTTTGAAACTAATTTTGGCTATAAGAAAGTAAAGCTATTAAATAATTCGGGTATAAGTAAAAAAACACTGCATTTTCATTTGTCTATTATTAGTACCTATAGTTTTACATTATAACTAGGTGACCAGGCAAACGTTGTGTTGCCATATAAATAAAAAAATGTTAAGGGTGAACAACCCTTATCACTTAGGGGTATGAAAAATACATAGTAGCCGATTCTCAGACCTACTGAATATGCATATATACAATTTGTGTGACACGAGAATTTTATATATAAGATTACCTATAAAATTTCTTTATAGTGGGTACTTATAAATTTCGCTAAAACATATACATAGCGGTCCCACGCATATTTCAATTTAAGAGTTTATATATTCCAGTTTAAGGATGATATATTTATACGAGGCGTTCCAACTTAGTGCTCAGGGGACACCTACCTCTGTGATTGATCTCGCGACTCCTTTCCAATTTGGGGTACGGCATAGATGTCCCTGGGAAGCAATAAACATTTAACATAAGGTATTATTACGTTAAATTAAAACTAATTTACTGAACTAGGTTAGCTAATTATATAATTCATTAGTGTGTTCAATATTGTAGCTAATTTATCCTGTTGTTTAAAAGTTAACTTGTGTAGGTGTATTTATGGGGTAGAGTTCAATTCAATTGCAATTTACAAAATTGTATAACCACCGTAGTTCGATCTGGGAGATACCATCATCACGTCTATTTCTAACGTGAAGCAGTTCTTGAGTTTCGGTGGAAGGGTTTGTAAGCCGGCTGACTTACATTTATGAGGCTATCTTAGTTTTCAGGAGTAACAACGCTGTGCTCTACTCCAGGTAGGACTGATCCTTTCTGGGCATAGATTAGTAAAGATACTTCGCCGCCTTGAAATTGAATGAAGCCACAAAAGGCTGATTTCTGAGTTATTTTTTTGAATTCTTGACGAATAAAAAACATTTTTAGAGAAAATTTACGAATAAATAACTACTACTGCGTAATTTACATAATAAATAAATATTTCAAATATTTTAGGGACATTTTAGCACGGAGACGTGGCAAAACTTTTTTACGTAACTATTTCAATTCTCAAATACTGGTTACATTTTCTTGTTAGGTGTGAGTAAACTTTACTAATATATGTTTCTGGGGATGATTCCAAATGTCCACGGCCGGCAAGCGGCTACTATCAAATGAACTGCATGCTCGTCAGCTACTTTTGCAATATGTATATGAAAAAAAAACTTCAGAGCCAGAGGTCACATCACACATTCAGAGGTCGAGCTCTCTCGTTATCATATAAATGGAGCCACGATCCTCGCTTATGTTATGAAACTCGAAGAATGAGCCATCAATTCAGTGTTAATCGTTAGTAGAAACGTCAGCTATTGTTTGAAAATCACAGGAATTCCCATACAAATACTTCCACGTCTAAACTAGTAATTGATAGCCAGCTCAAAGTTACATGTGCGGTAAATGCTGAATTTATGGCGCCGTTTCATTTTTTAATGCCCACTCGACATTATCTTTGGAGGAAAGTATAATGATTTGCGTAACTCTTATTTAAAACGGTTGAACGGTGCACTTACTTTCAGATAATACCCATATCATGTAGAATACCAATAACTTTCGTATAACACTAGCAACAGTACATTCAACTGTAATTATGGTAGCAATAGACCGGACACGGGGAGAAAAGAGCGTTTTTAAATCAAATAGTTATTCTTCGTCTACTTCTTCTTTCTCAACCGTTCGCCACCCACTGCTGAATGTAGGTCTCTTCTAATGCACGCCACTTTTTTCGATTTTGGGCTTGAGTTGTCCAAGCTTTACCCGCTTCTTTTGCTATGTCGTCCGTCCAGCTCACGGGCGTCGCCCCACATTTCTGTGTCCTGTCCTAGGCCTCCACTCCATAACTCTTCTTCCCCATCTTTCTTTTTAGTCATCATTAGTAATAAGTACCAATTAGTAATAAGTTCTCAACAATATATTTCATTTCTTGGGCAACAGCATTTTTTTTGATTTCGTTCTTTTCTTTCTTTCGGATTTTTCTTCCACTATCAATTTTCATTTTGTAAAATAAGATTGTGCAAATATCCACCGTCGTCGTCGTCGTCGCCGTCCCCTTTCGTATGTACTCTTAAACAAATCAATAGTCAATCACGACTACACAAGTTATATATTTCATTTCTTGGGCAACAGCATTTTTTTGATTTCGTTTTACAGATTTTCACAAGATTCAGATTCAAAACTTATGAACATAAAATAAAATTACCTATAAGTACAGTTCAGTTTCGTTCAGAAGAACATTACAGCAGCACAATAGAAAATTCTCCGAGGCGTAATTAAATTCGCTACGCATTTTTGTAACAACAAAAAAATGTCACGAGAATTGTCAATGTTTAATCTGGCATTAAATAGCCTTTAGTCTCGGTCAATTAACTGTAAATAAATCCAATTACTTCACTAAGTAAATGATACTAATACGTAGTAATCGATACCGCCTGGCTTGAATCTCGGTGACTCAGTGATATCTACAAAGATAGATATCGATGGTAGGGTTGGGCAAATTGTGGCAAGATAAAAAATCTGCCATCTTACTATTTCGTCGACAAGTATCAGATATACAAATTTTGGAAAACTATTTAGCGTGACGACATTTTTTTTCGCCAATTGAAATTGCTAGAGCAGCACAAAATAAATTTGCAATTGGTTGATGTAAATAAAAAAAATTAAAAAAGATATGTCAAGTAGTACAATTCACACTTGGCCGTTGGCCAAGGAGGTCTATATCCTAAGCTAAACCAATGTTTTTCGGGTAGAAGACCCATGCCTAGCAGTGGAACAATAATGGGTTTATGACAGAGTCTAATTAGTAAACAGTAGATCTCAGGTACAGTAAAGACCCCTGATCTAAGGCATTCCTTGACGCGTGATACCTAATGCTCGCACGCTCCAGTAAAAGAAATGACATTTGAAACCCATCTATCACGATTGAACTGCGTGGGTGGGCCTAAAATTGCAATCTCGACGTTAGGAAATACCTACTGTATATAATATACCAAGATAAAAGCATTAAATGATTCGTTTGAACTTATTATTTAAGGAGAAAATAGTACAGTAGTGTAGTAGTTTTATACAGAAGAAGCAGAGGAATTTAAGTAGAAGTTTCTTAGTTTGAACCTATTACCGTCCTACTGCTGGACACGGGTCTTGTGAGAGAGAGGGGATTTCACACACATTTAAGAACTTTTCTCTAAGAACTTACAGTAGTGTAGGTTTCCTTCACTATTGAAGTTGTCCCATGATATTAGGTACAGATACGCATAGACAATAGAACTCGCTTAACCTTAACTGGATTTTTCTTCCACTATCAATTTTCATTTTGTAAAATAAGATTGTGCAAATATCCACCGTTTTCCTTCTGCCGTCCCCTTTCGTACGTACTCTTAAACAAATCAATAGTCAATCACGACTACACAAGTTATAGCTGCTAATAAAACGGCATATAGCATTAAACGACTGATACGCCTTTAGTAATTCGAAGAAGCTTGTAAACAATAATCGACAAGCTTTTCAATTACGGACTTTAATTACTTTTATTTTAACATAACGAGATAAAAACCGTCTAGAAATGTACGAAACATTGCATGCGTCATCTGACTTCCCGCGTCAATCTCGTGACTAGCTTGTCACTATGGCGAGATAATGTATAAATTATAAATTGCTGCTGCTGCTCGTATGATTTTTTGTTGTTGGATGAAATAACACAGGAAGTAATAAGGATGCAACGATATATCGAAACTCCAATAGTGTGATACAGTAAAGATCGAAACTTTTATCGATGTAGAGACAGTTATAGTTATACAGACGATACGATATTATCATGTTGAAAAAACAAAATTTTAAGATGGATAGATATTTTTTTTATACTAACATGATCTAAGGTATAGTAATTGAACTTTGTCGGCTCAGAATAATACTTGAATATTATATGGATTATTGATAATATTGCGAGAAACTTTCTATATTACCGCTCATCATTATTTTTGAGCCTTCGATATAAATATCGATATCTTAAAAAACGTTTGCATCCCTAACAGGAAGCTATAATTACAATAGGAACAATGAGATAATTTTTGTAATGTTCACTGAGTGACGTGCAGATAAAGAACACACGCCAAATGGCAATACATTATGACACGGTTTCCGTTTGTGTATTTTACTTAGGTTTCTAAAGAGATTTTTCGTTCGGCATAGCTATTTTTATTTTTGGAACTTCTCTGGGATATTATACTGTGCGATCCTTTCCATTCGATTTTAAATGTATACTCTTGATTACGATTATTACGTGTGACGTTATAATGTTATCTCATAAATAATCAATCGATACTAGTATCAGGAATTATCTCCTTACTACAATGTTACAAACTTACAAATTGTATTTTACAATTGTTGTATTGTATAGCAACTCTGAGAGCATATCCTTGCCCAGCAGGAAAGCTGAAAGAGAACGGCTTACGGCACTAAAATAGCTTTTTTACAAAATCCAGATTGATTTCTTTACACTTAAAATTTCCATAAAATAACATTGGTAACAATTTTGTCTACGTCATATTTTGTAATTCGTGTAATAGGAACATACTTTATATTCTGTAAAAACAAACATGAATTCGTTATTAGCTTAATTCATTCTAAGAATAGTCTGTGCAGCACATGTGCCATCAGTCTATCCCATATTTGATTAATTGTTTAGTAGAGCGATTCCAAGTAGTGTATACGTAACTATGTTTGTTTCTATTAAAAACTTGCAGCAAACCTAACATTCTCAAGGTATTGGTTTTAAACTAGGTCAGATCTAGTCTCCTTCTAACTCTGTTATACACAATCTACAATGTTATAGATTTTACTTCACCTCGTTGGAAATTATATCTTATCTAGGTAAATATGTCTATGTTTCGTCAAGATTACTTTTTCTTAAAATAATTAGGTAATATTTACTTGAGTCATAATTAGGGGGTGAAAGACTAAATTTTTAAATGGCTAAATAAAAAGGCTAAAAGAGAGGAGTTGTATATATCTATAAGCTTCTGTTGCTAAAGTATCATTGAAGATCTTATTTATTTTTGCTGTAGCAGCAAACTGCTGTTTCGTTTCATGTCATTGCAATTTGACAGTAAACAGTAGTACATGAGACGATTACATATTTTATTACAAATAGTTTTTTCCTGAACTGAAGTCTGTATCTTTACAGCTTTAATTGGTAGCAGTCACATAAAATTAAATACGTTTCCAATAAACTTTTTTAGTTACGATTATCGTAAAAATTTAACTAAATAACTTAAAATTGGTATAATGTATAGAACATCTAGCTACATAAACGGGAATCAGAGATATGGCGATCAAAGCATTTTTTCAATATCGATTTTGTGCAATTTGAACGCGACAAAACCATTCTACTAAACTATCAATAAATGGAAACGTTAATTAAACGGCATAAAATAAAACAGCGTAATAAGTCCCGGGCGGCGCTGTAATCCGCCATGTTTTATAGGATTTGATTGAGTTCAAACAATCGTTCGTTTCCTCGCCGTATTGATACTAATGAATGCGCGGCCGACGCAGCTGACGCTGGTGCACGGAAACCAATTAGCTAGCCAATTACCGTGCTAAGAGTGTAGAACGTTTGTAAACGATAGCCGTAAATTACTAACGCAAGCCTTTATACTAATTCTCAATACAGCGAATTAGTTAATAGGCACAGGCGAACCGAAAGTAGCATTGATTGGTGATGTTTTAATAAATGACCAGTTAAATAGAAAGATAGATAGAAATAGATTATAAAGATGTGTGTTATTATTATAAATCTGTATTATGATACAATTATTA
The DNA here is from genome assembly GCF_041222505.1 of Epargyreus clarus. NCBI lineage: Eukaryota > Metazoa > Arthropoda > Insecta > Lepidoptera > Hesperiidae > Epargyreus > Epargyreus clarus. The sequence goes on along the minus strand of NW_027332231.1, from coordinate 5,111,772 downwards.
CGTCTGTTACATAAATGTTTTTTGGACACCACAAATTTAGTTAAGAAAATATGGCGGCAAATGTGTAAACAAAACTTTCCATCATATCTGCTGTCAACTTTGGACAGGACTTTAAGGCTTTCTTAGTAATCAAACAAAGTATAAACAAACAACAAACAAATGTAAAAGCTAAGTTCTTAGCTGATTTAAAACTAAACAGTATGAAGTTCTCGAACCAAGTTTCACTCCACATATGTTTGAAGTAATTTACTTCTATACTGAAACGAGCCGTGGTAACTTTGATCTCAACGAAACTATATTCTCTCAAATAGGACTCTTGTCTTATTTGGGAAAGGTCACACATTAGATAATTATCGAATGAAATATCTGGTGAATCTAATGATATTTAAACACTCGGTTTAAAGGTTATTAATATTAAACTCTTCGTAGACTTCTGTGTGTATATTAATACCGTTAGATTATGAAAATATACCTGATGAAGCAAATTCCTTCTAACTTGTTCGTCATCAACAGCAATGCATGTGTGCCTCATAGAATATCTGTCATATTGCCATGGGTGTAGCTATAGCTTTGTTAAGTAGTTGATTGGCGCAAACACAGGTAATGGCGAAAAGAAATATAATTTTCTTTAATGAATATTAAAAAAACTATTTAGTAAACCACAAATCAACCATCGCCTCTAAATTGTTCCGACGCGCGACGCCCCAATTTCCTTTGGACCCTTCATCGCCTCCCTGTCAGCCTCTACCGTCCACAAGTGGGCATTATCGCCTACTTAGCCAAATTGATTTAGGAACTTGGTGTGGTAAGGAAGACTTACTTTTCCGCAGTGTTGTAGCTTATTCCTAAGGAGTAGCGGCGCAACTGGTGCCGACCTCAAGTAGGAAACTAATTTTATCTGGGGTTGATTACATATGTCCACGGGCGGCAGTAGCCACTTACCATCAGGTGGACTGCATGCTCACCTGCAATTATAGAAGTAGCAGATTATAAAAAAATACGAGAAGCACTAGGTAATAAAAAATATAGTTTAAAAACTAAAAATTCGTTAATCCTGATTCCTGACGATCCCGATGATGAGAATGGGACACAATTATTAAAATCGTGTATTGTCATCGGTTCTTGATAATTGTTCAAAATTTTAATTTAATCGCACCGTTCAAAGTAGGTAAAAATCGAGTTCAAAGATTCCGTTACATACATACATATATACATACATACGTACATACATACATATATACAGGACAAGCTAATAAAAGCGTGGTAAAAACAAAATCTCACCATCATATCACCCCCAGGTGGTGCACACGTACGAGGGCTCCGGTTCGTTCGGCGAGCTCGCGCTGATGTACAACATGCCGCGCGCGGCGTCCGTGCGCGCTCAGTCTCCGGGCGCGCTCTGGGCGATGGACCGGCACACCTTCCGCCGCATCCTGCTCAAGAGCGCGTTCAAGAAGCGCAAGCTGTACGAGGAGCTGCTCGACAAGGTGCCCATGCTGAAGGCGCTCCAGGTATGTGGATTATTGTGTGATGTGTAATGTTTTGCAGGTGTCGACGTTTTGTGGATGTGAGCTACGTTTTACGGGGATTGCCCGGTTTTATGGCACGTCTGTACCATCGAGCCTAGAGGAATTTAAGTGTAATCTTCAACCAGACAGACATCTAAATAATAACTTGCATTTTTGTTATGGGTCTGAATTTCTGAGTCTATGGTACCGATGAAATAATGGGTACCACAAAAGATTGAGATGATGATGATTGATGCGAGACTGAGTTTCTCGTCAATTCACATCCTAAACATTATCAGCATCTATCTTCAGGGTGTATCAAATCCTCAGGAAAAGATATAAATTGTCTATGGCTTCTAAGACATGTGTAGAAAATGTAATGTTTCACAAGAAAAGAGATAGGGTCCGATGATATCTTTTGATCAACATTCAGCACTAAGTCTGTCCTAAAGAGGTTTTGTGAGAGTCATCACTCTTTGTTGAGTATATTGGTAACTAAAATAAAGTTGATTACTTAGGATATCACATGCGATGTAGCTTACACTAAGTGCATTTCTGCTTTCAAAACTTCCATTGTAAAAATAGGTTATCAATTTATATACCTAGGGAGCCGCAGTGCCCCATTCATCTTAAGTTTGAAGCTTTTAAGTTTGCGAAATATGCAGAAATTTTGTATATAGTGGTCCTACATACTTGTGAAAGTTAATAGTTAGTTTTGCAAACTTGTCTTTCGTTCCATTCCTTTAAACGTAATTTTGCAAAATATTATATTTATACAAATAGGCCAAGACAAAACAGCTAAAGACTATTTTTATTCTTGATTCGCAACAGATTTTTTTTCTTAGGTAACAAAAATTTTGATTTGAATTTTGACCACTGGCCAACTTGTATTAATTAAAGTTTAAAAATACCAAACGGGTACATGATGTCCATCCTATTCTCAAAACTATAATTATTTATTTACTATGAACAGTCAATTATCAAATTGCTTCACTGAAACAGATCAAGAACGGATCCAAACTATTTCAGTTAATCATACAACGTTAAAGTAACTTTATATTACATAACTTAGTTGTGTCAGGCGACCTACATAGATGCTAAAACGAAACCTTTACGCCCGTATACAGATAGTTCCAAGAGGGAGCCTAATGACGTTACCTCGCGTCCTAGCTAACGTTAAGTATGAAATGTGTATGCGGTGGATATTTTGATATTGATGTCGATACTCTGAGCTTGATGATTATAAGTTATAAAATTTAATTAATTAATTAAAATAATCCTACTTTAAAAATCTCATTAGTTCAGATTATCAATTAATTAATTTGAAGGTGGTAGAACCCTTTGTGGTTCGACTCCAGCGGCACCACCGCCACATCTATTTCTACCTAATAACAGCAGTGTTAGGCGCTGCTGTGTTCCGGTTTGAAGGGTGTAGTAAGGGAGACAGACTTTTCCGAGGCGTTCCAGCTTAGTCCTCAGGGGTAGCGGCGCATCTGTGGCCTACCTCAGGTGGGAATATCTAATCCTGTTTGGGGTTGATTACAGATGTCCATGGGCGGCAGTAGCCACTTACCATCAGGTGAAATGTATGCTCGTCTGCTACTCCTATATTATAAAAAAGTCTGTCTGTCTGTACAGGATAATCTTGGTAAAAAGGCCGATTTTTAATTGATGCTTTACACGTTTTTCTTCAGGTATAAGCTACTTGTGAACCCCAACGTAAAAAGACGGTTATTATATGTTTGAACCCTTTATATCTGTGTATCTTTAGCACTGTAGCTCTTAAACGAGTTTATCAATTTTATTATATAGTTCGCTCCTAGAGGGAGTCGAATGACGTTATCTCATGTCCTAGCTAACGTTAAGTAGGAAATGTGTATGCGGTGGATATTTTGATATTGATGTCGATACTCTGAGCTTGTGGTTGACGCTGATAACTGTATTACGAATACGTGCCTCATGTACTGCACGCGGAATAATCGCTTTAAGAAAATACGCCGTGACGTTATACAATCTGTATAGGCTATTAGAAGTTAGAACATTTAAATGACTTAAAGAATACTTTTGAATAAGATTAAAGAGCCTAGATTTTAATTACCTTATTAATTTATTAGTCCTTGAACAGGTAAACGATTCGACTTTCTGTCTGTCTATCTGTACATGAAAATCTTGATTTTTTATGCTTTTTTTATACATATTGTTCTACACATAAAAATATTTTTGAAACCCTGACGTAAATAGACGGTTGTTATATGTAGGAACCCTATATTATATCTGTGCATCTCTGGCACCGTACCATTTTCACGAGTTGACCAATTTGAATGCAGTGTTCCTTTAATTTTACAGCTTTTTCATTACTTTAATTCTTAGCTCAACTTTATAGAGCAACTTTATCCGGACACCGTCCTCTGTAGAGTGCCAAACTCCTCGATAACTTACGCCAGATATTTCATGTTTAGAGTTTGAAGTAGAATCGATTTCTCGATGACAAAAGACTAAACTTATCTTAATAATACATCTCGATGGTATTGATATAATGATATTATTATATTGTTGGTGATATGAAACTTAAACCATATGAAATGGACTAACAATTTCGACTACAGTTTTAAATAAATTCAGAGTTTAAAATGTACAGTTTGGACACTGAACTCAATTAATTTAAACGTATTTTTAAATTTAACTCTGAAAATATTTATTGCGAAACTTTGAGTTTAAAACTAGGTTTAATTATAATTAATTTATGTGAATCTCAGCTACACAAAGCTGTATAAAATTAATAATTTTGTAATTAAAAATATATTCGACAGCATTATCCTCTAACTTGACTCTTAGCAACAATATAGCAGGAAGTAATGCTTCACCAAAATCTCGATTAAAGTGGCAATTGTTTTCTAAAATATAGTAATGTTTAATGTGAATTGTGTTAGGTGCCCACGTCATCAATTTCACACAATTTATTCTGAATTATATCTTATTGTAATAAAATTATCCCACAAACGTTTAATTTCGACACACTCTTTTCGAATCTTATATGGAATTGAAATTTTGCGGCGCTAAATGACGTCAGTACTTTTAATTACCCGTATAGCCTATACTCTAATACCTACTTATGTATTTTAAACTACTTTTAAATTCCACGTTTATGTATGTAATACTAGGTATAATTATCGCCAAACTGCTAGTCCGCTCTGAAGTTGCGCTACAATTTAGTATGGCGACGCGATTCATTTCTAAATTCAGAGCGGACTAGCAGTTTTACGTGGACTATACTTAAGTACATTTCCTTTTTTACTATTTAAATTATTTAAGGAAGTTCTATCGATAATCTTTTCTTTATATTAAAATAATTGTAGAGTCTAGAATATTTTAAATATAATTGCAGATCCAATAATTGTAAATTGCGGTGTATTTTATGATTGCTCCCAAAAATGTTTCAACTAACTATACAACAGAATGCATCCCTTCGGAACACACAAGAGCTCCAATTAAACATTGATGAGCTTAGCAATATGATTGCGCCGCCATTAGATAAAATAGTAAAAGATTGGCACAAGGGAATCAATGAAAAAAGAAATCGCTACTGATACTACACTTTTTTGGAGAAGAAAATACTTTATGATGTTCATAGTTAGTTTTGCATATGTAAATAAATAAAAACGTGTCAAGTAACATTTCGCATGCACGCAAGATCTTTTAAAATGTTTAAAAGAAAATGTGCACATGCAAAATCATAGCTCATTGAAACTGTGAATTATGGAGATACATACATGCTTACAATGATGCGGTACATAAATTAATTTTGCATATTAATTTGCATATGTATCGCCGTTGACCGCAACTTGGTATTATATGACGTCAAATGTAGCGCTGTATTTTTAGCAATCGTGAAACGTATTTTTGTTATGGTTTTGTTGTAAACTTGCAATGGAAATTTATAATTCGTGTTTTTATTTAGTCGGTTATCTTAAGTTTTACTGAAGGTTACAACTATATGAGAATGTAAAAAATGTAATTCTTCGTCTTTATTAGAATGATCTTCTCAAGAAGCACGTTTAATATAAACTTATTTACCGTTACTTGAGAATTATGATAAAAACAAAAACCTAACTGCTTAAAAATGTAGCCTATGTCACTCCCACAGTTAAGACGAATCCAACGACATTTCATATGTTAAAATGCCAGGGTATGCCAAAAAATTAGACATACATATTTGAAATTCTCTCAGCAGTTATTAAAAAGTAAGCCAGTTATTTCATTTAATTTTACAAAATATTGAGGTGTAAAATTCTGTGTGTAATAATAAAGTACGAAGATAGGATACTGTTGTATGTTTCACAATGTTGTTATAATAAGCTGATACGCTCTCAGCATCCGGAAGCCGCAACGCTTTACACACATGACCGGCTTTTTAGCTGCCCACTCTTCCGAGAGTATTGCACGACCAACTTTGAACCACGGTTAACATCGATCGATACGCATTAGCAAATAGTGCGGTGCACTTCAACTATAGTTAGTATAACGGTTACGTGTATAGTACGTACGGTTCGTGATTCAAACAACATTCGACCAGCAAATTGTGTGAATTATTGAATAGCACGTACTCGGATGCGATGTGAATGTAGGTTTAGTTAGATGTATTAGGTGGACTGGATTCAAACAATTTGTTGATTCTATATTAATTATTAAGCTATGTACGTGTCTATTAATGTTTCGTCCGTGAATGCATTAGCAAATATGAATATGAATAAGTAATAGCTGTATTAAGCCGTATAGTAATTGAGCGAACAGGATCAAGTTTCGTGAATTATTGATGATATTCGTACCTACATGGACAAAATATTGCATTATAGATTTTTGTGGTTTCTGGCATTCCTAAAATACATATGAAGTATGTTTTCCTTTAACATACCCACCTACATACCTTGAATATTTTATTATAAGGTTTATATTCAACCGTACTTTCCTTTTCCTATGTAGGCATATTTAAGGAACAAATTTGGTGAACAGTTGTATAACGCCGATGGACGACCATATAGACCAGATACGATATTTTGGTATAGTTTTAACTCCAATGGGCAAAACCTAAAGATAACATTTTATTTCTGATGATTTTCTGTCCATACAAACAAACATACAATATCTTCATGTCTTTATACTTTTTCGCTGCATACAAATTTGAGGAACAAACAGTGTGAATTGTAGTTTAGCACGTTCACGATAACTTTAACATTCTGTTACAAGCGTTACGTCAATGTATTCGCAAGGACGAGCTTGAGTGAAAAGTAAATGTTAACTTTTCTTTCAAAGAAAATGTTTTTAAAGACTTTTATCATTAATTTTCATCGTCGCCCTTATTTCCCTTAGTATCCCAGACGCTAGCGTTGAATTTTTAAGTGTTAACTTTTTTAACTAAATTAGCTACTGCGTTTACTTTTCGTTGACAAATCCTTACTATATCAGCAATGGGGGTGGGACCGGGTGGGTTAAACTGGGTTACCGGACTGGTCAACAGAGTCCAGCGTTGAAAAAAGTTAGGTGTCGCCCAATTCACTCTTAGAAAGCATTATATAAATGATTTAAAAAAAATACGCGATGTAACGGAACCTCTATGGGTGGTGGATATTATCTCTTTTGATGTGTCACTGCTGGATATCGTTTAGTGAGCTCATAAGTAGACATCGGCCCATTTTACATTGCAATTATACGTGCTATTTGGCCCTCAGATCTTATCTAAAGCTTCTGCGAAATCTATCTCCATAGAAAATGAAGGCCAAAGTAATGAAATATTCTAGAATTGCGTCACCGACCTTCATATTTATTGTGTATTCGTCCTTTATAATTTCATGGTACATAGTTATAAGCATGTGCCATGTATTGCGAACGTGCGAATCGTGGAATATGTTTTATTTGAAACGAACACCACAATCCACCGCCTACGTGCACGGGAATGCACGGGTCTCCATTTTCACAATGGAAAAAATATGTTTGAACAATATGTTTAACAAGCTATCCACGGTATACAATAGGAATTTCTATTTTTGCGCAGAACTTCCTACTATACTATAGCTAAACTATACTAGCCCATGGGCTTCCATGTAAATTATCAATATCAGACAATAATTTCCAGTCCACTTTAGAAGTAGAGTTAGAAATACATAATATTTATAAGAATTAAGTATTTTTTTAATAAATACGACATGTCGGTTTTCAGCATTAATTTAGGTAAAGAAAAAACATTTATTTTAATTATAGGCTTATCACATATATGTACAGTAGCCTCAAACATCTTTACACCTTTATATAAGCAACGTAACGTTTGTTTATATACTAGGAACGTGCGAATCGCTGGATAGGCTTTATTTGAAACTATTTCCAGAGCTATGGGGTTCTTCAAAAGCGCTAAAAGTACCCTTCAAGGCTTCGAGCCCCCAAGATTAGCTCGTACACTCGTATAAACTCACGTCCTACCTATTCTATCGTTTGTGTATCGTACCTATGTAGCTGTAGATATAATCTAGCCACTAATCTCGCTACAGCTATGTTATCGGTGAACGCATTGCGTAATACACGTAGATTGTAAGTTTTAAAGGACGTCATCAAGTGAATTCCAAATTTGTTCTGAATTTGTTTTAGACAACAAATTGCGAACGTCCACTAATATTTGGGACAATGTGGGGCAGTCAGTTCCAGGCTTCTCCCAGTTTTGGGTAAATTCCGTTTCCAGCAATGGGTCATAAAAAGGAATAATCCAACAGATTTGTTCGTGACAAATGTAGTTGTCACAAGTCTTAGTTTGTGTAAAGTGCTGGAACTTCATTGTTAGAGAAACAAAGACTTACTTAATTCTTCCTTAAGGCAACACACAACCGAATGTTTTACACATAAAACAAAACTGATTACAAGGAAGATGTCTTAACTCTTATGAATTATTTTATCGGACTCTAGTGCAACAGTACACACTAAATATCAGTGCGTCAGTAATTTAATTTTATAACATTAAAAAATGCCTTTGGGTGACCATTGCTCCCTCTAGCTAATACCAAGCTTACACAAAAATATTTTTCATAAAAAGTTGCAACAAACTCGAAAAACTCAAATGACGCATTCCTCTGTTGCGGTTTTGTCGAACGAGCTTTCCTTTTTAATCGACTTAAAAAGTACTTTGGAGAATACACAAAGAATACAGAACTGTTGCCGTGATCTGTAAAATTATAATGAGCTCCGGGCGAGATCCGTCCGGCTCTGTATTGTTTTCCCGATAGCAAACTCGCAATAATTGGCGTGAACGACTTCACTGACTAAGCCGTATTATACTCGGATATGCCATTGCAATCGCATCATTTTGTTTTACTTTTGAACATTAAATGTATACTGAAATTTGATAAAACCCCTTTGTGGTTCGACTTCGGCACCACCACCGCCACACCTATTTCTACCTAATAACAGCAGTGTTAGGCGCTGCTGTGTTCCGGTTTGAAGGGTGTGGTAAGGGAGACATACTTTTCCGAGGCGTTCCAGCTTAGTCCTCAGGTAGAAGTATCTAATCCTATCTGGGGTTGATTACAAATGTCCATGGGCGGTAGTAGCCACTTACCATCAGGTGGACTGCATGCTCGTCTGCTACTCTTATATTATAAAAAAAAATATCTCCGGTGGCACTGCCACACCTATTTCTGCCTTATAACAGCCGTACCATCAAGCGCTGCAAATTCGTATTTGAATAATGTGGTAAGGGAAAAACGAGGTTAATAGTACGCAGGACCTATTTCTGATCTTTGGTGTTCATTATTTGCGGTTAATTACATATCTCTGGGCGGCAGTGATCATTTACCACTTAGACTCCTACATACTCATTTACTAGTACTACCTAATCCCTATCTGTTACTAGTACTACTGCCTACTGCTAGTCCTGCGCACTATATTGTAATACCTTATATGTTTCTATGACACCGTTGTTAACTAATACACGAAGTTATACCACTGAGCTCCCACAAACTAAAGACTTTATCGAGCCATAGTTTAGTCGAACCTATAATCAGTATGAGAATCGGTCGATAGCGAATCATTGCAACGTCCGCATACTTCCTCATACTGATTAAACTATCGCCCGATAAAAATTCTCATTTGCGGGGGCTCTAAAAAATATACGAACCGTATGTACAGTTGGTTAGAATCTTTCAAGATCAATATTACACACGGACGCTCCTCTGGCGCTCATTTTTATTTTTACATGAATATTTCGTTAGTTTCGATAAGAACAAATGGAGGCCGGTGTTTTCACACTCACCGAGACTTTTAATATAGGCACTAGGTATATCCAAATATGCTATAGGCAGAATCCGATGCTATGTAATAAAAAACACACAGAGTCAAAGTCGATATACATTTCGAGAACTAAACTCTTCTCGTAATATATTTATGTATTAATGGTTCTATATCAAAAGCAAATATTTCGTATTTGAGAACATCAAATGTTTTGTACTTATTTCTAATGACAGATTTTTAATATTTTACTTGACTTTTCACAACTGTATTTGCACAGTTGCATATATTCAAAAATCTTGGGTATTCATATCAGATTTATTATAATTCACAACCTTCCAAGCAAAGAGCCGTTAAGGTCTACCACCAGTTACAAAATGAAATAAACTATTTTCATAGTAGGTATTCACACACCTGCAATCAATATTAACCTTACTAGTCTTACTGATTAAAATTATGAGTACGTCAGCTACTCATAAATATTGGAGAGTTAATAAAAAATATCTAATCTATCAATTTGAAGCTATTTAAGAAGACGAAGCATTAAACCCTAATGAGGTACCTACTTCAGTAAAACAAAAGACTTTAAAAAAGATATATAAATAAAACATCAAACTGGCTGTAAAACTCGATGTCTGTTGTTTTATTGGTGAATTAATCGAACGTTTACCGGCGAGTCAATAAAAAAACAGTTTTACTCGTAAACGGATCAAAGGCTTAAGGAGCAATCTAGTGACGTAACGTGCGGTGTGATACTCGATAAGTTTTATCAGCCGCGTGCCACTAGATGGAACGTCCACGGTGATAAGTATATCGCCTTTTTGACATTTACGAGCGTTGCTTTTTGACATTCGATTATAAGGGTGCCTTTCCACTAGAGATGGGCGAGGCAGCTAAACGGTGTGCGAAGTCTAATTTACGCTACCAAACTAAGTAAGAGTACCAAACCGAGTAAGATGTGCTATGAAAATGCAATAGCTCCACAGATCGGGATTCTTAGCTCGCATCCGGCCATATAAAAATAACATAGCTTAACTACCAGAGCGAAGGTAAGCTAAGCAACACTAAGTCCTATTGGTGAATTTGTTCCATCCATAGCTTACGTATCTCCCACGTCACTGTTCATCACCACATCACGGGTAGGACACCCGTAAGCTGATATCTATGACGCATCGGCATACTACGAACTGGAATCCGATGAAAGAGAACAAGTGCCCAAGTGGCTGTAGGGCCCCACGACTGCTGACATGCTGAAGCTGATTTTTTAAGGTCGTAGAACCCTTTGTGATTCGAATCTGGCGGCAACACCGCTACACCTATTTCTTCATAATAACAGCAGTGATAAGCTGTGCTCTGTTCTGGGTTGAAGGGTGTGGTAAGGGAGACATACTTTTCCGAGGCGTTCCAGCTTAGTCCTCAGAGATAGCGGCCCTTCTGTGGCCGATCCCAGGTAGGGATATCTATCTAAGCTCATCTGCTATCCTATCGCTAGTAGTATTTCGCAGACGTTCTTAGAAAATACGCAAAAAGAGAGAAGTCGTTAAGTCTTGGAAGCAGTTGGAAAGGATTAGACCAATTGATTACCCAATAACTTCGAAACCACAGTAAACAGCCGGTGAAGTATCTTCTTCAATTTACAGGGAAGAAACAATAATAATAATGTAATGGTTTGCAGTCAACCAAGTCAATGACCATCTTGATTTATAGACGTGCGTCGTTGCAGGAACCCGACGTCATCACTTACGTCTTAAAAACAAAATCATCAGTCAAATCGATTCCTTTAATAAAAGCTTGTAAAAACACCTACGTGTTTATCCGAACCAATCAAACATAGAGACGAAGTCTAACAAAATTCTGCCTCCGCAAACCATAGTGATATTTTTAACCTTTCTTATCTGGTTACTAACCTCTACCAAAGATCGACAATGACTGTATTAGTCTATGACTGTAATAGTGATTTTGTCAAATGTCGACCTTTGGTTAGCAAGCAAAAATCTATTGAGATTGGTTATTGATAACGGGCCTATGACGACTAATCCACCGCGTCACTGTGATAGTGACGACTTGACTGCTGAAACCGAGCTGATTGCAAAATGTCGCCGTTATCTAAAGTAAGCCTGTTAATTCTGATTTAAAGGCAAAGATTACCCAACGCTTGATAACGTCAGCTTCTAATATCAAAGGACTTTACAACTGATCAAGAAATTCTCCTATTTTTAAGGTGATATTATACCTAATTCTTCAGTTTCGTTTGCGTAGCAACAAAGCATTTACGAAAATCAAAAAGATATTTAATGTTCCATTTAATCATTTTGATTTATTTACTTTGCTCCTCTAAAATATAAATATGACCCCCAAAAATATGAAGTTAATTCAATTAATTAAAAATATTTTTCCTTACTAGAATTTTCTACGCGCAAACGTACAAAATATAGCGGAAGGCTTCAGTGTTCAAAATAATTACCGGCATTATCACAACAATGTGCCATTGTCTTTATGATTGCTGTAATCTTCATAATGTACCGAATTTTAATCTAGGATATATAGGTAGTTGAAAAATATTTTTGCAGATTATGAAATTTATTGTGACACCAACTTTTCGTCTTTATGATATATTGCATTAAAAATTAAGATTAAGATTAATTTAAGATTTTACTTCCAAATCCACACGTTATGAAAACGTTAATACTTTAGTTAAATTTTATTTCTTGATTCCGTATGGTAATTGGATAAATATATCCAATTACCGTTAAACCGAATACCGTTGGATATACTCAGACCGATGTTCCGATATTCTGCAGCGTGATTTTTCGAACCGATTTTTCTTTCGTTTCCTTGCCTTTAAATTTATTGACTGTTTCGTTAATGCTCTTGTTTTTCCCTATCTTGACCATACAATCTCAAATATATGCCCTGAAAACCTAATGTATAACTTTTATTTCCCCGTTATCTCATATTTTATGGTCTTGAAAGCTTTATTGCCTATTCCCAACTAAAAAGTTAATGATGAACTCACAAAAATCTACTCTCATCCAATATTTCACCGCTTCTGTATAATTCCATCCAACAGGGCAACTGCAATATGTCTGCCAAGAAAATAACATCGTAAACCCTGTTTACAGGGCAATTATCCCTGAATATCCAATACAGCAAAGCTAAAGCTCGGACCACGCCAAATAGTATCGATTAGACGATGCGATTTCAATTATTGATATTGCACATTGAATTGTTTAATTAAATAATGTGTTTGTTTTCTTACATTAATGCAGTTGCAAGTGTCTATTAATGTGTTGATATCATTGTAGAATTTAGACTCTTAGGATAGGAATTGTTTTAGGTACAATTGGCACTACACATACTTGCATAACGCTATGGTTTTAATAATATACAGATGGAATGTTGTGTTATGAATAACCCTAGTAGTTTAGGCTTGTTTCCAACATAATGGTGTCAAGGACAATGCCTATAATCCGTTTAATCCCAGTAGAGTTAGAAGTACTACCTAAAATGGAAGTAACATAATGTTACACATGATTGACTCATAAGGACGTTTTTGGTTTACCACACCCTTCATCAGAATACGGAGCGATGCAAAAGATAGTTACAAACAAGCAAACAACTAAGAGTTATTGTCCGCGTAAAACAGCCAGTCCGCTCTGAATATAGAAATGAATCGCGTCGCCATAGCAAATGTATGACTACACCTGCTCGTAACTACTTCAGACCGGACTAGCAGTTTCGCGCGGACTATACCATCTTTAAAATGTCTTTAATCGCGTATAAAATCTTATAGTAAAGAAGTTTAACCATACCAATATAGTAAATAAGAACCTTAAAGTTGAAGTTGAGCTGTAACTAGATACGGAGCACATGACGGCCGATAGACAGATGGTACGCTTCCAGATGTCGGCCGATACGGTCAAGGGCGTTAAAGTTAAACATGCTACGCACGTTGGCGTCGTTCGAATGTACACCAGTACGAATATTACATTTTTAGGCCAAGAATAAATACAAAATGAAATTCTCGGATTGGATATTTTTTAAAAGATCTCTAAGTTATATTGTTTTTATTTGTGGGTTGTATTCAGGAAGATTCCATAATGTATCATGTGATAGTTTCGTTAAGACAGTCATTTTTTTGATCTATACCAAATCATTGCAATGTGCACACTTGCATACTTTATCATACTGATTAACGGCCTGACCAAATCATCCCCGTATAAAAGTATGTACTTGCGGGAGCCCAAAACAAATAAAGGGTAAAGGAAACAGACAGACAGATCAAACACATATTTACATTATAAAGATTAAACAATATTTCTTGTATATGCCCATTGCCAGTGCGTTTTTATAGGTATGGAGAGTGGCAAAAGTATGTGCGCCCCTTTACAACTGCACTTGTAAAACACACGGTTCTCAAACTTCCCCGGCAATTGATTGATCATTACAAATGCGACAATGACGGGCAGTTGGCATACCGCACCGCCATCCGTCATGCTTCGCTCACGTAACAGATAACCGACAATTGTAGATAAAGTTAAAAATACGCCTTACGCGCATTGGAACATTCCGCGGAGTGCCACTCGCATTTCGTTGTTGTTTTCAATACGATATACTAATGAATGATTAGGAATTTTACCTTTTCCGCTTTATTTTACTTGTCATAAGGTTATTTTTAAAATTGCAATTTCAAATATTTCCTCTCCACATTAATTATTTCGTATGGATAATTTAATATACGACATTGATAAAATTACACAATCTAATTTTGACTTTGATTTTTTGTGTTGTATGGTAAATTCGTGTAAACCTGCTGCTATAATCAACACAAGACGACTTCTCTTTTTGTGACGCATAATGGAGTTTAAATTTACGCATTACGATCAATAGTAAATTAACATCTTTCAAATGTAAGCAGCCACAATTACGATAATTGGTTGTAATATGCAAAACATATTTCGTTACAACAAAAATAAACTTGGTCGTTCGAATTCTAGTTAGGTTTTAGTGTCATTATACGTGTTAATTACTTCGTTAGCCGAGTAACTAACAAGCCTTATGCTGAAAGTAGACAAAAGTTAACTATATGTAGCGTTAATGAGTCTAGCCTAATAAACCTATGTCAACAGTAGCGTCGGTAAATGAGGAATATAGATTTGTTTAAATGAAGTTTCACTGTTACAATTCTGCTTACATGTAATTTGTAATATGATATTGTTGTTGCATATTTTGTATAATAATGAGTTATAGAATTGTCATTTAAAACAGCGCTTTATTGAGCTACAGTAACACAAAATAAAACAAACGTGTACACGTAGGGCGTTTTTCTGTTCTGATCATACAATGATCTGAGGATTTAAGGAATTAGGAAACAGAATATAACATTTTTCTATAGACCTGGCATGCCTGACTGCCAACCGACCATTTTGAAAATCGAGCTTCTATTGCCACTTATAAACAAGTCTCAATTGATAGCCACAGCCATTGCATTGAGATAGCATTTTATGCGCTGCGGGTCCTCGCAAAACTTGTGAACCGCACAGGACATAAAATTATCCTGGATCCCGCAGTAATGCGGGATTGAACCCTAACACTATGAAACATGCTCTCTATCTATGTTATCTACTTTTAAGATCTCATCACTCATCTCACCTGACTCTAGTAATATCTATCTTTAAGACTCATCTCACCTGACTCGAGTACGTAATTAAGTGTCGTTTCCCCCACCAGCCGTACGAGCGCGCGAACCTCGCCGATGCGCTGCTGCCGCGCACGCTGATCGACGGCGAGCTGATCATCCGGCAGGGCGACACCGCGGACGGCATGTACTTCGTCGAGGACGGCTCCGTCAGCATCCGCATCGCGCGCGACGACGGCAACGAGCACGAGATCAAGCGCCTCGGTACGTACTACGTTCGCAGGTGACGTCATAATGATTGTATGACGTCATCTGTTACATGAATGACGTAACTTGGAAATAATAACATCACATTGTCATCACATGATCATCACGTGACGAGGACATCATAACGGTTTAATAAATATGTAATCTTAAATCACGGCGTTTGTACCTATTTATTTTTCGATCATATTATACATTATAGAAAACGAACGAGAGAGGAATTAAAAATGCCGCAATTTAGGATTACAATTACTTGTTTTAATAAGTTTTAAAAGTTAAAGTCGTGTAGCGGTCATAATTTGTTGTAACACGCAGAGGGTTACGATTTCGATCCTTGGCAATGTAGACTTTTATATGATGTATTTATTTTTCTTTCCATGCTGACTTTAGAAGTCATGTGCTTCTCTTTATGTGTATTAATACAAAGTGGGGACTATTTTTGTGGGGTTTATGATTGTAGAATGAATTATGTGATTATATTACTTGTAATGTAACAAAGATTTTAACCACTATATTCCTTATAACTATTACTAGTCAACTTCATGGTATACTTTGTATTTATTAATTGGTTAATGTTAATATTGTTAACAGGCAAGGGAGGCTACTTCGGCGAGCTGGCTCTGGTCACCCACAAGCCGCGCGCTGCTTCCGCTTACGCTGTTGGTCCCACCAAAGCGGCATGTAAGTTTACATATAATATATATAATGGATATATGGAATCAATCCTTAGTAGGATTGGAGAGGTTATATGAATTCGGCCGTAAGTGGTATTTTTACTCCTTAACACAAAACTGGAATGCTTCATATCTCCCTCTTATCCCTTTAAAACTAGAACACAAGTGTTTAACACTAAAAATAGATATAGCAAATGAGAATGCAAGTAAATCTGTAGTGTGCCATTTGTTACATTTTAAGTAGTGGCTGCTGCTCATCTGTAATCAGCTCCAGGTATCTATCTGAAGCCAATCACATGAATTCATGAGGACTAAAATGAACGTTTTAAAATTAAGTCAGCCGTTATCTTTCACTGAAACACAAATTTTATTCAGAATAGTAATAGGTATAGTCTGCGCCACACTAGCAGACGGACTAGCATTTTGCCGCGGACTGTACCTCCCTTTCAAATCGTACTAATAATACTAGCATATTCTGTTTTGGAATTTCCTTCAAATGACAAAAACCATTTATATTTCACCTTCGTGTGTTACTTTGCAGTCCTCGACGTGGAGACGTTCGAGCGCCTGCTCGGGCCTTGCATGGAGATAATGAAGCGCAACATCGACGACTACGAGGAGCAGTTGGTGAAGCTCTTCGGCGACAAGAGCAACCTCACCGACGTGCGATGAGCGCGACGCCGCCCCGCCCCCTCCGACCGCCGTAATCCAACCCCCTACCCCCCGCTTGCCCTTACCCCCTACCCCTTGCTAAGTAGATGTGGGTGGGAATTGTTGGTGTCTGTCGTATGTAGGAAAGGATGGCATCTTGAAGCAGTCTATTGTCTAATGATGGAAGATAAAAATATTTTTGACATTTTGACATTTTGTCTAAAGTAAAATGCCTCATTAATGCGTCATTCATAATAGATCTATCCGATGTTTGCGTACTAAAAATCGAAATTTGAAGTCTAGTATTAGAATGTGTCAAATGTCTATCTCTGATAGGTAAAAAATGGATAGATTAATTACCAATAACAGGCGTAAGATACTCGCGAATAATCCGCCGAGAAGCTTGCCGAACAATGACGAATAAGAGTCGTTGCGCCCGATTATAGACGCGTAATCCTTGGATTCTCTTACTTACGTCCTGCTGCAAACGAACGAGCGTTGTGGCTTTTTTAAATAGCGGATCATGAACTCATTTTTGTCCTGCTATTAGCCATCAAGAACTGAGGAATATTATATTAAAGTATACGCAATAGTTCCATCTCAGATCACGGGTTCAGTCTAAAATAGTAGTCTAAAAATAATAATAATGACTGATAGTCAAAATTGCGACTTAAGTGTTGGAGTTCTATGCTAATGTTTCCAAATTAACGGCTTAGTGAAATAGCATCGGATATCGGAGTGATCTCTTTGCTGAGGGAGATTTCAAGGGAATGAACACTCTGTGATGGTATTAATGTAAAAGCCGCTTTAGATTAATCGTCAAAATGTCAAAATATATCTTTTCTTTGTCAGTCTAGAGTTAAACTTATATCTTTATAGCGATAGTCATAAATTCAAACAATTCAAAAATAATCAAAATATATAAATTTTCACCCATATCTACTACCCCTGTGACTGGCTAGCAACTAATAATTATAGTGGCTTATTTTCATATTTTCCAGCCACTATTTGCGCTGTATCCTTCTAGTTGTAGGCCGTCGGTCACGTCTATTCTAACGTTCGAGTGGGATTGTACTGTTTATGTGAGCTTAATGTGTGTTATGATTGATTTTCGACGCTCCAATATCGTACTGAACTAATATTATTGTGGATGTAGTATAATCTCATTAGAACATTTAGTCAAATCTGTTTTTGCTGTCATGTGATCGCTGAGTAGCTTCTTATGTAACTCGCGCTAGAACCACTAATTTATTTAATGTAATGATTTGGAAACTCATTGACAGCATTCGATGTTCACATCCAAAGATATACTTAACCTTTATATCTTTTAGATCGGATTGACATTATATCTTTTAGACAAGATTACGCGTTGTATGGAAGGGGGTTCATTAAAATCAAGATCCAAGTGCCGGATAATATTGCATTAGAACATTATTACGCTTATTTTAGATAGAGAAATGCCTTAGTAGCTATGTAAATATTAACACTACGCGTAGTGTCACAGGACAGGTGGCCGTGGACGCAACTATGCTCGACTATCATCTAAAAACGCTCACATTATGTGCCATAATGACATGTTGACGGGTCGTCAATATGAACTATATTGATGAACAAGTAATAATGGCAAAATAGTTAATGTCAAACTGAAACTTTATCACATGAAACCGCCTGATAAAACATTCAATATTGACGCTATGAAATCATTGTCAACATTATAACACACTTCACAAGGCGCATACGACGCCTCGAATGTAAGACTGAATGCAAAATGATGATAAATTAGGCTTCAACAAACAGTCCTTTGCTCAAACCAAATCGCATTGGTTGCTTTTTGCGGTCCCCGTCTTATCTAAGAATCGATACACCTGGTATTGTAATGAGTGTTCGTGAACGGCAAGGCATTTAGTCCTTAAAATATATCATAAAAGTAGTGGGCTGACAATGCAATACTATGTGGCACTTTGTCCCATTTTATATTAGGATATTCTCAACTGCTATCGCCATGTTTCTATTAACATAGGTTATTTTCACTGACACAGGCTTTTTAAACTGATACAACAAAATTATACCTTGCATAGGTAAAATACATAGATTTATTTTATTCGTGATCAGATTAAATCTTTTCACTTGCTAATTTTATTAATTTATTTTAATATTTTAGAGAGGTCAATGTGTATTATTGATATATTTATGTATATGGAGATGGTAATATAACAGCGGATAGATATTGAATGCCAAATTGCAACTGTAATTGTTACAGGCCGTTACAAATTTACAAATGTATGACTGGCTTATTCAATTGTAGTGAGATGTCGAGGAACAAACTTAAATCGACGACAGAGGGAAAATTGTTGTGTCTATGTACAATTATTATGGTTTCAAGATTAATATTATTTTTATATTAAAGTTTCACATTTGTTAAGGAAAAGGATTGTTATTGTGTTACTTTTAGTTTTGTTTCGTGTTTAGAGCTTTTTTTTTTTGTTGTAGAGAGTTCCTATTGTTTGTTTGCTCTTAACAATTTTACATAATAGATCTGAGGTGTGTTGACTTTGTAAAATTTATGTAGGAAACACCAAACTTCCGAACAAGTATAAAAGAATATTTAATTTTCTATTCCGCAATCTATAATTGTGAAGCGAATAACTTGTCATGACTTAATCCAGTGGGCCGATCGAACAGTTTGCATCGGTTTAGAGTTTAGGTGCGGTGTTACTTGACCACCGAATATATTTATCGCGACGAGCTAGCAAGCTGCCGGCGCATATATTGGACCCTCAGGTAAAAGTTTCCAGTATTATTTGAATTATGAAAATCGACTTCATTTATTTGTGAATCCAGCCAAAGTAGGTGAATGCATAAAGATCATATGTAGCACTAAATATTTAAGTCTATATTTACTATGTAGTAGTTAGTTTATGTCACTTCTTATTGTAATTTAAATATTAGTAGATTAGGGAAATTTTATGGAGTATAGTCAGATCCTGAGGGGTGAGGTGTATTGTTTTTTTGACGCCATGTACAAAAATGTACAAATTATTTCAGTTGCCATAGAAGATTTTATTGTTTTATATCATTGAAGTAATGGTAATAAAATTAATGTTACTAATATTATTTTCATTGTATGTTATACTTAAGCCGCTCTCAATTTCCACTTGGGAATTTACTGTCATTAGATCGACATGTTTACATTGATGTTATTGTCTCTTGTGCTCGAAGCTTCGCCGCTTGTAATTTTTTTAACCCAGTATTTGAGACGGTATTGTGTTATATTGTATTAATACATTCCCATTTTGCTGATAATCTAATGTTTTTAAAGCTTTATTTTTTTCTATCAAATAGACTCTTTGAGTTTTTTATCTGCTAATATAATTTGCAACAGTAAATTTCTCACTTCAAGTGCCTATTTCATTCGAGAACATCTATCTGTAAACAATTACAAAATTTTCACACTAACACAACATTAATGTTAAAGTCGTTTTTTGAACTTGAACTGCCTTTTTCTATGTGGAATTGTGTAACGTATTGTGACGTGTGTATTGTGCATCAGGTGACCACTTTTGTTGAGTCGCTTAATATATAATTTCCTCGCATTTCTAATGTCTGCCATATTTGAACAGATTATCAGAACAAATGCCTGCCATGGTAGGTTATGAAGCTTCAAGTAAAAGCTAGTTGGAACTTAAAATTTAAAGTCAAATATGGTATACATTTACCTGTGTATGTACAACATAATATAGATTGACTGAAGTTTAAAGTTTCCTTTTTGATGACAGATTTATTCATATTATTATACATAGTATTTATTAGTGCAGATTATATGAAGATTATTTCACATAACTCCCTTTTATCCGGTGACATTGTGTGATTATGTGTGTGTGAGAGGTTTTCCCTTCTATGATACATATATAGTGTTTGATATTCCCATGTATAACATTCTGTTTGTTACCTGTACAGGTGAGGTGCGTCTCGTGTCCGCCCCATTTGATATGTCTGTGTGTCCCCGCTGTATCGGACCTTGTAGGTGTTTATATAGTATTGTGCAATAACTAATTACTGTCATTTACGTCGTTTACATGGATATCATGTTAAATTTTGTCAGTGTGAATTTATTTATAGATTTTAATAAAATAATAGAATTAAGACATTTCTCTTTATACTGATGTTTAAAATGTATCGTATCCTATTGCATCAGTAAATTAAGAAAGCTAAATTAGTTGTGTGTATATTTGGTTTTATTAAATATTACACTAAGTAACGACTTGCAATTCCTATTTATCGTTAGTGGCACAAATGTTTTATTATATACAGAAAATATGAAAGGACTTGTATTTCTGTTGTCTTCCAATGGGACGCACAGAAGTTCTACGCCTTTGGCGTCCAATTTATTAAATTGGAACTGTATGCGTTTTCTCGTATTCTGTTCTTAAATTTAAATTCAATCGATACGCTTAAACTTAGCGTAATTTGTTTATAAATTACTAGTCATTGGTGTCTTGAAGTAGATTTGTAACCCCGACAGCACAATGAAGTTGAACATTCTCCATGTTTTCACGTTCACTTTAGATGTAAGTTGTCGTCGTACCCGTTCCATGAGGTGTAAAGCATATCAGCGCGGCACCCGCCGCCTCTTATCTAAAGAAATTGCACGATAATCCATATGTACATCCGGTAGCCAGTTCAAAACTAGTACCGCTTTACCCACGTCATGAGCTTACCCTGTACATTTATAAAAATTATGTATCGTAAAATGTTAGAAAACTGAATTATATTTGTTTGTAGATCTAAGCAGTGTTTTTTATTTAACCCTCAAACATCCCATCCCTTTACACATTACGTTTTCTACCTTCTTTTCTTCATATATTTGTTCAATACATATACACTTTAGTTATTTAGTCTTTATTGACCATAATATTATAAAATGTGGTACAAAAGGTGGACTTAATGCTTATCGCATATTGTTTAATCCTTGTCAACTTGTAGGTGACGTAAAAATTCCACTAGTTTTTTTTATTGACGCCTCATGTGACTAGTCTTTTGCTCGGCGAGATCATACATTCATACATACATACATTCAGACCGCGTGTGACTCTTAGTGCATAGACTACTCGACAGGAAGATCAGGCTGTGCTTGCTCTGAGCCCTGAAACAGCCAGACGCATCACCCTTGACACAATTTTAGTCCGCAGATTGGCTTAGAAGGCTGGAAAGGTTTAATCTACTCACCTGCTGAGACAAGGATTGTCATATCTCACAGTTCTATACATATAACATAATAGTCCACTGTATCTGTACTATGTACTGCACACTTTAATTTATATTGTGAAAAAATAAATACATTAATTGATTTACCCAAATTAAATCATGTGTCTCAACCAGTTAACTTATGTTGGTATTAATACATAAAAACAAATTTGAAGTACCAATTCATCTTTATTGAACATATTAACCCTTATACTTTAAACTTATATTATTCTAGATAGGTTCAGGTTCTCTGCTGTACACTTGCATAATTTTCTCCATAATTTCCCAATTTTTCTCCTTTTGCAGATCTTTAGTAAACATCTGAAAGAATAATTACAATTATTAACATATTGCTCAGATTAGCAAAGCAAGGCAATTAGTCCTACTATCGTACATTATACTGGAATTGCAATTACAAACATCAACATTATTTAGTATAGAGGCAGTTATCCTCAAACCAAATTCTTCATACTTTTAGTAATATGGTTGTAGTATCATGCTATAATAAGGTTACATTGCAAAACCCTCTGCGTTTGGCCTCTTATAGACGTAGCTGATTTTATATAAATGAGTACTTTGCATTTACTCACCGAGTACCAGGCCTCATCTTCCAAGGTAGACGCCAAGGGCACGGACACCCCCAATACATTTAATGCCAGTGTTAAAGCCGCTACGGCTATGTGTGGTGCTCTGTAATCTAATATTGATGGAGAGTGATGGAAGTCTTGAAGAAAGGCCATGGCGGTGCGGGCAATGGGTGCAGAGCGCCATTGAGTTGCAGGGAACCATTCTTGCAAGGAACGAAGGTAATGTAGCAAGTATTTGTGTGGTGAGGGTGTCTCCAAGTTAAATCCCAAAAGTCTAAGCACTAGCAATTCCGCCTGAGCGACCACTCCTCTCCATGACCAATATTCATCCCCGAATTCCAAAGGACCGGCGCCTCGATTGATCGAATTGTATGCGACGTTGACCGCATCTCGCAAGCGTACCGGCTCGTCACGCGACTTCCCCGCGGCACAGAGGCAAGCCGTACAAATAACGTAACAATCGTAGTCGTTCCTGTCAGCTTCCTTGAAGAACTTGTGGTAAAATATCGCAGCTGTAGCCACCGTCGCCGGTTGGAGACCCAGTTTTATACCACACTCAAAAATGAAA
The DNA here is from genome assembly GCF_041222505.1 of Epargyreus clarus. Taxonomy (NCBI): domain Eukaryota; kingdom Metazoa; phylum Arthropoda; class Insecta; order Lepidoptera; family Hesperiidae; genus Epargyreus; species Epargyreus clarus. The sequence goes on along the minus strand of NW_027332231.1, from coordinate 5,088,373 downwards.
TTGGTAGCAAGACTGTGCCCAGGAGCGCTTCGGTAATCAGGCAATCGCTTTTCACGTCTTGTGGTTTGCAAGGCCATAACGTCTATTACGTCTTTCATTTTATTTATTATTCGTTAGGACCTTAGATAAAGTAAGGTTAACCATAAACACACTCAGCGTCTACTTTACAATATAAACACAGGCAACAATCGATGCGAAGAACTTTTGTTCTGGAAAATACACACACTTGTTTTATATTTCGGGTATCCAAGTTTGTCGAATGCATTCAAATTTAAAATGCTATTTGAAATCGTCGTATTGCATTTAAAAATTCAAATAGAATGTTATGAAAATGTAAAAATTCAATCAAACTATTGTCAATTTGTCATTAAGACATCTGTCATAAACAATTTTTTTTTATTGATGATTTTGTTTATGCATCTATTAAGGTTGCGTTGAGGCAGTGGTTGGTTTTATTTTAATATCTGGGAAATTAGCGGTACACCACCCAGCAGAGCGCAAAATAATGAGAGAACTTTTCATCTGTCAAAATTAAAATTCTTTAGTCTTACAAAGTTTTCTGTGTATGCATGTGGCGCTACTGGCGATCCTAATGTCAAAACCCAAAGAGTATGTAACCTACATATGAAACCGATTTAAAACCTACCGTCGAAATGAAAAAATCTAATTATTATATTTAACACACTATTACGAATTTCTTATAATATTGTTAAAAGATATTAATTTTGTTTGTAAAAACCATAGATTAGTAAGGATTACTCACTCCTAAATAATGTATCCAGTTTTGAGAATTGAAATAGTTGCGTAAAAAAGTTTTGCCACGGCTCCGTGCTAAAATGTCTCTAAAATATTTATTTATTTATTATGTAAATTACACAGTATCTGTTACATAATTGTTAGAGTTTATTTATATCATTTACAGTAAATTTTATTACTAAATAACAAGAAATTATTAAAGCTAAAATATATACAAAATATTTCTAATTAACAATATATACAATCAAGAGTAAAAAAGATAAAATCATAAATAAAATAAACCATCTAAAATTGCCGTGTGAGGCATGGTTCCCAAAACGCTGGCGGCGTTTCCTTGTTGAACGGCAAGGCTTAGCCTTTGAGCAAAGTAGCCGCCAGCTTTTTGGTCCCCGGAAGCAGTTACAAGCTTGGTCGACATATCTGACATGAATTTTTTCACACAGTATTAGTTATTTATTCGTAAATTTTCTCCAAACATTTATTTATTTATTTATTTATTTTAAGGTTCACCAACACAAGATACACCATCGGTCCTTAATTTCTAACATAATTTGTTGTTCAATCGTGTTCTTGCAATTACAGGTGAACACAGCTTACCTATTTATTTTCACAAAAAATCGTTTTAATTATTACATAGACACTACATTATTATTATTACTAAAAAAAGCTAATTGTTAATATTATGATAAAATCTTTTTACATTATAATTAGAAAGTCATAAAATTATTAATTAAATATATTAATATGGTCAAAATTACAATAAAATTAAATGTTTTTATTTGTCAAGAATTCAAAAAAAGAACTTACTAATAAGCCTTTTGTGGCTTCATTCAATTTCAAGGCGGCGAAGTATCCTTACTAATATATGGTAAAAACATATAAGTTCTCGGTTTTGGATGCGAGGACATGGAAAAATTGCTCAGGACTAGGACATAACACCTATGCTCCTAACGGAGCACCCTAGCCCTTTTGAGCCCGAAATGAAGAAATGGTTGCGCAGACCAAATTTGTGGCGGGCATAGGCTGCATGTGACCGCGCACGTCCGTTGCCCGGTAACAACTCGTCGCACGCACGCAGGCCTATTATGGCGTTACTCACGTATGTTATGTGTGAATGCTTGTTTTTTCTGTGATGTGTGAATGTGAAAAAAATGTGAATTTATGATTGAGTTACCCAAATTATACATTGCTTGACTTTGTGTCGGTTTAGATCGAAGCTGCTGAGCTAGCTACAGAGTTCATACATAATAGGCAAAAGGAAAATAATAAAGTATTATTTCTCTGTTTGTCAACCAATACTCTTATTTTATTTGGTTGCTATTGACCAGTTGTGTTGATTAATTATTACATCTTTGTGTAGGATTATCATAGGAAGGAAAAGGCGTATAAATGAAACAAACAAGATTATTTGAACATAAAAATTAGAATATAATCATTTTCAGTAATTATTTAAAATTATACACTTAAAGTACATTTATAGTAAATTCAATAAAAAATACCAGTGCAGACGAGATACAAAAAAGAGAAAATATTGTTTAATTATATCGTTGGTTAAATACATCGCTTCCAGTAAATGCATTACAAAAAATAAGTCGGAACGTAATGAAATAAACGGTTAAAAAGATGTCACTCGATATAGAAAAATAAAGATAAGATTGAATCACATTCAAAAGTTACCCACTAGTGACTAAAAATTTTACTTTCTTAAACGTTTGTCCAATATTCGGGAGCTCGGGGCCGCCGGAGCGCCCGGACGGCTCCCGCTCCCGCACGCACTAGAAGTAAACGTTACATGTCATCAATTCTAAATAAGGTATTCAACATTGTACTCTGACAGTACGACCTCGCGACGCCGCCACGGCAGCGGTCGCTCTCGCGTCTATCTCACACCTAATTTAGTCATCGAAGAACATACAGTAGGTATAAATAGTGAGGTTAGTATTAACTTTGGCAAATATGAATGAAGCATGGTGATATCGTTTTCAAATCGACGACCTCGTGACAATTATTCAGCGTTTATTATTAAAAATTACGACCGAATGTCGCTAACTTCGACAGCTCCTCGGATGTGGGTTCTCGTCAGTGCGATCGGGTCGCGTCGCTACATTGAGACATCTACTTCGATCGGATCACTAACTAACCGATTAAAAAACTTCTCAATAACCACCCGTTTGAGTCTAATAAAGCGCAAGAACTTTTTGAGCCGCAACATTTCAGTCTTCAAATAAGAAGCTTACGCACATACCACGTGGCGATATTACAGTGAGGTCACTTTGAGCTTCGGGACGTGCGCGTGCGCGGGCACGCGGTGTGAAGTAGTTTGTGCGCTCGATTGCGGGATGCGTGGCGTGTGCGTCTCGGTCACTGTTTCAAATCTTAAAAACTAAATGTGATTCGAGCGAATAAACAATGCGGCAGTGTACAAAATTTACATCACATTCACTCGAAATATTTAAAGCATACAAGTTAATATTCAGCGGCGGAGGAACACATCGAAATGCAAAAGACGTCGCCGCGATCGCGACGAAGAGCGCCGGCTGCCTCCCTCCTCCGTACTCCCTAAAAACTTTTAATGAAGCTTACTTAAATGTAGATTTCGGATCGAATGTAGAACTGCGCTAATATTACATAATTAGTTCTGATTTACATACACATATTGTTACATAACAGTAAAAAACCTACCTAGCAACAAGCGAGCGCAGACGCTCGGGTCGCGGGCCACTGCCGCCGCGCGGGGCCGCGGGGGTGCCCCGACACGATACATTCGATACAAATGATTTATTTTATGCCACAATTGTAATTTACGATTCTTACATAGTAGTGAATATTAGCGAAATCTTTGGTTTGCAGCAACCTTACTAATAAATCATTTCGACGTTAGTTGAGTGAACTAGTAGTGAACTCCCGGAGTGGCCCGCGCGGTCACATTGTAGGCGTTACATTTTCATTTAAGTAAACACTTTTTACATACTCATAAACATAAAATGAAAATAAATCACCTAACTATGACGATAGTAAAGGTTACTGTCTAATCGCATTATTAATTAATGTTTATTGATACAGTTACTGTCCTATGCTTAAAAGTAAGATTTTTATTTTTATTATTAATAATAAATTATGTTATATAGTATATATATGTATATTATTTGATTACGCCAATTTGCGAGTGTATACAAGTTTATATACTCACATATCTTACACTTGATGCGTACAGAACCCACAGATGACGTCATGGCCGCACTGTTGCATTATCAACCTACTATATACCGGCTGACTCCACTCACTTTCACTAAATTATAGATTTATATGTCCATAAACATTGGTTACACTTAATAATAAAATTAAACATGACAGTTTACATTTACCATCTTCAATACAAGTACGCTAGATAAAATAAATACCTAATATGTTTCATAATTGAATACGAGAGTAGATCTTAAACGGCTACATCTTAAGGTTACTGTAAAGTGATATAGAAAAAATATGAACACAAAAAACTATTTAAGATTGTATAATATGGCTTAGCGACTTAATAATGCTCTTATTTAGGAATAAACGGTTTGTGCATAATGTGACGCTTAACTAAACGCATACTTCGTCCGAGAACGACGGGACTCTGCTAATAGACGACTGAGGGGCCGCAAAACAAATCACCCTAAACCGATACAGTGGTAACAGTCGTGCATTCAAAAGTTTATAAAAAATAATTTCTCATCGTAAGTGATAATACCTAATAATGGAATGATATTTTGTATCAGTTAAAGTAGGCCTGTGAACGTACTCATGCATCTCACTACAGTTTTCAGCGCTAAATATTGGTTCCATTCTGTTTTTGGTCCGTAAGAGAGTGAGTATATAAGCATATCTGACGCCGCAGCAGCGGCGGCGCGGCCGGACCGAGGCGCTACCGACAACAAAACGCTACACCAATGCCTAGCACCAAAATTTAGAATCGAACACTAGATACTAATTCGCGTCAGTGTTGCCAACGTCGAATTTTCTCCCCTAAGATTGGATCAATTTTTTTCTAATTAATTTAATCAAATGAATACCTCACAAACTTAATACCAGCCCATAGCCGGCTCTTAGAATGAAGCGAAGTACAAACTATTACGGATATTTTCTCCATTCTAGTATTTCAAGTTCTGAGTTAAATAGATTTTAATAACTTAAGATAAATAGAAATGTTAATTAAAGTAATAATCCAAGTGTACATTTTATAAATAAAACTGCACACGACTTGTAGATTACTAAGTAGCCCAGTGATATTTGCTCTCCCAAAAGCTAACTGTATACGCATTATAAAAGAAACTGCGCGTTTGTGCCGTGAACTCGATACAAAGCCGATTAACGTAGTAATCCCAAAAAACTGGGGAAACTCTTTTCCCCTGAATTTCGGGAAAAACCCTAAGCTGGCCACCTTGCCCCGCGTCGCCCCTGATGCGGGTGAGTGCGGGGGCGGTGGCGGGAGGGCCCGCTCGGTCCGGCCGCGCCCGCTGCGGGCTGCTCGTGGCGAGAGCGGCTTACACATTCAACGTTCGCGACATCCTCCACGTATTGACAATATTATTGGCGCGTTTGGATACAAGGTGTACATTAGAAATTATATCTAGATCGAACGTCTATACCATCGTCAATTCAAGTGTCGCAAGTGTTCGCATGCTCCTAGATATCTAAAGAGACAATTACAATATCTGCACGTTTAAATTTAATTTTGAAAACGATGCGTTTGATGTCCTAAAAACAAAACTGTGCGGCTAACAAAGTCCCAGTCGCATTTTAAGTAACATAATAAACTACAAAAATGATTCACAAATATTCAAAAGATCGTAATTCAAAATCAAATCATAATAATTATTAATTATACCAGATAATCAACAGAAGCAAAGACTGCATCATCGACTCACAGAATATGGGTTCGACGATAACATTGAATGTGTAAACTCACTCAATATTCGGTAAGCTTACATCCCATACGAGTATATAGTACGCTGCGGAGTTCCCCGGCCGCCGCCCGCTCGCGGCTAACTAAACTGCAGGCTTAACTAGATTGCAATACTCGGTGATGGGCTCGCTTTATTAAGAAATGCCTTGGTAAACAACGACTTCGGGCTATCAAAGTCTGGTCGGGCTATCTTGACTGCGTTGCAGTGTTGCATCAGCTAGCGTATTGTAAAATGGCCCTTATTATTGACGTGACATTAGCGAGTTGCGTATATGCACCACGACCGAGTACGGCAGCGTCCCAAAGCCCGGGCAACGAACTGTAAATATCTTAACGTAACGACACTCGCAGGCGCGCAACGGCGTACATATCGGGCGGGTTGGCCCGCACTCACGGGGTGAATGTCGCTGCCCGGGCGAGGCGAGGCGTATCGCTGCCCGGACGAGGCGAGGCATGACGCTGCCCGGGTGTGGGCGAGGCGTGACGATGCCTGGGCGAGACCAGTGTCGCTGCCCGGGCGAGGCGAGGCGTGTCGCTGCCCGGACGAGGCGAGTGTCGCTGTCCGGGCGAGGCGAGGCGTATCGCTGCCCGGGCGAGGTCGGGGACGGTCGAGCGGGGGCGGCGGGCTCGCGGGGGCCTAGTACAGGCCGCAGCCGCGCAGGTTGTTGGCGATGATGACGTCGGTGACGGCGTCGAACACGAACTGGATGTTGTTGGTGTCGGTGGCGCACGTCATGTGGCAGTAGATCTCCTTCGTGGTGGACTTGTTCTTCGCCTCGAACTGCGCCTGGATGTAGGCGGCCGCCTCGCCGTACTCCTGGGCGCCTGGACAAACAATATACATTTGTGAGCTTCATAATATTATTGTATTATGTTAAAGTTATGCAACAATATCAATTGTTCAATTCTTTAATATGTATTATTATTAATTATAAATGTGTATTATATCTTGACGATGTGACAATATGAGGAAAATTCTCCCATATATAAAACTAACTCATTCTGCTATTGTGACACACTATATTTTGAAAGAGTTCTAAGTCATATTGTCACACGCATTAATCTGGTTACATAATTATTTTTTTAATGACGCCCATCATTATCACTTTCTCTCTATTCCTATGTTCATACTATTTGGTAAACTTTTTGCTATTAGTAAAGAAACACTGGGTCCTGATAATCAACTCACCAGTATATTCGGGGAAGCAGATGGTGAGCGGCGACTTGCGAATCTTCTCCTCGAACAGATCCTTCTTGTTGAGGAACAGGATGATGCTGGTGTCCGTGAACCACTTGTTGTTGCAGATCGAGTCGAACAGCTTCAGACTCTCTTGCATACGGTTCTGGAAGAGACAAACAAAATCAGTAAGTATATGTATAGTTTTAACGGGTTGAAGTGGGAGGGCGGCGACATTGCATCGAAGATTGTTAACTGTAAATGAAACTGTAGAATATAGAAACCCACACGTTGCTGCGACAGCCTATGTGACTCCCACATGTAAAGTCCTTTGTTCTTATTCCAATTCGGTAAATAATACGGCTGCTTTTATATATAGTAATAAGGCGTGCACGCGTTATATTATAAGGTTGAAGCGGCATGCAGTCCACCTGATGTAGCCCGGTTACACTGGTCATAGAAGCGAACTCTGTGGATTAAAATGATTGCTTGGTATGTAAGTAAATCAGTCATGACTCACGCCATCCAATGATAACCAGAACTTCTTCACAATAGGTGTGGCGATAGTATCTTCCCGTCGCACCATACTGGTTTGTAACTTACAAAAAAGTTATTAACAAAAACCATAAGTAACCCACTCACCGTTGTCTCATCCTCGTGGAGCACCTGATCGTACTCGGACATGGCGACGCAGAATATGATCGCGGTCACGTCCTCGAAGCAGTGGATCCATTTCTTCCGCTCGGACCGCTGCCCGCCCACGTCGAACAATCTGCAAGTTGTGTGCACATTAGATAATGGACTGTATGTAGTATTCACATATTTTTTTTATATAGAAGTAGAAAACGATCAGGCAGTGCACCTGAGATCAAGTGGCTACTGCCGCCCATGGGCATCTGTAATCAACTCTTGATATGATTATATTCCTACCTAAAGGCGGCCACAGATATGTTGCTACCTCTGAATACTAACTAAGTACTTGGAAAGCTGCGAGTAAGTGTCTCCCTTACCACACCTATAGAACATAGCAGCGATTGTGAAGTCTATGGTATGTTGAAGTCTATCAATTGATACTAAGTCAGCGCATTGGACTATGAGATGATATCTTCATTCTGAGAGATACGTGCGATGCAGTGGAGCTGTAATTATTTGATGACAATAATTATAATGATAATTATGATGATGATAAAATCCGTTTGTATTCTCTTGTCATATTTTACTAAGCCTGAAATGATCAATTACGTAATTTTATAATAATGAGAGAATTGACTCCATTACCATAAGCATTTTTGTCATAAACCTTTTTGGAACGGCACTTTAAATCGCACAAAGTAGGAAGCACATGACAATGGGGTGCAATAACAATTATATGCAATGCACTACTCTAATTACTCTGAATTAAATCATGCATACTTTTCCTCAATGTAAGCATATTACATTGAATTTATGTCCAAGGCGAAGATCCGAGTCATTGCATTTGTGTGGCGTGGTTAATTGACACATGATTCACGCGAGACGCCTCTTATTCCGGCACAAGCAATCAATAAATTAGGCATGGACAGAAAAATAACAGGAAAAATTGCATGGAAATTAGTTGCTGATATTAAATATATACTAGGCATTTAATTAATCTGAGATAAATGAAGAAAACAATAATTTTGTAGCAGGAAACTGTCATACATTCCACTCAATGATAATATTAGTATCCAAATAAACGTATTATAGAAAACAAGGTTTTGATATCACATTAATTAAATATTCATCGTCATAAACTTGTCCCGTCCGACAGCTGCAAAAGATCAGGCCATAGTCAGCCACGCTGACCAAGTACAGGATTGGTAGTCTTCACAGACCTTTGATATTTTTAAAGGTCTTTCATGCATGTAGAATGCTTCGCGATGTTTTCGGCGTAAAAGCACGTGATGATTAATAAAATCTGAGTCTAGTATTTAAATGTACACCCGATGAGAGAAGAACTCCAACCATTGTTGCTCCAGTACAAATTAGATACTTACTTGAAATTAAGATTTTTGAACGAGAAGTGCACTTCGACAATGCCGGTGGTTTTCACTCTGGTTCTTAGGATATCCTGCTCGGTGGGTTGGTAGTCTCTTGCGCCTAACCGGTCGAGATCGTCCAAGAAACTGAAAACAAAGAGGCACACATTATTAGCATACAATATAAACACAACGCCGCACCGAACTTAATCATTCGCAGGCACCATTGTTTTCTTTATTTACACGAACATTAATTTTATGACTTGTTGATAACGGACTAACAAGTATAGTGTATATTCTTATAGTAACTTACTCGGGTTTGAGTTAGTAACAATATTTGAACATTCCTATTTCAATGTATTCTAGCATTTTCATAATAATTGCCGAAAACAATTTTCTTTATAGCAGCCGCAAATATGTCAACTGGCGAATACTTGTAGTGTACTAAATTTGTCATCGTTTCTCTAACGAGTATTATGTACCTATTTATTTCTATTCCACATCACAATCATCGACTTATCCTCATTGTAGAGGGCAGTCTTTAAACGCACGACATATTTTGGAATCAGACTATCAGTTCTTGTACATAAATAATTTCTTATGGATTCAAGAATAAATCCATATTCTTGAATCCATAAGAAGAATAATAATCCCTTGTTATTAGTATAACAACAATTAGTATAACAATTAGTATTGTTATTGCAATACTAATAACAAGGGGTGTTGCGTTAATTTTTAATTTTTCTTTTTTTTTAATTTTTCTTCTTTAATGTCTTACTATTACACATTTCACTTCGCGTACTTTTAATGATGATCGGAATGCGGAGGGCGTGAGCAGATTTATGTAATATAAACCGAATGTTAATAAGAAGATAGCGTTGCTAAAAATATCGCCCGCGTAGTTTACCTAAAAGTAATTTTGTAAACACTATCTTTATAAATTAACAAGACATCAGAAGTCATACGATCGTATTGCGGTAATCGTACTGTATACAAAAATATTTATTAATAACTTTGTGCATTTGCTTTTCGGCACTGATATTTAAAATGCAACACACGAACATCTCACTAAATTACAATTTTATTGTCGGTAAATTATATTGCTAAGTTTTTATTTTAAAATTACGCAATTTTAGAATTTTCAATTGTAGAATTTTATGTCAAGTAGGTAAGCACTGTTAGTATTATGTGCATGATATGATACCTACGTCTGTTTTAATTAATAAAGTCCTACGATGGCTTCAAAGCGCGACGGCCGACATTATGATAATCGAGTCTATTGGCTTAGTCATGATCGTGAGCAACAGATACAATTCTTCACCATACGAGAGGCACTAGGTACGAGCGTGTCGTGTCTCGTGATATATTATTACACGAATAGTATCATGTTTTTGGTGGGTGTTGGTACACATGAATCGGTTTACTTTGCGATTCGGCGACTATGTAAACCATATCTTATCAGTATTTTATTTTGTGTTTAAGCATTTTAGCCATCAAGCCCTATTATTTATGACGTTGGATTTTTGCAATGTTAATGTTCCTCTATGCAGCGCCGCTTCGATATTTGTCGCAATGTCAGTATAGGTCGGTAACACTGCTGTTATAATTAATATAGTTTGATATTGGTAGCCATACAGCGTTTAATATGCGACTAATAAAACACAACATATTGCAGGAAGAGACAATTACAATGTTGCAACGCAGAATCGATTTAATTGTTAAATGGGTCCCCGTATTTCAAGGCAACACATTATCTTCACAAATGTGCATTATATATTGACAAAGAAATAACTGTAGGGAGATGTTTCTACATTTATATCATAATAATATTATGAACATTAATAATATAACGTGATTGCAAGCACTTCATACGACTCCACAAGCACATAAAAACGATAATGTAACGGAAAACATTTTAGATTTTTGCATGAAACTAGCTTAACGACCCAAAACTATTCATAGATAAATTGAGACTATTCATAGAGAATTGTTTAATACTTTCAAATCATACGCGGACTAATTTGCAAATAGTCAGTTTACTTTTATGTATAAATTTCTATTGACGCGTTCGCAGTCTTTACATCCCTTAGAATAGCTTAGTTAGCGAAAGCATATTTTAGGATTTTTTAATTCAGATGTTCAAATGCGATTCTAAAGCTCATTCAAAAGCACCAAGTATAGAAGTCGAGACATCATTAGGCACTGACGTGATGTATTCATGATACACGTAGGCGGGTCGGTGAAAAATAAACCTAACACACTCTGAGGCGTCTATTTGTGAAAAATTCGTACCTATTCAGTGTAGTATTTTAAACGAGCGCACTCTTTACACAACGATGTGGCAAAACAAGAGTATAAAGGGGCAGAACGGTGCAAGTGCGAGTGTGGCTGGAGTGTTGGAGTGTTATCTAACGACGTGCGAGCGGGCACCGCTCAACAGGAGCCGTGACGTCAGCGACGCCCGCGCCCCGCCGTGATAAGGCCGGTCAGGATTATGTGTGTAATGAGCACTTCTGCTTTAGATGGTATATGTTGTCCTTTCATTCGCTAATTATAAACAAGTTGAATAACACGATGTATGGGCGGATTAACCTTTACGCGAATCGTATCACTACGCATTGGACAAGATAACAACTGTGACAGACGATGGAACAAATAATACAAAGAAGTCGTAGTCCAATCTGATTTATATTTCAGAAGAACTTAAGTGAAGAAACGATCTGCCTTCAAACTGTAAAAAAATGTATAAGTAATGTTGCTATAAAAGCACCAATATATAAAGGACACCTTCGCCAAAGTTAAACTCTTAAAAGTCAGATGCTCGAAAAAACCAACAGACAAACTAAACTTTTGCAATAGATAGAAAGAAAAAAAAAGATCACGTCCAATCAACGATACAACTTAACCTCGGTCATTAGTACTCGAAGCGTTGCAATTTGAATATGGGCCATAATTGATCGAATTGAGCGCGAAGTGCCGTGACAGATTTTGGCGAGCGATCGGTATAAATTAGGAGGTATTGTACGGTACTCGAAAACGCGTCCGGCTCCCCACCAGTTGCAATCGGCGAACTAAAAGCCGCGGCGACGGCACCGCATACATATTAACGAGTTCACGAGCCCCCCGTAGACAACACGCGATTCGTGAATATTATTATAGTAGGAGCTCTTCACACGGACAAGGAGTGTCATTATAGTGAATAAACGATAACAATACGATAGCACGAATAATTACTACTTAACTACAAATTACAGGGTAGCATCCTTTGTCAGTCAACTGCGGTGGCACCGGCAAACCGATTTAATGTTTAATAAGATAATACTAAGAATAGCAGTATCAAACGCTTATGGGGTTTTTACTCGAAGGGTTGGGTAGGGAAAGCCACATGAGACATCAAGGCAGTAGCAACGCGTCTGGTCAACGCCCTCATGTAGAATCGATAGCAATATCTGGAGTTGATGACATATGTCAAGACAGTGGCCACTTCCTTTTAATATCTATATTAGGTTATGTAAATAGGTATATTTTTTTGTAATAACATAATTCATAGTAAACTGTATGTATTACAGCGATTTCATCCTCTGAATAAATAGTGATTACGTCGAGAGCCCTTAATCGTGATGTAAATTTAACTTACATTGAAGAAAATGCGTGTTTTTGACCAATCGATCCACGACTGTTTCGCTTGTATAGCCATTTGTCACTCTACACAACGTCGTAAAGGACCTCTTCCAATAACCGTTTCCAATTCAATGCCTGTGGGTCACGGGATTGAACTATGACTCAGATTGAACTAGTCATCTCGCTTCCACGTAATTTGACTCAAGTAAATATCCGATTTAATTGACATTCATTAAAAAAACGTTGACGTTTTGACCTTCAATTTACGGCGGCCTATAGGTATATAGTAAAAAATCTAAATAGCTTAGTGGTATTCCATGTTTGAGTCAGCAAAACTCAAAAAACTACTCTAATGTATACATTGACTTAATACAAATAAAAGAATCTTATACACTTATATAAACAGACACAAAACAAATACAGGTCTGTGGTTATATACGTTCTTACAGAAACAGGAAATTCCAAGCTATATGAAAAAAGGTTTAACTAAAAACAATTATGGATGACAAATATTTCCTAATATATGACCGACCGAGCTACTACAAAACGTGGTTGGATTAAGGTTTACAAGGAAAAAGTTTTAGTTTATACTAAAAAGAGTAAAAATAGAACGTCATAACAATTTGAGCAGCTTAGGTAGTAATTTAAATTTAGTTATTTCACAGTCGCGGCTGTTATACGAAGCGTGTGAAAGACCCACAGCAGTGGCGACCCGAATGAAAACCCCGTCTAATGCACGCGAGCTTTTTGCGCACCTACTCCTATGTATATTTATGCTAAACTTTATACTTAATGCATACACGTCACCTTCCTTGAATATCCAGTTGGAAAAATCATAATTAATACCAGTTCCACCTCCTTAACTATTCATGAAGAACATGTTTTATATTATTTTTAAGGGTGATAGAACTCTGTACTTAGTCTGTCGTGGCATTCATTCTGATTCATAATAGTATTATTCATACCACTATGTCCTGAACTGAAGAGTATGAGATGTCTAATGATGGGACAGAAGTACCACAGCCATGGACGTTCTTAAAGACTAAGAAACGCTTCGAGTAATAATCCTTGGTTTAGTCGCCTATTAGACTAGAATATCCTATAGCTACGCCAAAAATATGGCAATGGTACTTCCGTACACGAGCCACGGACATCTGAAAAATAATTACAAAAGTATTTTTGGAACTAACGGTAGATACTAAATCAAAAGCAAACGTAAATATTTTCAACGTTCAAGTACGAAAAACATCGTTAAGAATGGCGAACGCATGAAAAGATACTACAGTATAGCGAGGATTGCATTCACTTAAAAGCTTGGATTAAGCTGGCGGGCGGTGCATTATTCGCGGAGTCTCCTCATTAGAGAGTAATCATAAAGAACTCCACTCTTTGCGCCACCGCGCCCACCGCTCGCCGAAAGCGGATAATGATTCCCACATTCATGTGTATGGTAGGTAGGTGAAGGCACTTGTGGATATGCAACGGAACGGTGCTTTTGTAAAAAACTATGTAACCGAATAATGAAATGCTAATTAAGGTGCAGTGGCTTTTTACGATTATAGCAAAAGTGTAGACTCCGCTTCCGAAATGTTATAATGAAAAATGTCGTTCATCAAATTCAATAATTGTGGTAGATAAGCAAGACTTCATAATGTACATAAATAAATAAAGTTTAATAAAAGTTAATAATGTAGGGAAGTCTCCTTTCTTTCGTTGCTCACCATTCCATACGATTTTCAAAATATCTGCACTTTTTTCTAAAATGTGAGCTTAATCTTCATAACACCAAAATACTAACAGATAGACAGACAGAGACACACAGGGAGTATTAATCCAAAAATATTAAGAGCTCCAGCGTAATACTCGAAAAAACAAATTTACGGGAGCAATAATAAAATATAAAATATACTTCACTATCCAGACTCAGCTTTTTCGTAATATTCTATTAAATCCGAGTGATGTAGCTGCTCTATTGAATTAGCCTCCGCATTTCTGAAAAGGCACTCCTCCCCTCGCATCGTCCGGCCGCGAATCGATTTTCCAAGTTAGATGCAATAGCATGCGCACTCGCTCTCTCCGAAACATCCATTTCGCCAACTTGCTAAATGTAATTCGGATGATTGAACGTACTATGTATTCAGAGTTTGGATACGTTTGATGCGAAATCATAGGCTTCTATACAGATCGGAACCTTTACACTATGCCTACTTGTTTGGTCCATCCAGATTTCGTCTATTTGAAATGCTGTATTTTTCTTTCATAGAATTTTTATAATTTAAATTTGGTATTAACTCTTACGATTGATGTTAAGAGGATTCATAAAGTGAAGATGATACAAACAGATGTATATTGATACGCTCAAGCAGGAGTACCTACGTCTCATAATGAGATCACGTATAATATGAAAAGTTTACCTAAGATTCTGATATTATTTCCGAAATTAAATTTTAGCCTTAGCATTTTAAAATTAGCACTAAATTCTGCTTCGTATTGTTAATCATGCTTAGTGATATCACCATTCACAAATATCGAAAGAGATACGATTTAGACATGATTGCAATGGCAAGAATAGAAATGTATGAAAGTATCATTTTAAGATTCGTCATAAGTTGATCAAAGTAGGTTCGGGACATAAAAACTGCGATGGTTGGCGATGCGCCAGATAAGCGGATCGACAACTTAATTAACACATGAATTTAATATATGATTACACTTTTATACATTGTCTGCCGAAGTGGTGTCTCTCAGTAACGGAAGGTGAGACTCACTTTGAGTCGTTGCCCCAACGCAGTAACATTAGTAGTAACAACGTCCGCATGTAAGTAAAGGAGATGTTTCAAAATGTATGGGCTCCCGGCCACCTTTTGTACACTATACTAAAAACTAAGAAAACATGCAAAGAACAATTCGTTGGGGTTTATTTTCTTCAAATCATGTTCGTTTAATTGTTAAAAAACAATAATTTACACTCAAACTTGCAACACAACAGTGGAAAAACATCATGGCGGTAGTGATTACCGTAATAATGTCATCTGTCATTCTATTGTAACTTGACTATATGCATTATATACGTTTTTTTATATTTTTTACGCGAATGGGCGTAGATATATAAATATTGTATTGTATGTATTGAGAAACAATGCCTATATTTGATAAACATTAATTATATTTACTTTCATAAATCTTGACTAAAAACAAACATACCAAAATATGTACTTCTATACCAATTTATTTTAGTTAAAACATTTAAGTGTGTAAATAGAACAACTTTAAGTACACATTTGATAATATTTTACTTATTCTTCACTTAGATACATTTTCAATATCTTCCCTTATCCATATTTTCATCCAATCATGTAGCAGGTTCTGTAATATCCTGTGACGAGCTCAGCCCAAACATCAAACAATGGTCATAATGTGAGCGCAACTACCTACGAGTACGGTTCGTTGCCCAGCGATGCAGTTGCAATAATAACTGATTATTTTGTCATCCCAAGAATGTCCTTGCCTTCCTAATGCAATTATTTAAAAAAAGAGAAATGTAAAAAGATTAGCTTCTCTAGTTTAAAATTATTAACGATTATTTCACGATTTATACAACTAACTGATGTATAATTTACCTGATGATGTTGAATCCTTGTCAACGCAATCCACAGCCATCGCACGAAAATCACAAGAGTCCATAAAACATAAGCTGGGTAAACAAGTGAGGTAGAATCAGTCCAAAATCGTAAGCAGCACAGAGCAGAAAACATATTCAGGATTAAAATGGAATCTTCTCACCAGTACATATTGATTCAACGTTTACATTGGAGTCCACTATTATTATATAATAATATGTATATATCCACTTTACACATATCAACTTGACAACTTCTTCTTTTTTAATTTGACATGTCACTTACATCTATAAAACCAGATACTATTTAAAAGGTGGTTTTGTTATAATTATTATAAATAATTAATTAAATTCAGAAATAATAACGGGATACCCAAAACAAAAGCCAGGTTGTAAAGTACTAAGGTAACAATAACTTTACGACAAAAACAGCGAAATACAGAATTACCGACATCCAAAGAGTATAGTAACCTATGTGTGGAGTACACATAGGTTACCTGACCGACATCGACAGTTTTGAAAACTTGACATGACAGTATTCCGCCATATTTAATATTTCAATGAGGAATGCTTATTTTAAATATTTTTAAACAGGAATACTTAAGGTTATCAAAATATATGTGTATTTTTCTTCAATTATACAAATTAATCATGTTTTTTAGATATAGTGTACATGAGATGGCCGAAAATGAAACATCTCCTTTATATTCATAAGTTCCTAGTAAAATATAGCTATAAAAATAGCACCATGGAACGCACACACACACACACATTGTTCTTCAAAACACCCGGGAAACCACACGAGGGTTCCTTGTTAGGGAAACCCCTACTAATTCTAGGTTGTCATTTTCAAATTGCAGGAAATACCTGCCTAGTGCTCCATTAGAAAAATTACTAACCCTTCAGCCCTCATAAAGCAATATTCGTAGGTAATAATTTGAATTGAAAATGAACGATTCAAAAATAATAGCAATGCTAGTTTCCGTGATAGAGGCCCACCCTCCCCTTTGAACGCTTTGAACTATTCATTGACACAATCAACATATTGCAACGTTCGAAAATAGACCCAATGCAATACGAGCAATAAGCAGGTTTCAGTGACGGGCCCCCGTTAATAGGGAGCAAATAGTAAGGGGAACTTACTTCTGTCTGATTTATGTACGAATGACACAACTGTATACGTGTAGCTAGGAATACGTACTACAAATTGGAGTGGCTGTGACGGTAATAATAGACCAAACAAAATTGGTTTATAAATACTTTTAATATGAAATCGAGAAAGGAAAAATGATTTTCATTTTGAACTTTGTATTTCTATTTAAATTAATGACATCTTTTATAGTGATTGAAAAATAAGGCTTCGTAGAAGCATAATAACAATGGAGTGGCGCTGGAATATAATTACGTGCTTATTAACTCGCTTTGGTTCTTGTCTATAGGTAAAAATGTTGTTATTAGTTTTATATCTACTAGTTAGAGACATAACAATTTTTACACCCCAAGACCAAAAAACATAAAACATTTATTCACTAGAAACATATTTTTAATATGCCACGTTTTTATAATGGATACGAGGGGCGCACGCGAAGCAAAATATAAATGAGAAGAGAGACTATCAGAAAAATGACTCCACATCATCTGCATTAATTATCCGTGCAATGCGCCCCAAGTTTTTCCTTCAAAATATTTTCTCTCTGTTTGGTCTGCAAAGCTAGGTATATAAAAATATATTTTTCTTGATTAATTATTTTAAATTAACTAAACCTGCATTTAAAAGTTTTCCATGCAAAAATAAATTGATGAAGCACTACAGAAAACACCACTCCTATTTCTGAGTTCATCAGCTATCTATTACAATAGCATTCATTATGGTTTAACTTAGATATAGTTCCTAAAGCTAACAATACTAACGCGCATATGACCGACCTCTGATAATACTACTAGTATTCGATTGCAAATTATTTGAATACTACCATGAACTGCAATGTTGAATTAACAAGACTGAATCATCATCAACCCAATATTGTCCCACTACAGGGCACGGGTCTCTTCTTCAGAATGAGAAGGATTAGGCCATAGACCGCGCTGGCCAAGTGCGTATTGGTAGACTTCACATACCTTTTGAGTTTTTTTGTTAATATAAATCTCAGGTATGCAGGTTTCCTCACGATGGTTTCCTTCACCGTTTTGAGCAAGTGATAATTAATTTCTAATACGCACATATCTTTTTTTTAAATCAAAGGTGCGTGCCTGGGATTTGAACCTCGGACTCCTTGTTCGAGAGGCCGAGTTTCTTAATCATTAGGCTAATCAACTGGACTGAATGGTGTTACGCAAAATTCTAAACATCTCCAAGACATAATTCGTCGTCTGAAGGAGGAGTGAGATAGAATCTGAGCGAACAGTGCAACAGGTTCTATTCCATCCTAGACAAAATTGGCAAGTTTTAGACATAGACACATCCTACACCGACTAACTACAATTCAGTACTCACTAAGGAGTAAGGAGTACGTGTGTTGACACACGTACAATCGGTTAAAAAAGGCACAGTGCGCTCATTAGGCGCGGTTTTGACAATGACGTCCAAATGACATGCACTCGTCGATCTGGAACGCTTGCGGTGAGCCTAATTTATGGAGAACATAATACATTATGTAAAACAAACACATTTTATTAATACTTGATGTTGTGTGTAGTAAATGAACAGACAGTGACTGCGAACTGGATGAAACTCCGCCTTAAATTGGAGGATTTTTAGCAGCGGGAAAGTAGAGGGTTAAAGACGAAAGTCTACTGGCTGCAACTCTTTATGTTACTGGTGGAGTATTCTACTTCAGTGCCGGTCGATTGCATACAGTGGACGCTTTTAAGTAATTAATTACTGTCATCAAGGGCAGTCGGATCTTAAACAGCAGTAGTAGATTAATATTAATAGATACTTTTGTAAGTTTAAAAATCTTTCAAGCCATAACCAGCATAGCAGCATTGTAAAATATAGGGGTAGATCGAGGATAGAATACAGGGAATTTCAGGGAAATTTGAAGGAGACTCCTTCGTGTCACACTAATATCAACCTAATCGTTTTACATAATGACAGACATACGTTAAACTTTGTCATATCATGACCACTCGGCCGCCACTCCTATGATTACGCGCTATAGAAGCAGTGTCCGCACAGTTGTATTGTTACTATATCTATTACTAGCTGACCCAGCAAACTTTGTACCGCCTCAAATCTATTTATCAAATATATTTCATATAAAATATAGCCTGTGTTACTCGTGGATAATATATCTTTCGAATGGTGAAAGAATTTTTAAAATCAGTCCAGTAGTTTTTGAACCTATTCATTACAATCATACAAACAAACAAAGTTTTCCTCTTTATAATATTAGTATAGATTTAGCTGGTTTAGGCAACTTGATTTATACAAAACATATTTCCCCACAATACTTCAATGGGTTCACTTGAAGAAATTGAGGGAAGCCACTGAGAACTGCGTACAATGGGAGCAGGAGTATAGTAAGTAGCTCAAGAGAATGCCTCCTTTGTTCTGGCAGGCGGCCAAAAGGCACCACTGCGCTGACATTGGAACCTTCACGACCTCTCGCTTTCTGCATATTGTGTACAGCAACTTTAAGACTCTCTTTGTTATTCGACATTTGCTTTAGGAACAGATTTGCGAATTGTTTTTGACATGTCAGAAACCGAAAAATACGGCTTGAAAGGTCTTCTATTGCTTAATATAAACGTATTCTGTTCGTTTAACTAGATTGGTATTTAATTCTTCAAAACATCCCATAGTAAGTACGAGTATATAAATTCGATTATATAAATCTACAGGATTTTAAAGCATTAAGGTAGGCCAGATTAGTCTGGTAATAATTAGTAGAGTCATTAAGAACATGAGCTATAGTTGCCACATTTTCATAAACAATACTTCATATAAGTGATTCAGTTTATGCATGTTTCGTCGCTCTAAAACCATTCCGATACAAGGTATGAATCACTATTATTGAAATTATACAAATAATTCCACTTCACTTATAATTACATACAGGTTATTGAACCAAGCCTCTTAATGTTCTCGAGTGGTTACAAAGTTCTCGAGTATCACTATCATGAATAGCGATTCATGAAACGCTGCCAAAAATGTTTGCAATACAGCCATTTAACTTTCAGGAAGTATTCGAGCCACCTGGAATACTTGAATGACCCGTTCCTGCCAAATGTTTGCGCAAGAAAAAAAATCAGCTTATGACGCTGTTTTAAGTAGCAAGTTTCTTGTAAGGAGAAAGCCAAATCGGTTACGGTAATTAGCTCGTTCGAAAACGGAGCAACGCGTTATGGCATTATAATTATCACACACCAGTCAATTTAGTGGAACAACGTAGGCGTTGAAACGGTGGAAACGAGTGTACATAGCATGGCTCTTTTTGCGCCGGTCTCGCCACGATGACGTCAAGACACTGTCAACATTAAATGGGTCAGTAGAGAAGGACGAATTACATTCGGATCAGCCGAAATTATTGAACTTTTGCGCGGCGACGGCCTTATTGAACTAGTACAATGGTACAATGAGATGATGACGAGAATCATCGAGGTTTAAGACAAAAGATTTTCATGATCTTTGTAAATAATCTGTCAATTTTGTTAAAAGAAAGAGGCATAACTGCGATTTTTGATATTAAATCGGCAGATTAATAAGATCTTAATGAACCTATTCAAAAGTATGAAAAACATCAAAGACCAAGAAATGTGTAAAGTAAATCATAATCACAAGACGTGGATAAATCGCGTGGTCGCTTGAGACGAAGACGTGTAGAATGATAAATTGGATATCTTATTTGGCTGCTTCCAGAGTCTACCTTTAACGCCAAGTTTATATCTCGCCGCCAGATGTTTGCACGAATGCCACGGCGACGATTAAATAAACTTGAGTAACTTGTAGATTTATTTGCAATCCAATCAACTATACTTGTGATGCTGTTTTTATTGGACAGAACGTCGTCTTGGCACTAATGCAAATAAATTAAGTAGTTGCCGATTTGTCTTCATTCAAAATGAAACACTCAATCGAATGCACGTATATTCAAACACAGGAACTGTAAGTATTTATTGAACTTGGTCAATAACGTGTAGAGTTTTAGTGAACAAACTGAGAATATACGCTTCATTGCGAGTGTAATCATCTGCATATACATATTATTGGGCGGCGTAGTGGGTGCGGGTCGATACAGCTAAAGTTCGTGCGGCATGAAATTCTGTTCCGTCGGATCGCACACCAGACGAAATCCTTGCTCCAGTAATGCAGCCGGCGCGAGCGGTCCGTTCGACCAATAGAAATGCATGAAATTCATGTACGGTCGGGCGACGGCAGAGCGCGCGGCCGCCCGGCAACAGGTCCGGCCGCGTCGCGCGATCAATACGCCGCCGCGCCGCCGCACGCCGCCCGCCGCCCGCCGCTCGACGGCCGAGCCCTTTCGATACCTCGTTACGCCCGCCCTCCGCCACCGTCGATCGGAACCATCTCGTTTGCACCGTACGCAATATCCATTTGTTTAAATCTGCAATCATCACGACGTTCCAATGGAATATTCAAAGCTTCACTGCGTCAATTGTCGTTAGAATACCAAGCATATCCACCTCGCTGGATACTCTCAGATCGATCAATCCATTAATAAATTAACAAAGGCGCACAGCCCTTCTACTCTGTCTGTTAATACCTGTAAGTACGGTAAGAACCAACTTACAAGGGGAGCTAGGCGAATCGATATGGCTTTTATATTCGCAGAATTTTAAAGTAGCAAACCGCAGTGCGTAACAGTTATGAGGACTGCGGCTCGTGGCCGTCGCTATTGTAGGGTGAACTGCGGAGCATGGAGGGCAGTTACAGAACCTAAGCAGGCGCTGTAAGTGGTTCCGGAATTAGCGCGGGCGTCATGCGATACGAGCATAAATCTGTCGCCACCCCCGCCGGTTGAGCTTCGCGTCTTCTTGCCACTAGCGCCGCCTCGGATCACCATATAAAAATTAAAACAATATTGTTACGACTATACCGATAACTTGATGGGCACACTCTCTGTCTCTATATCTCTTAAACATTAAAATTTTATATATTGATTCTAAAAAACATATTTGTATCAGCTGCACTGCAAGTAGTATACTAGTTATTTCAGTGAAGTCATCATAAATTATATATCTTGTTATATATAATATATAATGTTTTATCCAACATTTTGGTCCATCCAGACATTATCGCGGACATGATCGAATACATTTTCATGTGTTTGCCATGCGTCGTCCGTAGGCGGGCGACAGAGCGGCGTACACATCGACCATCCCGGCAGATATGCCTATGAGACGAAATTTGCATTTATTCAACACTACGGTCTGTACTACTCTGTACGTTGAACCGTAACCCCCTCAATACAGTCTCGTCCAATGTGTGAGTTTTCAAATTAAAGCATGTAACTTTAAGACAGGGTGCAATAATCAGATGACCTCATTGAAAAGAGTATTAAACCTAAATCTCTATAGTTCCTTAATTTAAAAAAATGTAATAATGTAAAACATAACTGTTTAAGTAATAAGGGAAAACAATGAAATGTAACTCTTAAAGCAGAAGGGGACATCCATAGGTATGTAATAGGTATACAAGAATCAGCTCAGGGGCGGGTTCCCCTTAAGATATACATTTCAGATACCAGTGTAAAGCAAACCCCTACGGGAATTTCCAAAATTTATAACTGGCTCTATTCAACATCTCGGAGGCCAATATCATTTTTCACGGGGTCTCAGCTAAGGACAGATTGCAAGTTCACGTCGCATAGTACTTATAATAAATACAAGCGTACATTATTCATGCAATATGGTGAATTACATTTGAATTGAAGATCTGGATGTCGGCCAAAGGAACAAAACGGTTCCAAAGAAAGGTTTTATTGTAGCGTTTGGAAGGCTATTGGCCCTATTCAAACCCTTATATAATTCTCGCGATATAATAGTGGTGGGATTGGTTAAACACACGCACATGAATAATAGCCTAGTGGCTAAATATTTCGTTTTGGGGCACGAAAATAAGGTCTCGCGAGAAATGTCAGTGAAATGAGATTACCTTAATTAGGACTATTTCAAGCGTTCGCTATGACTCACGATACGAGCCGTGATGTTAACTAAAACGTTATTGGTAGGCAGATTAAAAGGCATCGTTTCCTACAAAAAAAAAACAGAACATCTTGTAATAAGCGATTACGCAAATCGAATTGTTCCATGTAATGTGTTCTTTTTGTAGATTTTAGTTTTCGTCTATACCTAAAACCAAGTTATATTCTTGTGAATCTATTTTATGTGCCTAGTTTATGATGACAGTATGCCGTATATATTTTTTGTTTATGGCGTATCAGGGCGCTGGCTGTGACCCAAACCCACAAAAACTACTACAAACATGTTGAATTACAATTACTTGTTTAGACTAAGCATGACATATTTGCCTAGACTAAGCCGACTAACTTGTGTTTAGTGAAATAGCCTTCAGAGCTAAGTTCTGTAATAAAAACTGTAATATTAGTACTATGAATGAAAATGTATGAAATGAAAATGAACAAACAATTGAGACTGAAATACATATGAATAAATAAGTGAACAAGAATTGTAAAAATTGTGACAACAAGGAAATAGTCCGTTTTACTGTAGACATCATTTTGTCATCAACCACGATTGATTAGGCAACACACATTTCATAAAGGAGCGACAGAAAGGTAGCAATTTTCCGGACACTTAGGCAAGACGAGGGAAATCAGCATTCACATGTTGCAAAACCATTGAAAGTACAATTTAACATTTGTTAGGCAATATTCCAAAAATACATCATCTAAATAGCAACATCTTTAGCAGATTCGAAAACAAACTGTCTTCAACATTGGATTGTCAGGTGTTTCATCATTTTCATACTTTCAAACTGTAATGTCTTTAGAAATTCAACACTTGTTAATACGAGATAAGAAGAGCGTGGTTTATATATTTTGATAATGGATATTGAGTAACAATCAATTTAACTAAAATTCAGTGTACTTGACGTTTATCTAAAAAATCCCTTATATTCAACAGAATTAGGTACTGATTAGTTCCTCGTTACTGGTATCAAAGCGGAGTCTTAGCGATACAAGCACAAAGAGTTCCCTTCAGCGGTTGCAACAGCATCCGTCGACCGCATTTCACATGCAAAACAAATCAAACAAGACGAGCGTCGCTATCGAGTTACTTGATGCTTCGCGCTGTGCGATGTGCGTGAAATACTAATGCTTCCCGCTGAACGTATGAACCGTTTGGGTATCCAACTTTTTGGTAATACCAACATATTGTAATTCGATATTTTTATCAGTTTATACTTATTGTACGTGCAAAAAGTTTTAAAATAAAATATTTCCTCTCCTTATACGTACTAGTGGTAATGTTCGAATTTGTTGCTATATGAGATTTCATTTTATTGCCAGACTTGTAACCTTAAATAATAATAGTGCAAACAGTCTTAAATTTTATCGCCATTGTTATCCAATATCAGATCGGTAAAGCTGCTCCAATTCATACAACGAACTCTTAAAATATTGAACATTTGCTTAATAGAACCACACGAGAATTTTGGAAGAGCTTTAATAAGTAATGTGTCCGATACTCTAGATAACCTACATGTTTCGATATTTCCAAAAGACAAATTGTAAGACCACTACAAAAATTTACATAGAAATAGTTGATTACAAATTTCTCCAATTGTGTTGTGATTGCGGAAGGTGTGCAAATATACAACATTCAGGACGACCGGACGAATCAATCGGCGCGGGAGCAGCGCACCCGGCTGCCACATAGGGATTAGCTAATTGGACGCGCCGTGACGTCACGCACACCAATTGACAACTGAATACCCAAGTAAATTAGTACATACTCGTACTTAGAATAATATAAATATTTGTAGAAAACCCGAACAGAAATCGCAGTATAGCACGTGACCTAAACGCATTTTAATAATTAAATCAAACTAGAATACAGTATTCATACAAGTTTCGCGGTGCTAATTATACAATTTCAGGCACGACTGTTTTTACAACAATAGTGGAACATGACTTGAATTTTCTTTTGTATAAGTGCAAAATATTAACACAGTTATGCTAAGTGATGTCCCCATAGCGTTGACTGCAAGAACGGTAGCGAAAATTTGTGCGTGCCCGTTAAACACTCATCAGACTATGTACATGTTGCGAAAATTAAGCATACATATGTATAAAGGCAAGATAACTACTGATTTTTCTGGCACTAGAACCTTGAAATAATTTCTAACGTTTAATTAATTTGTGTACCTACTTAAATACAAAGATTCATGTGAACGCTGCGTTTTATCTGCAATAAAATGCAATTAATATCTTTTACTGGATGAAGATATTTCCTGAAATCTATAATAATTTGCTTATTTTTTCTTCTTACTTTAATCACATGTAGTGTATCTTGTACAGGGGCAACACCTGTAATGGTATATTAAAACGACTGGTTTAAACGCATATTTAGTGCGTCAACTCAGTCGGGTGGCACGCATTACGAAATCGCAATGCTGAAAATGTTACGCTGATGGCCCCCACTGCCGTCACGGTATCTCCAGGAGCTGAAGGCATCATTTGTTAAGTGGTCGCGATGGACAACGCTCGGCGGTTCGCAAGTATGCCAGGCCCAAGGCCCTTGCCTCTCCTTGGTAACTCCTGGCGTTTCGCTATAGGGCTGAAACCGTGGAGAACTCGCGCTTTGGACATAACTCTGTGGAGTTTGCGCGTCTTAGCCGGCACGGGCGGTGCTGCAAAGGTCGCGAAATTGTTTGGGCATCCCGATTTAGTATTTCCTTTCTGTGCCGAGGAAACCGCGCGTATATACCGACGTGAAGACTCGATGCCGCACAGAGCGGTCGCACCGTGCCTCAAACATTATAAACAGGAACTGAGAAAAGATTTTTTCGGTGAAGAGCCTGGTCTGATAGGGGTGTAAGTGTTTTTGAGATTTTCAATATTTATATAAAGTGGTGAATTCTGTCATTCCATATAAAAAAAAAATCTTTTATAATTTTGACAGGCATGGCATGCCCTGGTCGAAGTTTAGATCTAAAGTGTCAAAGGCCCTAGCTGCACCCGAAGCAGCTAGAGCTGCAGTACCAGCATTGGACGATGTAGCCGAAGATTTTATAAGGAAGTAAGTCATTCTCAAATAATATCCTTAGATACCACATCTTCCGTAAAATAATAAAACAAAATTTTAGGTCCTACAAAATGAAACTGGAATGTCCTACCGCAATAACGTCACAAACAATAAGCAATCATACGCCTACAACTTTGTCTGTTACCTAGCCTTATCGATAAGATAACTCGTTTATGAATTAAATCGGCAGTCAACTGAACAAAAAACTTTACTTTGACAAATCCTAGTTAATTGAAACATAATATGTTTATTCATGAAAACATTACAAGAACAAATGACGGCAAAAAGATTTTAACTGCTGTTGACAATGTTTCTGCTGCTGTTGACATATAACAAGAATAAATGTGTATTTTCGACAAGAATTCACTATAATCATTAACAAATTATAAAAAGGTGCTTCAATAAGAAACCAGATTACATGTCAGTCAAAAACATCATTACGAAGCAATGTGTTAACTAAACTTGTTAATTTAATCGCTACACATAATTCGCGGGGCAAAAACTAGTGCAGTAACCGAACGGAATGCTAACCCAGACACTCGTACTTATTTATTAGCTTTAAATCCACTTATGAAACTGAACTGACTTATCTCAAAAGTGACATAAAACGTAAACCACGTTAAAAGGTTAGAAGCGGTTGATATGTAAGTACTATTGATACAGTGTCTATTGGATAATGTAGTGGGACTGCAGAATCTCGGTTTAATGACCACATCCCGTTTTTAACAACGACTGCGTCTGCGCATTTGTTTTGTACACCACTACGCGCTGACTGACTCACAGCGGGAAACAACAATCTCATTCAATGAAAAAGTTACGTCTCGATTGACTGGTATCCACGCTATTAGACATCTACTTACTACTAACTTATGCATTTTAAAACTTAACTTGTTGCAATTTACATTTATGGAATGTTGTTGGTAGCATGGTTGAATTCCATGACAGTAATTAATATCTAGAGAATTTTAAATAGAGGTGCTAAATTTGAAAATGACATGAATATAATTATATGATACAATGATGGGAAAGATATTTTTGATTTTTTAGGATGGAGAACATGCTTGACGAAAATAAAGAATTGCCAGCGGACTACCTTACAGAGCTCTACAAATGGGCTTTAGAATGTGAGTTAATAACATTTAAATTTTCTCAGAATTTTTATAATTCAACTAAACCTTTAGTTAAATAACATTATTCTTGAACTAATCAAATTAAATGTGATTTAAGATAAACGCTTTAGTACACATACATTATAAACATATTAAATAAAAATTAGATACTCATTTAAACAATGAGAAATAAATTTAAAAGTTCTTTGTATGCTAATTTGCGACAACTTATTTTTCCAGCGGTCGGCGCATGGGCATTGGGCACAAGGTTCGGGTGTCTAGACAATGACGACGCTGAAGCCAGGGAGATCATTAAAAGTATACACGGTTTCTTTCACAGCGTACCAAAGTTGGAACTATCAGCTCCATTATGGAGACTCTATTCAACATCATCTTACAAAACATATATAAACGCACTAGATTCCTTCAGAACGCTCTGCTTGAAAAGACTGACTGACAAGGGAATATGTGCTGACATAGAGAAGGCTTACGGTAAAAAAGTAGCAACGATTCTTGCATTAGATCTATTATTAGTGGGCGTGGACACAACAGCAGCGGCTGCGGCGAGCACGTTGTACTTACTGGCGACAAATACCAGGGCACAAAGGAGGTTGCAACAAGAATTGGATAACAAGCTGCCCGTGGGCAGAGTTCTTAATAGCAAGGACTTGGACAGGCTACCCTATCTCCGAGCTTGTATCAAAGAAGCTTTGCGGTAAGTTCATAGACTACTTAAAATGAATATCTATTGAATTTACAAACTTTTCAACAAACTTTCTCGAAAAAAATGTATTTTTTCATTCACTGAGATAGCTAACAAGCGTGCAATGGTAGTTGTATTAAAAAATGAAAATCCAGAGCCAACCTTAAATAAAAACGCGCTACCTAAGAGTAATCACTAGCCACTAATGGCGAAACGTTTACAGACAAGTCATAAATAAAAATGTCTGCATGAAATTGCCTATCCGACTACCTAGACCGGCCATCTCACGGCAATAGTACTCCCAATGATTTGCGCTCATAAAAGTGGGCGTTCCCGTTTCGCATAATGGTTCACTAAATTGGTTATGCAATTTCTGCTTCACAAATTATACAAGTGCTGCTCCGTACCAATTGAGCGGGTTTGGATTTTTTATATCGCTCTTACCATTCAGTACCTACCTAACCAGCGTACTTGCTTGTGCTAACGTATAGTTTTTTAGAATTATATATAGTCACTCATGCTTCACGAGTCTTTGTGGTTAGTGGTTTTATAGAATCATAACATGTACTTAGCTACTTCCACGCGCAACTATAACAATGGACAAAGGAACCGATCTTACTATATCACCCGGTCCATTACATACATTACAACATTACGTTGTTTGATTGGAATTTAAAAATATCGACGACCATATTGTTAACCTATACTTGTAGTTTTTATTTCTATACCAAACACTGTTTGTTTAATGAAGATATTTTTCCTTTTAGATTCTCCCTGAACATTTATTTAGTTCATCATATTTTAAGGTTCCTTGCCAAAAGGGTAAAGATGGAACACTATTACTAAGCCTCTGCTGTCTGACCGTTTGTCACAGGACTCTTCCTTTTACTCTTGAACCGCAATAGATACTTGAATTTTTATAGAGGAGGTATATCGGTGGCCGTATATTGGTATTTATTCAAAACTGATAAAACTGTTTCCAGCGAAACATTAATTCACAGAATATGTAATAACAGCCATACTAGATAAATACACGACATTGTATCGTGGTTGTATCGTAACCTTTGTTAGCCAAACTAGAGCGTAATCAGATCTCGTTCGTAGCTATGTGGCCTGTAAATCAATAGTTGCAAAGAGTACCACGTAACACGTTAACCGTGATCAATCCTACCTTCATATACATCGATACGTGTACATACATACACATAGGAATATCTCGAACAGCAGTAGTAATGCAAGCGATTCGACTTAAGTTTCACAGAGTATCACCTCGAAACCTGTTTCAGTTAAATGCGATACTCGACACAAAATATGGCGAATATCGATATCTGAAACATCTGCGGTAATTAATTGACCTGATTAATGTGATCGCGCTGAAACTAGAACTTGGTACATGTTGATATACTAAAATTTAGTCATGTGATAGTTGTTGAGGCGATAAGAATGTAATGACTACAAGATGAATATTACCTTATTTGAATTTGTAGGCTTGAGGAAAGTCACACACAACTACCAACAAGAGAAATAAACATTAGATGCAGAAGACCACACGTATATGTATTGGCATTCTGAAACATTTATGAACTCACAATTCTCTACATAACTCTTTCTGCATTTTATATATGACACATACGCAATGTTGATATACGTATGTATTTTATTTATTATATACTTGACCTGTTATGACACATATATGAAACGTACACGAGACTAGCTTGATTAAGCCTTGGTTAAACTCAAAGCTCGGAAGAAACTACATATTAGAAACTGCTATAATACTTCATAAATACTGGAGGCATATAAAAACTTCAGGGGCGGCTTCTAAACGTTTTTTCTAAGCACCACTCGACTGAAACTAATAACGTTGTGGAATTTTCATATCATGACTTTGTAGGCATCAGAAACTAGACGTCAAGTCGCACAGAGAAAATATGCAATCGCTGCATTTCCGTACATTTATAATAAAAATATTGGGAAAATATCTAAAACATTGAAGAATTCTTTATCGTTTAATTATGCCAACACGACTGCCATAACTTTTTTGCCTTATAATAGCAAGAAAGGAATTTATAGCGCTGTTTTCATTTCTTTAAGTTTCGGTTCGAAGGACGTTAAACGGCAAATTTTAAACGAATCTGATGAACTGATTAAGATGATGTCTTACATGAGTAGTAAGGGCATGAGACCCTTATGCCATTTAAATTTAAGGACAGATTTGATGATAGTATATCCATTATTGACAAGTCATGTAGATGTTAACAGTCACGTCTGCGCTGACTGTCATATCAGGTGGCCTTTTAACTACATCCACAAAAATCAATTGATGCTTTAATACTATTTTTTGTATTAAAATAAATATCAGTAGACACGTATCTACATAGATTAATAACAAGAAAAAATGTGGGTTTTTTACCTAGCGTTTAAGAGTTAACAATATATCATGATGCAGATACGTTATCGGCATTCCGATTACATTTTCACTTTGTGTTACAGGATCAAACCGGTCATATTGGGCAATGGCCGCTGTATACAATCCGATGCGGTTATATCAGGATTTCAAGTTCCTAAAGGCGTACGTAATTACGTATTTTAATTCTTGCCTTGCGTGTTTTAATCTGTTTGTCAATTCTAATAGATGTAAAAATACCAGTTTTTTATGATTTTGCATACCTATAGGAATAGGTACAGTAGCACCTACATGGTGTTACATCAATAAAATATATCCTATATTCAGTCTCGGCTGCAAATTGTTGTTTTTACCCAGTATTGGTATATTTTAATTATCTTATAGTTTTTACTGCTCTATATCGGAGCAAATTCAGACTTTCATAGGAATATCTTACAACTATTAAGAGTTCCTTTGGTCACTTCGTCTATGTTTCAAATGAAGTCTAAACATCAGGTTTAGGTACAACTGTAAAATAATTATTACATTTGGTCGGGTAGTCTCTTTAAAGTTTCTTTTCTCATTTCAGTCCCACATAGTGTTCCCACATTACATACTATCCAACGAAGAGAGGTACTTTCCGTCGCCGAAAGAGTACGTGCCCGAGCGTTGGTTACGAGACACCGATGTCGGGGGGCTCGGAGACAAAGGGAAATGTCCAGCGAGACATCTGCATGACCGTGACCCTGCATCTCACGAAAATAAACAAACGGAGCACCAGAAATACAGTCAGTGTTCTCGTGCCGAGACCGTCTGGCGAAAGCAAAAAGAAATAGGCATTCACCCGTTCGCTTCCCTGCCGTTCGGGTTCGGACGGAGAATGTGCATCGGGAAAAGGTTCGCCGAAGCGGAACTGCAACTTTTACTCGCTAAGGTATGGATCTTTTATATTATTTTTATGTAGAGTGATAATAATGAATGCAGAGTATTCATGAAATGTTTAGATGCAAACTGTAATAGCATGGTAGTGGCCGCAAGTTTTAAAGGTATAGTCTAGTAAATATCGATAAATATAAACCAATAGAGGAAATATGATTGCGACAATCTTATTGAGTGTACTTGCTCAATAGCGACAGAGCAATGAATCATGTGAAATAATTCTTATGACTTTACACACTCGGCATATCACATTCGATTTTACGAATTTTATCTTACAATTGGACAAAAAGCAAACGTGACTTACAGATCTATACGTTTATCTTATGCTTTATTGCTTTTCAGACTTTCTACAAATTCGATGTATCGTGGAAGCACGCAGAGCTAACGTACAGCGTGACACCGACGTACATACCCAACGAGCCCTTAAAGTTCACCATGGATCTGAGACAAAACCGAACAAAATAGATTAAGTTATTAGAGTACTAAAATTTTAATAATATGTTATGCCATTGAATTATATTGTAAGATATTGTGATAGCCAAAAAGAATACATATAGTGAATATAGTCCCTATAATGTGAAAAGTAGTAATAGTTACTCCACTATTATAGTATACTTGTACGTACGTAGGCATACCTCTGAATTATATCTAACGTCTACATAAATCCTTCTTCGTATCATTCGCTAATAATTTTAAAAGAACGTTCAAAGTGTTCACTGGCTATATATTATACCCAACTACCAATAACTACATTACAAATCGTTCAACACCATACATAGATGACTCAACCTTTTATATGGTATCAGAGTAACACATTAATAATAGAGTAGGTATAGTTCATTATAACAGAATTAAATATCAACATTCCTAACGTGCGGGCAAAAACTAGACCATTCGGTCTAATCAAATAACATAACTTATCATAGTGTAATGAGGACATTGACTTTCTGAATTGTAATACACAAAAAAAGAAATATTTCCGATATGATTCGTTATTAAAGTAAGATGAAAAAAGTGTAGTAATAAGTTCTAATACTAATAGAAAATAACAAATGAGAAGAATAAAAGTCAGTTGACTTTCAAATATATCATCAGATCTTTAACCCATGTAGCACGTATGTCGAACATAATTAGTAAATATTATAAAAAGCAGACTGCTTTAAAAAGTATTAACTGAAAAGGACAGTAATGTAGTCTATGTTACTTCAATAATTAAGAAGAATCCAACGACACCACATGCTAAAATCCGTAAAGTCGTTTGGGCTTTAGGGCATGCCAAAGAATCAATCATCAAATCATTATACAAGGATAAGCAAATTAAGAAAAATATAAGATATAGCCACTTACTATTTGGCGGAGTCGTTGAGCTGGTACTCATTGGAGCGGCCGAAGCACTCCTGCACGCCGCTGTCGGCCCACAGCCTCTTCATCGCGGCGAGCAGCTCCTCGCTGAACGGCTCCGTGTCCTCCATCCGCTGGATCACGTCGAACACCATCTTGCCGTCGCTCTGTGGTAAAGTGCAATGTTTTAGATCTTTTCACTCGTTTTGATCCTCTACGGCTAACAAGGGAATAGACAGACTGTCATTCTATAAGTCTTTATTCATACATATTTTAATTGGCGACTCCTCTGGTGTTGCAAATGTCCATAGGTAACGATGACTGCTTTCCATCAGGTAGCCCGTCTGCCTCATCGTTTAGGTATAGGTTTAGGTAGATTCGCACGTTTTAAACGAGCATACAGTCCACCTGATGGTAAGTGTTGACTACCGTTCTGGGGCAACTGTAATCGAGCCCAGATAAAATTAGAGCCATTAGAGTCTGTGAGCTAAATTGAAACACTTCAAAAGCATTTCGTGTGAAAGAAATTGATTTGATTGAAATCTAGGAATAGCAAAACTGAAAATATTTCTGCTTAAAACTAGCAACCTTCGAACTACAGTGATCCAATTTGTTGGTGTTGCAGTGGAAATACATTTAGGTGTTCAAAATTAGTCCTCGGTACTAACAATAGTCCTACTGGAAACTAGTAACAGCAGTCAATGGTTTCTATTTGAACACTATTCAGTTATATATGTGTATGGTTTGAGATTGCTATTTAAGAAGTAAACAGTTATAATGCGATGTGACTTTAACTACCTGCACTAGTTTAGAATCTTGTTGAGGAAACTAAATTGTAATGCGGTTAAGGAAAAACTACGCTTAGGTAGAGTCATGTTTTATAGTTTCATTAATTATACAAATTCATCACTATTATGACTTTGTTAGAAAAAAGGATTTGCAAAATTGTCAAATTTTCTGTAGTTATTGAAAACTTATTACTATGATGTTGCCACAATACTTTTATTAACAAAGGTACTAAAGAATACATGTAAGGAAAACACAACATATAAAATATATTTTTAACTCTCATATCCGTTATTTATGCCTCGTATCACCATTTATTTATTGGATTATAAAACAGCTTAAAAATGTCCTTTGCAATATACTAGAGTTCAAAATCATGTATGCACTGATTTTATACTTATTTTTAGCTGTAGAGCAGTAACATGACGTAATACACCACACATAGCAGCATTAAACGACAGCGTTGCATAATCCACCCTTAATTTAAAACTCTGACTAAATCTCTATCGCCAACATGCTTTACGCCACGTCATTGTCGCCCGACCACCTGCCTGTATAGCTTCCCCCTTAGATAACTACGTGCCTACGAGTATGTATTAAAGGGTTGCTTTCATGTGCCATTATACAATGAACACGAATGAATTTTACACTAAGAATAAGTTGCATATTGCTTCGAATATAGCGTAGAGGCGAAAAATAAAAGTGTTTACCTATTTAAAAATAATAAATATAATACAAAATCATCATGACAGAGATTAAATAATATTATTTACACATTTTAAAGGTGTAGATGAAAATAAATTGATTCCACTACAGCATTAATACCATCATTTTTTTGCTGGACTACATAATGACCAAAGAAAGAAAAGAGAGTTCTATGCATTTAATGCTTAAATTGCGTAATGCTTGTTATATTTTATTTACTTGACATAATGTAAAAAGAATAAAAAAGACAACGATACGTTTGAAAACGGGGAAACGTTTCATAAACACGAACACCTTGTCGGATGCCGATGGCAACATATCCTGACTCACTCTTAGATAATAATATGCAGAAGCGTAATGGAGATAGGGGGGCAAACATTATAATGTTGATTAAAAGCAAGTACCTAAAAGCGTTATCATGTCTCACTCTAGAACAAAGACCTCGCAGCCGGTGGCCTCGGCTAGAGTGATGGGCGAAACTAGTGACGAAAATCAACATACAAGGGGAAAATATTTTAAAGAAATTCCATCACTCAGTTAATCATATACCACTGTGTGATACTGATAACAAACGAGAAATTAAAAACATTAAATCTTTCGATGTCTGAACAATTTCCATCGTTATCTTCATGAATTAATTATTTTTTCACAAAATGTTATTACAAATACGCTAGAGATGACACATAATGGGTGCTTTTAAACATAAAAATCATTTTTTTATTCAAGAGTCAAGGACACACTGGAAATAGTAGAAATAGAGAAACTTTAGTTTGTTTAGTATTTAACTTTCAAAGATTTTGTATACTGCTATCAAAAATAATATTTCTACACGAATTAAAATAATTTTTGTGAACTGTTAACATCGTCACAAGAGAAACTTTATCTAAATATCTATAAAGTATTAAACGTTAAGCAACGAGTTATTTAGGCGATTTTTTCTAACCATTGACACACAAAACATAATCTTGGGAATATTCAAAGTATTTAATCGATTGTTCAAATGTAAATTTACACTACACACTATCCTAAGCACATATGGAGTGCTACGTAAACCACCGTGTGAATATACCTTTATAGTGATGAACGGGCTTAGATAAGTTATCATAGTACATACCACTGCCCGTACTGTTTGACATTCCCACTACACTAACATGGCGATTATGTAAAGTAAAAGTTTTAACACATGAAAATATACTCGTATAACAGTATTCTATTAAAATCTAAAACTTCGCTGATTAAACCATAAAAAGACGTTTAAAAGACACAAGGTTCTGTACATTTTCATAATATTCATCAATAGTGTTATATAGGATCCGTTACCGAAAACAGACCTCAAATCTTGACATTATCACTACTTAAAAGACAACGATTTCAGGACTACATTATTTTTTCAATCGAAAAAAATCGTGGGTTTTTACCCGAGCACAATTTTTTATGAAAATAGAAGCATAATATGTCCATCTTATCTTTCGGATTATGTATCTTTAGTACTTTCCAAGTTAAAAGAGAAGATAATCATAACACGTGCATTAACTAAGCCGTTTTAAACAAGGTAGACAACTTGTTATATATAGAGATGAATATAATACATTGCGAAGAATATACATAACACGTGTATTAAATACGCCATATTAAACAAGGGTTGTAGAAGTAGCGGATAACTTGGTATATGAAGATCAATATTATACATTGCGTATTCATGAATGCCGCACTACGGAGCTCTTGTGTTTATTGTCCATACTGTTTGTGTACGAATGCAGTTGAGCTAATGAAAGCGCTTGACGGTTTATATATTTTCACAAATTGCAGATTCTTTTTTTCGTTTCAGTATAAAAGTCAATACTTTTTACTTTGTCATATTTTCTGTGTATTCTCGACGCGATTAAGTATGACTATAAACCGTGGATTTTAGGTGGAATTATCTGTTTAGAAATGCTACAAAAAGCTACGAAATCTCAGAAATACTCATTGTCTAGCTGAAAACAAATAAACAAATGTGTGTCTATATTATAATTACATTAATGATATTCCATTGACCAGATGTTTTCGACCAACCAGAAGTTATAACTAAAAGTCTATAGCCTGAACTCTTAAGCTATGGAGGCACGTAGCTATATACATATGTGTAAAAGTGTAACTTCCTAGCACTGGCACCGTTATTCTGATGAGCTGTGAGATGTTAACGATTGCACGATGGCACTCGCCCGTGAGCGGAAATGGGATCGGGTAAGGGCGCCGATTGCGGTGCAATCAACATTATTTTTTACTGAACGACCGAGCATTATTTATAGAACAGACGAGGCGTAATCGGAGCAGTTTATGGTTTATGCGATGTTTTCTTGCTTACTTTTATAATCAAATCAAATGATTAGATACCACGTCTAATATGTGTAGGTTCGGTTGTGGCAAAAGCGCTCATATTGAGCAATATCTTTAAGAGGTTTGACTTAGGATTGATGATGTCAGTGTTTTAAGAGTTCTCTAAATTTTTTTTCAGATTAGATATATAGTTTATTATTATTAGACAATATCTACATAATAATGTGGTACCTACTACATATGATAAATTGAATAGATATATGAAACAATCTGAACAATATCGATACGTTCGTTAGTGATTTAATCTATTGCGGAACATGTTGTAAACTATTCTTGTTAACCTTTTGGGATTCTCGAACAATCCTTTACTTTAAATCCGATGACATTAACTGAAAAATAATATAAACAATCAGTGTGAATACAATCAGGTACAAAATAGTTTACCTCGCGATCCTTATTCCCGTAGGTGATACCCAGGTTGGGCATAGCACGCAAGATGGCGACGAGCGATTGGATCGTGTTGCTGTACACCACGGGCCGGTACTGTTTGAAGTCTTCATTTGTAAAGCCACTTTCGTGGATAATTCTGTAAACAAGAAATGAGTTATTAGAAGATGATGCGTAAGATACTTTATAGCGATAGCGGCACATCTGTGGCCAACTTAAGGTGGAAATCTAATCTGGGGTTGATTACAGATGTCCATTGGCGGAAGTAGTCCATTACAATCAGATGAAGTGCATGCTCGTCTGCTACTCCTATATTATAAAATAAGAAAAAGAAAATATTGTTACGGATTTCCTCCTCTTAATATTTGACGTAAGTTTCTAATTTTAATTCTTTAAACACTGTATTCGCGTGTCTTTAAATCTTTTTCTAATCTTCATTATTTGCTCTAGTTAATAGCGCGGTGACAGGTTTGTGTTCATTAATAAAAAACGCTAATCATTCCGGAAGGAACGCGTCAGATATTTTTTAATTAAAGACAAACATTTATGAAAAAATTAATTACGAAATATCATTTAACGTAATATTTCAAATATATGTATAACCTTATATATTTAATCTCATTGATAATGACCAAGTTCAAGTGAAGTCAATTTATTATCTTAAATATATGTTACATAATATAATAGAGACAATATTATCTATCATTTAAAATTATAAACTACCAGAATAAAACGTTTTGTAGGAAAATGGATACCGCCATTTTACCTATTTCTGACTCCGAGCAGTGGTGCGCGCACTTCTGCTTTCCGGTTTGAAGGGTAAGACGAGCCAGCGTAATTACAGGCAAAAGAGGCCTTTCAACTTTTAAAA
Source organism: Epargyreus clarus (assembly GCF_041222505.1). Lineage (NCBI taxonomy): Eukaryota > Metazoa > Arthropoda > Insecta > Lepidoptera > Hesperiidae > Epargyreus > Epargyreus clarus. The sequence goes on along the minus strand of NW_027332231.1, from coordinate 5,050,419 downwards.
CTGAAAAGTTTCTCGAGAGTGGTAACTATGCACCCGAGACCGACTTCGGTAGAAGGCGCCCATTTAAAGTTGGTCGTTAGTTGAAAAATGGTGCCTTCAATGCCTATCTAATTGTTTTTCAAACAACTTTCCAACGTTGCCCCGTTCGTGTTTACCCCAACTACTTACTTATTCAGTGAATCGACATTAATTGAACCACATGCCTACTCTATTACTAAAAACTTGATTTATAAATTCAATTTGCTGACTAGTGCTGACACCTCCTGAAAGTTATATCCTGGATTTTCCACAAAAAAGTTACAAGCCAGACACTTCCCACTCGTGAGTATAGAAAAAACTCATTATGGTAATGTAACTGTTATTTGTGAAATGCTCGGGAACAAACAGCGGCGGCGACAGTTAGGTGCAATAGAAGTCGGCGATTGCTAGAGCGATGGCTTGGTTATAGAAATGTGATGTCATGTCAAACGATCAATAATTTTCTACGGCCACGGCATTCCCGGTAGACACGAATTGGAAAAACCGTTGCGATTGTGTAGCTGTAAATGTGTACACGTTTTGTATCCATGGATCTAATCGTTTAATCTGCGTTAGGTTGAAATAGTATATACTTTGTATTGTATATTATGCAATGTAACGTACACGTATTTATTTACTTAACATTAGGGTAACTATGTGAAAATGTTTCGATTTTTTTTATTAATTTTAATTTTTTTTTTTTTATAAATGGTCCAGAAAAAATCAAAAACAGATCTGGATATATAAATATTCTGGTGCAGTAACACATCTGTGCTCGACCTCAGGTAGGAATATCTCTATCTGGGGTTGATTACAGATGTCCATGGGCGGCAGTAGCCACTTATATCAGGTGGACTGCATGCTCGTCTGCTACTTCTATATTATAAAAAAAAATCGTAAACAAAATTTTACACAGTGGCACAGTTCCGGCACGTGTCCCGTGCATCGTTTAGTTAGAATCTTCACTTCGCCGTAGCCCACTTCGAGAATACGAACAATAAGCGCGGCGACGGGCCCGCACTTCAAAACTGCTTTGAGGCGTTTGTATTTTGAAAACAATGCCTCTAACAAGATTTCTCGTGCCTCCGATTAGCTGGAAATGTTTCCACTCGAGATGCCTATCGCGTTCGTGAAAAAAATCTGCCACAAACGAATCCATTAGTCCCATTTTAATTTTCATACAAGGTGCAATTTTCTAGGTAATTAAGCAACATTTTTATTTAGAAAGTAAAAAACTAGATCCGTTATCAAAAGTAAATGGATTTAAGCTAATGAACGTATTGACGCATAGCGACTTATTTTACTAAATTAATAATAAAACTTAACGTTAATAAAAGAAATGAGTCAAAACAAAGAGAACAGGAATTGAGCACCTAATTCCAGTATATTTGATAACACGTATTAGGATTGTACGTACCCGCAATAGCCTCCAATATGGGTTGGCTGATAACATAATATGGCATCATGGTGCGTATTTCGAGCTAAACGACATTATTTAATTTTGCGGTACACGGCACGCATGCGTCGAACACTTGACGTCACACCGTGTTACACTTAGGGCATGTTCAGACACAAAAATCCAAGGAAGTAAGTTATGACTGACGGTTATGGATTGAACAATACATTCTTACGATAAAAACTACCGTTCTTTAGCTTCAGAATATAGAATATAGAGGCCATTCCAAAATCTGATTATAGTAGGTTTGAAAGAATAATTAAAGTTAAAAATATGGATCCATTTCATAAATATTCCATTCCATTGTATTAAAGGAGACTGAATATCCTGTATAGAGAAAAAAATCAACAAATCTCCTTTGGATTATAATATTTCCATAATCACCGTTCGATCTTCATAAGCGATAAAGGAAAAAGTGGCCGTGTGAGCGTCATCTTACGGCTGTATCCGGGACGCCCGTGACGTCACCTAATGGCGTAATGTCGAGATTACAGTACAAGGATGCTCCGCGCCCGAAGGAGGCTTTACGTAAGACACATTTTCTCGCCTGGGAAAATATCCCTAACCCTATCTATTTTTAAGAAGCACTGTAGAACCATTTCTGTTCTTAGTTCTTATATACAGGGTTTGCATTTAAATAGTGAATTTAAATTAGGATATAACATAGGCTATCCTATATAATCTGAGCTATTTTTCATAATTGGTCTGGTTGCAATAAAAGATGTTTAAGAATATTAAAATATGCAAAGAGAAACATGTGGGACCATACTGGCGTGACTTAGCTCGCACAATTTAACCGAATATGACTCATAAAATTGTGAATTAGCACGTTTATATAATATGGCAATTCGGCCAATTTTGTAAGATGATTAACTGAGCGTTAAGCGTGTATCATAGAGCGAGTGCAAATTGGTGTAACACAGACTTCCGACTTTTTGGTCAACATCGTTAGCATAATTGAATACGTCAGTCTACGCAGGAACCGACAACGTGTTAGAGTTCACGGGCTAGCGAGCCGACGATGAAAACGACGCAGGCGATGTGACGACAGTGCTTTTATCTCTCGAAGAGGATCTCACATCATACCTATCACTTAGCAAGTCTACTTGACGTAGGTACCTACATCAAGATCGTCTACGTCATACGATATTTGTAAATTATGACTTCTTTAGATTCTAATTTAAGTACAATACCGTTCAACCGTTTGTAGACGTACTAATAAAATTATCATTCGTAAAGTGATTATTTTCGTTGGAAGATGTGTCCTTATAATTTAATTATAGCCGTTACATTTATTATAATACAAAATACTATGGTGCAAAATTAAATATATAAGTAAAAATATTAATTAGTTACTCAAACATCTTTTATCGAAAATGAATCTGAACAAAATAATCAATGATTGCTTTGCTATCCCTACTCTACGATTAAAATAATTGCATACCACACTTACGGTATACCAAAAAGATATGACCATTTTATTAGAAACATTTCGAATATTTTGTCTGTGGTGACAAATTCCACTTGATCATTATTTAGAAATCTAACATCAAATCGCAGTTAAAAATACAGAAAACCAAAAATCTAATGTCGGTAATAGCTCCCTGAAATAATGGACAAAGATAAAAATAATAATAATAAATATTTTGGCCTGCTTACATTCCTTTTAAATTTATAAGCGAAATAGGCATAATTATTGCGTAAAGCGAATGTAGGACGTCCTAAGTATGCCTATGGAGTGAATAAGCGCGGCACGAAATTAAAACATAATTATTATGCCGCTTACGTCAGGAACTACATACAGCCGAGCAACGGTAAGGAAGCCTTATCCCACGGGAATGGAAATAATGGAACTAACACGTAACTTACATAAAGTATAAGTGTAACGAATGGGATCAGAAAGGACTGTGCTAAAATCGGAGGTCACACATCGCTATGTCGCTTGTACGCAATTCTAGTGATAGAAATATGTCGATGAAGTTACCCTATTTTGGTGCAAAGAGTTGCCTTCCTCGCTACCTCATACTACACAACATATTTACAAAAGAAATATAATAATTTTGTATTTAAGTTATACTTTTAACCACTATCGCATTTTAACTTCCTTCTTATAAGGTATGCGTGAATATTTTAAATCCATTTCAAAAGATAAAGTACGCGTATAACAGAAATGAAAATTATCACACCAGATTTAAAATAAACAACACATTGGTAAATCGTATTAATTTTAAGACCTACATTTCATTATACTAATGAATGTATATATTGTCAGTTGTCCGCATGAACTTCAGAGCTCAATCGTCCTGATAATGCAATCAGCAATAAGTTTTATCTGAAATAATCAGTTCCATTTCGAATGCGACACATACCAATTTCGATATTACCAGTAAGCTTGATATCGGAACTAATCTCTTATCGGGCGAAATGTAAAAATGCTTGTTGACAAGTCGTAGATACAAAGATAGTGTTATAGCCAGCAATCACTCATAGCGATATACCGGGAAGCTTAGAGCTGACAGTCGTCTAGTAAGACGTTAAATAATGAACGCGATAACGAATAATACCTAATTATGTCATAGATATTGAATGGGCTACAGTTATTACACATTTGGACTCATCATTGAACGATTACATTAGATTATATAGCGGTGTATGACCTTTTTATCGTTTTAGTCATATTAATAGACTTAACTATTATACTAATAATATAATATTTATATTGTGATATAGCCACGATGTACTATTATTTTATTACGACTAATATGAAAATATATATATAAGTTAAATACTTACTTCATTTGTTTGACTATGGTACTCTTGCCCGACTCGCCAGCACCTGCAATAGAAAATAAGCATTAAAAATTTAAATATTACTTCACATACAAATGTTATAATGTTATATATTTCTCCATAAATATTAACATTAAAAGGTTAGCTAAACATAACATTTTACAATAAAGACAATATCAACACAAAGCTACCCTCCACTCTCTGACTGATTTAGTTTTTGAGTGTTTTTTTAATACAAGTCTACGTCACTATATAAGTCATTAGACAATCATCATAACAAACAGAAAAAACCAAGTAAAATTTACCAAAGGAGTGGCACTAGATTTAAAACAACCGTGCACAAATAGTCGGTGAATTCATCGCGAGCGTTCCCTAACCGTAGCTATAAAACAGGCAATGATATAAAAACAGTTAATTGCCGTCCGAACGTAAACCGTACATTTCACACAAAATGCATGTCTCGCATCCAGAATAAAAATAGGATAGAAAATAAAGCCACACAGCAAAGCTTTTAAAAGCTCACTACGAGCGAACAACTCCCGATCGGTCAATTTGTTTTTCATTTTCAACTTTGTCAAAACTCTAATGATTTAACTGATTTATAATTTCTCTCTACCCAACGATACTTTACATAACTTCTTCTTCTTGTTATATTTTATTTAGTTCTTCATACTCATGACGAGTTTCTTTTAATGTAATGTCTGTAATGTTTAATAGTTAATACCTATTATAATCATATATTTTTTATGTTGCCTAATGATCTTCTATCTTTCTTATTTTACTCAAATTCGATTTACAATCATCCGCGTTTTTATTCCTCCTTTACCTTTCCGTATTTATTTCGCGATTCATCAATCAATTAACAAAAACCACATTTGATCAACCCGAAATTATTACCCGAATTATTTATTATATTAATCATTAAACAGTAATTAATACAAAATTGAAAAAGATAATGTACTTCCATAATGATTGCGTTAAATAAAGTAAAATTTAATCAGTTTAACGCATTTGTGGCTAGTGACATGAATTTGTAATACTGCCTTATGTACAGCAACTATACAGTATCTATAATAACAACAACTAAAAAAATGTTACAGGTGGTAAATTACGTGTAAAATACGTTGTCATATTTTGCCGGCGCCTTGATGTTACGTGATCAAAATAGGTGCTAATTTAATGAGGCATTTAATAAAACGACAGTGGTGTGGGTGTCACAAAGGAGCCATCTAGAACACAGGTTCCGAGCGACGTGACCCCGACGGTATCTAATTGTCTCGGCAGCGCGAACGGCCGATCCCTGACCTCTCGATACACATATCACCTACATTGAGACAAGTGGGCTCCTGATTTAATTCCACAATTGCGATCTCGCTCATACTAAATGTAGATTGTTCATTGTTATTGAAGCGATCGATTGTACCATTTAAATTAATTTTCAGATTGAATGAAACCTACATTGACGAGTGGCGATTTTACTGAATAGCTGGTTCAACAAATAATACCTAATTTGCGACATTAACAAAAATGGGTTTTAATTACTTCATTTACTAAGAGTAAAACCTTATCAGCTCACGGTTCTATTATTTGAATCGTCCTACGCAGTACTCAAATTGTCCAATTTCTGCGAGATGAAACTCATGGAGGAATCTGTGAAAATCCTGATGAGTGTCATGTCAAAGCAATTTATTTGAACGTGAATTGCAGCTTAGCTACTCTCAATCATTTTATTTGAATATTTGAATCGGATCAGAACGGAGTTACTGGTGCTTAGTAAAACTTAGAATAATTTCCTTCCTCGCTTCAAAAAAGAAGACATTGATCCACGATATATGCACTTTCAAGGAAACATTTTCATTTACTTAATTTACAATTATATTTTTTATACCACTGAAATATCAACCGGGTCACAGCGTTTAATATATTTTAAATAAATATGAACCGAAAATCCTTGCATAGTGCCAGTATTTATGGAAAAATATAATATTTATGAATAATATTGGCACTATCACCAATGTATATCTAATAATAATAACTATGTATATTGTACGAATCGTAATACATAGTAGTAACTATAAAACTACTCATATTCTGCTCGCTTTTAACAAATCTGAATAAGTTTTCTTCCTTTGGGATGTTTTGTCGCCATTGAAAGATATTCTCATTAAAAAACTTTCCGCGCCTTGAAGATCAAGTCTTTAAATTGTTGCATCTTTTTAAACGAATCTTCTTTTGCGTAAGCACTATTAAATAATATTTATTTACATACAGTCGGAGTCACAAGAATTTATTTTCAAAAGATACTTTTGCTAATACCACATGCAAGAGTTGAATATCACAAAGTACGAAATTCTCTATTTTGAGAGTTGTGTAATTTAAGTGATTCCTTTTGTAATACCATCAATAGTTATACGTATTATGATATATTGCTATAATAACACGGGCAGACTGATTATGATCAGTCTTAGTCTTAGTTAGTCGTAGCCTTAGTATGCTAAGGGCTGGTGGACGATTTATAGAATAACTAGCTGAGCCGACAAACGTTATGTTGCCATATAAATAAAAAAATGTTAATGGGTGAACAACCATTGTCACTTAGGGGTATGAAAAATAGATAGTAGCCGATTCTCAGACCTACTGAATATGCATATAAAATTTGGTGAAAATCGGTACAACCGTTTCGGAGGAGTACAGTAACATTGTGACATGAGAATTTTATATATAAGATATAAAACGGGATCCATTTAACGTTAGATTATTGAATAAACGGAGTCACGCCAAGGCTTTTATACTAAAAACCGTATTGTAGAGGTGAAATTATAACAGATTAATTATCTATTCGAAATCTTTACATTGTTATATATAGGCGAATTTATTTGATCAAATTTCAAATTAAATGCAATTGTTGTGCTATAATAATTGTATCTTGAGGGATACAATAAAAATGAAGATAACAAGTTGATTATTTCGCAACATAGTGACATAATCTTTTATTGAAGTAGATAATAAATGTTTTGACTAAAATTTATATTACAGATACAGAGACATATGCGCAGCATGACACGCTAAATGCACGAATACAATAATATCTAATGTTAAGACGAATATTAAATATTTCACAAATTATATATACGCTGAACTTTGTAGAAAGTAACTTATTTATAGTAGTGCCTAAGTTGATTAATTTACTGAATATACCGATTCTAGGAGATATCTAAGTAAGAACGCGAAGTTTAGTCCATAGCACTATTGATATTTTATAAATGTATCGCGCGGGAGCTAACGATACTCATAGTATTAAACCGTCAATCTTTCGTACGGGTGAATTTTATCAACGGCAGATCGGACGAAGTTCGGTCGCTCGGCCTTTTTGTGCTATCATAGCGATAAAATCGGTGATCGCGTGCTCGAACAGCGGTTGTCTGATAAAATACCTGTCCATAACATCCGACCCCGCGGCACTTCAGCGGCATGACACGACAGCATAATACTGTTGCTTATTCATCGACCATGCATCCCACAAGTCATTTTAAGTGAAATATTGTCTTTTTTTACTCTTAATGTTAATTAAATAACAAAAAAACTTGCAATCCACATGAAAAGTGGTCATTACTATCATGGACATTAGATATCGTCAACACTACTACTACCTCAACGTTGTGTACTAAGAAACAACACCACGTGTAAGTGTATCTGCCTTACCATACATATTTCAAAACAGATATAAATTGCACATACACATTGCATACTTCTGTTATGAGACAAAAGTGTGACGGTGGTACTGCCACAGTCGAGGTACCGAAGCATTCTACTACCTTTTAAGTGACATGCGTCCTCGTTCACGATCACTTACCGAGAACCATCGATAGAAGGCAACATACAATTTGTGACAAATTAATTGTTATTTTTTTCTTCCTTTATTACTGTTATTCATTATGATGTTTGTCTGAGAGAAAGTGCAAGAGTTTTCCATAATACATATTGTCAATCCTGCGTAAAACTGAACGAAAAGGGATCGGAATAGTTATGAGATAGTCACCAAATTATAATGATGATAAAATTATAACGAATTTATTATAAATTGCAGTGTCTTTTTTATTTTCATCGTACAGTACAGCTCTTCCATCATCAATTAATTGACACAATATTTTGGCAACAAATTAATCCTATCGAATTAGTTTATCGATGATAATAATTTTAATTAGTGTTTCTATTGTATCTATATATCGTGTACGAAAGATAATAAATTTTGAGTTATCGCGTAAAAGAAGCTCATCAATCTCCATATAGCTCGATGTATGACAGCTCAGTGAGAACTATAAATGCAAGCATAACGATGATAAGTCGTTCCAGAGAAGCAACAGTGATATGAAAAGTGTTAGTATTAGTATACGTATGTAAATTTTCGAACGGAAATAATAATTTTAAGGAACCCTACATATTGCGGCATGCAGTGTTGAATTATTAGTGCGAGTCGCACTCCGTTGGAGAAGGTCCTGAATTTAAAGACTTATCCTTTCACAAACTTTTTCGACACTTTATCCATTTTGTGTTATGTATTCTAATGTAACCACCTAAATTAGAATTCGATTATTTACGCTACGCGTTCGTGATTGGGCCAACTTACTATAAACCAATCGTCAACTTTCAGTACTCAGTGAAATCATTAAAATTGATCGTTTCGGACTAAAATTACCACTGTGACACATGTAATTAAAATAAATGTCTTTACAATATCATTATAAAACTATTTTCTTTGTACTAGGACCTTAGTAGAGTGACGAGTATAACCGAAAGTCAATTAATATTTTAACATTCCCTCTTATAGTTGTTACTTTATTTCTGGTGTATCTAATATTAACATCGCTGACCTCTATTGACGAAACGTTAATATCGTTGTCCAAACATGAACGTATAAGTAATTGAAGGGACAAGATAGATTGGGTTTCTAAGGGGGTGGCACGCGCCTGTGATGATAAACAAGTTTAGGATTCAATCAGAGTCTAATGGGAGTTATGACGGCCGAAGCAAAAGATAACTATAAGATTTGTCACGTCTGTTAGTCTTCATATTTTATTATTTACACATATGAAAACATATACCTCTGTTTCAATAGGATTCAAGGAGAAGTTAAATGCAAAGGTTTACTAGGATATCGCAAGTGTCTACTCAATTTAGAAGCTATCTAGATTGTACCTTATGATTGGACTGTGGCGGCGCTAACATCGCACTCATTACAGTCTTAATAGCAGACGTCTGCGCTGTAGTTCTAGTTCGAACGGCGATTATCACGTGAACTTATTTATTTGAGGTATCAAATTTAGCGCTTAGGGGGTAGAAATTCAGTACCACCACATGCACATTTGAACAAAATTATATTCTTAATCCCACAGTACCACTGAACTAGGTAGCAACTGCAATGTATGATGATTGTATGATTCAATAAAAGTATGAGTACACATTCATAAAGTTAATTTGATGATGATAATTACAGTTGATTGAGTAATTTCATGTTCAGACTAACATTTTAACCAGTTCCACTAACTACACAAGTATAATGTACACATTTTATTATTAGCACTTATTAATATTACTTAAACATTTATTTCTTTAATCAGTTACAGATAGACCCAAAAATTTTATAAATGCATTATGATGTTGAAAGCATTGTATAGAACTAATATATTATACTAGAACACAGATTACAATGGAATTCTCTTATCACCTTCAACCTATTATTCCTCCAGTGGCAGCCATAGGTTGTAAAAAGAATGTATGTCATAGTCACACTAAGTAGGCTGCTGCTATAGACCGACCTTTAAGGACATTTTGGGGACTCTCAGACTTTCATCATCATCAATTTAGAAACATATCTTAAACGAATCTCATGATTTTAAAAATTCGACAGATGGTTTTGTGTTGATGTTAATTGTAACTTTGAGTAATACCTACATTTATTATATGATAAGTTCTCAAGAGAAGTCACTGTTGGTGCAGTTGTTAAATAAGTGTTTAACGAAATGTACAGCAGAGCTGGGTCACCTAGGTTCTCGCAAATAAATTGAGTACTCATGAGGTGATTGATTCATGAGTGCACACTTTAAACTCCCATTTATTATTTGTAGTTTTTGGCAGCTCTGTTGTATTCTTTATGAGACCAGTAACAAGTAAAACTTTCATAATTTTATTAGTGTTGATTTAAATTTAATTCAACAAGTTGGCAAACTAACTACAATTATCAACTATTTTATTAGTAGTTATGATATAATAATCAATTTAAAATATTTAAATATTAAAGCTAACAAAAGTGAAAAATAAGACTTTATATATGTTTAAACAATTATTTATATAACCAACTTTTTTTAACAATTTTCCAAAAGTTAGATGATCTATGATAAACATTAAATGATGACTGTCAAATTGTGATATATCTTCCGATCAATAACTAATCTATTAGTTATTGTTCTATTACTTAACTTAATGAATAATATTCTTTATTTTATTTTGAAATAAATTTAATATAACATTGTCAGTAAGTGGGAAACTCCATATAAAAATAGTGAGTCAACTTACAATTAGTTTGAATGACTCATATTTTGTGGATAACTATTTCCTCAAACATTGACATGAGATGTTAGCTGTGGGAAAAGTCAGATTAGTGAGTAAAATACTTAAGTTATTCTTAAGTAAAACTATATGCCAATTTCTAAAGCATAAATAAAGAGGTTTTGTTAAATGATTTTATTATTGAGCCTTATAAAACAGAATTAAGCTTAAATGCAAATATAAAATATTAACATTTATTCAGCACTTAGCTTTATCCAAAAGATTAATGTCCCTTACTTTCATTTGAAGTTAACCACTTTTCCAAGTGAATTCCAAAATACTGGTGATCATTAATTTGACAATGTAATGATGTGGTTAATCATTAGTCAGCTGGTAGTTTTAGTTTTCGCATTAGAGGGTGCTGACTCATTGCGAAATGAAATTGTAAAATGTGGTTGATGATGGTCACATTTATTTCTCACACAAAACAGCCTGTACTGGGCAAAATGGCTATTGGTAGCAGTATTAAACAAATTATAATTATCATAAAAACATTGTCATTGTAAACTTCAGTAGTATTTAAATATATATTGACACTTGAAAGGCAATCTTTGGTGAAATTTACAGGAGAATGATTTAAAGTCGAAATATTAAAAAAAAGAAACCACCCAATGTAAGTCAAATCCATACTGTGGAAAAGGTTAACCCACGTAAGTTAAAATAGATTCGAATATTTTGTTTTCTATAAATTACCATTTAACTGTCATCACATAATGGGGAAAATACCATTTAAATCTGTTACTACATGTGTGCAATTGTGTTTTGCTTATCATATTCAGAACAGAGGTAAATTATTAACTATTATGATGGTTTCAACAGTGTATTTTAATTAAACAATGAATCAAGGCTTTTCGTTTTGATAATGCTATCCAGATATACAATATTGCAGGAAACAATAGTTGTAGGCATAAATGAATAATGTAAAATTTTGAATTTCAAAAATCCGTTTAATCCATGTTCCATGGATAGGATATATCATTGAAAATGCAACTGTAATAATAATATCTATCTATTTTACTAATTACTGACAATTACTGACAGATTAGTCAAACATTATTTGCAATGACAAAATCAGTCTTTTCCTTTAAGTTTAAATAATTTTGTTGCTCCGACATAAGCTTTTTGTGATATTCCTTAAAATTATTATTAAAGCAAACCAATACAGCCAAAGAAGCAAACCTTCTTCTGCCATCCACATTTTATTCTGGATGAAGTGAGAGTACATCTGCCTTTTATTCTTGTCAGTGTACTTAAATAGTTGAATGTATGCTTAACATATGTAATGCAGTATGGTTGACTGGGCAGATACCATCACCACACCCTTTTCTAACATGAAGCAGTCCTGTTCCATTAAAAGGCTTTGGATGCAAGCTGACTTACATTTGAGGCATTATATTTGTTTTCAAAAGTGGCAAAACATCTATGATTGGTTTTAGGTGGAAACTGTGCGATTTGGAGTTTGTCACAGACATTCATCGGTGGCATTGACCACTCACCATCAGGTGAACTGGAACCTTGCTTGCTACAATGATTAACCACAAACAGAAATACAAAACCAATGTGTATTTAATTTCCTTTGATGAATTCGCTGCTTGAAAGTATTTTGCCGGATATACAAATATTATGACAATTTATAGAGCTTTGCACAAGAAGTTGTGTAAGTATATTATAATTTTTGAATAAAACAATTCATAACTATTATAAATTATGCAAGGTGGAGAACACTTCATATCTTCCATTTGTAGGGAGAGAGCCATATCCATTGGGACATAAAAAGAATGTAGGCCAAGCCTATCACAGGTTGCATATTAATTTTCATCTTTGTCAGATTTAATTCAAATATATCTTAAGCTGTTGAATCTCTTATGATAAAGAATCAATATTCAGGATTATTATTTCTATTTGAGATTATAAAACTATTAGTTTATATGAATTAAGTTTGTGTCAATGTGTTAAAGCATTATATACAAACAGAAATGTAAATATGATAATATACATATGAACTACAATCATAATTCAAATTGGTTACAAAATAGGCTACATAACATAATCAAACCCCGATTGATTTTCGAAGCATAAACTATTAGGCACTTTCATTTGCACGCGGAACAAACTATGCATACCAGCATATTGATGAGTTCAAGAGAAAGCTAATTACTGTAAGTCGTAAATAACATTTTGTAGTGATTTTACATGAACATATTATACTACACCAAAATTATGGCTCCGCGAATGTAAGCATTTTTAAAAAACTAGCAACAACTGCCATCGATGTCGGTAAGCGTTCAGATAAATTGAAGTCATGGGTGCGGCTTAGCGAAAATCTCCTAAGAACCTACCTAACAGCAACAACTTTATATCCTTGGAGGCCTGGATGCCATCTTCTTTCAGGTTCCTCTCGATCTGTCGGCTTCGGGCAGCCGCCGCGCGCTCCTCGGCCGACTGAGCGCACCCCATTTTGGCAGCAGCTCCTGTGCCCTGGCCGCCGTCCGCCCCGACTCCCGAGCCGGGCGCGCTCTCACCGCTTCCTCTGCATACGCTTCGAGCGCGTCCTGCCGCCCCGGTCGCACCGGACCCACCCTACACTAAGCTACCACTCAACACAGTAACCTAACCGACTGGATCACTCTGCACGGTTCCAAATGGATATTTACGCACTCTCGGGCCAAAATACAACCGCACCTTCTTTACTTTCACTAATATCCACCGCACACGACACTGAAACGCGTAACGACAGCGTAAACTTTAATTGATTTTATGAATTCGCATAAGATAATGGCGGCCGGATGACGAGCACCAGCTCCACTCCGTGACGACTGACGGCGACCGCGCCCCGCTCGACTGACGTTCGGTCGCGTTCGGCACTTTTCGTTCCGACTCGCTCACACATGCGTAATGTAGATTCACACACGAAAGAGAACGAAATATTGAAATCTACAATAATTCTTTGGCGTGATCAAAATAATAAAAGGAAGTCAAAAAATCATATAATTTGTTCACCACGGAAACTTGAAATAAAAACTAAAATAAAATTTAATTATGTGAACGTTATAATAGTACGATATTATGGATCATTTTAAATAATTGCTGAATTACTATCGTTACTACAAAAACGCATCTATCTCAGTTCTATTCCACATAAAAATGTAGTTTTCTACTAACCTACCTATGATACAAGTTGTACATAACCATTTCACATGTTGATTAAAATATTGTGTTAAAGTTACTAACGTAATGATTAAACAATATTTTAATAAATTATAAAATAGCACTATGTCAATGGCGCATTAAATTAGATGAGCTACTCGACACCAGATGGCACTTAATATTTTGATTATCTGTTTTATTTCATAAAACAGTTATGATAATGATTTTTTTTATTTCATGCTTCTTGTGTGCATTTGGAATTATGTTTTTCTATAATAAATACTTAAAAAGAGAATTATACTCGGGGAATTGTATGAAATTTTCATATTTTACGTCAGAATAATTTTAATCCAGTGTTCTTTTAACAATGCAACATATGATTCCAAACAAGCTTCAAATTGGCACAAGTCCAGATCATCCAATATTCATTTCTGAGTACCTCAATTTTACGAATTGAGTATAAAAGGCAAAAGCCTACATTTTATGATACAAAAGATTGTGCCATGCAGATAAAATCGTTCTTCGTGCCTACTAGTCATATGTATTTTTTATAACGCAGAATCATTAGAAGTAGCAAATCAAAATGTAGTCTACTTGATAGTACGTGGTCATTACAATGGTCAATACCGCCCTTGAAATCGTATAAAACAGTTATATATAAAGAGAACTGTTGTGTATCCATTGGAAGTACGTGTATTATGTGAATTACTCATTTGTATGATAATGTACTTTATTAGTTTATTCTATGTTACTTAATAACAAAGCATAATTATCACAGCAATTCTTCAAAATATTATTACTATATAGTAGAGAATCCCAGTATAGAACGACTCTAACCGAGCTGGTTAATGCGTGAAACGTTTTTTTATATCAAATTAAATATGTCAAAAAGTATATTTCAAATGGGTTGACTAAAAATTTCAGTCCTAGTCAGTGGGTACAGTGGTTATTTAAAACACTTAACTCTCGTGTTAAGTGCTTAGCACTACTGTAACCATCCACTATTATCTGCTGAGCGGTCATCTCGTGATATTTGAGATATTTCTATTGAATAATAACATATTTAGAAGTCGTTATTGTTCTGTTTTAGCGGAGTTAATGCAACAGTTATTTAATCACCTTACATACTATTTGTCCTTCTTTGAAGGTGATAAGATAGATTTAGGTATCTGTGATCACTTTAAGAAAATACACCTTGCTTATAAATATTCCTAGACGGTAATTTACTCTTCAGAGAAGAGAACATGATAGCTATACGGATAGAGTTGCTATCATGTTCCGAATGGATTCAAGGATGGTGTAAGGATACTATAATTTTATTGTAAAAATTAGCTGTCTTCTTTAGAAGGAGATAGTGTTGTCTTATTAATAATATTAGTATTTACTCAGATATTTGTTTATTTGTGTACTATGTATAATAAATAAATAATGTGGCCAGACATTTCATCCTTTTGTTCTCCATCGTCATCATAATATATCCGATATGTCGTAGGTTCTCTACAAGTAACAAGTAATAATTATAGTAGACATAACGAGTAGATACATATCGTTAAGAAATCAGACGTGCGTGCCTTATATTCAAAGCTAAATTTCATCTATCATTGGTATATAAAATAATGTACAATATGTTTTAAATTACAATATGTTTCGAAATCGTTTTAAATAGTTGAATAATTTCAGATAAATTTCTTTCGAGTAGAATGGACTTTAATCATAATTATAATAATCTTTGGTCTTTCCAAGTAACTTATTTTAAAGCTCTATATTCTGTAAAAAATGATAAAAAGCAACAAGCGGAATCTGACAACGTCGATGTGTCGTAAACGTGCCGGCTCGCCGTCAGCAGGCCCGAAGTCGATACAGCTCCGGATGACGTGCGCGCGCAGTTCACCTATAAAAGAAAGAGAGAAACATTCCATTACCGAGGAGCAGGAGCTTGATGTCCTTGGCTGCCTGGATGCCATCTTCCTTGAGGTTTTTCTCGATCTGCTTGCTGCGTGCGAGGGCGGCGCGCTCCTCGGCGGACGAAGCGCAGCCCATGGCGATAGCGCGCACGGCCTGGCTCGCTACGCGCGGCAGCGCCGTGCTCCTCGCATGCTCCCGGGTCGTCGTCGCGCGCAGTTGGCGCCGCGCACGCGCTCGGTCGCGCACGCGTGCTCTGGTTAGATTCGGAAGCGCACGGGCGCTAAATCAGCACGTGAGCCGTCCGTCGACCGGCCGGGACCTCGGCGTGCACCGGGGAAGGTCCCTGAGACGCGCGGCTGCGAGAGACGATCGAGGTGGCAACGCGGCGTGGGCCCGCGAACGAATGACGGGTTGCGCAGGTCTGCAGCGCCGCGTCTAGTGCGCACGCTCGCCGCCTCCGCCGCGCCGGCCCGAGCGCGCTGCCGCCCGGTACCCCCTAACACTAATTACACCCTACGCCAATCTCGACACCCGTTGAAGTTTTCTTGAGACTGCATATTAAAAGCACATGAATGCAGTAACTGCACTGGAGAAAATGTTTGATTAAGTAATTTGTCCTTGTATAAGAAATACAAAGAGCATATTTCTTTGGTTTTTGTAATACATACCTATAAGTAATAAATAAAAAATATGATGATGATGAATAAAAATATATATATATTTTTTATAACAATACCTAACTATCTATTTGCAAAGTTTCTTCTTAGGTAGCACGTATTACGTACCTATAATTAAAATGCATAGGAATATTTATATGTATTTCAATAAATTGACGTTTCCAAACAATGTGTTTTATTTGGGCACTTATTGATGATGAAAGTAATGTTATTTAAAATACATAACAAACAATCCAATAATTTCATAATAATATTATCATTATATCGTGATAAGAGCCCTTCAATACTGAGTATGAATTAAGTATCTAGATTGCTCTAGACTAAATATATGGACTATGTCAGAATTAAATGGAAAAAAATAATAAACTGCCGCCCCACTGCCGTGGAAGTACTTAACATACTAAAAAAAAAATCAAACATTTACTATTTGTATAATTGTAATTGATGACATTTAATGTATTTCCTTTTCTTTATGTAGAACACGGTGTGAGTGTAATTGACCATGAGTTGGATGATGTGGCGCCAAACGAAAAATTCTGATTTCTCTCAAAAATACCTAACAATACACAGTTCACAGAAACATAGAAAACTTATTTACTAAACAATATTACGCACTCTCGGTCAAAATACAAACGCCATCTATTGTTCAGTAGAAGAACCATAGATTAGCAAGGATACTTCGCCGCCTTGAAATTGAATGAAGCCACAAAGTTCTTTTTTTGAATTTTTGACAAATAAAAACATTTTTAGAGAAAATTTACGAATAAATAACTAATACAGCGTAATTTACATAATAAATAAATAATTATTTCAAATATTTTAGGGACATTTTAGCACGGAGACGTGGCAAAACTTTTTACGCAACTATTTCAATTCTCTAAAACTGGGTACATTTTCTTGTTAGGAGTAAGTAATCTTTACTTATCTATGAGAAGAACAATAAAGTTAAGGTATGTTCAGTTGGTACAATTCCACAATTAACGTTATTGTTATTATTTTATATATTTTAAGTTCCTATTTTTATATAATATAGTCAGGAACGTTGAAAATAGAGATAATTACAATCAAAGCCGAACAACTTTATGACAACATCGGTAGTAAAATTGATTTAGTCTAATTTGTCATGCAATGCATTAATTGCATTAATGCATATTTTTTTATAAGATTTGACTTAAGAAAATCGCAAAATAGTTCCTTTTATTTAACTCTTCATAGTCAAAGTTATATAGATACCCTCTATATTCTTGTTGTGTGATAAGTGTAATATTTAATGAATCAAAATTACTCTCGCCTGATAAATGTACCCCGATGACTTGCAACACTGGCATAATGTCAAATCAGCGGATAGCCTTAGCAAAGAGTATGGTAACCTATATAGCCTTAGGTTTTTGTTCCGAGCAAAGAGCAAGATGGGACTTCGTACCCACAGGTCTCTCATATGCAAATCTGGCAACACTGGCCAGCTGTCAATAATAAATGTGTCAAAACTCAAAAGTTTGCAATTTTGCGTTTATTTGCAAAGTTGGAAGTTGTCAAATGTCAAAGCAAGCAGTCAAAGGCGGCAAAACATTTTGTGGGCTATTTATTTGCGCAAATTGAAATTAAATAATGGATTCTGATGAAGAAATCGAAGACGTGCAATTATGGAAAGGTGTGCCTGGAACTATAATTCTCATAAACGCCTTTGGAAACTCTAAGTATAAAATATTTCCTGTTGCACATGTCGCGACATGTCGGTTGATAAGACAGTATTTACGATTATCTAGTTCGCAAAATGTAAGCGTCTGTGTATATGGCACTGAAGATACAGCTACTACAACTTTCGATTCAAAAAGTGTTATCGAAATATTTCCGTTAACTACGCCTACATTAGAAGACTTCAAAAAACTCAAAAACTTTGATATATCTTCATACGCAGAGGCAAAGGAGCTGAAATTATCAGATGTGTTGTGGCATTGTAACAAAATGTTTTCGAATTTCAAAAAACAACTCTCAAGCCGCACAATCATATTGCTGACAGAACTTCGGTCTCCTCCTATTGCCGCAGACCATAAACCAACTTTTAAGAAAGTCATGGATTTAGTTGATTGCAACATTGATTTAAAAATAATAAATCTGTCTGATGAGGAGTATCAAATTGATGAATTTTATAAAAACCTTTTACTGGAAGCCAATAAGGGACAAGACTACAAATTACCACTCCCTATGTGGGATAGTAAAGAAATAGAAAATTTGATGCTAATCCAGTCACATCGGCATTTAGCTGTGGCCAAAATGGACTTTGAAATTGGGAATGGCTTGTCTATTGGAGTGGGTATTTACAGTTTACTAAAAAAAAGTGGATATACACAACGCAAAAAGTCAAACTTAGAACGGGATACTAATGCTATTGTTACAAAAATAACAAAAACAATGAAACATAGTGTTGTCCAAGAAGAAGACGATATAGAACAAGGTGTACCCAAAGAGGTCCCTTTATTGAAATCAGAAGTATTGCATTACCAGGAGTATGGGGGTGAAAGAGTACAATTTACAGATCAGGAAATGAAAACAATCAGAAACCCATTTGGCCCATCCATGTTAAAACTTCTCGGATTCAAGCCAGCTGGTTTGATGTGCAAGGAAAAATGGTATTTTAAAATGTCCTACTTTTTGTTTCCAAATGAAGGTTCACTAGAAGGTTCTACTGTAGCATTTAAAGCTTTGCATAAAGCTTGCAAAGACATGTCCGTGGTTGCTATTTGTGTATTATGCACTCGGGTTAATTCAAAACCTGTAATAGTTGCACTTTCACCAACCTCTAAACCTTTGGGTCTTGATGTTGATATTGGCTTTGATGTTATTATTATACCTTTTATGGAAAGTGTGAGAGATGTTCCAAACATTGTGGAAGATGATGAGCCAGTTACTGTTAATGAAGCAAACAAGACTGTCATGGGGGATATATTGAATACCATGAGATTTGATTATAAACCTTACATGTTTGAGAGTCCAAAAGAGCAGTCACATTATAGGGCTCTTGAATCATTAGCTCTAGAAGAAGATCTTGATCCATTCATTGATACAACTCATCCTGATCCAAATATATATAAAGACATTAGAGAAGATTTATTTGAAGAAATATTTGGACCATTTGGGGCCCTTGCTATTAAACGATCTGCATCTGCAAATCAGTCTGGTGGTAGCAAGAGGACTAAAGTGGAAAATGGGAGTGGGATTGATGAAAACTTACTCCAGGACAGAATTAGTTCTCAAAAAGTAAATGCTTATAATGTGGCACAGTTGAAAGATATATTGAGATTCAAAAACATAAAAGAAATGCCAGCTTTAACTGGTTTAAAGAAAGCTGAGCTTGTTGATCTTGTTTACAAATATTGTTCATAATATGTAAGTTAATTTTTATGAAAATAAAACACTTTTCAACACTTAAATTAGTTTTATTGCTTGTATTGACTAATATCCTTAAATATACAAAGACCCATCAGCAGGACCCAAGTGATGTATGCCAATGAGCAAAGCATCCACAAGTGTCCAAACTCCAAGTCCACCAAAACTGAATAACTTCCCAATGCCTTCCTGCCAGTGGCCGAGATAAAATCTGTCTGCTCCGAAACCACCTAACGTCAAAGCCAGGATAAGAGCAGTGCCCCATCTGGTTCCAGCGGTCCAAGAACATTGTATTTTCTTCAAAAACTTCCTCTTGCCTAAGCAAAGGATATCATCAGATACTGTACAGTTAGTTCTGAAATAAACAATAATTATGTTGTTACAGACTTGAGTTTTATTAATTTTGAGTTATTCCCCTATGTATCTATGACATATGACAGCACTGTGTGTAGAACTTCCAAGCATAGTTTTCTCTTAAGTTATTTCCATGATTAGGGGAAAATTATATGTTAAGCAAAAATTTGAAATTACAAAAATTTTGTACAGAGAATTAGAAATATCTTAGGGGAAAACATAACATCTCATCCATCCATCGTTTTTCTGCTTCAGTAATATAAAAATTCAAATATTGTGACATACTATACTGTGTTATGACAAATAACTCAATAGTATATTTGAGTAACTTACAAGTAAAACTTTGTAGGTGAAGCCAATGAATTGCAATTAGCCTTTTGTTCACAACGATGCTCCCATTTCTCAGTTTGATAACAAAACCTGCACATAGCTGTCCTGTTGAATGTTTTGGGACCCTATACAAAAAACAACATATGAGTGTCTACATGTTACAGGAAAGTAAGTATTGGTCATTCTGGAATGGATAAACTTATGGTTATATTTCACATGTATAAATTTCCTTAATTTCCAGGATATTTAGTTATGATAATTTAATGAATTATTTTGAAACGATTGAACGATTTTGCATAGAGGTGTATAAGAGGTAATATCTATCACATAATATTAAGTCAAGTCAAAAGTGACCAAAAGACAATTTACAAATAGGCAAATAGAGTAATCTGACTTAATAGATCTACATAGCATTAAGTAAATCACCTAATAATCTTATTACATGATTTACTGAAATACAATTATTGTATATGACCCTGAAGTTAGCGGATAGCAGACAAAATAAAATTTCAGATAGGGATATCTACAAGCGAAATTAAGTTTTTCAAGTTTACCAAATTATAAATGGTTTGTCGTTGACTTACCTACAGATGATAATAAACAATTTTTTTTTGCTAATAAAAAAATTTTTACATTAAAAATTAAATTTTGGGAAACTCTCACCGTGTTTCCTATCATTTCATAAATATGCAATTTTCTAATTTAGTTTATTTTTAGATCCAAAAAAGATGATTTCAGTTAGTTTTTTAAATTTTGGCTTAGGTCATTCTGGGACGTATATCTGCGAGTAAAATGATTATTATTAAAAAAAAAAAGTCACCTTTTCGTCTTTGAAAAATCTAAAGATGATATTTTTTTGATTTTAAATTTGTTAGTCGGATCGTTAGATATCCTTAATTTTTTATTTTTTTGAAAATTTTGGTGCCGGATATCAAAGTAAAAAATAATCAAAATCAAAATCAAAAAACTGTCATGTTTTCATTTTTCACGAATCTAAAGATGATTGATCTCGGATTTTTTATTTTCTTGAATATTCTTATTTTTTGATTTTTTTGAAAAACCATCATAATTTTTCCGCCATGCCCAAAATAGAGTTGATCGAAATTTTTTAATTTCTCCTTTTTTTCTTATTTTATAGTGTTCAAGTAGTTATGGAAAAATGAATTTATTTTTTGATGGTTCAATTTTTACATCTTCAAAATTATTCACGATTTTCACTAATGTAGATATCAAATCCTCGTAATCGAACGTCATGGTTCTTGTGATAATACGATATCGAGATATTAAAATTTGTAAATCACAAACGCTCACAGATTTTCACTTATACAGGGTGAATTTTTAAAACGGGCCTTCAGGGCCAAATCTGAAACTATAAGGATTAGCGAAAAATGCTGAAAGGAGTTACGAGGCCGATTTTGATAAAAACTAAAACTGCATCATTAGTTTTTTAAAATATTTTTTTACCTTAGCCGGGAATCGAACGAGTTCATTTTGAAAAAAAATACATCTCTATATTATTTCGCTATCTGATAGTGTCGCTTATAAGGATAAAATTCTGGGAAGTAATGTTATGTGACAAATTAAAGGAAAAGGAAAATTTTGAAGAAAATACGTATTTTTCCATACATTGGCATACTAATCCTTAAGGATTATACATAACAAATGATTTATGTATAATTCTTTAGAAACATACATAAGTCATAGCATTGAAGAATTTGTTGGTAAAACAACTAATTATTCGATGTTATAACTATGGCATATGGCTTAGTATGAGAAAGTAATAGTTTGGCAAATAAGTTACCGCCGTTTTTAGGATTTATTTTTAATGAAAATAGATAACTGATTAAATAGTAAATTCTTATTGTTTGTTGTTTACAACTTCGTTTCAACGTTAAATATGATTTTCTATATCTCTTTTTTTAGTAATCACTCGGATTCGACTCTAAAAGTAATTCTCGCAAATTGTCAACTTTACAACTGTATTAAACGAAACTCCGCCCATAGCTAAGTCGGACATAAAAATATAAATTATTGGGAAACAAAACGTCCATTTCGAATGATTAGAAACATTGAGCCAAAAAAAAATGTCAATACACGAAATGTTAAAATTCATGAATGGCGGGAACTTAACTGCCAAATTAATATGGAAAAATATGTATTTTCTTAAAATTGAGGCTTTTCCTTTAGTTTGTCATTTATCATTACTTTCCAGATTTTGATCCTTATAAGCAACACTATCAGATAGTGGAATAATATAGAGGGTGCATTTTTTTTTCAAAATGAACTCGTTCGATTCCCGGCTAGGTAAAAAGTTATTTTAAAAAAGTAATGATGCAGTTTTAGTTTTTATCAAAATCGGCCTCGTAACTCCTTTCAGCATTTTTCGTTAATCCTTATAGTTTCGAATTTGGCCCTGAAGGCCCGTTTTAAAAATTCACCCTGTATATATATCACTAATGTTAAGAATCATCTGATAAAAATTATTTACATTATTAAACTTGAACATAGTTACGTATTTACAACTAAAAAATATTTATGTTTTTTGATTGATTCGTTGTTTAAATAATTCAAAAGAAAAAATAACGCCACCTGTCAGAAAGAAAATTTTTTAGCGCGACATTTAAACACGCCCCGTACTTACCTCAGTCAGCTAATTATTTTCAGTTGAATTGTCTTCGTCATATGTTATTTAAATTAAAAAAAAAAAAAATTATTCATCCTTTACCTGATATTCTCCGTCAAAATAATTTTAAAAAATTGAAAAATATAAATATTTAATGAACAAATGAAAAAAAAAAAGATCTGAAAAGAATCATCTTCAGATTTTTTAAAAATGAAAATGAAAAACTTTTTTTTTTGTGTTTCTCATCATTTTTGATTTTAATATTCCGGCCCAAAATTTTCAAAAAAATCAAAAAATAAGAATATTCAAGAAATAAATAAGAAAATAAAAAATCCGAGATCAATCATCTTTAGATTCGTGAAAAATGAAAACATGACAGTTTTTTGATTTTGATTTTGATTATTTTTTACTTTGATATCCGGCACCAAAATTTTCAAAAAAATAAAAAATTAAGGATATCTAACGATCCGACTAACAAATTTAAAATCAAAAAAATATCATCTTTAGATTTTTCAAAGACGAAAAGGTGACTTTTTTTTTTTAATAATAATCATTTTACTCGCAGATATACGTCCCAGAATGACCTAAGCCAAAATTTAAAAAACTAACTGAAATCATCTTTTTTGGATCTAAAAATAAACTAAATTTGAAAATTTCATATTTATGAAATGATAGGAAACACGGTGAGAGTTTCCCAAAATTTAATTTTTAATGTAAAAAATTTTTTATTAGCAAAAAAAAAAAATTGTTTATTATCATCTGTAGGTAAGTCAACGACAAACCATTTATAATTTGGTAAACTTGAAAAACTTAATTTCGCTTGTAGATATTATCCCTATCTGAAATTTTATTTTGTCTGCTATCCGCTAACTTCAGGGTCATTATTGTATATGTACTTTTAATACTTACACTACATATAACTTTGGATTTAACATCACATGTGTAAATAGAAGGTTCACCATATTCACAATCTATGCTCCTATTGCAGGTTATGCACGGATAGTGCAGTGTGGAACAGTCTGATGCATTTTCTCTATCAACAGTAGGACAACTCTTCAAGTACTCATCATTGCCACTAAAGTTTACTCCTTTATCATTTGCACTTTCCTTACTTTTCCTTTCTTTGCTATGAATTTCGTTATGAGCTAAAAAATTTAAATTAATTATAAGAAATATGTCACTATGACGATATTGGTGAACTGTGAACGTAATAAAAGCATATTTTTACAAACAAACTTAATAAATAACTTACCCATATCAGTTATATGAATTGTGTTAAATATAACAAGAAGAATTAAAACGAAACAATCTCTAATACTTATTCTTAGTGGTCGAAACCTAGGCATTTTTACGCGTACATTTACAGGCGTTTTGTACAAAATCACTGCTCACATCGCTTTCTTGTATTAACGATATAACGAATGTTTAATACATTGTAGTTGCGAGCTATAATAATACAGAATACTTAACAAAATTATATCCAATTGAACTCTTTAAATTCTTGAATTTTGTTTATACTTTATAATGAAAAAAACGACACAATGACAATGACATTTGACAAAAGATCGTCGAATAAGATACAGATTATAGTCTTCTATCGATTAGAAGTGAATCCACAGATTACATATGCATACTACGTATGACAGTGTTATTTTTAATACGCTTTTTAATTATTTGATTTAAATTAACCAACTTATTTGATTTGAAATAAAATAAATATCACAATATAGTGTATATAAATATATGTATGCCTAAAATTGAAATAAATGATCGTAGCATTTTATTACGCAGTTTGTAGATGGTCTTATGTACGTACAATAAAGCAACATAAAACAATGTACAGTGCTAATTTAAATTATAACAATTAGAAATATTAAAATAAATAGTAATAAGAATTATGAAATCGAAGGGGTACTGCTTGAGTAAGTTGGATAAACTAATAAAAAATGGTATGTATGCTAAATTAATAACCCTTCCTTGGCAGTCGAGTAAAAAAGAAAATAAGAAACGCGCGAATTATAAACACGAGCAGAATTTTACGAGTGGGTTTGTATAGTCTGCGCCAAACTACTAGTCCGCTCTGAAGTTGTAGTCATACAATTTGCTATGGCGATGCGATTCCTTTCTATATTCAGAGTGAACTAGCAGTTTTACGCGGACTATACTGTTCAACTGTGTTTCAAAGAAGAAAAATAAAGTACCCGAAATTTCATAGCTACATATTTATTTCAATAATCAATATTTAATAACAATTATAAATTTAACAAAATTAAATACACATATTATATGACATGCAATTTAACAAACAAATCTGAAATATTAACCAGGAAAACTTTGCGAATCAATATCACTTTTTATATTTCTGTCGACAATAAATTTCGCCGTATTTTCCTCCGTAATCGTGGATAGATCAGGGACGGCACAAGTTATAGGAAATATTTGATGCAAGTTAGCGCCGCACGTCTCGCTACTACTTTGCTTTTGCAATGCCACATCAACATAATTAGTATTTGACTCGTCCTCCGACAAAAGATACCACTTTGAACTTCTTTTCTGAGTCTGGATAGATGATTCATCAGATAAATCGTCTGTTAGAAGACTGTTTATTGGAGAAATATTTGCATCTGAGCTATTCAAAATGGTACCACTTATCCTCTGAGATGTTACTGCAACAAAATGAATTTTGAATTATTTTTATGGTTCAGATGGCGGAAGAATCAATTCTGAATGGAAAAGGCAGAGGATCTACTGCAGTCTTGTTTGTAGAATGTGGCAAGCACCACCAATACATCAGTCATCAGGTTACCTGAAAGTGTTCCTCCTACCTTACTTAAGGATTGTTCAAATAACATTTTTTATATTTACCTTTAATATTGTTGTAAAGGCTAGCAGGTTCATAATTGAAAACACGTGATTCCTTAACATTATAAAATAAAAATAAAACTATATATCACCTGTACTCAAATTGTCACCGTCTTGTGCATTTTCACAAAATATATCTAACAGTACCTCTTCATTTAGATTAATCATTGACTTAGAACTTTTCAGTTCATGCAATGGCGCCGAATTTGAATTGAGTGATATTATAGAGGAAACATTATTTTCAATGATCTCCACACTGTCGCCGACACATTCGTGAGCGTGGAGGCAAGTATCCGAATGGTTGTGTATGAGGTCAATACTATCCTCGCCTGGATGAAGGAACACACCAGACTCCGTGTCATTAATTCCACTATCCGTCTGTAGTGATGTCTTACCAGTTTTTTGCCTCGTATCCTCTGCACACTGTACTTTCTTCTTCTTAGTAGGTTTTACTATTTTAACTTTGATAACATCCTTTTTCTTTCTTGTCTTAGTCTTATCCGAGTTTCCCTTCCCATCGATAGTGTTAACATTATCGTCTGCTGCATTTGTTACAACTAATACCGGCGGTGGGTTAGATAGCCTGCTTCCAAACGACTCGGTATGTTCCTTCTCTACAAGTAGTTCTGTATTAGCGACTTTCACATCTTGCTTCTTTTGCCGCTTACGAGGAGTCGAGCATCGCTTCTTTGCGTTTGCTTTCAGTTGTTTATTGGGTTCGCATATCTCCATCTTACTTTCAGTATTATTATTGTTTCCAGTAATACGATTAGCTATTTTCTTAGCACTTTCTAATAATAAATTTCTCAGTTTTTGATTAATTGATTCTGACAGTGTTGGTTCTTTAATATTGACTGCACATATTTTGTTTAAAAATGATTCCGATATCTGTTGTGTAGAATTTGTAACATTCATATTATAATGACACTCTGTTGGGTTGTCGCAGCTTTTCTCGAGACCACACTCCTGTTCCATTAAAGGTACAGACATATCGACATCTGCAAACATGTAATCATTTAACATAGTTTGTTTTACTTCTTCAGCAGTGGTGTCTGTTGGTAATTCGTGGGAGTGGCTCAAAGCATTTCTATTTATTGATATATTTTCAACAATCGACAGTACCGGTGAAGGCGGCAATGTTACATTGCTGGAATTTTCCCCATCATTGTCTAAAGCAGGGCTGAGATTATTGATATGATTTGAATTATGCTCAACCAAGTTGGATATGCCATAATCATTATTATTTAGGCAATCATTGCTATTTATAGTTGGACTTGTCTCAGCTATCATTTCCAAATGTTGAATAGAATGTTTCTTTTGAGGAAATAGCATTTGATAAGATTCTGATCTATATATTTCCGTGTTCAAGCTGGAATCTTGACGACTTGAAGATTTTAGTGGCGCGCTAACAAAAGAACGGCTGGAATCACTCGATAAATCTTCGGATATGTAAGACCGAAGTTTTCTTTTTAAGATACGTTGCGATTTGCTCTTCCCTCTATTTAAATTGGTTAAACTCGATTTACGTTTTTTCCTTAAACACATACTCAAAGTACTGGCGTCAGAGTCTTGGTATCCTTGGGTACTGTCTATCGAGTTGCAAGACAAGTTTTCGGGCGATGAAAGTATTTTTGAGTCCGTGTCAGCGCTGGTGGGGGAAAGAAAATTAAATTTTACAAATGCCAATTATATTTCAATTAGCAGAAAAGCAGCAGAAGCTAAAGTGCATTATGTTACATAGCTGAAGTTAACATTAAGAGACATGCACGTGCATTAAGTAATGGAAGCAGGTTCGTTAAAATACAACTAAATTAATAATAAAGCTAAATTAATAATACATACACTCACCTAATATATTATTATTTTTATAATAGTGTCCCTTATTTAATATTTTCATTTTTACTTTTAATTTATTGAAATTTAAGATTAACATTATAAAGAAATTATATATTATAATAATATATGCCCACAAATGGGTAAGGTAGCCGAGGAAAAGAAAATAATAATAGAGATTATATAAAAATGTTTAGTAATTAAGAAACCAAATATTTAAATTACATAAAAAGGTTTATTGTTAATATCATTTTAAAAATAAAAGAATGATGTTATAAATATAAATAAATAAGACACAGAGTATTTCTTAACTATTTATTTGATGCAAACACCTGCTCCCATTCACACTTCACGGAAATAGTACATCATTTACTTATTTTATCTGAACATAGTTTCCTACGCGCCTTTAACTACTGCTTAAAAATAGTAAACAATTGGTAAGTAAAAAAGATATTATGATTTATTACTTGTATACCTTATTTCCTTAATTTGTACAGATATCATTGATTAAAATATGACTGAAATTTCAAAATGTATAATGGACTTGTTACATCGACATAAATCTCGTATTGGAACTACATAATATATAGAATAGGGAATATGCATGTGATTAAGATTTACTTGTTATTTTTTTCGTCGGTATTTTATGGTCCTAAAATTACATCTAAACAATTATTTTTTATTTATTTCGTATGAAATTGATTAAAACTTTAATCAAAAATCGTAAATTATGCGAGCGAAATTCAAATTTGCAAAACGCATTGCCATTGGTCGAATCGAAACATGACGTCACACAGCGTGTTACGATGTTTATCGGCGTCGATATTCATACTGTTTGCGAGAAAAATTGTTTTAAGTTATATTCCTGCAGGTTTTTTATTACCTAGTGCGATTTTACTATATAATATTATTAGGAATAATCAAGAACAATGATTGAAATTAGTTTTGTCAAAGCACAATCGGACTAATTACCAAAAATATGCAAAAATGGATAAGCAGGTGTTTATGCATAGGTCAACTCAGGCATATTTAACTGATCATAACTTAAATGTTGTTATCATTCACCTTTATAATATTATAATAGATTTTAAATCATTTTGTGTTTTTCAAATTATATTGTTTGATGTAGAAGTCGATAAGTACCTAACGAAGTAGATGATCAATGCAATATTTTAAAATTATTTACCTACAATTATTGTTTGTAAATGCAAATGTTAGTGCGATTTTGGAGATACTTTATCTGTTTCCTATAATCTTACACCACTTTTTTAGTATTTTCGCATCTTTTGGAACAGAAAAAGCACTATGTAATGTGTATAGTAGTGTTTTTGCACAATAACTCTAGGAAAAATGTAAAGTGGAGATTTAGCCTTTCCCATGATGTAAATATCGATTAAACCTGAAAACCTTAAATAATAACTTTATGTGCATATAGTTATCAACACAAAACACGCTCCGTGACGTCATTCAAAGAGGGTGAAAAATGGCGGCGTTCAAAAATGTCAAATTTTAGCGATACTTTAAATAATTAATATATATATTAATAATTATTAAACACTAATAAAATCGTTTATATTTTTTACTTTGTTAAAATGAAGCGATAAGTGATTTAAAATAATAAATTAAAGATGTGCACATTCCCTATTGAGCTTTAAAATGATTTTTGTACTAGTTCCAATATTAATTTGTACAAATATTGTTGATTTAAATATGCCTGGAATTTTATATTGTATAATAGAAATATTTTGTCAAGATATAACATTTTCATATTAGTACTCATATTGCATCATAGAACAATTTTTATGAATACCAGTTCCAATATGTCCAATGTTCCAATACGAAATTTCATTAGTAATTTCATTTTTCTTCTTTAGAAATCATTCACGTATTTTCACCCAATCATCAAATAAATCCGCTTAAATTATCAAATTTATTTATGAGATCCGAATCATTTTTGTAACAATTAAAATAATAAAAAGTCATAAAAGCGAATATATTCGGGAATATTTCCAGCATGCACCATATAAAATTTATTAAAAACTAAATAAAAAAAACGCCTTGACTATTGCTGATTATATTATTTAAAGACAGCGCATTACATTTTTTGTCCGACACTGTCTAATATTGGCCTCTAAACTGTCAATACGATATTACCTGATATAATTCACAAACATGAATATAATATAATATAATCATAAGCTACGATGCAAAAATAACAAAAACGAATAAAGTAAACTATAATAATAACCATCCATATTTGTATTCATAAAAAAAGAACATAGAACTATATTATTCCGAGAAATTGACCATTGATAGGCAGTCAATTCCATCAGTTAGTCAGTCAGTCAATCACTAACCTTCTATAGTCCGATTCATAATTAGGTGTCCAAAATGTAAACAAAGGTGTTGACTTATCAAGAAAATACGTTTCACATGGTAGCTTCTTATTTTTGACAATATTATAGTAATACAACGACAATACAATAATAATGTAAATAAATTAAGATCAATTCACATTTTCTAATATTTATTAACCGACTTGAAAAAGGAGGTGGTTATCAATTCGGTCGGTATCTTTTTTTTTTATGTATGTACACCAATTACTCCGCCGTTACTAAACCGATTTTAATAATTCTTTTTTTATTGTGTAGAGACGAGCTGCAAGTTGGTCCCATTAAATATGGTTAGGATCCATCGATTGGTTCTGGAGAAAAGGAGGGGAACTCCTCCACCCATGTAAATATAACAGCCATAACTTCGCCGTTTATGAACCTATTTTAATGCCTTTTATTTCGTGTGTGGACAATTGCTACAAGTTGGTCCCATTTCAATATGATGAGGATCAGAGTGGGTTCTGGAGACAAAATATGTAACTCCTCAACCGATGGGTATAATTGAGTTGTGTTGGAAGATATTTGGTGTAGCTTCTAATGAAATTGAAAAGCCAGTTCATCATTGACTATTTAAGGGTCTGATAATGTGGCTCGAAGACAAAATATGTAACTCCTCAACCGATGGGAATAATTGAGTTGTGTGTGAAGATATTTGGTGTAGGTTCTAATGAAATTGGAAAGCCAGTTCATCATTGACTATTTAGTTAGGTTAGGTTGGAACATATAAGACAATATAAAACTAAGCGAGCAGGGCGCGGTAGCGCCCTGCGAGCGGGCGGTTCCAATCAATGTAAATTCAGACCTTACCTTAATTCATGATCACGTTTATATAATTTTATATTGTATTAATATAAATGTTATTATGTCATCACTAAAAAGGGTGAAAAAAATTTTTTTAACAAAAAATACAACCGACTTCTATGTCACTACAAAGTAAAAAATAATTCAAATAAATGTTGGTTTAGTACATATTTCTGAAGTCGGCGCTCATATTAGACACGCTGTTTACATCGTTATCCAACGAAATATATTGAGCGCCGACTTCAGAAATATGTACTAAACCAACATTTATTTGAATTATTTTTTACTTTGTAGTGACATGGAAGTCGGTTGTATTTTTTGTTAAAAAAATTTATTACCTCAAATTGGTTCAATACAATACAATAATAATAAAAAACAAGGTTTATGGTAGAAAATTAAAATGTGATAATGGTAACACAATCGGGATCCAAAACATTTTTTGTGCCGTCATTTTTATGTTGCGTAGCTGATGTTATACATTTTCGTGATCGTGATCGAACTCGAATGTTTTCTCGATTTCATAGCGCGTTTGTTAAATTGTATGTAGTTGATATTTTTTTGTTTCTTGTTGAGTTTGTTAAAGATTTTTTTTCTTGTTGATTTGTTAAGGTTTACAATACCTGTAATCGTATTTTGACAATGACATTTCTTTGTTTACATTTTGGACACCTAATTGTGAATCAGAGTATAAGTGACCCAATAAGTTCATAAACTATGACATTCAGTTTATGGTTTTACATCGGTCCAACAGATCGCATATGACCCTATTCCTACTATGTACTGTTCAGGGCGATTTTTTTCAAGTATGTGTAGATGGAGAAATCCGAAACCGATCCGGGATCGATTTTAATTATTTAATGATTGGTCTTTTCAGCATTAGCTATACCATATAGTATCGTATTTGGCCATCCACATACACTTGAAAAATTAACCCTGTGTAATTATTGACTACCTCACATTTGCCAAATAATTTACCTGATAGAATAAGCGAACAATTTTCTGTTTTCCATATTTTTATACAAACTTAGTACAATATCGCATAATATTGACAGTCTAGAGGCGACTTCGTGTTTGCTTAACTGTAGTGATAACTTAACTTTAAAACTCCCATAAATTATATTCAATGTCATTTCATTCACTTCATTTGTATCTACTTTTCCAAGTTTTAAAGTACAACAGTTCCAACTTACTATCTCCGCTTAGATCGTTTATTTGTGTTCACTTTGGGGTTAGACTTGTTCATTTTTCTCGTAGCTGTTGGTTGTGGGTTTTGTGGGGAGGGAAACTTGTATTTGACTTGTGAATCGTCCTCTTGTGCTACGACATTTTTTGTGGATCTCCTAGTTGTCTTTCTTGTACTGTTTGTAACTTTTTCGTTTTCTTCTTTGTCTGTAAGACATAATAAATATGAACGCTACGAACTAAGACCAAAATGTGTAAAATAAATAAAGCTCTTACATTCATTAATTAACAGACAGCATAAATAAGCCCTCAAAAGGGTTGTTGAAAAAAAAACATTCCCTAAGAGTTTTTAATAGGAAGGAATTCTTACGTATAAGAAAGTTTGGACAGTATTACACACATTGAAAATTGAAAACTTGTTAATTTTTCAAACATATCATGCAACAAAGACATGAAGAGCATATATAAAGCTAAAAGCCGTTTTGCTTTATATTATAGTAACGGGAAAACATAAAAACGTCAAACTTGGCGAACGAAGCAGACTCTAAAATAATACAACAAATAATAAAAATTGGCCAATTCTAAGGATGCCTTTCTTCCACAAATGTGCAACCTCGAATGTTAAGTTAAGCGAGCAATAGCTACAATATAATATATTATACATTTAATAAACATATAATATACAGTGCTACAGCTATATTGATCGCGATCCTTAGCTCGCATCTAGAAAAATATGAATACAAGCAACGAAAATGAAGTAAACCTATTGGTGCATTTCAAAAGTAAGCCAGGTGTCTCGCACCTCTGGTGGAAAGGTCACCTAAGGGTAGAGCTATCGGCACAGCGTGAAAGGTAATAGCTGCCTACTACTACGCTGCGCCTACGACCATCAGCTCTAAGTTGGTCTCGCACTATGAGTCCCAACATAGCAAGTTTATTTTCACCACGTCACAATCACGTGACCACAATACATGCAATTAGTCCGGAACATCGCCATACAACAACGTACAAACATTGAATAACGTAGCATAAATTTTAATACCATTTAACATTTTCTTCGGCGTCCTCGATTGCTGTCTCGTTACAATAGTCGTATTATTTTCTGAATGTAGCGTTCTTCTTTTTGGCAATGCCTCTGTTATTTTTTGGTCTTCACTAGATAATTTTCGTTTTTTCGTGGGACTGACTGGAGCCGATGATGCCTTTGTTTGTTTTAATGATCGCCTAAAAATAATTCATTAATGTACATAATATCCATGGGTAGCAGTGACCACTTAACATTAAGTAGCATGCATTCCAGTTTCTTACATAGAAACAACATAGTTTACTGTTTTTAGCAATGAAATGGAACTAAAATATGTATGTCATATAAAAATTATATTAAATAGATTAGAATACCTTTTCGTAACGTTGGTGTTTGCTAAGTCTTCCAGCATGCTATCAGATTTATCTCTTTCCTCTATTTCCTTGAAAATTTCTTCTTCCAACTTATTTACTTTTTCTCGTACATCTATAACTAAACGATAAAACTATTATAAAAATCTATACTTTTAGATATCATTACGCCACCATAAATAATATACATACGAGTACTTAAGGTAATATGGTTTTATAGTAACAAAAATAAAGTGGTAAAAAGAGTTTATTTTTTGTGCTTTTACATATTCATTTATTAAAATTGCCTTTCCGAGTGCTCCTAAACTTTTCAAAATTCTAAGCAATTAATTAAGAAAA
This sequence comes from Epargyreus clarus, assembly GCF_041222505.1. Classification (NCBI taxonomy): domain Eukaryota; kingdom Metazoa; phylum Arthropoda; class Insecta; order Lepidoptera; family Hesperiidae; genus Epargyreus; species Epargyreus clarus. Next base: position 5,016,321 of record NW_027332231.1, on the reverse strand, counting down.
AAAAAACAACATGACAATTTGTAGAGGAGTAACATTTAATAGAAGAATATTAGAACTGAAGGAACTGGAGCTAATAATCATCAAAAAGATTACATTCTTATATTCAAAAAATTCATTTCCTAATATTATTTAAGCAATAAAACAATAAATTTACCGCCATAGTCCACATCTGTCGAAGTGGAATCTCTGCCAGTCTTTTGTTTTTGTATCGCCAACTTATTAGGGCTATCTGTTTGTTGTTGTAGTACATTACTTCCCCGTTCCTTTATCATTGGATTATCTGGTGCTGGCTTCTCATTAGCCGGCTCCTTGTGAAGTATCTCCACTACCTGCTGCAGCACGGGATGGATGTGGGACCAGTGGCCTTCAAGCTGCACTTCCTATAAAAACACCACAAATAAACTTATCATAAAGTTTTTCATCGGTAATTTTTTTTAGTATTAAATACGCCACTTATATATTTTTTTACATAAACTTGAGATGGTGATGCATATGCATTCCACCAGATGGTAAGTGGTATAGTCCGCGTAAAACTACTAGTCCGCTCTGAATATAGAAATGAATCGAATATAGAATATAGAATGAAACCAAATTGTATGACTACACCTGCTCGCAACAACTTCAGAGCGGACTAGTAGTTTGGCGCGGACTATAACTTCGATACATCTGAAACCAATTTATTAAAATAGAGGGCTACCTGAAGTCGATCACAGATGTGTTACCGCTCATGAGTACTAAGGTTATCTCATATGAAAGTCAGTCGGTATAAAGCGCTAAAACTTTTTTTTTTATAATATAGGAGTAGCAGACGAGCATGCAGTCCACCTGATAGTAAGTGGCTACTGCCGCCCATGGACATCTGTAATCGACCCCAGATAGGATTAGATATTCCTACCTGAGGTCGGCCACAGATGCGCCGCTACTCCTGAGGACTAAGCTGGAACGCCTCCGAAAAGTATGTCTCCCTTACCACATCCTTCAAAACGGAACACAGCAGCGACTAACACTGCTATTAAAAGGCAGAAATAGGTAACGTAATGAATGAATGCCCCCTTACTACATCCCTTGAGGTGTTGGTAGATTTAGCGATCGTTAACGCAACTGTTAGGAAATACTCGGTGACGTACTCACTTCATTGTTCTTCGTAAATTTAATTTTTACTGTTTTCGATTCAGTTGTTTCCTTCTTTGTTTTCTCAGCATCTTTATTACTCGATTCGACATCTAAAATACAGGAAATAAAATTATTTATAACCATCATCGACCCAATATTGTCCCACTGCTGGACACGGGTCTCCTCGAGGAATGAGAAGGTTTAGGCCATAATACACCGCGCTGGCCAAGTGCGTATTGGTAGACTTCACATACCTTTGAGATTTTTTTTATAAATCTCTCAGGTATGCAGGTTTCCTCACGATGTTTTCCTTAACCCTTTAAGCAAGTGATAATTAATTTCTAATACGCACATAACTTTGAAAAATTAGAGGTACGCGCCTGGGATTTGAACCAAGGTCGAACCCCTCGATCGATATACCGAGTTTCTTAACCACTAGGCTATCACTGCTTTTTATTTATAAAAATGCTTATTTATAAAATATTGAATAATATTTTAGTCATAGCAGTGTCAGATAACCTTGTTCGTCCATTAACTAGGTTCAGGTTTACGTAAAGGATAATTTAAGTGACAACAGCGAATTACTTACTTTTCTCAATGCTCTCTTTTGATGGGTCTGTAGACGTTGAAGATCGCCTGAAAAGTATATTAATATTATTATTAATTTAAAAAAATATTCATTTTAGATTTAGCATTACCAGTATGATCTTATTTCAATAATTACTAAATCTGTTTCAATCAATGTTTATAAACGCTTGATCAAATTCAATTGTCATTAATTTAGAATTGATTCATATACAACTCTTTTTGAACATTTTATCAATCCACCACGGATATAAACAATTAGCAGGTTCATTATAAGCACAAAGTCAAACGCATTTTTATTACAATCATAAAAAATAATGTTCGACTTACACTGACATAATTGGTTCCGCAACAGCAATGTCGTGGGACTCTACTGGAACAATTTCCCTTTTTTCATTATGTTTTAATAATCTGAAACAACACACGAAATAAGGTATTGACTAGCCAATGAAATTGTAGTTCTATTAACATATAATTCATGTTGATTACTATTTACAGAAGGCATAACTGATCGAATACTGAAGTGTAGGAATATCGGCTGGGACGGCAAAATCAGCTTTTTTGTACAGAAAGAGCTTTGAAATGTAATATGCGACTCCGGCAGGTTTAAGGGGCGGCAAAATAGAAGACACACATTTTAAAGATTTCGTCTTGACGATCTATTTTCGCTTTCGAGACATATTGCCTCTACCCCTTAACAATTTGATAAAGTTTAAGCCGTAAGACAAATATACTGAAAAGTTAATAGAGCAGCATTATAAAATATTTTTTAATATTATAAAAAAGACTCACTTTGTTAGTTCATCTGTCTTCTTTCGTTCTTCAACATATTTCAATTTCCAATACGAATCTTCATCTTCCGAATCGTCTACAAGAAAAAGAGATTTGTAAAATTTACATATACCATTTAATACTAGTGTGAAATGTTTATATAGTAATCCATATTCTGATGACTTACTTTCTGGGTTATATGTAAGGTAATTTTTGATTATTTTTCCATCCTTCACTACGGGATAAATTTTCTTTCCGTACATAACAAAAAGACCACCTTCCTCCTCCAAAGATAAAATACGGGCCGGTTTCGGTTTCCTTAAAAAAAAATAGTGTTTCAAATCAAAAAATGGCAGAATGACGTCACGCGCTGTATGTGTGCAGTAATTGCAGTATATTTCATAACTACATATTTATGTTTGAGGCTGCTAGAACCAAAGTGTCCCAACTGCATTTTTATGACTTTTGACATATCTGTATTTATGTAATTAAAAAATGTTGCACACTTTTACTTTTCTCCATATTGTAAATCATGTTTTTTGTAGTTAGGCTACTCTGGTTCCAACAGCCTCATTTCATAAGAATTGGTATTAAATGGCTTACGACTTTTGTCGCCTCTATTGATTTCAAAGCATTCTTATATTAATTTCCATTTCTCTGTCAAATGTGCAGGTAAGTACTTACAAATATTTCCTCGTCTGTTTGTTCTTGCGTCCTCTGGGAGGCGAAACATATTCGGATCCAGTGTCTGATGTCCATTCACTTGACCCCGATGAGTCAATTATGATTCTGTATATTAATCTTATATATAAAATTCTTTAAAAAAGTCACAATGTTAGTTACCATACTCTGCCGAAACGGCTTTACCAATATCCACCAAATTTTATATGCACCTTCATTAGGTCTGAGAATCGGCTACCATCTATTTTCCATACCCCTAAGCGATAAGGGTTGTTCACCTTAACATTTTTTTATTCATATGGCAACACAACGTTTGCCGGGTCAGCTAGTATGTGTATAAATATTTGTCAAAATATATATCTTCACATTGAAGCAGGAATCAAGCCTGCAGAAATAGGCATGGCTTTTTCGTCTGAACCACATTGGTTCTACCGCCTTTCAAATTCAATTCAAATTTATTATGTAATCTTATGAATGCTTTTGTGTAGATAAATTATACAGTTTTTTAATGTCTTTGTCGCGTCCAATTACGAGTATACTATCATCATAATAATATGATATGCTTACCGACGGTGTGATGAATGCCTTTTCTGCTGCTTTACATGCTTCTGACGTTTTGATCCAACCCCTGAAAAAAATTATCATTAGTCTATTTTTCTAAATATTCGACACACAACTATTTCTTTGATCTCGCCAATTCTTTCTTGAATCATAGTGATGAAGATGAATGATGCATGCAACTAAAAAAAATGCTTTACAGCCGATGATATTATCGGAAAATGAATTCCCAGTATGTTAAGCATTCACTAAGTTTGAGTAACTCACCAGCGGAAAATCCAAATACATTCGCTAATGCTTTGTCTCTGTACATTTTATGAGAGGCACGCAGAGCCTTATTCTTCTTTGGCGGCAACACGATATCGTCGCTAGATGATTCCGATTGTGATTTTAGAATCACGACGTCGTTTATAACTTCTTTCATGTAATCTGCACCAGATTCGTGCTGAATACTTGATTCTCTGGTGGTATCCCCTTTGCTGCTTGTGTCTTTATCTTTCTTCCTTGATGTCTCTTCACTTGTCACAGAATCTTCCTCTATATCTTTCAAAGCAATAACTTTCTTCTTACTTTTCGGTTTCTTGGACACAACATCGTCTGATGAAATTAGATTGTCAGGATTTGAACGTAAATTTTCATCATTCTTATTTTTATGTGTTTCATTCCCATTTTGGGTGTTTACTGAATTGTTGTTCTTCTTGTCATTTTCAAAAGTAATATTGCTTTTAACTGTTGACAATTTTGTGTTACCTTTGTATGGACTCAACTTTGAAGTTGTTGCCACATTGTGTTCCTTTTGTGTTTGTGAATCATCAGATAGGGTTTGGGCTTCATTTTTATCACTTCTACTCTTCTTAGGGCTTTCCTTATGAATATCCTGTGAATGGGATCGTTTTCTTGAGTTGCTTGAAATCTTTTCAACTGACTGGCTAGAACCTGGCTTATTCAAATAATTATCAGCATTGTTATGTAATTGTTGAAATGCTTCTTGGTTATTTGGAAGTACAACTGCTGTAGAATTTGATTGAATCTGGGACTCTTGATTTTCTGAATGTTCAGGATTATTCTTTTCAACATTACTTTCATTGGTATTAGGAATAACATCTTCCTTACTTGTAATATTTTCTACCTGATTTTCAGAAGCATTTGTACTTGGTGTATCATCAGTTATGTCAATACACTCAGTTTCAATGTTGTCTTGTAAAACATCTTGATTTGATTTATTTCCCATAACAGAATCGATTTGACTAGCTGTTTCCTTGTTAGTATTGTTCTGTACATTATCCATTTTCTCATCATCACACTCATTATTTTCAGTGTCTAATATTTCAATTGGAGACAAGTTATCATTCCTATTATTAGTTTCGGGAAATTCAACTATTTGCATTTGTGGTTCATCACCTTCATCATCAGTTCCAAAATCGTCTATAACCTCTTGAAGCATTGGTGTTAAAGGTTCAGAGTATGTAATGTAATCCCGTATAGATTTCATAGAAGATTTCGCTGGGGAGTCATCAACATTCTCCACACCTTTAGGTTTATTTGGTGATTCCAAATCTTTCCGTATATCTTCAGCAGTCTTATAACAGGGTTCACTCATTGCTGTGTCAGTTGAAGATCTATTTTGATTTACTTTTGTATGATTTGGCTCACCTGCATCATCCACTTCTTTAGAATTGCCTGGCTTTGGTGGCTGAGGATCTTTGTTGTGAGAATCTATAAATAATTACATCCATTTATAGAGTTACTCTTTTGCAAAGGAAACCAAAAATGACCTGTACCAAAATATGTAATATACTGCAAACTTTATTGTAGAATGCAAAGTGACTTAAATTTGGTAAATCATTTTATGCAAAATACTAGATCATTACATTATTCATCTTTTAAAACATTTGTGGTTGGAAACACAGTCCCTTGGGACATTTTCAAGGTATTACAGGCGGATTATATTATAGGGATCAACAAAAAGGGGCAAAGAAGCTGTTCTCAAAGCCACTGATGTATTACCAACATCAGAAAGTGTTGTAGAAAATGATAATTCACTTTAAATTGTAACTAGTACTCATACCTATTATGAATAAAAAGTCTACATTCTATAAGCAATTTATGGAGATTTAAAAGTAACATTAAATTTCCTTTTAAATCCCCATACATTAATATCCCCAATCCCCATAAATAGCATTGTAAAATTTAAGATTACTTACCACTGCTGTTGGAGTTTTCATCAACAGTTCTGATTTCCAACTTATTATTTATCTTTGCTTCTATATCACACCTACAAATAATAATAGCAAAAATACTTATATTTACATTTAAATTTGATAATCAGAAAGAATTTTTTATATTTAGATTTAATATACAGAATGATATTTATTTTATATTGCATCTCGACGCTTGAAAGGCAATCCTTACTTAGCAATATTGAGTAAATTATACAAGAGCTATTCAAAATTTAAAAAAAATCAAAAATATTAAATAATGGAATTAAAATATCTACATGCCTGTTTAACTCTCTCATCCCAAGACTCATTTCAACCCAACAACTATATTCTTTCCATTTCTTTATTTTCTCGATGACAGTTCTTTGTAGTGTTGTGACCAAATAAGCAATGATATCGATCGCATATATTTATTATATGTATTTTGAACAAACACAAAGACAATAAAGATTACTTGTTGTAATAATTATTTCGTTTCATTGTCGAGTACCTACCTATATCTACTTATTTTACAACAGCTTCGAAAATTTTAAAGAAGTAGGCATTATCAATCAAAAATTTATAAGTGTAACATCTTGTAATGAATTATAATATTATAAGTATATTATTATGTAATATAATATAATAGTCAATAAATTTGTACAAAAGAGTCTGGCAGTAGATTAGTTTCTTCCATTTTGTAAAAAAAAAAAAACGAGTGTGTTATCACGTTACATTTATCGTTATAGCTCCTATAGTAATCATTATGTGTAGTACATCACCAGTTGTCCATGAACTATAGTATTATCTGTGTGACATTTTAACGTAAACAACACTAAATTACATGGTAAGTAAACAACACAATTACTGTCATCGAGAAAATAAAAAAAATTAAAATATGTAGTAGGTTAGGATATTTTTCTTTTTTGTAAATACATCACCTTTAAATCTTTATATAAATAGAAAGGATTGACTTCAATTGTCAATTGTATATTTAAGTTAATGTTAAAGTTAAGAGTGTATTAATTTATTTTCTGTTTAATTCCCTATGTACAACTTTCTTAAAATTGATTTACAACTATTTTAAGTAAGATTTTTTGCTTTTCAATAAGATAATTTAATCTTACAAGAACTTACTTTTTAATGACTTAAGCTGTAGCAAAATGAACAATGATATGTTTTTCTTTTGTTTTGTACTACCAATTCCCAAAATGATTTACAAAAGAGTACTCCATATATATTGTACTAGCAGAACCCGCGGCTTCGCTCGCGTAAAAAAATATGATATGACATACAAATAACTGTAATCGTAAATTTGTACCTTTAACAATTTTAACGATAAAGTAGGAGAAGTAATATTTAATTAATAAAAGCTTTTTTTTCGTCACTGTGTACCTAAATTGGTCAAGCTTTCTTCAGAAACATACACTAAAACTCAAATTAGTGGACTGTAATGAAACTTTCTTTAAAATATAAGTTTCATGTAGGATACAATAATTATTATTTACACTATTCCATAGGAATCATCCATGTTATATGGGGCCTTACATACAGTGGTTCTTTCCAGGGTCGCTGGCTGGGCGGTTAGAGTGGGAGCTCTTGCCGCCCGCAACTCCAGAAGTCCCCCTTTAGTTTCGTACGACAGGCAGGGGATACTGTAGCCCTGTTCTAGCCCAAAATTTTAATCCAAGGTCTATGTATCTACCACATCACCACCACTAATCCACGCATAACCAAAACCATACCCCACGGCAGGACAAAATGTTGGCACGCAGTGTGTCCAAAGTAGTTGCGATGTACCTAATCAGTATACCAAAATGTAGACTAATTTGAATAAAATTACGCATTATCGTAAATGAAATTTGCACCGTGGACGACGTTGTCGTGTATTTGTCTGAATAGACGTTATCTGAAATTTCGAACCTACGGGTGGTGTGTGGCCCGCGACCTTCCCGTGTGGCCCGCGGGTCAGCACGTTACTAATAATTGGCCAAGTGCAAGTCAAACCCGCACCTGGAGGGCTCCGTACAACCAACATTTTCATTTTTTTTAATTTCTTGTATTTAATATTGCAGCAGCCATTAAAATACACACATTGTAAAAAATTGAACTGTCTACCTCTGACGGTTCAAAAGTTAGTTGGAAAAATATCGAATAGCAGTTTGTTGTATGGGAACCCCTTTTTGTTTTCAACTTTTTTTATTTTCAGCATTTGCTGTTATAGCGGCCACCGTTATGCATCCTCTGTAAGAATTTCAAATGTCTATCTATTACGGTTCCAGAGATAGAGCCCTGCGATACACGGACAGACGGACAGACAGCGAAGTCTTAGTAATAGGGTTCCGTTTTTATCTTTTAGGTACCCTAAAAACCCTGTTCTACACTTCAACACGTGCAATACATTCCCATGTTAAAATATATGTTACGACGGCTCGTGGAATTTCGCCCTACACTAAACCTCTCTGCACTCTGTTCTTTTTCCAGACACGCCATAGGAGGAATAGAAGGAAGTTTCTTTAAAAATCGTTATTGAAGTTACTTACTTCAATAACGATTTTTAAAGAAAATTCCTTTACTTATAGTATCCTAATGGGATTGATTGTTTAGTTGCTAAAATTGCTGAAACAGATGTGTAAACAGAAAGGCATAATGCATACACCCTTTTATAACCGTCTTAAGGGTTGATCTAAAAAAACAGTGACTCAGATGCTTCATTGAGTCAATGATAATTTTCATAGTGGTTGCTTCCAAATTAACGGATTATAAAATAAAGTTCCAACCCCTATTTAACGACATTAAGGGTTGATTTTCAGAAAATGGAAAAATAAGTGATATATTATTTACAACCAGAAACCAAAATACCAATTTTCATAGTCTTTGCTTCATAATCGGCTTACTTCTAAACAAACTTTCAA